>NC_137276.1:49737500-52237500 GCF_054371585.1 Giraffa tippelskirchi | reverse complement strand
CGTGCCCGTGCCCATGCCTGCACCCAGCCCCACATGGGCTCTGTTGGCCTCAACACTCCGTCTGTTTTCCCTCCGTGGTGAGGCCGCATCAGGACAGATGAGAAGGGGCTCTCCTGGAGGTCAGAGACCTTGACTTCTGCCCCTCCCAGGCCAGGTGAGGGTCCAGGGCGCTCCGGCAAGCAGCACTCCCAGCACCCGCATCGTCAGACTCAGTGGCCTGGTGAGGCTCTGCGTCCCCAGAGCCAGGGCACTGGCGCCATCAGGACGCCACGTGGGCCAGACGCCATCTCTCACTCGGTCTCAGGCAGCCCGCGAGGGAGTTCCTAGGAGGCGCCTTCAGGACCGCCCTGTACGTGATGCTCTCAGAGAAGCCCCGTGGTGACACGCTCGCCTAAACCAAATGTGACATTCTTAATGACCCGCAAAAGAGATGCAGCCAGGGAGACGTCAGACACAGAAAGAAAGGGAGCCGCTTCTAATAAACAAGCCAAATGTCCAGGCCTGAGTCCCTGCCAAACAGATCAGCAAAACAGGAAACGTGTCCACACAATCAAGTCAGGCCTGGGGGCCATGCGGAGCAAGGAGGAAAAGGAGGGCAGCATGGGGTAGGAGAGTAAGGCGGGCATGCTTACAGACCCTCAGAGAGACCCATCACTGTGTCCTAGCACTTGGCTTCAGTAAGAATAATCACAAGTCACCTAACACATGCATAGTACTCACAGCCTGCCAGCGCTGCTCTGAGATAGGTATGTGTAGCTATTGGTATAAGTGTAGATCTAGATTAATATATACATTGTTGTTGCTATTGTTGTTGTTTAGTCACTAAGTCGTGTCTGACTCTTTTGTGACCCCGTGGACTGCAGGCCACCAGATTCCTCCTCCCTCCATGGGATTTCCCAGGCAAGAATACTGGAGTGGGTTGCCATTTCCTTCTCCAGGGGATCTTCCCAACCCAGGGATTGAACTCGCAGCTCCAATGGCAGGCAGATTTTTACTGCTGAGCCACCAGGGAAGCCAATACATACGTTATATATTAATACATACAAATGCAGCTATAGGTCCAGATTAGTCATATATGCAGATATAGACACACATAGAGGCAGAGGGATATAGATTAAGCTCTATCTTAATCCTCACTACAATCCAGGGAATAGGTACTTAATCTTCCCACTTTACAGATGAGGAAACAAGGATAGCAGACAGCCTGGACCACCACTGGGAAGGGCCTGGGAACTTGGCCCTTCATCATGGACCTAGGAAATATGGCTTGGGGAGCAGCCTGTGTACCCCCATCTCTGCACAGTCAAAGGACAGAGATGGAGGCAATTGCCAAGATGCTATCACTGAGGAAAAAAATTCTGGTTTTTTATGGTTCCCGTTCCTGCCTTTCCACTGCTTTAGAGAAACTAGCACGGGCTCCACAAGGCCCCAGCTCCCTCCTACGAGTGAGGCCACAGGAAGCAGAGTGGGAATTTGCAGCAGGACTGCCCTCCACAAAGGGCAGAGAGGGAATGCTTCTCAGCAGCTCAGCATATGGTTAAGATCCTGGAATCGGATCAGATGCAGGATGAAATCACTGCTCTGCCAGGCACCAGATACGTGACCAAGAGAGAGTCACCTGACTTATAACCTCTTTTCCTCATCTGTGAAGTAGAGATGACAGCGATACCCACACCATGTGATGGAATTAATAAAGCTCTCTGCTCGGGGCCTGGCATCGCACAAAAGCTCCATCAGTGTTACCCACTCTTTGTGTCACTGAGAAGCCATCAGCCCCCATGCAGAGAAACAGAGGGGCAAAACTAGGGCCCTGGGGACCCTGTTCCCCTCCACTTCCAGCAAGAAGCCCACTGGTTTGGGCTATCACTGTCTGGGCACATTCAAGGTCCCAGAGCCTGGGTCACAGACACAAACAGTCACATGTGTTTGCTGAGTCAAACCATGTTTCATGGTTATATCATGCTTCCTGCTCTCGGGATAGCCCAGGCTGGTGGGGGAGGCAGACACACGACATATGAAACACACTCCTGCTAGTGCAGTGAGGGATTAGGCAGCAGGAGAGGGGGACCACTGTGTTTGGCAACTGGAAGGCTCCAAGGATCAGGACTCCCAAGGAGGAGTGGGTGAGATGCAAAAAGATGCATGAGATAGGCTTGGAGGCATGGAAGTAGCCTGGGGCACAAGAGGACCAGTGGGGAAGGAGCTCCAGTGAGGGAGGAGGGGAACCATGGCTAGACAGAGCAGATATACCACACAAGAAGCTCAGATTATAAAGGTCACCAAAGTCTCCACCAAATTCCTGAAGGAATGGGTTAGCTGTTCACAAAGTCACCACTCGCTGAAAATTATGTGCCCACTTCAAAGCAGGAGATAACCAAGGAAAAGTCCAAAGCACTGTGTGAGGGCCTCAACTAATTTATCAATTAATTAAAGGCAGCTGCTGCTACTGGTTTATCAAGTGCCTTTTGCAACAGAAGAAAAAATGCACATGAATGATTATACTTGTGTTTGGCCCAGCCCCCTGATTCAAATGGTCTGTCTGGACTGTGTCAGGACCCAAAAGAATGGAAGGGAGACTCATCCTGAGGATGTGATGCTCAGGCAGACCTCTGACCATCAACTGGGCCATCAGAGAGACCTCAGTACACAGCCAGCCATCCCCCTCCACAATGTACACCCCAGCAGGGTGACCACATCTCCTGGTTTGCCCTACACAGCTGGGATGCACTTGTTTTTTGGCGTAATTATTAATAGCACCAGCTTTCAGAGGCTTCCCATGTTCGATGCGATCAACCTAAATTCTGAGTCACATGTTTTTAGCTCAGAACTCCTGCTGTCCTGGGACTTTCTGAGGCTGCTTAGACTTCCCAGAAAGTGGCTGGGATCCAGATCAACAGAAGATGTACATGCAGACTCCAGGAAACTCCTCCTTCCTCAGTATCTTGGCTGGGGTGTGCCCAGAACTGCCAGGGTGGCGTCCTCCAGCTCTGACATGCTCTTCATGCAGGCTCAGTGCCACCGCCCTAGAGATGCTCAGTCCCTGCTATGTTCTGCCTCCAGCAAAGGTGCTGGTTAGTGAGTCACACCATTGCCTCTTGGAGAAAGGACCCTCACGGCAGTGCTCTCAGCCACCCAAAGATGCGCTGACAGATGCCAAGCTGTACATGGCAGAATCTGAGCGTGTGCAAGAAGACAGGACTCTCACTTCTCATCACGGGATGCCTTCCCTACAGAATCTCACCGCTGATCACCTCCCTGCCATGCCAGAGCTGCGAGCAGCAGCAAATACCAAGAGTCCCCAATGTCTCCTGGACAGGAACCCCCTTAGCTTGAAGGACCAGCACAGCCCACCAAGAACATGCTCAAAGAGGCTAAGAGAGCCCGCTGTCTCCAGCCAGGATTCTGTAAGGGCAATAATGGTGCCTGTCATTTGAACAGTGTGTGTTCATTTACATTATTGATTGGGGAGGTTCCCTGTAGCAATGTTCAGCTCAAGACCTGGGTCATGAAGGAGGCTTTTCTGGGGACTGTGATTCTCAAATGTGATTACCATTCACTCCAGAAACTTGCTCTTGAATTGAGTCAGAGACTGTAAACAAGATAGAACCTCATGAGGACCCAGAAGTCCCACTGAACACCCACACTAGCCCTTCGGGTACATTCTAAGGGAAAAGCATCTTGCTTGGTAGCCACCCCAAAATGGCACCAGGGGGCTGGCTCTCAGGATTCACCACAACCATTACCGCTACAAGCCCCAAGAGGGCAGCACTCAAATTGCCAGATAACTGCCAAGGTCCTTCTCTGAGCCATCACTGCCGCTCATCACAAGAGGTTATGTCAGCCTCATGAATGGCAGGCAGTGCAGGCACCAGATTACCCCAGGCAAGTTCCAGGGGGATGCCTGCAGGAGAGTGGCAGATTCTTCCATCTCCCCAGCCCCCCAAACCCCATTCAGCATTAGAAAGTGGTCTTACCCACACTTCATGTCACTTATGTCTGCTGCAGCTTAAATGTAAATGAAACTATGTTCTGCCTCACAGCTCTTATATCACTGAGGCCCAAGAGCCCATGGCCATCAGAACTACAAACTTTACAGGTGAACTCCTAAGTCTATGTCACTCAAGGTTAACAGACTGATAGACCAATGGACCTCACCACGCTGACTGGAGAAGCACAATCCATGCACAATCCATAACCCTCAAACTTTCTAACAAGACTAGTTGTCAGCTCCCAGGAACATCAGCCCCAGTCACAGTGGGAGCTTTTGCCCTGTGATACAGGGGGTAATTGGAGGTTTTGATCAGAGTGATGTGATGTTAGTTGTTCATATCAGCATTACTCTGACTGCCACTGAGATCACTCTGAAGGGATAAGGGTAGAGGCAGGGAGACCATTCCAATAATCTGAGCATGAGATGGTGGTAGCTGAGACCAGAGTAGCAGCTGTCAGGGTGAGGACTGGGGCAATATGGAAGGGACAAGGGAAAAAGAGGACAGTGAGGTGAACTCCATGATGTGGGGCCTGAGCTCCAGGAGTTATGGGCAGATAGAGAAGACTTGGGGACCCCACATGGGCGAAGAACTAAGCTTGGCTGGGGACATGCTCAACTAAGAAGCCATCCAAGTGGACAAGTAAGTCTGGAGTTGAGGACAGTGGCTGGCTATACTTGGGAGTCATCAGTATGCATATGGTATTTTAAAAAGGTCCAAATCACCAGGAAAGGGAGTGTCACTAGAAAAGAGGTTCAAAGTCCGAGGCTTGGACACTGCAATGTGTAGAGGTCAGGGAGGTGAGACTCAGCAACAGAACCAGGAAGGCTGGCTGGACAGCTGGGAGGAAGAAGCCTGCTCCCCCTGCTCCCCAGCCCTGTGGAAAGTGTGCAGGAGAGAAAGTGTCTAGTGTTCCAAAGGCTACAGATGGGTAAGGCCAGAAAAGATTAGATGACTGCATCACTAGAGCAACATGGATGTTGAGGGGGAAGTTCTGACAGAGTCTCGAAGGCTCGCTCCTGACTTCAGAGGATTCAGGACTGATTGGAGGGGAGGCACTGGAGGAGAGAGCAGAGATGGTGCTACAAAGGGGCAGGGAAGTGGCACAGTAATGAAGAGGGAGTGGGGCCAGGCCAGGGGTTTTTTAAGGCAGGAGAAGATAACATAGTTCTATGCATAAACTGTGGCTTCCCTGGTAGCTCAGATGGTAAAGAATCCACCTGCAGTGTGGGAGACCTGGGTTCGATCCCTGGGTTGGGAAGATTCCCTGGAGGAGGGCATGGTAACCCACTCCAGTATTCTTGCTTGGAGAATCCCCATGGACAGAGGAGCCTGGCCGGCTACAGTCCATGGGGTCGCAAAGAGTCAGACACAACTGAGCAACCAAGCACACAACACATGGCTAAGCTGATAGAGAAGATCAACAGAGAAGGAAACTTGACAACAAAGAAGAGAAGGGAGATCTGCTGGGACAGCGGCCTTGAGTGAACAAGAAGGGACTGAGCACACAGCTCAAGGGGAGGGGTAAGAAGATGGACACATCAGAAGCGACCCAGAGCATCATCTGGAGTGCAGATTGGTGGGCAAGCCAACTTGGTAGTGAGCAAGGGAGAGTTCTCTTCCACTGGCTTCTATTTATCAATGAAATATAGAGGAAGAAAATCTTCTGCTAGTGGAGAATGGGCAGCACAGATGAGAGAAGATGTTAGAGATCTGAAAAGAGAAGAAAAGGCAAATGGAATGAAGAAACACAATATGATGGAGCCAGCACAAGTAAACAGCCCCTTACATCATGAATTTAAAGTGAGACTGGTTGGACAGCCCCATTCTGTTGCACTGTGCTTATGAACTATATATTGATACAGGGCCTTGTCTTCTAAAATCCTGTATTTCCATTCCAAGTTTTCACAAGAAAACAAGAATAAAACTATCTTAACGCTGGGAAAAAATTAATAACAAAATGCCTCCTGAGAAATCTGTATGCAGGTCAAGAAGCAACAGTTAGAACTGGACATGGAACAATGGACTGGTTCCAAATTGGGAAAAGAATTCCCAATTCCTTTCATCAAGGCTATATATTGTCACCCTGCTTATTTAACTTATATGCAGAGTATATCATGTGAAATGCAGGGCTGGATGAAGCACAAGCTGGAATCAAGATTGCCAGGAAAAATATCAATAACCTCAGATATGCAGATGACACCATCCTTATGGCAAAAATTGAAGAGGAACTGAAGAGCCTCTTGATGAAAGTGAAAGAGGAGAGTGAAAAAGCTGGCTTAAAACTCAACATTCAAAAAACTAAGATCATGGCATCCAGTTCCATCACTTCATCGCAAATAAACAGGGAAACAATGGAAACAGTGACAGACTTTCTTTTCTTGGGCTCCAAAATCACTGCAGATGGTAACTGCAGCCACAAAATTAAAAGACGCTTGCTCCTTCAAGGAAAAGCTATGACAAACCTAGACAGCATATTAAAAACTAGAGACATTACTTTGCCAACAAAGGTCCATATAAAGCTATGGCTTTTCCAGTAGTCATGTATGGATGTGAGAGTTGGACTATAAAGAAAGCGGAGCGCTGAAGAATTGAGGCTATTGAACTGTGGTGTTGGAGAAGACTCTTGAGAGTCCCTTGGACTTCAAGGAGATCAAACCAGTCAATCCTAAAGGAAATCAGTCCTGAATATTCACTGGAAGGACTGATGCTGAAGTTGAAGCTCCAATACTTTGGCCACCTGATGAGAACTGACTCATCTGAAAAGACCCTGATTCTGGGAAAGATTGAGGGCATGAGGAGAAGGGGATGACAGAGGATGAGATGGTTGGATGGCATCACTGACTCGATGGACATGGGTTTGAGCAAGCTCCGGGAGTTGGTGATGGACAGGGAAACCTGACATGCTGCAGTCCACGTGGTCGCAAAGAGTCAGACATGCCTGAGCAACTGAACTGAACTGAGACTGGTCAGCATGCCTGTTCATTTTTCTCCACCAGAAGCAGCAAGTGGGGGTGATATTATAGGTCACATCTGAGCTTGTCTTGTTCATCTGTATCTCTGGCACCTAACAACATTCTCTAGGTACTTGGTAAATGTTAAAGAGGTTAAAAGATGGGGGAGAGAGACGTATCAATGAGATGTACACTGTGCCCATCTGGAACCAAAACCAGAGAGATCTGAGAAGTATCCTGTCCCTCCAAGTCTACAGGGCCATTTCCATCAGTTAATTCCAAACTTAACTCCTCATTTCTCCTAAGATTGATGTTTCTGATTCCTTGCTCCTCCTGTATCCACGAAGGTTCATGCAGCTGGGACCAGCCCAGCCCTGGCAAGCCCTGCTGGGAACAAGGTGGATCCCTGTATTGCTTGCTCCACCAGCTCCATGCTAATCACAGTATCTTCTGCACCACGGCCAGAGCCATAGCACCTCCCTTGCTCCCATATGCTCCTCAGGATGTCTGAGAGCCAACATTCAGTTGGCTCACCTTTAAAGGGAGTCATTAGCAAAACTCTACAGCAAGAAAGGGAAAATGCTTATGATATAGTAAAAGAGAAGCCATGGGATGCCAAACAGATCATCATTGAGGTTACAGCTATGTGCAATGCCTGTCTGAGGATAAGTTCTAGAAGGAGCCACGGAAAAATTTAAACTATTTGCTTATTAAAATGGTGACACTGTAGGTTACTCCCTTGTTTCCTTTTTGCATTCTGCAGTTATTATTACCATCTTGGTTATATAATAAATAAAATGCATAATTATTAAAATTGAGTATTCTACCACTGTATTCCAGCCAGGTATAAATATAAAATAAAGTTAAAAAGGAGATCTCATTCACGGAGTCATCAAAGAGTGTAACTACTTGGGAGTAAATTAAACTAGAGATATGCATGACCTACTTAAGAAAACTACCAAACTTTATTGGAGTTATAAAAGATGACTTGAATAAATAGAGAAATAACTGTTCCCAGATGGGAAGACTTTATGTTATAAAGATGTCAGTTTTCCCCAAAGTTAATTTATAAATTTAATTTGATTCCAATCAAAATCTCAAAAGGATTCCTTAAAGGAATTAAATAAAATTACTCCAAAATCATTTTGAAAATAAACAGATGAGAATAGTAAATCTGTAAATGGGAAAAAGGAGAGGTAATTAGCTATAAAAACATATTATAAACAAAACTAATTTAAAATATTTGGTAAGATGTTGTGGAAAAACCCGAACAAATTTTTTGGTCAACCCCATACTACGGCACTGGCACAAATATAGAAATGTGAATCTGCATTTAAAAACCCAGACCTAATTGCACAAAGAATTTAATGTATTACAAAGTAGGGAATACTAAACAATGGAGAAAGGAATTCTTGGTTGATAAATTATGCTGCAATAACCAGTAATTTTGAGGAAAAGTAATTAACTCAGAAACACATTTTACCACACACTCCAAAATATAAGTTCTAGAGAGATGAAAGAATCAAGCGAAGAAGTCAAATGAAAACAAACAATGAAATGAAAACAGTCAAATGAAAACAAAAAAAAATTAGCAAGAAATATTTATCTGTTCTTTGAAGGGAGTGATAACTTCTCAAGTTTCATGCTGGTAAAAGAAAGTACAAATCACACACACACATACAAAACAGATTCAAAAATATAAAAGTACAAAAGCTTTGCAGGAAAGGATTAAGATACCTAAAATAGAAATAGTCTAGGAAAAATATTTGTAGCAAGGTGTCAGGCAGAGTGTTGATAACTCTATAATATAAAGAGTTCACACAAATCGTTCTGAAAACTTCAAGATGCCAACAGAGGAATGGGCTAAACAAAAAATCCCCATACAAAGAGGTGTCTTTAGTAAGTACACATGAAGAGAAAGGCTCCATAACCTCTGTTAATCAAATGGGAAGTCATTTCACATATATTAAAATAGCAACAAAGAAAAACAAAGGTTTGTCGTTGTAACACCAAATGTTTCATGAGTTAGAGTCAAACTCATCTTCTCATATATTGATGAGAAGTGATCCTTTTTGAAAACAACTTGACATTACCATTACAAGCACCACAAAAATGCCCATACTCTTTGACTCAATAATCTCACTTTTTTCCCCAAGAAAATAATTCATGAGATGGAAAAGCCTACTTTAAGAAGATGGTCAGCATTACATGATTTATAACATCCAGAAACTGAAAACAATCTAAACAATCTCAACCTCTAACAAAGGGGAATGTTTAAGCAAATTAAAGAACATCAACTTAATGGCCAATTTATGCAGCCATTGAAATGATAATTATGAAAACTGTATAGCTACAGTGAAAAATGTTTACAGTATAATGAAGAAAGCTGCAACCAAAACTGTAGTTGTGCTGTGATTAAAAATGTGTTCATGGACCAAGGACTAGAAGGGAATATAGAAAATGAAAATAGAACCAAGGGGCTTGGTTCTATTATTTCCATTCCAATGTAATAGCATTTTGGTGTATTACATTAAAACTTAGACAAAGGACCCTCTGGCTCTGGGGTCAGCCTCACCTGCCACTTATCCCGGAGCTCCAGAAACCCTGGGCTGGGATTGAGGGGTTCTGGTGGCCCCTGACCATTCTTGATCAGGGCCTGGGACACCCCCCAGGATCTGGCCTGCCCAGATTCAGTGGGTGCCCCAGACTTGTGTGGTGCTTCTCCTGGGATTCCTGAAATACCATACTTACCTCCTTGGAAAAATCCCATCTTTCAGGATTTATCCCATGGCTTACACGCTCCATGAGGTTTTCTCAGCTCCCTCTCAGTACCCCATACAAACTCCACCTTCATAGCCCCCTGCAACTCTCTCAGACAGAGTTGCCAGCACATCTGTGTCCTGCTTCTGCTTAGCTTGGGGGTTTTCTTGAGGGCAGTGATTCTGTCCAGTTTGCCTTTGAAGTCCTAGCTCCAACCAGGTACAGAGTGGACATCAGGAAAGACTGGCTCATCTTTCAGGTATTACTGTGCTCCCACTTTCTACCAAACCTTGGTGGGGGGAGGGGTCACATGGAAAAGTACATAAAAGGAACGGCATTCAGCCTTCTTCTAGAAGGTCACAGATTAGATGAAAAGGAAAGGAAGCTCACACTTACAAGAAACTGTTGGGGAGTGTCTGTGCCTTACCTCATTCCATCCTCACCCAGCCCTGTAAGAGGGAACCCTCATCACCTCCAATTTATGGATGCCCTGACAGCTCAGGATGGTAATGTCATGCACAGCCAGGAGGTGAACAAATCTGTTGACCCAAAGGTTGTGCCTTTGCCCTGTAACTTCACTCAGCCTGTCTATTTTACAGGGAAGCTTTGGGACAGGGACTGGCTTGCCAGATGAGCAATAACACTTTGCTAATGCGGATTGTGAGGTCTTAGTAGAAAGACAGCAGAAATATCCAGGCTTATCCCTTTCCTTACCCCAAGGCCCACACACAGAGGCCACCAACCACACTCCCTGCCCTAAAGAGACTACTTCTCACTGACACTCTCCTAGCATCAATGGCCACTCCAACTGGACAATGGGACAGGGCCATGGGCTGGAGAGTCGTGAGAGCAAGAAATGCTGGCACCATTAACTCACCTCTGCCTGGGCTATCCAAGCCTCTGCCTGGACCCCCACAGATGGAATATGTAGTGGGTTCAGTAGTTTCGCCCCCCCAAAAAAATGTTTCATCCACTGGAATCTGAGGATGTAACTTATTAATGGAAATAAGGTGACTATAGATGTAATTATTTGGATTGAGTTCCTACTGGATTAGGGTGGGCCCTAAATCCTCACAAGGCCTGGTGTTCTTATAAGGAGATAAGAGGACACCAGAGACCAGAGACACACAGAAGGAAGAAGGCCTCAGGAAGATGGAAACAGAGACTAGAAGGATGCATCAACAAGTCATGGAATCCCAAGGACTGCTAGAAGCCACCAGAAGCTAGAAAGAAATAAGGAAGGGTTCTTCTCTAAAGCCTTCAGAGGGAGTATGGCCCTACTGACACCTTGATTGTAGACTTCTAGCCTCCCAAAAAAAAGAATACATTTTGGGTGTTTTAAGCCATGTAGCTTGTGGTAACTTGATACAGAAGCCCTAAGAAACTGGACAAGACACCTCCCAAGTCCACCAGGAAACAGCCCTCCTCAGGTGGAATTCTCTAGAGGCTCCATTCCTTGTCTGGTCTTGCCCTTAGGGTCACACAGATTGACCTCTTCAAGGTCCCAGCAGAACCATCCAATGCTTATGAATGAAGTAACTCGGACATAGGAGAGGTAGAGCCCCTGAAGCCCTGGGACTCCGGGCTGCACCCCAGTAGAGCCAGCCATTCCACACCCCCATCTGGAGAAGGGGTTTAGAGTCCAGTGTGGGGCCCCGGGAGCCTGGGCCAGGAAGGAGAGACAGGACAAGACAGAGACCCACAGCATCACAAGGCAGCAGAAAGAGCAGGGGCTTTGGAAGCAGGAAAACTGAGTTCAAATTCTACCTTCAGCATCTACCAGCTAGGCGATCTTAGAGAAGTTGCTGACAGTGAGCAATCCTATGAGAGCAGGGAGCATGGCACAGTCCATCCTGCAGAGCTAACACATGTCTGTAGGCCAGACAGGCCCTGCAAGTTCCTTCTGCCCTCCAAGGGTGGCAAAAAAAAATAACAATAAATCCTTATTTGAAAAGTAAAATAGACCCCTCGCAGGAGCAGAAAAGAGACAGCTGGATCAGCTCCCCATGGGGATCCAGCAGATCACAGATGAGCTCAGGGGTATGTGGGTCTATGACCCATGGCTCCCAGCCTGGCCCTGCTGCCCAGGCCCTGGCCCTGGCCCACTCTGGCTCAGGGCGGCTCGTTGACTTTTTGCTTCAGGTTGCACTGAAGAAAAACCCCAAATCAATCATCCCCATCTATCTATCTCTGCCACTGACACCCTTCATTTCCGTTCATTTTCCTTCCTGTTGTGCTAATGGTGTGTGGCTAAGCCACAGTATAAAAGAAGATATAAAATTATACAGCATTATCTTTCCCCTGAGCCTGAGCACATGTGTTTTTCTCTCCAGCTCTGCTGATTCTTTAAAGAAGGAATGGGCACAAATCTCCCCCAGGTTAGACCCATTTCTCAAGGGGCCCACTGGTCCAGTAGATGGACCTTCAGACATGGAGTATCACTCCAACCTTGTAGGCCAAATTGTCTGAGGAAAGGACCAGCAGGGACCCAAAAGGTCTTAGAAGGGGAGAGCTAGCCCATCAGCTGCTTGCCTTGCCTCTGAGCTGTGTTGGCCTGAACGATTAGCATCACTGGTCCAAGGGATGACAATCATCACTAATAACTGACTCCAGGATCCCCTTCTACCATGGGGTTCTTCCCTCTTCTTAAGGCCTCAGGGCTATTAAAGAAAGCAACTGTTCTCAGCCTTTGCATAACAGCTATTCAACAGTTGCTTTCTTTAAGAGCCCTGAGGCCTTAAGAAGAGGGAAGAGCCCCATGGTAGAAGGGGATCCTGGAGTCAGCTTTGACCAAAATAGCTGTTATGCAAAGGCTGAGTAATCCAAGTGAATACATTCTGGAGTCTCAGGTTGTTCTGAACCTGAAGGGGCCTCTTAAACCATCAAAGCTGTCTTCACACCCTTAACAATGAGCTGACTCAGGGCACAGTTAACCGTCTCTTTCCTGAGTCATTCACCCTGCTAGCCCTGACTCCACTTCCCACCGTCCTGGCTCCCAGCCTGGCACCTGTTTCTCTGTTCAAGGCCCCATCTCGCTCAGCACAGCTCTGTACCTTTGACCATGCACTCTCTCCCTGCCCTGGCATCTGGTGTGGACCACTGCCTTGCAGGCAGATCACAGACACAAACCGCAGCGCCTGTGACCAAGTTCTTCCCTGGGACTCGCTCCACAGAGGCAAACACACCTCCTGAGGAGACACATCTGCAGCAAGAGGCACTTCTGTGGGTGAGGAGGTGGGAACAAAAAGAGGAACCAGGGATGGCTCTGATGTCCTTAAGGGTTTGGGAAGCACTATGGTTGTCTTTCAGGAGTGAAAACTCCTTTGAGAATCTGAAGCAATTAATGAATCCTTTCCCCACCTCCCCAAATGTGTACACTCACATCCAATAACATCCACGAACAATTCCAAGTGGTAAAGGACCCCTTGACGCCCAACCATGAATTGCACTGATAGACATTTTTCTGTGCCTTTTGATATCATGCAACATGAAGCACACAGCACCTGATGATGCCTTCTCTCCACAAACGTCTTACGTGGATCACACTCGCCTCCAAACCTAACATCCAGTTTACAGACAATACAGGGAACAGATGAACAAGTTAAATGACACCATGAAGAAAAGTGAAAGTGTTAGTTGCTCAGTCCCATTCGACTCTTTGAGACCCCATGGACTGTAGCCCGCCAGGTTCCTCTGTCCACAGAATTCTCCAGGCAAGAATACTAGACTGGGTTTCCATGCCCTTCTCCAGGGGATCTTTCCAACCCAGAGATCGAACCCTGGTCTCCTGTATTGCAGGCAGACTTTTTACCATCTGAGCCATCATCTAAACCCAGCAGGGGACACTTTCTTCAGGACAAATGGCCCATGCACCACCACAAGTCAATGTCATAAGAAAGAAATGGGGGTGGGGAGGGTGGGTATGGAGGGAGTACTGTCTTAGACCCTGACTACTCAAGAGTGTATTCCATGGGCCACTAGCAGCAGTATCACTTAGAGTTTGTTAGAAATGCAGAAGTTCATGCCCCTCTCAAGTCCCTAAATCATAATCTGTATTTAGCAAGAACTCCAGGTGGTTCATAGGCACACATGAAAATTTGACAAGCGCTGGTATAAATAAGAAGAAACTTAGAAGAAATAACAACGGATGGCAACAGTTAGTCTTTGACTGAATCTTGACTTGAACCTATCGGCTATTAAGAGATATTTGTGGGACAACTCGGGAAATCTGAATATGGATTGTTAGATTACAATAAGGAATATGATTATTATTCTCGGCATGGTAATGGTGTTGTGATTGTGTAGGAAAATTTCCTGAAATTTTTAGGGATAAACACTTAAGTATTTAGGAGTGAAATGTCATGTCTGTAATTTACTTCAAAATATTTCTACAAGAAAAAAAATAGTAGGTGAAGCAGATACATAGCAAAATGTTAACAACTGTTAAATCCAGGTGATGGATATGTGGGTGTCCATTATACTATTCTACTACTTTTCTGTATGTGTGAAAAACTTATGAGAAAAATGAGAAATAAAAGGAAAGACTCTTTTGCTGCATTAAAGAGGTTTTCTAAACAAAAAGGAGAGTGCTCCTCAGGTAGGAGTCATCTCAAGTTGTTTCCCCACTTGGCAGGGATTAGGCTCTGCAGGAAGGCAGTCAGTGGAGGAGGGGCAGGCAAGGGGAGAACACACATTGCTTCAGCACCTACTACCTACTAGGCACAAGGGTGTTTGTTTTGGGATTCCCAGGTGGCACAGTGGTAAAGAATCCGCCTGTCAATACAGGAGACTCAGGAGACACAGGTTTGATCCCAGGGTCAGGAAAATACCCTGAAGGAGGAAATGGCAACCCACTCCAGCATTCTTGCTTGGGAAATCCCATGGACAGAGGAGCCTGGTGGGCTAGGGGTCGTAAAGAGTCGGACATGACTGAGTGGAGGAGAGGCAGGCAAGGTGTTCATTGCTTGAACACCTACTACCTACTAGGCACAAGGGTAGTTGCTGTTTATTTTCCTCATTTGTCTCTTTTTTTTTTTTTTAGATTTTTTTATGTGGACTATTTTTAAAGTCTTTGTTGAATTTGTTATAGTATTGCTTCTGTGTTATGTTTTGATTTTTTTGGCAGCAAGGAATGTGGGATCTTATCTCCCTGACCAGGAATCAAACTAGCACCCCCTGCATTGGAAGGCGAAGTCTTAACCTGTGGACCAGCAAGGAAGTCCCTTCCTCATTTACCTTAACATCACCCCATGAGTTTTGTCTTATTTGCTCCATTTTACAGATGAGGAAACTGAGCTGCCTAGTGGATGGCATATCACCCCACATCACACAGTTGGGTAAAGATGGGGGTCTGGATTTCAGTGACAGCCCCAATTCCCTCTGACACAGCAGCAGCCCACCTGGTTCTCCAAGGAGCTAGTTAAGGAGTCTCACCTGAACTCTCCTCTGGGCACCCCAAAGCTGGCAGGAGCAAGGATGAGGCTCCCCCTGAGCAGTTCCCACCCACACTGGTGCCTTTCTGGACACCCCTCCTAGACCTGCCTATGCAAGTTATCTTCTGACTAATTGACCTCACAGCTACTGACCTTTTAAAGACCCAACAAATTTTCCCTTTTTAGTCTCAGATCATTACTTCTCATTACACTGCCCTTTCCCATTTCCAATATTTCCTCCCCCTCTGACCGGATGCTCTCACGGTATACCTATTAGCTGTGCCAGAAGAAGATGCTATGTCAAGTGTTCTCCACCACTCTTCCTTGGCGGGCTTTTGGGACCCTTGACCCTGGCGGTGACCCTCTCAGCTCTTACCTCACTCAGAAGAGGCGCTGAGAGGATCTCAAGGGTCCAGTCCCCAGCTCACTCCACTGCACTTCTCTGTATGACCTACCTGACCTGCCTCTTCAACAACCAGCTTCAAAATGCACTCTTCCCCTTGTCACACCACATGCTCTCCCTAGGGAACTCAGAAGCTGCTTGTTTAAGATGCACCAAGACAAAGGGAGGGCATGAGCAAGGACCTGATTAAGAGGAGGGAGGCATCAGCAGAAAGGATTTCTCTGAATAAATGCTCCATGTGTCTCATCCTCAGCTGCCACATTTGGCTCTTCATGAAGTCTGGCCCTTCCCTACTCCTAGCTTTGCAGCTGGGGTCTCAAAGGGGGTCCCACCTGCTCATGGACCCCTGATGTGGACCCCCAAAGCATCTGCTAAGCCCCACTGAACTCTGCCTCTGTCTGCTTCTCCCAGCTCAGAGGGCATGGCAGGTGCCAGGGCTGCAGATAGAGGCTCCTAAAGGCAGGAGGAGAAATGGAGAGGAAACTAACACTGTGCTTGGCTTTGCCCTATCTATGATCTCCACTAATCTCCAGCAATCCTGCAAACTACATGAACTATGGTCTCCCTTTTACAGATGAGAAAACTAAGGCTCAGAAGACAAAGTGTCCTGTCATTGCCAAGAGCGTGAGAAGCAGAGATCAGAACCCAGTCTGGTATACTCAAAAGTCACACTTTGTCAATGGTCAGGGTGCAGGGTGTTCTCAGCCCTGAAACTCACAGATTTAAATATGGGTTACAGGAGCTTTTTAAAGTCACTGAATGGCACTGTCCCCATTTGTGATGATTAATTTTACGTACCAACATGTCTAGGCCATGGCAGCCAGTGTCCAGATGTTGCTGTAAATGTATTTTTAGAAATGATTAACATTTAAATCAGTAGAATTTGAGTAAAGCCAATTAATCTCTATAATGCTGGTGGGCCTCATCTAATCAGTTGAAGATCTTAGCAAGAAAATCAAGGTCCCCCAGAGAAAAAGGAATTTTGCCTACAGACTGCCTTCAGATCCAAGACTACAACATTAATTCTCCCCTGGGTCTCCAGCCTGCTGTCCTGCTCTGGAGATCTGGACTTGTCAGCACCCACAATCATGTGAGTCAATCCTTAAATGAATAAATAACTGTCTCTTGTTCTTGCTTTTGACAGACTGATGGATGGATGGAGGAGGGGAGAGAGACAGAGAGAGAGAAATAAGCATGCCTATTGGTTCTGTTTATCAGGACAACTCCGATGAATAAAACATTCCCTGGAGTAAGCCCTCATCAAGATCCTGTTGCTGGTCAGGAGTATGGGGGTGCTGAGAGGCAAGCAGAGAAGCAGGACCTATGCCTGCCCTAAGATGTGTCCCATAAAACTTTCTGTATTTCTCTTAAAGTGACTGGAAGCAACATTGTTAAGGATTGATCTTGGCTTTATGATGTGTAAAACTCAAAAGAAAGAGCTCTTAGTTTATAACCATGTGATTCCCAGACCTCATTCCCCGCCCCTCATTCCCTCTTGCCCAAGGAAGCAACAAAATATCTAATATCCACAGCGGAGGATCCAAATGCTGCAGGAGCAGAAGCAGAAGTGCCACCATAGCTAGGAGCACTTCCGCACAGAGAAACTCTTCAGTTCAGCCTCTTTGTGCAGACAGAAGGGAGTGGAGTCTTTATTAGTCCCAGTATCAGCTCCCAGAAATAGTGGGAATTGGGAATTCCAGTGAGGTCCTCCCCCAGGGCCAGACCACTAAGACTCTCCCAGGACTTCAGAAAGAAGGATCACACAATATCTTGGATCCTCTGAGAAGGAAGACCTGAAACTCCCAGTGAGCACTTTCTATACTTTGTCTCTACTCTTCCCAACAATCCTATATAGTAACACTGTCCACATTTACAGTTGAGGAGCTGAGGCTCAAGAGTTGTCACAGCCCTCTTTCCAAGGCCTTGCAACAAGATGGTTGGAAGCCAGGATTATAAATGAGTGTTTTGACTTCAAAAATGCAAGTTCCTGGTTGCAGCCCAAATCCTCCCACTGACCTTTAGAAGGTGATCAGTGCTCCAATTTACCTGACTACACTTAGAAATGCCCCTTTCTCAGATGTCTTCTGGCCATGGAAAATGCTGATTCTACCTGACATGTGAAAGCAGAGAAGAGAAACTGCCTTCAGGGATCATCCCACCAAGACTCTTTAAGCAAATCTTTAGATAAACTGGGCTCCCTGCCTCTTCTCCAAACTGGATGAGTCCTCCATCCCAGTTGGTCCAGCTTAGGTCTCCCTCTTGCTGGAGCCCCAGCCCCTGGATGGCCCCAGCTTTGGCCTTGGCTCCCACAAGAGCTATGGTGTTAATGGCACAGTGGCTTATCTAGGGCTCTCTTGAGCCAAGCCAATGTAGAAGTCTCTTTCCAAGGGTATCCCTCCCCAATCACTTTCTCTCACTAATTTAAAATTGTTCCTAATCACATTTGGCTCTCTCTTATCTGTTTCAAGGAGACATCCAAATCCCAGGGAGAAATAGAGATGCTATGTGGAAACTCCCAAATAAAGAGTTGTGGTGACCTGGCATCAGAAACCACAGGGTCTCTAAGATGGTTAAACCCCCTATGTTTGGGGTCAATTCCTCAATTCTCTCCCTCCTGCCCTTGCCACAAGTCTGGCTTCCAGAAGCCAACTGTCAAAGAAGAAGAAAAGAAAAAGCCACCTTCTTTTCATGGTCAGGGTATGGAGTGTTTTCATCTCTGAGCCTCTTGGGTATAAACATGGGCTAGAGAAGCATTTCTAAGCTGCTGGATGACACTGTCCCCTACTGTGGTGGTTAATGTTATGTGTCATTTGGGTAGACCGTGGTGGCCAGTTACTTGTAGTCTAGATGTATTTCCCAGCCTAGAAAACAAGGGACCTCCTGACACAGAGATCCAGAGTCCTGAGGAAATGTTACATACAACAAACAATAAAAGATCCAGAGAGAGAGCAAGGCACCAGTGACGTCTGGACTGTAGCTCCATCTCAGAATTGCTTAGCTTGATGACACTGTCCTGGAGCTGTTCAAGGTGCTGGCCTGGACTTCTGAAGTGTATTGTGATCAAAGGGAAGATGAGAAGAATCACCACCTTTAACCCCACCTTGATGTGAATTCTACCATCCAGGATTCACACACTAATTCTGCCTCACCTCCTGTCACCCTGCCCTTCTTGCCTGCTCTCCCCAGACACTTATCTTTGCAGCTGGACCCTGCCCTAGAAGCAACTTATCTTTAGCTTTATGGACCTAGAAATTGAGCCCACCTCTAGGGGGTGGGTTACTCTACTCTCAGATCTGAACAAAAGCCCACCACACTTTGGGGTGAGGCCTTGACACTTGGCAGAAGCCCCAGAGTCACTTCCAGAAAAGGGGAATATTTGGTTCAAACAGGCTACTGCTCCTGTACACTCTGACAAGTTGGGGAGTCTATGCCCAAACATACAGGTGGAATAAGAACAAAGCATCGGTCTCAAAGTGATCTTGTGTCACAATTCATAAGTCATAAACCCTCCTGTAGGGTGATATTGATTAAAGAGAAATCTGCTGTGCTAGAAAAGGAAAATGTACTAGGCTCAACAGTAAGTACATAAAATATACTTGGGTTTCTAAACATATAATTATTTGGTTATTTATTTTTAGAAATAGTATATACTTTATGCTAACAGGAAGACGATACAGTAAATTAGTGGATTTAGGAGAATCTGTCTTAGACTTAGGATTTATAAAGTCGTAGGTGAGGTAAAGGGGGAAGTTGCAGAGCATTAATTTCCTTGAGACCACAGAGTGAGGCAAGTCCTAAACACAGCTAGATTTGACAAAGTGAAAAAAGAGTCAGCTGAGACTAAAGCCTGCAGGCTCTATTTTCAGTCACCCATAAAAGGGACCCCCTCCTCATGCTAATGAATGATAATTAATAAAGTCACAGTAAATGAAGTAGCCAGGAACATTTAGTGCTGTAAAAACTACCTGAGTGAGGTACTGGAGTGCAGTTTGGAGGGACTGAGCAAAGGACGAAGAAAGAGGGCAAAGGGAATTCCCTGGTGATCCAATGGTTAGGACTCCACGCTTCCACCACAGGGTTCAATACCTGGTCTGAGAACTAAGATCCCACAATCTGTGTGCTACAGTCAGTAAAAATGCAAAAATGGGGCGGGGGGGACATAACTATGAGAGCCAAGGTTTTCCATAAAAGGAATCAATGAGCCTGTGTTCTAGAGAGTTCTGGGAATGGTGCCTGCTTGTTGTGTCTCTCAAGGGCATGGTTTCAAAGAACTGTAAAGAACTGGAGGAGTCTGCACTGCACCATTTCTACCTGGAAAGAACCCTGCACAGGAGAGATAGCACTTGTTTCCCTGAAACTCTTATGAGAGGCTTGAATTACTAGCAGCATGGTCTCTAGCCTCCATGGTTAAGGCCATTCAAGAACCCCACACCCTAGGAAAGACCAATAAGTGAAGTGAAGTCAATATCCTTCAGTACCTAAACACATACATGCAGTGTGCACACAAAGGTTACACTGAAGTTCCTCCTCCTTCAAAGCCCCCTTGCTGGGAGAGCCCATCCTCTCCACTGTACCCTGGAAGCCAATGCCTCAATGAGTTCAGCCCCTGGAGCTCTAAACCCTCACCTCCATCCCTCCCCTGCAAAATGCACACATCCAGGACCGAGCCAAAGTCACTCTATCTCACACCCATCTTCTCAGAACTCATTGCCAGATCTGTGCAAGCTTACCATCACCCCCTCAGGTCCAAGCTGGCTGATCTGAGGCCACCTGCCAGGGTCAGCAGCCTCAGCTCCACCATCTGTGTAGCTTCTGATTGCTCCTGTTATCATCTGAGCCAAAAATTCCCCATCCTACTCTCTACTGCATCTGCCCTGTCCCAGAGCTATTTAGTGACAGCCCTCACACCCTCCTTTCCCCGATCCCCAAGCCCAGATCCTTCTAGCCAGGCCCACAGTTACTAGTAAATTTAACAGATAAAGCCCAAAGCCCCAAATCTTTAGTCAAAGTTCTCAATAGACTGAACCCCCAAGATTCTGTTCAGGACAGAACCACATGGAATCTTTATACACTTGGACCTGGTGTCCCCTCAGCACTCCCTCCAGGGCCAGTATTTGCAGTGAGTGTTTCCCAGCCCAGGGGCAGAGCGGTAGGACCAGGACTCCAACAGCTCTCAGCCTGTGTCCCACCAATGAGCTCTGAGTCCCCAGGACCCCAATTACAGTTTAAGGTATCAGTCCACCAGTGCTCTTTCAGTGTCTAAGTGTTGGAAAGAAGGGCATATATGGATCCAGACTCCAGGCATCTCACTGCCTGGTCTGTGGTTTCTGCAAAGAGGCTGGAAATTCCAGAAGAGGCATTTGATGCCACTCAGACCCAGCCAGACATACCTGCTGCCCTTCTGTCATCTTGTCCCAGAGATTACACATGCACTCCAGTCTGCTGAAGCCTGAAATGTACCCACGTTCATTTTTGGAGTCTCCAAAAAAGGCAAAGTCAGAGGAATTTGCAACTTGGCCATGTTTGCTAACACTGTGCAGCGGTCTGCACAGTAATAGCCTGTTATCTCTGAGCTCAGATCTCTCCAGCCCAGACAGCAGAGGGTACAGGAAGGTGAGCATGATAGATTTCCAGCCAACCCATCCTGAAAGAGCCTCATGGGTCAAGATGGAGGAGGGAGAGAAGGAGGTAGGGAAGAAGAAGAAGAGAGGGCAGAGGAGGAGGGGGAGGAGGAAGTAGTTTAGGAAGGACCGAATAATGTTTTCTGGGCACCTCGCCTGTGCCAGCTTGGGAGCTAAGACATCTTCTATTGATATTTTGTTCAGTCCCCCAGAAGTCTGTTAGGCAAGTGTCATTCTGTCTTTACAAATGAGGAAACCTATACTCAGAGAGGTTAAGAAGTATCCTTGAAATCACATAGCCTACAAATGCAAACCCAGACTGTCAAGTGTGAAAGATACTCCTGTCTCCACTGTATCATGAAGTTTCCAACAGGCAGTAGGGGAAAAGCTGGGGCAGTTAGGAGACCTGGTCACAGCAGATAAGTGTCATCCACCCTTTCATGCTTGTTCCCATAACATTCTACCACATCATGCATAGGGTGTTACCCACACTCATAACAAAACTGCCATCCATCAAAGCCTGAGAGTGTTATTGGTGCCTGCATAGACCATGCCCTACCCTCAACCAGGAAGGGCAAATACCTAAACACCTGCTGCTGCTGCTGCTAAGTCGCTTCAGTCATGTCCGACTCTGTGCGACCCCATAGACGGCAGCCCACCAGGCTCCCCCATCCCTGGGATTCTCCAGGCAAGAACACTGGAGTGGGTTGCCATTTCCTTCTCCAATGCATGCAAGTGAAAAGTGAAAGTGAAGTCACTCATTTGTGTCCGATTCTTCGCGACCCCATGGACTGCAGCCCACCAGGCTCCTCTGTCCACGGGATTTTCCAGGCAAGAGTCCTGGAGTGGGCCGCCATTGCCTTCTCCACCTAATCACCTAGACCAGATCTTTTTCTAACATTTATTTATTCAGCTGTATCAGGTCTTAGCTAGCAGGGTCTTAGTAGCACACAGGATCTTCAATCTTTGCTGCAGCATGCAGGATCTTTGGGCTTCTCCAGAGGCTCAGTGGTAAAGAATTCATCTGCAGTGTAGGAGACACAGGTGGCATGGGTTCGATTCCTGGGTTGGGAAGATCCCCTGGAGGAGGGCATGGCACTCTAGTATTCTCGCCTGGAGAATTGCATGGACGGAGGAGCCTGGCGGGCTACAGTCCATGTGGTCACAAAGAATTGGAAATGACTGAAGTGACTAAGCACACACGGCAGGATCTTTAGTTGTGGCATGTGGGATCTAGGAATTGAACTGGAGCCTCCCTGTGTTGGGAGCATAGAGTCTTAGCCACTGGACCACCAGGGAAGTTCCCTAGATCAGGGGTCCCCAACCTCTGGGCCATGGATGGGTACCTCCTATCAGATCAGCAGTGGCATTAGAAATAAAGTGCACATAGAAATAAAGCGCACAATAAATGTAATGCACTTGAATCATCCTGAAACCATCCCTCAGTCTGTGGAAAACCTGTCTTCCACGAAATCAGTCCCTGGTGCCAAAAAGGTTGAGGACCACTGCCCTAGACCACATCTTTATGACCCAAGAGTAGAGAAGAGTTGGGGCTTCCCGGCTCCTGAGTACACTGAGCCACCAGAGTGAACAAATGTACCATGACCCTTCCCTCTCTCTCTCCCTGCCTCTCCTTCCCTCCAGCCTGAGCTCAGGGTTCAGAAGCTAAAGCAAAACCCACTGGCAGAACCACAGTCTGTTTTAATTAGCTGGTTTTGAAACCCTTGGGTCCATAGTTCCGAGAGTTCCCAGTGACTCAGCCCAGGGTGCCTGCCCCACGTGGACAGAAGTGAGGAGCCCAACTTCTCCCTTGGGGTTGGCTTCTACTTCCCAGCACTTGTAATCTGAGCAAAGTGCCTCCTGGCTGAATGCTACTGTGCAGGCTCTTTCTGCTGACAGGGGCACTTTTGTAAAGTTCAGACCATCGTGGATACTGTTAAGTTAAATGTAGGTGAAAACAAAGCAAAGCTATCTCCTAATGTTTCCAGGTGGTTTCGCTCTGTTAAGCCCAGATGACATCAGAGTCGTATCACTTTAAAAACAGAAATTACCCCAACCTGGAAAAATGACTTTCCATGGCGGTGCTGAGCAGCGCATGGAAGAGATGCACTTTTTGGTCCCCTGCCCTACCCTACTCACTCTGTCCCTTTCTCTGCTGGAGCTAATGACAAGAGTGCCCACTCATCACCTCCCAAGGGGCAGCTCATCCTTCATTAATCAGCAAAGGGAAAGTGACTGCTTTCCTTTCCTTCCAAGCTACCCCCCCCCCAGAGAGAGATTTCTCTTGCTTTGCCTCTGGCAATGGAGGCAGAGGCCTTGGTCCAGCCTCGCCACCTTCCATGGAGGTGGCGCTGCCTCAGACCTCCAACCCCAAAGGTCAGGCTGGGCGTGGACGGCAGCTGAATGGGAAGAGGTGATGGCACAGACAGGGTGGTGGGAGGAAGGTTCAACTTTGGCTCCAGCACATATAAGCCCTGCAATTTGGGCAAGATGCTTCACCTTTCTGCCTCCCCTCCCATCTCCTCACCTAGAAGCCACCACTGGTCACATCTTACAAGGCAACTAAGAAGACTGGGCCATTTATTAACAGTTAAGTGCTGGCAGGGTTTCCATCTGCCCCAGTCCCAGAGTACCATTTACCTAAACTGCACCAAACGGTGCCCAAGCCTGCACCCCTTGTGGGAGGGGGCTGTGGGAAAATCAATGTCAGTAACGACATCTGCAGTGGTCCACCCACCTTGGCATCCCATTTGGAGGAGCTATGGGACATCAAAGCAGCTCTGTAGGATGAGAAATCAGGAAAGAAGATGTCAAACCCAGGGGCTCTTTCCTTGGTACCAAGAGGGACAGGGCATATTCTATGCAAAGGACCAGGGCTGAGGGTGGGTAACGAGATGAGCGCACCAATTGGGAGGTTCTCTGTAATGTCTCTGCCATTTAAATAATACAGGAGTTAGAGTGACAGCTGCCATCACCCAGCACAAACCACATGCCAAGTACTGTGTCAAGCTCCTCACACACCTTCTCAGATAATCTTTATGATGATCTTGAAATGTTGACAGATGAGGATACAGAGGTTCTGAGAGGCTCTACAGCTTGCCCAAGTCACTCAACCAGTAGGTGGTGTGGCTGGAATTGGAGCCCAATCCTTTAAGCTTTACCCACCTCTTGCACACATGAGCCAAGCAAAGGGATGTTTATGTAATGCACAGAGCACTCCCCTGTTCAGGTCCCCTGTCTCCCAATCTCTCAGAGTGACTCAGGAGCAGGAAGAGCCACCTGGGAGTCTCCCTTCCCAGGTATCCATAGCAGGGAGGTCTCCCCTCCAGGTGTGAAGGGCAGCATGACCCGGCAGGCATGCAATGGTGGCCCAAGACTGAGTGACGTCCTGTGTCTTGACCCTTCCCCCACCCCAGTGGCCAAGGCTCTCCTAATTCTGACCCCTACTCCAGTTTCCAGGCTCCAGAACCTCAATACCAAAGCCCTGGAAATTCACAGGACAGGAAAAGCCTCCTCTGGCTGGGAAGCAAACGAGAGCCGGGCTGTCTCCCAGCTGGACTGTCACTGCCCCTGCATCCCCAGCCCACAGACTCCCTGGTGGCTGGCTCCCCGATGGACAGCCAGGCCTGTTAGCGCTTGTTGTTTCTGTTAAACTTGATGCTATTACAACAAAACTCCTGTATTTCTTGCAAACAATTTTCCCCTTTGCCATCTCATAAATTAATTCCCTCCTTTCGAGCTGACTGGCTTCCTGCTAATCTAAGCACTAACCTATCACTATCCGCAAACTAAATGATCCGTAAACATTCTCCCTTCTCTAGTCTAACGCACTAAAATTACTTTTCTATTTTTCCTGCTTTATCTTTCTTTGCTCAGTCCAGTTCAAGGCCAGCTTCCTCTCTCCTTCCTCTTAAACATGGGGGCTTCCTGTGCTCCATTCCCTTCCTCACCCCGGGACTCTCTCACCAAGAGGTGGGGCTGGCCGCTTCAACTGTTGCCCAGGGTCTGAACAGATGAGGGGTGATTCCCCCAGCCTGAAACTCCCACGAAAGGAGCCAAGGTGGTCCTTCCCTGATATTAGAAGCTCCAGGTGAGAGTGAATGGTATAGAGATGGCTCAGATCCCTGAGACCAGGGCTCCTCCCACCCCTTAGCCTCCTGTGTCAAGCAGCCATCTGCTCCACCAACCCCTCAGCCCTGCCTAGAGGCCCAGACTAGGAAGACATCAGAAGAACCTATGATCTAGCCCAGAAGCAGAGGCAAGGAAATTTCAGGAGTTCTGGGGATGTTTCCTGGCAGCATGGGGAATCATGACACAGAGCCCTTGGAAGGAAAGTGTCAGTGGGCTACAGGGAGTACCTGCAGCTCATGAGAGACACCCCTGAGAAAGTAGTTCTGAAGGTCGGGTCTCTTATGAAGCCACCTTGGGTTTTGGGCAGTCCTTCTCCCAGCACTTGCCACAGGTGTGCCAGCCAGTATATGGGGCTGCCATTCCAGAGCCCTGCCCAGTCCCCTAAGACCTAGTTCAGGAGCATCAGAGAGGCCACATGACCAGCAGAGGAATGGATAAAGAAGATGTGGTACTTATATAAAACAGAATATTACTCAGCCATAAAAAAGAAAAAATCATGCCATTTGCAGCAACATGGATGAACCAAGCTCCTTGTGTTCATTAATCCCAAAGGAAATGTTCCCTGAGACCAGCCCTCTGCTTGGGCCTACCATCAGGATCCTCCATCCAATCTGTCCTTCCCAGGACTGACCTGCCACAGATCCCACTGTGACGTCCCCAGTCCAGAGCCCCCAGCCTCTGCTGATCTCCAGGCTCTGTCGCTGTCAAACAGCATGAACCTTGGGCCAGTCACCCACCCTCCCCCAGCTTCACTCTCTTGCTCTGTGAGGCCCGAATCTCAACTATCATAAGGATGAAATGGCATGTTTAGTACAGTGCCTGGTTGGAATTCCATAAAACAAAAGTCATGCTCTCCCTTCAGCCTTTGTCCACCAGGCTCCACATCGTGGTTCTCACCTTGTCACCCTGGCCAAGCCCAGCCCCATGCCAGGCAGGACTCTCTAGATTCCACCAGGCAAGGATGACTGGGGCCACAGGGCAGAGAGCACCTCGTAAGGCAGAAAATGGTCTAGTGGCCCAGGATGGGCAGTACAGGGATGCTTTCTTGAATAGGTCTGAGGCTGAGCAGCTCCTCTCAGAACCCCTTCAGCTTCTTCGAGTCCCACAAGGAACCTGGATTTCTGCATATCTGGCTGCAGTTTAATATTATATTATATTACTTAGCCTCATCGTTCATCTGGTCTGCCTCCCACCCAACAACCCATCCTTCCAACCCCTTTAACCCATCCACCTGTAGATTCATCCATCCATTCATCTGTCCATCCTTCATCCACTCATCCTCCTACCCACACATATACCTCCACCTATTCATCTTTTCCTTCAGGCACCCTATTTATCTCCCTCCAGTCATCCACCCATCCATCAATCTACTATCTACACTCCATCAATCCACCCAGCCATCTCCACCCTCCAATCCATCCACTCATCTATTTATCCAACTTCAATTCCTGTCAATCCACCATCTACACATTGTCCCACTGACTACCTAGTCAGCCATAAACTCAATAAAACATTCATCCATACCGACACACATATGTACATCTACCCATCTTTCTAAATCCTATCTAAAAATTCAATCCATTCATCTATCTAGTCCCCATCCATCTATCCATCCATTTACCCATCCACCCATCCACTATTATCCAGCCATCTACACATCCAACCAAACTCCATTCCCCTACTCTTCTCCTAAGACTAAGCAAAAGTGTCTTGGAACGCAACATGAAGGGCTAGCACTGGCCACAGACCTAGCTCACGGCAACTCTGTCCACTCCGGTCCATACTGAGAACCTCTGTTCAGCCAACACCTCCCAAACCTTTGGCACTGCACCCTTGGAAGTCTTTCCTGATCTCCTAGCCAGGTTCTGTGCCTCCAGAATGTTCTAGTAGGATCTCACTTCACTCATTTTCCATCCTCACCATGCATTCCTATAAGCTGGGACTGCCAGCTGTTTCATGCCAGGGACTTTGCCGCCTTGACTTTTACAAAAGACTCCAATCACAAGGCACTGCCTTCCGGGGTCTCCAGAGCTGCAGTGGCCCCATACGGCAGGCCCAGCCTGGGCTTCAAGGTTCTGCCCACTCCTGAAACCAAGTGAAAGAGCCTTTCCTCAATGCTGGACCCAGAGGGCCTTCAAAAGTGCCCCCAGCCAAGCTGGGATAGCATAGGCGAACCCTCCAGCCTTGGCAGAGCCAGACCCAGTGGAAGACAGGCAGCCTAGAAGGACCCAGCAGTGATTCGCGAAACTTGAGTGCTCCTGGACCCCAGCCTTCCCAACTCCCAGGCCATCTTTACAAGCATTGATCACAAATGTAAAAACCTCAAACTAACCCATTTGGCCTCCAGCAAAGGCCTCTGTTTTGGGCTTGTGTAGTTTTGTCTAAGAGAGGGACAGACTGAAATTTGGAACCCCCAGTTCCCAACCTTCTCACACTACAGTTTGCACAGGAGTCACTAGAACTATCTGTGCTGAAATGCAGATCCCCAGACCTTTCCCCAAGAGACTCAGCGGGGCTGGTGGGAGCAGGAAGCTGTGTAGAAGTCCAGTCTTGGTGATTCCAATATAGGTGGCCCTAGGACCACTCATAAGAAAACATAACACATCTAAATCCCCTGAGTCCCCACCCCTCACCTCCATGCAAAAAGCAGACCCCTGCCTCCCACCAGCCCTTTCTTAGGCTCAGTCCATGTGAGCATAGCTGCCCCTCTGTTCTGACTGCCTCGTTCCCTGATTCTAAACACTGGGCGTGCAGCTCACTGCTAGGACCAGACAATGCCTTGTCCCGCAGTGCTCAGCCCCCTGAACCCAGAGTCTTCCCCACCCATGCCTGCATACTCCTGCCTGCTAGGCTGACCCACCCACAAGGCCCTCCTCCCACCCCCACATCCACAGAACAAAACAGACTCCATGGAGGAGAGAAGCACAGTGGGTGGCTGCTCTGTGGGCCTGTGAATTTCTGCAAGTATTATGAATGACCCAAGGAGAAAGCACTTGTAAAAATGATGACAAATAGCTTGACAATGTTTTCAATTACCCACAATTACATCTCACCTTCTGAAAATGGATTCTCCACACTGCTGTTTTTCTCAGGAGCACCCACCTGGCATTCTCACAGGCTGCCTCTGCTGGAATGGCAAGGAGAGGCGGGCAGCCTCCATGCAGCAGGCACCCAGTGCCTAGGGAGCTCTGCCAGTACTCCGGCTGGGCCAGGAAGGCAAGTGGGTCCTCTTCTCTGACTCTGCTTTAAGAGGCAGGAGGCCAAAGGACACCTACCACATTGTGTCAGTTTGGCTCATACAGTCTGCAAGCCCAGGCTGGGCTTCCCAAGTGGAAAGAAAAGGCTCTGGGTGCTTGGGGCACCTCACCCCACCACTGGCCTGCTTTTCAGAGGCATAAAAATGGCCATGGCCCACCTCAGTGCAGGCAAGTACCAGCAATGACTCAGTACTTGAGTGCTGAGGCCAAGTGTGGCCACTGTGCCCCCACTGCTGTGGGCCTTAGTGCCCACTAGGCAAGGGTGAAGAACCCAAGGGCAGAAGAGCCCTGAACAGACACCCACCAGATGCTTCTGGTGGTCTTAGCCTCCTTCTAGCCTCCCTGGCAGCAAGGTGCCCAGGCTCCTCTTAGACCATGAGGGACACAGCCTTTTATTTTTCCTTCCACAGATTCTGACCCCTCTTTTCCAGCTGCCCCCATTGTTACTGAGTATGTATAGTGGGCTGATTCTCTCCAAAGTGCCATGAGCCCTATTAAGAGTCAGCCCAGTCAAGCATCCACAGGACTCTCAGGGTGAGAGAGGCGGATGTAGGGGCTTCAGGCCCAAGGAATGCACACGAGGCAGTCAGCCCCCATGCTGTCCACCATAGTCCTTCTCAGTAACAGAACAAGGCTGACCCCAGAGACCAAGTCTCACTCTGGCTTTTATTCCACATTTTGCATTGAACTCAGACATGCTCATGGCCACAGCTGCTACACAAAAGCTGTGCCAGCGCTGGAAAATGCCCCTGCCATCCCCAGTCAATCTCTGCTCTGCTCCAGTCCCTACTCTCAGCCCCCAGCAGCCATCTGCCAAGGCCTACCCCCAGCCACACCACAGAGGCTGACAGGGCGAGCAAACCTCACATGGCTACCCTCTAATTGTAAAAACCCCACTTCCGGTATCCTAGGGATATGCTGGGGTTAAAAGATAAAAAAGCCCAAACAGGCTAGGCCCAATGTCATGCCTGTCCACCTCCTGCTGGGACACATCTGAGCCAAGGGGCTGGGCCTGAGGGCAGAAGGACAGAATGTGGGAGGAGAAAGCCCTGCTCTTCCTGAGACCGTGCCATGGGCAGGACAACGTGCTAGACACTCTCATCCATTCACTCATTCATTCATTCAACAGAGCACCTACTATGTACCAAGTACTTGGGGTTCATCTGAGAACCAAACAGATTTAGAACTCTGTCCTTGTGGAATTTGCATTCTAGCAGGAAAAAGAGTATTAGGGAAAAAAAACAAGTTATGTACACATAGAACACACAGTGTTTATAGGTGATAAGTATTCTATGGAAAAAGCAGGGAAAGGGAAGTGGGATTGGGCTGCTGCTGCTGCTAAGTCACTTCAGTCGTGTCCGACTCTGTGCAACCCCATAGACGGCAGCCCACCAGGCTCCCCCGTCCCTGGGATTCTCCAAGCAAGAACACTGGAGTGGGTTGCCACTTCCTCCTCCAATGCATGAAAGGGAAAAGTGAAAGTGAAGTCGCTCAGTCGTGTCCGACTCTTAGCGACCCCATGGACTGCAGCCTACCAGTCTCCTCCATCCATGGGATTTTCCAGGCAGGAGTACTGGAGTGGGTTGCCATTGCCTTCTACGTGGGATTGGGCAGTGGGCTTTAATTTAAAATAGGCTTCACTGAGTTACTGTTATTGTTCAGTTGCTAAGTTGCGGCCAACTCTTTGTGACCCCATGGACTGCAACACGCCAGGCTTTCCTGTCCTTCACCATCTCCCAGAGTTTGCTCAAGCTACTGTCCATTGTCCATGTCACCGAGTTGACATAGGAACAAATAATCAGAGAAGATGGGAGAGGAAACCACACACGTGTTTTAGAAAGAGCATTCCAGGCAGAGGGAACAGGGAGTGTAAAAGCCCTGAGACTGAATCATGTCTGGGGTGCTCAAGGAGCAGGGAGGAGGCCAGTGGGTCTGGAGCAGAGGGAGCATGGGAAAAGAGGGAGGAGATGAGGCCCAAGAGGTTCAGGGAACCAGGTCACGAGGGGCCTCATAGGCTTCAGGTCTAAGAGAAATGGAGAGACATGGCAGGTTATAAGTAGAAGAGTGATGTGATCTGCCTTTGTTGTATAAGGCTTACCCTGACAGCCGTGCCAGGAATAGAGGCACAGAGACTAGACTGATGTATCAACCTTACAAAAAGTCACCACACCCCGCAGGGTGACACAATAACAGAATCCAATGCTCAGAGAGGTTAAGAAGGTGATCCCAGGTCACTCAGTCAGGACTACAGAGCTGGGAATCCAAGCCAGGGCTCCAGCTTGTTGCCCCAGGATCCTGCAAAGACTCTGCCTACCACCGCCTGGCTGGCTTAACCCGCACATTCCCTACAGTAGCCCCTGCCCTGGGCAGGAGGGAAGGAGGTGCCAGACCAAGTGGAGTTCTGGGAGAGACCCAGCGAGTGAGGAGCAGGAGTACATCATGCATTCTACCCACTCCAGCCTCAGTGAACTTCTGAAAGCCCTCACCTCTTCCCTCCTCCCATGGGTAAGTACCCAACCTGCCACATGGAACAAACTTGAGCTGTGACACTGGGCAATGAGCCTCCATTTACCCATCTATAAATGGCCAGAGTAACAGCTCCCTCAGAGGCCCCCTGAGGGAATCTGAGAGGTCTCAGTGTCTGCAGAAGCTGCTGACATGGACCGTGAGAGTAGCAAAGATGCTGCTGAGTGCCCTTGTGAGGACTTGCTGGGTCTGGTGTCCAGGGAGCCACAGGTGCTGGCCCTCTCCATCCCCCTACTGCCCGTGGACTCTTTCAAATTCCCTGCTAGGGTCAGATATTAAAGAATGAACTGCAATAAGCAGCAGCTGTACCAGAAGCCCCCTCACTCCCTTATTGCACCAGCAATAATCAAATAATAACAATGCAATTCCATGTTTACACTGCACCCCCTCCCTGTCACCCACCCACCCCACAGGTTCAGAGCGTCTTGAGACTTTCCCTCAGATCTGGGCCCCTCAGCCCACTGCAGAAATGCATCTGGTAGAGACAGGAGAAACAGAGAGGGCAGAGCACGAGCATTCAATGTATAGATTACTGTAAAGGAAGTTTATGAGCACAAACTTTCAGACCAGCACTGCTGGGAATGAAATGCCATTTCATTTGGCTCTAGCTCCGAGATGAATCACTAAGTGAATGAGGATGGCAGAGTCTCCGGGAAAAGCCCTTCTGCACAGGAATGAAGAGAGAGGAGAGACACCTCCTGCAAGAGCACTATGGATTCCCAAACCTGGGGGGAGAGAGGCGGGGCAAGGGGAGAGGGGAGACAGAATAGCATTTTAAAACTGACATGTGACAACATGGATGAACCCTGAAAACAGTATGCTAAGTGAATAAGCCAGTCACAAAAGGATTAACACTTACAGGACTCCACTTACCTGAATTACCAAGAGTTACTCAAATTCATAGAGACGCAAAGTAGAATGCAGGTTACCAGGGGGCTGGGGGTGGAGGGGTGGGCAATTGTTGATTGAGCAGGGAGTTTCAGTTTAAGATGGTAAGAGGGAATTCCCTGGTGGTCTAGTAGTTAGAACTCTGCAGTTTCACTGTCGAGGGCGCTGGTCCCAATCCTGGTTGGGAAACTAAGATCCTACAAGCTTCACAACACGGCCAAAAAAATTTAAAAAAGAAGGTAAGAAAAGTTATGGAGATGGACGATAGTTGTACCACACTGTTATGTACTTAATGACACTGAGCTGTACACTTAAAGGTGGGTAAAATGATAAAACTTGTTATGTACATTTTACCACCATAACCATACACACACACATACACACACACACATCTTAAGACTCTCTCTTAGGAAAATAATTCCAACAGTAGACAAAGTATAAGAAGTTCACTGCAGCATTTTTTTAAATATTTATTTATTTAACTGTGTGGAGTCTTGTGGCACGTGGGATCTTTGATCTTCGTTGCAGCATGTGGGATCCCAAGGGGCAGGCAGCCCTAAATTGACACCAACACTCAGAAGAAAGTGGAATACCACACCCCCAAACACTAGAGTCTAGGGCCGCCAACAGAGCAGTCAGGGACCTGACCCAACCATTGCCTCACAGACATGCCAACGGGAAATTTCAAACCCAAAGACACTCCCTTACATTTCAAAGATCTACACATTGAAAGAGGCACACCAAACTCATCAACTACAAGAACTAACTCCTGAGGATATAGAGCTACTAAGACAAACAGAATGACACTGTAGAACCTTCAGAGTGATGGGTCTCAGAGGCTACTGCTTCCCTAAAAGAATGAACAAGATCTGGGAACCAAACACTTCATGCTGAAGTATAAAAAGGGGTTGAAGAGCAGCACAGAACTGAAGAAGATTGCTGCAGTGACCTGGAGACAGAGACGGGAATTCTCCCAGATGGCAGAGGATCTCCCAGAGAGCCAACAGATAAAAGTCAACTAAAGGGAAGTGGAGGATAAACTCCATTTAAACTCCAACCACCATCTAAAAGGAATTCCAAAGAGAAATCTGAGAGAATACAGGAGATTAGTAAAAGAGATAAATCCAAAAAGACACAAGTCCTCGGATTGAAAAAACTCACCATGTGCAAAGGAGGATTATGTAAAAAGGCAATATTGAGGCATAGAAAGGTGAAATTTAAGAACCCAAGGGAAAAAGAAAAAGTGTCAACTTCTTTCAGAGGAAAATTCACACAGATTGTCTACAGTGGAACAGAAGTCAGAGTGACTTATGGAGACCTGAGAGCCAAGTGGCTTGGATGGGAACCTCAATCCCTCTTTCCTAGCAGTAGGGCCTCTCCTCACTCCACCTCACTCTCTCCACCTTTTGTGTGAGGCACGTATCTACCTCACAGGGATGTGACATCAGAGTTAGGTGAGTTGACATCTGTGAAGCCCTGGCACAGAGCACCCATTGTGTAAGACTTGGCCCTTATGGTTATGAGAACATCAGACACACACAAGTCAACAAAACAGTGTCTCAGACATGCTTAGGTGGAAATGGTATAAATCTTGAATTCTCTACTCAGCCTTTGGGAAGGGAACAGGCAATCTCAGATGTGTTGAGGACACAGAGTTCATCACCTACATACCTTTTCATACCCTCTCAAAAAGAATTACCAAGTAGTGTGTTCCAGCCACCGTGAAAATGAATCTAACAGAGAACAGATGAGTGGTCACCAGTGGCTGGAGGGATGCGGGAGTGCGGAATGACCATGCATAATGGGAACAGAGTCTCTTTCTGGGGTGATAAAAATGTTTTGGAATTAGAGAGTGGTCATGGCTGTACAACACTGTGAGTGCACTGGAAGTCACTGAACTGTATACTTTAAAATGGTTAAAATCATTAATTTGATATTGCATGAATTTTACCACAGCAACAACAAATAAATCCAACAACAAATCCATGAAATACAAAAACAGCAGTGAGAAAAATGTTTAATTAACTGTTAAAAACCATCTACTGACTATCATTAAGGACTAAAATTTAGAACTAAAATTCCAGCTGATCTCACCTTGAGTGGTAGTAAGGTTTGGGTGTAGACACAGTGAAGGCATGTGAAAGTTCTTGATTTGTTTTGGGAAATAACAGAAATACCAACTGTATGATGAGAGACAAAGTTTGGGGTTTGTTTTTTTTTTTTTTTTTTGCTTTATGTTTTAGGTGTTTTTTGTAATCTTTATTGGGGTATAATTGATTTACAATATTGTGTTCATTTCAGGTGTGTAGCAAAGTGAATCTGTTATACAAATTCACATGCATGGGTACTAAGTCTCTTTAGCTGTGTCTGACTCTTTGCGACCCTATGGATTGTAGCCCACCAGGCTCCTCTGCCCATATGGATTCTCCAGGCAAGAATACTAGAGTGGTTGCCACGCCTTCCTCCAGGACATCTTCCCAAACCAGGGATCAAACCTTTGTCTCTTATGACTCCAGCATTGGCAGGCAGGTTTTTTATCACTAGTGCCACCTGGGAAGCCCACAAATATATCCACTCTTTTTTAGATTCTTTTCCCATATAGGCCATTACAGATTATTGAGCAGAGTTTTCTGTGCTATATAGTAGGTCCTTATTAGTGATCTATGAGAGACAAGTATTAACCCAAATATATCTTTAAAATATAAGTAATCACTAGAAAACAAAAACATGTTATTTGAAACCTTAGTAGATGGTTCTCCACTGGGAACAGAAAGAAGGGGACATTTTTGGTTGTCACAGTGATGGGGAAGGCTCTACTGTAGTAGCCAGGGTTGAGAATTCTCAATGTTCAACAAGGTAGGGAAGAGGACCACATCCCAAGGCACAGTCCTGCCCAAAATGATAGCAGTGCCCCCTGTTGAGAACATTGCTTTACAGAACAAAAACTGAAACAAAGAAAATACAACCAACACAACAAAAGGCAGGAAATGGGAAAAACTGTACAAGAAAGCAGAGCAAATTAGAAACAAAAAACTAGCAAGAATAATGTCCAAGCACATCAGTAATCTCATTAAATGTAATTAGATTAACTTCCTCTAATGAATACCTCAATAAATGCAGCAGATTTTTTAAATTTTTTACAGAAAGTTACAAAGATAAATACCCAGGAAGGTTAAAAATAATAGGATGAGAAAGGCAATACTAAACAAAAGATAATCCAGAAAAAGAAGGTGCTTATCAGACAAAATGGAATTCAAGGTGCAAAGTGCTCAAAGGAAAAGACAGGGAAATTTCATATTGATAAAAGATAACCCACACCAAAAATATAACATTCATGGCAAGTTATGAACTTTACAACACAACTTCAAAATAGATAAAGCAAAATTCAACAATAGTTAAAGAGGAAACCAACCAATTCACAGTAGTAAAGTTAACTTTTTTACTTCAGATTCAGTAGACAAAAAATAATAATATGGAAGATATGCACATTTCACCTACAAAGTTATCCAATAATATTTATTTTATTAAATACTTGAATTACGTTCTAGGTTCTGTGTTAAAGTTTTACATGTATATTAATTAATTTAATCCTTGTGTGTGTTTGTGCTCAGTCGCTTCAGTCGTGTCTGACTCTTTGCAATGCTATGGACCGCAGCCCGCCAGGCTCCTCTGTCTATAGGAACCTCCAGGCAAGATTACTGGAGTGGGTTGCCATGCCCTCCTCCAGGGGATCTTCCCAGCCCAGGGATCAAACCTGCATCTCCTGTGTCTCCTGCATCGCAGGTGGATTCTTTATTGCTGAGCCACCAGGGAAGCCCCAATTTAATCCTTAGATAATACTAAAATGTAGGTGCTATTATGATGATGATTTTATACATGAGAAAACTGATGTCCAGCCACTTTCCACCATTATGCAGCCAGTGGGAGATGGACTGTGACTCAAGATCCAGTGCTCACCCCAGAGTCAGCTCTCAATCCCCACTTCTGAGCCCTTCTCGTAATACCTAACAGAAACAGCGCTGTCTTTTCCATGCACAACCAACTCATCACAGTAGAAATCTCAATGAAATCCTAAAGGAGAAAATTAATTAAAAATTTATCGCACCTTAACTGAGTCTAATGTGATCAGATTAGGGATTAACAATACAAAGAAACTGTCCCCAATCTATCTACTTAGAAAATTTGAAATATCCTTTTATACAACATATATGTTCTGACTGAAGAGAACATGACGACAGAAACTCCAAACTATTAAAATGAATCTGAACTGGGCACCTGTTGGATTTGACCAAAACAGTACTCTCAGTAAAACCAGCCAGGACTTCCCTTCCTTGGCTGGTTAAGTCCAGGGCTTAAGACTTTGCCTTTTAATGCAGGGGTGCAGGTTCCATCCCTGGCCAGTGAGCTAAGATCCCACATGCCTCGTGGCCAAAAAACCAAACCATAAAACAGAAGCAATGTTTTGGTTGTAACAAATTCAGTAAAGACTTTAAAAACAGTCCACATTAAAATAAAATTTTTTAAAAAACCCTCATAGCTCTTAGTAAACTAGGGGTTGTGAGGAACTACCATAACCTGATAAAAGGCATCTCCTGAAAACCTACAGCAAAATTCATTTAATCGAGAAATTTTAGGATATTCTATCACTATCAATAAATAACATTACCTTAGACAATGTGATAACACCTGAAAAAGAAATAAGGATAAACATTGAAAAGGAAGAAACAAAATTGGCCTAATTTGTAGAAAATATGAGCATCTACCTATATAAGGTCTACGAGAATCAACAAACTGTTAGAACTCATAGGAGAGTTCAGTAAAACTCCTAGATAGAAGATCAATATGCAGAAATCAATAGTTTTCGTGAATGCTAGCACTCCCAATTAGAAAATGTAATCCAAAAGAAAGCTCATTCATATTAGGAAAAAAGTCTATAAAATCCCTGGGGATAAACCTAATAAGAAATGTGCAAGGAATCTATATGAAGATAAATGTAAAACTTTACTAAAAGCAATAAAAGACTGCATAAAGGGAGAGACACAGTATGTTCCTGGATGGTAACTCTCAGTATAAGAAAATGACAGTTCTCACTTTGTTAATCTATATACTCAGAGCATCCAGTGATGGACACACTTTTTCATTATAACTGCTAACAACAACGTGTGACAAGTAGCTAATGATTGTGTATAAGAATTGCATTCATTTTCTATGCATTCATTTACTTAATGCAGTGTTTGAAAGTTTTAAGAAGGGTAAAATGGTCTGAATTATATGGATAAACTCTGAGAAATCAGAGAAAAACTATAATGAAATAGTAGAAGACAGTTTAAATAGACCACGAGAGGAAAATTAAAATCTAGGGCCACAGAGCCACACAAGGGCATTAAAGAAAGAGAATCATGATTGGAAGAGCAGTGAAGGAGCATTATCAGACCAGGCATTATCAGACACAGTCCTGCCTCCCTGGGGTAGGTGGTATTTGTGTGTACTAGGCTCCAGTAATCAGTGAGCTGAAAGCCCCATGGATGTACATAACATGGGAGGTGGGTCCATGACTATGGGCATCTCAGGTTAAATTACCGGCAAGAATGAAGCATGTACCGCATTACCCAGCAGGCGACCAGCAGAGTGGCAGCCCCAAAATAAGAACACATTTTTAAAACAATTTAATTTCAGAGTTAGTCATCCTGAGAAAACTAACCTGATTGTTAGACATCCTTATATTTATGATATAGTTTGGGCTGGTTTTATTTTGAATTAGATATGGAGGTACGACAGTCTAAAATCCCAGTGCTCACAGATTCCAAGGGCCTCACTGTAACCCTGGTTACTCTGTCCACTGCCAGAGACCCCACCCTTTGGCAAAATCATTTTTAAAATTTACACATGCAGCAAATCCATATGAGAACAACACCACACACATCGGTGGGCACTAATCAGTCAATCACTGACAGTGCTAAGTCCCAGAGCACCCTATACTGCTTTTACAAAGGTTTCATCACTAGGCTCATCAAGTGTTGTATCAGAGGAGAGTGCCTATACTAACTGCATTTATAATGAGGTATTTGGATAAATAAATTGAAATGATATTTTTATTAAGACCTGCTAAAATGGCATATGTCATGTAGGTGGTAGGAAAAGACTCATAGTAACTGCTGCTGCTGCTGCTAAGTCGCTTCAGTCGTGTCCGACTCTGTGCGACCGCATAGAAGGCAGCCCACCAGGCTCCCCCGTCCCTGGGATTCTCCAGGCAAGAATACTGGAGTGGGTTGCCATTTCCTTCTCCAATGCACGAAAGTGAAAAGTGAAAGAGAAGTCGCTCAGTTGGGTCCGACTCTTAGCGACCCCATGGACTGCAGCCTACCAGGCTCCTCCGTCCATGGGATTTTCCAGGCAAGAGTACTGGAGTGGGGTGCCGTTGCCTTCTGCCATAGTAACTAGGGAAATGCAAATTATGATAACAATGAAGGACTGCCTATTAGTCACCAGACTGGCAAAAACCAAAAGGCTGATAATATCAAGTGTTGACAGAAATGTGAGGAAGTAAGTGCTCTTCTTAAACTGTTGGGTGGGTGTGCAAATTGATACAGTTTTCTTGAGGGTAATTTTGCAGAAGCTGTTTTAAAAATTTAACCATGCCTTCTGTTCAGCCAAGCACACATGCAATCTTGGAATCTACCTAGATAAATACTCATAAGCATGTATAAGAATTTTAATCACAATATGGCTTACAATTATGAAAAACCAGAAGTACCCTACATATCTACTGACAGGGAAACTCATTGTGAGATTTTGTGTAAAATGTGGTAGATTTATGTGACATAGCATACAGTGAGTTCACCAAGACATATGGGTTAGTGAAAATAAGCAAGGTACAATGTAATACATGCAGCTAGCAATATTCCAAACAGACAAAGCAAAACTCTGTATTCCATTTTGTCTATTCATAAATGTAAACATAGAAAGTTATGGAAGGACAGAGCAATCTGTTTTCAGTTTTCCTTCAATGGAGGGAAATGGGACTTTTTTTTTCTTATAATTAGCTCTTAAGTCTTTGATAGTGAGAGGTATTTGTGTGTTATTTGTGACATCTAAAGAAACAGAAGTGTTAAGGTTGAAGACAAAACTAAGGAAGCCATATGAGCTCAACCTTGTGAAGAGGCAAGTCTGCAAGACTAGAGGCTGGAAGCTGTAAACAGTGGATCTCTGCATGGCTGGGTTCCTAACAACGTTTATCTACTTTCTTTTGCTTTGGGGGATGTCCTAATTTTTCTGTGATGCTTTTACAATCAGAAAATCTTTTTATGTACGGATGTCCAGTGCCCTGCTGCTCCCACTGGGAAAGGTTCTCTGTAATTCTCTCACATTCTGAGAACTGGTTCAGGGACAAGAGGGAGCCCCAAAATCTGTGCACCTGGCAAGACCCCTGCTGTTCATGCCAGCCTTTCAGACTCACCATTCTTGCAAGCTGAGAAATCACTGGATCCGGTGACTCACTCACTGCATGAAGCTTTGCTCTGCTTATGGCTCTCCCCAGGACCCTACCTATCGTTGGGCTCAGAACCTCCCTGTACTGTTAGGAGCTTGTAGGAGAATGAATCAAGGGCCTCAGATTCAGAGGCTGAACTTGGGACCTTCCAGGACACAAGGATTGAGTGCCTGTCTTCCAAAGACCTGCCTCCCTGGGGTAGATGGTCAAAGCACGAAGCCTCAACTGAGGAGAAGCAACAGGGGTACAGGTCCTCAGCAAATATCTGCCAGCGTCTTCTTCCATGTGTGTGGACAGATGCCAGGATCCCTTCTCACTTTCTGAAGGGAAATGATAAGGTGGCCACCTGGCTAGCCTGCCCTTGCCAGCCCTGCCAGTCGACCGCACACACAGTGCCCACTGCAGCCTCCACTGGGCTGCCAAGCCTGGCCTGTCTCCACCCCCCTTTAGAGCCCCACCATGTCCCTGAGCACCCCCAACCATTTCAGGACTTCAGGGACCCTCTGAGGCATGTAAATGTTCTGTGGTTTCAAAGAGTCACTGGCCCCTAGCAAGCCCAAGTGGCTAGAGGACAAGTACCCCCAACATGCCACCATGAAAACCAGGAAGAGGGAAGGACCAGAGCCTGTGGGCCACCTTGCCTGGAAAAGCTTTGGACAAAGGACCTCCTGTCTTTGATCAGAGGATGGGAGCAGGCTGGGGGGAGGAAGGAGTGAATTCCCCCATCTGGCAATGAGAGAATGGCCCAAATGACCTTCAACACCCATATGCCACCTTCTGTGCCCATTCCCTACACTACATTGTTAACCCCTGATCAGTCACTTGGCAGAACCAGGAGGTCCAAGCTGCAGAGGCCTAGGGGACAGAGCCCCACTGGTGACTCTGCTTCACTCAGCATTCCAGTCTCCTCCCCACCCAAAATTTGGACAACTCAAGACTCAACCACCAAGACCCAGGGCCTTGATCTTCCTGGAGAACTTGAAGGGAGTCTCCCGCAAGGCCAAACGGGCCACAACTTGGCTTAATAAGTGCATCACCGGTGGATCCTCAGTGCCGCAGGACTCAGTCCAACCTCCAAGAGGGAGCCCATAGCCAGACCTCTCCCCATATTTCCACTGGGCATTTTGGGCACCTCTAGGTGGGACAGGAAGCACACCCAGAGCCACCCAGACAGGACTTCCTATTGAGCCTGAGCAGCTCCAGGGACAGCCAGGGTAAGTGACTCCAAAGAAGCTCGGTTGCCACAGGAGTGTCTGCCCGTCCTCTACCCCCAGGGAGGTGAGCAACGTGCCCACAGCACCGTTTGAATCTGCATGGCCAGAGGCAACTCAGTGTTGGATATTCCCACTAGTGGCCCCAGCCAGGCAGGACTGGAGGGAAACAGAGACCTCTAATCTCCCCACAGTGTTCCCCAGGACTCTGGAAGCTGGGAGAACAGAAAGAGGCCAGAACTTGGGGTCAGCAGACCTGAGTTCTCAACTCAGCTGTCACTTCTATTCCAGCTTTGAGGCAGGTATGAGAGTCCCTGGGTCTCAGTTTCCTCATCCACAGACAGGTTATCTTGAAAAATAAATGCATTAGTGCTTACAATGCAGTTGGCACAAAAATAGGTAACAAGGCTGCCTCCTCTCCAGAAAAAAAGGATATCAGGCCCATTGTCACTGCTGGATCTTACTGTGGTAAAAGTGAAAGCCACTCAGTCATGTCCGACTCTTTGCAACCCCATGGACTATAGGTCCATGGAATTATCCAGGCCAGAATACTGGAGTGGGTAGCCTTTCCCTTCTTCAGGGGATCTTCCCAATCCAGGGATCAAACCCAGGTCTCCCACATTGCTGGCGGGTTCTTTACCAGCTGAGCCACAAGGGAAGCCCAAGAATACTGGAGTGGGTAGCCTATCCCTTCTCCAGCAGATCTTCCCAAACCAGGAATCAAACCGGAGTCTCCTGCATTACAGGTGAATTCTTTACCAACTGAGCTATGGTAGGCAGAGCTGAATCAGACACAGGTCCACTGTCCAGGACACTGGCCTTCTTGTCAGACAGGGATGACACAGAGAACAGAAATTGACCGTAGGGCACAGACCAGGTGGAGGAGGGGGGAGTTCAGGGTGGGCCCGCAACACCAGAACTACCTGTATATGTCAGAACATGCTGAGTCCAGATCATTCCCTTCAGAGATGGAAAAACTGGAGCCCAGGGAGAAGGGGACTTCCCTTAGGTCCCACAGCCAGCCAATGGCAGCCTGGGACATGGAGTTGGCTGCCCCTGGCCTTCCCAACCCTCACGGCTGAATTGGCCCCCTCACAGCCCTCCTCTAATCTTCTGGAATCAAGGTCAACTTCCTGCCCCAGGAGGTGAGGCTGGCAAGGTGAAGGATGGGAAAGAATAGTCCATGGAGAGGAGAGGAAGGCAGGAGAGGGAGCCATTCCAGGAAGAGAAAATGGGGTAAACAGAGACCAGGGAGACACAAGAAGTAGGAGTGATGAGGGCCTGGGAAGCTGGGCTGGGGATCCTCTTCTATTCTCCTTCACCTCTATGTGTGAAGGACAATGGGATGTGCTCCAAAGCCCTCTCTGGGAGTGAAGGGCTCCTGGGATGCTGCGTTCAGATGCTCTTCACTGTCAGTCCCCAATGCGAGTCTCCCCAGCAGATGAAAAATCCTGTTCCCAAATCACATCCCATTTCTGGAGCAGCTGTCCCCCCAGGGCTGAGCAGTGTGGGGTGTGTCGGGCCCAGCCCCCATGGCACCATGTCAGAATGCAGGTGAAGGGTCATTGCATCTCATCTACAGAGCCCTAGGATGACCTCACTCCTTGTCTTGTCCCCCTACCCAGGCCTGACTCTGACTCCGTCCTTCCCTTCCAGGCATGGATACTAAGAGCTCCCACTAATAAGCCTCCTAAAGTCTGTATATATTCTGGAAATTGATCCCTGGTCAGATATATGACTGCCAAATAGCTTCCCCCATTCCATAGGGTGACTTTTTTCACTCTGATAACTGTTTCCTTTGCTGTGCAGCAGATTTTTTAGTTTGATGTCCTCCCACTTGTCTATTTTTATTTTTGTTGCCTATGCTTTTGATGTCATATCTATAAAATCATTGTCAAAACATGTATCATGAAACTTTTCCCCTATGTTTTCTTCTAGGAGTTTCACAGTTTGGGGTCTTAAATCTAAGTCTTAAGTGCATTTTGAATTGACTTGGTAATTTTTGTGTATTGCATAAGACACTGGTCCAATTTCATTCTCTTGCATGTGGATATCCAGTTTCTCCAGCAACATTTGTTGAAGAGACTATTCTTTCTCCATTCTGTATTCTTGTCAAAGATTAGTTAATTGAATATGTGTAGATTTATTTCTGGACTCTCTGTTCCATTGGTCTATGTGTCTGAAACACAAACAAACAAAAACTACTAATAATTAACTCAAAAATAGGCTAAGAACTTGAACAGACATTTCTCCAAAGAAGACAAACAAATGGCTAATAGGTACATGAAAAAATGCTCAGCATCATCCATCATCATCCATCAATGCAAATCAAAAATACAATGAGGAAGCACAATTGCCAGAATGGCCATTATCAAAAGAAAAAAAAAGCAGACAAGTGTTGGTGGGATATGGAGAAATTGGAACCCGTGTATACTTTTAATGGGAATAAAAATGGTGTAGTTGCTATAGGAAACAGTACAGGGGTTCCTCAAACAATTTAAAATAAACCTACCATATGATCTAGCAATTCTGCTTCTGAGTATTTATCCAAAAGAGATGAAATCAAAATCTTGAAGAGCAATTAGCAAACCCATGTTCATTGCAGTGTTATTCACAATAGCCAAGATGTAAAAGCAACCTAAATATCCATCGATGGATAGATGAATAGATAAATAAAATGTATATCTGCACAATGTAATATTATTCAGCCTTTAAAAAGAAGGAAATCCTGCAATATGTGACAAGATGGACGAGCCTTGAGGACATGATACTAAGTGATATAAGTCAGTCACTGAAGGACAAATACGGCATAATTCCATATATATAAGTCAAACTCATAGAAATATTTTTGAGTCAAACTCACAGAAACAAAGAACAGAATGGTGGTTGCCAGGGGCTGGGAGGGAGGGAAAATGAGGAACTGCTGTTCAGGGGTATAAAGTTTCAGTTATGCAAGATGAGTAAGTTCCAGAGACCTGCTGTACATCATTGTGCCTATAGTTAGCAACACTGTTTTGTGCACTTAAAAATCTGTTAAGAGGGTAGATCCCGCGTTAAGTGTTCTTACCACAGCAAATAAAGATTTTAAATTTTTTTTTAATTTTTAAAGTTGTTTTCCAAGTGCCTGCTTCATCCCTGCTGTACCTTCCGCCCCCCTCCTTCCAACACTGACTCCCAAAGTGCAGCCCCCAGCACAGTCCTCTCCTCTAGACATCTCACCTAGAAGGACCCACAGGCACCCCAAACTCTGTGGTCTCGGTTGACCTCACCACCCTTCCCTGCTCCTCCTTGACTGTCCATCCCAAGTGTGCCCACCCTGAAGGGCTAAGTTCAGACTTAGCCTTCACCCTGACCCTCCCCTTCCCTCACACAAATATCCTGAATCCAACCTCCATGCTCCTACGTTGGCTTCCAGGAAACCCTCATCACTTCCTCCCTGGCTGCATTATCAGCATCTCCCGCCCACCTCCACAAGGATGATCTTCCAGAAACACAAACCATCTCATCACATCACCCCATTTTCAAACCCCTCCCAGCTCCTCTCTGCTATTAGGTGAAGCTCTAGCTCCTCTCCTTGGGAGACCCACTCACCACTCAAATCAATAGGCTCCTCTCCTACCAGATCTTCCCTCATGCCAGAGATCCAGCAAACCACTAGGCACTCCCTATATATCCCATACAACTTCCTGCCATCCCCTATTAACATCTCCTATTCTTAACCTTAGACAACCTGGTCAACTCATATTCACACTTCAAAACCCCAACAAAAATGTCCTCCAGAAGCCTTCTCTGACATCACTAGAGAACAAAGCTTTCTCCCTATTCTATGCTTCTTCTATGATAACCTCCCACTTACTCCACAAACTATAATTATTTGTTTCCACATCTATCCTCCCTCCCCCACCAAACTGGGGGCATGTTGAGGGAAGAAATTGTACTGTAGTCATTCTGGAAACCCCTGCATTTAGCACAGAGCCTGCCAGGCAGTGAGCTCTCAATAGATGTTTTTTGAGAGTACAACTGAAGGAATAAATGAATAAATCCACTCTAGCATTGGATGCCAGCCACCTCCTCCTCCTTTCCCCTCCCCTGCCCTGCCTCCCCCTCCACTCCTCTTTTCTCACGTTGTGTTCAGCCCATCCAGGGCAGGACCCTCACCTCCTGCATCTCTCGAGGCAAAAACTGCTTCCCCCTCCTCTTGGTCTCATGACCCCCTGGCCTCTCCTGGCTCTTCTAGCCCATCCATCTGCTTGACTAATGAACAGAACAACCTGCGTTCCTTTTCCAGGGAATGTGCCTGCCTTAAACTGCTTTGAAGAGCACAGCACCTGCACACATATCAATTAAAATTATAATTAGGTGGTGAGAATATATAATTAAAATAACATGTTCCCTCTCCCTCATTTATTGCTGCTGCTGGCTGTCAGGAGGAAGTCAACCAGTTCCCCAGAATGGGGTTGGGGGGAAGGGATCACTCTTGTCTCTGAACATACCATGCTTCCCTTCCTGGTGTCTCTTCTGGCAGAGGAAGCGTATTTCCAAGGTTGCCCTATCCAACTCAGGTGAGAAGGGTTTTCTGTCACTTGCTCAGTCCTTACACATTCCCTGAACTTTATTATGTATGGTTCATGTCACAGGTCAGACTTTTTCAGGCTTCCATGTCTTTGTACATGGAGTGCTGTTTGCCTAGAATTCTCTTCTCTTACTACATGTATTTAAAAACACTCCTATTCATCCTTCAAAACCCAATTCTGATTTTCATCTGTGCTGGGTTATGAGGACACAAGTAGGGAAAGATGCAGTCCGTACTTCAAGGCACCCACAGTCCTGAGCATGATGACCCCTGTCTTCCAGAGAAGTAAGCTGAGGCTCTCTGATCCTGAAACACATCTGAGAGACTCAGGATGTGGCTAGGTCTGCAGAGCCTCCTATGCCCTCAGTCCCTTCCCAATCAGTAACCGCAGGGATGCCTCTTCCAGAACACAGGCCTGCAAGATTCGCTGCCATCCACAGACTAGCCAGTAGCTTGCCAGGTAAATCTGTCAAGTGGTGTGTCCTGCTAACAAGAATAGCAGGAGTGTGGCTTTGCTATTGGATGGTGCTTGCTTGGCAGAGATTTCTGCAGCCAGGAGCAGTGCCCAGCACCCAACAAACCCCACTGCAATATTTATGAAGTCCTGTTTTTGGCAGAGCATCGGGAAAATCACTCCTTGCCTTTTTAAGATTAAACTCACTTTGACTTTTGTTGCTGTAACCATTAATACCTGAGTGTGTTAGCTACCGTCAGCTCCAGCAGGCTGATTTGTGGGCAGCTGGGCCCTGCCTGGTCCCTGTGTCTCCTTCAGGAGAAGACTCAGGTATTGAGCATCTTGCAGGTGCAGGGTACTCCACGGGGTACTTTACATATGCTACCTTGGCATTCCCAAAATGGGTTTTCTGAAGCAGTAATTACACAGGGTGCTATTAGGTGCTCTGCCAAAGAAAGTTCCATGCTCAACTGGGCCTGCAAATGCTGAGTTCACAAAAGTTAATGGACTTCTTGACTGCAGGACTTCTCAGAGCCTTAAATATGCCAATGCATGTGGTGATGTCTCCAAGAGAAGCATCTAGCTGGGTCACGTGTTGTTTCTCCAATAACATTTTGTAGAATCAGTTGTGCAGAACTCAATTTGGAACATGCTGTTACTGTATCTCATTCCTCAACAGCCGAGGAAAGTAGAGCTGTCCCCATCTTAGAAATAAAGACAGATTCATGAGGTCTCCGCCATTCACTGCTGTATCCCCAGAACCCAGCCTAGAGACCGACGCAGGGCAGGCCCTTGACAGACAATTAGGAAATGCAGCTCAGGAAACAACGCCAGGAGAAAAGCACAACTGGGAGAGCTGGGGCAGCCTTCTGGAAATATCTGACTCCCAACTCCCTGCATTTCCCATGACTGTTTCTTCAAAATGAGAGGAGGCCCCTCCCCACTTTGACCTCCCCAGGGAACCATGAAGATGGGGTGGAAGGTACAGGCACCTGGCCTGGTCCTGGCCCAGGGCAAACCCTTTCGTGGATCCTCCCAAAGTTCTGTTGAGCATGGTTTCCATGGAGCCTCATCAGCCAGTAAAGGGGCAGGAATCCAGTGGCCATGTGAACATCACACATATTGATCACAAAGGTCAGCCCTAATTGGAGCCAGGCAGGTGGCAGCAGCTGTTTTACTTTTCTGAAGCCTGTGTTGGTCATGGACAACTTGAGGCTGCCCTCCTGAGAGTTTGATCATTGGACTTAATATTCCAGCATTGTGTCTCAGAAGGAGATTTTTTCATTACACACTCACACTAAGTAAGAAAACACTAATGGGGCTCAGCATGGCATGTGTAGACACTAATTAGATTCCACTGTAACCCCTAACCCCTAACCCCAAGCCAAGCAGACATTCAGGTATCAGAAAGGGTTGGTGACTGAATGAAAAACCTGTGACACATCAGAGACAGGAGGGCAGGGTGTGAGAGCCTCCAGGACTGTCAGCATTCCAGAAGCAGAGCCACAGCACACAGAGCCTGATGGCCCAGGGGCTCTGCTAGAGCCCAAACCAGAAGCTGAAGAAGAAACCCAAACATGTGTCCACAGTCTGACCACTCCACTGTGACCACTTGGGCTGCATCCCACCCACAACAGCTCCATACCTTCCCAGACCTGGACTAGCTCCCCACAGCATCCCCTGGGAGACAGGAGCCCTGTGGTGCACCCCCCCACCCCCCATCCAGTCCCCAGGCTGCCTTTCATTATAGGCACTAAAGTGCAAAGATTAGGTGACAAACCTCATTTCCCAGGCAGCAACACGCAAAGTCATAACCAGGCCTGGATCCATGGAACATGTCTATAAATTGTTTCTGACAGTTGTTTTATTTCATGCGAGCATTGCCTATACACATTCTAGAAAGACCCTGTCACACAGCCCACTTGACTGCCTGGCCCACTCAAGTTGACTGCCTGATCAGTCAACAAATGGACTGACCACAAGCCCAGGCCCAGCTATGAGGAATGCAGCCCAGCCCCTGAAAGAGAGGCCCCCACTGAGTCCACTCACCCCTTCTGAGTGTGGACAGGACAGGACCGAGGCTGTCTCAGGGTGTGGCAGGAGCTAGGAGCCTCTGATCCTTGAGGACTCTATGGCCAGGGCACCTACCCCTGAGAGACTGTCCTGTAAGGGGAGACAGCTCCCAACCACAGCTGAGCCCCAGGTAAACCACCACACAAGTCCCGGTCTGGTGGAGACACTAACCCACCTCTGAAATCCCCCCTGGAGCTGTAAAGGTAACAGGCACTGTTCAATAGAGGAGGCCTAACCCAGTCCTGAAAACAGCATGATAGGGCAAGAGACCCACGAGGAGTGCTGCCATGGTGGAATTCCTCAGTTCTGAATGATTAGCACATTTACTCATTCACCTTATTCGGCTCACAGTCTTTTTCTTTCCCTTTGGGAACTTTTTCTTCCAATTTAACACAGTCTTGGAAAGACGTGAAGCACAGGGCCGGTAAGGACACCCTTATATCTGGTAACACCAATTAGTTCATGAATGGGCACATGGGCTGGGCCAATCAGGATGCTTCCACCCGTAGTAGCACTGATTGGTGCCTGGATGGACACATGATCCTCACTAGGCCAATCAGAGTTCTCCAAGGTCGTCTTCCTTGGAATGAATAGAGAAGGAGTTTCTTATCCCCCCACCGTGGAATTTTTGCTAAGCAGGAAGAATGACTGACATATGGAGGAAGCCTGGCAAAAGAATGAAGTCAAGCAGAGTCACAAAGACTTCACTCCAAAGTCCAGGATCCAGTCTTTCCTGAGCCTCCTTTTGGCAAAGGCCAAAGTGAGCTGGATCCTTGTTCCATACAACTGAAGGAGCCCTGACTGGAATTCACTGGGAAGCTTGCCACCCTCTCTCACGTCAGGAGCCCACTCGCTATCAGATCCCCATGGTGCCTACTCCAACACCTAGGGGAGCCTCCCCTGCTCTTCTTTTCCAAGCGTAGTCCAGCATGGTGGGTCCCCCCATGTCAGGGACCCTCCAGGCCCCAGCTGAACTAACAACTCTGTCCTGCTCCTCTGTTACGTTGTCCAGCATGGCTCTCACCTTGCCCTCCCCCCTCTCCTCTCCCTCCACCGTGAGTTCCTGGAACTCTGAGGCCGGGTGAGATCGCCTCTGTATTCCTCACCACACCCAGCACACAGTAGGTGCTTGACTCATGCCTCCTGCTCTGATGTGTGTTGAGGATGAAGATGGGACCGGGTTCAGCGAACACCTCCTAGTGTCATGTGTCCCTTTAAATTCACATAAATACCTTGGGTGCCAGGCGCAATGTCAATCCCCATTCTACAGATGAGGAAAGTGAAAGCTCAGGGAGCTTAAGTAAGACTCAAGGTCAAGTTGGTAAGTGTCAGAGCTAGGGTTCAGACCCAGCTGGTCTGCCTCCAAAGTGCTGCCTCTCACTCCTCGCTCCATTAGATGGCAAGCTCCATGTACCTGCCATGTCCACCACCAACCCAGCACCCAGCACAGTGCCTGGCCCAGAGAGACCCCAGTGAACACCTGTGGAAATGAAAAGATGCCCCCACCAGTACCACACCTGGGCATCTCCTAGGAGCCTCCCAGGAGAGCTGCCCTCCAGAGAAAATCCCCATAGAAGGGGAAATGCACGAGAAGGAGGGAGAGGAAGAAGAGGCAAAGCATGGGGGCCAGAGAAGCCTGCCAGAGGCTGGGCCAGAGCACCTCAGAGCCCCATGCAGGAGGGCTGGGGTGAGTGAGGGCTAAGGTAGGCACATGCCTGCCCTTGGGGATGGATTTGGTGATTATCCAGATTCGGTGATTACTTCAGCCACACTAATTAACCTGCGGCTCCCAGGGGTTCCAGAGTTCCCAATGCACCCTGTGACTGGGCCGGGCAGGCAGCACCGCACTGCAGGATGCACACGGTGGGAGGGGGTAGTAGTTCTCCCACTGAAGAGGCAGGTCCAAAGCTGGCCCTCAGGGAGGGCCACACTGAGCACCCTGGGGATGGGGCAGGTCAAACCTACCCAAGGAACCCATAAGAATGAAAGAGGGAATGTGTAAAGGAGGAAGAAGGCTGGGAGTCAAGAAATGAGAGGTGACCTCAGGAGGGAGGTGTGAAGGGGTGACTCTTAGGAGATCACAGGGCAGCTTCCTGCACCAGGGTCTGGCAGCCAGCTAGGAGGTATTCAGTCTTTCATGCAACCCACATTGACTGGGTACATTCTGTGTGCCAGGGGTTAGGCCAGAAATGGGGGACCCAAAAGGCAGCAATCCCTGCCCTTCAAAAGCTTCCATTCCATATGGGGTGGACACACAATAACAAGGTCAACCATCTAGATTAAAGGCACATTCAAAACAGATGAGTATCATGGAGAAAAACAGGACACTGAGGGGCGTGCTGGGGGATGGGACAGGGAGTGGAGTAAAATTCTAGAGAGTGTCAGGAAGAGCTCTCAGAGGTGGTGACGTTCTGAGCAGAAACTAGGGGGGGGAGCTGAGCATGAACCCCACAGATATTTTGAAGAAAAGTGCCCCCTGAAGCAGACAGAAGGCCTTAGGGCACGTGATCAAGAAGTGGCATGGAAGCCACAACCAACATGAATGAATGAAGGGAACAAGAGGGCATGCACGTGACCGCTAACAGGGTGGGAACGAATGAGTGGGAAATGCAGGGAGGATGAAGCACCAGACAACCAAAAAATTGGTCAATAACTCCAGGGTAAACAAAATGGTACAAGAAAGGCAAAGGCCGCCCCAGTCAGCTCTGGGTGTTGATATAAGGATAAAGTGGTAAACCTTTCCAGGCAGTGCTCATCTGCCGTAATGATGATGCTGGAGAGAGAGGAGACAGGAAAAGCATGGAGGGAGGAACCCCAGAGTCCCTGCCTCCAAAGTGAGAAGCCAAGGGGTGCAATCCAGAGTGTCTTGGGGAACTGTGCAGGTAAACACTCAACATCTGCTAAGAGGGGACAGGGGCTGTGCTGAGGGTAAGAAGGCAGGGAAGAGGAGCTGCTGGTCATCTAACCCAGTAGAAGTCATCAACTCTTTTAACTATCTGCATACCTAATTTTGCTAAAAAATAAAAATTAGGAAGGGAGAAAGGGAGGAAAGATAGGAAGGAGGGAGGAAGCAAGAAAGAGTGGCCAAGAACTTCCTGCCCTCTGGAGCTTCCAGGGCAGCCAGAGCCTGCAGGGGCAGGAGAGCAGAGCTGCTAGGGAGGTCTGGAGGCCCGAGGGGCTGCCTGGAGGAGGTGGCCCTGGAGGACTGCATGGAGGATGCCCATGAAGGAAGGGAAAGGCAGAGCTCTCTGTCCATCTAACTCGGGCCCGTTATAACTGAGGACATAGGTGGACCCCCTGTTCCCCTCAACTCCAGGCCTCTTTCATCCAGTCCCTATAGCAGACACATCCGTCCAGCTCCTCCAATCCTATAAACTCTCAGAGGGCTTTCATGCTCTTGGGCTCCTCAGGCTCTGCAGGCTCCCAATGCCCACTTCACACCCCTGTTCTTCCCCCAAGACACTCCTTTTGCCTCTCAACCTTTGCACATGCTGTTCCCCATCCCTTCCCTAGCAAAGCCCTCCTTACGCTTCAGGCCTCACTGAAGACACTGCCTCCTGTAGGGACTATCCCTGATCCCCCAAGTCCATCTTTCAACATGAGCCCTTCAAACATGAGGCAAAAGGGAGCAAGGTACTCTGCGGACAGAGAAAATCCTACTGCTGACACAGAGATTCCAATATGACACGCTGGCAGATCCCCCAGGGCCTCCACTGTCCAACTAAACAAGCCAGAAGGACAGCAGAGAACCCTGTGGCTGATGGCCCATGTCAGCCACATCGCCTTCCACCAACGCGTTATCCTTGCTCAGGGTAAAACTACAGCCAGTGAGGACCGACAGTTCTTCCCTGCAGGGCTCCCAGCCCCTAGTCCTCTCTCAGTCTGAGCATCCCCTTTCTTACCTTTTCCAGAACTATGGGACTTCTCGCCAATTGTAAATACCAGGTACACTGTGAGAGGCCACGTGTTGTGAATCCTCAGTCACATCTCAGAACACGTGGTCTCTCCCAAGGGCTCAACATTTATATTTGTGGAGTTGGAACCGCCAGCAGTGGGAAAGCACCCCACTTCCCCACCCCTGCCCACCCAGACAGTGGGGCACTGGGCAGAGGTTCTGAGCTGAGTCCGGCTTCGAAGGTATGGTTCTGGGGTTAATAACAGGAGACCTTAGCTTGGAGGGTCTGGGTAGGGTGGCTTCCACACTGGGTCTCCTGGCCAGAGAGTTCTGAGTCTGAAGCTTTTACTCTGAGGCGTCCATGTAGAGGTTTGGACCCTGAGGTTTCACCACAGAGATTTTTAACCTGGGATGCTCTACTGGGGTTTGTGAGCCTGGTTAAGGGGTCTAGTTTTAAGTGTACTAATTCCAGAAGCTCTCTCATGGGGTGGGAAGGGGTTCTGAGTTCGAGGTTCTATGCTGAGGAAGCTTATAGGGAAGAATTGCTCTGGGCTTTTCCAGTAGATGGGGCTGGTGGGGGTGAGAGGGAGCTGGACCTCCTGAGCCTGCTCATCCTGTTTGCTCCTGAACCCTCGAGGAGATTCTCATCATTTCCCCCAGAGCTGTTAAGAGACCCTTAGCTGACTCCAAACACAGTGCCCGTGGACTCCAGGAACAGGGATAAGAAGAAAGCACTGGAGAAGGAAGGGGTCTCACTGCCCTCATGCTCAAAGGCACATCTCCCTGAGACTGTGCTAGGACCACCACTGCATACCTGCCTGCCACAGACAGCATCAGGAACAGAGAGGGCAGCAACTCACAAAGGTCACACAGTACTTCCGGCTGATTCCAGGTGCCAATCTCAGTAGCGTGTCAGCCCTAGGCCAGGGGAACCAAGGAGGCTGAATTTCATCACCCTGAGTGCAGACAGACACACACATACACACACACAGCTCCCCAGTGGATCCTCAGCCAATGGCTATAAGGACCCAGGAGTCTTTTTCTGGCAACTCTATGGCCTGAGTAGGGCAGCCTCACCCAGTTAAGAGGTAGGTTGACTTAAGACTGGGTCCCAGTAGCTACTCAAGTTGGTTCTGAGACAGGGCCAGGGCCCCAGGACAGAGTTGGGAGGGCAGGGCTGAAGAATGCCCTGGGTCTGAAGAACGGGAGCTTTAGGCCTGGTCAAGCCCACACTCCAGGAAGCCCTACAGAGTCACATTACTCCCCTGCTAAGAGCAGCCTGACTCAGACCCCTGTGCACTGCCTCAGCATTCAGAGATCGTCGGCAGAGAGGGAGCCCTGTGAGTTGTAATCCCTTCCCTGAAGCCCAACACACAGAAGCGCCGACCACAGTAAAGGTCTTATTTGACAGTCATGTATATAAATGCTTGCTTCTCTGAAAAGCACCAGCTCTTTAAGGATAAAGATCATGCCTTTCCTCACTGTGTATCCCCAAGTTCAGGGCCAAGTCCACAGTAAGCACTCAGGAAATGAATGCATGAATGAATGAACATTTCCTTTCCAATATCCTGATGGAAGGATCAACAGAGAAATTTATAAGCATAGGAATGTTCTCTCTGCCGCAGTCAGTAATGCTGATAGCTTTGTACATCACTTCTACTCTGAAAACCTTTTTCCGGAGACAACGAGATGCTCAGAATTCCATCCAGGAATTTGGGCTGGGTTTTCTGTAGACATTTATTTACTTTTTTCTAATATAACAGAATCTCGCAGTACTCATCTGAAGCTACCTTATATCTAATTTTCTGAATTTCTAGACATAAAATAAATCATTATATAAAAAAATCTGTATCTACAGTGAATGGAACAAAAGGAGATTTCAAAGCCCATTAACTCACAGAGATGGTATGTTACTGGGAGAATATGGGCTGTATAATTAAAACAATTTAAATCCAATTATAAGAAGACAGTGGGCTTTACTGCCTGCCACCATCTCACTAACGGAAAGAAAAACAATATCTTGAGGTTTTTTTTAAGTTACTGTAAAATTGTGAATTAGGACACACACGTACCACCACTCCACTGCTTTATGTTACTGATGAGATGAAGCACTCCTTGCAGAGAAATATTCCTTACAGAGAATGTAAGCCATCTTCAGCTGAGAGATGCTGGCTGAGTATACCGTCTGGTAGCGGAGGCCCCCAAGTCAGGAAAGGACGTGGTTCCCATGTCAGCCAGTGTAAGAGTGGGTTCTTTCTGGAGACGCCAATCTCATGGTTAGTGATGCCTGGCTCTCCTTGCCCACTCTCTACCGAACTCCAGAGTCCAGTGTCTGAGGAGGGAAAATACCAACGGGCCTGGGACAGGGAGATGGACCAAATGACTGTTCACGGCCCAGCCAGGAACACCTCCTAGTGGAGCAGAAGTGTACATTTCTTTTTGTCTGTTTGTTTTTGGCTGTGCTGGGTCTTAGTTGTGGCAAGCGGGATCTTTGATCTTTGTTGTGGCATGCCAGTTCTTTAGTTGCAGCGTGCATGATCTTTAGTTGTGGGACTTGAGACTTTTTAGTTGCAGCATGTGGGATCTAGCTCCCTGACCAGGGATCGAACCCAGGCCTCCTGCATTGAGAGCTCAGAGTCTTAGCAACTGGACCACCAGGGAAGTCCCAGAAGTGTACATTTCTAAACATAATCTGAACTGGAGAAGCATGCCCAGGGCTGTAATAAAGCAAATCTATGATGATGAGTGCCCCCATTTGCTCATCCACTGGGAAGCAGGATGGAGTCTGGGTGGTTGAGCCCAACTTCTACATTCCTCTCCATCATTAGGGGCTGGAGTTGATGGGCTGGTTCCATTGCACATCAGTGCCATCAGGAAGCTCTTAACACTCATGCCTGGGCCCTACCCTGGCGTGTGAAATCAAAATCTCTGGGTGGAGCCTAGGCCCTGACCCTTGTCTGAGGTCCCTGAGGATGCAGACAGGGTCTGCAATGTTCACATATGCTTTGCACAATGGCTGGCACAGGGTCAACCATGGCAGGGGTGTGGATGGGGAACAGGGAGTGGTGGGGGAGCTGATGACCCCTTTGGGTTTCCCCACTCCTGTGAGTCTCTCCTCTCTCAGCTCAAGGCCCCGATCTAGGTTATGGCTCTGGGCCCCGATTTCTCTAAGGTCTACAGCCTGCACCTCATGCTCACCTCAGGGGTTCAGATCCCAGAGCTGGAGCCACTTCTGAAAGAACCACAGAAAAGAAGTTATAAGAGCTCTGCAGACCTTGCCAAACTGTCAGCACCCTCCTCCTATGCCCAGCAACCCCAGACAAGGATCCTGCCTTTTCACATCCCTGAGCCTTCACTCAAGCTGTTCCATCACCTGGAGTACCTGCCTCCCTTTCACCACCTAAGTAGCCCTCATCCCCCAGTTAAGACTCTGCTCAGGAGTCACTTCTCCCAGGACGTCTCCCATGGTTGCTCCCTGGCCCAGGCTAGGGGATCTAAGAATGTGATCTGTGCTTCAAGAGAACAAAGCCAACCCAGGGGCTGCTGGAGCACAGATGTAGTGCCTAATCTAGCCTGGGTCAGGGAGCAACCAAGGGAGATATCCTGAGAGAACTGACTCCTGTTCCTACCACACCCAGCTCTATGGCCACAGCAGACAGGACGGGCAGTCTGCCAGGACTCTCTAGAGAGAGAGAGCAGTCTTGGGTGGGCTAAAAACCAACCCATCAGCCCAGTCCAGCCTCATGCCCCACACAGAGATTCACATTGCCTCCTCGACCCTCACCACCGGCTTTCTCCAGCCAAAGTTAATAATTTTAAAGTAATTAAGTCCAGCAAACCGTAACAGATTAAGTAAGGACTGCTGGTGGCCGGCAGAGCTAAGCAGCCTCACTGCTGCCTGAGCCCATGTGGGAGGGCAGCTGGGTGGGGACTGGATCTCAGGTCCAGCCTCCAGGGGCCTGACCATCGTGGGGCAGAGATAAACCTCTCTGAGCAGCCAGCCGCCTAATGAGACTGTCAGGGGACTTCTTAACAAGATTAGGCAGAACCCCAGCTCTGCCTCACAGTGTGTGGAGAATTTCTATTCAATTAGTGGTTCGAGGGCAGGGGGCAGATACTGCCTGGGAAGAGCAGGGAGCCTCTGCCGATAAGGCAGCGCCCCCCTGGCACTCCTAGTTCTGGCATGGCCAGTCCAGACTCCCAGGATCCACGGTAGCCTGGGACAGTGTTCCCACCAGTCAGAAGGATGAGCAGAACTGGCCCGGAGTATAGAGCAAAGCCAGGTCTCTGGCTGCCAACCCCAGGACACCTCCTCCTCCCTTGGAACCTAGGTGAGCTCCCAGGGGTGGCCACAAATCTGGAAGAAGGGGACAGAGATCCCTGCACCCCTGCCCATAACAGGTGTGTGGGGATAGGAAAGATCCCCCTTCCTTTCCTGGGGTGGAAAACATTGATTCTGGGGACAAGAATTCTGCAGACACCCCTGCACCTGCAGGAGGCCACAGAGCAGTGAGTTCCACCTCCTGGGGATCAAGCCCTGCTTCCCTTCAGGACGTGGGAGTACAAAGGAGTTCTGGGTCACATCACACCCACGGGAACCCTCAGGACACCAGGGAGGGCTCAGGCCCCAGGTCCCCTCCTCTCTTCCTATCCCCAAGTTCCTGCCCTGCCAGGTTGGCTCCCACTGTTTCCTCACTGCCCCAAATGCCACCACAGCTCAGCTCATTCTGTCCCATGCCTGAAATACAACCTTCCCTCACTCAAAGCCTTCCTGCATGGCCAGGCCCACAGCCCGTCTCCTTCACTGATGCCCACCCATGGGCACACCACAGAGCTCAAAGCCTGGCTCCTTCCTTCCTAACCCTGCCTGCCCCTCAGAGCTTTCAAGTCAGCCAAGTCTGAGGTCTCCTGGAGCTCACTGTGTAGGAACAGTGGCCCCAGGGTGACCCCAGGGCTTCCAGTCCAACCCCAGTCCTGAGTGCCCTGTGGGCAGAGAAGCCCCACACTGAGAGGCTATTCCCTCTTCTGGAGGGCGCTAAGAGAAGGCACAGGGCATGTGGTGTTCTGTGGGCCCAGCCTCCTCTCTCTTCCTCAGGTGACACCCATGCTCTGCCCCTTCACCCTCAGCTTGCGGCTGCATCCACTCCACTGGCACCAGGGCTGAATCCGGGAGGAGGCTGTCCCCACGACCAGCCAAAGAGCAGCAAGCCTGGGACCCTTGTGAGACTCTTATTAAAGAGCCCCCCTCCTTCCATGGGCAAGGAGCAGGGTCTGGCTGATCAGACATCAGGCTACAACAGTCCAGGGACCCTGAGTGGATGGAGCTCCCTGGGAAGGAAGCCCACCCTGGAGAAGGCAGCGACAGGGTGTTGAGAAGGAGGCAGTGTCCTGAGGATACAATCTGGGCCCCTGGATCCAGCCATGCCTGAAGTTATACCTCCTCAGGCCTTTTCCATTACATGGCCTAATAAATATCCTTATTTTCTCAGGCCACTACGAGTGCTCCTAACACCCACATGACTAATATGATTAATAGAGAGCATGATTTCAGACCCTCGGCAGAATTCCCTGATGTGAGGCTGCTAGGGGGTGGTATCTTCCGATGGTTCAACCTAGCAGCCCCACAAACACACATGGAGGCAACAAGATTCCCCTAGGGCACAAGAGGCAGAGACGCTCCATACACCCTAGGGCACCGTGGCTCAGCCACCTTGTCACAGTCCCAGCAGGGTCCTCAAGGCACACCCTGGGCAGGCCACCCAACAGGCTCCCCCAGGGAAGGGCTCAATCTGTCTACAGAGGTGTGTCTGTGAGCTCACCAGGACACACAGGCATGCTCTCCTGTGTGTGTCTGCAGACCCACACATGCACATGCCATCAGTACAGTCACACAGCCACTCAACTAACATTGCTCCAGCCCAGCGTGCACTGGGAGACCTGAGAGGCAGAGCTTAAAGACCTCACAGGTACCCTCTGAGACACAAGGGGAGATGTGAAGGACAGCATGGCAGCCAGGAGAAAGACCCCGTCCTGGCTATGGGGGCAGGGCAGCCAGGGAGGGCCTCCTGAAGAGCATCCCAGGGACAAGATTGGAGCAGAGTGGGTGCGGAGTCCCGTCTAACAGCACCCTGCCATTGAAGGTCCCCTGGAGCACCAGCCAGTGCTGATCCTCATCACAGACCCCCTGTCCTCCCCTCCATGAAGTGCATTTTCTTGGCAGGAGCTAAGTAGCCTGACACAGTCAGTTCCCTGAGCCACACTCAGACTGGCTTCTTCTGACGAGGATTCCATCGTGAACAACTGCGGGGCTTCAAAGCCCCTTCAGCCCCAGCTCACCAGGAGGGTTCTAACTCCTGTTTCCTCAGAGGCCAATGCATCAGGGTGGTGGCTGCATTCTCACAGATGGGCACTGCGCACCGGCTCCTGCAGGGGTGCTGGCAGAGGGTCGGCATTGCCCTCCCCTGCAAGCTCGAGCCGCCTGCCGTGGCTCCTCCCTCTCCCGGCCCCTTCTGCTGCCCAAGTTTGGAAGAGAAGCGGCTAGAACAATGCCATTGCCGGTACATGCAAGTGGAAACTGAGCCCACATGTCAGGGGGCTCCCGGGTCCACCAGAGGATTCCCAGGTGGGAGACAAGAATGGAAACCCCAGTCCTGACTCACATCTAACACCCAGCCAGCAGTCAGCCCACACAGCCCCAAAGGGTCAGTACCTGGAGCCCAGGGAGAGCGTCTACTTGCCCTGGGAAGCCTCTTCTCCCTCACTACCCACTCTCATCCCCACAAACACATCTCAGAGGGGATGGACAGGCCAGTGACCCTGAGCCCCTGCCAGAGCACCTCAGCCCGGGAAAACGTCTTCCAGAAACGGAGCCTTCAAAATTATTTCCAGCTCCAGCCCACAAGTGTGGGAAAGCCCTCCATGGTAACTGCATCCCTGTGCTGGGCCTTGGAATCTCCCAGGAAAGTGGCCACTGCCAGGGAGAGGCTGTGCCATCGGCTCCTAGCACTTCTTACCAGGAGAAAGACCTTCACATCCAGAGGCTGATCAAGAGGGAGGGGTCAGGATAAGTGGGCCTCAAGTGGCAGGATGGGGCTGCTATCAATGCAACAAGCCTCCAAGCTCCACATGCCATGGGACTCCAAGTGGTTCTGAGCATGAAGGCAGGGCCCCGAGCTTGAGAGGGGTTTCAGAGAGCAGACGTCTCGTGTGTCCCCCTGTCCTGTCATCTATCTAGGGGCTCTTACTGGGTACCCACAACCAGCTGCACACTAGGCTTGGTTCTGGGAACCTGACAATGAACCAGACTCTTTCCTGCCCTCGCAGACTTGACTCTCCTCACAAATAAATTAATAACATTACTGCAGGTGAGGAAGCATGCAAAGAAGGAAAAGAAGGCTTTGTTAGAGAATGAAAGGAGCTTTCCTGGGAACCAAGGGTTGCCTCTCTGAGGAAGTGAGATCTGAGGAGTAGCTGAGGTTGAGAAAGAGCCTGTCATGTGAAGTGCCTTCCTGATGGAGAGAACAGCATGTGTAAAGGCCCCGGGGTAGGAACATGCTTCACCTGTTGGAGACATGGGAAGAAAGTCAATGTGGCTGAAGCAGGGGGTCAGGAGGAGTGGCCGTAGTGAAGCAAGTGCGCTCAGTCCTTGTCGGGGTACTTAGGGGCCTGCAGGCTCTGGCAAAGGGTTTGGCTTTTGTTCTTAGTACTGCAGGGAGCCACTGCAGGATTGCAGCAGAATGGGGGCGGGGGGTGTCTGGATTGATTTTTCCAATAATTCTAGTTGCTACACAGACAGAGGCCTGGAAAGGAGGGAAGAAGGCAGGGAACAGAGAGTAAGTGGCCACAGCAGCTGAGGCCTGTGAGATGGTGAGATGGAGAGAATTGGACAAGGGCTGAGATAAAGGGGGGTCGTGTGCATAGTGGGAAGGCATGTGAGGAACAGGGGAATACTGACTCAACCACTAATCCTTCGCTTTTTTGAAGCAATCTCTGCTTTGCTCTGCTCTCTGTATAATTCCTTGTGCTCCCCAGGGTGGTCCATAGATGACACTTACACGGCCCTGGGCACAGGTGTCAGTAGACACTGGGTATTGACAGACACCTCTGCTTTTTAACAGGCCATCACCAGGAGCCTGTAGCAGACCACAGCTGCCAAGCGCACTGCATTCTTCCTTCGGTGAGGTTCCTGGGCTGGCTCCCAGCACCACCCAGGTGACTGTCCACGAGGCTTCTGCGGTGAAGGGAAGATAAATGGAAGAGTCTACAGTCTAGGCTCCCAGCAGACTCTGGTGTGCTGGCATTCTGAAAAATTCATACATAAGGAGTGTGCAGGGGTAGAAACGGAACATATGAGGAGTCTGGTGTAGAAATGCAGCCATTAGTGATGTCAGTGTCAGTGATTCCCAGCAGATGAGACCCTGTGTCCTGTGGGTGCTGGGTGAGCCGGTGTGAAATCTGGGAGCAGGCTGAGGAGCCGGGCAGTGGGATGAGGCTGGGCTCAGGCTGCAGAGTGTGTCTGAGGTAGATAAAAGCAGCACAGGCACCCCTGTGAGCTGGCTTAGGGTGGGAAGGAGAGACAACTCTCTGCAAGGCATAAGTGAAAGTCACAAGCTTAGAGCTCTAAACTGGACTTTAAAGGAATCAGTGTGAAGTCATACACTAGAATCCAACAGCCAACTGCACAGCTTCAAGAGGGGTATCTGGTGCATCACCCTTTCTTGGGCAAAAGCTTGAGGACCAGAGGCTCAACCAGAGCCATGGCAGGAGGTGAGGCCAAGAGCCAGCACTCACTAGGGTTTCATTCATCTCAGCAGAGCATCCAGAACAAGCAGTGACCATCCCACCCTCTGCACTGATTGACATCATGAAGGCAATAACTGTGTCTCCTGTTTATGGAGCATCTCTTTGGTGCCAGGCACTGGCTACATTCTCTACTGTCCTTACCTCATTTGGTCAAGACAACCTGTTAAGGGAGGTGCCACTGTCCCCATTTTACAGGCAAGAAAGCTGAGATCAGCAAGTTAACTCTCTTGTTAGGAATGCTGCCTTATGAGGGGCAGGGACAAAGTGAACATATCCAAAAGAGAATCCAGTGAGAAATATTCAGGCTTCAGGATCTGAAGCCTGAAAAAGTCTGAGGGACGTAGTGGCTGTCTTTAAATGTTCAAAGGGCTGAGGGTGGAGAGAATTTCGGTTCAATGTACCCCAATGTAAAGGCCACCTGGGGAAGAGAATAGCTGATCCTTGGAGACAAGGGGATCTCATTCAACACATTTTGTCCCCAAGGCCTTGGGAGGGCCAACTCCCTCAGTAAGTTCACACCACATTGGTTGGGTCCCAGGCCAGGGCTTGCCCACAGCTCACCCTCTCCTACTCTAGTCTGCTGGGGCTGCTACACTAAACACCCGAGATGGAGTGTCTTATAAACAACAGACATGTATTTCTCACAATCTGGAGGCTGGCAAGGGCAGGATCAAGGTGCTGGCTGATCTGAATTCTGGCTGAGGGCTCCCTTTCTCGTTTGCAGACAGCTGCCTTCCCACTGTGTCCTCACATACTGGAGAGAAAGAGCAAACTCTCTAGTCTTTTTTTTTTTTGGCTATTGTACTGCACAGCTTGTGGGATTTTAGTTCCCCAACCAGGTCCCTGTCATTGAGAGCGTGGAGTCCTAACCACTGGATGCCACTGAATTCCTACCTGGTCTCTTCTTATATCTAGTCCAGGCATGAAAACACTACTCTCAAGATCAGATCTCAACCTAAGAATTTCCCAAAGCTCACCTCCCAAATACTATTACATTGGGGTTTGGGACATCAACATACGAATTAGCAGTGGGAACCACTCAGTCCACAGCACTTCCAGGTCCTCCCTGGGTCTGGCCTTGGCTCTGCAGGGCTCTCCCTCAGCTCCAGACACCAGAACCCTATGATGTCCGCCTGCCTGTATAGCTGGGATCAGAAGAAGACCACTCCTTGGGGTGTGCAGGGAGGCTAGCTCCTGCCCTCACCACTTTGACCCAATGCCAAGATGGCAGAGTAGATGCCAGCAATGAAGAAGGGCCCAAGCTGTTGCCCACTGCCTCCTGCTGACCTTGGCCAAGTCAACCACAACATAGTGACCATCTCATTGGGGTGATCTCCCAGGGGTCTGGGGCCAGGACCACACATCTAGGCCCAGGGATGTCCCCCGGAAGGGAAGGGGAAATGATATTTATTGAGTGGGCCCCAGGAATTGCCCTATCTCAGAGCTGGGGACACAGCAGGACACAATAAAGATAGCCCTCCCTTCCTGCAGCCCACAGCCTCCAGGAGACTCAGCAAACACAGAGTGATAGGAGCACATGGCAGGACCAGCTTCCTTTGGGCACTGCTTCCTTTGGGAGGCTCCCCGAGGATGCCATGTGTGAACAGAGACCTGAAGGAGGTCCACAAGGAGGGGGCTACAGGGGCTCCAAGTGGCAGCTGGCACTGTGGCTCATTCTGCCTAACATGCCTGGGCAGTGCAGACATCTGCAGCACTCTCCCCAAGTGTCCATGTGTATATGCACACACACCCCCATGCACACACCTCACACCCAAATATTGGTACACACACACACTCACACACTCACATACAGCCTGGGGTGATATGCTCGGATTCCAGGGAATGCCCAAGGATCTGACCCCCACTGCTAGACAGTACCCCTTCCTCAGCACTGCCCAACATACCATCCTCCCCCAGAGGCATGGCCACCCCAGTCTCTTGAGGAACACTGGCCGTAGGTGCCTGGCGCAGCCCAGTTCTGCACTTGGGTCACGCAGGGTCATGCTACAGCTCTCAGAAGCCTATATCTGGGATGCAGGCTAAGCCCTGAGCCAGTCCTGAGCTGAGGCCCCAGCCTGGGGCTCCATGACAGGGACAGATGCTTCCCTGGAGCTCTAGGCTCAGCTGGCAGCCTGCAGGACTTGGGGGTAGACCACTGGGTTGTTTGGGCCACCAGAGCCTGAGAGGGAAGGAAAGGTGAGTGCAGGCAGGTACCCGGGGCACTACCCAGGACTGAGGAAGAGCAGCATCGGATGTCTGCAGCCATGACAGGGAAGGCATCAAGGGCCCTAGAGCCGAGCCAAGTCGGGGCCCCCTCAGCACCTGGTGCTGGCCTGCTGAGATAGCCACCACTGAGACAAGCACCAGCCCAAGGCCCAGTTCAGGTCTCAGAGCTTTGGTCCCCCAGCCCAGGCCAGGACCCAAAGAGTGGCCCCTCCCTCCCTCCCGGGCCTCTAGGTGCTCAGACAAAAGGATGGAAGAAAGCCCCCCATTCCCAGTCCAGGAGCAGAGCCAGGGCAAGACCTAAAGCCTCTGCCTTTGCACCTAGCAGAAAGAGCTGCTTGGGAAGGAGAGAGTGGGGGACAGCCTGCCAGGCTCGGGCTGAGTCTGCAGGGCCTCAGGCCACATAAGGGCCGGCACATGGCTGGGCTGAGCCATGAGCTCCAGCCAAGGGGATAGGGTAGGGATGATGTCCAGCCATTGGGGCCCATGTCTCTGCCCTGATCTGGGATTTGGCAGCACCCAGGCAGAGTGCAAAGACCAAAGGGTGTTATGTACCCCTGGCAGGGGAGCAGGAGAACAGAGCAAACAGAGAGAACCAGTGCCTACTTAGCATACTGTGTGTCCCCACCCACAGCCTCAGTGTGACTCTGCCGGGCCCCAGGGGACAGCTGCTTGCCCACAGCCTCCGTCTACCAGGTATAAGTCACCTCTCTAGACTCATCACCACAACAGTAAGGTAACCTCACTTCACAGATACTAAAACTGAGGCTTGAGGAGGACAAACGACCTTTTTAGACCACATAGCTAATTGGTCACAGAGCTGGGATTTGAACCCAGACCTGCCTGACCACTTTACAGCATAGTGAGCAAGTTATGGGCACTTTGGCCAGCCGCTCGGGTCTGGGTCAGGCTGGCTGGCTGGCTTCGGGCCACCCTGTGCACTCAAAACAGCAAGGCTGTGGCAAGATTGCAACTTCATGCAGTGAGGGTCTACAGGCGCCCAGACCCCAGCCCACAATGGGGGCTCCAGGCAGCCTCCACATAAACCAAGTCATCAATCTAACTTGTTTCCCTGTTCTCCTGGGACACCCAGCAAGGCCAGGATCAACTCCAGGCCACCCCAAATGGGGCAGGGGTTGGGAAAGCCTGCCCAGCCCAGGTCAGAAAGTAGAAGGAGACCAAGAACCCCTTGGGACCACTTGGGCTGGTACTATAACAACCATCCCAACCTGGGCCCTCAGTCCTGGGCTGGGCATTGTAGCACACTTCCTCAACTGACCTCATGGTGTTCCCTGTGTCATCATTCCCATCTTTCAGTTGAGGAAACTGAGCTAACCCTCCCAGAGTCAGACAGCAGAGCAGGGACAGGAACCCCAATCTGTGCATGAGGTCAACCAGACTCCTGCCCCCAACTCGGCTTGTGGGCACCCTGTCTGTTCTCGTGCAGGGACGTGGGAGGGCCTGGCTGAGCTGTGGCTGGGAACAGGCACAAGGCAGGCAGAGACGGAGCAGCCATGTCTGGCTGCCTCTGCTGGATCTGGCGAGGAACTAATGTAAGCGAAGCAAACTAGGAGACAGGGCCAGCCAGAGCCACATACCCAGATCTGGCTGAAGGAGGAGGTGCAGCTGGGGATGAGGACAGTCCTGGGTCCCAGCCAGCAGCCCCTGGCTTCACCCACTGGAAGCCTGCTCTGCCCAGATTGGGCCCAGGGGCAGAAAGAAAAGGGCCTTCTAACCACCTTCCCAGCTACCCTGCCTATGCTTCAGGCCTAGAATGGAGAACTCTGGGTCTTCTCTCCCCAACCTGTAACTATTGGCCAGGAAACTGGCTGTTTGTAGGCTAGAAGGAAGGTCTTAAGAGGTCCCAACTGACTGGATGCTGGACATGGACCCAGCTGCCTTCCTGGGCCCCATGCCTGTCAGAGAGGCCAGATCCCAGGGAAGGGTGTGGTCATACCCCAGCACATGGCAGAGACAAGTCTCTACTCTGGACCAGTGCCTCAGCAAAAGAGAGAGCTGGTGCTGCCTGGAAAGTCAGGGGTGAGGAGGGCACAGGGAGGAAGCAGGGGCCATCTGTAGAAAATATGGGGCCACGGGAGCCCTGCTGAGTCCAGAGAAAGCACAGACTTGCTTATGACCAGCTGTGGGCCCACTACTGCTGCTGCCAACAATAGTCAGGCCCAGACGCCAGTCTTCACCCCATTCCTTAGGAAGCATCGAGCCCAAGTCTTTTGAGACCTGGGCCTGTCCAGGTAGACAAAGACTGGCTCTCTTCTGAGAGCCGGGCAGGGCTGAGACCTGGGCTTCCTGACTTTGCCCTACACCAAAAGGCTGCCCGGCATCTTCTGGAGCAGAGGAAAAAGTAAACAAGTGGGCAAAGGGGAACTGATGGAAGCCATGGATTTGGTCCAACCAGGATCCAATACCTAAAATTCCTTTTGGGTTTTGTTTCTGTGCTGTTGTTGTTGTTGTTGTTGTTGTTGTTGTTTTAACAAATCACCAAGGAAATAGGAAGGCTGTTTGGACATGAAGTGGGTATAGATATTTCTATCACTCACCATTTCCAGCTCTCTCTCTTTCCAGGCACACAGTAGGTCTGTGCTTCCTGGATCCTTTACAATTGCTTGGAACCATATGACTAGTTTTGGTCAACAAGTTATAAGTAGAAAGACTTGTGTCACATACAGGCAGAGACCTCATGGGGCTTTCTCCCTCTGGTATAGCAACTAGCAATATTCAAGCTGAGTGACCACGATGAACTCAGTTCCAAGCTGACCAATGATGGACACATAACATGAAAAGGAGATGAGTCTGTGTTGCATTAAGCCACTAAGACTTGGAGAGTGTTTGTTACCACAGCATAACTCAGTCTACCCTGACTGATACAAAGGGAACCACAGAACAAAACCAAAGAGCAGGAACAAACAGACACTTCCCTGGGTCATCAAGTCTAAAAACATTCATATCCAGGGATCGGTCTGGGTTAGAAATGGTACGGGAATCCAACAGTACAGACTCAATGTTCCAGTTTTTAGGTGAAAGCATTTTCCAGGTAGTGAAAAGAACGAGTAAAGGGAGAAGATGGCTGATATAGGAGACAAAGCTAGACCTGGCAACTCCAAGAATCTGGAAAGAGGCTGTCTGCCTTCGCAAGATATGGCTTTGAGTTTTCAGGGGCATCCTTAGCTGTCTTCCAAGTAAAGTCTAGAGAAATGATCCCCACATATTGCTCTAGACAGGAAGACTGTCAACCAGGAATGGGAACAGTAGCAGCTTGTAGGCAGCACAGGGAGAAGTGTCTCACTTGAGTCCACAGCCTTTGACCCATACGCCTGATATGGGATGCCTATCTGTTCACTACAAATAGTAAGTCCATCTTCCCCACTTAGGGGCAAGGCCATGGCATAGTATCCACAGGGATACTAAAAAGGATGGTGAAGGGCAGGAAAGCCTGGCGTGCTGCAGTCCATGGGGTCACAAAGAGTAGGATATGACTGAGTGACTGAACAACAACAACAACAATCCATTAGATACAAGGCTGTGTATAAGGCAGGAGTACAGTCTATAAAGAGAGTGTGTGTGTTTAGATACACAAGAGGGACCCTAGAATGAAAGATAACTCTGAACCTAGCAGTTCAACTGAATGAAGATGGTAGTTATTCTTTTACACAGATACAGGCTTGTGAGAAATCCAGAAAGGGGACTAGTGAAAGGGGTTTAGTGAGCAGCCATCAGAGCCCACAGCCACCACCTTCTGACCCGAAGCATCGCTGGCAGGAGTAAGTTGAGGATGTCAGTAAGCAAGACTGACCTTGGCAGGGACCCCACCATGTGCTCCAGGTGAGCAGGCTGGAGGGTGGGGAGAGGAGGGGGGTTGGAAGAACCTGGCCTGGAAGAAATGGAGGTCATGGGCCTGCACGGTGGCACAGCCTTGCAGTCTGGCTGTTCACAAAACAGACTCCTCTAGGAACCTTAGACGTGAGCAGCTTGCAGGCTCTGGGAAGGAAGTTGTTGTCTCACTGGAGAGCACAGGGAGGTCTACAGAGGCTTGCAGGCTTACAGTGTGCCATCTTCAAAGCGAGGATGATAGACAGGGAAACATGGCCATATGCTCCAAGTAAAAAGAGGATGCCACCCCTAGGCAGGAATGCAGCCAGCCGTGCAGAAGAAAGGGAAGGGTCATGAAGGGCAGTGTCTGAAATAGGCACCCCCAAGGTGTACCAACATGGTAGCAGAAAAAATGGCCCTCAGAGATATCCACATCCTAACCCCGGGAACAGTGAATATGCTATAAAGTGGAAGTGTTAGTTGCTTAGTCGTGTCCAACTCTTTGCGCACCCCATGGACTGTAGCCCACCAGGCTCTTCAGTCCATGGAATTTCTCAGGCAAGAATACTGGAATGGGTTGCTATTTCCTTCTCCAGGGGATCTTTCCCGATCCAGGGACTGAATCCAGGTGTCCTGCATTGCCGGTGGATTCTTTACCATCTGAGCCATGGTAAAAGAGAATCCAGGTTGCAATGAAATTAAAGGTGCTAATCAACTGACTTGAAGATAGAGAGATGCTGCTGCTGCTGCTGCTAAGTCGCATCCGACTCTGTGCGACCCCAGAGATGACAGCCTACCAGGCTCCCCCATCCCTGGGATTCTCCAGGCAAGAACACTGGAGTGGGTTGCCATTTCCTTCTCCAATGCATGAGAGTGAAAAGTGAAAGTAAAGTCGTTCAGTCATGTCCGACTCATAGCAGCCCCATGGACTGCAGCCTACCAGGCTCCTCTGTCCATGGAGTTTCCAGGCAAGAGTACTGGAGTAGGTTGCCATTGCCTTCTCTGGATAGAGAGATAGGCTTGGATTGTTCCCGTGGGCCCAATGCCATCACAAGGGTTCTGGGAGGAGGGAGACAGAAGAATCAGAGAGGAGATGTGAGGACAGAAGTGACTCCCTGTGAGAAGGACCCTACCCACCACTGCTGGCTTTAAAGCTGAAGGAAGGGAGCCAGGAGCTAAGGAAGACGAGCATCCTCAGGAAGCTGAAAAGGCAAGAAAGTGGATTCTTTCCTAGAGTCTCCAGGAGGAATCAGTGCTGCCAACGCCTTGATATTAACCGAGTGAGACCCATGTCAGGCTTCTGATCTGCAGAACTGTAAGATAATATATTTGATAATATATTTCTGTTTTTAACCAGCAAAGTTATGGTAAAATTTGTTTCTGCACCAAGAGAAAAATTATGCAGCTGAGTGGATGGAAATGATGGCAGTGGGCCTGCAAGCATCTTTAATGACACTAACATCAAACTCAGGGAGATGCTGACAGTGTCTCCCAGGCAGGGACCAATAACATCATTCCCAGGGAGAACAGTGGGTCTGCCAGCAGGAGCTGCAAAAATACAGCCTCAACGGGACCTGAAGGGAAGTCAAGGAAGACAACAGAGGCATCAAACACAGGGAGCACAGCCTGGCACTCCATGATGACCTAGAGGGGTGGAAAGGTGGGGAGGGAGGCTCTAGAGGAAGGGGGTATATATAATTATGACTGATGAATGGCAGAGACCACCACAACATTGTAAAGAAATTATCCTCCAATAAAAATGTTTTTAAAATAAATAAAGAAAAACAACAACAAAAGTTCAGTTAGGGAGGCCATCTAGCAGCTGTCACAGAGTGCAAGGGGCAGAGTGACCACCTAGGAATGACCAGTATAATATGAGCAAGACCATCAGATGGACACCACAAAGCTTACTGCGCTTTACTTTCATTTTATTTCATTGCTTCATTGTTGTATTCTGTGAACACCAAGCTATACTTGGGTGATTTTTACGCTGTCTTCCTAAAACACTTTCGTGCTTATTGTAACTAAAAGGAATATTGCCTCACATACATTCCTTTTTTCTTCCTCTTCCCTAAATTGTTATCTTTCCACTCTATGACAGATATATCTACAGTATAACCAATAACTCAAGTCTTTTACTTACAGTAAAAGATAATACCGTGAACAGAGAAGATTCGTGTTCAGCCAGTTCTTTTATGCATTTATGCATTTATATAATCTTCTCCTTGAGCAGGCACTTTAAAGCAATATGAAATTTTTTTATTTAACAAATTAGTATCTCTTCTAGTATCTAGAAGACAAATTTTCACACTTATTGTTAATATGGACTTCAAGATACCACCTTTTAGGGATTTAAATATCAATTTTGTATTATCATTTGCTAAATCCTCAACAAATGCATATTTTATTAAAAATGATCCAGTCTTTCACATAAACTGACCAACTGCCTCAAAAGGTAGCTTGTAAGAAGCCTGCACAAAATCAGCCTAAATAAATTGCAGGTATAAATCTTAGGACCCACAAGTCAAAGTAGAGTTCCTTATTTTCTTCAATTAAATACTTAAGCATATCTCAACATAAATGCTTCCATTTTTTAAAAAATTGGTCATTTTGGATATTTAAAAATATATGCAGACAGTAAGAGGAATGTTTATAAACAGTTCACATGATTTCAGAAAATGTCACTGATATGTCAAACAAAAAAAATATATATATATACAACTGAACAGAACGGGAGCTCTCAGCACTTATGAAAATCAGTGGGTGAAAAAAGACTAGAAGGAAAGAACAGTGGTAGACTTCTGAACGATTTTGTTCTGTCTCTTGATGCTTTCCTGCACCTTCCACACATTTTATATAATGAGCATGAGTTGCCCTTTTCCTTTTTCACATTTTTAAATTAATTCATGCTCATTGTAGCAAGCATCTCTTTTATAATCAGGAAAAAGAAAGTTAAGCAAAAAGCTGAAAATGAAAAGGTCAGTTAGGGTCCGCTCTCAAGGAATTCACTAGCTTAAGCAATGATGCAGCTGAAAATACCAACAGCCTGAAGAGAAGCTAGATGCATTCACAGTCGGTCAAGAAACAGAGAGGGAATTTATGTTTACTGAACACCTACCTCAGGTCTTTTGCAGACAATTCATACATGTCTCATCTCATTTAATCCTCACAATAAACCCAGGAGGACCCCTCTCAGCAGACATGTAAACAGATTCAGAATAAGGCCAGGCCTCCCCCAATATCACACTGCACATGAGACAAGCAAGATTTGAACCCAGTTTCTTGGGCCCCAGAAACTAAGCTCTTATCCCTGCGTGGTGCTACCTCTCAGACCACAATGGGGCAGCATCACTTCAATCCCAAATCCACCACGGGGATGGGGGGGTGGTCATGGGGAGCTCATTCAGTCCATGATGAAGACTGAACCCCAGTCTGCCTTGGCCACTCCCAGCCAACAAGTCTTTTCCTTTCCCATCCAAGCTGTATCTACTACCCGTGTCTGGGACTATGACTGTCCAAGTCCACAAGAGAGATATCCATCAACCAGGGCCAAGCCATGAGATGGACAACACCCCACAGAGCACAGAAGAAAGGACCCAATGAGCTGAGCACCTGCCCCACCAAGCCTCAGGCCAGGGAGGAAGACCCTCTGCACCCTGCTCAGGCACTCCCTGAGGCTGTTGAGGGACTCATTCTTCCCATCCCTGATAGCAACCCAGGGCTTCAAAAGGTCACGGGATAACAATGTGAATTTCTGCCCCTGAAAATGATCAGTTGAAAGCATGCCAATTTTAACCAGCACATGCCCTCTCAGAGGGTAGAGGGTGGCCCAACACCACCTGCTCAGTATTCCTCTACCTGGACAACTGTCAGGCATCAGCATCCAATTCTCTAGTTCTGGATATGCACACACCCTCACTCACACCCTTCCGAGACTGTGTCAGCCCGCTGTTCTTAGAGCCTGAGACATTTTTCCAGTTATAAAAACAGAGAAACTGAGACCTAGAAAAGGCCCCTGGGTGGAGCCCTGTGTCTCCAGAACAAAGCCGCACTAAGGCTTGAAGGCTGAACGGCCCATAGTTGCTTGATTTGACTTGTTCTGTGTTACTCAAATTGTTTGGTTAGTTGATAAGAGTTAGAAATCAGATTTTACATTAAAGTACAGATTTGAAGCTCCTCTTTAAAAAAAATAAATAAATCAGCACATTTATAACACCAGGATTTTCATTCCCAAATGGTAAAATCAGCTGAAGTTGTGGAACAACTTCCTTTTGACAGAGATGACCTCTCCAGACCCCATACTCCAGGTCCTTCTGAGCCCAGCTGCCCAGTTCACCCATGTGTTACCTGTCAGAGTTAGTAACCCTGAGCAAAAGCATTATCTTCAGTCTTTAGGGACCTGCTACTGGAGTGGGGAGGGGGGCCAATGGGCATCATTTGGAGCAAAATGAATGAACCTGGAATACTCAGTACAGTAGAGGGCAAGTCAACAGAAATGAGATATGTCAACAGAGAAGGTGGCAGAGCCAAACTGCCACGAAAACACAAGTAGCATCCCCATTACACTGTGAGTTTCCTGGGGCAGGTGTCTCCCAACTGTGTCCTCAGCTCCCAAGCACAAAGGATGAATGTCCACAAAGACAAGAGTATGGGGGGTATGCAAAGGGAGCATGAGGCACTGTGAAAATCACGGCAAGTAATTGAAAAAGCCTCTGTCACCAGAGATCCTTACCCAAGTTAGGGTCATTCCTGCCTACAGAGGTCCCACCTTCCCCTGGCTAGAGCCAACCACAAGAAGATGCAACAGTTGCAATGAGGATGCAGAGAAAAGAAGTCTAAGGGCAGGGTATGCAGGGGCAGGTACTGCATGCAGGTAGGGCATGATCAGACAGCAAAGAAGGATGGGTTCCACCTCCTGTACCTCAGTAGACACCAGACACCTGCCAGGGCTGGGAAAACCAGCCTCACCCCAACTCAGCCACCACCTCCAAAACACATTCAGACCTGCAGGCTTTTACAACTACCCAAAGACATCCTTGGACCTTCAGGTCCCAGAGCTGGGCCTTCTCCCTCCTCTGTAAGAACAGGAGGCTCCCCCAAACCTCTTTCCATCACAATGTTCTGAACCCAGAACACAGCCTTCACAGAGTCACCCTATCCTTGGAGAAGACTAGCAGCCAACAGCCTAAAGCAGGAAGAGGTCTCTGGGTCTAAGGGGTTGGGGGTAGGGAGATGGGGACAGAGAAAACTTGCCTGGAGCCTCCGGCCAGCTACCTCCTCCCTAAACCCACTGTCATGTTTGTTCCTCCTGGGAGGAATCCCCACACCCTGTGCCACCAGTTGTTCCCTATGTCTTCAATATCCCTGGGCAAGGGCCTCAGAGCCAAACCCATGGCTATAAGGAAATAGGAGAACCCATGGATATGCGGGCAGATGAGAGGAAAGGGGCCCGAGGACAGGCATGGGGCAGAGAGAGCCTTGTCCCTGATGAGGAAGCAGGCATCATGGGAGAGAAACCCGAGTCCCCTAACCCAGGCTCAAGCCCGGTGGGAGGGGAACGAACGAGGGAGGAGGGAAATGCAGCCCGCTCTGCCTGGCTTAGCCGCGCACTTGTTGCCCCCGCCTGCGGGCATAGTCTGCGGGCCAAGGTGGCCCAGGCACCGGCTAGGATTTCCCCGCAGCCTGGCCCGGCCCAACTCCGCTCCTTTCCTGGTGGAACAGCGCCCACCTCCGGCCCAGGCGGCTATGCCTCCGCCCATGGCGAGGACCGCAAGTGAGAGCGGCTCCTCCAAACCCGGAGGAGGAGAGCGGCCGAGAAACGTGAGCCGAAGCAATGAGGGGAGCGAGACGCTGCGCGTCCCGGGATGCGCTGGGAAGAGGGGAGAGCACTGGCTCGGGCGCTAGACGCTCCTCCTCCTCGGCAGCTAAGAAGACAACGGGCCATCCAGGTCAGGGGAGGTGCACCAACACCGGTACCCTGCTCGCAGACACGCCCACCCACACTCTAACAACAAAGACGGCCCTGAGCCACACACGCCTGCGCGGCCAGCACCGGGCGCACCCACGCGCCCACCCAGCTGGAAAGGAGCCGCGACACGCCCCGCAAGGAGCCTGGCTCGCCGTTCACAAGCTCTCAGCTCCAGCCCCGCGGCGCAGGGCACTCCCTGCTGCACAGCTTTGGGGGGCCGGAGAAGGAGCACGCACCGTGCCTGCGGTCCAACAATCTTGGCAACCCAGCAGGTCTCCAGTACTGCGCCCGAGGCAGGCCCGGCCCTGTTAGCCCTGGGCACCGCGGCCGGCCACTCACCTTCCTGCACAGCCTGGAACGGATTGTTGGCCTCGATGACCTTGATGGAGTAGGTGATCTTCTCGCTCTGCAGGATGTCATCGTTGAGGCTCAGGTCCGATACAGCCAGCTGGAACACCCTGTCGTCCTTGGCCGCGTTCTCCTCGAAGATGGCACCTGGAGGAGAAGAGGGGTCAACACCAGGCCTAGAGATGGGCTCTCCTTCCCCACCTCACCCCCACCCCCATCCCAGCCTTGGACCTCCCATCACCGCGCTGGCAGGACTGCAGGCTGCCAGGTGGTGGGAGTTCTGGGCTGGGGTTTCAGCCTGATGCGATAGTTTAGAGGTGGGCCTCCGCCCACCGACACAAAACTACACCACCCCAAATATGCCAACATAGTCCACATGAGTTACATATGCACGTGGTACATGCAGCCACCAGGTCACACGACTGTCTCACAACCAACCAACCTCATATACCAACCATGCCTCACATGATGGGCTGAGCCAAGCTGGTGTGACCTCGGGCACTTAAATGCCCTGCCTAAATGGTCCCATGAGTCCTATCCCAGGAGCCAGAAAGCCCCCTTGCAGCCCCAATCCCAAAATAGAAAGATACTTCCTTCTGTCCTGTGCACCCCCCTTCAGTAGGAGCTAACCAAACAAGTCCCCAGTGGTTTTCCTGTGCTGGGGGCTTCTTTCTGCAGGGGGTTTTGATGACCGGTGACAGGCAGAGGGACTACTCAGTCCCGCCTGACTCCCTGGGCTCTGCCTCCTGCTTTCCATCCCTCTCCTCTTATTTTTCTTTCGAGTACATTGGGGGGCAGGGGAGAAGATAGAAGAATGTCCCTAGACCCTTTGCTTTCTAACCCAGAAGCTGAGGAGCCCAGAAGCAGCCGCTCTTGAACGGGCCTTCCAGAACCATGAACAGCTCCTCCAGAGCAGCCTCCCGCTGGCCTTTGCGCTCTTCGCACTGCCTTGGCGGACTCTCAGCGCTTGACGCCGAGATCGGTCGGACTCGCCTGAGCCTGGCCCTGCAGCCTGGAAAACTCCGGAGTCCAACCCCCTTGCCAGGCCCTAAGGGTCACCACAGTCCCAGAGCTGGGCCCAGTGATCCCCGAACTGGGAGCTGGGCAGGAGGAGGGAGGTCCCATTCCATGCTACACCCAGAGCCGCAATGCTGACCGCAAGACCCAAGCGCCCCCACCACCTCCACCCACAACTGGGAAGCAGGTCTTGTCCCGGTGCCTGCCAGGGATTGCAGCGTTCCAAGGCCAGGCCTAGTCCCTGATCACCCATCACCTGTCCCATTACCCCTGCCTTCTCACACCTCCCAACCCCCCAGCCTCTCTCGGCTCGCTGGTCTTCCCCAACTTCCGGAAAGACGACTGCCGACGGGCTCCCCAAAAACAACCGCTGCCAGTCCCCCAATCCGGCCCAACTTCCTAGGATTTCTCCCCTGCTGCTACCAACTCCCACACACTCCCCGCCGGCGCGCCTCCTCCTCTTCTCCATCTCGTCTTCTCTCCTCTCCAGGTTCTCTCCCTCCATCGGTCTCTTCCCGCTCAGCCCGCACGCACACACATTCCGCACACACACCGCGGCCCAGGCTTCTTCCCTGACTCCCACTGCCCAGACCATCTGCTGGCCCCCAAGACTTGGGCCGTAAGAAACTCTGAGACTGTCCAGCTTTGGGCTGCCGTCGCCACAACCAGATACACACATACCCACACATACACTGAGAGATACACAGACACACACCAGGGAAACAGACAGACACTGTGTCCACTCTAACAGGCTGATAAATCGTGCACGCACCAACACAGGCTCCGATGGCCCCACACACCCCAACGCCCTCTCGCAGTGACACCAACACGGTGCCACGGGCGCACACAGAGAAACACACGCTGACAACACCCACCCACCCACATTCACGCACGGTTCCGGTCGGGCCTCTTCGATCCTGCGCTACCAACTTGGCGAGACCCCGGGCCCTGCCCGCCCCCTGCCCTCGCTGCTCTGAGCTGCACCTAAGGGCTGACCCTACCCTGCCGACCGCCCCGCCGGGGACGCGGGGCTGAACCTGCGTCTAGCCCTGGGATCCCCGCAGCCGCGGCCCTAAGTGTCGGCGGAGGCCGCGGGGCCCCGCGGGGGGATCGGAGCCCCGGGAGCAGTAGGAGCCCGTGGGAGCGCGGCGCGGCCCGTGCACAGCTCCTCCGCGGGGCGGCGCGGCCCTTCGCGGGAGCACCGCCCGCCGAGCCCCTCGGCCCAGGGAACAGCCAAGTTTGGACGCCGCTCACCCCCCGCGCCGCTGGGGCCCCCGCCCAGCCTCGGCCCCGAGCCCGCCGCGCTCACCGATGTGGATGATGGAGTCGGCCCGCACCGACACGCACTGGCATATCCAGGGGAGAAGCCACAGCGTCAGCGCTTCCATGTCCCCCGGGCGCGCGGCTCATCCGCCCGGGCCCGGGGCGAGGCCGAGGGCAGCGCGGAGCGGGGAGGCGCCGGTCCGGGTGCAGTCCCGGGCCGCTCCCCGGGAAAGCCGAGCCCGCCCGTGCGTCTTCCCCCGCGCGCCCGCCCCTGCGCCCTGAGCCCGCCCCAGCCCAGCCCAGCCCAGCCCGGCGCGGTCGGGCTCCCGCTCCGGCTCCTGTGGTGGCTGCGGCGGCGCTGGCAACCCGAGCCCAGGCCGGCGCGGCGGGGGCGGCCCGCGGCGGCGGCGGCGCTCCCCGCGGCTCGGGAGGCTTCGGAGGCGGCGGAGGCGGCGGCGGCAGCAGCCGGGCCGGCGCGGCGGCTCCGGGCTCGCTGTGTGTCTGAGCCCCGGCGAGGAGCGAACTGCGGAGGACGCCCCCTCCCCTCCCCCTCCCCCTAGACTCTGCTCCCCCTCCCCTCCCTGCCCGCCTCCCTCCCCTCCGCCCTCCTCTGGACCACGTGACTGCGGAGCCTCTGCCTCGCCGCGCGGCGCTCTCCAGCTCGCGGCTCGGAGGGGGCGCCGGGTGCTCCGCGCTGCCAGTCGGAGGGACGCTCGGAGGCCAGCAGGACGGTGGGACCGGCCGCGGCTGCGGCGCGCAGAGACTTGGTGGCCCTGGGCCTCATGAACCCCTGTTCGCCAGGGACCAGAGAATGGAGAAGGGTCGGCCTCCGACTGCCCTCGGGGATCCCTGGAGCCCCCTGGCCCGGGCTGACCTCAGCCGCCGAGCGTCTTGGGCCATGATCCACTCCCTGGGCAGAGAGCCCCTCGTGGAGCCGGGCCGGGATAGCCCGGAGAGAGATCGGGCGAGGCGCTGAGCCACCCACCGAGAGGCAAGGAGAGCCAAAGGGGACTCGCCGCGGCCGCGGGCTCGAACCTTAGCTGGCCCCACGGACCTTGGCGGGCGCCCATCCCCCGCCCTGCGGCCCGAGGCTCAGCCGGGAGTCGGGCAGGAGACTCGGACTCTGAAGCCCAATTCATGGCCGGAAACTGGCGCATCCGTGACCGCGGCGCCTGGACGTGAGGAGCCTTTCAAGCGGCCGGCGTACTCAGACTCCGACTCTGCACGGAGCCTTTACGCGCGAGCCCGGGCGAAGAGCCCGCTCCTCGCGGCCAGCGCAGAGCGGGGCTCGCTCCACTGCTAGCGGAATGCCCCCGGCCCCAGCTACCACCAGATAGAAGGTTATGCCGTTTGAGCTCCAGCCTGGGAGCGGGAGGCAAGCCTGACGCTAGCCACCCTCCCCCCGCCTCCGCCCCTAAACAAGTTCCAGACAGACTGAGCTCCACGTGGCACACCCAAGATTTCAGGGAGACAGCTGAGCCTTCACGGACCCGGCTTCGGGAGGAAGCTCGGTCTGGGCGCGCCTGGCAGAGCCTAGTGCACCGGGCCACTTCTGCGGGCCCGGGAGCGCCCATTGGCCCTGTCGTTGGCCCAGCCCCAAGGTCCCTGCCTTGCAGGGCCATGCGCTGGGCGTGAGGAATTCAGAGAGACTCAGCAACAGACCTTCCTGGAACTCCCCGCTCATAGGAGAGACAGAAACCTAAATAGATCGTTAAAAGATGCGGCAAGGACCCTGAATAAGCTATGTATGCAAAGGCGCATTCTGGGCTGTAACCCAGCCTGAGAGGAAGAGTCAGGGGGTGGCTTCCTGGAGGAGGTGACAGTTTTAAAGGTTGAGTGGGGTTACCAAGGGAGAAGGAAGGGAGGCTTCCAGGCATTGAATGCTGGTTAGCAAGCCAAGTTAAAAGTAAAAGAATTGTGTGTGTGTGTCCCCCAAGCTGCTTGCCACAGAATTCATTGGCAAATTTTAGTTCAGAAAGGTGGGGGAGGAGGTTGTGCAGGGGGTAGGGCCAAGACAGGCTTGGAGACAGTGAGGCAACCCTTACACTGGTTGGTGGGGCTGCAGGGGCAGCCTCCAGAAGAGGAGAAGCTGGGTTGAAGAAACAGCAAGGAACCACAGGGGCTGCCAGGGTGACTTCCAAGATGAGGGGACCATGGGCAAGAGGGGAGGAATGACCATGCCTGCAGGAGGCTGGGCTGTCCAGCTGGGTGGGGTGCCCACAAGGTTCTTCCTCAAGAAATCCATCTTGGGGGGGCCTTGAATTGTAAAACACACCCCTCCAGGGCTCTACAAACCCCCATGCTTCCATTCCCATTCCCAGGCTGAAAAGTTAGAGGGAGAAGGGAAATAAAGAATGGGTTTTATTATTTAACAGTTTGGTTCCTATGGAAACTGTCTCAACCTCAGAAGGATAGTGGTATGTTCACCCTATCAGGCTCAAACCTGAGGTCAAGAGCCACGGGGTCAGGGATCCCCAAATACACTTCTTTGGACCCCTGTAGTATGTTAGTAAAATAGGTCCCAGTTGGAAGTTTTTCTTGATATTTATTATGCTAGGTAGAGGTAGCATGCTTACACAATGAGACAAGTCTCAAGACCCCCTTCCAATATTAAGAAGTCAACCTATAAACACACTCAGTTTGGGGGATATTTCATCAGCTTCTAATTTTGATGATGAGGCCCCTCTAGTTTGGGACCTGAGGGCTGTGACTCAGGTTGGCCTTGCCCTGGAAACGCCTCTCCTGCGTACTGCCTTCCCCTCCATTTCCCATAATGTGGGCTCCTTCACCATCCCACAATGCTTATTTCCTATGCTCATCCTCTTATACTCCCAAGCTAAGCCAGTTTTCTGTACCAGACTGGAATGGCCTGGATATCCTTTGACTGGCCAGGAAGGGTACTCTGCACAGGTCCCATTTCCACTAGAACTGGGGAAGCAGGCCCACAGATTACTGGGGCCGCATGCCTGGAGGAGGGCATGGCAACCCACTCCAGTATTCTTGCCTGGAGAACCCCCATGGACAGAGAAGCCTGGCGGGTTACAGTCTAGAGGTCACAAAGTCGGATATGACTGAGCAACTAAGCACAGCACAGCACATGCTTGTTTACCTCTTCAGTTCAGTTCAGTTGCTCAGTCGTGTCAGACTTTTTTCGACCCCATGAACAGTAGCACACCAGGCCTCCCTGTCCATCACCAACTCCCTGAGTCCACCCAAACCCATGTCTATCGAGTCGGTGATGCCATCCAGCCATCTCATCCTCTGTCGTCCCCTTCTCCTCCTGCCCCCAATTCTTCCCAGCATCAGGGTCTTTTCCAATGAGTCAGCTCCTCTTAGCCGCCGCCCCTGACCTCTGTTTACCTCTAGGCAAGACTATTTTAATCCTCTCTGCCACCTGAAATTGGGATTACCAAATTCCAAGGACATTTGCTTATTGGGGCTTTATGTTCATCAAAACCTTAATTACTTATTCATCTGGCCAGTCCAGTCCCTTTAAACCCTGTTAACCTCTGGGATTGCAAAAACTGCCACCCCCAAATCAGGCTCCTAGGGAAGCAACTCCACCTGAGGAACAAATACACTCCAACTCTAATTATCTGGCTGGAGGAGAGAGATTAGCAATCTCTGAAACATATGATACAAACCCATTTCACAGAGGGGAATACTGAGGCTTGCAAAAGGAGTAACTTGCCCAAAGCACCAGTTTTTTCTGGACCCAGGGCTAGTCCTCTTGGTTTGTTTCTCGCTAAACAAAGACATATTCACAGAAATTAAAACTGGGTCAATAAATCCTTCATTTGCACAGAGTTCAGGCAACACAGGTGATTGCTTTTTCTAAAGATATCTTGAGTTTTACTAATTCTAACTATACTTACTTCCTGGAGAAGGGCATGGCAACCTACTCCAGTATTCTTGCCTGAAGAATCCCTATGGACTAAGGACCCTGGTGGGCTACAGTCCATAGAGTTGCAAAGAGTCGGACCTGACTGAAGCGACTAAGCACAACTATACTTATTTAGCCTTTATCATTTGCAGGCACTGTGCTCAGCACCCTACATCTTACTAGGAGATGATAGTCTCACTTTACAGTTGGGAAAGGAAGGTGCAAAGAAGTAAACCGGGCCCACCAGGAATCTCAACTGGAACGCTACTGGAAGCCAGTAGTTTGCCAACAAACCTGCAGATGATATGTCAAGACAAAGAGAATATGGTGATCTGCTAGGAAATCATAATCGTCATTACTTAAAGCTTTGTCATTCCAGAAAGTGGACCTCTGTCATCTTGTTTCTGTTATCTTGTTTCTCACTGTAGTCAATAACTGGACTAAGGAAGTACCAGCTGGAATTCTGACCCCACAGGAGTCTATTGCTCTGGCTTATTGTGTGGGGAGCTGCCTGCTCCATGTAGAGCAACCACTGCTCAACCCCTGCAGAGCTGCCCACTCCTCAGTCATGTTCCTTCAAGCAAGCCCCCAGGTTAGACAAGATACTATACCATGAAAGACTGCCTTCCCTCCCTCAGCAGCATAGAGCTCACCCGGATTTCTAAGATAATTCAGCCCAGGCCCCGATAAGGGTTACTACTGGCAGGAAAGACCAAGGCCCAGCCTGGGGGATTCTCTGCAGGCTTTGGCCTGGAAGACCAGCTCTCTTGGAACACAAGGAAGAGGGAAACCAAAGTCCTGGGGTCGATTCCCCCCAAGGAGGTGTCAGCCGGCATCTAAGAAGGAACCAGGCTTAACGCCCTGAAGCATTAAGTTCCAGGTGGGGCCCTCCCTACCCATAGGCTCCAAGGAACCAACAATCAGTCAGAATCAGAGCTCAAAAAATCCCACTGCTACTTTCCTCTATTAACCCACTGGGTTATTCTTTAAAAAAAAAAAACAACAACAAACAAACAAAAAAAAACAACACTTTGTTACTTATTTTATACTTTCCCTCAGTTGCTGCCTCTGGTCTTCTGTTGTATGTTAATTGTCCATCTCTACTTTGTCTTCCTTACCTCTTCTTGCCAACCTCTTTGATCTCATTTTTACTATTTCTCAGCTTGTATTTATTTTATTTGATCTTCTTTTATATCATTGTATTTTTATTTTATTTTTACTCTGGTTAGCCTCTTGGGTATTTTACTTTTCAGTTTTCCAGGCTAGCAATCTTTTGCATCGCTCTTTCCATTATTCAAGGCATTCTATTCGTTTAGTCTTAGGTTTTTTCCCACAGTGAGGGTTGGGCAAGTGAGACTGGAAGTGCCCTCCCTGCACCTGCCTTTCAGGAGCCTCTAGGGTAGGATCCACTGGTATGCCCCAATCCCCTGCCCGTACCCAGCCCTCACACTCTTTCCAGGTACCCTTTCCAGGACACTGCCAATGGTACATGCAGGTACCCATGCCTGGCAACCCCATTGGGAAGTCTTTTCTTAGCCACACCCTCCAGGCTAACATGAAAGAAGGAAGTCACACACAGAGTGTCCACCCTGGATAGGAGCGTCTCATTTTTGCAGGGCAGAGGCCCTTCTTTTTTTCCATTACATGTTCAATAAACAGGGCTCAGTTTGGAATGTACAGTCCGCTCAGAACAAGATAGTCCAAAAAGTTATCTATATGAAAATCTGCCTCCCTCACAAAAACAAGCTGGAACCTCACAGGTCTGGTCCCTGGACCCAGGCTCTCCAGATACGATGGGTGGCCAGACCAAACACCAGCTCAGGCCCATCTAAGGCTCTCATGTTGATGTCTAGCACTCCCTTTGGCCCCTGGAGTCTAGCCAGTTCCCTGCCTCCCATAGGTCCCTCTGAAGAGCAGAAGAAGTAGGTGAGAGTTTGCACAAAGGTGCCACCAAATGCCAAAGGACAGCAAGAGTGTGACCTCAAGTTGAAGCTCGCTCTGCTCACCGCACAGTAGGCCAATTAACCAAGAGACAGTGTTGAGGCAAGAAATGTAACTGTATTTGGAAAGACAGCAGACCAGAAAGATGGCACAATAATGTCTCAAAAAAGCCATCTTCTTGGGGTCTGGATGCCAGGTTCTTTTATAGAATGGAGATAGGGGGAGGTAAGGAGATAAAGTAAAAAAAAAAAAAAATCTATTAATCTTGCAAGTTTCTCCTGGACCAGCTAGCCTCAGGGAAGGGATGAGCTGATTTCTTTCTTCCAGGAGCCATTCACAGGTGGACAGAGTCCTGAACAAGGGCATTTTGGCTTAACATTCAGGCAGAGGGGCAGGATTCCTGAGGCAGGCCGTTATGTATGGACAGAATCTTTCAGTGAACAAAAGCAACAGGAAGCAAAAAGTTTGAAGTAAAAGAAACAGATCCAACATGGAGTTAGTTCTTCCCTGTAACAAGAGGAGAGGAGGCTTGGTTCCCTGGAAGCCTCCTGAGCTGTCCTCTCGGTCCCAGCCCTCCTGGGGCAGCCTGTGTCCCAGCCTCCTGCTAAAGCATTGATCGATCCTCCAGGTATGAGTTCCACAGCCTGGATCCAGGGTATTCTTCAGAGGAGGTTCTGGCTTCCAGGGCTCAAGACCAACCTCATTCCCTTCAGGCTTGAACTTGTGTGCTCGAATCTATTGTGTGCAAGGAAAGGGTTCTGCTGCTAAGAGTCTAAAGTTTGAAAATTTCAGCCTTGATGATCTCCCCTGAGCCAAAGGGCTGGCCCAGACCCTTCCTTCCCAAATTGCATGTTGGGATCCCTGCTCCCCCACAATGAGGCCTGAGGAGGCTTCTCCTTTCTGTCCCTGGGCCTTGCAACTTGGCACTTGGGGGGGCTCCCAATTCCCCAGAAAGGATCAAGTAGCAGGGAACTGAACCCTACCCTGTCTTCTTCCAAAGCAAAACTCAGGCCTCCACACCCTCATCGGCCACTGCCAAGGCTCCAGGACCAGCACATGGAGCATCACAGAAGCCCCCTCTGCTCCTGCCACTGCCCATGGCTCCTTCTGCCCCTGCCATCTGCTGCAGTGGGTCCCTGCAGTGGGCTCCACACAGGCTGAGTTGAGCCCATGAGATAAGGAAGACAGTGCATGTTCCAGGGAGAGAGACTAGCAAAAGAAAAGGTATGGAGGCAGGAGCATGTAAAGGAACACAGAAGAGCAGCAAGAGGTGAAGGAGAAGTTGGTGGAGGAGCCAGGATGGAAGTTGCTAGAATGATCCTGGTGGGAGATGCTGAGGCCAGTCTCACTATTTTTCAGACATGTCTCAACAGAGCAGGGGCCTGAGGTGGCCCCAAGCAGTCAGAGACACATCAACCATCATGTCCTCAGTTGGCATCTCAGGGAAGCCCGAGAGCCACTGATCTGCAGAGGAGTGAAGCCCTCGTCCCCTTGGTCACCAGGGAGCTCACAGGAGGCTGACCCACCCTAACTCTGCACTCAACACTCTGTGTCCATCCTGTGTCCTCTTCCATCATGAGCAAACACCTTCAGATGTTCACAGATAAAGTGGGACCCTACGCCCACTGGACCTCAGACCCAGCCTACTCCCTGTATGTGATAGGGTACCCAAGTGTCACCTCTCCCACTGGGCTGGGAGCTGCACCGTGGAGACCCCAGACACTCTGTGAAGTGAATGTGAGGGCCTCAACCCATCCTACCTCCTCCCATGCCAAGTCAGGTACAGCCCTGCTGTTCCCATCAGCCTGGGCCTCCAGCCTCTCATAGCCAAGCCCCAACTTTCCCAAGAGGCAGGGATTGGGGAAACTGCATCTGCCTGGAGCCCTGGCTCATCTGACAGATAACACCCTCTCTAGACCCAGGTCTCCAGCTAGATACAACCCCTAACAAATCAGATAACCCTGGTCATGGACACACTCATTTCCATGGGCAATTTTTCTTGCCTGTAAACCTCTTCTTTTATACGGTGATGAAATGATATTGTGATTGATTTTCTCTGTCTGGGTGTCACGGCACATTTAGCACCCTGTAAACCCGACAGACTAAGGTGCTGTCTCCCAGGGATGCTTCTGAGAACTCGGCTTGGAGCAGGGACTGCCCAATGCCCCTTCAGATAAGACAGGGAGATGGCACAGGTCCTGGGTCCATCACTGATATGCTGGGTCCCTAAATTCCTAGACAATCATTTGAAAAATAGAGGGGAAGACCCAGGGGGTTGGTGTGGGGGAACACAATAGGAAGTAGGAGAGAGAGCAGAAGACCCAAGGGGAGACCCCCCAGAAGGAAGAGAACATGCTCTAAACTTGCCAACTGCCAGGCCTGGACACAGCAGTATCACAAACATCTCACTGCCGGGGGCAGCAATGCCAGAAAAAGGATCAGTTGAGGATGGGGATAAGGGTCTGCTTGCCTCCCAACTTCACTTTAACTGTCTCCAGAATCAGGGCAGGTTAATGATAAAGGGGATGGAGGGAGAAGCTGCCCTAGGAGATTGTAACAGCCCTCAGAGGTCAGAGGAGAGAGGCAGAGTTCACTCACAGAGAGACCCAGTCCTCCCATCACCGGCTCTATAGTTGGTGATCAGGACAAGACACTCTGAGAGTGGGGCTGTCATCCCCAGTCTACAGGTGAGATCACTGAGGCTCAGCACAGCAAAATCCCTGGACAGTTAACTGATATGATAGGTTGAAAGGTGGGCCCCAAAAGGTATTCAGACCCTAATCCTCAGAATCTGTAAATGTGACATTGTTTTATAAAAGTGTATTTTCAGATGTGATTAAATTCAGGACTATTTGGGACAAGGAGATAGTCCTGGATTGTCTAAAAGTGAAAGTGTTAGTCATTCAGTCATGTCCAACTTTTTGTGACTCCATGGACTGTAGCCCACCAAGCTCCTCAACCCATGGAATTCTCCAGGCAAGAACATTGGAGTGTGTTACCATTCCCTTCTCCAGGGAATCATCCCAACCCAGGGATCAGACCTGGGTCTCCTGCACTGCAGGCGAATTCTTTACTGTCTGAGCCATGAGGGAAGCCCCCCACTTCCATCATGTGTCCTTATGAGAGAGAAGCAGAGGTAGACACACAGACAGAAGGCAATGGGACCACGGAGATATGGATTGTACTGATGTAGCCACAAGCCAAGGAATGCCAGCAGCCACCAGAAGCTGAAAGAGGCAAGGACAGATCCTCTCTGGAGGGAGCATAGCCCCACCAGATTTCAAACTTCTGGCCTCTAGAATTGTGACAATAAATATCTGTTGTGTTAAGACACTCTGCCTGTGTGGTAATTTGATAGCAGCCACAGGGAATGAACAAATGTTGGCTGAAGCTTTGCTCTTGGATAATAAAAAGGCAAGCACCTCAGAAGGAGAAAGACTTTGTTCTTCCTAGTCCCCTCTCTTCCTTCAGACCTCGAATATGGACTCAGATCCAAAAGAGAGCTATCATCTTGTGACCTTGAAAAGCCAAGCAAGAGACCGACAGCCTCGTCCCAGGATGGCAGAGCCACCAGATGACAGTGGTGAGCTTTTTAAGCCCTGGACACACAAGACTCTTTAGCAAGCCCTCAACTAGTTGAACTACTGCAGTCAATTTTTCAGTTGTTTGTAACACAAATCGTAACTGATAACCACCAACCTGAAATAACAACTGTTGACATGATGATGTTTTTATCTCTGTCCTTTTTTCTATTCAGGTATAATTTTTACATACAAGAGCAGACAAAAGTATCATACCTGAAATTATTTTATTTTTTACTTGTTAATTGTCTGTCTCTCCTATAGAAGAAAAGCCTCACAAGAAGAATAGTGTATCTCATTATGATTTTATGCCCTGTACCCAGAACAATGTCTGGCATGTCTAGATGTTCAATAAATGTTAGCCAAATCAATGAATTAATTAGTGAGTGAATGAACAATTTAATGTGAACCCTTCCCCTGGTCATGAAATTATTTTCTGAAACCTAGGTTTTTTTATGATTTCAGCTTTCTCCCATGCACTTATCATATATACTTTATTTAACTAGTCACTTGCTGGTGGACATTTTTTAATACTACTGTAAAAAATACTGTTACATGGATTCCAGGCTTTACGCAATTATTTTTTACGATAAACACCTAAAAAGGCTATGCATAAATATCTTAATATATATTTCCAAAATTGCCTTCAAAAGCAGTTTTTAAAACCAATGAATATTTCCACAGGAAATTTATGACTGTTGTTCTCTCCACCTTCACCAACATTAGTGAAGTCGCTCAGTCATGTCCAACTCTTCGCAACCCCGTGGACTGTAGCCTACCAGGTTCCTCCATCCATGGGATTCTCCAGGCAAGAATACTGGAGTGGGCTGCCATTTCCTTCTCCACCAACATTAGGCATTATTAATTTCTAATGTTCTTTCATTTTGGTACATGAACAGTTATGTCTCAAAGTTGTTTAAACGAGTATTTTCTGATCACTGGGGCCACAGAGTCTTCTTTTGCCAGCTTGTAGCTCTCTGACAGGTCTTTTAAGGCCCCAGGCTCCTGTGCAGGATTGGGAGGCTGAACCTGGCATCATCTACTGAATGCATGTGAACACAGATGGCGAAGATGGGTCCCGTGAGCCAGTGCTCAAACTTCTTCAGATATTGTGGGGGAGAAAAGTCAAGGGCTAGACCCCTAGAGTCCCTGAGAGTCCAGGACTGGAATTGCTGAGCTGGGGCCTTCCTTTACTAGAAGCTGGGCCATTTCCTTGGTTCTCCGCTAAGGACCATGGTAGGAAAGACACATATTCTGGTGTGAGATCCAGAGTCTGGTGGTGGGAACTTGGGAAGCCACATCTAGGGACAGGACTGCTCTTGGGGTCTGGCAAAGACCAATGAAAGTGAATGTCAGGCCTGGAGAGACTTAGAAGACTCTTAAGGATTTCTGAGACGCCTATGAGGAATTAGAGGAAGGAGAAAGGGGGAGGCATTCCAGGAAGCGGGAGCAAAGGCACTGAGCAGGTTCAAGAATCAAGAATGAGGTATACTCATGCCCAGATCAGCCCCATTTTCAGGACCACAAAGCTAGCCACAGCCTGGAGCCATACACATCCTTATGGCTATCCTGCTGCTGCTGCTGCTGCTAGGTCGCTTCAGTCGTGTCCGACTCTCATGGCCATACTCTCCCTCAATTGATCACAAACCCAGAAAACCACCAGGCCACCACCCAGCCCAGCCCACCCCCTAGCAAAGGCCTTCATGGAGCTTTAAAAACATCTCCTGTCCCTTACCCTGCAACCCTACAACACAGCACCATATCCTCATTTCACAGTTGTTGGGACTGTGCATCAAATGAAGAGCATTGTCTAGTGCCACCAGGTTGCACAAGGGGCAGAGAAAGAGTCACAAACACCCCAAAGGTTGGGAGCCTCCTGAAGGAGGCCATGTGCCAGGTCCACAGAGGAGCCCCGGGCCAGACAGAGAGAGGAGATGCAGCCAGGAACTCAGCGCCAGGCTTCCCAGGCTGGACCTACAATCTTGAGCAGAGGCAGTTGTGGTGCAATGCTACCCCCTGCCGGCAGCCAAGTAACAGGCCTGGCTGCAACTGTGATGAGGCCTCCAGGAGTATATATATAGGACCTAGCTTTGGGCTATACAGACACCTTGACCAGGGTGGGGATTGTTAGGGAAGCTGTGCTGGGTGGTAGCTAGGTCAGAAGCCAGAGAAGTCCTGACTGCAATTAAAATCACAATGAAAGTGAAAGTGAAAGTCACTCCGTCATGTCTGACTCTTTGCAACCCCATGGACTATACAGTCCATGTAATTCTCTAGGCCAGAATATTGGAGTGGGTAGCCTTTCCCTTCTACAGGGGATCTTCCCAACCCTGGGATTGAACCCAGGTCTCCCGCATTGCGGGTGGATTCTTTACCAGCTGAGCCACAAGGAAAGCCCAAGAATACTGGAGTGGGTAGCCTATCCCTTCTCCAGTGGATGTTTCCAACCCAGGAATCGAACTGGGGTCTCCTGCATTGCAGGCGGATTCTTTACCAATTGAGCCATCAGGAAAGCCCAAAATCACGACAATTCCCATCATTTACTATAAGCCAGGTACTGCTCTAATGTTCTACATACATTGAAGTGAAAGTTGCTCAGTCGTTTCTGACTCTTTGCAACCCCATGGACTTAACAGTCCATGGAATTCTCCAGGCCAGAATCCTGGAATGAGTAGCTTCTCCCTTCTCCAGGGGATCTTCCCAACCCAGGGATCAAACCCAGGTCTCCCGCATTGCAGGCAGATTCTTTACCAACTGAGCCACAAGGGAAGCCCTCTACATACATTATTAAACTCATTTATTCCTAACCCAGTTCTTAATAGGGAAGGCACACTAATTATCCCCATTTTACAGAGGAGGAAACTGAGGTGCTAGAAAGTTGTGTAACTTGCTCAACTAGGAAGTGACAGAGTGTCCCACCATAGTACCACTTTATGCAATTTCTAGAGCCCAGCCCCTGTGTTTCTAGTCACAGCGGCAGAAGAGCAGACGTGTATAGCCCTAATTATGAACCAGTCTCTGCTTGGGTGACGTGGAAGGACTGAGACCACTGGATTTCACATGGGCCTAGGACTTCTTTGAGCTTTCCCAGGGAGTTTAAATGGCTAGAATCTCAGAATACTCCAGAATTTAAGGGAATGACCTGGGTCATCCTTGTCTTAGACAACTCAAGATCCAGAGACAGAGGAGAGCCCAGTGAGCCTTTGTGAACAATACCTGTGTGCAGCATCCACAGGCAGCTCTGGCCCTCCTATTCTTACCCTGATGCCTGCAAAAGCTTCAAGCTCAGTTCCTCCAAACCACAGGTCACACTATGACATCCTGCTTAAGATCCTTCACTACAACTCGGCAGCAACAGCAAAACAAACAACTGAATTCTAAAACAGGCAAAGGATTTAAACTCTCCTTCAAAGAAGACATACAAATGGCCAATAATGTAAATAGATGCTCAACATCTTTAGTTATTAGGGAAATGCTAATCAAAATCATAATGAGATACCACTTCACATCCATTAGGATCTAAATATTAACAAAAAAATAACAAATGTTGGTGAAGATGTGAAGAAGTTTGAAGCTTTGTGTACCATTGGTGGGAATGTAAAATGATACAGCCACTATGGAAAACAGCATAGCATTTCCTCAAAAAAATTAAAAATAGCATTGCCACACATGCAAAAATTAATTATGTATGGTGATGGGTGTTAACTAGACTCACAGCTGTGATCATCTCATAATATATACAAATATCAAATCAGTGTGTTGTACACCTGAAACTAATGTAATATTGCCGTAAAATCTGTAAAATCTTTAATGTCGATTTTATCCCAATTTACAAAAAAACTAGCAATATATGGACTGAAAAATTACATGTGGTCTAGCAATTCCGCTTCTGGGTATATACACAAAATAATTGAAAGCAGCCTCTCAAAGCGATATTAGTGCAGGCATGTTCACAGCATTCGCAATAGCCAAAGTGTGGAAGCTACCCAAATGTCCATCAAAAGATTAACAGATAAACAAAATGTGGTATATACATACAATGGAATATTATTCAGCCTTATAAAGGAAGGAAATTCTCACACATCTAGAACACAGATTACTCCTGAGGACATAGCACCCTGTGAATAGACCAGTCACAAAAAGACAAGCACTCTGTAACTCCACTCATTTGAGGTTCCTAGAGCAGTCAGATTCATAGGAATGGAAGGTAGCATGATGGTTACCAGGACCTGGGGGGTAGGGAGGATGGGGAGTCGTTGCTTAAAGGCTACAGAGTTTCAGTTAGGGTAGATTTTTAAAGTTCTGGGTAACTGTACAATTCTATGATGTCTGTTTTACTCAAAATTTATTCAAAAATTAATTTTGTGTAACTTTTTCCATTTAATCATGTAAAATGCTATTTAATGTAGGGAAATATGAAACACCTAACAGAATTATCTAAATAGTATTTCAGTCTCATATATGTAGGTAACATGGAGGCTATAAACTAAAAATCATGCTAAGTTTTAGCATGATTTAAAAAACTTATTTCAAAAATCATGAAATAAGTTTTATTTCTTACCACTAATAAACATAATAACATGTTTTTTATTTATTTATTTTATTGAAGTATATAGTTGATTTAGAATGTTGTGTTAGTTTCAAGTGTAGAGCGAAGTGATTCAGTTATACACACATGTATATGCTTTTTCCCATTCTTTTCCAGTATAGGTTATTACAAGATATTGAGTATAGTTCCCTATGCTATACAGTAGGTCCTTGTTTATCTATTTTATATATAGTAGTGTGTATAAGTTAATCCCAAGCTCCAAATTTATCCCTCTGACCTCCCCCCATCCCCTTTGATAACCATCAGTTTGTTTTCTATCTCTCTGATAGAAAAAAGTTTTCAAAGCCCTGGAAATAGATGGTTGAACAACAGTATGAGTATACTTGTTGTTGTTCAGTTGGTAAGTTGTGTCTGACTGTTTGTGACCTCATGGATTGCAGCACGCCAGGCTTCCCTGTCCTTCACTATCTCCCAGAGTTTGCTCAAACTCATGTCCATTGAGCTGGTGATGCCATCCAACCATCATATCCTCTGTCACCCCCTTCTCCTCCTGCCCTCAATCTTCCCCAGCATCAGGGTCTTTTCCAATGAGTCTTCACATTATGTAGTCAAGGTATTGGAGCTTCAGCTTCAGCATCAGTCCGTCCAGTGAACACTCAGGGTTGATTTCCTTTAGGATTGACTGGTTTGATCTCCTTGCTGTCCAAGGGACTCTCAAGAGTCTTCTCCAGCACCACAGTTCAAAATCATCAGTTCTTCGGCACTCAGGCTTCTTTATGGTCCAACTCTTACATCCATACATGACTACTGAAAAAACCATAGCTTTGACTATACAGACCTTTGTCAGCAAAGTGATGTCTATGCTTTTTAATACACTGTCTAGGTTTGTCAAAGCTTTTCTTCCAAGGAGCAAGAGTCTTTTAATTTCATGGCTGCAGTCACCATCTGCAATGATTTTTGGAGTCCAGGAAAATAAAATCTGTGCCATTAAATTGGGTACTTCAAAATGATTAAGATGATAAATTTTGTTATGTGTATTGTATCACAATTAGAGTTAACATAAAGTAAATTAAATTAAATGAATATTTTTCTGATCCGTCTGCCTGCTAAGCAAAGGTCAGACTCTTCAAGCTGCATTAAACATTGGCAGGACTGGCACCCAGTAATGCCTCCTCCCCTGGGAACTACATCACCCCTCAGGGCTGCAGCACTAACCAGGGAGGGCAAGTAGGTAAGTTTCTGACAGTATTGACTTTAAGGAGAAGCCTCACCTAGGCACTGGTGGGCTTTCCCCTTTTCTAAATTCCACTTGGAAAACTGACAGGGTAGGGCTATGGGAGCTCTGAGGGCCTCTTCTCCCGGGGTTGCCAGGGGGCAACAGAGACCTCTGGGCTCACCTGCAAGCTGGTGGTGGGAGGAGTTGCAGGGCTAAATACCTGAGGTTGCCTAGGGTCCCAGCCACCTGTCACTCCCCTCCAGCCAGTACTGGGGCCCTGCCAGCCAGACTGATAACTCCCAGAACCATGGAAAAAGCCCTAGGGGAGGAACTGAGGGCTCAGAGAGAAGCAACTTCCAGAATCTGGGATAAGATCTGAAGGAGGAGTCATCCAGGTAAAGAGCTCAATGGGGTCTCAGCCTGGGGCTTTTGAAGACTGGGGAGGGGGGGTCTCTTGGCAGAAAAGACAGAGGCCAATATGGCTGGACTGAGGGGAGCAGGCAACATGGGCTGCTCGCAGAAGGAGGGGCTTAAAATCTGGCTGAGGATTGGGGCTTTTCCCCAAAGAGCCGCTGAGAGATTTCTTGTTTGTTAGCAGAGTCACAGGGACAGATTTGTCTCTTAAACCTCCCACTCTAGGATCAGAGGGAATGATAAATAAAAGCGAAGAACAGAAATGGGGACAGTGGCAGTCTGGACTAGGAGGGGGGAGGGAAATACAGGGAGAGGATGATGCATTTTGGATTTGGGATCCAGGGACAGGGGATGAGCTGATTGCCTGCAGAGGTGAGGAGGAAAGAGGGGGCAGACAAACACCCAGGGTTCTGATTTGACCAGGTGCCACTGCTTCATGGACATGGTGGGCAGGGGTGGAAAGAGAGCTCCAGAAGGCAGTCTGGGGCCAATTGACACCTAGACCCTTATGAGATTAGATCATCTCTGATCCACTTTCCTGATGAAGTCACTGGGAGAAGCTGCTACTCAAAGGATTTTGAGCAAGACTGAGGATCTTCTTACTGTAGCTGACAAAATCCTCTTGCTCCTGGTGAAGCTGACTCTGTTTTTCACTGGGGTTGGGCTAGGAGAAAACATTCCAGCTGGCCTCAGTCTTGGGGAGAGGCATTCATGGACAGAAACATAAAGGGAGCAGCAAATGAGATTGTCAAGTCTCTCTGGTGATGGCAGCCCGTCCTCTGCCAGCCTGTCCCTGGGCCACTCTGTGTCCAGCAGCCAGAGAAGCCAAGCCTGCCAGGCTGTGTGCCCCATGAAGGCCGCCGTCTCTCTGCAGCCAGCACTGTAGTTATGAGTGTGGACACTGGAGCCAGACTGTCTGGGTCTGTCATCCCAGCTCCAGCTCCTATTCCCTGTATGGCCTTGTGTCACAATGTTCTCACCTCCTAGGCCAAGGCTGGAACCCCTCTCCTCAAATTTACTCTGGAAATTAGAAACCCCCAAATCCTAGGAAGTTCTTGCCCATCCCTCTCTAGGCAGGAGTCTTCTTCTGGCCTCCAGAGAGCGAGTTCTGGTGAAAACACACACATACACGCACACAGATGTGCACAGTGACACTGAATAAGGCTTATGTAATGTGATCTGAAGAGGGATGGACAAAAGGAAGGGAAGAAGAAGAAAAGGATTAGAGGAACAACCTACATGCGACATCACTCCCACATGTTTTTAGTTCTTATCACACCTATCCTGGAAAAGGGAATGACTACCCACTCTAGTATCCTTGCCTGGAGGATCCCCATGGACAGAGAAGCCTGGAGGGCTACAGTCCATAGGGTCGCAGAGAGTCAGACATGACTGAGTGACTAAAACAACCCAACTCTACCTGAGGACATCCCTAGAACATGCTAGAATCATTCCCACAGTGCAGGTGGAAGACAGACAGGCCTTGAGAGACACAATGCCTTATCCAGGGTGGAGACGAGGTACGAATGAGGAGATGAGTCTGGACCCCAGGTGTGTCTCCTCAAAGCCGCACGCAGACCCTCTCTGGGGACTGTGGAGAGGGCTGTGGGTGTAACTATGTGAGACATGGGTTTGCATGGAGAAGGGGGTGAGGAATCTGCAGCCCAGAGGGCTGTGTGTAGAGGTGCTATATGAGGAGGGCATTCAAGCAAGGGGAGCCCAGGAAGTGAAGTCACTTCCTGACAACAGATTCCAACAGAACTCGGAACCCCTATAACCAGGCACCCAGGTTCTAGTGACAGCCCCACAGCCAGCTCACTTGGCTGGAGACAGTTCGTAGAGAAAGATGTTCTTCTTCTGTGTTCGGACTCCCCAGGTGTTCTGCTTCAGGAAACCCTGGAGTGAGAGATTTTTCAGATACTCTGGGAAAAAAAAATTAATAAATGAAAAGAAAGAAGCATCTAACCTTCCTTTCCTCTATGAACTGTTCCGCCAGGTGACCAAACAGTAGATGAAGGGAAGTGTCTCTCTATAAAATTAATCCAGCTGATAAATGAAAAAGAAATGATGTTGTTAGAATATCATTCTCACCCCTAAATGGATCAATGACCGTCAGCATTGAACATCATCTCTGCTAACATCTCAAAAAAAGGCAAACATGATACACGGCCCTTGATGAAAGAGCACATCAATTCCTATAATCTCATCAAAAATCTCCATCCTGAGTCTGATCAAGCCTCTGAATGCACTTGAAAATCTGCAGGAAATGTAGATAACAGAGGGACGTGCTGAACTTCATCCTGAGAACACAGTCTGCAAAATCCTTACTGGAAAGTTCTGTAGGGGGAAAACGCTCAGGTTCTTCCATGGCAACATTGTAAGAAAGGGCTGGAGAAGGAACTTACAGACTAAAAGAGATTTAACATCAATAAAATGAGCAAGTCTCATCCACAGGGTCTAGAGAGCACACTGGGTGACAAAAACTATAAAGAAACTCAAAGAGGTGAATGACCGTCAAAGTCAGGACAGTGAGTCATTTTGGAAGTAGGGAGGTGGTTGAGGTTGGGAGGGGATGGAGGGAGGGTGTTCTGGGATGGAAGGAAAAGTACAATTTCTTGCCCCGCACGGTGGGTTACAAGGATGTTCTTTTTTATTGAGGTATAGTCTATTTACAATATTATACTGGTCTCAGTATTCAACATAGTGATTCAAAATTTTAGAGATTATACTCCATTTAAAGTTATTTAAAATATTAGCTATATTTCCTGTGTTGTAGCTTGTTTTTAAATCTCAAAATATTTATGCTAAGTGAAAGCAGCCAGATACAGTAAGATGTCATTTATATAAAATACAGTGTTACGCTAGTGGAAGAAAGCAGATTAGTGATTGCCTGGGGATGGGAGGGAGAGAGGTGTGGATTACAAAGGGGCATGAGACACTTTTGGAGGTGATAGGTATGTTTTTTATGTTAATTAGGCTGGTGCTTTTCTGGGTATATACATATGTCAAACTTCACTGAACTGCACACTTTAAATGTGTGCCGTTTTTCGTACCTCATTTGTACATCCATGAAACTGTGAATAAAGAAGCACAGAATAAATGATTACAAGCAGTGTTTGCCAGTCTTTACTGATAGCAAGAAGCCCCTCGTGCCCTGGAAAGTCCATTCTCCTGGTCCCGCTGCTGAGTCTGCCAGAAAGCACCAGGTGAATTGTGCTTCTCATGATCAGCGAAGTAGGGGAAACACTGGTATGAGGTGAGTGGTAGCAGAAAAGGAGCCTTCCCTCCTCGTGACCAAACCATCATCAGGTGAAGCCAGTTGAAACTACCACCATCAACAAACAGCCAAGGGAAAATGAATCTTTGACTTCCTAGGGTTTCACACAGTATATAAGGGTTATCTACCATATAACAAGGATTTGTCCCCAGCCACTCCTTGAAGGAGCTTTCTCAGCCCCCCAGAATCTTATATCATTGGATTAATTGGAGAAAGCTAAGCTTTCTTAACTTAGCTAAGGCATAAAATGGTGCCTCCCTGAGAACCCATGTGATTGTAATTATCCAATCAAGATCCTGTCTCCTATAGGAAAAACACAAACAGCTGTGCTCAGCGTTTCAGGTTGAAAAGTATGCTGTACCAGTTTCTGTTGTGAAAGAGGTGCATTTAATGCCAGGTAAAACATGCTATAATTTTTAGATATTTATATGAAAGTGTGTGACTGGAAATCACTAAATGCTGTTTTTATTATGACTTGCTAAGGTCAGAGATGTCTTTTGAGACTAGAACATGGCAGTTCCTCAGATTTGAGTTTTCTGTTCTGCCTTTCATCAGTTTTTCTTTTTTTTTTTTTTCTAAATTTGTGGAATTCTTTGTATGTAATTGATTTTAACTGTTTGTCTTATCTGTGTTGAAAATATATTCTTCCATTTATCATTTACTATAATCTCATTCCTGGTGTCTTTTTTGCTTCATGTTAGCTGTTCTTTTTTTTTTCAGTAAAAACCTGAACTTTTTTTAGCAAGATTGAGATTATACAAAACATGCATTCAAGCTAAGCATTGAAAGCAAACTTTTAAAGATTGGCAATGGTTGAGGAATATAATTTGGAAAATCTAAAATAACCAATTAAAAAGCAAATACTATGCTTGATGAATACAACTAAGTCCTGGTTTCTGGAAAAGCAAAGTACTGGTTTTCTATTCGGAAATAGATGAACCCTGTCAAGCCAATAAAAATTAGTTTACTTTGAATAAAACAAGACATACTGTACCAGAAAAAAAATTATTAAAATAGACAATGAACAACTTCCTGCCTATATACTTGACATGTTAGGCTATATGAATAACTTTCTGAAAAACAAAAGTAACAAAAATTCAATCGAGAAAGGACAGAAACTCTGAACAGAACACTTTCTTGAAAGGTGACATACTCACCTAGGAATGGCCCGAGGAGATGATTCCCTTGAGCTTTTAGAAAGCTTTGCAATTATTTGACAATGGTAGCTTTACTGTAGCCCTGGCATCCAGAAAAATCCCCGCAATACAGGACCTCGTTTAAATTTAAAACATACATAAATTCCTAACAACACAGCTTATTTATTTTCCACATAGTAGTTTGTGGCTTTTAATCCTTTACCCCTGTCCAGTCCCTCCCCTTCCCTCTCTCAACTAGTAACAGCTAATTTGTTCTCTATATCTGAGTCTGTTTCCATTTTATTATATACAATCTGTTGTTTTATTTTTTAGATTCCACCTATAAGTGATAACATACAATGTTTGTCTTTCTCTGTCTGGCTTATTTCATTAAGCATAGTATCTTCCAGGTCCATCTGTGTGGTTACAAATAGCAAAATTTCATTTTTCACGGCTGAGCGGTATTCTCTTTTATATAAACATATCTATTTTATTCATTCATCTGTTGCTGGACACTTAGATTGCTTCTGTATCTTAGCTATTGTAAATAATGCTGCTATGAACATTGGGGTGCATATATCTTTTCAAATTGGCTTTTTGTTTTCTTTAAATATATATTCAGGAGTGAAATTGCTTGATCCTATAGTAGTTTTATTTAATTTTTTGAGGTGCCTCCATACTGGAGAGGTTTCTCAGATGCTGTAGACAATGGTTCAACCCTCAACCCCGATGCCTTGGGTCATTTACCAGGGGGTCACCTAAGGTAACACGAGGTGGCCTCGAGCAGGCCAGTTCAAGCCTGACCACCTCTGGGAGCCCTCTCTGGGCAGCTCCACATCCCCTCATCTCCTGTGGGGGAAGGGAGACTTGAGGGGGGTTTCCCCTCTGGGCAGTAACGGGTTGGTGAGGACTTGGTAACAGGTGGTCCTGTCATGGTCACACCCACGGACAGGGCTGGTAGGGGGAAGAGAGGATTCCTGAGGTGCCTGTAATCTGTGCCAGTGTGACTCCAAAGCCCTCAGGTCGTCAACCTTTTTCCATCCTTGAGGAGGTCTGTGCAGAGGTGGTGTGCGTGTGTGCAGAGTGGAGATGTCTGGTGGGTCTGAGAAACAGCACAGACAGCCGGACAGGGCTCTAAGGCTCTGGGCGCTGGGCACGGTGTCCACAGGGCCCCACACAGGAGAACGGACAGGAGCCCATGCGTGGAGCCTCCCTGCCCCCCTCCCCGCAGGAGGTGCCCCACACCAGTAACAGAGCCCAGGGCAGGCTCAGGGTGAGTGCCAGGGAGGAGCCTCCACACCCAGGGAGGCCTGGACCCCAGAGCCACCCTGGCCTCCTCTGGGCTCCCTCCTAGAGTCCCGCTCCCAAAGGACCCTGGGCCCCATCTCCTCTCCCCCTGTCTTCACAGCCCAGGCCCTGCCTTGTCCAGATGCAGTCACTGTCCACATAGTTGACAGGAATTACTTCATATGAAGTCAAGGGTGTTTCTGCATTTTTCTACAGATTTTCCTATTTTAACTCCATCCCCAGGTGTCCTCGTTGGCCTGACAATCCTGATCCCTCCCACCCTGGGATCAGCCTCTGTGTTCTTTGCCTGGAATGGCATATTTTGATAACAATCAGAGGGATGGTGCAGTTAATACAAGAAGGAGCTCTCAGTATTATGCTACAAATTACTGAGAGCCTAAAACACTGAATTGTCTTACCGCCAATTTCACTGGTGATGCCAGTAGAATTCTGCTGAAGGTACTCCCGTCCCATCTCTTACCACAAGTCCTTGAGGCTTTAGGGACTTGCCCCAAGCCTCCTGGTGTCCGTGGTGCTGCCTCTGACTCTCCTCAGAGGAGGAGAGTCCACCCCAGGGGGGAAATGTATCCACAGTGAACAGGCAGGGGACCTGCATGGTGTGGCATGTCCAGGGAGGCAGGTTGGAGAAGCTGTTAGGCAACCTGGAGCCTGCCTTCCTGGGCAGCCACCCCTCCTCCCTCGCCCTATCCCTGAGCACCTACAGAGCCTTGCAACCACCCAGCAAGTGCTGGACCTTCTGTTCACAAGGTGAGCACTCTGCCCCTCCTGGAACATTGGTGACTCGGCCACCTACTAGCTGTGAGAAGTGGGAATGTCAGTCCACCTGTCTGAGCCTCAGCCTGCCCCTCTGCACACTGGGGTGGAGAAAGGACCAGCCCCCTAGGATGACTGTAGGTCCTTCATGGAAAGTGCTGCTGGAGACCGGCCCTGTGGAAAGGTCTGCTGGAGGGGCTGCAGTCGTGCTAAGTTGTCATTTTCCTGGACCCCATGAGGGAGCCTCTGCCTCATTTGTCACTGTGCCTTAACTGAACTATTTTCCCATTTGAGAGGTGAACCCCATTCAGGTTTCCTGTCCCAAGTGAGTGACAGCAGGGATCCCTGGGGGCAGGTAGTATAGCCAGATCACTGAGATATGTGTGATGGGGACAGCTGGGCTCATTCATTCTTCAAAGAACTAGGAAGGCCTACTAGGTGCAGGCATTTTTCTAGGAATGACCATCACTAAGGCATCGAGCAGACAGCAGTCCACCCTTCAGGGCTTCCATCCCCCCGAGGGTCACATTGTCACACTGGCCATCACATCCAGGTGTGTCCTCAACACAGTCCATGTGACACCTTCCTGGTCTCCTCTAGGTATGGGTACACCCTGCCTTACTCTGATGAGGACAGGGGACCCCTGCACCAGCTGAAAACCCAAATGGGCTTTGATTCAAAAGGGAGGGATGCCCTTCCCCAAAGAACTGCATGGAGATGTAGGGTCTATGGATGGCCAGGCGCTGGCAGAGCCCTGGGCTGCACACATCACAGTGAGGGATGGATAGGCCAGGTCTCTGACTCTCTTTCCCACCTGCCTCTCCCCAGGGCCACGTCCTTCATCCTGGGTACCTAACTGCACTAGGACCCTGAGGATTTCCATCAGTCCCTGGAATTTCCCTGCAGGAAGAAGCTATTAGCTTCCCTAGAGCTCAGCATGCCTGGCTCAGACCTGGAGCACCTGGAGCCCACTGAAGCAGAGTGTGATGGCGAGGAGGACTCTGGATGGGTGATGGATGTCAGTGGGTAGAGGAAGGCAGACGCTGGGCCACACAGAGCAGAGCCTCCCAAAGCTGGAATGGGCCAGGAGCAACGAGGAGGCTCAGATCACTATTGCCCTGGACTGCAATCTGGAAGACTTCCTGGCATCTTGGACTGAGACTTCATTGATTGGCACTGAAAAATTTCCTGTCTCTGGAAGGCACGTGGAAGAGCAGTCCTACTGATATTTTCTCTTCTTGGAGCTACCACACCAGCTGCAGAACAAACTCTGGGAACCCCTCGAGACCTGGAGCCCCCTGCACCTCTTCTGCCCACTACAGCTCCAGAGCCAGAGCAAGCCCTCATTCAAGGTCAAGGGCCAGATCAAGAAAATACGCCAGTTCCAATTCCAGAGTGAGACAGCTTGCTCATGCCCTTGTTCTCAGTTACGCTGAAAGCTAGGAAAACACCTACACAGGCTCCAATTCTAGATCCAGACAAGATTCTGTCTTCAGAGCATGAATCGTCGCAGAAACCTGTCCTCACACTTCCTCTACAACCTCAGCCAGTTTCCTCAGCAGCCCCAGTTCAGAGCTTAAGTCACCCCAGCTCCAGAGACATCGTGGCTTCGGCACCAGCTATTGGCCCCAAAGGGTCATCCAGCTCCAGTTTCTGACTCTAGAGACCACAGTAGAGCCAGTTCTTCTAGGTTACTAGCTTCTAGCTTACTCAGGTGCCACAGCCAGCTCCTCCCCTAACATCCCTAGAGCTGCTACCAGATCAGCCAGCAGCACCTCACATGCAATCTTCGGGCCCCTGCCCCCATACCAGCAGCAGCCCTGGAGACTCCCCCTCCCCTTCCCCTATTATTCCATTTTTTAAATATTTTTAAATTACATCTACTACAGGGTTTATTTTACGATATAAAGTACACTTACAATTTAATTCTTTGATCATTTTATATTGTACAAATAAGTGGTATTAAGTACATTCACAAGGTTATGTAACCTCCTTTTCTGTCTAGGAAATGGCAACTCACTCCAGTATCCTTGCCTGGAAAATCTCATGGACAGAGGAGCCCGCAGTCCATGGGGTCGCAAAGAGTCAGGCACGACTGAGCGACTAACACACTTTTCTGTCCATTCCAGGACATTTGTATCCACAGGAAACTCTGTATGTATCGGTTACTCATTCCTCTCACCTTCAGCACTGAGACACCCCCAATAATCCTTAATTGTCTATGGATTTATCGATTCTTGATTTTTCATATCAATGGTGACATATAACTTGTGACTTGTGTCTGGCCAAGTATGTATGAGCAGACTGATGAACATTTGATTTTTTTTTTTGTTAAATCAAAACATTAAAATTTTTTAAAATTTATTTAGTTTAAAAATTCTAAATTTGGTTAAATAAAAAAGTCAGAGCTATGGTCTTGGATGTGTTCCATTCAGGGAAAGTTCTGAGTGGAATTTGTGTGAGCAGAAAGGGTTGTTTTTTTTTAATTGGAGGATAATTATTTTACAATATTGTGATAGTTTTTGCCATACATCAAAATGAATCAGCCATAGGTATACATGTGTCCCCACCCTCTTGAACCCCTCTCCCACCTCCCTCCCTACCCCATCCCTCTAGGTTAGTACCAGATCCTATGATCCTAGGAGCAGAAAGGGTTTTATCAAAACATAGCAGGTGCTCAAGGAAGCTTCAGAAAAGTCAGAGGCTCAGGTCAGCAAGCTCTGGACTGAGCACAGGCCTCAACCACCCCTTAGGCTCCTCTAGCAATGATCCACTGCCCACCCCTGGTCTAGCCCCAAGAGCTGAAGGAAATTCTGAGCTCTCTCTTGAGGAGGAAAGACTGAAGCCCTCAGTTAAGCTTGGAGCAGCTGAAGCAGATGAGGGGACCAAGGGAAATGGCTGCTTGGACTGAAGGCCCACCGTAACGGCTTAGAAGCACAGGCTCTGTGTTGGTCTGAAGGAAGTGGCCAGGAATCACCTCATCAAAGTCTCTATACAAAACCAAATTCATCTTTAGAAAATACCTTCGCTGCAGAATCCCCAAACATCCCTTAGTCACTGGAATCTGTGGGAGCTTGAGATGCTGTCTAGTTAGTGAGCAGACAGAAGGGTTGTGGATGGGATGTCCCATAGAGTTCAAGGTTGTCTGCCTTGGCAAGGAGTGACCACTGTCATTTCATGCCCTTACTTCCCTAACATAACAGAAAAGCCAGAATACCACAGGCACAGGCAAGAGGGAAATGTCTTCCTTTCTTATGAATGTAAACTGTTCATACCAGTGTTAGTTGTTCAGTCATGTCTGACTCTTTGCAACCCCATGGACTATAGCCTCCCAGGGTCCTCTGTCCATGGGACTCTCCAGTCAAGGATACTGGAGTGGGTTGCCTTTCCCTTCTCCAGAGGATCTTCCCAACCGAGGGATCAAACCTGTGTCTCCTGCGCTGCAGGCAGATTCTTAACTATCTAAACTACAGGGAAGTCCACTGACCCTCAACTGCACACCACAGTAGTCAGCCCATAACTGTCTTTCTGCCCCAGCATTTCTAGCTAGTGTCCAACCTCAAGGCTATCTGTCACTTTGGCACAAAATGGTTGCTGGAGGACCAGCCTTGACCAGTCACCATGTCTTCATTTCTGAGGCAGGAAAAAAGAAAAATGAAGGCCCATTCAGCTGTGTCTGCTCTAAACAGCCTCCCCCAAAGTCCACACAATTGTTTTGCTCACTTACAATCTTCCTAAAATTCATCTGGCTACTTTTAGCTGCAAAAGAGGTGAAGAACTCAAGCACTGAGTTTGGTAAATTTCTGTCCTAAATTTGACTGTTTTTCTCTTTTTAAGGAAAAATAATGAAAACCACATGGTGATAGCCTGGACTTTTTCCCTACACTAAACACCAGGATAAAGGGGGAGGAGATGGAGTGATTTCCGGATGAATTATACATCCATTTCCCCACCACAGACCTTTTTCCTGGTGTCTCTTCATTCCCAGATGTGAGAAATGTAGTTCCTCACCAAGGTATTTGAGTGAGAAAGATTCAATTCCTAGGCAAGTGACAGGATCCACTGCGTAGCTTTTTTCTGCCTATACCTTGAAAGTAGCTCTGAGAACATCCTCTTCTGTTTTCTAATGAGATGGTCAGAATGGGTGGATGTGGAAACTTTGGGTCAGGTGTTTCAAAAGCTGGATCAAAACTGAATCACTGTCTTCAGGGAATACACTGATTGGACACAAACCTTTCAACATTAAGAGCACTTGCACCATTATGGAGATTATTAGTAGAAAAATAATCCACACCATATAAAACTCCACATGGTCAAATGTATTATTGACTTAAGGTTGATGGAAGAAAAAATTCATTTTGAAGATTTTTGATAGCTGACATTTGACTCAAGTCAGTTTATTGAGTACAAATGATGATCACTAAAGAAATCTAATAAAAAGAGACTTATAATCAGTCATTAAGATTTGATGTGAACAAAAAAAAACTGTCATTTTTCTTAATTGATCCTAACTAAAATACTCTCAGTTAATTGAAAATAAACATAGATAAACTACAGTTTACTCTGCTATATTTTCAAAGCAGGATCAGGGAATTAAAATGTCTGATTGAAATTTTCCCTTTAAAACCTTTTCTCAATGCTATTTTTCAAATACTGTTATAATTCTAATTGCAATGTCTTTTAAGCCCAGAATAAAAAATTTTGAGGAATCGAAGTTCTCTGAGGTCAAATGACTAGGTCAGAAGAGCACGGTTAAACTAGAGGATCAAACTAGTAAGGCAAAATTGATTTTCATAATTATAAATACACTGGATTGATGCCTATTTAAGTTGATGCTATGACTAAAATTTTGTATGTATATTAGCTCATGCTGAATTACCAAATAACTCCCCAAATTTCAGCAGCGCATCCCTCTATTTACCATGTTATAGTTCACTCTGGGGAGACTATACCCCTTCACCTGATCAGTCGGGAACCCAGAGTCTCCCATCCTGGATCGCCTCCATCCCTAGGACCTCATCTCCACGGGCGTCCAGCAGCAGAAACATGGAGAAATGCACATGGGAGCTGATAACGGGCCAGGTCTGGCCTATCGGTTCCTCTTTTGCTACGTTGGCAATGACATGGTCCTCTGGTCACAGAAGAGGCTGGGAAGTCTTCCAGAAGTGCACCCCAAATAGGAAGATGAGTGTTCACGGACAGTTCACAGTCAGCAACAGCAAGTAATTCACTTAGATTTATTGTGTTTTCAAATTATTTTTAAAATTGTATTTATTTTATTTTTGGCTGTGTTGTTTCTTCGTTGTTGCACACGGACTTTTCCCTAGTCGTGACGAGCAGGGGCTATTCTCTAGTAATACACAGGGATCTCATTGCAGTGACATCTCTTGTTGTGGAGCATGGGCTCTAGGCCCTCGGGCTTCAGTAGTTGCAGCACATGGGCTCAGTAGTTGCAGCTCCTCAGCTCTGGTTCAGTAGTTGAGGTGCACAAGCTTAGTTGCTCTGCAGCATGTAGGATCATCTGGGACCAAGCATGGAACCCATGTCTCTTGCATGAGCAGGCAGATTCTTTACCACTGAGCCGCCACCACGGAAGCCCTCAAATTATTATTGAATATTTACCATATGCAAAGTGCTGTGCTGAGAGTGGCTTGAGAATTGATTGAGCAGCATTTTGGTCTGGGAGAAGCTCTGAATCCACAGAAGGAGAAAAGACATAGAATGAAGTGCCTTGCCATCCTAGGAGAAAAGGATGAAGAGAACCTTCTCTGCAAGTTCAGGTAATGAGTCTAGATTAGGAAGCTTCCTGGGGATGATAGGATTTGGACTCCATTTTCAGGCATGAACAAGATACAGTTGTGGAGGAATCTGGCCACAGGCACTGTAGAAGCTGGTCCTTTAAGTACAAGAATGCTCAAACTACCGCACAATTGCACTCATTTCACACACTAGTAAAGTATGCTTAAAATTCTCCAAGCAAGGCTGCAGCAATACGTGAACCGTGAACTTCCAGATGTTCAAGCTGGTTTTAGAAAAGGCAGAGGAACCAGACATCAAACTGCCAACATCCGCTGGATCATCGAAAAAGCAAGAGAGTTCCAGAAAAACATCCACCTCTGCTTTATTGACTATGCCAAAGCCTTTGACTGTGTGGATCACAAGAAATTGTGGAAAATTCTGAAAGAGATGGGCATACCAGACCACCTGACCTGCCTCTTGAGAAACCTGTATGCAGGTCAGGAAGCAAGAGTTAGAACTGGACATGGAACAACAGACTGGTTCCAAATCAGGAAAGGAGTACGTCAAGGCTGTATATTGTCACCCTGCTTATTTAACTTATATGCAGAGTACATCATGAGAAACGCTGGGCTGGAGGAAGCACAAACTGGAATCAAGATTGCCGGGAGAAATATCAATAACCTCAGATATGCAGATGACACTACCCTTATGGCAGAAAGTGAAGAAGAGCTAAAGAGCCTCTTGATGAAAGTGAAAGAGGAGAGTGAAAAGTTGGCTTAAAGCTCAACATTCAGAAAACTAAGATCATAGCATCCGGTCCCATCACTTCATGGGAAATAAATGGGGAAACAGTGGCTGAATTTATTTTTCTGGGATCCAAAATCACTGCTGATGGTGATTGCAGCAATGAAATTAAAAGACGCTTACTCCTTGGAAGGAAAGTTATGACTAACCTAGACAGCATAGTAAAAAGAAGAGACATTACTTTGCCAACAAAGGTCCGTCTAGTCAAAGCTATGGTTTTTCCAGTGGTCATGTACGGATGTGAGAGTTGGACTATAAAGAAAGCTGCGTGCCAAAGAATTGATGCTTTTGAACTGTGGTGTTGGAGAAGACTCTTGAGAGTCCCTTGGACTGCAAGGAGATCCAACCAATCCCTCTTAAAGGAAACCAGTCCTGAATATTCATTGGAAGGACTGATGTTGAAGGTGAAACTCCAATACTTTGGCCACATGATGCGAAGAGCTGACTCATTGGAAAAGACCCTGATGCTGGGGAAGATTGAGGGCAGGAGGAGAAGGGGACAACAGAGGATGAGATGGTTGGATGGCATCATCGACTTGATGAACATGGGTTTGGGTGGGCTCCGGGAGTTGGTGATGGACAGGAAGGCCTGGCATGCTGAGGTTCATGGGGTCGCAAACAGTCGGACACGACTGAGCAATTGAACTGAACTGAACTGAACTGAACTGAACAGCAGAACTGTGAACGTCTGTTAGGCTTCCGAGTTGGCTTCCTTTGTGGGCAAAAAGGTGGAGCCCTGAAGCACTCATGCCATATCTCACAAAGCCACCAGACGGCAGTGTGTAGCTGCTTATGACAAACACACCATTCCAACCCAAAAGTGGTCCTTTCGAAGTTAGCCTTCATCAGAACATGTTTTATAAACTTACAATACTTCTTTCAGATATATCCATTTTCTTCTTCAAACTCATTTTGAAGTTAATTAAAATCCACTATAAATAACAAATATAAAGTTAATGAAGTTCAGTTCAGTTCAGTTCAGTCGCTCAGTCGTGTCTGACTCTTTGCGACCCCATGGACTGGAGCACGCCAGGCCTCCCTGTCCATCACCAACTCCCGAAGTTTACTCAAACTCATGTCCATGGAGTCGGTGATGCCATCCAACCATCTCCTCCTCTGTCATCCCCTTCTCCTCCTGCCCTCAATCTTTCCCAGAATCAGGGTCTTTTCCAATGAGTCAGCTCTTCGATTCAGGTGGCCAAAGTATTGGAGTTTCAGCTTCAAAATCAGTCCTTCCAATGAACACTCAGGACTAATTTCCTTTAGGATGGACTGGTTGGATCTCCTTGCAGTCCAAGGGACTCTCAAGAGTCTTCTCCAACACCACAGTTCAAAAGCATCAGTTCTTCGGCACTCAGATTTCTTTATAGTCCAACTCTCACATCCATACATGACTACTGGAAAAACAATAGCTTTGACTAGAAGGACCTTTGTTGGCAAAATAATATCTCTGCTTTTTAATATGCTGTCTTGGTTGGTCATAACTTTCCTTCCAAGGAGTAAGTGTCTTTTAATTTCATGGTTACAGTTATCATCTGCAGTGATTTTGGAGCCCCCCAAAAAATAAAATCTGCCACTGTTTCCATTGTTTCCCCATCTATTTGCCATGAAATGATGGAACCAGATGCCATGATCTTAGTTTTCTGAATGTTGAGCTTTAAGTCAACTTTTTCACTCTCCTCTTTCACTTTCATCAAGAGGCTCTTTAGTTCTTTTTTGCTTTCTGCCATAAGGGTAGTATCATCTGCATATCTTAAGTTATTGATATTTCTCTCGGCAATCTTGATTCCAGCTTGTGCTTCATCCAGCCCAGCGTTTCTCATGATGTACTCTGCATATAAGTTAAATAAGCAGGGTGACAATATACAGCCTTGATGTACTCCTTTCCCGATTTGGAACCAGTCTGCTGTTTCATGTCCAGTTAATAAAAATCCACTATAAAGAACAAATGTAAGGTGACCCAGTGACTGAGAATTGTCCCTTATGGCATGTAAAGACGTGTAAATTTATACATCCCATCTCTTATCTCTGTCCTCTTTCGTTTCTTCTCTTCCTCCATCCATCCATAAGCATCTATCTGTGTAAAACATCTTTGATAATCTATGCATCATATTAGAGTTATTTTTCAATCATGTTGTCACATCTTTGTAAACTGAATTTTTGGGTGGCAAGGGGTCTGCTCGTAAGACAGTGGAAATGACCCTGACACCCGAGGAGACAAAATGAACGTGGACAGTAGGTCTCCATGGGAGTCCGTAAAGTGGGAGATCTGTTCAGGACAGCCAAAGTCAGGACCTCACTGTCTCCTGGCCCTAACTGCTATGGCTAAAACTACAAGTGCTATGTTGCATAGGAGTGGTAAAATCTAGCATTCTTATATATTTCCTGATTCTCAGAGAAAAACTTGTCAGTTTTTAACCACTGAGTGTGACAACTCTGGGTTTTACATATATGGCATTGATTATGTCAAGGAAATTTCCTTCAAACTTGATGAGTGTTTTTTATCATGAAAGGCTGTTGAATTTTTTCAGTTGCTTTTTCTGCACTAATTGAAATGGTACTGTTTTTTCCCTTCATTCTGTTAATGTGGTGTGTTACACCAAAGCGTTTCCCTAGGTTGAAGCATTCTTGCATTCCAGGAATAAATTCCACTTTTTCATGGTTTATAATTATTTCTTATATGAATAGATATGAATAATTATTATATAAATAGCTGCAATGCACTCCCAACCTCAGCTCAGGCTTTCTGAATCCTGGTAGGTTGGCAGGTGATATTCAGGATACAACACTGAACCACGGAGGTTTATGTCTTCTAATCAGTCATGATTATTATTAATAATCCATGATTATTTTACACAGTCAATGACTGTCTAACTTAGACCTGCACTCACTCATTTCCTGCCTCCATGTCTCTTATACTCCACTCCTTCCTTCTGGGATTCATTTACTTCTTTAAATACATCCTTCCTCATTCTCAGCGAGAGCGTGAGAGGCAAACATTCTTACTCTTTTTTATCTGAGTTATTTTGTTTTTATTTCTGAGTGATTGTTTAGAATGAAAAACATCTGTTTCCCTTGGTATCTGAAGATGTCATTCCTTGTGTCCTGCCCTGAACTGTGACTGCTGACTGGTCTGCTCTTTGCTCTCACAGTCGTCAGCCTTCCCTCCTCTGTGATCAAGTCCTCAACTGTCTTTAATATTCTACAGACCATTACTGTAGGGCAAGGTTCAAGTTTGTTTTTATTTTTTCTGCTCAGGACTGGAATCTGCAGATCCCTGTTTTTCAAAAATTCTAAAAACTTCAAATTCTTTCCTTTCACCACCCCGCCCATTTCTCATCCTAAAATCCCATGTACATCAGACTCTCTATATATGTATTTCGTGTGTCTAATTGCTCTTGCCCTCTTTTTATTTTCCATCACTCTATCTCTCTGCAATATTCTGGGTCACTAATTCTGCCTTCAATCTTGTTTAATCTGCTATCTAATCCATCCAATAGAGTTCTAATTTCCATGGCACTGGTTTTCAGTTTTAGAAATTGTTTTTATCTTACTTTGTTTTTCTAATTTTCCTGGTTTTTTTTTTTTCATAGTATCCTATTCACTTATGGCTCTAATACGATTTTTAGGCCTTTAACCAATTCCCAGAAATTTCTTTTATAGCTTTATCAAATTATTCTAGTTCATGATGGTCTTGGGGTTCTTATCCTCCCATTTGTAGTAACTGCTGACTCTTTTTCATGATGAGATCAAGCACATTTTTGTGATAGTGGATCCTTGCTGGCTTTGCAGGTGTCCTCAGTCGTTTTAGTCATGTTTACTTCTATGCGACCCTATGGACTGTAACTCACCAGGGTCCTCTGTTCATGGGGATTCTCCAGGTAAGAATACTGGAGTGGGTTGCCATGCCCTCCTCCAGGAGATCTTCCCAACCCAGGGATTGAACCCATGTCTTCTGCGTCTCATCTCCAGCATTATAGATGAATTCTTTACCCACTGAGCCACCTGGGAAGCCAGGTTTATATATATACATACATACGTATATATATACATATGTATATATAAAAGTGAAAGTGTTAGTTGCTCAGTTGTGTCTGAGTCTTTGCGGCCCCGTGGACTGCAGCCCACCAGCCTCCTCTGTCCATGGGATTCTCCAGGCAAGAATACTGGAGTGTGTAGCCATTCCCTTCTCCAGAGAGTCTTCCGAACGCAGGGATCAAACCTGGATCTCATGCATTACAGGCAGATTCTTTACTGTCTAAGCCATGAGGGAAGCCCATATACATATATGGGCTGTTAAGGACATTTCGACTTATGACCATTTTTTAAAGTGCTGTTTTGGTTTTTAATCAGAAAAGGATATTGAATTTTCTCCAGTGCATTTTCAGTCCCTTTGGAAATAGACATACAGAATTCTCTGTAAAGACTATTTCGTTCCTGTTCCTCCCAACATAAAGACTTCACTTATCACCCCAGTTAAAACAAAGTGCCCCCCCACCTCCACCCCCTTCCTCTGTTTACTAATATCTATAGCACTTAGTATCAGACACTGGCTGCCTGAGTCACAGGCTATCTTATTCCATTTGGGCAGCTGTAACAAATACCACAGACCGGGTGGCATGTAAACAACAGAAATTTATTTCTCACAGTTGTAGATGCTGGAAAGTCCAAGATCAGGTGCTGGCAGATTCCCCGTCTGGTGAGGCCCACTTTCTGGCTCACAGGTTCATACTTGTGGTGTGTCCTCCCCTGTCAAAAGGGATAAGAGGGCTCTCTCGGGCCTCTTTACAAGGACACTCATCCCTTCATGACGCCTCTGCCTTCCGACCCAATCGCCTCCCAAAAGCCCACCTCCTAATGCCATCACCGCAGGGGTTAAGATGTCAGCATAGGAATTTGGGGCACATAAATACTCAGTCCACAGCACAGACCTAGTGATTATCCCCTCAGAGGAGTCTTTTTCCTCCTCACCCAGAACCTGGACGACAGTTTCCTCAATGAGTGGAATGTTTTCTACTCAACCTTCTATTAGGGGCTGCTGCTGCTAAGTCGCTTCAGTCACATCCGACTCTGTGCGACCCCATAGACGGCAGCCCACCAGGCTCCACCGTCCCTAGGATTCTCCAGGCAAGAACACTGGAGTGAGTTTCCATTTCCTTCTCCAGTGCATGAAAGTGAAAAGTGAAAGTGAAGTCGCTCAGTCGTGTCCAGCTCTTAGCGACCCCATGGACTGTAGCCTGCCAGGCTCCTCCGTCCACGGGATTTTCCAGGCAAGAGTATTGGAGTGGGGTGCCATTGCCTTCTCCGCTATTAGGGGCACAGTCCACCAACAGACTTGACTTTATGTGTGTGTGTGTGTGTTGGGAGGTCTCCATCCCTGATCCCTACCTCCTCTCCCATCAAAAGGCAGTGAAACTCAGTCACTCGCTGGCTTCACGGACAAATGGCAGGACCCCACCCTGGCAGCTGAAACCCTGGATCACAAACTTGCACCTGGATTTCCCTTCCCCTCTTCACTCACAAGGCCTTTTCCATTCTCTCCTCTGGGCTTGGCCAGGTTTATAGCACAAGGGTATTTAGACTGCCTGGTCTACATCCTGCCTGGACCAGGAGCTGTCACATCCCAGTTACAATCTCCCTTGTCAAGAGTGAGAGCATGCCTAGGCCTTGAGCAAATAGTACTCTCTTGTTGGTTTTTATTTATGTATTTTTAAAATGCTTTCTGTATATAAAAAACAATTCTGGTTCCCCATTTTTTCTTTTAAAATATCCTTTTTAAAACAAAATAAATTTAAGAATTCTGAAAAGATGGCAGTGTTCATGGAAGTATAACTTTTGTTGACCAGAATCCCCACATAAACATTGTTGTTGCTCAGTCACTCAGTCGTGTCTGACTCTTTGCAACACCATGGACTGCAGCATGCCAGCTTCCCTGTCCTTCACCATCTCCTGGAGCTTTCTCAAACTCATGTCCATTGAATTGGTGATGCCATCCAACCATCTCATCCTCTGTCATCCCCTTCTCCTCCTACCTTTAATCTTTCCCATAATCAGGGTCTTTTCCAATGAGCCAGTTCTTCACATCAGGTATCCAAAGTATTGGAGCTTCAACATCAGTCCTTCCAATGAATATTCAGAACTGATTTCCTTTAGGATGAACTGGTTGGATCTCCTTGCAGTCCAAGGGAGTCTCAAGAGTCTTCTCCAACACCACAGTTCAAAAGCATTAATTCTTCAGTGCTCAGCCTTCTTTGTGGTCCAACTCTCACATCCATATATGACTACTGGAAAAAACATAGCTTTGACTAGATGGACTTTTGTTGGCAAATAATGTCTCTGCTTTTTAATATGCTGTCTAGGTTTGTCATAGCTTTTCTTCCAAAGAGCAAAAACCCAGATGGAGCAATGAGATGTTCAAACCAAAATCCAGCGGCAGTATTCACAAGACTAGATAACAGAATATCCTCCTGATTCCACAAAATACAAATGGGGGCACAACAGCCATGACCCTCCCCAGCATCACCATGGGTGTGGGGAAAGGTGAAGGAAGCAGCAGTGTACCTGGACACCTGAGGCCCTGCGCCGCTCAGTATAGGAGGAGAGCGGGCCCGCACCGCCCCTTTCCCAGCAGAGCCCCACGCATGCGCGGTACAGGAGCCAAATGAGGGCCCACGGCAGAGCCTAGAGCTTGTGCGGTGCTGGATCCCGGCCCGGACTTGCAGCTGCGCCTGGAGGGACTTGGCAAACTCCACACTGAGTGAGGCAGAGTCTAAGGTAAGGCATGAAAATCTCTGAATTCTCACTGAGCCCTTAGGGCTTTATTGGGACTGAACCCCACGGTAGACATGAACTATAAGGAGTGGAATCAAAATTAAGTAGGATGGGAAGAGTAAAGATTAAGGACAGCAGAAGCTCCCACTCCGGGTTAGAACCTGAAAAGGCAGGAAAGGCACTGGCCTGCAGCACAAAATTTCATGGGCACCAAACCACTCAGTTATCAAGATAAATGAGATTTTAATGGAATAATTTTTCAAAAAGCAACTGCTGCTGCTGCTGCTAAGTCGCTTCAGTCGTATCCGACTCTGTGTGACTCCATAGACGGCAGCCCACAGGCTCCACCATCTCTGGGATTCTCCAGGCAAGAACACTGGAGTGGGTTGCCATTTCCTTCTCCAATGCATGAAAGTGCAAAGTGAAAGGGAAGTTACTCAGTCATGCCTGACTTGTAGCGACCCCATGGACTGCAGCCTACCAGGCTCCTCCATCCATGGGATTTTCCAGGCAAGAGTACTGGAGTGGGGTGCCATTGCCTTCTCCGTCAAAAGCAAAATTAATGCCAAAAACCTTGATGAGCAAAATATCAAATTTTTAGATAAAGGTAGAATTAATAACAGTTTGATGCTAAACCAACCTGGAGCCTTGAGGCAAAAGGAAAAAAAAATAGTGATCCCGTCTTTATTACTGTGTTTTGGTAGAGTGTTCCAGAGCCCTTGAATCTACTAAAGAACCAGCTTCAGAAACCAAAGTAACTAAAGAGACGTTGCAATAAGGATTAGTGTGTGCAGTAAATGTATAGTTATTCATAGAACTAAGATTAAATGAGGATTAAAAAAGAGATATACTATGTAATTGATAGTGTTTTGGGTCCTTGAACTCATCAATCAATAGAAATTGGTAAGACACCACAGAAGGAATTCAGGCAAGGCTTTATTGGGACTCGTGCTACAGGATGAAGGAGCAAAAACAAGTAACAGGTGCTCTTGTTTGTTCTTTGAGGAGGGCAGACTGATTCTTTAAACGAGATAAGGGTAGGGTGCATCGGTGGGTCAGGCCAGAGGGCTGGCTCAGGGAGTCTGCCCACCACCTTGGTGTTGCTATGTGCAGGGACCATACGTAGTTCCCAGCTTTTGCTCCTGACACCTCGGAAGTGGCAGTTGGTTTGCAACCTTTTTGTATTTTCCTGTTCATAATTGCACGTGCATGCAGTTATTTTTGTCCCTTAGAGGTTTTCTGTGTTCTGTTGCTCCAGGAGATGTTTGTTAAATTGCAAGTGCTCGTAGTGGGACCCAGGTCCTAGCCTCTCCTAATGTTCTGAGAATGTAGATAATTGTGCAAACAAAAAATTGGAAAGGGAGAATTGAAATGCCATACAGAAAAAGTTTTGCCTGTTTTCAGAAGTCACAACTAGTTCTGATATTATATTTTTCCTAGGATATCACAATTTTTTTTTGAGGTATAGTGACATATAACATTGTTAGTTTCAGATATACAACATAAGGATTAGATATTTGTGTATATTGTGAAATAATCACCAAAATAAGTCTAGGTGATATGGTCACCATACATAGGTATGAAAACTTTTGTGATAACTTTTAAGGTCAGAAAATCAATTTTCACCCCAGAATGAATTAACATTGAACGTTATCCCTGCTGACATCTCAAAAAAAAAAAAAAAAAAATCACTTGACATTATGTTCACCTCGATGAAAGTGCACATCATTACCTACAGTCTCTTCAAAATTTTTGATCCTGAGTCTGATGAAGCCTCTGAATAGAGTTGAAAATCTGCAGGAACTGTAGAATCCTAATCTACAGAGTCTAAGGGGCACACTTGGGGGATAGAAACAATGAAGAAACTCAAGGAGCATAAGGAGTATAATAATCAGGACAATGAATCCTTTTGGAAGTGGTGAGGCAGGTGAGGTTTGGAAGAGGCACAGCGAGGGTGTTCTGGTGTGGATGGAAAAGTACAATTTCTTGGCCTGGATGGTAGTTACAAGGGTATTCTTTTTTTAAAAAAAGTATAGTTGATTTACAACTCATTTCTGGTATAAAACATAGTGATTCAAAACTTTATATGTAAAGCAATTATCTTCCAATTAAAAATAAATTTTTTAAAATGTTATAAATTATACTCCATTTAAAGTTATTTAAAATATTGTCTGTATTCCCTGGCTTGTAAAATGTATCCTTGTGGTTTATTTATTACTTCAATCTCAAAATATGTATACTGAGTGAAAATAGCCAAATACAGAAATGTTATTCATATGAAATGTACACACTGCTATATTGAAAATGGATAACCAATGAGGACCTACTGTATAGCACATGGAAAAATGAATACAATTTAACATTAGGACAAAAAAAAATTTTTTTTTAATGCAGTGTTATTTTCAGTGGAAGAAAGCAGGTTAGTGGTTGCCTGGGGATGGGAGGGAAGAAGGGAAGCGTGGATTACAAAGGGGCATGAGGAAATTTTGGGGGGTGAGTGTTATGTTTATCTTAATTAGGCTGATGCTTTTCTGGATATATACATATGTCAAACCTCATTGAATTGTACACTTTCAACACATGCAGGTTTTTGTACCTCATTTGTATATCCATGAATCTGTGAATTAAGAAGCACAGAGTGAACAATTATAATCAGTATTTTCCTGTCTAATTGTAAGAAGCCCTGGGGTGCTATGGAAAGTATATCCTCCTGGTCTCGCTGTTGAGTCCTCCATGAAGCACTAGCTAAATTGTGCTCAGGAATGTAGGGAAACCCTGGTATGAAGTGAGTGGTAGGCTCTGACAAAGAGCCTTCCCTCCTCTTAACCAAACCATCATCAGGTGATGCCAAATGAAACTCCTATCAGCAACAGCCAGGGGAACACAAGTCTGTGATATCCTGGTGTCACACAAGAACATGATGGTTAACTAATCTATAACAAGGTTTTGTCATCAATCTCTCCTTGAAGAAGCTTTCTCAGCCCGCTAGCATCTTATATCATTGGATTAATTGTGAGAAAGCTAAGCTGGTGAGTGAAATGACTCTCCATAGCATCCATGTGATTCCATTGATCCAATCAAGATTCTGTCTCCTATTAAAGAAACACAGAGGATCTGTGCTTAGCATTTCATGTTGAAGGGTATTTGCTGGTTCCTGTTGTGAAAAAGATATTTAATGCCAAGTAAAGCATGCTGGCATTTTTATATATTTGTATAAAAGTAGTGGTGTGATTGGCACTCACTAAAATGCTCTTTTTATTATGACTAGGTAATGTCAAGGATGCCTTTTGAGATTCACTGAGCATTGCAGTCCCTCAGATTGAGTTTTCTGTCATGCCCTGTGTTGGGTTTTCTATTTTTCTTAATTTGTGGTATTCTTTTTATGTTATTGATTTTAACTCTTTCTGTGTTATCTATGTCAAAAATATATTCTTCCACTTATCACTTACTATACCTGGTTTAGAGTGTCTTTTTTGGTGTCATTTCTGGTGTCTTTTTCCCTTTATGGTAGCTGTGCTTCCCATTTTACGGTAAAAACTTGAACTTCTTTTCTTTATTTAGCAAGACTAAAACTAGACAAAGAATTGAAAGTAAAGTTTTAAACATTAGAAATGGAGGAGGAATTTAATATGGAAAAGCTAAATAGCCAAATGGAAGGCAAATGCTGTGCTTAATAGATACAACTAATAGCTAGTGTTTGGAAGGGGAAAGTATTGTCTTTCTATTTGGAAATAGATGAACTCTGTCAAGCAATAAGAAATTAGTTTTTGAGTAAGACAAGAAATACTGTACAAAAACTGAATTATAAAAATAATGAACAGCTTCCCGCCCATATACTTGACATGTTAGGCTACATGAATAATTTTCTTGCCAACAAAGGTAAACAAAATTCAGTCTATCAATAGAAAGAACAGGAACTTCCAACAGACCACTTTCTTAAAAGAATTTTTAAAGTTGGTCACGCATTCACCTAGGGATGGCCTGAGACGCTGATTCCTTGGCGCTCTCAGAAGGTTTGTAATTTGACAAAGGCAACCTTACCCTAGCCCCAGCATCCATAAAAATCCCCACAACAATACAAGGGTCTTAAGTCTAAAACATACACGTGAAATTCCTAACACATACTTACTTTATACATAGTTGTGTCGCTTAATCCTTTACCCCACCCTGTCCCCCATAGCCCTCTCCCCACTACAAACAACCAGTTTATATTCTCTATATCTGTGAGTCTGTTTCTGTTTTGTCATATACTTTCATTTATTTTTTAGATTCCACATATAAATGATAACATACAGTATTTTTCTTTCTCTGACTTCACTAAGCATAATATCCTTCAGGTTCAACCATGTTGTTCCTAGTGGCAAAATTTAATTCTTTTTATGGCTGAATAGTATTCCCTTATATATATATATACATAATGTATATATATATATATAAATATATCTATTTTATTGATTCATTGTTCCTGGACATTTAGGTTGCTGCCATATTTTGGCTATTGTAAATAATGCAGCTGTGAACATTGGGGTGCACGTATCTTTTTGAATTTGTGTTTTCCTTGAATATACATCCAGGAGGTTAGTTTATGGTGAATGACCAAACTCCCCAATTTCAGCAGCATGTCACACTATATTCCCCCATGGTAGTGCTGCCCGGGTGGTCACACTGGGACGACTGTACTTCTTCATATGATCATTCAGGAACCTAAAGACTCCCATCCTGGGTCTCTTCTATCCCTAGGACTTCATGCCCATCTACGTCCATCAGAAGGGGCAAGAATGTGGAGAAATGCTTGTAGGAGGTGATAGTGGGCCCAGTTTAGAAGGACACACATCAGCTCCTCTCCTGCTCCATTGGCCCTATGGCCACAAAAGAAGCTGGGAAGTCTTTCAGCTATGCTCCAAGAAGGGGAACGGATTTTCCTGGACAATTAACATTGTCAGTGCTAAAGTATCATAATATCTCCTAGGAAAAATAATAATGAGAGAAATCCCCTAGGGAAAGTACATAAAAAATGGACCTGGTATGGCTAACAGAGACCAAAAATAAAGTGGAACCAAGCAGTGATGACAGACCTAGGGTTAAGTGATGTGCTCTGAGTTTTTACAAAACCACAAACAAAAACTCTGACTCGTGATTCTGCTAGGGGTCCCACCTGGAAAAGCCCCAGAGGTGAAGCTCCAATGAGAGCCAATCATCACAAACTGCGGTCCAGCTGCGAGGACTTGTGGTCGGGCTGCAGGGGCCATGCAGCCCTCTTACAAGTCTCCCAACTGTACATTCTGTGGATTTTGCTTTTTAAAATTCCTCATTCCCCTCACCTTCTGGGAAACTACTTTCAGTTACAGGCAAAAGATGTGTACCCCCAGATTTCAAACCTGCCAACAATAAGCCAGTCTTTTGCCTCAGGACAACCTTGATGCTTTCTGAGATTTATTTCTAATTTTAGGAGGACATCAGCAATCGTGAGTAACTCATTTAGATCTCTTTGTGTTTTCAAATCTTTACTGACTATTTGCCATACGCCACTCACTATGTAGAGAAAAGACTGAGAATTGACTGAGCAGCATCTTGGTCTGGGAGAAGCTCTGACGGGGCTATTCTACAGTTGTAGCGCACAGGCTTCTCATTGCAGTGACTTCTCTTGTTGTGGAGCATGGGCTCTAGGCACGCAGGCTTTAGTAGTTGTGGCACATGGGCTCAGTAGTTGCAGCTCCTCGGCTCTGGTTCAGTAGCTGTGGCACACAGGCTTAACTGCTCCGCGGCGTGTGGGTCTTCCCAGATCAGGGATGGAACCCAAGTCTCCTGCATGAGCAGGCAGATTCTTTATCACTGAGCAACCACGGAAGCCCTCAATTATTATTGAATATTTACCGTATGCAAAGTGCTGTGCTGAGAGTGGCCTAAGAATTGAGCAGCGTTTTGGTGTGGGAGAAGCTCTGAATCCACAGAAAACATAGAATGAAGTGCCTTGCCATCCTAGGAGAAAAGGATGAAGAGAACCTTCTCTGCAAGTTCAGGTAATGAGTCTAGATTAGGAAGCTTCCTGGGGATGATAGGATTTGGACTCCATTTGCAGGCATGAACAAGATACAGTTGTGGAGGAAGCTGGCTGCAGGCACTATAGAAGCGGGTCCTTTAAGTACAAGAGATCATAAGGAATATTATGCAGCCATTAAATTCATAAATTCTAAAACTTTAAGTAGATGGAATAATTACTCGTATTAAGTGATTGGTAATATAAAGTAATCCCATTTTTTTAACTCTATAAATTTGGATGAATTTACACCGATATGTTGAGTTACAATTTTCTAATTTTCTAAAATCTCTTATTGTTAATATAAACAGAAAAGTGCCGTCAACTTCTTTAGTTGGATAAACTAATTTCTCCTCACCAGACACACAGAGCTGGGATGCACACCAGGGAACCCAGCACGTTCCTACCCTCCCACTGCAGGGCCCCTGAGACAGCAGCCTTCTGTCTGTCCGCTGCTGTGGACCCAGGGTCTGACTCAGGGGCTCAATCAACACTCCCTGAAACAGTGCACCTGGGAAATGGCCTACTGTTTTATAGTAAAGACAATGAGTTTCACCAGAAGGCACCCCAAACATTGAGTCTTGCAGAATTTGGTTTGCTCTAACAGCAGAACTGTGAAAATGTGTAAGTTTAAAAGTTGGTTTCTTTGGGGGACAATGCAGCGGAGGGAGGAGGCAATGGCACCCGACTCCAGTACTCTTGCCTGGGAAATCCCATGGACGGAGGAGCCTGGTAGGCTACAGTCCATGGGGTCGCACAGAGTTGGACACGACTGAAGTGACTTAGCAGCAGCTTAGCAGCAGCAGTGGAGCCCTGGAGCACTCATGCCATATCTCACATGGCCATGAGAGGGCAGTGTGTAGCTGCTTATGACCAACACACGGCTCCATTCCAAAAGGGATCCTTTTAGTTAGCCTTCCTCAGAACATGTTTTATAAACTTACAGGATTTCTTATATTTACTTGATTTTCTTCTCTAATCTCCTTTGGAAACTAGTGAAAATCCACTACAAGTAATAAGTATAAGTAGAGCCACTGACTGGACGTCGTCCATCGTGGTAACATTGTAAGCATTTAAAATTGTGTGTCCAAACCGCACCCCCATCTGTGTATATAAAACATCTATTGATAAACTAAGTGATGTATTAGAGATATTTTTCAATCGTGTTGCTTCTTCTTTGTGATGTGAACCTTTGGGTGGCAAGTGGTCTGCTCATAAGATAGTGGGAATGTCCCTGATGCCCTAGGAGACAAAATGGAGGTCGTTTAGTCAGTAGGCCTCAGTGGGAGTTGGCAAAGGGGGAGATCTGCTCAGCACAGCCAAGGTCAGGTCCACACTGTCTCCTGTTCCCAAAACACTGAGTCTGCTTTCCCCCCGGGAATTTTGCTAAAATCCTGTATATTCTGAAGGAGCATCAGAGTCAGAATAATGAACAATGGATATAATAATTTGGGGAGAGAGATAAGGTTATGTATTTTCAGTTCTTTATTTTGAGTTAACGTTTGTAAACAGTATTTGCAGGGGCCCAGCCTCATTCCTCTCGATATAGATGTTATATTCCCCCAGCACATTTTGTGGACCGTTCTGTCTTTTCCCCATTGAATTATCTGCCACTCTCGTCAAAAATCATTGACCACATACATGAAGGCTTGTTTCTGGGTTCTGAATTCTATTCCACTGAGTAATAATTCTCTTTATGCCAGGACCAAACTATTTCAGTTATTATAGCTGTGCGATGTTTTGAAACCAGGAAGTGTGCCTCCTCCCAGGAAGTGTGGTTTTTCTTGCTTAAAATTATTTGACTATTTGGGGTTCTATTAGGTGTAAAGTATTTTAGGATAGGCTTTTTGATTTATGATGGAGTTTTGAAGGGATTGCATCAAATTATAAATTACAATGGGTAGTATTGAGATCTTAGCAGTAAATTGTTCAAACCATGAAAATGAGATTTGTCTCATACAATCTCTTAACAAGTTTGGGAAGTTTGTCTTGTAGTCTTCACCTCCTTGGTTAAGTTAATTACTAAGTAGTTTATTCTTTCTGATGTATTTGTAAATAAAATTGTCTTAATTTCCTTTTCAAGTGTATCATATTTGTATACAGAAATGCAAATGATATCCAGTGTTGACTTTCATATTATTTGCTGGATTATTATTTATAACATTATTTTTGTGGCATCCTTAGGATTTCTAAATAGGAGATCATGTCATGTGTGAACAGAGATAATTCTACTACTTTTGAAATTTGAATTTAAGTGATTTATTCATTGATTCTGTTATTGATGTGTTTCCTAACTGCAGTGGCTAAAACTACCCTAAAAGTGATAAAACCCAGCATGCTTACACGTTTCCTGATCTCAAAAGAAAAGTTTTCAGTCTTTCACCACTGACTATGAGGTTGACTGCAAGTATTATATACATGGCATTAATTACATTGTGATTACCTTCAAACCTAGTGTGTTGAGTGTTCTTTTTTTAATCATGAAAGTATTCTTGAATTTCTTCAATTGTTTTCTCAGCATTAATTGTGGCGATCCTGATTTTTTTTTTCCTTCATTCCATTAATGTGATGTATTACACCAATGCATTTTCCTAGGTTGATGCATCCTCTCAATCCAGGAATAAATTTCACTTGTTCATGATTCAAGTTCTTATTATATAGATAGATTCAAGTGATTAATATCTAAATAAATATATGTGCACTCCCAGCCTCAGCTCAGGCTGTTGGAACCCTGGTAAGTTGGCAGGCAGTTGCCAGGATTCAACACTGAATCACAGAGGTTTATGTCTAATTCCTGATTGCTGTTTTACACAGTCAATGACTGTCTTGACTTAGACCAGCATTTACCCATTTCTTGTCTCACGCCATTCCTTCCTTCTGGGATTCATTCACTTCTTCCTTAAATACATCCTTCCTCACTCTTAGTGAGAGCCTGAGAGACACAAACTCTCATAATCTTTTTTATCTGAAAAAGTTCATATTATACTTTTATTCTTGAGTGAGAGTTTAGAATGAAATCTATACGGACATTTTTGTGATGTTTCCCTTGGCATATGAAGATGTGCCTTGTGTCCTGCCCTGAATTGTGACTGCCAGCTGGTCTGCTGTTTGCTCTCACTGTCATCTGACTTCCCTCTTCTGTGATAAAGTCCTCAATTGTCTTTAATTGATTTAATTGACTATCTTCAATTAAATCAGGAAAGGAGTATGTCAAGGCTGTACATTGTCACTCTGCTTATTTAACTTACATGCAGAGTACATCATGCATACTGCCAGGCTGGATGAAGCACAAGCTGGAATCAAGATTGCCAGAAGAAATATCAATAACCTCAGATATGCAGATGACACCACCTTTATGGCAGAAAGCAAAGAAGAACTAAAGAGCCTCTTGATGAAAGTGAAAGAGGAGAGTGAAAAAGTTGGCTTAAAACTCAACATTCAGAAAACTAAGATCATGGCATCTGGTCCCATCATTTCATGGCAAATAGATGGGGAAACAGTGGAAACAGTGAGGGACTTTATTTTGGGGGGCTTCCAAATCACTGCAGATGGTGACTGAAGCCATGAAATTAAAAGATGCTTGCTCCTTGGGAGGAAAGCTATGACCAACCTAGACAGCATATTAAAAAGCAGAGACATTACTTTGCCAACAAAGGTCCATCTAGTCAAAGCTATGACTTTTCCAGTAGTCATGTATGGATGTGAGGGTTGGACTATAAAGAAAGCTGAGTGCCGAAGAGTTGATGCTTTTGAACTGTGGTGTTGGAGAAGACTCTTGAGAGTCCCTTGGACTGCAAGGAGATCCAACCAGTCCATCCTAAAGGAAATCAGTCCTGAATATTCATTGGAAGGACTGATGCTGAAGCTGAAACTCCAATACTTTGGCTACCTGATGCAAAGAGCTGACTCATTTGAAAAAAACCCTGATGCTGGATAAGATTGAGGGTGGGAGGAGAAGAGGATGACAGAGGATGAGATGGTTGGATGGCATCACCGACTCCATGGACATGAGTTTGAGTAAGCTCCGGGAGTTGGTGATGGCCAGGGAAGCCTTGCATGCTGCAGTCCATGGACTAGCAAAGAGTCAGACACGACTGAGCAACTGAACTGAACTGAACTATCTTCTACAGTCCCTTACTGTAGGGCAAGGTTTGAATTTATTTTTATGTTTCCTGCCTAAGACTGGGATCTGCAGACCCATGTTTCCAAAAATTCTGAAAATATCAAATCTGTTCCTTTACCAGTCCTCCCATTTCTCATCCTTAAATCCCGCTTGCATTAGATTCTCTCTCTGTATGTATGTATATATGTGTGTGTGTGTATCATGTGTCTCATTGCCCTCGCCCTTTTTATTTTCTATCACTTTATATCTCTGCAGTATCCTAGGTCATTAATTCTGTCTTCAACCCTGCTAATCTGCTATCTGATCCATCCAACAGACCTTTAATTTCTATGGCGCTTTTTGTTTTAGAAGTTATTTTTATCTTATTTTATTTTTCTAAATTTCCTTCTATTTTTTCATAGTATCTTATTCAGTTATGGTACCAATATAATCTTTTAGGCCTTTAACCAAAATACAGGAGTTTCTTTTATAGTTTTATCAACTGTTCTATTTCATGAAGTTCTTGGGGTTCTAATCCCCCCATTTGTAGCATCTCCTGACTCTTGTTCATGGTGAGATCAGGGCACATTTTTTTGATAGTGGATCCTTGCTGGCTTTGGAATACATGTGTGTGTGTGTGTGTGTGTGTGTGTGTGTGTGTGTGTGTGTGTTTTGTCATGTTCAGGACATTTCTACTTATTGGCATTTTTGTAAATTGTTATTTTGGTTTTTAATCAGAAAAGGATATTGAATTTTCTCCAGTGCATTTTCAGACCCTATGGAGATGGACATATAGAATTCTTCTTAAATATTATTTCCTTCATTTTCCTCCCAACATAGAGACTTCACTTATCACCCCGGTTAAAACAAAACATCCCTCACTCTCCACCTCCACCCCCTTCCTCTCTTTACTAATATCTATAGCACTTAGAATCAGACACTGGCTGCCTGAGTCACAGGCTATCTTATTCCATTTGGGCAGCTGTAACAAATTCCACAGACTGGGCGGCATGTAAAGAACAGAAACTTATTTCTCACAGTTGTAGATGCTGGAAAGTCCAAGATCAGGTGCCGGCAGATTCCCCGTCTGGTGAGGCCCACTTTCTGGCTCACAGGTTCATACTTGTGGTGTGTCCTCCCCTGTCAGAAGGGACAAGAGGGCTCTCTCAGGCCTCTTTACAAGGACACTCATCCCCTCATGACGCCTCTGCCTTCCAACCCAAGGGCCTCCCAAAGCCCCGCCTCCTAATACCATCACCTCAGGGGTTAAGATGTCAGCATAGGAATTTGGGTCACATAAATATTCAGTCCACAGCACAGACCTAGTGATTATCCCCTCAGAGGAGTCTTTTTCCTCCTCACTCAGAACCTAGATGACAGTTTCCTCAATGAGTGGAATGTTTTCCACTCAACCTTCTATTAGGGGCACAGTCCACCAATAGACTTGGCTTTATATGTGTATGTTAGGGGAGGGGGCATCTCTCCCCTCCCATTCCTGATCTTTGCTTCCTCTTCCATCAAAAAGCAGTGAAAGTCAGTCACTCACTTCATTCCATGGACCAATGGCAGGACCCTCCCCCTGGCAGCTGGAGCACAGACTCGCACCTGGTTTTCCCTTCCCCTCTTCACTCCCAGGGCCTTTTCCATTCTCTCTTCTGAGTTTGGCCAGGCCGTCACTCATCTGGGTGTTTGTAGCACAAGGGTGTTTAGACTGCCTGATCTACATCCTGCCGCGACCAGGAGCTTTCACCTCCCTAACAGTTACAATCTCCCTTGCTAGCAATGACAATATACCTAGACCTTGAGCAAACAGTACTCAAAAGATTTTGTGGTTTTTAATGTATTTTTGAAATGCTTTCTGTACACACACACACACACAAATTCTGGTTTTCCATTGTTTTCTTTTAAAATATTCTTTTTAAAGCAAAATAAATTTAAAACAAAATAAATTCTGGAAAGATGGCAGTGTTCATGGAAGTATAGTTTTTGTCATCCAGAATCCCCACATAAACACAGATGGATCAATAAGATATTAAAACCAAAACCCATAGGCAGTATTCACAAGACTAGATGACAAGGTATTCCCCTGTGACCACAAAATACAAGTGGGTGGACAACAGCCCTGACCAGCATCACCATGAGCGCGGGGCAAGTAGAAGGAAGTAAGAGCGGACACCGGAGCGCCCTGCGCATGCTCAGTACAGGAGTGGCGGGAGCCCGCACTGCGTTCTTCCTCGGACAGCCCGAGGCATGCAACATGCATGAACTAAATGACCCACAGCAGAGCCTAGAGCTTGTGCAGTGCGAGAGCCTGGCCAGGACCTGCTGCTGAGCGGCAGATGGCCTCGACCAACTCCACACTGAATAAAGCGGAGTCTAAGGTAAGGCATGAAAGTCTTTGAATTTTCCCACTGCATGCTAAGTCGCTTCAATCGTGTCCAACTCTTTGCGACCCCTTGGACCATAGCCATCCAGAGTTCTCTGTCCTTGGGATTCTCCAGGCAAGAATACTGGAGTGGGTTGCCATGTGCTTCTCCAGGGGATCTTCCCAACACAGGAATTGAACCCATGTCCGTGTCCTGCATTGGCAGGCGGGCTCTTTACCACTAGTACTACCTGGGAAGCCTGGTGCCAGAAATCTATTGGGACTGGGTTCCCACAAGGGACATCATCTATAAGAAGTGGAATCAAAATTAAGTAGGATAGGAGCAGTAAAGATAAAGGGCAGCAAAGCTCCCACTCAAGGGCTAGAAGTAGGAGAGACAGGAAAGGCACTGGCAGCCTGCACAGAATTTTAAGGATGCCAAACAACTCAGATATCAAGATAAATGAGATTTTAATGTAACAACCTTTCAAAAAAAAAAAACAACTAATGCTCAAAATCCTTGATAAGTAACATATCAAACTTTTAGATAAAGGCAGAATTAGTAACAGTCTGAGGCTGAACCATCCTGGAGCCTTGAGGCAAAAGGAGAAATCTGTAATACTGATCCCTGTCTTTATTACAGAAGAGTGTTCCAGAGCCCTCCTTGAGGAATCTAGGAAAGAACCAGCTACAGAAACCAAAGTAACTAAAGAGACATTGCAGTAAGGATTAGTGTGTGCAGTAAACGTATAGGTATTTGTAAAATTAAGATTCAGTTCAGTTCAATTCAGTCGCTCAGTCATGTCCGACTCTTTGCGACCCCATGAATCGCAGCACGCCAGGCCTCCCTGTCCATCACCAACTCCCGGAGTTTACCCAAACCCATGTCCATTGAGTCGGTGATGCCATCCAACCATCTCATCCTCTGTCGTCCCCTTCTCCTCCTGCCCCCAATCCCTCCCAGCATTAGGGTCTTTTCCAATGAGTCAACTCTTCGCATGAGGTGGCCAAAGTATTGGAGTTTCAGCTTCAACATCAGTCCTTCCAATGAACACCCAGGACTGATCTCCTTCAGGATGGATTGATTGGATCTCCTTGCAGTCCAAGGGACTCTCAAGAGTCTTCTCCAACAGTTCAAAAGCATCAATTCTTCAGCGCTCAGATTTCTTTATGGTCCAACTCTCACATCCATACATGACCACTGGAAAAACCATAGCCTTGACTAGATGGACCTTTGTTGGCAAAGTAATGTCTCTGCTTTTAAATATGCTATCTAGGTTGGTCATAACCTTCCTTCCAAGGAGTAAGCGTCTCTTAATTTCATGGCTGCAATCACCATCAGCAGTGATTTTGGAGCCCAGAAAAATAAAGTCTGACACTGTTTCCACTGTTTCCCCATCTATTTCCCATGAAGTGATGGGTCCAGATGCCATGATCTTAGTTTTCTGAACGTTGAGCTTTAAGCCAACTTTTTCACTCTCCTCTTTCACTTTCATCAAGAGGCTCTTTAGCTCTTCTTCACTTTCTGCCATAAGGGTGGTATCATCTGCATATCTGAGGTTATTGATATTTCTCCTGGGAATCTTGATTCCAGCCTGTGTTTCCTCCAGCCCAGCATTTCTCATGAGGTACTCTGCATATAAGTTAAATAAGCAGGGTGACAATATACAGCCTTGACGTACTCCTTTTCCTATTTGGAACCAGTCTGATATTCCATGTCCAGCTCTAACTGTTGCTTCCTGACCTGCATACAGGTTAATGAGAGTAAAAAGAGATTATACTAGGTAACTGATAAGACTCAGGTCCTTGGACTTGTTAATCAACAGAAATTGATAAGATGCCACAGGAGGAATGCAGAGGAGGCTTTATTGGGATTTTAGCTTGCTGGAGCACAAGGGAGTGAATACAAGTAACATGTGCCCTTGCTCACTCTCACAGGAGGGTGGGCTGGTTCTTTCAATGGGATAAGGGTGGGGACGGATCATTGGCTCAGGCCACAGGTCTGGCTCAGGGAGTCTGCCCACCGCCTTGGTGGTGATGTGCGCAGGAATACCGTACAGTTCCCCGCTTCTGCTCATGACACCTCCGCAGTGGCAGTTGGTCTGGGGCCTTTTGTATCTTATTGTTCCTAATTGCATGTGAATGCAGCTATTTTCAGTCCCTTAGAAGTTTTTTTGTGTTGTGTTGCTCCAGACAATGTTTGTCCAGATGCAAGTGCTTAGGTTGAGGGTCCAGACACCAGCATTTCATAATGGCTTCACGTTCAGAGAATGTAAACATGGCACAAAGGAAAAATGAGGGAGAGGGAGGAAAGAATCGAAATAGCATGCAAAAAGTGTTCACTGTTTTCAGAAGCCACACTAGTTCTGATATATTTTTCCTAATATCACAATGGGTTTTTTGAGGTAAGTTGACTTCTACCATGATTAGTTTCAGATGTACAACATAATATTTTGTTATTTGCATATATTGTGAAATAATCACCACAGTAAGTCTAGATGAGATCTGTCACCATGCATGGGTATGAAAACTTTTCTCTTGTGAGAACCTTTAATGTCTCTTAGCAACTTTCAAATATGCAATATAGTATTATTGACTATAGTCACCATACTGTGTCTTATATCTCCATGATTTATTTATGTTAAACTATGTTAGTACCTTTTTACCTTCACTCATTTTACCATTTCACTTCCTGCCTCTGGCAACACCAGTCTGTTCTCTGTATCTGTGAGCTTGGTTTTTGTTGTTGTTGGGTTTTTTTTTTTTTGGAGTGCGGGAGCGATGTTGTTTTGTTTTAAGATTTCACGTATAAGTGAGATCATGCAGTATTTACCTTTCTCTGAATTATTTCACTTATAATGTCCTCAAGGTCCTTCTACATTGTCACATGGTGTGATTTCATTGTTTCATTTGGCTGAGTAATATTTGATTGTATACCTATATCAAAATTTCTTTATCCATTCATCTCTCATTGGACACTTGGATTGGTTCCATAGCTTGGCTGTTGTCAATAATTCTGCAGTGAGCATAGGTGTGCATATATCTTTTCTAAGTTAATGTTTTCCTTTTCTTCAGATAAATACCAGAAGTGGAATTGGTATGTCTTGTGGTAGTTCTATTTTTAATTTTCTGGATAAACTCCATACTGTTTTCCATAGTGACTGCACCAATTTACATTCCCATCAACAGTGCACAAGGGTTCTTTTGTCTCAACATTCTTTCCAACAGTTGTTATTTGTTGTCCTTTTTGATAATAACCTTTCTGATAGGTGTGAGTTGGTATCTCATTATGGTTTTGATTAGCATTTCCCTGATGATTAGTGATGTTGAGCATACTTTCATGTACCTATTGACCATATGAATATCTTCTTCAAAAAAATGTTTATTCAGACCCTCTGCCCATTTTTCAATCAGAGTGCTCATTTGTTTGTATGCTATTGAGTTGTCTGAGTTCTTTATATATTTTGTATATTAACCACTTATCAGATACATGATTTGCAAATATTTTCTCCCATTCCAAAGGGGCCTTTTCATATTATTGATTGTTTCCTTTGCTATGCAGAAGCTTTTTAGTTTGATATAGTTGCACGTGTTTATTTTTGCTTTTGTTTCCTTTCATTTTGAAGTAAGACCCAAAAAATCATCACCAAGACTGAGGTCAAGGGGCTTACTATCTGTTTTTTTTCTAGGAGCTTTATAGTTGTAGGTCTTACATTCAAGATTTTAATCCTTTTTGAGTTAACTCTTGTGTATGGTGTAAGATAGTTTTCCAGCTTCATTCTTTTACATGTGGCCGTTCAGTTTCCCCATTACCATTTACTGAAGAGACTGTCCTTTCCCCGTTCTGTATTCTTCACTGTTTGCCATAAATTAACTGACCGTATAGGTGTGAATTTATTTATAGGCTCTCTGTTCTGTTCCATTCACCAGTGTGGTTTTTTTTTTATGACAATACCATACTGTTTTGATATTTACAGTTTTGTAATATAGTCTGAAATTAGGAAGTGCCTCCCTCTTTATCCTTCTTGCTCAAGATTGCTTTGGCTATTGAGTGTCTTTTGTGTTTCCATACCAGTTTTAGGATTGTTTGTTCTATTTCTGTGAAAAATGTCATTGGAATTTTGGTAAGGATTGCATTCAGTCTGTAAATTGCTTTGGGTAGCTTGGATATTTTACCTAATACTTCCAATTCATGAGGATGGAATATCTTCCCATTTAGTCCTGTCTTCAATTTCTTTCATCAGTGTTGGCTTTATTTATGTTTTTGGTTGTATAGTTTTACTTATTTATTTTTTAATTGAAGGATAATTGCTTTACAGAGTTTTGTTTTTTTCTGTCAAAGCTCAACAAGAATCAGCCATAGATATACATATATCCCCTCCCTTTTGAACCTCCCTCCCATCTCACCCCTCTAGTTTGATACAGAGCCCCTGTTTGAGTTTCCTGAGACATACAGCAAATCATCAGTGTTTTTAATGGTATTATAGATATTGTTAACCTGAACTTGTGTGTGCATCAGTTGAGATGAAACAAATGACTGATTGGGTATTCTAATTCAGTTATTCCCTATGTCCTTGAGAACACAGCATGGGAGATTTCCAGTGTGGAAGAAAGGAGATATAGATGTCACAGAAGAGATAAAGTAAAAATCTTACAGTTCTCAATTTGAATTGGATGTATCTGTATAAACTACTAGAGTATTTTATCCTATATGTAATATTTAGCTCTTCCCACTGACAAGACCTAGAAACAATGGCCAAACTAGAAGCAAGGAGCATCCCTAACATTTCAGTGTTCAGTATTTAATATTCAGTATTATTTCCCACTAAAAGAAACCAAGGCTTCTTGGAAAAATGACTGATTCTAGTCTTGGGCAGGAAATATACAAGATGAACTTAAAACATCTTGCTAAACCAGATTGTCAGAAAGCACTCAGACTATTAGGGTCAGTTCAAAATGACTTAAGAGTAACATGAAGAGGTTCCAATTGGTGAAAGATGGGACAGTTTGAATATCAATACATGTAATAATTGTAATGTATTAAAATCCATCATATATGTTTTAATCCTTGACTTTATCATTTTTAATTAATTTATCATCTTTGAAGGATGACAGGGTAGCAGTTCATTCTCTTGATAATGGATAAATGAAAAGTAGGAAACATCTATCCTGCCCTTCCTCTATAAGCTCTTCTACCAGGTGACCAAATAGTAGATGAAGGGAAGTATGTCTTTATAAAATTAATCCAGGTGATAAATGAAAAAAAAAGATGTAATTAGACTATCATCATTTTTCACCCCAAGTGGATTAATGAATGTAAGTATTGGACATCATCTCTGGTAGCATCACAAAAAAAACACAGACACCTTGAATTATGTGCCCCTTGATAAAAGAGCACATCAATACCTAGAGTTGTGTCAAAAATCTTGATTCTGAGCTTGATCAAGCCTCTGAATACACTTGAAAAGTTGCAGGAAACGTAGAGAACAGAGGGATGTGTTGAACTGCATCTTAGAATACAGTCTGTAAAATTATACTGAAAAGTTCCATAGGGGGAAGGGCTCAAGTTTTTCCATGGATACAGTGTAAAGAAAAAGAAAGGGTTGGAGAAGAAACCTACAGACTAAAAGAGATTTAAAAGACATCAACAAAATGGGCAAGTCTAAGCTATAGGTCTGGAGAACATGACTTGGTGACAAAAACTATAAACTCAAGGAAAGTAATGAGTATAAACATCAGGATAGAGAATACTTTTGGAAATAGGGAGGGGGTTGAGATTGTGAACAGGTACAGGGAAGGTGTTCTGGGGTGGATGGAAAAGTACAATTTCTTGGTCTGAGTGATAGTTACAAGGGTGTTCTTTTTTATTGAGATATGTGCTCACCATTTCATCTTGAAGGTTTGCTGGTTTCTATTATGAAAGAGATGCATTTAATGCCAGGTAAAGCATGCTACAAATTTTTAATATTTATACAAAAGTACTGGTGTGATTCAGTTCAGTTCAGCTCAATCATGTCCGACTCTTTGCAACTCCATGAACCGCAGCACGCAAGGCCTCCCTGTCCATCAGCTCCCAGAGTTCACCCAAACCCATGTCCATTGAGATGGTAATGCCATCCAACCATCTCATCCTCTGTCATCCCCTTCTCCTCCTGCCCTCAATCTTTCCCAGCATCAGGGTCTTTTCCAATGAGTCAGCTCTTCGCATGAGGTGGCCAAAGTATTGGAGTTTCAGCTTCAACATCAGTCCTTCCAATGAACACCCAGGACTGATCTCCTTTAGGATGGACTGGTTGGATCTCCCTGCAGTCCAAGGGACTCTCAAGAGTCTTCTCCAACACCGCAGTTCAAAAGCATCAATTCTTTGGCGCTCAGCTTTCTTTATAGTCCAACTCTCACATCCATACATGACTACTGGAAAAACCATAGCCTTGCTTAGATGGACCTTTGTTGGCAAAATAATGTCTCTGCTTTTTAATATGCTGTCTAGGTTGGTCATAACTTTCCTTCCAAGGAATAAGCATCTTTTAATTTCATGACTGCAGTCACCATCTGCAGTGATTTTGGAGCCCCCGAAAAATAAAGTCAGCCACTGTTTCCCCATCTATTTGCCATGAAGTGATGGGACCGGATGCCATGATCTTAGTCTTCTGAATGTTGAGCTTTAAGCCAACATTTTCACTTTCTTCTTTCACTTCATCAAGAGGCTCTTTAGGTCTTTGAACAGACCACTTTCTTAAAGGAATTTTAAAAGTTGGCCTTACATTCACTTCGAGATGACCTGAAAACCAATTCCTTTAAGCTGTTGGAATGTTTGCAGTTATTTTACAAAGGTAGCTTTACCCTAGCCCCAGCATTCATTAAAAACCCCCATGACAAAACTGGGGTCTTGATTAAGTGTAAAACATATTGGTAAAAATTCCTGACAACACATAGTTTATTTTATACATAGCAGTTTGTGTCTCTTAATCTTTTTCCTTCCATCCTCTCCCTACTGGTAACAACTAGTTTGTTCTCTGCATCTGTGAGTCTGTTTCTCTTTATTATATAAATTCGTTTGTTTCATTTTTTAGATTCCACATGCAGGTGATGACATACAGTATTTGTCTTGCTCTGTCTGACCTATTTTACTAAGCATATCTCCCAAATCTGTCCATCTTCTTGCAAATGGCAAATTTTCATTCTTTTTCATGGTTGAGTAGTGCTATATGTGTGTGTATGTGTGTGTGTGTGTATATAAGGCTTTTCTCGTGGCTCAGACAGTAAAGAATCTGTCTGCAATGCAGGAAACCCGGGTTCAATCCCTGGGTGGGAAAGATCCCCTGGAGAAAGTATGGCTACCTATTCCATTATTCTTGCCTAGAGAATCCCAGGGACAAAGGAGCCTGGAGGGCTACTGTCCATGAGGTCTCAAAGAGTCAGACATGACTGAGCAACTAGCACACACACATATATATGTATATATACACACATACATACACACATATGTAGTTTACATATATATTTTATTTATTTATCTGTTGCTGGACACTTAAATTGCTTCCATAGCCCGGCTATTGTAAATAATGCTGCTATGAACATTGGAGTGCATCTATCTTTTCAAGTTGATATTTTTGTATTCTACAAGAGTTTCTTTTTCTCCATATCCTCGACAACATTTGTTATTTGTTGTCTTTTTAATGGTAACCATTCTTTCAGGTGGGAGGTAATATCTCATTGTGGTTTTGATTTACATTTCTTTGATATATTGTTGAGCATCTTTTCACATGCCTATTGGCCATCTGTGTGTCTCTTTGGGAAGATATCTATTCATGTCTTATGCATATTTTTTAATCAGGTTGTTTGGGTTCTTGATGTTGACTTGTATGAGCTGTTTATGTATTTTGGATATTCACCCCTTATCGATCATATTGTTTGCAAATATTTTCTCCAGTTCAGTAGTTTATCTTTTTGTTTTATAGATGGTTTCCTTGGCTGTGCAAAAGCTTTTTAAGTTTAATTAGCTCCCACTTGTTTAGTTTTTGTTGTACTTCCTTCATCTTAGGAGAGAAATTATTTTAAGATTGTTACAATTTATGTCAAAGAGTGGTCTGCTTGCTTCTAGAAGTTTTATGGTTTCTGGTCTTACAATTAGGTCTTTAATTCACTTTGAGTTTATTTTTTTATATGGTGTGAGAAAATGTTCTAATAATTCTTTTACATGTAGCCGTCCAGTTTTTCCCAGCACATTTATGAAGAGCCCTATCTTTTCCCCATTGTATATTCTTGCCTCTTTTGTTGTAGATTAACTGACCATTTATTTATGGGTTTTATTTCTGAGGACACTCTGTTCTGTTCCATTGATCTATTTGTCTGTTTTTGTGCCAGCATCACACTGTTTTGATTACTGTAGTTTTGTTGTATAAATTCCAGGAGCATAGTACCTCCATATCTGTTCTTTTCTCTTAAGGTTGCTTTGGCTAGTTGGAGTCTTTGTTTCCATACAAATTTTAGAAATATTTGTTATAGTTCTCTGAAAAATGCTCTTGGTGTTTTGACATGGATTGGATAGAACCTGTAGTTTGCCTTGGTATTATGGTCATTGTAACAATATTAATTCTTCCAATCCATGAACACAGTATATCTCTCCATCTTTTGATATGATCTTTAGTTTCTTTCATCAGTGTCTTATTCTTTTTGATATGATAGCAACTGGGATTGTTTTCTTAATTTCTCTTTCTGATAGTTCTTAGTGTATAGAAACGTGACAGATTTCTGTATGTTAATTTTGTATCTTGCAACTTTACTGAATTGATTGATGAGCGTAGTTTTTTGGTGATGGCTGTATGATTTTCTATGTATGGTATCATACCATCTGTGAACAGTAACAGATTTACTTCTTCCTTTCCATTTTGGATTCCTTTTATTTTTTTGTTTTGTTTTGTTTTTTGTTTTTTGTCTGACTACTGTGGCTAGGCTTTCCAATTCTATGTTGAATAACAGTGGCAACAGTGGGCATCCTTGTCTTGTTCCTGATCTTAGAGGAAACGCTTTCAGCTTTTAACTGTTGAATACAATATTAGCTTGGGCTTATCATATGTGGCCTTTATTGTGTTTAGGTATGTTACCTTTATACTTACTTTCTGGAGAATTTTTATCATAAATGGATGTTGAATTTTGCCAAAAATTTTTTCTGCATCTATTGAGTTGAACATAAGATTTTAATTGTTCGGTTTGTTAATGTGGTATATCACATTGACTTGAAGATACTGAAGCGTACAAGGTTATTCTTTTTGTAATAATTTACTAAGCTTCACATTTGTTTTTGTGTCATTTTCTATATATTGGATATTTCATACAGACTAAGAACTTCAAACTCCATCACCCGAGGATACGCCCACAGAAGCTGAGTCTGTCAGGTAGAAAAAAAGAAAGGCTCCAGGGACCTCTAGTTAAGGCAAGGTTGGAAAATGGCTACTGTGCTGGAAACTCACTGCAGGGGGTGCTGTAATCAAGGAAAGGACTGTGTTTCTTGGACCTGACCCCTGCGGAGCCCAGAGGCCTCTCCAGTCCAACCCAGAACCGGAGAGCTGATAGCGAGGAGGGCTTTGGGGATCTGAGCCCCGCAGTTGGTTGGCAAGCCCGGGGATCAGATCAGCAGGCCTTGGAGCGTGGCCCTGAGCAGTCAGAAAACTGGCCCGGCCTGCAGCCCGACGCAAGAGGGTAGAGGCCTGCAGTCCGCTGAGCCCCAGGCAACAATCAGGACCTGGGAGGAGGCGGCCCACTCCGCACGGCTTGTCCCGGGGGGCTCCTTATGGCCGGCTCCCAGTTCTCTCCAGGCGTCCCCTTTGAAGTTGCCCACGTTGCGGACTTCCCCAGTGCCCCGCTCAGGTGGACCCCAGCCTGACTTGGGCTCTGGAGCTGTTTGCACTGGTTTGGGGTCAGCCTCGCCACCCACCAAGTCACACCTTCCAGGCCCAGAAGGAGTTGATCCAGGGCATTCAATCCAGAGACGATGGGCTTCCCTAGGGACTGCGGGGAGTGAGCGAGGCGGATTGGCCCTCCACCCCTTCTCTGAAGGCTGGGCGCGGGCTTGAATGGGGGCACCAGGTGCCAACACCTCCTAAGGCGCGCCTCCGTGGTGGCCAGGGGAAGGAGCACGGCAGGAAGAGGTCCCCGGAAGCGGTGCCTATGCCAGGATGTGTCACTCCGCCTACCTACTTACGCAAGTGGTGACACCCGCAAATCCTGGCCCTGCGCCCGCTGGGCCCAGCATGCTGGCAAGAATCCAGGGAGAGGTCAGACAAGGACAGGCAGACGCAGGAGCCTAAGACGGGCTTTAGAACCCGCCAGTATCAGATTCCTCTCCAGGTGGTCCTTGGGCGGCGTACTCCTCCTGGGGCTTCCAATTCCGCTGCTGGGTGATGGGAGCTAAGTGGAGGGAACATCTACTTGGTTGGGCTCAGGGATGAGGTTTCCTCCGCCATCCATTTAGAGATGCAGGCAGGGACTGGAGCCCTGGATTTGGAGTCCACCAAGGGCAATCTCCCACCTTCCTTACTGCTACTTGTCAGCTTAGAGCTGGTCTTGGGGACAGCCCTCGGAAGAAGTTCCAGTACTGGGCCTGCGGATGAGAGGGGAGGACACACCAGTATCTGAAGTGAGAACAGAGGAAGCAAGGGATGGATCAGGGGATGAAAACAAACCATGGGGGTCTTTGAATGCTATGGGGAGATGTTCAGGCTCCAGAGGGGTTGGGCAGCCACGGCCGGTTGGTGGGTGGGAGCAGGAGAAGTTTCAGAGGTAGGTTGCACACTGATGTGTCTGGAAGCTGGGGAAGATAGTTTACCTAAGGGTGAACCTAGAAACTGATTTGGCACCAGCACAAGAGCCCTAGGGGGACATATATTTCTAAACAAAACCACATTAGGGTCCTGTGAGGAACCTGACAGGCAGATTCGGAAATTAATCTGGAAAAGCAAAGGCCTAAGAGGAGTCAAGTAGCCAAGACATAGGGAGGAGGATGCTTTACCAGGATCAGTAGTTATAAAGCTACTATAATTAATAGGTGGTGCTAGTGGTAAAGACGGAGAAGGCAATGGCACCCCACTCCAGTACTCTTGCCTGGAAAATCCCATGGACGGAGGAGCCTGGTAGGCTGCAGTCCACAGGGTCAGACACGACTGAGCGACTTCACTTTCGCTTTCAATAGAGCAGAATAGAGAGCCTAGAAAGCCTCAGAATAATATGAAACCTTGATATATGACAAAGGTGATGATGAAGACTATATTAGTTCCCGTTGGCTGCTGCAACAAATTAGCAAAGGCTATGTGGCTTAAAGCAACACAAATTGATTATCACATAGTTCTGGAGGTCAGAATTCTAAAGTGTGTCCACAGGGTTTTCTTCCTTTTAGAAGCTCTAGATAAGAATGATAAGATTACAGTTTCCAGTTTCTAAAGACTGCCTACAGACCTCTGCATCTGTCCTTGTGTTTCTCTGACTGTAAGTCTGTTCCTCCCTCTTATGAAGAGCCTTCTGATTGCATTGGATTCACCCACATAATCCAAGATAATCCCCCATTCTTAAGATCCTTAATCAACACCTGTGAATTCCCTTATGCCATAAAAGGTAACACATACTCAGATTCCAAGGATTAGGTAGTGGACATCTTTGAGGAACCATTATTCAGCCTACCACAAAGAACTGTCAAGCTAGGACAATTGGTTATTCATATGGAAAAAAATGAAATTAATATTTGAAGCACAAAATCAATTCCAAATAAAACACTTAAAATATGAAAGCAAAGTTTAATACTTTTAGAAGGTAATACAAATGTCTTTATCAATTTGAGTAAAGAATTGTTTACTAAATAATTTTTTAAAATTCTGGGAGCTCCCTGGCTATCCAGTGGTTAGGACTCAGTGCTTTCACTGCTGCAGCCCCTCGTTCTGTCCCTAGTTGGGAAACTAAGATCCTGCAAGCACGTGGTACAGCCAAAAGAAAAAAATTCTAATCATGAAAAAGACTAATAAAGCAACTATATTAAAATCAAGAACTTCTCTTTGTTAAAAGACAGTGAAGAAAATGAAGAGTCAGTCTACAAGCTGGGGGAACATATTCACAACACATATAACCAACAAAGGAATACTATTGAGAATAAATAATTATAACAATAAATAAGGAAAAGATAACCCAATAGAAAAATGGACAAAAGACCAGTGATCCATAAATATGCTCCAGCTCATTAGTAATGAAGAAAATGGAAGTTAAGATGACAACGAGATATCATTTTACACCCATTAAATTAGAAAAAAATTAATAGTGTTAGGGGAAATGTGGAGCAATGGGAGTACCTTTAATTGCAGGTGGGAGTATAAACTGGTACAACCACGTTGGAAAACAATTTGACAGTGTTTTGCAAAACTGAATATGACCACATCCTATGAGCTGTATATTCCATTCCTTTGTATGTACCCTAGAGAAACCCTTGAACAGGTGCATAAGAAGATATTTGCAAGATGGATCCTAACAGCATTCTTTGACATAAATAAGTACTGAGAACAACCTGTATTTCCATGGGTGGGATAATGCATAAATAAATTGTGAAAAAAATCACGTAGCAGAATGTTATCCAGCTGCGAAAATGGATGACCTACAACTACATGCAGAAATAAAGATGAATCTTGGAAACATAAAGTGAGTAGGAGGAAAGAAAAAGCCTAAGAAGACACACAGTATGAGACTATTTTTATAAATCTCAAAATCAAGCAAGTGGAGCAACATGTTGTTTAGAGATATATCCATATTAGATAACATTATTTTTAAAAGTATGAGACTGATAAACACAAAATTCAAGGCAGGCATTACCTCTGAGGGAGAGGCAGGGAGGGAGTAGTTGACTTCAAGGGTAAGCGGCTCTAAAATAGGAATCATGTTCTAGATCTGAAATTTGGGGTGGGTTTGCAGGTATCCCTTTTATTATTGTAATTTATGTATACATCATATTTTTAAAAAATAACTCTTGGATAATTAAAAATAAATATTAATGTCAAGCAAAAGATTTCGTTAAGAGGCAAGCTAGAAACTAGGAAAATAAATTCGTAGCACATCAATCTGACAAAAGAACACCTACATAAGAAAAGTATGAACAACTCAATTAAAAAATGGGCAAAAAACTTGAACAGGCACTTTGTAGGGCTACCCTGGTGGTCCAGTGGTTAAGAATCTGCCTTGCAATGCAGGGGATACCAGTTCTACCCTGGTTTGGGAGGACCCTCACATGCTTTGGGGCAACTAAGCCCGTGCTCTGGAGCCCGTGAGCTATAGCTGCTGAAGCTTGCATGCCCGAGAGCCTGTATTCCACAACAAGAGAACCCATTGCAATGAGGAGCCCATGCACCCCAACTAGAGAGTAGTGCCTGCTCACCGCAACTGGAGAAACCCTGAGCACAGCAACAAAGACCCAGTGCAGCCAAAAATAATTTTTTTTTAAAAAGGTCTTGAACAGGCACTTCATAAAGAGACATCAAATGGTATAAATAAGCATTGAAAAAGTGCTTAACCTCATCATTCATGTGGGAAATGCAAATTAAAACCTCAGTGAGATACCAGTATGTACCAGACAAGACAGCTAAAACATAGAAGTCTGACAATATTAACTGCTGAAAAGGACACAGAGCACCTTTCATTTTCAGAGTGAGAGTAGATCATCTTATTCACTTCTGAAAACTGTTGGACATTATCTACTAAAGTTAAATATATGCTCAACTCTATCATTCAGTAATTTCATTACTAGGTATTCAGCCAAGAGAAATGAATGCATATGTCTACAAAAGACATGGATGAAAATGTTCATGGCAGCCTTATTTGTAATAGCCCCAAACTGGAAATGACCTACATGTTCATTAACAATGTATATAAGTGTTGATATATTTGCATAATAAAAACAACAAATTACTGATGCAACATGGGCAAATCTTTGACATTATGTGGAGAAAAAGTCAAATACACACATGCTGTATATTTCCATATGTATGAAGTTCAAGAGCAGGTTAGTTAATCTATGATGATAGAAGTCAGAGTAGTGGTTGCCTCATGGTACCTAGGAAAATACACGAGGGAACCTTTGAGATGATAAAAATGTTCTGGATATTGATCTGAGTGGTGATTGTGTGGCGTATGTGATTACATGTGCATGTGATTACATACACATTTTATATTGTTGAACAATCAAGAGTTGTGTATTTACCATATGTAGGTGACACAATTAAAAAAAATTCTTTGTGTCCCCTTTCAACCCAGTTCCTCCTCCCCACAATGCCCTGTATAAGTATTCTGGAACCCTTGACATTTTGCCTGAGGAAAGCCACTTGATTCGCAGTGAGCAAACACAGCAAATAAATTGAGTATTATTCGGGACACAGTATGGCTCATAGATAAACAAGAAACTAGCTGAACATTCCTCTCAATCAGTTGAGAGGAATGTATTTTTCTGATGGAATAGAGATAAGTAGAACAGGAAAGCTGACTGCCTCATGAATTCATTTGTTTATTCAACAAATACTTTTTGAACTTCTGCCATGTGCAGACATAGTAGGAAGTTCTCCTCTAAGGATCAGGCCATCTTATTTATCCCTCAGCAACAGAACTAGCTTCATCCTACCCTAGTTTGTTTCCCTCTGTACTTGCCTCATTCCTTCACCTTTTCACCCTCTTCTCTGTGGATCTTTTATGTCTCTTGAGTTTCGGTTGCTTGGATTCAGCCTTGGCCTATGAATCTTTGCAACTTAGGCTCTTCCTAATAAAGTTCTGTCTCAGTCAGCTATAGCTGTGTAACAAAGTATACTAAAACTTAGTAGCTTTAAACAACAGTCCTTTGTCAGTTATAATTCTGTGGGTCAGAAATTTGAGCAGGGGTCAGTAGGCATGGCTTCTTCTCCATGTTACCAGTATCATCTATGAGTGAAAGTCACGCAGTCATGTCCAACTCTTTGCAACCCAATGGACTATACAGTCCATGGAATTCTCTAGGCCAGAATACAGGAGAGGGTAGCCTTTCCCTTCTCCAGGGGATCTTCCCAACCCAGGGATTGAACCCAGGTCTCCTGCATTGCAGGGTGGATTCTCTACCAGCTAAGCCACAAGAGAAGCCCGAGAATACTGGAGAGGAGAGCCTATGCCTTCTCGAGCTGATCTTCCCAACCCAGGAATTGAACTGGAGTGTCCTGCATTGAAGGCAGATTCTTTACCAACTGAGCTATGAAGGAAGCCTGGTATCACCTGGGGCAGCTCAAATAAGGGCTTCCCTCTTCTTAACGTGCCTGCAGGCATTACTTTAACACATCATTTCCTTTCCCACTGAGCTCTTGTGAAAGTTTCAGATAATGGCTGCCACTGTCCCTAAAACAAACATAAAAACATGTTAAACCATAGCCTTGGGCTTTGCACCAGTATGAGGTATCCTCTGTGTGTCTAAGAAAACTTGCTTAAGGAAATACACAGAGGTATCATCCATTCTATAATTGGGAGATTAAGATTTTTTATTTTTATTTCTTTTACGAAACAAAACTTTATTTGGGGGTAAACCCATATCTGGACAATTAAGTCAGTCCTGTCTCTTGAAACTTCCCTACTACACCTAGCTTTTTCCTGGATATCTCATTCCAGCTACATCTTCAAAAAACCAAAGTATCATAAAAAAATGTAGATGGAGCAAAACAGAAATAAATGTGAAAGGCTGCAGATAAAATACATCAATCAGCATTCTAAACTAGTAGATTATTTCAGGAAACATGCATGGAGCTCAAGCAGGACATAACTGCCCTTCAGAGCTTGCAGACTCAGGGAGCATCACTGATACAGGACAGGCTTAGAGAATTGGGTTATACTACTGACTTAGCCGTTATCTGCTAACTGTGATCCTGGTCTTCTCCAGGCCACAGTTCCTCCTAGTATGATGTTTAATGCTGCTGCTGCTGCTGCTAAGTCGCTACAGTTGGCAATGCATAAAGCCCCTAGCACCATACAGAGCACCTTGTAGACACACAATAGATGATTGGCTTCTACTGGGACTACTGGAGCAGCGCAGCCCTGTAGACAGCTGGCTGTGCCCAACCACTTTATCAACTATCACGGAACCATTCCCTGGTAGGCTGTCCCCACTTGGCCTTCCTTTTGGTCTCTTCCAAAAGAATTGTTCATTTTTCTACTACATGAGGCTGTACACTCTTGTGGTCCAGCACTGGTGGGTCATTTGACCACATAGAAGATTTGATGAAAACATCATTATATATAACTTGATGTATAGAAGAGGGCTGCTGCTGCTGCTGCTGCTAAGTCGCTTCAGTCGTGTCCGACTCTGTGCGACCCCATAGACAGCAGCCCACCAGGCATACTGTTAAATACATCATAAATAATTCATTAACTTCCAAGCAAGGCTGAAAGTAAGCCTCCAATAGCTTTTTACCTTCACACTGCCTTAAAATTTAGTTAAAAATTAGCTTGTTTACACTTTGTAAATTCTTCAAGGATAGATTTAGGACCCCAGAACTGAAACATCAGCTCTTGTAGAAGTATCTAAACATTGAACACTATGCCAGGCACATCCTAGATGCCCAGTAAAGGTTAGCAGTTTATATTAAAATATCACTCAAAATGTCTTCCTAGGTTGGAGAGGCAAGATGAAGTAGTCAGTGGAAAATTAACAGGTGCTTTAAAAAGATGCTTTACTTTATTCCATTTTAGTTTCTCTTGTATGATTTTGCCCAGTCACTTACTCCTAAAACCCTAAAAGTAAATGTTGTATTTAATAGTAGCCCACTTAAGCTATTTCTGGCTGGTCGTGGTAGGTTGTGCAGTCATTCATGCTACCGTTTCAGAAACTGTTCAGTGATCCAAAGGTTAAAGGCAGGAAGTGGTTTATTCAGGGTCTGGCACAGATACAGTGAGTGTTCAGTATAGGTGAGTTCTTTTTATGAAAACTGCTTACATTTTCATCTTGAATGACAGCAACAGAAAACAGAAAAAGTTGGAGTAGCAGTATGTGCTTAAGTAATATTTGATTTGTGTTGTCTTATTTTCCATGATGTGCTGTATGGCGAGAGTACTAATAACCTCAGTACTGAAACCCCAAACACTTATTTTTGTTTCAGTTTAGTCACCAAAAATTATTTGATGCTCCACATGGCTAATCATGTAGGAATTCATGCTCAAGTACTTCAGAAACTGTTCCATGGTCTAAAGGTTCAACTCAGGATGTGGGTTACACCCTGAAGACAGTGCCAGCTACCACTCACTTTATAATTTAAGTTTTGTCTCTATCAAAGTACTATGTGTACATACCTTAAAGTCAGAAGTTTTACAATGGAAAAGTTTACAGTGAAATATAGCAGTTCCTTTGGCTCTCCTCCAACGCACCCCCACCAGTTCCCCAGAAGCACCCACTTCCTGTCCTTTCAGCTGTTCTTCTGCCCGTTACCTCCTTATTTCTAAGCAATATGCTTATACTGCCATTTCTGATTTTTTTCATCAACTGGCCACCCTGGAAGGCTGGGATTCCCTCTCCTGTGGCCCCCACCCCACACTTATCCTTCCAACCTACTTATATCACAAGTTTTGGTGAAATCAATATTTAGTATTCAATATTCATAATAACTATTATGTAAATATTATTCCCAGATGAGTTGTATACAATATACCTTGATTTCAATTCTTGTAATCAAGTTCCTGCACAAGAACTTTGGTAACCAAGCTAATAATTTGCTTGGTTTTCTAAATACCTATCTGTAACTTATCCCAAATTGCCAACTGAAGTGTAAATTGCTTCTCAGCACATTCAAACTAATGAGGTATCCAGCAGCTTAATTTTTTTTCTTAACTATGTCCCTCCTAGAGTCCTACTGCTTCTAATTACTGTCTTCCTTAGAACTTTAAATGGTTTCTTCTTTGCTCTAAGAAATCAGAATTTATTTTAGAAATTGGTTGAGATATAAAGTTATTTTAAGCTAGTTTCATCAGGACCTTGAGAATTCAAACATAATTAAGTCATGCTTCGTGCTCTCAATAAACTCAGTCTGAATGAGGGAACCCATTAAACAGAAAGATGCAGAGAGACTTGCAGGGAATAAAAGCAAGGTCATCCCAGGTGGAACTGGGTGGGTGGCTTACCTTTGGGATCAGGCAGATGTGGGTTTGAATCCTGATTCTGCCCCTTGTGGGACCTCTGGTAACCAACTTAACCTCCCAGAGCCTCAATTTATTTCTCAATGAAATACAGATACCACTCACCTTTCCAGGATGTTGGAGAGATTATATCAGAGAAGAGACATGGGAAAGCACCTACTACTACTGTGGACCATAGCAGTCACAGAAAAACTCTCCAAATAAAATACAAGGTTCACATACCTTAGGATTTGTGCCAACATTAATTTCATATTGCAATCATTCTCCCCCAAACCACCATACAAACTTTGGGCTTTTACAGTTTTGTAGCTAGCAGAATGAAAAGCTCAGTTAAAAAGATTTATTTTGGCCTGTGCCTCGAGGCATGTAGGATCTTAGTTCCCTGACCAGATATCAAACCCGAACCCCCTGCATTGGAAGCATGGAGTTTTAACCACTGGACTGCCAAGGAAGTCCCAAATACTCAGTTTTACTGGAAGATAAGCCCTTTGTTGCAATTCATCCCCACTTCAGAGCTCAACTCAAGTTTTGCATGTCAGAAATTCCTTGCAGTGGTTATGAGAAAAATTGCCCCAGTAAACTTCTGATCTTTCATATTGTAAAAGAATTCTTGCCTGGAGAATTTCGTGGACAGAGGAGCCTGGCAGGCTACAGTCCATGGAGTTGCAAAGAGTCAAACATGACTGAGCAACTAAAAAAATTATCAGGTTTCAAATCAGCCATCAGGTAGTATTTGTTGTTGTTCGGTCGCTCAGTCATGTCCAACCCTGTGTGACCCCATGGATTGTAGCATGCTGGCCCTCCCTGTCCATCACTATCTCCTGGATTTTGCTCAGATTCATGTCCATTGAGTTGATGATACCATCCAGATCACCATTAAGTCTCTTTGCATCCTCCGCAGACAGTGACTAGGTAGCAGTGGCAAAAATACCAGCTTTGTGTCTGTTCATTTGATTTTTCTGGCCTTTCAAATCTATTTTTTAATTTATATGAAATGAATAAATGTTATTTTTTTTAAAAAAATCCAAATGAATACCGATTAAACAAAATTCACCTTGACATCTCCCTTCATCTTCCCACAGAAAAATCATTGTTATGTGTTTGATTAGTAGCCTTCTAGAGTTTTTCTGTCTATGCATTCTTAAGTATGATTGGGCTTCCCTGGTGGCTCAGATGGTAAAGACTCCACCTGAAATGCAGTGAGCCCTGGGTTTAATATATATATTGATATTATATATATACATATTACTGAATTCAATTTACTTACATGTTTTAAAGGAATTTAGTGTCAATGGTTTTCAGTGGGGTAATCCTGCAATTTTCCTTTTCCTTGTTGTCCTTGTCTTATTTTGTTACCAATGTTATATGTACTTCATCAGGTATTTATAGGGATGTTCCCTCTTTTTCAGTGCTCCAGAAGAATTTGGGTAAAATTAGATTTCTTGAAAACTTAGTGGAAATAACTTTCAAAATCATGAACTTTTGTGTTATATATGTTATGGAATGTTTTTTTATGTTTTTAAAGAAGTTATAAAGCTCTTTTGCTTTCCATTTCTGTTTTATTCACTTCATTTTTCTAATTTGATAACTTCATTTACATTATCAATTTCATTAACATATCTATTCAGAGTATTCAATTAATGCCTTTCAAATTTCTATCTCTGTACTTTTGTATTTTTATAGTTAATTTTAAATATTTACGTTTTCCTTCTTGGTCAGTGTCCCCAAAGTTAATTCCCCTTTTCAAACTCTATCTTGGGCCAATTAAAAAAGTTTTTTCTATTACCTTCTTTCTCCTTATCAAAGGTTTATTGTATTGCTCTTGTTCTATCTTTAAAACGGAGACTTGTCTTTTAGAATTTTCAGCCATTGTTTTTCATATACTAACATTTAAAGTCAAACATTTATCCTTAGTATGGTTTTGATACATCTTAAGACTTTTGTTGTTGGTCCTAGTTTTTAAAAATTTTCCACCATAACTTCTCTAACCCATAAGTTATCAGGTTAGCTTTTAATTTTCTAAACATAAAGAATTTTTCACTTAACTTTTTGTTATTGTCTTCTAAGTGAACTGTTGTGAATGTTTTCACCTTAGTTTTCTTTTGCCAGTCCTATAAATTTGTGTCAGTTGATTTGTTGTAGGAAGGGGTAGGCCCCCCTTCAGGGCCCCAAGAGCGGGCTCTTGTCTAACACTCAGAAAAGAATTGTCCGAGGAGACACGTGTTCACAAAGCAAGAGATTTTATTGGGTAAGGGCACACGGGTGGAGAGCAGTAGGGTAAGAGAACCCAGAAGAACAGCTCTGCCACGTGGCTCCCAGTCTCGGGTTTTATAGTGATAGGATTAGTTTCCGGGTTGTCTTTGGCCAATCATTTTAATTCAGAGTCTTTTCTGTTGGCGCACACATCACTCAGCCAAGATGGATGTTAGCGAGAGGGATTCTGGGAAGTGGACGGACAGGCGGTGTCTCCTTTTGACCTTTCCCAAACTCTTCCGGTTGGATGTGGCTTATTAGTTCCGTATTCCTTACCAGGATCTCCTGTCATAAAACAACTCATGTGAATGGTTACTAGAGAGCCTGGCCAGGGTGGGTGGTTTCAGTCAGTGTGCTTCCCCTAACAGATTCACGCTGTATGTAAGCTTATTTGGCTTCTTCCACTTAGCATTAAATATGAGATTTATCCACATTTCTGATTTTATTAGTAGGTCATTCCCTTTTATTACTAAATTCTGTTGCATAAATACAGTTTATCTATTGCCTGCTGATGGACAAACATTTGTGTTTTCCAGTGTTTGGCTACTATTAATAAAATGGCTATGAACATTTTTTCACAAATTTGTTGTGAAAATTTTTTCACAACCGTCTGTTGAATGCTTTAATTTTTCCTGCACAAAAAGCAAATGCTGAGTTGAAGGAAAAATGTATCTTTACCTTTACAAGCAACTCCCAAAACTTTGTTCCAAAGTGGTGTTATGATTTTACATTCTCACCAGCAACACTGACAAAGTTCCAACTGCTCGTTTTTGCAACATTTAGTGTTATTGGTTAAATTTTGGCTGTTTTGCTGAATCTCAGGTAATATCTTGTAATTTAAAAGTACATTTCCATGATCACTAATGATGCTGAGTGTTTTTTAAATGTGTTTATTAGTTACTCATGTATCATCCTTTGTTAAGTACCTATTCAAGTCCATTTAAAAACTGAGTTTTTCTTTATTTACTGAGTTGTAAGTTCTATATTCTGGATAAAGTCCTTTGTCAAGCAGATGCTTTGTGAACATTTTCTCCCAGTCAGAATGCTTTTTCACTTTATGATGTATCTTTATGAACATGCATTTTTGATTTTGATAAACTTAATCAGTTTTCATTGATTTCTGTATCTTGTCAAAAAAAAAAATTGCCACTCCCCAAATGATGTTCTTTGATGCTTTCTTTTAAAAGCTTTATAGTTTCAGCCTTTAAACTTAGATCTACGATCCATCTGAATTTCTATGTTTGGTAAGAGGTAGGGTCAAGGTTTTTTAAATATGGGTATCTAGTTGTTTCACAACAATTTGTTAAAAAGTACTTCCACATTAAAAATCGCTTTGGTGCCTCTGCCAAAAATTATTTGGTGATGGATTGTATGTGCATTTGATTCTAGACTCTCTTGTACTCATCTATTTGCCCTTATGCTAATATCACATTGTTTTAACTACTGTAGTTTTGTAGCAAATCAGAAGTGTATGTGAAAGTCACTCACTGACTCTTTGTGACCCCATGGACTGTAACTTGCTAGGCTCCTCTTGTCCATAGTGTATACCCTTCTTCAAGATTATCTTGCTCCTTTAGGTCATTTTGCCAAGTCTCCTTAAAAATGTTTGCTATTGTAGGGAGTAAGGTATTGTGGACTTATGCAGCACCTCAAATAGCTCTGAAAAACCACTCCAAAGAGGTTGGGTGGGGAAAGGACAGTATGTATGTGATTTTGGTGAAGGGGGAGTACATGCAGTCAGGCACACATTTTTCCAGGTTTCTGCTAGTCTCATGAAGCTTTCTACTAGTCAAGAGGAACAGTTATCACTGTGAAGGATTTTAGTGCTTTTCTCGATATGAGGAGATACAATTGGGCTAATAAAATCAGCTCCTGAAATACCTATCTGAAGACCTGTTCTGCCAGTGCCCCCAGTAGCCCCCCACCAGCACAAAGCGCCTCATTTCTGTGCACCCTGAACTCCTTTTAGTGGGTGTTGAAAATCAGCAGCTGCAACAGCACATGACTTAATCCTTGTACAGGTAGATGGCAAGTGCCAATTTGTAGTTGACATTCTATTTACCCATACCCTCTGTTATACAACTCTGGATAGCAGACAGGTCCCTTTAATCTAGGTGTTATACAGGTATGGTTTTCCATTTTTGTTCCTTAAGCCAGTGCATGACCTTTGGAGTATTCAAATTGCAGACATATAAGCAAAGGAAATAGAGGTTTGATCAAAACGTTCAACAGTATTCAATTTTTTCTTCAGTTTAAAGACTTTCTGTATCAAATTACTTATCTATGCATCCTGTATCAGATCATTAACTGACAGTGAACTGTGCAAACCTCTTCTGGTCCTTCTAGTGTATAAAAACTTGTTTGGAACATTTTAATGATCACTTATTTCATTTTCCCCTGTTTTTTTAGTTACTACCAAGATATTAATTAGAGATTTGCTGTTAAAGTAATCCAAACCCAATGCCCTCAGTGATATGAAAAGGTATTATCCCAGGTGTTTAAAATTATCACACCATTCTCCTCTGTTCTTTACATTTCCTGATGGAGTGAAAATTGCTTGATAAAAGCTACTATTTACCAAGACCTGTTTGAAACACTGCTAATACTTTACATGTACCATCTTGATCTTCACAGCACTGAGGTTAAGTACTGGGTTGGCAAAAAACCCCATAAAAACCAGAACAAACTTTTTGGCCAACCCAGTACTATCCCCTATTTCTGGTTGAATAAACAGAAAAAAAGTTCAGGAATTTGCTCCAAGTCCATAAACATCAGCATTAATATTCAAAATTTATGCACGTGATTTAAGATCTATCTCCTTAGCCTGCACTCTTTAAACATGGTTATATACTTGCCTCTATGTGTATAAGAGGGAAAAGCAGACAGACGCTCCCAGGACAGATCATTTCATCTAGGTTTATAGTTAAAAGCATTCAGTAGAGGTTGAGGAACCCACTTGAATAAATACAGGAAACTTAAAGGCGGACAACTAAGAAGAAACTGAAAAACTAAAAAGCAGCTCTCAAAACTCAAATGCAAAGGTCATATTCAGAGGTGCAAAAGGACTAAAGCAACTTAATAAACATACCAAGGGCACAACTACTCAACCAGAAAACCACCACCCCTCATATGTGAGTTGCTGAGTTGACATTACATTCAGATGAGTATTATTAAAAACACAGGGATATACATAGTGTTTAACAAAAACTGGTTAAATTTTTATGTGCATTTTCAAAGTGTGAAATTCACTTAAGTGACACATTGTGTTTCCCATTAGTCAGCTGAATCAAGTTTGAGTCTTCTTCCTCCAAAATAGTAATAGATTTATGTTAAAGACAACATGTGTATTGAAAGTAGCAATTTTATTTGAGTTAAAATTATTTACAAAAACCCAAAGACATACTTCATGAAACTGGTACAAACTATTTTTTTCCTGCCGTTGGCTTTTGCTCCAAAGATCACAGCTGAGAAATACTGTATAAAATAAAAATAGGATTGGATTCAGAAAAGTACTCTACCTTCTAGTTTCCAATTGGTAGTATTTACAGAAATATTTACAATGGAAAAAAAAAGGTTACTTTAAAACTTTAGTTAATTTGCAAGTCAGCCTCAAGTACCCTAAAATGCAGTTCTCTGAGGGTTAAAAACACACAAATGCACTGCGTTTGGTGAGGTGATTTCTCCCCCACCACTCCCCACCAAAATCTGCATCTCTATCAGTGCTTGACAATTAGTTATTATTTAAAAAACAAAACAAAACAAAAAAACTGTTAAACACTGAGGTAAATCAATTCTCAAATGATTACCAGTGTAACAGAAAAATGTAGTTCGCCCTGATTGTTCTTAATCCAAATGTTTTATAATATCCCTTACTAGTCAGCCACAAGTCAGTTTTACTAAAAATCTCCTTTTCCTAAATCCAATGATTAATAAATATCAATGTATTTTAAAATAATTTAACTAATTCAATTTTATGGATATCATTTACCAATAAGCATTTAAAATAGTTTGCTAAGCTAGCTTGTATACTCAGGGCAAATACAACCTCAATCTTTCCCAAGTTACACTGGCATACTATGCTCTTATAAAAGGTGATGGGTGGGGGACTGGGCTGGGTAGGAGGAAAAAGAAAACAATTTGACTGGAATCAGTTACTTCCTTATAGATTTCCCAACAATCTGCATTATCAAAAATAGGAAGACAATAAAAGGCAGCCACTGCATTAAAAAACATTACAGCTGGCACTGATCCAAGAGCCCCGATTTGTCACTTTATACAAGGAAATAACAAAGTCTAAATGGGTAAAAATTAGACTTTTAGCTATTTTCCCCAGTACACACCAAACTAATATTTTTATGGCTTCAAGTTTTACAAATCCAATGAAGAAACATGATATAACTACCTGAAAGGTATTTTAAAGTATTAAATGAAATCTCTGGAAAGCCTGTATTCAGGCCCAATCAGTAAAAAAGAAAAAATGTGTAACCAGTGGTCTGAACAATAATTAATACAATAAAAATTTGCAATGTTGTAAAATTAAATATATAAAATATGTTACTGTGTGCTCCAAACAACACACTGTTCTATGAACTAAAAGAATCTGGATGAAGAAAAAGGATCTTCTCTAAACCAACAATTTAAGGCTTTGCGTTTATGCATTTGATCCTGTCACTCGTATAGAAGAATATACATGTTATCTGGAAACATGAATTCCACATTGGTGTTTTAGCTTCCTTATATTTACTGTATTGAACATTAGAAAATATATCTAGAGTTCTCCCTCAAAACTTAATCATGTTTCAAGAGTCTCCCCTAACTTTAAGGGTAAACTACCCTGGGTTTGTCTATTTTGCTTCATCCTTTAACAGGGCACATCATCTTATATTCCCTCAAACTGTTATTTGTTTTCTTGCACCTATAGCTATGAATTACTATGGTATGATAATGAATATGGTCATGGTCTCAAAGGTGAAAAATACTTCAACAACCCAAACCAAATCAAGAATAAAAAAATATACTAATCCCTTGTGTCTTTGGATTCCATCTAATTTTAAATATAGACAGTAGTTCAGGGAACAACAACAAAAAAAATTCACAAAATTATTAAAAGCTTTATTTACGATTGGAATCATTCAACAAAAAAGCAAAAGCAAATGAGCCTGAAAAAGGAACTAAGCTGTTGTCTAGAATGTCCTCAGAACATTCAATACCTCAGTAGCTAAGCTGCCTTTGCACCTGGCTGGCATGACAACAGTGGCTCAACATACACAGCAGTTGCACTAACAGCAGCACAAGTTTTCCCCTTAAAACTTGCCCAGAATAAAGCAAGAGAAAAGGGGAGAGTATAAATTCTGCCAAAGTGTGTTTAAATACTGCGTGGAACTGTTAACAGCCTGAACCTTTTCCCTCATTTTTGATAGTTGCAGATTGATGTAGTAACTGTCATTTAGCAAATGCAGAATGCATGACGAAGAAGAAATCAGGTGGCCTTAAAAATCCAAATATGAATGATACTGATGAATGTTCTTGGTATATCTTCAAGGACTTCTTTCGTGACTTTTCTTTGTCTAAGTATAGCTCCAGCATTACCGAGCACCTGAAGCAAAGGTAAAGCAGCTAGCAATGTTCCAAGTATTCAATCACTCTAGAGATAGACTTCTGGCCTGTGGTTCCAACAGCACACTGAAAAGGGGAGGAGTGGAGGTGGGGGACGAGGAGGGGGTGGGAGTGGAGAGGAAGTAACAGTTAATTTTCCAAAGTACTGAATCAGAGCTTAAACTATTTAGCATTATTAAACCAAACATGATGAATCAAAACAAGGTGAAATTAAACTATGGCTTTCATAATACAGTATCAATATATTTGGCCCTAATAATTCAGTTACCTTAAAGAAACTACACAATTATTAAAAGAAAATCATTTTTTTGCTTCTATTCATGATGGCCATAATACTTGTATTTCTACCACCATTTCTTAAAAGTATTTATTGAATTTTTTTTTTCTAATTACAGTATTGTTTTATGTTTTGGTTTTTTGGTTGCAGATCATGTGGGATCTTCGTTCCCTGACCAGGGACTGAACGTGCACACCCTCCCCTGGAAGGTGCCGTCTTAACCACTGGACTGCCAGAGAAGTCCTGTATTTCTACTGTCATTAATGTATCATATGTAAAACCACAGAAGCTTCCATAGAAGTTACTTACGGTAAGATTCATGAAGCTCAGGAATTTTTTGAGCATCTCTGTCATTATTGAAAAGTCCCCTTCTGGCAGATACTCACGCACAGTGGTCACATTGATCTAAGGAAACAAAGCAAAGGAACACTGGTCAAGTGACAGAAAACATGAGTTTGAACCTTGCACTGTGTTGTTGGTGTTGGCACACATCCTATTTCAAACTTCTACAAGGTCCTTAAACTCCTTGGTTAATACGCAATTTCCTTTTCCACACTCTTTAACTTTTGTGAGCCTGTGAGTCCATTCCCTACCCCACCCAATCTCATCCTCAGAAAGAAAGGAAAAAGATAAAGCTGCCAAAGACTACAAGGAAACATGTGCATATTTACTTTTGTAAATGCACAGAAAAATGCCTGAAATAACAAAATGCACTGTTGGGGGGGGAGGGGAAGCAGGGCAGGGTGGGTGGGGATAAGAATAGCAAGGAAATGCAGACTGAGAATGTATCCAAAAAGCTGCTCAGGAATATAAAGAAAAAGATCAAGGAAAATTCTTCATGTAGGCTAGGAATTAACTGTATCTTTCCAAAGGAAATCTAGTATCATCTACAGAAAGAAAATGTAGGCAATGTCAGGACAGAAGATTAGGATGTTTCCCTCCATTATTAGCAAGAAGCAGCCAAACTGTATATAAACCAGTTTAAGAAAACTACATGGCCTGCTTAAAATGTTGTTCTATTTCAATATGTATTTTAAATGCTTTAAAGATTCATAAAGAATAAAAAGAAAAGCTCTTCTAAGGAGGCTCACCTATAATAAAAAGCACATACAAAAAAAAAACAACTGGGAAGAGGGACGCTGCTTTACCTTAAAATAGCCCTTACTGCATATAACCACCTGCTTTCTTGTCCTTCCCTCCACTTAAACACTGGGTAAACCAATTTCTTTTACATTTTGTGGAATCAGCTAGCTTTTTAGGGTTAATCATAATGATCCCTAAGGTAAGAAAGACATCCTGAGCTCTATAAATTCACAATACTGTTTACAACCTAACCTCTCTTTAGACACAAGAGATAAATAATTCACAGCTGAAAAAAACTCATTAATTTTAAGATTCATTATTTAAGAAAGAACATAACTGAAACCAGGGTGTATGCAAAATATGTAAAAATCTTTAAATAGCAAACCCACTCTTTTTTGGGGGGGTGGGGGAGGGCGTGCTTTCCTCCTTTTTGCTTGGTATGTGCTTTCCACATGCCCTTAAAAATCTCTGAATTTTAAGAAAATAAGGAAAAGAGCTGAGCTTGAAGAGAGTCCAGGAAAGGGAATAAAGATTTGCGAGGCCTCCAGAGCCACGGTAAGAACTCTGGTCTTGATCCTGAAAGCAGTTGTGCCAGCAAAGGCCACAACGAAGTGGGCCAGTGTGCACTTAGATCAGAGCCTGTCTACAATATGGAATAAATGAACAATAAAGATCCAGAAAAATACACAGGACTTAAGACAAATAAGGTACAAAGGAAGAACAAAACTGACAATGCAGAAAACTCAATGGCAAAAATGAGGAAATGTGGGTGGGTTGATAGAAGCCCTTCATATCATGATTGTGTTCTTTTCTCCTAGTCCTCTAGTCTTAAGAAAACAGAAACTAGCCATCCCACTATACAACAGATCTCCATTCTTTCTTGCATCCTGAACGCCCTTGCTTATAGGGGAAAAAAACCCACCTCTCTTTTATTTCAAAATTTGACTCTTCTACTGGGCCTCTCTGTTAAAAAAAATAAATAAATCCCACGTGTCCTCCATTTTAAAGCAGACTGTTCAAATAGCCAGAAATGTCCACTTCTGTGCTGATTCAGCCCAACTGTGTACACATTCACATCCTTTTAGTAGTTAAATCATGATCTAAATCTCACAAAGTAATCCCATTTTCCCGGCCAATGAGTAGATCAAACAAAAGCATGTGAGCCAATGTTGGCCAAGAAGTCTATTTTTTGCGCTGGGTGTGGAAAAGTCCTAGGGAAAAGAAACCTGCTCTTTCAGAGACACAAAGAGGCCACATTCTTCTGCGGGGCATTATTTAACTAGGTGGGACACAGAGTCAGCATAGATGTATGAAGAAAGCTAGCAAAAGACAACATGCAGAGGACAGCAGAGTTTAAAAGTAGAAATTATGAGTCCTTGATATCACTGAGGCTAAACTTTTCCACCTTAAGCCAGCTGAGCACAGGTCTTATATGATGCTCTTTTACTTCAACCAAAGACATGTGAATTGATTCCTCTATCAATCTGGAACTTTCTCATCAAAACCAATATACTCTTACTTTGAAATGTACCTTCTACCAAAGACATGCGAATTGATTCCTCTATCAATCTGGAACTTTCTCATCAAAACCAATATACTCTTACTTTGAAATGTACCTTCTAAAGTTCACCAAGTATTTAAAAGTTTTTAACAAGAGGGAAAAATAACAAGTTAATTAAGTAACAATGTGAAGTGGCTGCAATGAAATCCTTTTAGGATAGCATAAAACAACACAGAACTCTTACTTACTGGACTCTCCTGGCAGAGACACCCAAGAAGCAGTGCTGTGTATGAGGCCACAATGCAATCCTCCATGTGTTTGCCAGCATGTTGAAGGGCTGAAAGTATTAAAACAGAAAACTAATAGTGTGCGTGTGCATATATATATAAAAACCAAAAACTACAACAAACAAAAGCACCTAAGAAACCAGCAACTGTGTCATCTTTACTTCAAAACTGCTAAACACTGATAATGGTGATAGGAAGATGTAATATCCACACAAATTAACCAAATTAAAAAAAAGACAACCCACGAATGGTAGAGGGACCTTAATATAGAAGCTAAAACCATAAAACCCTTAGAAGAAAACACAGGACTAAATATTTGTGACCTTGGGTTAGAAAATGGTTTCTTAGATACAACACCAGGACCACAAAAGACAATATAAAAAATAGGTAAGTTAGACTTTGTCAAATTTAAAGCTTCACCATCAAGAAGACAACTCATAGAATTTATCTGCAAAACAGGTACTTGATAAGAATCAAGGCTTTAAAAATCCTTACTCAATAACAACAAAAAAGACAACCCAATTTAAAATATGGGCAAAATATCAAAACTGTAAAAACCCTTAGGTGTCATATTATTTGGCTGCTTCTCTTTACAGATGAGTAAAGAAAGGCCCAGGGAGGAAAAGCAGATCTTTCCAACAATGCACATATACCCTTCTGACTGCTAGGTGAAGAACTTCTACGAAACAGCAAAGCTTGTGTGCACTGAAGTAGAAAGACCATAAAATAGCAAGATTATGACAACACATGAATTAAAAAAATGTTTTACGGGGGGAAAAAAAACCCCACATCTTTTAAAAAATAAACCAGTCAAAATAAATATACCTTTATTGAGGTCAAGTTCTTCATCATCCTCCTCCTTCTTATTTTTCTCTTCTGTACCATCAGTCTTCTCAGTTGATACCCACTGTATTTCTCCACTTGTTTCTTGCCACTCTCCACTCTTATCATGCTGAGTGGTGGGAGCATCTTTGATCAATTCATCTGTTTTACTTTCTGCCAACTGTGCTGCTCGCTCTCGCTCAAGGAATAGCTGATAAACATTTTTGAAGATCATTAAAAAGGGATCACCAACCAACATCAATGTACCCAAATATAAGGGTCTATTTGCTTTTAAACATTACTAACTCTAAGAAGCATATTGTCTGGTAAAAAGGCTATGAATCAGTAAAAGCCCTAGCTCTATATCCAACTGAAAGACAAAACAAAAATATAAATGCTGCTGGGATTCAACTAAGTAAATTATCTACTGATTATGTATGTATTCTATTCTTAACAATGAAAATCTCAACACTTTCCTTTAATTTGGATAATAACAGGCAGGAAGTTCAAGCAGAAAATACAAATTAAAAGTTAAAATTAAAAGAGTTAAAATTCTTTAAATCCAAGCAGCCTGGATAAATTAACTGGAAGGAAAAAAGGACACTGAATAAAGTTTCATAATATTGGGGGAAAACAAATGGCTTCTTTAAAGGAAATTTAAAGAAATAAAAACCAAAGAAAGTAGAAAACAAGTTCTCAGAGAAAGACTGAGAACTAAATCTCCACTGCTATATTAACAATAAAAGTATAGTGCTCGCTTCAGCCAACAAATACAATAGAGCTATTAGCATGGTCCCTGCACAAAGATGACACCAAATTCATGAAGTGTTCCATATTTTTTTTACAACCAGAGATTATCACACTAAATGAAGTCAGTCACAAAGAGAAAGACAAACACCATATGATATTATTTATATGTGAAATCTAAAACATGACATAAATGAACCAATCTACAAAGCAGAAACAGACTCACAGATATAACAGACTTGTTGCCTACAGGGAGGGGGATGGGAGAGGGAAGGACTAGAAGTTTGGGGTTAGCAGATCCAAACTATTACATACAGAATGGATGGACACAAGGTCCTACTCCATAGCACAGGGAACTATATTCACTGTGATGGGATAAGCCATAAGGGAAAAGAATATGAAAAAGAATGTGTATGTATAACTGAGTCACTTTGCTGTACAGCAGAAACTAACATTGTAAATCAACTACACTTCAATGAAAAAAAAAATGCAAATACAATTGTCAATGGAAGTATACACCAAAAAGTCTAAAAAGGGAACATACTAAAAACTCTTGCCTTCACTTACTTATTTCCCTGTGCTGCCACAATGTTGAATGTACAGAAAGCATTTCATATATTTGCTGATATGATCTGGAGAAACCCTAAATTACTGATGACAACTACCAGAAAACTAAATGCCAAGTAGATCTCAAACACTTGCTGAAATATACAGAAGAATGGCATGCAAACTTTAATACCCTTAAGAAAGTAAAATGTAAGCTTTATATAAAGCAGTATTTCTTAAAGTTAGGTTCAAAGGGAGCCCAAGAGCCTTTCAGGGAGTACGTGAAGTCAAAACTGCATTCATAAGAATATTAAAAGGTCAACTGACTTCTTCTCTCATGACTGTACAGTAGAGTTCTCCAGAATCTACACACTATGTAATTATGCTATTGTTTCAGTGGCTAACAGAATGTGTGCCTGTATTTTATAGTTTTTTCAGTTTTGACTTCTAATTTAGTAAATATCAACAGATAAAGCACACATAAACAAAGCTGTCTGGAGTCCCCAATAATTGTTAAGAATATAAAGAAGTCCTGAGATCAAAATGTTTGAAAAGAGAATGACGGGCTTCTGGTTGCAGATTATTTCCTGAAAACACAGTTCAAGCACTTGCAGTTTCAAAAAGACCAAAAGGATTAAAGGTTAGCAAAGACTTCAGAAATAAATGAAAAAGATGGTTCATTATTTCTTGTAAATATGTGAAAACTGTCACTTAAGGAAATGACAAAGGTAGCTTGCAAAAAGATAAAAACTGTAATGCCAGCATTGTCAAAAAAAACCTCAAAAACTCACATATAGTTTTGGGAGGAAGTATAAATGAGAGGAAAGGGAGTATTTGGGGTGGGGTTAGTTGGGGACATCAGTTTTAACATATTAGTACATATTCTGATAATTTCTAAGTTAGGAAAGTACTCCAAAGATATACATACTTTGAAAAGTATGTCCCAGTATTCAGGTGCATAAAGTCCTGGGCACAGATCAGACCAGTAAATGCTGGAGGACTTGAACCAGATGGGATAAGTCCTCTATCCCATCTGGAATAGAGGACTAGGGCTAGAAGTTAATTCCTAATTTGCTGTTAATAATCTATTTTTGATTCATAAACAAATGGGCCTTGTTTCTGCTTTTTGCTAACAGTGTCTAATGAGTGACTGTCATAGCTGAAAACAACAGAGTAAATGAAGTAATGGTACACATTCTAACCTCTCACTGAACTGATGAAAATATCAGAGAAAGAGAGAGAGGAGGTTGAAGGGAGACAGAAGATACAAGTGATCAAGAATTTGGACAGATGCAACAAACAAAGGGTTATTGTTTTAAGTTGTTGCTTACCTGCACTAAAGCCTGAACTGCGTGAACTTGTCCAGCTATCCTTAAACTATCATCTCCTTCTCCACTACAGAAGGAAGAATCAAAAGAACATGATGTTTCCATGTTGACAAGACAGTGCCGATTTCGAGCACTATATTCCACTAGATTTATCAGTAGACCTAAACCCTACAAAAATGAAAACATGCATGTTACCACAGGTGAGGATCAAAAGCAAATGAACACAATATATATAACTCTTAATGGCAGCCAGAAAACTAGCCAGTGCTCTACCATCTACAAAATGGTTAAAAACCAGTATATAAAATAATGATCTTCCCAAACAAAGATGTTGTTTTCATCATCTTACTAGATCAAATACACATTTATGAAACAAGTCACTTCAACTCACCAGCACTCGAATATCAAATCTCTGCTCCTGAGGTAGGTACTTTGGAACCTGAAGCACACAGTTCATGGCTGTGCCAATCAAGCCATCCTGTTCTCCTGTTTTGGTGCTGCCCCATTCTGAAACGGGGAATGGGAAGAGTATGAAAATTGTTACGGTTATTTATGACAAACTATTAACATATAGCTTAAAAAATAGTTATTTCTTTATTAAAATATATTGTTGGCTGTAATATTTCTAAGCCAAGCCACAAGGCAGGTTCTAAAAATATCAGCTCTTAAAGCAGTTAAATCTATACATGAATAAGTGAATTACATGAGAGCAATTTAAAAATCACTACATTGAGAAAAGAAACAAGGGAATTAACTTATTTTTACATGTAATATTGTACAATCTATGAATGAGAATATATGTAGGAAATATGACTTACCATTATCATTAGTTAAATTGAGCAACACCCCAATGATGGCCCTCATGCAGTCCTCCACTGCTTTGCCCACGTGATTAGTTACATTCTGGTGAGGCAGAGGCTTACTGTCAGGTAAGCATATACTGTTCTCAGCACGGTTATACTGCTTAATCAGCTCTTCACAATGTTGTAATGCTCTTAAAAGAAGACAAAATACAGACTATTATGCTCAACAAAAATACTTATATTAAGAACTTCTGACTGACTTGGACCTTAATGCTTTAAATTTGTCATAAAGGCTGCCAAATTAATCTTTTTCTACTCCAGAAGTTATGTGAACTATTTAATCATGTATCAAACATGTCTGATATCACACTAAGAGCTAAATTTTATTTTGGAAAAACTTGATAATATGAATTTTTCTAAGCAAAGTGAAAATTATAAACTCAACACAGAAGTTTATTCTACCAACAGCTGTCCCCAATTTTCCCAATCTCTCCAACGTAACAAACCTACTAGCCCACCTCACCCAAGGTAAAACCATTAAAAGCCAGCACTGGACACTTCTGAATTTCATTTAGATGTATTTTTTTAGAATGTAAACTCTCAGCAGGTAGAGAATATTATTTATATTAATATTGCATAATAACCTTGTATAAACAGATACTAAATACTTCATAAACATTAGAGCATTTTTAAAAACTTGAGGTCATTTAACTGACTTGTTTGTCTCCTGGCAGTCATGCAAGGGTATCAGCTACATCTAAGGATTTTTAAGATACTACCCAAAGTAATAAGGAAATGTAATCTTTAAGTGGTTCTAGTATTTCTGAGACTCTCTTTAAATCACTGAGTCTATTAACTTAACATCTATGAGATAATGATGAAATCCACGAACTGTGAGTTGATTCTTCATGTATTATATACCATGCAAAACCCTTAAAACTACTATGTCTAATTCCCCTCTAGCTGCTTCTTAAAAAACACTCTCAAGTTAGTTAGGAAGGTATCTGCGTCTAACCTAAAATAATGTATTCAGATGTTTGGGGATGTTCGCCAGGATTACCATGCTGTTACTGTTAACTGCCTAAGTAGCACTGAACTAAATCTGTTGGGAGGTGAGAAGAGACAGTAAGGGTATATTGTTTAATTATTCAATATACTATCCTTGCATTTATCAGCGTTCTACTGAAAGCTTCAGAAAGTCTGAGGAGTGGTCTCTCATAAACATCCAATTCTAATGTCTACTGACACTTGTAAGACATTTGACACAAGTTCCTAATCGCAAGGGTTCCTAACATTGTTTTAGAAGGCATTTGTCAGGAGTCATTAAGTATACAGGAGACATTTTAAAAATAAGATACAGATTTAACTTGCACAAATACTCTGGTGATAGAGTAAAACATAGTAATAAAACAACTAGAACACATACCTTAAGGGTATTAAGTATGACACAGAATTCACAAATACAGGATGAAGGGAAAGCCTACAGACTAAAAACAAGTCTATTGGGAACTAGAGACTTAGAAATTTGGGATTATGGGAAAACTGAATACTGACTGGACTTATCATATTAAGCAATTACTAATTTTTAAGAGATGAAAATGCTATGGTGGTTATGTTTTTTAAAGAGTCCCTTTTTACAGATTATATACTCAAGTATTTATGGATGAAACTATATGAAATCTGTAATCTGCTCCAAAATAATGTAGAGGGCGGAATGGGTAAGGTTATACATAGATGGTAACAACACTGGCCAATGTTTGATGATCACATTCAAGCTGCATAAGGTGTACATTGGGGCTTATCATATTATTGTCTACTCTTATCTCTGTTTGAAATTCTCCAAAACAAGAAGTTAAAAAACAGATAAACTTGAGTCAGGCTGTAGTGGGCCTTTGAAACTAAGGACTTTGGACATACATCCAAAGGCAAGAAATCACACAGATTTATTAGAGTTTGGGATTATTTTTACAAAACAAAAATCTGAGGAAGGTTAACCCACTGTGGTATAATGTTGGACAGGCTAGAGGCCAGAGTACCAGGGCAGAGATATCAACAACTAAACAGACATATTAGTATGAAGCTGCTGTTAATAAGCTAGAACCAAGACTGGAGACATACTTGGAAACTTTACACACACTGAGGTGATATCATTAGCCCAATGTCAAGAAAGCTGGGCAGAGAGTGTGAAATGAAGGAAGATACATATAGATCTGGGAAAATAGGTATAAATAAACAGCAGAAGGCAGCTAGTAAAATTCATTTACAATAAAAATAAGGACTAATGCTTACTACTACATGCCAAGCATTGTTTTAGGCTTTACATATGTATATTAACTCCTTATATATATTGTACATAATCTATATTACATACAATATACAAATGATTTTTAAAATCTTTTGTAGAATTAAAATATCATTTAAAATACACATTTAAAATATGTATCACATATATGGCATTTAGTCAATCGGTAAAGATAACCCTGTATGCGAGACATCAAAAGAGACACAGATAAATAGAACAGTATTATGGACTCTATGGGAGAGGGCGAGGGCAGGATGATATGGGAGAATGGCATGGAAGCATGTAAATTATCATATGTGAAACTAATCGCCAGTCCAGGTTCAATGCATGATATAGGGTGCTCGGGGCTGGTGCATCGGGATGACCCGGAGGGATGGGATGGGGAGAGAGGTGGAAGGGGGGTTCTGGAAGGGGAAAACATGTACACCCATGGTGGATTCATGTCAATGTATAGCAAAACAAATACAATATTGTAAAGTTAAAAAATAGAAAATAACTAATTAAAAAAATATGTATCACATATAACTTAAAATATATTAACATATATACTGATTCTTTTACTGCAACAACCTTGGGTAGGTAGACACAATTATTAACCCCCTTCTGTAAAAACCTGTAAGTTCAGAGCTATAGAGCCGATGTTCTGAAGTTAAGATCCAAACTCAAGTCATTCTGGCTTCAGAATCTGTACTCCTAACTTTTGTATTTTACTGCACTGCTTCTTGTTCACAAAACTTGACAGACAGAAGTACTTTATGGAGAAAGGTGACAATGGCACTTCCTTTAGAGTCAATCCAAATGCTTTAAATAAACGGCATGACATTTCAGAAAAACTTACTTAGCTGATGAAACAATGAGTTGTGAATCTTTATAGGCAATCAAGTAGCTTTGATTCTCTGGATTATGCACTGTTACCTAAAAGGGAAAATTTTGAAATTTTGTGGCAATCCATAACATTCATTCATTCACACACAACACATAGCCCTCTAAAAGACATAAAGATGAGGAAGAATTAGCCCTTGTCGTCTAAAGGGAGTAACAACCCACACGTTCTAAATTTAAAATAACAGAGCTACTGCTTTATTACAAAATCAAAACACCACTGTTATAACTGCTTGCTCACCATTAATATATTCTGTACTATACATTCATTGTAATGAACTACCAAGCACTTTAAATGTCAGAAAAGTGCTGTCACTAACTTAATAAACTAATATTTTAAAGTTCTTAAGTAGATTCATTTAGACTTTTAAAAAATTAGATGTTTATTTAATGTACTTGACACTCCAGAAGAAAAAAGGAACAATGTGAATTTCATCTGTGCCAAGAACTTTTCATTCACACTAGATTATTTGCCCATAGATGTTTCATAAAGTACTCAGCTAATCCAATCTGGTCAACACAGTCTATGCATCCTGAAATTCACTGGCAGCATAAATTCTAATCTACATTGAACTAAGTCATTTGTAAAAGTCAAAATACAGACTGCATTACAATCTCAATTTGGATTAACAAAAGTGAAACTCTAGAGATATATAAATTATGACAGTCTCACAGAGAGCACATTTAACATTAGATCATTTTCTTCAAATAGCTGTCCATACTTACGCTTTCTAAAACTCGTAAACATCTCTCTGCTCCCCATAATGAGGCTACTAGTTTCTCTTCATCCTCATCTTTACTTAAATGATCCACACATTCTTTCACTAGGAGAAAGGAAATGGACATAGATTAACATGTCTCATCACTTCAATACTTACCCCCTTTACTAACATTAAAAGTCATCTGTATACATGTTATCAATGTGTTGGAACCTCTCTGAACACTTATTCTAAGTTTTATACAGTGAGATGCTGAAATGTATGAGACTCTAATTTATAATTAACTTTCAATATCAAACTGTTAATGGCCTTTTCCTTAAAAGTTAAAAGATTTTGAAGATGCTACTAAAAGGAAAAGATCTTTTCAAACTGATGCAATTATTCTTTGAAAGGTATAAACAATATTCAGGTTTTAAATAAAAAAATGTTGTATGTGTAATATATCATACCTTTATCTACAATATGATCCAGACCACCCAAAAGCCGTAGTTCTTCTTTAAACCAGTCTCCTGCTCGTTTAGAAGTAAGGGACAGTAAAGTCTCCATAGCTAAATGCCCAGTCTGAAAATCAGAAGCACTATTAATGAATATTGATTCTGAGTAGTAATTCTGAGGCAACACTTCTAGAGATTGCTTTTTAAAGAAAGGATATTGCATGCTACCAGCCCACAGTATTTTTTTAATACAGTAAATGCTTTTTAAAAGTAAAACTAGTTTAAAACTGGTATCAGAATAGTCTTAAGCTGAAGAAATGATTTTATCCATTGGCTTGTTTTCAGAGAAAAGCCATTATTTAAAGCAGTCTATCACTTGCCAGTTCGATAAAATATATACTGGTACCATCATATAGGCTCAAGGGCGAATCAAAGGGTATATTTAACTGTAGATCAATACACTGGATTAATTTACCACAAAGGTTATAACAAGAAATACTCCAGAAACAAGGTGTGGGTGTGTCAAAATTTTTGTCTGTTGGTAAAAACTGGTATCTTATTGCTTTGCTTTATGTTTTCTAACTATAGCAAATGAGCTTACTTTCACGTATTTATCAGTTACCTGTAATTCTTTTACTTAAGTCTCCTGTCAAATATTCTTCCCTTCATATTCATGTAAAGTAGCTTGTCTTTTTCTTACTGTTCTATATATTTTCTGTTTTTCTTACTGTTCTATATATTTTCTTATCTATTCTGAACAAAATTCCTCTTTTTTTTTTTAGGGTTTCATATTCAACAATTTCAAACTGTATTCTACAGGGTTAGCAGCTTGGATACTTTGGCCTCTATGACAAAATTATATACAAACAATGATTTAGGACTACTACTGGAGGAAGCAAAGAACACTCAGAACCATACTTATAAACCAGATTAGGTTTTTTTCCATCCCTTCATTTGCCTTCAATTATTAATTTTACTTTTTATTGCATTTCTTTTAAAAAGCATATAGCCACCTACCTGCCAACAAAGGGCAACTTGGTTTCTGTGACAATAAAGGAACTTTAGTATAACAAAAGAAATGCTTTAATGTAACAAAGCTGAAAAGACCTGGTTATCTTCCCAAAGCTTACTGCTTTGGAAGATGCAAGTTTACAGTAAGTCTTGCTGGCCTATTTTGAACTGAATATAAATTAGATATTTAGAAATGCAAAAAACAGATCTTATCAGCAAAAATCTTAATATTACTGATTTAGAAGAGATTTTATTTTATACCTTACAAATTTTATTCTGTACTTTAACAAGAAGAAGGTTGATGTCCAAGGTGACAAATACAGATCTAGAATTCAACACCACAAAAACAGATTTAATTTTGCTCAATTCTCATTCTAAGTCCTTGAAAGAGTAATGTAATAAGATCAGTTCGGGCAGGGTTAGCTCATGAGTCACCGCAGTGAAAATGAAGACTAATGAGGCTTTCTTTGCTTAGGAAGAAAGGGGCATAGTAATTTGATGTTAATACAACAAACATTCATAAGATCTGACGCAAAAAAGCAACTTTATCGTTTGTTTCTATAGGTATAAAAAGGACTGTTTGGTATTTTAGGCTATATTCAGTATATAATATGCTAGTATTTTAAAATTTAGCCTACAATTTAAACATTTTATTTGAAACTGGAATAGTACTCAGAGTTAAAACACAACCAAATCACTAATCAGAATACTATTCAGCAATTGTGAGCTCTCAGTTATTTGAATTATATTTTAATATTATAATATCAATATTTAAAAATATCTTTCCATGGTACATCAGGAATAGCAACATATTTCAAGGAACAGGTTGAGTAATGAATAAAACAAACAATGTGTAGGAGATAGTCACTGTACAAAACAATGTCTATTGTTAAAATTTAAAACAAACACAATACCCAAGATTAGCTGAAGTTGGGGGGGGGGCGGGCGGGGCACGCCACATCCTAATATTAGCAACTCTGTGTTCTGGTTTTAATCATGTGAGTTAACTACCTAACACAGCAAAGTTATTATACTGGTATTTACCATCCTAGTAAATTCAGTAAATGATGGGAGAAAATTCGACAAGCAAGTTTATCATCTTTATTTAAGAGCAAATGCCTGGAAAAAATCTCAATGTTCAACAATATGGGAGACAAAATAATAATGATGACAGTAACAATAATTTTTAAAAGCTGTATTTATTCAATTATGCAGCAAATAAAAATTATAGGCTCAAACTTATTCCTTTATAGCATTAAAAAGCAGTATATGTTCTAAAAATGTTAAAAGTATGAATATATTTTAAAATTAGGATACAAATAGTTTGGTGAGGTAGAATGATTGTTTTATCCACACTTTGAGCATAACAGCTATTTTCTAATCTTAATAAGTTAAAGTACTAAATACATGTCAATTTTGTATCCTGTCTTTTAATGTTAACTTGCTTTCCCCCTCAACTCCCACTCTACCTGAATCTATTCCCTACTCTACCTTAAGAAGAGCAATAATCCTAAGTCATTATATGGCTAGCACAAAGCATTCTGTAATTTTGGAAAGCAAATATTGCAGTCTTCAGTGTAGCAGACAGTAGAAAAACCAATAATTATATAATGTTAGAACTGTCTGAAAGTCAGGTGTATATAAATAAATAATCTTAAAAATGACAAGGCCAGTTATTTTCCACTGGCCTACTAATCTTTGGGGATATTCTTGATTCTACAATTTTTAAAAAAAAGCCAGAGGAAAGTAAAACTAAAATCAACCAAAAGCAACATAATCATCTTAAACTTGGGGAGTTGTACTGAGCAGAAGCATAATAGCCATGGCCATGACCCTGAGTATGAGGGACACTGCTCTATGGAGGGGATCATGCCTAGGAATCCTCCTTTTGAGTCTTGGTCCCTTGCAGCAGTTAATCAGACATCCTGAGATATTCTGAAATAAATGAATGCTCATTGAAAATAGCTCTTTCTGAAGATCCTTTAAATCTTTATTCCTAAAACCCATATAGTGTTAAGAATTCAAGTTCCTAATAGCCTAAATGTAGTTCCTACATTAAAAAAAAACTGACATTTTCATTTTACAACCAAAGGAAGGAACTCACCGTTATATTTTCTAGATCAAGGTGCTTGTTGTGTACAGTTTCACAGAGCCTTCGAATTTTTTCTTTGATTTTGTTCATGTCTTTCTCATTCAGCAGCTTAGCTGAAGAAGCATCTTGTTCCAGTTCTAGAAGTCGAATCATCAGATCTAGGCTAGCTCTATCAAGATCCATGTTTAAACGATCTCTACTCAGTATGTACATGAGGGCAGCTGTACAAAGGGACAGATTCTTCAACAGACCCAAAAAGGGGAAAAAAAGTTAATGTAAGCAATTAGTGACAATTTCAGGCAACAAAAGACTATTATTTGTTTACATTTAGAAACCTTGAAAATGTTTTATTCAGTGAAAATCTCCCTCTTAAAATATTCTAGGGAAATGTGATTTCAATAAATCATAAAGCACCACTGCTTAAAATTTTCCTTTCTACAGACATTCCCTATACGAATGTCTCCGAGCTATAAGTGTTTAAGTGGAATTATATTTTTTCTGGCTATTCTGTGCTAAATGAAGAGTTTACAAGGCTTTTTTTCAGCTATATAATCCTACCTTATAATATACTTTACTCTTTGTTCTTTATGATATAGTGAAGTCAAATTTCCATTTAAAATCAATAATGTAAATGTGTTTTAAAAAATAAACACAGCTGGGTTTGTGTTAATACATAAACTCAGGATGCTCAAAGAAACATATTAGACTCATTTCTTTAAAATAAACCTATTAGGTCTGGTTGAACCAAGTAGTTTTTTTTAAAAAATCATCAATATCATGTGTTCTCAAAATCATTCAGAACAGGTAATTAGCACATTCAGCTTATAAAATCTACAAGTACTGAAGGTGATATAGATAAGCATTAATAGAACAAAGAAGTCTATGTTAGAATATTCCCAACATTTCAGATATTCTGTACTTAAACTTTTTTTCTATATATTTATTCTAATTGAAGTGCACTTGATCTTTACACGAATTTCAATGCACAGAAACACAATTAACTATCTAAAGATTTAAACTCTAAATCCCCAAAATTCAAACTAGGTTTCTAATTAACTGCTTACAGAGCAAAATATGTTTGGAAATAAGGCTTTGGAGATCCATTGCCACTAAGAATACATATTAATGCCTTGGTCCTCTCATACTTTCCTAAGAAAGCACATTAATTCTTATTTCTCTTCTCCCTCATTGTTTTGAACCTGCTACATAACTGACTTATCTTCATTTGGGCTTAAGTATATTGCTTTCAGTTTCAGAAGACTCAGTATTAGATTCTGTCACCTAATCTATACCTCAAATATAATTTTCCTGAACAAAAATATAATAAAGCCATTTCAAATTACCACCACTGATGATTAGTAGTGATTTTTTTCTAACTTTGAAAATGTTAAACCTAACTTTTATATGTAAATATGCTCTTTTTTTAAGAGAAAGTGTCAAGTCATAATGAAAACAAGGATGTGATTCCTTTTCACAATGGGGTTCAACATCCAAGCAAAACATTTAAAATTTTAATATCCAAAGTTTTTATTCATGCTATTAATATCACAAAGTACTAAAAGTTGTTTCCCCCTCCCCTCCAGTACTTTCTGATTCAAGATAATCAGGGCTTACACAACTAAATATCCAGTATGGTAGGTATGTCATGTCATACAATGGTTAACAGTATAAACTGACAAGGAGGAAAAAATGTTGAGCAAATAGTCTTAAATGATTTATTAAGCAAAAAATCCTGGCACTAAGTTTTCCTAAATATTTAGCAAATATGGGGCTTCACTGGTGGAGGTTAAGAATCTGCCTGCCAATGCAGGAGAAGCAGGTTCAATCCCCAAGTGGGGAAGATCCCCTGGAGAAGGAAATGGCAACCGACTCCAATATTTTTGCCTGGGAAATCCTATGGACAGAGGAGACTGGCAGGCTACAGTCCCTGGGGTTGCAAAAAGAATTGGGACACAACTCAGCAACTAAACAACAAAAACAAATTTAGTAAATATAAATTAGAGTTCTAAAATAATGCTTCTCAACCCCAGAAACTTAAATACCTGATGATGCTGGGAATCATCCAGGGTTTTAAAGACCATTGCTACCATTCCATGTGCTCTCAGGTGCATTCGAAAACTGGGCATGGCACATTTAGTAGCCAAGCTAATAACACTAGAAGAAAACAGACGAGGTTAAGGGGACTGAAAATAGCTAGTGCATTATTATTTTTTTTAATTTGCATAATACCTAAATAAACAACAGAGTGCTCGGGGGTGGGGGATTTATGTGTGTCAAAGCATTGCCCATGCAGATCACAATATAAAGACATGGGCAAACCAAATTTATTAAATACTTACTGATGCACAGTATGTGATTAGGTACGCTATATTAAAAAAACACAAATAATACATGATTGTCTTCAGTGTATTCTTTATATTACTGCTACCATTAAAAGCAAAAAAACCTCAAGCTATCTTCCATGTTTCTGATCCATAAAAATTATAAGCATATAATTGGACATATTCCAAATGACTGGATAATTCAATCAAACCAAGATATTCAAACCATTGTAGTATGCAAAAGATGATCCAAATCAAAACATGCTTAAATCATTTATCATTTATCACTTGCATGTATAAAATCTGGTGCTAAAAGAGAAAAGATTCTTTGGCATAACACTTTTAAGCATCTGGAAACTGAAGCCTATGCTATGCTAAAATGCTGTATCTTCCAACTTTCTTTAGTCCATGTAGGATCCCTTAAAACAAAGCCCCTTAAAAGAAATCAATCACATTTTAACATCACTGGCTATAACCTACACCTATGATAACAAAAATCACAAATGTTTGGCTCTACTGAGCTAAAAAATTTTAATGAGCAGGAGCATACATACAATTTTCAAATATAAAAATAAGATCTTACCTAAGGCAACGTGTGTTTAGAGGCTGAGTGCTCTTTAAGCCACTTAACAAGTACTCAATGTCATCAGTGAACTCTTGGTTTTCACCAAATTCCACCACATCATTGAAGTGCTTCACGTGCTGAACAACAGTATACAACTGCCAAGAAAAAATAAGTCCACCTCTTTTTTAACTATGAAGTAGCATATTTAAATCTTTGAACTTGCTCTGCTTTATTTAAAAGTGTATAAAGTAAGTTTATTAGATGGCAACCAACAAGTGTTTTAAAAACATTGGTAGTAGTAGGACAAGGTAAGTAGTGGTTCAAAACTCAGGATCAGTTTACTGATATGTCCTCAAGACATTAAAAGGCTAAATTACATACAAAATTCTATCCACATGCAGTAAAACTGTATATGGATGCTTACTTCTTTGTCTTCTTTTCTGCATTTCAGTGCAGTAACTATATCTTGGTAGGGCTGAGTAGGTATTGTCACAGTTTTTATCACTTTGGGTGGTGGTGCAGGAGCCTTAAAAACTCCATCATCTTTTTGATTTTGCTCCTTTGAAGACAGCCTCACCTATTAATAAAGGTATTAAATTAGTTGTTCTAAATAAATATGTAAAAATAGTAACATCTCATCTACTTGGTAAATTTAGCTTAAGAGTAATAAAACCCCAATTCTCCCTCTCAAAGGTAGGGGGAGGCCTCTGAAAGGTCATAAGGGATACTTCAAAAATTCCATGCACTATAAGGTAAGACTTGTATGTGTTTTATTCACAAAAGAACCACTCAGGAACTTATTTTGGTCTTTTCACCCTAACATTTCATACAACTAGTTATCCATCTCCAGAATCATTAGAAGGTATAAAGAACCAAAATGATATACATAAATAGCATTGACAAACAACTCCGGATAGAAAGGAAAAGGAAAACTACAACAGGTAGACAAAGAACTTTTAAAGTATAAGAGTCCATAGTTCATGGTAGAAAAAAATCAGCCACAAGAGCATGCACAATAATACCTAATATGCACAATAATGGTTTAATACTAGTAAAAGGAGCTTAATTAATATATCAAGAAGACAGAGAACTGTACATTACATTTTAGAATGATATCTATCCCTATTTTTTACTGTCTATAAAGAACTCATTCTTTGATAGCTCCATATGACTGAGGTGTCACTATTAATCTGTAAGTATTAATGCATGATCCTACCAGTTATTCTGGAGCAAATAATTTGCTAAAAGTCTTTTTCAAATGTGTTTTGAATTGAAAGGTATGACTATAATGCAAGAAAAAAGTTCTGCTCTGAAAAACAAATTAATCACTCAAAGCCACTTTAAGATCAGTGTAGGATATACTGATACATCTCTCAATCATTTAAAAAAAACCTTGAAATATGTAATTTATAATATAGCTCTTGACAGTTAATACAAACTTTAATTTGCCCTTAAACACTAAATACTGTAATTCCATAAAATGTGGATCAGGAGTTGTCCAGTATTTTTAAGGCTTTCATTCATAACCTAGTAACACCAGAATTTCTGTTGTCCTGCCCACATTCCTTACTTTTCCAGTGAATTAAACTAAAATCACTAAATTTTAGTGAAGAAGTTGAAAATAAACTATTAACAGAAAAGCTAGAGACTTTCAAATTATGAATGAAGATAGCAACTGCTTAATTTAATATTCTTCACACAAACATGAAATTAAAAAGTATAGTTCACTTACTGTGACACTCTGAGGTTTTACTACTGGTGGCGCAGGTAGTTCTTCCGAGTCTGGATGATTCCAATGTCTGGCATTATATACGGCTTTTGTAGGAGACTAGAGGAAAGAGAAAAAGATCAACTATTTCCATCTTACTCTGCATCCTTATAAGATTATCTCATTTTAAAACTAAAAATCACAAAAAATAATTTATATAAATTGAATTCTTTACCATTAGCACCAATTGGAAAGCCAAGATACACAATATCTGATTTATATTACCACTATGCTCCTACCATGCCAATGGCAGATATGGAGCCACTGTCCTATTTTGACACAAAATCAACAATCAGTGTTCTGGGCAACTATTACCAACCAAGAAATTAAACCTCTTGTTTGGCTGTATTAACTTACTAATCGATACAGTTAATTCAACCTGTTCTTTATTCCTCATACTACTGATTCATGCCCTATATTCTTCCAACAATGAAAATCAGGCAACTTACAATAAGGGATAAAAGTGCTTATTCATTTAGGTGAAACTGGTGAGTTTCCAGATAAGTGTCATTATTCAAGTTTTCAGGTTTTATATAAAGGTAAATATGGTATGTATACCAAATATTACATAATACAGTGGAATCTAATTCAGTACTATATACTAAAATACATGCAAAATGTATAAAAATGCATCCTGGGTGGGATAAAGATGTAAATCACCCCACCTCAATACAAGTTAGTTTACTGCCAAATCAATATACTATAAACTTCATGAAAAAGACCTTTCAGCTTTAACACTTTGAATTTAAAAACTGAGGATAAATAACTATGAGCCTGCATAATCAAATCCACAGAATTAAATCTGTATTAAAAGGAACAAATCTTCATTTTCAAAAGGAAACAAACTGATTAAACAGACTGACAACATTTTCTCCATCATTTACAAAAGTGATGTTAAATTATGTCCTTTAAACTTCAAATAATCTCATTAGAGATTTTTTGTTTATAAGAGTGTAATTAATAATCTTTGTATTTTCAGTATTACATATTAAAAACAAAAGAGTACAAGAAAAGAAACATACTTCAAGGCTGGCCAAAAATCTACATAAAAAATTAACCATCTTCCCTTACTAGCCTCAATGAAGTAACATTATTGGAATTAAGCATCATACAAAGTTACCTTTTTATATAAATATTTTCTTCAAAATAACCATGCTGTGACAAAAACAACTGTGTAAGCTCCAGAAGAACTGGTTTTTCAAAAGACAGAGTTTAAACTAATTCACATACTAATTTTGTTAGAAAATCTTAATATGAAAAGGAATCTACTGTGAAACTTACATAAAGTAGAAAGTCTCATTTGTACTGTGTATACAAGCACATGAGTCTTCTTATATATTAGCATAAACTAATGCAGTGTTATAAACTAAAGCAGTTTTATGCAGTGACTTGATCAGGCCTTGTGAGGCACAACCACACAGAGCGGACTCAACATACACTTTAAGCCTCTATTCCTGACTGTTTTTCTCTCAATATCCATATAACTTACATGCCTGCTAGTTGTTAGATTTCAGCAACCTCTAATACCCAAAGCATAGCCATAAGCCCAGGAAGATAACAGACTTTTTAAAATAGATGCCTAAAACCTGAAGCATTTAACTTATTTTTAAAAAGCACTGATTTCAAGTAAAAATATTTTGGATAATAAAAGGTTATCCGGTTCCACCAATAAAAAAAATAGCAGAAGTCAACGTTCTAAATTAAACAGACCCTGGAGATTGGGACTACTACATATAAAACATATACACTACTACACATAAAACAAATAACTAATAAGAGCTTACTGTGGAGCACCAGGAAGTCTACTTGATACTCTGTAATGGCCTATATGGGAAAAGAATCTAAAAAAGAGTGGATATATGTATATTTATAACTGATTCACTTTGTTCTACACCTGAAACTAACGCAATGCTGTAAGTCAGCTATACTCCAATAAAATTTTTTTAATTAATAGCAAAATATAGATATATATTAAATAGACCCCCTTCTAGTTAGTTGCAAGTGGCAATACACCTAACAGTTACAAAGGAGAGACAGCAACCAGATGGTGTGGATTAAAATCCAAATAAATAGTAAGTTCTACTACTTGTTACTAAATATTTTTCTCATCTATAAAATAGCATTCATAACAGTATCTACTACAAAAGGGTTGTTGTGAGGATTAAATGAATATATGTAAAACACATATTAGAGTGCCTGAAACAGTATGTACAAGTATTATCACTGATAGTACTAATTATAATAACTATTATGTGATGACATGCAAGTCTGAGTTCAGCATCTATATAAGAAAATTGGAGTGTGTATATATATATGTATACACACACACACACACACACACACCCCTACTCACATAACAGAGGACTGAAATAAAAGGGATAACTGACATAAACATACTCTGTTAACCAATATTATTATAAAAAGCAGACTGGAATATACTGTTCTAATTCATCTCAAAATTCAACAATATCCCTGATAAATACAGAGGCAAAAATTCTCAACAAAATACTAGAAAACTAAATTCAACAGCGCATTAAAAGGATCATACATCCTAACTATATATAGGATTTATTCCTGGGATGCAAGGATGGTTCAACACATGAAAACCAACCAATGTGATAAACCACCTTTGCGGATGACACCACCCTTATGGCATAAAGTGAAGAAGAACTAAAGAGCCTCTTGATGAAGGTGAAAGAGGAGAGTGAAAAAGTTGGCTTAAAGCTCAACGTTCAGAAAACTAAGATCATGGCATCTGGTCCCATCACTTCATGGCAAATAGATGGGGAAACAGTGGAAACAGTGTCAGACTTTATTTTTGGGGGCTCCAAAATCAATGCTGATGGTGATTGCAGCCATGAAATTAAAAGACGCTTACTCCTTGGAAGGAAGGTTATGACCAACCTAGATAGCATATTGAAAAGCAGAGACATTACTTTGCCAACAAAAGTCCGTCTAGTCAAGGCTATGGTTTTTCCAGTGGTCATGTATGGATGTGCGAGTTGGACGGTGAAGAAAGCTGAGCGCCGAAGAATTGATGTTTTTGAACTGTGGTGTTGGAGAAGACTCTTGAGAGTACCTTGGACTGCAAGGAGATCCAATCAATCCATCCTAAAAGAGATCAATCCTGGGTGTTGACTGGAAGGTCTGATGTTGAAGCTGAAACTCCCAATACTTTGGGCACCTCATGTGAAGGGTTGACTCATTGGAAAAGACCCTAATGCTGGGTAGGATTGGGGGCGGAAGAAGGGGACGACAGAGGATGAGACGGTTGGATGGCATCACTGACTCGATGGACATGTGTTTGGGTGGACTCCGGGAGCTGGTGATGGACAGAGAGGCATGGCATGCTGCAATTCATGGGGTCGCAAAGAGTCGGACACGACTGAGTGACTGAACTGAACTGAACTCAACTGATGGTGAAGGAGAACTAACACATAATCATCTCAACTGGTGTAGAAAAACCACTAAACAAAATCCAACTCTCTTTAATGAAAAATATTCAACAACAGAAACTGAAGGAAATTATCTCAACAGAGGTCATATTTTAAAAGGCCCACAGCTAACATCATACTCAACAGTGAAAAAAATGAAAGCTTTTCCTCTGAGATCAGTAACAAGGTAAAGATGTCCACTCTCACTGATTAAACACAATACTGAACATATAACAAAAGTAATTAGGCAAGAAAAAGAAATAAAAGGCATCCAAATAAAAAAAATTTTTCTGTTCACAAATGACATAATCTTGTATATAGAAAACCACAAAGATTTCACACACACACAAAAAAACCCGTTAAAACAAATCAAGATGTACTCAATAAAGTTGTATTTGAGCAAACTCTGGGAGATAGTGGAGGACAAAGAGAGGAGCCTGGCATGCTGCAGTCCATGGAGACGCAGAGTCAGACACGACTTAGTGACTGAACAGCAACATGATACAGAACTCATTTGCATTTATACATACCAACAAAGAACATCAAAAGAGGAAATGGAAAAAAATTCCAGTCACAGTAACATCAAAAAGAATAACATGCTTAGGAATAAATTTAACCAAAGAGGTAAAAGATTTGTTTGCACTGAGGACTACAAAATGCTGAAATTAAAAGACACAAAGGAATGGAAAAACACCCTTTGTTCATGGATTAGATGACTCAGTAGTTAAAATGGCCATACTACTCAAAGTGATTTACAACTTCAATGGAATTCCTGTCAAAATTCTAGTGGTAATTTCTATAGAAACAGACCAAACCTGAAACTTATATGGAATCTCTAAAGACCCCGAATAGCCAAACAATCTTGAGAAATAAGAAAAAACCCAGAGGCCCCACATTTCCTGATTTCAAAACATTACAAAGCTACAGTAATCAAAAGAGTAGGGTACTGACACAAAGACAAATATATAGACCAAGTGTACAGAATATAACACCCAGGAATAAATCCACACATATATGGTCAAATTATCTTCACCAATGGAGACAGTCTCTCCAACAATGGTGCTGGAAAGATATCCACATGCAAAAGAATGAAACTTGACCTTCATCTTACACCATACACAAAAATATTTTTAAAACTTAAACGTTAAGACCTGAAGCTAAAACTCCCAGAAAACACGGCGGGGGGCGGGGGGCAGAATATTTAACGGTGGTTGTAGCAATGACTTCTTGCCATGAAGCATAAGCACAAAAGCACAAGGAATAAAAGCAAGCATAAACAGCTAGGACTACATCATGAAAAGCTTCTGCACAGCAAAGAAAACAACCAAGAGTGAAAAATGCAACCTACAGAATAGAAGAAAAATCTTCAAACCATTTGTCTGATAAGAGATTACTATCCAAAATATACAGGGAACTCCTATAAGTCAATAGCAAAAAAAAAAAAAAAAAAGAAGAAAAAGAAAAACAGGCAACAGACTTGAATAGAACACTGAGCACCAAAGAATTGACCCTTTCAAATTGTGGTGCTGGAGAAGACTCTTGCGAGTCCCTTGGACAGCAAGGAGATCAAAACAGTCAAGCCTAAAGGAAATCAACCCTGAATAGGCATTGAAAGGACTGATGCTGAAGCTGAAGCTCCAATACTTTGGCCACCTGATGTGCAGAGCTGACTCATTAGAAAGGACTCTGATGCTGGGAAAGACTGAGGGCAAGAGGAGAAGGGGACAGAGGAAGAGATGGCTGGATGACATCACCGACTCAATGGACATGAATTTGAGCAAACTCTGGGAGATGGTGAAAGACAGGGAGGCCTGGCATGCTGCAGTCCATGGGGTCACAAAGAGTCGGACATGACTGAGCAACTGAACAAGTATGATCCTGCAATCCCACTGTGAAGTATTTATCCAAAAGAATTAAGAACAGGATCTCAAAGAAATATTTGTACTTCCATGTTCAGTGCAGTATTTTTCAAAATGGCCAAAAGGTAGAAATAACCTAACTATCCATCAACAGAGAATAAAGAAAATGTTGCATATCCATACAATAGAATATTATTCAGCCATTAAAAAAAAAAAGGAAATCCTATCATATACTATAATATGAACCTTCAGGATGTTACCCTAAATGAAATAAGTCAGTCACAGAAGGACTTAATACTGCATGATTCCACTTATAAGAATTCTAGTCAAACTCATAAAAATAGAAATGGTGGTTGCCAGGGGCTGGAGAGAGGCCGAAATGGGGAGTTACTATTCAATGGGTATCAAGTTTCAGTCAGGCAAGATGAAAAAATTCTAGAGAACCATGGTACAATATTGTGCTTACAGTTAACAACAATACTATACACTTGACAATTTCCTATGAGGTAGACCTCATGTTGTGGTTTTTATCACAATAAAAAAAAGAACTTTGAAAACCATTTGAAGCTTAACAGTATACAGAATAAATACACAAGTTATAGTCAAAAGATACACTCATGAACATTTTGTTTACTCTGTTGAATAAGGTGGCTTAGTAAACACTATTATTGACAAGGTTTTGCCATTTTAATGCTAAAGACTAATCTAAAAGAGTGAATCCAATGAGAACTGTTGTTCCCTACTGTTAATTATTTCAAAGTTTTACACAGTTAATATAGGGCTTATTACAGGGAGCAGGATGATTTGAGGATACACCCTACTATTTAAAAATTAAAATAAAAAAATATATGCATGTGGTTAATACACACACACTGGGGCATGGCTCAGAGGTAGGATATGACCAACACTGACTCTCAGATCTTCACATCATTCCAAATGGTCTAACAATTTCACATGCACCTAAGCGCATGACACACAGTGAAAGTGCCCGTGCACAGTATCTACAAAAATACCAGACAGCAATCAACTTTTCCTGGAAAACAAAAATCACTCGTTATCATTTAGCAACCTAGCTAAATTTTAACTGGGTCATTCCGATTGCACTACCAGGCTTATCTTAAATCTTGTTCATTTTTTTTTCTGGTTTAAAAAGTAGATGTATCATATTAACTAGATTCCTTAACTTTTCAGTGTTTAAGTTATTTGTGGATTCTATTTCTTCTGAAATCTACTCTGAAGAATACTTTAAAAAAAAGTAAAAAGCTCTTAAGACTATTCTAACATCCTAAAGATTTGGAAAAGATCTGGAATCATTTTAGCATATTTCAATCCTAGTAATCTTAAACATACTAACATACTATTCCTTTGTTTCAATTCTCCAGGGGCATGACAAATAAGAAGAACCTTAAATGGAACACTGTATTATAGCTAAGGAAAAAATATGCCAGTGACAGACACATGGAGCATTTATCTATGAGAGAGAATTCAATTTCCACAAAAACGGACAAAAGTTGGTTTTTACAATTATAACGCAAGGCTATGGTTAACAGATTGGCTTGCTGAATCACAATTAGAAAAAAGAGGTAAGAAGAGTTCTTTCATGAAAAGCTAAGAAGAAATGACAATATTATGGTATTCTTTATTGAGCTGGCTCTCAAATGGGGAAAAAAATTGGAAAAACTGCTCTTAAACCACATGAATATTTTAGCAGTACCACACTTATTTCTGAGTTTTAAAGAGTACTGTGTACTAAATGCGGACAAATACAGTAAGCTGATTACAATTCATCCAGCCTTACCCACACAAGGATATCATAACACAATTGCACTCTCACCAGTAATTCTATCAGCATGCGCTACAACTAAATCATTTCTGCAAAAGCAAAGTGCCACAATGCACAATTGTGCATGTGTAGCACTTTAGTGACAATTCAAAAAGGGATAAAATTAATCTGGATTTGACTATTTTTAATTCTTAAGGTTTCTTTTTGTTTAAGATGGGTAGTAGAGGCAGAGAGTATCTGAGGAAGAAAGTTTCACAAAGATTAGGGTACCTTTTAGCTCTTTAGAACTTTCTTTTAAGCATAATGATATAATCTCAGATTGTCTTAAACTATGACCAAAACAGCCTTAGAGTAAAATTGCCTTTTAAATATTCAGGGCATAATCTGAGGAAAAACTGCACCTACCCCTAAACTAGAACCAAGAATGTCTCTACTGCTAACAACTAGACATGCAGAAGTGTTAAGACAGAGCACTAAGCAAAGATATAATCCACAAGTACATGGGATAAGTAGAGCTGAAAATTTTTCCTGATTCAATTAAACCCTACAGATAAAACTTTCAAGATACAGTTATTTTTATGAATAAATTGTCAACTCCTATCCACAAGAACAATTTATCTGCTACTCAGTTGTTTTAACTTCAAAATACTTGTAATGATTTTATAAAATTTTATAAAACATATTGCCACATCAAAATATCATCTTAAAAAAGCATAATTTGAGTATAAGCTCTAAAAATTTTAATAAAAATTTATAAAACAGGTACTTGCACATCAGAATATCACCCTGAAACAGCATAATCTGAGCATAAGCTCTAAAAAGTCCAAATAACAAAGAATAAAATAAAATACCTGACACTCTGAAAACTACTATTAAGCCTACAGCTCAATAATTATTAAAATAAAAAGATACTAGGATGAGCCACGATTCAAAAAAAAAAAATCAGCTGAAATAAGCATCAGTTTTACAACTAAAACTATCACTAAATATGGAATTAACCAGTTGTATTAGGGAGATGACTTATCCAATTTAGAAAAACAAAAACAGAAGCTGAAAATATCTTGAAATATGGCTAGGTAGAGAATATTCAACCCCCCCTTCATTTTCCTTTTAAGAATATTTAGCTGGACACATGCCTGCCCTGATTTTCCAACATCTCTTGCTACATGTGTGGGCATATGACCAGGTTCTAGTCAATGATACATGAACAGAAGTGCAATACACCTTCTGGATCCTGGCCTTCTAGGGATGCTGACTGCCTCCTCTTCCCATTCTTACTATTCGTATTCTTCAATACTCTAGAGATGGCAGAATACCACAACAGAGGAAGATGGGTCCCTGACAATATAGCAATTTGAAAACAGTCCGGAGATAAACAGCCAAGGACTGGTAAGCCAAAGAAAAATAAGCTAGCTACTGAAAACTAATTTGAGATTTCTTTTACATTAGCTGAATCAAATACTACCGAAATTAGGACTAAATAATGATAGGAATCTGATAAATACATAAAATTTTGCCAACACCAGACTTGTATACATGTATCCTACACACATATAATCTTAAAAAGAAACAATCTGAAGGATATAAAGAACATCTGCAAGAACAGAACACGGAAAAAACACAATCTAAAGTCGACTTTTCTTTTAAAAAAACTTAATATATATACTCTGAGGAAGATCTCTATGAACTTACATGGTGCAATTTCTAAGAAATACTACTAAACAAAAATTTTAAAAGAAAGCTCAGTGCAAAAGTACACATATACATGCTACCTTTTACTATATAAGAAAGGGGGGAAATATGAAAATTTATGCTTGTTTTTATACAAAGAAATAGAGAAAGGATAAAGCAGAGAACAATTAACAGTTCCTGACCAGGGGTGGGTGATAGGCTAGAACATTGCTCAACGAAGTGACCCTTCATTGAATTTACCTTTCTGTATAGTATTGACTTTTGGAAGCATGTTAATGTTGTGCATAGTCAGTCAAATAAATTAAATAAAAATGAAAGGGAGAAAAAAACCTAAAAGTGAAAGCAAACCAAAACAAACAAACCTAATCACCATTCAAATGAACAGCAAATACAACAAAGGGAAGACAGAAAGCCCAAGAGACAGGCAGACAGAACTAATCTGAGTAACTTATGAGCACAGTATTTGTCTTTACACCTGGAGACAGGGAATGTAGGGTAGGACAAGTGCAGGATTACAAATAAATCCTAAACACATTAGTAGAGTTATTTATTGTAGTGGAATGGACAAAGCAACTCTGTAACTATTTTAGACCTATTACAGGTTTAAGTAAAAGTGTTGATACTGTTGGGAGTCAAGACAGAAGGCAAGAGTAGGGACAGGCTAATATTGAAGTTAGTGTGAATTCATGATTTCTAGAACAGATATGTGCAGGAAATCTATATGCATATGTATACATATGCAGGAATCTATATGCATTTAGATGTGTATTTCATATCTCCATCTCCAAAAAGGGCCAAGAAATGAAGACCATGTCTATTGCCCTGATCTTGGTCTCTACTCATCACTAAAGGGAATAGAACTCCTCAGAGAATGGGCCTGATTCCAGGGCTGGAGCAGAGCAGATACTAGATGAAACTCAAACACTGTGTTAGCCAGAAAGAAAGAAAGGGCTCAAAGAATGATGGGGGTATGTCACAGTGACAGAAGAGCCACACTAGCCACATCATGACAAATGTACTTATAAAATAAATAATGAATTATGAACCATTTTTTTAAAAAAGGTAGTGATTCATGAGTCCATAATGATAGAAATAAAACAACCAAACGAATAAAAATAAGTAAATAAAACAAATGGGGAAAGGGGTGGGTTGATGTTTACAGCAGTGTTGAGAACTGACTAAATGATTATTTTGCAAGCAGCACAGTTAAACACTGAATCAGAAAGGCATCATCATGCATATTAAACCTAAGAGTATGAAAAACAAGGTAGCTGAACAGTCTCTTCAAAGACTGCATTTTAGTTACAAGAGGAAGAAAATAATTATACAGCAATTATTTAAGGGCCAACCCCTTTAACTGGGTGATTATAATTAACATCCATCCAGAGGTGGCACACTGAATAGAATACATCATCATTTACACAGTATTTCAGCCTAGAATGAATAACCTAAATCCAATCATGAGGAAACTTCAGATTAAACCGAAATGAGAAGCTATTTTTTAAAGGGAGGATCAGGGGAATGTCAATGTCATAAAAAACAGACTATAGAAATATTCCTGGTTAAAAGAGACTGAAGACACAGCTAAACAGCTAAATAAAATACCTCACCCTAGACTGGATCCTGTACCACAGAGGGGAAAATGCTACAAAGCACATTACCGTGTCAACTGACAAAACTGAAGCAATAGATCAGGTAAAAATACTGGAACAATGTTAAATTTACTAAAGATGATTACTATGATGTGGCCATTAACTAGAAAATACATACTGTATTTAGGAGTAAAGGGCTAATGATACATATGTACATACACAAACTCACCCTTAAATATTCAGAACAAATGAAAAAGCAAATATTAAGATAATCAGGGTAAGGAATGTTCATTGTACTATATTATTTTTGTGACTCTTCTGTAATTTTTAAATTATTTCCAAATATAAACTGTTTTAAAAATCATTTCCAAATAAAAATATTAAAAATTTTTAAAAATTCCCTCAGAAAACTTTTAAAATAGAAAAGGTATAAATCATCATTCATTTAATTTCCATGAAACAACTAAATCAAATTCAGACAAGAGTAAAAGAAAGAAATCAAACAGTAATAAAAAGAATAATTCAACTTTAATATAGGCGATCACTACAAAACGGGAAGGAATAAAGATATCCTTTATTTATGTTCTTAAATCAAATGTTAAACAATCCATCATAACAAATGAAAGTTCAACAGCAATACTTCTCAGTTGAAGCATAGAAAAAGATGAGAACATAACCTATACCTTGCCCAAATGTAGTAAGAGTCTTCTATTTTTAATGGTTTTTCCCTAAAAAACCAATGGGCCACTGACAATCTTCTTTGCCCTGGCTTCTAAGAAGCTCATAGTTGTATTTGTGGTAGGTCCCTAGGAAATCCATCAAGACCAAAGGGCTTGAATTTTGGCTTCAACTCATCTAATTTTTAGGGCTTCCCTGGTGGCTCAGACAGTAAAGAATCTGCCTGCAATACAGGAGACTTGGTTCAATCCCTGGGTTGGGAAGATCCCTGGAGAAGGGAATGGCTATCCACTCCAGTATTCTTGCCTGGAACATCCCACGGACAGAGGAGCCTGGAGGGTGCAGTCCATGGGGTCACAAAGAGTCGGACACAACTGAGTGACTAACATATCTATATTTTTTCTTAGCACAATTTCCTCCTGGTTATTTTTCAACCTGGTTCTACCAAATTCACCTCTGTACACTATAAAAACAGATCCAGAAACAATACAGATGACAGAATTAGGTGACAAAAGATATTGAAAATAACTGTAACCATATTCCATATAGGTAAAAAGGTAAGGGTAACAATTATGTTAAGTAGACAAGGAAGATATAAAATAGACCCAAACTAAACTTTCAACAATGAAAATTACTAATAATTGGGATTAATAGCTGACTAGGCAGAGGGTAGCTCAAACGGTAAAGAATCTGCCTGTAATGAGGGAGACCTGGGTTCAATCTCTGGGTTGGGAAGATCCCCTGGAGAAGGGCATGGCAACCCACTCCAGTATTCTTGCCTGCAGAATTCCATGGAGAAAGGAGCCTGGTGGGCTACAGTCCATGGATTCGCAAAGAGTGGGACATGACTTAGCAACTAACACACACACCCTGTTGAAGAACCTGAAAATGGTCAACAGAAAACTATCTAACCAAACGAAACCAAGACTGAAAAAATTAAAAAGATGGATAGAATGGCAGCACACACTGGGAAAAGTTTCAACAAGCCCAATAAATATATAAGAAGGTAAAAATTAACTCCCTTCACAGATAGCACCACTTTGCCCTGAACTTCTCAAATACCGTTTCATTTAAATTTCACCTAACTCCCCAGTTTCCCCAAAATCCTATAAAAACTTTTCTTTGGCAAGATGCTCCGTGGTGTCTCTGCTGTGCAGTATCCTTTACTGCAATAAATCAATAAGCCTGATTCTGTTAGACTACAGGCTATCTCTGCTGATTTTAGGCTGATTCAAAGTAAGACCAGTCCCCAGAAGGGGAAAAAGAGCCGAAGAATATTAGCTAAAATTTCCCCAAATTTGATGTTGACCAATTGTCAAATATAAAAAAGCAAATATTTAGTACTATACACATTCTTTGGCTTCCCTGAGAGCTCAGTTGGTAAAGAATCCACCTGCAATGCAGGAGAGCCCAGTTCGATTCCTGGGTCGGGCGGATCCCCTGGAGAAGGGATAGGCTACCCACTCCAGTCTTCTTGGGCTTCCCTGGTGGCTCAGCTGGTAAAGAAATCGCATGCAATGCAGGAGACCTGGGTTCGATCCCTGGGTTGGGAAGATCCCCTGAAGAAGGGATAGGCTACCCACTGCAGTATTCTGGCCTGGAAAATTTGGACGGTATACTCCATGGAGTCGCAAAGAGTTGGGACATGACTAAGCAACTTTCACTTCACTACACATTTTTTGCTAAAAGATACTTCCAAAAATCTTAGAAATAAACATTTATGAACACTTTCTGTAGCTCAGACACTAGGAACTTAATGCTGGGGAAAAAAAAATATATGGTCACCATCCTCAAAAAGCTCCCAGTATTATACATCTGATGCTAATTTATGGTCATCATTAGTATGAAGTCATAGGAGTATCAGTAAGTTCAGCAAAGAGTTTTCTAGATGTCAGAAGCCCAACAAACTCTAAATAAAATGTATTACAAATTGGAAAACCAAATTCCAGACTATAAACACCCTAAAACACATACTCTCTCTCTCTGTGTATGTTTAAGTGTCAAATGTATGTCAGAATTCCCATGCTCTTGATTAACTCGTGGGTACATTTTCTCAATTTGAACTTCATTTTCTGGGAAATAAGCTATAGTGAAATATTTTGAATTTTCGAATTTCAAAGGAACTTGAACTAAAGAAAACAAAAAGATTAATCGTACTTTTATGCCTTATTAAAATCCTTCCAGAATAAAATATTAAAGGAAAAAAACACCAGAATTAGATCACATAGAAAAAATAACTTACATTTTCCTACATCTTTATAGAATGTAGATCAATGATTTAAGTACCTGGTTTAATGTTTAAGTTAAATACTACCTATATAAAAGGAAGAGAGATATGCTTGCTTTGGAGTAAATATGAAATACTACGACCACTCAAAAGTTTCCATGGGGAAAAACATTCTATTAATACCTCACTTTCTAAGACATTTATCTTTCTCCTTTTCATACCCCCAATACCTAGCACTGTGAAATGGATATAGTTGTGTGCTGAATTAAAACAATGACAAAGAAAAGCAAACTGAAACTGACCCTCTTCCATACCCAGGTTCAACCAGAACACACTCAGCTTCAACAACTCTTTGACTCACCAACCTGGGAACAGTAGCTTTTTATTTTTATGCTCTGGCCAGCAACCCTCTCATCAGCAGACCAATGGCTAGAGTCTCTTTTTCAGGCTTCACATTCATCTATGTCTCAGGTTTCTAGTCCATGAGAATATAGTAAATCTCACACTGTTTTGATGACTGAATCCCGGGATGGTCAATGAATCCCCAGACACAGAACAAAGGTAACCAACAATGTGAAGAAAAATAAGCTGCTTCATCCGAGTTCTGTTAGAGAAGGATACTATAAATGAACATCTGTTCTTGAGTGACAGGTGTCCTTTAAAATCACTTCAACTTTAAGATTCTGGCTTTAAGTTGATTGACAACCTATATAAACTCATTTTATAAAACAACAACAAACAAAGAGTTTACAAAATTATAAAAACTACACTTTAAAACCACAGCTTTATGCAATTTTAACTTTCAAACACAGCTAAGTTTATTACCAAGCTGATAATCAAGTTTTAATTTACTTACCCAAAAACCTACTATCCTGTGTCATACTGAAAAACAGAAGGGAAGAAAAAAAATAAAGTCCAAAATGTTCCTTTGAGAGTCAAACAAAAGACACTACCAGATGGGCCCAGCATTAAAACCACAGGAAAACGATGAAAGTGAAGGTATAAATATTTGAGAACTGAAACTGAGACTGACAACTATGGTTAGTTTCATCAATGACCCAGCAATAATCTTAACTAGCAAAATAAGACAGCCAAAGCCTAAGGTAAAATATAAGCACTAAAGGTTAGTTAGGATGATTATACAGATAATCCCTTAGGGAGAGAGCCAATTGGCAACAGCTGAATGGAAAGGTATTGAAATAAAACAAAGAGCAGGTCAGGCAAAAGAAATGATCTAAGTTTCTCAGCACATATATGGCAACAACAAATAATGGAATTCAGGGAAACTGTAGCAAGTGATCAGAAATAAGACAGCACTGAAAAAAAATTTTTTTAATTACCAAATGATCAAATAAAACCATACACAGAAAGAACAGGTACTTAAAACCAGGTTTGTTTTAACCTAATCCCTCAAACCATGTCTTTACTTTTTCTGCCTTCCAAGTGACAACTTTTCTGAATAATCATTTATATTATGTTCTTACCAGAAATTTTCTTTACGTTCTTCATCTTTCTGACACATTTTTTCACCCAGCCAACCCTCAATTCTGTTATAAACAACCCTTCTTTACATTCCTGGTGAAGTTGGGGAAAATTCTCACTGCCAGCAAGCTTACAGAAAGTTAATGTTTTCTAACATGGGAAGATAGGTAGAGGAAAGGGGGACCCCTCAGCAAGTGGCACTAAAGTTGAGGAGATGGCCTATGTGGTCAGGAAACTGGCTATATACAAAAGGACAGTATTAAGGATACTGGGAACCAGATTCCTCAATACCGGAAAAGAGAAGTAAAGTGCAGAAAGCGGGAAGGCTAGAATAAAACATGGTGTTGAACTAGAATTGGAGGTATCTAATGTGAACTCATGTTTCTAAAAATACACAGATATGAAATAAATATGTGTCTGTGTAGTAGGTGCTAGGGGTGAGAGAGAGGAAGAAAATGCATATATTAACATGTTTCCTTGTTCTGCTGACTCAAAGTAGGCCTAGAAGCAATGACACCCCAGAAGAAATGACCATACCTTGGGACCAGATTTTATTTTTAAAGATCATTCTCCACTAAGAAAACAGGGGTCCCTGGACTGGGAATGTGTATCACAAGCCCTGAACATCTCAGTGTGCCATTAGTAAGGAAATGCAAAATGGTGGGTCATGTTAAAAGCCAGTCCGAAAAAAACACCCACAGGCCAAATCTAAGAAAACCTGAGTACTGAAATAATGATAGTACTACTATTATAGAGAGCGAAGTAAGTCAGAAAGAAAAACACCAATATGGTATATTAACACATACATATGGAATTTAGAAAGATGTTAACGATGACCCTGTATGTGAGACAGCAAAAGAGACACAGATGTAAAGAACAGACTGTTGGACTCTATGGGAGAAGGCGAGGGTGGGATGATTTGAGAGAACAGCATTGAAACATGTATTTTATCACATGTGAAATAGATTGTCAGTCCAGGTTTGATGCATGAGGGAGGGTGCTCAGGGCTGGTACACTGGGATGACCCTGAGAGATGGGATGAGGAGGGAGGTGGGAGGGAGGTTCAGGATGGGGAACACATGTACAACCATGGCTGATTCATGTGAATGTATGGCAAAACCACCACAATACTGTAAAGTAATTAGCCTCCAATTAAAATACAAAAAATACAAAATTAAAAAAAAAATAGCAGTAACAAATGACTGACTAAAACAGAAATCCATGTTCATACTGACATAAAGAAATTAATAAATAAATCAATATGTAATAATGAATACATAATGTATATATTATATAAGAATATATAAATACATATATTCTTTATATACATGAGCGAGAGGGGAAAAAATATCTACCTTATACTAGAAGGCCAGCTAATAACAACTATGGAAGGAATAATGCAATTAAGAGAAAAAAACACTCAACAACAGAGTAAAGATTGATTCATGAAAAACTCAAAGCTAAAGCTAGTGGGTAGGGTTTCTCTGGTGGCTCACTGGTAAAGAATCCGCCCACCAATTCAAGAGACACTTGTTTGATCCCTGACCCAGGAAGATACCACATGCTGTAGAGCAACTAGGCCCATGAGCCACAACTACTGAGCCTGTGCTCCGAGCCCAGGAGCCTCAACTATTGAAGCCCACGTGCCCTAGAGCCCATGCTCAGCAGTAAGAGAAACCACCGCAATGGCAAGCCTATGCACTGCAATGAAGAGCACCCCTGCTCACCCCAACTAGAAAAGAGCCCACACAGAAACGACCCAGTACAACCAAAAATAAACTAAATTTTTTAAAAAAACTAGTAGGTAAAAGCTTGATAAGGAGTTGAAGAACCTGACAGTCTTACTGACATTGTGTGCTACCTGGTATGATGCAGTAAAAACAGAGCATCTCTTCTGAGGTATTTCCACCAAATACACATAACCTAAATCTAACCACAAGAAAACATGAGATAAGCACAAATTGAGGGACATTCAACAAATAACTCTTGCCTGGAAAATCCCATGGACGGAGGAGCCTGGTAGGCTGCAGTCCATGGGGTCGCTCAGAGTCAGACAGACTGAGTGACTTCACTTTCACTTTTCACTTTCATGCATTGGAGAAGGAAATGGCAACCCACTCCACTGTTCTTGCCTGGAGAATCTGAGGGACGGGGGAGCCTGGTGGGCTACCATCTATGGGGTCGCACAGAGTCGGACACGACTGAAGCGACTCAGCAGCAGCAGCAGCAACAAATAACTGATCTTAACTCTTCAAAAATGTCAAAGCCATGGGAAGACTAGGAAAGACAGATATTCCAGACCGAAGAAGGATGGAGATTTGTGACAACTAAATACAACATGTGATTCAGGACTGGATCATGGGAGATTGGGGAGGGGTGGGATTTGTTCTGCTATAAAGGCCATTATTGAGACAACTGGGAAAACTGAACCGAATATGTGGATTACACTGAATTACTGTATCAGTGTTATTAACTACATGGTTTTGATGGGTATACTATAGCTATACAGTAAAATACTCTCATTTCTATAAAGTGTAAACTAAGGTATTGTGTTGGCCAACGCAATACCTGATGCTGGGAAAAAAATTGAAGGCAGGAGGAGAAGGGGACGACAGAGGATGAGATGGTTGAATGGCATCACCGACTCAATGGACATGAGTTTGAGCAAGCTCTGGGAGTTGGTGATGGACAGGGAAGCCGGGCATGCTGCAGTCCATGGTGTTGCAAAGAGTCAGACATGACTGAGCAACTGAACTGAACTGAACCCAGTATTTGGGAGTAATCAGCATTAAGTCTGCAACTTATTCTCAAGCCATATATGACAGGGGGGCCCATTTAGAACCCCATAGGACATTGAGCAGTGTCCAAGATATTTTTGGTTGAAAACAGGGGCATGGGGGTAGGGGAGGAATGGGACCAGCCATCTGTTGGACAGAGGCCAGAAATGTTGCTAAATATTCTCCAATGTACAGGGCTACCCTCCATAACAAAGATTTACTCAATCCATAACAGCCAAGAAAGCCTGATAGGTAAGGAGGAAAATTTGCCACTGCAAGACGTGGGTGACCTTTCTACCACTCAGAAATGAGGTCATTAGTGCCTTTAATCAGATTAGAGAAGACCCAGATACTCTCACTGACCTGTCATACCAGTGAATACCAGGGGGTATTCCTCTTATAATGGAGAAATGGAGCAACTGCCGAGAACACTTCCTACACCCACTACCTAATGACCCCCTCCTTTCCTTTTTCTCTGGAGATCTGAGGGGTAACCTACATAAAAACTCCTTGCAGAACTGAGCTTGTCTTTTTTACATCAAAAACATGAATCGTAATTTCTTATATATGAAACAAATCTATTCCTTCCACTCAATTTATAAATGCTTAAAACTTTGATCCCATTTATTTGCTCTATTCCTTCATACTCATTGAAACTCAATAGGTTAAATTTCAGTTTTTTCTGTTTCTCAATGGTTCTCTCCTTTTAAACAATTCAAGTAGTTCTTTAGCTGTCTTGAAGACAAATGGATGACCTATTTCTTATTAACACCTAAGGATATTATACTGCTTAGCTTCTTGTTGCTCTCTTGCTGACGTAAGCTTCTAAATTCTTTAGATATTTTCATACGGATACGTAATTTCCACGGGATCTAAAGCATTATTATTACTTTTCATTAAAGTACTATAATACTCAGGATCAAAGTCTCATTTTTCAAGCTTACTGATCCACCTGAACAGTAGTAATATCTAAGTGAAAAAAATTCTGACACAATTCCACTTAAAAAGGGTTTGGGGCAAACCTTTCAACAGGAGGTTAAAAATGAAATTAAAAGTTTACTGAAGCCTCTTTGGGGATTAAATCAGCACTACTGTTTTAAGGCAAGGCTTTACCTACATTACATCTTTCAAATGAGTTCAAGCTCATAGCTCTTTTGGTTTCATAAACTAATAATGATTTTCTTAATTTTCTTCTGACATTATCCATCAACAGTAAATAGGTCTTCTGCCTACTTGGTTGCATGACCTGATTTACTTTAGGCCGGCGAGATTCCTTCACAATCGGGTCAAGTACATGTACACTGCTGCCTCCTCCTAAGTCATGCTAGTAACAAAGAAATGAATCCAATATAAAGTTTAAAACTAAGTTAAAGAAATAAAAGTAAGTACAAATGATCTCGAATACTAAATTAAAATACACAAGATAAAAATTACTTCAAAACTTTCCAACACTACAGCAGAAACACTATAAAACAACTATACTCCAGTAAAAATTAACTTACAAAAAAAACCTTTTGAACACATTACTATCACTTCATCCTTAGAGAAATAATTTAAAGACAAAAGGAACCAGAAAGAAATCGTAAACTTCTTTCAGTGTATTTACTGTTCATAGTAATACTGGTATTATAATTTAAAAAGTAATGGGTGCTATAGAATAAAGCAAGAAAGCTAAGTACAAAATTCTGAAATGTTAAATCTGAAATGAAATTATCAATATGAACTCAGTTTATTTTCAACATATCTATCCAATGAACGAGTCTAGAAGAAATGAATACACACAGCACTTAGTTCTGGGTTTCTAAGTACTAATTCCCACAGAAAGAATTGATCTTTGGATGAATGAATGATTCCATGACTGAAAGTAAACTCTGGGTCATCATCTGTGCAGAAAGCGAAAAAAGTGCTCAAAGATGATGGGGCTCTATCGAAAGGATACAAGAAATACTTGAAATGGTTGTGTTGGCCAAACCTAATGGGGAACAGAATATTCACATGGCACCAAAGTAACACCCAGAAGCTTACTAATTAAATTATAAAAGGAACAATATACTTTTATTTTTGAGCATCCAGCGATCACAACTGGATAGTGGTGTAGGTAGTCATCTATCCAGCAGTTCAGTAGGCAGTCAAACAATATTAAGTAGAATAACCAGGTGTTACACAGCTTCCAATGTGATACAACATACACAATAATATTATTTTTGAGGTATTTTTGCCAAAACATGTTTAATCTCAGCCTAATCAAACATACAGACTTAATTCCAGTGTTCTATGACACTATACTATTTTAATACAGTGGGGTAATGACTTATATCATCAGGAAACAACCAGGTAAATTCTGAATGTGAAACACTCTACAAGACAGATATCCTGGGCTCTTAAAAAAAAAAAAAAAAATCACTGTCATGGGGAATTTTAAAAAATGAAGAGACTGCTCAAAATTAAAGAGACATAACAAGTAAATCAGCTCAGTTTGGGGGGAAAAACATATGTCTCATTTTAGAGACAGTTGAGAAAAACTGAATATGGACTGGACATCAGATTATATCAAAGAATTACTAATCATATAACCATGGTTAGCTATGAAGACTGTCCTTTTCTTGAGAAATGCATGGGATCTACAACTCCACAACTTACTTTCAAATGGACATGGTAAAATGTTATGTAATACACATATGCGCACGCATGCACACACACATACACACATGAAAAGAGGGAAGAGGAAGGTGACTTTGTGTGTAATTGTAACAACTGGAGGGGTCAATCTAGGTAGAGGAACATGGTATTTATCACATTGCTTTTTTCACATCTTGTGTAAATTTTAACCTTTTCATAATAAAAAGTTGAGGGAGGGGGAAATAAGGTAGAATATAAATCAGAAGTTTTCAAACTGTGGTCCATGGACCTCTAGGGATCCAGGAAACTTTCAGAGTGTCTACAAAGAAAAATCCATTTTCACAAAAATAATATGTTGTCTGCCCTTTTCACTGTGTTGATATTTGTAGGGATGGTGCAAAAGTAATGCTGGGTAAAGCTACTGATGTCTTAGCATGAATCAAGGTAGGGGCTCTGAACTGTATATAAGTAGTTATATTCTTCAGTGCTACATACTCCACAGTTAAAAAATAAAATGTCAGTTTCAAACTAACACACATTGCAAAGCAACTACACCCCAAAGAAAAGTAAACAATCAAAATAAAATGCCACTGTCACATAAGAAAAAAGCCCTTGATGAATCAGGTAAAATTACTGATTAAATTGTAACTCTTAAGTGCACTAATGATCTATGTGAGAAAAATCAGTGTACCTAAAACACTTCTGTTACATACAAAGTGTGGTTGTATCAAAGAAAAAACACTATTTACTGCTCAAGTTTCAAGCTGAACTAGCTACTTTTTTTCTGACCACCATTCTTCATTTGAAAGACTGACAAACTGCTTATATAGACCAGGGTGTTAGGCAGACATTTTCTCAAAAAAAATGAACAAAGTAGACCTGTCACTGCCAGTCATTTTCCCTGAGGTATTTTCTGCCAATGAAAAAAAATTTCAACTTTTAAGCAAAAACTAAAATTTTGGAGAACCTTTATCTACTATTTTGAACTTGACAGCTTTAGTCTGGCAGTGATATTTTTGATACTGTATAATACAGTGTGTTATCATATGAAAGCTGGGATAAACCAGTGTAATCAGTATTTTCCAAAAGACCAGTGTATGATGTTATAAAACACTCATGTGTAAAAGATTTATCAAAAGCAGGACAGACCAACAGATTTTAATGTAACAGTATGAAAAGTTCCCTGGCATGGTTTTAGATTCCAAGCTTCAATTAATCTTTAAGTACTCCTGCTTGTTGCGTTTTGATGTAGTATCAAAGCAGGATGTCCATGATTACCTGAAAAAGCTATTTAAAATACTGTTAGGCTAGAATTTCTTCATACTTTTCAACTAAAACAATATAATAAAAAGTACTGAATGTAGAGGATATGAGAATCTAGCTATCTTTTAAAAAAATTTTATTAAAGTACAGTTGATTTACAATGCTGTGTTATTTTCTGTTGTACAACCAAGTGACTCAGTTATATATATATATTCTTTTTCATTACGGTTTATCACAGGATACTGAATATAGTTCCCTGTGCTAAAGAGTAGAACCTTGTTGTTTATCCATCCTAAATAGACTAGTTTGCATCTGCTAATCCCAAAGAACCAGAGATCAAACTGCCAACATCTGTTAGATCTTAGAAAAAGCAAGGGAATTCCAGAAAAACATCTACTTCTGCCTCATTGACTATGCTAAAGCCTTTGTGTGAATCACAACAAACTGTGGAAAATCCTTAAAAGAGATGGGAATACCACACCACCTACCTGCCTCCTGAGAAGCCTGTATGCAGGTCAAGAAGCAACAGTTAGAACTGAACATGGAATAACGGACTGGTTCCAAACTGGGAAAGGAGTTATGTCAAGGCTGTATACTGTCACCCTACTTATTTAACTTACAATACAGAGTACATTTAATGCAAAATGCCGGGCTGGTTGAGTCACAAACTGGCAACAAGATTGCTGGGAGAAATATCAACAACCTCAGATATACAGAAGACACAACTCTAATCACAGAAAGCAAAGAGGAACTAAAGAGCCTCCTGATGAAGGTGAAAGAAAAGTGAAAAATCTGGCTTAAAACTCAACATTAAGAAAATGAAGATCATGGCATCCAGTCCCATCACTTCATGGCAAATAGATGGGGAAACAATGGAAACAGAGACAGACTTTATTTTCTTGGGGTCCAAAATTACTACAGATGGTGGCTGTAGCCATGAAACTAAAAGACGCTTACTCCTTGAAAGAAAAGCTGTGACAAACCTAGACAGCCTATTAAAAAGCAGAGACATTACTTTGGCAACAAAGGTCCGAATAATCCAAGCTATGTTTTTTCCAGTGTCATTGTATGGATGTGAGAGCTGGACCATTAAGAAGACTGAGGGGCAAAAATTGATGCTTCCGCATTTTAGTGCTGGAGAAGATTCTTGTGAGTCCCTCGGACAGCAAAGAGATCAAACCAATCAATATTAACAGAAATCAACCCTGAATATTCGTTGGAAGTATTGATGCTGAAGCTCCAATACTTCAGCCATCTGATGCAAAGAGCCAACTCAGTAGAAAAGACCCTGACGCTGAGAAAGACTGAGGGCAGGATTAGAAGGGGGTGAAAGAAAACAGATGGTTGAATGGCATCATGGATTCAATGGACATGAGTTGAGCAAACTTCAGGAGATAGTGAACAACGGAATCCTGGCATGCTGCAGCATGGGGTCACAAAAAGTCAGACACAACTTAGTGACTGAACAACAACAACAATCCTGAAGAATCTAGCTGTCTTTTAATAAGCCAAACTTTATAAAGAGATTTGCAAAAAATGTAAAACACTGCTACTCATCTATCTCACTTCTTGTTTTAAGAAAATAATTCTCATTAAAATGATATATTAATATGTAATGGATTATTATTAAGTGAATTATAACTATCTTTGATATACGTTTTCATTTCCAATTTGGTAAATACTGGTAAATATAACATATATAATCAAAAATCTATTTGGGATTCTCACTAAAATTTTTAAGACTGTAAAGTAGTCCTGAGACCAAAAAATGTGGTAAATTTCACACTAGAAATCAACACATGCCATACACAATTTTAGAAATCAAACTCTCACTAAGAATTAAGGACCACAGTCATTATACCACACTACCATAGCCCCTGGCTCCAGAGCAAGTTAGCTCCATTGAAATTAGCATTAAGCACCTTTTTTTTTCCATGCTGGGAGATGGGTACATGGGGGTACAAAAGTATAACACAATCACTATGAAAAGATTCCTAACTGGCTCTTCAGAGGTAAAAGAATTAAAAATAAAATGAGGCAGACAATACAGACATGCTCATTTTTTAGTTGCTTAAAAGTAGTTAAATCTACAGTAACAAAACTACATAACATTATATAAGCTATTTAAGTAAAGCAATTTTTAAATACAAAGGTAAAGTCAAGCAAATTATTCTCAATACCTATGCAGGACCATATTTAAAAGACTTATAAAATGCATAAGGATGAACTTACCCTTAACACTATATACAAAAATTAACTTAAAATCAATCAATGACCTAAATGTAAAACTTAAAACTATAAAACTTAGAAGAAAACAGGGGAAAAGGTACATGACATCCAATTTCACAATGATTCTTAAATATGACACCAAAAGTGTGGGTAACAAAAGAAAAAAAGATAAATTGAACTTCACTGATATTAAACCACACTATCAAGAAAGTAAAGAGACAACTCACAGTCTAGGAACATTTATGTGCAAATTATGTATCTAATGAGGCGTTAATATATAAAGAGCTCCTATAGCTCAACAAAAAAACCAAACAACTTAATTAAAAATTGGGCACTAAATAGACATTTCTCTAAAAAGGTGTACAGATGTCCAGTAAGTACATGAAAAGATGCTCAACATCATTAATTAGTAAAATATAAATCAAACCACAATGAGATACTATTTCCCATACATTAGGATAGCATTATCAGAAAACTCAGAAAATAACATGTTGGTGAGGATGTGGAAAAACTGGAAACCTTATGCACTACTAAGAATATAAAAATGGTGCAGTCAAGGTGGAAAAGTCTGGCAGTAAAACATAGACCTGGGCTTCCCTTGTGGTTCAGTGGTAAAGAATCTGCCTGCCAATGCCAGGAGGCACAAATTCAATACCTGGTCCATGAAGATCCCACATGCTGCGGGACAACTACTTGTGGTCCAGGTGCCACAACTACTGAGCCTATGTTCTAGAGCCCAGGAGCCACAAATGCTGAGCCCACATGACACACCTACTGAAGCCTGAACATTCCAGACCACGTGCTCCACAAGAAAAGCTGCTTCAGTGAGAAACGTGTACACTGCAACTAGGTAGTAGCCCCTGCTTGCCACAACCAAAGTTCACACAGCAATAAAGGACCCAGCACAGCCCGATAAAAAAAAAAAAAAAGACACAGACCTACCATATGTTCTAAAAATTCCACTCCTAAATATCCAAATCAATTGAAAGCAGGGACTCAAAACAGCCAAAAAGTTGAGAACCACCCAAGTGTCCATCTACAGGTGAGTAAATAAACAAAATGTGGTATACACATACACTGTAATATTATTCAGCCATAAAAAACAAACAACATCCTGATACATGATACATCCCTACAACAGGGATGGAACACCTTGACAACAAATGCTTAGTGAAATAAGCCAGACACAAATAGACAAACATTGTGTGACTCCTAGAATAGGGAAACTTATAGACAGAAAGAAAAATAGTATTTACCAGGGGTTGGGCAGGTCAAGGTGGAGTTACCGTTTAGTGGAGCTATTTGTTAATGGTTAATGTCACTGAATTGCATACTTGCATATAATAAAGAGTATGTTATGTATGTTTTACCACACTGCAAAACATCGTAACAATGCTTTTACAAAATGACTTCCATATAGCCTTTGAAAGACAAAATTATATTGCCTTGATGTTTGTTGGTAATTTTTAAATTAAAAATTAAGAGTTAAGCCGTCCAACGACAAATAATACAAATCACTGATAGGGCTTTACTTACCCGTTTGGGGCCACTAAAAATCTTTCTGGTATTTTCCTTTGATTTATCTCCTTGTTTATTTGGAGGCTTCTTCACACTTTCAGGCACACCAGGCAAGTCCTCTGTAAAATCCAAGTTTTCTGAAATGGTAATCAAAACTAGCTAGCTTTCTATTATTTCAAATTATCTACCAGACAACCTATGAGCATTATGGGGAGAAAGCAGCATACTGTGGGGAGGAAAAGATAAAAAACAACACATAGCTGACGAAATACTCCTATCATATTATTCTCACTCTCCCATACTCACTCCCTGCTTGTACCCTACTCTAGAAGAAAATCAGAAACTTAACTGCAGTGTATGTGCTCCAATTTTATCAGCAGAATCAATTCTTTTCCAGAATAATTTGTTCTTCAACATTCATATAACTGCTTGTTATCTATCAACATTAAAACTGGCAGTCTAGTTTAAAATACACACATGCACACACCAACAGGTGGTATGTACCTGTAACATTTTTTTAGAATTAAAGTACACTGAATCATGTTGGCCTTCAAGGAATGCCTGCTTAACATCTACAGAAGCCATATTTAAAAAAAAAAAAAGGATATAGCTATCCTTGGCAAAAGATACAGAATGATCTAGTACAATGTAGTTCAATGGTCTGTGGTGTTCTCACAAAACCAACCAAAGGATTAGATTAATTTCCAAATGGTTGTATTTTTTCCCTAGCCTAAATAAAATAAAAAGAGGAGGAAAAAAACAGGGAGACTTTTCTCTATCCTAACTCTTAAAACTGTTTGCTGTTTCAAACACTTCAAATCTACGTATGAAGACTTAAGATTCCAACTTTGAATACATCAATCAAATGGTCTCTAATTTTTAAACGTTATTTGGTATCAACTTGACGTTTCTGAAAGGGAGTCTAATGATTCAGGATAACTTGCTAACTAAGCTAACTACTAAGTAGGTTGTACCAGGACAGGGGTTCAGGTTTCAGTATTCAGTTACTAATCATCCTCCTGAGAAAGCAAATGTAAAGCTGTCTGCCCAGTCATAGCTCAAGTGACTAGCAAAGATGCACCAGACTTCATTTCTTCAGAAGGGATTCAAGACAACATGGCATGAATTCTGAAAATGGTCTTATTTTTTCCAGTGGGGAGTAAGGCAGGCTGCTAGGGGGTACTCCTGTATAATTCTAGTTTTGAAAATAAGAATGATTCTAATCTAGCAAAATTTTTAGGTCAACTGAAGCAAAATGGTAAGTAGTCTCAAGTATGACATACTCTATGAGAGAATCTGTACATAGAAACACTATGATAGCTCTAATTCACCATGATTCTTGTTCTATGACCCTAAAAGGACAAAAGCTTCAACAAGTAAACCAATATAAGAAAAATGTATTTGGTTAAATATAAATAAATATAAGCCCCTGTATCACAGAGGCTTTCACATACTCTTCCTCACTCAACAGTCAATTCACATAATGTTCTTGTCAAGTAGTGACTTATTCATAGCAAGGCTAACCTATTTCTTTTGTCTTTCAGTGGAGACTATCAACTCAAGTCATTACGAGTTCTACTATCTTAAGGGACAAATTAATTTCACTGATAAGAATGTAAAAACACTCAGCATCTTTCAATTTTATTAAGTTAACTTATAAGGGAGATCCTTAAGATTAACATTTAATCTTAACTTTATAAATTTAAGGTATTTCCCTCATTTCAACCATCTATTATCAATGCTATTCTAAATGACCAAAGTCTATCCTTCGTCTCCATTGGGTTTAGTTTTTCAAAGCTAAATCATCAAGATGTTTGGTATCTCTGTGTACACACAAACATACACAATTTTAAAATTCTCAAGTGCCAATGGCAGAATTAAAATACAAATATGAAAAGACTCCTCAATTTACAAATTGATTCCTTGTAAGGTGGAACTTTATTTACATTTAAAATGCTGTTATCTTTAGATAAGGTAATCTTTGGCACTAAATAGGTATTTCTGTTAAAATTAAATGCAGTAACAAGTTACAAGCTATCCAGGAGAAAACTAAGTAGCTGTTATTTAAGCCTGAAAAACACATTTACTTTTAATTTTTTAAGTCTTACCTGCATTATTAGTACTAGACTGACTGTCCTGGGAATTATCATTGCTTTCTGGAGGAGGCTGCAAGGAGGGTGATGGAGCTGTTTTAGTTCTTTTTTTGCTTGTCTTTCTTTCCACCTGACAGTCATCATCTTCATCATCTTCACTTTCACTGAGATCATCAAAGCCAAAATACTTAATTTTGTAGTTAGAACTGCCAGAACCTCCCTCATCACCTCCTGTCTCATCATGATCTTCAAAGCCAAAAAATTCAAGTTTAACATCCTTTTTAGATTTAGTATTACTAGGTCGAAATCTAGTAGTGGTCTTAGATGTTGCAATATCTGCTTTTTTTCTTAGCCGGCCAGCTTCTCCCAAATCTGCAGGAGTTGAAGCAGTGAACTCATCCATGCTGCGTTCCATAGTATCCTGTATAGTGACATTACAAACTGACAAGCAAGATGGATGTAAAACAGTATAATCTCTAGTCCGTCCAACCGTCCCTCTAAAACTGGTCCCACAACTTACACTGCCTTTCTTTGCCTGATTCAGGCCATCTTTACTTGATTCACTGTTTGCTTTGGCTAAGGCCTGACTGGTGCCGTCCATTAGCTTATCAAAATTCGATGCTCCTTGTGAGGATTTTGCTTTATTGGCCCTACAGTACGTCCTACAGTTGCTTGGCCTAAGAACACTTTGCATCATGTCTTCCTCAATGGCTTCATTTAGATTTTCCAACCGATTTTTAAAATCCTCATCCTTCATCTCCAAAAGAGGATCACTATCCAAATTTAAAATACAATCTTCAGATCTGCTATCTTCAAAATCATTATCCCATTCATATAAACCAGTTCTTACAGATCCCTTGATTGACGATGTTTCTGATGGCGATTCTGACCTTTTTCCAAGTTGGGAATTCCAAGTATCATTTTCCTTGATTTCATCAGCTTTGTATCCAGAAGCCACTGTAGTTTCTGCATTGTGTTTCTTAGTACTGTCTTCAGCATTTTTGTAAATATGGTGACTATTCTTTTCATGTTCTTCACTAAAGTTCTCCACTTTATCTATAAAAATGAAAAATAGGTCAAAGGATAAAAACATGAGTGGTATCAATGTAAAAGTTAATAAAAGGGACATTTGGTTAATTAATAGAAGTCATTTAATTTTGAAATAATTGCAGTAATTTTAAATTGTGGAAAAAATAAATGTTTATGTATCCGACAATTTATCCTTATACCTTTTCAGCATATAGCTCTCATGTCTTCTAGTGATCTCTCCCTAGGCATCCAAGTCCCTTAAAATTGTTAGCCTCAATTTAAGAGATTTCAGCAGTGTTGAACAATAGGATCAATTCAGAATGACATACACATAGTCAAACCTTCTCAGAGATACAATGGATTTTCAAACAAAAATGCTTAAACTAAAAATTATTTAGTAGAACCTAAACAATGTAACACAATTAATGAAGACATTCTGGCAGTGCCTATGTCTCTGGAGTAGAGTTGCCCATATGGCATGTCAGTTCTGTCTAGAAACCTGTTCCAGGGTCAGGTTTCTGTAGTCAACTCTGCTTTTCATTCCTTCTTCTAATTGTAAAAGCCATATAATTTCAATGCTTTTTTTTAAGCAGTGCCTCTGATGCCTAAGTTTCATGGCTACAGTGGTTATTTATCCATATCCTGCTGCATGCTCAGTCGCTTCAGTCGTATCCGACTCCTACCCTATGGACTGTAGCCTGTCAGGCTCCTCTGTCCATGGGATTCTTCAGGCAAGAATACTGCAGTGGACTGCCGGGCCCTCTTTCAGGTGAATCATCCCAACCCAGAGATCGAACCCAGGGCCTCCTGCATCTTCTGCACCACAGGCAGATTCTTTACCACTAAGCCACCAGGGAAGCCCTTATTTATCCATATCAGCCAGTGGTAAACCATGAATTGACTATTTATTTTATAGCTGGGGAATCCATTTTTGTTGTCTTTAATTTTGACATTAAAAATATTTTTTTAATCTTTCTAAATAAGAGATGGAAATGTGATTCAAACTGGTATTACAATTAGTTCTCCAAGCACTTGTTGGTAAAAAAAAAACCCAGATTAAATATTTATGATAAATTAATAAAGTTACAAAATAAACAAAAAAACCTACATTTATCAAGTGAAGTCGCTCAGTCGTGTCCAACTCTTTGCGACCCCATAGACGGTAGCCTACCGGGCTCTGCTGTCCATGGGATTTTCCAGGCAAGAATACTGGAGTGGGCTGCCATTTCCTTCTCCAGGGGATCTTCCCAACCCAGGGATCGAACCCAGGTCTCCTGCATTGCAGACAGATGCTTTACCGTCTGAGCCACCAGGGAAGCCCAACAAAGTCCTTTCCAAATCTCAATCAACCATCAAATACAAGCAAAGGGATGCTTTACATGAATTCACTATACAATTACAAATCTCAATTAACAAACCATCAAATGCAAGCAAAGAGATGCTTTACATAAATTCACTATACAATTTTTAATGCTACCCAATGGTTGTAAATGTAATTTATATTTACTTACTTCTAGAAGGCATCTAATTTACAGGTATGACTGCTTTATTCTTAGATATTTCTCAGCCAAAGGCAAGGAACTATAGTTTTCATAATCTCAGAAGTTTCATATTACTAAGCATAAAATACTGAAAAGCTAACAATTAATAGCTGACTCTGACATCTGATACGTTCTTAACAGGGGCTGAAACAAAGCCAAGTTTAAAACCAAACCTTAAGAAATGATACCACTGCTTTTATAACAAATGGAAAGAGCACTAGTAGCTGAATCTGGAGACTTGTGTAGGGCTCAGAGAAGACCAGTCACTTAGGGAGTTTTCCTGAGGGTTTCAATTTCTTCCTCTGTTCAAAAGGGAAGCAAGTGACCCATACTACTTACAGCATTATTAATGGAATTATTTGCTAACAAATGCCTATGGGAATGCTTTGTATGCTTAGCTACAAAGATGTGTATGCTGCTGCTGCTGCTAAGTCGCTTCAGTCGTGTCCGACTCTGTGCGACCCCAGAGAAGGCCGCCCACCAGGCTTCCCCGTCCCTGGGATTCTCCAGGCAAGAGTACTGGAGTAGGTTGCCATTTCCTTCTCCAAGGCATGAAAATGAAAAGTGAAAGTGAAGTCGCTCAGTCATGTCCGACTCCTAGCGACCCCATGGACTGCAGCCTACCAGGCTCCTCCATCCATGGGATTTTCCAGGCAAGAGGACTGGAGTGGGTTGCCGTCGCCTTCTCTGAAGATGTGTATGAGATGTCATCAAATATCATACCACACCATTTTTATAGCCGCACAGCACTGTCTTAAGCTATTTCTAATTGTTTTATGTAAAAACATCCTTTTGACAAAAAAAGTTTTATGATAACAATAAACTTTATTATTCATGTTTTTAAAAATTACTACTTCAAGTTTTACTTACCACTCCCATTTCCCCTAAAATCAGAGTATTCTCACGGGCTGCCTTTCACATGTAAATCTCACTCTGTTGTGAGCATACCTTTATATATTCAAGTGCAAAGAGTAACAAAGAACCCTACAGAATGAAGTACTGTCACTAAAAGTTATGTCACTAGCAAATATAATTTATTCATGTATTCAATTACATAGCATAATCTTACAGATGAACTATAAAAGTATACTATATAATTTTTAAATTTATGAAATACATTACATAGATAAAAGCTAAGTAAATCAACAAAGAGTTCTGCACAAGAAAAGCTATCTAAGTTTTCTACAACAGTATTCTAATATATAAACTGGATACTTTCTACAGTCCTTCACCATTTAGGTCTTCAACAAATATTCTCAACTATACCTTCAGAAGAGAGAGCAAGGCTATCCTGTCCTAAAATGCAAAAGAGTAATTACCTTCAACTATCCTTTCTCCTCAAATGGACCCCAGCTTCCCTGTCAGATAAATTCAAGTTATATCTCAAAACATCATGGCAGGGAGAAAGGGAGTAAAAATTGAGTTGTTTTTCTTTTTTCTTTCTTTTAAAATGGCTTGTACTGAGACAATTTAGGGCTTCTGCAACATTTCTATTTGGAAATCTTCCTTATTTCCAGTTCTTAGATGGCTAAACTCTTTTCCATATGCCAACAAGGTTCACTCACACCACCTCAACAAGAAAGCAGACTCATCTATCTTTGTTCAAATGTCCAACCCAGTAGGCACCCTCTTTTTTTTTTTTAACAGAGAAGGTAAGTATTAACTCTGTTTTAAGCTAAACCAACTATGTAAACAGAAATGCATTTCTAGCAAAGATAACAGTTTAGGAGTTAAATGGGCAAGTGCCAGCTCTGCCACTTACTGGCTACAATGACCTTGGGCAAGTCACCTTAAGAAGTGGGGACAATTTCTTCATCTGAAAAAATGAGCTAATAAAATCTGTCTCAAGGACAATTTGAACAGATAAAAGAAGATAATGTAACTAAGGATACTTGCAGGTTAAAGAGCACCACACAAATGCAAACTGTTATAACTACTGTAACAACTCTGCCAAAATATAGAGTATATTTTTAATAACCTTTTAGTGAGACATTTCTTAGTGAAATTTAATCTGTATGTTCATCAATATTTCCTTAAGACCCTGTGTCTATCAGCTTCAAGCAAGGAATCCAAAACTACATTCTAAGGCCTACTGTTCTTCCTTAACCTAGAGGGTATAGACTGGATTATGGAGAAAGTTTTCAGAAGACTTAGCCTAGCACCATCTTCAAAGATACTTAATAAATGCCTTTTACTAGCACTAGATTTTAGCATCACTATATACATACCCAGTCTTTTATATATTAGGTAGCATATGAGAGAGGGAATTCAGCATAGTAAAGACTACATGGAATTTGGAATTTGAGAAACACGGTATTGAACCACACACCTAAGACAGTAATTAGATGTGTAAAAAGTTGGCAACTCGTACTTCCTCTCTAAGCTTCATTCTGCTTATCTAAAAGACAGTAAGCAACCTTACACAGAAGTTTAATTAAATGTCTACTATTTCCGTAAGATTCTTAATTTTGAAAGGAAATAAGAAGATTCCATTTATAATAAAAACACATCAGTACTTACAATAATGTGAGTATACATGGTTTTATAAAGGAAAATACTCAGGTGGGATTATTTAAAGCTTCCATGGATGAAGTGAACTCTGAAATACTTAAAAAGTGGGAAGGGAGGTTTGATTAGCGATTTATGAATGATCTCATGGTTTCCGCATATCTTGTGAAACTGTATGAAAAAAAAGTCTGTGCGCACAGTTTTCAGGGAAAGTATCTATAATTTAAGCAATTTTTCACACACTCCAAAATATATTTTTTAACTGATAAAGGACAAGGGAAGGAGCAAAATATCTGGGAAAGCAGTATATGTTAATTGTAGAACTTCATATCTCTATGGGAAAGATTATTCAATAACATGTTCTGAAACATCACTTATCTTCAACCATTAAGCAAAAGAAATTTCACCAAAATTAAATGTCCATTAAAAAACCGCTAATGTGCTCGCTTCAGCAGCACATATACTAAAATTGGAATGATACAGAGATTGGCATGGCCTCTGCACAAGGATGACATGCAAATTTGTGAAGTGCCCCACATTTTTACATTTCTCCAAAGAAGATGCACCACCATCAAACACGTGAAAAGATGCTCCACATCCCTCATTATAAGAGAAATGCAAATCAAAACCACAATGATCAGAATGGGCATCATCAAAAAATCTACAAAGAGTAACTGCTGGAGCAAGTGTGGGGAAAAGGGAACTCTCTTGCACTGTAGGTGGGAAAATACATTGATACAGCCACTATGGAGAACAGTATGGAGGTTCCTTAAAAAAACAAAAAATAGAACTACCATATGACGCAGCAATCCCACTACTGGGCATATACTCTGAGAATACCATAATTCAGAAAGATACATATGCCCTAAAGTCAGTCATAAAGGGTAAAGTCAGAAAGAGAAAAATATCATAATTAATGCATATATATGGAATCTAGAAAAATGGCAGAAAGTGAAAGTGAAGTCGCTCAGTCGTGACCAACTCTTTGCAACCCCATGAACTGTAGCGTATCAGGCTTCTCCGTCCATGGGATTTTCCAGGCAAGAGTACTGGAGTGAGTTGCCATTTCCTTCTCCAGGGGATCTTCCCGACCCAGGGATCAAATCTGGGTCTCCTGCATTGCAGGCAGACACTTTTACCCTCTGAGCCACCAGGGAAGCCCTTAGAAAAATGGCAGAAATAAAGGGCAAAAAAGGTAGAAACTGCCAGGCAGAAATAGAGTCACAGACATAGAGAATGGACTTGTGAACACAGAAGGGGAAGGGGAGGGTGGGACAAATTGAGAGAGTAGCACCAACATACACTATCTGTAAAATACATAGCTAGGGTGAAGCTGTTGTATAGTACAGGGAACTCAGCTCAGTGCTCTGTGATGACCTAGAGGGGTGACACATGGGGTTGGGTGGGAGGCTCAAGAGGGAGCGGATATATGTACACTAATAGCTGACTCACTTTGTTGTACAGCAGAAACTAACACAACATTGTAAGGCAATTATACTCCAATTAAAAAAATTTTTAAAAAAACACTATTTAGGGAATTTCCTCCCAGTCCAGGATCCTCTATGCTGCACTGTGCTCCGCCGCCCCCCCCACACAAAAAAGAAAAGATTAAAAACTACAATGCTTTTTAAGAGAACTACCCAGACCAGCGGGGCAGGGGAATTACAATGCCTACAACTCAACAATAAGATATTCAATAAAAAGAAAAAACAGAAAAATGATAAAGCGATTTGATCAGTCCCTTGATTTAAAAAAAGAATATTCACTAAACATATAAATTAAAAGACATTTAATTCATTAGTTATTAGGAAGATGCAAATTAAAACCATAATGAGATGCTACTGCACAACCATCCAGAGTTAAAATTCACAATGCCAAGTATTGTGGAGAAGGTAAAGCAACTTCAACAAGTCGTAGCAAAACCGGAAACCACCACTCTGGCATTACCTACAAAAGCTAAACTTAACAGTTATCCTCAGTTGAATTCACTTCAGTCGCTCAGTCGTGTCACTCTTTGCGACCCCATGGACTGCACCACGCCAGACTTCCCTGTTCATCACCAACTCCCAGAGCTTACTCAAACTCATGTCCATCGAGTCAGTGATACCATTCAACCATCTCATCCTCTGTCGTCCCCTTCTCTTCCCGCCTTCAATCTTTCCCAGCATCAGGGTCTTTTCAAATGAATCAGTGCTTCACATCACGTGGCCAAAGTATTGGAGTTTCAGCTTCAACATCAGTCCATCCAATGAATATTCAGGACTGATTTCCTTTAGGATGGACTGGTTGGATCTCCCTGCAGTCCAAAGGACTCTCAAGAGTCTTCTCCAACACCACAGTTCAAAAGCATCAATTCTTTGGCACTCAGCTTTCTTTATGGTCCAACTCTCACATCCATATGACTACTGGAAAAACCATAGCCTTGACTAGACAGAACTTTGTTGGCCAAGTAATGTCTCTGCTTTTTAATATGCTGTCTAGGTTGGTCATAATTTTTAGTCCAAGGAGCAAGCAATTTTTAAATTTCAAAGCTGCAGTCACCATCTGCAGTGATTTTGAAGCCCAAAAAAATAAAGTCTGCCACTGTTTCCCTGTCTATTTGCCATGAAGTGATGGGACCAGATGCCATGATCTTAGTTTTCTGAATGTTGAGCTTTAAGCCAACTTTTTCACTCTCCTCTTTCACTTTCATCAAGAGGCTCTTTAGTTCTTCTTCACTTTCTGCCATAAGGGTGGTGTCATCTGCATATCTGTGATTATTGATATTTCTCCCAGAGATCTTGATTCCGGCTTGTGCTTCATCCACCCCAGCGTTTCTCATGATGTACTCTGCATATAAGTTAAATAAGCAGGGTGACAATATACAGCCTTGACGTACTCCTTTTCCTATTTGGAAGCAGTCTGCTGTTCCATGTCCAGTTCTAACTGTTGCTTCCTGACTTGCATACAGATTTCTCAAGAGGCAGGTCAGGTGGTCTGGTATGCCCATCTCTTTCAGAATTTTCCACTTTGTTGTGACCCACACAAAGGCTTTGGCACAGTCAATAAAGCAGAAATAGATGTTTTTCTGGAACTCTCTTGCTTTTTCGATGATCCAGCAGATGTTGGCAATTTGATCTCTGGTTCCTCTGCCTTTTCTAAAACCAGCTTAAACATCTGGAAGTTCATGGTTCAGGTACTGTTGAAGCCTGGCTTGGAGAATTTTGAGCAACACTTTACTAGCATGTCAGATGAGGGCAACTGTGTGGTGCTTTGAGCATTCTTTGGCATTGCCTTTCTTTGGGATTGGAATGAAAACTGACCTTTTCCAGTCCTGTGGCCACTGCTGAGTCTTTCACTTTTGCTGGCATTTTAGTGCAGCATTTTCAAAGCATCATCTTTTAAGATTTGAAATAGCTCAACCGGAATTCCATCACCTCCACTAGCTTTGCTTGTAGTGATGCTTCCTAAGGCCCACTTGACTACACATTCCAGGATGTTTGGCTCTAGGTGAGTGATAATCACACCATCGTGATTATCTGAGTCGTGAAGATCTTTTTTGTATAGTTCATCTGTGTATCCTTGCCATCTCTTCCTAATATCTTCTGCTTCTGTTAGGTCCACACCATTTCTGTCCTTTATTGAGCCCATCTTTGCATAAAATGTTCCCTTAGTATCTCTAACATTCTTGAAGAGATCTCTAGTCTTCCCATTCTATTGCTTTCCTCTATTTCTTTGCACTGACCACTGAGGAAGGCTTTCTTATCTCTCCTTGCAATTCTTTGGAACTCAGCATTCAAATGGGTGTATCTTTCCTTTTCTCCTTTGCTTTTTGTTTCTCTTCACAGTTTTCCTGCTTCATTCTGTACTCCAAGGCCAAATTTGCCCGTTACTTCAGGTGTTTCCTGACTTCCTGCTTTTGTTCCAGTCCCCTATAATGAAAAGGACATCTTTTTTGGGTGTTAGTTCTAGAAGGTCTTGTGGGTCTTCACAGAACCGTTCAAGTTCAGCTTCTTCAGCGTTACTGGTCGGGGCATACACTTGGATTAATGTGATATTGAATGGTTTGCCTTGGAAACAAACAGAGATCATTCTGTCGTTTTTGCAATTGCATCCAAGTACTGCATTTTGGACTCTTGTTGACTTTGATGGCTACTCTGTTTTTCTCAGGGATTCTTGCCCACAGTAGTAGATATAATAGTCATCTGAGTTAAATTCACTCATTCCAGTCCATTTTAGTTCGTGGATTCCTAAAATGTCGACATTTACTCTTGCCATCTCCTGTTTGACCACTTCCAATTTGCCTTGATTCATGAACCTAACACTCCAGGTTCCTATGCAATATTGCTCTTTACAGCACTGGACCTTGCTTCCATCACCAGTCACATCCACAACTGAATGCTGTTTTTGCTTTGGCTCCATCTCTTCATTCTGGAGTTATTTCTCCACTGATCTCCAGCAGCATATTGGGCACCTACCGACTTGGAGAGTTCATTTTTCAGTGTCCTATCTTTTTGCCTTTTCATACTGTTCATGGGGTTCTCAAGGCAAGAATACTGAAGTGGTTTGCCATTGCCTTCTCCAGTGGACCACATTTTGTCAGTGGTCCTGTTGTTCTATGGCCCAGCAATTCCAATTCAAAGTACATATCTAACAGAAATATATGTATACATGCACTAAACAGCTTATTAAACTTAACCATATGAAACTTCCACTTTTAAATCAAGTGTTAGCAATTCCACATGGTTCAACATAATAGAAGTACACTTAAAACATCATTCCAAAACTAGGAAATATAAATATACCATTAACAGTACAATCAACAGAGTGATCTAGTAATACAAAGAAATATTGCAGAGCAATAAAAATAAAACTACATTTCTGTAGGAGTGTATTACTTATTACAATAATTACAGAGAGCAATTTGGCAATATTTTTTAAAATTAAAAATGTACATGTGAGAGAAATAAACTGACTCTGAAGCACAGTTTTATTTACTCTACAAATAACTTTCCATGAGTATGAAAAATATAAGTAACAAGGAAACTCACTACAACATAGTCTCCTGATTGCATACAGCCACATATCTAAATACTATGTAGCTGTTAAAAATAATGAGGCAAGTCTGTATTATGCACAGATAAGACTGATCTTAGGAAAAAAGGATGAATGAAGCGTAAGGGGGAAGTCTTCCATACCTCTAGAATGTTACACTGTCTACAGTCTATTCAAAAGCCTTAAAAGTAAAAATTAACAAAGGCACATATTAATTACTTTAAACTGTAACAATGATATTACAGTTATCTTTTTTGCAGTGCTGAGCTGTTAATTATATTTATGTATGAAATTCAGTGTCAATTTGCTTCAAAATAATCCACTGGTAAAAGGGAGTAGGTGGTGATAAAAATGAAGACTAGCTATGAACTTATGTTACTGAAGCTGGATACACACAGACACACACACACACATCTGTATTAACTGTATGCTAGTCTCTATATAAACAGCATATATACTACCTTCACCCTTTTCAGAAGAAAGTGACGATATCTCCGTTCACTGTTCACCAAATCCAGCATTATACAGATGAAGAAAAGGCAGCCCAGAGAGGCCAATGACAACAAAGGTCACCAACTGAATCAATGACCAATTGACCTCACAAAAACAACCATACCAAATTCTAATGTATTACACTACCTCTAGTGGTGGCTGCTGAAAACTTAAATACTAGATAAACCATCTTAACCCATATTAATAGAAATCCAGATGAGATGAAGCTAAAAATCTAACATGTTGGACAGATTGCAATGAGTATCGCACGATATGCAGATGTCTAAATTTAAACAAAACCTTTGACTTCTAAGGTGACTGTACAGATCACAGAGAAGTGGCTTTGGAGACCATGACTCATGAAATGCAGTTGAGGTAACCAGAAAAGTTTAACCTGGGGGCAGGGGGAGAGGTGTGTCACTGTTACATGGGAAACTGCCTTTCAATAACTGCATGGCTGTCATGCAAAGAGGGAACAAACTTATTAAATCTATAGACATCATTCAATTCAGAGAAATTATAAGGACTGATAAGCAACAGCATTAAAGATTAACTAGAGCTATCCAACGAAGGGGCTACCTAGAGAGGAGAGTGTACTCTATTGGCATAAAAGAAATATTTGATAAAATGGGACTTAATCAAAACAACTAACTTCTGCCCTGCAAAAAACACTGTTAAGAGAAAGCAAAAACAAATCAGACTCAGAAAATATCTGCAATAAATGTCTGATACAATACTTGTATCGGAAATAAAGAACTCTTATTCAATGAGAAAATCAGCAACTCAATTAAAAATGAGCAAAGAAATGTGAGGGTACATCAAAGAAACTATACTGATACCAAAAAGCATGGAAAATGATCATCATCAATCATTAAGGAAATAGAAAAGGCTTATTTCCTCAATATAGTGGTGTCATAAGAATTCTTATGCATCAGTAAGTCAATCAATGTTCCAGCAGAAAAAGCAGGTATAGACACAGAGATCAATAGAAAAAGAAATAGAATGAATTAATAACTTATGAAAAGATACTCAATTTCATTCACAATTAAAAATCAAGAGTAAACAACATTATATATTAATTGTATCTCAATAAAGCTGGAAAAAGAAAGTAAAACAAAGCTGAACTATATTTATACTTACTAAGCCCTCAGTATGTGCCTGGTACTGTCCCAAATACTTTCCATCCATTAATTCATTTGATCTCATAGCAACCATCTGATATAGGTACTATTACAAGTTCACAAGCCTTTATCCACAATTGCAACATCCAAAAATCTCTGAAAACAAAGTTTTCTGATGATGCGTTTTGAAGCAAAACCTGACCTTATCTAAGTAAGGCTATTGGTAGTATTTTCTTTTTCTGAATAAACACTTGTGTTTGAATAGAGTGCTGCCGAGTACCTAATGGGGGTTCATATAAAAAAACATACTTTATAATTCCAAACTAACCCCAATTCCAAGACAGATCTGGCCTCAAATGTTTCAGATAACGAAATGTGAACCTGTATCCCATTCTGCATATGAGGGACAGTAGATTTCAGATGCTAGACAGTTAACAGCCACACAGTTATTAAGTGGTGTTTACTGCCTAAAAAATAAAGCAACTTTTTAAAGAAAACAAAAACACTGGAAACAACCCAAAGTCTGACATCTACAAGGAACTGACTTAGAAATTACAAAAAAAAACATAAGGGGAATTGACATACCATGAATGCAACAGTATTTTTAAATAAAAAAGAGAAGGAAGCCAGAAAGAAAACTTCCATATATTGACAAAGACTTATTCCCAATACATATTAAGTGAAAAAGCAAGGTATAAAACAGCATGTCATCATTTTGTAGATCTAACACACACACAAATTTGTAACTGCTTGAAATTTTTGTAGATATACAGCATGTCAGAAAAGGTAACAAAAGTAATTATGAATGGTCAATCAATGGTCAAGAACAACCGGCACAACTAGAAAAAGGAAGTGGGAAGCTTTTAACCACTATAATTTTGTACCATGTGCAGATAATTTTATTTACATTAAAAAAAATAAAACTGTACATATTCTAAAGTAGAAAAAATTAAACCCCCAAAATAAAGAAGACATTTTTTCCTCTTTCAGCTAGATGAACTCCAAAGTTCAACAGAATAATGCTAGGGCAAAAAAGCCAGTGTCAGTGGGAAATACTGCAATATCAGCTGAATATTTAAATATTTATGCTCTTTCAATTCCACTTCTAGAAACATCTTCTACCACTATATGTGAGAACATGATGTTCAAACATGAAAGTAGAATGATGTTCCAAATAGCATTTCTTTGTTAATAGCAAATGACTAGAAACAGCCAAACTATTCCTAAGATACTTAAATATGGTATATTCATATAATAGAAAACCATGAAGAACAAGGTAGATTTTGATGAAGGTGAAAGGTAGATCTTGATGAAGGTGAAAGAGGAGAGTGAAAAAGTTGGCTTAAAGCTCAACATTCAGAAAACTAAGATCATGGCATCTGGTCCCATCACTTCATGGCAAATAGATGGGGAAACAGTGGAAACAGTGGCAGACTTTATTTTTGGGGGCTCCAAAATCACTGCTGATGGTGATTGCAGCCATGAAATTAAAAGACGCTTACTCCTTGGAAGGAAGGTTATGGCCAACCTAGATAGCATATTGAAAAGCAGAGACATTACTTTGCCAACAAAAGTCCGTCTAGTCAAGGCTATGGTTTTTCCAGTGGTCATATATGGATGTGAGAGCTGGACGGTGAAGAAAGCTGAGCACCGAAGAATTGATGCTTTTGAACTGTGGTGTTGGAGAAGACTCTTTAGAGTCTCTTGGACTGCAAGGAGATCCAATCAATCCATCCTAAAAGAGATCAATCCTGGGTGTTCATTGGAAGGACTGATGTTGAAGCTGAAACTCCAATACTCTGGCCACCTCATGCGAAGAGTTGACTCATTGGAAAAGACCCTAATGCTGGGTAGGATTGGGGGCGGGAGGAGAAGGGGACGACAGAGGATGAGATGGTTGGATGGCATCACCGACTCGATGGACATGGGTTTGGGTAGACTCCAGGAGTTGGTGATGGACAGAGAGGCCTGGCGTGCTGCAGTTCATGGGGTCACAAAGAGTCAGACACGACTGAGCGACTGAACTGAACTGACTGATGTGTATATCTTAATGATTTTTCTGTACACACATACATACACAGTATACACACGTATATACCACACTGTCATTTATGCGTTTGTATTTTTAGGAATATATAGATTTACATGCTGTGCATATTAAAGATTATGACAATATACATAAGAAACTGTCAACACATGCTTCTATGAATGGAAACTGATTTTTCACTGTCAACAAAGGTGTGTGGCTATATATAAGGGGCACCTAAGAAGTCACAGGAAAAATATGGCACATCTTCCTCAGTAGATCAGTTTTACTCAAAGATTTGGAAGGTAAAAAGTACTTGAAAAAAATGCTAAGTATTTCAAGTGGTAATTTCAGTTATATTTTATAATTTTTTAATTATTTATAAAACATACCTACCAAACACAGTCTATATGTAATGTTAAAGATAAAACAGCTCCAAAAGAACCACTCGACTGGGCCCACTACACAGAAGAGTCCAACTCAATTCTCATTTCTTATCAACAGCTGCCTGTGGAGAACCTTATGGCCCATTGCCACTGCCCACCCACATGCCAAGAAGCTTGTTTGTTCCCATGGCCTCCTGCTCAAGCTGCCTATCTCTGCCCACCCTTGCAGAAGAACAGGGAACACACCCACATACCCAAGTCAATCCTCAACCAATGATCCACACAGAAAATTAACTCTTTCAACTATATACACAGACTCCTGGAGTTACAGAAAGGCACTCCAAAACATACAAAGGCACGATTAAATTTTAGGGACATTCATTTCTAAATCCCCATCTTCCTTATGTGCATGTGTGCTCAGTCACTTCAGTTGTGTCCAACTCTGAGAACCCATGAACTGTACCCCATCAGGCTACTCTGTCCATGGGATTATCCAGGCAAGAATACAGGAGTGGGTTGCCATTTCTTCCTCCAGGGGATCTTCCCAACCCAGGGATCAAACCAGTGTCTCCTGTGGCTCCCGCATTGGCAGGAAGATTCTTTACCACTGGGCCATTAGGGAAGCCCAAGTTTTAGGGATATTCATTTCTAAACCCCCACCTTTCTCATATACTGTGGTCCAAAAACTGATGTACCAACCCACCTGGGATTAATAATTATTCTCCCACATTACAAATAATGGCATATCACTCACTTATCCCTAATTTTACTATGAATATTGCTCCTACTCTGGCATGACAGTAGAGAAATAATATGATACATTACTGGCATCCATGCTTAATAACTGAGTAACTCTAAAGTCCTGGAAACAAACCCACTGCATGTCAGGTGGTTCTAATTATTTATTGCTTTCCAAATAGAAACCGCTATTGCAAAACTCTTTCCACCCTTATTTTTTATCAATATAGTACCTCCATATTTACATGTTATTAAAAAATAGGAACAGATTGATGTCAGAGCTTTTTCTTAATTCCAGCAATAATATTTATTCATATATACATGAACTAATTGAAAACAGCTTTACCCATATCATTAAAGAGGTACATTTCCATTAAACTTTGCCTTTAAAATGCAGTTTACTAATTATACACTAATAATTAATAATTCATCAACTTAACACCAATTTGATCAATTATACACTAACAGCTGTGGTGATAACAATCTAGAAGAATTTTCAAATACTTTGAACATTAGAATCACAGAAAATTCTTAAAAGTTTACATTTAAACTTATATATAGGGCTTCCTAAGTGACGCTAGTGATAAAGAATCCACCTGCCAATGCAGGAAACGTTAAGAGATGCAACCCCATCCCTAGGTGAAGATGTCCTGGAGTGTGGCACAGCAACCCACTCCAGTATTTTGCCTGGAGAATCACACGAACAAAGGAACCTGGTTGGCTACGGTCCATAGGGTCGCAAAGAGTCAGACACAACTGAACCGACTTAGCACAAAAACTTATACACAAAAAATGTATGTATTTTGTACTACAAAATTATGAAGAGATGACCGTTAACAGACATGTTCATTAGGGTAAAATCCTAAAGGGGAAGTGGGATAGAAATACAATTTCAAGGGATTTCCCTGGCGGCCCAGCAGTTAAGACTCCACACTTCCAAGGCACAGGGGTCAAGTTTGAACCCTGGTCAGGGAACTAGGATCCCACATGCCACGTGGCCAAAAAAAAATACAATTTCAAAAAAGAAAAAGGTTGCTATAAATCTTCTGGTTGTTAAAAAGAAAAACTTCCTCTCATTTTTTTAATGTGACTCCATGCTTCCAATGCAGGGGTCATGGGTTGGATCTGTGGCTGGGGAACTAAGATTCCGAATGCCACAGGTGCAACCAAAATATAAACGAAAATAAATATAATATTTTTTAAAATCTAAATATATAAATAAATATAATAAAATCCCAGTATTTATAGGAAATTATTTTATTATTTTGTAGAAATTTTATATCCTTTGCAACCATTTAAATTTAGGATCAATATTTTCATGATTAGCAATCCACACCTAGGTGGAACTGGAAGCAACTTCATTCATAATTGCCAAAATCTGAAAACTCAAATGTCTTTCCAACTGTGAATAGATCATGGTACATACAATGGAATACTACTCAATGATATAAATACTGATTCATACAATATGGAATACTCTTTAAAAGTATTATGCTAAATGAAAAGCCAGGCTGAAATTGCTACATACTGAATGACCCTTTGGATAGGAAATACTGGAAAAAACAAAGCTACAGGGGCAGAAGACTGACCAGTGGATGCCAGGGTTGGAGGTAGGAAGAGGGACCCACCACAGAAGAGCTTCAATGCACCTAACCCAGGTTAGGCTTTCCCTAACATTCCTCACACACCTTTGTAATTAGCCATTATAAAAATAAATCTCCTGTTAAGAGCCTAACTGGGGCATGCCATGTTTCCAGTTGGGACCCTGACTGATGTATCAAAATGCAAACTTGCCATCTACCTCAAAATGTACCTATGCTTCTTTCTCATCTTCTAATTCAACAACCCACTGCCCCCACCACCCCACAGCTTTTAAGTCCCGAGTATCCAAGCCTCAGTGATCAGCACATTCACATACACCTGGGGCTCATGCCCTCTACCACTTCCTTGCCCTAAATGAAACCTGACTAAGAATGCCACTTCTCATGCAGCCCCTTCCAGTATCTCAGAGAAGGATGGTTTGCAGTTACTCATATGTTGGCTCTCCAGAGCCTTTTATCAAACTATTACTATTCCCCTCTCTTACAAAAAGTCCATTCCTTTGAGGCATGTGCCACCTATCTAGCTACCCTATAATATTCCTCTTACCTGTCATCTAACAACCTCTTATTCTTCATTTATTTAAGGGTTTTAAACAAGATCTATAATCTACCCTTCCATGCCACTTCTGCTATTACCCTGAATTCCACCAAATTCTAACCCCTTGAACTCCCAGCTCCTTATTCTCCCATCAAGTCTTCTACATTCTACCTTAGTCACCAGTTCACAATTTTATCCAGGAACTTATCATATCCTAAAATGCTTCAATTCTCAAATATCAGAATAAGACAATCCATAATTACTACCAACTCCCCAACTTGCTTGTCTCAGGAATCCTACTCTTGACTTTATGAAGACTCTCAGTATACTAACCTCTCTTCCCTTTCTCCTATCCACCCACCCCTGTCCAATTAGTCAAGTTTCAAGTGCACAGTTCATCATTTCAATCACTCTCTGGTCAATAACCTAAATTCTCTTTCTTCTCTATCTGTTCATTCCATATCTAGTCAGACAAAATGCCAATCCAGCATAATTCTCATTATTCTAGCCAATATTCTATATTTTGTACTGATTCTGGTTAATATGGCCTACTAAAGGAGAGGGGAAAACACACATACTCAAGAGTTTTCGGTGATAACAAACTTCAGCTAAGGCATCAATAATGTCCAGAAATTCTACTCTCTCTCTAGACAGCGCCTTCCTTTTCCACTTTCTCAAAAATCTATTTGAACACTTTGCCTCTCCCCTCCAGCCACCACACACATCCTTTTTTCTTTCTCCCTTTAAGAGATGACCTCCTTTGTCACTTTATAAAAAGGATGGGGGGGAGGGGAAGCAGTTTTGGTTCATTAAAAACCTTATCTTCCATCCTCCCATTAAACTCACATTTTCACCCCCCCTTCCTCCCAGCCAAGAAATGCAGCGTCCCTTCTCCCAAGATCACTCCCCTCCTCTGGGCTTTGGATCCTATGCTTCAAGACTCTCTTATGCAATCAAACTTTCCAGAACCCCTGATATATCTCTAGCTGCCCCCTTTCTTCTCTCCTTCAAACATCTTTAACAAGTTGTATACACCTGCCAAGCCCATTTCCCACTCTGTACACACTGCTCACTGTATACTCACTTCTATGCAAGCTATATTAGTGATTACCTGCACTTGTGTTATTGCTCAAACCCTGAGATGGGCCTCCTTTCACTAAGAAAATCTTTTACAAGAAACTAAAGTTCTACTTTAAAACAAATCTATTTACTTGAAATTGCAGTGTCTCTCTCAGAATTTGCATATTGCTAAATTTCCATACAGAATTTTTAAAAATTAGCAAATAGAGGGTACCTATTAGCAAAAATTAAGGTCAGCTTTCTTCAGTATTTATAAATGGTTTGGCCACCATTCTTACTAAAAAGAAAATTATTTAAACAGAGGCAAGAGGTAACACACATTTTGTTATTTGTCCAAGTTATTTCCAACTTCAAGAGAAAACTCGTACGGTGACAGCCTGTTATTTTAAATATAAAGCTTTAAATATGATCAAATTAAGTTCATTCACATTAGAATACATCAACACTGTATGAAAAGAACACTTTAGGTGTTTCTCAGATCTTCTACTTAATAGTTCAAGTTATTCAACTTCTTTGAAATATGCTTTACCTCCTCTAAAATGGGAATAAAGTCTGCCTTAAACAGCTGCGATTAAAGATCAACTGATACAAAGGGCTTAGCACAAAGTAACAACAGGCATCTTGCCCTCTTCCCTTAAAAGAAGCTGATCTTAGGAATGACAAGTATATTCTATATGACAAATACATTCAAGATCTAAATGAAGGCAGGTAACTCTTACCAGTGCTATACTTGCAGAATTCTTTAATCCTCATTAATCACCTGTACTTTATCCAATGAGTAGACGACAATCTTCTCTCAGGTCACAAGTCCCTGGCCTACTTTAAGCTTTCAGGAATAGAACAATTCATTTCCCTTTCTAAAAACGATCTTCAGTTCTAAATCAAAGTTCCTAATTTCCTGACAGTAACAGCCCTCTAACTTATACAAATACTCAGTACAGTTTTAAGCAAATGGAAAAAAAAATTGGCTACAAAGACAGGCATGCAAATTAAGTGCCTATGCCATAGTTATCTCAATATTTGGCAGGATATGTAGACTGAATCCCAGCTGGCTAGCAAGGAAAGTGTGCCAAGTAGAAATACAAGTCTTTACACACTTTATTCTAGAACCCAGATTAAAAACCTGTAGCAGAACGCAAAAAGATGGAAAATAGGAGTAGCTGTATATAAAAGACAAGAAAAGCTTTCTTTTACCCCTAATGCTCATAGCTCTGGATGCCAAACTTTATAAGAATACTCCAAGATCTCTCAAAAGGCCAAATTTTTAGGTCCTGTTAAGTCACTTTTAAGTTTCACACTTGTTTGAGATTTCACTGGCTTTAATGAAAACTGCGATTAAAGTATCTACAGATAAAGTAAGATGTCCTAAATCTGCTTTAAAATAATCCAGGAGACAGAATAGTGTATACAATAGATGGAACAAGATTTGCCATATACTGACAATTGCTGAAGCTAGAAAACAGGTACATGAGGTTCTTTTAATGTTCTACTTTTGTGTGTCTAAAAGTTCCACACTGAAAGTGTGTGTTGTTTTTTTTTAAATTAAGATTAGGATGTTTTAGCAACTCAATCCTTCCCTGCAGTTCTCATTTAGTTTGCACTCTTGCGTGGGTAGTAATCCTGATGGGTTCCCTCGCCCATCAAGCATTTGGAAAACAGCAACCACTATATTCTATCATGACCTCACTCTGGATTTCCTCTTTAAATAAGCCACAATCTTAAAAAGCACTAAATGGTATAAAACATTTAAAACAAAGAATTTTGATAGTACCTAAAAGTTAACCACATACTACCCTATAAAGAGATCTACTTTAAAACTTAAGGCCAGGAAAAATGATATAAGCTTGAGCTTGGCTAAGTCCTTTTCACTGATGTGATATAATTCTGCAGCAAAAAATGGTATGAATGAGTAAGAACATCCCACTGGAAGGATACTAATGAACCTAACTTGTGCACTTCGAACAGAATGATCATAACATTTCTCACAGGTTCTTAAATAAAATGCTTGTAAATGACCTCCAAAGAATTTCTGAGACCTAAATGGGTACACAGCACATTAATCTGAAATTCAAAATTTCATCATTCACAAAAGATCTCTAATTCAAAAAAAAGTTTTGGAACCACTTTAGATTTATAGAGACCCCTTTTATCCAAACCTTAGGTCTGAATCTCTAAACTTCAACTAAAATCAGAAGGCTTTCTGAATACTAGTAAAAGCAATGACAAACTGATAGACATAATGCAAAAAAAAAAAAATCTAGGCACAGAGAGATGCCCAAATTTTAGAGAGGCAAAAAAGGAAGGTCATAAAGTTCGGAAGTATTCCCTGAACTTATTATTAACATAAATTTATAAAAAGTACATCTTTTACATGTTAGGGATAGGGTAAGACCATCAGAATTCGAAGTACTCCCTCAAAGTTCCCTTCTTATCCTACAGCAAGCTACCAGGGGTGCTGTGGCTCTGGATGGTCAAGGGAGCGGAGAAAGTAAATATTCACATTGCTACACCATTCCCTTCCGACTTAAGGCTGCCTTGTGAAGAAAGAAGAAGAGCAAGATGTTCTTGAACATCTATTTTCTGTATTTTAGTATGCACTTTCCCCTCACAAACCCGTTATAACAGAGTTTGGCTTCCCAGTCAGTCCACAGGATCAGCACCAGAACTACAATTTAGCTACATTAGACTGGGAAGCTAAAACCTTATTTTCACAGAAAAAGTTGTTTCCACTTCTCACTAAACAACTTCAAATGGCAGTCTGGACATGTGTAGGTTTAACAACAGCAAGACTATATAAGCAATTGCTGCCTTTGAATATTTCACTTCCAAGTTCCTGTTCCCCCATACCTAAACATTTATCCTATTGATACTCTGTGCCTGCCAGTAATGCCCCTCTTTTCCAAACCTAGTGCTTGAGAAATTTGTGTCTGTGTACCTTAACCTTACTTCACCACTTCTCCATCCTCATCTTCCTTTCTCCAGCCTATCAGCCTCCTACTGAGGACTGAAACACTAGATAACTGACATCAAATAGCATTTCCAGAGCCTAACACAGTGGAAGACACAGAGTAGGTGGTCAAAGTTTTGAAAAATCAATAAACGAATCTCATTCCAATTTTGCCACTACCCAAACTGGACTGTTACTTAACCTCTTTGAATCTCATCTATGAAGCTAAGAGAGCTGAATTCAAGTTAATTTTGGCTCAATGGTTCTATGATTCGAAAACACTTTTAACAGTTGATCTGGGAAACTGCTTTTCTGCTCATTTTTAATAAAAATTGAACCTAAGCTTAAGTTATGAACAATAGCTCAGGAGAAATGTGGGCAAAGGAAAAGAAGAGCCAAATCAGAATTAACCAGGAGATCAAGGGAATGACAGTAACAGCTGGCTCATCCTCTCATCCAAGGGTGAGAAAGAATGAAAAATGTTCAGCATTTTTTTGTGGGAACTATGCTAGGCTAAGTATTTGAGGTGCCTTATGGAAAGACCCCAAAGGACAAACTCCTCTCAGGAAAACCAGGAAGTTTTGTTTTTACATCTTTTTAAAAGATGAGCACTATGTAACCTTTTATTATCACTAAATTTTCCCAAGAAGTCAAGAACTAACGTTTGTTTTAGACCAAAGTGTGAGCCTTACTGCTCAGCCCTATACTGATGAAGTCCACAAGCCATCTCCCTTGCCATCTCCAATCTAAGCTCTACAGTCTTTTAACTGCACTTTTTTATCATTTATTACTGTAAGTCTCAAAACCTTTACAAAAACAAGTAAAATATACGGTTTTAGGAATAAACACCAGATGCCAGATTTACAAACTAACATTTTAAAAATACAACTGGTTTTGTAGATGAAAATCTATTAATACAAATTACTACTGGCACCATATCCCCAACTAATTTCGATTTGCAGTCAAGTTCAATTCTACATTTCCACTTAATACCTCCTTAATCTTTCTAGTTTTGGAAGAAAGTCTAACACCCCTAAACTTAAACCTTATTGTAAATGACCATCTCATTTTCATTATCAGTAACCATCCAAATTCTCCACAGTAATAGAAGTGAGATACTGTGCAATCCTAACACAACAAAAAGAGATGTTACTTAACGAGAACTGGAGTAAGGACAAATGAAAGATCATTCCCAAAATGTACTCTCTGGAAATTCCCAAGTTAAGTAAAATTTCAACTCCTAATTGGTTTCTTTGATTTCTTAAATCTCTTCTACAAAATCATCTTTGGTCCCCATTAATTATAAATGCAGAAAGAAAATTTAACATATTCTGTAATATTTCAGAATCTAAGTCAAAATCATTTGACTAAATTACACAAAACTCTCCTGGCTCAGAAAAAAGAAAATCATTGTGAAGAAGAAAAAAAAAGAAAATCAAACTTACCTGAAGTCATTAATTTAGCACAGCTACTTCTGCTTGCATCCTCTTCTAAGACACGGTTTGTGCTCTTTTCCTTCCCAAGCAAAGTATCCTCCAAACGTAAGCATTTATCAGCTACAACACTGTCTTCACCCATCACATGACTAATTTTGCTATTAGCTTCAAGTACAGAAGTGACATCTTCCAACTGAGCAGCTTCACTAGATTCTGTATAAGAGGAACCTTTAGCTAAATTCTTTGAAGAAACTGGTAGAGATTCATCATCACTATCAAATCCAAAAGGATCTCCAGTATTTTCTTCTTCTATCTTAGGTTTCTTCGGAACTTCTTGGATATCTGGTTTGAAATTGGGCCTCTTCTGTCCTAATTTAGCCATAAATGTGGTTTCTCCCCACTTTGTGCTAAGGGTGGTCCGTTTGTTGGAAAAGACTTCATCAAACTTTGAACTTCCATTTCCTCCTTTCCTACTGTATGTTTTCCCAAATCTGGATGTCATTTTGACACCTGTTTCATATTCTCTGTGGGAAAAAAAAGTAAGAAAATATATAATCATCAAATACTTAACAGGTGTTAATACTGAATATAAAAATAAGAAAATAGGGATTCTTCCCATACAGCTTTTCCACATTCAAGATACAAATCTTTAAAAACAGTTAAATAAATAAGAAGCGGGAGTACAGAGAGGCTTTTTTTTATCCTATATACTCATATCAATCCTTTTTACCAGTACATATTCACAGGCTATTTTCAGAACAAGAAAGCCTAACAACTAACCAACTTATAATGGAACATCGTTTTTTTTAAAAAAAATTTTCAAATGAATCTACTTACTATTCTATCAATTTTACCATAAAAAATAATCTGAATAGGCTAATCACCCTTAATATAAAATCTTAAGCACAAAATGTTAATTTTTTTTCAGGATATTAAAGATGTCAAATAATTGACTAAATATAGTTCTTTGAAATTTCAGAGCACTTACTCATATGAGGGGTGAAAAGTCAGAAAACTGGTGCTATTTTCTCACATATTAGAACCTGCCACTTTTAATCCACCCTCAAAGATCCTGAGTTTTGGTCTAACACAATATCAACTATGACTTGAAAAATATTCCATACTTGGTCATTTCCCTTAGTGCAAGAAACCATACTCATTCTCCCTTCCTTGTCCTCATAGTGCTGTGCTCATTTGCTGAACTACATTTTCTAAAGCTAGTGAACTCCAGCATATTACACTGACTGGTCCAGGGATTATTAAAAGAAAGAAAAAAAATGTGACTTTATTTTCCTCTCTGATTTAAGACAGGATAAAATGATTTATCTACATGCTAAGTACTAGGACAAAAAAAAATTTCAGGACAGTAAATAGAGAGTCAAACAAGTTAAGGCACTTTTTAAACATTATCAGTCCTTATCCATTACTCACACTTTGACCTTCTAAAGTTTAAATATCAATAAATTAAATACAACCAGGAAAAAAAGTGAACAATTAATTGCCTAAGGGCTTGAAAAAAACTTCATACTCTTGAAATTTACAACACAACAATCAGAGTGATATTTTGACTTACATTTTTTAATGTTTTAATCTATTAGTTTAAATGTTTCCCTTTATTAACTTAATCCTCCCAGTTTATAGGGAATCCGTATATATTCAGCAGAGGAATTTGCCCTCTCATATTTTGGTTAGAAGCCAATTCTAATTGGACAAAATAATACTTAATTTAGTCATTATACCCATCTACTTCAAGAAAAAACTGTTTCTGATCTGTCTGAAGACCTTTTAATATGTCCAAAAACTTTTTCCTGAGGGATATCTATTTCCCCTCTTACTGTAGATTTACACTAAAGAATCCTGTCTTTCTTGTTAAGCATAACCTAAAAAAACTAAGTGTATTTGGCAGCTACAAGAAACATAAAATAAGTCATTTCTTTTCATTCCTCCTTGAACATACAGCCCTAATCTACAGACCTACAACACCAACAAAGCTAAAATGTTTTGGATACACTAACATGATAATTACCTAAAAATGCTGACTGAAGGCCAAACCAAAAACCTAGACTTGGACTACTTTAGGTCCACACAAAAAAAACTCACGGTAAAAATGGTCCTAGAACCATAAAGCATTCACTGTGACAAGCTGAAAGTCTGCCGATGAATACCTGATAGCAAGGAGTTAATTATTTTAACTGATAAGTTACGCTTTTTTTTTTTAAGAATCCTATGCCTTCGACAAATATATATTGAAATACTGATGCAATAATGTCAGTGATTCTCCAACTTTAAGGTGTGTGGAATGGAAAGTGTAGAGATGAGAAAAGTTTGGTTAAGAGTTAATAACTGTTGAGTCTGAAAGATGAATACATGGGAGTTCATTATATAATATCCCCTTTGCTGGTCTTTATACAGTTTTCCATGTCTTTTTTTTTTTAAGTCACTAGACAGACAATTGTAATTGCACTATCTAAGTAAGACTAGAGTGTAAAGTATGTAAAAATTAAAAAACAAGTGTGTAGACGTATTTGACATTATATTTCAAGTTATTTAAGTTAAGAAGACAGGCTATCTTGCTCAGGCTTCAAATTCCAAAGATTACCTTACCAAAAAGGAAAGAATGATTCACAACTAAGTCTTTTTGGTCGTTGGGCCTTTGCCTCAGCCCAAAGCTCGTCGAATTTTCGGGGAAGTGCGCTGGAATAAATAAGTCCTCACACTTAACCCCCAACCAAATCCAGAGACTTTCAGATCTCCACGGGCTTAGGGGATTCCCTGAAGGAATGAAAGCCGGAAAGGCCAAACCTCACCACCCAGAAATTCTCACCTGCGGGCGGCGGTGCGCTAGGAGGTGGCGGGGAGAAGCGGCCCCCCTCCCCCTTGGAAGCTCAGGCAACTTTTCTCCTCCCCACCCCCACCTCCCAGGAAAGGGATGTTGCTTCCGACGCCCCGGAAGCCTCTACCACCGAATCCCCAGGGTAGTGGAAGGCCTCAGTGGCGGCCAGAGGGGGAGGAAAAGACAGCAAAAGATTTCGGCCTGAAACCAATACACTTGACTGCGCCTGGGGAGGGAAGTAAATCAGCCGTCGCCCAGAAAGAACTCAGAATAAAGGGAAAAAGAGGAAAAAGAGTTCTTCAGACCGTTCCTCTGCCCAACTTCCTCAGAGACCGGGTGGGTGAGATAGAAGGACCTCCATCACCCCCTCCCAGACCCCTGCCTCCTCCACCCTCGGCAAGCTCCGGGCCTAGGCAGCCGCCCGAGACCTCACTTACCCTCGGCGCCTGGCCGGTGCTTTAGCCTCGGGCCGCCTCCACCTCTCCCGCTCCCAACGGCCCACGGGCGGGCGCCGGAGCCCCGCGCGGGAGAACGGGGCCGGCTGGTGAGCGAAGAGAGGCAAGGGGCTCCGCCACCGTCAGAACCCGCGACTCCGCTCTCTGTAAATAGGAAACCCGGTGGGGGGGGGTGAGCGGCGGCACCGCAACTTCCCTCCCCGCCTCGAGCGCCGCCGGCCGGGCCCGGGCCTAGGCCTCCCTGGCTGCCGCCGCCGCTGGAGCTGGTACCGGAGCCCGCTACGTGCCCCCGATGGGCCGCCGTCGCCTCCTGCGCCGCCGCTTCCGTCGGTGAATGGTCAGCGCTAGAGTTTGAACAGGGCCCTGAACCATCTCAACGCCATTTGCGCTCCCGGCCCCCACCTCCTTCCTCCAACAGCCGCTCGCTCCGTCACTCCGCTTCCCACAGGCCCTGCGCGGCCGCCCGACCCCGCAGCCAATCGCGCGGCTGCTTACTCAAACCGCCGCGCAAGCGCCGCGCCCCGCATGCTCCGGCGCCCGCCATTGGTCCGGCCGTGGGGCCCGACGGGAGTTGTAGTCCCGGTCCGAAAGGTCTAGGTGCTGAGAGCCCTGCGCGGGAGCGGGCAGCGGGCGGAGAGGTTGCGGCTGGCCTGGCTGGCCTGGGCTCGCGAGCGAGCCAGTTCCAGCTCCTGGCCCCGCTGGGAGACGCAGGTGCCGCGGGGGAGGATTGGGGGCTCAGTGCAGGCAGCTGTGTCAATCGTTTCCCCTCCAGGGACTCGCCGGTGTCTGGGGACGGTGGGTTGTGCAGCTGCGTCGGGCCTGCTGGAGTCGCCGCCTTAGAGCCAGAAGGCCGGGAGCTCGCGGCTCGGAGCGGCTCTTGACCCAGACTGGCTGGTGCTGACCCGGCGCAGTTAATGACGGCGGGAACTGGGAGGCCCGGGTAGCAGGGCACCCGATCAATGACCGCACCCCGAAGTGATGTCGGTCTGGCTTTTTAATGCGCTTCTAGCATCCCTTCGATTCTTACCTTCGTTGTTTTCTCCCTCAGTCTGTCCCGAAGCCATTAAAAGTGACCTGAGAATATTGAATGGTATTAAGGAATTATCCAACTTTGTTGGATGTGATGACGGTAATGTGGTTAGATTAAGGAGAGAAGGTGGGGGGAATGGCGAAACACTAAAAGTTTTGACAGATAAAATGATCAAGTGTCTGGGAAAAGAACTCCTACAAACACTGATGGAGGGAAAAGAAGACAAGCCAGTGGGGTGTTTTTCATTGCTGATGCTGTGTTATTCATGAGCTTATTCCAATTTCTCTGCTTGTATATCTGAAATTTTTCATAATAAAAAATTTTATGAACCAGTGATTTGTCTCTGGGGAAGGCAAGGAGGTAGATGATGGGAAGGAAAAAAATTTATTTTTCCCGATACACCATTTTGTGCTGTTCGAAGTTTTTCCTTTGTCAATGTATTACCTATTCAGAAAATTGTAAAGTCTTGTGGTGATGGTGTTCTAAGACTACGGTGGGAAAACAGCGTTTTAAAGAGTAACACGATTGGTTTCCTCCTAAGAGAGTTGCATGATTATTTGGGCTCCAATGGCTCTGCTGTTTGGTGAGGGGGTGAATGATGATCCACTTGGGAAATTAGAAAACTACTAATTGTTTTCAGTGAAAAACCCACCTCTTCTTCCACAAAAGGTAATTTGCTTTGAGTGCACTCAGAAGTTACCAAACTCCTGCAATATATTGGCAAAATCCAAAGAGACAAAAAATAGCTCAGACTTTCTGTAGCCTTTCCCAACAGAAATTTAAGGTGGATTTTAGCTTGACTGAGCTGTTTTACTTTTGCACAACTGCTTGCAAAATTTACATTCTGACATTTACAGTTTCTGAAATACATCAATACCTGATTGTTTCAAAACCAACTCTTAAAATAGCTTTATTCTAATGGAAGTTATAACAGGTCTGTGTGTTCCACAGCATGTGACTTTTATTTGGGTCACTTCTGTCTTTTTAAAAAATTGGCATAGCATCTTGTTTTATCAGTTGGTTTGAAGACTCCCAGCAGAGGTGCAAGCTGCACTTACTATAATTATTTAGATGACATGGTGGTGGGTGCTAATTAAGGGGTAATTATCATCAGAGGCAAAGGCTAAGATCAAAAAGCTGAAAGTGGTGGTGAGACAATTGCAGGATCTTTCTGCAAAAGAGTACTGTGAACCCTCCGGGACCAAATGATGCCCTCACACAGCTCATTACACCCTGGCCTCACTGGCGCTTAGCACTTAGCTGGGTCAGTGACTTTGCACGAAGCTTAAGTGGAAAAGTAAAATTTTTAAAGAAATAGCTAGTCTATGAAACTCCTTTTGAGAACTTTTGGTCCGGTAGTCATGTTAAACAATGGAACTCAACGTTAAATTCTTGCTACTTTAAAGAGTGACCCCCAGCAGCATAGTCAGAACCTGGAAGTTTGTTGGGAAAAGCAAGAATCTCTGTCCCCACCCCAACTCCCCCAAAAGCAGAATCTGCACTTTAACAAGATTCCCCCAGGTGACTGGTCCACAGATTAAAGGTTAACAGTGTTAGTTGCTCAGTCATGTCTGACTCTGCTACCGCAAGGGCTGTAGCCCTCCAGGCTCCTCTGTCCATGGGATTTTCCAGCCAAGAATACTGGAGTGGGTAGCCATTCCCTTCTCCAGGAGGTCTTCCCAACCCAGGGATCAAACTTGGCTCCCCTGCATTGCAGGCAGATTCTTTACCATCTGAACCACCAGGGAAGCCCCAAAGGTTAATAAGTATTGTTTTAAAGTATATCCATAGCATTTGACAACAATTAAATTTCTTTTTGTTAGGATGGGGGAGAACATTAAGAACCCACTATGCATTGATACAATACCAGTCTCTTGAGGAAGTCTTTTTTATATCTATACCTGTCATCCCTATTTTACAAGTGAGGTAATGGAGATGTTGGCATTTGCTCAAGGTATTGTAACTAATGAGGGAATCAAACTTTTTCTTAAGCATTAGATTCACATTATTACTTACAGACCTTCTTAAATCTGATACTGCTGAAGCCCAGCTGAAGAATTGATGCTTTTGAACTGCGGTGCTGGAGAAGACTCTTGAGAGTCCCTTGGACAGCAAAGAGATCAAACCAGTCAATCCTAAAAGAAATCAACCCTGAATATTTGTTGGAAGGACTGATGCTGAAACTTCAATACTTTGGCCACCTGATGTGAAGAGCCAACTCATTGGAAAAGTCTCTGATTCTGGGAAAGTTTGAGAGCGGGAGGAGAAGGGGGTGACAGAGGATGAGGTGGTAGGATGACATCACTGACTCAATGGACCTTGAGTTTTGAGCAAACTCTGGGAGATAGTGAAGGGTAGAGAAGCCTGGCGTGCTGCAGTTCATGGGGTCGCAACATGACTTCAGTTCAGTTGCTCAGTTGTGTCCAACTCTGCGCCCCCATGGACTACAGCACGCCAGGCTTCCCTGTCCCTCATCAACTCCTGGAGCCTGCTCAAACTAATGTCCGTTGCGGCAGTGATGCCATCCAACCATCTCATCCTCTGTCATCCCCTTCTCCTCCCGCCTTCACGCCATGGACTGTAGACCACCAAGCTCCTCTGTCCATGGGATTCTCCTGGCAAGAACACTGGAGTGGGTTGCCATGTCCTTCTTTGGGGGATCTTTCCAACCCAGGGATGAAACCCAGGTCTCCTGCATTGCAGGCAGATTCTTTACCATATGAGCCACCAGAGAAGCTCTTCTGGACATGACTTAGCAAATGAATAACAAATGTGGTACGTGATTTGAAAAAATTGTATGTGTGTGCAGAGTCTGTGGATGTTTGCTATACGAATACTGAAAAGAGCCGTGCTAGGGCTCTCCACCCTCATATGACCCACACTAAAGACCAGTGGAGAGCTTGCTCACTCCAGGGCCCCTCCTGAGGGCAGGTCAGACTCTGGATGTGCAGGCTGTACCACCACTTTACCCTTTCCCTCCCTGGTTCCACTGAGGCAAACTAACTTGGCCACGGCCTGGAGTTCCATACCAAAGAGAGTGAACTGGACTCCAGTGTGGATAACACAAGGACAAGCAGCTTTTTGTTTTATTTTTTTATTTTATTGCTTTTGATTTCTTAGTTCCCTCAGCTTATCCTCCTGCCCATCCCCATCCCCTGGGTTGGTTCTCTTCACTTCATTTGAATCTGCTGACATACACACCCAGTAGGTGTTTTTTTCTTTGCTCTTAGATGTCTGCTTTTTGTTTTCCATTAAATCTCATACGTATTCCAGAGACTGAAATGGATCTGAGCTAAGTGTGTACCCTTTGATGCTGCAGGCTGTCCTATGTGCCACCTATAGTGGAAGACAGCATCCCTACTACCTTGAGTTCCACTCAGATGGACTGTAGCTGAAAAGAGAAAATCCCACAAAGAAAACTAATAGAAGAATCTATTCTGCCACTGTTGTGCCTTTGTTTCAGCCCTGGCATGGGAGCTGTCCAAACTGAAGTTGCTAAATAGAGCTGTGCACGCTCTTTCTGATAATGTGTAGTAAAATGTATTACAATTTATATAATTCAATTCAGAGAACTACACACATTGGCTGGAGGAAATTTTTCCTTTTCACAAGTTGTGGAATAAAATTATCTTAATAAATCGTACACTTAACATATCAGTGGTTGTGTCACAACAACCTGCAAGCTGTGGGGCCAACCCTGCCTTTATCACTGATCCTCCCCAACATTTCTCTCTGTTCTGTGAATACTGGGCTGATAGGCCTTTTCAACTAATCTCCCCCTGACCAGCCTGTTTTAAATTGTGACACACCTATTCTCAAATGTTCCCTATCTCCCCCTTATTTTTCTTTAGGGCATTTATCTCCTCATCCAACGTATCACGTATTTTGTGTGTTTATTTTCTCTATGAGGGCATGGATCTTTGCTGAGTAAATAGCCCCATTTCTTTCTTTCTTTTGTGTAAGATTATATCCTGAAAGGAAAGTGACTTGAAACTAACAACAGTTTCACATAAACTGTGACTCTATAAGTTGTTGATTGAGTTTTCCCAAGGGGAAGGGGGATGCTTTCTGGAGCTACCTTTTGTTCTTGCTTTGGATAGGTTTTCATTTTGAGAATTGAGACGATGAATACTACTATAATCCCAATTACCTTGTTTTCTGGGATAATTGGAATATGTTCTTGGGAGGTGGTGACATCCTTTGGGGAATAAACTGCTGTCCAGGTAATTGAAAGACAAAGCAAGGGAAATTCTTTGGGGACAGGCTGCCTGATGAGGATTGGTACCCAGCCATCTCTAAAGGACTGGCTATTTGACTCTTGTCTAGAAACAGCCCTCTTCTCCCCAGGATCCTGTCCCTGAATGCTCTATGATACCCCTCCGGTCAAAAAAAGCCTCCTGGTGATTTCCATCATCAAAACTAAAATCCAAATTCTTACCATGGCCCGTAAGGCCCTGCATGATCTAGCCCTTGAGTACTCCTATCTCCACTTCCCAAGCCTGCCTGTCTACAACTAGAACCTGCCAAACCAGCTCCTGCCTCAGGGGCTTTGAACAGCTCTTCCCTCCACTGGTCCTGGAGATAAGCACAGGACTCACTCCCTCACCTCTGTCTCTCTTAGGTCTTGGCTCCCCTGTCTCCTCAGTAGGACCTACCTTGTCCATGCTGTTTGGTTTAAACCCCTCACCCTGCCATCCCACACTCCATATCCTTTCCCTCTTGTCTTTCTCCATAGTAGTCATGTTTGTTTTACATATTAACTTGTTTATTCATTTCCTTCCACTAGAATATAAACTCTATGAGGATAGAGATTGTTGACTTTTGTTCACTGCTATATCCCCAGCACACCTACAATAATACCTCACACAGAGAAAGCATGCCAAAAATATTTGTGGACTAAATACCTCATAAATTATGTTGAAGTCTTCTATATCTTTACTTATTATTTTATGTACTTGACCTATCAATGATTGCAAAAGTTACTTTGAAACCTCTCATGGTAAGAGGAATTTTGTCAAGTTTTTTCTACAATTCTACTTTTGTTTTTATATTTTGAGGATATTTTATTGAGCACGATAAGTTCAGCACTGTTATAACTTCCTGGTGGTGTTGAAAGCTTTAAGTAATATGGGAGATGAATTGCCAAAATCGCCTGAATTTTCCATCCCTCCCTATACATACACTTCTCGCAATGTGACTTTGCAGCTCCTCCCAGAATCTGGGCTGGCCTTGTAACTTGCCTCTGCCAAAAGAATGTGGCAGAAGTGATAAATAGTTCTGAGCCTGAGCCTTCAAAAACCTTGAATGCTTCCACATTTTCTCTTGGATCCCTGCCTCCACCATGAGAACAGGCCTGGGCTAGCCTGCTAGAGGATGAGAAGACATATGGAAAAGAGCTGAGGTCATCCTATACCAGTCAACAGCTAGCAGATCCCAAACAGGCAAGCCCAATCAGAATTAGCATAGCCACTCATCTGACCTGCAGCTACTTACAGCTGCATATGTGAGCCCACCTAGGACCAGACAAACTGCCCAGCTGACTTATAGACTCATGAGCAATAATAACTAGTTATTATATTAAGCCTGTGAATTTTGAAGTGGTTTGTTATACAGTATTATTGCGTCAATAGATAATTGATGGTAAATGCCTCCTCATTTGGGTCTCAGCCCCCGAACAGCTTTCTCGACTACCCTGGCAATCTAAATCTGCTTTCCAGCCTCTGTATGATATGTACTCAGTCTCAGTCGTGTTCAACTCTTTGCGACCTCATGGACTATAGCTTGCAAGGCTCCTCTGTCCATTAGATTTCCAGGCAAGAATACAGGAGTGGGGTGCCATTTCCTCCTCCAGGGGATCTTCCCAATCCAGGGATGGAACCAGTCTTTTACCGCTCCTGCATTGGTGGGCAGATTCTTTACAACTAGTGCCACCTGGGAAGCCCCAGTATAATTGAGGTGTGTTATTTTCTCACTAATACTTGCTGCTCTCCGAAATGATTTGTTGACTTCTTTACTATCTGTTTCCCACACTAGACTGTCAATGGTGTGATGTCAGAGAACTTGTCCACTCTATTTCTCTGCTCCGTCCTCAGCACCCTAGCACAGTACTTCACTGTCCAGCTGTGTGTGTCCACTGAACATTGGAAACATGGCTAGTCCAATCTGAGATGTGCTGGAAATATAAAACACTTGGGTTTTGGAGGCTTAGTACAAAAAACGTATATAAAGTATCTAAATTTTTGTATCGATAAAATGTTGACATGAAAATATTTTAAATATACTGTGTTAGGTAGAATTTGTTATTAAAGTTAATTTCATTTCCTTTTTACCTTTTTTAATGTAGCTATTAGAAAAAGTAAATTTGTGACTTGCACTGTATTTCTTTTGGACAGACAGAATCTATAGGAGTTGCTATAAAAGTTCAGTAAATATTTATTGAAGAAAAATGTAAAAAAATATATTTACCAAAAGAAATGAGCTATCAAGTAACAAAAAGACATGGAAGAACCTTAAATACATATTACAAAGAGAAAGAAGCCAGTTTGAAAAGTCCATATACCACTTGACTCCAACTATATGACATTCTGTAAAAGCAAGATGAGTTGAGATAGAGTGGTTGCCAAGAGATTTACAGGGAGGGAGGAGGAGTAATAAGTGAGGCACGAGATTTTTTTAGGTTAGCAAAAATGATTCTATATGATACTGTAATGGTGTGTACATGATATTATGCATGTGTCAAAACCCATGGAACTATAAAACAGTGAACACTAATGTAAACTTGAGACTTTAGTTAACAATGTATCAATATTGGTTCATTAATTTTAACAAATACACCATGCTAATGCAAGACAATAATAAACTGGGGGTGGGAAGAGAGGTATATGGGAATTCTGTGTATTATATGCTCAATTTTTCTATGAACCTAAAACTGTTCTAAAAAAAAAAACTATTTAAAAAAATGAATTCACACGCAGCCACCATAATGATAATTTGTAAAACATAAACAGAATAAACCACTTACGTCCTTTTACAAACCTTTGGTGGCTCCCCACTGTCTACCAGAAGTGAGTTCACATCCGTTGGTATTTGCAGTGACATTGACTGCACCTCCCAGTCTGCTTCCTCCTCTCTCTACCTGTGTCAGACTCAGGATCTCAGGCCTTCACTGCAAAACTCATTCAGTCCCCTCTGCCTGAAAAGTCTTCCTCTCCATTTGTGAAACCCTATCATGAATCATACACTGTCTCATATAAGTCAATCATTCTCTATTTCATGTTTCCATAGTTCTAAATTAAAAGTAGGTACAGAAAACCAGGCATATGGAGTTTGGGCAGTTTCGAAGTTTTGTGCCTCTTTCTAGTAAGTTTGGAAAATGGGTATGATGGGTGTATGTATTAATCTTGGAAGTGTTGAAAAAGAATTCTGATAGCCACAGGTGGACTAGAGATTAATATCCTTGAGATGGAAACAGTGGAAGCAGAACAAGGCTATTGAATGTCAGTGAAGATCTGCTTGGGCTCACCTCCTAGGCAGGAAGCAGTGGGATACCCTGTTGGGAGCAGGATCCATCCCAAACAGTGATGTGGTGTTAGCTAACTGCCTGGCTTCAGTGACAGGAGTCAGGCCTTTGGGTTGTCACCTGCTCTGAAAGTCAATCTACCTCTGACTGCTGCTCACCCAAGCTAGGATGCCAGGGTGATTGGGTTTCATGTATTTCACTTGCAGGGCAGATGATAGCATAGTAGTGACATTACCATCTCTACTATCATACAGTAGAACCTCAGTAGAGTGTGTGAGAAAACAAGTGAGCAGGCTTCCAGGTGCAGAGTTTACAATGCAGATTTCCCTACCTCTCCTTTTCAGGGATTTTGGTTCTATTATCCAACCACTATGCTGATGGGAAACTTAATGTTTTGCCCAAGGTCACCCAGCTACTTAGGTATCTTTCTCCAAAGGTCACAGGCATGAAGCATGTACTATCCTGGGCCCTTAATATCAGGCCACAAAGAGGAATGCCATTCCTTTGCTGTCCTTTTAAGCCAGAGGCCCAGGCCTACCTGGAGAAGTAAGAATCTGGTTGAGATTTTGGAGGTGTTTAGAGGAAGAGGTCAGGTTGAAGTCAGGAAAGGACTAGTCCTTGAAGGAAGTTATAACAAATCTAGGAGACCCTAGGAGATATGTATCTGTGAACCCTGAGGGTCAAGGGGCAGACAGGTGTCTATAAGACCAGGCTTATTCACTAGTTTGGGGCCACAATGCCTAATGTTAACCCGGTGATATGCAGTCTCTTCCCACTTTGTCCACTGGGTCCTCTGACAGCATCCAAAATTCTACACTGTTCCTCTTCCCTTCCCCGTGTCCCTCATCTGGCCAGGGAATCCACAGCTTGAGGCAGAGGAAATGCAGGAATTGGGGTTTCTAAGAAATGCTTATGAATAACCTGGACCGGGATTTCTTCTGGTGACAAACTCCAACTCTTGGGTGAGAGCCCTCCTACTCCCTATATACCCTAACCTGGCCCATAGTTTGGGCAGCTCTGAGAGTCTCCGGGCTGAGTGGCCTCTCCCAGGAGAGTGGGAGGTAATTCTTTCTTTTGTGTGACTTGCTTCATTATGTATGAGTGTTGTTGGCTCCCATAGTTGAAAAATGGATCATTCCTCTGGTGGGTTTTCCCAGCTTGAGGGAAAAGCAAAGCCTTTGAAAGACCAGGTAGCACTTGCTTTGGAGGACTTAATGGATTAAAGAATGTTGAAGTTAGGGAATTGTGGGGGCCTGGCATTGTTCCAGGCCCACAATAGCGCCCCAGTGACCTCTCCAGCCCCTCTCCAGCACACACGAGCCCCCAGCCCTTGGAGTCATACCTGCACAATTGGAACCCTGATTTCCTGTGCGCCTGCCCCAATTTGCTCTCACCTGGAGAGGACGAGTTGGGAGTAAGTGATGTACACGTTCTAGAAAGAAATGCGTCGATGACTTGAGTCACCTCATCACAAATGAATCCATGAGAAGGGCTACAGTGACTGGCAGAGTGTCGGTGCTGTCAGAGTGTTCGCGGGTGCCATTATCATCGCTAGCAGCTGGGCTGAGCAAAGAATCCAATTTGATGTTACTTTGGCAATAACTATCGAATGTGAGGAGGGAGACACAGGCCAAGACTTTTAGAAAGCACCAGTTGTGACAACCCTCTGTGTCCTCCCGGTGCGGAGGCCAGAGTTGTTAGACTCAGGCCTACGGGCCAAAGACACACATCCTCGCGGTGATCAGGTGTTACCCGACGACAGTGGGAATTCCAGCGGCCGCTCAGCGGCGGAGCCTCGGGGGCTGATCCTGCCTGGCAACACGTGGGCGGGGCCTCAGCTTGGCTCCGCCCCAGCACGGCATCGCCCCCTCCTCCCCCCCCCGCCCTCTACCTGTGGCCTGGATTCCTCCCAGCGCCGCTGGGGCCCTCAGCCCGAAGGGTGCAAATAAGGGTCTGTAGATTGGGAAAACGTCTCTCTCCTGGAATCGGTGCACAAAGGAGTCTTTCTAAAGCGACTGGAGAGGCTGTGTAATAATCTACCGGCGTTTGTCCTCGTACACCTGCCTCTCCCTGAGACCAACAAATGTTTACCCAGTTTCCACCCAAGTCAAATGCCGGTTTGTTTATTAAGCCCAGAGGCTTCAGCCTTCCTTTAAGGAGACTGATGCAGTCCAAGAGGGAAGCTTCAAAACATTAACATTTCAAATGAATGCGCTCCGGAGTTGTGGGGGAGGGATGCGGAGTGGGGGCAGAGTTCCTCGGGCAGCTTCTCTCCCGGGGCTCCGCTACGCCAGGGACAAGGCCTGGTATTTACAAGACAGAAGGCACCGCTTGGGGCCGCCTTTGTTGTGCAGATGACCTTGAGGGCACTTCCTGGACTGATCGATGGCCCAGCGAGTACACGGGGCTACTCGGCAGTGGCCCGGGGAGCGAATGGGGGGTGATGAACCAGGGGGGGTCCTTGGGCTCCGGTAGGCCTTCGCTCTAGCACACCGGCTCTGCTGACCCACGCCCTGCTTGGGAGCCGCTGGGGACCGGCTAGCAGCGGCAGGATTGGCCCCTCCACCCCCACCTGGGCTTTGATCTCCTTATCTGAGGCTTTTGAGTCCAAAAGGGCTTAGCAACGACGGGCACCGCGCCAGCTCGGATGAAGTGGACACCTGCGCCTCTGTGCCTACCGCCCGCAGCGTCCTATCGAGGAGCGGCCTGTGAGGCTCAAGATGGAAGTGTGGGAGCGAACTTGCGGTCTGAAGCAGGTCCTGGGAGTCAGAAGGCAACGCGCGGTGCCCATCTAGGAATGCGCCACGCTACCGGGGTTCTCTACACGTTTTGCTGCTGTCACCTTTCTCCCAGACTCACAGCCGCATTGCTTTCTCAGTCTCCCCGAAACTGACGCAAAAAATCTGAGGCCTTTGGCCCATGGTCTCTTCTCTGCCCCCAAACCCTTCGGTGACCCTGACTGCATTCCACAAACTTGTATTGGCAATTATAATTAGCTGTGTGCCCCCTGGGCTTCCCCAGACCTTGACTTCCCTTGGGACCAGGTCTCTCCTGGATAATGAAACAGGGTCTATTGTACTTACCTTAAGCTGTGCACCTTATTCTCTGAAATCAGGGAGATAACTCCAAGAGGGCTCCCGGGGTTGTAGAAAAGTAATGAATTGTCAGTTTCAGTCAAATGAAAACAATAATACCTGTCCCCTTCCCCTCTCTAGGAAGGGTTTTAGGAGGCCCCAGTGAGTTAGGGGCCACTCGACTTGAGGCCAGGTTGAAACTGTTAAGTTCCCATCCCAGGCAGCTTGAGTTTTAACTCGCTCTGCCCAGAAACAGCAGTGGGCCTCAACGTTTGAGAAAAGGATATATGCTCTGTTAACTGTGTGCTGGAAAATGCACACGATTTCTCAGCATTGCACCCAGTTTCAGGGTCCAGACCACGAAATATGTTGGGGCCCAGGTGTAAGAATCTCATTCCAAAACCTTCCCAGACACCACTTCCTTATTTATTCCCTTTCTCGTGTCAAGATGGCACACTTGTTATTCCCTAGCATGTACCTGGGCTGTCTAGCTTCAGTATCTTTGTTAGCTGTGAGCTTTCCACAGGAAAGCCACCTCTTGCAACTTCCCCACCCCTCCCACCCTCCATCACAGCCAGGGGTCATCACCTCATAACTGCTACACAACTGCTTGAACCTTTGACCTAGAGCCAGCTGCCTCCTAGCCCTTCTCTTCATTGGGTTTGTCTCCCCATGACCAGCACACACCTGGAACCGGGCCTTTACTTTGCTCTTTTCTGTCTCCTCTCCTCTCACCTTAGACCAGAGCTGAATGGAGGACCCCTTTGATAGCTTCACCTTTAGCGGTAATCTTCCAAATGCTGCTTTTGGTGGAAATGTCACCAAGGATGGTTCAGAAGTCTCCAAAATACACAGAGAATAATGTCAGACACATGGCAGGACTCTTCTATCTAGAACAAGCAGAAGGGCTGGAGAACTACTTTGGGGCTTCCCAAACTGAGGGCTCTGCTAATATTCTGTGGGCTTCTCAGAGCTCAGTGGAGTGGGACCATCAGCAGGATGGTGATAGGGGACTGCTGTGTGTCAGGCAACAAGTTGGTTTAGGTTGAAAGTGAAAGTTACTCAGTCATGTCCAACTCTTTGTGACCCCCTGGACTATACAGTACATGGAATTCTCCAGGCCAGAATACTGGAGTGGGTAGTCTTTCCCTTCACCAGGGGATTTTCCCAAACCAGGGATCGAACCCAGGTCTCTTGCATCATAGGTAGATTCTTTAGTAGCTGTGCTACCAGGGAAGCCCAAAAGCGTGAGGTCTAAATGATGACGGCCATCGAATCTGCACTCAAGTGACACTCTGTGAGCTGCTCTCAAGGCTTGAAATTTCTTCCAGCTCCTTGCCACTACATTAATTTCTCCTTCTTTTGTGCACCTTTACTTTCCTCTCTTTGAGTACTTACTACCGTCAAGTGTTAGTTTTATCAATGCCCACCTGAGCCAGGCTGGTGCTCACCTGGAAGGAAGTCACCAAACAGGTGATGATCAGGATGGCATCCAACCCAACTCTCAAAGGACACCTGGAAAGGGATTCCAAGGTTGACCCTAGGAACTCAGAGTTTTAAAAAAATTTAATTTGGGGGTTTTGTTTGTTTTATTGTAGCAGGATATAAAAATTACACCTGGTTCTCAGCTCTTGGTTTCAAATACTATTCTCCAATAAAAGGAACCAGGGTCCCTTGGAGAAATAATTAATTCTAGGACTGTGGAAACAAATGTATTAATACAAGAAAAGTCTGGAGCATCTTGTAGCACCAGAAAGTAAGAAAGTGCTGAAAAACAAAGCCCCACAATTCTGGAGTGTCAAGGGGACACAGAAGCCAATTGATAGAGCTCCCATTGACTAAAGCTGGAGTAATTTGAACAGTAAAAGTAGTACTGGGTGATAACCCATATGATTTATTTTATTTATATATTTTATTAAATATAAAATATCCATGACTCCATGCTGATATATGTAACTGAATAAATAAGTGGGAAAGAAAAATCTCCTATGCAGAACTCCAAATAATATATGGTGCTGATGTGAATTAGCTAAATCTTGAAATTTTTTTTTTGCATAAAAGGCTATTCCTGGGTTTTATGTTGTAATCTGACCTGGGGACATACTGGGTCTGATCTCTATAGTTCAGTAGTTCTCAGTCTTGACTTCAAGTTAGATGCTCTGGGAGTTGCTAAAACCCGAAGTAAATTGAACCCCAGAAAAGTTAAATCAAAATTTCTGGACATGAAAGCCAGAGACAGTGTTTTCTAAGACTCTCTAGGTGATGACAGCCTTTCCTGGTGACTCAGACAGTAAAGAATTCACCTTCCATGCAGGAGACCTGGGTTCGATCCCTGGGTTGAGGAGATTGCCAGGCAACCTCCAGGTTGCCCTCCTGAAGGAGAGCATGGCAACCCACTCCAGGATCCTTGCCTGGAGAATCCCCACGGACAGAAGAGCCTGGCAGGCTCCAGTTCATGGGGTCGCAAAAGTCTGACAAGACTGAGTAACTAAGCACTGCACAGGTGATTCCAATGTGTAGCCAAGATTGAGAATCATAGTTCTCATAGTAGGTCTAGATACAGCACCAGATGGGATTCACCTCCTCTTGCAGGTAACTCACTTCAGTCTCTAAGGGGTCTTGAAGCAAAGTGACTCCTCAGACAAACAAGGGTGAGCGTGGTTAAAAACAGTGTGAGCCACATTCCACTTTTGAGAATCCTCATCACTGCCTTGACTTTCAGTGTAGAAACAGTGAGGTTATGATTTTAACTGATCATATAATTTATCAAACTACCACTCAAACTTTGGGTCTGACTTTTGGCTACCTCAGCCACGTGGCTACAAAAGGTGAGAGATTTTTTAAGCACAATTCCAGGTTACATGGTTTCATTTCTCAAAGAATTCTCAGTCAGGTTGAGCAAGTGGTTTTCTTCCTGTATTCTCTGAAGGGAAGCAATCCTTTTCCCTGATTTCATTTTTATTATTTTTTAATACTTATTTATTTATTTGGCTACACCGGGTCTTAGTTGTGGCACGTGGGATCTTCGATCTTCATTGCAGCACGCAAACGATTAGTTGCAGCATGTGGGAGTGCGGAGCCGTAGCCACTGGACCACCAGGGAAGTCCTTGATTTTGTTTTTATTAAATAAATGACTTTACCACTAGGTGAGGAGGACAGAAGACTATACATAACTTGAAATTTCTGAGCTAGCTATTAATTCCTTGTGGAAGAAAAACAGTGGGTAGAAGGTTCAAGGGAAATTTAATGTAGCTGTTCTCCCTCAATCTATTTGCCCTGACCCTCTTGTAATAGTTTTAACTGGTTTTGATTTTCTGGGTGTCACAAATTTCTTCTCGATTTTTTTCATATTTTTCCAAATCCTTTTCTTGGTATATATATTTCGAGGAATAGAATATTTGGTAATAAGTCTTTCATCCTAACATCAAAAAACATTATGACAATTTCTTGCCTTTAACCTGGGAGAGGAAACCTCTGAGATTTCCTTTAACAATCTCAGAATTACTTTATTTTCCCCAGAATCATTTGAGAGTAAGTTGGTGCCATGATTATCCTATAATACGAAAGTGTAGTGTTTTTCAACCAGCATTCCTCAATTGAATGACGGAAGAGGAGAAAATGATTCAAGAGAGTATTTATTCCAGCTCTCCCAAGGATGGCACATAATTGGTATCATTATGTTTCAGTTCAGTCTCTCAGTCATGTCCGACTATTTGTGACCCCATGAACCGCAGCACGCCAGGCCTCCCTGTCGATCACCAACTCCCAGAGTCTACCCAAACTCATGTCCATTGAGTCAGTGATGCCATCCAACCATCTCATCCTCTGTCGTCCCCTTCTCCTCCTGCCTTCAATCTTTCCCAGCATCAGGGTCTTTTCAAATGAGTCAGCTCTGCACATCAGGTGGCCAAAGTATTGGAGTTTCAGCTTCAACATCCATCCTTCCAATGAACACTCAGGACTGATCTCCTTTAGGATGGACTCGTTGGATCTCCTTGCAGTCTAAGGGACTCTCAAGAGTCTTCTCCAACACCACAGTTCAAAAGCATCAATACTTCAGTGCTCAGCTTTCTTCACTGTCCAACTCTCACATCCATACATGACCACTGGAAAAACCATAGCCTTGACTAGACAGACCTTTGTTGGCAAAGTAATGTCTCTGCTTTTCAATATGCTGTCTAGGTTGGTCATAACTTTCCTTCCAAGGAGTAAGCGTCTTTTAATTTCATGGCTGCAGTCACTATCTGCAGTGATTTTGGAGCCTAGAAAAATAAAGTCAGCCACTGTTTCCCCATCTATTTGCCATGAAGTGATGGGACCAGAAGCCATGATCTTAGTTTTCTGAATGTTGAGCTTTATGCCAACTTTTCCACTCTCCTCTTTCACTTTCATCAAGAGGCTCTTTAGTTCTTCTTCGCTTTCTGCCATAAGGGTGGTGTCATCTGCATATCTGAGGTTATTGATATTTCTCCCGGCAATATTGATTCCAGCTTGTGCTTCATCCAGCCCAGCGTTTTTCATGACGTAGTCTGCACAGAAGTTAAATAAGCAGGGTGACAATATACAGCCTTGATGTACTCCTTTTCCTATTTGGAACCAGTCTGTTGTTCCACGTCCAGTTCTAACTGTTGCTTCCTGACCTGCATAGAGGTTTCTCATGAGACAGGTAAGGTGGTCTGGTATTCCCATCTCTTTGAGAATTTTCCACAGTTTATTGTGATCCACACAGTCAAAGGCTTTGGCATAGTCAATAAAGCAGAAATAGATGTTTTTCTGGAACTCGTTTGCTTTTCCATGATCCAACGGATGTTGGCAATTTGATCTCTGATTCCTCTGCCTTTTCTAAAACCAGCTTGAACATCTGGAAGTTCACAGTTCATGTTTTGCTGAAGTCTGGCTTGGAGAATTCTGAGCATTACTTTACTAGTGTGTGAGATGAGTGCAATTGTGCCATAGTTTGAGCATTCTTTGGCACTGCCTTGGCATCATTATGTTTAGGAGAGAGTTAATTCATACTATATTACAGGTGCTTAGGATATTAGAGCTTACTCCTTTGAAAGAACACTAAGTTAGGATCTAGTTCCTATGATAAGGCAACCTTTATCAAAGTCAGGAAATTAACATCACTACCATCTAATCCAACAACACAAGAGAAGACTCTACGCATGGACATCACCAGATGGTCGAGATCGAAATCAGATTGATTATATTCTTTGCAGCCAAAGATGGAGAAGCTCCATACAGTCAGCAAAAACAAGACCGGGAGGTGACTGTGGCTCAGATCATGAACTCCTTACTGCCAAATTCAGACTGAAATTGAAGAAAGTGGAGGAAACCACTAGACCATTCAGGTATGACCTAAATCAATCCCTTATGACTATACAGTGGAAGTGAGAAATAGATTTAAGGGACTAGATCTAATAGACAGAGTGCCTGATGAACTATGGACAGAGGTTTGTGACATTGTACAGGAGACAGGAATCAAGACCATCCCCAAGAAAAAGAAATGCAAAACCCAAAATGGCTGTCTGAGGAGGCCTTACAAATAGCTGTGAAAAGACAGGAAGTGAAAAGCAAAGGAGAAAAGGAAAGATATACCCATTGAATTCAGAGTTCAAAAGAATAGCAAGGAGAGATAAGAAAGCCTTCCTCAGTGATCAACGCAAAGAAATAGCGGAAAAGAATAGAATGGCAAAGACTAGAGATCTCTTCAAGAAAATTAGAGATACTAAGGGAATATTTTATGCAAAGATGGGCTCAATAAAGGACAGAAATGGTGTGGACCTAACAGAAGCAGAAGATATTAAGAAGAGGTGGCAAGAATACACAGAAGAACTGTACAAAAAAGATCTTCATGACCCAGATAATCATGATGATGTGATCACTCACCTAGAGCCAGACATCCTGGAATATGAAGTCAAGTGGGCCTTAGGAAGCATCACTACAAACAAAGCTAGTGGAGGTGATCGAATTCCAGTTGAGCTATTTCAAATCCTAAAAGATGATGCTGTGAAAGTGCTGCACTCAATATGCCAACACATTTGGAAACCTCAGCAGTGGCCACAGGACTGGAAAAGGTCAGTTTTCATTCCAATTCCAAAGAAAGGCAACGCCAAAGAGTGCTCAAACTACCGCACAATTGCACTCATCTTAACACGCTAGTAAAGTAATGCTTTAAAGTCTCCAAGCAGGCTTCAGTAATACGTGAACCATGAACTTCCAGATGGTCAAGCTGGTTTTAGAAAAGGTAGAAGAACCAGAGATCAAATTGCCAACATCCGCTGGATCATCGAAAAAGCAAGAGACTTCCAGAAAAACATCTATTTCTGCCTTATTGACTATGCCAAAGCCTTTGACTGTGTGGATCACAATAAACTGTGGAAAATTCTGTAAGAGATGGGAATACCAGACCACCTGACCTGCCTCTTGAGAAACCTCTATGCAGGTCAGGAAGCAACAGTTAAAACTGGACATGGAAAAGCAGACTGGTTCCAGATAGCGAAAGGAGTACGTCAAGTCTGTATATTGTCACCCTGCTTATTTAACTTATATGCAGAGTACATCATGAGAAACACTGGGCTGGAGGAAGCACAAGCTGGAATCAAGATTGCCGGAAGAAATATCAATAACCTCAGATATGCAGATGACACCACCCTTATGGCAGAAAGCGAAGAAGAACTAAAGAGCCTCTTGATGAAAGTAAAAGAGGAGAGTGGAAAAGTTGGCTTAAAGCTCAACATTCAGAAAACTAAGATCATGGCTTCTGGTCCCATCACTTCATGGCAAATAGATGGGGAAACAGTGGAAACAGTGGTGACTTTATTTATCTGGGCTCCAAAATCACTGCAGATGGTGATTGCAGCCATGAAATTAAAAGACGCTTACTCCTTGGAAGGAAAGTTATGACCAACCTAGACAGCATATTGAAAAGCAGAGACATTACTTTGCCAACAAAGGTCTGTCTAGTCAAGGCTATGGTTTTTCCAGTGGTCATGTATGGATGTGAGAGTTGGACTATAAAGAAAGTTGAGCGCTGAAGAATTGATGCTTTTGAACTGTGGTGTTGGAGAAGACTCTTGAGAGTCCCTTCGACTGCAAGAAGATCCAACCAGTCCATCCTAAAGGAGATCAGTCCTGAGTGTTCATTGGAAGGATGGATGTTGAAGCTGAAACTCCAATACTTTGGCCACCTGATGCGAAGAGCTGACTCATTTGAAAAGACCCTGATGTTGGAAAGATTGAAGGCAGGAGGAGAAGGGGACGACAGAGGATTAGATGGTTGGATGGCATCACCGACTCAATGGACATGGGTTTGAGTGGACTCTGGGAGTTGATGATGGACAGGGAGGCCTGGCATGCTGCGGTTCATGGGGTTGCAAATAGTCGGACATGACTGAGTGACTGAACTGAACTGACCATCTAATCCTCAGACCGCATTTAAGTTTTGCCAGATGTCTTAGTAAAATCGTTTAGAACAATAGGATCCAGCGAAAACTGGCACATTGCTTTTAGTTTTCATGTCATTTTAATCTCCTTCACTCTGAAACTGTTCTTCAGTCTTTCCCTCACTTTTATACCCTTGACATCTTGGGAGATTATAACTCAGTTATTTTTTTTTGTAGCTCCTAGTTTGAGTCTGCTATTTCTTCACGATTAGGTTTTGGGTTATCACCAACATGATACTGTTTCCTTCCATGTGTGTCCAATCAGATGGTGCATTATTTTGATTTGTCACATTGCTGGTAATGTCCACTTTGCCCACTTAAGTAAGATAGTGTCTGCCAGGCCTCATCACTGTAAAGTCACATTTTTCTCCTTGAAATTAACAAATATTTTGTGGATACTTTGAAACTCTGTTAATATCCCATTCCTAATTAATTTATTTGTTTATTAATACATACAAACTCATGCTTTCCTATTTTATTTTAATTAGTTGTACTTTCTTAATGTCATTTCTTTTGACTGGCTCAAACTGCCCCAGATTTGGCCAGCAGGAACCCATTCATGCTGGCTCACAGGTCCTTTTGACATGTCTCCAACATTCTTTGAGCAAATCCTTGCCTTCTGGTGCAAAAAGACGTTTTGAGCTCATCTTGTATATTTCCTGCTCTAAGCCTGGAATCTGCCATTTCTGTAAGGAACACTGGTTCTTTTTTAGGGGAAATGGTATTTTTGGGTGCTAGGAATGCTCATCGCTATTAGGATTCTGCTCTTCTAAGCCTCCTAGACAGCAAATAGGAAGCACACACACACACACACACATCTATCTACCCATCTAGAAAACTATGAGTTAACACTCCTACATTCAATAACATAACATTTATGTTATTTTTCTCCCTTTCCATGTTTGTAACTCACTCTTCCGACAGTGAGAAACTCCAGTTATCCTTAATATACTTACTTACATGATCAATCCCTTATATGTAAACTATCTTCTACCACTCCTCCCACCCCACAAAGCACAGATGCCTTCCTCAAATCACTTCTCCTCTAATTCCCCACACCAGTCTGTCTTTCCATGTGTCTTCTTCATCCTGCTTGGGCTCTGGAAACTCATGCCAGCTTCCCCTTCGTGTGCATGCCCTTCTCACCCTGCTCAGACTGTGAGACCCCACTGGTGTGGGTACAGCATAGAGGCTGTACCTCTATGCCTTCTATAGTGGTTTTGAAATAGGTCTGTGAATTCCGTGATATTCTTCCCTTCAAAAGGCAGAAACAAATTCTTTGACTGTGACCTGGATTTAGCGACTTGCTTCCGTTGAATAAAATGTGAAGGAAATGATGCCATATGACTTTCTCAGCTAGGTCATAAAAAGGATCATTTCTTCTTCCTGACTCACTCTCTAGGATCACTGACTCTCGGGAGTTGCCATATTGTGAGGACCCTCCAAGACCTGTGGAGGGGGTCATATCTTGTGGGGAGGCCCACATGGGAAGAAAAAAAATGTTAGCACTGGCTTTCCCAGTCTGAAATGAACCATCTTAGAAGCAGATCCCCCAGCCTTAGCTGAGACTTCAGATGATTTCACCTCTGCCCATCGAGTTTGTCAGGCAGGACTCTAGATGTCAAGGAACAGAGACAAGCCATTCCTACTGTGCCCTGTCTCAATTCTTGACCCACGGAAACTGTGAGATAGTAAAAGATCATTGCTCTAATGTACTAAATTTGGGGATGATTTCTTATGGAACAAAAGATAACTTGTCAATGTCATGCCTAGGCTATGATGCTCTCACTGAGTAACCTCTGCAGGGCTGTCCTTTCCACCCTTCTTGGGCTCTAACATCTATGCAAGGCTACATCCCTGTGGTAACACCCTCCTCGGCCAACTCAAGTTCTAACTCTCTATGCCAGACAGCCCTCCTATACAAGTGTTCTCCTTACCCAATTCAGACATCAATATCCACTTTGAATCCCCATAGTTTCTTAAAACCCAGGTGCAAATGCCTTCCCTGCTCTGTCCTACCTAATGCCTTTAGGATTGAATTTTTCAGGAAGGTAAGGGAAAGGGAAAAGAAGAAAAACAAAAAGCAAAAAGAAGTGGAAGAGGAGTAAGAATTTATGATCTTGTGCTTATCAATCTCTTTCCTTAAATTATCCAGCAGAGTTCAAAGCAATGGCATCACCCATAGTCTTTAAATTCCTTGTTTCCTATATGCTGGATTTTGGTGTCAGCCACTGGGTCTACCAGAGCCTTGCCTCAATGGATACTTCATTACAGGCAACCCTAAGCAATGGTTAAATATCTTATTTCATCACTACATGACATAGCTTGCAAGTTCCCATCCTTAAATAATTACTATTAGCTATCCATTGGTACATAACAAATTACTCTGCAATTTAGGGGCTTAAAACAACATACACTTATTATTTTACAGCATCTGTGGGTCAGGAATCTGGGCACAGTCTATATGCATCTTCTATGTCAAGGTCACTCACAAGATGGCAATCAAGGTATCGGCTGAGATTGTGATCCTGTCTTGATGGAGAAGGATCCATATTCAAGCTCTCTCACATGGTTGTTGACGAGATTCAGTTCCTCATGAACTACTGGTCAGAAATACCCCTCATTTCCTTGCCATTTGGATCTCTCCAACATGTCCATTCGCTTCATTATAAAGTGCAAATATATGGTGGAAGTGAAAATTGGTGCAACCACTACAGAAGTATGGAGGTTCCTCAAAAAACTAAAAATAGAGTTATCATATGATCCAGCAATCCCACTCCTGGGTATATATCTGGAAGAGATGAAAACTTAATTCAAAAAGATACGTGCACCCCAAAGTTCATAGCATCATGTTAACCATAGCCGAGACATGGAAACAACCTAAATGTCCATTGACAGGTGAATGGATAAAGAAGATGTGGTACATATATACAATGAAATAGAACTCTGTCTTAAAAAGAACAAAATAATGCCATTTTCAGCAACATGGGTGGACCTAGAGATTATCATACTAAGTGAAGTAAGTCAGACAAAGACAAATACGGTATCACATGTTAATATGCAGAATCCTTAAAAATGATACAAATGAACTTATTTGAAAAACAGAAAAAAAACTCACAGATATAGAAAACAAACTTACAGCTATAACCCTAAGAAGATAGCGGGGTGGGAGTAGAGAGATAAATTAAGAGTTTCAGCTTAACATATACACTCTACTATATATAATATTAACAAGGATTTACCATATATCACAGGAAACTATATTCAATATCTTAACGTATAATGGGAAAGAATCTAAAAATGAATATATATATGTATATATATATATGACTCACTTTATTGTATACCTGAAACACTATAAATCAACTATATTTCTTTTTTTTTTTAAGTGCAAACATAGAAGGCAACAGAACAAGATGGAAATCATAGTCTTTTGTAACTTGATCATGGAAGTGATAACCCATCACTTTTGCCATATTCTATTTGTTAGAAGCAAGTCATTAAGTCCAGATTACAAAATAGCATGGTTAGCAGGAGGCAGGGGTCTTTGGCAGCCATCTTAAATGCTGCCTAACACCATTAGCTTAACCCCAACTGAGGGAAGATGACCAGTCTCAGATTCTCTCCATTTCCCTGAGAGACTATTGCTCACACCTCACACTTTATATGAACTGCTATTCTATTCTGGGTTCTCTGCGGCAAAATAAAAAACCAACTCTGGTTAACTTAAGCAAAAATGGCCTCTATAAAATTAGGCTTAGGCTTCTAAAAAAGTTCTTGATATTCTCAAAACTACCATTAGGTATGTAGTTTATGTTTTTTTGAATGAATGAGAAAATAAAGGTATAAACGAAGGTATAAAGAAATGAATTAAAAATTCTTCAGTAGTAGGCAGATGTTATCTGGTGGCATATTCAGCTTGGAAAAAACTCTTCAAAAACTTAATTAATATGAAGTTAGTTTCTAAAAAGCAGGATATCTATAATTACTCACTTGGAAAGTAATCTACAATACATTACTTGATGAAAAAAGCAAGTCCTTGCCAACATCCGCTGGATCATCGAAAAAGCAAGAGAGTTCCAGAAAAACATCTATTTCTGCTTTATTGACTATGCCAAAGCCTTTGACTGTGTGGATCACAATAAACTGTGGAAAATTCTCAAAAAGATGGGAATACCAGACCATCTGACCTGTCTCTTGAGAAACCTGTATGTAGGTCAGGAAGCAACAGTTAGAACTGGACATGGAACAACAAACGGTTCCAAATAGGAAAAGGAGTACGTCAAGGCTGTATATATTGTCACCCTGTTTATTTAACTTATATGCAGAGTACATCATGAGAAACGCTGGGCTGGAAGAAACACAAGCTGGAATTAAGATTGCCGGGAGAAATATCAATAACCTCAGATATGCAGATGACACCATCCTTATGGCAGAAAGCGAAGAAGAACTAAAGAGCCTCTTGATGAAAGTGAAAGAGGAGAGTGAAGAAGTTGGCATAAAGCTCAACATTCAGAAAACTAAGATCATGGCATCCGGTCCCATCACTTCATGGGAAATAGATGGGGAAAAAGTGGAAACAGTGTTAAACTTTATTTTTTTGGGCTCCAAAATCAATGCTGATGGTGATTGCAGCCATGAAATTAAAAGACACTTACTCCTTGGAAGGAAGGTTATGGCCAGCCTAGATAGCATATTTAAAAGCAGAGACATTACTTGGCCAACAAAGGTCCGTCTAGTCAAGGCTATGGTTTTTCCAGTAGTCATGTGCGGATGTGAGAGTTGGACGGTGAAGAAAGCTGAGTGCCGAAGAATTGATGCTTTTGAACTGCGGTGTTGGAGAAGACTCTTGAGAGTCTCTTGGACTGCAAGAAGATCCAACCAGTCCATCCTAAAGGAGATCAGTCCTGGGTGTTCTTTGGAAGGACTGATGTTGAAGCTGAAACTCCAATACTTTGGCCACTTGATGTGAAGAGTTGACTCATTGGAAAAGACCCTAATGCTGGGAAGGATTGGGGTCAGGAGGAGAAGGGGACGACAGAGGATGAGATGGTTGGATGGCATCACCGACTCGATGGACATGGGTTTGGGTAACCTCTGGGAGTTGGTGGTGAACAGGGAGGCCTGGCGTGCTGCGATACATAGGGTCGCAAAGAGTCGGACACGACTGAGCGACTGAACTGAACTGAGAACATGAACTTGTTCTAAATGAAATCTGGCTACATTAATCCCAAGAAGTGATGGCTTAGTGGTAAAGAATCTGCCTGCCAGTGCAGGAGACGTGGGTTCAGTCCCTAATCGGAGAAAATTCCACATGTCACAGAGCAGCTGGGCCCATGTGCCACAACTACTGAGCCTGTGCTCTGGTGCCCAGGAACCCCAACTGCTGAGGCCATGTGCTGCAATTAATGTAGTCCCTGAACCCTACAGCCTGTGCTCTGCAACAAGAGAAGCCACCGCAATGAGAGGCCTGGGCACTGCAGCCAAGAGTAGCCCCCGCTCTATGCACAGCAATGAAGCCCAAAGCAGCCAAAAATAAATAAAAAGTTTTAAAAAAGAAAACAGATTAACCCCAAGAAGTTATCCAGAAGCAAAATCCAGGACAGTCATGGTGAAACTAAAAATTGGAGATTTGGAGATTTTTTAAGAGAATTAGAGAAGGGAGCCTCCCAGAATACCCTGGACACTTCAATCAATATTGGTGACTCTGCAATGCCAATGCAGGAAGCAGTTTGTAAATTTTTTATTGCATTTCCTTATCATCCCAAAACTTAGTGGCTTAAAACAATGGCAATCATTATTTTATTTTTCTTGGTCACTGCTTAACTCAGCTTAACAGTTCTTGATGGCATCTCTCATGTAGTAGTCAAACCATGGTGGGGACCTGAAGGCTTTCTCATGATCAGAAGCTCAGCTGCGGTTTCAACTGGATCACCTGCCTGTTGCCTCTCTATGTGGCCTAGGTCTCCTCACAGCTGGATTCCATGAAGGAGTGTCCCAAGAGGACAGAGGCAGACAGAAGCTTGATCTGCTTTTATGACCTAGCCTTGAAAGTTCCATATCACCTCTTTTGCATTCTATTTATTAGAAGCAAATTACTAGGGACAACCCATACGTAAGGGAAGGGAAATAGACTCCACTCCTGTCGGAGAGAATCTCTAAGAATTTGTGGCCATGTATTCAAAACCACCATAGGAACTATTAGGGAGACTGCTCTGGGCTCTGCAAGCAAAAGCTTCCTGGGCAAATGCAGTGTTTGAATCATGAAAGGGACACACATCAACTTTAGGAAATACAGAGGGGGAATGGGCTCAGGATACGCAGCAGCCTAGGGTGTGGAGCAGAAGAGTCCATTCCCCGTGCCTAGTGCGGGACCTCATCCCGGGTGCCCAGCTTGCCTACTCCTCAAGTTGGCTCCTTCCTGGGCAGTGCAGTCTGACCTGGCAAAGGATGAAGAGAGACCTGTTTCCCAGCATGATTCTGCCACCTACGAACTCTTAAACTTGGATGAGTTACTCTTTATCTCTTTAGGGCTTTTATCGGTCAGGGCCCTGGCAGAAAACAGATGACACACTCGATGGGGTAATTTGAGAAGAGTTTAATAAAGGGACTATTTACAAAGGTGTGGATAAGGTTTAGAATAACCATGAGGGATAGAGTGGTCCTCCGGGAGTAGACCTGAGACTAGGAGCAAGAGGGCTGTCATCTCCCCTGGGCCTGAAGGACAAAACCTGGAGACAGAGAGGCTGTGAGGAGGTCTACCCTATGGGGGGTGGGGCCCTTCAGTAACAAATGGGGAACAAACACCTCTCTCCTCTGTGGGTCACCTCCTGTTGGTGCTCCCCATTAGCCAAACCCAAGCGGAAGCTGGAGGAGGAAGGAGCTGGCTGATGCTGTCTCAGCAGCTCAGCCTCTGAGGACACAGAGTGGGTGGAGAGGGGTGGAGAGCAGATCTGGATGGGGGTGGTGCAGAGATTAAATGGAAAATGAATGAAGAGTACCTGGCCTAGAGAAGACAATCAGTAGACTTTAGTTCCAACTCACCGCTCAAAAGATGTAGAAAAGGTGATGCTTCCAATTCACCGGGCTATACTTGGCATAAAATGCATACAGGCGTATCCAAACACAAAACGTTTAAATGCACTTTTGTCCTTTCTCCACAGGAAGGAGAAAAGAGAAACAATGCCTCTCTGGGAAGTATATCAAAGCTGATAGCAGCATCTAGTGGTTGTTTAATACATGGGGAAATGTGAGGATCAACATATACCCCTCAAGCCGACTGTCATAAACCTTAGTGATGGTTTCCATCCAAATGTGACCAATTTGTCTAGGCCTCCTAGAGTCTGGACACCATGTTTTTAATCACACCTTTTTTGGAACCCATCTAAAGATACAACTAGGCAAAAGGTGCCAGCAGAGGATTCAGAACAAATTTCAAAATCATAATGAGATGGGCTGCCTAACAAAAATGAAAACTGATATTAAAGAGATATAGGCACGCCCATGTTCATTGCAACATTATTCACAATAGCTAAGGAAACAAAGTGTCAACAGATGAATCGGTAAAGATAACATATATAATAATATATAATGTGCATAATCTGTTATATATAGAGTGTAATTCTATTTTATTCCACGCAGGTTCAATTCCTGGGTCCAGGAAGATGCCCTGGAGAATGAAATGGCAACCCACTCGAGTATTCTTACCTGGAAAATCCCATGGATGGAGGAGCCTGGTGGGCTACAGTCCCTGGGGTTGCAAAAGAGTCAGACACAACTTAGTAACTAAACAACAACAATTCTAATATACGTAAGTATATACATATATGTATATATGTGTATTAATATTATATATATATATATATACACATAACTATATATTAGAATACTATTCAGCCATGGGATAAAAGGAAATCTTCCTATTTGCCTCAACATGGATGGACCTTGAGGATATTATATTAGTCAAACAGAGAAAGACAAATACTTTATGATATCTCTTATGGGTGGAATCTAAAAAACAAAATTTGAAGAAACAGAGTTGAATGTGGTTACCAGGGGCTCAGGGGTGGAGGAATCAGGAGAGATGTTATATAAGGGTATGTACAACTGGTAGATAAGTAAGTCCTGAAGGCTCACTTGTACAGGGATTATAGGCAACATTATCATATCATGTACACAGTAAAGTGATTAAAAACAACATAATCAGTGATTATAAAGTCAAACTTGCTGATACTAAATCTTTAATTGTTCCCATCACTTTGAAGAAATTGTACTTATGTGAAATGACAGTGTGTTAATGCTACATTGGCAATTGCATGGCAATGTAAAGGTATCAAATCAACATATTGTACACCTTAAACTCACACAATGTCTTATGTCAACTGTATCTCAATTTTAAAAAGGGAGAACTGATACTTGGTTGTCACTCATCAGCCAACACAGTGTAGTGTCCAGTTCACTTTGTTCTCCCTTTTCTTACTAGAAATACAATAAAAAGACACAAGTGATTTTTTTTAAAAAAGAAAATTACCTGTAATCCCACACCCTATCATAGCAATTTTCTTTTGAAGTGTGTTTTCTGGTCTTTGTTCATGTAAAGTCATATTATTTTACTACACCTATAGACCATTTTCTCCACTTAAGCGCTTTTCAGTGGTACAATGGTTCAACAAAGACTTCACAATTACCATTCTTTAATCACTGCATAATATCTTATTGAAAAGAAATGCTGTAGTTTATATAACATATACCTGTTGTGCATTTATGTTATTCTAGTTTTTTCTTTTTTTGAATAAGAGAATGCTATCACGGACACTTCCATACATCAAAGTTAGTCCTTCTTGAGGCTTATTTTTCCCACAACTCTTGAAACAAGATTCCAAGGTGTAGGCTTAAAGATGAGATACAAAACACCAAACATTGCGTGTTTAAGCTAAGTCCTACAATGTTGGGAAAGCTTCTGTTTTGTTAAAACAAATATGCTTGGGCCTCAGAAGGGCCATGATGTGGACTGGAAATATCTGTCAGACAGGACTGGGTGTACATTCTTGCCTTTGTGAGGTTGTGCATTGAAAAACAATACACCATGCTGAGATATCACTTGGGGATGGCTATTTTTTTTTAATGAAAAATAAGTGTTGGCAAGGATGTGAAGAATTTGGAACCCTCATACATTGCTGGTAGGAATATAAAACAATGCTGTCACTATGGAAAATAGCTTGGCAGTTCCTCAAAAAGTGAAATATAGAATTAGTGTATGATCCAGACATCCCACTTCAGGGCATATGCTCAAGAGAACTGAGAGCAGGAACTTGAACACATATCTGTACACTAATGTTCACAGCAGAATTATTCACAACAGCCAAAAGGGGGAAACATCTAGGTGTCCAACAATGAATGATCAATGAGTAAACAAAAGGTGGTATGTCTATACAATGGAATATTATTTGGCCTTAAAAAGGAAGGCAATTGACACATGCTACAACATGGTTGAATCTTGAAAGCATTATGCTAAGTTAAATGAGCCAGACACAAAAGGACAAATATTGTATCATGCCATTTTATGAGGTGCAAAGAATAGGCAAATTCATAGAGATGGAAAATAGAATAGAAACATCAGGGCTGGATGGAGGAAAGAACATGGAGTTACTGTGTAATGGGTATGGAGTCTTCATTTGGAATGATGAATTGGATACTGATGATAGCTGAACAACATTAGAAATGTACTTGCTGCTGCTGCTAAGTAGCTTCAGTCGTGTCCGACTCTGTGCGACCCCTAGACGGCAGCCCATCAGGCTCCCCCGTCCCAGGGATTCTCCAGGCAAGAACCCTGGAGTGGGCTGCCATTTCCTTCTCCAATGCATGGAAGTGAAAAGGGAAAGTTAAGTCGCTTAGTCATGTCCGACTCTTAGTGACCCCATGGACTGCAGCCCTCCAGGCTCCTCCATCCGTGGGATTTTCCAGGCAAAAGAGTACTGGAGTGGGGTGCCATTGAATTGTATGCTTAAAAGTGGTTAAAATTATAAAACTTATATTATGTATATTTTACCACAATAAAAAAGATATATAAATCCAGATGAAGCAAAGAGTAATTATAAATTCCATTATTGTAGTTTTATCAGTTTCCAGAGTGATGAAATTAGATGCACATGCTTAATGTACCTTGTTATCTGCTTAGTGAATATTATTACATGAATAAATGAATCAGATCTAATGGAAGTGTTATTGGATATATACAGAGGAGCAGTCACACAAACCTTCATGGCTGAATCCCTTTTTCCCATCTGTCTTTTAAATTTCAAAAGGAACATATATGAACTCATGGTTGTTATTAAAAATTATACACACTCCAACTGCAACTATGTGACAGTTCACTTTCACAGATTCTCTATCCTAATCCCACTCTCAAGCTTTTACTGCTGATGATAACTGGCTGAAACTGTCACCTGTGTGAACCTGCCAACGCTTCCCTCCCAACGTAGGCCAGGATCCTGGTCCAGCAGCCTCTTCTTAGGAAAGCCTCTTAAGTTCTCATGTCTGACTGACTCCTACTGCTGTCCTGTGAGAGACGCACACACACACACACACACACACACTTTTAAGATTGATGGGACTTCTGTAGCCTTTTTTTTTCTACCAGCAGTGCAGGCTTGAAGACCCCTGCTAGGTTGTGAGTTCCCTTATTTGCTTTGATTTCTATCTAGATTCTCTAGGTAGATAAAATTCCTGATAAAATTTTTATTCCTTGATAAAACCCAGATGCCTGAATCAGGATTATTAGTTGCAAACAACTGAAGCCAATTCTGAAAGATTTAAGGAAAATGAAAGGTACAGAGCGTACATGGGGAGACTTGGAGACGGGAGGCCTGGAAAACAGGTCCAGGGGAAGCTATGCAGCCTGAGCCACGGCAAATATTATGCTGAAAAATGAAACCAGTGATATAAAATTAGGCCACTGCAGCATCCACTTGGTCTGTCCACATGGAATCTGGGACATCACTACTGGACCCACCGTCAGCCCTGGACTCTCTACTACCACTGTTGCTGGGATACCTGCACTGTCCCAGGACCTGGGTGGTATCCTTGTTGCAGCTGATGATCCTGAGAGGATTCTCCACACCTCTGGCTCTCACTGCAGGTTCTAGGGACTGCAGCTGACTGACTAACCTGTGTTGTACGTGCATGTGCATATGACCTGTTTGCAAAGGAAATGGGAAAAGCGGGTGGGTGTCCAGCCTCTATGACTTTCACTGTAGAAAACGATGATCTCTGCCTCCGACCGAGAGACACAGACATGTTCATGCTTGGCAGCTTTAAAAAAGAGTCAAAACTACATTCTACCCATCTTCAGCTAGATTCTTCTGGCCTCCTGTGTCACTGTGCTAATTACTGTCCAGAACAGAGGATCCTGGCCTATGTTGGGAGGGAAGCGTTGGCAGATTCACACATCTGACAATTTCAGCCAGTTATCATTAGAAGTAAAAGCTTGAGAGTGGGATTAGGATAGAGAATATGTGAAAGTGAACTGTCACATAGTTGCAGTTGGAGCGTGTATAATTTTTAATAACAACCATGAGTTCATATGTTCCACATTACTCTGTAGTCTATATTGGCGTTACTGAAGATTCAAAGAAAAATAGAGAATTCCCTAGCAGTCCAGTGGTTAAGATTTTGCACTTTCACTGCCAAGGGCCTGGTTGGATCCTTGGTCAGGGAACTAAGACCACACAAGCCACATGACACGGCCAGAAAAAAACATCAAGTGAAAATTGATCTCTGATGCTGGCAATGAATGACATTTGTTAGGATGCAGATGGGGCTTGTGTGTGTGCATGTATATGACATGTGAAGTCATTTTATTACATTCTTATTAGATTTGATGATATCTTTCTTGTTGGGTTTGTCTCAAATTTTTAAAAATATAGGTAATACATTTACCGGGTTCCAATATAAACAGTATAAAAATATCCATGCTTAGAAGTGTTGCTTGCACTCACATCCCCATCTGCCCATTACCTCCCTATCTGCTCTCTGGAGAGAACCATATTTATTCATTTATTGTGGATTCTTCCAGTATTTATTTATGCAAATAAAAGAAAATATAGATAAGTGTCTACTACTCATGAAGTTGTTTCATTGAATATGTACAGCTTTTTGTATGTCAATCACACCTCAATAAAGTGGTTTATTTTATATATTTTTTTATCTCCTTCTTACAAAAACAGGTAGTATGTTAAGGGCAGTGTTTTGTTCCCTACCTTTTCATTTAACAATATTTTCTAGAGAAATTACCATATCCATATATAAAAAGGTTTCTTAATCTTTTTTAAAAATACCTGCCACTATATGTATGAACCATGGTTTATTTAATCAAAAACCCACAAATGGACATAGGAATTTTCAATATTTACTGTTAAAAACCATCTTATAGTAAATAAAATTGTAAACACAGCATTTTAATTTTAATGAATATTAATGAAATTAAGACACTTACTCCTTGAAAGAAAAGCCATGACCAACCTAGAGAGCATACTAAAAAGCAGAGACATTACTTTGCTGACAAAAGTCCGTCTAGTCAAAGCTTCGGTTTTTCCAGTAGTCACGTATGGATGCTTTTGAACTGTGGTGTTGGAGAAGACTCTTGAGAGTCCCTTGGACTACAAGGAGATCAAACCAGTCAGTCCTAAAGGAAATCAGTCCTGATGTTCACTGGAAGGACTGATGCTGTAGCTGAAACTCCAATACTCTGGCTACCTGATGCAAAGAAGTGACTCATTGGAAAAGACCCTGATGCTGGGAAAGATTGAAGGCAGGAGGAGAAGAGGAAGACAGAGGATGAGATGGTTGGATGGCATCACTGACTCGATGGACATGAGTTTGAGCAAGCTCCGGGAGTTGGTAATGGGCAGGGAAGCCTGGTATGCTGCAGTCAATGGGTTGCAAAGAGTCGGACACAACTGAGCAACTGAACTGACCTGAACACAGCGTTTTGTCTATATGTAGGAATATCTGTCAGATACATTCTCAAAAGTGAGACTGCTGGGTCAAAATGTATGGGCATTTATAATCTGGCAGATATTGCCAAATTCCCTTCTTTAGGGAAGGTGCCATTTTGCATCTGAACCAGCTATGCTTGAGCTGCATATATATGTGACTTTCCTACATGACTGCTTTCCCACGGTCTCAGCAAGTGTGTTACTAGTCTTTTGAATTTTTGCCAATTTGATAGGTGAGAAATGCAATCTCAGTGTGGTTTAGGTTTGCATTCTCTTTTTATAAGTGAAATTGAACATTTTTCATATATTTAAGGGCAATTTGTATTGCTTTTTCTGAAAGTTACATGAATGCCTTTCAACATTTTTCTGCAGAAATTTTCTGCATAAATTGTTGGTCCTTGACTTCTCAATTTTCAGAAGTTCCTGATTATTAATTAATGAGAGATTGGCCTTTGTGATCTGAATTTGCTGTACCTCGATATTAGCTCTTAGTTCCCCAATCAGGGAGCAAATCTGGGCCCCCAGCAGTGAAAGTGTCCAGTCCTACCTAACCACTGGACTGCCAGCAAATTCCCTGAATTGCAAATTTTTTTAAAACCCTAAAAATAAGTTCAACTGACACATAATTTACATACAATAAAATGTTCCTCTTTTGAGTACAATCAGATGAGCTTAGAAAAACATACACACAACATGTTACCAGTATTGCAATCAAGATACAAAACAATTTTATCATATCTAAACATTCCCCTTGTCCATCCCCAGGAGATCTCCAGCCACCTCTCTCAGACCCAAGAAATCCCATCTCTTCTTCCTCTAGCTATAGATTTGTTTTTCCTAAATTTTATGTAAATAGGATGTACAGTATGTACCTTTTTGTCTGGCTACTTTTGCTTAGCAGATTGTTTCTGATACTTAACCAAATTGTGTATCAATAGTTCATTTTTTTTCTTTTCCCCCCTTTTCCTGCATAATATACCACTGTATGGATACACAGTCATATTTATCCATTTACCTGTTGATGGATATTGATATTGTTTCCATATTCTGACTATTATGAATAACATGAATGGCTTCCCTGGTGGCTTAGAGGGTAAAGAATCTGCCCGCAATGCAGGAGACCCAGGTTCGATCCCTGGGTCGGGAAGATCCTCTGGAGGAGGAAATGGCAATCCAATCCAGTATTCTTGCCTGGAGAATCCCATGGACAGAGGAGCCTGGCAGGCTACAGTCCAAGGGGTCACCAAGAGTTGGACACGACTGAGCAACTAACTGGAGAAGGCGATGGCACCCCACTCCAGTACTCTTGCCTGAAAAATCCCATGGACGGAGGAGCCTGGTAGGCTGCAGTCCATGGGGTCGCAAAGAGTCGGACACGACTGAGCAACTTCACTTTCACTTTGCACTTTCATGCATTGGAGAAGGAAATGGCAACCCACTCCAGTGTTCTTGCCTGGAGAATCCCAGGGACGGGGGAGCCTGGTGGGCTGCCGTCTATGGGGTCGCACATGAAGCGACTTAGCAGCAGCAGCAGCAGCAGAACAACTAACACTTTAACTTTCATAACATGAATATTCATGTATAAGTCTTTGTATAAATATATATATTTTTTCTCTTGGGAGTACAATTGCTGTATCTTATGGTAAGAATATGTTTCATTTTATATTTTTTAAAAAAACTGCCAAAATGTTTTCCTATTGGTTTTAGCATTTCATACTCCTACCAGAAACAGATGAGAGTTCTAGTCTTTATAACCATAAATACTTGGCAGTCTTTGTAGTTCTAGTTGACCTACTGGGTATGTAGTGGTATCTGATCATTGTTTTACTTTGCATTTCTCTGATGATTACAGATGGTGAGCATATTTTCCTATGTTTTTTGACTGTTCATATATCTTCTTTGGTGAGCTTTTTGTCCATATTTCACCAGGCTTTTCTCTTTTTTCCTTAATGAAAGAGTTCTTTATATATGTTGAAAACAAGTCCTTTGTCAGTTTGTGTATTACAGATATTTTCTCAGGTCTGTGACTTGTTTTTTCATTTTCTTAATGATGTCTTTCAAACAGCAGTTTTACATTTTTTTTTGAAATTTACTTTATCATTTTTTCCTTCATGATTTGTGCTTTTTGTGTCCTATCTAAACTGTATTTGTCTACCCCAAGGTTGCAAAGGTTTTCTCTTATGTTTACCTCCAAATGTTTTATAATTTTAGCTTTTACAATTAGTCTATGATCCATTTTTACTTATAGCTTTATCAAGATATGTCACATACCATAAATGTCACCCTTTTAAAATATACAATTCAATAATTTTATTATATTCAGAGTATACTGTAAAATTTTTGAACATTCTTGTCATCCATCAAAATAAACTTCACATGGGGGCAGAGGGAAGGTGTATGTTCATCTTTAGTAGACACTGAGCACATTTCTCCAAAGTGTGTGTGTTGTGTTGTTAGTCGCTCAGACGTATCTGACTCTTTGTGACTCCATGGACTGTAGCCTGCCAGGTTCCTCTGTCCATGGAATTCTCCAGGCAAGATTACTGGAGTGGGTAGCCATTCCCTTCCCGACCCAGGGATTGAATCTAGGTCTCCTGCATTGCAGACAGATTCTTTACCAACTGATTGACCAGGGAAGCCCAAAGCAGTTGTATTAATTCACTTTCCTACCAGCAATGAGAGTTCTAATTGCTCTACATCCCTGCCAATACTTGGTGCATATGTGCTCAGTTGCTTCAGTCATGTCTGACTCTTTGCAACCCTGTGGACTGTAGCCTGCCAGGCTCCTCTGTCCATGGGATTCTCTAGGCAAGAATACTGTAGTGAGTTGCTATGCATTCTTCCAGGAGATGTTTCTGACCCAGGGATCAAACACGCGTCTTCTGCATTGCAGGTGGATTCTTTACCACTGAGCCACCCGAGGAAGCCCCAGTACTCAGTATTGCTAGTCTTTTTTATACTAGCAACTGTAGGGGTATAGTAATATCTCATTGTAGGTTTAATTAGCATTTGCTTGACGAGTAATGATGTAGAAAACTTTTGTTTGTTTTTTGCCCATTTGGCATCTCCTTTTTATGAAGTAATTGTTTAAATTTTTGGCTAAAAAAATTGGGTTATCTTTCTTAAAAAAAAAAAACAGCTCCATCTGTAATTACTAGCAGTAACTACCAGTTACTCCCAACCCCCCCTCCTCATGTCCTTCCATCACTAACCTACTTTATTTTGGATTTGCCTATTTCAGAAAAGTCATATAAGTGGAATCATACAATTTATGGCTTTTTGTAACTGGCTTTTAAAACACAGTGTAATGTTTTTGATGTTTAGTCATGTTGTAACATATATCAGTACATTACTCCTTTTTATTCCTGAAGAGTAATCCATTGTAGGGGGATTTCCCTCATGGCCTAGTTGTTAGGATTTCTGCTTTCAATGCCGGGCCCGGGTTCAATTCCTGGCTATGGAATTGAGATCCCGCAAGCTGCTCAAAAACGGCCAAAAGTAAAAGTCCATTGTAGGTATATACAACATGTTGCTTATCCATTCATCAGTTGATGGACATTTGAGTTGTTTGAACAGTCATGTTTAAGTTTTTGTATGAACGTGTTTTCAGTTCTTTTGGGTATACACTGAGGAGCAGAATTGCTAGGTCAAATGATAACACTGTATTTACCTTTTATATGAAGTGCCAAACTTTTTCACAGTGGCTGCACCATTTACATCCCTATCAGTCATGTATGAAGGTTCTCCACACTCTTGCTAACATTTGTCATTTTCCATTTTTAATTTTTAAAACCTTTGTTGGCTCTATTGTGTGGCATGTGGGATCTTAGCTCCCTGACCAGGGATCGAAACTGCATTCCCTGCACTGGAAGCATGGAGTCTTCCCTGGACCACCAGGGAAATCCTTTCATTAAAAAAAAATTAAAGCCATTATAATAGACACGAAATGGTAATTTATTGTGGCTTTGATTTGCATTTCCCTACTGGCTAATGATGTTGAGCATCTTTGCTTATTGGTCATTGTATATCTTTTTTTTTTTTTGAGAAATGCGTATTCCAGTATTTTGCCCAATTTTAAATTGGATTTTTAAAATTGTTAGGTTGTAAGCGTTCTTTATATATTCTGGATATAATCAGTCCTTTATCAGACATATAATTTACAGTCATCTACTCCCATTCTATGGTTGTCTTCACATTCTTGATGGTGTTCTTTGAAACTCCAGTGTTTAATTTTAATGATGTCTTAAGTTATCTATCCCCACTTTGTTTTCTTGTGTTTGGGGGGTTATACCCAGCTTAAGGTTATGAAGATTTTTTTTTGTTCAGTGTTTTCTTCTAAATGTTTATAGTTTTAGCACCAACAGTTAGGTATATGATCCATTTTGAGTTAGTTTCTTAGAGAAGTGAATGCAGTGCCGAACAGAGGAGGCAGGAACCCGAAGGCGAGCGGGAGCTAGGCAGGGACCATGGCCGGGATCACCACCATCGAGGCGGTGAAGTGCAAGATCCAGGTTCTGCAGCAGCAGGCCGATGATGCAGAGGGCCGAGCGCCTCCAGCGGGAAGCGGGGGGAGACAGGCGGGCCCGAGAACAGGCTGAGGCTGAGGTGGCCTCCTTGAACCGTAGGATCCAGCTGGTTGAAGAGGAGCTGGACGGAGCCCAAGAGCTCCTGGCCACTGCCCTGCAAAAGCTGGAGGAAGCTGCGAAAGCCGCTGATGACAGCGAGAAATGTATGACGGATACTGAAAACCGAGCCTTAAAAGATGAAGAAAAAATGGAACTCCAGGAAATCCAACTCAGAGAAGCTAAGCACATTGCAGAAGAGGCAGACAGGAAGTATGAAGAGGTGGCTTATAAGTTGGTGATTATTGAGGGAGACTTGGAACGCACAGAGGAGCGAGCCAAACTGTCAGTCCCGTTGCCAAGAGACGGATGAGCAAATCAGACTGATGGACCAGAACCTGAAGTGTCTGAGTGCTGCTGAAGAAAAGTACTCTCAAAAAGAAGACAATTATGAGGAAGAGATAAAGATTCTTACCGATAAACTCAAGGAGGCAGAGACCCGCGCTGAGTTTCCTGAGAGATCGGTAGCCAAGCTGGAAAAGATAATTGATGATTTGGAAGATAAACTGAAATGCACCAAAGAGGAGCACCTCTGTACCCAAAGGATGCTGGATCAGATTCTGCTTGACCTGAATGAGATGTAGAGCATCCCAGTATCGCCCTGCCGCTGCTCCTCCCTCTCACCCCAACTCCGCTGAGGCCAGCCTGCCCGAAGCTGACCTTTAAACTGAGGGCTGATCTTTAACTGAAAGGCTGCTTTCTCCTTTCACCACCTCTCCCACCCCTCCACTCCTGTGTCCTTTCGCCAAAGTGTCTCTGCCTCTCCCCAGAGATTCCAGTTGGGCTAGAGGCTGAGCACCTTTAGGAACAATGTTTAAAGGAATGTGAGCACAATGCAGAGTGTCTTTAAAAGCATGTTGTGATGTACACATTTTGCAATTACCTTTTTTGTTGTTGATGTAACAATCATTTGTAAAAAGCATTCCAGATAATTCCGTAGTTCTGAAGCAGCAGTCTAATCCCTTTATCACTTTTGGAAGGTAACGTTTGGGCTTAATGCATGTTGCCTTCTCCAGAGAGAAAGGGAAAAGGTATGGGCCTGCCTCACTGAGAGCCTAGCAGGCCAGAGAAAGGCTCCATTTGGGGAAACCTCATTGCTCTGTAAAAAGTAGCCACTATGGAGAACAGTGTGGAGATTCCTTAAAAAAACTGGGAATAGAACTGCCATATGACCCAGCAATCCCACTGCTGGGCATACACACCGAGGAAACCAGAATTGAAAGAGACGCGTGTACCCCAATGTTCATCGCAGCACTGTTTACAATAGCCAGGACATGGAAGCAACCTAGATGTCCATCAGCAGACGAATGGATAAGGAAGCTGTGGTACATATACACAATGGAATATTACTCAGCCATTAAAAAAATACATTTGAATCGGTTCTATTGAGATGGATGAAACTGGAGCCCATTATACAGAGTGAAGTAAGCCAGAAAGAAAAACAACAACAGAGTATATTAATGCATATATATGGAATTTGAAAGATGGTAACGATAACCCTATATGCGAGACAGAATAAGAGACACAGATGCATAGAACAATTTTGGACTCTAAGGGAGAAGGTGAGGGTGGGACGTTCTGGGAGAATAGCATTGAAACATGTATATTATCATATGTGAAACAGAACACCATTCCAGGTTCGATGCATGAGACAAATGCTCAGGGCAGGGGCAATGGGATGACCCAGAGGGATGGGATGGGGAGGGAGGTGGGTGGGGTGTCCAGGAGGGGGAACACATGTAAACCCATGGCTGACTCATGTCAATGTATGGCAAAACTATTACAATATTGTAAAGTAATTAGCCCCCAACTAAAATAAATAAATTTATAAAAAAAAAAAAGTACCCGCCAAACCAGAAAGATGATTCCAGGAGGGCGGAGTTAGCAAAAAAAAAAAAAAAAATGCTGTTCAGGTTTTCAGCTTTATGGTATCTTTGGACAACTTTTTTTTTTCTTTTTTCATCAGAAGTGACCAAACAATTAAGATGGTGAAACATCTGAGACCAAATCCTTGTCCCAGCTCTACCCTGTTTCCAACTGCTCACAGAATGGATCATGTGCCCCTTATGCTGAAGTGACCACTTATTTGCTCTCCTGCCTCCTTGAAAGAAAGGAAAGAAAATTATGTTTTGCCACAGATTTAGCCATATGAAACTCATCTCATCACCCTTTTCTGGGTCTGAAGCTGCTGTCTCTAAAAGTGCCATTTCATTGTCCTTTGTTAGTGCTAGAGAAATCTTGAAAAGCTTATGTACAAAACTTTTTAAATTTTATATTATTTTGGAACTTTGCTTCTTTGGGGTTGGGGCACACGGGTCACCCCTCTGCCTGTGAGAGCTCTCTACAGTTTGTGGGCTAGCAGTGTGTGCTGATATTTTAAAGTTTCTTTCCCTACCCAATCCTCCTTTTTTGATGAGGCTTCAGTAAGTTCTGTTAGGTGTGCATCCTGCAGCTTAATTGGCTTAAAATGTTCTCTCCTTTGGTGTGGTCTCTTTGGGGACCAAGTGGGAGGAAAAAACCAATAGCGTAACTGTTTTGATACTGAAAATTGATAAATGTCTTTTTGAAATAAAGAACCAGTCCCTCCAACCCTCAAAAAAAAAAAAAAAAAAGAATTAGTTTCTTTCCATATGATGTGAGCTAGTTCATTTGCATGTTGATATCCAGTTGTCCCAGCACCATTTGTTGAAAATACTATTTTTTCCCTTTGAACTGTCTTGACATCTTGTCTAAATCAATTGACCATAAATGTAAAGGCTTATTATTCTTGGACTTTCAATTCTACCTTATTGATCTATCTAGCTATGCTTATGCCAGCACTACACTATAGCTTTATGGTGAATTTTAAAATTGAGAAGTATAAGTCTGCCAAATTTGTTCATTTTTTTGCAAGATTATTTTTGGCTATTCTGAGTCTCATTCATTTCCATATGAATTTTAGAATCATCTTCTAAATTACTGCAAAAAAAGTGAGACTTTGCTAGAGATGTACTGAATCTTTAGAACAATTTGGGCAGTACTGACATCTTACTACTGTCTTCCCACCCATGAGAGTGGAATGTCTTTCTATTTATTCAGATCTTCATTAATTACCTTAAACAATGATTTTGCAGTTCTCCATGTACAAACCCTACATTTTTTCTGTGAAATTTATTCCAAATATTTTATTCTTATTGCTGATATTGTAAATGGGATTATTTTATTAATTTCACTTTCAGATTATTCATTAATAGGATATAGAATAGGATATATTGAGCTTATATCATGCAACTTTGCTGAACTTTACTAGTTACCAGTTTTTTAGTGCAATTTCTAAGATTTTCTATATAAAAGATCATGTCAACCACATATAAAGATAGTTTAATTTCTTCTTTTGCCGTCTGAATTTCTTTATGTTACCTAACTACACTGGCTAGAACCTTCAACCTTCAATGTCGTTGCTGTCGCTTCATCATTAAGTCATGTCCAACTCTTTAAAACTCCATGGACTGTAACCTGCCAGGTTCCTCTATCCATAGGATTTCCCGGGCAAGAGTACAGGAGTAGGTTGCCATTTCCTTCTCTAGGGGATCTCCCCAACCCAGGAATCGAACCCAGCTCTCCTGCATTAGCAGGTGGATTCTTTATCACTGAACCACCAGAGAAACCCAGAATCTCCCATACAATATTGAATATAAGTGGGGAGAGAGAACATTCTTATTTCTGATGTTAGAGGGAAAACAGTCTTTCACCATTAAGTATGTTTGTTACCTGTGGAATTTTCATAAAAACTGTTTATAATCCCAGGAAATTTCCTTCCATTCTTAATTTGTTGAGTGCTTTTGTCATGAAGGGTTGTTCAATTTTGTTAACTGCTTTTCCACATCTATTCAGGTGACCATGTATTTTTGTTCTTTATTCTATTAAATATAATGTATTAGGGAATTCCCTAGCTGTCCTGTGGCTAGGACTCTGAGCTTTCACTTTTGAGAGACTGGGTTCAATCCTTGGTTGGCAGAGCCAAGATCCTGCAAGCTGCATGGTACAGTAAAAAAAAAAGTGTACTAGTGTTTATAGTATTTGTTTAAAATACTTTTTATTTTTGTAAGGTTAGTTGTGATGCCTCTTCCTTCATTCCTAATCTTATTTATTTAAGTCTTCTCTATTTCTTGTTCATTCTACCTAGATTTGTCAATTTTGATAATATTTTCAAAGGAAAAAGCTTTGGTTTTGTTGTCCCTATAAAAATTCTCTATCTCATTAGTTTCTGTCTTGATCTGTATTATATCTTCCCTTCTGCTTGCCTTGGGATTAGTTTGCTCTTCCTTTCCTATTTTCTTTTCTTTCCCCCAGCTGTAGTATGATATAATTGACATATAACATTGCCTAAGTTTGAGGTGTACAATGTTTGATTTGATACACTTATATCTGAATGCAGAGTTCCAAAGAATAGCAAGGAGAGATAAGAAAGCCTTCCTAAGTAGTCAGTGCAAAGAAATAGAGGGAAATAATAGAATGGGAAAGACTAGAGGTCTCTTCAAGAAAATTAGGGATTCCAAGGGAACATTTCATGTTCCCATGAAAGATGGGCACAATTAAGGATAGAAATGGTATAGACCTAACAGAAACAAAAGATACTAAGAAGAGGTGGCAAGAATACACAGAAGAACTGTACAAAAAAGATCTTGATGACCCAGATAACCACGATGGTGTGATCACTCACATAGAGCTAGACATCCTGAAGTGCGAAGTCAAATGGGCCTTAGGAAGCATCACTACAAACAAAGCTAGTGGAGATGATGGAACTCCAGCTGAGCTATTTCAAATCCTAAAAGATGATGCTGTGAAAGTGCTGCACTCAATATGCCAGCAAATTTGGAAAACTCAGCAGTGGCCACAGGACTGGAAAAGGTCAATTTTCATTCCAATCCCAAAGAAGGGCAATGCCAAAGAATGTTCAAACTGCCACACAATTGCACTCATTTCATATGTTAGCAAAGTAATGCTCAAAATTCTCCAAGCCAGACTTCAACAGTATGTGAACTGAGAGCTTCCAGATGTTCAAGTTGGATTTAGAAAAGGCAGAGGAACCCACGAGATCAAATTGAAATATCCATAGGATCATAGAAAAAGCAAGAGAATTCCAGAAAAACATTTACTTCTGCTTCATTGACTACACTAACACCTTTGACTGTTTGGATCACAATGAATTGTGGAAAATTCTTAAAGAGATGGGAATACCAGACCACCTGACCTGCCTCCTGAGAAATCTGTAATCAGGTCAAGAAACAACAGTTAGAACCAGAAACGGAACAATGGATTGGTTCCAAATTGGGAAAGGAGTACGTCAAGTCTGCATATTGTCACTCTGCTTATTTAACTTATATGCAGAGTACATCACACGAAATGCTGGGCTGGATGAAGCACAAGCTGGAATCAAGATTGCCAGGAGAAATATCAATAACCTCAGATATGCAGACGACACCACCCTTATGGCAGAAAGTGAAGAAGAACTAAAGAGCCTCTTGATGAAAGTGAAAGAGGAGAGTGAAAAAGCTGGCTTAAAACTCAACATTCAAAAAATTAAGATCATGGCATCCAGTCCCATCACTTCATCACAAATATATGGGGAAACAATGGAAACAGTCACAGACTTTATTTTCTTGGGCTCCAAAATCACTGCAGATGGTAACTGCAGCCATAAAATTAAAAGACACTTGCTCCTTACAAGAAAAGCTATGACAAACTGAGACAGTATATTAAAAAGCAGAGATGTTATTTTGCCAATGAAGGTCCATATAGTCAAAGCTATAGTTTTCCCAGTAGTCACGTATGGATGTAAGAGTTGGACCATAAAGAAGGTTGAGTGCTGAAGAACTGATGCTTCTGAACTGTGGTATTGGAGAAGACTCTTGAGAGTCCCTTGGACTGCAAGGAGATCCAGTCAATTCTAAAGGAAATTAATCCTGAAAATTCATTGGAAGGACTGATCCTGAAGCTCCAATACTTTGGGCACTTGATGTGAAGAGCTGACTCAATGGAAAAGATGCTGATGCTGTCAAAGATTGAAGGCGAGAGGAGAAGGAGATGACAGAGGATGATATGGTTGGATGACATCACTGACTCAATAGACACGAGTTTGAGGAAGCTCCAGGAGTTACTGAGGGACAGGGAAGCCTGGCGTGCTATGGGGTCCATGGGGTCACAAAGAGTCAGACACGACTGAGCGACTAAACAACAACAAAGTAGATTTAGAGAGGCCTATATTTTAGGGAAAGTTTCGCATTTTTACCGAGGCATGGCCCACTTAGGACACCAAGGGATCGATTAGACCTCTCTGTTCTGGCTGATCAGAACTCAAGTGTGTTTCAGTGTTTTTGTGAGTTTGGGGAACCATTCAGCTCATAGATTTCTGGCTGGTCTTTATTCACCCTCTTGAAGTTTCATCCCATATATTCACATGATAGTACTCAGCAAAGATTCAGGGAGGTACCTGGAGATTTCTGGAATTCTTTTCTTGCATAATCCTCTCTGAACTCTGCCCTGCAGTTTCTAGCCACCTCAGATATCCTGAACTCTGACTCTTCATCTAAGCAAGATTGCTGGGCTATATTTGGATTCCTCTTCCTTATTCTATAGTTTGAAATATGCCTCCAGGCAGAAAGCTGTGGTGATCACAGAGCCCAACTCATTTGTCTCCTTTCTCTCAGGTATCACAATTGTGTGTTGCCTGTGATTTGAGGTCTGCGATCAGTTTCACATATTCTGTCTAGTGTTTTGCTTATTTGTCTTTTGGTGGAATGCTAAATCTGGTCCTTTTTATTCCATGACAGCTTGAAGTGGAAGTCTGTCATTTGTTTTGACAATTTGTTTCTAGAGTTTTTGTTTTGTTCTTTTTTCCACACAGGAATGTCTAGATTTTATGTAATCATATTTATTGAATTGTAGTCTGTGACTTCTGGATTTCAAAGAACTTTAATGTTAAAAGAGATATCCCCACTCCAAGTTTAGGAGGGCATTCTAGGCCGTTTCTTCATGCTGATTCTAATCTTGTTTTCCATGCAATTCATGTCCATGTAATTTTGACTTGAACCCTTCTAATCTCTTTGCCAGGTAATATTTGTCCTACCTGTCACCAAGGAAGTGGAACTTTATCTCAAATGTGTGAGGTGGGATTAATTTGGTATTTTACACATAATTCCCCCAAACAGTTATTTTATAACATAAGTTAGATGTCCTGAGTTCTTTTGGGCTTTATTTTTGACATCCAAGGCAACAGAAAGCTTTGGGAATCCTAAAACCCTTTCTATCAAAGTGGAATCTTTGTCACAAATTTTAAAAGCCTATTTTAGAATTCAAAGAGTTCTTTGATATCTATACCAATTTGAAGTAATTGACCTGTCTTGATCCAAGATTGGGAGATGGGCCTGGATGATTGGCCTGGGAAGGGCCACAAGGTACTAGCAAGTGAAAAGGGAAAAGCACAAAAATTAATATTTTAAAATATATTTCTACCATACCCTCTGTCTTCTGCACTTTCTGACACAGCAGCAGAGTAACCACCATCAAAAGAGCAAATAAAGTTAGCCTGTCACTGTCTCTTCTTCATTATGGGATTATTGCCTTTTTGGGTCAGTTGACAAACCAGCCTCTCCACATACGTGGTCTGCAACATGACCTTGGGTCTGCATGAAGTTCACTACAGAGAAATCGTCTTTGGAAACTGGAAAGAGTAACAAACTAGTTGTGTGAGTTTATTTGTAAGTTTTCCAGAATGCAGTTCACCAGATCAGGAAAACTGTATTACAATATTTAGAACCATTTTCTTATTAATGCGGTCACTCATCTTTGGATCAGCTTCCTTTTGGTGAACTTGGCTCTGTACTTTTCACTACCATAAACAAAACCTCTCTTGCAGTCATTTATCAATATTATATCTTCAGTTTACAACAGAAAACTCCATTTCTTGCTCCAAAAATTATTTATAATCAAATTTGGTATTACCTGTCTTATTTGAAACATCAGTTGAATTTACCATTTTATATGTCTTTTAAAATATTAAGGTGCTTTTCTTTCCAGGGGCTGGATTTTTTTTTCACTAGTGGGCAGATCTCTTCCCATTAGGAAAAGTGACCTATTAGCACAAAACTGAAGTAGAAAACTTATCCTGAGCTTGAAAACTAAGATACTGAGTACCCCTCTGTTGGCAGAGCTATCAGAGGATTTCCTGACTTGGCAGCACAGCCAAGGGAGACTCAGGCACAGAGCCCTGCTGCTGGATTCATAGAGTCTAAGGCAGAAACGGGCCTCACCTCCCACCCAGCACCCCATTCTGGCTAGCTAACTGCCTAGCCTCTCTTTGTTGTCCCCAAGCAAGGGTCAGTAAAACCAGCCTGTGGTCAAAGCTGGCTTGCTACCTTTTTACAAATAAAGTGTTACTGGAATACAGCCACACTCGTTCCTTGCCACGTTATCTATGACTGTTTGCATGTGACAATAACAGCACTAGGCAACTGCAACAGAAACTATATGGTCCAAAAAGATGAAAATATTTACCTACTGGCCCTTTGCAGAAAAAGCTTGCCAAACCCTGTCCTAGCACACTGGAATTGTGGGGGAATTTTGGTATTCTCTTCTTTTTTAGGTTATTCCTAACTTGACATCAAGATGTGATTATTGCCCTCAAGCAACAGTTAGAACTGGACATGGAACAACAGACTGGTTCCAAATAGGGAAAGGATTACCTCAAGGCTGTATATTGTCACTCTGCTTATTTAACTCATACGCAGAGTACATCATGAGAAATGCTGGGCTGGATGAAGCACAAGCTGGAATCAAGACTGCTGGGAGAAATATCAATAACCTCAGATATGAAGATGACACCACCCTTATGGCAGAAAGTGAAGAAGACCTAAAGAGCCTCTTGATGAAGTGAAAGAAGAGAGTGAAAAAGTTGGCTTAAAGCTCAACTTTCAGAAAACTAAGCTCATGGCATCCAGTCCCATCACTTCATGGCAAATAGATGGGGAAACAGTGGCTGACTTTATTTTTGGGGGCTCCAAAATCACTGCAAATGGTGACTGCAGCCATGAAATTAAAAGATGCTTACTCCTTGGAAGGAAAGTTATGACCAACCCAGACAGCATATTAAAAAGCAGAGACATTACTTTGCCAACAAAGGTCCGTCTAATCAAGGCTATGGTTTTTCCAGTGGTCATGTATGGATGTGAGAGTTGGACCATAAAGAAAGCTGAGCGCCGAAGAACTGATGCTTTTGAACTGTGGTGTTGGAGAAGACTCTTGAGAGTCCGTTGGACTGCAAGGAGATCCAGCCAGTCCATCCTAAAGGAAATTAATCCTGAATATTCATTGGAAGGTGGAGAAGGCAATAGCACCCCACTCCAGTACTCTTTTGCCTGGAAAATCCCATGGATGGAGGAGCCTGGAAGCTTCAGTCCGTGGGGTCGCTAAGAGTCGGACACGACTGAGCTACTTCACTTTCGCTTTTCCCTTTCATGCACTGGAGAAGGAAATGGCAACCCACTCCAGTATTCTTGCCTGGAGAATCCCAGGGATGGCAGAGCCTGGTGGGCTGCCGTCTATGGGGTCACACATAGTCGGACACGACTGAAGCGACTTAGCAGCAGCAGCAGCATTCATTGGAAGGACTGATGTTGAAGCTGAAACTCTAATACTTTGGCCACCTGATGTGAAGAGCTGACTCATTTGAAAAGACCCTGATGCTGGGAAAGATTGAAGGTGGGAGGATAAGGGGATGACAGAGGATGAGATAGTTGGATGGTATCACTGACTCAATAGGCATGAGTTTGAGTAAACTCCAGGAGGTGGTGATAGACAGGGAGGCCTGGCTTGCTGCAGTCCATGGGGTCGCAAAGAGTCGGACACGACTGAGTGACTGAACTGAACTGATTGCCCTCAAACCTCTTGGCTCCTCCATCCTGGCTGACTCCCATTTCCTACTTGCTAACAAAACATGGCATCTTAGTTTGAGTAGCCCTGGAAGCAGATTCTGCCATAAGGATTTAAATGAACATAATTTATTTCAGAAGTGCTCTCTGAAAATCCCATTAAGGGTTTGGAAAAGTAGGATAGGTAAGAAGTCATATGTTATCAAGCAAGTTACCAGAGATCAGTCCACTAAGGAACTCTGGAAGCCAATGTAGAACAGTTGGGTCAGTGTGCCGCCAGCTGAGGAGAGAGGGAACTGGGGTATTTATACACCCATTCCTGCATGTGATTAAGTAGAGGGCTGTGACCATGAAAGATGAACTCTCTGTCACTTCTGGACTGTTTTTGAAGACAATTAGATACAAATGCTAGCATTCAGAAGTCAGGCCAGCAAATAATGAAATGATAAAATTAAGAGTGTATAAGGTAAGGTATCGAAAGCATCTGCCACAGGAAAATGCAGAATACCAAGGTGACAACTTAAAGATCTTCAGGGCATAGGGGCTGGCTCCCATAAAAAAAGAAAAACAAAAAGTGCCTTGTGAAACATCTATTTGAAGAGAAAGGAGCGCATACTTCTGACTGTGTGACGCTGGCCAAGTTCCCTATAGTCCTGGGGGTTCGAGGTGCTCATCTATAAAACTGAGGTGAATCTATTGCCCTCCTTTCCTACCTGGAGAGGAGCAGTGCTTTATATTACTTTACCTTGGCAAAATTAATGCTCACCAATTTATTTAACACAGTTTTACTGTGGGAAGTTCAAAGCTGAGTATACAAGGTAATGTCTCTTTAATAAGCCAAAAAAAGAAATAACATATTCCAAACCACTGATAGATTAATCACACTGTTGTTCCAGGCAAGGGGAGAAGAAAAGAATAAAGTCCAAACTTAGCTTGTGATGTACCTTTATACAAGCTGGGAGGGGACAGACGCCTTAGCCAACTGCTAGCTAACATCCAGCTGCCAGCACAAAAGTCAAAGCTCCTTGTCGCTAGAGCACATTGCTAGGGAACGAAGGCACTGTTGTTGATGGGTGGGATGATCTCCTTGGAGGAGCTGTGGACAGGCTTTCCCCACTGCCAGTAAAAGACTCACACTTACCTTGCAGAAGCTGATGTCTAATAGTCTCCCAGACTATTAAGATCAGCAAAGGGCCGCCTGCCCAGACACTCAGTGTTTATGGGCATGCCTTGTTTTATTGCATTTCACTGTATTGCACTTGGCAAATATTTGCATTTTTTAAAAATAAATTGAAGGTCAGTGACAACCTTTTGTCGTCAAATGATGATTAGCGTTTTTTTAGCAATAGAGTATTTTTGAAGTATGTATGTTTTTTAGACATAATGCTATTACACTTAATGAAAATGAAAGTGAAAGTCACTCAGTTGCATCTGACTCTTTGCGACTCTATGGACTATACAGTCCATGGAATTCTCCAGGCCAGAATACTGGAGTGGGTAGCCTTTCCCTTCTCCAGGGGATCTTCCCAACCCAGGGATCGAACTCAGGTCTCCCACATTGCAGACGGATTCTTTACAAGCTGAGTCACAAGGGAAGCCCATTGCACTTAATAGACTACAGTATAGTGTAAACATAACTTTCACAGGTACTGGGAAACCAAAAATAAAAAGTATCACTTGCTTTATTGTGCTGGTCTGGAACCGAACCTGCAAAATCTTCACATTTTTTATCAGTAAGCCTCCAGTGAGGCCCCTCAGCAGTTGAGCCACTGAGTGCTCACCAGTGACAACAAATCAGATGATGACCTCTGGACACGACTTACTTCGTATCTATATTAAAACAATTTTACCTCTAAAAACAATTTTTTTTAATCTTTGCCATAAACATGTACATTAAAACAACTTCAGTCATAAACAAGTGGGTTTGAAAGCATATCAAACCAATACACAGCAGGCAGATAACTCATGAAACATCCAAAGATAGAGGGATTAAAATGTTGGAATATTTGCTTTTTTCCTGATAGAAACTCTTATTATTTTTACTGATGCTACGAAATACTAAGTATATTTCTAAGAAATATTATAAAATACTAAGATATATTATGAAAGTTTTTTTTTAATCCAGGAGAGTAGAAATAGGAAATTTGAAACCCTTCCCAAAGCTAGCCACTTGTAAAGTTTAATGTGCTGTATAACTTTCCAGATTTCCTATGTATACATAGATTTCTATTTTTACATAGAAGAACTCACAGGAAACATACTAATTTTTAATCTGCTTTAACTTGACAATATATTGAGGATATATTGATATATTGGCATACATTAAGAAATACAGATCTACCGTATCCTTTTTAATAGTTATATGGTATTCCATTGTGTGTTTATAACATAGTTTAACCAGTCTGCTCCTTTTTTTGAACCATTCTACTCTTGATGTAAAATAATTTTTCCAATTTGCCTATATAGTAAATAGAACTACAAGGAAAATCCTTGTGCATCTGTCTCTGCTTAGCTGGGCAGAAGTTTCTACAGCATAAATTTCTAGAAATAGAATCGCATAATCAAAGAGTATTCACATTCAATGATTTTGAAACTTTTCTCAACTGATAGATTGTATAAAATGATATGCCTAATCATAGAAGGTGAAGTCCAGTTTCAGCTAACACTGGGAGTTTTAATCTTTGGAGAAGTGTATTTTTCATATCTTTTGCCCATGCTTCAACTGGGGTACTGATTTTTTATTTAATCTATATGAGTTCTTTATGTACCAAGGATAGTACATCACCAAGATATTGTTGACAAAGTCAAGAGTAAGCTCTTTCTGGTGGAATGACCAGATACAGCATCACTTGATAAATTTACATATCTAAAAGTTACAAGGGCTTCCCTTGTGACTCAGTTGGTAAAGAATCTGCCTGCAATGCAGGAGACCTGGGTTCAATGCCTGGGTTGGGAAGATCCCCTGGAGAAGGGAAAGGCTACTCACTCCAGTATTCTGGCCTGGAGAATTCCATGGACTGTACAGTCCATGGGATCGCAAAGCGCTGGACATGACTGAATGACTTTCACTTTCACAAGTTACAAAAGGAACTCAGTGGTGCCAGGATACAACATAAAGAGATTATAAGCATTCTGCAAAACAGATGAGGGGTAGATAAATTCCCAGTTTTCCCCAAATCATTTCCTGGAACACACAGTTGCAGAAAATAAATCTCTACCTGGGAGTTGCATCATGCCCTGGAAAACTCAATTGCCCCTCCTCCAAGTCCAGCTTCAGTGCTGAAGCATTTTTGCATCTAGTCTGGTCTGAGCTGAAAGCTCCTTATCAATTTCAGGACGAAATTACATATAATCTCACTACAGGGTGTGGTACCCCAAAGCCTGGGCCAAGTGTATTCCTTAGCCTTCTTGCTGCATGACTGTCTAATCTGTAACATTAGAAAGTAATTGCTTAGGAGCAAAAGGGCAAGGGCAGAGAAGTCAGGACCAGAGGGCTTTATCTCCCTTAATCCCCATCAGCTCTCCTCAGGCCATCTTCCTCCCCTCCCCTCATCACTACTCAGATAGTTACATAAATTTCCTGTTGTTTTACAGTGAAATGTATAATTAAAAGCAACTTTGGAAAACTGCAGTTTGTATGAATCTGTAATACCCTGTTTAAGTGAAAAGACAGTGCAGCGCTATGCACATGTTGCTGGCAGCATAGCCTCTTGTGGCCTCTTCTGGAGTCTCTAAAAGGTGACGTGGTTTCCCCAGCTCAGGTGGGCAAGTCTGGCTCTGGGATTGGAAACGGATGGAGGGGAGTGTGAGGAGGAGCCTTCTCCTTGGCAAACTCTGGGCACCTCCAAGCCCCCTTATCATCTCTCACCAGTCACTTATAAATGACAAATGGAGGGGCAGAGTTATCTGCTCTAAAAGATATACCAGGTCCTGCCCTGCAGCCCCACACCCAGGCTGTCCTGCCCATACCTGTGGTAGGATTGGGGGGGAAAAAACAGACAGCCCCTTCAAGTGATGGGCGTGTGGGATAAGAGCCCCTTGACCCCGATGCCGACCTGCAATGTGCAGGTTTGGTCTTCAATCACTAACCCAGCTCAGCCAGTGCATCTTGACTTGAATTTCGTTTTAGGCAGTTGATTTTAGTTCAGCCATTTGAACGTGGCTTTCAACATCATGATGGGTTAGTTTCTGAGAAAATTTGAAAACAGAAAGTCTTTGTTCCATCTTTTAAAAGTTAATGAAAATATATCTAACAGATATTAAACCATTTATTTCCCTGCTGCAAAGCTCAGCCTATCAAATTTAACAGGCTCTGTGGAGATAAACCGTTCTTCAAGGAAAAAGTCATACTCTGGTTTTCCAATGGGCCCTGGTCAGGCCTGAAGTGAGCACAGGGAGTCTGCCTCCTGCAGCTGCCACACCTCCCAACAGAAGACCAGGGCACAATTTCAGGTCAGCAGCAAACCACATGGGTGGTTCTGTTGCTATTTGACTGATTTTCCCCCACTCTGTGGCTTCTGACTTTTTTCATTTTCAACATATTTTTGCACATGAAAGACCCCTTTTACAGATGCAGTCATTGAGCCCCAAGGGCTGCAGCGTCAAGGCCTAGGTCCTGTAGCAAGATGGCACCACAGCTGGGACTGAAGGTCGAATTCCAGGATGGCCAGGAAGCAAGAGGACAGGAAGCTGTTCTTTCATCATTGCCAGGGATTTCCAGCATTTTCCAGTTGTCCTAATACCAGAGGTGTCTCCATGTCCCTGAGTTAAGTGCTTCATGGAGATAAACAGCAGCCCAAGATGGGAGGGGGTGTAGAGAGTGGCACTGAGGCTCCAGTGCACAGAGGCCCATCCTTCCTTCCGCCCCCCAAGGCAGGCTGCTGACCAAGGCCTCAGGGCCTGCCTGCTGCACTCCTAGGGATTCTGTAAAACCCTCTCCCTCCACCCCATGTCTGTGTGCTGTGCCCTGGGAGCTAGCACCACCAGAGCCATCTTATCCCAGAATAGCCTGTCCCAGAATTCGATGTCAAAGCTCAAATTCCTCCTCCTCCCTTGGGCCCTTCAGTTGGAACCATTTGTTAGAACAATTAATTAGTTATCCACGTGTCTATCTGTCTCACCAGACTCTTGGAAGGTGGGAACTATTTCTTGTCTCTCTTGTAACCCCAGCGCCCTAGAGCCCAGCAGCACTTCCACTCCATATGGTGGCCAGTTCCCTTTCTTGAGGAGCCTCAGTGCCACCCAGTGGCGGGCTGGCTGTACTTACTAAGGCTACTTGCCGAGGGCTCGTCCGCTCTGTCCCCTGCGGTGGAGACCAGTTACTGCAGGAGGTGAAGGTCATCAATGGGTAAACTTCTTGGCGGGCGGCCGGGTGGGGGGAGGGCGGGGCCCTCTTGCACTTTCCAGCCAAGGTTAAAATGGTGCTGGAATGTCAGAGAAGCAGGCTCAGTGCCTTTGGAATCCTTGGGCACCAAGACTTGGCTCTAGGTTGCTGTATCTGCCTGAGACTCAGGTTGTTCTTCCTTCCTACTGTCCTTTCTCCCTTCCCACTCTACTAAAATGCACTTTCAGGAACAGCTCAGAAACCACTTTTTTTTTTAAATTAATTTTTTATTGAAGGATAATTGCTTTACAGAATTTTGTTGTTGTCTGTCAAACTTCAACACGAATCAGCCATAGGTATACATATATCCCCTCCCTTTTAACCTCCCTCCCCATCCACCCCTCTAGGTTGATACAGAACCCCTGTTTGAGTTTCCCGAGCCATACAGCTAATTTCCATTGGCTATCTATTTTACATATGGTAATGTAAGTTTCCATGTTACTCTTTCCATACATCTCACCCTCTACCCTCTCCCCATGTCCATAAGTCTGTTCTCTATGTTTGTTTTTCCTTTGCTGCCCTGTAAATAAATTATTCAGTACTGTTTTTCTAAATTCTGTATATATGCTTTAGAATATGATATTTACCTTTCTCTTTCTGACTTACTTCACTCTGTAAATAGGTTCTAGGTTCATCCAGCTCATTAGAACTGACTAAAATGCATTCCTTTTTATGGCTGAGTAATATTCCACTGTGTATATGTACCACAACTTCTTTATCCATTCATCTGTCAATGAACATCTAGGTTGCTTCCATGTTCTAGCTATTGTAAATAGCGCTGCAGTGAACAATGGGATACATGTGTCTTTTTCAATTTTGGTTTCCTCAGGGTATATGCCTAGGAGTGAGATCGCTAGGTCATATGGTAGTTTTACGGAGAAGGCAATGGTATCCCACTCCAGTACTCTTGCCTGGAAAATCCCATGGACAGAGGAGCCTGGTAGGCTGCAGTTCATGGGGTCACTAAGAGTCGGACACGACTGAGCGACTTCACTTTCACTTTTCACTTTCATGCATTGGAGAAGGAAATGGCAACCCACTCCAGTGTTCTTGCCTGGAGAATCCCAGGGACGGGGGAGCCTGGTGGGCGGCCGTCTATGGGGTCTCACAGAGTCGGACACAACTGAAGCAACTTAGCAGCAGCAGCATGGTGGTTTTATTCCTAGTTTTTTAAGGAATCTCCATACCATCTTCCATAGTGGCTGTATCAATTTACATTCCCACCAACAGTGAAAGAGCGTTCCCTTTTCTCCACACCCTCTCCAGCATTTATTGTTTGTAGACTTTTTCATGATGGCCATTCTGACTGGTGTGAGGTGATATCTCACTGTAGTTTTGATTTGCATTTCTCTATTGAAGAAAGTGGGGAAAACCACTAAACCATTCAAGTATGACCTAAATCAAATCCCTTATGATTATACAGTGGAAGTGACAAATAGATTTCAGGGACTAGATCTGATAGACAGAGTGCCTGATGAACTATGGACAGAGGTTTGTGACACTGTACAAGAGACAGGGATCAAAACCATCCCCAGGAAAAAGAAATGCAAAACCCAAAATGGCTGTCTGAGGAGGCCTTACAAATAGCTGTGAAAAGAAGAGAAGTGAAAAACAAAGGAGAAAAGGAAAGATAGTCCCATTTGAATGCAGAGTTCCAAAGAATTGCAAGGAGAGATAAGGAAGACTTCCTCAGCGATCAGTGCAAGAAATAGAGGAAAAGAATAGAATGAGAAAGACTAGAGATCTCTTCAAGAAAATTAGAGATACCAAGGGAATATTTTATGCAAAGATGGTCTCGATAAAGGACAGAAATGGTATGGACCTAACAAAAGCAGAAGATATTGAGAAGAGGTGGCAAGAATACACAGAAGAACTATACAAAAAAGATCTTCACGATCAGTTAATAATGATGGTGTGATCATTCACCTAGAGCCAGACATCCTGGAATGTGTAGTCAAGTGGGCCTTAGGAAGCATCACTACGAACAAAGCTAGTGGAGGTGATGGCATTCCAGTTGAGCTATTTCAAATCCTAAAAGATGATGCTGTGAAAGTGCTGCACTCAATATGTCAGCAAATTTGGAAAACTCAGCAGTGATCACAGGACTGGAAAAGGTCAGTTTTCATTCCAATCCCAAAGAAAGAAAACGCCAAAGAATGCTCAAACTACCTCACAATTGAACTCATCTCACACGCTAGCAAAGTAATGCTCAAAATTCTCCAAGTCAGACTTCAACAGTATGTGAACTGTGAACTTCCAGATATTCAAGCTGGATTTGGAAAAGGCAGAGGAACCAGAGATCAAATTGCCAACATCTGCTGGATCATCGAAAAAGCAAGAGACTTCCAGAAAAACATCTACTTCTGCTTTATTGACTATGCCAAAGCCTTTGACTGTGTGGATCAAAACAAACTGTGGAAAATTCTGAAAGAGATGGGAATACCAGACCACCTGACCTTCCTCCTGAGAAATCTGTATGCAGGTCAAGAAGCAACAGTTAGAACCAGACATAGAACAACAGACTGGTTCCAGATAGGGAAAGGAGTACGTCAAGGCTGTATATTGTCACCCTGCTTATTTAACTTATATGCAGAGTACATCATGCGAAACACCAGGCTGGATGAAGCACAAGCTGGAATCAAGATTGCCAGGAGAAATATCAATAACCTCAGTTATATACAAAAATGACACCACCCTTTGGCAGAAAGTGAAGAACTAAAGAGCCTCTTGATGAAAGTGAAAGAGGAGAGTTTAAAAGCTGGTTTAAAACTCCACATTCAAAAACTAAGATAATGGCATCTGGTCCCATCACTTCATGGCAAATAGATGGGCAAACAGTGGAAACAGTGACAGACTTTATTTTCTTGGGCTCCAAAATCACTGCAGGTGGTGACTGCAGCCATGAAATTAAAAGATGCTTGCTCCTTGGAAGAAAAGTTATGACCAACCTAGACAGCATATTAAAAAGCAGAGACATTACTTTGCCAACAAAGGTCCATCTAGTCAAACCTATGATTTTCCCAGTAGTCATGTATGGACGTGAGAGTTGGACTATAAAGAAAGCTTTATAGAGCTTTAAAAAGCTTTATAGAGCCCCAAAGAATTGATGCTTTTGAACTGTGGTGTTGGAGAAGACTCTTGAGAGTCCCTTGGACTGCAAGGAGATCCAACCAATCCATCCTAAAGGAAAATAGTCCTGAATATTCATTGGAAGGATGGATGTTGTAGCTGAAACTCCAATACTTTGGCCACCTGATGCAAAGAACTGACTCATTTGAAAAGACCCTGATGCTGGAAAGATTGAGGGCAGTAGAAGAAGGGGACGACAGAGGATGAGATGGTTGGATGGCATCACTGACTCAATGGACATGAGTTTGGGTGGACTCTGGGAGTTGGTGATGGACAGGGAGGCCTGCCATGCTGCAGTCCATGGGGTCACAAAGAGTTGGACACGACTGAGCAACTGAACTGAACTGACCACATCCAGACTATCACAGCCACCAAAGCTACACACAGTCAGGGGAAAGCAATTTTCCAAAAGAAAACCTGGAAGCTATATATATATCTTAAAAAAGAGAGAGAAATGAAGTATTGGTCATGTCTTTTACCTTACAGCAGATAAAACAATATTTCTTTTATGCCTTCTGGATTTATTAACATGCTTAGCTACCAATTATGAAAATATTTTTCTATATATTTTCCAGGAGTTCGTGTGGTAAGCAGCCTCCAACATGACCTCTGTGATCCCTGCTCCTGGAACTCACACCATGGCATCATCACCTCCTTCATTGTGCAGGAGTTGGTACAATATGTCCAAAAGAATGTGAGAAGGGATGGTCTGTCCCTTCTGATAGTAGGTTATACATGACTGCACCTTCCATTTTTCTCTCTTAGGTCGCTCACTGTGGGGCAAGTCAGCTGCCATATTTTTAGGGCATTCAGATAAACCATGGAGATGCCCCTGGCAAGGAACAAGGTATCTGGCCAATAACCATTAAGGGATTGAGGCCTGCCAACAACTACCTCAGTGATCTTGGAAGTGAATCCCTCTCCAGTTGAACATTTAGATGACATCTTGACTACAACCTCATGAGAGACCTTGAGCCAGAACCATCCAGCTAAGTTACTCTCAGATTCCTGACCCACAGAAGCCGAGATAGCAAGTGTTTGTGTAAAGCTGCTAAATTTGGGACTAATCTGTTATGTAAATCTAGAGAACAAATCCATTTTGTTGTTTGTTTTGTAAAATGTGTAAATCTTGGATCCATTTGAAACCTATTTTCATTCATGGTATGAGGTGTAGCTCAAACTGTTTTTGTTTTTTTTTTCCAAATAGATAATCAATGGTCTTGACATCGTTTATTTAATATTCCCTCCTTTCCACTCTGACTTGAAATGCTGCATTTTAATTTATTAACTTACCATATTGTAGTGAGGTTCTTGGTGTCCTTTCACCAGGCTGGTACCCCCACCTTCTTGCTGCTGGAGTCCTGACTGCTAACAGCTCACCCTTGCATCATTCTTGGGAGGGCTGACCTCGACTGATAGGAGCTGCCTTGCCTAGAGATGCTTGGGAGGTCACACCCCACCCCATGCATGCCACTGACTGACGGATGCAGGGGGTACTAGGTTACTGATGCCTGGGACAACCTCTGTGGTGCCAGTTATGTTCCAGAGTCCCTGAGGGATCAGGCTGAGTCTAGGCTTCTCCTGAGCCCACAGCTTTGCCTCTTCTCCTCGCCCATCTGGTCCTGCTTTTTCCTCACTCCCCAAGAGTTCTCCTAAGAGCTCTCCCTCAGCAAATCACTACACAAGGATCCCAGAGTCAGGTTCTGCAACTAGGGAACCCTCCCTCAGTCATACGTACCCAGGGCTCTATTTCTGGACTGTTTACTCTGATCCATTGATAGTATTTACCACCTGGTCCCAGTATCACACTGTTTTGATTTGGTTTTGCTTTGGGGTGGTCTGATCCAATAATTATTTTGCCAGTCAATATTTTTAATTAACTTTAAAAAACAGTTGTGGTAGGGACTTCCCTGGTGGTTCAGTGGTTAAGACTTTGTGCTTTCACTGCAGAGGGAACAGGTTCAATCCCTGGCTGGGGAATGAAGATCCCGCATGTTATGCAGTGCAGCCAAAAATTAATAAAAATTCTTTTAAAAATCATGGTAAAATGTACATACTATTCACCCTTTTAACCATTTGTAAGTACAATTCAGTGATAGTGAAAACATTCACAATACTGTGTTTCCATGACCATTATCTATACCCAAAATGTTTTCATCCTTCCCAACATAAATAATACACATTAAATAATAATATCCACTTCCAGTCATCCTCCAGCCCCTGGTACCCCCTGCTCTGCTTTCTGCCTCTCTGAATGTGCCAATCCAGGTACCTCATATGAATGAAATCATACAATATTTGACTTTCTGTGTCTGGCTTATTTCAGTAAGCATAATGCTTTCAGAGTCTACCACCTTGTAGTATATATCAAAATTCCATTCCTTTTTATGGCTGAATAATATTCCATTACATTTATATATCACATTTAATTGATCAGTTTACCTGTTGACAGATACTTGGGTTGTTTCTGCTTTTTGGCTGTTGTGAACAGTGCTGCTATGAACACTGGTATACGTATACACCAATACTCTGTTGGAGTCCCTGGAGGATGCCATATGTAAAAGCAAAGAGAATAGTGTAATTATTGCCCAAGTACTCATCCACCAATTATTAGCTGTAGCTAATCTTGTTTCCTCTTTATTTTCCCCTTGAACACACACACAAACACACACACATGCTTCCTCTCTCTCCTCCCCAATCTCTGCTGCTGGGTTATTTTAAAGTAAATTCTAGACATTATGTATCTTTAAGAAAAAGATTCTTTTAACATAAACACTATACCGTTACTACATCTTTAAAACAAATAATCATTTCTTTGAAATATCTAATCAGGGTCAAATTTCCCTGATTGTCTCCAAACGTTGGTTTGAGTCTCATATTGCATTCTGATGACATGACTTTTATTTCCTTTAACCTATTGAAGTACCACCTCTTTTTTTTTAACCTAAGAAATTTTTTTAGATCCTTTGTTCATAACCTAACCTACTGTGACCATGTCACAAGTCCCAGGGTCATTGCTTTTCCCACCCTTCAGTAGACAGTGCTTTGGGTATCCCCTGGTGTTACACTAGTCTCACACCTCCACAGAGTGGTCAAGTGGTCCCCATTTCCACCTTTAATAAGTGTAACATGTGAAAACTTATTTCCTTGAGACCTTTTTGATGGAAAGTGGGGAGTTGGAATTCTCAAGGCTTTTTTGGTTTTCTGTTCTTAAGAAATGACCTTTTTCAAGAAACCTGTTGGATGACTCAACAGGAGGCCCTAGGACCAATAAAGACACTGAGTTGTTTCACAAAAAGCATAATGGAACAAAGAAACATTTATAGATTGAAACATCACTTTAAACTATGGTTTAAAATATGAGTAAATTATTAAACTAGATGAACACAGATATAACTATTCCTTCTATACCTCAAAAGTTTTATATATATATTCATGATGAACAGAAGTTGGAAAAATAGAGATATTTTGATGAAGTGTTATCATGCATTGCGTTGTATAAGGTGATTTTCCAGTTATAGAAGGACAGACTCCTTTCCTAAGAAGTCTCTGCCTCCCCTTGTCTTTATTTTTTTATTTTGTGAAGTTGCTCCTTCTACTGCCCTTGATGAGGTGTCTCACTTCCTCCATAGAAAGAACTCTCTGAATATGCCCTGGATTTTATCTCTGGTTATTGGCCATCTTTGGGTACCGGCCATGCCCCTAGTCTCTGCTGGGTTCTCAGATTCACCTCCCCTGGCTGCAGGCAGTCTTCATGCTAGCTGGTAGCAATCACTCAGGCACAGGAGACAAAACAAACGCAACACCAATAGTCTCAAACCATAGGAAGCAAGGAGCTAACTTCTTTTTTGTTTCCTCTTAGGCCAGAAGGGATGCTCCAGTGGCTTCTACTTGGCTTTTCCTATTACAATAGACTTACTCTTTAAGTCAGGGAGCAGTTCCATGGCAGTCAGGTCATCTGCTGCATCTACACAATCAGAAACTGGGGAAATGACCGATGATTGCTGCTTCATAGGTCCTGCTGTTGACAGTGGCCGAAGTTTCAGTAATCACCTGATGCTCTTAAAGTCCTGACTGGAGGACCAAGCTGGTGGTCTACATATCAAGGAATTGGTTTTATTGACTCCAGGGTTTATTTTATTTTTTTTTTTGAGGTTTTATCGAGCCAGGGTCAATTGTAACTGAAAGTTTTGGAGGTTCTTCTTTACCTGGCACAGTTACCTGGCAAAATCACCACAAGTTCTTTGGTGAAAAACTAGGAAAATGGTGCATAGTGTATACTTGTGCTGTTAAAACTGGTTAGCAGTGTCTTAAGTCTGGAAATGGGATTATGAGGGTCTGAAACTCTAGTAAAGCTAGGCCTCTATTCCCTAGTTCCAGAGAACATTCAATTACATAGTTCATAGGCAGGTGAATTGTGTTGTTGACCAAGTATTTCCTGCTCTTTGCCTTCAGGGCTCCTCGTTGTTTCACAGCCCCCTTGTGGTTGGGTGGGGTACTACATGACTCGTTTCGGCCACTCTTATGAGCGACTGTATGTCACTTCAGGGCCAGAACATCTATCTAATTGCTGATTTGTTACCCTCTAGATCAATACTTTCGCTTTTGAGTTTGGCAATGTTCAAGATCAAGACTACTTCATTAGCCTATATCCTGAAGTGAGAAGATGTAAAGTGAAGAAGACCCAGCAACTTGCAATAGATATATAAGACTTAAACAAGAAGTAAACCGTTGTTACTTCATGTCATTCAGATTTTGTCATAATCTAGCATACTTTGGTACAAAAATTGCTGCTGGGAGATGAAGGTTATCTTAATAAAATCTGACTTTTGTGGCATTGACTTATGGGGCAAGGAAGATGATTGTAGAAGCTGTTATACATGAGTATATTTGATAAAACCATCACCTACAATAAAATGGAAGAAAGACAATGAACCTAGTAAGCTTGTAGCTCCAGGAGAGGGAGACTAGAAAACAAAATGTTAATAGCAGGTGTTGGTCAGTGTTGGCTGCAGCCTGATACCCCCACATCCTTGAGGCACAGTGAGTGTTTGGATCTTCATAGGAGAGAGTTGCTGAACTGGGCACAGCCTTGTGGTACAGGCCAGGTCTGCCTAGAGACCCCTGCCCAACCACCTGACCCTTTGGCACACCTGTGCATGCTCAGTCACTCAGTCGTGTCCAAACCCTATGGACTATAGCCCACCAGACTCCTCTGTCCATGGAATTCTCCAGGCAAGAATCCTGGAGTGGGTTGCCGTTTCATCCTCCAGGGGATCTTCCTGACCCAGGGATTGAACCTGTGTCTCTTGCGTCTCCTGTTTTGGCAGGCAGTTTCTTTATCACTGAGCCACCTGGGAAGCCCTGTGGCACACCCGTCCCCCACCCCCAATTCATGCTGCCTGTCTTTTCCTCCTATTCTGAAGCTTGTTCCCATGGAGACGCAAGAAGCTGCAAGCCCGCCTGGCATCTCTGCTTACTTGTTGGCCAGCCCGGGCAGCCTGCAGAGTTGCGGGCTGTAGGAGAGCAGGTGGGGAGTGCCACTGGCTTCTGCCTATTGCCTGGCTTACCCTACAAGCTGCAGCCATAGACCACCATGGCTGTATACCACCATGGTCTTGAGATGCAGCTCTTCCAGTGTTTGCTGAGACCGGGGCGGGGTGGGGTCGGGGCGCAGCACGCATAATGCAGGGCTAGAAAGCACCTGGTAAGGCCACCCAGAAAACACAGCAACTAGGAGGTGGGATCCTGTGGATCTATTCTTCTCCCTCCCTCCCCTGAGGCAGACTTCTTGGCATCATGGTGGTTCCTATGGCCTCTCTGAAGATGTCTTATGCAGCTGAGCAATCGCTGTGCTTATCACAGTGCTATGGCCAACTCACTTCTGCCTTCCCTCCCTCTTTGCCTGTCTCACTCAAGCTACCCGGTGATTCACTCCCCCCCAAAAGTGTTAACATCTAAACTTTTGCCTCAGACTTTTCCAGGGAATTGAGGCTGAGGCAAAGCTCATTCTTCACACTTTGTTTTACAAAAACTGCCCTGTGACATCAGTTTTGCTCAACACATAGTCACTTAGCACCTCCTCCTGTTTTCTGGGCACCAGGAGAAACTTTGGAGACTCAGTGCTGAACACAACAGGTACAGTCCTTCCCCCAGAGCCTTTGGGGTACAGGCACCAAGGGAGACGAGGGAAACAAATATCCCATTATCTAGAAAGCCAGAAAAGCAAATTCTAGAAGCTTTTATGTCTATTGCAGGTCAATGTTAAAACCTGTGAACAAGGAGAAAGGGAACAGTGGCAAGATTTATAAAAATTCTGCATGCCAGATAATCTCTTTCCTGAAAGTCGACTAGAGTGGATATGCAGGGGTGCTGGCAAGGTGAGTACTTGGGTCATAGTAGTCATCCGAGAAAATACTGGCTTAAAACTCTTCTAGCAGCTTATGAGTCAGTCAACTCCACAGACTGGAGGACAGGATACTCTGGTGGACTCAAGAGAAGATGACAATTCGGAAGGTTAAACCTTTGAGAGGAAGGGATTCTCCCTCAGAGAGGGTGGAGCAGAAGCTGGGAGTCCATTTGTAACGACCTCTGACCTTCCTTCCCACTCAGGGATCCTGTGCCCCACTGAGCACCTGTTGTCTTTTGGAGAATTTTATTCCAATTATTTGCTCAGTGTAGCAGGAATTTTTGGTACTCTGCCCAGGTCCTGTGGCCCCCATTCACCAGTCCTGTGTACTCACCCTCTTCTAAGGGCTGGCATCTGGATTTCCTTGTTCCTTGGGCTCTGGAGTGAACTGGAAATGCCTAAGTGTTTCTGTCCCTCCAGAGCAGCTTGTACCCAAGAACTGCTAGTGGAGGAAAGCTAAATTTCCCTTCCTCAAGGTTGAGTCAACTCTCAATGGTAATTTACACACCACACTTCCCCCCAGAATCAGGTGGAGGCTAGGACTTTGCCTAAGATGGTCCCTTTGAATGCCTTTCCCCTTTCCTATTCTGCTCACCCCACTCTCAGGACCAGTTGAGTCCTTTCCACTCAGTGTTCTTAGATCTAAAGTACCAGAAATTTCTAATCAAAAGTGGCAAGGAGAAAAAAAAAGTGGCAAAGTGGTTGTCTGGGTGGGCCCTCAAGAACTGGATGGTCTGGTTAGGAGCCATCTCTGAGCATAGGAGGGCTGAGACCAGACCCAAGAGCAGGGTGGAGGGTGAGGCAGAAGGGTGGGGCAAGAAGCTGTTCTTCAGTGGGATATCCTCCTGCTGATATGGCTCTCAGTGAGGCACATACGTGCTCAGACCGAGCACCTCTACCCTTCTCAGGGGCACAGGAGGTCTGATGCACCTGGGAGGCTTTGTTATTGTGAGGCCAGCTTCCTCCTTAAGGCTTAACTCCTCCCCCACTTCCTGCAAACCCCTGTCTTTGTGTCCTCAGCAGGTGCTGGACCCAGGATGGAGATTTGCCTATGTCAGGGGGCTCAGGGGTACCTGAAACCTCACACCTCCCAGACTGCAGCCCCTCCAGGGACACTAGCCAGAGGCAAGCACAGCAGAACCCACGAAGGAGAGACATGCAGCTCAGTTTTCTTCAGTGAGTTTGAAAACAAAGCTTAGGGATCCCCAAGCCTGGATTCTTTCTCATGGGGAAACATCATTTTTGTGCAAGAAGTCTAAAGGTCAGAAACTTGAACCTGAGGAAACTAATTCAGGGCTTGGCTACTTGGGGGAGGGGTCTGAAGTTCTGACTGTGCTTTTTAATTAGACCTGGGATTAGAGGAGGCCCTGGAGAGGGGTGGGGAGAGTGTGGACGTGCTTAAACAACTTTCAGGTTTTTATACTCGGGGTTCTGTAAAATCAAGTAATGTTTTTATTTCAAGTCCCCAAAGTAAGGTCATTTGTTCTAATTTAGGCTTTTACAATTGAGAGTAGGATTCTGAAACACTTTTAGATGATAAAGGAAAGGCTGAGGTAGCCTCTGGGAGTGAAAAGAGCAGAGGGGCAGGCTGGCTGGAGGGTCTGAGCTACAGGGACATGAGTCTGGGCCTCCTTTGTGTCAAAGGGCAGGGGAGCAGGGACCCCCTTTCCCCATCCCTCCATGCTGGAAGTCAGTCCTGTACTCTTAGCCTGTCTCCAGCTCCAGACTCTGTCTAGCCCTCCCCGGAAGACCCAGCAGCTCCTGTATCTCCAGGGAGGCGTGGTCCCAAGCACAGCTCACCTGCTCAGAGTTCCCTGCTTGGGACTGCACCTCCCATGCTTAGACTCTGTCTTGGGGTAACTGCCACACCCTGGGGTCTTCTTGTCTCTGGGTGGCCCAGGTCTTCCTCAGACTCTGCCCTCCCTGTGTTGGTCAGCTCTGCTGGCTGCCAAGATTGCAGTTTATCTGAGGAAAGGGCAAGGCAAGAACTGCAGCCAGGTGTCGTGGCTCAGGGGTTGGGATGGAGAGTGGGACCTTGAGGTCAAGAAATTCCTTCCAGACCCTGGCAGGCTCAGGGGACCCAGGCAAAGCTGAACAACCAGGCCTGGCACAGACCAAGTCTTCCAGCAGAATGGGTAACTCTCAAGACTTCCAGGTGGCTCTTGTGGGGGACCCAAGGGAGGCTACCCCTAGTCCCTGGAATCATGGCTCCCATCTCCTGGTCTCTGAACACCCCCGCCTCATCTTCTACTTCATGTTTCTTAACCTCTGTTGTGGCAGGGACCCCTTGAGGGTGCTGTGCAGCCTAAAATGAAGCCCTTTTCCAGAATGTTTTCAACATATGAAATAAAATATACAGAATTACAAAGGGAACCGATTATAGTGAATCGGTTAATATTAATTAATATTAAATAATAAATTTGCAATGGAGTAATATGTGCGCTTCTTAACGAATCAGAAATAAGACCTAGTGGAGGCTTTAAGCAGGCCCATGGGCTTCCCCAGTGGCTCAGCGGTAAAGAATCTGCCTGCAATACAGGAGACGTGGGTTTGATTTCAGGGTCAGAAAGATCCCCTGGAGGAGAGCAAGGCAACCCACTCCAGTATGTCTGCCTGGAGAATCCTATGGACAGAGGAGCCTGGTGGGCTACAGTCCGTGGGTTACACAGAGCCAGACATGACTGAAGTAACTTAGCATGCACATGCAACAATTCTGAAGTAGTGATGAGCAAAACCATTGTCGGCAACAACTCTTCTGTCATAGAAAAGGGGCGGTGATTTCCACTAGTGACAAAGTCACAGGTAATAGTACATGGGGTTTTGTCCACGTTTATAATGAATGTAATGCTAAATTTCAGCTAGAGGTTAGTGCAAACAACAGTATCCTTTTTTTTCCTCACCCAAGTTCATGGATGCCTTAAACTCTACCTGCAAACTCCAGGCTAAGAACCCTGCCTTTTGCCTGGTCCCCTACCTCATAGTTTCTGCTTTTCACACTCCTTGCCACCAGGCTCCTCTCCTGTGCCCCTCTGGCCCTCAGCATCAGGTACTGGACCTCCTTCATCACCCCTTTCCCCCACTTTTCAGGGGCTCGAACAGGCTGATTGAGGTCTGAATCCAGACAGTGCCCTGAGCAAGTTGAGTGTTGGGCCACACCTCAGGCCTGTACTTGCCCAGGAGTCAGCAATAGAGACATCAATGGTCTAATGGATGGGAGGGGAATCTTACCTGTCTGGAGCAAGGTCCTGGAGTGACACACCATAGTGTGTGGCAGACGGTGGATAAAACATGGCAGCAGTCTTTGCTCCTGGGGTTTGGTGGAAGGAGAGATTACCAGTTACAGAAGAATTGACATCAGGTGGGCTCATTAGTCGGAGAAGGCAATGGCACCCCACTCCAGTACTCTTGCCTGGAAAATCCCATGGACGGAGGAGCCTGGTAGGCTACAGTCCATGGGGTCGCTAAGGGTCGGACACAACTGAGCGACTTCACTTTCCCTTTTCCCTTTCATGCACTGGAGAAGGAAATGGCAACCCACTCCAGTATTCTTCCCTGGAGAATCCTAGGGACGGCGGAGCCTGGTGAGCTGCCGTCTATGGGGTCGCACAGAGTCGGACACGACTGAAGGGACTTAGCAGCAGCAGTAGCAGCAGGGCTCATTAGTTACCAGGGAAACTAATAGGCGGGCACGCCCCTCACCTCCCTCTTGATGAGAACTATCACCAGGTGGGGCCTGGAGCAAGTACATAGGAAGGTCAATCATATGCCTAAGATCTACATGAAGTAGGCACTGGTCCATCAGGGAATGTACAGAGAGCAACAGGTCCACCATCTTGAGTGGCTTGATCATACAGAGAGTTTGCAAAGCAGTAGCAATGAACAAAGGAGACGGAGCAGAGAGCAGGTGGGAGGGCAGGAGTGTGTCCAGATGTGTGCATGCATGGCACTGACATAAAGATGGGGGTCGGTGCCTACCACTTTGTGTTCAGCAGCGTTTTTAAAAATCCCGATGCCTAGGCCACACCCTCAGCCAACTAAACCCATCTCTGGGGTTGGGCTCCACGAGTCGTAATTTATTTAACTCCTATGTGACTCCAGTGTGCCTTGGGGGCTGGATGTGAAGGTAGAAGACAGAGAACAGGGTGGGAAGAGAGAGAAGAGAGGCCCTAGAAGGCTCACAGAGGTACATCTGTGTGCTCAGCCCAGAGCCCGAACTGGCCCAAGTAGGGAAGAAAAGACAGGACAGAGGACTGGGGTATGCTGCAATTTTCTGCTGAGTTTGAGAACCCTAATGTGGAGGGTGCCAGGCAACACCAGCCCCTAACTTTGGCTGCCTGAAACTGCTAGCATCTCCTGGGATTAGCTGGTTTTGCAAAAGGAGAGAATGAGCACCTTCCCCACCAATGCACTCACTGCCCTGCAAAGAACTAACCCCTGTGGCTCCTGAAGGTAGGGGAGCTGGGGGCCCTGGAGGCTGTGGGGCTGGCCCTGCTTGACTACAAGCTCCCATGCCAGCTCCCATGCTAGCTCACTTCCCCACTCTGGAAAAAGTGCTGTGGCCCACATACCTGCCTTTCCTCCTGTTGCTCTTCTGCCCCCACCTGGAGGGTCTGGGTAAGGACTCACTCTGCCACAAAATGGCCTGTGATAAGACCTGCCTGGGCCCCAGAGAGAGAAGGGAAGTCCTGGTAACCACCCCCAGCCTCAGCAACCAGGTGCGAGACATGGGGGCTGGCACTGCCAAGGCCTACTGAGCTCCGAGCACTGTGCCAGGTGATTCAAGTCTCTTGTCAATTAATCATTGGAGCCAATGAGGCTGGCACTGCTGTCTCCATTTTGTGTGTAAGAAAGGAGGCTCAGAGGATAAGAGCTGCCCGGAGTCACAGAGTTCCACAAGGTGGTGCAGGCCTAGATGATCCCATTGTTCTCTGGTGATGATGCAAATATTTGTGCTGTCCAAAATTTGCAGCTCCAGGCAAGACAGTTCCTGTTAGCCTGGGGCCCTGACTCTGGGGGTAGCATGCTAATGTCCTCTACACACTTCCTTATGAATAAAGCAGTTTTAGTACCTCATTCTAGGGGTGAGGAAACTGAGTCTCAGAGATGTTGCTTGTTACTTCCCAGACCCTTACGGATAGGAGCAGCGCTGGGCAGATGCGAGAGGAAATTCAGTGTTTACAGTTTTGGAATTCTGCTCCCAAAGCTGACACATCTACAGTCACATCAAAAGACAAATCCAATTTCAATGCAAGATTTTCATTCAAAAATCTTCCAGTGCTACTCATGCCATTTACAGATAAAGGAGGGTTTGTGGGGTGGTCACTGGGAACAGACCCAGACACACATTATATCCAGAATCACTCTTCACTAAGAACATCTCTAGCTTCTTTGTAGATTTCCACCCTGTCATCTACACCTGTGCGTTCTGAGCAGTCAGAAATTGCTTCCGACTGTCATAAGTCAAAGTGTGTACCTTCCTCCCTTCCTCTCACCTTCAGAAAAATGGTTCACTTCATGGGGAACAGCTAAGGAACGTGGTTAAGATCAGCTACAAAAAATTTTTTAATAGTCTTGTTTTTCCTTTTATTTCCTTTTTTATCCCCATTCCCCACTCTCATGACCTTCTTCCCCACAGGAGGCTATTCTAATATATTTAATGTGCATTGCTTTATATGTACGCATTTTTGTAAACATGCACTGTTTGGTAGATTTTTCTTAAATTTTTTAAAACATTTATTCAGCTGCATTGCGTCTTGTTGTGACATGTGGGACCTTTGTTGTGGCATGCACACTCTTCATTGCCATGTGCATGCTTCTTTAGTTGTGGCGCACAGGCTGAGTTTCCCTGCGGCATGTGGAATCTTAATTCCCCAACCAGGGATCGAACCCATGTCCCCTGCATTGGAAGGCAGATTCCTAACCACTGGACCACCAGGGAAGTCCCCAGTTAAAAATTTTGAAGAAGAAAATTGTTTTTCCTGCTGTTCCAGCATATCACCAAAAGATCAGAAAAAGTATTTAGTAATTCCTAGGGTAGATCAAGCCTTTCTGTGTGCCCCAATTAGAGTGCTCAACTAGAAAATGTCAAAGGTGCTAAGGAATAAATTTCATATATTTTTTTAAATTGAGATACAATTGACATGACATTATATTATTTTCATGACATAATATTATATTATACAACATAATGATTCAATATTTGTATATATTGCAAAATGATCACCACAATCAGTCTAGTTACCATCTATTACCACATGTAGTTACAAATCTTTTTCTTGTGATGAGAACGTTTAAGATCTAGTTTCTTAGCAACTTTCAAATATACCATACAGTATTATTAACCATCTGAACCCTACATTGCAGGTCTTAGCTATTTTATAACTGGAAGTTTGTATTTTTTGACTATCTTCACCCAATTCACTCACTCTAAATTTCGTTAAGTCCAGTAGCAAATTCTTGCTTTTGATGGGCTTCTGTGTGTATCCAAGGTATGTGAAATACAGGACCACCCACTCAAAGGGATTTTTTTTAACACCCACCAGCCCTTCTAGGGTATGTAATCAGTTTTCTAGTTAAAGGTTTGTTCTTTTGGCCTTACTTATGTTTTCCGTGACTTTTTGTTTCCTGAGTCCTCTCTCATACCTACTAACTGGCCCTGACTCCCTCAACAGAAGCCTCCAGCTAAAGCAGGGGAAGGGACCACTTTCTGAGGGGTGACTGTATTACCCAGTAACCTTGCCCAGGACAACCGCTGTGACTGGTGCCAGCTCAGGGTGTGGCGCACTGCTGTAGTTGTTTGATGAAGGCATGGCACTAGGATGGGTATGAAGCTGAAGACTCCTAGGCCAGACTCACTGAAATGACACATGGATCAGCAGGAATGGAACGTGGACTCAGAGAGGACAACCCTGAGTGCCTGGGCCAGCAGGACCAAGAGGGGTCAAACCCAGGAACCAGCCACAGAGAACAGTCCCACAGTGCTGTGTAGCCTTTGCCCTATAACTCTCCCCCACCTGCCCTGCCCCGCCCCATTTGGCTAGCATAGGCTGCGTAGAAGAGAACTCAGTAGAAGCCCCCAGAAGGGAAGTAAGGGTGGAAAGAGCACCAGAGAGAGAGGTTGGCCACAGAGACATTAATAGGACCACCAGGTCAATTGACTGTCTCCCAATGGGCAGGTACATGCCAGGTTGGGGGAGGAATGAATGGCACTCTTAAGCCCAGGGCAGTGAGAAGAGCAGAGCTACACCTGCTGCTCTATGTTGCAAGGCAACATAAAAGCAAGGATTTTCTGAGCTTCTGCATTTATGATCTCTCTCTCAGGCCAAGATAAGGAAGGAGGGCCCTATCCTATCAGGGTTTGCCTGGAATCCAGCAGGTTCCTGGTGAAGGAGGGTCCAGGTGAGTGGTTGGCAAGGTGCCTGCTGGAACGTGTTCATTGAGACATTTAATAATCCCCTGGAAACAGCTGCAGGGAGTTTCCCAAGAGTCTCTGGGTAACCAGATAGTCCTGGCCAGCCCGGGATGAGGAAACTGATCTCCAGGAGTGGACAGGATGGGAATGGCATTACTGTGCTGTCTGCTAGGCCAGGCTGGAGGGCAGGAAGGCCTGCCTCGCTCCCTGGATGCTGGGTGCTGTGACCAGAACCACAGAAATGCAGGACCATGAGGCTTTTCTTACAAGGACTTTTATAACTTCTCTGTGGAGGACAGGAATTCTGGAACTCGGGAGACCTGTAATATAAAGTCGTCATCAGGGCCTTGTGGACAGTGTCATGATGCTGGTTGGTCACCATCCCTCAACAAGTGCACTTACATGTCTGTTGAGGGCCCACTGTTGAGACGTTCCTAATTCCTGCGTGATCTAACATCCAACATCATACCCCTGCCTCCCTGGCCCCTGGCTACGCAGATGCCCAGGCCTTCTTTGTCATCCCAGAGGAGCTCTCAGGCCTCCCCCTTCCTATGTCCCTGGTACTCCCCCATGAATGAGGGGCCTGGAAAGCTTTTCCCACCTCCAGCCACACCAGCAAAGTGTGAAGAGCAGAGAGCAAATGAGTGTAGAGCTGTGGGTGAGGGCTCCGGGGTACCACAGGGCACATGACACCTTTGGATCTCCCTGGCATGGCAAGTGGGATGGTGGGGGGAATGGGTATGATCATCCACAAACTCCTAGGCCAGGTTAAACAGAAGGGAGGCTTGGGCTGGTCCAGGGGAAACATGGAGGCTGAATAGGCAGCCGGCACCACAGCCCACCAGGGCATGGGCCTTTTCTCCATGAGCAGCCCCTGGGATGGGGTGAGAAGTTAAAGAACAACATCTACAGGTGAAGTGGGAGGGCTGATCTCCTGGCCGGTATTGGGACTGGAGGGAACACACACTGTCAACTGGCTACTGGGCAGTTGGGGGTGGTGTGGAGGGATGACACACATGGGCTCCTTAACCCTTCCCTGCTCTGCTTTGCTGGAGAGAACCTCATCTCTCAGGTCCCCCCACCTCTGGCTTCCAGGTAGGTTTGGCCACTGCGAGACACTGAGAAGGACAGGAGATCAGAGAGGGGCGTGGTGGGCATTCGTAGCCTGTGTTCTGCTCACCGTGGCATCTCTGCCAGCAGCCATGTCCCCACTGAGGCTCCAGCTCCCCCGCCCCGCTGTGAGACCCTCTCCCTGCGGCACCCTGGGGGGCAGCTCCAGCCCCTGGAATCCCTGCTGTCCTCCCAGCCTTGGATGTGGTGCCCCGCTGTTGCTAATCTCTAGATGCCTCAGACAGGCTTCCACCACCTGTCACCAGTCCCTATGTCGTTTGTAAAATCTGGATCAGCATCTTTCCCATTAAATGTGTAGGTGGATCACCTGATTCAGTAGGTCTGGAGCATTTCTAACAGGCTCCAGGTGACCCTGATGTGCTTGGTCTTTGGACCACACTTTGAGAATCGAGGACCAGGGAGGCTTTTACATTACTAAAACAATGCGCCAGCCACTCTGCTGGGCATTAGGTCACAACAGTGAAACAAATAGACCTATTTGCAGTCTAGAGAGGGAGACAGACACAATCAGATGAAATAAACAACACCATTAGTAAGTACTTCAAGAGATGGACAGGAGGCTGTGAGCAATTGGATTCCCAGGATGCCTTCCTTGACACCTTGAAGAGGTGGTGTTTGAGCTGAGACCCAGAGAAGGGGCAGAGGAAGGTTCCAGAGCAGCATGTGAGCAGGGGCTGGGTGACCGCAGGACTGTGTGTAGTCTGTGGTCTGAGAGGCCAGCCCAGTCAGAGTGCAGGGACAGTGGGTGGGCTCAGAGGCTCAGGTCACCAGGCACCAAGCTAGCTCCTCCGCACCAGGAGGAGGATCTGCACCTGAACTTGACCGCCTCCCATGATCAGAACTCCCCTTCCCCCAAGATCCGAATCTAACTTCCAGTAAGGTCTCCAGGTGCTGGCAGCTGGCGCTCTCAGACACTTCCCTGCTCTGCTGGCAGCCACACCCAGACTGCCTGGCGCCTGAGCTTGGCTGCTCTTTCTTGAAGCAAGGTTGTTGTGGAGATTGCGTTCAAAAGGGACAGTAGCAGGGGATGCAGGTCTTTGCCTGGGCACACTGTCCCCTGTGAGGGCGGCCTGACCTGTGCACACAGACACTGAGTGAGGGACGGCACACCTCTTCTTGCTGACTCTTGGTGGTTTAGTTTCCCCAATAAAACCCACTTCTTATCCCTATATACTGGGTGATGTTGTAGTATTTTCCTCACCACCTTGCCACATTCAGTCTTTATCTATGACTTTAGAGCAACGGAAGCTATCGAAGGGTTAAACATAAGATTATCTGATGGAATCTGTTGTTTCCAAATACCTTTAGGGTTGCAGCAGGAAGAATGGGTTGTAAGAAGATGGGCAGGAGAAAGGGGGAGACCTTGGAGAGAGGAGCTGTGTGTGTGTGTCTGTTCTATTGTCAACTCAGGGGACCCTGGGGCCAGAGAAGCACGAGGAGCCAGTGGATGTTACTGAGCCCTGAGTTCAGCTTCAGCACTAGGAGAGGAAAAAAGTTAGGTCAGTCTCTGAGGACATGCACACTAACCAGGGTGGGAACTGGTGGGACTGGTCCTCAAAGACCCCCACCCTGTTTGACCCTGCACTGAGCTTCTTCCTCCAGCCTCCCCCGTCACCATGGTGAACCTGTAAGGAGGGGCCTCGGGAGGACACGCATCTAAACCGTGAGCTGGCACCTGTTGGTAGGCATCGCCTGCCCTGGCCGCCCGAATCCAGGGCTCTCGGAGAACTGTTTGTAAAGACTTGAGGGCAAGGAAGAGGACATGGCATATCTCTCCACTCCAGGCCTCCTCAAATCTTGGCACTGTGCCTCGGGACACAGTGACTGCATAGGACGTTCCTGGAAGCTGTGCAGATGCCCTGGAAGCGGTGTGCACAGCCCCCATCCACTCCAGCTCCAGGCCCTCACTCTGTTCCTCCTGTAAGTGTGGCCCTCTGCCTCTGACACTCACTCACTTCAGGCCGGGCCTGCAGGCCTGGGGAAGCTCCCAGGTTTCTACCAGCTTTGTGGGGGTTTGGTTTCTTTTTCTCCACTTACACTCCAATAAAACAGTTTGTGATCAAAAAGCAACAACAAAAATTGCCTTATGATCTGATCTCCCCCCCCAGTTGTGTTATATTCTGGCACGTCCTCTTAGCTTCCACGTCTGTGACCTCGGGTGACCAGCCTTGGTGCTGTACAGGATGGTTGTGCAGGGGTGACGGGTAATGTGGGTGGACACAAGAGTAGGGTACCCTGTGGAAAGGCTGAGTATAGGCTCCACAGACAACCCTGAGTTGGGATTCTTAGGGGTGGCAAAAGCTGTATTTGATGAGCTTAGGGAAAGAGAAATTTGGCCAGAGAGGAGGACTAAGTCCAAGAGCCAGAGCCTAACAATCTCTTTTGTAATACACACATACACGCACTTTCACATAGACACACTCTCAAACTCCCTGCACACACACACACACTTGCGCACATTCACACATGCATACTGCCATCTTCAGGGACCTGTCTCTGAGGGAGCCAAGGGGCTGAGTGACCGGGCATGTGCACGCCCAGCTCCGCTACTTAGAGGTGGGGATGGACCCTGTGACTGTGAGTCGCCATAACTGTGACACTCTCTCCTTTGTGCTTCACTGGACACAGAGCAGCCACCAGCCCTAAGAACAGGAGCTCCAGGCTGGGTCCATGCTGGACACAGGAACAGACAGCCGGCAGACCAGGAAGGGGTGCTGAGGATGGGGCAAAGTTGGGAGGCTGGGCACAGCTAACGTCCTGAGCTCCTGGTGCCCTTGACTTCTCTGTGGACTTGAGAAAGGACCAGCCCACCTCAGGATGAACCCTCCTTCAGGGCCAAGAGCCCCTCTGGGCCCGGTGCAGGAATCCAGCTGCCTGGCCACTCCAGCCTCCTCCAGCAGGTGGGACAGCTCCCGGAGCAGCGCCTCCAGCCTGAGCCACCCTCCGTCCATCAGCCCCACGGTAAGCCCGGGGCGAGTGTGTGCATGCAAAGCCTCCCTCCCCTCCCCTGGTGCCCTTCCTGGGGACAACAGGGGCTTTAACAGGGAGATAGAAAGGCCTGAGCGCTGCTCTGGGATGGTGAGCACGTTACTGAACCTCTCCGAACATGTCCTACGCAAAAAGACCAATAGAGGAGAGTGTGGCAAGTTTTACTTCGCCATGGAAAGCATCTGAGGGACAGAAAGGCCAGCCTTCTGGGACAAAGGGCTGGAATGGCCCATCCACTTCTTTCTGGAGGTGGTAGGATGCCCCCAGAGCCTTCCAGAGAGGAAGGCATACTCTGGGCCTCAGGATTTGTCCCAGTCCAGAGTGAGGTGTTTGGTGCCTTCTCCTGCCTCCATCATCCTAGCCTGGCCCAGGGCCATCCCCAACATCCCCACTGTTACCTGGGGAGTGATGAGCCTGCCCTCGCGGCTGTGGGATGCTGGCCTAGGTTCTGGACAGGAAGGGAAGGCTCCAGTAGCTATAGGAGCCAGGGCAGGACAGAAATGAAGCCACTCCCTTCCCTGGAAAGCAGCTGTGATGGGAGGTTTTAAGGCCCTTTGTTCTGGCCTTATAGGATGATGACCTCCCTGCAGTGACTTGGGAGGGCTGAATTTTCTTTTTCTTTTTTTGAATTTTTTTTTTTTTAATAAATTTATTTATTTTAGTTGGGGGCTAATTACTTTACAATATTGTAATAGTTTTTGCCATACATTGACATGAATCAGCCATGGGTTTACATGTGTTCCCCTTCCTGGACCCCCCACCCACCTCCCTCCCCATCCCATCCCTCTGGGTCATCCCATTGCCCCGGCCCTGAGCCCTTGTCTCATGCATTGAACATGGAATTTATTTTAAACAACACAGCATGCAAGATCCTAGTTCCCTGACCAAGAATTGAACCTGTGCCCCCTGCAGTGGAAATACGAAGTCCTTAACCACTGGACGGCCAGAGAATTCCCCATAAATTTTCTGTTTTAAAAAACATCATTATTTTTTAATTTATTCATTAATTTGACTGCGCCTCCACACAGTGCAAGGGGACTGGAATACATTTGCTAACTGTCTCAGGCGTTTAAGATGGGGCCCATACAGAGGGGAGGAACCCGCCCAGGAGAGGGCTCTGCCTTCTCTAGGAAACATGGAGTCACTCCAGCCACATCCGTGCTTGCCAAACATGTGTCTGTCTGTCCTACCAGCCTCCAACAGGTAATCTGAGCATACTTCTAGAAGACTTTTGCCTCTGGGCCATAGGAGCTTGGGCTCAACTTTAGGGAGACCCATGTTCCCATTTCAGCTCAGCTAACTGCAAGCTGTGTGAGCAAATGGTTTTGCCACTCTGAGCCTGCCCCACTGGGAACCCTAACTCTTCTTCTCAGGGCTATTTGGAGGTGATGGGGTCATGGGATGCCCTTATTTCTCTGTCTCTTCACAGGCAGTCAGGGCTCAGGCTGCTGCCTGGGTCCCCTTCCCCACGGTTGATGTTCCAGACCATGCCCACTACACCCTGGGCACCGTGATCTTGCTGGTGGGACTCACAGGGATGCTGGGAAATCTGACAGTCATCTATACCTTCTGCAGGTGCCTGATTGGCAGGGTGGGAGCCTGGGCACTGAGGGCAGCCAGCCAGGAAGAGACGAGGCAGAACACAGGACTGAAATTCTGGTGCCAACTCTGCCTGCTCACTGTTGAGCCTAGCCTTCAAAGCCAGGAAAGGAGCCCAAAAGTAGTCTAGGGCAACTTGAGTGGCATATCCGACTGGGCCCCAGGTGCACCCCCTACCCGCTGTGTAGGACACACACATCTCTACCTATTTGCTCTGCTCTCGGTTCATCTCCAACATCACCTGCCCCAGTGGGCATCTTCCCTTGACTCAAAGAGCAGCCCTGGTATAGGGATCCTGAGTCCTCCAGCCCTTCAACAGCCAGGCCTGCCCACCACCCTTGCCTTCCTTCTCTACCTGCCCCACTCACCAGCTGAATGGCTGAGATGGGCATGTGGAGGCCTGAATAACCCTTAGCTGAAATGACTTTAAGCAGATTACTTATCTCCTTTGAGTCAACTTTTCTTATCTGCAAAATGGAGTTGTCACTTACTTCATGGAGTCAATGTGACAATTAAGTAAGTTTTTATATGTGTGGTGCTCAGCAAATGAGTGAATCCTGACTGTGCCACTTACTGAGTCTTGTGACCACAAGCTGCTTCACGGGTTGGGAGCTTCAGTGTGCTTACTGGAAAATGAAGCAGGAGGATAGACACGAAGATGGATGATTATAAGAGACAAGGTTTGTGGAAGTACCTGACCCGTGGACGCTATCATCAGCTCCTCTCCCCTTTGCCAGCCCTGAGGGTGAGGACTGCATAGATGGGAGAGAGGACAAGAGAAGCATGAGTTGCTGCCTTGAGGGGTCTCACTTCTCTGCCCATGATGCCAGGCTCCAGAGCTGTTCGGCTGGTACTTGCTGGGCAGCGGGATGGTCTGTGGCCCAGCAGCTTATGCCTGAGTGCAAGCACACGTGTGTATGGGTATGCACTCACGTGCACATGCGTTTGAGGGAAGCTCGCCAGCAGAAGCTCCTCCTGACAGCATCTGACCCCTCCCAGGAGCAGAGGCCTCAGGACGCCTGCCAACATGTTCATTATCAACCTTGCGGTCAGCGACTTCCTCATGTCCTTCACTCAGGCCCCCGTCTTCTTCGCCAGCAGCCTCTATAAGCAGTGGCTCTTTGGAGAAGCAGGTAGACACTTGGAATTCCCTTCTGCTGAGGGGAGGAGGGGGGTTGGGGCAGGGGATGTCCACAGTGGAGGGTGGCCCAGATGAGACGATGATATGCTCTTCCTGGGCCATGGGTGGGTAGCCCTCCCTCAGACCCACGAGTTGGCAAGAGGCTTCCACGAGCCTCTGTCAGATGCAAGCAGGCAGGGTGAGAGGAACACAGGCCTGTTTCCCTTGAGAGGTCAGCGCTGGAGCTAAGTACACACCATCCACACACCCTCCTTGCCCTCGGGTATCTGAGGGAGCTATGCCCACAGGCTGTGAATTCTATGCCTTCTGTGGGGCTCTCTTTGGCATCACCTCCATGATTACCCTGACGGCCATCGCCCTGGACCGCTACCTGGTGATCACACGCCCACTGGCCACCGTCGGGATGGTGTCTAAGAGGCGGGCGGCGCTTGTCCTGCTGGGCGTCTGGCTCTATGCCCTGGCCTGGAGTCTGCCGCCCTTCTTTGGCTGGAGTAAGTGGGCTCAGGGAATCAGGGGATGGGAAGATAATTTGGGAGGGGCATGTTCAAGGGGCAGTAGGTGGACTTGGGTCCCCAAGCTGGCAGGAGGAGCCAGGGGACTGCTGAAGCCTGAAGCAAATGGACATTCAGGGGCCAAGACTAGCAGCAGGGGGAACTGAGGCTGCACCATCAGCGATTAGAGGCTCACCTGAGCTCCCATCCCCAAATACAGAAGGGAAGACCACATGGTTCCTGACTGACAGGAAGCGACAGGTACATCTGATGCTGAATTTGCAATACATCAGACAGGCAAGGGTTGGGATGTGAGGCCTCAGCAGGTAGAAGGGTTAGCAGCAGGCACTTACCCTTCCAAGGCAGGACCAGGAAGCTGGCTTAAGTCTGAGGGAGTAAGACCCTGGGGCTGGGGTGAGGTCTATCTTCCAAACTGGTAAGATTGGGCAGCAGTGGGCTTCACCAGCTGTCTTCTAATAGCACCAGCTTGGAAAACTCCCCTCTATGTGCCCCAGTTTCTTTGCTCTGCTGCACAGGGCTGGGGCTGGGGCTGGGGCTGGGGCCAGTGTTTGAGAAGCTCAGACCCCACATCCAAAGCCCCTGCTGGATGAGGAACCCGAGTCAGCACTGCCCTGAAGGCTGAGCACCCTGCCCCTGTTTCCCAGGTGCCTATGTGCCCGAAGGTCTGCTGACCTCTTGCTCCTGGGACTACGTGAGCTTCACGCCGTCGGTCCGCGCCTACACCATGCTGCTCTTCTGCTTTGTGTTCTTCCTCCCCTTGCTTGTCATCATTTACTGCTACATCTTCATCTTCAAGGCCATCCGAGAGACAGGCCAGTAAGAGCTGGGCACAAAGGAGGGGTTTGATGGGAGGAGGACTGTTCCCCTTCACCAGGGCTTCCCGTGGCTCAGTCTGTATCCAGCCCCCCAGGGCACTCCCAGACTCAGATGGGCAAAGACCAGCTCAGCACACGTGCTTAGGGGGTGGGTTCCCTACAGACTGGTGCAAACTTGGTGCTTCGAAAAGTCTCAGGAGATAGGATCTTCTGAAGAGGGGGCTTCAGACTTGGCCAAGGGGTCTGGGAGAAAGAGAAAACACCACAGTAGAAGCACAGGGAGGCAGCTTAGCCTGGATATAATGGGGGACTTTCTGGATGTCAGGGTTGCCTGCACAGAAAAGATGGCCAGGTCCAAGAAGGCTCCCTGACAGTAGCCATGGCCCTGGCACTCACTGCAAGCTGAGTGGGGTCAAACCCAGGCTCTGCACGCTTCCTAGAGCTCTCCAGACTTTCGGGGCCTGCGAGGGTGGCAGTGAGTGTCCCCGGCAGCGGCAGCGGCTACAGAATGAGTGGAAAATGGCCAAGATCGAGTTGCTGGTCATCCTTCTCTTTGTGCTGTCCTGGGCCCCCTACTCCACTGTCGCCCTTATGGGCTTTGCTGGGTGAGCAGTGGCTAAGGGACTGGGGTGGGGGCTGGAAGGGTGGGAGAAGGGTAAAGGGACCCTGGGGCAGCCACTCCCTCCCCAGTCCAAGCCCAAGCCAGCCATCCTCACACCTTAGGTCCAGCCTCATAGCCTTATTCTCCCTGCTGCTGTGAGATGTCCCACCTGAGCTGGGCCTGCCTCATTCCTGGAGGCACTAGGAGACAAGCTAGGGGAATTCTGGGCCACAGTGGGTTTGGTCTGAGGGCCTACAAGGGCTGTCAGGTCCTTCCAGACCCTGGGGAACATGCAGCTCTCCCAGAGTTTCTGGTTTCTTGTGGCTAGTGTCTGGAGACTTTGACACCTGCACAGCATGGACACTGACCAGACTTCATGAGCACTGTGAGAACTATGAATTCTTTCAGGTGTTTGGGTATGAGACCTCTTCTGTGCAGGAGTGCCCTGGTCCCCTCTCGGGCCCTCCTAGGCAATAACTCCCAAAGAGCCAGGGGAGCAGCAGGCACCAGGGCTTGGTGGGGTGTGGGGAAGGCTGGTCAGAGGGCCAGAGTCACTGAGGGTGGGGGGGAGGTTTACTGTCAGCAGTACAGTCTCCAAGGAACTGTGGGACCTGGTGAGACCCCCCCTACTCTGGCACATCTTCTCAGCACCCCTCCCTCAACTGCTCCCTGGGTTCCGATTCAACTCAGATCAGAATTCTCCTTGGCATCACAGTGCATCCCCGGGGAATGATTAAGTTATGCCACTTTGGACCAGGCTGGGCTGTGCCCTGGCAAGGTTTGGTTGGCCTAAGAAGAAGGTGCCTGAGAAGACAGGTGGGTTGTGGAATCTCCATGGAGGGTCAGCTGGCAGGGGGACCTCGGCTTCTCTGTCCTAGGTACGCACATATCCTGACGCCCTACATGAACTCGGTGCCAGCTGTCATTGCCAAGGCCTCTGCCATCTACAACCCCATCATTTACGCCATCACCCACCCCAAGTACAGGTGGGACCCTCCACCAGGACCCAGGCCCAGATCCCCAGGCCCACCCCCATGGGCATGGAGGGCTTGGGCCTATAAATAGGGGCAGAGGCTAGCCATCTTTCCTGTCCTTTTTATCTGCATTGGGTGGGAACTCTAGCAGCTGAGAGCAGCCCACGACACTGGGTGGGATCTGGAGCTGGTGTGACCCCCTCTGTTGCCCCAGCTTCCTAGGGGGCTCAGCTTGGGGGGACATCAGAGCTCCCTGGGCAGTGTCCAATGCTAACTGGGATTTTCGGAACTGAGGCCAAGAGGCAACCAGGGTGGCTGATCAGCAGTGCTGCCTGCTGCAAAGAGAGGCCCCCAGACAGTGACAGCCTGGAGAGATCGCAGCAGGGAAAGCTCTGTTCTGCTTTGAGGGCCGTGGCAGCAGCCTAGGACTGGTTCTGACCTGGAGCACTCTCTGCTGATAGAACCCCTGCAGGGCTGGCCTCTTCCACGAGAGGGCCTTCAGTGCTTCTTTTGCTTGGTGGTGTCAGTAACTCAGCGGCCCTGCGGAGGCCAGCTGCAGGCCTTAGCCCATAAGCTCAGAGGTAGCTCAGGAGTGTTCTTGGTCCCCATCCACAGAGTTGTGGCTTGGGCCAGCCACTTGAGGGCTAAAACCAAGCATCTGGCTGAACCTGCCACCCTAAGGCTCTGCCTCCATGTCCATGGACCCAGTGTCTGTCTGTCCATCTTCATAACCCCAATGTCTGAATGTCCCCGACTCCCCAGTGGCTCTTGGCCCACTCCCATTTGCCCAGTGTCAGTCTGTCCATCCACCCCATCTCTTCAAATCTGTCTGTCCATTCCCCTAACCTGATGTGCTGTCCTTCCAGATTGGCCATTGCCCAGCACCTGCCCTGCCTGGGGGTGCTGCTGGGCGTGTCAGGCCAGCGCACTGGCCTGTACACCAGCTACCGCTCCACTCACCGCTCCACGCTGAGCAGCCAGGCCTCGGACCTCAGCTGGATCTCTGGACGGAGGCGCCAGGCATCCCTGGGATCTGAGAGCGAGGTGGTAAGGAGGTTGGGCCCTCACTGGCTGGTACCTCACCATCTTTCCTCAATTAGTCCAGCCTCAGGTCTCCAGGCAGGCCTGCCTCTGAGACTCAGGAACCCTCAGGAACCTGGGACACTGGCAGGAAGAGCCCCTCACCACTTCCACATGGCCTTCCCACATATAATCCTCCCTGCCAGTCAGGGACACTAGGGTCAGGGAGGCAACAAGGCAACAACCTTGTTGGCCCAAGGTCACTCAGCAGCAGGACCAGGACTGAATGAACATGGGTCTTCCCACTCCAGACCAACTCTTTTCCCTGCCAGCACTATCCCAGGGCCTTAGAGTCTCAGATCGAAAAAATGAGCATTTCTTCCCTAGATGGGCTTCTAGAGAGACAGGCAGGTGCGAGCTCAAGTCCATCATCCTCATTGTTAAGCCCACTCCTCCTTGAGGAGGGAGACTTGAAGAGCTCAGAGGGTACAGTGGAAGGAGCACTGGCCCTGGAGTCAGGGTACCTGTGTTCAAGTCTTACTGTGTGAGCTTATGCCAGTCACTCACCCTCTCTGAGACTGTGTCCTCTCCAAAAAGGAAAATTATCATCTCTACATACTAGATAGGGTGCCCATGAATGACCCTACCACGTTGCGGTCAGCCATAGGAGCTACTAGTCTGCCAGCACCTACTCAGGGCCTGGAACTGTGATGCCCCCTGAGGTCCCCAAGAGAGTTCTCTGTGCCGTGGGCTCCTGTCCCAGCTCCTCCATCATTGTGCCTACGGGGCCCACTGTAGGCCTCACCAAGAGCTTCCACTAACCTCCTCCCACTGTCCCCATCCCTGGGGGTCTCAGTTGAAGGGGCTGAGGAAGGAGCTGTCAGAATATCCATCCCTGAACTACTGTAGTGCGCATCGAAGAGTGAATCTTATCCGTTAAGAGAGGCCTAGAACCTCATGAAGACATACTCATCTCACGTGCTAAGAAATCACAAAAGCACGTACACACACACACACACATCCTAGCACATTGCACTCACAATTTGCAAAGGTTTGGTGACTAGCATCCCTGCAAATAGTGTCATGGTCTTCAGTGAACTATTGTAGGGAGAATGGAGAAAGGCCTGGCCAGGGAGGGAGCAGAAGCAATGCTGCAAATGCCCCCCTCACCTCACAGCGACTCTCCCCCTTCCCCAGGGCTGGACGGACACAGAGGCAACAGCTGCTTGGGGGGCTGGACAGCAAGGGAGCGGATGGTCCCCCTGCAGTCAGGGCCTGGAGGAGGTGGAAGCCAAGGCCCTTCCCAGGCCCCAGGGACGGGACTCAGAAGCTCCTGGGAAGGTAACTGGGTCTGACACCTGCCAATCTGTAAAAAGGTGGGGACAGGAGCAAGTACCCTAGGGAGCTGTCAGGAAAGGGGGGCAGGCCCAATGACCTCTGGGAATCACCCCCTCCCTGCACCTCCCAGCTTTCCCTTGCCCACCTGTGGGTCTTGGGGGAAATCTCGGTGACTCCAAGATGTTCTGAGCAAGCCTGAGTGTGACTGCACCTGAGAGCGTATGTGTTTGTGTTGCCTGTCTGTGCACGTACATAGCAGGTGGTAGTGGCTATATTATGATGAATGTATATAGCATGTATGTGAATGTGTGTGACCATGCGCCCGGCACATGCTTTCTGTCCTTCTGACACCACAGGGCATGGGTTTGAGTGCTGCCCTAATGTGTCTGCTCTAAGCTGAGAATGTGACCAAGTGTGAGTGGCATGTACCTCTCTGCGATTGGAAACTGGATGTACCTGAGGGGGTGCGGGGCTGCAAGCTGTCTATGTGCTCACTATGAATGCCCTGAGATTAGGATGTTGCCCAGAATACTTGTGGCTATTAAAAGAAGGCCAGCTGTCAGCCCAAGTGCCTATGGAACGGAATGTCGATGGCGATTAGAGAAGGCCGAATTCTGGAACGCTGGAAATGCCGTGTGCACAGGCCCCATGGCTGCTCTTCCCCCTCAGCTGACAGCTCCCACCCTGCCCCTCCACTCACACGCACACAACACCCCCAGTTCCTGGGCTCTCTAGGGCAGCAAGACCAGAGGCACTTTCCTGCCTTCCTTCCTCAAGGCTGCTCCCCTGCCTGTCCCAGAGAGGGGGAGCCCTGGGCTGCTCCCTACAGTTTGGGGGCTTCTGTCTCTTCCAGCGTTTCCATGCCAGAGAACACCACTCCCCAGTGGCTCTAGCCCCAAAGAGGACTCACTCCCCAGCCCTGAGGCCGGGCATTGTTCACGACCACAGAGGCTGGGGCAAAGGCCGGCAGCATCCCCCAGGCTGGCTGGGCAAGATTGAAAGGCACTGCACCTCTCCTAGGGGGAAAACTGGCCTGGGGAGGGGCACGGGGCAGAGAGGCACAGCACATCAGCAGTCACCTAACACGCGTGATAAGCACTGCCATCGAGGTATCAGCACACAGGGTGCTGAAAGCAGAGGCAAGTCCCGGAGGGATCCTGGGAAAGGTGAAGGGAAATTGGGATTGCCAGGCGGGATGGGGCCAAGGAGCAGGGATCAGGCAGTCCAGGCTGAGGAAACAGTCTGTACAAATGCAGTGGGGCACAGGGTGTCCTGAACAGACAAAACAGAATGTCTCTCTGTGACCCTAGGAGCAGCCAAGGGACCCTGGAAGCTGGAGGTGAGGATGGAGAAGTGGCAGGAGGTGGTAGGAGCCATGGGGAGGCCCAAGCAGGTGCTGGCATGAGGGGTCTCCAGTCAGGACTCTGGAGGACAGGAAGCCTTTGGAGGACTTACTGGGGCACTGAGGTGGGCTTGGTCAGCTTGGCAGAGTAGATTGGGCCTCTCCACAGTCGCTGCAGAAGGACAGGTTGCATGGAATGAGCCAGCAGAAAGAAGATGGGAGGAAGTCAGTAGGACAGGCAAGAAATGAGGCATCTAAGATGACAGGGAGAGAGGAGACACCCAAGCCTGGGAAAGTGGAGAATTGGATGGTGGGGGTGAGGAGAGCTCAGTCTGGACCCCAGGAGTCCAAGAATCTAGGACAGGCCAGCCTGGGGGACTGCCTGGAGGCAACCTCAGCCATTACCAGCTCCATTCTCCAGCCACGTGGCCTGGAGAAGGCCCAACCCCCAGCCAGGACAAAACCTGCCCCACCCCCACCCCCACACAACGTCCCTTCGTCATGAGGTGCCCCTAAACACAGAGGGTCCTTGAGCCACTACTCCCAGTGGGACACTCTTTGGGCTAAACTGACATCTGCTGCTTGCTTTCAGGCCAAGGGGCTGCTCCCCAACCTGGACCCCAGGATGTAAGGTGACCTTCATTTCTGCCTTCCTTCTGGGACACGTCCAACTCCTTCACATCTCCCTCACACACACAGACCCAGCATTACCCGTGGGCCTGCAGGCTTTGGAAGCGGCCCTGTCACCCAGGCTGGTCTAGATTCATGGCCCCGTACCACGAAACTCCTGCTCTACAACCTGGTCTGCACCAACTTCTCAACCCAACGGCCGGCACCTCAGGCTCAGACGGAAGAGTGGGTGCCCAGGCCCTCCCACTGCCTGGAGTCGTCCGCCTCTCCTCAGATGCTATGTGCTGTGATTGTCCAGGCGATGACAATAGAGATGGCTCTGTCAGACACCCCAGCTATTTATGAGCTGCCTCTGCACCTGGGCTGGGCATTTCACTGGCACGGAAAGGACAGCACTGTGTCTCCCACGGCCGGCAGTCAAAGCTGAATACAGACCTTCACTCGCTGGAAACTGTTACTCACCTCTGGCTTTCCCCCCAGAGCGGCCCACCCTCTTGTGCACATGTTCATCTTCCAGCACACGCTCTTGTGTGGACATATTTGCATGCACACCAAGCACACACATACACACACCGCGCCTACAGTTTGTTTTAAATCAGTAGTCTAAGTTCATCCCAGGGCTGTGTGCCCCTGGAGGGATGTAGAAAAATAAAAAGCAGAGAAGGTCTCTGATAAGCACAGTCTCTACCTATTGGTGCCACCATGGGAGGGAGAGAGAGACCCAAGGGCCTGGCCTCTGAAGCCCACAGCAGCCTCTCTCTTCCTACTCTCCTTCTGTCCTCCACCTTGTGATTTTCACACCTAAAACCCCATCCCAAACTGCAGGGAGGAGAGTGGAGGAGGGGAAAGACCAGGCTTGCCCCCATCCCTACTCCCCAGTGAGCTGCTGTTATTGGAAAGCAGCTCACGCCCAGCTTGTGAGTACCAGCTGCTCTCTGGCTGGCTTCAGATCTCCCAGGGGAGGCAGATGGAGGGAGGCTGGCCTTCCCCTTTAAGAGCATCCTTTTCCTTACGCCTCCCTTTCCCCAGAGGCGGCATGGCGGGTGCCTGAGTCCAGAGAAAGAGCCTGCAACTCCAGGTACAGCCTAGCTCGGGGCTCCCTCTCCCTGTGTGGGTTCGGCTCCTTCCTTCCCCCACACTGGTCATGCCCTGCTGCTGGATCCTCTCTGGCCTGACCGGACAGATGCACCTCTCCCCTCTCAGGAAAGGAGATAAAGCTGGAATGGGATGGATGGGATGGGACCTGGGGGAGGGGCAGGGGATGGGACAGGGGAGGTTGGAGTGCTGGCCATGAGCTGCTGGACTCCTGGGCCAGGCCTGGGCAGGGAGGACAGCTGGGCAGCATGACACGGAGCAGAAGAGGTGGTGAAATGGGGGAAAGAACACAGGTCCCTCACTGGCTTCTTCCACTTGATATTTCTGTGACCTTGGGCAAGTTACCAAATGCCCCTGTGAAGTGGGTACTCCTTCTTGCCATTCATGTTGTGTGTGCTAGGCCCAGAGTGTGAGGTTGGGTGCTGGCAGCTGGGAAATTACCTACACCCAGTCCTCCTCTGAATCCTCAGGGCCCAGCTCAGGCTAGAGCTCTCCAGGAGAGCAGAGAACAGCCAGCCCCATTGCCTTCCCTGAGCTTTCGTTTCCAGAGCAGGGACCTAGGGGGGGCCTTGATCTACCTCCAGACTACGTCGAACCTGAGGTCTCTTCTGAGGAAGGGCTTCTAGAGGTATCTTGGCTCAAAGACCACCCTGGCAGGAGTCCTGAGGGGTCTAGGCCCCCACCTAGAACACACTGTCTCTGGGTTATGGACTGACCACATCACACACATTTCCCCCTTCCTGCCCCTTCTGGCCCCTTGTCCCAGCAGCTGAGCAAATGGCCTCTCCTCCCCTCCTCCCTGGCCCCTGCCATTCCGACGCAAAGGGCACGGGGGCCTGGCGTGCGACACTGGCAGCTGGAGCTTTCCATGCTGCTGTCAAGTTTTCCAGAGCACAAATGAGACAGGAGAGCCAAGAATAACTTGGGCCCCCAGAGGGTCTGGAGGGTGTGGGGCCTGCCCCAGACCTGCTTCCAGACCCCGTGCTGAGGGTACCTTTCAGCAGGCAGGGCCTCCCCAGTTCCAGGCTTGAGCATCAAGAGGTACTGCCACCACTGGGCAGAATCTATTATCTGGCACAAATCCCCATAGAGATGAGCTCAGGCTCCAGTATGGCCTGGGTCTACCTATGTGACCTTGGGGAAGTTAGTTAACCTCTCTCTGAGCCTTGGTTCCTGCGGGACAAGCGGCAGCCTCTCAGGATCTGAGGGGATAATGGTGTGGAGGGCCCAGAGCTGAGCTTGGCTGTACCCAGAGCTGCTGCTATTATTATTACTGTTTTGATGGGGTTGGACAATTCTGGGCCCTGAAGCTGTCGTTTCTCTTGGGGATAAGAGGATAAGTGGACAACTTCAGGGTCTTCTCCAGGGATCACAGGGCTGCAAACACCCAAGTCACAAAGCCCTTGGCCAAGGGAGCTTAGCCACGGTCTTCTGGGCAGGAGAGTGGGTACAGCAGGCAGAGAGTGTGTCTGGGCAGACTGGGGTCTCCAGAGGGCAGAGGGAGCAAGAAGAGGAGAGCAGGGAGGCAGAGCATTATCACTAACCCGCCCAGGCCCCTCTCCTGCCCCCTGGGGGGTACTGGGAGCTGGACAACCCTCCCCAGGGGCTATATTAGCCGCGTGAGTCACGGTGGACCCGCTGGGAGGCTGAGGGCGGGCGGGCACAGTGTAGGGTTACAGTCCATTTATGGGCGCAGCGGAGGGCAGATATCAGTGTCGATGGCATTCGTTCCCAGCTATTCTTAGGAGCCTCTCAGGAGCTCCACACAGCCCGGCAGGCAGCAAGGGACGGAGCAGGCAAGGCTGGGGGTCGGGGGCTGGGGCTGAGGTCTGGACTGGGGAGGCAGGGGGCACGAGGGTCCTCTCACTCCACTCTTCTCCCTTTGTCTGCAGACGCCGCCGGTGTCAGCACCAGCATGTCTTACAGCGTGAGCCTGACGGGGCCTGGGCCCTGGGGCTTCCGCCTGCAGGGGGGCAAAGACTTCAACATGCCGCTTACCATCTCCCGGGTGAGTGTGCATGGCCCGCAGCCTACACCCGTGGGGGCAGGGCACGCTAGAAGGAGGGTGTGTGCGTCCATCCGTCCATCTGTCTGTCCTCCCTGAGGCTCTTGAAAAGCAGGGCACACTTTCCTGGTCTGGGGGCTAGAACTAACCTGATCCTGCCTGCCCCAGGCCCCTGGTCTCTGCCACAGCTGTTGCCTACCTGGGTTTGCTAGCCTATTAAGAGTATGAAACATAGGCAAGCAGCTGGTGTTTTGAGTAGCAGGAAATGCTAAGTTTGCAAGCAGGCAGGTAAACAGAAAGTACAGGGTCTTCCTAAGCCTTCTCCAGGTGGGCTGGGGTACAGCCAAGCCTGGAGCATCTGCCTGGAAGTAGGCCGCTGCTTTGGGGAGAGAGCACTCCTAGCATGAAGAGGACAGGTGACAGACTGCTGACCTTGGCTGTCCTGCAGTCAGGGGCTCGGAGCTGGGCTGGGCTGATAACTGGTCTCCCACACCCACTCTATCCCAGACCTGAGATAACAGCCCTCTTCTCCCCCTGCCTCCCTGGGCCTGCTGGGGGACCTCCCACTGGTTGGCTTCATGAAGCTGGGCCTTCCTCACCTACGAGAGCACCTAGCCATTCACTTACAGCTGCTTTGCCTGCTTATCTCACGTCTGGTTCCCCATGCTCATCTGGGGAAATGGACTGTGTGTCCTGCAGTGCTTGTGACCAGGGGACAGCACTGCCTGATGGGGAAGTCAGAGATCTTTGGAGATTGTCTGAGAAACCTTATTGCCCAGCTGGAGAAACTGAAGTCCAGAGAAGCAAGAATCTAGATCTGCTTGAGACAAAGCTGTCTGTAAGACAGAACTTTGTTTTAACCACTGCTGTGTCCCTGGTACCTAGACCAGTACCTAGGTGCTCGGACAACACTTGTCAAGTAAAGGGAAGTCCAACAGAGCGGGGCTGAAGCAGCGCTATGCTCACAGTGAACTGTGAAATGTGCCAGGGCAAAGATAACCCCTACCTAGTGGGGTATGGCCAAGGCTGAGCCCCAGCAGTGCTGGTGTGGGCACAAGGGGGCAGGCTGAGGCCTCAGGCTGTCACTGGAGGGTGATGGATGGGCAGGGGTGTCTGGGTCACTGCCCACCTGGAGACAGGGAGACTTCTCCAGAGCAGAGGAGTCTTGCCTTGGGCCTGGGGGTGGGGTGGGGAGGTTAGGGGGGAGGCACTGAAGTGGGTAGCCAGGAGAGGCCTGAAAGGTGCTTGGCAGAGGGGCAGGGAGCCAGTGTCCCCACTGGAGGCACAACCCTGGCTGTGGAACCTAATGTGGACACTTGGAGGGACCCTGCAATGGAAAACCCCACTCAAGGGTGCTATGGGAGACTCACAAGAGCAAAAGAGGCCATACTTCTCTAGGGTGCTGGCCTGGCTCTAGCGCAGGGAAAAGGCACATCCTTCTGCTGGAGGTCTGGCTTATTCTCACCTGAGTCTCCAGGCCCCCTGCCCTGGAGATGGCACAGCCCCATATACTAAAGAACACCCAGAGACGCACACACTCTGTCTGATGATATGGCGACACATGGGCATTTGAGCCCCAGTGGACACGCCTCTCTTCTCCCCCAGAACCCTGCACAGCTCCCCACCCCCTGGTTGCAGGTATCCTCCCTGTACAAGGCAGGACCATCCACCCTCACTCTCATGGGTCTGCCAGCTTCCCACGCCTGAGACAGCCCAGCTCTCTCTCAGTGCTGCCATGCCCAAGGCCTCCTAGTGCTGGTCCCGACCCCATCCATGCGGGTGGATGTTAGCCCTCCCAGCTCAGTGGCACCAAGGATAGCCAATGACTTCACCCAGGGTCTATGCGCCACCTGGCCCCAGCCAGCCCAGGGCTTAAATTGCAGCACAGAGGCCTTAAGCTAGACAGCAGGAAGAATGTCCTCACTGTAGGCAGGGGATGTATTGGGATGTACTATGGCCAGTGATTAGGGGGTACTTTTAAAAATAGAACCTGAAGCTCAGGCAGGCCATCGGGGGATGGGCCTCTCAGCTCCCTTCAGGGGCATGCCCCAAATCACCAAGGCCATGAAACATGCAGGGCTGGGTGCTGGGGCCTTCTCAGGGCTTGGAGCCTCTTGATAAATCCTCTGGTGAGCCGCTGATACCCTGGGCTTGGGCGTCCCGGTCTCAGTGCAGGCCTTGGAATACAAAGCCCTACCCTCCCAACAGGGCTGTGGTATTTTCTTCTGGGGCACTTAGGGTCCTTCTGCAGCAGAAACTTCTTCCCTAAGGGGACAAGGCCAGAGCTCTCTGGAAGAAGCCTATTCCCACTGCAGCCCTGACCTGCTTCCCATAGAGGGGCAATAGGTGTCCTGGCCTGAGTCTTTGCAAAAAACAAAGCAGTAATGGCATATGGTGGTGGGCGGATAGGCAAAGGCAGGGCCAGCTCATTCTCAGCAGGGGCACACACACTATAACCCTGAGGCCTGTGGTCCACCAGACAGGGCTGGGATGCGCATCTCACTTCAGAGACAGACAAACTGAGGTTCAAACTTGCTCACCCACTCCTGTATCCTTGGTAACCCCTAACTTCCATGGCTGCAACCTCATCCTCTGGCTAGGGACTAGTAGAAAAGCCCTGAGTGGGGCCTGTCTCTGTCTGTTGCATCTCCTCTTGTGAGAAGGCTGGCCACCTGCAGCCTGAGTAGTAGCTCCCATACCCACCCCATTTTGCCAACCAGCCCTACAGAATCAATCTTGGAGTACTAACAGCCCCTCAAGTCCTCCCTTCAGTGAGAGTCTCGGCCTGAGGACCCACAGAGAAATGGGTTCAGGAGAGAGGTTCAGAGGGTGGAGGGGAAATGCCTTTATTTATCCTGGACAGGTGCAGCTGGGCCTGCAACATGAGCTGCCCTCTCACCCCTACCCTCCCCCAACCCCAGCCAGTTCTCCAGGAAGTGGGGGAGGGGTGGGAGCAGAGAGGGAGAAATTCCAAAGACCCAGCCCCAATACCTGAGCAGCTAGGCCAAGGCTAGGGCCACCGTCCGGGACTTTCCTCTTGGTGTGTGTTGCAGTCCTTGACTTTACGGCAGAGACATTAAGATTTTGTTTGGCTCTGCTACTCACAGCTGGGTCACCTTAGAAAAGTCAGTTCACCCACTCAGTCTCAGTTTTCTCATCTGTAAAATGGGGATAATGCATCAGTGAAAGAACACGTGAGAGTGCTTTCTAATATACACTTGTGAAAATACACCTGTTTTTCCTCATGGGCTGCTTTTGAGGATGGGGGAGCTGAGCCTGGCCCCAGGGAGGTCCTGTCTCTCTGCTCCAAGGCCGCCACTCCTTACAGCCTCACCCACCCACCCAGCAGGCTCACCTGGGACACCAGCCCAGTAGCCTCTGCCCCTTTGCTGAACTCCATTCCAGTATTCGTCAGACTCTCTTGGCTATGGTGGGGTGGACAGAGGGTCCCCGGGGACGGGAAGGAGGACAGGCTGAGGCTATTCTGGGGCAGCCACGCTGACGATTCCTGGAATTTTAAGGTCATGGTGCTGTTTCTTGGGCAGCACCTAGCAGTGCTGACAGCCATGCTGTTTATAGCTGCGCTGAAGGTCAGGCAAGCCTCCGGAGGGCTGCTGCGGGGCCGGCAGGGTCTTCCCAAAGGAATGAATGGGAATGGGGACTGGGAATGGGGACGAGAAACTGACAGAGGCCCACTGCAGGGAAATGCATACTTAGAGGTCGCCAGGCCAGACCCTCTCCCAGCATGCTTCCTCTCCCTGGTGCTCAGAGCTGTTCCTGACCCCAGGAGGGCCCCTGAAAGAAAAAAGAAAGGGGGTATGAGGCTGGCTAGGTCCTGGGGAGTGGGCCTTCTGAGGTTCTGGGCTAGGACATAGGACAAGGGCAACTTCACAGGCAGCCCCCAGGGCTCCTTGGGCTGAAAGTGTGGGAGAGGAATGAGTGTGAAGAGAGTAGAGCTTCCTAGGTGAGGTCTGCTAGGTTTGCTGGGGCAGCCCTCCTGCCTGGGAGATGTCTCCCCAGTTCCCTGAACCTTCCTCTCATCCAGAGGCTGGCCATGATTGCAAAGGCCCCCATCCAGGGCCCTCCTGTTCCCAAATACAGCGTCTCTGTGCCTTTGAAGCCCAGATCCACCTATTCCCAGGAACCATCCTAAGTGGCATGAAGTGGACTTCACCATGTCCCAGGGCTCTTGGGGACCCACTGCGTAACATTCCTGACATAGAACTGCGGGATAAGAGGAGAGACTCAGAAGGCCAGTAAAGTGTGTGGCCAGCTGGAAAAGGGACCAGTGACCCCTGGCTTTGGCACAGGGAGGTCACTGGTATGCGTGGAGTGGTGGGGGCCAAAGTCAGATGGCTGACGTGAGAGGGATGGGAGATCGCAGAGGCAGGGCCTGCTGGTCATTTTTTGGAGAAGCCTGGCAGTGAACAAAGGGAGAGAAACATGGCAGGAACTGACTGAGGCAGCTAAGGCATGAACAGGGAGAGGTTGTTTTTTTTTTTAAGTCTTAAGTTTTTTAGAGCAGCTTTAAGTTCATAGCAACATTGAGAGGAAGATATGGGGATTTCTCATACCCCACGCCCCGCCCCACACACATACATGCACAGCCTCTCTCATTACCAACATCCCCCACCAGAGTGTACATATATTATAACCAATGAAGCTACACTGACATGTCATTATTACGGAGAACAAATAGTTTACATTAGAGTTCGCTCTTGGTGTGTTCGTTTCATGGTTTTGGACCAAAGTATTCTGACATGTATCCAGCATTATAGTATCATAGAGAGTATGTTCACTTCCCCAAAAATCCTCTGTGTAAGGAGAGGCTTTTTAAGCATAGATAAGACTCTGGCACTCTTTTTTTTTTTTTTTTTTATCAGCCAGGGTGGAGTTGGAGAGCAGGGCCATGGGAAGACAGAAGTGAGAGAGTGAGGGATGGAGCAGGGCCCCAGGGGAAGCCAGATGGAAAGGGAGCAGAGCATGGCATGACAGTAATTTAATCACACAATGTAAAATGCACTTAGGGCTCCATGGAAACCCCCTGGGGTATCAGCCTTAGTGGGGGTATAAGGAGGAGATGCTGGAAGTTGCACAGTCCACAGCATCTACTGCCTGCCCTGGCCCCCCATTCCTTGCCACACCTACACTGGTAGGTCTAGACGGAAAAGAAAGCATGGCCTATGTGGTTTTTAACACTGGGAGTGATGGCCAGGAACCTCTGTGGAGCCCCAGGGGCTCCCTCTGATTTCAGGAAGCTGGGGAAATAGGAGCCAGGCGCAGGGGTAGGTCAGAGCCTCAGCCGGCATCTTGCTTCCCTGGGGCCCTGGAGAGGACTTCTCTCTCCTTCAGCTGATGCTCAGGCCCTTCTAAGGATAGAAGGCTGGCTCAGAACTGATCAGGGCTGGGCCCTCACACACCACCTTCTGCCAGCTCCAGATCTTGTTTCCTATGGAGCTGGAGGCTGTAGCCTCCCAGACTCCAACTCCTGCACACTCCAGGGCAAGGGGCCGGGGGCAGCACCTGCATCCCCTCCTTTAGGAGCTTCCCTGAAACTTTCTCAGTTCTGCACTGTCCTTGAATAATATCCTATTTAATGATGAAATCCTCACCAGAATCCCGGGAGAACAGAATCGTTGCTGTCTTTACACAGAGGGCATGGAGGTAGGCGCTGCAACCTCAGGTCTTGCTCAGACCAAAGTCCGTTCTCTTTGCTCTGCTGCTTCCCCCAGGCACCCGAAGGTCATGGGCACCACACTTGCTCCCTGGCACCAGCTGTCCCTGTGCCCACTCCGGGATGCCCTAAACTATGGCCCAGCAAGGAGGAAACACTCCTGTGGCTTAGGTGGCAATCTTGGCCTCTAAACACCTACAGCCTATCCTAGAGGCTTCTGAGACAGAACTCTGGTCCTGGAGCTCTGCCTATGGCTGGGTTCCCCATTGAGAGCTGGCTGGTGACTGGAGAAGTTGAAAGTGAAATAAGGATGAAATACTCATTACAAAGAGCTTTTCAAATTCTCCAAAGGGGCTAGAAAAACTTTAAAGAAAAAATATATATCCTTCAAGGATTTAGCAGGTTTGGGTCTTTTCTGGGACAAGGAAAGTAGAGGGAGGGGGCTGGGGAGTCAGACAAGAGATACATGGGTACCTCGTGCCTAGACTGTACTCTCCACATGCCTTAGGCTCTGTGCAATGGTTCAAGGGTGGCCCTGCCCTTCTGCTGGGCAGGATGCCCCTTGGGCAGAGCTGAGGGACAATCTCCTTAGGGTCCCTGTCTCCATACTGCCTTCTTCTCTAAGGAGATCTGGGCAGAACTAGCAGAGCACCTTCCTACAAGAGGATTATAGCATCCTCCACCACCAGCCCGAGGGGGTCTTGAACCCTACTCAGGGCAGCCAAAGGTCAGGCCAACTGAGCCCTGATGAGCAGACACAGGTGCAGAGAGAGCGGCGCCAGGGGCAGGCTGGAGCCAGCTAGGCGGCTCTCCTCAGGAAGTTTGGCTCTTGACCAGGCCCAGGGGAGGCTGGGCTCTTCCCCAGGAATCACTTCAGTCCATTACCTGAGGATGAGGGGGAACCAGGCTGTGCCAGGCAAGGGGAAGGTGGGAGCCCTTTGGGAAGGTATTGTGTTAGCGACCCAGGCTTGAGGGAGAAAGATGTCTTCAAGATATCTTGGAAGGGAGGGCATTCCCGAGGGCCGTGGTTTGTTCCAGCTGATCTGGCCCCAGCATCTCTTGGATGTCATTCTGGTGTCCTTGTTCACACTTATCCGTGATCTCCACAGATCTGGTCCTGCCTGACAGGCATCACTTCTGAGGCATGAGGCCCTCTCCTCTGGGGTCTGTGCCTACCCTGCCTGGGAGCTCTCTGTTGCAGGACGATGGCCCCCTTCTCTGTAGATTCATAGAAGCATCTAGGGGAGCCCTGGGTTGGGAAGCCCCAACACAGGGGTATCCTGCTGTGGGGAGCTCTGTGGGAAGTCCACTAAGACAGCAGAGGCATTGCACAGTTCACCCTGAATAGGAGCATGCTGGCATCTACTACTTTCTCTGAAATGCTTCAAATATGATATGGATTGATGGATGGTGAGAGGGATGGACACGTGACCAGCAGGTTGAGTGAAATGCTACAGTAGAACCACAGTGGCGGGCATTCGAGTTTTCACTGTAGAATTAGTTCTGCCTTTCCGTGTTCAAAGTGAAGAAAGTGAAGTTGCTCAGTCGTGTCCGACTCTGCGACACCATGGACAGTAGCCTACCAGGCTCTTCCATCCATTGGATTTTCCAGGCAAAAGTATTGGAGTGGGTTGCCATTTCCTTCTCCAGGGGATCTTCCTGACCCAGGGATAGAACTCAGATCTCCCGCGTTGCAGGCAGACGCTTTACCATCTGAGCCACCAGGGAAGCCCTTCTGTGTTCAAAGGTGTCTATAATAAAATGCCAGGAAGAGCAGAGGTCTGAACGCAAAGCTGGAAAGTATAGGGGAAGGTAACTTTCTTGCAGGACAGGCCTGGCTGGGCAACTCATCTTGCCCTTAGGAGTCCCCTCTCAGTCTAGAAAGTGTTATGCTTTTGTTATCTTTTTTTTTTACCCTTTGTTCAACCATTTAAATCAAAGGAAACAACAAACTCCTGTCACTAGTAGAGGCTCTGCATGGCCATTGATTTGGGACTAAAGGCGACATGTGTTTTGAGACGGTCCAAGTGGTTTAAGACACCCTTATGGGAGCCTAGAGAGCAGGTGGGACTTAGCAAACTGGACAGCGTGGCTTCCTGACAATTAAGGCATTTGTTTTTCTGTTGTCCTTGCCTCACCTCAGCAGATTCTGGGAGTGGTAGGGAGGCTGCTCTGGGCACAAGGTGGCCAGTGTTTAAGAAGGTACCACAGTTCTTGTGTCTGAAATGGCGAGACAACGGCAATTAGCAAGAACTTGGCTAGACTTGCTGTAATCCCTGGGTTAGCACACATAGTTCCTGGCCCACCCTAGGGCCCATCTAGGAATGGGCTGAGGGCTGGTGACTGCAGGTCCCCTCATAGGGGCTTAGCAGGAGGTTTCCATCCATGTCTAAAGTCCAGAATCTGGCCAGAGATCCATGAGGCCTGGTATCCAGGGACTGTCTCCAGGTCCTCTTAGGGCTCCTTCTAGGATGGTACCAAAGCCTTGGCCAGAAAATGGCTTCTGCCAATGTTAGGAGCCAGCCTTGTCCTTGGGGCATAGCCAGAAAGGTGACTGGGATGTGCCCAGACAAGCCAGGAGGCCTGGCTGGTGGGCATGTCAGGGAAGAAGAGCCAAGGGACACCCTCCAGGCACAGGTCATTGAGGGGGTGACTCCCAGGGTCTCCTCTTTCCTGTGATGTCACTGGAGGCAAAGCCTGCTTGGCATCCCATGTGATGTCACAGGGGGCTTCCTGATGATGTCATGGGGGTCAAGTTACAAAGTCATTCTATGTGATGTCAGCAGGGGGTGGAGTCAGAGTCTCCATGACATCCCATGAGACACTTTTAGAAGTGAAGCTTCATGACACTGTATATAATGTCACTAGGGGCTGGCCACAAAGCTATTTTAGGTGATGTCACCAGGCCCTCCAGAATTTCACATTTCATGTGATGTTACTGTAAGGGAGCCATCGTGACATTCAGGGCAGTATTACTGGGGGGCTGACATGCAGAATTTGGCATGGTGTGTGATGTCACTGGGAGTAGAGTCTCAGCCATCTCAGCATCACAAGTAATGTCCCTGGGAGTGCAACCTTCCTGACATTACATGTGATATTCATGGGATGGCGTATCCATAGTATTCTGCATGATCACATTGGGGTGGGGACCCCACACTCTAATATTCTGTAATGTCACTAGAGTGCAAGATTTGGGAGCTGGCCTCCACATTGGTACCTCTGGGAAATATGAAGCCAACCACAGAGCACTGAGCTCCATGTCCCAGCTGACCTTGCTCCCCCAGGCAGGTTGACACTCTGCCAGCCCTCTCTGTACACCTGTCATGGTAGAGCACTAGGTACTTACACTAGGATGCTATTGTGAGGATGCATTTGGCCCGTCTGCTGGCCTGGCAGCATGTGAGTTCTTCTGGAGCCTGGAAGCATGCCATGGGTTTTCAGGGTGCAAATGCTATAGCAGGCTAATTGGTGTAACAAACAACCCCCAGATCTCTTGCAAAAGTTTATTTCTCATTCATGCAACATCCAATTCAGTGCTCCTTAGTCATCTTTCCTCCAAGCAGTGACTCCAGGATCCAGGTCCCTTCCAGTTAGTGGCTTGACTGATCTCCTCTGGGTCCTTTATATCCAGTCAGCTGACAAGCAGAGAGAATTGAGGATGGCCAGATGATTGCTAGGGGCAGGCCCAGAAGTGATGTGCGTTGCTTTAAACCACGTTCCACTAGCCAGAGCTAGTCTCATGACCACACTCAGATACAAAGCACCAAGAAACATGTCAGTTTTGTGGCAAGAAGAGGAAGCAAGCTTGGTGGCTACAGTGAATGAAAGACAAAATGGCAAGCCTCTATTGGATGATTCCCTGGTGATTCTTCTCTGAGGACTGTCCCATCCTCAGGTCACCCTTCTATGCTTACCCTCTATTTGCTATCCTCTCAGATCACACCGGGCAGCAAGGCCGCCCAGTCCCAGCTCAGCCAGGGTGACCTTGTGGTGGCCATTGACGGCGTCAACACAGATACCATGACCCACCTGGAGGCCCAGAACAAAATCAAGTCTGCCAGCTACAACCTGAGTCTCACACTGCAGAAGTAGGTGGGAGCTTTCCAGATTGGGGGGCGGAGGCTGGGTGTGGGCACCAAGTATCCCGGGGAGAGGAGCTGTCCAGCATGGGCCAAACCTTGTGCTACCAGACTGCACCGGGAAGTGAGGACAGCCCCTGGGCCAGAGTAAGGACAGGCCCAAGGCATCAAGCACCACCGTGTCTGTGCCTCACTTTACAGAGGAGCTCAGAGAGGGTAGGGCATGGTGCTGCCAGAGTGTGGGCAGCTGGGCCTGGAGGCCAGGGTCTTCCCTGCTTTCTCTGTGTACAGGCAGCCTCCCTGGGACCTAGCAGAGGCCCATGGCTGCTAAGTACCCAAGAGACATGACTTCTCCATGCTGGTCAGGCCCAGGGGATGCCCTGAGTTTCAGATGTTCTCCCCTCACCAACCCTGCCCAGGTGGGTGCTCTGGGCCCTGAGAATAACTGTCTTCACCTGCTCCTATTTCTGGCTTTTCCAGGTCGAAGCGCCCCATTCCCATCTCCACGGCAGCGCCCCCGATCCAGTCCCCTCTGCCAGTGATCCCCCACCAGAAGGTAGGTGCTGACTGTGGGTGGCAGGCTCCACTTTCAGCCATGGTTCCTGGAGTGCAGCCCTGGTCTGCCTACCTGAACTTCTACTGGCCCCACTCAGGCAGGGTGGTGGAATCAGCAATGCCAGGGGCAGAGCTGGGGCAGGCCCCCAGAGAGATGCGTTTGAGCTCCGCCGAAACGCTGATTTCGTGATAATGTAGGGGTCTCCACCTGGGTGTTTAGCTAATTATCTGGGCCTCACGGTTGGGCTGATAGGAAATCTACTTAGTCCACAGTGTTTTCAGGGAAGGAACACGTCAAGTAGGGATAAGCCCCTACTTGTCCCTCCCAGTCAAGTAAGGACAAGTGTCCAGAAGGCTCTGACCCTCATGCTCCTGAGGGCACTAGCAGGGGGCTGACTCTGGCATGAAAGCCAAGGCTCCAGTTTGAGTCAGTCACTCTAGGAAAAGCTCTCAGCTTTGGGGGGGTCTACCACGCCCCTCAGGGTTTCTCCTCTGTCACAGGCACTCTCCCTCCAATTTTCCTTTCTCCTTCCAATTGCCTACCCCTTGGCTTCCTTCATAGCTCAGCTGGTAAAGAATCTGCCTGCAAAGCAGGAAACCCCAGTTTGATTCCTGGATTGGGAAGATCCCCGACAGAAGGGATAGGTTACCCACTCCAGTAGTCTTGGGTTCAGCTGGTAAAGAATCCACCTGCCATGTGGGAGATCTGGGTTTGATCCCTGGGTTGGAAAGATCCCCTGGAGAAGGGAAAGGCTACCTGCTCCAGTATTCTTGTCTGGAGAATTCCACAGATAGAGGAGCCTGGCGGGATACATTCCATGGGGTCACAGAGTCGGACACAACTGAAGCTACTTAGCACACACAAATGTACTGCACTCAGAAGTGCTGGTGAGGCCCAGAGGCAGGCACAGCAGCAGGCACACCTCACCCGCTTGCCCCAGGCCCCTTCCTGGCTCCCTCTAAGCAGCTCAATCCTGAGGGACCAAGAGCACAGGAGGCCCACCCCACCACTCCTACAGGACCACACACTCCCACCACTCTCCCCCCATCCCCCGAATGACCTCATACTGACCCGACCCTGTCAGTCCACAAGGGCAGAGTAGGTGATGGGCAGGCTGGGGAGAAGAGGCAAGAAGAGGATAACGGGGACCTAGGGTGGGCGACAGATTGAGGAAGTGGGCAGAGTGCTTCTCGGGAGAAGCTGCAGAGGCAGACCGAGGGAACCAAACTCCTCCCTCGGTTTCCCCTCTGCATGTCTGCCCTGCCCGTTCACCACCAGCCCAGGGGGCTCCGTCTCACTGGCCATGTGCGGCATGGCAGCGTGGGGTCACAGAGCAGGAGGCAGGGCTGTGCTCACCAGGAGTCCTCATACAGGGGAAGGGGGAGCAGATGCAGGATAGAGGGCTTTGCCCCCAGTTCCCTGAGACCACACCCCCCTTACCTCCAGTCGCACAGGTAGGCTGGCTTGGCCTAGCTTTCTGTGTGGGGCTTTGCATTTTGTCTAGTTTGATGATAGCATCAGGGCCAGGAGTCATATGCCTCATCCCGCTCTTTTTTTGAGACAAATCTTCTTTTCCAGGTGTCCGGGCTGTCTCCCCACCCCGAACTCAGTGCAGTGGGCTGCAGGCTGCAGGGTGGTGGGCTACTGGGCGCTGGCACTAACCCCTCTATTTCAGGTCCACGCGGAAGTGCTGGGGCGGGCATGGCCTCTAACTGCTCTTTTCTCTCTCCCCTGCATGGCGCTGCCCTGGGCCAGGACCCTGCTCTGGACACGAACAGCAGCCTGGCAGCACCCAGCCCCCACCCCGAGGCGAGGGCTGGCCCGGGCACCCCAGGCACCCCGGAGCTCGGGCAGACCTTTAGCTCTTCCTTCTCTCAGACCTCCGTCTTCTCCTCACACACGGAGGCCTCTGACCCCGGCCCTCTCCGGGGCAGCCCCGGGGCCAAGATCAGCCTGGAGGGGGCCCTGGACTCACTCACCCCGAAAGCCCTGCTGGGCTCGAGCCAGCCAAGGCAGTATAACAACCCCATTGGCCTGTACTCGGCAGAGACCCTGAGGGAGATGGCTCAGATGTATCAGATGAGCCGCCGAGGGAAGGCCTCAGGTGCTGGACTCCTAGGAGGGTAGGTAACGGGCGCACAGCTCTCCACTGGTGGTCAGGGGCCACCTGGGTCCTCAGTGCTCATAGAGGCCTGATCAGGTTAGAGTGGGGAACTGGACTCATTGTGGCCAGCTCCAAGCCCATGAGGCAGCACAGGCTAAAAGCCCTGAAAGTAATCAGCCTATTGACACTTGCCCTCATTACTTTATGCAAGCCAGCGTAGTATGTCAGATTTTGCAGAGAGGGAAACTGAGGCTCAGAGAAGGTTAGGTTCCAGTTGTCCAACTACTAAGTGGCTGAGTTGGGTCTGAATGCAAGACATTTGGACTCCCAAAACTTTGACATCAGGTCACCCACCATGACAGGACAAAGTCTGTCCTAATATCTCCAAGAACTCTGGGGCCAGGGGATACACTGATCCCACCCCTCTGGGAGCCCTGAGGGTTAGGAGGGCAAGGTCTCTAGGTCTGGTCATGCTTTGGGAAGGCTGCCTGGAGGAGGGAGCACCTGAGCTGGGTACAGAGAGATTGGACAATGGGGTGAGGGGAGTGGTTGGCAGGACCGACTCTGACTAGGGTGGGGAAGCAAGGGAGCAGGACTCTGAGGAGAAAGGAGCCATGCAGGAGAACAGCATGCCACCCCCTGGCCCCCAAGGTCTAGCTGATGGGACTCTCGGAGCACAGGAGTTAAAAAAAACCTAGAACTGAGTGGGCACTGTGGAGAGGTTGAGGGAAGGGAGCTGCCAAGCAGAAAATACATTAGCTGCCAAGCCTGGCACATTGGTTATCTCATTATAATTTCTCCCGTGGCCCCATGTAATTGGTGTCATCATCTCTGGGCTGGAGGCAGAGCAGGCTGAGTCAAGGCATATGGCCCAGTGGTTAGGGGTTCAGGGCTCTTCCATGAGACTGTTCATACACCTAGACTATGGGGAGGACTGAAGGAGACAACACGTGTGTAGTGCTGAGCTCTGTTCTGGCACACTCTTTACATGCTACCTGGCATCATTGCCTGGAGTCATGCAGCAGGTACATTGATGAGTCAGCATGGCAATCTGGGTCAGTTTGATCCAAGCCCACACCCTTCCTGTGACCTTGCTGCAGATGGTACCTGTACTCCACCCGCTTGCTCCTTCCCTGGGGATCTCCAGCTTTCCCAGAGCCCCAAGCTCTTTCTGGGATTCCGAGTGAAGCTGGGCGATCCATAGTCTGAGCACTTGGATCCTGGATTCCCTGGACCAAAGTGGCAAAGCCTTAGAACCCCAGGTCTTTTCTAGTATGGGACTTCTGCTAGGAGGCTGAGGGAAAGACAGAGTAGAAGTGGTGCCTTTCTTCTGCCTTGAGACGGCTGGTAGGTCTTCTTGGTCCTCTTTGGGACTAGCCCCCCAGCAGGCAGGTCAGGCTCTGGTGGATCTAAACCTCCATGGGGCCCACCTGCAATGATGGTAAGGTCTCTGCTCACTGAACCATCCATGGAGGTTGGGGGCTGGTTAACAGTCCATATACTTTGTCTAACACAACTTTCTCACCAACTTCAGAGGTGGGCATCATTCCCTCATTTGATAACTGGGAAGTAGAAGCCCAGAGACAGCAAGTCATTTGCCCAAGGTCACACGGCTATTGAGTGACAGACAGAACTGGCACTCAGGTCGGTCTGACTTCTCCCGCATGGAGACAGGGACCTACCTGCCTGCCCCACTCCTGCTTCTCATGACTCCCGAGGTGCCCTCCCATTGGTGCAACTATTGGCTTCTCAGAACCTGACAACTATTAAATTATTACTTGACACTCAGAGCAGCAGGGCACAAGAGATTCTTTGAAGAAAAAATGGGCTAGAGAGGGAGTGTGGTGCATGCCTCATTTAAAGCAAAAGCTGATGCTACGGCCCCAGCAGGAAGGTTGGGGGCCTCTGACCAGGGCTAGCTGAGGGCCAAGGCCACCACTTTTTGCTGTGTCTAATGCTGCTCACGGGAGACAGGGTTGGCAAATGCTAAGCCCTATGTCTGTTCATTGCATACTTAACCCATGCTGAGGGTTTTACATTCAGAATTCTGTTCATTCTGCGGTGGGCACCACCCTCTCAATTTTATGAATAAGGAGACGGAGACTAAGACAGGTAAGTAACTTGTTTAGAGTCATAGCACTAGGAAGAGGAAAGGTCAGCATTTGAATTCTATCCTGTCTGGCTCCACAAGGAATCTCCTTCTCATACTCACTGGGCTACTTGCAAGGTGATTCCTTGGCAACTTGTATCCCTTTAGGAGGAATGGAGAGGAACAGAGTGGGTGCAAGGACAGCGGGGTCTGCAGCCCCTGCTCCTCATCCTCTCTGGGGCTGGTACTGAAGAGCAGTGTCCCTCAGGCCAGTAGATGCAAGGGCCCCCTCCCCAAGGCGGTCTTACAGCTTTGGCTCATTCTCCCCAAGACCTGGGTGTTCCTCTCTGAGCTGTCTGCTGCAGGCATCCCAGCTTCCAGGTTCTCAGGTGAAAGTTAAGCAGGGGGGCTAAACAAGGAACTGCCTACATGGGTGGGGAAGGGCAGAAGCCTCCCCTGAGGCCAACACTGCCCTCTACAGGGGACACTAGGCTGGTCAGGGCAAGAGCTGACCCTGCAGCTGTCAGCACTGGCCAAAAATGGAGAAGGAATGGGAGATCTGTGCTGGCCCTTTCCTAATATAGCTCCACTGGCAGCTATTTTGAGCCTGGGAGATCAGAGGGAATTTTATCAGCTCTGAGACAGGGTTGAGCCTGGGACGGGGGGATCTCCCTGACTTTGGTCTGGATCCCCAGGATCTTGGCCAAGAGACGACCAGGCCAGGCCAGGCCAACAGAAGCCCAGGCTCTCCCAGCCAGAGTCCAGAGTGGTGGCAGAGTGTCGGAGCAGAGAACCACTTTCTGGATTCTTCTCCCCTCAGATTTCTGACCAGAGTCTATCACTGCAAGGAATTTGCATCTAAAGAAACATAAGGCAGGCAAAGCCTCTTTCAAGGAGACAATGCTCCAGGAGGCTGGCTCTTAGATAAGAGTGAGGGTGGGGTCCCTCTTGTAGTGTCCAAGCTGGGCTGTCTTGGCTGGGGGCCTTCTGCAAAACGCCATGGCCCACACTTCTCCCAGGCATCCCCACTCCTCCATCCTGCATCATTGCCCATCCACAGGCTTTTATGGGTGGTTACTGGAAACTGCACAGATCCCTTACTACTGTGCCCCAGGAGGTGGGTCCAGAGCTGCCTGCCCCTCCTCTGGGAAAGAGAACACATTCCTAGGGCTGCGAGAAACCCCACTGTACACATCCCAGCACCACTGCAGCTCTTGTTCAGGGAGCAGCACACCCAGAGCCGCCCCTCATTCAACAAGGACAAGTCTAGAGTGGCTGTGTGTGGCTGGCCAGGAGCCATCTGGGACCTTGGCCATTCCTGTAGCAGCCAGAGCTGGTCCTGTCTCCATCTCCGGCTTCCTCTCCAGGGTCTAGAGGCAGGTTGTATGTGGTAGATACATGTACATGGTAAATGAACACCCATGAAGATGGACCAAAAAACCCTTCTCCTAAGCAAAGCTTCAGGTACTGTGGACCTACGCTGCAGTTGGCATCTCTGACCCAAACTGAAAGGCTATGATCCAGACTCTGAGCTTTGCCCACTCCTCTCTCTGCACTCTCTTCACCTCGTGCCTGTCTGGGCTGACTCCGCCTCCACAATGGCCAGTTTGAGGGCCATCCCTATGTCCTTATTCTCAAACCCTCTGTCAGGAGCCTCACTCTGATAGTCCTGTCTTCTTTGCTCTTTCTCTCCTCCCAGGTGGTAGCCAACTCTCCAGCCAAGTTAGTATCAAAGGAAAGCACGTGTGTGCGCTTGCCTGCATATCCCAGCATGCACCCGCGTGTCTGGGGGTCTGAACAGCGTGTGCCTGTGTCAGCATGTGTACATGTATGTGCATGCGTGAGTGAGGGTGCATTCGTGTCCCTGAGTGAGGCTGCATGTGTGTGAAGCTGCGAGGATGAAGTGGAGGCATTGGGGAGGGGTGCTGGGGTTCCGTCGGATGCCTGGGGCCATCGTGTTCCCAATTAGTTGCTGCAGCTGCTTAAGAAGGCAGGTAGGCTCTGGTGGGCTGCTGGGTGGAGCGTGTGCTGATGCTGGTTCCAGGTGAGCCTGAAGACATTTCTAGCCTGGCCAGATCCCTCAGAAGGGCTGTGCTTGACCTTGTCCTTGTCTGCGGAGCGCACTTAACGTTTTGAAGGGAAAAGTCTCGATCGGTAGAAGCTGGTGGGCCACCCCGCAAATTGGACTAGGGGGCCCTGAGCACCTAAGCCCTGCTCCGAGGAAGAAGCACATCACTGAAGAGTCTGGAGGAGCAGAGCCCCAGGGGAACCCAGGATGAGCCCCTTCGTGGAGGAACCAAGCTCAGAATCCCCACGGGTGCCCAGTGGGGCTGTGTTTTGCCTTTGGGGCATTCTGGACTCTGCTTCGGCTGCCGCTGCCTTTGACTCATGACCCAGCTCTTGTCCCCTAATCCCAATCCCCACCCCCCAACCTTTGCAGTCTGTTTCCCTGGGGGAGTGGTGAGAGATCTTCCCATGCCCTCCCCAGCTCAGGCTTAGTGGGGGCCTCCAGTGGTCTGGGAAAGTGCAGACCAGCAAGAAACACCTTCTGCAAAGGGCTCTGGGGAGGGTGAGAGGATCTTCCTGACCAGACCCAGCCAGTCCAAGGAGATCTGAGGAACTTCGTTAGCCTTCCTAGGATCAGGCTTAGGGAGATCTCTCTCCACATCCTCCACCACCAGCCTTCACCTTCACCGGTGTAACACCACCTGTTGCCCTTCTCTCCTTGCACCTCCCTCCCCCCTCCCCTCCCCCTATACTCCCCTCCTCCTATACTCCCCTCCCCCAGCGCCGACTACCAGGAACGCTTCAACCCCAGCGCCCTGAAGGACTCGGCCCTGTCGACCCACAAGCCCATCGAGGTGAAGGGGCTGGGCGGCAAGGCCACCATCATCCACGCGCAGTACAACACGCCCATCAGCATGTACTCCCAGGACGCCATCATGGATGCCATCGCCGGGCAGGCCCAGGCCCAGGGCAGTGACTTCAGTGGGTAAGCGCCTCCCCTCCTCCACCGGGCGCTCGCCGACTCCACCGCTTCATCACCGTGGAGGGCACCGGGCCGCTGAGCGCCACTGGAGACTTTTAGGCATCGGGACCAGTCTTCCTCCACCGTCTTGAGCTTCCCAGGGCACAGCCCTTGGAAAAGAACCAGCCTTGACCGGGCCTTTCAGACAGAACATGGTGTTCTCTCTTCAGAGTCAGTCTCGTGGTCGGCTTTAGGAGAAGGGTAGAGAAATACAGCATGTGGTGGTTCTTCCAAGTGCTTTACACAGCCTCTGCATTTTCCCCGGCTCCCTGAAGGTGCTGGTTTAGACACTTCTGGAATCTTGTTAACCGGGGTTACATTCTGGATACCCCAGGTTCTCACAGCTAAGCCATTCTTTGAGGAGAAGTTGTCGCTTTCTTCTCAAATACCTGACTGGGTGTCTTGTTTGGGAAGGGGCCTCCAGACCAGCCACCCACCATGCTGTTGGCAGTCAGCCCTGCCACAGAGCCTGGGGAGCATCCAGGACCTGCCTCCTCCTGTTTGCCCCAGGGAAGCCCAGGCTCAGGTTGGTGGGACTTAGGACATCCTTGTTTCCTGAATTTGCTTGTTAGCAGTGGTTGAGGAACTTGAGGGCTGAGTAGGGAAAGAGTTGGCTAAAATTCATTTGTGGATGAAACTGGTAATAGTGCAAATTTTAATGGGGAGCTCACTCCCTCTTTCTGAATTTCTGACTCTGTTTATCTTAGTCTCTTTCTTCTCTGCATTTCTTTCAGTGTATGCCTCTCTCTCTTTCTGTCTCTGTCTCTATCTCATTCTTTTTCTGTCTCTTGTTTCTTTCTTCCTTACGCATACACACACAGAACCTATATTGTATTCTACTTGGGAATGCCATTAGTGTTGACTTTCAAAACTGATTATCTCTTTGGGTAACATGTTATCCCTGAGTCAAGATCTGCAACAGCTCAAGGCAAGAAATCTTAAAATGATTGTACTTTTTTCCAAAGCTAGGAAAACCAGATGTTGTAAGAAGGATAGAGACATTATAAAGTCCCGGATAACTCCTGTAGTGTTTGGCCTGTGCAGAGCCCAGTCCTCGTGGCCATGACATGTGTGCAGATTTAAGGTACAGCCTCCAGAAGTCAATGGATGGAAAATGGTGTGGTCTTCCTGGCTCTCCTGATCCAAGGGAGCCTGGCCCTCTCAGGCACGCAGTACTTCCTTTGGGCCACCAGGGGGCGGAGGTTGCTTTCCCTGGAGCAGTGAATCTCAAACCTCACCAGCTCAGGGCTTTAGTTCTTGGTGGAACTCTCTGGGTAGTGCTGACTTAGCTAATCCCATCTTTCAAAGCAGAAAATATGACCATGCAAGTTTAAAAATGCAACCATTAGCTCATGGGTGCCCAGGAAAACAAGACTGTCTGATTAAGCCAAAGAGTGAACAGGGATTTCCTGTTAATATTTGCTTGCCATGTGTGTCCTCAGTGTGATCTTAATATGGTAATATTCGCCAAAGGGAAGCACAATGGAAGATAAGCAAAGAACTACTGTTCACTGATTTTATGTTTTCTGCACCTTGGGAAAAGACTGGAATCATTTGGTTTTACCTCTAGGATGGCCATGATGTGATTTTTTTTTTTTTTTTAACATGATGCACCATTGATCTAATCTAGGCTTCTCCTTCCTACCACCTTCCCTCCCATCCTTTTCCTCTACCTTGCGAGCCTGGGAAGCAACACGCTTCCTTTTCCTTCTAACTCAGCCCTGCTGGGTTGATGCTGCCGTGGTGCCCCTGTCTGCCATAAGGTGTTCCGTTTCTGCTGTTAATTTCCATGATTCCTTCCTCACTGACAGTTTTCTTTTTGTCTCTCTCTCTTCCTCCTCTATCCACCCACTCCCATAACTCATTTCTGATCCTAACCCTGCTCCCTTGTGTATGCGCCGCCCCCCGCCCTCCCATGATGGACACGCACTCACTGCTGGGCTTTCCTCTGCTTGGCAGGGCATCACCACTGGCGTAAGTAGACCCCACAGTATTTGTTCCGTCGTCCGTCTGTCTGGTTGCGGGATGGTGTATGGGTTTGGTGGGATGTGCCTGAGGACAGTGGCTCTGTCCACATTGTTCCTCACACCCACCTCACAGGTAAATGACATGCGCTGTGGCCTCAACAGGCAAGTACTTGTCTTTGGGGGTTTTCCCCAAATAACATCACTACAGACACAGAAATCAGAGCAATGACACCACCCTGGCTAGGGCTGTGTCTCATGTTCTCCTTGCTGTGCTTTGTGGGGGCTCCCCGCAGCCTTTCTGGTCTGTACTGGGACAGTGTAGACCTGAACGTCAGAATCCACATCAGGCCATTACTCAGGGAGAAGGTGATGCGGGGCCTCTTGGAGGCTGCTCCCCAGAATCCTCATGAAAGATGGATCTGGAGGAGCCAGCCCCTACCAGGACCACCCATAGGAGGTGAAACCTGAGTCAGACTTGGCGGCAGTGTACAGTAGAGTGAATGCCCACAGGTGACCTTGATGTTGTGGTGACCGTGGAGTGTTTTTGGTGGTAAGAAATTCATGCTGGGGGTGGCTCCAGAGAGTGGCCTTGTACCCAGGGTCCTAGAACTTCAGGGCCTGTTCTATCCCTTCTCTGCATATATTATGTCTGCTGCCCCTCGAAAGGCGCAGCAGTTCCTTCGTCTGGTACCCAGTGCCTGTTGCAGCAGCACCCCAAGTCCCTGGTCTTTGCATAGTGTTGTGGGACGGGAAGCCGACAATGGGACTCCAAAGGGACTCACTTCTGGGGCTCTCGAGCCCTTGGAGCTATGGAAGGAACAGGGAAATATGTTCCCTCAAGGGAACATTCCAGGAAAATAGCAGCAAAAGCCTTCAGGTCCCCTTGAGACTCCTCCCTGTGCTAGAGATGACCTCCCCAGTGAGATCCCAGCCTCTCCTCTGCTCCCAGTCTCCTCCCTGGCTGGGACCCCCTAGGGATCTGCCGGTTTCCCTATCTGATCCCAACCACAGGCTTCCAGGACCTGTAGCTCTCTGGGCCAGGGCAAAGCATTCAGGAAAGTAGGGTAGCTCCACCCCTGCCTTGGTCAGTTACCTTCTGTTATCTTTCTCCTCCTCTGCTCATGAAGCCCACTCTGAGCAGACACAGGGGACCAATCCTGGGAGACTAGGCCATTTCTTCTGTCCAGCTCCTTGCAGAGAGGGTAGACGACAGAGGCACTGGGGAGGTCATCTTTGCAGCTAGCCGGCGCTCAGGGTTTGAAGGGAGAGGTTGAGGCAGCCATAGCAGCAGGCAGGGTGCGCCTAGACAGGGGGAGTGTCTGGGTTGGGCCATGTCTCCAGGTGAGGAGCACCTGGGGTGTGCAGATCCCCAGCGGGTAGAAGTGGCCTTCCTGAGCCTGTTGTTGCAGAGGGTCTGATGGAAAGGAGGCTGAACTGGGGGCTGGGAAGCCTGGGTTCTAACTCCATGGGGGTCCCTACATGACATAACCTGGAACTAGTCAGCCGGCCTCTCTGGACTTCAGTTTCAGTGTCAGTAAGAGGAGAGAGCTGGGCCACTGGTCCATAGGCTGGGGAAACAGGCTGTTGTTATTCTGAGCTTCTCCTGAGCCCACCCTGACTCCCGAGAGAGTGGGCTGGGCAGCCTGGATCCCCCAGCCCTCTCTGGTTGGGTGAGTGGTCATCCACAAAGCTTTTAATGTGTCTTGCCCTGCAGTCTGATCTGGGCTGATAGACCTTGTACTCAAGGGGCTCTAGAGTTCCTTCTGGTTCTGATCAAGGATTTGTTCATTCAACTAAGTTTTGAGCAGCTACCATATGCCAGACCTTAGGGGTCTCAGAGAAGGTCACCAGGTCCTCTCAAAAGGCTGTGCTGCCCTGACCCTCCCCACAACTCCACTCCCAGCTCCCTTGGACGATAAACCCCACTCTCCCTGGGTGATGCTGGGCCTCTGGGGCCCAGTTGTCTTGTTTCTCCAGCCACTTCCTCGCCGAGCTTGCTTATTTCTGCTGAGCAGGAGCCCACAGCCCTCTTCCAGGGAAGTCACGACAGTAGTGGCTCCCAGTTTGGATCCCAAGCTTTGAGGAGGCCAAGGGACTGACCTTGAGGAAGCCTCCGAGTCCCCAAGTAGCCTGTCCTTACCCAGCCCCAAACTCAGGAACTGCTTAGGGAGGTCAAAATTACTTCCAGAAGACCTCTTCTGCCTCTTCTTTCCTTCAAGGAGATCCAGCTCCTGAGGGCGGAGGGTATCTTCAGACCTGTGTCTGGAGATAGACTGGGAGGGGGCGGTGGGTGTTGACAGGAGAGGCTGAGCCTCCTGACCTTCCATGAGTGGAATTCGCTGACTCACCGTGACCTCCTTGAGCACTGAGGATCCAGGCCAAGCCCTTGTTGCAGGCTCTCAGATGGCAGTGGGGAAAGGCAACAGTGGGCTCAGACAAGTAGGGGGCTGCCAACAGGCTTGGGGGGGTGTTGGGGGCGGGGGTGCTCCAGGGGAATGTGACATGGGGAAGGTGCAGGGGCCAGGAGCAGAGTTCCAGCCCTGCCCTCTCCCACGGCCTCTCTCTGCATTGCAGGAGCCTTCCTATCAAAGACCTCACCGTAGACAGTGCCTCTCCCGTGTATCAGGCTGTGATTAAGAACCAGAACAAGCCAGAAGATGAGGCTGACGAGTGGGCTCGCCGATCCTCCAACCTACAGTCTCGCTCCTTCCGCATCCTGGCCCAGATGACGGGGACAGAATACAGTAAGGGAGGGCTGTCGGTGGGGGCGGGGGGTGGGGGCAAGAAGGGGTGACTTTGAAGGGCCATGAGGGTCCTGGGCCCTACGCCATGGTCCCACAGAAGCCAAGGAGTCAGGCCCCCTATCCTGGAAGACGAGCTGGCCTTGATAGATAGTGGCCTCTTGCACCCTTTCTGGGCCCCTGGGGCAGGCACAATGACATCAGCCTTCTGCTTGGCTCCCTGACTCCAGCAGTGCCTGAACTGGTTTAAGAGGACCTTGTGGAACTTCCCTGGTGGTCCAGTGGCTAGGACTCCACTATTCCAATGCAGGGGGCCCAGGTTTGATCGCTGGTCAGGACACTAGATCTTGAATGCTGTAACTAAGACCTGGCATGACCAAATACATAAATAAATAAATATTAAAAAAAAAAAAAAAGAGGGCATTACAGGCCATGCCTCTGGCCACTCCCTCCCAGCTGCACCACTTCTTCTAAGGCCCCTTTTCTCCTCCTTACCCTCTGCCCAGCACACAGCCTTTTCTTCCCAGAAGTCACAGGTAGGAGGCAATAACTGTACCATCATGGGTGGGGACTCTGCCCACAAGCTCCAGTAGCTTTTGTTCCTGATGTTCCCTGTGATTCCTCCTGACCTGCAACTTTCTACCCACAGTGCAAGACCCTGATGAAGAAGCTTTGCGAAGGTCAAGGTAAGTGCCTGGACTCAGGCTCTGTGGCCTTGCCCCTCCTAACCCCATCCCTCCCAGGGCAGCCCCCAGGTCACACAACTCACAGAGAACATCTCAAGTTAATGCATCTGGAAACTCCCAGCCCCTGAGGGGCTCTGGCAGATGCTGGCTTGGGGTGTGTGTGTCCCAGGTCAGTGAGGTGGGTGCCTGGAGCTGAGTCTCTATCCCCCTGGCCCAGGCTGCACGAGCAAGGACTCTGGGCTCTCCCGGCTCTCTCCCTGGGCAAGGGGCAGGGCTGCTTTGGCCTTTGCTGGGCTGTTGAGAATGAGGGCATCTCTTTCTATGAGGCACCGGGCTGGCTGCCTGGCCTGCCCACTCATCTCAGGGCCTGTCCCCTGTGAGTCTCAAGGGTAGGCACTGGGAAGCTAGCTGGCACGCCAAGGGCTATGCTGGGCTGGGGCACCTGGCCTTTGGACTCACTCGTCCAGACCCACGTTGAGGTATCAGTTCCACAGATTGCTCACAGCACCACAGCTGCTGCAAGGAAGCAAAGCCCTGGGCATGAGGTGGGCACACTGCTCTGGAACCCACTGGAACCCACTAGGGCCTTCCATGGGCAGGCATGGGGCCCAGTGTGACTGTGCTTACACTTCCAGAAGCAAATGTGTTGTCTGCATGTCCTTCCTGGGAGAGTCTGCCTTGGGCCGGCACATCCCATGGTGGCCTCTGTGTGAGGGGCTGGGGTTCAGAGGTGCCTTTCCACCCTGGGCCAGGCTTTCTATCTTTGCTAACCAGCGTGTAGTGGCCACAGGACTGCGTGGAGAGTGGCACTCTGGGGTCAGCTCGAGTTGATGTGGATTTTCTTTTTGAACCTCTGTTTCTGCCAATGGAAGTTGCTCTCACTCTTTGGCTGGGGCATCTAAGCCTAAAGTGTGGTCTTCCCCGGCCTGCTAACAATGGCATGCGGTTCCAGTGATGGTTCTTAACCTGTCGGTGCCTGCAGTGTGTCTGTAAAGAGCCTGAAATGAGATGGTGTTTGATTTAGCACAAAAGGTAGCATCGAGCTATTTGAGGCGTAACTAAGCTGTCAGCTCTCTCCGCCCGGTGCTCCTCTGCTCCTGCGTCATTTCTGTGTTTATCCCACCTCACCTTCTGAGTGCCACTCAGAGATACTCCAATGGGCAGTGTGGTCTTTACTGAAGATTTGATGGAGGGGCTTTACAGCACACACCGCAAATTGCTCAAAAATCTCCAGGTCCCTTCCATCAAGAAGCCAGTAGGGGCCTGCCCTGCCTTTCCAGCCCCCGTTAACCCCTTCTTAGTACTTCTGGTTACTTTATGTTTCTGGGGCCAGTCACTCTCAGTTTGCATCTCAGTAACCAGACTCCATGTAGAAGGTGGAGTTCTACACATTTAGTATGGGTAGAGAACCTTTGTCTCACATGTTCTCCCTGGAATACTTGGAGGCTCTGCGAAGTCATTGAGTGAGAACACAGAAGGCGGTATTCACGGTGGTCCGATGTGGGCCTTCCCCTCCCCTCCTTTCAGAAGCATCTCTTGGGGCCTGTTCGGCCTGGTTGTGTAGGCCCTTTCCCCACCCTGGGGTCTAACTGCCCACAAGCTCCATTCAGATCCCCTCCGAAGGCAGGGTATCTTAAGAACTCTGCTGCAGGTCTTGGAGTCTCTCCCTCAGCCCTGGAGGGTTTCCTTGTAGGGAAATCTGGAAGAGAGGGGCCCAAGAAGAAACTTCAGCCTGCTTCTTCCCTCAGTCAAGGACCTTGACCCACCCTAAGAAAGCAGCTCCCCCCTGCCCCACAGCTCTGCACCGCTGTCAGCCCCTCCCTCTGAGTCTTGGACCCTGTAGTGGAGGCTCTGAGGCCCCCAGGAAGCCTCTGTTTGGGACTGGAGGAGCCTCAGCCTCCTGCCCTTCTCCCTTTTCCTGACTTTAATTTCTGGAAGGTTGTCCTCACAGCCACCCCACCAAATGCCCATTCTCCTCACGGCCAAAGGAGGAAAGTAGGCTTTTTTATTTTGCTGAATGCTAAGCAACTTCTGGCCCAGGGAGTGACAGATGGGGGTACAACAGGTGCTGTGGTTCCATTCTGCTTGTGATTAATGCCCGAAGTAGTGACTTTGGCCACTGGTCCCAGCTGGGGCCCCAAGTTCAACTGAGGGGCCATCTGAACAGTAGGGAACACACTTACCCCTACCCTGAGTCCAAGCTGGTCAGAGATCTTGCTCCCTTGGGGGGCTGAGCCCCACTTGCATCTGTCCCTCCTCCCAAGTTGGAATCTGTACCCCCTCCCAAGTTGGAATCTGTACCCCCAGACCTTGCTGATGCATCGTGTTGGCTAAGGGCAGACATGGCCTCTGTCCTTACCCCTCCCAGTTGAGCCTGACTCACAGTGGGGAATCTGAGAGTCTCTCACAAAGGCTGCACTCCCTGGGAAGGCTTCACTGCACCTTGCTTCCAGGGAGCTCATTCCAGCATGGCCTGAGTTTGCTAAATCTGGGGACCAGCAACCTGGGCACCGTGGCAGCCTATTTAGGCTTGTATGTCTGCTGGGATGCTTTTTCCTTTCTGTTGCCATGTGCTGGGAAGGCTGGCAGGGATGCCAGTTGTTCTGTACCAGGCAGGGCACTGGGTGGTCTCCAGGACAGGTGTAATCTGCATATCAGAGGACCTGCACACTTGCCCCTCACCTGTCCCTTCTCCACCTTTGGGACAGCCCCTACCAAGTCCCAGGGCAGCTCAGAGCCCCACCCTACCCCGCCCTCCCCTCCTCTCCTCTTGGGCCCTGGCTCCTGGCACTGTGGCAATGTCTTTGGTATCTGGTAGCAAGTAGGGCTTCCCTGGTGGCTCAGACAGTAAAGAATCTGCCTGTAATGTGGGAGACCTGGATTCAATCTCTGGGTTGGGAATATCCCCTGCAGGAAGAAATGGAAACCCACTCCAGTATTCTTGCCTGGAGAATCCCATGGACAGAGGAGCCGGGTGGACTACAGTCTATGGGATCGCAAAGAGTCAGACACGACTAAGTGACTAACACTTTGAACTTGAACTTGAACTTGAGTTGTCCTCCAAGGCTCCAGGGCCCCCTTGCTGGTCTAATCTCCAGGGACTCTGTCTTTACAGGGGAAGTAGAGTGAGCCACAGAGCAGTCTGAGTATCAGCTGTGGACACGGTTCCTCTTCCAGGAAAGACCCATCACCTTAGCAAACTGTCAAGTGGGCTTAAACAGCAGCCTCCTGCCAGCTTCCACATGGGTACAGGTAGCAGTGTGGCTCCCAGCCTTCATCTGAAGTAGCAGAGCCTATAATCCCAGAAAGGTCACCACACCTTCCATCTGACCTCAGGAGTGCATTCCAGGGCCTAGATGGCTCAGAAGGTTGATAGGGGGTAGGAGTGCAGGCAAGTGTAGTTTCATCCTAGGCAGGGCTTGAATCAGCCAGGGATCTGGATCCCATCGCATGGACACAACCATCCTGCAGCACCGCAGTTAGAGCTCAGATCCCACCCCCTGACCCGGCCCCCATCTTGTGGTGTAGCTGTCTTTAAGTTCAGTCTCTGTGTTTACCTAATGCTCACCTCAGTAAAGAACTCTACATCTCTTCGTGGTCTCCATGTGTTAAGGAAAAAGTTGATTTTAGTGAACACTTCCCTGGGTGTCACCTGAGCAGCCGTCATGGGTTTACCGGGACCTCTTTCCCTTTTGCTCTCACCCACTCTGCAGTCTCTTCCCCTCTCTTCTCTTCCTCCATCTTCTTGCTCCTCTCTTTGGCTGGCTGTGAATTTCCCAACAGCTCCAAGCAGAGCAGACTCACAAGCCTTGCCAACTCTCTAGGACTGTTCCTGACCATGTCACTGAGCACTGATGATAAAGGCTTGGGCCTGACTGGACAAACTGGCTGCGGCTGTGTCCTGGGTGGGCTCTGTGTGCTGGTCGGTAGTTGCCGCCCATGGTGGTGTCAGCAGGCAGGGCTGTGTGGGCCCTATCACAGGGCCTGGGCTTATACCATCTTCACCCCCTTTTCCCCACCCTCGGAGAGGCAATAGCAAGGGATGCCTGGCACTTAGATCATGGTTCTGCCTCTGAGTTTCCATGTGACTATAGGCTATTCATGTGATGTATTTGCACCTTGGCTTCTTTGTGGTACTAGGAAAGTCTGGACCAGTGGTTTTCAAATATGTGAGCAGGGGACCCCCTCTTGTCAAACAGAACCTTTACACAGGGACCCACTTGCAGGCCTTAAGGTGTAGAGAGGGAGTCTCCCAGGTAATACAGATGTGGGGAGGTGGCCAGGTATACATATGGGGACACAGGACTGTTATCATGCAGAAATGTAAGTCCAGCATCACCCCATCCTTTGATTTTTAAAGACCTAAAGCCAATCTTTCTGATTTTTACATGCTGACAGTTCATTTGTTAAGCTATTTATTTTGATACAATTGCAGATTGGCATGTGGTTATAAGAAATAATACCGAGAGAGCCTATGTAGCCTTTACCCACAATGGTAGCATCTTGCAAAACTAGTACCCCACCAGGGTGTTGACACCCATACCATCCAATGCAGAATACTTCCTTCATCCTCAGATGCCCCCATCTTGTTTTTTCAGACCACTCTCAACCTCCCTATTGTGCACGCCCTGTCCTTAACTTGTGGCAACCACTAATCTGTTCTCTGTTCTCTGTTTCTATAATTTTGTCATTTCAAGGATGTTATATAAATGGGATTATACAGCTTGAGGCCTTATGGGATGGGCTTTTTCAGTCCTCCTAGTTCTCTGGGAACTCATCCAAGTTGTGGAGTATACCAGTGGTTCATTCATATCTTTTTATTGCCGAGTAGTATTCTATGATCTGGATGTAGCAGTTAATTTTTAAAATGAATTTTCAACACTATCCAGGTTGAACACACCGTGTTTGTGGCTAGATGAGGCCCCTGGGCCACCAACTTGCACCTCTATTCTGGAAGATGTTAGAGGTCCCTCTGGTCTGGAGGTCTAGGATTTTGGCCTTTCCCAGGCACAATCTCCCCCCGCCCCCGTATCTATATTTCTGGCTCTTCCTTGCCTGCTTTGTCCTATGTCCTCGGCTAAGAGGGCTGTGGGCTGAGCCCCAGAGGCCTTACTGGCAGGAAGTGGTGGGAAGTCCCGGCCCCCAGTATATGTGTGCCAGCAGCCTTGTGAGTATACATGTGCACGCGTATGCCTGGCTGTGCTCAGGCCTAGGTGGGCGGGGTAGTCAGTGGTGTTTGGAGGCTTCTCTCTGGGAACAGAACGGTTGGCAGAGACTAGGGCAGCACAGGGAGTTGGCAGGTCTGCTCACCCAGCCTTGTCACGGGGACAAGCGTTCCTTCTTCTTGATGCCCAGCTAGGGGACAGAGACCATGCAAGGCTCGCCTGCCTATGGTGTTCAGTCCCGAGAGCCCACAGCCAAAGCAGCCCTGCCCAGCCCTAACCACACGGGCCAGGGAGAACCTGGAGACCGCCCCCCCACCCCGGGGCCCAGCCTGCCCTCAGGTCCTCTAGCCAGGCCCCTTCTCCATGGCTCACTCAAGTCAGGGACAGTAGTCCATCCATCCTGGTCCTTGTAACTCTGGTCTTGCCCCAAACCAGGCCTAACCACCTGGAAATTACCCCATGGGTGGCAAAGCCTCTCCAAGCTGAACCCTCCCTCCCATGCCCTCTGCCCCAGCTGTCAGACAGGTGATGGCGGACACATCCCCTAACCCCTTCTCTCTTCCTTTCTCTCTCTCTGTCTCTGTCTCTATGTTTCTCTCTGTGCCACAGGGAAAGGTTTGAAACGGAACGTAACAGCCCACGTTTTGCCAAATTACGCAACTGGCACCATGGCCTTTCGGCCCAAATTCTTAATGTTAAAAGCTAAGAGGCTGTCTGGAATCCCCCCATTCCTTGCAGGCCTGACTCCTCCCTCCTTCCCCCCACACAGATCTGGCATGTGAGCCCCATGGTGATGCTTGAGAATGTATAGCTGTGCTGGGGGGCACCTTCGCTAGTCACATGCAGCAGTTGTGCTCTCTGCCTGGCCCAGAGCTGATGGCCCAGGCCCAGCCCCATGCAGCACCGCACCAACTCTACCCCCACCCTTCAGTGCAACTCTCGCCACCCCCCAAATAGCCCAAGCCTCTGCTCCCCTGCACAAGGCCTTCCTGTAGATCAGAGAGGACGTGATGGGGTTGCTGATAGGACATCCCAGAACCAAGGAAAACAGACTGCCACTGGTCCATTCTCCCACCAACCTCAGTTCCTGGGAGAAGCAGCCCGGCCTAGTGCCATCCTGGAACGAGCAGCCCATAGATCAGGGTCCTAAGAAGAAGCCAACTCCCTGGCCCCACTTACTCCCTTGTGCCCTCTGGAGCCAGGCAGCCCAGGACAGGGCTCCCTACAGAGGAAGAGGAGGCCCCAGGGTAGACAAGGGAGAGGCCCCTCCTGGCTGTGGTGAGATTGGAGCGTGTGTTCTCCTCTCTGTGCTGTGTGTGTTGGCTCCCTAGTTCTCTCTCCTGTACATATAAGCATGCTCATTCTGAAATAAAGAGAATTTGAAATGAACCAAACCTGCCCCAGTCCTGCTGTACCTGTGTGCGTATCACCCAAGGGGGCAGGTCTGAGATGGGGAGAGGACAGGTGCCTGCAGCAGAGGGGCAGGGGCAGTGCCCACCAGGGCTGGGATTTGTTGTTCAGTCGCTCAGTGGTGTCCGACTCTTTGCAGGACTGCAGCATGCCAGGGTTCCCTGTCCTTCACCATCTCCCAGAGTTAGTTCGAACTCATGTCCATTGAGTCGGTGATGCTATCCAACCATCTCATCCTCTGTTGTCCCCTTCTCCTCCTGCCCTCAATCTTTCCCAGCATCAAGGTCTTTTCTAATGGGTCAGCTCTTCACATCAGGTGGCCAAAGTATTGGAGTTTCAGCATCAGTCCCTCCAATGCAAACCACTGTTTCCCTGTCGCTATGGCCCTGCCCAGGGCTCCAGAGAGCAGGCAGAGAGGACAGTGGGTGAGAAGCTGTTCTGTGGGCTAGAGGGCAGCTTAGCCTCCTTTGGGTAGTGTGTGTGAATGCTCCCTGCCTCCCCTCCCACACCAGCCACAGCCGGCAGGCCGAGCCAGGCCTCCTTCCCTATTGGAAAGCGCATCACAAACCCGGGTCCCAGGAAGGCGCTGCGCATGCTCAGCCCTGGCCAGGAGGGAGAGAAGTGGCTGAAGTGGACACACCTGGACTAAGGAGTAGCTCACAGGGAAACTGCAGGGTTCCCTCATGAGCAGGCCGTGGCTCAGGAGGGAGGAGCTGGAAGGTGTGCCTGGTGGAGGCTTGCTCACGCAGCAAGAGGGCAAGGAAGGTTCTCATTCCTGGCTTCCACACACCTATGGCCTGTCCTAGTCCTGAGCATTTAGGAAGGGCCAGTCTGGCAGGCTCATGTCCTCCCAACTCACCTGCCTGCTCATTATCCTCATCCCTGACTGAGGGAACCCCAAGCTGAAAACATGAGATCATCAACACTTGACAAATAATGACAGGTGTTGAGGCCTATCCTTCAGGACTCCCCGCCACCCCTGGGACTGGACTGGGGTAGAGCCTTGCTCCCACTCCCACTGCCTGGGCACAGGCTACCTTTCTGCCTCCAGGGACCTTGGCAATCCCATCTAGAAGGGCTGGTCAGGGAGCGTGTTCTGTCCTGCCTACCACCCTGAGATGCTCCCAAAAGCACCCGCCTCCCCCCGCCCCCCACACACACCATCTTGTTCCAACTTAACCTCCCATCTCATCCTGCCTCTAGCAGTCTGACCCCAGGGTCAAGGCAAGGACCAGGCAAGTCAGGCTGGCCAGAGGATCAACAGGGGAAGTGGGGAGAGGTACATTTTTGCCTGCATTTAGGCATCCTAGGGCATGCTCATATTTAGCTGACCTTTTATTGAGGACTTCCAAGGCCAGGGGTAGGTTTGGGGTTGAGGGCTGCCAGGCAGAGAGTGGCAGGTAGTGGGCATCCTAAGACTAGCAGAGGACCTGAGCCAATCCATCAGAGCTGGTGGCCTCCCAGTCCCCTGTCCCTATCCCCCCGGCCAGTCAGATGGAACCCTCTTGGATCCACCTAATTGAAGTCCTGGAAGGCTATTTGCTTCCCAGCCCACCTGGTGCCTCCCCAGTGACCCCAGGCCACTGCAGGCAGCATTTTGGGTGGCCCCAGGCCAGGGGTCTGTGTGAAGCGCTCTGAGGTAAACAGGAGAGGGTCCTTATTCAGCATTCCATGTCCATGGGCATCAGTTGAAGCACTGGATTCCTGGCCACTGTGGGTGCCCAAGGAATCAGAAAGGGCTGATGTGGTGTGACTCACCGTGATGAAAGGCTGATTGTGTGAGGTCAAGAGACAGGGATTGCTTTTCTATCTGGAGTATCCAGGAAGGCTTCCTGGAAGAAGGGGTCTGTGTGTTTGATCTTTGGGAACAGACAGGAGTGGGGCATGCACAGTCACAGAAGGCTGCATATGTTATTCTAAGCAGAGAAAGCAGAGATGCTGATGAGAAGGAATATCCCAGAACCTTGAGTTAATTATTTTGACTGGAATGGAAGACAGGCAGAGGATGTTATGGTTAGCAGTGGTCCGGAGCTGGAATGTCCGGCTCTGAATTTTGACTCTGTTCCGAAAGCAGTGTGAACTAGTGAAGGTTGCAGGGCATCATTTACACCACAGCCTGTGGGAGTTGCTGTGCACCGAGCAGTTCTGGAGGGGTGTCATTGCATAGACTACAGTGTCAACAGGGCTCCTGGAGTCTTGCAGTGCGGCAACATTGGTGCAAAGTGACATGATCAGGGCCGCCCTGAGCAACTGTCATCAGGTTGCAAGGTGGAATGCTAACTAGGTGGGTGGCAGCATGAACAGTTTCAAGACCAACCACTTGACTGGCATTCTATCATCATCAAATCAACAGAGATGTTCATATTCCATTCTTCTAGCTAATACAAATAGCATCATCACCCCAGTAAAGGCAAACACCGCCCAGCACCATCAGTCACGGCATGCCCACAGCATGCATTGCCAATAGTTCCAGCCTGAGCCCAGTGACCACAAACCCCTCCAGGCTCAGCACCACTGCCAGTAGCATCCCCATCCTTTCCATACATAGTGCCATTGTTGCCAATAGGAGCAACAACCAAAGGCCACTTCAGCTGAGCAGGGCACAGGGTTGGCACACTGCACCCTTATGCCAAGTGGGTGGAAGGAAGAGATGGACTGAAAGGGGGACTGTAGCCAGGCTGTATTTCTCCTCTGGCTGCACCCTTCCCAGGCAGCCCCCACCAGTTGATATAGTTGGGTTGGTTTGGTTTTTGCTTAGATGTTTAAGGTGAATTATGAACCAGGCCAGAGTCCTTGACCAGGCTGGGGTAATCTAACAGGCACTGTCTTTAGGACTGAAGCCAGGATCTAATAAGTTCTTTGCAGTGCTTGATTTCTGAGACCCCCTCCTCAGGGAATTTCAGGCATGAACTGACCTGGACAAGAACCCAAGATCCTTCTGGATGCTCTTCAGTGTTGCTCCTACCTTCCCTAGGCCCCGGCTGCTTGGTGTCTATAGCCAGCAACCCAAGATAGGAGGCTACCCAGTCATAACACTGAGCAGCAGGCTCATAGTGTGCCCTTTGTCCTGCCCTGTGGTAGATGATGAGTTTTCCCAGGGCGATATCCACTCCCAAGTTCACCCCCAAGAAGCCAGGATTCATATGGAGCTATGCCTGGGGAGAGCAACAGGTAAGCTGGTCTGACAGGGGACTGGAATACAGGAGACAGGTAAAGCCAGTTTCCTATTTGTCCTGCAGAGAATATGTCCCCAGCCTGGGCATTTTTATCACTGTTGTCTGCAGTTCCCAGAAGTCCCCTGGAACCATGCAGCAGAGTTAGGGAGAAACAGCTAAAGGAAATGGGGTGTCCTTTGTCAGACAGGCCTTGACAGGCCTTCCCAAACATGTCCATGCCATGGGGGTCTGAGCAGCCAGCTCAGTGGTGGTGTCAGGGCCTGCAGCTGCTTCCCTGAGGCAGCCACTTCATAGGCATGGCTTCCAGAAGCCAAGTTCTTTCATGAGGGGGGCATTGAGTGGCCTCATGGTGGGCCAGGACTGGGCACCACCATGAGCCTGAGAGCTGGGGTGCCCATGGCTGCCTCTCTGAACCACTAAGCTGGGAAAGGGCTGGGCAGGGCATGGCCACTGCCCTTGTCCACTCTGGATGCTTCCTGTGTAGTCACAGAGAAAAATGGTGCTCCCGCCTATGTTGACAGTCAACTTGCAGCCTTGCCTCTTCTCCAGCCCCTTCTTCCTTGACCCTCTCATGCTGTTTCATACTTTTCTCTACCATATGCCTCCCTGGATGGAGGAGAGCAAGTTGTGATGCTTTGGTAAATAGCTCATGGCCCCCTGGCACTCCTGTCTGGGACAGACCTGTGTAGCACCTTGTTCCTCACAGTGTGGTCTACAGACCAGCAGCATCAGCATCACCTGGGAGCTTGTTAGAAATGTAGACTCTCAGCCCTGCTACCCACTTCCTGAGCCAGAAGCTGCAATTTTAACAAGATTTCCAGGCCAATTTGCCCACATATTCAAGTCTGAGAAATGATGTAGTGGTTAAGGATCACATCTGTCTCTGGCACTTGGTGACAAAGTGTTGTTTTAATGGAGAGTCAATCTTTGTGGATCTCAAGTTCCCCATCTGTAAAATGAGGATCTTGATACCAGTTGCCCAGCCAGGTTGAAAGGATCAAATGGAGTAACAGAGTGTTGCTTATATAGCTGTTTAGTGCAAGGCCTGGCATGTGATAAGCACTTACAGAGGGAAGAGGATTATTCTAATTATTTCAAGTAAGAATAGTGCCTTTTGCTGGGGAAAGATTCTACTTGACTGCAGGAAGAAGGTTCTTTCTTCCTGTTTGAGGGGCCACTTGAATTACTAGGTAAGACTTCAAATCTATCACCTAAATCAGATCCTGCTGTCACTACCAAGTTCTAGGAGCTCCAGCAATTGAATTCTCTGTCTCCATTTCTTCACCTATTAAAAAGAATCTGTAATACCCACATCAGAGGGCTTTTGTGAGGATTTAAGACAGGCCTGGCACACAGTGGGAGGTCAATAATTGAATGTCATCGCGTGAGCAAAATCATTCCCACCTATAGGATTTGCAATATCCTGGGTGACAGAGGATGAGATGGTTGAATGGCATCACTGATTGAATGGACATGAACTTGGGCAAACTCCAGAAGATGGTGAGGGACAAGGAAGCCTGGAGTGCTGCAGTCCATGGGGTCGTGAAGAGTCGGACACAACTTGGCAACTGAACAACAAGTTGCCATCATAGAAAGTACAGATCTTAGTCCAACAACCCAAGTGAGCTAAGAATGTACATTTCTTTCCTTTCCTATAATTTAACTTTTATTCTCTGCCTCATTTCACAGGGGGCAGAAATCTAATCCCATCGACCCAGGCTCTGATGCTCCTCTTTTGTCTGGGGTGGTTTTGGGGAAGAGGTGCTTGCAGAATGCCAAGGCAGGTGGGATGGGGAGTCTGGGCACCTGGTCCTTGATATGATCTACCTGTGCTGGCATCTGCTGGGATATCCCCCTCCCGTCTGGTCACAGTGGTCCATACTGGCAGAGCAGTCACCTCTCATGATCCCAATTACAGGGACTTTCACATGTGCAGGCACTCAGGGCCAGGTCCATATCACTCTCAGGGGTGTAGGAAACTGTCTATAGCCCCCAGGCCACAAGATGGCCTGCAGATCTTTGGGCTACCTCAGGCCTGCCTGCCCCTTCACCAGGGGCCTGAGCACAGCGGACCCTGTGGTCCTGCCACTTCCGCAGGATTTGCCCAGAAAACAGGCACATCTACCTTTATTCTTGAATCCCTCACTCCACGTTGCCCCCTTTCTTGTTCAGATGACCTTGGTCTGCCTGGCATGGTAGCTTTTTTACCCATCTTCTAAATGTACCATCAGTGCTCCGAGTCCTTTGCAGCCTAAAGCCCAACTTCTCACAACTTCAGAACTTAAGCCCTTGACAACAAAATATCTTGCCTCTGTTTTCTTCCTTGTATAATCCCTTCTCAAAGGCAATGCTTATCTCTGACTAAACATGGAACAGTGAAAGAAGGAGGAAAACAGGATGGGGGAGAAAACTTGGTTGATAATTTAGACTACTTTTTGACCGCACTGTTTTTATAATACACGTTGAGAAAGGGGAATCATGTAGGGGAATCTTAGTAGGCTTGAGAATATTTTTGATGTTCCTGTGATCCGCCCTGTGGTCTGAGCCCGTCCTTCTGGGAGTCCTGGGTTGTGGGGGTGCTCTTTTCCTCAGCCTGGAAACAGGCCTTCTGGAAGATCCGGCTCTGTTCACAGTAATGCTGGTAACTTCTGCCCAGCCTGCCTCTGCTGCAGCCACTGCCCCCACCCTGCAGAGTGGCGCCCTTGACCTGTTGTCTTTCTCGGTCGCCTCATCAGCACCCCTATTGAGCATGCTCCAGTGTGCACCAGCCAGGCCGCCACCCCACTGCTGCCCGCTTCTGCCCAGTCGCCTGCTGCTGCCTCTCCCAGCACAGCCTCGCCACCCCCGGCCACAGCCGCTGCCCATGCTGCCACCGCCTCTGCCACAGCCCCTGCCTCAAGCCCTGCGGACAGTCCAAGGTAACTGGCCCACAGGTGCCGGCTCTGCCCGTGGGGAAGGGAGGCAGGAAAAGCCTCCCCTGGGTCCGTCTGTCGGCAGCTGTGTTGGGCCCTCGGAAAGGCCCGTCCAAAGTGGTTAGGACCCTTGGACCCTGGGCTGAAGGGGATATTGGGGGTGCATTTCAGGAAGATACACTGTGTGTGTGGCTGAGGACAGAGGGTGGACATGTCACCCTGCCCCAGGGGCACATGCACATGCTCTAGGGAAAGAGGTAAAAGTCTATCTCTCACACACTCACACACACACACACACACACACACACACATAAGGTTAAATAACAGAGAGAGACTGTGTGGAAAATCCATGTTCCTGGAACTGGGATTACAGAGAAAGAAAGGAAATCAAGGAAGCCTCCGTGGAGGAGGGAGCATTGGCCTGAGCACTGAAGGTGGGTCACACTATTTACAAACTACCTCGCCCTTGTTCCTTACCCTCTATTCTCTTGATGGAGAAGCACGCTAGCTCCAGAGACACCTGGTGCAGTGGGACTCACATCTCTGCTTTACCACTTACTGTCTGTAAGCTTCTGAAAGTGACTCAACTCTCCAGAACCTCAGTTTCCTCACCTCCTAAGGCATTAATGCACAATGCACTAATGCATAATGCCCATAATTTTATAGAGTCAGGATAGAAAAAGTGTACATAGAACACCCAGCACATAAAATGCTCTCAGGTATTGCAAGTTATTGCATTCCTGTCTGCCTTCATGGATACTCAGCAAAGGCAGGGGAAGGGAGGTGTTGAAAAGGATGAGGGGAGGTGTAGGGAGGCAGAGGGGGAAGGCTGGACAGGTCATTCTGGAGTGGCCAGGCAGTGTAACAGGCTGGGCAGGCCCAGCTCTTTCTGGGCTGTGTGGAGCTGTCAAGTTGGTGTTTGGGGTCAGAGCCAGCTTTCCCAGTCTCCACACTCCCCTCCCAGGGTTTTGCTGAAAAGGACACCTTTTCAGCAGGTCAGGGTGCATGGTTCCCTGTTGCAGCCTGAAGCCAGGATGAAGGATGAGCAGAGTGGCCTGTGTGCCCTGCTTCTACCCCCTGGCTTCACAGTGACCCAGGTAATGCTGAGCCCAGCCTTTTCCCAACCCAACTCAAGTATCACGGGTGAGCCTGGCCCAGGCTTCCAGGGTCCTCATATCCCAGCTTCCTGGGGGCACTTAGCAAGCTGCTTCCCTTCTGCACTCCAGAGTCTCTTTAAGTAAGGGCCTTGCTCCCTGCATAAAGAAGAAACTTTGAGGGGGATAAGACATGTCCCTACTGTCTAGTGAGAAGATGCCACCCCAGTTTGAGGGGAAGGCTTTAGATGCTTGGGTCCCATGGACAGTCTAGCCCCAGCCCTGCTCAAAGGCAGGCTCCAGCACCACGTTCCAGGCCTCCTTGTTCGGGGGGCCTCAGGACCCCCTCAATAGAGCAAACCCTCCCTCTACTTTGCCTTACAAAGAGATGTGAAGCCTGGGTGGAGAGTGGAGAAAGCCATGGAGGGCTGCCAACATCAGGCTGGAGCAGAGGGGGCCAGGGGACCTCACTCTGGGCCCAGCTATCTGCCCTCCTTGTTACATGGGCTGGAGTGGTGCTAGAGGGAGCCAGTGGGAGACAAATGGACACCCATCATGGCCTCAGAATTCTTGCTGGATATCTTAAGCCTCTGCTTGCTCCCCCAGCACCAATCTCTGACAGCTTACCTGTGGCTCCTTGGGTGCTGGGAAAGCATCCTCCATTGGTGGGAGAGTCTGACTAAGACCAGCTGACCCTTGGTCTTCTTCTACCACAGTGGAAGCTGGGCACCATTTGGACATGGCCTTTTCCTCTTCCACTGAGGCTCCTACTCCATGGGTCTTAACAGGGATATATCAGAGAAGGGAGGCCCAGAGAGGGGAGACAGTGTTCTCACTCAACCAGAAACACAACTTGGCAGGACAAGCCCCCAGGTCCAGCACATTGGCTCTCTGAGACGCATTCTAACTGTCTGGGGCAGCACCCAGACCTTTCTCGATCCACTTAGGAGCTTGGTAGTAGATTCTAAGCTCAGGGCAACCCCCTCCCAGAGCCCCAGAGAGGATGGTACTGCCTTATCCTATGACTCTGCCCAGCAGATATGGGCAGGCCCTGGGCCCATGAGGGGTAAGGAAGACAGGAAGCAGGAGGCAGTATATTTCCAGGGGCTCATTTCTCCACACCCCTGTCAATGTCCCATTTTCCCTGGGTGTGGGTAATGTCAGCCCCATTAGTGCATGAAAGATGCAGAGGGCAACCAGGGACATGTTCTGTAAGGTGTTTGTTAGTTTTAAAATGAAGAAAAGATGAGGAATTTCACAGGCAAATGGAATTGGGAAACACTGAATCAGACAACATCGAACAGGTTGCTTAGCTGCAGGAGCTCTTGAAGTCTTTAGTTCTCTAAGAGGAGAGGCCAAGCACAGCATCTCCTGAGGGCAATGAATGGGTACATTATCTTTTTCCATCTCTTTGGTCCCAGGGTCCCTGGGTCATAAGTGGGAAAAGGCCTGCTTTGGGCCTCTTGGCAGCTAACACAGTAGGAGGAGGGCAACAGGAATTCTATACAGAAGAAGAGCCTCTGTGTATCTTGGGGCTTGGGGGGTTCTCCTGACCTCCCCTCCCTGGAGCACTCTTATCCAGAAACCTGAGACTTTGCTGCTCCCTCCACAACAATAGAAAGGGGGAGGGGGAGGACGCCAGGTGGTCTGAGGCTGTGAGGTGCCGCAAAAGGTTGGGAAGTAGGTTTGACTGTCTCCATCTTTTCTCTTTCCTGCTTCTACCTCCTTCCCCGCCCCAGCTTCCCACCCCCATCCCTCCAGCTCTCCGCAAGGGGTGAAGCGTTTCCCATCATCCTCTTGTCTGACTGGTACCTTTCCTCCCTCTGCTAAGGTGGTAACACCAGCAACGGGCTGTAATTTTCACAGTGTCTCTGCTGCTCTCAGCAGACTCACCAAGACTTAGCACCCAAAGAGCAGCTTCCTCCCCCTAAGACCTTCTGGTCTTTTCTTCACAGCCTCTGGCAGCTCCCCAGGCACATCTTTGTTAGGTTTCCTCCTTACAGAGCCTGTATAAAGATCAGGGAGCCAGCCTGCCATGGCTTCAAGCTCCAGGGCCTGGGTGGGGTTGTCCTTCTGGCTGCTAACTCTTCCCCACTTGGTTCCAGGCCCCAGGCCTCTGCCTACACTCCCGCTGTGGCCACCTCTCCAGCACCTGCTGCCCATACATACAGCGAGGCCCCAGCTGCCCCTGCACCCAAGCCCCGGGTTGTCACCACTGCCAGCATCCGGCCTTCTGTCTACCAGCCAGGTGAGAGGCAGAGTGGGAAGGGAGGCTGTCTAGCCTGGGCATGGGCTCCAGGGGTCAGCTCTAAGGCCACATCCCCCTGAAGGATGGTGGTTAATGACGTTCACCCTTCCTTCTTCCAATTATGGGCCAGAATCCTATGGAAGCTATCTCTGGCACTGTGGAGACAGATGGGCAGTGACAGGCAGTGATGGAGCCTCCTAGATCTCAAGACATTTCCTGCCTGGGGAGTTGCAGGCTCCAAGTGAGCAAGAGAGGGTTTAGGGGGAGGGTCTTGTTCCTCCAGGAGTCTGGGTCTGATTGAAGCCAGTGGATGGGGAGTTATAACAAAAACGCCATGGGCTTTGGACAGACCTGCTGCGTAATGGGATGCTGGGCAAGTAGCTCACCTGTCTGGTCTTTGGTTTCTTCAGCTGGGATAGGCTAACTAGAAGCATGGAAAGCACATGTGACGGGCGGGAGAGTGACCCACATAGGGTCTGCCGGTGGCTGGCTTCACTGGCTATCTGTTCTATCGCTTTGGTCCCCATTCTCATCACTGCAGAGCCGAGGGCTCAGCCTATGTCCTCCCTTTTCCTAGGCAAAGTTGGGCCTCTCTCCAGAGCCCCAGAGCAGTTCTCAGGCAGGCTTAGATGTCTCCTCTGGCATGCCCCTGCTCAGTGAACTTAAGGGAAGATGAGACAGGCAGGAAGAGCCTTGTTTGGGGTGTTGACTTGATACGTATGGCAGAGGAGCCATGATCAGCCGTCTGTTTCATAAAATATACTCTGACAGCAGGGTCGAGTGTGGGTGGTAGAAGTGGCTTTAGCATCAGACTCCATTGGCAGGCCCTGCTCTGCTCTCCAAGGTAAAGGTACTTCATCTCCCGGGGCCTGTATTTCCTCGTTTAAAAAACAGGCACATTATGTACGTATGATGCTCTGTGGATGAGAATGAAGCACCCGGGACAGTGCTTGGTACACAGGAGGTGCCCTGCTCTGTCTCTTCAGAAGCGAGAACACAAGAGTTCTGAGATTAAAAGTCCACAGTATTAGGGAGCAATTTGCAGCCGGCTGTGAGGGTGAAAAATCGCGGATGGAGCTGGAGGAAGCAGCTGCTCTGCAGCGATGGGGCGCACAGGAGGGAGGGTGATAAGGAGTTTGGAGAAGCAGCTGCGAAAGGAGGTGAGGCTCTATCAGGGCGCAGGGTGGCTATTTCCGCCCTGGCCCGGGCTCCGCTCCCAGGTGGGTCCTTAAGGGCATCTTCCGGGGCGGGCCCTGGGCTTCGGCGCCCCCGCCCGGGCCGCCGGCTCTCTTCTGCAGGCCCGCCAGGGGGCGGCATGGCACCAGTGGCGCGCGCCTGGCTCGTCGGGTGCACCCCCCGCCTCCTTCCCGGACTGGAGCCCGGGCGGGCTAGACGTGCCGGAGCCCCGGAGCTGCGCGCTTCTGCCGCGTTCCCATGCCGAGCAGACGTTAACTCATTCCTGCCCGAGGGGGAAGGAAGCAGCCAGGCGGGCTCGCACCGGAGCCGGCCTGCCTCCGCCCCCTCTCCTGAGGGTGGAGTCCCCGGGAGGCTGGTAGGCGGCCCGGGGAGATACGGGGAACACGGGCCCGGGGCCTCTCCCCATCTCGCCTCTGCCGACCCCGGCCCCGGGGAGAGCGGAGAGCCTGTGTGCAGCCCAAGCTGCAGCTCCTAACGAAGGCTCCTCCGGGCCGACCGTGGCGTTCGCAACTCGGATCCTATCGCCGGCGCCGAGACCGAGTGGCCGCTCTCTGGAGCACCTGGGGCCCGGGAGGGGACCATGGGCGGAGGGGCCCCCACACGGGCGGGGGGAAGCCACGTCGGCCCGCGGGCCGGGTGGGGGCCAGGCGCTCGAGGGAGCCGGGCCCGACCTGGAGTGAGTCAGAAATCACCTTGTTTAATTACACATTCCCGAGCCGCCGAGTGCGATAGGGGCCTTTTGAACTTGCCAATTAGAGATGAAATATCACCTTCTAATTTGGACGGGCTTCATTCCATCAAGCAGAAATAGCAACAGCCTCGGGCTCAGAGATGGGATATCAAGTCTCTCTCCTGGCACGTCGGGGATGGCGGGGGCAGCCAGGCTGAAGGGCGCAGAGGGAAGAGAACTGTGAAGCAGCTGCTCCCTGCGCCCGGATCCTCACCGGGTTACCTGATGGCGGAGGGAAGCTGCTAGCTTGCGCCGGGAAGAAGGGAAGGGCCTTAGCTAGTAGGGGGGTGGGAGGTGCCGGGGACTCTTGGGCAAGAAATCAGCCCACCGTGCCCAGATGCCAGCGTGCCTCTGACCTGCTGAGACCTTCGTGTTCTTGGGGTTTAGAAAAAGGGAGTGAATCATGGAGACTGGAAGGCTTTCCAGATGAGGGAAGAGAAAGACTGCCTGGCAGAGGCAATAGGGTTAGTATTGCTAGAGAGAAGTTGGAAAAGTGGGCTAGGGCCAGATTTGGAAGGGGCGTGCTAAAGCCTGTTTTTCTGCCTGGGGAGTGGTTAAGCAGGGATCTGGGGTTGAGTCCTGCAGCCCGAGCGCCAGTTTCAGCTCGGTGTTGCATAAGCTCTCCAAGCCTCAATTCCTCTTCTGTAAAACGGGCTAGAGACTATTAATAATTCCTCTTCTGTAAAACGGGCTAGAGACTATTATCTGCCTCATTGGATTGCAGCAAGTATTACATGAAATAATGCACATAAAGGCCCTGGCATGTGAAAGTAGGCAGTACTTGGTAACTGTTGTCCCGATTAGGATGGCACTATCTGGTAACAATACGTTTTCTAGTAGCTACATTTTTTAAAAAGTATATATCCAATTAAAAATAAATTTACAAAAAGTATATGGAGGCAGGTGAAATTAATTTTAATATATTTTATTTAACAGTATATTCAAAGTATCACTTTAATCAATATAATGCATCAATATAAAATTATTAGTGAGATATTCTACCTTCTTGTACTAAGTTTTTAAAAATTGGTGTGTATTTTATATTTATAGTATGTCTCAGTTTGGATTAGCTGCATATCAAGTGCTTAATGGCCACATTAGGACTATGTACTAGATAACACAGTTTTAGGATTAGGTCACATCTCCCATCCTCTAAATCCTACAGTTTCCCTGGGCTGGGGTCCTTCAGGTGACGTCATGATCAAGCTGTGAGATGAGCTGAAGTTCATCTGGACCATGAGACCCAGGAGTCACTCACCTCACCATCCTCACTAACATTTAGTGACACATACACAGTGCCAGGTACTAGGCTAAGCCTTTATAGTTCTTATATTTCCCTTAATCCTCCTAATAAGGTACTAAGAATTATTATTGTTGCCATTTTTAGACGAGGAAATTCAGGCCTAGAAATGTTAAGGAACTTGCCCAAGGACACACAGCTAGATGTAGTAGAGCAAGGCCCTGAACCCAGGGCTCTTGATGACTGTGCTATGCCAGACCATGGGATCTCCTCCAGGTTGGTAGGTACTCCTATCAACATGGTACACCCAAATCTTCTGGAAATCAGACTCGTGTTTTTTTTACAGTGGCAGCTTCGGGTGATAGAAAGAATGGTTGTGGAGACTCACTCTACCGCTTACTAGCTCTGTCTGAGCCTCAGTGACCTCAACTGTAAAGAGGACTACCCAGTTGACTTGTTATGTGCCTAGCCTATCCTCTTAGTAAGTGGGAAGAAGATTCCTTATGGAGAAAGTTTTACCTTTGGAAGCCAGCCTCACTCCCAGGATGGCTCTAGGGCAGGGCTGTGGAGGGTTTTATCCCTTCTGCTTTCAATAACACAGGCCTGGTCCCTATCCATTCCCAGCAATAGGGTTTCCATGTCACCCAGCTCTGAAGGGCCAATCATCTGGGAGCAGAAGGTACAGGGTTGGAGCAGCAGGTTAATCCAGGGGAACCAGGTGGGGAAAGACCAGAGGCCAGGCCAGGAACTTTAGCCCTGAGAATGACTTTCCTTTCCAGGCTGGAGCCTGCTGAGGGCTGCCTTCACACCTATCAGCATAGTCCATTCACCAGGCCAGACTCAGGGATGGGGAGGGAGGCTGCCCTGACACACTTCCTGGGTAGAAGGAAAAAAGCCTCTTTCCAGAGGAGCAAACTATGAGCTGAGGTGAGGCATCCGGAACCTCCCTCCCCAGGAGTGAAGGCTGGCTAAACCAGGTGTGCCAGGCACAGCTGGGTCTGTCCCTGCTGGCTTCACAATGAGAGGCAGCAGAACTTAGAAACCTGGGTTTTGAGGCCCAGGGTTGGAGGGCTTTGGGTGAGCAGCTGCTCTGCTCCTTTGTGTTGCTGCCCTAAAAGGGTTCTCAGCTCTCAGTGAGCTGGAGGAGGGGGCTCCAGAAGCAGGGCAGGGAATTTTCCTTCTGCACTGGAAGGTAACCTCTAACAGACACTCAGACACACTCTCAGTTTCCATCAAAGTGAGACGGGGGAGCTTGGGTTCCCCAGAGGCAACCACAGGCCGAGGAAGCAGCTAGACCTGGGCCATGTCACTTTAGCATCTCTGTCTAGCCTTCCTCTGAATGATGTCTTCAAGACCCACCACCCCAATTCAAACCAAAATGGACTTTCCCCCATTACACATCAAGCCAAGCTGTTAAAAAAACAAACAGACAAAACACGATGGCAACTAAACCTGAAATCTAAACTTGAAAACCTAACTGTCTAGTCGTCTGCTTTGTCTCAAAGGCTGGACTAGGTCCAGGTTCAGCAAACGTATACGATTGAGGCATTTCAGATGTCAAATCACTGGTCAGAGTGCAAACAAAAGCATCTTCCAGTCAAGGCCAAAATGACCCACTCTCACCCTCTCCAGCCCAAGGGATCCAAATACAAGCCTTGCCCACACCCCCTGCCCCCACTCACTGTCTCCGGCAGGCTCCTGGCAGCCAAGGCCTGGCTGAGCCCCACCCCGCACAGCTGCAGATATTTATAGTTCTATCCCTTCCCAGCCCTGTCCAAGCTCCCCAGGGCTCTGCTCCATGGCTCTTTATCTCCCTTGGCTCCTTGATGCAAATTCAAATCAAGGCCATGAAGAAGCTCGGGACACATCTCTGTGTAAAAACTGGAATTGAGCTGCTCTAATATTAAAGTTGTCTTTTACAGTTCTCTGGCTGAGGGTGGGGGAAGCTGGGAGAAATGAATTCCTGACACATTTTTCTTTGGATATTTTTGGCTTGCAGTGCCTGCATCTACCTACAGCCCATCCCCGGGGGCCAATTACAGTCCAACCCCCTACACGCCCTCCCCTGCCCCTGCCTACACCCCGTCCCCTACCCCTGCGTACACCCCTTCCCCTGCCCCCACCTATTCCCCCTCCCCAGCACCAGCCTATACCCCCTCGCCAGCCCCAAGCTATAATCCTACACTCTATAGTGGGGGCCCTGCGGAGTCTGCCAGCCGTCCCCCATGGGTGACAGATGACAGCTTCTCTCAGAAGTTTGCCCCTGGCAAGAGCACCACCACTGTCAGCAAGCAGAGCCTGCCCAGAGGGGCCCCTGCCTACACCCCACCACCACCGGCTCCCCAGGTGTCCCCCCTTGCCAGGGGTACAGTCCAGAGGGCCGAACGCTTCCCAGCCAGCAGCCGGACTCCGCTCTGTGGCCACTGCAACAGCATCATCCGGTAAGGTCAGATCCCACTGTGCCCCTGTGCTGGGGTGCTGGCAGGGCAAGGGGGATGGGAGGGAGGGAGGTGCAGAGAGAAGGCTACATGCAGGGCAGCCTCAAGTCCCTCTTGCTAGCCGTCTCTGGTCTAACCCTCTCTGAGCTTTAGCTTCTATACCTGTGTGACACCCACTTCCCCAGGGAGTTGGGAGGATTCCATGAGTAAGTGGGTAAAGCTCCAGTATGGTGCTTATGCCAGCACCGCCCCCTTGGGCTAAGGCTGGGTTCTGAGAATTGCAAGTCTGATTGGTAGGTTTATTAGGCCTGTTGCAAGCTGGCTGACAGTGCTGGTTTTGACCCAGCTTTCCTTTGGGGCTGCTTCTGGGTCTATTCACAGTCAGGCCTGTGCTGCTCAGGGTTTTGGTGGCCATCTGCCACACTGAAAGGAAAACAAGTCATTTCATAGTTAGAAGCCAAGGATCATGGGTGGTACTTTTTGAATATAATATGTTTATAATATGTGCATGTGTGTGTGGGGGGAGGGTGAACTTATGTATATGAAAAATGTACTTTCATTTAAAATAAAGTATCATTAGAAAGAATATGGGGCTTCCCAGGTGGCTCAGTGGTAAAGAACCCACCTGCCAATGCATGAGATGTGGGTTCAATCCCTGGATCAGGAAGATCCCCTGGAGAAGGAAATGGCAATCCACTCCAGTATTCTTGCTCGAGAAATCCCATGGACAGAGGAGCCTGGCAGGCTACATTCCGTGGAGTCACAAAAGAGTTGGACACAACTTAGTTGACCAAACAACAACAACAGAAAGAATATACTCATTAGAGAAGAATTAGAAAATTCAGAAAAGTAAAAATTAAAGTATAAAGCATTTCTTTAGTCTCATTATTCTGCCTACCAATCTAGATCCAGGTTTGTGTCCTGGGTCTACCATAATAGCCCTATAGCCTTGAACAACTTACTTAACATCTGAACTCAGTTTTCTTATCTAAAAATGGGTATCATGATAGTACCTGCTTCATAGAGTTGTTGTGAGAGTTAAACATACTAATAAATGCAAATTTCTTCTTGAATGGTGCCTGGCAGAGAGTAAGCACTTAATAAACATTAGCCATTAGCACTGTCATCATGGCTCTTCTTACCACAAGTATTCAACTGAATGGATATCCCATAATACACTTACCGGGTCCCCTAGTGGTGGATGTTTGAGTTGCCTCCCCATCACTCTTTTTTGTAAGTGATGCAACCTCATCTTTTTTCATGGAGCTTTATCTGAATTTCCTGTTATTGCATTAGAACAGTCACAAAAGTCAGGGTTATCAGGGTCAAAGAGTGAATATTGTTGGGAGTTTTTGAAATACCTGGCCTTAAGCTTTTGGGGCTGCTTAGGAGATACTGTTCTCTGCTTTCCCAGGGGCCCCTTTCTGGTAGCCATGGGCCGTTCCTGGCATCCAGAAGAGTTCAACTGTGCCTACTGCAAGACCTCCCTGGCAGATGTGTGCTTTGTGGAGGAGCAGAACAATGTTTACTGTGAGCGATGTTATGAGCAGTTCTTTGCCCCAGTCTGTGCCAAGTGTAACACCAAAATCATGGGGGTAAGTGGGCAGCATTCTTCTCCTCGGACCCTTGTCTGTTTTCCAGCCAGTCTCTCCTCCTCCCCAATGTTGTGGGGTCCCATTTGGAAGCCAAGCAGTTGCTGTGCTAACAGAGCAAGAACAACTCCATTTCTATCCTAGAAGGGCATTGGTTTGCCGCCAGTGAACTAGGGAACAAACGAGCTTGAAATGAGAGATGATTGTATCCGTGGACCACATAGCTTGAAGTGGCTTGGGGAGCTTTTGAAAAGCAAGTCACCTCACCATGTACCTCTATGTGGCTTTGACACTCGATGCCCCTTTGATAAAATGGCAGTAACAAGCAGCCTCCCTCCCAAGTTTAACGCGAGGAGAAGCATCACAGCTTATATGAGCACACACAGAACCTGGCACCCAGCATGCACTGCATGAGTAGGAGCCCCTTGTCTGCCACCCCTAACCTTCCTCAATGTGTCTGAGGCCTGCTTCCTGGGCTGCCTGTCCTGCTCCCTGATGGGACATTCTTGCAGTGGCCAAGGCCTGGTATGGACGTCAAGCCTGCCTCCTTGTCCCCACTGGACCTTTCTGTCCTGAACTGAGGCTCTTTTCCCCAGGAAGTGATGCATGCCTTGAGGCAGACATGGCATACCACCTGCTTCGTCTGTGCAGCCTGCAAGAAGCCCTTTGGAAACAGCCTCTTCCACATGGAAGATGGGGAGCCCTACTGTGAGAAAGGTAGGACCTCTGTGCTATGGGGAGGCCCCACGGTCTGGAAGAAGGGGGTTAGGAGTTCCCTTTCACAGACATTCAGTCTCTGCCTCCTTCCCTGCACCAAATATGTAGACCCCAAGTCGGCATCTTGTGACCGTTTAGGAAACCTTTCAGATGATTTTGACCTGGAGACCACAAGGCCTAATCTGAAAAGGCTTTGGCTCTGGCCTTTGTTTCAGGTTCCCCCTCAGGCTGGTTTTGTAACCCTGAATGAGTTACTAAAATTCTCAGAGCCTCACTTTCCCCATCTGCAAAAGGGGAAGATCAACACCTGCCTCATAGAGTTGTGATGAGGATTAAACTCAGAGAAAGTATGAAATTCGTCAAGTGCCAAGTATATTCAAGTCCCCTCCCAGCTCCTATGATGTTTACCAGACTTGGATGTTCCTTCAGGGTCCTGCCATCTGCTGTCTGAATTTGGAGTTCCTCTAATCCCCCCAAGCACTATATGTTATCTTAAAACTTGGAGTCAGTTATGGTAAATTCTAAAGACAAAGCATTCTGTTAGAGTTGGGCATCCTGGTTAACTAGCTGTTTACTCACTCACTGACACTTACACATTCATTTATTCATAGCCTGTCTCTCTTGGGTAAGGATTTGAGGCAGGTTCCAACAAAGGTAACATAAACATGAAAGTTAAGGCAATAGAACTTTAGCAGATCAGCACCAAGTAGAAGAGGGAAAAGGGAACATGCTGATTATGGTGAATAACAGAGCTGCAGTGACTGGGTAGCAAATTTGAGGGCAAAAAAAGAAACACAGTAAAGTTAGTTTACTTTAAAACCAGAAAGGAGAAAACATTTCAGTTCCTCAAGGGGAAAAGCAAAACAAAATAAAGCATTTTTCCTACCCTTGACAATAAATTATAAAAGAAGCTTCTTGGTTTCTGAGGTACTGGTGAATTCCCTTTCCAGCTCTAAGGTTCATTGAATGACTTTAAATGTCACTCAGTCATTCTGGCCTCAGTTTCCATATCGGTGAAAGCACCTGTCTTTTCCCTTCTTACAACGAAATGATGATGGTTGGTAACTAGTAAAAGTGCTGTGATACCAGGACTTCACTGGTGGTCCAGTGATTAAGACTCTGTGCTTCCACTGCAGGGGGCACGGGTTCAATCCCCGGTCTGGGAACTAAGGTCCCACCTGCCGTGGGGTTGTCCAAAAAAATGCTGTGGTACCAGTACAAATTGCTATTATTAGTCAACTAAAAGCATTATAACTTTCATAATGTGTGATAAGCCACAATTTATGTCTGAGGCTTGTGAAAGAATAATAGATCTCTACTCTTCCCTCTGCACTTCTTCCTAGCAATCCCCAAAAAAAGATTTCCAAAAATTATATTTTGAGTAAAAAAGGTCTTAAGGTGTTAAGAAAAGACTGCAAGGAAGCAAAGTTAGTTTCAACCCCAGGTACCCCGAGAGACCCTGACTGAAGTCCCTCAGGGGCCACTTCCAGGCAGTGTGATGATGGACAAGACGCTTACCCTTTCTGAGTCTCTCCTTCCTCACCTAACTCTCAGAGGCTGTTGTGAGGATTAACTGAGATAGTGGGTACAGAGTACTTGACAGAACACCTGCCCATGGTGAATGGGCAATAGGCATTGTCCCTCTGATGGTTTTGGAAGACCCACAGCTCTCCAAGAAGCACAGTTTGAAACCAGGCTCTTAAGAAGTGGGAGTCACTGAGGTGTTTTTAAGTAAAGAAGTAACACAATCTGATTTTTATTCTAGCAGGAGCATTAGAAATTTAGTATGCTTGTTGAATGTGATAAAGAGTGACATTCTTATGAACTAAGTAAAGAAAGGAGAACTAGATGACCCAATAGTGCAGTAAAGTCAAGCCTGGTTGGATAACCTACGTTTGAGATAAAATATCACAGTCAGCCTTGAGGAAGGTCCCCAGTATAATACTACGGGATATTGTGTTTGGTTCTGACCTTGTCATTTTTGTATTATTATAGGAAAATATGAAGGAACTTCCCTGGCGTCCAGTGGTTAAGACTCTGCACTTCCTATGCAGAGGGCACAGGTTCCATCCCTAGTTGGGGAACTAAGATCCTATATGCCACATTGGCTGTGAGGCCAATAAATAAATAATTAGTTAACAATGTATTAGAGTCAGACCTGTGATATCAAATTCCAAAACAAAGTGGCAGTTCTCCAGATAGTACAAAGACAAGTTTAAAACAAAACAAAGCAAAATTAATCAGTAGACAGGACTAGACATTCCAGAAATAAATTCAAGCCCTTGCAAGAGCTTGTGCTGTGCTATACTTAGTCGCTCAGTCGTGTCCAACTTTTTGCAACCCCATGGACTGTAGCCCACCAGGCACCTCTGTCCACGGGGATTCTCCAGGCAACAATACTGGAGTGGGTTGCCATTTCCTTCTTCAGGGGATTTTCCAACCCAGGTTGGAAATCAGATCCAACCAGGGATCAAACCCGGGTCTCCCGCATTGCAGGCGGATTCTTTACCATCTGAGCCATCAGGGAAGCAAGAGCTTAATCTGTGGGGGAAAAAAACCAGGCTGCACAACAGAAGAAGGAATCAAATTTAACAAGGTTGTTTGAAACATATCTTTGTCCGTTCACCATTTAACCATCAAATGTGTGCCAGTCACTGTGAAGGGCACTAAGCATAGAGAAGAGTGTCGCTGCCCTGAAAATCCTCAAGCAGACCCATCAATGTCTGATATACTGGCACATAAATGGACAGTTCAGAGAAGGCAATGGCACCCCACTCCAGTACTCTTGCCTGGAAAATCCCATGGATGGAGGAGCCTGGTAGGCTACAGTCCATGGGGTTGCTAAGAGTCGGACACGACTGAGCGACTTCACTTTCACTTTTCACTTTCATGCACTGGAAAAGGAAATGGCAACCCACTCCAGTGTTCTTGCCTGGAGAATCCCAGGGACGGCGGAGCCTGGTGGGCTGCCGTCTATGGGGTTGCACAGAGTCGGACACGACTGAAGTGACTTAGCAGCAGCAGCAGCAGCAAATGGACATTTAAGAGATAATGAATAGACGGATGGATGATGAATGAATGGGGAGGGAGAGAAGTCCAGGAGAAGCCCTCAGGAAGGCTGTCTCATCTCCCTTGGGTGGGAGGGGAATGAGGTCTTCCTAGAAGGAAGGCTGCCCAAAGTATTGCAGAGATTCAGGTAGACAAAGTGGGGAGGGATTTCCGAGCTCAGGACCTGGTTCATAAAGAGGCACGAAGATGGAGGAAAGAATCCAGGGCATCTGAGAGACCAACTGGGCAGAATGAAAGAGAACTCACAAGTGGGGTGCAGGGCTTGCTCTCAAGTGGAGGTAGGTTGGCCTATAGTCCTGCTTCTCATCACGCACTAGTAAGTTCATGCACAGCACAGAGTGAACCATAAACTTGCCATAACTCTCTTAAGAAAGCAGAATGATGTTTTCCTACCTTGGTGAGGCAATCGATTTTTGCCTACTAAAGAAATTAAGTATTCTGTCAGAAACAAGATTGATGGCTTGTGATGTATGTAAGAGTATTTGCATGACAAAGTATAATTAAACCCCAAAGAGGAAACCATACATTGGAAAAAATATGCAAGAGATATAACTTATCAAAGCTTCATGGCAAATAGATAACTGGAAACAGCATGAAGTCAGGGAGAAGGGGTGATCTTTGGAGTCCAGCAGGCTCCTGACCACTTGCATGATGGAACTGCTACAGCCAGGTTCATCGTCTTTAAAATGAAAACAATAGTTCATTGCAGAGCTACTATGAAGATTAAACAGGAAACATAAAAAAGCACTCGTACTAGCATGTAGTAGGTACTCAAATCATGTTCCCTTCCCTCCTTTCATCATCTTAAAGGCATTCAAAATAAAAGCCAACATTTTTAGTGCCTATTACTTCACATACTTTATTATATTTAATCTGTAGTTATTCACGTTATATAGATGAAAAAGTTGAGGCACTAAGAAGTGAGGTGACTTGCCCCAGATTTGAGCAATTGCTGTATAGAGGTGGGATTTGAGCCCAGGTCTTTCTTTCTTCAGAATCCAAGTTCATAGCCCCCACTACATGCTGACTCTCAGTAGTAGTCTAAGACAGTGATCAGGCACACTTTCCTCAAGGAGATCAGAGCAGAAAATCGCTATAAGAAAAAGCCAACTGTGGCAGAGCTGGAAAGACAAGTCCACTTCTAGGGGGATAAAGGCTTTGTAAAAGGCATCAAGATTTTCTAGAAGAATCTGGAAGAGTTTTACTGTGAGTGCAGTGGGAGTGCTGCTCGTGATCAGGCCAGAACAGCCTGTGGCTGAGAAGCTCGGGACCTGGCCTGCTGTCTCACCCATGTGGCTCTGGCTACAGCCTTTACCTCTTTGAGCCTCAGTTTCCTCAACCAAAAAAACAAAACAAAAGTAATCTTGCAAAGATTAAGTTCATTCATTGATTTATCTTTTTTCCCCAAATCATTGATTTATTGATTCATTCATTCACTCGTTCATTTGACATACATGTGTTGGGTACCAACTTGTGTGCCAGGCACTGTGCTGGGAGTACAAAGAAAACTAATACATAGACCTTGACATTGAGATACTAGCAAATAAGACCATCTATGTGAGGATTCCTGGTAAACTGTAAAGCATTACATAAATAGTATTTGGTATTATTATCCTCTTGGCTGGGGGAGGGGAATTACTTCTGACAAAGTAATTCAAATACTGTTTCTTGTAGTGAAAATTTATTATCAACACAGATACCTCATGACAAAAGAATAACCAAGCAAAGAACATTCCATAACTCTAAAAAAATGTTAAAGGCTCTTGTTTCTCCAAAATAAGCATAATTGCTGGGAAATAGGGTTGCTTTTTCTTTTGGGGGATTGGTCTCTTTGGGCCATAAGAGGTGACAGAGGCAGAGGAGAAAATCACCCTCTAGAAAGTTAATGACAGTTCCAGAAAGTGTTTGCAAATCAAACCAGCACAGGGTGGTAACTAGCCAGAATCTGCACAACCCCAGTGCAACTTATTGGAAAAGGGAAAAACCAGTCATGTAACTGAGAATTTTGTGTTCAAGATGACAAGTAACCAATTAGGTTTCATCACTGCCTCAAGCTCAGTGATCTGGGGGGTTGTTCTGGTATTGGGTTGGTGTGGCTGGGAGGGGCATGCCTCCCAGCCTGGTCCTTACTCTGCCTTTCATTTCAGACTACGTCAATCTGTTCAGCACCAAGTGTCACGGCTGTGATTTCCCCGTGGAGGCTGGTGACAAGTTTATTGAAGCCCTGGGGCATACCTGGCATGACACCTGCTTCATTTGCGCAGTATGTTTTTAGCCTGGCGTTCTGACTTTCTAAGAAGGGATTGGAGGGACCAACTGGGGCCAGATGACAAACCCTCCACATACCTTTCAACTGTTATTCTAATATTCTATCTTCTTTAAAAGCTGGCAAATACCATGATGCCTTGATAGGTCACAGTTGAGCCAAGCTTTATTACTAATAATGATTTATAAACCAATATGGCTTTGTTACTCTCCACTTCATTAAGGACGGAGGAGTGTCTCAGGATGTGGCACACCAGTAGCTTGCCTCACCAACAGTGCTCTCAATAGGTGTGAGGATCGAATGATGTTTGGATTTAATAGAGGCAGATGACTTCTCATGGTTGTAAGTTGTTTAAGATATGATGACGTGATTCAAGGGTTTTCCCCCAAATGTTCACCATGAACTTTAGATCAGAGCTTATCGATTAATCCTATGAAAAGCTGAGATAAGATTTCTTTTGATTGAACCTTTAGAAAGCAGGACTAAATATAATTTCATTTTCCTATGTGGTCCTGTTCTTGATATGCAGTTGCCAGGAGATAAGTCCTAGATTAAGTATTAACCAGATGCAGTTTATTTCTGCTGCATAGCCAGGTCATTTTTACCATGAGACTCATTTTCTTTACAAGGGCTTTGGTTTAGGGAAGGGGTATGACAATGAACATGCCAACACTTAGACTCCACATTAGAGTTAGAAAATAGTTGTCCTTGATAAAACTCCATAATATGAGTTTGTAATTGACTAAACTTTATTTGAGAAAGTTAATGTGCTACTAGGGCTATTTTTTTTTTTTTTACCGTAGCTGCTCAAGATAAATTTTAGGAATATGTGAAAGATCTATATAGTTTAAACTTGAATACTTTTTATAGATTTATGCCATAGAGCAACCCTAGTCATAAAGTTCACTGCAATTCGCTTCAGCTTTTATACTTCGTGTCTATATCCCCTCCCATTTGTGGGGTGCATTGTATTCAGTCTGTCTATTCGTTTGCTAAGGCTACCATAACAAAGTACCACAATATGAACAGCTTAAACAACAGAAACTCCTACTCTCTCCCAGTTCTGAGGGCTAGAAGTCCAAATCCAAGGTGTCGGCAGGGCCTTGCTTTCTCGAGCTCCTGGTGGTTACCAGCAATGTGTGGTGTTTCTTGAGCTGTCGTTGTGTTGCTCCAATCTCGACCTCCACTGCCACATGGTTGCCTTCCCTCTGTGTGTCTGTGTCTTCACATGACATTCCCCTCTGTACAGGGGTCTGTCTCTATGTCCTCATCTCCTCTTCTTACAAGGGACTGGTCATATTGGATTAAGGGCCCAACTTACTCCATATGACATCATCTTAACCTCCATCTTAATTAAATCTGCAAAGACCCTATTTCCATGTAAAGTCACTGCTTTCCCTGTTCTGGGTAGGCTGGAGGGACTCTGGGTTGGGACTTGAACGTGTGAATTTAGTGGTGGGGGGACAATTCAGTCCATAGCACTCTGATTTTCCAGCCCTTTGAACAGATTCTCTAATCACCTTTTAGGGTCCTTTAATTACATCAGGACCTCCCCTCCAAAAAGAGACGACAGTATAAATATACTGGCTTTGGGGTTGTCCCCTGCAGAGCCACAGCTCAGCAAGCACAGTACAGGGTTCTCTTACCTTACCTTCAAGCCATAGCTTGTCTAATCCTAAGATGCTGCCAGTAAATCTGGTTACCCAACTTCTAGAAAGATCTAAGAGACTTGGAGGAGGTTCAGGGAAGACAGTGGCACAGAAGGCTTGTTCTCTAAGGGCAGGCTGATGAGCAGTCTGTGTCACGTGCAGAGGAAATCACACAAAGGTGAGCATGGGTCTGCTCCCTCGAGCCTTTTGTGTTTGTCTGAGAATCATGATATGGTGCAAGTCCCAGAGAGAGACCAGAAGAAGCAGTAAAGCTTGGGGTTGCTCAGTCTGAGATTACAAATAGGTTCCATTCTGGTATGAAAGACCTACAGCACTGCCCACAGGATCTACTCAAAGAAACCAGGCAATTCCCGTCCTCTGGAGAATTATCACAGAGAACCATTATGCCTTCCCCCCAACTAGCCCAATGTAGCACTCAGTGCCCCATGAAGCTGTCTATATCTAAGTGGAACATGGTTTTAATTTTTGGAAAGCAATATTTTGATTGGAAAACTTTCAGGGATTTTTTAGTCCTCTTTCCGTCACTTTATATTTCCAAATCACTTTTAATGAGCATGTATTTTCCTGTAACTTGAAAAAGAATTAGTAGTAAAGGAAGATCAGGACTAGCTCTCCTAGCTGACATGGGCTTAGTGAGCTACTCTGATACAAGTCTGTAAACCCAGAACAATTTCAAGTAAACATAGTCCCTCTCTGCTCTGAGGTATGGGGAAAATGAGCTTAGAACTGCAGTCTTACAGACCTGAATATGGATTCCTAGGTTCTACAACTTAACTAGGTCTGTGACTTGAGCAAGATACTTGGCCTTTCTGAGCCTTAACTTTCAATTGTGAAATAGGGAAGAGTCATACCTATCCCATAAAGTTTGTGAAAATTAAATGAGATCGTGTATACAGAGTGTCTGGTATCATATTTGACCACATTGACAAATATTACTGCTCTCCTTCCTTTCTGCTTTGTTTCCATCTTTAAGCTCCACTCCTATGTTGTCATCAAGGGGGTATATAATTTTGCCTTTTTTTTCATGTAATATTTTCCTGCATATATTTGATTTACATTTCATGGTGGCATTTCATTGGGAAAATGCACCATAAAAATTAACTTAATCATCATCCCCTTGAGAGAACTGTTAGTGGCTACCTGGTTTGTAGTTGAGCATATATTGCTTTCTTGTTCTGTGCAATAGTTGCTGCAAGATGAAATTATCTAGAGTGGTGTTACTGGGGTACAGGGCAGGCACCTCTTTGTGGCTTCTCTTCAGTGTTGCCACATCCCTTGCCAAAGGCTGGGCTGATTCACATATCCCTAACAGTGACAAGTAGGCCTGATCTCTTTTGATATTTCTGACTTTCAACTGATCACTTTTTTTTCACTTTCTGGCTTTAGTCACATGAGGCTAAAGGTGATGAGCTTTTGAGGCTTTTTCTTTTGTTTACTTTACTAGGTTAACAGGTATCTCATAGAGGTTTTAATTTATTTTTCCTTTAATTATTAGTGAGGATCATTTTTCTGACATTTTATATTTCTTTAAATATTAATCACCTCTGTGGATAACATCAATTGATCATCTTAATTGTTGTTGTTCAGTCACTAAGTTGTGTCCAACTCTTTGCAAGCCCATGGACTGCAGCACACCAGGCTTCCCTGTCCTTCACTGTCTCCCAGAGTTTGCTCAAACTCACGTCCATTGAGTCGGTGATGCCATCCAACCATCTCATCCTCTGTTGCCCCCTTCTTCTCCTGCCCTGAATCTTTCCCAGCATCAAGGTCTTTTCCAGTGAGTCAGCACTTTGCATCAGATGGTCAAAGTATTGGAGCTTCAGCTTCAGCATCAGTCCTTCCAATGGATATTCAGGGTTGATTTCCTTTAGGATTGACTGGTTTGATCTCCTTTGGTCGCCTCAGATGGTAAAGAATCTCCCTGCAATGCAGAAGACCTGGGTTCAATCCCTGGGTTGAAAAGATCACCTGGAGAAGGGAATAGCTACCCACTCTAGTATTCTTGCCTAGAGAATCCCATGGACAGAGGAGTCTGGTGGGCTACAGTCCATGGGGTCACAAAGAGTGGGACACAACTGAGCAACTAAGCAAACACACACAACATTGATCATCTTTATTGTGTATATTCTGTATTCCATTAATTTAATTTAATTTAGCTTGAGTTTATTCCATGTTCCTCTTTGGAAGTCTTTACTTTAATAATAGTTCAACTCATCTATACTGCTTTGGGCTTCCCTGATATCTCAGTTGGTAAAGAATCTGCCTGCATTGCAGGAGACCCCTGTTCAATTCCTAGGTTGGGAAGATCTGCTGGAGAAGGGATAGGCTACCCACTCCAGTGTTCTTGGGCTTCCTTTATGACTCAGCTGGTAAACAATCCTCCTGCAATGCAGGAGACCTGGGTTCCATCCCTGGGTTGGGAAGACCCCCTGGAGAAGGTGAAGGCTACCCACTCCAGTATTCTGGCCTGGGGAATTCCATAGACTGTATAGTCAATGGGGTCACAAAGAGTCAGACACAACTGAGTGTAAATGCTGTGCATATACTGCTTTAGTTGTGAAGCATTTGTCGTGAGGAGAAGCTGGCTGTTGCCTTTTCTCCCATCTGTCTGTGACAGTGCTTTGTCTTAAAAGGATGGGTGAAATCTTTTGCTCATGTCCCCCTCTCTCCTGGACTGTTTCATGCCTATCTGTTTTCTGTCTCAGGTCTGCCACGTGAATCTGGAGGGGCAGCCGTTCTACTCCAAGAAGGACAAGCCCCTGTGCAAGAAGCATGCACACGCCATCAACGTGTAGGGCGCCCAGGACATCTGATATGGACGGGCAGGGAGCTGCTCCTGCTGCTGGCAACAAAGGATTGAGGAGGCTGATGTTTCTTTTTTGGGGGGAAAGGGAGAAGACAGGAAGCGACTGAGCCCTTTTGAAGTATAATTTTAGTCCTTTCTTCTGCACACAGATCGTGTATTTGCATAGTTCAGACTAGAAGCCAAATGAAGATTCCTGAACCAAGCTAGTAATTAATCCAAGACTGGAATTGTACTTCAAATGTTGAGGACAGAATTCCAAGAACTCAAAAGTGAAAAAAAAAAGTCACTTTCCCAAAGCGATACACTTCCCTGAGGTCACCAGAGCAGGGACAGAGCTCAGAGCAGTTGTGGAGAATCTGAAGCTTTCTGCGGAGTTCTTTAGAGCTCCTCTGACAAACAAAATGAAGTGCCAAACAGTTCTCACTGCAGGGTATTTTTAGAGCCATAGCTGAGAGCTTGTTAGCTAAGACCGATTGGGCCTTCCTCACCAAAAAAGGAAGTGTTATTCCATTCCTCGCGTCATGGAGCTACCTCGGCGCATCAGACTTCAGACCTTGCACAGGCTTGAACATTCTCAAGGGAGCCCAGACATCGGAGGGATGTCTTCTGGGAGCCTCTGGGCAATCGACAGGGCTTCGGGAAAGGATCGGGCTCATGTTGCAGACAGCTGAGGGAAAGAGGGGCTCTTCTGCCACCCTCTTTTAGCCTGAAACAGCCAATGTCCCCAGAAAGCTTAGCTTCTTTTTGACTTGTGGTGGGCAAGTAGAATTGGGTTTTTTTTCCAGTTTTGCTTTGCTGTGTGTGAGAGGAGATTGCACAATGACTCTGGGCTGTGTTTGGCCCCTATTTGGCTTTATGAGGTCCATTAGCGTGAATGTTTAGTCTTGCGCATGTGTTTCACTCCCAGTCCCTTGAGTGCTCACTGCTGAAGCCCTCTTCAACATCCCTTCCCTCAACAGGCTTAGTGACCCGCGGAAAAGAAGAAAGAGACGGTGTTTGAAACAGGATGGCAGAATAGGCTGAGGACATGCCCCAACTCCGGGTGGGAAAGAGAAACCTTCCTTTCAGCCAGCCTCAGTAAGAACACCTGAGCTGGCAGGACCTCCCACTTCAGAGCTGCTCCATCCTTCTCCTATCTTCCTTTAAATGCAGCACACTGTATACAATTGTGTTGCCTGCTGGAAGGGAAAGATGGCTTGATATAGACACGTCTGCCATTTTGGCTAGTATTTTGAAAAAAGTATGAGCTGAGTTGACCTGGCAATTGTTTAAGCATTTATTGAAATAGACTTGGATCTTCAAACTTCTTTTAAAGTATTAGTGATAGTTTGAGTTAAGTAAGCATTTTAAAGCTGTTTGGTGATAAAGAGAGAAGCTTAGTTTCTGAGGTTGGAAATGGTTATCGTCTCTTTCCCTTTTAGGAAGCGCTGTTATGCTCACTGAACACGGCATCAAAGGAGGCGGTTTGACTGAATGTTTCTCACTTGAGCACAATATTTAGGCCATCTTCCAATCACCGCTACCCTCTCCTCACTCCTGTTTTGGATTTTCTCTTTGCACGTTTGAAATGTTTTATGAGAATACATTAGACTACTTTTTCTTCTGAGAACTGAGGCTTCCAGGGGACTGCCTTTCTACCTGAGGGAAAGAAGCAGCTAGATATGTCTCTAACAGAAGGCCCGTGTTTTTTTTTTCCAAGGGTGAAGCCACCAACGCCCCCCAGGGAACACCAGGAGGGACATAAATGTGCTCCTACCACAGGGCCCTTCTTTAGCTTTGGTGCAGGAAGAAAGTGAATATAAAGCACCAGGCAGAGTAACATCTGCAGGGAGTGCCTGGAGATTTTTCAGGAGTTGCAAGCAAGCATTCTGTTATTTTTGGAAAGTTCAAATACACAGGGACAAGGAGGTTGCTGACTGTACAGAAAGGCTCTAGGCAGATTTTCTTAAAAAATACAACAACAAAAAACTATTAAATTATCAAGGACTGGTCTCAAGGAAAGGGAATAAAGTTCCCTAGAGTTTTTCCCCAAAAAATATCATTTCAAAGATTTTACACATGCACACACACAAGTGTGGCCATTAAAAAGCATATGATCATTAAAAAGAAAAGTGAAATCTCAAAGGTGAGCTTCATCACAGTCATTTATTGAAGCAGTTTTTCTACATTTCACAGCTAGTGTATATTCTGAGGGACTCTTATTTACCAAAACCCAAAATCAACAACAAAAACATTTTAAAGGTAGCAGGAAAAGGAGGTGATTTTTAATATGGTTCCCTCAGTGTTTTTAAGTTTGGCATAGTGCTGGGTTAAGGTTGTAGCTACTTCAAGTTAACATCATGGATATCCTACAACACCAAACACAAGTTTTAATAGTTCACGGTGAGGAGTACACTTTGGATCTACACTTCTTGTATCCTCATTGTTGACATTTATTTAACATTTATAAACATTAACTTTTTGCAACTGAGTGACTTATGTCTGCAGTGTTTGTGTTAGGATCTAGCTTTTATAATGTTAACTTTTCAACCCAAGTACTCTTGCTTTGGTATTTTTAATTTTAACATTTCAGAAGTGGAATATAGTGTGGTAAAAGTGTGCACAAAAATGTTTTGCATGGTTTTTTTTTTGTTTTTGGCCTGTGTGAATTCTTTTTAGCAAAATAAAACCCCAAATGGATGTGCAAATACAGATTTTTCTGTGTAAAGTGTTTTCATGTGATAACCAAAAGTAGGTTACTTCTCTATGACTGCAAATATAAGTTTGAGAGAAAACAAAATGCCCTAAGGAGAAAAAACAAATAATTCACTTGCTCTTTTGACTGTGTGGTCCAACAGCAGTTTAAACAGAGAAGGATACATGAATAATACAGATGTTTTGCATACAAAGTGAATTTACCAGCAAATAATAACCTAAAGATCAGGTTTGGCCTTTTCCTTTTGGAAAGATTTATTTATTTAGCTATTTCATATTTATTTCTTTTTATTCTGTTCTAAATCATTTCTAGAAAAGTATATTTTCTTCCATGCCTTTTGTCTTAAAATAAGCTCAGAGTAACATCCCCTTATGGCATTTTTTTAAGAATAATGAAGGCCCCTCTGAGGGGCCTTCAGCACGACCAATTCCTTCTTTTTTGAGATGTTCTGTTTCTAGACATTACTTTAAAAAAAATATTTTGTATAACTTATTTGACTTTTAATACCTGAATCAGATTTTGAAATAGCTGTACAGTTATCAGTAGAAATAAAATCTTCTTATTTTAGTACTTTTTAAAGCTTTAGAAATTTTTCAAATAGATGATGGAGAAAAAAAGAGTCACAGGCACAGAACTTAAAGTTGGAAAGAATCCAAGAGATCTGGGTATTTTCTAGATGTAAGAACTGAGTTTCAGAAAGGGGAAGTGGCTTCCCAGCATGTACACAACCAGCTAGGGAGGCAGCCAGGTGCCATGAAATAAACATGGACTTTGACATTGTAAGACCAGTGTTTAGATCAAGGCTGATCTAATACCACCAATGTGATATCAGAAGAGTCTCTCTAAGCCTGCCTATCTACCTGAAAATGAAGCTATTAATATAACACCTGCATTTTATTTTGAGAGCCAAATACAGTAACTTTGGGAAGAAAATTTCAATGCAAATGTTAGTTATTATTATCAGCAGTAGAGTGGGGTCAGAACTCTTCACTTCTGCGTCATTTTTTAAACTCCTTCAACTTGTTCATCCAGAAAAAATACATTGGGAAAGCCAGCAGCAAGAATAAATATTACACGAATATCCCAGAAGTATGAACTATGTGAATCAGAATTTGGTAGTATTACCTGATACCAAAATTTCTTCCCTCTTCACTGAGGAATTGTGGACCAAATAAAAATTGCCTGTTCAACACTTCACAAAACCAGCATTACCCTGATACCAAAACTAGACAAGGACACCACAGAAAAGCAAAATTGTAGGCCAATATTTTTGATGAAAACAGATGCAAAAATCCTTAGCAAAATATCAGCAAACCAAATCCAACAACATAAAAGGATCATACGCCGCAATCAAGTGGGATTTATTCAAGGGATACAGAGATGGTTCAACATCCACAAATCAATCACCATGATACATCCTTGATAAAACAAAGGCTAAAAATCATATGATCATCTGAACAGATGCAGAGAAAGCATTTTCCAAAATTCAGCACCCATTTGTAAGAAACATTCTCAACGAAGTGGGTATACAGGGAACATTTCTCAGCATAATAAAGGCCATATCTGGTAAATTGTATGTCTCATAAGGGATTAATATCCAGAATGCATACAGAACTCATACAACTCAACAACAAGAAGCCAGACAACCTGATTAAAGAATGGGCAGAGGATCTGAATAACCGTTTTTCCAAAGAAGACATACAGATGGCCAACGGACACATGAAAAGATATTCATCACTAATTGTTAGGAAAATACAACTCAAAGCCACAGTGAGATATCATCTCATACCTCTGAGAATGGCTATTATGGAAAAGACAAGAAATAATAAATGCTGGTGAGGATGTGGAGAAAAGAAAACACTTATACACTGTTGGTGGGACTATGAATTGGTATAGCCACCATGGAGAACAGTATTCCTCCAAAAATTAAAAATAGAACCACCATATGAGCCAGCTATTCTACTTCTGAGTATGTAGCCAAAGAACACAGAAACCCTAATTTGAAAGATACATGCATTCCTACATTCATAGCAGTGTTATTTTTGTTTTCATTACTGCAGCTTTTTAAAAAAATTTGTATTGATGTATAGTTGATTTACAATGTTGTGTTAGTTTCAGATGTTACAGCAACGTGACTCAGTGATCACTTACATACTTAAAACTATCGACAACTTGGGCAGTATATCTTTTCAATAGTCTTTATTTTTAGAGCAGTTTTAAGTGAAAGTGAAAGTTGCTCAGTCGTGTCTGACTCTTTGCAACCCCATGGACTGTACAGTCCATGGAATTCTCTAGGCCGGAATACTGGAGTGGGTGGCCTATCCCTTCTCCAGCGGATCTTCCCAACCTAGGAATCGAACTGGAGTCTCCTGCATTGCAGGCGGATTCTTTACCATCTGAGCTATTAGGGAAGCCCCTGAGCAGTTTTAGGTTCCTAGCAAAATTGAGCAGAAGGTATACAGATTGCCCAGATGCTCCCTGCCCCCACTCAGGCATAGCCTCCCCCATTTTCAGCATCCCCCACCAGAATCTACATTTGTCATAATCAGTGAACCTACATGGACACATCCATATCACCCAGAGTCAATAGTTTACATTAGGGTTCACTCTTGGTATTGCACATTATATGGGTTTGAACAAATGTATTATGACATGTATCCACCATTATAATATCATATACAGTTGCCTAAGAATTCACTGTGCTCCACTTACTCATCCCTCCCTCCCCCTTAACCCTTGACAACCACCCATCTTTTTATTGTCTCTATAGTTTTTCCCCTTCCAAAATGTCATATGGTAGGAATCATATAGTATGTAGCCTTTTCAGACTGGCTTCTTTGACTTAGCAATATACATTTCATCTTCCTCCATATTTCTCCATGGCTTGATATCTCATTTCTTTTTAGCATTGAATAATATTTCAGAATTATTACTTTTCACTCCACGAACACTCACTGAATTGCTAGGCTCTATTGTAGGGATGGAAGATGACAATACAGACAATACAGAAAGGTTCCTGCTTTCATAAAGCTTACCCACTAAAGGGAAGAGACCAACAGTAAACAAGTAGCATATAATCAGTACAATTTGAAATAGTGAGGGCTACAGGAAAATAAAACAAAGCAATATATGGGGGCTGGCATAAGCTACTTTTGGTCAAGTGGTCAGTGAAGACCTGGCTGCAAAGTGATACTTGGGCTGAGGTCTGAATGATGAGAAGAAACCAACCAAGCCAAAATTTGAGGTTGAGGGGGAAAGAAACATGGAGGCTTCCAGGGTACAGTTTTGGCACAATGAGAGCAGAGGTAAGGAAAGAGCAGCAGGAGAGGTGGCAAAGAGCACAGAGGGCCTTGTAAGCTATGGTAAGTCAGCGTAGACAATGTTTTCATATACCTGCCAGTTGCAAAGAGTTAATATTTGACTCTATTAGTGAAGGAGGTCACCTTTTGTTAGAATAAATTTTATTTTCCTTATAAAGCTTTTGAGAAAATTGTCAAAGCTGTTCATCAAGTAGTTCTGGATGAGTATGGCAAAAGGTTGTATGCAAGCACTTCTCTGGTGGTCCGGTGTTAGGACTCTGTACTTCTGCTGCAGGGTCTGGGTTTGATCCCTGGTCAGGGAACTAGGATCCCACAAGCCCCACAGTGTGGCGAGATTGAAAAAAAAGGTTGTATGCAGTTGTCTAAAGTCTGGGAAACGTTAGTTCTGTGTGGATACAGCACAGTGTTGTTTTCTGAAATCTGAAAAACACAGACCTATCCTTGTATATATACTCACACAAACTATACACACCCACATTGTGTTTTACTTAACTGGAATCATACTATGCATACTGTTCTGAGATTTGCTTTCTTTTTAAAACATGTGTTTTTTAAAACTATGAACTTCACTAATGCAATCCTACCTAATCTCTATAAAATACATTTTAAAGGTTATCTGACTAACAATGAGAAACCTGTATGCAGGTCAGGAAGCAACAGTTAGAACTGGACGTGGAACAACAGACTGGTTCCAAATAGGAAAAGGAGTACGTCAAGGCTGTATATTGTCACTCTGCTTATTTAACTTACATACAGAGTACATCATGAGAAATGCTGGGCTGGAAGAAGCACAAGCTGAAATCAAGACTGCTGGGAGAAATATCAATAACCTCAGATATGCAGATGACACCACCCTTATGGCAGAAAGTGAAGAAGAACTAAAGAGCCTCTTGATGAAAGTGAAAGTGGAGAGTGAAAAGGTTGGCTTAAAGCTCAACATTCAGAAAACTAAGATCATGGCATCCAGTCCCATCACTTCATGGCAAATAGATGGGGAAACAGTGGAAACAGTGGCTGACTTTATTTTGGGGGCTCCAAAATCACTGCAGATGGTGATTGCAGCCATGAAATTAAAAGACGCTTACTCCTTGGAAGGAAGGTTATGACTAACTTAGATAGCATATTAAAAAGCAGAGACATTACTTTGTCAACAAAGGTCCATCTAGTCAAGGCTATGGTTTTTCCAGTAGTCATGTATGGATGTGAGAGTTGGACCATAAAGAAAGCTGAGCGCCAAAGAATTGATGCTTTTGAACTGTGGTGTTGGAGAAGACTCTTGAGAGTCCCTTGGACTGCAAAGAGATCCAATCAGCCCATCCTAAAGGAGATCAGTCCTGGGTGTTCATTGGAAGGACTGATGTTGAAGCTGAAACTCCAATACTTTGGCTACCTGATACGAAGAGCTGACTCATCGGAAAAGACCCTGATGCTGGGAAAGATTGAGGGCAGGAGGAGAATGGGACGACAGGGGATGAGATGGTTTGATGGCATCACTGACTCAATGGACATGAGTTTGGATAAACTCCAGAAGCTGGTGATGGACAGGGAGGCCTGGCGTGCTGCGGTTCATGGGGTCACAAAGCGTCGGACACGACTGAGCAACTGAACTGATCTGACTAATGATGATCATGAGAACTCCATCTACAGTTAGGCATTAGATTGGAGGCATTAGGAACAGAAATGGAAAAGGATGCCATCACTGTTATCATTTACTTGGGATCCATGTTCCTTTTTTCACGAACTAATTCTATTTTTTAAAAAACCCAAAACATCTTATTAAAATTCTCAAAGGACATGCCTTATAGTACAGGGAACTATATTCAATATCTTGTAATAACCTATAATGGAAAAGAATCTGGAAAAGAATATATACATACGTAAAACTGGATCACTTTGCTGTATACCTGAAACACTGAAATTCAACTATACTTCAGTTAAAAAATTTTTAATGTTAAAAAAAAAGAAAAATTCTTTACAGACTATCTTTCCATATGCAAGTCAGTTATCCCCTGACCCCTCTCTAGTACCAAGTCTATCGATGCATAAAAATAGGTATAAAGAAACCATTTCAAAATTGTTTTTAGATTCAGGGGAGAAGTCAGCTAATAGAGGTTTTATCTTTTTATTTCTAGCGAAGCACTTGGGAATGCTAGAGGGTCCCAGCGTTTGTGGAAGGAAATTGGTACAAGGTGTTCAATAGGCTCCTGAGAGAGAAGATAGGCTGCAGGTATTGAGGGTAAGTCTACCTCTCATGGAGACATCGTGACAGAGACCCCTGCACACTCTTCTCCTGTGCTTGTGACTTTCTGGTGAGCTGTGGGGTAGGGAGGCATAAGAGAAAAGTAGTTTCAGGTTTTTTGGAGTCATCCTTAAAAAGAATATAAAATTTCAAACACAAAATAAACTACAAAACTGAGTATTCGTTTAGAATGAGAAGAAAGAATCACATTCCTGGAATCATGGCTCTCTAGGTCTCTTTCTTCTGAAATCTCTTAGGCAACTTATCAGAAAAGCTTACATAAGAATGCTCCCTGATTACACCCTGACTTCCCTTCTCAATCTAGAACACTTTAAGCAACTCTCAGCATAAACAGGGGCCTTTGATAGTGAGGGACCCTGAAGCTAAGCTTTATTAGTTTCTGAGTAAAGTTACTCTGGACCCAGACCTATAGAATGAAGGACACAGCCATTTGGGGATCCCAACTCCCTGGCTCATCCTCTAAGTTAGGAATTGGCGACTTTGCCCAGTACCCGGTTCTGTCTGCAGAACCAGGATCAAGACATGCCTCAGAGTTGGAAAAGCAAATCAGATTACTTAGTGAGGCAAGGCTTGAAATGGGCCCTGACTCTGCAGCTCACTCTCCTAACAGGTGGTTACCTTTCTCCACCTTCTAGATGAATTATCTCTATCTTTTAAGTCCAGGTTTAATGTGACGATCACTGAGACAGTAAGGAAGCTGCTGGATGATGTTGTAATATTAGGTTGGAAGTTTAGGAAGGACGACCAGGGTGCTGTAGAAGAAGCCCCAGGCAGTGGCTCAGGTCCCTTTCGAGTTGCTTGGAATGATTGAAATAACCAAAATCATCTCCTTGTTTGTAGATTAATGATTAGAACTAACTAATTATTAATTAGTCATGTTAGGGAAAACTAAAGAAGCTTTTTTGCATGCACCTTCTATGTGCCAAGCTCAGTTTACTTTGTGAATCTTTTCTCATTGAGCCTTAACCACCCTACCAGGGTGGGAAACCAAAAGTCTGATAGGTTAAACACTTTTCCCAAAAGTACAGCTAGAATTGTGTTCTGTCTAACAGGCACTCAATGTGAAGTCCCGTCAGTTAAACAATTTCAAAGTTGCTCTCTTTGATGGAAAAACTATAGTTTCCCCAAAGTACTGGGATTAGACAGAGAGTTGATTTCAGCTCCACAAACATTCCTGGAGCCTCTGCCTTGAGACAGGTCTCATGCTATGTAGGTAAGTTTTGTGATTCAGGGGCAAATGAGGTACAATGCCTGCCCTAACAGAGCTCATAGTCTGGTGGAAGAGACAGACTAGTTACTGTGTAATTTCACTGTCATGTGGCAAGAAGTGCTTCTCCAACTTCTCTGCAAAGAAGATCTAAAAGCAAAAGACAATCAGCACATGTCTTCTAGGAACCCTCTGCCATTGTGAAATTTCTTATATAATCTAATATCTTATCTTAAAAATATATACATGCCCTTTGTTTTACTCATTATTAGATAAAACTGACGCTCTGGAGAAGATGTCTTATAACATCCTGTACTCCATGCTCAATGCTAGGAACCCTGTTTTGAGAAGCAGAATGCAAGGTAAATGATTAGGATAGAAACAAGCTTGGAGTGCCACGGGACTACTTGGGAAGGCCACTTACTCAGCTTTGGAGTGGGTAGCAAAGGCTTTCTAGAGGAGGAAATTCCTGAGCTAAGGCTGGAGCAAAGAACTGGAACCCAGCCCAAGCTAAAGCAGAACTCATATACTAATTACTGAACTGCACTGGGCAGTATTTGAAGTAAGGCTCATTAAGAGTTTTACAGTTTGTTTTCTTTCCTCTTCAATAGAAACACCAATGGACCAAACACCTTTTAGAAGGAAAAGGAAAGGTAAGTAAAAATAATTGAGTGTTGATTTTGTGCCAACAGTTTTCCAAATACTCTTGGTTAATTCTCATATCTGCCTCATTAAATCGATATTATTTATCCTCATTTTATAGGTGAAGAAACTGGGATTCAGGGTTGACAAACTCTGCCCGAGGTCAAAAATTAGGAAGTTCAGCCAAAATTCTGACTCCAAAGTTGGTGTTCTTATCCTGTTGCTTAGCTTGTTTCTGAAGTGTCTCTCTACTGGGTGGGTGCAGTAGTAATCAAGAAAACAGTGAATTGGCTTCAAGTCTCAAGGACAAAAGGAAAGAAAAGCAGAGGATTTCCATGTACTCTTGACCCTCTCCTTTTGTCATGGAAAGCAATGGAAAGGGACTTTTAGAATACTCCTCTGGCTGGCATCACAGCACCCTACCTTACCAAGCCAGATCTGCTGAATCTGGACTTGGAGAAGTAAGGGTTCATGGGACATCTTTTGGGAGTGTCCACTGAGGTCTGCTTATGCAGTTTATAATTTGCTGTAAACAGCTGGATGTTCCTAATTAAACCTGTATGATCATGCCTGAACTTTTAGGAAACAAGGAATTCTTTTTTTATGGTTCTCTTTTCAATGGTAAAACAAGAGCCCTCTTCAGCTCCATAGGCCTCCTTAACCTGTTGGGCCTTGATTCTGAGACTCTGAAGTATAATCTAGAAATATGTATATCCTGGCAAAATGCCCGACAAATGCCTGGGTGAGAGGATTGCTAGTGATCATGAACCATCTTTTCCTGAGGGATGTTCTGTAATTCTATTTATCAGGGCTCTAGGGCATCCTAAACGCAAGTTCTCTGATGCTTTTCATGCTAGAAGAGAAGGGAATACAGATCTCTTAACTAAAAACTGCTGGCTGAGTTTAATTGTTAAAGAAACAGTTGTTCAGAATGACTACTTTCTCTCTTAAGGCAGAGGTTGGATAAAACCACATTAATTTGAAATTGGTGATAAATGAATGGGTTTAAGGATCTTAAATGTGATTTTTACTAATTAAGAAAGGAACAACCCCCCCAAAAGACATATAAATAGGAAGAAAAAAAGTAATCATAGTCCCTCTACCTGGAGATACCACAGACAGTATTTGCATTTTCGTCAATTTTCTACCATTAAGAAATATATATATGTATATAATTTTTTTTTATTGTGGTAAGAACACTTATTGTGTGTGTGTGTGTTAGTTGCTCAGTCGTGTCCAACTCTTTGCGACCCCATGAACCGCAGCACGCCAGGCCTCCCTGTCCATCACCAACTCCGAGTCCACCCAAACCCATGTCCATCGAGTCAGTGATGCCATCCAGCCATCTCATCCTCTGTTGTCCCCTTCTCCTCCTGCCCTCAATCTTTCCCAGTATCAGGGTCTTTTCCAATGAGTCAGCTCTTTGCATCAGGTGGCCAAAGTATTGGAGCTTCAACTTCAACATCAGTATGACCAACCTAGACAGCATATTAAAAAGCAGAGACATTACTTTGTCAACAAAGGTCTGTCTAGTCAAGGCTATGGTTTTTCCAGTAGTCATGTATGGATGTGAGAGTTGGACTATAAAGAAAGCTGAGCGCCAAAGAATTGATGCTTTTGAACTGTGGTGTTGGAGAAGACTCTTAAGAGTCCCTTGGACTGCAAGGAGATCCAACCTGTCCATCCTAAAGGAGATCAGTCCTGAGTGTTCATTGGAAGGACTGATGTTGAAGCTGAAACTCCAATACTTTGGCCACCTGATGCAAAGAGCTGACTCATTGGAAAAGACCCTGATGCTGGGAAAGATTGAGGGCAGGAGGAGAAGGGGACAACAGAGGATGAGATGGTTTGATGGCATCACCGACTCAATGGACATGGGTTTGGGTGGACTCTGGGAGTTGGTGATGGACAGGGAGGCCTGGCGTGCTGTGGTTCATGGGGTTGCAAAGAGTCGGACACGACTGAGTGACTGAACTGAACTGAACTGAACCTCATGTGCCTATTGAGCACTTAATGAGCCGAGACTGAGAAACTGAACTTTAAATGTTGATTTCCTTTTAACTATTTTAAAATTTACATAGTCACACTTAGCAAATGGCTGTTGTATACTGGACCGTTCAGGTTTATCCGGAGGATTTATAATGAGTCACTTGCTGATCTCAAAGTGAACGGTGGGCAGGGATTGAAAATTGGTACTGAACATGCTGCCTCTGTCATTTCAAATAATAGCAGAACTCAGAATATTTCTCAGCAATGAGAAACGCCACTCTAAGAAAAAGTACAGAGATGCGCTCACAGTTAGTCTCAGAAAAGGAAGTCAGTCATTAGCTACCTTCTGACATCCTAGCAATTAACCAGTCTTGGGAGAAGAGCAGGTATCTCCAGAAAGGTGCCAAATAAATAGGAGATAAGAGACTATAAAAATGAGAAGCCACTTGGTCTTTCATCACAGGATAATCCAATGCATGTGAATTAATGGCGAAAGGCTCAATAATAGCTTTTGTGAGGAAACAGGAGCAGTGTACAGGATATCCTTTTTCCGCACTAAAGCACCCAATTCTTTCAATTTTATATACAGCGGAAGCAATTAATTGTACTAGAAAGAAACCCACAGCTGGCTTTTCCTGATGGCCCCACAAGCAACAGGACTATTGTTCAGCTTCCGGGATAAATGTTAAGTTGTTCCACTGCACTGTTGAGATTTTTCTGATTGTTTAGTTTGACTTTTCCAAGGATAAAAATATGTTCATTCTCCTTGACACCACACATTTTCAGAATAAGCAGCTGTCCAAAACCTAATTTTTTATTCATAATGTAATCCAAAGACTACATTATATTGACTGGATGCTAGTATTTCTTTTAAACTTTATGTGACTGAATCATAAGTTATTCATGTTTGTTTTATATGTTTATATGCAGTTGAACTGTACTGTCTCTGCTCTTGTGGTTAACTTTCACAGTGTGATTATTTGAGGATCATGCATAACAAACAAATAAGTTATATGTCAAAACCCCAGAAACTTAATATTTCAAACTATGGGGCCATATGGTGGTGTTTTGCCTTTTAGATGCATTAAAAAACACACCGTGTTTCATCAATTCTTAGATGCAGAATTTTTGACATTTTATCACTTCTGAAATTAGGATGTCTTACAATTAATGATATGTCATAATTTAATTGGCAGTGTTTTTCTTTCCCAGTTGTACATAAAATAATGTTGCTTATAATCGTTATCTTATTTTGATGAAATATGGTACATATATAAATTTTGATTGGCATGATGTATTATTCCAAGTATAACAACAGAATAATTTTTGTTTTGAGCATTTGCACTGATGAAAATGAAATCAAAATGAAAATTTTGATTAATTACACACCCTATATGGGATTCTAATTGATTTAATTCTGACAAATATACATCTCGCCACTTTCATTTCCCCCAAATGCCCTGAAAGGTATATAATGTTATATAATAAAATATAATGTATCTGTGTAATATATAATGTTATGTAGAGGTATATATAATGTTAATAGTAAAAAAAATGTTGGTTCTTTAAGCAAGCCAGGGACTTGGCTCTCTGTATGCAATTGGAATGGCTCTTGCATGGTGTTCCGTGGGGCCAGGAGCAGGTTGTGCACTGCGCAACTCCAGGGAGCATCTTTCACAAAAAGCAGGATGGCACCTCTTGGAATCTTGCAATGTAGCTGCCTGAGGTGCTCAGTGCAGTGACTACAACCACTGTGCTAACAACAGGGGCAGGAGAGGGTAGAAGGGAAGAAGGAACAGGAGTACTCTCTTTGACCCTGAGGGATAGAGCAGCACAGCAGGTGCATTGAAAAGTTTGTGACACCAACCCCCCCCCCCCAGTTGCCTCTTGAAAACAGGGGTAAGAATTTTGACTATTGCAATGGGATCCGCCTGCCAAGCAGGAGACGCAGGTTCTATCCCTGGGTCGGGAAGATCCCCTGGAGAAGGGAAATGGCAACCCACTCCAGTATTCTTGCCTGGGAAATCCCATGGACAGAGGAGCCTGGTGGGCTATAGTCCATGGAGCTGCAAAGAGTCGGACATGACTGAGCGACTCAACAGCAGCAGCATTGGTAGGTTCCAGCCTAAGACTGCTATTTTGATACCTTGCGTATTTTGATACCTTCTATATTGTCCTACCCCAGCCCGGGAGGCTAGAAAACCCCTATTCACATGTAAGTGAATGAAGGTATGAAATAATATTTTGGAGAAAGACACAGGAACAGCTAAACTATCCAAAAAAAGTCAGTGATGTAGACCATAGAGAGAAAAGCCTAAGGGGTTTAGCATGGAACTGTCAAAGATGAGTTCCTGCAAGAGGTAGTATTTGGGCTTTGGAGGCAGGAGAATGGCATTAAAAGGAGAAATGAATGTGGCTCATTCTGTGGGAAGTGGAGACACCAATCTAGCAGAATACTGGCATACAGTAGTGGTTCTCAGATTGTGATGACTGTGGTGTTTCATTAAGTGAAACCTGGAAAAACTGAGCAAGATCAGCTGAAAGAGGGAATGACCAATTAGGGTAGCTGGTATAATTCAGGCATACAATGAGGAAGACAGATTTTAAACTGGATAACAAACCAAATGTAAAACCTACATTTAAAAGAAACAGTGACAGCTATTGACTACTGATTGGATAATTGATTTTATTTCCACATGAGAAAATGGAGGAAGTTCTTTTTTTAAAGAGCACACAGAACTCCAAAACTTAAGCATTATTTGTTGAAGAGATGTTAAATTTAGAGCCAGTGATAGGGAGTTCCCTTGTGGTCTAGTGGTTAGGATTCTGGGCTTTCACTACCATGGTCCCAGGTTTGATCCCTGGTTGGAGAGTTTGGAAGCCATGCAGCATGGCCAAAAAAAAAAAAGTTATAGTTGGCGATACTTCTGTGCTATCATTATAGCATTTCTTAGACTCTCATTCTATCAAGGTAAGTGCTTTAAAATTAAGCCTCAAAAATACTAAAAACAAAATCCCAAAAATCAACCCTGCCTTTGTTGATAAAAATACAAGAAATGAGTGAGGGCCATCTATCGATAGAGAACAAAATGAATTAGCAACTGTCTTAAGGACAATAAATCTTGGCTTGGAAAGAAACATCAAGTAAAGAAATTATGTACACAACTTATTTTTATATGAGATTTTAAGCTTTTCGGAGAAGGAATGTACTGGGCATTATTGTACATTTATTTATTCAGTAAATACTGAACACATACTCGTGTGCCTGGCAGCAGGCTAGATCCTAGGGATATGATGGAGTGAGAAAAAGACAGTTCTTGTCCTCTAGAACTTTCTGTCCAGCACAGGGTTACGTACCCCAAAATATGTGGTGGATAAACTAGTATGTCTATGCACATTGGAGGTACCACACTACACCTATATATTTAGATAATCATGTCAAGCACATACAGTTGATATAGTATGGCTGTTAATGACACAGCATTCCTGATCCAAAATTATTCTCTCCCCAGTTATCTCAGCTTGAATCTTTATCATGACACCTTGTCTTTCTTTGAATGGTCATTCACAAGGTAACCATACTCAGCTCCAGATGCTAGGATTTCTGGACTACTAGGGCCAACAGAATTCTTGAGTAGAATCAGTGTTTAGGAGTAGTAAATAGAACTGGATATGGTTTATACATGTACATATTAACAATATATATAAATATACATATATATGTATGCAAGTACCTATTACATTTTATTTTTTAACCGGACAAAAACAAAAGCAACTATATACATATATATATACTAATAAATACCCATCTTTATGTATATCTGGTTAAAAATTAAAGTATAATTGGTTATAAACCCACTGCTCTCAGGACAGAGAAAGGCAGCGAAGTGAATTGCTACAGGATAGGGAAGGACAAATTGACCGTGGGCTGAGTGGAGCTGGGGTGGGGAGGCCCCAGGTCCAGGTGTTGGGTGGGAGGACCTCAAGCCCTCTAGGTAGTACCTGATAGCTGGAGAACAGTGAGCAAACAACAGGTGGTAGTTCAGAAGAACAGCAAGCATCAGGATGTCCAACTTGAGGCAATGGGGGAAAGGAGACCTGTTACATGGATAGAATATGGACAGAGAAATTCTAGAAAATAAAGCTGAAGGCAAACAAGTATTACCACTAGGTGTATCAATTGGTACACAACAAAGTCAGGGTTGTAGAGCTGCGGCAGACTCCAGAGAGCAGAGTCCAGACCATAGGCAGAGAAAATTGAGTTCTACCCAGGTTAAAAGGCCTGGGCTTCAGGAGCAAGAAAAGGGCTGTGAGTCATTGTTTAGACGGGGGCAAGGTTAAGACACCTTGGTGTAAGTAGCAGAGGCAGCAGATGGCTGAGTCCTGGGCTTGGGACTGGAGCTTTAAGAAGAGTCTTCCTGACAGGAGAGGATTGGGTCCTATGGTAAATGGTGCAGTGAGAGTAGGGAGAGGTCAATTGAGACCATGGACTAGGCAGGACCAAGTGGTGACTACTTTGTAGCAAGAGCTTCACTGAACCATCTTTTAATCATAGGAAACAGGTCCTTTGAAACAAAGAGAAATGAAAATAGAAGTGGGAAAAATCAAGTTATATACAAGTAAAAATAAAATGGGAAGTAAAATATTATACCAATACAAAGGAAAACACAAATTCAGATTTTTAAACTTTTATTTTGTGCACTCAATTATACATATATATAACCATCTTTTTTCTTAAACACAATTTCTGTTTTGGCTTGGTCCTTCTTAACCATGACCTTAACCAGGGTATTATTAACCAATAAAATGATGTAGTAGTGTCCATGCTGAATAATGTAGCTGTTTCCTCTACTCTTCATAGCACTCTTATCCATTTAATATTTGGTTTGAAACCAACTAAAGCATCACTCTGCCAAGAGAATCTCTTCACTAGTCCCTCCTTACTGAATTCTAATTTATCTCTATACTCATGATGACTTAGGGCTGCCTTCGCCTCATAAAGTCTTTATAGCAGGGAAGTGACTTTGGATGGATTAACTTGGATTAATCTATTCAATACCTTCCCTGAAAGCAGACATGTCCATTTCACTGAAGATGGTATAACCCATAGCTTCTCTGATTCACCCTCACCTTTTCAACATAGTCCAAGCCACCCTCTAAAACTGGATACGGGGATTCCCTGGCAGTCCAGTGGTTAGGGCTCCGCACTGCAGGGGGCCCAGATTCCATCTGTGGTCAGGGAACTAGAATCCTGCAAACTGCACAGTGTGGCTAAAAGAAAATAGAAAATGAAATAAATAAACAAACTGGATTTTGATGACAACGTTCAGAAATGCTTAAAGGAAATTGTCTTTATCTCATTCATTTAACAAATATTGAGCACTAGTTATGTACTAGGCTCTGCAGAAACAGTTGAGAACAAGATGGACAAGGTTTTTGCTCTCATGGAGTTTACATTCTAGTGGGTCAGAGAAACTCAGACCATAAACAGATAACTAAATGAAGTAATTTCATACAGTAAAAAGTGGTATGCTGCTGCTGCTAAGTCACTTCAGTCGTGTCCGACTCTGTGCGACCCCATAGGCGGCAGCCCACCAGGCTCCCCCGTCCCTGGGATTCTCCAGGCAAGAACACTGGAGTGGGTTGTCATTTCCTTCTCCAATGCATGAAAGTGAAAAGTGAAAGTGAAGTCGCTCAGTCGTGTCTGACTCCTAGCGACCCCGTGGACTGCAGCCTACCAGGCTCCTCCATCCATGGGATTTTCCAGGCAAGAGTACTGGAGTGGGTTGCCATTGCCTTCTCTGAAAAGTGGTATAAAGAAAACGAAATTGGCTGTGTCGGGGTGTTAAGATAGGTGATCAGAACACCTCAAGCTGTTCTTGAGGACCTGAGAACTGTAGAAGAGGGGTGATTTTGCATTCCAAGCTAATGCTATGTGATTTGGGCATGCAACTACCACTCTTGAGGCTTATACCTCAAACAGACTATGCAGAGAAAAAAGATCCATTTCCAGAGCATTCTGTTAACCTACTTAGAGGAAAACTATCACATTAGAGAATGTTGAATTTGCACCTTGAGATGTTGCCTTTGAGTTTGGGGGCTAGACCATACGTGTTCAGATGTCTCTTTGGGCTTCCTGGCTGCTCTTGTTCATTTAAGTGGGCAGGAAAACCGGAGAAACAGGCTGGCATGCATACACATGCCAGGAACCAAAGAAAACACCATGCCCTGCTCAGTTGTCAGTACATAGGTTGCCTGCTGTGATAAAGCTAAGGATTTCAGCCTGGGCACAAAGGTGGGCTTTGTCCAAGGAGAGCAAAAGGACATTAAGTAAAATTCCTGTAAATTTGAAAAGGAGATCCTTTTCTAAAGAAGTAAGGATATGATGACTTAAAATTTGATGCTTCAGTTTTGCTCTAATTTCTACAGTGGTGTGTAACACAACCTAGGCAACATGGATTTGTACATTTTGAAGTACTAAATTTCCAACGTGAGGTTGTCTATTTTATAGACTGATTCATATATCTGAAAATTGAACTAGGCTCTAGAGAGTACACACTCATCATAGTTTTATCTGCCATGACACATTGCTCAGCTTACATCAATGAGTTCTTTGGCTAATCAGTCTGAATCTCCTCAAGCAAAAGGTCCACCCTATCCCTTGACATCAAAGCGGTGTCCTGTGTAGTAAACTTGAAAAAGTGACAAATTTTAGGTGATGCAGGGAAACTCATGTATCAAACATTCACCCTGCATAGCAAGATCCATGACTCTCAAACCTAAGACAGGTATAGAGTTCAGGAAAAAAAATTACAGAATAAGTAGAACTGAAAAAATAATTTGGAATTACAGAAGGTATCTGAGGCATTAAGGGCAAAGGTGGATAATTTGGAATTACAAAAGGTATCTGAAGCATTAAGGTCAAAGGTGGATAAAAGCGCCGGCGGGGTACAGAATGAAAGATGGGCCGAAAAAAAAAAAACCACAAAAAACTTTAAACAAGAATGGAAGGGATTTTAGCCATTTAAACAAGAATATAAGGGAATACTCTGGAATCTAAACATCTCTTAAGGGAGAATGTGTGTGAAAACAAATACCAGGGCTTGGCACATTCTTTTGTCTCTTTTTTACCCATAGTTTATAAAGGTAACTTAAAAAAAAAAAGTATGTTTTGTAAAGAGATAATTTAATACCATGCATTTGTTGAAAGACTTACCAAGGAGATCCAGGTCACATTTGGTTGTTAAAAACAGACCAAGACTTTTCACATACAGGACACGGAATACTTGTAATGGCATTTTCCAAAGAATGGGGAGAAAAAAAGGGGTGACAACTATTTACGATTTCCAAATGGAGGGAATCAGACTCGGAGGGTATCCGAGGTCACTAGAGTGAGCGAAAGCAGAGACGGGAGCAATATTTATAGTCCGCTGACTTCAGTTCTGTTGGGTCAACACCGCCGCTCAACTTATGCTTTTGGAATTCACGGGCTCCATCATAGGGTTCCCGGGCGGGCCAGGCCTCACAGCTCCTGATCGACGCGAAAATGCTTCTTTCCCCTCAACTCCCCCTACCTGCGCCTCGGTACGTTGGCAAAGAGCCCAGAAAGAGAAGCCGGGGAGCTATGGGTAAATAATAGTTGGACTGTGGCTTTGTACGTTTCTTTGTCGCAACGACTACCACCACGGTCGGGCAGTTCTCCGCCATGGCGTGTAATTCTCAGCGATCAGGCTTATTCCGCAAGCGCTGACCTGCCCTCACGTGTTAAGAGTTTTTGTTAGAGCTTTAGAGTTTGTCCGGGGAGGGGTCCACACGATGGAACCCCGGAGCACACGCAGTGCTGGGGGCCGGGTCAGCGCGCAGCAGGCAGCGGCGGTATCTGCGCCGCTCCACCGCGCTCAGTACCGTGCGGCGCGCGCACGGCGTCTTCTCCACACGGTTTCCGGAGACTAGCCGGCCCCGCCAAGGCGGCGATGCGGCGTCTCGGTGAGGAGGGGCCGGCAGGGCCGCGCGGAGCAGAAGCCCCCCTCCCTACAGCAGCCCGGCGCCCCCTTGCCGGCGGCCAGCCCTCCTCCCCGGCAGCAGGGCGCCTAGCCCCAGAGACCCTTCGGGCACTTCCGCCGCGCGCTCGGCTCTTTTCGCGTCCCCGGCCGGGAGGAGCGGGTGCCCTCCCAGTGCGCGAGCATTGCGCCGAGTCTCGCCGAGGCCCTCCCCTCCCCCCATACCCCGCGCCCGCGCCGCCCCCCACCCTCCCTCCCGTGCGAGTGTCCGCAGCAGCGGCGGCGGCGGCTGCCGAGATTGGAATCCGCCTGCTGGCGCTCAGCGAAGGAGGAGCGAGGAGGGAGGAGGGCGAGGAGGGCGGGGAGGGCAGGCAGGAAGGCTCGGGCTCCGGCGTGTCCGTCCGCGCGAGACGAGGATTGTACGGCCGCGCGAGGGGCGACCGGGCTGGGGCCGCTGCACGCCCCGGGCGGAGGCCGAGACGGGCCCCCTGCCTCGCCCCCGCGCCTCGCCGCGCCCACCCCGCTCCGCGCCGAGAGCTGGAGGATGAGTTCCCCAGGGTTCGGGTGAGTTGGCTTCTCCGGAGAGTGCGTGTGCGCGTCAGCGGAGGCCGGCTGCGCCGGGGAGGCCGGCGCGGGCCACGGGCGAAGTTTCGGGGGGAGCCAGGCGCGCGCGGGAGGCCCGAGCTGGGGGCCGCCAGGCCCGGCTGCCCCGTGGGGGTCTCTGCCGCCCAGGCTGTGACAGGCCGCGGCAGACCGGGCCCTGCCGCCCCGGGCCCAGCCCTGCGGGAGACCCGGGCCCCCGGCAGCCCCCTGCGACGTCCCCGCCTCCGGGCCCCTCTTTGTTCCCCACCCCCGGGTTTCAGGCCGAGTTTGGGGAGGCGGTGTGGGCGAAAGCCGCCACCAAAGACAATTCTCGAATCCTTAAATGGGAAAGGCGCTCACCTCCCTCGCCCGGGAGCGGCGAGGGTGATATTCACGATTTGTCTGTTACGTTTCTAAAAGGAAAAAAAAAGAAAACGAATGTCTGTTTCGTGGGGCGGTAGAGCCTGGAGGAACTGCCAACCCTCATGCAAAACTTGCCCGCGGGAAGGTGCCAGGGTTCTCGGAGGTTCACCTGTTGTCCTGCGCTGCTTCCGCTGCCATGTCTGTTGTGATTCTGCACTTCAGTTTCTGAAAACTTTCTGCTGGATTGACTGTAACCCTTTTCTCTTTCCAGACTCCTAGTGGAAAGGTTTGACAAGAAAAAAATAGCTTGCGTCAGGGAAGAAAAATAATGTGCTGTGTGTTAGGGTCTGGCGTTTTGTGACTTGTGCTTTTTCAGGCTTTCGAATGTTTTAATTTGGTCAAAGTGCTGCAAGTTTTCTCTTTCAAACGGTTAGCAAACTGTTCTGAGTACATAGTACGAACTTGGCACGTTCACCTGTGTTACGTCATTTAATCCTTATGATAATCCTGGTTATTGTAGTGCTCATTTTTTAGAAGAGGAAATCGAGACGGAGAGAGGTTGAATAACTTGACTAAGTGAGCTGAGATTTGAACCCAAGATTTTCTCTAGTACTCGGAATCTCTTAGAGTGAGGCATGCGAAGAGTTAAACAGCAACAATTACAAAAAGTCTTTCTCTGCAAACACTCTTAAGTTTAGGAGCGCTTTTCAGTTCACTCATACTTGAAATGATCGCTATTTTGTTGCTTGAGTTGAAAACAACTCCTTTATTGTATTTATTTCAAAAGAGCAGTTCAAGTCGGAATTAAAGTAGAATGTATTAATGCTTATCACTTTTCAGTTGTTGAAATAGAAAGTTTGTGAACTAGAATTTAAATATTTAAAATTAAAGCTAAAATAGGGCAGTTCTGAGCTAGAAATGGGATGAAGTTTTACAAAAGGCCAATTGAAATTTAGAATGCCCTTTCAATAGAACCTGCATTGGGCTTCTGTTTCGGGTTTCCCACCCCCAGCACATTCTCTGTAGAACTCATTTGAAACTTTTTCTACTTGCTTCACTTCACATCCTTTCTTGAAAACATTGAGGTTTCCAGTGGGAGCTCCTTCCAGAATTTACTGGATTCCTTTTATCATCATCTTCTTTTCCTTCCATTTTAGTGGAAGAATATGTTTTGTCCTTCTTCCTAGTTAATGCTTTATTTCAGTTTTCTTTCCTACTTAATGCGGTATGTTACTCTCTTAGAATACTTGTTTACCCTTTAATTTACTACTCCCTCCACCTGTCTTGTTGCTGCCTTTCCTTTTCAAATCATATTAACAAAAAAAAATTGTCCTTATAGAAGTAATACATGTTTGTTAAACAAAAATAGAGCAAAATTGAAGTAAAATTAAAATTTATTCCATAAAATCAACTTGAGACATTACCAAACGTAATTTACTTTTCCTGCCTTTACTTCCTGACCATCCATTCACTTCTTAACCCTTGTTATCTGAATTTCACCTTCGCAAAGGTCACCTATAACCTAATAAACACTTTCGGGCCTCCTTTCTAAGTCAACTTGAACTTTTTGTAGCTGTTAGCGTCAACTCATCATTCTTGAAATGCCTTTCCTTGTCTGTCCTTCATCTGTCCATTTCATTCAACAAATACTTACTATATTTTAACATAACACAGGAGGCGGCAGAAGGCAAAGACAGAAAGGGGGCCTTGCCCTCATGGAGCTTAAAGTCTACTGAGGGAGACATGAATTTTGTAATTAAATATAATTGTATAATTAAAGTGCAGAGTATTTATAAGAGCTTAAAAGGAGAACCTGACCTAGTGATGGTTTATATTGGAAGAATCTTAGAAGACCTTCTTGAAATTGTTACTTTGGAACCCTGTGAACAATTCTGAAGGATGAATATGAATTTACTAGATGAAAATAGGGCTTCTCTGACATTATACTGACTTTGTTATTCTTTGCCCCCTTTCCACTTTCTGGTCTTCCTTCTTCCTGATTAATCTAAGTGTTCTCCAAGTTTCACTTTTCAGATCACTTTTCATACTTCTCTGGTCGTTTGATATTATTGCTTCAGACCCTTCTGTCTGAATAATTCTCAGGTCTCTATTCTTTATTTCTTTTCTGCCCTTGAATCCTGATTTTTCCAGTTGTTTTACGAATATCTCTACCTGATTATTCAGGTACAGTGTTCTTACCAAACTTATTTCCCTGGTGTTCCTTATTTCTGTCGATGTTATCCCAAATGCAGACCTTTCCCCATCCCATCACATGTTGTCTGTGGTCAACATCTGTTGGTTCTCCTTTCACGGTATTGTCACTTTTCTCTCTGTTCATGCCAGCTCTGGTTCAGTTCGTAATACATGTTGGTATTGTTAGGTAGACTAGGAAACAGGAGTCCAATGATTTATAAAATGAGCTGGACCACTTTCGTCCTTTTTCTCTTTTCAGAAACAGTTTAGACTAAGATTATCTTTTGCTTGAGAGTTTGGGAGAACTCACCTATAAGAGCATTCAAGCTTAGATTTTTTTTTCCTGGAGAGGAATTTGAATACCATTTCAACTTATTATATAGCAGTTGATCTTTGTAGGTTTTTTATTTCTTGTGTGAATTTTAGTGTTTAATATTTTTCCAGAAATTTATTTATTAAGTTTTCAAATCTAGTGCTATTTGGTTTTCACATAATTCATTTTTCTTTAAGTTGTTTAATTTGCTATACTCGTATACTATATTATGTCCTATGTATATCTTCGTATATTTGATAATTTTCCCTCTTCAGTCTTTTTTTCCCTGCTAACTGAAGCAGATTCTCATCCCACCTGGGCTAATGTTATGACTTTATTGCCTTTACTTCCTTATCCAGGTTATCTTAGGCATTGCTGCCTAAATTAATCTTGAGTCCTGTTCTTTTAATTTCCCCCACTCAGAAGTTTCCAGTGTTTTCTGTTAAATGAAATTGTTTTCTTGGGATTTGCCTCAGATTTGCCAGATTCTTATCTTCTACTGTTTTTTCTTCTTGCCCATGTTCTTTCCCTACTTCATCTGCTTGGATGAATAAATGGCTGATTGTCATATGTACAAGTCCTGCCCATTCTTCAAGCCCCATTTCAGATTCCAACTCTTTTTGAAGTCTTCTCCATTTTCTTCTTCTGGATGGAACTCTTTGTGAAGGAAAGGGTTTTCTAAAGGAATGAAGTCTTTTAATCTAATATTTTCTTTTTGCATTTACTCACTTGTCTTTTTTCTTCTTCTAGTTTTATTGAGATATAACTGACAGACAACACTCTCTAAGTTTAGGGTGTACAGCATAACAATTTGACTTCCATACATCATGAAATGATTATCATTGTAAGTTTAGTGAACATCCATTGTCTCATATAGATTCAAAATTAAAGAATGGAAAAAATGTTTATTCCCGTGATGAAAACTCTTAAGATTTACTCTTCTCAACTTTTATGTATAACATACAGCAGTGTTAATTATGTTTATCATGTTGTTGTATGTTACATCCTTAGTACTTAGTTGTGTAATAACTGAAAGTTTGTGCCTTTTGCCACTCATTTGTCTTTTTAAATAAGCAACCTTATTGAAATATAATTTGTGTATAGTTACATGTACACATGTTAAGTGTATAATTTTGTGAGTCATTTGATCTTTTACAGCAATTTTTATACAAATACTAGCTCTGCTCCTAGACTGTAGAATGGGTCTGTAACTGGCTTTGCTGTGTATTAAAATGATAAATGGAAAAAGGCCTCTATCTGGCCTAGCAGCAGTTGGACATAAATTATAGTAGTATTGATTGGACTTTTGGATCTTAGGAGCCAGGAGCTATGGAGAGAAAGGAAAATGAATTTCCTCTCAGGCTAAACTTTGGTCTAGAAAGTCTTTCCTTCTTCCCTCTTCTACTTTTTATTAGTGTTTATGCTTTTAGAATGCTGTTTTAAAACCTCAAGGTCATTATTGACCAGTCAGTCCAGCTCTTTAATACTTACAAGATTAAATGCTGAATTGTGTTGAATTATATCAACCAAAAGATACACCCTCATTTTATAAACCACTTATAACAAAAATATCTTCTAGTTGATTTTAAGAAGCCATTGATTGCACCCTCATTTCAGAAATGCGAAGATACGGAAAATATATTTGCTTTAGAATTAATGAGTAGGGTTTCTCTCACTTATCAAAACTCTTATTCCTTTAGCGTATATGTTGGGAAGAAGAATTTAAACTACATTTATGTGGGAATGGTTTATAGCCCTACTCTTACTGTGAATAGAGAAAGTGCTTGCTAAACCTCTTTAGCAAGTAAAATGTTTCATGCAGTATAGACTGTAGAATAGAGAAATATTTATGTGTTTGGATGGGATCGCTTCACAACTGGGTATGCCAGCCTGATCGCAAGGTACTTTGACTCCCCCCGGTTTTTCCTCATTTCTTTTGCTCATTTTCTGAACTCACCGGTTTTTAAAGCGCTGATAATTTTCACAAAATGACACAGATTATATAAGGGGGGATTGTGGTAGAGTTGTGATAGCCAGTTTTGTGGATTATTTTAAAGACAATATTCAGTATTTATATATCATCATTAACGAGCATCATATACTTAGTTTTTTAAAAAGTAAATATAAAAATAATTGTAAATATTTGGATAATTTGCTAAATCATAGTTATGTTTGTCAGTTTTATAGCCAAAGTTTAAAAATTTTTATTGAAGTATAGTTGTTTTACAGTGTGTTAATTTCTGCTCTACAGCAGAGTGTAGATTTGGTTATACATATATATATTCTTTCCCATTATGGTTTATCACAGGATACTAAATATAGTTCCCTATGTTATACAGTAAGATCTTGTTTATCTATCCTATGTATAATAGTTTGCATCTGCTAATCCCAAACTGCCAATCCTTCCCTCCCTCACACTCCTACTTCTTGGCAACAGCAATGCTAGTCTCTATCTCTGTGAGTCTGTTTCTGTTTTATAGGTAAATTCATTTGTGTCATACTGTAGATTCCACATGTAAGTGATATCATGTGATGTTTGTCTTTATCTGATTTACTTTGCTTAGTATGATAATCTCCAGGTCCATTCATGTTGCTGCAAATGGCATTATTTCATTCTTTTTTATGGCTGAGTAGTATTTCATTGTATATATGTACCACATCTTGTCCTTTCACCTGTGGATGGGTATTTAGGTTGTTTCCATGTCTTAACTACTGGGAATAGTGCTGTATAGCCAATACTTTAAAGGCTATGAGTTCTAAAAATTGAAAAGAAAGAAACAAAATGATGTTTTCAAAGATCTGCAGTAATGTTTTTGAAGAAAGCACTAGAGTATCGTCTTAAGGAGATCATATGATTAGTGGAATCCATCTTTTGGTGGACTCAGTGAGTCCTTAAACCAGATTCATAAGAGCAGTTAAATGTGGAACTAATGAATTACTGAATAGATAAGGAAAGACATTAAATAGATAAGGAAAGATATTCTTGTGTATTTTTATTGGAAACTGGTGGACCCTTACATTACCATATGTAAAATAGATAGCCAATGGGAATTTACTGCATGACTCCGGGAACTCAAACCAGGGCTCTATAAGAACCTAGAGGGGTGGGATGTGGAGGCAGGTGGGAAGGAGGTTCAAGAGGGAGGGGCCGTATGTATACCTGTGGCTGATTTATGTTGATGTTTGGCAGAAACCAACACAGCTCTGTAAAGCAGTTATGTTTCAATTAAAAAACAAATAAATTTAAAATTAAAAAAATAACTGGTGGATTTGAGCTATCCTGCCTGATATTATATACATTGTTACTCTTCTGTTATATTTGTGATGAACCTTGTTTTCTTACTGTAAACATTTTTCATACCACATTCACTTCACTTAAGAAGAATAGAAGTATGTCAAGTGTGGGGATAAAATAGTCAAATTTACAGTTTAGAGAGATTAGTTACATAGTGGATAATCAGTTTGGAGATAAGAAGACCAAAGACACTGAAACTTGTAGGGAAGCTGTTCCATCCTTGCTCACACTTAGGATAGTGGCAGGTAATTAGGGTGTAGAACAGACAGGACTTGGTAATTAGCTGTGGAGGAGAGGAGGAGTGGGATTGTCAAGAATATCTCCCAGGTTTCTTGATCGGAAACCTGGCAAGGTAGATGTGTGTTCTTGACTGAGATGAAAAAAGTAGGGGGAGAGCTGGTTTCTGGAGGAAAATAATTTAGTTTTGATCCTCTGAAACACCAGGTAGAGATTTCTACTTGCAAGTTGCACATATAGGTCTGGAGTTTGACAGAGGTTTGAGTTGGAGGTAGATAGACATTTGGAATTGAATACCATATAAATTGTATATTCCAGCAATGGGAACTAGGTGGCTCTCTAAAGTCATTTTTGCTTGCAAATGACAAAACTAACTCAGATTAGCTTAAAGGGGGAAAAAGCTCCCCCCCAACCACCTCCCAACCCCATTTTTTGGAAAAGACTAGAAATAAATATGACTGGATCTAATTGTTCAGAGGATGTAATTAGGAGTCGGTTTTCTCTGCGTACCACTTTTATGGCCTCATTTTCAGTAGGGACTTTCATCTGGCAGAGAGGACCACTGGTAACTCAAGGGTTATATGGTCCTTATTGCTGTAGGTTCAAGAGAGGGAAAAACACTTCTTTCCCAAGTGCATGTATTCTGTCTCATGGAGAGATTGGTGTTCAGTCTGCATGGAATGTGGGATACCATCATTGGCCAGAATTGGCTTATACGCCCACTGAAGCAGTCAGGGACTGATAGCCTTCTTGGAGCCATGTGAAATGGGCAAGGTTGTTTCCTCAAAGAAAGGTGGCTCTGAGTAGGTTGTTGTTGAGTCGCTAAGTTGTGTCTGACTCTTTGCAACCAACTGGACTGCAGTGCACCAGACTTCCCTGTCCTTCACTATCTCTGGAGTTTGCTCAAACTCATGTCTGTTGACTTGGTGACACTATCTGGTTAGGTAAACAGCATAAATCCACTATTTTAAAGGTTCTTAACCCATTTAAGGTCATTTTTTGAGTATTTGAAGAAAAATACACAAATATAGCAATTAAGTATATAAATTCACCTTGACGGAGGTGGAAGAGTATAGTGAAAAAACTGGCTTGAAACTCAACATTAAAAAAGAAAACTAAGATCACAGCATCCAGTGATCATGGCATCCATCACTTCATGGCAAATAGAAGGAGAAAAAAGTGGAAGTAGTGACAGATTTTATTTTCTTGGGCTCCAGAATTACTGCAGATGGTGACTGGAGCCTTGAAATTAAACAACACTTGCTCCTTGGAAGGAAGGCTACGACAAACCTAGACAGCATATTAAAAAGCAGAGACAGCACTTTGCCAAAAAGATCTGTATAGTCAAACCTATGGTTTTTTCAGTAGTCGTGTACAGATGGGAGAGTTGGATCATGAAGAAAGCTGAGCACCAAAGAACTGATGCTTTCAAATTGTGGTACTGGAGAAGACTCTTGAGAGTCCCTTGGACTGCATGGAGAGCAAACCAGTCAATCCTGAAGGAAATCAACCCTGAATATTCATTGGAAGGACTGATGCTGAAGCTGAAGCTCCAATACTTTGGCCACCTGATGGGAAGAGACACTGGAAAAGACTCTGTTGCTGGGAAAGGTTGAAGGCAAAAGGAGAAGAGGGTGGCAGAGGATGAGATGGTTAGATAGCGTTACTAACTCAATGGACATGAATTTGAGCAAACTCCGGGAAATGGTGGAGGACAGAGGAGCCTGGCCTGCTACAGTCCATGGTGTCTCGAAGAGTCAGACATGACTTAGCAACTGAGTCAACAACAGTATATGATTGTTGTTATATACAACAACAACAGCAATATATAATTTCATGCTTATTTTACAGACCTCATTTCAGGAACTCCTGGTATATAACAGCAGAGAGCCTAAAACAGCCCTGAGAAATAGCAATTTAAGACCTAGATAAAGAAGATAGACATTAAGTAACTTCACAAATAATTATCTAATTATAGTTACATTAAGATCTACAAAACAGAAGTCCAGGTGGCTTACAAGAGTGTAGTAAGGGGAAGTTGGTCTGTTTAGGGTGCAGGTGCTTTGGATGCTTTCCTGAGAAAGTGGCCTGTACAGTGAGACCTTGGACTGGAAAGGAGAGGAGAGTGTTCCTGGAAGTATCACTGTTTAGTAGTTTTTAAAGCAAACATTTTTTGCTTTTTAAAAAATTATAAAAGTAGTGTACCTGTTGTGGATAATTTGGGAAATTTGAAAAATTTTAAAGAAGCAGCAAAACACTCGAGCTTTGGCTTTTAATTTTTGTAAACTAGCATCTATATAGTACTGGTATTACCACTAAGCTAACTGTGCAGTCTTGGATACTATATTTAAATCTATATGGATCTTTGTTTCCTTGTCTTAAAAAGTGAAAGGAGTTGATAAGCTTTAATGTTGTTTTCTGCTTAAAACAATAAAGTTACATGACTTTAATGTGGAGTGGTTAGTTACTGAAATTGCTTTTGGTCCTGATGACGTCACTGGATTTCTGATTTTTAGCTGAAAAGTCACTTTTCTGCCCTGGTGGTCATTTCAGGTAATGAAGGAAATGGCATATGACCAGTGATATTCTTCCATGCCCTGCTTTCCTGTCTCTTCTTTTGAGCTTTTTTTTTTCTTTCTTTAGCCTTTACCTATAGATAATTTACCTAAACTATCTGAAATGTTATAGGCTCTCAATATTGAAGTTAAATCTGGAGGAGACTTGTATGGTTATCATGCTGTTTTGTGTATATTGAAATTTGTAGGTAGCTTTCTTACTGGAAATTAAAATTTTTGTAATATATTTCAGGAATATAAAGTCTTGAATGTCTTAAATTTGTATTTAACTAAGAATATTTTAGATTTCTAGCTGAAAGGAGGTCCTTTTGGGAAATACTAAAGTTAAGGCTATTAACTTTTGGTGAGATTCTTAAACTTATTTATTTTTCAAAAAATCATTTAAAAATGTCATGAAATAAAAATATTTGAACAGTATTCAAAAGTGTCTATATATCAGGTCAACAAAATGCTATCACTTGATGACAGATAACTTTTATTGTATCAATTTCAGTAATCTTTCATGTAATAAAAAATGTTGAGAAAAAGACTTGCTTGCTGTATTTATATGTGTGTATCTTGAGTAAAGAAAAAAGTTAATCTTCCTGAAATAGTGCTTTAGCGATCATCTCTACTTGTTAAATATTTTTTTCTGGTTTCTTACTTGTTTATAGTATAGAATTCAAATTGTCCATACTGGCCTTCTTCTCTGGCCCCTTCTGCCTTTTCTGCCTCATTCACTTCCCATTGTTCTTTTATTAGCCTCCGTCACCTAAATATCCAATTCTGGGTGTTAGTTCAGAATCCTTAGATCTGTAGTGTCCACTGTGGTACCGTGTGTGGTTGTTCAGTATTCAAAATGTGGCTAGTCTGAAGTATGCACCAGATTTTGAAGATGGTGTAATAAAAAGAAGGTAAAATATCTTGTACCATACAAATTTTGATTACATATTGATAATACTGTTTTGAATATGTTGGGTTAAATAAATGTATTATTATTTTTGATTCTTTTTGCTTTTTTAATGTGGCTATTAAAACTTCTTAAGTATGCATTATATTGTACAGTGCTGCCCTTCCTCCCCCTATTCTTTGCTTATCATAGTTCAAAATCTAGCGAGAATCCTGTCTCTTCTGTGAAGCCGTCCTCAGTGGTCCATGGCTAAAAGTTCGCTCTTCCCTATGATTGTTTGAAGGCCATTGGTGTTTCTTGTACCATCATTAAATATATTAAATTTCTTCACTGTAAGCCTTCTCAGTTTTTAATCAAGTGAAGCTCCAATATCGTTTTCCTGTCTAGTACCATAGACCCTCTCATTTGTTTCTTCTGTTTAAAGAAGTTACACATATTTGTGTTGAAATGTCAAACAGTAACAGCCCGGAAGTAGAAAGTTAATGTCTTCTGTAATCCTGCCCTGCACTCCATAGATCACTGCTATTAAAAGTAATATAAAGATAAAGATAATTTTTCTTTTCCACTGTCTTCATTTCTTCCTCTTAACCCCTCTCCCTGTTTCCAAAAAATAGGGTCATACTATGCATCATTTTCTTTAACTTTCTGTTTTCACTGAATATGTGGCAGGACTCTTTTATGTTAGTAAATATCAATTTTGTCATTCTTTTCAGTAGCTGAGTAATATTTAGTATTCCCTTTTATGAATATACCTTAATTTAATGTACTAATCAGCTATTAATGAATATTTAGATTGTTTCCAATTTTTTGGCATTACAAACAATGCTGTGGTGCTTATACATATCCTGTGAGAGTATTTTTATTTTATAGGATGAATTCTTAGAAATGCATTTACTGTAAGAGAAGTCATACAAATTTGATATAGTGCCAAACTGTTCTGCGAAATCTTCATAACAGTTGACTTTCCAACCAAGTGTTTGCATATGTTCTCCCCTCCCCTCTCCAAATAGCATCAGTCTGTTTTAATTTTTTCTAGTCTGCCAGCTGAACAAACAGCATTATAGTTTTAATCTATGCTTCTTTGATTATAAATAACGTTGAGCAGTTTTAGATGTTTTTTTTGCACTTTGCATTTCTCTGTCCTTTGTTCACTTTTCTAATCCAGTTTTTTCTTACTCATTTGTAGAAACTCTTGTTATAGATATAAACTCTTTAGCACATTGCATTTGCTTTTTTGTTTGTCATTTGTTCTTACTTTTGTTTGTGATATATAAAAACTCATTTGCTTTTGTAAAAGTATTAAAAAAACAAGAGAATAAAAAGTTTAAGTTGTCTTATGCTCTGTATATTTTATAAGCTCCTTGGTTGAATTTTGTCCTAAGTCACCAACAGTACTAGTTCAGTGCTTTGTACTGAGTAAGCGTCCAGGTATTTGTATGTGTTGATGGTGAAGCGGGTCCAGACTATGCCACTGTAGCATAACAATTATTTTGAGCTGAAGGCATTTGATAATAGGCTTTTTTTTTTTTTTTCCCCGAAGCAGAGGCTCTCAGAAGTCAGTTGGTATAATTTCCTTCCTAGAGTTTCAGAACCAGAGAAGATTGACTCTTCTCATTAGAGAGGAAAAAGCGGATATCACACCTGAACTGCCATTGTCATAAAAAGATCACTTCTTCCATGTATTCCCCTAAAGGTGAATCTTGAATCTTTTTAAAGTCATTTGTTTTCTTATAAATACCCTTCCCCCCCCACCCCTTTTTTTTTTTTGCTGGAGTACCAGCAAAAGTAGAGCAGAACATCTCATTACCTAGATGAGTAGTCGTTATGCACCTGATTGGTTTATCTATGCCTGTTTGAACAAGGGATGAAGAAAACTGGAGAGAAAGCTCATTGTGGACAGAGAAGGTGACAGTGGAATAGCCTGTATTTGTTTTGAATTTCTCTTAGTTCAAGTGGTACTGCAGAATGTAACCAGGCTTCAGTCATTTTGACAGGGCTTGGGCTGCTGGAGAGGGGAGCAGAGGTTAGAAGAGGTTGAGTTGAAGCAGATCTTTAGCTAGGAAAGTGTGCAGTAGGTAAGAGCTCCTCACTCCTTAGTTATCAGAAAGTTCCAGCTTGTCCCCAGAAGAAAAGTCGCCATTTGACTACCTGTGATACAGACAGTATAGTTCCTATTGGCCAGGAAGTTGGCAGCAACCACAGAGGACTACTGGGAGCTCAGATATTGAGACTGTTTATTTTGTTCTCTCCCTATGCCCCATCCTACAAATAGACCAGACCACACCCCTTCCTCTGTTGAACTTTCTTGTACCAAAGGTGAAGCCTGAATTTGGAGATTAAGGAGGTGATTGAAAGACTGAGGATTAAAGATTTAAATATCAGTAAATGGGACTAGACTTTTTAATAACTGAAAGCTACTGGAAAATGGAATTTCCAGATGCCATCAAGGACTGGGAAAAGAAAATTGGGCAGATCATAGTTTGGAGTAGAAACTGGAGAAAAATAAAACCTTTTCTCATGTTTTTACTGATTTCAGACCCTTTATTAAATTTACACAAATATCAGCTTAAGTTCCTACTAAAGCCCCTCTGACACCAGAACTCATTCTTTTCTCTCCATAAAAGCTATTAGGGTATATTCACAATTGTTTGATTTTCTTAATGTTTCTGTTTTCAAGTATATTCCAGTTCTGCTCAGTATAATGTAGTATTAAGGATGCTTTATTTAACTTTCAGATTTATAAACTAATTATAGTAATCTTTTAAATTGGAACATTAATTAAAAGATCTTATTCCTTAGTTGTTACAGAGTTGGAATTTATTGAACCTTGGAAACGTCGTTGTTCAGTTGCTCGGTTGTGTCCAACTCCTTGTGACCCCATGGACTGCAGGACGCCAGACTTCCCTGTCTTTCACTATCTCTCAGACTCACGTCCATTGAGTCGATGATGCCATTAAAGTAAAAATTACTTGATAAAAAGCATCAGTTTAATATATTTTACTTAGTATATGATATTTTCAGTTTATAAAGTTTTAAATTAATTTTTACTCATTTTTCACATGTAAAAGGTAAATGGGTTTCCGTTTCAGTAATGTAGAACAATAGAATAAATACAAGATCAAGATGGATTAAATAATACCTAATATTACTGTGTACTTGGCCCTATTTTAAGTACTTGGTACATGTTAAGCCGTTTATCCTCATAAGTATTATATGATACAGGTATTGTTATCTGTTCCTTTTTACACATGAGAAAAATGAGGCACAGAAGTTAAATAACTTGTCAAGGTTTGAACAGCTAAATAAGTAAGTGGCAGAGCTGGAATTCAAACCCAAGTAGTCTGACTTTAGAATCCATATTCTCAACCACAGAGTTATATTTGTTCTCAAATGGAGTCGGATAATTTTAATATGAAGACATGAACTACACACAGTCAAGTACATGTTTTACTTTATTTTTGCCTATTTGTATTCTGTGTTCTCCACAAGGATATCAGTTTGCCTGAGTTTGTGGTAGTGTTGCCTGAGGTACCTGGTAAAACATGTTCTCCACTCAAGGTCTAAATGTATTTATATTTGATGGATTAAATTTGATTGACTTTTAACAATTAATCCTGCTTCTGTTTTTAATATTTAAGATTTGTTTGAAATTTCTCATGGGTAACTTTTTGATTGGCATTCTTTGCCAGGCCCAGTGTTTCCTTTGCATTGTAGAGAAAAGGATAGTAAAAGGTCAGTGCATTACAGTTATTTTCTAAACATCCAGAACCCTTTTCATAAACATTTTTTAAAATTAATGCTCTATTGTTTATCTCATTTCTAAGACATGTTTGTTGATGATGATCAAGCAGACAAGCTTTTTTCACAGCTTTATCATGGCTTTTACTCTTATTTAAAGTAGTTGAAATTGGGTAGATATTTGTAAAACATAATTAATGTTATTTGTATTGTTTCTTAGAATACATTTAAAATCTATCTTGTGAGAGAACAGGAAGAAAAAAGATTTAAAAATACTGCCACATCAGTTGAAAATGAAAGTGAATAAGCTCATCTAGGGGGAAGAGTTTGGAGTCAAATAGGTTGAGAAATGAAACCTGATTTTTAGCTATTAATGTTACGGAGACTGTCCTCTGGAATATTATTAAATTGCTTATGTTGCTCCATAAAAATTTTTGTATAAGTGGTTATGACATGTAGACATTTTTGAATCTTCTTCTTTGAAGGTTTTTCTTTAAAGCAAACAGAAGGCCTTTTTGCCTCCTAATTACAGAAGTAGTGCTTACTGAACAAATGTAAAACACAGAGAAGCCCCGAGAAAAAAGTAAAAATCTGTTATATTCATACTACTCAAAGGTGACATCTGCAAACATTTTGGTATACATAGTATAAGTTTTTTGAAAAAAATCTTACTGCTTAATGTTTCTGCCGTAACTTAAGAATTTGATGAAATTAGGTGAGTAAAGCTGAAATTCTGTTCATACATTAAGCTTGTATGTCTGAACCTGAAATACAAGCAACTTAGAATTTAGCGGATAGAGAGGGGAGTTACCTAAATAGAAATACAAAGTTTTGGAAATTTGGCTTTCTTATTCTAGTTATCTGTTCATCTTTTTTGTTGTATATTCTCCTCCTTTCAGCTGTGCAAGGTTTAAAAAAACTAAGACATTTCAAATTTGAAGTGTTTTTCTATAGTAATTGACTAAAATAGAGTAAGATGTGGGGAGGTAGAACCTAAACTGAGGGAGGTCAAAAACCATATGGAAATAGAAAATCCAAAACCTCTTGCAGAATGAAGCTAGGAAGAATGGAATCTAAACACTGAAATTATACATCTGCGAGGCAGCTGTGTGTTTTTTGTTCATAGGTTCTGCTGCAGAAATAGCAAAAGAAACTTTGAAAGGGAAATGTATCCTAAATAGACTAAGCTAATTATGATATGGACATTTTTAATGTTACAATGTGTATTAAGTCATCTTTAAATGAATTATTCCCTTTTCTTAAGGAGTTATAAAAATACTTTTTCCAAAAATAGCAGATCACTGTTGGGGGGTTAAATTTGAGTTTCCTATTTATATCTTCAGCACTGAATCAGCTTTTTATTAAATTACAGATCAAGGGATTTTCATTGATACCAAAAGAGTGTGATACTGTTGTGAATATATTGGTTGCTTTTGTTTTTGTTAGTATTCAGGGATGTGTGGTAATTTAATGTTCTGCCCTTCAAAAATCAACTCTTATGAATTTGTTGAGACAAAATATTTAATTTTTAAAATCATCGGACATTTAAAAACAGTTGAAATTTGAAAAGGGTAAGATGTAAAAAAGCTTTTATTTAGTTTTGAAATGTTTATAATTACTAACATCTGAATGGCTTTGTAGTTTACAAAGCACTTTTTAGCATCCAGTATCTCTGATGCGTTTGTCTTGCTAACATTTTTATCTCTTGAAAATTAAGACAGAGCACTCAAGTCGGTGGTTATAGAATGCTCTTTAGTTTTTACTTACTATAAAAGTGATAACATATTCAAGGATTTAGAAAACACAGAAGAGTAGAACTAAAGGGAAACACATCTCCAACGTCTCATAATAACCATTGTTGACATTTATTCTATTCATATTTTTTACATAGTTTGCCCTGATACTGGAGGATGTTATATTTGTATCCTTTATCCATAAATTTATCTATAAGTTTATATGTTAATCATTTCTAATAAAAACATGGTTCTTAACCATTTGGGGGGGGTTATTGTTTCAATGGAATTTTTTCTACTTGAGGGAATACATTTTATCTTAGGATCATGTGTTATAAATATATAGTATTAAGAGCATGGACTCTGCTTGGGTTTAAATCCCAGCTCTGCTTCTTCCTAGCTGGGCTTCCAGCAGTTTTGGTAAACTAACATCTCTATGTCTATTTCCTCATCTGTAAAATGGGAATAATGGCTTCTGCTTCCTGGAGTGGTTGTAAATTTATATATATAGTTTTGCTTTCATGGAGCATGTATATATATGTATTTTATATCTTAGAACTAGTATCTGACCCATACAAGCACTGTATAAGTTAACTAAAATTTTAGATCAAGGACCATAACCACACTGACTGCTGATCAAACTAGCAGACAAAAAATTAGTAAAGATACAGAAAGTCAGATATTGCAACAAAAAAATATAACCTAATTAATAGAGAACATCACACCTAATAAGGATAGAGTGTTGCCCACTGTGTCATTAAAGCAAGCCTCAACAAATATCAAAGGATTGAAATCATTCACAGTGTCCTCTGATGATAGTGGAATTAAATTAGAAACCAGTAACAAAAAATAATGAGAAAATCTTTGAAATTAGATTGCATTTTTAAATAACCACACATGGGTCAAATAAGAAATTACAAAAGAATTCGAAATTATTTTGGATTCAAAAATAATGAAAGTACATGTCATTTCAAATTTGGGGATACAGTTATTTGTGGACTTGGAGGAAATGTTATAGCTTTAGAAATATATATTATAAAAGTAGAAAGGCTATAAATAAACAACTTAAGGGTCCATCTCAAGAAGTTAAAATGATTGGGATTTCCTGTCTCAAGTTTTATTGCATGGGGTTGGGGGGAGGAATTTTAGTTTGTGTTTTTATCCCTTTATAGGAGGAAAGGTATGATTGACCACAATAGTTGTACTTTTTTTACTAGTACATTTGAACTCTCCCTCCCTCCCAAAGCTTGAGTCCTAATTTACTTAATTTCTAGGAGGCTTCACTACCCTTTATGAAAACCTCCCATTTTCTTGGCCCTTCCATAGAGCCTTCAACTTTTCTAAGGAGAAGGAAAGTCTTTTTGAGGAAGCATAGACAATTCTGAGATGATCAATTTAGTATTGGTAATTATTTCTAAGTCTTTAAGACTTGGAAAGTATAAATCAACTTGAAAAGTACATAATGAGCAACTGTTAAAGACTAAAGACTATCCAGACTTGGTTACACAGTAATGAATGAAAATAGCCCTGAGTTCTGCTTTCACGGAGCTTATGCTTTAATGGGGGAGAGTAGCATTAAAAAAAATGCAGACCCACCCAGTTTTGTCATGACAGTGTGGTATTGGTGCTAGGAAAGAAAAATTTGGAGTCCTAGTGGAATGGCTAGTAGAGGACCTAAGCTTAACGCAGGTTGAGAATGTGGTAAGATATGTAAAAATTAGAATAAAAAATTGAATAAAGTAGGGAAATAGACCCAAGGAAAATCATAGAAAGTGTATTTTTCAATGGGGAAATAAATTTTAAAATGTGTTATCTTAACTGACTAATCCAGAGGCTTGAGTGGTTATCCTTAGTCTGGTATATAGCATTGGATAGCCTCATTCAGGACATGCTTTTTAGTTCTCTGTTCTCTAGAATGGAAGTGGTCAGGACTAGACCAGATAATTGCTAAGTTGCTAGTACTTAAATGCTCTCTCCGTTGAAACTGTTATTAGCTCTTTAAAGAGTATTTTTCTCTGATTGTGGAAACAATATATGTCATGTTTAGAAAAAAATTGGAGACTATAGAAAAGAAAGACTCTCTTCTTCAAATTTCATTTGTACTAGAGATGTCAATATTATTATAAATAGAGTATATATCAGAGAACTTGACCTCCCTGCAGCTGTGGGAGGTAGTGATCAACAGGACACTATTAATCAGAATACGCTAAATTATGCTTCGGTAATGAAAAAGATTCTCCGATTTCAGTGCCTTGACAGAGTGAAGTTTGTTTCTCATTCCCATAGTCAGGTTAGGTCAGGTATAAACAGTTGAGAGAAAACTTGTCAGAGGTTCTACCATCTGTAGCTGTTTCTCTGTAACACATGGCTTTCTTGGTTGCTATGGAAGGGAAGAGAACATTGGAGGATCTTGTAACCAGCAATTATGTAGCTTCAGTAGTAGGAACTAGTCATTTGGTTTTACCTAACTGCAAGGGAATAAAGAAGTATAGTTCTTCCATGTCCCTGGAGTAGAGGAGACCTGGCTGTGGGTGAGCTTTAAAAAATCTTAACAACAATCTTGGTTTTCCTGGCCATAGTTGAGTAGAGTGAGGATGGACCTCTAATTCAAGTGGGGCTGGTTAGATTGTTTTGCCTAGGAATTTGCTTTTGGGACAGTGGCAACTGGAGTGCTTAGGCCGTTAGACACAGAAGCTTTGCTCCCAGTCAGGGTGGTGGGATTCAAATAATTAAGTATTAAGAAATTTATCTATAGAGAGAAGAATGAATCAGATGCGTTGAAGAAATACAGTGTAGTTTTGGAGAGAGAAAATAACTGTTGGTGTTCAGTGGCTTTCCATTTCTCAGTCTACTTCCTGAGAGTATATATGCTTTCCCAATACATGGAATGGTCCCTCAAAGTGAACATGTTTTGTGCCACGAAGAAAATCAGTAGATTTTCAGAAAGCAAAAAACAAACAGGTTGTGTTTTCTGATCACAGTGCCATAGAAATGACCGGCAATAGGATGCCTTACCTCGCTCCAAAATAAAAACAGAACAAACAAAAAGATAAATCTGAAACAAAAACACCTACATTTGTGTGTGTGTGTGTGAGGAAGAGACATAGCTTTTAAATAGCTTAAAGAGACAATCATAACTGAAGTCACCCAATTTAGAAGTAAATTACAGTGAGAGCTCAATGTAATATCAGTAAAGCCAATGTGAAATTTTATGGGAAATTTATAAAAATTAAAAGTTAGTAAATAAGAAAGATTAAAACTGAGTGAACCAAGTATTCAGTTCACCTGATTTAAAACAACAAAATTCAAATAGAATGAAGGAATAATAAGTATAAAGTTATAAGTTAATGGAAACCAAAACAACTGGAGTAAAATAAAAAATTAGCAGACTCTGGGCAAGTCTGATAAGAAGAAAACGAACTAGAAGCAAACGTTAAAACCAAGCTATAGTTCAGTTCAGTTGCTCAATCGTGTCCGACTCTTTGTGACCCCATGAATCGCAGCACGCCAGGCCTCCCTGTCCATCACCAGTTCCCGGAGTTTACCCAAACCCATGTCCATCGAGTCAGTGATGCCATCTAACTATCTCATCGTCTGTCGTCCCCTTCTCCTCCTGCCCTCAATCCTTCCCAGCATCAGGGTCTTTCCCAATGAGTCAACTCGTCACGTGAGGTGGCCAAAATATTGGAGTTTCAGCTTCAACATCAGTCCTTCCAATGAACACCCAGGACTGATCTCCTTTAGGATGGACTGGTTGGATCTCCTTGCAGTCCAAGGGACTCTCAAGAGTCTTCTCCAACACCACAGTTCAAAAGCATCAATTCTTCGGCGCTCAGCTTTCTTCATCGTCCAACTCTCACATCCATACATGACCACTGGAAAAACCATAGCCTTGACTAGACGGACCTTTGTTGGCAAAGTAATGTCTCTGCTTTTTAATATGCTATCTAAGTTAGTCATAACCTTCCTTCCAAGGAGTAAGCGTCTTTTAATTTCATGGCTGCAATCACCATCTGCAGTGATTTTGGAGCCCCCAAAATAAAGTCAGCCACTGTTTCCACTGTTTCCCCATCTATTTGCCATGAAGTGATGGGACCAGATGCCATGATCTTAGTTTTCTGAATGTTGAGCTTTAAGCCAACTTTTTCACTCTCCTCTTTCACTTTCATCAAGAGGCTCTTTAGTTCTTCGCTTTCTGCCATAAGGGTGGTGTCATCTGCATATCTGAGGTTATTGATATTTCTCCCGGCAATCTTGATTCCAGCTTGTGTTCTTCCAGCCCAGCGTTTCTCATGATGTACTCTGCATATAAGTTAAATACGCAGGGTGACAATATACAGCTTTAACGTACTCCTTTTCCTATTTGGAAGCAGTCTGTTGTTCCATGTCCAGTTCTAACTGTTGCTTCCTGACCTGCATACAGGTTTCTCAAGAGACAGGTCAGGTGGTCTGGTATTCCCATCTCTTTCGGAATTGTCCACAGTTTATTGTGATCCACACAGTCAAAGGCTTTGGCATAGTCAATAAAGCAGAAGTAGATGTTTTTCTGGAACTCTCTGGTTTTTTCGATGATCCAGCGGATGTTGGCAATTAGATCTCTGGTTCCTCTGTGTTTTCTAAAACCAGCTTGAACATCTGGAATTTCACGGTTCACGTATTGCTGAAGCCGGGCTTGGAGAATTTTGAGCATTACTTTACTAGCATGTGAGATGAGTGCAATTGTGTGGTACTTTGAGCCTTCTTTGGCATTGCCTTTCTTTGGGATTGGAATGAAAACTGACCTTTTCCAGTCCTGTGGCCACTGCTGAGTTTTCCAGATTTGCTGGCATATTGAGTGCAGCACTTTCACAGCATCATCCTTCAGGATTTGAAATAGCTCAACTGGAATTCCATCACCTCCGCTAGCTTTGTTCGTAGTGATGCTTTCTAAGGCCCACTTGACTTCACATTCCAGGATGTCTGGCTCTAGGTGAGTGATCACACCCTCGTGATTATCTTGGTCTTGAAGATCTTTGTTGTACAGTTCTTAGACTGCTCTATAAATACCAAGATAAAAGTCTTGTAATAGAATAGTATGTGCAACTTTATGCCACATATCCTAGAAATTGGATGAAATGGATTATTTCCTAGGAAAATATAAATTACTGAAATAGTCAGAAGAAATGGAAAAGCTTGATCATCCAGTAGCTGATAATCCAGTAGTATCAATCCAAAAGCTTGATAATCCAGAGAAATAGAAAAAGTTGTCAAAAAGATACATCCTTAAAAGAGCCAGATGTTTTATAAAACTTTAAAGTAACTGATAATACCTGTTATACATCATTTCCAGAGGAAAGAAAAAAGGAAGGAAGATACTCTTTGAAACTAGCATTAACTCTTACAGCAAAAAGGATAGCACAAGAAAAGAAAACAATAGGCGCTTCTCATCACCCAATTGTAAAACCCCAAATAAAATACTAGCAAATTGTACCCAAAAGTATATTAAAGCTGTAGGATCAAGCTCTCCCAGAGATTCAAGGGTGACTTCACCTTAGGAAATCTATTAGTATCGTTGTTATTGTTCAGTCGCCAAGTCGTATCATTAGCACTACATTAATAACCAAAGGAGGGAAACAGTATAATCATCTTAATTGATGATGAAAAATCTATTAGATAAAAGTTCGGTAAGCAGTTCTGATAGACTAGGTTTAGGAACAGAAGGAAACTTTCTTAACCTGATAAGAGATGAAACTAATTGAAGCATACAGTAAATACAACTGGCAAAATATTTTCCAAGAGAAAAAGAAAAATACTAAGAGCTCATTTTTTTTTAATTTATTTTTTATTGAAGGATAATTGCTTTACAAAATTTTGTTGTTTTTTCTGTGAAACCTCAACATGAATCAGCCATAGGTGTACATATATCCCCTCCCTTTTGAACCACCCTCCCATCTGTCCCATCCCACCCCTCTAGATTGATACAGAGCCTCTGTTTGAGTTTCCTGAGCCATACAGCAAATTCCCATCAGCTATCTATTTTACATATGGTAATGTACGTTTCCATGTTACTCTTAATAACTCATTTTTAATGCTACTGTTAAACATTTAACCGGAGGTCTCTGCCCGAGGAGTTTTGTGTAAAAAAAGGCATACCTTGGAGATGTTGCGGGTTTGGTTTCAGGTCACCTCGGTAAAGCATGTATCATAATGTTGTTGTTCAGTCATATATCATAATAAAAGAAGTCAAACGAATTTTTGTTTTCTCAGTGCAGGTAAAAGTTATATTTATACTACACAGTATCTACTAAGTGGGAAATAGCATTGTCTAAAAAAACCAACATCTGTACCTTAATTTAAAGATACTTTATTGCTAAAAATTGCTGACTGACATCTGCAACTTCACTTGCGTCAGTCTTTTTGCCAGTGGAGGATCTCATCTTAATGTTGATGGCTGTTAACTAATCAGCATGGTGATTGCTGAAGGTTGAGGTGTCTGTGGCAATTTGTTAAGACAACAGTGATGTTTGTTGCATTGTTTGACTTTTCCTTTAATGAACAATTTCTCTGTAGCATGCAATGCTGTTTGATAGCTTTTTACCTACAGTGGAACTTCTTTCAAAGTTAGAGCCAGTCTTCTCACACCTTACTGCTGCTTTATCAAAAAAGTGTATGTAATATTCTAAATCTTTTGTTATCATTTCAACAGTTTTCACCACATCTTTCTTTACTAGGAGTAGATTCTATCTCAAGAAACCACTTTCTTTATTCATCCATAAGAAGCACTCCTCATTTGTTAAAGTTTTATCATGAGATTGCAGCAATTCAGTCACATCTTCAGGCTCCACTTCTGATTCTAGTACTCTTGCTGTTTCTACCACATCTGCGGTTACTTCCTCCACTGAAGTCTTCTACCCTTCAAAGTCATCCATGAGGGTTCGAATCAGCTTCTTCCAAACTTAATGTTAATGTTGATATTTTGACCTCCTCCCATAAATCATGAATGTTCTTAATGGCATCTAAGTGGTGTATATTTTCCAGAAGGTTTTCAATTTACCCAGATTCATCAGTGGAATCACTATGTATGGTAACTATAGCCTTACAAATTGTATTTCGCTTTTTTTTTTTTTTTTTAATTTTATTTTTAACTCTGCTGGGTCTTTGTTGCTGCGAGGGCTTTTCTCTGGTTGTGGAGAGTGGGGCCCACACTAGTTGTTGCGAAGCTTCTCATTGCAGTGGCCTGTTGTTGAGGAGTACAGGCTCCGGAGTACAGGCTCAGTAGTTGTGACACTTGGGCTTAACTGCTCTGAGGTATGTGGAATCTTCCTGGACCAGGGGTTGAACTGGAGCCTCCCACATAGGCAGGTAGATTTTTCACCACTGAGCCACCAGACAAGACTCCGAAATGTATTTCTTAAGTAATAAGACTTGAAATTACTCCTTGATCCATGGCCTGAGTAATAGATGTTTTGTTAGCAGGCGTGAAAACAGCATTAAACTCATTGTACATTTCCATCAGAGCTCTTGGGTAACCAAGTGCATTGTCAATGAGCAATTTTATTTTATTTTTTATTTTTTTATTTTATTTTTTTACTTTTTAATTTTTAAAATTGAAGTATGGTTGATTTACAGTGTTGTGCCACCTTCTGCTGTATACCAAAGTGACTCAGTTATACACATATAGACATTATTTGTTAAATATTCTTTTCCATTATGTTTTATCACAGAATATTGACTATAGTTCCCTGTGCTGTACAGTAGAACCTTGTTGTTTATCCATCCTATATATAACAGTTTACATCTGCTAATCCCAAACTCCCAGTCCTTCCCTCCCCTATCCTTTTCCCCCTTGGAAGCCGCAGGTCTGTTTTCTACGTCTTTTGATTTTGTTTTGTAGATAGGTTCATTTATACCATGTTTTAGATTTCATATATAAGTGATAATCATATAGTATTTGTCTTTCTCTTTCTAACTTACTTCACTTAGTATGATAATTTCCAGTTGCATCCATATTGCTGCAGATGGCATTATTTTGTTGTTTCTTTTTGGCTGAGTAATTCATTGTATATGGATTACTATTACATTGTCCTATATAATTATTGCATTGTATATATGTACCACATCTTTTCTATCCATTCATCTGTCGATGGACATTTAGGTTGCTTCCATGTCTTGGCTATTGTGAACAGTGCTGCTATGAACATAGGGGTGCGTGTTATCTTTTGGATTATAGTTTTGTCAAGGTATATGCCCAGGAGTGGGATTGCTGGATCATATGGTGATTCTATCTTCAGTTTTCTGAGGAACCTCCATACTGTTTTCCATAGTGACTGCACCAGCTTACATTGCCACCAACAGTGTAGAAGGATTCCCTTTTCTCTATACCCTCTACAGCATTTATTATTTGTAGACTTTTTAATGATGGCCATTCTGACCAGTGTGAGGTGGTACCTCATTGTAGTTTTGAATTGCATTTCTCCAGTAACTAGTGATGTTGAGTGTCATTTCACGTGCCTACTGGCCATCTATATGTCTTCTTTGGAAAATTGTCTATTTAAAAGTCTTCTGCCCATTTTTTGATTGGGTTTCTTGTTTTTTTGTTGTTGTTGAGTTGTGTGAACTGTTTGTATATTTTGGAGATTAAGCCCCTGTCTGTCACATCAATGAGCAGTAATATTTTAAAGGAATCTTTTTCTGAGCTGTAGGCCTCAACAGTGGGCTTAAAACATTCAGAAGACCATGTTGTAAACAGATGTGCTGTCACCCAGGCTTTGTTGTTTCATTTAGGGAGCATGATGGAGTAGATTGAGCATAATTCTTAAAGGCCCTAGGATTTTGGGGATGGTAAATGAGCATTGGCTTCAATTTAAAGTCATCAGCTGTATTAGCCTCTAATGAGAGTCAACCTGAGCTTTGATGTCAGGCATGGACTTCCCCTCTCTAGTTATGAAAGTCCTAGATGGCATCTTCTTCCAACATAAGGCAGTTTTGGTACTTCCCTGGTAGTCCAGTGGTTAAGACTCTGCACTTCCAATGCAGGCTTCTTTCCTTAAACCTCATGAACCTGCTTTTGTTTTCAAACTGTTTTTTCTGTAACTTCCTCATCTCTCAGCCTTAAGAGTTTGAAGAGCATTAGGACCTTGCACTGGATTAGGCTTTGGCTTAAGGGAGTGTTGTGACTGGTTTCATCTTCTGTTCAGACCACTAAAACTTTCTCCATGTTAACAATAGGGCTGTTTTTCTATCTTAACATTTGTGTGTTCATTGGAGCAGCACTTTTAATTTCCTTCAAGGACTTTTCCTTTGCATTTCACGACTTGATTCTTGGTTTGGTGCAAGAGGCCTAGTTTTTTGGGCTTTTGACATACCTCCCTCACTAAGCTTAATCATTTCTAGCTTTTGATTTAAAGGGAGAGATGTGTGACTTTTCTTTCACTTGAACACTTAGAGGCCATTGTATGGTATTTAATTGGCCCAATTTCAGTGTTGTTGTGTCTCAGGGAATAGGGAGGCCCAAGGAGACAGAGAGATGGGGGAATGGCTGGTTGGTGGAGCAGTGAGAACACTTACAACATTTATCAAGTAAGTTTGCTGTCTATGTGGGCATGATTCATGGTGCCCCAAAACACTTATAATTGTAACATCAGAGATCACAGATCGCCATAACAGATATAATAATAATGAAAAACTTTGTAATTTTGTGACACAGAGTCACAAAATGAGCAAAATATTGTTGGAAAAATGGCACCAGTAGACTTTCTTGACACAGGGTTGCCGCAGATCTTTAATTTGTAAAAAACACAGTATCTGCAAAATGCAATAAAATGAAGGTATGCCTGTAAATATTTGAAAGGGGGAAAGTCAGAACTTGTACTCTTTGCATGTGCCCTTTGCAAAGCATATAATCTGCCTAGAAAAACCAAGAGAATCAATTGATAAAGTTGGAAAACTAAAAAATGAGTTCAGTAAGGTGGCTTGTATACATTTTGAACAAAAAAAATCAGTTTCACTATATACCAGCAACAGCAGTTCAACTTGAAAGTGCTATCAGTGCTTGCTTTCTTTGATAAGAAGTGCCTGTTAGTTCTAGCCTGTTTGGCAGTTACCTGTTCCAGACATGCTTTAAATCATGAAGAGAAAGCTGCAGGAGATGAAGCTTTTAATTTCCTGCTTGCTTCAGTCCAAAAGTCAAATGTTTGAAGGGATAACACAAGGCTGATTGTTTCATGACAGCCCCACATAGCTAAAACTATTCTCTGTGATGTCCATCTCACCCTGCTTTAAAAAAATGTTTCTGGACGACATTCCTTCCAGGAATGTATCACTGAGTTCCCTGGAGGCCTAGCTAGTGTCCTACAAGAATACCAAAGTAACTATAGAGAAAATAGAAAAGCGATTCCCCTAAAAACAACTAAGTTTCTTTCTTTCTTTTTTTTTTTTTAATGTAATAACGTGTGTAGTAAACAATTCAAACAATACAGAAAAGTGAAATTTCTTCTTTACTTCTCTCTTGCTACTTTATGTATCTTAAAATTTTCTCTCCATTTACAAAAATACATTTCCATTTCCATCAATAAATGATACCACCTATGTTTCATACAGGTGGTATCATGCATTTTGTATTGCAGCTTGCCTTTTTCACAAAACATTTTCTGTATCTCTCTCATTGCTTTTAACCTCATGTTGACCTTTATTCTCTGTAAGACTCAGTGTAATCTCTTTGACAGAGCCTTTACTCCTGCTGCTTTCCAATCTCTGAAGCCTTTTCAGGATGCCTCTTTTTCTGACCTTTCTGTTCACTTTCTGGCTCTCAAGAGAGTCTGTGTCCCCCTGTTTTTAAATGTGTAAAAATAGCGTTTTAAACGTGTAAAATAAAATACACCAGATTACAGAGGAAACCCAATTATATTGAAATACTACTATTAAAGTAATTAAAAAATTTTAAGATATAGTAATATGTATTTTCTCTTATTAACTCATTAAATGATGGGTTTTAATAATTGCCCTAATTTTTAAATAATAATGAACATAAATAATACTCTAAGTTATCTGCAGCAGTATAATTTGATGAGCATATCTGATTCTTTTGGTTACAGAGTTACAGGTACTGCTGATACGATTGTGGGCTTTGCCTACTCTCATAATTATAAATAATTATGTTTAAATTTCAGTTAGGGGTTAGTAAAACTAAAGATGTAATTTTTTTCTCATCTAAGTTCATGAACCTCTTGAATTTTGTGAGCTATGGGCCTCTGATTAAGAACCTTTGCAAGTGAAACTTGGTTCACACCAGAGGATGCTGATTCTTCTGCAGACCACCTCTCCTTTGGTCCTGGAGATGAGTTATCCCCCTTGCCCCTCTTTGCTACTTCTGCACCACTCTCCCTCTCACCTTACTTGGGATCAAACAAAAGAGATGGTTTTAAGTTGTCTCATCAGGTAATACCACCTACTACTACTGCTCCTTGCAGTTTTCCATTGAACCTTGGCTTCAGTTCAGTTCAGTCGCTCAGTCATGTCCGACTCTTTGTGACCCCATGGACTGCAGTACGCCAGGCCTCCCTGTCCATCACCAACTCCCGGAGTTTACTCAAACTCATGTCCATTGATTTGGTGATGCTATCCAACCTCTCATCCTCTGTTGTCCCTATCATCTCCTCCCATCTTCAATCTTTCCGAGCATCAGGGTTTTTTCAAATGAGTCAGTTCTTTGCATCAGGTGGCCAAAGTATTGGAGTTTCAACTTCAGCATCAGTCTGTCCAATGAATATTCAGGACTGATTTCCTTTAGGATGGACTGGTTGGATCTCCTTGCAGTCCAGGGGACTCTCGAGTCTTCTCCAACACCACTATTCAAAAGCATCAATTCTTTGGCGCTCAGCTTTCTTTATAGTCCAACTCTCACATGCATACATGACTACTGGAAAAGCCATAGCCTTGACTAGATGGACCTTTGTTGGCATTACTCCCTCTTTATTCTGGGAAGATTTTATCTTGTTTTGCTAACTGCAGTACTACTTTATTCTGTTTTTGATGATCTCAGCATCTAGATGGGTGATTCTGTGACTACCTTCCTGCCTTCTTAGTTTCTTGACCTCTTCCAGTGACTTACACTCTACTTCAGCCACCTGTGTCATAGCTCAGATCTATTATTCAATAATAATGTGCTTTTAATTATAGTAACTGAAACCCTTCTCTATAAGTTCAATTTCAAGTTCTGTACTCTCTGATTATCACTTCTCTCACCTTTTCAGTTCATGTCTTTTGGTATAAACTATCCTTTTACCTCACTGGGACCTACACCCATTGACCCTTTCAGTTTTTTTATCATTTCTCACCACAGCCCCCTTATGTCCCATTCCATCTCCTTATTCGTTTTAAATTCTATGGTCAGTCATAATTGTGCAGCTGCAAGTACTCAGCACCCTTGCCCTCGCTTGGTACATTTCTTAGTTGAAAAACTTGACTGCTAGATAAATCCAATTGTGCCCACTCTTAACTTTTTGTTATTGTTATATAAAAAAAAAATAACATAAATTTACCCCCTTAACTATTCGGTGTACAGTACAGTGTTGTTAATTATGTGTACATTGTTATACTAGAACTTTTTCATTTTGCTTCACTAAAACTCTACCCATTGAACAACAGTGTCCTATTTCCTCCTCACTCTAGCCCTGGCAACCACCATTCTACCTTCTGCTTCTATGAGCTTGATTAGTTTAGATTCAATATGTCACTAAAATCATGTAGTATTTGTCTTTCTGTGATTAACTTATTTAACTTAGCATAATGTCCTCATGGTTCATTCATGTTTATAGCATATGATAGGATTTCCTTATTTTTAAAGGTTGTATAATATCCCACTGTGTTTATATACCATATTTTCTTTATCCACTTATCTGTTGGTGGACATTTTGGTTGCATCCAGTTCTTGGCTGTTGTGTATAATGCTGTAATGAACACGATTGTGCAAATATCTCTTCAACGTCCTTTTTCCAATTCTTTTGAATATATACCCAGAAGTGGGATAACTGGGTCGTAAAATAGTTCTGTGTTTAATTTTTTGAGAAGCTTCCACATTGTTTTCCATAGTGGTGCACAAATTTACATTCCCACCAATAGTCTAAGCAGGTTCCCTTTTCTTCACACCCTCTCTAGCATTTATTATTTATAGACTTTTTGATGATAGCCGTTTTGGCTGGTGTGAGGTGATATCTCATTGTGGTTTTGATTTGCATTTCTTTGATGATTAGCAATGTTGAGCATTTTTTGACCATCTGTGTGTCTTCTTTGAAGAAATGTCTGTAACCTGGGTTTGATCCCTGGGTTGGGAAGATCCCTTGGAGAAGGGAACGGCTACCCACTCCAGTATTCTGGCCTGGAGAATTCCATGGAGAGAGGAGCCTGGCAGGCTATAGTCCATGGGGTCGCAAAGAGTCATGCACGACTGAGTGACTTTCACTTCATTGTTTAGGTCTACTGCCCATTAAAAAAAAATTTTTTTTTGATATTGAGTTCTATGAGCCATTTGTATATTTTGGATGATAACCCCTTGTCAGTCACATCATTTACAAATATCTTCCCTCATTCCATAGGTTTTTGTATTTTGTTGGTGTTTTCCTTTGGTTTGCCAAAGCCCTTAAATTTGATTAGGTCCCATTTATTTATTTTTGCTTTTATTTCTTTTGCCTTGGGAGACTGATCTAAGAAAATATTGCTACAATTTATGGTCAAGAATGTTTTCTCTGGGTTCTCTTGTAGTTTTATGGTGTCCTTTCATATATTTGGGCTTCCTAGGTGGCGCTAGTAGTAAAGAACCTGCCTACCAATACAGCAGACATAAGAGACATGGGTTCGTTCAATCCCTAGGTTGAGAAGACCCCCTGGAAAAGGGAATGGCAACCCACTCCAGTATTCTTGCCTGGAAAATTCCATGGACAGAGGAGCCTGGCAGGCTACAGTCCATGGGGTTGCAAAGAATTGGACACGACTAAAGTGACTTAGCATGCATGTATTCTTATATTTAGGTTTTGAAACCATTTTGAGTTTAATTTTGTATGCATTGTGAGGGAGTGTTTTCATTTCATTGATTTACATGTAGTTGTCCAGCTTACCCAACACAGCTTGTTGAAGAGACCATCTTTTCTCCAGTGTATATTCTTGTATCCTTTGTTGTAGATTGACAATAGATGCTGGGTTTATTTCTAGGCTCTCTATTCTGTTCCATTGTTCTTTATGTCTTTTTTTTTTGGTGCCAGTGCCTTGCTGTTTTGATCATTGTAGCTTTGTAATATTGTCTGAAGTCTGGAAGGGTTATACTTCCAGCTTTGTTCTTTCTCAGGATGGTTTTGGCAATTCTGAATCTTTTGTGGTTCCATATAGTTTTAGGATCTTTTTGTTCTAGTTGTATGAAAAATGTCATGAGTATTTTCATAAGGATTACATTGAATCTGTGGATTCCTTTGGATAGTTTGGATATTTTGACAGTGTTAATTCTTCCAGTCTTAAGAGTATCAGATATCTTTCCATTTCTTTAAATTATCTTCAGTTTCCTTTATCAGTGTTCTATAGTTTTCAGCATATAGATCTTTACCTCCTTGGTTAAGAAGTTTATCTCTACGTGTTTATTTTTTAAATGATTTTTTTTTCTTAGTTTCTTTTTCTGATACATTATTGTTAGTGTAAAGATTTCTGTATATTCATCTTGTATCCTGCTACTCCGCTGACTTCCTTTATTCTAATAGTTTTTGTGTTGAGGCTATCAGGTTCTGTATATAGAGTGTCAAGTCCTCTGCAAAGGGTGACAGTTTTACCTCTTCCCTTCCAATTTGGATACCTTTAATTTCTTTTTCTTGTGTGATTGCTGTGATTAGGACTATTGATACTGTGTTGAATAGAAGTGTTGAGAGTGAACATCCTTGTCTTGTTCCTGAATTTAGTTGGAAGGCTTTCAGCTTTTCACCTTTGAATATTATGTAGGCTGTGGGTTTGTTGTAAATGGGTTTTATTATGTTGAGACATGTTCCATCTGTACCCACTTTGGTGAGAATGTTTATCATAAATGGATGTTGAGTTTTGTCAAATGTTTTTTCTGCACCTATTGAGATGATCATGTGGTTCTTGTCTTTGCTTTTGTTGATCTGGTGTATCATATTAATTGATTTATGTATGTTGAACCATCCTTACGACTCTGGAATGAATAGAGCTTGCTAATGGTGTATGATTCTTTTTATGTGTTTTTGGATTTGTTTGTTAATATTTTGTTGAGTATTTTTGTACCTGCCTTCATCAAAGATACTGGCCTGTAAAGTTTTTTTTCTTGGTAGTGTCTTTGTGTGGTTTTGGTATCAGTGATGGTGGCTTCATAAAATGAATTTGGGAGTGTTCCCTCCTCATGAGTTTTTTGGTATAGTATGAGAAAGATAGGGGTAAGTTCTTTGTACATTTAGTCAAATCCCCCAATAAGGCCATTCTGAATTTTTGTTTGAAGGAAGGTTTTTTAAAAAAATTTTTATTTATTTATTTTTATTATAGATTCTGTTTCACTTCTAGTAATTGGTCTGTTCAAATAATCTGTTTCTTGGTTCAGTTTTGGCAGACTGTATGTTTCTAGAAATGTGTCAATTTCTTCTAGGTTGTCCAATTTATTAGCATATAACTGTTCATAATATTCTCTTATGGTTTTTTGTGTTTCTGTGTTATATCTTTTGTATTGGTTGTTACTTTTCCTCTTTCATTTCTCATTGCATATATTTGGATATTTTCTCTTCTCTCCTTCTGAGGCTGGCCAGAGGTTTGTGTTTTTGTTGTCTGTGTTTTTGATGTCATATTCAAGAAATCATTGTTTATTACAATGTCATGAAGTTTTCCGCCTATATTTTCTTCTAGAATTTTATAGTTTCTTATCTTATGTTTAAATCTTTCCTCCATTTTGAGTTAATTTTTGTATGTGGTATAGATAAGGATCCTCCTTCATTTTGTTGCATGTGGATATCCACTTTTCCTAGCAGTATGTTTAGGAGACTGTCCTTTCTCATTGTGCGGTGTTGGCACCCTTGTTGAAGATTATCTGATTGTATATGCAAGGGTTTTTTTCTGGAATATCAGTTCTGTTCCATTGATCTGTATATTTGTCTTTACATTTGATCTGCATTTATGACAGCACCATAGTTTTTTATTACGATAGCTTTGTAATATGCTTTTAAATCAAGAAGTTAGAGGCCTCTAGCTTTGTTCTTCTTTCTCAAGATCATTTTGGCTGTTTGGGGTCCTTGAGATTCTGTAGAATTTTAAGGTGACTTTTCCTATACGTGCAAAGAGTGCATTAGGATCTTCATAAGGATTGAATTGAATCTGTAGATCACTTTGGACAGTGTGGACCTTTTAACAGTGTTTATAAGTCTGTGGGCTTCCCTAGTAGCTCAGACAAGAATCTGCCTGCAATGTAGGATACCTGTGTTCAATCCCTGGGTTGGGAAGATCCCCTGGAGAAAGAAATGGCAACTCACTCCAGTATTCTTGCCTAGAGAATTCCATGTACAAAGGAGCCTGGTGAGCTACAGTTCATGGGGTTGCAAAGAGTTGGACACAACTCAGGGACTAATACACAATAAGTCTGGGATTCTGCATTCATGATTCTGTTTCTGAGGATTATGTAGTTCTCCAGCACATATTTATTAAGAGAAAATCATGTATAAGTGGACCTGTGCAGTTCAAACCCACACTATTCGAGGGTCAACTCTATGACCTTTATTATGTTGAAATAATTTCCTTCCATTGCTAGCTTGAGTGTTTTTATCATGAAAGATTGTTGAATTCTGTCAAATGGCTTTTTCTGCACCTGTTGAGGTAATCATGTGATTTTTTTTCCTAAGTTGTGTTAATGTGGTGTATCACATTTATTGATTTTCTTATGTTGAGTAATCCCTGCATTACAGGGATAAATTCCACTTGGTCATGGTGTATTATACTTTAACTGTGCTGTTAAATTCTGTTTTCTAGTATTTTGTTGAGGATTTTTACATCTGTATTCATTAGTGATACAGGTGTGTAGTTTTATTTTTTAGTACTATGTTTTTCTGGCTTTGATATCAGCATAGTGCTGGGCTTATCAAATGGGTTTGAAAGTGTTCCTCCTCTTCAGTTTTTGTGAATACTTTGAGAAGGATTGGCATTAATTCTTCTTTAAATGTTTGGTAAAATTCTCCACTGAGACTGTCTGCTCCTGGGCTTTTCTTTGTTAGGGCATTTTTAAAAAATTGAAGTATAATTGATTTACATTACATATATTAGTTTCAGGTGTACAGCAGTCTTTTTTTTTTTTTTGCCGTGCTATGCAGAATGTGGGATCTTTGTTCCCAGCCAGGGATCAAACCCATGCCTTATGCAGTGGAAGTGCAGAGTCTTCCATGGAAGTCTGAGTCATTATTTTATAGATTATATTCCCTTTACAGTTAGTATGAAATATAGTATGGGTATATATCATGTGCTATACAATATGGCCTTGTAGCTTGAAAGTGAAAGTCACTCAATTGTGTCTGACTCGCTGTGACCCCATGGACTGTAGCCTGCCAGGCCCCTCTGTCCATGGAATCCTCCAGGCCATTCCCTTCTCCAAGGGATCTTCCCAAACCAGGGTTCGAACCCGGGTCTCCCACATTGCAGGCAGGTTCTTTAACAGCTGAGCCACCAGAGTCTACCCTTATAGCTTATTTATTTTATACACTGTAGTTTGTACCTCTTAATCTCCTCCTCCTATCTTGCCCTTCTCCATTTCCTCTCCCCACTGGTAACCACTAGTTTGTTTTTCTATATCTGTGAGTCTGTTTTGTTATATTTATTCACTTATTTTTTAGGTTCCACCTTTAAGCAATATCATACAGCATTTGCCTTTTTCTCTCTGACTTATTTCACTAAGCATATACCCTCTAGGTCCATCCAGATTGGTGCAAATTGGAGTTTCATTCTTTTTTTATGGCCGAGTAATATTCTATTGAATGTATGTATGTGTATGCCACTTCTTTTCCATTTACCTATTGATGGACAGTTAGTTTGCTTCCATATCCTGGCTGTTATAAATAATATTGCTGTGAGGATTGAGGTACATGTATCTTTTTGAATTAGGTTTTCACTTTCTTCAGATATATACCCAGGAGTTGAATATGGTAGTTCTATATTTAGTTTTTTTGAGGAACCTGTATACTATCTTCCATAGTGATTGCACCAGTTTACATTCCTCCCAGAAGTTTACAAGGATTCCCTTTTCTCCGCATCCTTGCCAGCATTTGTTATTTGTGGACAGGTGTGAGGTGATATCTTATTGTGATTTTGATCTACATTTCTTTGATGATTAGTGGTGTTGAATGTTTTTTCATGTGCCTGTTAGCTGTCTTTATAGCTTTTAAAAAATGTCTATTCAAGTTTTCTGCTTGTTTTTTAATTGGGTTGTTTGTTTTGTTGGGAGGTTTTTGATCACTGATTTAATCTCCTTACTAGTTATAGGTTTGCATGAGTTTTGTTTTCCTTCAGGGTTCAGCCTTGGTAGTGTGTATGTTTCTAGAAATTTATCCATTTCTTCTTGGTTATCCAAATTGTTTTGTGTAATTATTCATAGTAGTTTCTTAAATCCTTTCTATTTCTATGATATCAGTTGTCATATCTCCTCTTTTCACTCTTAATTTTAGTTACTTGAGACTCCTCTCTCTTCTTTTTGTTAGCCTAGGTAAGGGTTTGTCAATTTTGTTGATCTTTCCAGAAAATAAACACTTCATTCCAAGCATTTTTTCCTTTTGTTATTGTTTTCTATTTTATTTTTGCTGTAATCTTTATTTTTTTCTTATAACTTTTAGTTTATTTTCTTGTTTTCCTAGTTCTCTGAGGTGTAAACTTAGATTGTTAATTTGAGATTTGTCTTTTCTTTTTAATTATAGGCATGCACTGCAGTAAAATTCCATCTTAGAACTGCTTTTGCTGCATCATATAAGTTTTGGTATGCTATGTTTTTGTTTACGTTTGTCACAAGATACTTTTTAGTTCCCTCGGTGATTTCTTCTTTGACCATTAGTTGTTCAAGAGTGTGTTGTCTAATTTCACATATTTGAGTTTTCCTACTATTGATTTCTAGTTTCATTGTGGTTAGAAAACATAGCTGTTATGATTTCAGCATTCTTAACTTTGTCAAGACTTGTTTTGTGGCCTAATGTGTGATATATCCTGGAGAATGTTCTGTATGTACTTGAGAAGAATGTGTGTTCTGATCCTGTTGCATAGAGTGTTCTGCATATGTCTCTTAGATCCAGTTGGTGGTCCACAGTGTTTTCGAAATCCTGTTTTCTTATTGATCTTCTTTCTGGTGGTTCTATCCATTGTTGAAAGTGACATAGTGAAATTTCCCATTATTATTGTGTTACTATTTCTCCCTTCAGTTCTGTCAAAATTTGCTTCTTATTTGGGTGCTCTGATTGTGCATTTGCACTTTTGCACCTGAAAGTGGCTGGAGGGTTAATTTTGCTGTTGGTGTTACTTCCAGTTAATGATCATTAAGGTCAGATGAGCCCTTAATGTTGCTCAGCACTAGTTCTTCATCCATTTACTTCCTTCACCTTGTCTGATCTAGGTGATCCTTTAAACTTCTCCTGAAACCTACACCACCACCTTGCACATTCTTTACTCTCATTATACAACTTTGTTTTTTGTCTCACTGAGAAAATAGATATCATACAGAAAGACATCCATAAAGTTCCTGCTACTGCATGTGTCCATCTCTTTTCATCAGTGCTTCATGTATTCTGATTTCTCTCTTATTATGTAATAACTGACTATGCTTCTAGGATGTGCCACAACCACCACTCTGCTCTAATTCCATCCCTTCTCTCTTACATGATGCAAGATCATTCTCATCAGCATACCACCATACTCTTTCTCCTTTCATCTTAAACAACAACACTGTGGAGTTTCTTGACATCACTTTCCCCTTTAACTTTTCTCCATTCCCTTCTTTTTTTTTTTTCAAAAGAAGTGTCTGCTTTGCTTCCAGTTTTTTTCATCCCAATATCATAGGTGTCTACCTGCTCTAATTAGGCTTTCCTTCTTAGCACCCTGCCTAAATTGCTCTTGTGAAGGTTAGCCATGACTTTTCCTGTCTCATCCTTGAATTATGTGACCTATTAACAGTATTTGACACAGGTGGTCATTTATTCTCTCCTCCTGGGAACACTTTCTTTAATAGGCTTTCAAGACTGCTTACTCTTCTTTAGTTTCCATCTCAGTCTTTTGTTATGGATTGCCTCCAGGGCTCAGTCCTTGTACTTCTTTTTTAGCCATACTCATTCCCTTTTTGAGCTTATCTGACCTCAAAGCTTTGAAACCATCTCTATACTGATGGTGATCCACTTTGAATCTGCAACATGAACCCCTACTCGGAAATGCCGATTTATACTTTTCTTGGATGTCTAATAGGCAAATGTAATGAGAAACATAAATTTTCCTAAAAGGAACTTATTTCTCTCCCTTACTAATTTAACATGTCAGTCTTAGATTGCCTCCCCTTGTCTGAGAGTAATATTACAAAACAAAAGCAGAACTAGTGCTGAGCAATATTAAGGGCTCATCTGACCTTAATGATCAATGTCTTCTACATTAAATATCGTATTAGCTGCAGTTCATTTTCAGTCTAAGGAATGATGAAGGGCTCATATCTCTTTTTAAAGCCAGATGGTTGGTTAGTTTCTCAACGTTCTTTATTAAATAATCAGTTTTTATTTGATTGAAATGTCATCTTTATTACTCTGAGAATGATATCAGGTTTAAAAATTACAAATTACCATCCAATATTTGCATTATAGATTTTATACTCTTGAAAATGTGTGCTCAAATGTAGCTCAAATCAGAGTACAACCATGTCAAGTAGAATAACTGGTACTGGGTTAAAAAAACAGAATAATTAAGCAAATTGAATAAGATTACAGAAATAGAATCACATTTTAAATTTAGTATTTAATAGTCCAGGAACAACACAACAGTAGAGAAAACACTGATTAATTTTTGGATACTTACAATTTAATTTGAAAAATAATTCACTTTTACACAATAAAAACCAATAAAATAAATCTAAAATGGAAGGCAACAGTTAGTATAGAAACAAACAGAAACTTTTAATCCACAATAAAAAAAAATACAGATTTGTTGGTTAAGTGCTTACTGAAAGGCAATGAACTGTTGGTTTACATGGGAAGAAATACTTAGCAGGTCATCACATGCAAAAATGCTGTGTATATATAATCCCAATTAAAGGCACAAGAAATGAAATAGCCCCAAGGTTACATACACTGCACGTCTTTTAAACTGGTAGTTATGTGATAAGAGGAAATAGCACATCTGTTTTGCCAGTATCATAAGGTAGATCAGTCTCAGGGGAAAATAATTTTATTCCATGTAGTGGTATACCATGGATCTAAGGGTTTGACCCTTAAAATTTCTATTCAGTGATGGCATTCTATATCCATGGTCCAGGTAGAGTTTGTTTTCAGGGAGCCTAGGCATAAGATGAGTAAACTAGTGGGCTCTCAGCAGAATTTCTTAGTGCTTTCTTGTTTATCAAATAAAACTTCAATTCTGTCCTATTAATGCATATTGAGCCAGATATGTTTCATGTAAAATGGGGAATGGAAATGAACTTTTCGGTTTGGCTGAATGTGTGAAACGCCTGTAGGCCTCCTCGTAGCACTACCTTCATCCTAAGTCCCATCTCATTTTATCACTCACACCATTAAAATATAAAAAGTTGTTCACAAACTATATGTTTCCTCCTGAAGCTTAGGAGACAGTAGTACAGAGCAGTATTTAAACATTGATCTTGGGCCTAGGGTGGTTACAGAAACTCCTACAGGTACTCACACACATGGATAATTTAAAGTGAATTAATTTACAGACCCTAGACTTCCACACATGCTCTTTCCTAAAGCTGACCTTCCTGTGAATTGGTCTTTCAAGCAGTTTCTTCTTTCCTACATTGCTTTCTACCTATCCCCTTTTCCATTTTGCAAAAGAATGGCTTAACTCTTCTCCTGTTCTTGCTTTCTTACCATAATGCCTTTGCTGTGTGGTGTAAATACCTCAGGGAATAAAAGACAGTTCCAAGACAGCAGAACAGTGGTGCTGAGACAAATGGATATCCAACTGCAGAAGAATGAAGTTCGACCTGTACATACCTCATGTTATTTAGTTGTGTCTGACTTTGCTACCCCGTAAACTGCAGCATGCCAGGCTTCCCTGTCCTTCACTATCTCCTGGAGTTTGCTCAAAACTCACATTCGTTGAGTCGGTGATACTCTCTAACCATCACATCCTCTGTTGCCCCCTTCTCCTCTTACCTTCAGTCTTTCCCAGCATCAGGGTCTGTTCCATTGAGTTGGCTCTTCCCATTAGGTGGCCAAGATATTGGAGCTTCAGCTTCACCATCAGTCCTTCCAATGAATATTCAGGGTTGATTTCCTTCAGAATTGACTGGTTTAATCTTCTTGCAGTCCAAAGGACCCTCAAGAGTCTTCTCTAGCACCACAATTAGAAAGTATCAGTTCTTCGGCACTCAGCCTTCTTTATGTCCAACTCTCACATCCATACATGACTGCTGGAAAAACCATAGCTTTGACTATACAGACCTTTGTTGGCAAAGTGATATCTCTGCTTTTTAATACATTGTTTAGGTTTGTCATAGCTTTTCTTGCAAGGAGTAAAAGTGTCTTCTAATTTTATGGCTGCTGTCACCATCTGCAGTGATTTTTGGAGCCCATGAAAATAAAATCTGTCATCATGGTTTCCACTTTTATTATTTCTGTTTGCCATGAAGTGATGGGACTGGATGCCATGATCTTAGTTTTTTGAATGTTAAGGTTAAAGCCAGCTTTTTCACTCTCCTCTCTCACCCTCATCAAGAGGCTCTGGGCAATCTTGATTCCAGCTTGTGATTTATCTAGCCCAGCATTTCATACGATGTACTCTGTGTATGAGTTAAATAAGCAGGGTGACAGTATACAGCCTTGACGTACTCCTTTCCCTGGTTTTGAACCAGTCTGTTGTTCCATATCTGGTTCTGTTGCTTCTTGACAGCATAAAGGTTTCTCAGGAGATAGGTAAGGTGATCTGATAGTCCCATCTCTTTAAGAATTTTCCAGTTTGTTGTGAGCCTTTCCTGATATCATGTACAAAAATAACTCAAAGTAAAGATCTAAACTAAGAACATGAAACTCTTAGAAGAAAACATAGATGTAAATTTTGTGACCTTGAATTAGGCAGTGATTTCTTAGATATGACATCAAAGAGGACTTCATTAGCATTAAAGATAGGACTCTAATCAGGATTAAAAACCAGCATAGGACTTCATCAGGATTAAAAACCCATGTACATCAAAGGAGGCTTTCTAGAGAGTTCAGTAAACAATTCCCAGAATGAGAGTTGAGTAAACAATGCACAGAGTGATAGGCATATCATGTGTGGTAATTGACTTGTTTCCAGGATATATAAAGAACACTTCAAACTAACAAACAAAAAGTTCAATTTAAAAATGGGCAAAGGATTTGAATAGACATTTCTCCAAATATGATGGACAAGTGGCTAATAAGAAACAAAATGAGAAAATAAATAGATACTCAGTAGCATTAATCATCAGAGAAATGCAAGTCAAATCCATAATGAGATACCACTTCATACCTACTAGAATGGCTGTACTCAAAAAAGCAGATAATAATAAGTGTTGTTAAGGATGTGGAGAAATGGGAACTCTTATATGCTGTTGTGAGAATTAAAATGATGCAACTGCATTGGAAAATTGATTAACAGTTCCTAAAAAAGTTAAAAAATAGAGTTACCATTTGATCCAGTAATTCTGCTCCTAGGTATATACCCAAAAGAATTAAAAATATGTTAACTCACAAACTTTATATATATATATATATATATATGAAAGTTCATAGCAGCATTCTTCATAATAGCCAAGAAATGGAAATAACCCAAATGTCCATTCAGAGATAAAGTGTGGTTTCCCTATACAGTGGAATATTCACCCATGAAAAGAAGTGAAATTTTAACTCATGCTACATACAGCATGGATTAACATGGGAAACATGATGCTAAGTGAAAGAAGCTAGTCATGAAAGATCCTATTATATGATTCCATTTATACAAAATATTCAGAATGGGCAAATTCAGAGAGAAAGTGGACTAGGTTCAAGAATTGGGGAGGGGTTGTGTGAGATTGCTAATGGTTACCAGATTCTTTTATAGGGTGATGAAGTGTTCGAGTTATGAAGTGGTGATACTTATACAACTTCTGAATATGCTAATAACTACTGAATTGTATGGGCTTCACAGGTGGCTCTGTGGTAAAAAATCTGCCTGCCAATGAGTTCAATCCCTGGGTTGGGAAGATCCCCTGAAGAAGGAAATGTCATCCCACTCCAGTATTCTTGCCTGGAAAATCCCATGGATAGAGGAGCCTAGTGGGCTACAGTCCATGACACAACTTAGCGACTAAAACAACAACAAAGCAACAATTATACACTTTAAAACAGTGAATTTTATGATATGTGAATTATATATCCAAAGACTAAACGATGCACAGAATGAAAGGTGCATATGCAAGTCATGTGTGGTAATACAAAACTTCAAGGACCCCCTAAAATGGCGGTTTCCAGATGTTGGTGTTAGTATAGTGAAAGTAAGCAACTCTAAAGGAAAAAAATCCTTTAATGGTTTCCAGTCTTTTGCTTTGAACAAATTTGAAGGATTTTTCAATTTCATTATTAAAAAATAATCAATTTATTAGCTGCTAAGTCATTAAAAATATTTTTGGTGGTAAATCACAATAATGTTTTTCAATAAATAACTCAAGAAATTTTTTACATTGTGTGACTCTAAAAATTGTGTGACTCTACTGGTAAAATTCCTTCCATTCCATTCACCTGTTAATATGAATAGACTTTCTCGGTGCCTTTTTTTTTTTTTTAAAGTTTGTTTATTTGTTTTTGATTGTACTGGGTCTTTGTTGCTGTGCAAGGGCTTCTCCTTGCAGTGGCTTGTCTTGTTTCAGAGCACAGGCTCTAGGCTTGCTGGCTTCGGTGGTTGCTGCACAGGGCCTCATTAGCTGTAGCTTGTGGACCCTCGAGCTTGGACTCAGAAGTTGTGCCACATGGACTTAGTTGTTCTGCAACATGTGAAATCTTCCCAGACCAGGGATCAAACTTGTGTCCTCTGCATTGGCAGGCAGATTCTTATTCACTGTGCCACCTGGAAAGTCCTCTCAGTGCCTTCTTAAAAAAAAAAAAATGTAGGGATACACTGGATCATCTCATTTTGGCAGTAACAACTCAAACAGATGAATGAATTAATTGGAAAAAAAAAGCCCAATCCAGCCCATTCACAGAACATTTCCAGTAAAATTTTTACTTTTAATGTTAGTCATTATCAAATCTGTAATGTTTGTTATTTAAATTACTTATATATACTAATAGTAATGGTAATTGAATCCCAAATAACTATTTAAACTTAGGGAATTACTGATTGTAAAGGAAATTTTTAAGAAATTTCTGTTCATACTGCACATATGAGTGATTAATAATAGACTTTCAAACATAAAAATTATTACATGCAGGGCTAACAGAATAAGATGATATGAGTTCAAGGAGGGAAAACAAGGTTGTGAAATTTTTATTTTCAAATGGATCATGGTGGGTGTCAGATCACAGTGGAGTTTGGGATTCTATTGAATAGACTTAAGAGAGGTGTTACAGATTTATGTAGAATGTAGTATTTACAATGTGCCAGAAATCATATTCTTTACAGTTATCTGACTTGCGAAAGATTTTAGATGTCAGCTATAAAATGTATGAGGGATTACATATGTCCCCTTCTTGGTTCATAAACGGCCATCTTGTCTCTGAATTGTCATGTGGCAGAAGGATCAAGGGAACTCTCTGGATTTCCTCATAAGAATTCTGATTCCATTCATGAGGGCTCCACCTTTATAATCTAATTACTTCCCAAAGGCTCTGCTTCCAAATGTCAGCACATTGGGCATTAGAATTTAACATGTAAATTTTGGAGGGATGTGAACATACAGTCTGTATGTCAACTGTACAGTACAATTTTAGTTTTCTGTTGCTTCTGTAATAAATTACCATAAACTTACTGTTTTAAACAGCAAAAATTGATTATCTTATACTTGTGTAGGTCATAAGTCCAACATAGGTGTCACCAGACTAACATCAAGCTGTCTGAGGGACTGCATTTTTCTGGAGGCTCTAGAGGAGAATCCTATTCTTTGCCTTGTTCAGCTTCCATAGGACAATCACAATCCTTGGCTTGGAGCCGCCTCCATCATCATCTTCAAAGCCAGTAAGGGCTCATCCCTCTGACCCTTTGTCTTCTCTTTCTCTCACTAGCCACAGCTGGGAAAGACTCTCTGCTTTTAGGGACTCATTTGATTAGACTGAGCCTGAAAGAATAACTTCCCCATCTCAAGCTTTGTACCCTTAATCACATCTGCAAAGTTCCTTTTGTCATGCAAGGTAATATTATGTGTTCCAAGGATTCAAATGTGGATGTGTTTCAGGACCGTTATTCTGCTGTCACACTTGGTTAGATACATAACGTTAAACTTATCTATTTATTTTGATAAATGTGAGGACTGCAATAGTGGTTAAGTGGTAAGACTTTGGAGTCCTGCCGTGTATTAACATTGTTATGTTAGGCAAATTATTTACTTTTGAACCTGGAAAAAGGGGGATGATAGTGCATACTAAAATATATTGAAATACAAATAATAGTTTAAGGCTATAGACTAGAGTCAAGTGACTTTTACCTATTTTTTTGTGACTGTCTCAACTAAGCAAATTTATGACCTCCTAACTCAAAAGACTGTTGTGAGGCTCAAATAACTCATGAATATAGAATTGCTATGAGATGTATAAAAAATATAAAATTTTGCTGGTATTAATTTTGGAATGCTTAATTTTTATTTGGTCAGTGCTGGGAGTGTTTAATATGTTATTTGATCCCTGTGTAGCACATGGTTTTATTGTTCTTTCCCATATTTTCAGACTTGTCTCCTTTTTATTAAGTAATGATAAATGAAAAGATATATGAGAATTAAAAGCACATTAACTTGCATGATTTTTTTTAGTCACTAAGACTTAAAACTCAAATTTATCTAGGTTATTTGAATTAATATTAAATGATTTTCTCTTTAAAACTTAGGAGTTAATTACTATCTCTGTTTCAGAAGCAAAATAAATGCTTGTATTAGTAAAACTAATTGTTCTTAAAATCTGAGCTACATTTGTTAATCTTGGATGTGAATGTATTAGTCAGTTACGTCTGACTCTGCCAGGCTCCTCTGTCCATGGGGTGTCCCAGGCAAGAACACTGAAGTGGGTAGCCATTCCTTTCTCCAGGGCATCTTCCCAACCCAGGGATCAAACTCAGGTCTTCTCCATTGCGGGTGGATTCTTTACCATACAAGCCACCAGGGAATCCTGGGGAAGTAGACGTTCAAATCATAGAAATGAAGTCTTCATTTATAATTGGGTTATCTGTGTACTCAATGTTTGATATAAAAACATCACTGTATATTAGGCAAAAATCATTTTTTAAAAATGATTTGATTTCTTATTTTTTCCCTTACACTGTAATAGTGAATAGATGTTTTCCCCCTAAGTAGCACAAAGATGCCATTTTGAGAGGTTAAATTACTTTCTAAATGTTGCTGTGAAGGAGGAGAGAAGGAAAAGAGATCAGGTTACACATTCTTTGTTGCAGAGCCTACCACTGCACTTCAAGTTTGGAGCCCCAGTGGCAAGGTTAGAATATGCATTTGCCACAATATTTTCAACCCCGCCCCCACTTAGGGAGCCAGAGACTTAGACATTTTCCCTGGCAGGGCCCCCAAAAGAGACCATTTTAACTTAAATGTTTGTAGAAATTGCTACTTAACTTTTTTCTTTTAAAGTCTTTTATATAGTTTAGCTTTCAGGTTTGTCTGAAGATTACTCCTTTGTATATTCAAACATATTAAAAATGGTATTTTTCTGAGAGGCCTGCAAGTTATATTTTAATATTGAAGTTAAACACAGATTTAACTCAAATTAATATGTAGTCGAATTTAGAAAGTATTTTACCTTTTGAGAGGAAAAAAAAAAACTTTCTTGGCATAAAGTGGCATGAATTGAACTGATTTTGTGTTTTACAAATATGATGGGAAGAAGTTATTTCTTTTATTTTCTTGCTGCTCTTAGATAAATGAAGACTAAAAATATTTTTCACATTAAAAAGTGTCATAAAATCCCCAGTGTCATATTCTGAATGCTAATTTAATGGTTTTATGTTGTAATGTTTCCAGTTCTGAGTTTTAGTTAATATATATATATATAAACTTCTTTTAACCATTAAGGAATCATTTTTAAAGATTGGTTATTAAAATTTGAATATATATCATAAATACATGTTTATATATAACTGGTTCCATTTCTGAGAGTTTAAGAAACAAGCACTATTTGTAAACTACTTATACCTCTGTTAAACATTATCAGTCCTTTAAAAAGTGTTTTTTTCCTTATCTAGGTCATTTTAGGTATTAACAACGTTCATCAATCTGTTTACTACCCTTCAGAAAAAGTCACTATTAGTAGTCAGATTATCTCACAGAAATATAGTCTCATTTATATCAGTCTTTTTAGTATTTTGAGAGTAGGTGTTGTATTTTCTAAATAAGACTTATTTTCTCTCACACTTTTTCCAGAAGAGGAAAGACACAGCTGGATAAAACTTTGTGACTGGGCATTGGGAGTTATTCTGCTGTATCCTGTTGATAAAGGTTTTGTTCTCTCTAGCTCATGATTTAGTTCTAATTTGTTTACGTATTTTTGTTCAACGATAAGATGTCATATTGGCTTGATATTCTGTGGCCCTAATTCTCTAGTCTTACCTTTGCTTCTCTGTTAATGCACTCCCTTTCTCTTCATATCTAATAAATCCAAGTTTTCTTGGTAGGCTCAGCCTAAATCTTACCTTTTCTGTGAAGCTAAATTTCATCTGGGCTCTTGATCATTTCTTGCTTTTCTGTGGTTCTGTAGGGCTTTTGGGCTTTCCAGGTGGCTCAGTGTTGAGAATCCGCCTGTCAGTGCAGGAGTCAGTCATGAGAGATGTGAGTTCGATCTCTGGGTCAGCAAGATCCCCTGGAGAACTAAATGGCAACCCATTCCAGTATTCTTGCCTGGGAAATCCCATGGACAGGCTATAGTCCACAAAGTCAGAGTCCAATACAGGTTAGCAACTAAATAACAGCAACATAAAGCTTTTAATGCCAGTTTGTACTATTATTTTTCTTCTTAAAGCATTTGTTCTGTCTCGGATTTAAAATAATTATACTAGCTACCACTTGTATTTCTATGGTTTGCTGTGCCATTATTGTTAATCTTAAAAATAGCCTGGTAAGTATTGGCCTACTTACATGAGGAAAGTGAACAGTTTGACTGTGCTGCAAGTTTCTTGTTGTTGTTCACTTAGTGTGTCTGACTCTGCAACCCCACGGACTGCCCTGTGCCAGGCTTCCCTGTCCTTCACTATCTCCTGGAGTTTGCTCAAATTCATGTCCATTCAGTCAGTGGTGCTATCCAGCCATCTCATCCTCTGTCACCCCCTTCTCCTCCTGCCCTCAGTCTTTCCCAGCATCAAGGTCTGTTCCAATGAGCTGGCTCTTCCCATCAGGTGGCAAAGGTACTGGAGCTTCAGCTTCAGCATCAGTCTTTTCAATGAATATTCAGGGTTGATTTCCTTTAGGATTGACTGGTTTGATCTTCTTGCAGACCAAGGGATCCTCACAAGTCTTCTGCACCATAATTAGAAAGCATCAGTTCTTTGGCACTCAGCTTTCTTTATGATTTAACTCTCACATCCATACATGACTACTGGAAAAACCATAGTTTTGACTATATAGACCTTTGTTGGCAAAGTGATGTCTCTCTCTTTTTTTTTTTACGTCTCTGTTTTTTAAAACACTGTCTAGGTTTCTCATAGCTTTTCTTCCAAGGAGCAAGTGTCTTTTCATTTCATGGCTGCAGTCACTGTCCACAGTGATTTTGGAGCCCAAGAAAATAAAGTCTGTCACTGTTAACAATTGTTTTCCCATCTCTTTGTCATGAAGTGATGGGCCTGGAGGCCATGATCTTAGTTTTTTGAGTGTTGAGTTTTAAGCCAGATTTTTCATTCTCCTCTTTTACCTTTATCAAAATGCTATTAAGTTCCTCTTTGTTTTCTGCCATTAGGGTGGTGTCATCTGAATATCTGAGGCTACTGATATTTTTCCCTGCAGTCTTGATTCCTACTTGCACTTCATCCAGCCTGGCATTTCACATAAGATATTCTGCATAGACTTTAAATAAGCAGTGACAACATACAGCCTTGATGTCCTCAGTTTTGAACCAGTCCATTGTTCCATGTCTGGTTCTAACTGTTACTTTTTGACCTGTGTACACATTTCTCAAAAGTCTGATATTCCCATCTCTTTAAGAATTTTCCACAGTTTATTGTGATCCACACAGTCAAAGGCTTTAGCATAGTCAATGAGGCAGAAGTAGATGCTGGAATTTTAGTCACATGTCTTTTCTCTTTTTGGCTTCTATCATTCATACTGGAAACCTTAAAGATACTAGATTCTTAATATGGAGTGACTAGATGACTGATATTTTGGTTCCCTCATCCTATTAAAGGTGGTTTTTGGAAAGGGCTAGAAAAGCTGAGTCTGTTCAGTTCAGTTCAGTTCAGTTGCTCAGTCGTGTCTGACTCTTGGCGACCCCATGAACCGCAGCACGCCAGGCCTTCCTGTCCATTACCAACTCCCGGAGTCCACCCAAACCCATGTCCATCGAGTCGGTGATGCCATCCAACCATCTCATCCTCTGTCGTCCCCTTCTCCTCCCGCCCTCAATCTTTCCCAGCATCAGGGTTTTTTCAAATGAGTCAGCTCTTCCCATCAGGTAGCCAAAGTATTGGAGTTTCAGCTTCAACATCAGTCCTTCCAGTGAACACCCAGGACTGATCTTTAGGATGGACTGACTGGATCTCCTTGCAGTTCAAGGGACTCTCAAGAGTCTTCTCCAACACCACAGTTCAAAAGCATCAATTCTTCGGTGCTCAGCTTTCTTGACAGTCCAACTCTCACATCCATACATGACCACTGGATAAACCATAGCCTTGACTAGATGGACCTTTGTTGGCAAAGTAATATCTCTGCTTTTAAATATGCTATCTAGGTTGGTCATAACCTTCCTTCCAAGGAGTAAGCATCTTTTAATTTCATGGCTGCAAAAACCATCAGCTGTGATTTTGGAGCCCCAAAAAATAAAGTCAGCCACTGTTTCCCCATCTATTTGCCATGAAGTGATGGGACCAGATGCCATAAACTTAGTTTTCTGAATGTTGAGCTTTAAGCCAACTTTTTCACTCTCCTCTTTCACTTTCATCAAGAGGCTCTTTAGTTCTTCTTCACTTTCTACCATATTCTAACCCATGTTATTTTTATATTTTTGGAAAAACCAAGTAATAGACAAGTTTGTTACAACATCTGTGCTTCAAAAATTGATACTGTTTTTAACACATTATCAGTAAAAGTAGTCTTTTAACCATTTCCTCCACATTATTTGATAAATGTTATTGGTTTGGAGTGTTTTTAATTTTTATGAACACATTATTTTTTGTTTATTGAGTTTTATAGTTAAATCCTGGTAAGGATTTTACTTTTTAAATACTGAGGCTGTGTGTGTGTGTTTTGTAGGGAAGTGAATGTCTTTAAAAGCATCAAAGTAAAGACTTACACTAGTATATGTGAAATATAAATAAAATTATGTAGTAATATCATTTTAATGTAAGCCTTCAGATTGTAATATTTTTGAAGGAGCCACTTTATGTTGTCTTTTTACCCCTCTAATTATATTGAGGTTTTGCCCCAGTAATGTCTTTTTACTTAAAGTTACACACCTGAGTTACAGCTGTTTCAAGTTAAAGCCCTGTTTCAAGTTTCTTTTTTTTGGCACTGATTATCATTGTAATTGAATTATAATTTGTACAAACATTTAAAAAAAAATCTGTTTCTGTTCTTAGAAACTGCAAAGCTTGCTGTGAAGAGGGAATGTCACTTGGCTCCTTGGCTCCTTACTTGGGCCTGGCACAAGGTCTTACCTATCTCTCATGCTTAGTAACATCTTTATGGCAGCAGCCAGTGTTCTTTGTTTTAGTCGTCTTTAATTAATGAAAAAAAACTTTGATTTTGTGTTTTAGTCTTTTTAGAGGCCCTGGATAGAAACATATTAACCAAAAAACAGAGCTGACTTCAATTTTACTTGTCTTGAAAATAAGACAAATATGGCTATTTCAGTGATTGCAAGATCAATGAAACTGAAGAATTTATTAGGAGTTGAAATTAAGGTTCAGCTGTTTTCTCAAAGGATATCATCCTTCAGTACTTTTACTTTGCATTTTTGTTACTGTGATTTAAGATGGTTGTAATTATTCTTGATTGATGATACTTGTCAAAAGCAAGCCTAACCAACTATTTCTGCTGGATTCTGAGATTTGAGAAACAAAAACTGAGAAGTTTGTGAACTGTTGTGAGTTGTCTGTAAAATGAGATAATATGCTTCACAAGGTTATTTAGGTTTTAATAAAATATCCAAGTGTGAGTGCATAGTAATGTGCCCAGCACACCACTGGTGTACTATAAATGTTAATTATCTTGTAGGTATAAGAAAACTACCCTTCACAAGAGTAATTGTAAATTTAAAAGATGAATTTCTTTTCCATCCCAAACAATATTAAAATGCAAATTTGGTATAATACTGTAAAAAAGATATTTAATGGCAATTAGTGCGATTAAATAAATATTAAATATTAGCCTTGCTTTGAATCTCTGAATGGGTGTATTACAGAAAAACTTGTGACATCCCTTTTTGGAGGGAAGAATTACCTAAAAACAAGAAAAATGTGAAAAAAAAGCAGAACCACCGATTCTGGAACCTTGAAGTTGTAAACTGGTTGCCTGTCAGTTAGATTTGGCTTACAGGCATGTTATACTTAGCTTACACTATATTTTTTAAATTAGTTGCAAACAAAGGTGGGAGATTTCATAAAAATAAAATCTAGCTTTCTGGCTTATTTTTAAAAACTGGAAGGTAGGCTGTGTTGGACTAATACATTCCCTAATTGCAACCATCAGTGGAGGTAAGGAGAGGATACTGTTGACAGTCTGTCTGTGTTGTCTCCCCAATCCTAAAGTGACAGTGCTTTTTTGATTTTATCAAAAAGGAAACCTAAAATAGAGCCATTTGTGTTTTAAGAAAAAAATAAGAAAGCTTCTAATTTGTTGTGAAAATAAAGAACATTTCTACATGTATCTGTCAAAAGACACAGTTTAGGACGAATGAAACAATCATAGTATAAGAACTGTGGTTAATATATGTGGAAAAGATGTGTAATGAAAAACCTTTACTAGAACACAAACTCAAACATCAGCACGGACTTTTTTAAAAAAATGAGAATAAAATAAAATTAGTGATGCTACTGTGAGAAAAAAGTTTATATATCATTAAGAGAAATTTCCTTGGCCTAAAATCTCTTGCGTATGTTGAGTTAGAGTGTGTAGAGAGCAAAGAAATTAGAATGTTTAAGCAGCAGTAATTTGGAAATATGGGTTTACATGGAAATAGTGTGTGTTAAAAATAAGACCAAGAAATTTACAGGGCAGCTTCTACAAAAACAGGTAATTATTTCTCTTTGAGGTTGATTTAAGCACAGAGATAAATATCACCTAGTTAGCTCTAGTCATTTTGATATTACTTCCCTGGTGGCTCAGACTTGAGAATTTTGACTGTTTATCCTCTCTTTTCTTTAATCTTTGCATCTTCATTGGCTTATTTCCATCAACAAATAATCTCTTAGTGTACACTTAGAAAACGGTCGTCTTCCAGCCTTTTGCTTAGTAGCCACATGCATCCTGGAGTTGTCTGCTTGCTATATCTTCTCTCCCTTACCTTCCCTTGACTATTTAACCTACTTCAATCATTGATCTACCTGTTTACCATGAGTAATGTCTCAAAAACCATTTTGCAAGTGTCGTTGATGGCTTCCACGTGCCAGATTTTCTGTCGTCATCATCAGCTGCTCAGTGGTATTTGACACAACTGACTCCTCTGCATGAACTCTTATCTGCTGTAATAAGAATCTGTTGCCTTCCAAGTCTTGGAGTGAAGTCCAAATGGTGACTGAGGAGCATACTCAGTCAGGGCTGAGGAATGGACTCTTGCTGGTTTAAGCCATTACATCTAAGCCCTTAAGTCATGTTATATTCAGTATCATAACTAACTCAGGTTTTCTAGTTTTTATCTGACACTTTAGGCTAATTTGTGAAAGGACAAAAAAGATTTCAAAAGTAGAAATAATCATGTTAAAGAATTTGAACTCCATTATGAATACTTCTTTCTGCCATACTGCAAATGCAGATGTTTGGATGAGTGTGGTATAAAGGGAAGGGAGGAGAATCTAGGAATTTGACATTAACTATCATATTTAAATAAGCATTTTTTCCCCTGCAGAATGAATATTTGCTCATAACGTAAGTTGAGGTGCAAGTGAGTACTCATATCCAGCTGGGTCTGAAGGAGAAAAAAAAAGTCCTTGTAGGTACTTATTCCTTCACCTGGAATATTAACTTTGATCAATTTAAAAAACTTATAACCATTTTAATAACTTAATGCCAAATTATAGTAAGTAACCCACATTTTAGATATTTTCCATTTTAACTGAAGATAACAAACACAGAAATGTGGGGAAAAAAGCACTTAAGTCCTTTTCTTACTCAGATAACCTCCTAACTGTTATAGAAAAAGCCATTTGTCCAATCACATTAGAAAATTGTTCTCTTTAAAATGAAATCGTATGGGTAGAATAACTTATTCTGATCTTACTACCCTAGCCTTAACTCTCGAAGCATAATAAAAATTATAATAATGTTATAGACTTATTAAGATAGCTACATAAAACAAAAAATATATATTCAATGTTATCTTGAATAACAATTAACACCAGCCATCTTCTTGATGGTTTCTGCTTTTGATGTCAAATTTAGAAATTCCTTCCCCATTGCAATATTTTCAAGTTCTTTTATAGTTTCACATTTTACATCTTACCTTTCCTTTTTCTGGAATTAATTTTGTTGCACGAGGTAAAAGGATCCAATTTAGTTTTTCCCCAAATGGTCAGCAGATTCTCTCAACACCCTTATTCATTTCAAATGCTACTTTTATTCTGTTCAGTTCAGTTGCTCAGTCATGTCTGACTTGCAGCCCCATGGACTGCAGCACGCCAGGCTTCCTTATCCATCACCAACTCCTGGAGCTTGCTCAACTCATGTCCATTGAGTCGGTGATGCCATCCAACCATCTCATCCTCTGTCGTCCCCTTTTCCTCCTGCCTTCAATCTTTCCCTGCATCAGGGTCTTTTCTAATGAGTCAGCTCTTCACATCAGGTGGTCAAAGTATTGGGGTTTCAGCTTCAGCAGCAGTCCTTGCAATGAATATTCAGGACTGATATCCTTGAGGATAGACTGGTTGGATCTCCTTGCCGGCCAAGGGACTCTCAAGAGTCTTCTCCAACACTGCAGTTCAAAAGGATCAATTCTTCGGCACTCAGCTTTCTTTATAGTCCAACTCTCACATCCATACATGACTACCGGAAAAACCAAAGCTTTGACTATATGGACCCTTAGGAGCTCCAGTGGCTCAACTGGTTAGCATGCGGTACTTATAAGACTATATGAACCTTTGTCGACAAAGTAACGTTTCTGCTTTTTAGTACGCTGCCTACGTTTGTCATAGCTTTTCTTCCAAGAAGTAAGCATGTTTTAATTTCATGGCTACAGTCACCATCTGCAGTGATTTTTTTTTTGGAGCCCAAGAAAATAAAGTCTGTCCCTGTTTCCGTTGTTTTCCCATTTGTTTGCCAGGAAGTGATGGGACCAGTTGCTGTGATCTTTGTTTTTTGAATGTTGAGTTTTAAGCCAGCCTTTTCACTCTTCTCTTTTATATTGATGTAGCTTTCAGTATAATTTAATACTTGGTAAGACAAATCCTTCTTTGTTACTTTTCCTGAAGTTTAGGTTACTCCACAGTTTATTTTTCCAAATGTCTTTAGAGTCCTTTTTGTCTGATTCCATTCAAAACCATGTTAACATTTATTGATAGACTTGGGTAGAACTGATACCTGTATAGTCTGTAGTTTTCTAACTCATAAAATGATACACTCTATTAGTCTTCTTTATTTTTAGGTGATGATGTGAAAGATTATTTTGTCATTTTGTCAGCTTTTGTTAATGTATGAAAAACTTGTATATTTAAGCTATTCATATGTTTAACCCTTAGTTTTAATAATTTTTCATTAATTTTAATGGGAAATTTTTAAACAATGTATCTTTAAATAAAGATAGCTTTGTTAAATCAACTTTAATATACTTGGGGTTTAGTTGACATTAAAAGCACTTATAAGGTAGTGCCTTGAGTTTGGCTAGTTTTTTATATCACATGATATTTTTACAGTGCAGGATGAATGTTTGAATTTCTTCAGTCTTTATTTGGTGAATAGTAGTGAATAATTCAAACATTTGTGTTCTTTAAACATCTTTATTTGATGAAAGTATATGTCAGATGTCTGTGAAAATATATTAGCCTTATGTCCTGTAGGTGTTTTTTGTTTGTTTTACTATTTTAATTCTTTTGTTTGTTTCTGCTTAGGATAACAGAATTATTTTCTCCCCGCTCTGGAGGCTAACCAGCCAAAATCAAGTTGTTACGTGATCCGTGAACTCTCTGAGGGTGCTAGGGAAGGATCTGTTCTAGGGCTCTTGCCTAACTTCTTGTAGCCCCAAGCATTTATTGGGTTGTAGATGGCCATCTTCTGCTTGTCTTTCTTCACATGTTTTATATAAATTTTCTCCCTTTATAAGGACACTAATCATATTGGATTCAGGTCCACTCTAATGACCTCATTTTAAGTGATCTCTGTAAAGACAATATCTCCAAACCAGGTCATATTCTGAGGTCCTGGAGGTTAGGATTATAACATGTAAACTTAATACATTTATGTTTTTACTTTTTATTTTGAAATTGCTTCAGACTTAGAAAAGATGCAAACAGCATAGTAAAACTCTTGGATACTATTTATGTAGATTCATCAAGTTTTAACATTTTCCCACATTTGCATTGTTCTCTGGTTCTCTGCTTCCTTCTTTTACCTAATCTACATGTACACAATTTATTTTTGATGAACTCTTTGAGAGAGTGAAGTTGTATATATTTTACCCTTACTATTTTAGTTGCTATTTTCTGAAAACAGTGATATTCTTTAATTTTAGATTTTTTCTCCCCTCTCTGTAGTAGAGGATTCAGTCTGGGATCACATATTGTTTTTGTTGTCATGTCTTTTTTAACCTGAAACAGTTACTTGGCTGTCCTTTGTCTTCCATGACAGTAACATTTTTTAAGAATGTAAGCCAGTTATTTTATACAGTATTCCTCAATTTGGAGTTATCGGACATTTTCTCATTATTAGATTTAAGTGATGCATCTCTGGCCAGAATTCTACATAAATGATAATGTTTCCTTTCTCAGGCTACCACGTTCAGAAGCACGGTATATCTGACCTTACTTTTCATTAGTGATGTTGGTTTTAATCACCTGGTCAGGATGTTGTCTGGGTTCTTCACTGTATTGTCACTGTTGCCCTCTTTACAGCAAACACACTGTGGGGAGACACTTGAATACAGTGCGAGTCTCTTACTTCCCATGGAGTCCCTGCTCCCGCTCTGGAGGCGTCTGGTCTTTGCTATTCATAGCTGTAGTAGGGAAGTTTTCCAGTTTCATCACTTCCTGGACATTAATCATTTTGCATGGCTTCCCTGTGACTCAGCAGAAAGAATCTGCCTGGAATGCAGGAGACACGGGTTTGATTCCTGGGTCAGGAAGATCCCCTAGGAAGGAAATGGCAGCCCATTCCAGTATTCTCGCCTGAATAGAGGAGCCTAGCAGGCTCCAGTCATCAGCAATATCAGTCATTCTGCATTGTACTATAAGAACCCTTTCTGCCTTATGTCTTTAGCTATATCAATATGGACTAATGGACTTCTACTTTATTCAGTGGGTTATAATCCATTACAACTCTTATGTTCTTTTGCTGTTATTTGTATTTAATTTTTTTTAAATTTAATGTAATTTTAAAGTTAACTTTTCATTTACAGTTATTAAAAAAAATATTGACTATATTCCCAGTGTTGTACAATGCATCCTTGAGTTTATCTTACACCCAATAGTTTGTACCTCCCACTCTCCTACCCCTATATTGCCCCCCACCCCAACTCCACTGGTAACCACTAGTTTTTGCTCTGTATCTGTGAGTCATCTTCTTTTTTTGTCATGTTTGTTGTATGTTTTTAGATTCCACAAAAAGTGGTATCATATAGTATTTGTCTTTCTCTATCTGACTTATTTCATTTCACATAATGCCCTCCAAGTCATACATGTTGCTACAAATGGCAAAATTTTGTTCTTTTTTATGGCTGAGTAGTATTCCATTGTATATATGTACCACATCCTCTTTATCCATCCATCTACAACCTTTATGTTTTTTGATGTTTGTATTGTTCCAGGTTCTGATATTGGGAGTCCCTTCATCCTGGCTCCGGTGTCTTTTGGATGTGGCCTTATCATTTTTGTGTGTTCTTCTTTACTTTCTGACATACTGATGTTCCAGGCTCATGTTGGACCTTCTGTGCCCTTATCTATGTCTCTCAAGAGGCTAGGTTTCTCTTAATGGAGAAACGATATATAGAAACCAAGATACGGGCATTAGTTATTTTCATTGGTCCTGGGTGACATTCACAAATTCATTCACACTTCAGTTGAATAGGCATAAGCCAAAGTAAGTTTACTGGTATTTCACCAACAAAACAAGGAAACAAAGTCTTCCTGTATTCTGTGGGTTAATGCAGATAAATTATTTCTCACCAGTCATTTGCATTTTATTGTTAGAATTCGACTGAAAACATGTTGACATTTCTTCAAGGATTGTGTCACTACATTTTTCTAGTTGCAAATTGTGATGATAAAGCAAAGTGTGCATTTCCTTATGAGTGAGTAAAGTACATTGTGGTTCCTAGAATTTTGCCAAGCTTTTCTTAGAACCCTCTGTAAATTGGCGACAGTGTCCACAGAAATTTATAACTTGCATCCCATCTATTTTTGAAAATGTGTACTTTCATTTCACTTAGTTCAAATTATTCTTAAATGTCCCTTGAGAATTCTTCTTTGACTCATTTCCTATTTAGAAGTGCATTGTTTAATCTCCAAGTATTTTGAGATTTTTCAAGTATCTTTCTGTTTTCAATTCTAGTTTAATTCCTTGATAGTCTGAGAAGAGATAATTGTATGATTTCTGTTCTTTTAAATTTGTTAAGGTGTGACCCAGAATGTGGCCTGCTTTAGTGAATATTCCATGTAAGGGTATAGAACTCTAGGTTTTCTTTTTTTTTTTTCTTTTCTTGACATTTTAAATATTTCACTGCACTCTCTTCTTGCTTGCATGGTTTCTGTGAAGTCCAGTGTAGTTCTTATCTCTGCTCATCTATAGGTAATTGTTTTTTTTCTTCTATTTTCTTTCCAAGTTTTTTCCTTAATACTCTGTTTTCTGTTGTTTGAAAATGATGTATACAGATACAGTTTTTTGGTCACTTACCCTGCTTGGTGTTCTTTGAACTTCTGGGTCTGTGGTTTGGTGTCTGATACTAATTTGGAGAAATTTTCAGTCATTAGTGTTTCAAGTGTTCTCCTGTTCCTTTCTTTTTTTTCTTTTTATTCTCCTTTTTTTTTTTTTCTTCTCCTTCTTGTATTCCTTTTATGCATATATTACATCTTTTATAGTTGTTCCACAGTTCTTTGATATTCTGTTATTTTTTGGTCTGGTTTTTGGGGGGGGGGGTTGTTTGTTTACATTTAAGTTCCAGAGATTTTTCCTGACATTATCCGCGAGCTCAGAAGTGCTTTTCTCAGCCATGTCTAGTCTACTAATGAGTTCAACCAAGGCACTTTTCATTTTTGTTATAGTGTTTTTGATTTCTAGTATTTCATTTTGCTTCTTTCTTAGAATTTCTGTCTCTCTGCTTATGTAATATATCTGTTCTTGCATATTGTTTACTCTGCCCATCAAAGCCCATAGCATATTATTAAGAATAGTTGTTTTAAATTCCCAGTCTAATAATTCCATCATCTCTGCTATATGAGTCTGGTTTCTGATGTTTACTCTGTCTCTTCACTGTTTTTTGCCTTTAGTATGCCTTGTAATTTTTTTCTTGCTAAACCACATATAATATACTGGGTAAAAGGAATTGCTGTAAGTAGGCCTTTAGTATTTGCCAACAAAGGTCTGTATAGTCAAAGTTGTGGTTTTTCCAGTTGTCATATATGGATGTGAGAGTTGGACCATAAAGAATGCAGAGCGCCAAAGAATTGATGCTTTTGAATTGTGGTGCTGGAGAAGACTCTTGAGAGTTCCTTGGACTGCAGGGAGATCAGATCAGTTAATCCGACCCTGAATATTCATTGGGAGGGCTGATGCTGAAGCTGAAGTTCTAATACTTTGGCTGCCTGATGCAAGGAGCCAACTCATTGGAAAAGACCCTGATGCTGGGAAAGATTGAAGGCAAAAGGAGAAGGGAGGACAGAGGATGAGATGATTAGGTAGCATCACTGACTCAATGAACATGAATTTGAGCAGATTCTGGAAGATAGTGGAGGACCGAGAAGCCTGGCATGCTACAATCAGTTGAGTCCCAAAGAGTCAGATATGACTTAGTGACTAAACAACAACAATTGTGGTGTTAAGGTGTGGGGTGAGAGGAAGTGTTCTGTGGTTAGGGTTCTCTCTCTCTCAGTGATCCTGTGCTTCTGGCTTGTAGATCTCACTTTTCTAGTGAGCTTTTGTCTTTGGACTTTGAACTTCACAAGAGCTTCTTAGTTTTATAGTTTAATTTTATTTCCCCTTTCCCTGACACGGAAGGCTAGACAGGGCTAGAATTTGCTATTTCCCTGCTTCTTGGCTTGCTAGACTCTGAAGAAACCCAAGTTTCAACTCTGATCAAATAGTTTTTCTTGAAAGACAAGTCTTGTTAAGAAGATACAGAATGCTCTGGCGTATTTCAAAATGGTATTTTTCCTGTCCCCTGGTTTAATCACATCTTTTCCTCCACTGTTCACTGTGATGACCTAGTAGAGCTGGATGTTAAAAAACTCACAAATATGGGAGTCCACCATGACTGGGTCACTTTTAACAGTTTTTAAAATACTGAATTACCTTCCTGTCTTCACTGAAGGTGATTTTCCCCGCCCCCACCCCCCATTCTTTTCTATTGTTAGGAACTCAGTGGATCTAAACACGTTTGATGGGATTCAGTCCGTTGTGATTCTTAGACTCAGCTATCCCATCTTTGGCCATTAGGAGTCTTCAGGTTGGCTCCGGAGTCCTTTTGACATGACTCAGATAGTTGCTGATTTGCTTCTTTACTACCTTTTAAGTAAGACATTCTAAGAACATCTTTTAAAGTTTCTGCCTCAAACATGGAATATTTCCATGAAGCCTGGTTTATTTCATTGGGAAATAAAATTACAGTCACCTTCTGAACTCTAGGGATGCTCGTTGCTGCTTAGTTGTTCTGTACGTCCAGGTCTTTTCAGTGGATCGTGCTAAGAAATAGAAATTGGGAATTCTGGTTTTCTGTGTTACAAGAGTAATAAGAGTATTTCATAATTACTCATTTATTTTATCACCTATTATATATCTTGACAGCTTTACAATAATAAAACTAATACTTTGATCAACAGTATTACTGAAAAGAGTTAAAAACAATTTTTTCATATGCTCTCCATTTCTATTGTATAGTTAGTTATGCTGTATATATTGTCAGGTCATGTAGCTGTTAATATTATATACCACTCTTTTTTCCTTTTCATCTTCATTTAGTTTACAAGTAACCATTAATGCTTACTTCCAGTCCTCATGTTAATATTCCTCTTGTTAATTCTTTGAAGCTCATTCTCTGGATATCTCTAGACTCTTGAGAACAGAATTCCCTGGGTTTTTATATGATGATAATATATATTGTTTATACTTGAAAATTAGTTTAACTGGCTATAAAATTCTTCGCTCTCATTTTCTTTCCCTGAACATTTTACCTTTTCTTGGCGTAAAGTGTTGCTTCTGGGAAAAAAATCTGTTGGTAATGTGGTTTTCTTTTAAGTTATTTGACATTTTGGCCTAGATGCTCAAGTGGGTTTTTTTTTTTTCTTTTAAATATCTAATTTAACGTAATATGTCTTGGTGTTGATTATTTTGTGTCAGTATTCTCTAGTATGCGTTGTGTACCTTGAACATATAGTTTCAAATTTTATTTTAGAAAATTTTCTTCAATTACTTTTTTATATTTTAGTATATTTTTTTAGTATTTAGTTCCCTTTTTGTAATTTTCTTCAGTAATTATTGTTATATAAAAAAGTTAGAACAATTTTTGTCACTTTCCCTAGAGTCCTTCTATTTCATTTCTTTTTTGACTTAAAAAAAAATTAGATTCCTTTTCATTTTCTTTTCCTTTTTAATGGCATTACCTGTTGTGTTTATTCACTCGTATGTTCCTTTGTTTTTAGTCTTTATAAAAACTTAATAAAATAAAAATTTTTATTTTTAAAAATTTATTTTTATTGAAGTATAGTTGATTCACAGTATTGTGTAAGTTTCTGGTGTATAGCAAAGTGATTCAGTTGTATGGGGTCACAAAAGAGCCAGACATGGCTCAGCGACTAAACAACAGCAACAATGGTGTGCGTATATATATATGTGTGTATATATATATATATATATATGTATATATGTATGTTTATATAGCATGTATATTCTTTTTCAGATTCTTTACCATTATAGTTTATTACAAGATATTGAATATAGTTCCCTGTGCTATACAGTAAGACCTTGTTGTTTATTTTACGTATAGTAGTTTGTACAAAATTAAAAAAAATTCAGGTTCTCGGAATCATGTTCTCATTTCTGAGTTTCTCCAGTTCTAATGTGATTTCATGCCTTATGATTTTCTTATTATTTTAGCCTTTTAGTAGTCTATGTTTTTATCAGTTTTGTGTTTCTGCTCTTCTGATATGCTTTAGTTGTCTGTAGGGGTGTCATTTTGTTCTGTATTTTTTTTGTTTCCTAATAACTTGTATGAGATTTGACTCTGGACACAAAACGACACATGGGTTATTTTAGAATCAGTTTACCTGAATTTTTTAGAAGGCATATAGTGATTCAGGATAGCATTTTTAACTTGATAGAATTGTTTTTTATTATGTTTGAGAATTTGGTAAATTGCCTTCTGAGATCTGGTTCTTTTATCATCCCTTTTATGGGAGCCTTCTCTTTGTGTTGTTTCTTTTGTACTTTTTCTTTTCAATTTGTGTTCAGTCTCAGCACTTTTTCTTTCATTGTGAGGCTCTGTCCTGCAAGGGAGGCCTGGTTGGCTTCTTGCCAAGTTCAGAGAGATTTATCTGCCACATCATCCTATAACTTTATGCAGTATAGCTCCTTTGCTGTCATCTACAGTTGGATTGATCAACTCTCCCACTGTCCGCAGTTTTACTTGTGTTTTCAGATTTGCCTACTATTCTTTCCAGTGAGTATTTATTTGCTCTTTGGCTTGTAGAGGTTCATGTTAACAAGATAACCATTTTTCATCCCTGTCAGGATCCTAGAATTGCAGGCATCGGTTTTATCTTAACATTGTAGTGAGAGTTCAGGCTTAAAAACGGGTTTAAAATTCTTCATAAAAAACAGTTATACCCTAGAATCTAAGGCTTAGGTTATCTGTCCAACACTTGTCCTTACAGCTAAATGCCTGTGGTTATGACTTAGTGCTCTTTCACTTCTAGCTCTCCTTTCATTTCAGGCATACGGGAACATTTAATTCCTTTGTTTTCTTTAAGTTGGGTGGTATCATGTGACTGATTCTGGCTAGTAGACTTTGAGGGGAAGTGTGTTATTTCTATATTGACATAGTGAAAAGTCCATGAAAGAGTCTCTGGCTTCTCTTTATCTGGAAGTAAATACCTAGCCATGTGTTTCATTTAATACAAGAACAATGGTCAGCCTGGGTCCTTGGCTGACTGTGAAATAGATCCAGCTTCCTATGTTGGACATTTTACATGAGACAGAAGTAGACATTTGTTGTGCTGAGTCATTGACATTTTGGAATTATTTGTTTCACAGCATAACTTAGACTGTACTGTTCTAATATGGAGCATAACTTAGACTGTGCTGTTCTAATATGGTAGCCACTAGCCACATGTAGCTACTGAGCGCTTAACATAAGGCTAGTCCTAATTGAGATGTGCTTTAATTGTAAAGTATATATCAAGTTTGGAAGTTTTATCTATGAAAAAAGAAAGTAAAGTATCTTGTTAGTAATTTTTACATTTATTATACTGAAATAACATTTTGAATCCATTGGTTAAAACAGAATCTGGAGACAGTGTTGGCTCTAGGTATACCACAGATTCTCCTTGTTTTGAATGGTGCGGTTTAATGTGCCTCCTAACTGTGAAGAAATTATTTTATTATTTTTTTTTCAGTACTTTCTTTTATGGTCTTGTGATAATTAGGTAGATGATTTCTGCTTGTTCTGGAAAATTAGTAAACCTATTTGCTTTCCAGTGTTTTTTTTTTCCCCACTACTCCGTACTTCTCTCCCTATGCCTAATCCCCACCCTTTCAGTTATTGAAAATGACTTCACTCTCTTTCTTGGAGAGTTTGAAGGTACCAAATGCAAGTTCTGTAAATTTCTTCTCCTGACCTCAGAGATCTCCTCATCTCTTTTTATGAGATCTCCTCTCCTGTCTCACAAGAAGTTTCCCCTTTTTGAAAGCTAAATCTTTGTCCTCTGAGACCTCCCACCCCTTGTCTATTTTGACATCCACCCTTCACAGACTATTTCCAATTAGATTAAAATCCTGATCAAATTTCCTTGAAATTGAAAATACATCAGCAAAATCTTCCCTTGACACTGTTATTACCTTGAAGCTATATATCATTCTTCTTCTCATCGCTGAACTTCTCAAAATGATAGTATAAACCTGAATAGCTTCTGTCACTTTTTTTAAACATACTTCTTCCCTTGCCATTTTGCCTGCACCACTTGCCTTGAATTTGTCAGCGACCCGTTTAGCAAATTTAACAGCTTCTTCCATGTTTTTTTTAATTACTGGTGCTTTCTGGAGCATTTGAAATTATCACTATCTTTTTACTTTTTTAAGAACCTCACTTTAAAAAATTTACCTTGCAATGCAAAATGTGGAAAATACAGAAAAATATAAAGAATGTGATCATCCACTGTAATGTCATCTCTCAGAGATACCCAGTGTTAAATTTGTGACCATATCTATTCCATTTTTTAAACGCATTAAATAAAAGAAGGATCATACTGTATCTGTTGTTCTGATATATGATTTTTTCTGTTTTAATATATTGTTAGTGTCCTTATTCTTCTGTAGTACAATATAGTAGTCACACAAATTGACAGTGTTAAACTGCCCAGGTAGAAACCCTGGCTCTAGATACTCACTAGTGTGTGATCTTGAGCAAATTGCTTCTGTGGGTTTCAATTTCCTCATCTGGAAAAGGAAGATACCATCTTATCTAATTCTTACCTATGTCCTGGGGTTTCTGTAAGTAATAAATGAAGTGTAGGTGTGTGTGTGTGTGTGTGTGTGTGCGTGCACGCACGCGTGCATGCTTAATTGCTCAGTTCTGCCCGACTCATTGCAACCCTTTGGACTGTAGCATGCCAGGCTCTTCTGTACATGGGATTTTTCAGGCAAGAAGTATTGGAGTATGTTACCATTTCCTTCTCCAGGGGATCACCCCAACCCAGGCGTCAAACCCATGTCTCCTGTATCTCCTGTGTTGCAGGCAGATTCTTTGCCTAGTGAGCCATCAGGGCAGTCTAATAAATGAGACAGTATATAAAAAATAATTCTTGGCACTTAATAAATGTTGACTGTCATAATAATATGTGAATTTACATAATATGTGAATTTAATATGTGAATTTAAATTTTATGTGAATTTAAATAGTTTATTTAAATTATTTCTGTTTTATTTCTTTTGCTATCATTAAGATTATTATAAGACCATTCATAAAGCTAAATGCATGTCATGATTTTCTTGCTAGTTTTTTTTAGTGAAATATGAAATCTTTCATATTTCATGATTGTTCCCACTAGCCCAGCAATTTTAGTAAGAGAGATTTTCATATTTCACTGATAAAAATCTACCAAAAAAAAATATCAATTCTGACAAAATGTGGTCCGCTGGAGAAGGGAATGACAAACCAATTCAATATTCTTGCCTTGAGAACCCCATGAACAGTATGAAAAGACAAAAAGGTATGACACTGAAAGATGAACTCCCCAGGTCTATAGGTGCCCAATATGCTACTGGAGAAGAGTGGAGAAATAACTCCAGAAAGGATGAAGAACAGTTCAGTTCGGTCGCTCAGTTGTGTCCAACTCTTTGCGACCCCATGGGCTGCAGCACACCAGGCCTCCCTGTCCATCACCATCTCCCGGAGTTTCCTCAGACTCATGTCCATTGAGTCAGTGAGGCCATCCAACCATCTCATCCTCTGTTGTCCCCTTCTCCTTACACCTTCAATCTTTCCCAGCATCAGGTCTTTTCAAATGAGTCAGCTCTTCGCATCAGGTGGCCCAAAGTACTGGAGTTTCGGCTTCGGCATCAGTCCTTCCAATGAATATTCAGGACTGATTTCCTTTAGGATGAACTGGTTGGATCTTCTTGCAATCCAAGGGACTCTCGAGAGTCTTCTCAATACCATAGTTCAAAAGCATCAATTCTTCGGCACTCAGCTTTCTTTATAGTCCAAATCTCACATCTGTACATGACTACTGGAAAAACCGTAGCTTTGACTAGATGGAACTTGTCGGCAAACTAATGTCTCTGCTTTTGAATATTCTTTATAGGTTGGTCATAACTTTTCTTCCAAGGAGCAAGCGTCTTTTAATTTCGTGGCTGCAATCACCATCTGCACTGATTTTGGAGCCCCAAAAAACAAAGTCAGCCACTGTTTCCACTGTTTCCCCATCTATTTCCATAAGTGATGGGACCAGATGCCATGATCTTAGTTTTCTGAATGTTGAGTTTTAAGCCAACTTTTTCACTCTCTTCTTTCACTTTCATCAAGAGGCTCTTTGGTTCTTCTTTGCTTAGCCAAAGTGAAAACAATGCCCAGTTGTGGATGTGACTGGTGATGGAAGTAAAGTCCAATTCTGTAAAGAACAGTATTGCGTAGGAGCCTGGAATGTTAGGTCCATGAATCAAGGTAAATTGGAAGTGGTCAAGCAGGAGATGGCAAGAGTGAACATCGACATTTTAGGAATCAGTGGATGGAAATGGGCGAATTTAATTCAGATGACCATTGTATCTACTACTGTGGGCAAGACTCCCTTAGAAGAAATGGAGTGGCCCTCACAGTCAACAGAAGAGTCCGAAATGCAGTACTTGGGTGCAATCTCAAAAGCAACAGATTGATCTCTGTTTGTTTCCAAGGCAAACCATTCAATATCACAGTAATCCAAGTCTGTGCCCCAGCCACTAATGCTGAAGAAGCTGAAGTTGAATGGTTCTGTGAAGACCTACAAGACTGCCTAGAACTAACATGCAAAAAAGATGCCCTTTTCTTCATAGGGGACTGGAGTGCAAAAGTAAGAAGTCAAGAGATACCTGGAGTAATAGGTGGCCTTGGAGTACAAAATGAAGCTGGACAAAGGCTAACAGTTTTTTGAAGAGAACGCACTGGTCATAGCAAACACCCTCTTCCAATAACACAAGAGACGACTCTACACATGGACATCACTGGATGGTCAATACCAAAATCAGATTGATTATATTCTTTGCAGCCAAAGATGGAGAAGCTCTATACAGGCATCAAAAACAAGACCAGGAGCTGACTGTGGCTCAGATCATGAATTCCTTATTGCAAAATTCAGATGAATTTTGAAGAAAGTAGGGAAACCTCTAGACCATTCAGGTAAGACCTAAATCAAATCCCTTAGGATTATACAGTGGAAGTGACAAATAGATTCAAGGGATTAGATCTGATAGAGTACCTGAGGAACTATGGATGGAGGTTCATGACATTGTACAGGAGATAGGCATCAAGACCATCCCCAAGAAAAAGAAATGAAAAAAAGGCAAAATGGTTGTCTGCGGAGGCCTTACAAATAGCTGAGAAGAGAAGCTTAAGGCAAAGGAGAAAAGGAAAGATACACCATCTGAATGCAGAGTTCCACAGAATAGCAAAGGAGAGATAAGAAAGCCTTCCTCAGCGATCATTGCAAAGATACAGGAAAACAATAGAAGGGGAAAAATCTCTTCAAGAAAATTAGAGATACCAAGGGAACATTCATGCAAAGATGGGCACAATAAAGAACAGAAATTGTATGGACTTAACAACAGAAGCGGAGAAGGCAATGGCACCCCACTCCAGTACTCTTGCCCGGAAAATCCCATGGATGGAGGAGCCTGGTAGGCTGCAGTCCATGGGGTCACTGAGAGTTGGACGCGACTGAGCGACTTCACTTTCACTTTTCACTTTCACATATTGGAGAAGGAAATGGCAACCCACTCCAGTGTTCTTGCCTGGAGAATCCCAGGGACGGGGGAGCCTGGTGGGCTGCCGTCTATGGGGTCGCACAGAGTCGGACATGACTGAAGCGACTTAGCAGCAACAACAGAAGCAGAAGATATTAAGAAGAGGTGGCAAGAATACACAGAAGAACTATACAAAAAAGATCTTCATGACCCAGATAACCACCATGGTGTGATCACTCACCTAGAGCCAGACATCCTGGAATATGAAGTCAAAGGGGCCTTTGGAAGCATCACTACAATGTTAGTGGAGGTGATAGAATTCCAGTTGAGCTATTTCAGATCCTAAAAGCTGATGCTGTGAAAGTGCTGCACTCAATATGCCAGCAAATTTGGAAAACACAGCAGTGGCCACAGGACTGGAAAAGGTCAGTTTTCATTCCCATCCCAAAGAAGGGCAATGCCAAAGAATGTTCAAACTACCGCACAACTGCACTCTTCTCACACGCTAGCAAAGTAATGCTCAAAATTCTCCAAGTCAGGCTTCAACAGTATGTGAACCATGAAATTCCAGATGTTCAAGCTGAACATCCTGGCAGAGGAACCAGAGATCAAATTGCCAACATCTGTTAGATCATCAAAAAAGAGAGTTCCCCCAAAAAATCTGCTTTATTGACTACACAAAGGCCTTTGACTCTGTGGAACACAATAAACTGGAAAATTCTTAAAGAGATGGGCATACCAGACCACCTGACCTGCCTCCTGAGAAATCTATATGCAGGTCAAGAAGCAATAGTTAGAACTGGACATAGAGCAACAGATTGGTTCCAGACTGGGAAGGGAGTACGTCAAGGCTGCATATAGTCAACTGCTTATTTAACTTATATGCAGAGTACAGCATGCGAAATGCCAGGCTGGATGAAGCACAACGTGGAGTCAAGATTGCTGGGAGAAATGTTGATAACCTCAGATATGCAGATGACACCACCCTTATGGCAGAAAGCGAAGAAGAACTAAAGAACCTCTTGATGAAAGTGAAAGGGGAGAGGAAAGATTTGGCTCAAAACTCAACATTCCAAAAATTAAAATCATGGCATCTGTTCCCATCACTCCATGGCAAATAGATGGAGAAACAATGGAAACAGTGACAGACTTTATTTTCTTGAGCTCCAAACACTGGTTGGTGACTGCAGCCACAAAATCAAAAGACCCTTGCTCCTTGGAAGAAAAGTTATGACCAACCTAGACAGCATATTAAAAAACAGAGGTTACTTTGCCAACAAAGGTCTGTATAGTCAAAGCTTTAGTTTTTCCAGTATTCATGGATCGATGTGAGAGTTGGACCATAAAGATAGCTGAAAGTGAAAGTGGTTTAGTCATTTCCAACTCTATGTGACCCTGTGCACTATAGCCTACCAGGCTCCTTCGTCCATGGGATTTTCCAGGGAAGAGTACTAGAGTGAGTTGCCATTTCCTTCTCCAGTGGATCTTCCCGACCCAGGGATCGAACCTGGGTCTCAGGCAGATGCTTTACCATCTGAGCCACCAGGGAAAGTTAAAGATAGCTGAGCGCTAAAGAATTGATGCTTTTGAACTGTGGTGTTGGAAAAGACTCTTAAGAGTCCCTTGGGCTGGTCAAACCAGTCAGTCCTAAAGGAAATCAGTCCTGAATATTCATTGAAAGGGCTTATGCCGAAGCTGAAGGTTTAATACTTTGGCCACTTGATGCAAAGAACTGACTCATTTGAAGAGACCCTGATGCTGGGAAAGATTGAGGGCAGGAAGAGAAGGGGACGATAGAGGATAAGATGGTTGGATGGCATCACCGACTCGATGGACATGAGTTTAAGCAAGTTCCGGGAGTTGGTGATGGACAGGAAAGCCTGGTGTGCTACAGTCCATGGGTTCAAAGAGTCAGACATGACTGAGTTACTAAACTGAACTGAATCCCAGATAGCACAATGGTAAGGAATCTGCCTGCCAATGCAAGAGATGTGAATTCCATCTCTGGGTCTGTAAAGTCCCCTGGAGTAGGAAGTGGCAACCTGCTCCAGTATTCTTGCCTGGAAAACTCCATAGACAGAGGAGCCTTGCAGGCTACAGTCCATGGGTTTTGCAAAGAGTCGACATAATTGAGCACACATATGCACACACATTCTAAGTGCTATACCTACATTTATTCCTTTGAGTCTCACCATTCAGATACATGTAATTATTGTATTTTACATATTGGGTACCAGGGAGGTTAAGCCTTTTGGCCCAGACTTTATTTTCTTGGGCTCCAAAATCACTGCAGATGGTGACTGCAGCCTTGAAATTAAAAGACGGTTGCTCCTTGGAAGAAAGGAGCAAACCTAGAAAGCATATTAAAAAGCAGATTACTTTACCTACAAAGTTCTGTATAGTCAAAGCTATACGATAGTCATGTACAGATAGGAGAGTTGGACCATAAAGAAGGCTAAGCACCTAAGAATTAATGCTTTTGAACTATGGTATTGGAGAAGACTCTTGGGAGTCCCTTGGACTGCAAGGAGATCAGACCAGTCAATCCTAAAGGAAATCAGTCCTGAATACTCATTGGAAGGACTGATGCCGAAGCTGAAGCTCCAATACTTTGACCTCCTGATGTGAAGAGCTGACTCATTATAAAAGACCCTGATGCTGGGAAAAATTGAAGGCAGGAGGAGAAAGGGCAACAGAGGATGAGATGGTTGTATGGCATCATTGACTCAATGGACATGAGTTTGAGCAAGCTCCAGGAGATGGTGATGGACAGGGTGGTCTGGTGTGGTGCAGTCCATAGGGTCGCAAAGAGTTGGACACAACTGAGCGACTGAACAACAGCAACAGCAGTGTTGGAGCCAGGTTTCTAACCTCGGTACTTAGTGTGGCTGCAGAGTCCTTGCTGTTAACCATGTGTTCTTCTCTTTATCCTCTCCTTAAAAGAATGGTAGATTGGTTTCAGACATCTTGGCTGTTGGGATTTCTGTGTTAAGAAGGACTGTGAAATCTTTGATGCTTGATTGTAAGGAGAACTAAAACGAGTATGAAGTCTGCTGTGGACATTGGCTTCATGGGTGGCTGGGGATTTATCATCTGGTTCAGACCATGCATTGATTTTTAAGCTCCACGACTCTAGAATCTGGGCCCCAGGTGGCACAATGCCATGCACATTGCACCCTCCCAGCCCTGTGCACCCCAGCTCTCCCAGTAATACGGCCATCTGAACTTGTACCCCTCCTCCTTGCACACTATCAAACCTGACCAGTCTTCAGAAGGACCCCTTTAAATTCAGCCCACAGTGATCTTTCCACCTCTGAAGCAAGTTTTGTTTTTTTTTTCACTTCTCAGTTAATCGTCATGTATGGTAGTATGACAGTGTTTGTATTGTCATCTGGTACTATTGTTTAAGATTTAATATATAATGGCTTAACTCCTCAACTTGATTAAATGTTGCTTGCCAGCAGGGAACTGTGTCTTCAATGTTTTAAAATTTACTATAGTGCCCTCAGGAAGTATTATATTATCAAGTAATCTTTTATTTCTCTCTTTCAACCTCACTTGCCTGTTGATAATAGAGCTGTTCTCTGAAGTTCAAACATACCTAGCTTCACAAACTTAGTCCCTAAAGTATAGATGTGTTTTGCAAGAAGGTGGATGGTCCATAGTCAAGCTGTTGGATTATATGCATTATATTGAGATAATTGCTTCTGATTTTCTGTCTGAAACTTCAAAACATGCTGTTGCATCTTTTTAAAATCTTGATTTCCCTGGTTGGTTGCTTATCCTGCTTACAACCCCCTCCCTTAGGTATGTGACTCACGATTTAAAAGACAGTGTTGTCTGGTAATTAGCTCCATACCTCTCATCACATAGAGATGAGAACTTAAATGCAAGCGTTCTAGCTAAAACTTTCTTCTCTGTATGTTTTCCCACCTGTGAACATGTAGCAACACTGTCCCTTTTGAAGGAAATATCTGTAGTCCACTTCCCACCCCTGTTGGAAATGATTAGTTTGCATATGTCTGTACAAGTGATGAATTTTTTATGAATTTAAATTCTCTTAATTGAAAATTTTATTTTCTATAGTTTCTAGAATGTCGTTTATTTAGTTTCATTGATGCACACATTTGGATGAATGACAATTGAATATTTAATAAAGGTAGTTTCAAGTTTTTAGTAAATAATAATAAAGCCAAATACTGAACACAGGTTAATTGGGTTAAATTCTGACAACCAGTACATCCTTAGGTAATAGGATAGTTATCCATTTTCATGATATGTAATTATTTTTTTAAGGAAACTAGTCATGTTTTAAAGGAATTCATTCCATCCTTACTTCCTTGCCTTAGTAATCCTGAAAAATATGGGTGTGCATTCATTAGGAAGTAGATCTGAGAAACAGATTTTAAAGCATTCTTTTTTTTAATTTTTTTTTTTATTGAAAGATAATTGCTTTACAGAATTTTGTTGTTTTCTGTCAAACCTCAACCTGAATCAGCCATAGGTATACATATATCCCCTCCCTTTTGAACCTCCCTCCCATCTCCCTCCCCATCCTACCCCTCCAGGTTGATAGTAAAACATTCTTCTGTTGGCTAAGTAGGAGGTTTTAAAATCCTATTGGTATTACTATATATATTTCAGCAGTATCAGAAACTTTGCAACTTATAGTATAATTGAGTTACTAAAGAAATTTTTTAAAGCCCATATGCCTTTGGATTGATTATAATACTCTGTTTATGAAGCACAGCTGTAATTCTCTGGTCTATTAAGCTAAGTGTAATTTTTCATCCTGTTGAACAACTTACAATTTATAGGAAAAAAAGTTTTAAAATTTACTGATGAAAGTAAGATCTCTGGGACTTCCTTGGAGATCTGTCAATATTTGATTTTAGTAATATCTGTCCTACTGACATTGTAAACTGAAACCTATGTGTAAAATTACAACTCGTAATGTATAAAGTCCCTGTTTTTCCCAAGCATTTTTTTTAACCTGGCTTAGTTTTCATTCCAGTCCCAAAGAAAGGCAATGCCAAAGAATATTCAAACTACCGCACAGTTAACCATACTTACTTCAGATTAAACTAAAATTTTTACTCTAAAATCTATCCTGTATACAAAGGTATGTATGATGTAGATGACATTTTACAGAGTTTTAATAAAAAAATGAATCTGTCTGTCCCAATCTCCTATCTCAAGAAATGTGATGACAGCTTCTGAGATGCCCATGGCTTTTCCCTGCCAGAGGAAACCATCATCCTAAATTATTAAATACTATTCTGTTCCTTTTCCTTAAGGTTTTCCACTTTTTTATTTCTCATTTAGTATACATTTTCCTAGTGTTTCCTGTTTTTGAGTTTTATGTGAATGGAGTTATACTGTATATATGTATTCTTCTTAGACTTGTTTTGTTGTTGTTCATCATTATGGTTTTGAGATTTCATTCATGTTGATACTATTATCTGAGGTATATTCATTTTTACTACTATGTGATAATTCTTTTATATGAATATACTAGAATTTATCCATTTTATTGCTGTTGGACACTTAGGTTTGCTGTTAAGAAAATGCTGCTGTAAATATTCTTGTACATGGTTTCTGGCAGATGTGCAAAAGGTTTCCCAGGTTATATATATACTTTGAGGTAGAATTTTGGGGTCTTGGATATATACACTGTCAATTTTACTTGGTAATGGCAAAAAAAAAAAAATCTCGTAAACAGTTGTACATTACGCCAAATAAAGAATTCAAGAGGAACAGGTTTGTGAGAAGATGGAAAAACCAAATAATAAGTTCTGTTTCATGTATTTTGAGGTTAGCAATTTGTTAGAAATTTTGAGCAGCCATTTGAAATGTATTTATAGTTTGTAGCTCCACTCATCTTTGTTTTTTCCTGGGTTGACTCATTCAGGTGTCTCATCTTTACCTTCTCCTTGGAGTGATCTTATAAAAACTGTTACATTATCACAGCATAAAAATTATTTGATCATAATAGGAGATGTGTTCAGTTTTTATACCTTCAGTCTCAGGCTGTCATATGCAGCCTTTTTATTTTTATAGACTTCAAAACATAGAGCTATGTTGAGCTAGTACAGGGATGATGTAAATGAGAAGTGAAGAGAGGGTCCTGTTATTATACGAGCAAACATGCATTCTAGGTAGCTGTTAGCAAGGGGAAGAAAATAAGAAAAAGGGGGATGCAAGCTAAAACAAGCAGACTGGCAAGTAAATAAGTAAATAAACACAACTCTCTTTTGGAACCATTTAGTACTGAAGCAAATAGCATTATGTATTAATAGCCCCTGATGATTTCACTGTATTGTAGCATAACTCTGTAATTGGTGTTCATAATGTTAATTCTAAATAATCTTTATTCGTCATTTGAGAAGGTGCAACAACGCACATTTAGAAGAAGTGGTGAACCCTTAGTACTCTAGAATCAATTCCTGATGATTCTTAATAGCAGAAATTTTGTTGTTTATATGTAGTGTGGTATGTTTGCCTATCACCTGAAAAAATGATCTATTGATAATCTCTCAAAATTCTACAGGAAAAAAATGGGTGGTGTAGATTGTTCTACTGACTGAATTGGATTTATTAAAATGAAAAAATGGAAGTGGTTTTTATGCTTCATTGTCAGAAGAATAAGGCTGCTGTGAACATTCGTGTTCATTTCTTTGGGACAGATGCCCAGGAATGCAGTTGGTTACATGTGAGGGTATATTTAATTTTTAAAGAAACTTGCAAACCATTTTCCAAAGTGGTTATGCCAGTTTATATTCTCAACGGCAGTGTATGAAAGATCTGTTTTCTTCACATTCTTGTCAGCACTTGGTATTGTCACTATTTTTTATTTTAGCTGTTCCAGTAGGTGTGTTGGTAGTATCTCAGCATAGTCTTTTGTTTTTTTTCTTTCTGTTTTTGGCTGTGCCACACAGCAGAGATTTAACAGAAGACAGCAGATTAAATACATTGAAAGCAGATTATAGCAGTCTGTGAATGTCTTCCTAAAGAATTTGGACTTCATTTTGTACATAATTGGAAATCATTGAAAAATTTTAAAATGTACTTATATTTTTATTGTTTTAGTAAGTTTTTAGGGTTGTGCTATGAATATTTTAGAACATTTCATCACCACGCCAAATTTACTACTCCTACTCCTTGCTGTAGGCAACTACTGCTTTGCTTTCTTGGTATCTCAATTTGCCTTTTCTGAAGATTTTATATATATGGGATCATACAGTATGAAGTATTTTTCATCTGGCTTCTTTTATTTAGCATATTTTGAGGTGCATTCATTTTGTAACATGTATCAGTATTTTGTTCCTTTTTATTACCCGATAATATTCCACTGTTTGATGATGCCACCTTTTGGTTATCCATTCACCAGCTAATGGACACTAGGATTATTTCCAGTTCTTTGCCATTATGAGGAATGCTGCTGAGAACATTTGTATATGTCTTTTTGGGGATAGGTGGCCCATGGTATGTGGGATCTTAGTTCCCTGAACAGGAATGGAATCCACACCCCCTGCAGTGGTAGCTCAGAGTCTCAACCACTGGACTGCCAGGGAAGACCCTGTATACAAGTCTTTAAAGTGAAAGTTGCTCAGTTGTGTCCAACTGTTTGCAACTCCTTGGACTGTAGCCCTCCAAGCTCCTCTGCCCATGGAATTCTCCAGGCCAGAATACTGGAGTGGGTAGCCGCTCCCTTCTCCAGGGGATCTTCCCAACCCAGGGCTCAAACCCAGGTCTCCTGCATTGCAGGTGGATTCTTTACTGTCTGAACCACCAGCGAAGCCCTATGTAAGTCTTTATATAGACACTTATTTTCATTTCTCTTGCATAGTTTCCTATGGGGCGAATTTTGGATCTTGTGGTTTATGCTTACATTTAACTTTTTAAGAAATTGGCAAGCTCTTCTCCAAAGTGGCTGCATCATTTTACAGCAATGTATGGGAGTTCCAATTTCTCCATGTCTTTACCAGCATTTAATGTTGTCTGTCATTTTGGGAATAGCCATTATAGTGGGTATGTAGTGATATCTCATTATAGATTTCATTTGTGTTTCCTAGTGACTTAGAATGTTTATAATCTTTTCATGAAGCATGGTTGTATTTTACAAACGTGAGTGCAGTGCAAGAGGTAAGGATGGAGATGTGCTCCACAAAAGATGACAGACTGCACTAGATGTGTGTAGAGTTGAGGGAGACAGATTTCAAAAATATATCAGAATTAGAACAGGCAGCATGTAATAACTGCCTTGTATAATAAATAAAGCAGAGGGACGTGGGACTAGTGACCCAAAGATTTTCATCATTGACAGTTAGGTAGATGGTGTTTTCATTAGCCAGAAAATCAAGTATGGGTACATAAACAATTTTTTTTTTTTTGCTGGTAGGTGATCGTTTTTATATTCTGTTCTCTTGATGTATCACTGGAATTAATATTTAATACAGCTGTCTAATAGTTTAGAAATACGTATCTAGTTCAAAAGAAGGATCTGGATTGAAATATAAATTTGGGAGAGTTACCACTGTATAAATAACAGCTGAATTCATTGAAGTAAATAGTGTATCTATTCCTAAATGGCTGTATCCACTGTGTTACATTTGGTCATTGAAAACTGCATAAATAATAAAGGGGTAAATTTTGTTGTTGTTGTTCAGTCGCTAAGTCATATTCGACTCTCTGAGACCCCATGGACTGGAGCACTCCAAGCTCTTCCACTGTCTACCGGAGTTTGCTCAAATTCATGTCCATTGAGTCAGCTATCTAACCATCTTATCCTCTGCCACCCCTTTCACCTTTTGCCTTCAATCTGTCCCAACATCAGGCTCTTTTCCAGTGAGTCGGGTCTTCAGATCAGATGACTAAAGTATTGGAGCTACAGCTTCAGCAACAGTCCTTCCAGTGAATATTCAGGGTTGGTTTCCTTTAGGATTGACTAGTCTGATCTCCTTAAGATCCAAGTTAATAAAATGATTCTAGGATTATTTCATTCAGGTATAGAAGCATCAAAATTTTAGAGAATCAAAATTCTCCAAGCTCGGCTTCAAAAGTACATGAACTGAGAACTTCCAGATGCTCCAAGCTCGATTAAGGAAATGCAGAGGAACCGGAGAGCAAATTGCCAACATCTGTTGGATCATAGAAAAAGCAAGAGAATTCCAGAAAAACATCTACTTCGGCTTTATTGACTACATCAAAGCCTTTGACGCTGTGGATCACAACAAACTGGAAAATTCTTAAAGAGATGGGAATACTAGATCACCTGACCTGCCTCCTGAGAAACCTGTACACAGGTCAAGAAGCAACAATGAGAACCGGACATGGAACAACGGACTGATTCCAAATTGGGAAAGGAGTATGTCAAGGCTATATATTGTCACCCTGTTTATTTAACTTATATGCAGAGTACATCATGTGAAATGCCAGTCTGGATGAAGCACAAGATGGAATAATAACCTCACATATGCAGATGATATCACCCTTATGGTTTCCCTGCTGTCTCAGCTGGCAAAGAATCCACCTGCAATGCAGGAGAGCTGGGTTCAATCCCTGGATGGGGAAGATCCCCTGGAGGAGGGCATGGCAACCCACTCCAGTATTCTTGCCTGGAGAATCCCCATGGACAGAGGAGCCTGACAGGCTGCAGTCCATGGGGTCGCTAAGAGTTGGACACGCCTGAGCGACTGAGCTGAACTGAAATAGCATCACCACAGACCCAGGTTTTTTCCATGTTTTAGTGCTGTCATTCCTTTTCTGTTGGGTTGTCCTCTTAGGCTTTCTCTTTCCTCATGGTCCTAAGATGGCTGTCATAGTTCTGCTTAACAATTCAAACCCAAAGTTGCCTGAAAAAAATATGTATTTTCACTTGGGTGTCTTTTTTCATCAGCCCAGGAAAACCTTTCCTAGAACCTCTTCAGCAAACTTGGTCTCTTGTCTTATTGGCCAGAATTGCATCAGATGTTTATTGCTAAAGCATTCATTGGCTGGAGGAATGGAAATTGCCACAGTTGGTTTAGGCTAGAACTTTTTAACCCTGATGTTAAATATCCTTTTGTCTTATCTCTTTTGGAAGAAGCTTTTTTCTCCATGCCTTTTGATTCTCTCCTGTAGATTAGATAGGTAAGTTTTTCTGGACAGCTTAGTTTCATATCACTGAGTTGTTCCTATTCAGTTCTTCAGAGCAACTAATATTTGTTGAAATCGTACTCTATATCATTCAGTCCAGTTCAGTCACTCAGTCATGTCTGACTCTTTGCGACCCCATGAATCGCAGCACGCCAAGCCTCCCTGTCCATCACCAACTCCCGGAGTTTACCCAAACCCATGTCCATCGAGTCAGTGATGCCATCCAGCCATCTCATCCTCTGTCGTCCCCTTCTCCTCCTGCCCCCAATCCTTCCCAGCATCAGGGCCTTTTCCAGTGAGTCAACTCTTCGCATGAGGTGGCCAGAGTATTGGAGTTTCAGCTTCAGTGAACATCCAGGACTGATCTCCTTTAGGATGGACTGGTTGACTAGATGGACCTTTGTTGACAAAGTAATGTCTCTGCTTTTTAATATGCTGTCTAGGTTGGTCATAACTTTCCTTCCAAGGAGTAAGCGTCTTTTAATTTCATTGCTGCAATCACCATCAGCAGTGATTTTGGAGCCCCCCAAAATAAAGTCCGCTGTTTCCCCATCTGTTTGCCATGAAGTGATGGGGCCAGATGCCATGATCTTAGTTTTCTGAATGTTGAGCTTTAAGCCAACTTTTTCACTCTACTCTCTCACTTTCATCAAGAGGCTTTTTGTTCCTCTTCACTTTCTGCCATAAGGGTGGTGTCATCTGCATATCTGAGGACTGTCATTTCTCCCAGCAATCTTGATTCCAGCGTGTGCTTCTTCCAGCCCAGCGTTTCTCATGATGTACTCTGCATGTAAGTTAAATAAGCAGGGTGACAATATACAGCCTTGACGTATTCCTTTTCCTATTTGGAACCAATCTGTTGTTCCGTATCCAGTTCTAACTGTTGCTTCCTGACCTGCATACAGGTTTCTCAAGAGGCAGGTCAGGTGGTCTGGTATTCCCATCTCTTTCAGAATTTTCCATTTCTATATCATTAGCTGTGCTAAATTCTAGGATACAACGAAAAATAAGAAACTTAGAGCTTGGTATGAAAATATGCTTAGGCAGAACAGTGCTATCATAGAATTATACACTAAAGTTCATTTGTATTTGGGGTTTAATGCCATTGTTTATATCTTTAGTTTTATGAGAAAAGGCATCTTAAGTTTCAAAATCAAGCTTATATTCAATTTATAAATGAATTTTTGGAACAGAATCTATTTATAAGTTGACCTTCCCTTTCTGTATTAAGTGGATTACATTCTTTATTATAGAAATGCATTCCAAACTAATCTAGATTATACTGTTAGAGTTGCAGTAAAACTATATTATGGTTTTCTGAAGCATAATGTTTGAGTTTTTCAGTTAATACACCAGAGGTTTTAATAGTGATAATACCTTTAGTTTAAGAGCCCTACTGAGGTATTTCATAAAATGATTATTTTATAATTTTTGATTTTTAAAAAGTTTTTAATTGCAGCTGTGATGTTTATAACAGTACTTGTACAATATGTGGGATCCTTTTTATGAACGCTAAGAGAGGGAAATGAAGAAAGAAGAAATTTGAAGTGGTAGAAGGAAAAATGTATAATCAGTATCTGATTTTGTGAATACTAAGAAATCTACTTTTTGACATCTGGTACACATTGAAAAGCTATCAGCTTCCCTGATAGCTCAGTTGGTAAAGAATCTGCTTGCGATGCAGGAGACTTCGGTTCGATTCCTGGGTCGGGAGGATCTGCTGGAGAAGGGATAGGATACCCACTCCAGTATTCTGGCCTGGAGAATTCCATGGAGTATATAGTCCATGGGGTTGCAAAGAGTTGGACACAGCTGAGCGACTTTCACTTTCACACATTGAAAAACAATCTTAAATTTTGTCTTAGACTGAGTATCAAAACCATGTTTATACTAGTTTTTTTTCAAATCTTATTAATATAGGTGTTAATGGGTAGTGTTCTAATACTTCAAAGATAGCTATAATATCCATAATTGATGTTTGTCACTGATGGATTCTGTGTGGTTAATGATCTTGAAACTATCCCAGTGCTTTAAGATTTAACCACTTTGATAATTTTGAAGAGCTTCAAAACTGAGAGGGATGTGTTCATTTTGATGGCAAAAAGAAAAAGATTTTTGTAAAGGCAATATGGGATTAAAATGAACTTTTCCCATGTTTGCAAATGCTTATTAACTTTGCGGAAATACCTTTGTTAGCTCTGAATTAGAAAGTATTAGAATATATCCAGAAGAATTCGATTTTCATTTATTCTGAGTCATTAAGAAGCTCAAGTGTATTTTTAAAAGAATTACCTTTTCCTTAATGTGTTTTCTAGACCTAAGAAACTTGAAAATTTCAGGCACAAAATCTTTGGTGAAATTAATACTTACAATTGTTTAGTGTTTGGTTTTGACTGGATCCGTTGTCACTGTTAAACCTAGTTCATAGTGCTAAAAGCCTGCCTGTGGCACACCTTTGATTGTCTTTTATTTTCCTGTTAGTAGTAAAGTCAAATCTTATGTGGTTTTCCTTAGCTGGTCTTAAATTCAATCCTTAGAAACTCTTTTCTGAAGTTTATGATTTGTCATGTCTTTGTACATCCGAGAGGATTGAGGGAGATAGATCAGGGTCTTGGACTTTGCAGATAGTATATTTGAAGAGGCTTTTTGATTATATGTATTTTCCTTTTTTAATTAGTTTTAGATTTAGCCTAAAGCTTGTAACTTTTTTTTTCACACCAAGGAAAAAGTGTTGTAATAAATAGTGCTATAATAAACAATGGTTGGTAAGTGGTTTACGTGCTAATTTTATTTATTATTTCATCCATTGGAAATAGCTGGTAGAACTAGAATCAGGCCATATATTTTTAAACATAGTCACTTTGATGGGACTTTAAAACTTTATGAGAATAGGTTAATTTGAGCTTTGTTTAACGTAGTGATTTTCTTCCCTCTCTTCTTCCATACGCCCTTAGGGAAGAATTGGCAAAGAATGGCTTTGGAGGAAAATCTTTATGCCTTTTCTAAAGTGGAAACACAATGCTTTATTATTATTATTATTATTATTACTACTACTACTACTACTACTACTGTTACAAGGTAAATTTGTTAAGACTATGATCATCTCAGAGAGGGGGGAAAATGCTAAATACCAGGTCTCCGTTACTACCCTCCTTTGTTACTCTGAATGATGGTCAAAAGTTTTAGTCATATGAGTACCCTGAAGAATGTTAGGGACCTGGTGAAGTTATAGGTAATTAGTGCATTGGGAGGACTGTTAAAGGCTTCTAAATGCAGACAAAGCATTACTAATTGCTTTCAGGGTCGGTCTGTCTTTAGTTGGACCATGAAAGATTTAGCATGGCCCTATGGCAGCCTGTCTGCTGAGTGGAGACTCTTGTCTTTAAGAAAGGCTATCTGATATGCTGGACCGTTTCAAGTTGCCCCAGTTTACATGAATTTAGTCATTATTGCCAAGACTGCTAAACCTCAGTGTGACACAAATGATACTTCTAAATGAACTTGAAGACAAAGGCGTTTTGACCTTGCAGTGGGACATAAGTAATGTTCTTACAGCTTAAAATTTTTCTTTTTACAATAGGAAACAGAATACTGTGCTATTTGAAGTTTCAGTTAAAAAATACATTCGATGAAATCATTTTTGTGATCCCTAAATAAGCAGCTCACCTGTCTTTAAATAAATTAAAGATTTTAGTAGCTTCCTTCTTTTATATTTATGAACATTGTCTCTTAAAGCAGTAGGTTGCTAATGTAGTTGAAACCTATGCCATGGATGTAGAACTAGCAGCGCAATTAGTTCTTGACCCTCACTGTTCCTAATATTCTAGGTTGAAGTTTGCCTGAAATTAAAACTGCTAACTGAGACTTTGTGATAAAATTGAAATACTAGCTGGGTGATCAAATATATTTTTTCTCAAGTAGGAATCCTAATATTGTAGAGTTGTAAATTTTAGTGCTGCTTCTGATGTTCTTGTTTTTCAATTTGAAATGTGATTTTTTTTCCCCCCACAAAAGCTTATTAGGCTGATACAGAAATTCACATGTGAGTAGTTTTTTCCACAGAACTGTTATGTTATAAAGTTGAAAATACTCAAAATTTAGAACATCTTTGAGCAAAGGTTTGTAAAGTGATAGTTTCTAAAGTACCATAGAACTTTACATTAAAAATGTATAGTTTTATGCATAATAAAATTTTAGTATTTCTTCTACATGTGTTATTCTGATAAATAAACATTCTTTCAGTCTTAAATATATTCTTTTTTTCTAAACAGATTTATGAAAATATGCATCAGTTTAATACTGTCTTGGAATTCATGAGATGGAAGCATAGGTCAAAGCTGTTTGAAGAAAATTGGAAGTACAGTTTTATCTAGCCACATCTCTGAGGTAAGAAAAAGACTTTAAGAATATAATTAATGTGAAAATTCTCATTTCTTAGCAATTAAAAATCATCCTATTTTATCACTGCAACTTTGTTATCTTCTTTATTCTTGAATCACTTTCCTTATGAGTTCTTAAGTAGTTACATTTTATCTCCTTATAAATGTTGAACCTCTTCAGGAGTAAAAAGTATTTATTACTAATATAGCTCTCTTTATTCTAATTGGAGAAAATAAGCATTAAATGATGTATATAATTACTTCTTTCTTCTGAGGATGACAAAACAGGTTAGAATAGAAGATTATATTAAACTGACTGTTTACATTATTCTGAAGTTTTCACATATTTAGAATTTAGGATAAAATTGTTACTTTGAATAATAGATCTTTGGAGATAGAATTTATTGAAAGAAGTGGAAACTGCAGTAACATCAGGGACAGGGGAGAAGCTGTCTAAGCAGCTCCATTCTAAGACAATGCATATAGAGAAATCAAGTTCATTATTTTCAAATCCATAGAGACTCAGATTATCAATAAAAGGTTTAATCCTTTAGGGATCTGTATTTTAAACAAACAAACAGGTAGAACACATATATACATGTGTTATACTTTTTGCTCTTTAAATAGTAGATTTTGCTACTATTTGCTACTATACTTTTTCCTCTTTAAATAGTAGGTTTTGCTCACTGCTTCCTTATAGCATTCATTCATCCTCCTGTCCCTTCCAAGCTGGTCTGTTTGCTCTTTTGAGAAATAGTTAGGATGTTCTAATTGTCTTTTGTCTTTTGTTAGGTTTCACTCTTTGATCACTGTGTTAGTTGCCATTTTTCCTTTCATGAAATACTGGTAGCTTCTATAACCCTGAGCTTTTCTAGTTCTACTTCTTTAGTTACTCCTTCAAATTTTTTTTCTTTTTCCTCCTATTTTTGTTTGAAGAATAGTTGTCCTCCTATTACTAAATAATGACCTTCCCTAAGATTTTATCTTTGAAATTCTTTTTTTAATGTCTTTCCTAATTTCTTGATTTCAGCAATTACCTCTAAAATGATCTTTCTCAACCTCATATCTCTGCTATGACAGTATTCTAAGCTTCAGCACATATTTTCAACTGCTTGCTTCGCGCACCGTGTTCCCACTTCTGTTACTAGATCTTTGTCACCTGTGCTCACAGTCTCAGTGCAGAATCGGATTCTTTATCTTTTCCTTCCTACTCTTGGTCAGAGATCAGGTCCTTTCAGCTTTACCTCTGTATCATGAATGTTTTCATCATCTCTTTTCTAATTCTCTCATCATCATCCAAGTTTAAGTTCTTCAGCATTTCACCTAAAATATTGAAGGACTCTTCCCACTTAGTGCGTCTTTTTTTCTATCTACCGATTGCTAACAGCTTATATTTTCTAAAAGGTATAATTCTGCCTGTACTGTCAGTAGCTCTTTTTTAGCCTATCAAAGTAAGGACAAACTCCTCTAATAAGAAAGTCTCTCAACAGTATAGCATTAAGTGACAGCTTTGCTTACATCCATCCACTTCTTTCTCTCCTTAAACACTTACTAAACACCTATTCTACACCAGGAACTGTATTAGGTGCTGAGAATATGAAATCTTCAGTAAAAATGAGTTCCTTACTTTACTCTCAAAGAATAATCTGTTTAGAGATGAGTACACAAAGTTAATGCAATTTGAAAAGTGTTGTATGAGATTGGGAAAGTATGTTGGTATCATCTAGAAGGACTCCACCAATATTGTTAGAGGAGAGAATTGTCAAAGTGGCTTCACATAGGAAATGGTGTTTGAGTGGAGTCTTAAAGGATGAGTAGAAGATTGCTGGCACTTCCCAGCAATCTTGGAAAAGAATTGCCTTACCAGTTGGCTCAGTGGTAAAGAATCCACCTGCTGTGATGTAGGAGACACAGGTTTGATCCCTGGGTCAGGAAGATCCCATTGAGGAGGAAATGACAACCCATTCCAGTATTCTTGCCTGGAAAGTCCCATGGACAGGGGAAGCAGAGGAAGCTTGAAATGTATAGAATGTACAAAAGACAGAGGAAGTAATTTTGTGTGATTTGAATTCAGGATGTGAGCGAGGGTTTGAGTGACAAGGCTGAAAGAGAGCTTGTTTGTGAAGAACTCTGGATGCCATGGTAGGGAGTTTAGACTTCATTTTGTGAGTAGTTGGCAGTCTCTAGAAAGTTTAACAGAGGTATTTTGAATCATAATTGTGTTTTGTTACAATTAATATGGCAGTGATGTGAATGATAGTTTGGAAGGGGGAGATACCAAAAGCCAAGAGACAATTAGGATACTCTTAATTGTTTCAGTCAAGAAGTAATGAGAATTTTAAGGTAGGGATCTTATCTGAAGTTGCAAAAACCTCTAAGCATTGATTATTCAGCAAATATTTAATTTTCTTCTTCATACCCCTTTGCATGTATGATACTCTTCAGCTGATGATTTAAAATTGACCTGTGTTTTTCTTCCTTCTGCTCATATATTTTTTTCCAGGCTTGTTTTTCCCTATTCTTCTAGTTTAAGGCCCCAGAGCACTAATTTTTGTTCTACAGAATATTACTTTTGGGGCGCTCCTGTTGATCTGTGTAACTACAGTCACAAAGGAGAAATCAAAATATAAAGAACTTGGTCCTCATGTTAGAGAAATGAAGTGAGGACTTAGGGAGCTTGTAAGGTTGTAGGAGTCATTAGGCTTGAGGTAATAGAATTCAGTCAGAGTGATGATAGCAGAAATAGAAAAGAAAAACTGGAGTAGGTATGTTGTGAAGGAAGAAGGGATACTGATTTGTGACTGGATGTTGCAAATAGATAATGATGCCCACGTTTTTTATCTGGATAGCAGGGATAATAATGTTGGGCATAGTGAAGAGCAAACAGAAGTAATTCTTTGAATCTAGTTGAATCCGAGTTTCCTGTTTCAAGAAACATACAGTGATGTTCTGCTGTATTGCTGGTCTCTTCATTTGTTTACATATAACAGATACTTTTGCACATTGTTTTTCAAGCCTTAGCATACTGAAAAGGAGATATTATTAAAAAAGAAAGGAAAGTATTGCCTCTTTTAGAAGAGTAGTTTGAAGAGAGATAAATAGTAGTCCGCACATGTTTATCTTCTCTTACACTTTAATGCTATGTAAGATTTAGTAAAATATAAAAATGTTTGAAGTATTTCTGCAGGTCTAATTCTGATACTGTTACTGAAAGATGGTATCTCATTTATTAGAATTTATTCCTAAATGAATGGAGACCTGTGAAAATACTCATTAAGCAGAGTTTGATTGTTCCATATTAATATATGTTAGTATGATTATGTCCTTAGAGAAATACCTTATAGTGAGATAATGCTACCTCATAATATTAAACTGACTAGTTTTAATGCTTTTATTAAGTTCTTTTCAACTCTTAATTGATGGTTGATTTAGGACTTTGCAATAATCAGAAATATTTCAACATGGTATATTGAAAATAAAGTTGTCAGTCTCAGTTGCCCAGTCTCTTCTTTTTTTTTAATCTTTAAATTTTTTAAAATGTACCAGTCATCTTTCATTGGACATTAATTCTCAATTAGGATGTAAAAGGATTCAGCAGATATCAAGTTCCTCAAAGAGAGGTACAGGGCAAAGATGGTCATGGTAAGAAATGCAGAGTGCCCCCTTCACGCTGGGCCCTCATCAGTGGTTCTTAGGTATCTGTTCATATTTGAGTTTCTTGTAAGAAACACAGTGGTTGAAAAGCATGTCAGCTGCTAGCACCATAGAAACCCCAAGGGTGCTCCCTTTGTTACACTGATTACTTGTTGTTATACCCGGAGTTACCTCTTTGAAATGCTCTGAGGGTGCTTTTGGGGGTAAAATCTTCATCAGTATCCAGTTTGGCAGCTCCTTTTTTGACATCTGTGAATTTCTTCTTCACTGGTACATCTAACACCATCTTGGTGTCTTAGAAGTTCATTGTCACCCAATCTTTTCTAAAAGTTCTGCTTAGTTAGAAGCTCCCTATTCTGATTTTCAGCTTAGCCTTTCCTCTGTTAGCTGAATTCCCTTTAAATGAATTGTGTTTTTTTTTAGGCTCATTCCAAAATTTTGGGTTCTGGCTTTAGGCATCTATTCAGGGACAAACTAGTAGGTATGAAAGGCAGAGTTGTTTCTATCCTGTGGACCGATAACAAAGGGACCAACAAATTGTTACCCATTCCTTGAAGCTCTGGGAGGAGTCCTCAGTGCTTCTAAGCCCTCCCAACTGCAAGATCTGTTAGCAGTGTGGCAGATGACAGTTGCTTCTAGGTCTGCTAGAGATTTATTTTTTAGATGGAGCACCCTTTAGAGGGCCCTACATTGCACTAAAGCAGTTGCTGTTCCCAGCGTGAAAATGAGCTTCATCTTTACTGTTGATCTCTCCTTCGAGGCCATTGAAAATGTTTTCCCACACCTACTGTTTTCTTTAGAGAAATCTACAACTCGTAGTCTCAGAAACATCCTACAGGTCTTGCCCTCAGGCTTTTTGGTTATTGTGCTCCTCCTGAAGGGGAGACAGAGACAGTTTATTCTCATTCTCTTCAGTTCAGACTGCCTCCTCATAATGAAGACACCTTAATTCTTTTCTTAATTTACGTTTGGTTTATATTCTCCTTGCTTACTTATTTGATCATTCTCCAGTTTGGATGCTTTTAGATTCAGGTAGTGGTTTGTGTTATTGCAGCTGCATATGATACTGTGGGAAGAGCATGCCACAAGATTACCAGTAGCATCTTTTTATAGTGGCTCAGACGGTGAAGAATCTGCCTGCAATGTGAGAGACCTGGGTTCAATCCCTGGTTCAGGAAGATTCCCTGGAGAAGTGAATGGCTACCCACTCTAAGTATATTCCTTTTTTCCCCCTCCCAGTCTAGAATTCTTGCCTGGAGAATTCCATGGACAGAGGAGCCTGGTGCGACAAGGTCCATGGGGTTGCAAAGAGTCAGACACGATTGACTGACTAAAACTTTCACTTTCATAGTGACATTTCAATTCCTGTCTTTATCCTCCATCCTAATACTTCTCTCCTGTTCCACTGTTTTATATTTTCAATGGTTTGTAAGGTAATTTCCAATATAGGTGTCTCAGAAATTCTAGTTTAATTTCTGAGTTCATCTACTTCCTTCCTTTCCTCCCTCTCTTCCACTTTCCCATCTATTTTTTTTCTTTTGTGATTAAGTGTTAGAGGAGCTCTAATTGTCTCTTTTCAGAACAGTTTTAAAAAAATTTTTACAGATTACTATAAATGAGACATGCATAAGTTCTTATATACAATTCTGAACAGTATGTACCAAAGCCTAAGGCACTCTTCACTATCCTCATCCCATTCCCCTCCTTACCACGCTCCCCTCCACCCAATTGGCATCTCACTGACCTTTAGATTACCATCAGGCTATTGATTTTTAGGATATATTTTTATAAAATTACACATAATGAGAATACTTGCCTCAAAGTCAGTGTGAGGATTAAATGAATTAGTACATGTCAAGTATGTATAACATGTTAGATTTCTTACTTAATAGTATAAAAACAGTATTGTAAGAAAAAGTAAGTAAACTTAGAGCAAAAATAGTTCAAAATATGAAATAAACCAGAAATATTGGGAAAAGGGGTTTTTTTTGAGTATCCTGAGGTTCCTATTTCATGACTGAAATCTAAATTTCTTTTCTCTACCATCTAGAAATCACCAGAAGATGGTGATACGGGGAGCAAAGTTCCTGAGCTAGTACTAGGATTGTTGCCTTAGTAGTAGCTGGCAGTAGGTTTGGAGATGCATTGGTAGATGTCGGTATACTTATAAAGAACTTCTAGAGTTTATTATGTGATTTTATAGTTGATTTAACTCCCCAATTATGTTTCCCTTAAGATACTAATATTTTTATTCCTTTCATTCACTTATTGAACACTTACTGTTTTGCTCAGTAACATGCTAGAAAATAGAGATTACAAGTGCTGCAAGATAAGTCAGAAAACATCTCCTGATTAAATAAGTGTTACGAGAGGAAGGATCATGTTTGTTTCATTTACTATTGTATAATCGGTATGAAGCAAATACCAAATAATTAATAAATACTTTATGAATGAGTGTTCATTGAGAGCTATGGTACAGCTGTGCTTCATGTTCTAGGTACACTAGAAGTACAGATGGGCCAGTTCACTCAGCCTGATATGTAGGAATCAGGGATTGCTTACACAGATGATGAGTAGAACAGGTCTGAAGAGTGAATTTTAGTTAACCTGGTGCGAAACAAAGGGAAGAACAAAAATAATGTGCAAAGGAGTCTAAAAGGGATGCCTGTAAATATAGAGGCTTCAGTGACCTCACTATAGTTGGATCATTGAGAGGGTATGAGAAGTGAGTGGGAGGATGGCGTTAGAAAGCCTGGCAGAAGCCCGATCATAACAATTCTTCTTATGTCTTGGTAATTTCATCCTATGAAATGAGAATTTTCATAGATTTCTTTTAAAAGCAGAGAACATGACAAGGTCATTTAGTTTTAAAAGTTGTAAATTGAAATGTTAGTCATTCAGTCATGTCCAACTCTGCTTGACCCCATGGACTGTAGCCCAATAGGCTCCTCTGTCCATGGAATTCTCCAGGCCAGAATACTGGAGTGGGTTGCCATTCCCTTCTCCAGGGGATATGCTCGACCCAGGGATTGAACCCAGGTCTCCCACATTGCAGGCAGACTCTTTACCGACTGAGCCACCAGGTAAGCCCTTTTTAAAGGTTGGGTTTGGTTTAGAAGTTAACATTTTATTAACACTTATTCACTAGGCTGTACAGTTCAAATGATCATAGCCATATTTTTTTGTCAACCAATACATTTAAGTTAAAACTGAATGACAAACAGTATATACAGACATGCATTTGGAGACTCAAAAATGTACCTCTGTGAATCCCACAGGTCAAAAATAAAATGATAATGCAAGTCAGAAAACACCTTGAACTAAACAATAAAGAAAATTAGGACATATTAAACTTGTGTGACATGTTGAAGGCTTACATTCAGTTCATTCAGTCATGTCTGACTCTTTGCAACCCCATGGACTGCAGCACGCCAGGCCTCCCTGTCCATCACCAACTCCCAGAGTTTACTCAAACTCATGTCCATCTAGTTGGTAATGCCATCCAACCATCTCATCCTCTGTCATCCCCTTGTCCTCCCACCTTTGGTCGTTCTCAGCATCAGGGTCTTTTCAAATGAGTCAGTTCTTCACATCAGGTGGCCAAAGTATTGGAGTTTCAGCTTCAGCATCAGTTCTTCCAATGAATATTCAGGACTGATTTTCTTTAGGATGGACTGGTTTAATCTCCTTGCAGCCCAAGGGACTCTCAAGAGTCTTCTCCAACACCATAGTTAAAAAGCATCAATTCTTCAGCGCTCAGCTTTCTTTATAGTCCAACTCTCACATCCATACATGACTACTGGAAAAACCATAGCTTTGACTAGACGGACCTTCAGCCACTGTTCCCCATCTATTTGCCATGAAGTGATGGGACCAGATGCCATGATCTTAGTTTGCTGAATGTTGAGCTTTAAGCCAACTTTTTCACTCTCCTCTTTCACTTTCATCAAGAGGCTCTTTAGTTCTTCTTTGCTTTCTGCCATAAGGGTGTCGTCATCTGCATATCTGAGGTTATTGATATTTCTCCCAGCAGTCTTGATTCCAGCTTGTGCTTCATCCAGCCCAGCATTTCTCATGATGTACTCTGCATATAAGTTAAATAAGCAGCGTGACAATATACAGCCCTGATGTACTCTTTTCTCAATTTGGAACCAGTCTGTTGTTCTATGTCCAGTTCTAACTGTTGCTTCCTGACCTGCATACAGATTTCTCAAGAGGCAGGTCAGGTGGTCTGGTATTCCCATCTCTTTAAGAATTTTCCAGTTTGTTGTGATCCACACAAAGGCTTTGGCATAGTCAATAAAGCAGAAGTAGATATATTAAAAGATTAAAATATTAATAAAGTAAGCCCCTAATTTAAACTAGGAAAAGAACAGCAATATAAACTGAAGTGAAGTAAAGTAGATAATAAAGATAAAAGCTAACACTTGTAGAGCATTTGTTATATGTACCAAGCACTGTTCCATGTGCTTTTCAAGGATTATCTCATTTATAACAACACTGAGGTGTAGGTACTATTATTATTCCCACTTTACAGATGAGAAAACTGAGGCTTCTAGCTAATGAGTGATAGAATTGGGTTTGAAATTAATGGGGGAAGAGACTTTTATGATATGATGAAGAGAATTAACATAGCCAAAAGTTGGTTTCTTGAAAAGACTAATAAAATGGACAAACCATTTGAATGACAGATCAAGAAAAACCCAGGAAGCACAAGTAGTATTAGGAATGGAAAGGAGGATATAACTTCAGATATAAAAGAAGTTTTTTAAAAATAAAAGATACCGTGAATAGCTTTAGGCCTATACATTTTACAATATTTTTTCTTTCTTTCATTTTACAATTTAAATAAAACAACAATTTAAATTGTTACTTAATAGAATTGATTATGACTGAACAGAAAACCTAGATATTTCTTTTATTATTAGAGAATTTTAATTTGTAGTGAAATATCTGCCTCCTCCCGTACACTCACTGATAAGCCCATGGCTCAGATAATTTTAAAGGTGAGTTCTATCAAACTGTTCATGTGGTAGATATGTCCAGATTTACACACACTATTTAAGAGAATAGCAAAATAAGGTTCCTCAGCTTATTCTGTGTGAGTAGTATAACCTTGATACTAAAACCAGGCATGGATAATATGAGAAAATAATTATAGGTCAGTCTTTCTTATGAACATGGATTTAAAACCTAACAAAATGTTAGCAAAACAAATCCAGCAGTGTTATTGAAACATGATCATGTCTATAATACTGCAATACAATTGTGATACTGCCTACCTACTGTTAAGTGTTCGACTCCACAGATTTAATGGCACAGTCCCCAACAAAACTGTGCTCACTTGAGATGCCAGTCACAAGTTTGGGTGTCCCCAGGCTACTCACACTTCTGACTAACTGGCTGCAAATCCAGGAGGATTCCCATGACCACCATCCCACACCCACCCCCGCCCCTGCAATTTGACAGTTCATTTATATGACTCACAGAACATAATATTATAAAGATACAGATTGGGACCAGCCAAATGAAAGAGACACACAAAGTGAGGTTGGAGAGGGTTCCAGATGTGGAGCTTACAAGCCCATTTCCCCTGGAATCAGGATGTGTCATCCTGGCAGTGTTCACTATGTCAGTCATCAATGTGTTCACTAGCCAGGAAGGTTATCTGAGCCATGGTGTGCTGTTCTTATCGAAGTTTTATTAGATAGCCATGATTGAACAATTGGCCTCATGATTGAACTCAATCTTCAGCCCTATCCAAACTCCCTGAAGATTGGACTGGCTCAAAGCCCCAACCCTCTAATCATATCACTGGTCATTTTGGTGACCAGCCCCCATCCTGAGTCATTCATTAGCCTAAACTCAAGTGTGATCCATGGGCTTGTGAATAACAAAGACACTCCTGTTACCCAGGAACCAGGCACAGAGACCAGACAAGATAATTATTATTTAATAATGACAAAACAGAATTTATCCCAGAAATCCAAGAATGTTAGTAGTGTGTTAATTATTATTGCTGCATAACAATTCATCTAAAAACCTAGAGACTTGAGGTAATGAAAGCTTAAATTAACTTACAGGAATTCAGGAGCAATTTACTGGGTGGTTTTGGTTCAGGATTATTTGTGAGACTGTAGTTATGTCAGCAGGGGCTACCTTCATCTGAAAACTTGACTGGAGGAGAATCTGCTTCAAAGATGGCACATTCTCTTGGCAGTTGGCAGGAGCCTCTGTTCCTCACTGCATGAGCCTCTCTACAGATTCTTTGAATATCTTTGCACAATGGCATCTGGCTTTCCCCAGAATAAATGGTCCAAGAAAAGAGAGCAAGGAGAGAGCTGCATTGCCTTTCAAGACTTAGTCTCAGAAGTCATGCTTTGTCACTTTCACTTTATTCTGTTTGTTAGTAGGGAGTCACTCAGTCCAGCCCACTTTCGAAGTAATTAGATTCCATCTCTTGAAAAGAGGAATATTAATGAAGTTGTGAACCTATCCTTAAACTACCATAGATGGGTTACTCTTTAAGAGAGCTCTTAATATGGGTTATTGCTAATTAATTTATGCATTAGCACATTGAAGGAGAAAGCCACTGTGATGGTATCAGTGGGTGGAGAAAAAACACTTGATGAAATTCAACCCCATTTATGATGAAAACTCTTAGCAAATAAAGAATAAAAGGGGACTGTAATGTGAGAAAGAATATCATTAAACTTATGATTAATTTAGGAAGAATTGATATACATGATCTTGAGGTTTTCTGTGTATCGTGTGGTATATTTTTCCATGTGTTAAGTTTATTCTCCATCCTTCACCATTATTTTAAAATTGTTCTTATGCCAGTGTTGTACATTTGGAAGTACAAAATGGTACAATCCCAGAGGGGATTACCAAAATATCTACCTAACTACCATTAGACCCAGAATCCCACTTCAAGAAATCTGTCCTTCAGAATTATTTACCCAAACAACAGTAACAAAAGCATCTATTCTGGTTTATTTATTGCAGCGTTTATTATGATATCAAAACATGGGAACAGCCTAAATGTCTATCAACGTGAGAAAGGTTCATTACAGCTATAAAATATTCATAAAATGGAACACTGTATAACAATGAAAATGAATTAAAAGGAGCTATGTGTGGCTATGATGGAAATCACAATGTTGAGTGAAAAATAAGCGAAATATTAAAATATACACATTAATAGAATGATACAATTTTTATACATCTGTAACAAATTTAACAGTATGTAAAACAGTATTGCTTGGGATATATACCACATAAAGTATAAAAGTATATAAAGACAGCACTGTTAAATGCCACAATCAGAACAGTGGTTCCCTCAGTTCCAGAGAAAGTGTGCAGCGTCAGTGATACTTGCCCTGCTTTACTCGGCACCTAGATAATTCTTAGGTGATGTCTTTGAGGCACTATATTCAGTGAGTGTAGTTTATAGACTCATAGGATATGAGAGATAGATGTCTCCATGGTATTATATATTGTATTAAATGAATTTAATAAAATAAAACAGTTATTTTATTTCAGATGAGGAAACTAAGGTCTAGAGAGGGAAGTGAGTTGTCCAAGATCAACTAACCAAATTAGGCAGAATTTGCAACTGAATCCTAGGTCTCCTGAGTCTAAGACTATGTTACTTACAATCCTTTCTTTAATAAAAGTGTAAGTTGATAAGTAGTTAAACTCGGTATCTTAGACCTGAAAAAACTAAAAGGGAAAAAAGGACACATTAATGTCAAGTCTGCCACAGAACTCCTTCATAAAAACACTCTAAACTAGCACGTTTTAACTTAAAAAATGTTCTGACAATGTAAAGAAAAGGAAGATGTTTCATCTAAAAGGTGGAAAACTTCCTGGATTTCCAAGTGTTTCGCATTAATATGCCCAGATTTGTAATCTTGAGTGTTGTTTCTTAGACCTATAGGTTTGCAAGGTTTAGTTTCCTATAGGTTGTGATTCATGCTTGTCAGGGAAGAATTGTTAGCAACCTGATTTTAACAACATTTCACGCAAAGATGGGCTTGATAGGGACAGAAATGGAATGGACCTAACAGAAGCAGAAGATATTAAGAGGTGGCAAGAATACACAGAAGAACTGTACAAAAAAGATCTTCACGACCCAGATAATCACGATGGTGTGATCACTCACCTAGAGCCAGACATCCTGGAATGTGAAGTCAAACGGGCCTTAGAAAGCATCACTACGAACAAAGCTAGTGGAGGTGATGGAATTCCAGTTGAGCTATTTCAAATCCTGAAAGATGTTGCTGTGAAAGTGCTGCACTCAAAATGCCAGCAAATTTGGAAAACTCAGCAGTGGCCACAGGACTGGAAAAGATCAGTTTTCATCCCAATCCCAAAGAAAGACAATGCCAAAGAATGCTCAAACTACCGCACAATTGCACTCATCTCACACGCTAGTAAAGTAATGCTCAAAATTCTCCAAGCCAGGCTTCAGCAGTACGTGAACCGTGAACTTCCAGATATTCAAGCTGGTTTTAGAAAAGGCAGAGGAACCAGAGATCAAATTGCAACATCCGCTGGATCATCGAAAAAGCAAGAGAGTTCCAGAAAAACATCTATTTCTGCTTTATTGACTATGCCAAAACCTTTGACTGTGTGGATCACGATAAACTGTGGAAAGTTCTGGAAGAGATGGGAATACCAGACCACCTGACCTGCCTCTTGAGAAACCTGTATGCTGGTCAGGAAGCAACAGTTAGAACTGGACATGGAACAACAGACTGGTTCCAAATAGGAAAAGGAGTATGTCAAGGCTGTATATTGTCACCCTGCGTATTTAACTTATATGCAGAGTACATCATGAGAAACGCTGGGCTGGAAGAAACACAAGCTGAAATCAAGATTGCCAGGAGAAATGTTAATAACCTCAGATATGCAGATGACACCACCCTTATGGCCGAAAGTGAAGAAGAACTAAAAAGCCTCTTGATGAAAGTGAGAGAGGAGAGTGAAAAAGTTGGCTTAAAGCTCAACATTCAGCAAACTAAGATCATGGCATCTGGTCCCATCACTTCATGGGAAATAGATGAGGAAACAGTGGAAACAGTGTCAGACTTTATTTTTCTGGGCTCCAAAACCACTGCAGATGGTGATTGCAGCCATGAAATTAAAAGACGCTTACTCCTTGGAAGGAAAGTTATGACCAACCTAGATAGCATATTTAACAGCAGAGACATTACTTTGCCAACAAAGGTCCATCTAGTCAAGGCTATGGTTTTTCCAGTGGTCATGTATGGATGTGAGAGTTGGACTGTGAAGAAAGCTGAGTGCCGAAGAATTGATGCTTTTGAACTGTGGTGTTGGAGAAGACTCTTGAGAGTCCCTTGGACTGCAAGAAGATCCAACCAGTCCATCCTAAAGGAGATCAGTCCTGGGTGTTCATTGGAAGGACTGATGTTGAAGCTGAAACTCCAATACTTTGGCCACCTCATGAGAAGAGTTGACTCATTGGAAAAGACCCTGATGCTGGGAAGATTGGGGGCAGAAGGAGAAGGGGACGACAGAGGATGAGATGGCTGGATGGCATCACCGACTTGATGGACATGAGTTTGGGTAAACTCCAGGAGTTGGTGATGGACAGGGAGGCCTGGTGTGCTGCAATTCGTGGGATCGCAAAGAGTCGAACATGACTGCGTGACTGAGCTGAACTGAGTCTTATTCAGGGCCGTTGGTGACTTTAAATTTACATATAAATATTACCTTTGAACCCTTCCTTTGTCTGCTTTAAGTGTAGATGGTGTCTCTGCAGTTGAGTGTAGATAATGCTTTGAAGTTCCGTTCATCAGACCACATTGTTTGTTCCAAAAAAAGGACTGTATTTTCTTTTTGTCTGGTTATTTCCACAATTATTCAACTTGCTAAAACTATGTGGTATTGTCAGATTATAACCCAAGCCATTGTTTGCCTTAAGCAATATTTTAGATCTTGGGAAACAGTGTTTACTTAAACACGTCTTTCTTAAGACCTTTTAATTTGTATCTTAAACTTGGGTATATCCACTGAAAACAGTGGGAAAAAATAGTGTTTTTTTGTTTTTTTTTTTACTGGATCTTGACACAAGTCAGGACTCAAAGTGAACCAAAGGAAGTGGTGTGGTTTTTGTATCATTTCAGTTGTGTTGAGATAAGGAAATGGAATAGTTTATCCACAGCAAAGCCCTTATGGGAAAGTCTCATTTGTATATGAAAGTAAAAGGAATTGGCATAATGTTTTAATTCCTTCTGTTGTACTCAGTCATTCCCTCAGCAAATATTTATTTAGTACCAACTATGTGCCAAGCACTGTTCTAGTTGCTAGAAATACAGAGTGAAAAAGTAGACTTATACCCCTGCCCTTACAGAGTGTACACTCTGGAGCAGGTGGCAGGCAATAAAACAAATAATAAATTATATATTAAATTACAGGGTGACAAGTACTAAAGAGGAAAAAAATATATCAGGGATGGAGTATGGGAATGCCAGGGATGCAGATGGGATTACAGTTTTAAATAGGATGAGCAGGAACACTAAATAAGAAAGGGATATTGAGTAAACACTTAGAAGAGGTCAGGTAGCAAAGTCATACAGGTAGATGTCTTGGGGAAGAATGTAATAGGGAGAGGAACTTGCTAGTGCGAAGGTCCTGCAGCAGGGCCATCCCTGATGTGTTTGAAGAACCAGGAGGCCCTTGCTGCTGAAGTAGAGGAGTTGGAGTCTTACTGGCCATTGTAGACATCAGCTTTTACTCTTGAGTAAGTTGGGAAACCATTGGGAGGTATGAAAAGGGGAGTGATGTGATCTAATATGCGTTTTATCACCACTTTGGCTGCTGTATTGAGAATACTGTGGGTGGATATGGGTTGAAGCAGGGAGTCCAGTTCCAGGATACTTTTTCAGTAATCCAGGCAAAAGGTGTTAGTGGCATGGACCAGAGAGATAACAGCGGATGTCATGAGAAGTACATAGGTTCTCGATATATTCTGAAGGAAGAACCAACAGGATTTGCTGACCCCATGGACTGTGGAGTATGAGAATGAAGGAGGGAGTTGCCAAGAATGACTCCAAGGTTTTAGGTCTGGGAAACTAGAAATAGAGAGGCTGTTGTGTTGGGAAAGACTGAGGATCTAGCAGACTTGGGGGATAAAAGGAGAAAGACCAGAGCAATAAATTATATAGCTGCTAATTATATTAAGTAAATTTTTATGCTATTTGAGCTATCTCTTAAAAGTAATTCTACCTTGTACTAGTCTTTTTTTTTTTTTTTTTTGGCATATGTGTTATCCAGTATCTTTTCTGAGATATTTGGCTTAAAATACTACTTTTATACTGACCTAACTCAGAATATTCAAGTATACTTTCTCCTTTAATCTTCTGCTATAACAGAAATGCTGACTCTCTCTGACCTAAAAAATAAAGTGAATTTATTGGCTGTTAACTGAAAAGTCCCTAAGTAATTCAGACATCAGGCAGAGTTGCTTAAGCAGCTCGTTGGTAGCTCCAAGGATCTGGCTTCTTTTAGTCTCCTGGCTCTACCTCTGGTTTCCCTTCAGGTCCCAACATAGCTGCCAGCAGCTGCAATTTTCTTATTCAATCTGAAAGAAAGACTTTGTCTCTACAGACCCCCTTAGACACTGTGTAAGAACAGTTTACCCCTGAACTTTTCATTGTGGCATAGAAAATAGAAAATGCTAATTGGCGTGGCCTAGGACGGGGCCTCTACTCTTGGAGCTTCAGGGAAACCTATATACACTGCATTTTTGAAGGCTATAGATAGAGAAAAAAGTGGAGAAAAATGCTTGATTTTTAAATTCCTTTTGCATTGTACGATCTCTTTGGTTAACACAGCAAGAATATGATTGTTTTTGTAAAGTGGTCGAATGAGAAGAAAAAAAGTAAAGCAAAAATAAAGTTGAATTCAGACATTAGTTTAAGATAATTTTTCTTCTAAAAGGCTTAAAACTATTGCTTTTTGAATATCTAGAACCTCAGAGGAGCCTTCAGATAATGATGGAATCTGGGATATTCCCTGGCAGTCCAGTAGTTGGAATTCTGCCCTTCTAACTACCTAGGGCAGGTTCAGTCCCTGGTCAGGGAACTAGGATCCTGCAAGCCTTGCAGTGTTGCCCCCCCCCCCCAAAGAATCTGATTGGTCGTTCTAGTCAAGAATAGGTGTTTCTCAACAAGGAGAGCCCTGTTGGCGTTTGGTTGAGACAGTTTTCTGATTTGAGGGATTGTCTTTGCACATTGCATTGTATTTTCTGTTTTGGTCTCTGGTTACTGTGTGTCCTGTCATGCCCCAGTTATTGGTCCAACCAAAAGTCACCTGTGTATTTCCAGATTTTCTTAGGGAGGTACAAAATTGAAAAAACTCGTGACTTTTTGGAAAAGTGTTGTTTCATATTGAGAGCATAAGTACAGATTACTTTGATCTGGTTTCCTGAGTGAGATATGAGTTTGCTCTTTGTTAGTCTTGAAGTTCTGCTTTGATTTTTTTTCTCCCTAGTTCTAGAGATTAGATATATTCTCCTTAAAAATTGATTTAGCATTTGAATTAAACTTTTTTGGCCACCGGGTTTTACTAAGTTAATTACCAAAGTTTTTGATTAAATGTAATTTTGCTAAGGAGAAGAGAAATCTGTTTTGATAGCCAAATTCACACATTTTGACTTGGGTCACATGGGTTAGAATAGAAGGACTGACCAGTCTTGACAAATTTCTAACTTTGATAGGTTAAAATTATTTGTGGTCAGAAAAGTGAAATGTACTGAGTCTAGAAGAACTCATTCCTAAAGTCAGAATATATAAGAATACTCTCTGAATATCTATTAAAGCTCACTTTGTAAGCACTTAGGAAATGTTAGACCTCTTTGATGAAATGAATGTGTATGAAAATATCTATGTGGTATGTGTGGGTATAGTCAGTCACTTGCTCTCTGAGACCTGTTTTCTTGTATCAATCAGGGCCCAGTCAGAAAGGTTGAAAGCACACTGGTTATTTTAACAGAGAGAATTTGGTGTAGGGAATTAACTACACAGGTACTGGAGGATTGAAAAGCCAAAGGAACATTGGAATTAAACAGAAATACTAATTGTGGGAAACAAATACATCCCTAAAGGTTGAGGTTTCAGAACCTGAAAGCTTGGAGAAAAACTGCCCTTGTGGAGCCCTGACCCAGTCCTCTATGAAGGGAGCTCAGAGCCCAGCTATGCTGGCACCCAAGGACCTGCTCTGGGGTCTTGAAGCACTGGCTCTCAGACCCTGGTGTGTAGGCACATCTGGGTCTGAACAGGGCCCACAAGGCTGGTTCTGGGAGTATAAAAGGAAGCTGAAAACGGAATCTGCTGCTGCAGCCATGGCAAAGGGTATTATTCAGGTAACTCTGACGGGAACAACAGACAAAATCAGGAAGATGGAAGTTCTTCCTTCCTTCCTCCAGCCTTCTCTAGTTTCCATTTTGCCAGAACCTATCAAGGAGCCAGCTGGTAAAAGACTTGTTGTCAGGTAAAAAACTTGTCCCAGGTCAGCATCACATAACAGAGTGGTTAGGTTGTTTGGTTGTTTCTTTTTGGGGTGGGGCAGGGGGGTTGTTATTTTGTTGTTGCTGAAAAGCAGTAGTGTAATAAGGAGCAGAGTAGTTTTTCTTTTTTTCCTCATTATCTATCACTCTTGACTGAATGAGTGGAATTTGGGCCTTCTCAGCAGCAGACTTGCCACTTACTGGTTTTGTGAACTTGAGCAAGTTTCTTAACTTTGCTGAGCGTCACTCTCTTCTGTGATGATGAAATAAAATCTCATGTGGCTCAATAGAAAATAGCTTCCTGTTTCCCTTTTGATGTACTTGTGCTTAGTCGCTCAGTCATGTCCGACTCTTTGCAACACTATGGACTGTAGCCCATCAGGCTCCAGGCTCCTTTGTCCATGGGGATTCTCCAGGCAAGAATCCTGGAGTGGGTTTCCATGCCCTCCTCCAGGGGATCTTCCTGACCCAGGGATTGAACCAGAGGTCTCCTGGATTGCAGGTGGATTCTTTGCCAACTGAGCCACCAGGTTTGATGTACTTACTCGTGTGCTTACTGGATAAAACACTGCACTTGGGAATAAAAGACCTGAGTTGTAGTTTTTCCTTCAGGTTACTAGCTATGTAGAATTCAGCAAGTCACTTTAGCTTCTTGAACTTGTCTTTTCTTTAAAAGTAGGAATAATTTTACTAAAAGGATCATCTATATATGGTGTGAAAGTGAAGTCGCTCAGTTGTGTCCGACTCTTTGAGACCCCATGGACTGTAACCTACCAGGCTCCTCCGTCCATGGGATTTTCCAGGCAAGAATACTGGAGTGGGCTGCTGTTTCCTTCTCCAGGAGATTTTCCTGACCCAGGGATTGAACCCCGGTCTCCCGCATTGTAGGCAGACACTTTACCATCTGAGCCACCAGGGAAGCCCAACATATGGTGTAATGCTTGTAAAACTAACTTGGACATTATAAAAATGGTGATACGCTAACAACATAAAGTTGCCACTAAATACTGTATATGAGTTTCTGTCATTTAATTGGTGTAAAAAACCTAGATCTGTCTTATGCTCTACCTTGAACCAATCACTAACCACATAGCACTGATTTTATCTCTGTAAAAATACTGTGCAGAAACAAACACAATGTTGTTTACCATTACCCATAATATACCTACGTGTGTGCGTGCTATCACTTCAGTCGTGTCCAACTCTTTGCGACCATATAGACCATAGCCTGCCAGGCTCCTCTGTCCATGGGATTCTTCAGGCAACAGTTCTAGAGTGAGTTGCCCATACCCTCCTTCAGGGGATCTTCCCAACCCAGAGATTGAACCTGTGGCTCCTGCATTGCAAGCGGATTCTTTACCACTGAGCCACTGGGAAAGCCTGTTGGGGTGACGAAATTCTGATACCTCCTAGGCATTTCTGCAACCGGTCTACCTGTTTTGTTGTTATTTATTTCTTTGTCATTTGTGCTTGTTCTAGAGGAGAGACAAGAATAACACCCAGACCCCCTCAATTAACTGCTGGCATTGAGACTCTCTTCTCACCACTGATGTACCAATGGGTAGAGAGCATAAACTAGTTCTAATTACTTGTGAGGTTTTTTCTTTAATATGATTAAACAAACAAAAAAACTTTGAAGAAACTAGGTTAGTGAATTTATTGAATGGTATTTTGAAAATAGATTATCTCCTGTTTTTTAAAATAGGTCATAAACCAAGAAGCATTTATTTGTACATCTAATATTGAGGCCCCTAGTGAGGGATATAAAACCTCTAAGCACATCAACTATAATAATGCCATACTAGTTTGTCTTGCATCTCTGTTCCTGGAAGAATTTTACTTGTGTTGGGGAGAACAGTTTCTTTGCACCGAAGGAAAGTAAAAGATTTGGAATGAAGAGAGAGTAATTGAGCAGAAAAACAAAGGTTTAAATGTGTTAAATTTACTTTGAATAAATTATTGAACATTGGGAAAAGGGAAGGTCTAGTGAGAAGGTAATTTCAGGGGTGTTGATAAAATTAGTGACCTCAGGGTGGATGGAGACATGACAATTAGAAATGTGTTTATAAAGTGGGACTTCCCTAAGCTTACTGTAGGTCAGAAGTTAGGTAGATGATTGGTTCTCTTTGCTCTTTTTTCAGACTTCCCAAAAGACCTCATTATGAATGTCTTACCCATCACAAGTTTTCACAGCATGGACTCTAAGGCAGGCTTTTTGATGAGATTCCTGTGTATTACCACAGATAACTCACATAACTTTATTTAAGCATGTTATTTTCTTACAGTTTTGTGTTTAAATTTGAGTGACTGTTTTTTACACTAATATAAAAATAACCTGAGTAGTGTTGCTCCATTTGTATATGTATGTATTAGTTTAGGGATTGATGGGGGTGGAGGTTAGAAACGGGGAAAAGATGGATGAGTTGCTTGTTAAGGGAAAAGACAATATTCTTATGCTAATCCAAGCTCTGGATCGGAGCAAGGCAGCCATGCAAACAATGGCTGTGGAGCCAGAAAGTCTGCAGTGAGTCTAGTCCTTCTCAGAAAGCTTGTCAGACCAGGCGCCTGGAGCTGCCTAGGGGGAGGGACCCCTGGAAGGGAGAGTTTTCTCCTTACTACTTTATGGAGTTGGCAGTTAGCCAGCTTGTTGAAAATTCCCAAACCTCACTACTAGAAAGTAAAAATTAAGGGTGGAGGGCTTAACGGGAAGCGGAAAGAATGACTTTAGTCTGTTTTTTCAGCCGACTTCGGCCTTTTCCTGTGTTTTTTTTTTTTTTTTTATCCTGATAGAATTATTGGTTTAGCTTTCTTGCTATTTGTGAAGCTTTAAATTTTTTTTATTTAAGAATAATTTATATTTTATTGAGTAATGTCATAGTCTTATTTTCCTGAAGAAGAAGCCACCAATCTATGTATACAGCAAAGGAAAGTAAATCTATTTAGATTCCTATTGGGACTAACTAATAATAGCTTTGAAACACCAGCATCATTTAAAATTTTTGATCATGTGGCATTTCAAATGTCATTTCCTTATATTCTTAACATTGTATGATCAGATATTTTTAATTTTAATATAAAAATTCCAATGAACTATTCTAGGAATTTTAAAATACTTTTATTTTCAGGTATTAGGATTATAAAGTACTGTTTCAGGAATGGTTGCAAAATAAGTGTACTATTTTTGTTATATTATGATTATGGAAAAAGTTAATATGCTGGGACAAATAAAGGGGAAGTCATCAATATTTTTATTATTAATTACAATAGTAACAACTGACATGTATTTACTGAATGCTTAATACTTAGATCCAAGGTACTAACTCGTTTGGGTTAGTAATACTGTTCCCATTTTGTGGCTAAGGAAACCGAGACCTAGATAGCTTGAATAACTTCCCCCCAAATTACATAGCAAATAAATAGTGGAGCTGATTTTTGAAACCAATAGACAGACATCAGAATTTACTTTCTTCAGTTTGCCAGGATATTATATGAAATAAGTGTCTTTATATAGATATATATTATTTTTATGGACTAGTTTAAAAAGGCAGATGTAACAGTGTATAGTGTGAAACTAGGGACAGTTTTTTCCCCCACAAAAAATAAACCTTACTTGCTGAGATCATTTAAATATAAAGAATATATTTTTGATTACCCCTTTGAAAGAAAGATGTTAGTTATATTATCCAGTTAGTTCTTTGGGCATTGTGACTATTAATGTTATACCTTTTTTTTTTTCTTTTTTGGTTGCACCATGAGGCTTGTGGGATCTTGTTTCCCTGACCACGATCAAACCCAGGCCCTTGGCAGTTAAGGCACAGAGTCCTAACCACTGGCCTATGAGGGAATTCCCTGTTTATGTTATGCTTTTATTGTTATACTCTGACTTAACTATGCTTTTCAGACTTGTGCCTTTTGGTTGACTGCGCAATAACTTACAGTGATTAGGCTTTTATTATTTCAACAAATTTCTCAGAATGACTGTATTATTGTAACAATGAATGTTATCTACTGCTGCCCAACAAATTACCAAAAATCTTAGCAGGTTAAAACATCCAACATTTATCATCATTTCATACATTTTCTAACCATTAGGAGTCCACGAAAGACTTAGTTGGATGGTTCTAGTTTAAGGTCTCATAAATTATAGTTAAGATATCTGTGAAGCTGCAGTTACTGGAAAGCTTCCCTGGCGCTGACCGATCCACGGCCAAGGTGGCTCACTCACATAATTGTTGGCAGGAGGCCCCAGTTCTTTGCCACAGGGGCTTCTCCATAAGGCTGTCTGGGTGTCCTTATTACATGGCAGCTAGCTTCTTCCCTCAGAGTATTTCAAGAGTGGGGAGGGAGGAATCTGAAATGCCTTTTATGATCTTGTCTCAGAAGACAAAATCTGTCGTTTCCATCTTATTTTAGTTTGTTAGAAATGAGTCTTTAAGCCCATTGGGAATTCAGGAGAGGGAATTAGGCTTCATCTTTTGAAGACAGTGTCAGAGCATTTGTGGACATACTTTAGATCACCATAGTGATCTTTTGGTAGATTGGTGGGGTTTTTTTAACTGAAAAATATCACTTGTGAATAGTAGTTTATATCCCAGCTGTGGTAATACACACTACATTAATACTGTACATGACAGAGCCTGGATCATGAATTTATTTTATTGGTGAATGCCAAATAAATATATATGATGTTAATGCTTTTATTAATACAGTTTTTGAATGAACATTAGTGTTCTGGCACTGTTTTCTCTTTCCATTCTTAGAAGGCTGTCTCATATAGGACCATAGCTTTAAATATCTCTATGCTGTTGACATAACAGATTTATATCTTCAGTCTCAGAAGTTTCCTTTAAGTTTCAGAACCAGATGCCCATTAGACATTCCCTTTGAGTAATTTCAAATGTCTAAACTTGAACCATTGATCTCTTCTTCCCACTCCTTTCAAAATCTATTTGTCCCCATTTCAGTAATTGCTCGTGCCAGAAACGTAGGGATTTTTTTTTTTTTTGACTCCTCTCTCTCCCTTACCCCCATATCTAATCCATTACCAAGGCCTCCTGAATCTGTTTGTGAAGTATGTCTTGAATCCATCTGTAGCACTACTGCCATAATCTTAACCACCATTGTCCCTCTCCTAAACTGCTACAGTATCCGTCTTAGTGATCTGTTTGCTTCTCCTTTTGTTCTCTCCAGTCCATTGCATAGAAACCAGATAACTATGTTCCCATTCCACTTACGTTTCAATCCCAAATCCACACATGATCTTGCCTGACCTGGTCCTTGACTTTTCTGCCTCTTCAACCTCAGCTTCCACCATATTAACCCGCTTTCTCAACATTTCAGAAACATTGTTCTTCTTTGCTCTTCTTGGCCTCATGATCTTTGTGCAGGCTGTTCTGGTGCCTCCAATCCCCCTCCCCAGCCTTGTTTCTTTACCTGAGTAAATAATTCTTTCACTCATCAAATTACACCTGAAATGTCACTTTTCAACATTGCTTCCCTTGACTTGTCTATCCTCTAGGACCTGGCACTTTTCTTTCTTCACACTTTCCTCAAATTGTGATTACATATCATTTGTATTGTCTTGTTTGGTGTTTTAATTGTCTTATTGATTGTGAACTCCATGAAGGTTCAGTCTGTTTTGCTCTGTCACTATATTACTATTATATACAGAATCTTGTATATAATAGGCACTTAATAAATGTTTGGGAAGTAAATTAATATTCATTGGCAAGAAGTTCACTCAGGACTTAAGAATTGGAAGGAATCTGATGAATCATTTAATTGGTCTAGCCTTGTTTCCATCATTCCTGTCATGTCCTTGACAGAGGTGCATTCATAGTTTATTCCTTTGATATTCTGTGAGCAAAGATCCCTGGTCCTTTCAGTTGTATCTCAAGTGTAGTCATTTCTCTATCCTTTGCATTCTTGTCATTTTCTAAAGTATTTAAGAGTCCTGACCAGGTGAAATAAAGTAAGATGGTTATTCCTTTGACTATGGCAGTGTTCTTCTATCAGCGCTTGATTAGATTGTCTTTGTTCTTAGCAGTTGGTCTTAAGCACTGATGCTTTTTGAGCTTGTAGTCAGCTAAAACCTATCATTTTTCTTTTAAAGATTAGGGGCTTTCTTTGTTAGATTACAATGAAGCACTTGAAGCTGTTTTATCCTTAGCCTTCTCTTAGCTAAAGCTGTTCTCCATACAAGTTGTTGGAGGGTTGTTAGTCATGTCTTGCAGCTGGGATTGTCATGGGTAGCACCTGCTACTTCCTGTGCAAGGTTTGCAAGTATGCTATAAACATGTATGAGAAGAAGAAACTTTTTTCTAAGCACCTACTCTGTAGCAGGCTTTTCTAAATACTGTATAAAGTAATGTACATGAAATATCCAGCACGGCAACTTAGGGTAGCATTTAACACATGGACTCCCAAATTAGATCTTGTTGATTAGAATTATGACTCTACCTCTTACCAACTGTGTAATCTTTGATAAATTCCTTAAACTCCACTTGCCTTAGTTTTCTCATCTGTAAAATTATTTAATATAATAACCCTATCTTGTAAGATGGTTGTCATGGTTCTGTAAATTAACATATTCAAAGCATTCATAATAGTTCTGCTACATGGTGGTGAGTATATGTTAGGTATTAACCTCATTTAGTTCTCAGAATAATTGTGTTAATATAATTCCAGTTTTACAGATGAGGAAACTCATCCAGAGAGGTGAGGTTACTTCTTTAAGGCAGATCCAAGATTTAAACTTGTGCCAAGAGTGGTAGAGTTGCAGATGTTTGTGTAGAAGGAGTCACACATGATCCCTTTCCTCTGAAAGGGACAGATGCCTAGGGCCTCATTGACTGCAGAATGCCTTGCTTGTACCTCTAATGAGACAAGGCCACATATTCACTTAAATAAACTGATGAAGAAGCAGTGACACTGAAAGATGGAATCAGTCATATCAGTCAGTTTTCTGCCCAAGACTATGAGGTCCTTGAAGCAGAATCTGTCATATTTTTATTTGTAGCCCCTTGCATTAATGTGTAATACATACTCAGAAAACACTGTTGGTGAATAAATGAGTAAATTAATAAATGTGTGAAGGTATAGGAAGAGAGTGAGGGCTATTAATAAGAAGAGAGGCAGGAATGATGCCAGGGTTTTTGGCATGGGTGACTGGAGAGATGGCACCACCATCCTCCGTGATAGCAGATGGAGGAGGAAGAGAAGAAGTCATGTCTAGAGGAATGGGATTGAAAGTTAATGACTTTGATTTGGGCAGATGGAATGCAATCCTAGCAGAGTATTTAATAGGCATATAGAAATAAGCAGAGAGATCAGGGTTGGAAATACAGTGGAAAATTCCTTTGAATTTGAATCATGGAAGAGATATCCCTAGAATCACAATCCCATAATTTGAAGAAGTGAGTTTTCTTAAAAATATTGTTAAAGTCATATTATAGATGTTATTCTGTAATAATTTTAGACTTTACATCTTACTTTCTCAGCATTGTGTTGATGAAAAGCAGTTTAATGTTATAGTAGAGAAGTGAGAAATTGCAGCGATTTTAGAATAAACCATATATATAAAATGCAAAATGTAAATGACATTCACTCTAAACCTTATTTCCTCAATTCTCAAAGTGCCTTTGGAGAGCTAGAGTGAAAAATTATTAGTTAAAATAGAAATCTTGATTTATTTATAGTAGAATTCATGCCAGGGTAATTATTTTACAAATAAAACCTTTTTCACTTAGGAATAGTTCAGGTTTAAGTCAGTAAAATCAGTTGCCTGGACCAGTAGAATGAGGGAGAAACAGAATCATATTCATTTTTATACACACTAACCTTTTTTTCTGTTAACTATTTAACTATTTGATAATTGTCAAACCTTAATTGGAGAGGTTATGTTTCATGTCATCCATATCAAAAGCTCAGTTTTCTCCTAATGAAGTCAGATTTGTAATATTTTATGGAAATAATTTTATTTAAGATATATTTCTATTGTTTTTCCTTTAATGATGATGCACACTGCATATTTAAATGTTTTTCTAGATAGTCTTTCTCTTCTATCTGTAGAATAAATTATTAGAAGACTCAAAGTGTTTTATCACATCTACTAAGATTGAAAGATTATTAATTGTTTAGTGTTTTAAATTCAACTCTTCCTGCTTTATTCTTAATATATTTATTCTTAATATATTTAGAAATTTTCTTAATGGTGTTAAAAGTGTTTTATTTAGAGCAACCAGAAAAGACTATTGAGATTATCAGTGTTCTTATCTTTTTTTACATAAGGTTAATTCAAGGTCAGGAGAAGTGGCAACCTATTACTAAATTATTTAAGCTTTTGAATTATAGTGCCTTTTTTTAACAAAGATAACTTTAATCTTTGAAAATGTACTCTATTGTTTAAAGATATGTTTGGGCATTTGTTTTCCTCTCTTAGTTTGTTAGAAACCTTCTAGAATTCAGTTACATTCATTTCCTTTCTAATATTTTTATCTTTCAGGAGTCAGGAAGAAAGCAGTGGAAGTTGGAGTCATTGTTAAGTGATTGAGACTTTTTACAAGAAAATCTGATTGAATAAAAGTCTTTTAAATTAGTGACCATACAAGACCAGTTTTTAAAGGTAACACTGTACAGGAAACGTTAAAATTGAACAATGACTCAGCTATACATTTACATCAGGTTATTGGGAGCCTATCTGTTCATCATTTCTCATGTTCAAGGTAAATTGATTTAAACAATCTTATCTCTGTTTTTAGTCATTTATTTCTGTATATAAAAAAACACTCATTATTAGGACTGCTTTTTCAACTCATGTCCCATTTTGAACAGTTAGGCCCAGTATGACAATAGCTTTTAAGTATAGAGGCAAAGGATAGACACATGCTAAGTAATTTTTGAACTTTACTATGGCAAAAACGTTTCCAAGTGTCTATAAAATCTCAGCCTCTTTGAACCTATTCTGTTATCTGTAACATAGGCATTATGATATGCAACATCAGGTTCTAGGAGGATTAAATGAGGTAAAATATAAAGTAAAGTAGCTGACCTAGTGCCTGACACATAGGATAATAGATACTGAGGACTTAGTTTTAAAATTCCTCTCCTTTAAATTACAATAAGCAATAAACAGTTTTTTTAAAAAAAGCATTGTTGTTAAAAGAGTTTAAAAACATACATATAATGTCTATGTGCCAAATATTAAAATTGAGTACTCAAAAGTTTTATTTATGACCAGTGTTGTAATTCTACACTGTGCATTTACAGCATAGAACTCCCAAACAGGAAGTTATTGTGATGATTCTTAGGATCAGATGGGCTATATATTTACACATGAGCTTTTTCCTGTATGGTTTAATTAGGACAGTATTTTCATCTGAAGAGAGTGCTGTTTGACAAAATGGTTTTATAGAACTTACTGAACATCTTTGTTCTCTTAAGTTTATCTCTTTAAAGATTTTTCTTCATAATGTTTTCACAGTGACAATTAACATCTGCTGATAAGAATTATGATTAACAGCATAAATCTTTAAATTTTCATTTTAAAGAATGAATGTAATTAATAATGAAGTCTTAGATTCTTTTGTATTTTGTCTTAAGTTTAGTACCCTTATTTTTCCATGCTTGAATACGAGAGTGCTCTTGCAAAAGCTGCTTTTTTGTGTGAAACATTACATTATTTGATAAAACATCTTTATTTTAATTCTGTTATTACATGCCTTGTTGATCAGTCCCAATCAAAGCTGTCATAATTTTAAGATGAGTTAAATTAATAGTAACATTAGTATAGCATTTGCTACCTTACTCCCAGGTAATCATTATTTGGTATTAAATTTTTTTAATCTCCAGAGTATAATACAAAATTCTCATTCCCCATCTTAACTTGTTACATACTAAGCTTTTTTTTTTTTGACCTTGCCATGTGGCATGTGATACCTTAGCTCCCCAAGCAGGGATCAAACCTGCTTCCCCTGCAGTGGAAGGTTGGAGTCTTAACTACTAGACTACCAGGGAAGTCCCAATAAACTTTTTTTTTTCCAATAAACTTTTATTAGATGAAATAAATTGGGTTTTAGTTAACAAATTTAAATGAAAAATCTTCATGAGCACTATATTTCTCTGACAAAGAGCAAAATTTGTTATATTTCCTTTCAAAGAAGGTTAGTCTTGATAACTATTATTTGTCTTCAAATAATAAGATTAAAATATTTGCTCTTAATGAAAAGAACTAAAACCAATGTGCAAAAATTATTTCTTAGAGATTACTACAGATTGCTAGAGTGGTGTTACATATATAACCTGTAGCTTCAGCCCACCCCCCAACTTATAATTTTATGCTTTGTAAACACAGGACTTGTGGGTAGAAAGAAATTGGCATGTTCTAGGAACTGACACAGGTCTTTATGTCTGGGCATGATGGAGGGGAAGTGCTGTGAGCTGATGATGGAGATGTCCACAGGGTCCAAATCCTGTGGGGTGTCAGTAGGCATGGTGAAGGAGGTTGAACTTTATTCTGAGTGTATATGAAGCCATTCAATCATTTTAAGCAGATGAATGATGAGATCAGATTTAGGTTTATAGGATAACTCTGCTGCTATGTAGAAAGGGGCAAAAACAGAGGTCGGGAGATCAATGTCGAGATTCTTTTATTTTGGAAGTGGCATGATGCACCCAGGAAATGGCAGTGGAATTGGACCAAAATGAGAAAAAGTGAGATACGTTTTGGAGGTTGAGCCTGGGGAGGACCAGGTTTGAGGGGAAAAGTCAAGCATTCCATTTTAGATGAGTTTGTTTTGAGATACTTAAGCAAGTCAAGGCTGAAGGAATAAATCTGGAAACCATCAACAAAGAGGTTTATTTAAACCATGGGAATAGGTGCTGTCAGCTAGGGAGAGTGTAGAGAGACTGTTTTCTTTCTATCTGTACCTGTACTTGGTGAAAATTTACAACTTTAAGGTGTAGCTCAGGTTCCTTTGCTTTTGACACCCTGGAATGAGTTTGTGTTACTAGCTCCTTCCTTTGTTTACATAGCACCTTTGTATTATATCGCTCTGAATTGTATTTACTTATGTGCTTATCCCCTCCATACACATAACACCTTTGCCTTCTTCCAAGTTTCTCAAGAACCAGATCAGTTTCCAGCATTCAGTAACTTGCCTGCACATAGTTGGCCTCTAATTAGTGTTTTGTTAATTAAATATTTGAGATAATATAAACCCCAGATGCAAATTATTACAATTAAAGTATTTTTAGCTCTTAAATTCAGTGCTCTAGGAAGTTATGTTTATTAACCATCATGTAACTTTAAATTTTCCAGGTATTGGTGATCTTGTAGTATAATTTTTTTTGTTCTTAGTGCTGTCTTCATTTATACACTTTTATATTTAAGCCCTTTATTATGCATTCATTTGATCTATATATAATCTCTTAATTAGAAATTATTATCATCATTTTTTACAGATAAAAGCCTGAAGTTGAGAGAGTAACTTATCAGTTGAGATATTCAAGACTCGAACCCTTGACTTCTCACTGTTATTTCAGTTATTTCTGCCATACTATACTGCTTTTTCTGTGTATCACTCGATTTTTGAAAAACCAGCTATGTGCACATATTATTTGCCATTTGGTCTCCATAGTTAAATTGATGCTTCCTTCTGTAACTGTAATAGGATTTTAAAGCTGGTTAAGAGACCTGAGATGCATTCTAGTCCTGGGGTCTTACTAAGTAAATGAGGCTTGAAGTGACATGGGTTGTCTATAATCACCCAGCTCAATAAATGGTGCCGGGGCATAGTAGACCAGACTCTAGGTTTCCTTGTTTCTTGCCCAGTAGATCTCTTCCCTTCTTGAAACTCTTTCCCCCCCGCCACACACACCCTTTTTTTCCTGTTGATGTTAACATAAATGAAGTTTCGTAGCAGTTTAAAGGATTAAGTGAGGATTATTAAAATTTAAGGCATAGAATCACTAAAATTTATTTAGCAGCACATTCTTTTCTGGTTATCCATGGGTATGTATGTTATTTTTTCTTTTTTCAGTAGTTCTCACCAGAAGAGCTAAATTTTAAGTCAATTTCACATTATGCCTCAAATCACTTAACATTTATAATGAGATACATACATAATTCTCTTAATATTTTATATCTGTTTGGCTCTACATTTTATTCTCTGGACATCTACCCCCACAAGGAATAGCCTAGCTGATTTCACTGATTCAGAGGGAGGAATTGCTAAGATGTTGCTTTAGTTCTATTCTGCTTTCAGTCTGAAAGAATCAGTACCAAATATGACAGTAAGTGTCATTTGAAGCTACGATACTCTAATGCAAGAACACAGTTCTGTTTCCATGCTCTAACGGCTGCCCTACAAGTAACCTTCAGTTTCTGGCAGCACAGTCTGGATTTGAACCAATGACCTTGAGAATAAAAGGCACCGGATAATAGGATTAGTCCCCAAGCTCTCACAATTCTCTTACTTAAGCAATTAAAATCCAGAGCAAAATGCTTAGTAACTTCACTTTTACATAGAGGTACATACAAATAAAGGACTTACTTTTTTAAGCTAATCACAAGTTTTGAACCAAAGTATCTTTAAAAAGAACCATAATTTGTCAATTTTTTAATGATTGGAAATAATCTCACTCTTCTGAAACTGCTTTCCCTTTTGTACCTTTCTTACAAGTTATGACCATTTTCTACCTCGCGCCACTCTTGTCTTTCACTAGTGCAAAAATTGTGACATAGTCATCTCCATATATCCCATAAGAGCTGGGATAGTTTTTCTGTGCAGATCAGTCCTTCCAATGAACACCCAGGACTGATCTCCTTTAGGATGGACTGGTTGGATCTCCTTGCAGTCCAAGGGACTCTCAAGAGTCTTCTCCAACACCACAGTTCAAAAGCATCAATTCTTCGGCACTCAGCTTTCTTCACAGTCCAACTCTCACATCCATACATGACTACTGGAAAAACCATAGCCTTGACTAGATGGACCTTTGTTGGCAGAATAATGTCTCTGCTTTTTAATATGCTGTCTAGGTTGGTCATAACTTTCCTTCCGAGGAGTAAGCGTCTTTTAATTTCATGGCTGCAATCACCATCTGCAGTGGTTTTGGAGCCCAGAAAAATAAAGTCAGCCACTGTTTCCACTGTTTCCCCATCTATCTGCCATGAAGTGATGCGGTTCATGGGGTCACAAAGAGTCGGACACGACTGAGCGACTGAACTGAACTGAACTTAGGCTGTTAATAAACGTAATCATATAAATAAAGTTTATTTTTAATTAAAAGCACACAACTACAATTAATGCAATAAGAAAGCATAGATACTTCTCCTCACTAAAAAACTGGAATAAAAGAATTAGATTTTCAGAAATGGTTCATTTACAATTTCACGTTTGAATACAGGGCAGAATCTAGACAGTATGCTCCATGGTACTGGGATGAAATCAGACTCCGATCAGAAAAAGTCAGAAAATGGAGTAACCTTAGCACCAGAGGATACCTTGCCTTTTTTAAAGTGCTATTGCTCAGGACACTGCCCAGATGATGCTATTAATAACACATGCATGTAAGTATTTTATGCTTCTTCTTAAGGTTATGAGAATAGGGTTGCATTTAATGCTATTTTAAGAATCATTTACTTTGTCTAAATTTTTTTCTCTAACTTTATATGGTATCTCTCCAAGGAACCAAAAGCTTCTTGTTCTTTATATAGGAACATTTGTTAAGTGATTGATGGTTATTTTCTTAGAGTAACATTATAATATAGCTTTTAAAAGAGGTAAAAAGAATCTGGTATTTGTCTGTCATTTTAGGTTTATTTAGTGATCTTTTTATCAGAAAGTTCTTGATGCTCATTGTAGATAACTTAGAGATTATTAAAAAGAAACCTTGAAAATTCACATAAACCTTGTAATTCTAAATTGGTTGAAATATTTTACAGGTCTGCAAGAATGACATTGTGATAGTTAAACAGTTTTATTTTCTTAAAAGTGAACCCCCAGTCCAAATTTGCTTTATATAACCACTTTAATTTTTCTACTTAATTTTATGTTAACTATTTAATATTTATATATGATCATGTAATTCTGTTCTGTATTCTTAGGGGACAATGAAGAATTAATTGTCTTACTAGTCAAAAAAAAAAATTCCTGAAGGACTCAATCAGTCAGTTATCTCCCTGTTATTAAGATATAATAATCAGTAACTTGTTTTATACTTTTCTAGTACTTTTATACTCTTTGAATGTGAACAGATATATAGCCAAAAAGTATACATACAAAATATTGAAATTGTATGATAGTTCACTATATCTTAGATTTGTTGTTTGTTCTGGTAGTGGTTGACTTTACTGTGACAGACTGGTTGATCTGTGTTAGGAGGGTGTTCCCTATTATATTACCAAGTGACTTCTTGCCAGACTTCTTGTCTGTAGTTCATACTTGGTCCATGTGAGCGATTTGTTAGAGGCTTGGGTAATCCAGAGTAAAACTTAGTGATCAGTCTTAACAGAATTTCATCCTGTCACATTTAACATTTTCTCATTTCAGAAAATGAAAAATTCTGTGAGATTCTTTTAACTGTAACAATACACTTAACCAATATGAACAGTAAGGAGGGACACAAAAATATCTTTTAGATATTTCTTCTACTCATTAAAGCTTAAATGAATATATTAGGAAAAAATTTTGGCCTACTAATACTAAAATAACATTTTATTTAATACAAATACATTTATATACATTTCTTGAAAATTCAGCTATTCAAAAGTTCTCCTTTTTTCCTTATCACATTAAATAAAAAGTGCCTCTCAGGATCTTTGTTAGTCAGATCTTCCCAAATATACTTTTCTTTGTCATTAAATCTATTTTTATGGTTCACAGAGAAGTTTTTTTATTCATAATATTGTGTATAATATGGGAATACAGAAAATCCAATGGATGAAAAGAGACAAAGTTATTTTTAAGTATATTTTTAAGCATTAAAGATTATCTACTTTATAAAGTTTTATAAATAGTTTTTCTGTGATCATATGACTATGATTAGCAAAGAAAAGTTAAATAGTATTTCATATTTGGGGGGACTTGTTTAAAAGAAATCCTTTACTGCCTGACACTGGATTTTTATTCAACCTCTAGATTTTAGTTCAAATATGACAGCTTTTATTTGCCTTAAAATGCATGTGGATTTGCCAGTAAATCACACTGAATGTAATTCTTATTCAAAACTAAAAGCCATCATTAACTGGTCACATTCAAACTGAGATTTAATTAGTACCTTCCGATCTGAAGTTGATCTTTTGTCATTTTGGCTTTTTTCTTTTAGAACTAATGGGCATTGCTTTGCCATCATAGAAGAAGATGACCAGGGAGAAACCACATTAGCTTCAGGGTGTATGAAATATGAAGGATCTGATTTTCAGTGCAAGGTAAGATCTAATTTGAGGTCTGTGAAATTAAGAAGGGAGGGGCCACAGGAAAAGCATTGACTCCCCAGGGAGAAGTGTGCCTGGTCTGCATATTGCTGTGTGTTCTGGCAACAAATATATTAGAGGAAGCTTAGCTCTTACTTCAGGTTATATGATTGTGTCAACTGAAATTAAAGATTATTTTATTTTTAAAAAAAGTTTTAAATCATCTGTTTTTAAATTGTCAAGCCTGTAAAAAATAATGCGGTCACACTTATTTGTACGTTATAAAATGGACTAGAAAGACTTTAAAGTGACAAGTAATAACCTTTATAACTCTCCAAGACAATTTAGAAATGTTAAGGCCTTGTAAGGCGATCTCAGTGGAGTTACCTTAACAGCATAGCAAAGGAGTCAGAGGATTAGTAATAGTTAATGAACATATTGATGGCTTTGGGTTATAAGCCTAATCGCTTCAAAAATCTTATATAATAATTTTGCCCCAGGTGATCCTTTCACTGTTTTTGAAAACTGCTCCAGAGAGAACTGTTTGTTAACAAATTTAAGCCCAACTATTTTAGAAGATTATTCAAATCAATGAGAACTTCTCAGGATTGATAGAAACTTTACACACATACACGAATGCACACAGTCACATACATTGCATCCTGTTTTCTGTTTGCTTCACCTCTAGCAATAAGGGGCTGATTACCTCCCAAGCCCACCTGTTTCATTTGTAGGACTGACCTGACCTTATCCTTAGAAAGCTTTTCCTCCAGATGACTGCACATCTCTCTTCCTTTGTACTTCTTTAGATCATAGAGAACAAATTGAATCCCTTTTTAATATGGTAGCCCTTTACTATGTGAAGAAGTCTTTTTGTATTACTTTACTCCTCATGCACTATAGTTTTTACCCAATGAAAATAATAGTTCAAAATAACTTCAACTACTCCTTATATAGGATCAGCTTTAGAGTTACTCACTCTTCAGTTTCTCAGTGTAATATGCAGAATTGACATGGTCTGGCCAGGAAAAACAAGCAAAGAGTTAGTAACTCCTTTTTCTGAATGCAGCAAAATTTCATGTTAGAGGTTTGTCATACCTTATTCTTAAATAAGATACTGCGTTTTCTGTCAGCTGAAATCCCGGTATCTTTCACTCATGCTACTGCTCAGCCATCTCTCTTCCATTCTTAATTGGTGCTGTGGGTTTCTTGACACAAATAACTAAATAAGAATGGAATGAGTTTTGTTACATGGTTGTCACATAGTTGTCAAAGTTAAATTTCATTGTATTAAAACTAATCCTTTGCCCTTACCTGTCAGGATTCAGGAGATGCTGATTTGTTTTTGTCTCTTCAAGTTTTATTTATCAACCACACTACAGTATACTTTTTAATCACTTAAAAATGTTGATGAAAGACCTCTCTATGGTTAGAGCACTGAGCTGGGCAGTAACCACCAGTACTTCACAGGCCCCCTCAACTAGGCATGTCCCAAATGAATATATCAGTATAGTTCAGTTACTAAGCTTGACAGTGTATTCAAATGGGCATGCTGCCTCTTACTAGCTGTGGAACTTGAGCAAGGAGCTTTACTCTCTTATTGTTTTCTTATTAGCAAAAGAGTTCCTGTAAGAATCAAATAAGAGACAGCATATATGCAAAGAGTTTAGCACAACTGACACATAGTAAGGACTTAATAAATGTTAGTTTTTACCGTATTGATAATGTAGTTGAAAGCAGGCTTTCAACTGAACTACACATATCCCTGAGTGCACACTGACTACAGTACATGAGGACCACTAGACACATGGATAGTTTTAAGGGAATCGGTTTACAGATCCTGAACTTCCATAGATCCTATTGCTTAATATTTATCTGCCTGAGACCAGAGCTTCTCAAGCAGTTTCTCTGTTCCTTCCTTTTCACAATCAACCTTCTCACAGTTTCCTGATTAGTGGCCTGGAATGTAAATCCTCAAGTTCCCAAACGCTGTTATAATTCGAAATCTTAGTATCAGTGTGGGGAACATGGGGATAGCAAATATATTTGCATGTTTGGTAGTTTTTCATTTTTTGCTTTCAACCAAATTGCTTCATCATTTAAAATAACTTTTCATAGTAGGATTATTATGGATATTTGTCATATGATTGGAAGGTCTTCAAAGAATTATGGGACAAGGGTACAGCAAATCGTTCCATTACCATCTTTTTGTTTATGTGATCAAAAAATCTTAGTACTCACCCAAAAAGAGGAAAAGAGAAAAATAGAAATAAATGCCAAACTTTTCTCTAGCAATTCTAGCAATAAGTAATTGTCCATGAATTTATGAACTAGTTTTATTTAAGTCCTGTCCATCTCATACCTTTCCAATAAAATTTTCTTTTTATGTAAAGGTTATAATGTACATATAATTTTGATTAATTTTATACTAATAATTGTGATGACAAATCAAGCCAGAATAATTTTTTAAGACTTAAAGACATCCTGTCACAGGAAATAAAAGAGATTAATTTATATATGTTTATTTTTGAGGTAGAGAATTATATCTCATGATATATTACATTAGGGCATAATGATTGTGGAACATGTGGAAAGGAAATAGCACAAGGAGAAAAAGGAATACTATAAAATTTTCCAGTTTGTCCATATTTTTTAAAATAGTGATAATGGGTATTGAATTGCTATTTTATTTAGATGCTCCTGAATAGATTTATTTTAACTTTATTTTAAAATGTGCAATAAGTAAGGTATTATCAATACATTCTTTGCACCTATTTATAATGAAAAATTTTAGATGTTAGCCTAAAAATATATGAGGGAATACATTGTGTTTCAGAATTCATTTAGAGGAGTGGTTGTTCAGTCGCTAAGTCATGTCCGACTTTGCAGCCCCATGGACTGCAACACACCAGGCCTCCGTGTTCCTCACTATCTCCTAGAGTTTGCCTAAGTTCATGTCCACTGAGTTGGTGATTAAGGGATTACACAGACAAAAAATACTGACCACCACTTGGATTACTTTCTGTGTATCTTGCTACATATCACTGTTAATTTACCTGGTACCTAACCTGAGCAGAACAGCTCTTCTGCTGGCACCTAAGCCTTTCCTCCCAATGCTTTCACATGCTGTCATGTTTGGATCAAAACCGGTTCAAGTGATAATCACCATTCTTTGCCCAGGCCTTGATTTTTCCCTCACACCATCCAGTCTGTGTAGGTAAATCTAGATTATTCTGTCTCTTCCTGTAGGATGAATTATTTCTCAAAAACCACACTGCCATTTCTTATAATTTGGTTTCAGTTACTTTCCTGTACCACTCCTCTTAACCTGCCACCCCCCACTCAAGTTCACTAAGTAAGTTAGAATCTCCTCTATTTCATGAATACCAAGTGAGTTTTTTTCCCCACAAGAATTTTTACTGCCCACATAAAACCCAGAGATACAAATGGGCTTAGGTGGGGCGTGGCGATGGGGAGTGCAGGAACCAGAAAGGTTGTGTCGACCAACATCATAATCTAGACACACTTAACTTTTGCCTACCCAGATATATAGTTAACCTATGTAAGAAAGATATGAATCTCATGCTTATTCTCAGCGAAGCCACATTGAGTCTTCCCAGAGATTGCAGGCATTTTTGACTTATTCTAGAATCTTGACTGGGATCTATGTCACATTCACTAGAGGAATAAGAATTAATTTATTGAACATTTACTGTTTACGTTTAATATGTTAAGTGCTTGGTACAGTTTATCTCATTTTCTCCCATTTATCCTGTAAGATAGATATTTTTATCCTCCATCTTACAGGAGAGGAAGCTAAAGCCCAGAGAGAAGTAAGTTCATTGCTCAGGGTCACAAAGTTAATAAATGGCAAAGCTAGGATTTAAGCTATTTGATTGCAGAATCCTTGTTGTTTTCATAATACTATGCTGCCTCCAATCTGTTGTTGGCAAAGTCTTTCTTTCCCTTTTAAAAGTAATATAACATTTAGCTATCTAGTTTACAACACTCCTTGTTTCTAAAATCTTTGAATCGTACCTTACCTCTTTCAGCCTTCTTCCCAGTGCTCTCATCTTCCTGTGATAATAATTCATGTAGCTTTGTGAGGTGTTCTTCAGTCACTAAGTTATGTCCAACTCTTTGCAACCCCACGGACTGTAGCATGCCAGGCTCCTCTGTCCTCCACAATCTCCCAGAGTTTGTTCAAATTCATGTCCATTGAGTCGTTGATAGTATCTAACTATCTCATGTCACCCTCTTCTCCTTCTGCCTTTAATTTTTCCCAGCATCAGGGTCTTTTCCAATGAGTTGGCTCTTTGCATCAAGTGGCCAGAGCATTGGCGCTTAGAAAATAGGAATTCAGACAAAACATGGAAACAGTGTAGGGTTTCTGCATACTTCTGGGATACCAGTCCCACTTACTGGTGTTTGGTCTGCCTTCTTCATACCTGTAATCATCCCTGATAGAGAAGACTGAAGCAGAACCAGAGTTAAGGAAATGTTTCTTTTCTTTGTCCTCCATTACCTACTATTTTGTCAGCAATACTGCATCTGTTGCTTGGTAGTCTTTCTTCTAGCACTGCTAAAAACCCTTTGCTGATTTTTTCTTTACATTTTCTGTTCTGCAAGGCTAAGCTCATTTAGAACTTTAGCATACTGGGACTATTCTTGGATGCTTCACACTTCTTTTTATTTATCTTTAATTATATACTCTTCATTCCGTCCTTCATGTAAGTTTTCTCTAGATCCAGGATTTTTTTTTTTTCAGAGTCACTTGTGTAACTTCTGACATGTCTTCCTTTTCTCTTTTATGATAATTTAAAAGTAATAGTTTGTTAGAAAGTTTAAAATTCAGTTAAAATGTAAAACTTGTGCTTTTGGAGGTTTCCAAATACTCTTGACCCATCTTCTCTTATGGGGACTCTGAAGTCCCTTATAGAATTCCATATAGATTCCCTTACGGAATCTCATATTCACCTTTTTAAAAGGAATACCCAATTATGCCAAGGTTTCCCCTTTCTGGCCCTTTAATATTTAAGACTAACATGGTTAATTTCTGCTTATATTCTTGCTATTTTTATAATGACAGACAATGCCTTTCTGTTGCTGTTTTGGTCTAGAATATCACTTCTTCCAGGCAGTGCTGAAATGTCAGCATTCAAGTTAAGAACTTCTCAAATACTATATTTTTGGTTAAATAAAACTTCACATATAATTGTTGACATCTGTTCCCATGACTGCAGTCTTTCCCTGGGCTCATTTTCTGATCTATTAGGGACACATATCTGGTTAGTGGTCTCTAAAAACTATCAGAAGTACTGTTTCTATATTTTGCCCTTACCCTTACCACATACACTTACTTTCTTCTGTATCAGGTTCGTTAGTTTCAACATAGTTGTTATGTGCAAAATCATCTGTATCTTCTGCCTATTTGACTACCTTTTATAATGTGCAGTTTATTTGGCCTAGGACACACTCCACATTTTAGTCAGATCTTTAGTCTCATCCATCTAAATCTTGGTACTACCACGAGTTCATATTTACCCTACTAATTTGTCATTGTAATGAAATGTATTACCCCATCTCTTTTAAGAAAAGCTCATGACTTTACTATTTTATTAATAACAGATAGTAATATCTTAAGAAATGCCAAACTTTGGGTTAAAAATATATATAAACTTTTGTTTATTTGTAATGAAGTTATAGTCTAGTGTTCTCAGACACCACATACATACATTCTTCTTCAGAAAAAAAAAAATTTTAGAGCCTTCACAATAGTATTTCACCACAGATTCAAATTTTTCCATATCATTTTTCACACGTAAACTTGGCAGGTCCTTTTCACTCACTGAATTAGAAATTGTATTTTATGAATATTTTAAAAATTATTTATCAGTTTCATATATCAAATTATTTCTAATTTTCTTCCTTTAGGACTCACCAAAAGCCCAGCTACGCCGAACAATAGAATGTTGTCGGACCAACTTATGTAACCAGTATTTACAACCTACACTGCCCCCTGTTGTTATAGGTAGGTTAGCAGAGAAAAGTGCAGTCATTGTAAATCTCAGCAAACTATTTTCTGTGGTTTTAGCAATAAGCAGGCTTTCTAGAGTTCAACGCTACAAGTTATTTTTTCCTTTTAAGATACAATAGAAAGATAATACATCTTTTTTATTGTTTATTTGCATTGTCAGGTCCGTTTTTCGATGGCAGCATTCGATGGCTGGCTTTGCTCATTTCTATGGCTGTCTGCATAATTGCTATGATCATTTTCTCCAGCTGCTTTTGTTACAAGTAAGATAATTATTTTGATGCAAAGTATTTTGTTGAATAGTAGATATAAACAGTTGTTCTTAAAGCCAGTATGCAGAAACCATTGACACTGAATGTATTTCAGAAACCATTAATTTGTATTCTCTGGTTATATTTCCTTCAATTAACGGTATTATAGTTTTCTTAAGTGAACAGAGGACCTTACTACCAGTCAATTAATTGGACACAACATTGTACTTCTTGTTATGTTCATGAATACTTACGATTTCCTTATTTATAGAATACTGAACTTTCTTATATCTGAATGTTTAAAACCTATCCCAGGAAATCAACCTTATATATTACCATTCTTTAGTTATTTGGTGGTTCAGAGTTATTTTCATTTAGTCATGATTTCAGAAGACAGTTGCCAGAAGAGAAAAGTGATAAGAGGAGGGCATAAACTTCATACTAAAACATTATCTAACTGATATATGAATAAACTGAGAGATCAGTAGAACTGGTTACTAGACCTATAAGTAGACCCAAGTATATAAAGAAAGTTAGTATGTGATAAAGGTAACCTTTCAGATTACTGAGGAAAAGTTGGCTTATTCAATAAATGGATTTGGGAGTAGATAGCTATATGGAGAAAAATGAAGTTGAGTCAATTCTGTACACTGAAATAAATTTTAGCCAGATTTGGCCATATAGATATAAAATTCATATATATATATATTTACATATATAAAGTGGAATGATTAAAATACTGGAACAAACCTTGGAATAGTTTTTAAAAATAATCTGAATCTGACGCAAAACTTACAAGACACACACAAAAAAAAAACCTGTAAAAGTAAAAAAGAAAAGATTGATGGTGTCAACTACATAAAAATAAAACTTGACTGTGTGGTAGAAACCACTGTATAAATGGTCAGAATATAGTCTAACAGTGAAAAATACCCCCTGCTTATATTACAAAGAGCTGATTTCTCAAATATAAAGAGCTTCCATAAATCAAAAAGAAAAAAATCAATTCAGTAATTAGGCCCCCAAAAAATGAACATATGGTTTGTTTAAATAGAAATACATATGGCTCTTAAAAGAAAAAGATGACTCAAGAATACTCATAATATGAAAAATATAAGTTAAAATCATACTTAGGTATTATTTTTTTACCTGTTACACTGGCAGAGATTCAAATGTTTGATAATAGGTCTTTTAGATAGAGCATCCTTTTTTACTTTTGTTGCTTCCACTAAAACAGCAATAAAGAGTTTTAAAATTTTTTGTTCAACTAGGACAGGGAGACAAGATAACAGCAAAAAGCTGTGGAATCTGTGAAGCTTATGGATGAGTATAGACCTAAAAAATCTGAATCCCAGGCTAGAAATTGAGAAAGACAAACAGCAACCAATTTGTACTATAAAATTCCCCCAAGAATTTCAAGAATTGGCAGTACTAGTTACCTCTGGGAGTTAAGTTGAGGGTGGCAGGAAAACTTAGAGAATTGCCTGAAAGTCTATTTTTAGAAGGTCAGATGCTGTATTGGTTGTGCAATACTATATTAAGAAATCACTCCCAAACTTAGTGACTTGAAACAGCAGTTATTACCGCTCACTGTTTCTGTGAGTCTGGGCTTCAGGAGTGACTTGACTGGGTGACTCAGGATCTTTCATGACATTCAGTCAGATGTCAGCAGATACTGCACTTACCTGGAGGCTTGACTGGAGCTGGTAGATCCTCTTCCAAGGTAGCTCACTTCCAAGGCTCACAAGCTGGCAGGAGACCTCAGTTCCTCCGATAAGAAACTCTCTACAGAACTGCCTGCATGAGCTTACTCATAGCAGGAAGCCTGGCTTCCCATGCAAAGTGAATGGTCCAGAGACCAAGGTGAAAGATGCATGCCGTAGGTGATGTAGACTCAGAAGTCACACCATCTCTTCTGCCATCCATATTCTATTGGTCACCCAGGGCAGCCCTAGTGCTTTATGGAAGGGAATTAAACAAGGACAGGTGTACCAGGAGGTGAGAAATTTTGTGGGCCATTTTGGTTGCCAGATACCGCTGATGTTGAGATCCCTGTTCTTATTCTAAATGATCATGTGACTTTGATCATGAACAAAAGGCTAGAAGTGTTGTCTCGGGGAAAGAGCAAAAATGTTCTCATCTGTGTTGTCCCATTACTGAGGGTGAGGTAAGTGGTATAGTGAAAATAAGGAGGTAAAGTGAATATTTACATACTAATCTGTGGGCTCCTCAGCCCTCCAGAACCTGGCTAGCCAAGCTTGTCCCCTCTAGATAACGTATAAGAAGATTATTCTTAGGGAACATCCATCTGGCCCAAGAAAAAAAGACCTAAATATTCTGCCTCCAGTAAGCCCAGTGAAATGGCCCAAGCAGATTATCTTACAGTGAAACCTGTAATCAGTAAGCCCCAGTCACGTACTGCTGCTGCTGCTGCTGCTAAGTCGCTTCAGTCGTGTCCGACTCTGTGCGACCCCACAGACGGCAGCCGACCCCATAGACGGCAGCCCACCAGGCTCCGCCGTCCCTGGGATTCTCCAGGCAAGAATACTGGAGTGGGTTGCCATTTCCTTCTCCAGTGCATGAAAGTGAAAAGTGAAAGTGAAGTCACTCAGTCGTGTCCGACTCTTAGCGACCCCATGGACTGTAGCCTACCAGGCTCCTCCATCCATAGGATTTTCCAGGCAAGAGTACTGAGTGGGGTGCCATTGCCTTCTCCAAGTCACGTACTAAGAGCTGCCAATCAGGCCATGAAGGACACTGATCCCTGAGAAACAGGAAACAAATGAGGTGAGTCTTGTTATTGCCTAGCTTACTCCCTGAAAAGAATTTCTGATTGTGGGACACAGGAAGAACTCAGGTGGAGCCCAACAGGCCCTCTGAGTGGAGGAGATATAGCTGAGAGTCTGGGGAGAGAGCAGGAGCTATAGTTCATAGGTACAGAGTGCTGGAAAGGAGAGAGTTTTCATAGAGAAAGAACTCTATAGTCATCTTCAGAATGGTCCCATAGAATATTCAGCTGATCTTGATCAGTGAGTTCAAGTGAGAAAACCACCTAAGGCTGAGAAAGAGCACCTGAAAAGATCGAAGGAAATGATATTCAGTGCTCACACAAGGCTGTGAATAGTGTCTCTTCCCACCAGCTATGTGACTTGAAAACCTTATAATTCACAGGGCTTTGGTTATAGCACTCAGAAGGCTCTTGCCTCAGTATTGGAGAATAATTTATCCAGCTGTCTGACTTGGGACAAATGATGAGCCTCTGGGCCTGTGTTTTCCTCTTTTGTAAAAAGAAAACACTACAACTTATCTCTTAGGAGTTTAATAAAGTTGAAGTGAGTCACTGAACAATGCCTGACACACTGAACATCAATAAAAATGAGCTGGGTTTTTTTAACATGTATTAACATGGATAAATATGTAATACATAAGGAGTTTTTTTATACATGATGTAAAATATTAATACAACATATGCCATTTATAGAAATTAGTATCCAGAGGAAAAATTTTGTGTGTGAGTATATGCTTTTTATAGTAAAGGTATAAATACATAGATAGGAAGGCTATAGATAGCCACCTTCAAGACAGTGTTTGTCTCCTGGGATTAAAAGAAGAAATTATCAGGGAAATTTCAAATATTTTAATGTTTATTTATTTAAAATATATCTTAAAATATATCTTAATATTTATTAAATTTAAATGGTTTACACATGGGTGCTAATTAAATTAATCTCTACTGTTTAAATGTTTGAAACATCTCATAATTGGAAGTTTTTTTCAAAAACCTTTAAAAATATCAGAATGAACTTGTTTGACTTCTTTTCCATAAACTCCTTTTCCCTTTTTAAAAATGGTAGTATATTTATTGTTCATTATGATATAAAACTATGTTTATAAATTCAAATGAAAAAACATATGTAAAGCAGAGAGTGGATATTCTTACATCCCCAGCAATAACTATTATTAACAACTTGCTATGTATCCTTTCTAATCCTTTCAGACAAATACAGATACATATAATTTTAAACTGTTTATAGTGAGGGTGAAACTTTACATGCTGTTTTTTAATCAGTTTTTTTCACTTGCCAATGTACCATGGACATCTTTCCATTTTAAGGTAGTATATGGCTATTTCAGAAACTCCATTTCTGGACATTATTTTAACAGAATAAATTATTCTATGATAAGATTAATTTGGTTATGAACCCGTGTGATGAAGGAATGATGATAGTGTCAACAACCTCGAGATTTTTCTTACCTTAGAATTTTAATGTAGTTATCTTCTGCTCTTTTAAAATAAAAGACATTATTGCAAGAGCATCTCAAGCAGACGCCGTTACAATCGTGATCTGGAACAAGATGAAGCATTTATTCCAGTTGGAGAATCATTAAAAGACCTTATTGACCAGTCACAAAGTTCTGGTAGTGGATCTGGACTACCCTTATTGGTAAGCTGGAATGTCATTTAAGCATGAATGGTTTACTGATACCGAATGTATTGTCGTATGGTGGTGTGAAAGTCGCTCAGTTGTGTCTGACTCTTTGTGACTCCATGGACTATACAGTCCATGGAATTCTCCAGGCCAGAATACTGGGGTGGGTAGCCTTTCCCCTCTCCAGGGGATCTTCCCAACCCAGGGATCGAACTCAGCTCTCCCACATTGCAGGCGAATTCTTTACCAGCTGAGTCACAAGGGAGATGTTTAGAAGATTAAATTAGTTAAAATAAGAAAGAGGAAATAAGAAAGGATAGGCAGGTAAGGTAGAGCAGCAAGCAAGGTTAAGAGAGAAAGTGTGGTCGTGAAGTGCTGTATAAGTGTTAGCATTAGCTTACACATTTTTAACAGCCATCTTGAGGAATCAGGTATAAAATTCTTTGCATCTGTAAGGTTAAATTGATCGATTGGGAGAAATATAACTATTTTAGATTCTGAAATCAAAGAGAAGTTACTCCCACAGATCATCTTCATAAGAAGATACTTCCCTCAGTACGAAACTATATTACGGAAATACAATTCATAAAAATAATGTTAAAGGGAGATGTAGGAAATTCTCAGAGAGTTGTATGTATAGAAATATTTAGATTTAAGGGTGAAGGGGATACTTACAATAAACACTAGATACCCAGATAGATTTTAAATGCTTTGTTTAGTTGAATGTGTTTAAATCATTGATCTCCAATTTTAAAATTCATTGAATCAGGTAATTCTGTAATTAAATTGGAAAGGTAAAAGTAAAACTCTCTTCATATGTGGACAACATGATTGTCTACATAGAAAATGTCAAGAATGATAATGTAAAACGACAACAACCAATAAGTGAGTTTATCAAGATTGCATAATAAGATCTTTGTACAAAAATTATTGAACTTATATACACTTGTCTGCAAACAGGGATTAAAATTTTAAAGGCAGTATCATTTAAAATAGCATTAAAAACTTGAAATATTTTGGAATAAGCATGACAGCATTTATGTATGACCTGTACACTTATAATTAGAAAACATTACCAAAAGAAATTAACAAAACCATTCGTAAGGAGATTATATATATCCTGTTTTTGTATCAGAAGACTCAGTATTAAGATTTCAGTTAGCCTAAAATTGATTTATAATTTCAATTCAATCCAAATCAAAATCAGATCAAACTTTTATAGAAATTGATGAGTTTATTCTAATGACTATTTGGAAATGCAGAGGACCTAGAAGAGCCAAAACAGTTTTGAAAAAGAATAAAGAGGATTCACTACCTGATTTCTGGACTCATTGTGAAACTACAGTAGTCAACACTGTAATCCTGGCATCAGGGTAAATGTGTATGTCAGTGGAACAGAATAGAGTCTGAAAATGAACATACACATATGTGGTCAATTGATTTGGATACCACAGTAATTCATTGAAGAAAAGAGTCTATTCAACAAATGGTGCAGGAAAAATTGGGTATCCATTTGCCAAAAGGTGAATCTTGACCCTTACCTCACTCCATATACAATACAAAATCACCTTGAAATGGATCACCAGTTCAGTTCAGTTGCTCAGTCGTGTCCTACTCTTTGTGACCCCGTGAATCGCAGCACGCCAGGCCTCCCTGTCCATCACCACCTCCTGGAGTTTACCCATACTCATGTCCATCGAGTCGGTGATGCCATCCAACCATTTCATCTTCTGTCGTCCCCTTCTCCTCCCGCCCCCAATCCTTCCCAGCATCAGGGTCTTTTCCAATGAGTCACCTCTTTGCATGAGGTGGCCAAAGTATTTTGGAGTTTCAGCTTCAACATCAGTCCTTCCAATGAACACCCAGGACTGATCTCCTTTAGGATGGACTTGTATCTCCTTGCAGTCCAGCGGACTCTCAAAAGTCTTCTCCAACACCACAGTTCAAAAGCATCAATTCTTCGGCGCTCAGCTTTCTTCACAGTCCAACTCTCACATCCATACATGACTACTGGAAAAACCATAGCCTTGACTGGATGGACCTTTGTCGACAAAGGAATGTCTCTGCTTTTTAATATGCTGTCTAGGTTGGTCATAACTTTCCTTCCGAGGAGTAAGCGTCTTTTAATTTCATAGTTGCAGTCACCATCTGCAGTCATTTTGGAGCCCAGAAAAATAAAGTCAGCCACTGTTTCCCCATCTATTTGCCATAAAGTGATGGGACTGGATGCCATGATCTTAGTTTTCTGAATGTTGAGCTTTAAGCCAACTTTTTCACTCTCTTCTTTCACTTCTGAAATGGATCATAGACCTAAATATAAAAGTATAAAATCTTAAAAGAAAATGTTTAGGAAATTATTATAACTTTGAGCAAAAATTTCTTAGGACACAAAAGGAAAAGTCATTTTAAAAAATGATAAATTGGTCTTTCTTAAAATTTAAAACTTTTCCTATTCAGAAGATACTATTAAGAAGATGAAAAAATAAAGTCACAAACTGGCAGAAGAGTTTTGGTAAAGAATTTGTATTGCAGAATAGATGAAGAATTTTTACAACTCAGTAACGAGACAAAAAACACAGTCTTTTAAATGGACAAAAGATTTGAACAGTCGCTTGCCCAAAGAAAATATAAGGATGGCAGGTATGAACAGCACATGAAAAGATGCTCAGTGTCGTTAGGGTAATGCAGATTAAACACAGTGAGATACTACTACACATTCACTAGTTTGATGAAAACTGAGAGTATTAAGTGTGGAAAAGAAGATTAGATCACCTGGAAATCTCATGCAGTGCTGATTGATATGCAAAATACTGCTACTTTGGGAAAGAGGTTGATAGTTGACTTTTTATACAGTGAAGCAGTCCCTCTGCTAAGTGTTTACAGAAAAGATATGCAGGGACTTCCCTGGTGCTCCAGTGGTTGAGAATCTGCCTTGCAATGCAGGGGACGTGGGTTCAATCCCTGGTTGGTTATCTAAGATCCCATATGCTGAGGGGCAACTAAACCCACGAGCTGCAATTGCTGAACCTGTGCACAGCAGTCAAGATCCTGCATGCCACAACTAAGACACAACGCAGCCAAATAAAGTAAATTAAAAAAAAGATATGCAGACATGTTCCATACAAAGATTATGAATGTTCATAGCAGCTTTATTTATAATAAGTTGTAAACAGCCTGGATACTTCCCTGGCGGTCCAATGGTTGAGACTCTGTGCTTCCACCGCTGGGAAGGCAGGAGTTGGGGAGAGGTACAGATTTGATCCCTGGTCAGGGAACTAAAATTCCACATGTCATGTGGCCTAATAAATAAACAAGTAAATGTCTTCAATTTTTTAAATAAAAAACATTGTAAACGACCCAAAAATCCATCAGTTGGTAAATGAATAAATTGCAGTACATTCTTAGAGTGGAATACTGCTTGTCAGTAGAAAGGAACAAACTACTGATACATGCAACAGCAACGAAGTACATTTCAAAGTATTTTATGCTGAATGAAAGAAGCTAGACACAGAGGCTACTTATTGTATGTTTCCATTTATGTCATATTCAAAACTGTAGGGACAGAAAAGAGATCAGAGATGCCAAGGACTGAAAATAGGTGGGGAGGGAGTTGACTTTAAAGCAGTAAAACTTTTTTGAGTCATAGAAATACTCTACATCCTAATTGTGATGTTTGGTTGTGGTTACATGACTGTATACATTTGTCAAAACACAGTTTTCAAAAAGAGTGAATTTTATTATATATAAATTAGACCTCAATAATTCTGACTTTCTAAAAAGAAATCACAAAAGGATCTTGTAATAAGTGATACATAAAGTAAGTCAGTTTAGATACTCATAAATCTAGCCCATTTTAACTATGTTTCCAGCCTGGACCTTAGTGTCAGTGTCATTTTATTAGTTTAGATTGGCTGATAATGTTTCTGAAAATGAAAGGTAGCAATTTATGTGCATCTTTCATCCAACAAATACTGATGAAAGCAGTTATTTTACTAAATAAATATCTGTGTTCTGTGAGTCGTGGGGGATGGAATTCAAACAAATATATATACAAATAGTTATAATTGTGGTAAGTGCAGCAATTGAGAAATATATATGTGCTATGAAAGTTTTTAAGAGAGAAATAATACTCTTAAGTAAACTACACATACAAAAAGACTGAGATAGGAATGAGCTTGACTGAATTCTAAAAATTGAAACAAGGTAAATAAGAGGGGTGTGCATGGGGGATTAGAGTGAAAGATCAGGCAGAAGAGTTAGGCAAGGGGCCAGATCGTGTGGGATCTTACATACAGACTGAGTTGAACATTTTTAACTGTCATTTTGGATTTTGTGACATGATAAATCACCCCAAACGTTAGTGACTTGAAACAACTAACATTTATTATTTTTCATGATTCCGTGGGTCTTCTTGGCAGTTGTTTTTCTGAATTTGTTCAGCCAGACCCAAATGGTAAAGTTCATGTACATGGCCAACGGTTGGTATGGTTTTGCTCAGTTTGGTTACAGAGTGCCCTAAAATGGCAAGAAACGGCAAATCCCAGTGCATAGACTTTTCACTTGTTCTATTAATACTTTTGCTGTTATTCTTTTGCCCAAAGCAAGTCATGTAGCCAAGCCCAGAGTCTGGACGGGGAGACTACCCAAGACTGTACTAGAAGGGGAATTATACTGACCATTTTTGCAAACAGTCTGTCACACTGACAGATTGTTATTTTGTTATTTTAGAATATATTCTACATTGTTTCATCTCCTTCTGAACACAGTACAGTCTTCCCTCGGGATTTACCTGAGGAATTGGTTCCAGGGTCCCCTGAAGATACGAAAACGTACAGATGCTCAGGTCCCTTACAGCCAGCCTTCCATATCCAAGGATGCAGAACAGATACAGAGGCCAACTATATAAATGTTAATATTGGAGTTGATTGGTTGTGTATACCATCCTTTTTGATTGGTTGGCCTATTAAACCACTTTCTCAATCTTAATACTTCTCATTTTACTTTTTCCTATGAAGGTTCAGCGAACTATTGCCAAACAGATTCAGATGGTTCGGCAGGTTGGTAAAGGCCGATATGGAGAAGTGTGGATGGGTAAATGGCGTGGTGAGAAAGTGGCAGTCAAAGTGTTTTTTACCACTGAAGAAGCTAGCTGGTTTCGAGAAACAGAAATCTATCAAACTGTGCTAATGCGCCATGAAAACATACTTGGTGAGTACACATTTGATTTTAGTTCCATATTCTACAAGGTTAATGGGATGCTGGTGGAAGCCTAGCTCAAGGGCTTGAAAACATATGTGAGCTCAGCTGTGTGCATTTGGCTAAAGAAAACCTAGTGGAATACATACTTTAAATACAACCCAGTCCTGAACGCAACCAGCCACTCTCTATACGTACCTCAGAGATATTTTGGGGTTGGGTTCCAAACCATTGCAATAAATCAGATATAGCAATAAAGCAAATCACACAAATATTTTGGTTTCCAAGTGCATTTAAAAGTTGTTTATACTGTACTGTAGTCTAAATGTGCAATAGCTTTATGTCTAACAAACAATGTACATGCTGCTGCTGCTAGTCACTTCAGTCGTGTCCAACTCTGTGCGACCCCATAGATGGCAGCCCACCAGGCTCCCCCGTCCCTGGGATTATCCAGGCAAGAGTACTGGAGTGGGTTGCCATTTCCTTCTCCAGTGCATGAAAGTGAAAAGTGAAAGTGAAGTCGCTCAGTCGTGTCCAACTCGTAGCGACTGCATGGACTGCAGCCTACCAAGCTCCTCCGTCCACAGGATTTTCCAGGCAAGAGTACTGGAGTGGGGTGCCATTGCCTTCTCTGAACAATGTACATACCTTAGTGTAAAAATACTTTACTGCTAAAAAATGCCAAAACAATTACAGTAATAACATCAAAGATCACTGATCATAGATCACCATAATAAGTATAATAATAATGAAAAAGTTTGAAGTTTTTTGAGAATTACCAAAACATGACACATGAAGTGAGCAAATACTGTTTGAAAAGCGGCTTCTATAAGACTTGCAGCAGGAGTTGCCAGAGACCTTCAGTTTGTTTAAAGAAAAAAACACAGTGTCTGTGAAGCTCAATTAAACTAGGTGTGTCCAAAGTTATTACCCAGCTGAAGAGAAATAGCAGTGAGTTCTGAATTGGAAATAATGTAGTTTATTGGACTTACTCATATGGTAACAAAAAACAAGTTTCTAAAAGGTAATTTAAACAATTTTCTAGGTAACTTTAACTATGTGTACCTTTGCCTCCTGTAAATGAAATTACCCCCCACCTCTGCAAGATGTAGCCTCATTTATGTTCTATGCTAGTAGGTCTCTCCCCTCACCCCCATTTACACAAGACCAAAATAACCTGGGTATGATTTGGTCAGTATGGCGCATAAACTCATCTACCTTCCCTGGCTTTCTTTTCAGCTACTATTTCCTTGCCCTTTGCTTTAGAGAGTGCATAGCATGTTGCTAATAGTTTCCTACACTAATTGTATTAGTTTCCTAGAACTGCTTATAGCATATTACCACAAACTGTGTGGCTTAAAACAACAATAGAAAATTAATCCTCTCCAGAGTTCTGGAGGCCAGACATTTAAAATCAAGGTGTTGGCAGGTCCAGGCTCTCTGAAGGCTTTAGGGGAGGACTCTTCCTGCCTCTTCCAGATTCTGGTGATTACCAGCTATCTTCAGCATTTCACACTCCAGTATCTGTCTTTGTTGGCACATGAACTTTCCCCCATGGTGTCTGTGTCCAAACTTCCCTCTTCTTGTGAGGATACCAGTCATTGAGTTGGTACCCACTGTAATCACCTCACTTGAACTCGATTATATCTACAAAGACCTGTTTCCAAATACGGTCACATTTATAGAGACATGGTGGACATGAATTGGTTGCAGGGGGAGGGCTATTATTCAACTCAGCACTCTGACCTTCTTCTGAAGAGAGGGAGGAAAAGAGGAGAAGGAAAGAAAGCCAGTATCGTGAACTTGCTTGTCAGTGAACCAGGCTGAAGAGGCAGATGTGATGAGGCATTGATGGGCAAGTGGGCGTTAGCTTAGTTAGGATCGAACTCTTAGCTGAATATAGTTAACTTAATTTTTAACTCTCTAAAGTAAAGAGCAAGGAAATAGTAGCTGAAAAGAAAGCCAGGGAAGGTAAATGAGCTTATGCACCGTACTGATCAAATCATACCTAGGTTATTTTGCTATTGTGTAAATGGGGGTGAGGGGAGAGACCTACTAGCATAGGACATAAATGAGGCTACATCTTTGGCCACCTGATGTGAAGAATTGACTCATTGGAAAAGACTCTGATGCTGGAAAAGATTGAAGGCAGGAGGAGAAGGGGATGGCAGAGGATGAGATGGTTGAATGGCATCACTGACTTGATGGACATGGGTTTGAGCAAGCTCCAGGAGTTGGTAATGGGCAGGGGAACCTGGAGTACTGCAGTCCATGGGGTCGCAAAGAGTCGGACATGACTGAGTGACTGAACTGAACTGAACTGAACTTTTTAATGTGTCTGTTTTTCAGTTTGAAATGAAGAGCCTTTTCCACATTCCTTCTTCATAGTTCTTGATGCTTAGAGAATCATGTAGATTAACAACATTCCCTCAGGTTATTATATATGTGATCTTTTTCTTAGTCATATTATCATTTTTATGATTAAGATTATTTAAATTAATTACAAAAGTATAGACTTATGTGTAAATAACAGATAAAAATTTGGGTAATACATTCAAGAGATGTTGTCAGGTAAGTTAAATTTATATTATCTATAGATGATACCCAAGTTATTGTCAGTATCCTGAATGAGCATCTTTTATTCTTCCTAGCCACTTCTAATAACTAACCTTTTAAACTCACTAATTGAACAGGTTTTATAGCAGCGGACATTAAAGGTACAGGTTCCTGGACTCAGCTCTATTTGATTACTGATTACCATGAAAACGGATCTCTCTATGATTTCCTGAAATGTGCTACACTAGACACCAGAGCCCTGCTTAAGTTGGCTTATTCGGCTGCCTGTGGTCTGTGCCATCTCCACACAGAAATTTATGGCACTCAAGGAAAGCCTGCAATTGCTCATCGAGACCTAAAGAGCAAAAACATCCTCATCAAGAAAAATGGAAGTTGCTGTATTGCTGACCTGGGCCTTGCTGTTAAGTTCAACAGGTGAGTAGTTCTTTGCCTAGTGTTTTGGAATTATTTTAATCTCCTAAAGATATTTACCTGTTTGTATTTGTATTCCGGACAGTGTGACTCCAAACATGTGAAAAAAAGTAAAGTGAAAGTGCTAGTCACTCAGCTGTATCCAACTGTTTGCGACCCCATGGACTGTAGCCCCCTAGGCTCCTCTGTCCATGGAATTCTCCAGACAAGAATACTGGAGTGGGTTGCCATTCCCTTCTCTGGGGGATCTTCCCAACCCAGGGATTGAACCTGGGTCTCCTGCATTGCAGGCAAATTCTTTACCATCTGAGCCACCAGGGAGGCCCTCCAAACATGTATTTGTGCTTATATAATTATAAATTAGGATTTTGAGGGGAGGTTTGTCTTAGTGTTTTGTTCTCATTGTGGTTTTTGTTTTTTTACAAAAATTACATCCTACTCTACATAATTCTTGATTTCCTACTTTTTATTGTCTTAGACATCTACTTCAGTTTATATAGATCTTTCCTCTTTTTAACAGCAGTATGGAGAGTTTTCCATTTTATAGATTACTATAATTTATCCCATCTATGACCCAACTGATGGACATTAGAGTTGCCTCCAGGTTCTATTATTTAAAAAGTGCTTCAATGAATATTGTATTTTATTCATATATAATATTCCTGAGTACTTGTACAAGTATTTCTTCATGGTGGATTTCTGGAGAAGGGGCTAGACAGCGAGTATGTATATATTAAACTATATTAATAGGTTGTCCTTTTAGAAAGTGTGCATCAGTTTATACTCCCATATACAAGATTTATGTATGCCATTGCTTCATCACTGCTTGATATTGTCAATATTTTTAAACAATGAGGATATCACATTTTTAGGAAACCACTGAAATTGTTTTAATGTTATAACTCTAGAGTACAGCAGCCATTTCACATTTCAAAATTTATTTCAGGCCATAAAATTAAAGTACTAGCTCATAATAAAGCAAACATCAAAAAATTTAATCTTTGTCACTATTACAGTTTTCTATCCTACTATTTTTTTCTATCAGGGGAGTTTTTATTGGCTCAAGTATTCATCAGATGCCATTTAAGAAGATATAAAGTATGTTATATTGATCTCCATTTCAGAATAGTTTCCAGAATTTTAACAGATCTGGGAACCTAAAAAAAAAAAGCATTCATGTCTTCAAACTCTAAAATACACTCCCAAAATTTAAAAAAAAAAAGATAAATATTGTAGTGTGATTATGTAAACATGACTCACAATAGAACTAATTTGGTTGGACCCATAAAGAAAAAAATGTAATCCTAAATCACAAAGGATCACATGAGAATGGAAAAAGCAAATGATGCCTCTCAATTTTCACATTCACTTGTCCTAGAACATAATTATCTACCACGTTTTATATTCAGTACTGTGCTGTTTCTTAGAGAGACACAGAACTTATTTGGTGACAAAACTTAACCTGAACTGATTTGAGGTACTTACTGTCTTTATTTATTCAGTTAACTATGAATATTCATACCTAGTTTTTTGCTGTGGACTTAGTAATGATTTTGATTCAGTACTGCTCCAGACTCTGCTGGAGATGTTATATAATATATAGCATATATTTAAAGGGTATAATACTTTTTTAAAATCTGAAAGATGTTAAATTTCAAAATACATCTAGCTCCAAGGATTACTGATAAGGAAATGTAGACTTATTAGATAGATTTTCATTTTATTTAGTTGTGTATACAAACACACACACATACATATACATAGAGAGAGAGAGACAATTTCTGACTGTTACACAATGCAGCAAAAATAGAAGAGAAATGATTTTCTTCTTTTCCCTCAACCTGGACATTTTCTGTCTTCTGTTTCAGTGACACAAATGAAGTTGATGTACCTTTGAATACTAGGGTGGGTACCAAACGCTACATGGCTCCAGAAGTGCTAGATGAAAGCCTGAATAAAAACCATTTCCAGCCCTACATAATGGCTGACATCTATAGCTTTGGCTTGATCATTTGGGAAATGGCTCGTCGTTGTATCACAGGAGGTAGGAGTTTAGGTAGCCTGTTTCTGGTTATGTCTGTATACTCATCATTCAAAAAATAACAGCTCCGGTTGTATAATTTAGATGTCATCTATGTCAGGGATCTCCAAGATCACTCGCTGGTTCTGTAATTGCGTTAGGACTCTCAGGATTCAGTGTATAGTTGTCTTCATAGCAAAGATTTGTTACACTGAAAGGATACACATCAAAATCAGCAAAGGGAAAAGAAAAGGCACATGGGGCAAAAGTTCAGAGGAAATCGGGCACAAGGTTCTGAAAGTCCTCTTCCGGTGGAGTCGCTCAGGATGTGCTTAATTCCCCTAGCAGTGAATTGTAAAAATGTGAAATATTGTCATCTAGGGAAGTTCATTAGAGATTTAGTATCCAGAGATTTTTTTTTGGAGGCTGGTCACATGGGCATCCTCTGCCTAGCATGTATCAAAATTCCAAACTTCTAGAAAGAAAGCAGGTGGTCAGCATAAACTATATTGTTTGCACAAATAGTCTAGGTACAGAGGCCACCCTTTTCATTTATGTGTTTGAGAGAGCTGTTTACCAGGCAAGTTCCCAGGCACCAGCTACGTGCCAATCTTGCAAGCAGGCCTTTTATACAGATAGCAACTTCGGGTCTGCTTTATTAACTCATTTCTACATATATGTTGTCTTTCTACTGCAGAAAAAAGACCAAAAAAAAAAAACCCTCATTTATTAGTAGAAGCAACTGTGTACATAAAAAATAAGACTAAAAATTTAGGTTGAATGGTTCATCTTGCTTATTTTAAGGGCTATTGGTATGTTCGATATGGACAGCTATGGTGGGGATATAGAAAATAATCAGGTATTTAAAAAGGAGAGTAGAACATACATTTACTATTAAACGTGAATCATCTACTCAGTAATCTTTTCTTCTTTATGGGGGAATCAGTTTTAGTTCCATAGTTCAGTAAGAAGTGCTGAACGGATTGATGTATTTTTTCCAGCCACCATTTTTGTGCCCACTGTGCTTTCTCACTCACTGCAGGAATAGTAGAAGAGTACCAGTTGCCATATTATAACATGGTCCCCAGTGATCCATCATATGAGGATATGCGTGAGGTTGTGTGTGTTAAACGTTTGCGGCCAATTGTGTCTAATCGCTGGAACAGTGATGAAGTAAGTGGGGTTCAGTCCTCTCAGGAAGTGATTGCTGAGAGTCGCCAAAGACACTTACCCACTCATGATATTCTCTTTACTTTTCAGTGTCTACGAGCAGTTTTGAAGCTAATGTCAGAATGCTGGGCTCACAATCCAGCCTCCAGACTTACAGCTCTGAGAATCAAGAAGACACTTGCCAAGATGGTTGAATCTCAAGATGTAAAGATTTGACAGATAAAAAATCATGAGGAGACATTCTAGACTGCGAGAACTGTTTTCACCCAAGGAATGGGTGGAATTAGAATAGAATGAGGATGTTAACTTGGTTCTCAGACTCTTTCCTCACTACACCTTCACAGGCTGCTAATATTAAACCTTTCAGTACTCTGTAGAATACAAGCTGGGAACTTCTATACACTTCATTCTTTATATATGGACAACTTTATTTTAAATGTGGTTTTTGATGCCTTTTTTTTAATTGGATTTTTATGAACTGCATCAAGACGTCAATCCTGATTAATAGGTCTCCAGTCAAACTCTGGGTACTGAATTACCTGTTCATAAAATGGTGCTTTCTGTGAAAGCCTTGAGAAGATAAATGAATTCAGCAGAGATGGAGAAATATACACGTTTGCCTTCTACCTGAAAAAAATTTAATCTATTTGTATTCTACCTTTGTAAACAGCCTATGGATTATGATCTGTTTGGGATACAGTACTGCTTAGTTTATGATAGTTTGTCATGCCTTGATGATGGTGTGTGTGTGTCTGTGTACATACGTGCATACCAGAGTTCTGCTGCCATTTGAATTAGAAGAAAATAATTTGTGAATGCACAAGAAGATATTGGTGGCTGTTGGTTTTGTGCTTTAAAAATGCGTTATCTGACCGAGATTTGCCAATCGCATAAAAGCCATTTACCTTGCAAGTGAGCTAGCTTCTCCACCAACTTTATTTTTTAACATTAAAGTTAATATAAAGGCCAAAAGGAGTTAAAAGTGTATGTAAATTTGGACTCTTTTCCTCCCACTACAAACTTTTTTTTGTTAATTGTTATTATTGTCATAAAAAGCATCCTGTCCAAAGTTGGAACTTCCATGCCATGAACCTTCTAAAGAAAACACTTCTTATTGAAGTGAATACTAATTAATGAATTTGATAGCAATGTAAGTGCCTATAACCATGTTCTGTATTCTAACCTTACTCTCAGTAACTTTTAAAAGGGAAGTTATTTATATTTTATGTGTAATATGCTTTACTTGCAAAATACCTGCTCCTTTACAACCATGTTTTATACATGTACATACATTCATACTATAGAAACCAGTTCATGTGTACCTCATATCCCATCCTGAAGGGAAAAAAATTAAAAGGTCATCAGAAAAATATGTAAAGTAGAAACTACATGTAAAATCTTCACAATTAATTCAAAACAGTATATCAAATCTAGGACTTTGTTCACTTCAAGTATAGACTTCCATTAAGATGCCGTCATCTCAGTTCTGTTTATGAAGGGATCCTCAAATTAGAAATTTCTATCGCAAGAGTTAATACACATTTATCAACAACTATTTTAGACACTTAAATCATTTAAAATTTTTTAGTTTTATGATTTCGGTTTCATAATTTTGTGAAGACAGTGAAGAGTCAGGCAAAAAGTTCAATATCTAGTCAGTACCTATATCTGTACCATACAGCTGTTATTCAGTAACATATTTGAATATAATACATATTTTATGGATGCCTCATTTTCCCAAGGAGTAATTCTGATCTACTTAAGCTTATTAATATTATATTTCTGTAATGCCTTTTAAATATTACTGTCTTATTCTGAACAAACAACTCATGGATACATAAAGTGAGAATTTTCTTGAATACACATAAAATAAATGTGATTATTATAACAACATAGTAAAAAAAAACTTCAAAGTGGAGGAATCAGAGCCCATATCTGTCCATTACCAAAAATGTGATTGACATTTAAGGATGAAACTCTATATATTGGTCAAATTTCACAAATTTGAAATTTGCTTAAACAGTTTTGACCAAGTTTAATAGTTTACATCTAACATAACTAAAATTTGGAGTGTTCATCAAGATAAGTAAATTTATATATTGATAGTACCTAATAACTTGCTCTTTGAGAATGTTTTCCCCATCACTATACTGAGAAATATAGATGTTTTAATCTAACTTGCCATGTAATTTAAGAATAATTATGAGCTCTGATCTAGTTAAAGATAACCTTGATTTATTTTTTATTTGATAACTATAAATCTTGAAAATAATTTGTCATCCTAATAAAGGAAAATGTAAAGAAAGGCAAATTATTCTTAGAAATGTTAAAATATTATGTGGAAGCAAAAATTCCAGGTAATATATGACCATTATAATTTTTTAATTAAATTGATCTATTAAAAATGATATCAAGGACTAACTGTAGAAACTTGTTCAATAAAAATATTTTCTAACAAGATTTTTTTAATATTAATATTCTTTAAAGAGCAAATGATGTCATATTTGAAATTCTAAAGTCTACAAAAAAGCTGCATGAGACCTATTTTTTTCTCTCCTTCTTTTATTATTAAGTTTCTGACTTCATATTTAAAGAGTAAAAGAAGGAAGGATTTCATAGCACCATAGATAACTTGTAAAACCCTTGAAGTCATTATTTGGTCCTGCTTACAACTTAGCGTCTTAAAAATTTGTGGCTTCTGTCTCTCATCCCTTTAAGTAAAACATAATAACAAACAAAAACCCAAAGCTACCTGAATATAACAAAACTTAATCTTCTCTCAAAGAAAAGTCTCTTTATGAATTCTCTTTCTGCTGGTAAACATGTGTAGAATCAAAGGCATACTAGGATTGACTTCAGTGTGTCTACTCTAAGCTTTCACTGTGTTTCTTATTGAACAAGTTTCTGAAGCATCAAATTTGAATCTGGTTTCTCTGGAATTGTTTTCACAAAAGATACTGCAATCACCATTTTAAATTGCCTTTCCAATTTCAGGAGTGTTTTTGACCTTAGAAAGTGACTTCAGGTTTTTGAAAATGATGTTTTCCTAGAATGTGCCAGATTTTTTATTTATTCACTGTATAAAAATATATTTGGTACCTGTTTGCCCCCAGATGCTTTGCTTTTGTTTAGAACAAAAATGTAATTCAGTGTTTAAAGAATCATACATCTCTAAGTTGGCCCAAGATCAAATTTGAATAATTTATTCCAGGCAAGATTTTATAAATTAAATTACCTGTGTTTCGTGTTGTTTTGAAATGTTTCTAAATATCTAAGATAATTTCAAAAGCAGAAATATGAATTAATTTTTTTTAAAAAAGATTGTTGCAGCTCTTGTACTGTTTAAAAGTAGTGATATTTATTGTTTGCTTGGGTCAGATGTTAAAATAGTAGTGTAGCAGTTCATCATCTTGCCTCAGTGCTGTTATGAGAGTCACAGTGAAAACTGCAGAGAGAGCTGACATATTCATAAAAATCAAATTAAATCTAGGGCAGCATCACATGAAGTTACGTGTAATGATTGTCCCATAAGGAAAGTATGTGAATACTGCTTTTGCAAAGGATTAAATATATTGTAATTTTAGCTTGTGCTCTGTACTATGCTTTCAATGGAATTATTTAAGCCCATTTAGTGACTGTTGTCCTTGCCCGTTTTAAAAACTAAAATGTAGTATATATTGTATAAAATGAAAGTATCATTATAGCTTAATTAGGAAAGTTGTACATAAACACTGAAAAGGGTTAAAAACAGGCAGTTTTATTATGCAATTGTAAAACACCAAAAATATAGATTCATCTTTGGTATGTAATACACTAAATGTATTTTGTACAGCATCTGGTTTAAAAGGTGCCTTATTAAGTTTACCATTGATTGCTTTGTTCTATATATAGATTACATCCAATGTATCATTTTTAAGTAAATAACCTTATTTTAGTATACTTTAGTGATGTGTTTTGTGAAACTCTACTTTGACTATATTGTGTATCAGAAGTCACATGTCTGGTGTAATTTTATAACAAATAAGTTAGCGTACATACTGATGTCCCTGAGATGTACATTTCATCTACCAGAACCCCAGTATGGGACACAGGCAGGTAAGTGACCACACACTCTTTCCTTTATGTAGATAAATTATAAGATAAATTACAAGCCTATTATAGCTGAGGGTTATTTTCCTTAAAATTTATTTTCTAATTCTAAAAATATGTACACATTACAGAAATCTTAGAAAACCTAGGAAAGAATAAAGAAACAAATGAAATCATTCAAAATCCTGTTGCCTGCTAGTGCCACTACTTACATTTGAATGTTTCCTTTTGATCTTTTTTTGCTGCTGCATATTTTTTACAATGGTAAGATCACAGTGTGTTGTTATATATCAATTGAAAATATAATTTTTTAAAAATTGACTACATAACATTCCGCTAAGTAGATGGAACAATTTGTTTTTATAATTACCTGTTGAGTATTTGGGTTATTTTCATTGTTTGAGAAAATATAATCAATGTATTGAACATCCTTGTATAAAAATCTTCATATACTTATTTTCTTAGGTTACACTCTTAAAAGTAGAAACAATGGATGTGAACTTTCAAAAGTTCTTCAAGGTGAAAAAAAAAATCTGAGATTCTTGATAAATACTGCTACCTTGCTGTCCAAAAAGGTTTCTCATTTACACTCCCAAGAGCAGGGTAAGAGTGCTCATCTCACTACCTAGCCAGGTAATTTCTTGCAAGTTTTTTCTCTTTCTGCTAATAGAGTGCCCGATTTCTTGCCTGAAACTAGCTTCTTTTAAGAGTAGTAGAGTCCATTTATCTGACCTTAGTGTTCCTGCTGCAGCAAATGCTTTTTTTAAAGCTTCAACTTCAGGGAAGTAAAGGGAGCTTCCCTTCTCTCCTGTAGCAACATCATTTTCCCTCCTGCACTTGGTCCTACCACCTATCAGAGCTGTTTTCAGTTGTGTGTAAATTCATTGTGCCTTGTGATGCCTTTTCTTAGGCATTCGAACATGTTAAATCCTCATAAGAGATTTGGGACTAGCTGATGTCTCCCCCTGCAAAAAAAACATATGTTGGGAGATACCCTGCTATAGACTCCTTATCCTCATTTAGTGTCAATGTAAGACAGTTTCTTGAAATAATAGTATGTCATGCAGCTTGATAAAGAAGAATCGGGGATTTCTGGGGCCTGTCAAGCACATGCCAGCTTTTTTTCCGTCTCTAAAAAGCTGACTTGGACTTCCCTGCTGGTCCAGTTGCCACAACTGTGCTCCCAATGCAGGGGGCCTGGGTTCGATCCCTGGTTAGGGAACTGGATCCCATATGCTGCAACTAAGAGCTCGTATGCTTCAACTTAGATCCTGCTCAGCCAAATTTTTTTAGACACTGTTCTTCTGGAAGAGCCTAATCCTTGTATGTAGTTTTAAGCAAACACAAATTCAGTTGTTAAGTCTTCATTCTCTTGGAGAAATATTTACCTGCCTATTGCTAGTACGTGAACCATTTCTGGCACTTCATACTTCGGTTGGATGCATATTCCTAAAAAAAAGCCTGACTTCAGCCCTTGGGGCAGTACAGCCACAGTGGACACAGTCCACTGCAGGTGACTAGCCAGAAGTATAGGCAGAGGCCATCTAATGGCAGTGTTACTGTTGCAGTCATGGTGAGTTAAACACTGTGAGCTCATGGTAAGAGCAGATGGACAAGTCACCCTGAAGCTGGGAATCAGGAAGCAGAAACTTAGTTCAAGTACAAAGGTATGTGAAAAAAAGTATTTCAGATAGAAGCAGAGACTAGAGCTGAAAGGTTAATCCATAATTACCTTTTGAATTGCTATTGAATTGTTATTCTCTTTTTTAGATGCAATATGTGTGGCCTATCTACTACTGCTCTGAGCTTTATCTTCCTGGTTGTTGTCCGGTTACTCGCTCAGAGTGAACTTCAGAATGATTCCAGATGCCCCACTGCTCCCTACCCCCACCTCACTACTCATGACCTAGATTTTATACAGGGAACCTGAAATGTTACCATTGTTTTAAAAGTCAATATGAAATTCTTATATTCAAAGTATTTTTAAGCAAGAGGAAGAAAGAACTTGGGCCTCTTTTTTTTTTTTTAAAGGTAGGGAAAGCCTTTTTCGAAAGCAACTTGAAGCACAGCTGTTGCTCCATTCTCTGTTGCTCTCCTGTGTGACTAAAGTCCAAGTAAGGGTTGAAAATCACTGAAAGAAAGAATGGAAAAGCTGTGGCAAAAAAAGGACCAACATTATTGGGGAAAGCATTTCAATCAAGCACTTTAAAAACAGTTTTTATTATTAATAATTGACTGTCCCTTCACACTAGGCTAGTGGTATCGTTGAAGAGAGATTCTAACTCGGAAGATTCTGCTGCAGGATCTCCAAGCATCCCTGTGGCCAGTAAGAAGTCTGATACATGTCTGATTCAGTCCTTTTTGGTTTAACTGAACCCTTTTCATTCAGGGAACACAATTTAATTTTTGTTTTTGATGTTTGGAAGTTTAAACTTGCCATGTCATTCTGTTTCTCAGTACTAATTGGGTCCTGTTAATCTTTGCTTAGGAACTTTTCTTCCATCACTTCTCTACTCTCCCTTCTTTACTTGCCTGTTTCTAGAACTGCTTTGGACAAATAATAGGTCCCATGGATGTTGCTTCCATATTTCTTACATGTCTTTCATATGTTTCATCCTGCCTTTTGCTTTGCTGCCCACCTACTGAGTGTTGTTATTTCAACAACCAAATTTTGTTTCAACTTTATTTGTAGTTTGAAAAAATTGCAAACTTGAAGAAAAGTCGCAAAAGTAACTTTGCAAAGTAAAGTTGCCATTTACACTTCATCCAGATTTATAAACTTACATTTTGTCACGGCTGCTTTGCCATTCTGTATGTATACAAGAATTGGAAATGCTCATTTTAGAATGTCTGTGTATAGGCATCCACATACACATATTGTTTTCTGAACTAATTGGAGTAAATTACAGAGCTCATACCCTTTACCCCTGAATCCTTCAGAGATACTGTGTTACATAGCCAATTATGTACAATTTTCAAAATCAGGAAAGTTAACATTTATACCATAATGATTATCAGCAATACCATAGTCTGCAGACCTTATTCAGGTTTTGCTAGTTGTTCCAGTGAAGTCCTTGAGCACATTTTCCTGGTCCAGAGGCTGCCTAAGATCTTGCATTGCATTTAAATGTCATGTCTCCTTATTCTCCTTCAATCTGAAACAGTTCTCTAGCTTTTGTCTCTTGCAACACCAAGATTTTCTAGAATAAAGGCCAGCAATTTTGTGGACATGATGTTTGTGTCCTGAGGGCATCCCAGCAGGATGCCGTGGCATCAGTGTCTCTTACTGATGGTGTCATTGATGAGCCCTTTTCAAGGTGCTACTCACCTAGTTTCCCTGCTGTCAAGTTCCTGTTTTCCTTTTGTCCTTAGCATGTTATGAGATACTTTGAGACTGCATTTTAACATCCATTGATAACTTCTTCATGAATCAGTGATTACAGACTAGTGATTTTCTGATGCCATTTTTACATTTATACTTATTAACTGGCATTCTGCTACAAGGAATAAATCTTCTGTTTTTGTTTATTTTTTATTGTCAGCATGGACTCTTATTCAATAAGTTATAGTCTGTTAGGTCATTTTTTGTTTTGATGCTCAAATTAACCCAGACTTTGCTACTGTGAGTTCATCAAGGTGGCGCCTGAGTCCGTTTGACACGTACCTATCATTTTTGAGCACTTTTTACTTTGGGGCACATGAAGATGTTCCAGGCTCATCTGGTGTTTTCCTTGCCCCTGCCATTGAGTTAGCCATTTCTCTTTGGTTCCTGTTAGCGAGGATGATATTTAGAAACCAGGATCTAGGTGGCAAATAATTTGAATTTCCAATTTCCTGTATTGTTTCTAGAGATTTATATATTCCAGAGTTTTCGGTTTGTTGAGTTTGGAACAAACTCAGTGTTGGAAATTCACAACACAACTTCCACAAATGTTTAGCAGTTTGGGGTAGTTGCTCATCTGTGTATTCGTGAATCCCTGGCTGAACCCAGTTCTGTGTTCCTCGGGTTCCTGCTTTTATCAAGGAGTGATGGAACTTGCTGTTAGAACAAAAATAAGTAATCCTTTCCTCTCTTCTTAATCTACTCAAGAGGATTCAGGCTTTCCCCACTCTGCATGTTTACCTCTACAAGCACAGAAGAGTTTTGTCATTGTCAGGCCAGGTTTGGGGGCGCTTTCTTCATGGAGGAATGATGCTCAGTCTGAAGCTGGGAGAGGAGTTTTTGAGATAAATATAATGCGAGAGGAGAGGAGCTTCAGAGTATGAGAGAAAAAGGGAGTTTTAATAAACATTTTTTAATAGACCATATATCCTCTTCACGATGTTTCTGAAATGAGTTATTTTGACATGTTGTGGTTTGTGGAGACACCGCTCGGGATTCACTCCAGAAGTGTTGACTGTGATAAGGTCACATGTATCCTCTGGGGGTGGGAAGTTCTTGCCTCTAAGTGTCAGTAGCTGCCCTATGACCGTGCTCGGGATTGATGGGCACTGCTGCCAGCTCCTTACGTAGCTCAGGCTGCTGCAACTGCCCCTCCTCCACAAACCAAGGAGGGCTGAGTTTGAGTTCAGGGATCCCCTGAAATCACTCCCATCTCTCAAATGTTTTGAGTTATGACTTCCTATTGCTATTTCATTTTGTAGTTTCTCCCTTGTACTTCCTGTTTCATAGGAGTTAACTAAAGTTTCCTGATCTGCTTATGGTACCATTCTTGTTTTTCAATGATATTTTTGAGTATTTTTTTTTACCATCGGGTTTAGGGAATTCTGTTACCACTCTGTGCATGAGTCATTGTCTTGTCCTGGATGCCACAAGTGAAGGGTGTTTTAACACTTGCCTGGGTAATGAGGGGTCTCCCTTGGGGGCACTCAAACAGACTGTCCACCCAGAGACATTAATGGAAGAAATAAATCCATCAGGGACTTCCTTGGCAGTCTAGTGATTAAGACTTTGCCTTCCAAAACAAGAATTATAGGTTCAGTCCCTGGTTGGGGAGCTAAGATCCCACATGCCTCATGGCCAAAAAACAAACAAACAAAACCCAAAAAACCAGAAACAATATTGTAACAAATTCAATAAAGACTTTAAAGATGGTCCACATTAAAAAAAAATCATAAAAAGAAAATATATCCATTGAACTTCAGAATTCTTGATAGTCTGAGGTCCTAGTTACAGAAGTATATAAACAAAATTTATACTTAAACTTGATATTAAGATTTTGTGAAATTTGCACGGAAAGCACTCTATTTGAAAGAACCATTGTCTCTAGTTCTTACCCCAGAAACTTCAGGAGTGATTTACCCATGATTCTCGACGAGTTTACCAGTTAGCACTTTTCATTTATAACCTCCTTGTTAAATAGCACCAACCATATGTGGGTTAAAGGACATGTGCCCCTTATAGAGGTTATCAGTTCACTCAGCTTTTATTTATGTGCAGTAAATTCCAAATGAAAGTCTTAAATCATAAGACTGTATTACCCTAAATGTCTCATTTCGTCAACAGCACAGCCTGACCAATAATACCAGGACTGAGCAAAAAGAAGACACAGCATGGTCTTCCTAGCAGCAAGGGTGACCTGGTACTGGCTTTCCAGTCTTTGGCCAGGAGTGGCCCAAATACATCATATGTGGTGTCAGGATTACTCTTGCAGCTGAGCTGCAGTAGGCAGGAGGCCCTGGCCAGAAGGAAGGGCAAAGGAGTCGAGAGTCGAACCTGTGGTTAAGATAATAAAACACCAGAATATTTAGAGTTGTTAGACTGACCACCTCATACACAGGTGGAAAAGTTCAAGAGTGGTTGTGATTTACCCCAAGGTCAAACTGTCAGTGGCAATGTAGCCTGGCATATTGTTCCTTTTAACACTGATATTTTAGCACATTGAGCACACCAAGCTTAGTGGTAAATAAATTCTGAGGGACAAATTATTTGAATTCAGGAGCCCTGGGAAACAATGAGAGGGGCCGGGAACCTTGTTAACCCTCACAGGCAACTCTCCTTTTTCATCACCCAGACCAGTGTGGTTTTCTTATGGACAAAGGTATATCCAACAAATAACAAATACCTACCACCAAAATAAAAATGTTTCCTGACAAGTAGATGACTGCTTTCTCAAGCCTGTTCTCTTCAGGATCTGTAACTTTCTGGAAACTATACATTGATATTGTAGGAATAACTACGACTCTAAGCTGTACTGTGTAATTCAGTATTCTGTGGATACTATAGCGGCCTCTGAGTGTTTTAGGTAGTGTTCACAACTGAAATTGTGAAGTCATATCCCAAAAAGTTTGCTGCTGCTGCTGCTAAGTCGCTTCAGTCATGTCCGACTCTGTGCGACCCCATAGACGGCAGCCCACCAGGCTCCCTCGTCCCTGGGATTCTCCAGGCAAGAGTACTGGAGTGGGTTGCTATTTCCTTCTCCAATGCATGAAAGTGAAAAGTGAAAGTCAAGTCGCTCAGTGGTTTCCAACTCTTGGTAACCCCATGGTCTGCAGCCTACCAGGCTCCTCCGTCCATGGGATTTTCCAGGCAAGAGTACTGGAGTGGGGTGCCATTGCCTTCTCCCAAATAGTTTGACTTTGCCCCATATTTCTACCTACTTCACCAAATTTTTTGTTCTGAAGGGCATCACTTTATTCCAAAGTTGATAATTCATTGAGGGAGATTTTACCATCTTCCTTCTCTTCTCTCAGCTACCTTCCTGTTGAGAAATGATAATAAGAACCGGGGTGGTCATAAGCTATTGGAGAAAGCCAAAAAGGTAAAGGCTGTACACTTTTAGTTCGTGTTTGTCATGGCTTGGCCTTTACCCTGTGTGAGGCAGGGAGAAAAGGGAGTGAAGTTAAAGTTACAAGGTAAATTCAAGGAAGGACTGAGACTAAGGAAAAGATACTAATTTGTATTTCCCTTGGTTAACTCAACCAGGTCTTTTGTCTCCACTTTTGACTGATAGTCACCAAACAGTTGGTTTCTTCCTACTGCCCCGCAGTAGGTGGAGAGTAGCTTCCAATATTGTCCCAAATGTCACTTCCATTTAAACATATTCTTTTTGGGAAAGAATGATCATCTAGCATAAGATGAAGAGGAAGCAGGAGAAAGGTTTAAAGTGTTGTGTGTAAGTTTCCAACCACAGGAGGAGCAAAACACCAAAGAAGCTGCAGGACACAGGGTATGGCCAAGAACTGGAGTCCAAGCCACGCTGCCTCAGAGGCAGACCGAGCCAAGACTCACACCCTGGACCAGGTCCTGCCCGGAGAGAAGCTTTCCAGTCTTTGTCATCATTAAGAAACAGCCAGACCCAGTGCATCTAGAGAGAGGCCACAAACACCACATTGTCTTTGCAGAAGGTTTCCAGGGAAAAGCTAGAACAACCCTGGCCTGAGCCCCAGGCCAAGGAGAGCTGGACAAGTCCACAGTGTCTGGTCAGAGCTGTTCTTGGTACTCAGGTCTTGAACACCAGGAAGCCCCCAAATGCAGTGCCTGACGGGCTTCTCTTCATTATTGATCCCTGGGTTAGCTCAAACCACACTCTCTCACCCTTTTGCAGCTCAGCCATAGCAAAGGTTGTTGCTGGGCTCCCATAGACAGGGGTCCGATGGTGACCTCCAAACACCAGCTGCCCGGTGCCTGGCCCTGGACCAAATTCAATGCTCACTGCAAACAGATAGACCCCACGCTCAGGGGCTCGGAAGTAGCCATGTTCAGGGAAGTAGCTGCTGCCGACATTGATGTAAGCAGTGTTGAACTTCACTGTCTGCGGAGCAGTGGTCCCTTCTGAAGAGCTGGCGTAGAAGGCCACAAGGGAGCCTGGAATACAGGAGGAAAGCATCAGTGATTCAGTCCCTTGATCCCTCAGTGGGAAATTATACTGAGCCCTGCCTTCCTCACCTTCTTAACATGAGAAAGAGATCACTATTTCTAGATAATCTAGATATTCCCAATATCAATCTGTCTTGGGAGTTAACTGGCTAATTCTCAGTATTTCATTAGTTGACAGGAAAATACCAGTCTGTTGTCTGTCCTGGTGTACATTTTAACAAAGCTCTTTCTTGTTTGATCCTTCTTTCCAGCATACATGAGAGAAAAGTACCCTGAATGAGGAAGCTGAGTAACTGGCATCTAAGGCAACATGCTTTGGCAGACTGGATCTGGAACCTAGGTCTCTGACTCCCAGATTCCTGCCACTTTCAAGGGATCTTGAGATACCCAGGGGAAAGAGAAAATATTACCTCTCCTCAAATGCTGACCCTGGTGAGATCATTAAGGAATGAAGAGTGGTTCTTACTAGATGTTTAGCACAGGACATCTGACAGAAGGAAAGAGCAGGTGGGTCCAGGCAAGAAAAGTCCTTTCAAGCTGATCATGTTAATATTTTCAAAATGTTGCACCCGAACCCAGGGAGGGGAAACAGGCCAAGAAAGGCAAGGCTTGCTCCAGATGACACACGAATAAATAGCCAAACTGGGAGGAGCTAGCTGTGGGTCTCCTGACTTCTGGGGCTCTTCCACTTGAAGAACCAAGTTAGTAAGTCTGCTGCTGCTGCTGCTAAGTCGCTTCAGTCATGTCCGACTCTGTGCGACCCCATAGACGGCAGCCCACCAGGCTCCGCCGTCCCTGGGATTCTCCAGGCAAGAATACTGGAGTGGGTTGCCATTTCCTTCTCCAGTGCATGAAAGGGAAAAGTGAAAGTGAAGTCGCTCAGTCGTGTCCGACTCTTAGCGAACCCATGGACTGCAGCCTACCAGGCTCCTCCATCCATGGGATTTTCCAGGCAAGAGTACTGGAGTGGGGTGCCATTGCCTTCTCCGTAGTAAGTCTAAGGAGGGTAAAATACACACAAGAGGCCTGGAGCCAGAGGAAGCCTCAGTGAAGAGGAAGGAGCCAGCCGGGCTGCCTGGCCAAGAGATGCAACTGTGAGGCTGAGTCCCACTGGGGCTCCAGCCATGGCACTGGCCTCCGCACTGATAAGGTCATGTTCCTCACATGCTCCATCCTTGTTCCCTTAAGCTAAGGGCTCTCTGCCCCCTCCACCCCTCTGTGGAGACCAAGTTCCCCATTTCTTGGATGAAACCGAGGCCCAACAGGAGGAATTTGCATAGAAGACTTGAGTCCCAGAACGACAGCCCCTGCACTCAGCCTCTAGGTCCAACAGTGACAAAATAACAAAATTTTGCTTTCCTCTAGTTCTGGGAGATTTTCTGAGAATTGGTTGAGAATAGTTTTCCTGTCCACTAGCCTGGAAAATCCCATGGACAGAGGAGCCTGGTAGGCTGCAGTCCATGGGGTCGCTGAGACCGAGCGACTTCCCTTTCACTTTTACTTTCATGCATTGGGGAAAGAAATGGCAACCCACTCCAGTGTTCTTGCCTGGAGAATCCCAGGGACGGCGGAGCCTGGTGGGCTGCTGTCTATGGGGTCGTACAGTCGGACACGACTGAAGCGACTTAGCAGCAGCAGCAGCAGCAGCAGCAGTTTTCCTGTCTGTGTGATGCTGGCTCTGCAGTTCTCCAAGCACCCAGGAGGTGGCGCACTCGCCCTGCTGAAGGAAGGCCAGCCTAGCGTGCCCTCTGCGGGAGGCCCCAGCCGGCCAGTGGCTGGATTGTGCTTCACTGCTGGCCAGCTACTGAACTCAGTGCGCTTCCCTGCAGAGCATAGGGTCAGGCTCTATGGCCTCCCCATATGACAAATAAGGGGAAATTTTTTATTTTAAGGAAAAAAGAATTTTAACAATATTTCAGTGGCAAACTCAAGATACCTAAACTATCAGGCAATTGAGGCCTTGCACTGCTCACAAGAGGATAAAAGATGTAAGAGTGTGGTGGGTAGCCTCATAGCCACAGCCATGAACATATTTGAGAAATGGGAAAACTGACATGTTTCTACTAAATGTTAAGCCTTGTGCTAGGTTTTTGGCAAATGTATCTGCTAGTCCTCCTGACAACACTTTGATGTAGGTAGTGGCTCTCCCTTTTAAAGAGGAAGAAACTGAGACACATAAGTGGTGCTAGAGCCTGTATATGTCCACTGTTCCCAGGAAGACACTGGTTTGTGGGGCGATAGTGGAGAGTAAGTGGGAGTGGGGCAGGCTTGTGGTACGATCCTCCCCGAAGCCTCAGACTACCCACATGCCAGGCCTCACCAGGCATACGCAGCCCAGATGGCAGCTTTGTCCTTACTCCTGTGTTTAGGTGAGGAGGTAGCTGTAGCCCTAAGGCCATCTTCTCTGGCAAGGGAGCCACTTGAGTAGGGGTCCACTTCCCAGGGCCACACTCAGGGGCTAGGAAGGCTGGCTGCTCATCTCTTCAGCCTCAGAGCCAAGTTTCCCAGGGCCCTTTTGGGACCTGTTGAGGGCCTTTCACAGGGGAAGAGCCAGCTCCCTAGAAACAGCTGGACTAGGTTTCTCTGAGCCACTTACAAGCTGTGTGAACAAGACACTTTCCTGACTAAGCTTCAGTTTCAGGTAAGATGGCAGTGATAATGCTTCGTTGAGCTGTTGTGATGATTCAACATGGCAAAGCCCAAGAAAGGCATTGCAGGAGACCTGTCTCAGAGCTGCAACATGGGTCCACTATGTTAGCAGAACAAGCTCCTTTTGGATCCCAAGGCCTTCCCCTGTACCTGTGGGGTGCTGCCCCTGGCAGATGACACCATACCTTATCCAAACACTCACTTGTACATAGGAGAAAGCTTAAAGACATGTGGTGGGTGCAGTGAGATGGGGCGAAAGGCTGAGATGGAGGGATTTGGAGGAGAGCGCTTGTTATGGAGGAGAGGGCTTCCCTGGTGACTCAGATGGTAAAGAAACCGCCTGCAATGCAGGAGACCTGGATTCAATCCCTGGATTGGGAAGATCATCTGAAAAAAGGAACTCCGCTACCCACTCCAATATTCTGGCTTGGAGAATTCCATGAACAGAGGAGCCTGGTAGGCTACAGTCCACGGAGTCACACATGTCTGACACGACTGAGCAACTTTCACTTATGGAGGAGAGAAGCATCCCCACTCCCTGCCCTACTGTTACAGTGGCAAGCAGCCACTGGTGTTTAATGAGCCTCAAATGTCTATGTGGTGGGGCTCAGCCTGCTCACTGACAGTTGGGTCCTGTGACTTCTACCTCCTGATACTCCAGGTAGCTTATATTCCTAATACTCCCTAGTTCTGAATGGAAGGTGGGTCAAAGGCAAAGCTGGCCCTGAGTAGTGGTGACTGATGGTCATCCTGCTCTCCATCACCCCCTGTCCCCTCTGAGGCAGAAAAGTTCTTGGCAGATAGCAATCCTAGACCCCACCCTCCTCTCAGGCCTAGGAACTCACCTGCCTCCCAGAGAGCTGGCCCTTTGACATGCGCATCCTCTAAAGATTCCACTTGCTTCCGATCCCTCCTCTTGGGAGCTTCCAGGCCTTTCTGCTGCTTCTTCCCTTTCCTGTTCAGCATGGCCTGAAGCTTCTCCAGGTCCAGGCTGGCATTGGCTGCCACGAGCCCTTGGAAGTTCCTAAAGAGGCTGTGGAAGAGGCGCTGGTGCCTCTCCAAGCCGCGCTCAGTGGTGGAGAGCTCCCCGCGAAGGTCCTCGAGGGAGCTGTTGAGGGAGGAGACCCAGGAGGCCTCACAGCATCGACCCACACGCTCCATGTCCAAGCTCAGGCGCTGGAGCTCCTGCGCCAACCCAGCCAGGTCCAGCCCACCGACCTCCTCTGGTGAAGCGTCCCGGCTGGGCTCCAAACGCTCGGCTTGCCCGCCGGCTCCTGAGGCCTTTTCCAAGGCTGTCACTCTGGCGGCCAGCGCGTCCCAGCCTAACGCCTGCTCCTGCAGCCCGCTGGCCGCGTCCATCAGGGCGACGCGGATCTGTTCGTAGCCCAGGGGCAGCGTGCCAGGCCCCTCCTCAGACATCTCCTCCATCACCTCCTCCCCGAAAAGAGCGGCCAGCACGGCCTCGTGCCGCAGCGCGTCCTCCAGCAGGGCGGAGAAGGAGCTGTGCAGCTGGCGGATCTCGCGGCGGATCTCGGTCTCAGCGGCCCGCAGCGCACTCACCTCGCCTCCCAGGGCACGCAGCTGGCTCCGGAGCCGTGCCGCCTCAGCCCGCGCTCGCTCACCCTCTGCCTGGTGCGTGTCCATGGCCAGGGATAGGGAGGCCACCGTGTCGCTCAGGGCCTGCAGGGAGGAGCCGTCCTGCTGGCGCCGCTCGTCCAGGCTCACCTGGGTCTCCTCCAGGGCTCGCGTGGTGTCCCTTTGGTCCTCCCGGATGACATCCAGGTCAAAGTAGAGTTTCTGGCAGTTGCAGTCCTTGACGTACTTGATGAGGTCCGCGTGGGCGCCCTGTAGGTGCTGGAGGGTAAGGTTGAGCTCCAGGAGCTGCTGCTCCATGTCCTCCTTGTTCTCCTCCATGATCAGTGACTTCTCCATCAGGATTACCCGCAGCTCTCGCAGAGCCGTGTGGTTCACCTCCAGCTCCTGCACCTGCCGCTGCACCTTGCTGATCTCATCGAAGGTGTCATCAGATTCCGAGTACAGCTCCTTGATCTCATCCACGTGCCGGGCCAAGGTGGCCTTCATGTCTGCCAGGGTGCTCTGTAATGCCTCTTCCCTGTGGGCAGTGGCCACATGCAGGGCAGAGAGGTTCCTCTGCAGCTGGCCCAGCCTGGCATTCAGGCTCTCTGGCTCTGGCCTTGCTGCTGCCCCTGCTGCTGCCAGGACCAGGCTGCTATTGATCCCCGCAGACTCCTGGACCTTAAGGAGCTTCTTCAACTTGATGTCCATGTCGGTCTGGAGCTCTGAGAGGGACTGGCGCAGGGACAGGCGCTGGGCGTGCAGGCGGTCCTCCACGTCCTGCTTCAGCTGGCCCACCCTCTGGGCGTTCTCCTGGACCTTGGTCTCAAATTTGGTCCCAAGCTCCTGGAAGTCAGCTCTGGCCACAGAGCTCTCCTGGACCCTCTTGAGGGCCTGTTGGTTGGCCTCCACATCAAGAGATAAGTTTCTTATGACCTGGGAGAGGCTGTGCAGGCTTTGGTTGAAGCTTCTCCACATGGGGCTGAGATGTTCTTGCAGGAAGGTGTTGATGTGGGGCAGTAGCACTTGCTCCAAGGATCTGCCTGAAAACTCTGCAACAGATGCATGTGTTCATACAAGCCCTACAGAAGCAGGCACCCTCCCCAAGGGGTGACTGAGTGGGCCGGGGCCGGGGGCGGGGCTCTGAAGTTTGGGCCTTCCTGCCTCCCCTTCCACTCATCCCCTAGGACATGACCAGGCTCTTCCTCAGCCCCAGGAACCTGCCACTCACCAAGATCTGTTTGATTTGCCTCAGTTGTTGCCCCTGTGAGGTTGCTTGCCCAGGCTTCCCACAGGCCTGGGAGGCTGTCTGCCATCTGGTGGATGTCATTCTGGAGATCTGCCAGTCGGCGTTCCTGCTGCTCCACTGTGTTGCGGATCTCCGCAGCTGGATGACCTGAATACACATGATAAGTGTCAGACTTCCCCGGCCTGAGCAGAACGTAAGGTGCAGAGAGGAAATTTGGGGATTGAAAGCAGGGAGGTGTGTCCTGATATCCTCTGAGCAGGAGCTTAGAAGCCTTTAACTCTAGAAGGACAGATGCATGGCAAGTGAGCCCTCACCCTGATCCCTGCACCGAAAGCAAACATGACTGATCCATCGAGGCACACTTTCCTCCTCGGTCTTAGGGACATGGCTTCTCCACATCATTCTAGGCAGCCTTTGTCAATAGACAGGAGTTCACCACATGATGAAACATTCCCATCCATGGCCCAGCCTTGAAAGGCCTCACAAATGGTGTCCCTAGGTAGTTCTGCTGTGCTGACTCAAGACCAGAGACAACATGGCTTCCTGGTCCTGGTTAGGGGGGCTGGAGGGAGGCTTCTTTCAGACCATGGGGGCTGATGCAATTCAAGGGGCAAGGAGAGTCCCAGAAAATAGGGTCAAGGGAAAAGGTACATGTGCTTGGCCAGCAGGCAGGTAACTCAGGGCCCTGTGAACCTTGCCACTTTGGTGTGAGGGTGAGGTGACACAGGGCCACAGAAGAACCCCTGCCGATTCTGGGGACAAAGCTTCCCTGAAACGGTACTGCCCTATCAGAGGACAATGGGCTTGGGCACATGAGTTCTTTCTACCTGTCCCTCCTGCACCTTTCAGGAAAGCAACATACCAGATTCAAAGTCAGCTGGCCCATCCCAAGGCTCCTGGAGGCTATCACCTGGATCTTCAGGCTCAGGGATTGCCATGGGATCTGCAGAGAAACATCAGATATTAATTCCAGAGGTTAGAGGGCTTGGGTGACCTCTTGGGTCAGAGGTCGAAGAGGGAGGGAGACCACAGGGAACCCTACCGTGGTGCTGGCAGTCGGGGCCCGCAAAGCCCGGGCAGCATCTCCAGGCCACGGAGGCCAGCACCTTTTGCTTGACCTGGTACACCGGCTTGTGGGCCACACGGTACCTGGGGGGAGAGGGCTAGCTCAGACACTCTAGGGTGAGCCGGCACAGAACCTGGACAAATAGCCCACCCTGATACACCACACTCACATGACTTTGACCTTCTGGCAGTTTGGAGCCCCCTGCGGACATGGCTGCTGTGAATGGACGAGGAATTTCTCAGTTTTGCAAGCAGCTACGAAGGTGACCAGTCTGGACTTCTGGTAGGGGCACCAGTTACTGGAAAAAAAAAAAAGCCAAAAGAGAGGGCTGCTGAGCCACAGCCAAGCCTCCTCACTTCCTAGAGGTCAGCAGGGAGCCAGTGCAGAGCGCCCGGCCCCTGCCTCTGTGCCCCACTCAGTCCCTGAGATTCTGGAATCCATTAGCCCGAGAAAGGAGTGCTCTACATTATTCATCCTGCTGCTTCAGAGCAAAAGCCCTGTGGATCCTACCTGCAAGGGCACCTGCTCCGTTGCCTTCCAGGAAGCACCCTAATTCCCAGGTCAGCACAGAGAGGTGCAGGAGCCTCTCCCCACAACATAGAGTTACCCCCAGAGTCAGGAAGGGCTCTCCCTGTTTCTGCTGGTGCCAGGGAAGCAATGTGGTGCTGCTCCTGGGTTTGAATCCTAGAGCATCCTGGGTTTTCCTTCATACTTTCTGGTTGTGTGACCTTGAGTGAGGCACTTAGGGAGCTTTTGTTTCCCATCATGGGATGGAGATCATAACACCCTTCTCCAAGTGAGTATCAAGTACCTGCCTCCTCCCAGCTGCCTAGTGAACATTGCTGTCCTGCCGCCTTCTGGCAGCCCTGGCAGCTGGCCCCCATTCCCACTGCCACTGACATTGTTCCTCACTGGAGACCTGGCTGTGGGGATGGAGAAAGGGCTGCTAAAGAGATGCCAGACTGGGGAGGCTTTGAGTGCCAGCTGAATACAGGGCTCTGTCCTGAAGGCATGGGGAGCCATGGAGGAGCTTAAACAGGAAGTGACATTAAACAGCCATCCTGGTTCCTGGGTGCAGAAGGGTGGGAGGGGGTGAGACATAGGTGGCTACATTAGGGGTCTTGGTGCATAGGAGGATGGGATGATCATATTGATTTGGAGTGCTGAGACCACGCAGCCTGCTTTCTCACCTGACTTTCAGAAGCCTTGCAGCCAGCCTGTATCCTCTTGGCTGCAGACTGAAAAGACTTGTCAGGAAAATGACCCCTGACTCGAGGGGAAAGATCTAAAGAGACTGACACCAAGGGTTTTCCCCAGTGAGCTAGCCCAGCAGAGCATCCTCTATCAAAACAGATCACAGAGCCCCACCCATCCACCCAGCTTCCAATCAGTTACCTGACCTCTCTACTCTTCAGTGGGCAGACATCCAAGAATAACCCCTGAGGAAAACCTCTTCCAAAAGAGGGAAGTCAAAACGAGCAAGTTCAGTTCAGTTCAATTGCTCAGTCATGTCCAACTCTTTGTGACCCCATGAACCGCAGCATGCCAGGCCTCCCCATCCATCACCCACTCCCGGAGTCCACCCAAAGCCATGTCCATCGAGTCAGTGATGCCATCCAACCATCTCATCCTCTGTCGTCCCCTTCTCCTCCTGCCCTCAATCTTTCCCAGTATCACGGTCTTTTCAAATGAGTCAGCTCTTCACATCAGGTGGCCAAAGTATTGGAGTTTCAGCTTCAACATCAGTCCTTCCAACGAACACACAGGACTGATCTCCTTTCGGATGGACTGGTTGGATCTCCTTGCAGTCCAAGGGACTCTCAAGAGTCTTCTCCAACACCACAGTTCAACCACCTTCCAATCAGTTACCTGATCTCTCTACTCTTCAGTGGGCAGACATCCAAGAATGATCCCTGAGAAAAACCTCTTCCAAAAGAGGGAGGTCAAAACAAGCAAGTGGAAGAAAATCAACTTGAAGAAAACCAGAACTGTGCAGGGAGAAAAGAACCTCCCCTAGATTTGCATTAATATTCCCAGATTGACAAAAGAACTTACTGCATCCAAGAAACAAGAATAGGAAGCTACTTTAAAAATGGGGGCAGAACACTGAGAAACAAAACAAAAGAACCCTTGAAATTAAAATTATAATGGTAGAAAGGCAAAAGAAATTTAATAGACAAGTTAGAGGATAAAGTTAAAGACATTTCTCTAAAAGAAGAGCAAACAGAGAGATGGAAAATAGGAGAGAAAAGATCAGAAAAATAGAGAACCCACATTGGGAACCCAACATCCAAACAATAGGAGTTCCAGAAAGAGAGAACAGAAGGAGGGAATCATTGATGAAAACAAAAAACAACCGAAGGAATATTCCAGAAGAGAAGGACTTAGAATTTTAAATTCAAAGGGCCCACCAGTTACCTATAACACAATGAAAATAAATGCACAGCAAAACACATCATTGTCAAATTTTGGAACTCTAGGACTGAGAATGATTCTACACTTTCCAAGCCCCCCTCCACTCCACCTCCATACACATCAGTAATTAGAAAAGCCTTGAACCTCTCAACAGCAATCAATGTGTGTGTGTTAGCCACTCAGTCGTGTCTGACTTTTTGCTACCCCATGGAATGTAGTCTGCCAGGCTCCTCTGTCCATGGGATTCTCTAAGCAAGAATAGTGGAGTGGGTTGCCATTTCCTTCTCTACTCAACAGAAATCAGTTCAGTTCAGTTCAGTTGCTCAGTTGTGAACGACTCTTTGCGACCCCATGAACTGCAGCATGCCAGGCCTCCCCATCCATCACCAACTCCCGGAGTCCACCCAAACCCATGTCCTTTAGTCGGTGATGCCATCCAACCATCTCATCCTATGTCGTCCCCTTCTCCTCCTGCCCTCAATCCTTCCCAGCATCAGGGTCTTTTCCAATGAGTCAGCTCTTCGCATCAGGTGGCCAAAGTATTGGAGTTTCAGCTTCAACATCAGTCCTACCAATGAACACCCAGAACTGATCTCCTTTAGGATGGACTGGTTGGATCTCCTTGCAGTCCAAGGGACTCTCAAGAGTCTTCTTCAACACCACAGTTCAAAAGCATCAATTCTTCAGCACTCAGCTTTCTTTATAGTCCAACTCGCACATCCATACATGACCAATGGAAAAACCATAGCCTTGACTAAACGGACCTTTGTTGACAAAGTAATGTCTCTGGTTTTTAATATGCTGTCTAGGTTGGTCATAACTGTCCTTCCAAGGAGTAAGTGTCTTTTAATTTCATGGCTACATCACCATCTGCAGTGATTTTAGCGCCCAGAAAAATAAAGTCAGCCACTGTTTCCCCATCTATTTGCCATGAAATACCAGACACTAAAAGATAGTAAAGAATCACCTTCAAAATACTGAAGGAAAATTATTTCCAGTTTAGAATCCTATACTCAGTCTAACTATTAATTTAAGGAGCACAAAATGAAGACAACTTCCACAAGCCAGATTTTAAAGCATTCCCCCCTGCCCCAGGACCCTCATCAGGGAGCTACTAGATCAGTAGTTTGCAATCTTGCCATCACATCTTCACATCAGAAGTATCCTGTGGCACTTTAAAACAATGACCCTGCAAGTCCCACCTCAGGCCAGTTAAAGGAGATTCTCTAGGATTAAGGCCTGGGCTTCCCCACTTTAAAGCTCTGTGGGTCATTCTAAGACACCGTCCAGGATTGAGGACCGCTCTGCCAGAAGTGCTCCACCAAAACAAGAGAGAACGCCAAGAAACAGAAGAACAGCATCAGGAAACAGGAGCACGGAAATGAGAAGGGAGACCCCGGGACACGACAGGCAGCGGGTGCGTGAGCAGTGGTCCAGCCTGGAACATGGTTGGAGGCTCTGAGAGAGAGAGGCCGTCCAAGAGAATACAAGCGGTCAGACACCTGACAGGCGTGAAAGTGAAGAGCAAACGTGGACAACTGGCCAAGAGTTTGGGACTGAATGATGGCAAAGACCCAGAAAACTAAGCAAAAGGACAAAACTAAAACAAAAATGAAGATAATTGCTTATTTCAGGAAAAATGAAAATTGTGCGGGGTTGGGGGTTGGGGGGAGGGGTGCACAGGCTTTCCAGGACATACAGACTCCGTTGCATCTACTCAGTTGGCTGTTGTACCATTGTAGTAGGAAAGCGGATATTGACTGTATGTAAATAAACAGGCATGGCTGCATTCCAATAAAACTTTATTTTCAAAACAGGTGGGGGCCCAGATTTGACACACCATTCCAGAGTTTTCTAAGTCTCGCTTATGGGTATATATCAGTAAAAAAATAATAATAATAATAATTTCTACCTGGAAGACAAAATGCAGGTGAACAGGTAAGAACATCTTGGAAGATGAGTGAGGAGTATCTTCTCTAACTGTCATGACCGACTCTAACATCAAGGAGTAAAAACAGTGGATGTGAATTCCCCAGCGGTCCAGTGGTTAAGACTTCATGTTTTCAATGCCAAGGCCAGGAGTTTGAAACCTGGTCAGGGAACTAAGATCTCACAAGCCTCGCAGTGCAACCAATAAAATAAAATCAATCCAGAAAGCAGTGGGATGTTGGCACAAGATACATCAAAGAGCCAGAAGGGGCCCGTACATCCCCAAGGGACTATTAAATGGTAGAAGGGGCACAAGAAAATCAGGATGGAAGCAAGGGTACACACTCAACACAGAAACTATGCACTGTAAAAGAGCTGGGCCCAGAGGTCAGGACCTGGGTGGATGTAAGGTGGTCGCTTGTTTAAGGGACCAGAAACTGCAGCCCCACTTCGCCCTCGGCTCCATGGAAATTCCTGGAACATGCTCATATCTAGGGAGAATTATTTCTGTAAACCAGCTCTCAATGGGACATGGGTTGGGAGGAGAGGTGGTCTGGTCCCACTTGAATTTGGCAACGAGGCACAATGGTAAAGGATCTGCCTGCCAATGCAGGAGACACAGGTTCAATCCCTGGGTCAGGAAGATCCCTTGGAGAAGGGAATGGCAACCCACTCCAGTATTCTTGTCTAGAGATCCTTGGACAGAGGAGCCTGGTGGGCTAAGAGTTAGATATGACTGAGCGACTGGGCACAACACACTCATGGTTGACACAGCTCTGGGGATGGGGATGCTCCTGGCATCTAGTGGGAGGAGGCCACAGCCCTTTCCCTCGCAACAAAGAGCTAGCCCCAAATGTCGATAGTGGGAGGTTAAGAAACACCCACTGTAACAAACCTCTACTTCTCACATGCTCTCTGAACTGCGGCAGAGGATCTAGAAGGCCTGCACCCTGAGAGTACCGGGTCTGGGCCAGCCTGCTGGGAGTGACTGGAACTTTCCACCTCAGGTTCCTAGAACTGGAAGCGGTGTTGCGCACCCTTCCTGCCCAGGAACTTTCTCTCCAGACCTGCCCAAACGTCAGGCTCCAGTGGCCACTGTTATCCCTGCCCATACTCCCTTCCCTTGGCAGCTCCATGCCCTTGGCACAGTACAGGCTGCTGGCCCAGAAGCCCTGGGAACATTCCTGACCTTTGCTTTGGTTTCCTACAGCTCTTGGCAGTTTCTCGCTGGTCCACTGAGCCCCCAGCCCTGCTCGCTGAAGTGCCCCATTGTTCTCACTGCCTCCTGGCTGGGCGCCCGGGCCCTCTTGGCACCCTCATCTCCCAGTGGTCTACCAAGAGGCAGGTGCCAGCCTAGAAATGAGTGTGGGGGGTCTCCAGCCTGGTTTGGGCCTGTCCTGGGCCTCTGACCTGGCCTGACCTGATGCCCCCCTGCCAGGCAGGAGAGAGTCTGCTGCCCCCCTCAGAGCTTTTAATTGGATCCTGGAGTCCTGGACTCTCCTCCCTTCCTTGTCTTTGGACTCAGGGTGACCTTGAGCAAGGCCCTTCCTCCATCCTGGAAATGTGGAGAAGATTCCCACTCCTAGCCCCTCCCTGGGGGAAGGGGGTGGGTGGGGTGAGGGGGAGGCTTTGAGGAAGGCAGAGAAAACCTCCAGCAGGGAAAGGGCTGTTAGCCAAAGCCTCCTGAATTATAAATGTGCTGCTGTTATGGCCCTTTGGGGCACTTAAGTGCTTCTTAACCAGCTAGTAAAACCCACATCCAACTGCTCCTTAAGCCTGTCTGTGAAGGAGGTTTTGTTCTCAACATTCTTGCTTTCTGGGGCCCTGAATGCAGCTGTGGATGTGATGACTCCAGGGGAGAATTTTGCCAGGCTTGGTCTCTGAGCCACAGAGGGGCCTGAGCAGGGGAGCCTGAGGTCCACTTGGTGTCCAGCCAGAGCCAGGATTCCTTGAGCATAGCTCAGGCCAGTGAATCTCTTCCCTATTAGTGCCCAGGGCCCTGTGCCTTGGAGAACAGATACAAGGGCAGAAGGTGTAGCCGCAGCCCAGAGACCAGAGTCAGGGCTCCACCCTGCTCCTTTGTGACTTCCAGAGATATGCATAACTTTTCTGGGCCACAAGCTCCCAGCTGCAACAATTGGAAACACTTCTTGTGGCGACACCATACTGGTGACTAGCCCTAGCTAGGCTGCTGGGAGGAGCATCTCCTAGGCTCCCACCCCTCTTAGGGGAGACAAATCAGGACAAAACTGAGGACACCTGGGATTTGCAGCCCAGCCAATGTAGGTCTGAAAGTGAAAGTGTTAGCTGCTCAGGCGTGTCCAACTCTTTTTTCCCTATGGAAGAATACTGGAGTGGATAGCCATTCCCTTTGCTAGGGGATCTTCCTGACCTAGGGATCAAACCTGGGTCTCCCACAATGCGGGTAGATTCTTTACCATCTGAGCCACCACAGTTATATAGCCCTAGGTGGCAGCCCCACCCCTCTGAGCTTCCCAGCATCTCAAGTGGAGAGAACAGTGGCAACCTTGCAGTACTGTCATAACAATGTAGAGATAGGAGGCCTTTCCTGGGTCTTGGCTCAGTCCCCACAGTAGTGGGTTCAGTTCCTGGGTTGGGACGATCCCTGGGAGAAGGGAATGGCACCCCACTCCAGTATTCTTGCCTAGAAAATTCCATGGACAGAGGAGTCTGGTGGGCTACAGTCCATGATGTCGCACGAGTTGGACACGACTGGGTGATCTTCCCTTCACTCACTTACCACAGCAGACGCAGTCCTGCCTGGGAAGTGGCCCTGCATCTGAGGAGCCCATATCCTAACCTCTTGCTCTCCTCAGCTTTACAAAAGCCTGGCAGCAAAGAAAGAGCCTCTTCCTCACAATGTCCAAATGCCCACGTCACTGGCTCACTGGGCCCAGCTCTACAGGGTCCTGGGGAACCTAGGAAGCACCAACCACGTTCCTCCTTCATCCTGGGATCCGGCACCAGGTTGGTTTGTTCAAGCTTCTTGCAAATGGTCTCCTCTGGGTCTGTGTCCAGTGCCTGCCCTGGCCCCCAGGTCCCAGATAGAGGTAGGAAGGACAAATGCAGGGCAGATTGGCTCCAGCAGCTGTGAGGGAAGAGCCACGGGCTTGTGCCGGGTGGTGTGGAGCCCCTGCTTGAGTGTGGAGAGCCTATTCTGCCTCCCCTTCCCCTGTGGCCGGAGAGGGGCTGGGGCTACGTTTCCGCCTCTCCCTTCGTGGGACCACGGGAAGCAATCAGCCTGAGGAAGCTGTGCTGTGCTTCCTTCCTTTCTCACCAGCCCCTCCGGAGGCCTTCACAACCTCAGCTTGACCTGTGGGGCTTGCAGCTTCTGAGTTGTGGGCAGGAGACCAGCAGGCCTGCTGGGAGCCCCCAGAGGGTGTGGGATCAGGGATGCCCTCAGACTCCTGCCTGGGCATTCCCAGGCCAGAGTGCCCTTGTGCACACACCCACACGCACTGGGACCACCAGGCCACGGCTGAGTGACTCCCTCAGGCCTTGAGCAGTCCAGAGACCCACCCTCCCTCGGACTAAAGGAATGTAGACCTTCCCTACAGCCCTGGTGCGGGTGGGAAGGTGGAGGGGGGTGGGGGGACAGGGGATTGGGGGAGAAAGAGGATATCTCCTCCCTCCTTCCCATCCTCTTGGGCCCCTCATACTCCCTTTCATCAAGGGGAGGTAAGCTGCCCAGAAACAAGGGCTGATGGCTTTGGGGAGGGAAGGCAAGATTCTTGGTCCTGAAATCAGAGCCTGGGTTCCCCTGCCAAGAGCCACCTGTACTCCCAGCTCTGAACAGAAGCACGAACAGGGCAGGAAAAGGTCTCTCAAGGCCCAGCTTCTTCCCTCTCCTCCCACATGGCTGCCCCTCCGTCACCAAGGGGCAGTGCACACTTGCTTAATCTGGTCCTCCCGCCTCTCCCTGTCCAGTCTGCTTTTGGGAAAGTGTCCAACGAACACTTTCACCTTGAAGCATCAGAGCTATATGAGAGCTGTCCTGGGCAGATATGGGCCAGGCCTACGTGACAGTGAATCTCAGCCAGCCCAGGAGACTCTGGTGACTGTAAATTGGCCCTTCTCACCCTCCAAATCCACATGGATGCTCCCAACCAAGTCTGGTTTGTGGGTGGAGGTGGGAAGAGTGGCAGCTGGGGGCGGGGGGGAGGGGGCGTGGGGAACAGACACCCCTGGGACCAGAAACAGAGTATGATCTCTGGAGTCAGACTCAGATCTTGGTTCTAGTTCTCCTCAGCTGTGTGACCTTGGGCCAGCTGCTTAGCCTCTCTGAGCCTCAGGCTCCCCTATAATCAGGAGGGGATTAACAGAGATAACACTTGGCAAGATGCCCAGAGATGGATTCGATAAAAGGCACCTGCTGCTCTGACTGAGGGGTACCCTGAGGAGGGACTCGCATTCCCAGCACCTTATCAGCAGGAGGATCCCTGACCCTGGACAAATAAAAGCACTAGAAAACGGTGTCCCAGTCTAGTCCTAAGTCCATTCTGCCCATCTCCTGAGGGGTGCTGAAGCAGAGCTTGCTGGATGCCACAGCCTCCTTTTTGTTCTGGAAATAGAGCAGGGCACCCTGTCTGCTCACTGCTCAGCTGGTAGGGCCAGGCTGAGGGCCTGTGCCCCTCCCCAGGCACTCAGATCCAAGTTCGGTCCCCAGGAATGTCTGTCTTCTAGGGCTTAGGCCAGGCCAGCCTCACCCGAGTTCAGCTTTCAGAACTGACTTCCAAGAACAGGAGCCACTCCCAGGCCAGCTGAAAACTTCCGGAACCACAGCCCCTCAGCATCTCCCATGGTAGTGTTTGATGGCATAAAGTGCTCCTGCCCTGCCCTACCCAACCTCCAGTCCCATTCCCTGCTATGGGTCAGGCAGAGAACTCCATGTGGTCCTTAAGTCCTGGGGGACTTGGGGTGCCCAGTCCAGACTGGCTGGGGGTGATCTAAAGGCGAGCTTGACCCCTAGCACCTCATTCAGCTTCACAGCTGGTTCAGCAAATAGATGGTATAAGCCGATCTCACATACAAGTAACTAAGGTCCCGAGAGCCCCTGCTTTGACTGAGCTGGGACTGAGATCCCATACCACATCCTCCCCCAGGTCCAGGCCCTCCTTACCGTCTGACAGGGTCCCTGCCGGTGTCCTCAGCCTCTGCCCTCCAGACCCCAGGTGGCCTGGGGCTGTGTGGATCAGAGAAACTGGTGCCAGGGGCCTGCGCCCAGGCCCCCAGCATCCCCCAGCCCAGGGCCCCCCCCAGGCCGAACAGCAGTGTCAGGATCATGCTGGCTTGGGGCAGACTCAGCTTCTGTAGTGACTCCAGAAACTGCTGGTGCCAGTGACGTTGTCTTTAAGTTAAGTCTCAGAAGGAAAAAAAAAAAAGCACAGAGACAACAAAGAGAGGAAGTGGCCTGGGCCGGCCCACCCGGTGAGTCCCGTCCGGCCCCGCTCACCCTCGGCCTGGCCCCCACAGGGGCAGCCAACAACGCAGGCCAGTTCCTGTGGCCAAGGGGGACTCGGTCAGGGACACTGGGTGTGGGAGACACAGGGGGAGGTGGTCCCACTAAGCATGTCCCCATGGGAGTCAGAAGAAGTGTACCAGCATTGAGGTGGAAGGAAGCGTGTCAGGAGGAAGCGGTCAGATCAGCCTCAGAGAACCTGCTGCCCATCCATGTTGGTGGCCAGGACGTGGGGGGCACTCATGCCTACTCAGCATCTCTCACCGCTGGGCTGTGGGAGCCAGCAGGTGGGTGGAGGCCCAGATGGAGAAAGGAGCTGTCCTAGGGTCACACAGTCTGTAGCTGGGCCCAGGCCATGGGTTAGCCCTTTGTGGCCCAGTTCTTCCACCTGGCCTTGCCTGAGCCCCAGGATGGGGGCATTCACGGTGCTGGGGAGAAGTTGGGCAGGCCAGGCCAGTCCGGGAGGTTGGCCACTCTTGCCTGACAGGCCGGCTTGATCTTGACCTCTGCCCTACCTGGGACACTGGTAGCAGAGGCGCCTTTCTTTTCTGTGTCTACCCTCCCGCAACCCCTCTCTGCCCCAGAGGTACACAGACACAACAGCCTCAGGCCTGGGAGCACCTAGTCAGGGTCGCCCCTGTAGGTGCACAGGGCGGCAAATGAATGAGGGGTAGTGATGGATAAGGATGTGTCCAACTTGCTATGGCCTGTCCAGGGAGGGCAGGGGACAGGAGGGGAGGGCTGAGCCAGCAGAGGCCCAGAGGACCCTGGGAGAAGGTGAGGACAGGCCTGCTCCCTCCCTCCCTCCTTCCCCCCCCCCACCCCTGGGCTGGCCGGGCTCCCATCAGCCGCTGCTGCATCATCAATATTTCATTGGCGTCAATAAGAGGCAGCCGCAGGGAGAGCGGCTGCAGCAGCTCTTGAGCCAGCTCCAGTCACAGTTTGTCTGGGGAGTCAGACTCCCATCCCTGCCCACCGCCATGGATGTCTTCAAGAAGGGCTTCTCTATTGCCAAGGAGGGTGTGGTGGGTGCTGTGGAAAAGACCAAGCAGGGAGTGACGGAGGCGGCTGAGAAGACCAAGGAGGGTGTCATGTATGTGGGTGAGTTTGGGCGTGGCAGAACCCGGCAGGGAGGGGAAGCTTGGTGGCCGCTCAGTTTCCTGGACTGGACTTTATCCCCCGACCCCAGGGAGGCATTTTTGGGAAGGATGAGGACTCCTGTACCCAGAGGACCCCCACTCTCCTGTACACCCCATTGTCTGTCTGGGCCTCTTTGGGGTTGAGGGGTTTCTGGGGCAGGGCAGCAGGAGAGGCACTTAACCCTCAGACACACCTGTTTGTGCACACACAAATGCATACACTACCACACACCAGCACCCCCACCCCAGTATCACTCACAGCCCCTTGACTCAGATAAAAAGTCACATTGGAGCCCTGGGCTGAGCAAGCAGGTACTCAGCAGCCAGGCCATAGGTCCTCACCCTGCCCAGAGAGAAGGAGTGCCTCAGGGGAAATGAGATTGACCCTCAGCATCCTGGCCCGGCCCCCAAGCCCCCACCCCCGTCAGCTCCTTCCAAAGGGGAAGCCAAGCTGATGACTCAGCTCTTGTTGACCCTATCAAGCCCAGCTCTGAGGCCCAGGCCACACCCACTCGAGGTCCACCCACCAGACCCTACCTCAGGCCTGATCTCTCTCATCCCTGCATCCTGTCCTGTCCACTTCCCATCTATTCCCTTCCTTCAGACATATCAGGAAGTGGCCTTTGAAAGGATGGCTGGCCCCTGGACACCGTCCTTACTCCCCACCGACTCTGCAGCTTGTCCAGCTGTTCTGTGGTGTGTTTGCCCTGACCACTCCCCTCCCAACACCTGGAGTGGGCTTGGGCTGATGCCTCCATTTCCTCCACAGGAGTCAAGACCAAAGAGGGTGTTGTGCAGAGTGTGACTTCAGGTGAGGAGACCCAGGACCAGGGAACATGGAGGGTGGGACATCCAGAGATTTTGCACCCGGCTACTAAAGATCCAAGCCCGGGGCCCTCTTTTCCCCCTTGCTGTACTAGCGCCCAGACCTCCAGAATCTGGAGGTAGGCCCAGGGTGGACCACCTGATCATTGTCAGAGCTTCCCTGGAGCCAGAAAGAGGACAGCCTAAGTCTCCAGTAGAGCCAGAGTTTTGAGTGCCCAGGGAAAGGGCTGCTCTGGCCTGACTTGGGCAGGCCAGAGCCGGGTTGGGTGGGATCAGGGCCAAAGCCTGCCAGATTCCTCCCACAGTGGCTGAGAAGACCAAGGAGCAGGCCAACGCTGTGAGTGAGGCCGTGGTTGCCAGTGTCAACACCGTGGCCACCAAGACTGTGGAGGAGGCGGAGAACATTGCAGTCACCTCTGGAATGGTGCGCAAGGTGAGATCCGGTGCCTAGCCTGGGGCCCTGTCCTGTCCCCTGGGCCCATGGAGGCCAGCTGGGGAAGAAGCATTATCACCCCACTAACATACAACGGAATGGAGACTTAGGGGCCCTGGTCTGTGCTTGGTGTTGTCACATCCTGGGAACCTCACAACCACCCTTGTGTGTGAGGCAGTGGGGGGCCCAACTGGAAAGAGGCTCAAAACCACACCCACCTGATGGTGCTCAGCATTTAGGAGACACATTTTACTAGCGAAAGCAGGGTCCTGTGAGCCCCACGTCGTGACAAGCAGCCTCCCACGGGCAGTGGACACCAGATTAGAGCTGCCAAGTCATCACTTACCCAGTGCCAGCCTCCCTCCAGAGCCATGCTGGGCTGGGCCACCTCCTGCAAGGAGGTGCAGGGAAGCAGCGCCCCCTGGTGACAGGAAAACAGTGAGGTTCTGACCACACCCTCTGCCTCTGTCTTTGCAAGCATGTGTACATGCCTGTGTGCCTGTGCCTGGTCTGAGTGTTCACGTGTGTGTGTGCTGGGCAGCAGAGAGCACAGGAGCAATTTGGGGGGGCAGCCTGGCTCCAAAGCCTATGCTCTGAAGAGAGACTCTGAGTGAGAGACAGGAGGAGCTCGTGGCGGGAGCTGGTTCATATTTGGGGCAGGAGGTTTTCCTATTCCAGAGATGAGCTGTTCCCAGCTGTATAAGCAGATGTCATTTAGAAAGTTCCACCCTACCTGGCACAGGCCCCTAGGGGCCAGCGGAGTTCTAGGTACCCAGCACTAAGAATCCCTGGAGTGGGTTAGTGGAAGGGTAGGCGGTGACCCTGCCTCTGGCTCTGGGGACAGCACCAAGGTCACAGGATCTCCAGACTCTAGGAGCGGGAAGGTGCCCCCTCTCCTAGTTCCCAGCTCTTATTAGCCATGTGACCTTGGGAAGCTACTCAATTTCCCTGGGCCTCCATTTTCTCAGCTATAAAATGCTCATTGGGGGCGTGTGCTGAGTATCCACCCCACTGGGCTGTGATGATGCAGGGAAACAGACCCCCGTGAAGCAGCTTCACCTCGCTTATGGAGAGTACCCAACAAAAGGAGGTGACTGTATCATCATTATCATCAGTGACCCCAGGCAGGACCCAAATGTACCCCAGGAGACCCCAGGTCCCTCCCTCCCTGACCACCACCCCCCCGCAAAAGAGGCCTTAGAATGGGGCCAGGCTGCCCCCTAGGCCTCTGAGCAGAAGCCTGGGCACTCCTCTCTGACTTTGGAGGAGGGCTGGTGAGCCCTTGGCTACCTCAAGGGAGGTATTTCCTGGTGACACTCCCAAACCATCCATGACTCACTGTCCAGTGAACTGCAGAAGGATGCAGCACCACCTGTCTGTCTGACCACTCATGCCACTGGCCTCATGCACCCACTCTGGGGCAGCAGGACTAGACACATGGCCACCTGTACTTTGTCTGAGGAGCCTGCCCCAATTCCGGCTGCCTCAGTCCACCAAGGGGCAGGATGACACCATGGTAGCACTGAGGTGGCAGGACCCTCCAGAGGTAGGTGCTGAGCCCAGGGTCCAAGGTGACCACCCAGTCTGGCCCCAGCTATCAGTTATCACACAACCACCCCAAGGCAGGACACTATCTCAGGCAATGGTCTGGTTGGGTGTAGGTAGGTAGAAGGAGACAGGAAGTGGGAGAGGATTATATAACCCCTGATGGTCCCACCTGAGGGGCCAGCCTGAGCCCACTGCCCATCCAGGAAGCAGGGAGAAGGAAAGAGGGAGGCACTCATGCTACTGGGGATATAGGGTTAGGCCTGAAACAAGCCAGACCTGATCCCTGTAAGCCCCACGGCTTTGAGCTCTGAGGCCTTGAGTTGAATACCTGGCCTCTCTGGCCACAGGGTCCCCATGTGAACAGTGGTAACGTGCCCTTCCTTCCAGGGGTCTTTGAGGATCACAGTAGGAGAAGGGTATCTGGTCATGTGATTCAGGAACACTGAGGGTGGGTCAGGCTTAGGGCTTCAGAGGCCACTGCCCACCCCATCCACATCACTGGGCTTGCTCATGGAGGAGGCCCAACCAGGGACTGTCAGGGATTCACTGTTAGCTTCTAGGGGTGAGGCTGGGCTCAAGGATACTTGGTACTCCCAGAAGGCCTTGGCATTATCAGACAGATCCCCACTGGGAATCCTTACATGAGGTTCTATCACCTCCAAGGCCAATCTGGCCTTCACACCTCCCTCCCCTCCAGCCCTCCAGGGACAGTGATGTAGACCTCTGTTCTTCGAGGTCAGAGTGGTGAAGCCCTGGAAGTAGGGAGCCGGAAGCTCTGTGCCCTCCACCTGGTCCCACATCCCCTTTGCTTTTCCACAGGAGGCCCTGAAGCAACCTGTCCCCTCACAAGAGGATGAGGCAGCCAAAGTGGAAGAGCAAGTGGCTGAGGAGGTAGGAGCTGGATCCCTGGGGTAACACAGGGGTCCCTGGGCAAGTTGCTTCCCTCTCAGGGCCCCGGAACCCATAGGGGAGCCTCCTGACCTGCAGCCCCCTGAGCCTGAGTGTGAGAGCCCCTCATGAATAACCTCCTCAGGGCAGAGGGGCATAGATGACACCCCTCCTCCCCCCTCCCCAACCCAGGGTAACCACTGAGGCGTGGGGCCCCAGAGCCATGTGTGAAAGTCACTGTCTCTTCCAGACCAAGAGTGGGGGGGATTAGAAGGCTGCCAGTGATCTGCAGAGGCCCTGAGGAGCATGTCATCCCCTCTTGGCACAAGGAGTGTCTGGTCCTGAGTATGACCTACAGAGCTGCCTAGCTCCCCACACCCTTGCCCAGCTACCCACAGGCCCATTCTCCCATACTACCACCACCACTGCCTTCACCTCCCTATCTTAACCCTGCCCTCCACCCTCTGATCTTTCCAACCCCACAGATGCTGCTGTGAATTTTTTTTTTATGATTTTAATGATTCCAAATAAAACTCAAATCCCCACTGCATACCTGCTCATTCTTTTCTCTGTTCTTATTCATGAAGATGCCCCCTGGGCCCTTCCAGGAACAGGAGCTGGGCCAGGTATGCTACAGGAACACACTGGGCATTTCTGGAACCTTCTGAAAGCATGCAGTGCCTTCAGAGACTCCCCCACCCCTACCATTGCCTTTTAACATGGAGGTGGCGGCCCTGCTTTTTGGATCCTGCAAACAACCTCAAGAACATGCTGTCTGCTGGAGCATGAAACCATGATGCCCCGGGTTCTGAGCTTTGACTCACCCTCCATGGATGGACCCCACTGATGGCAGGGGTCCTCCTGGGCCCCTGGGTTGTGTGTCCTTGGAGTCAGTTGTCCTTCTGGGAACAGGGACACCTAGCACCCCTCCCTGAAGCAGATGGTAACTTTCAAAGATGTGAAGTCTAAACTCATAGCGAGGACTTTTGCATCCTCCTTGGCAAAGAAGGACATGACCCCAGAGTTCTTCCCTCCTGTCCCCACCCAGCCTTAAACTCCCTACCAGGTTGGAGCTGGGCTTTCCCTTCCTTCAGCAGAGTCCTGTCAAGTAACATTAGAAAACACAACAGTTGAGAGGCAGAAGAGGAAGCATCCGCCTAGAAAGAAAAAGAGTCAAAATATTTGTTGAGCTCCTCCCAGGTGTGGGACACTGTACTAAGTGCTTTACCTCCTTTAATCCTCAAAACTAGTTGTTAGTATGTCCCCAGTTTCACTGAAACTGAACTAAGAAACAGAGACGTTAAATAACTTGCCCAAGGGCACAGAGCTAGGAAGCTGGGGCCTGGCAGAAGACCAGGTGGCCTGACCCCAGAGCCACATAGCTGATTCACATCATGCTTTGCTACATCCACCCAGACTGCGTGGGCTGCAGTGTCCTTACAGCAGATGCCACCATCTCCAAGATTTCAAAACAACCCAGGGACCAGAATGGTTGTCCTATATGAAAGGCTATGGGCATCATGCCCTGGAGTCTCGTTCAGAGGTGGCTAAGTGGAGAGCAGGGTTCCTTCTCCTTTAATACCCAGTTTGGGCTCTAAGCACCTAAGTGGCTTGCCCCAGGTCTCCAGCCCTGGGTGGGGGCGCTGAAGCTTGAGTCCTTACCACCTGCTCATCCTCCCTCCGTGGTGGAGAGCAGAGGTCAAGGGCAGCCCTGGGGGCTGTAAAGCCAGTCAAACGCAGCTGAGCTTCATTGTATCCCAGTTTGCCAGTCATGGGCATCCACTGCTGAGGAGGCAGAAAGAAGTAGGAGCTGCTGGTCTCCCAGCTGTGCAAACCCTACCACGGGAGGAGTGAAGGGTCTTGAAGAGGCACAGGGCAGTCAGGGGTGTTCCTGCTCCCAGGTTCAGACTGCTCATCAGCAGGCCTGTGCATGCCCCAGGAAGAAGGCCCGAGGGGCTGGGTGTGCCTGAGAGAAAGCAAGGAGGAGACAGGTCCTCTCAGGTAGCTGCAGGAGGAGGATATCTAGACTGGGCTCCTGGGGTCCCGATACCCTCTCCTCTATTGAAGGAACGTGGAAGCGTCCCTGCTGCTTGTCCCAACTCCCACCCCCATCCCTAGACGCGTATTTAGGACCTGTTCCTGATCAAACAATGAAGTTGCCTGGTCTAGGAAGCTTCTTCCCCATCCCATGAGCACCTGCAGTGTGCTTTACTTTTAAGCCCTCTATTATGTGCTGTGAGCTCTGTGGGGCTGTACCTGACTTCCCTAGAGGAGTAACTTCTCTCTCCCCATCCCTCTCCATCTCCAAGAAGCCCCAAGTGACCTGTCCTTCTTTTCTTTTTTTGGTAGGTGGCAACTGTAATAACGGAGAAGGCAATGGCAGCCCACTCCAGTCCTCTTGCCTGGAAAATCCCATGGATGGAGGAGCCTGGTAGGCTACAGTCCATGGGGTCGCTAAGAGTCGGACACGACTGAGCGACTTCACTTTCACTTTTCCCTTTCATGCACTGGAGAAGGAAATGGCAACCCACTCCAGTGTTCTTGCCTGGAGAATCCCAGGGATGGTGGAGCCTGGTGGGCTGCCGTCTATGGGGTCGCACAGAGTTGGACACAACTGAAGCGACTTAGCAGCAGCAGCAACTGTAATAAGAGAACTTACATATGAGAGCAGCCACAAGATGAATAGATCTCTGCTCCAGCCCGCCAGAATCTTAAAAGTTAATAGAGGGCTTGACTGGAGTCAGTCATATATTCGGGCTTCCCTGATGGCTAAATCGGTCAAGAACCTGCCTGCCATGTAAGAGACACAGGTTCAATCCCTGGGTCAGGAAGATCCCCTGGAGAAGGAAATGGCAACCCACTCCAGCATTCTTGCCTGGGAAATCCCATGGACAGAGGAGTCTGGCGGGCTACAGTCCATAGGGTAGCAAAGAGACACGACTGAAGCAACTTAGCACACATGAATGCAGTCATATATTCAATCCAGAGGGTTTCAACAACATCTCACTCTCTCAAGGCTGTGTCCTAAAAATGGCCACTAATATGGGATTTGTAGTCAGGACATACATTCCAAGGACAGGGGAGAGGGTGAGGAGCCTCTGATTGCTCAGGTCCAGCTCACAAGGCAACCAGCAGCTATATCCTCTTGATGACCTCCTCCGACATTGCAGCAACAGATTTTTCAATCATCTTCTATGTATCAGGTAAGGTGTTTGACTCTAAGGAACCAAATTAAGCAAACTAGATATGGTTTCTCCAATTGTTCAGAATCTTGGAGGTGTTGGGGAGGAATAAATTTACCTTTATCTTTCTAGGTTCTTCTGGCTGGTCAAAAAATTAAACTGACATGAGACAGATTGACAGGAGAAAATCAAAGTAAAATAGCATGTATACATGAGAGACCCAGGAAAACTTAGTAACTCATCAAAATGGCTGAAACCTTCACCTTAAATATCATCTTTAGCTAAAGAGGAGAGGGTGTTGGGGCTAGTGATTTGGGGAGGAAGGCAGTTGACATGAAGATGGAAAGCAAGTGTTCAGTAAACAAATGTTTGCTGGGCCATGTACAGACAATGGGACACAAAGAGGAATTTTCACAAATAGACTTTTCTCAGTTTCTGCCTATCTACATACCTAGTTCATGTTCTAGTCATCCATGGTGATAGTTCTATTACTGTAATAGACCCTCTGGGAGAAGGAAATGGCAACCCACTCCAGGATTCTTGCCCAAACTGGGATACTTCATCTAATCTGTGATAGGGAAGACTTCCCTGGTTGTGATATTTTTGATGAAACTGGAAGGATGAGTAAGTATTAGCAAGATTAAGGGGGCTGCCATTCCAATCCCCCCCACCCCCACCCATGGACCCTCAGCTGAGTGTCAGGCATCCATCAGCCCATTTAATCCTCACCATAACACCCTGGGGGAGATTCTGTTATTGTGCCCCCCACCATCAAGGATTGAGGCTTGAGGAGTCTCAACCTTGAGACACTGAGGAACTTGCCCTAGCGGGTATTTGGACCCAAGGGGTCTGACTTCAGTGCCTGCTGCTTTAGAACCATTCAGCTGTCTCTTATCACCTGCTTGGGCCTGATAGTCCCTCCCTTAGAGGCTGTTGCCTGTCTCATTCTTTGCCCACAGGGCCTGGTGCCAAACAGCATCAGCAGTTCAGCAATGAGCTAACTTGGAGCAGTGTTAAAGGTCTTCCTGGCTAAAGGGATTAGTGGTAGCAGCGGTTTTTCAGGAGGGCTGGCAGGCCTGGGGCAGGGGCTGGATGGGGCTCTCCAGAATACTGAAGGAAGAGTCAGGTGGACTTGCTGTGCCTTAGCCCTTAGAGCTCAGAGCTGGACCAGGCTCCCGGCAGGGCGGGACGGGCACAGGGCAGGCCAGTTGCTTTGTTAGTCTGTGTTTGGTTTCCCTTCCCCCCACCAGATCTCAGGGCCTGCCCCTTCCTCTGGCTCAGAAATCCTCCATTAATCAATTTCTCATGTATGTGTGTTCTCCAGATATCCCCACACCAGAGGCTGACCCTCCACGACTTAGTCACTCCTCCCTACCTATTAGAGGCAGGGTGTGGCCCAGTGGAGTGGACCCGGGTAAGCGGGGACTTCCCAGAGCTCCAAAATAGGGGGGACTCTGACAGACGTGCAGAGACAGGCCCAGAAAGGGTTAATCAGAGAGCGGTCTTAAAGAGGGTCCAGTCACAGGCTGAGGGGGTGGCCTCCAGGCTCCAATGGCCAACTTGGCCACCTCGAGTGGAAGAGCGCTGGGCTGGGTGGTGGCCTGACCTGCACCCTTGAGCACCAGGAGGTTGTGCCTCAAGGGTCGTTTGTTGTCCCTGGGACCCCTGGCTGCCCTACTGACACACAAGTCACTAACTACCCTCCCTCCTCCGAGGCCCTCCGGCCATCCCTAAGCCCCTCATGCTCAGTCCCAGGAAAGGTGACTTGAGCAATCTGCAGCTGGGCTGCTCCCTTACTCGCAGTGTGGTCTGGGGTGCTTTCCAAGTCCTTGGGCTTTGGTGACCGACAACGATTTCCTTGCCTGGGCTGGATACACATGGACGACGGCCCTCTCTGTTACTCCCCCTCCACTTGTGGCTGCGTGGTCCCTAGTCAGGGCCACACAGTTGCCAGTGACTGGCCTCTATGGAAGGAGGGTGGGACTTACTCCACAGTCTCTCCACTGCACCCCCCCATCCCACCCCTGTCCCAGCAGCAGTTGGGCAGATGGCATCTGCCAGTCTTCAGTGTCCAGGCTGAGTGTGTGGGGCCCGCTGGTTTGGCACGGGTCAGGGCCCTAGGGATTACAGCCCACCGACTGGGACTTGAATCCCTGCCATGTGAATTTTGGTAAGATCTAAATCACCCTCTGCCTCAACTTCTTCCTATAAACTACTAACAATTCCCATTCCACTGGAAGCGTTTGCACAGAGCCAGGCATGAAGTAAATGCTTAATAAAAAAAGCAGCTGCTATTAATTACAACAGGACTTCCCTGGTGGCTCAGAGGTTAAAGCGTCTGCCTCCAATGCAGGAGACCCGGGTTCGATCCCTGAGTCGGGAAGATCCCCTGGAGAAGGAAATGGCAACCCACTCCAGTATTCTTGCCTGGAGAATCCCATGGACGGAGGAGCCTGGTAGGCTACAGTCCATGGGGTCGCAAAGAGTCGGACACGACTGAGCGACTTCACTCATTAATTACAACTCCACCTGGTGCTGATCCCCACCTTCCTCACCCCTCCCAGGTTGGGGAATCCTCAGGGTCAGGGAGGAAAAGTCGCGCCCACCCGGTGGAGGAAGAGTGGTGCGCCCCCTTGTGCCCCCAGCCGCTCTCCCGATCCAGTCCCTCTGCAGTCCTGAGCCCCTCTTCGGACACAACTAGTTGGCACCCCTCCCCGCTTTCCCATCATGGCCTGCCTGAGGCCAGGATGTGCTTTCGGGCTGGCGGGTACTGGAGCAGGGCCCGGTTACTCCCCTGAGCCCGAGTGCTGGGAACCGCCCTGTGCCCCCTCCAACCCCCCTTCGTGCTGGGAGGGGCCGGCCCTGGGGCGCCTTAAAAACCAGCGCTGGCGCTCGGGTCGCAGCCTCTTTGAGCAGGATCCAACGTCGCTGCGGCTACCCCTAACCACTCGCAGACCCCCCCGCAGCCATGGCCAGCAAGGGCTTGCAGGACCTGAAGCAGCAAGTGGAGGGGGCGGCCCAGGCAGCGGGTGAGAATGGAGCGCAACGCGGGCACACTCGATGGACGCGGGGGTTGGGGGGCGCAAGCCAGGGGACTGTGCAGCCGGAAAGTCGAAGGGGTGGGGGTGGCTCAGGCTAGGAAGGGCTCTCTTCGGGAGTTGCAGGGACCTGGCAGGACGCCCACCCCGACTAGCCCAGGAATAATGCCTTGAGGCAAGAGGGAGAACAGCGGTGCCTGGGCGGGATGAAGCATTGGGCATTGCCAGAGCCAATGCAAGGAGGCTGCAAAGGCGGGGAGTGGCCCCACCCGAGCCCTTAGGGGAGAGTGAAGAAGGTCCACGGGGAAAGCGGACTCTGCCACCCTGCGATCTCTGCCGGCCAGGGTCCCAGAGGCCCATAGAACCAGGATGGGATGAGGGAAGCAGCTCCAGATTCCCACTGGGCTTTGTTTTAAGCACTCCTCCCTTCCCCCCAATACTAATTTCCTCTTAAGTCCTCACCCAGAGGAACTTCCCACCCTCATGGGGCCAAGGCAGGTCACTAGTCTTAGTCTCCATCTCCAGCTCTCTCCTCCTCAGACCTGAGGTTACCCACCTGAGGGGTGAAGATGGACTGGGGAGTAGGGGATGTGAGGAGACTCTGGGCGCAGCAGCAGCACCTGTTTCAGTTCCGGCTCAGCCTCCCTTGGGACTCCAGCTCCCAATCTGTCCTATGCATATCCCAGTCAGCAGACAACACCTAAACCTACCCCATCCTTCATCAGTGCCCTAGGAAAGAGAACAGTTGCTCCCCTAGGCTAAAATGGTAGCAGGAAGCCTCTGTTTACAGCACCCTTCCTTCTGGGCCTCACTTTTTCCATCTGTAGGTTTAGTGCAAAGGCTCCTTCCCTGTGGGCTTGGCTGTGCTGTGTCAGAAAAGGACCCCAGGGACCTCTGTGAGCAGCAGATCCAGGGCCTGCCTGACCCCTGTGTACCCGGCCCCCAGGGTCTGGGTAAGGTAGGCCCTTTACTGTTTAGCAGTGAGGATGAGTTAGATCGCTGAAGGCCAGAGCACCTGTCTGCCTACCCAGCAGGTGGGACACATCTGAGCTCCTGGAAACCCTGTTCTCCACAGGTATAAACTCTGGTATAGAGGAGATGGCCTGACCTTGGAAGTTTCACCTATTTCCTGCACTTCATTTCCTAATGCCTTAAGCTGCCTGCCCACAGAGCCAACTGGCAATCATTGCTTGTGTGCCTTGTGGGGAGAGGCACAAGAGAGAGGAGGTAGTGAGAAGGCCTTGCAAAGTAGAAGCCCCAGTGGTGGGAATTCAGGCATTTGGGCCAAGCTTCTAGGGGAGAAGTTGTTAAAGGGGGCAAGGTTCTTCCTGGGCCATGCCCAGCAGCAGCCACAGCCCAGATGCCAGTTCCAGCCTGGCCCTGCCCTGCCTTCCTTCCTCTGTTGCATATTTTCTCAGCAGTCCTGAAGATCCCAAGGGAAGCAAGCCAGAGGGGAGGAGCCCAGAGTTATAAATAAACAAGAATAATACCCTGGAGTCATGGAAAGGGCTCATGCCCCTCACTGACTGAGTGGCCTTGGTCAAAGGACTTTACCTTAATGGCATCCATCCTTGGGTGTGTAGGACAGACCACTCTAGAGAACAGATGGGGTTGGCAGGTGGAGCCCCTGTGGTTAGTGGCATCTCAAGAGCTAAAGCCCACATCTCTCTGTTCCAGTGACTTCGGCCGGAACAGCGGCTCAGCAAGTGGTGGATCAGGCCACAGAAGCAGGGCAGAAAGGTCTGGTGGGGCTGGTGGGCAAGAGGGTGGATAGCCCCAGCACACGTCTATACTCTACCCAGTGCTTGTCCAGACACAGTGTCTCCTCTGCAGACCCTCTATCCTCATTGCTTTCTGGGGAGGGAGCCCCAGGGGAGGCTAACCCTGCACGTCTGTGGTTCCCCAGGGTCCCGCCCTCAACTGCTCTTTCCTTCCTTCCCCAGCCATGGACCAGGTTGCCAAGGCTACCCAGGAAACCATCGACAAGACTGCCAACCAGGCCTCTGAGACTTTCTCGGGTTTTGGGAAAAAATTTGGCCTCCTGAAATGACGGAAGGGAGACATGGGTGACTCCCTTCGAGGCCCGGAGCTCTGGCAGGCTCTTGGTGGGCCACCTCATTAAAACATATATTCCTACCCTGTGCCCACGTCATGACTCCTTCCACACTGGGCCCAGCCCTCCCTCGCTTAGAGCAGAGCCTCAGCACAGAAACTCAGCCCTTAGTCCAGCGAGAGTCCTGGCATTCCAAATTCGGAGGAAACCCAGACTGATTGTCCAAGAACTCATTTTCCGTTTCTCAACCGCGTATGCCCACTCTCCCACACTTAGGTACGTGCCTCTCCCCGCCCCTGATTCCAAAACCACTCTCCCAGCTCAGCTCTGGGCAGGGGACTAAAGGTTCCAGCGGCCACGGCCTTGGGAACTTCTCCCAGTGAGCTGAGGCAGGAAGCTAGGATCATCGAGGCAATCCAGAGCTGGGCGCCCGCGAGGACTTCAGGCGGCAGGAACTCTCGGGGAAGACAGGGGACGCAGGGGAGTGGTTCTGGCCTTAGCCACTCTAACCAGCCCGTCCGGTGTACGTGCGACTGCCGCACCCAGCGGTGAGTCACCGGGCGGCACCCGGAAGGCGAGGACACGCCCCGAAGACCTGGGCCCCGCCCGATTGACTTGGTTGGCGCGGCCGCCAAGAGCTCCGCCCACGACGCGCCCCCTGGGAGGGCCCTGCGGCGCACAGGGCGGTGCACGTGAGCGCGGTGCACGTGGGCATGAAGCGCCAGCGCCCGGCAGAGTGCGTGCGCGCGCTAGACCACGCCCGTTGGCACCCCTTCCGTTCCGGATGCACCAGTATCTTCTGGCCTAGGGTGGAGACCGGCGTTTTTGTCGGGCAGGTCCCCAAGACGGTCTAGAGTTCGCGCAAACTTTATTCCCTCCAACCTCCCCTGCACGTGTCCACGTGTTCCTGCACGCGATACCAGCTCTGGGTAAGTCCTGCTGGTGGGTGACTCATCGTTGCCACAGGATAACCCCAGCCCTGGCGCCGGGTGCTGGCAGCCCTCTTCATCCGAACTCTTGCCACACCTTAGCTGGTGACGCCCCATTCCCTTTCCCCATCTCCCTGTCTTTCCACACACTGTCCCCTCCGTCCGTATGATCTTGTTCTCTTCTGGACGAGTACATATATAGTCATGCCGTTTCAACTCTGGCTACAAGGTGTTGGCTACAAGGCACTGCCAGTTCAGGGGAGACTGATAGAAAAAAAGCGTCGTCTTTGCTTCACACTCGAGACCGGCTTTCCTAGAGGCCTTCTGCGACCTGCCAGCAGGGGGCCAGTGTCGTGTCCACCGCCCCCCCCAACCGCTTCCCCTTCATACCCGCCCCCCCTTCACATCCCCCAGCGCAGGTCTTCATGTGTGTAACCATCTGCCCAGGGGACCTTTCCTTTCTCCAATCCGAGATCCCTCCCAAGGAAGCAGTAGGTTTCCTCCCTAGTCCTTAGTATCTCTCACCCTCACCCCAGGGCCAAGCTCAGTTTCATGGTTTGTTCTTGTTTCTGACTTCCCCAAAGAAGGCCTCACCTGGTCTACAAAATGGGCCAAGACCTAAAGGGAAGGTCCTGGAAGAGACACCTGGAGTCATGTGGAGGTGCTTCCAGCATCTCCAGGAGCCCCTGCCCCCAGGAGAGAATGCCAGGATTAAGAGAGATCACGTGGGGCCACACCCAGAGGTGGGTGGGGCTGAACTATCAGATCCCTGGGATCCTTTTTGGTAGGCAACCTTCCCCTGCCTGACTCAGGAGAAATCCCAGTTGGCCCAACAATCCTTCTTAATCCTGTTTTCCTTCTGAGTGTTGGCCTTAGGAATGAGTGTGTGAGCCATCTCAGACCAAGGAGAGGAGGAGTCGGATCTGAGGGCCAGGAGGCTTCTAGGAAAGGGTTTTTCATCCTCAGAAAAAAAAAAAAAGACGAAGAAGCATTTCTTCCTCTTCCACTGGACATTTTTGTGACCAGAGATGATGCTAGAACTCTGGCAGCCACTTCTAACCTCAGGAGGAAGGAGCCTGAGGAAAAGCCAACTTGCTGATTAGGGCAGAGCAGAAGTATGAAAAGAACCTAGATCCCAAGTTATTTTATTGAGTCCCTAATGTAGCCAATCCTGCACCTGCCACGCACTAGGCGAAAGGATCAGTTTTCTCATCATTTAAGCTGCTGTAAAATAGGTTTCTATTACAAAGAAAAGCTAAAATCCTGTTACCTCAGTGATACTAAGGTCCTTCATTTGCCAGCCTCACTCACCTCCTCAGCCTCCTTCCTCAATACCCCCTCCCTCTCAGTCTCAGCCATGTTAACCTTTGTTCATTTCCCTTGACATCGTGCTTCAGCTCACCTCAGTCTGTGTGTGTGCTGTTTTTTTTCTACTTTGGAATGCTGTCCTTCCTTCCTCATAAATCACCCTTGTCTAGGTGGCTTCTACTTTTTCATCCTTCAGATCTCAGCTTCCCAGATCAGCCCCCAACATACACAGAATGGGTCCAGCCACTGCCAGTGGACTTGTTTTCCACACTTAAATACTAATAAGTGGCTCTCCTGTGTGCTTTGCTGTGATGATTGTCCACAGGCTGCACCCAAGTCCCCTGTGCTGATTAGTGCATGCCCAGTGCCTAGAGTCGGGCTCTGGCAACATCTGCTGAATGAAAGCAGGGATGATGGTCCGTTGGTTCTCCTACCAGATAACAGAGTTGTCATGCTAGGTTCACTCTAGGACCATCTCTACACTGCAGCCTCTTCCACGTCTCTCTGCCCCTATGCATCTGATGCTCCCATGCACTGTGCAGATGCGTCTTTCTGCATTCCTCGATTCCCCTAGCACTGAGCCCTGGGGGTGGGGCCAGGTTGGACTTGTCTTTGGCTCTGTCTGGGACAAGGTGGACATGGTGCTAGGGAGCCATGGGAGCCTGTAGGAGTCCAGGCCTGTCTCTGTGAGGTTCATGAAGTTAGTGAAACCCAGATAGGCTGAGGAGAAGAAGGCTGTGACCACTGCACCTGTTGGGTCTTGGTCAGGTCTCCAAAGATAATTCTCCCATTAGCAGTTCTCAGGTAGTTCCTAATTCTCTAAATCCCAGTTCCCCAACTAGCCAAACACAAAGTCACTAACATCACGTTTTGGACTTGAGCTCTGATTCCCATCAAATACAGATGAGAAGGGCAGCGTTTTCTGCTTTCCACCTTCTCTCCCTTTTCTCTTTTTTTTTGGTTGTTGTTAGTTGTCTCATTTTTACTTTGTGAAAATATATAGCATTTACATTCCATTCCTCCACACCTTTGTTTTGTCTTAGATCTGTAACTGAAGATACCAGAAGCAGTCTGCCATTGTCTGCTGAAATATTTTCTGTTATCTCTTGTTTGGTTGGAGTTGGTCCTCTAGAAGTTTCCTCAAGAATGAAATATTTTCAGATGAACTGAGAAGACATCTGGGATGTGAACTGAGAATTGTTATAGCTAGGCCCCTTGGGTTATAGCAGTGTGTCCATGAGGGTTCATAGTGTTCTGTTTTTTGTGTGTGGCATTTTCTATTTTTAAAAAGGTTAAAAAGTTAAAAATTAAGAAAGAAGAGCTCATGTGAACCATATTCTGTGTTCTTAAATGGTGGGAATGTTAGTCTGTAGCCTTTATACTTTATCCTCAACTGGGTTTGAAATTTTCAGCTCATACTTTCTTCCTTGAGTGTCTTCTAGATACGGCTGCACTGCCTTCTGCCACAGATGATTGAATAATTCCTTTAAGTTTGATTTCTGTTTCACTGGAATTTCTTCTTTTTAAAAAATATTTATTTATTTATTTATGGCTGTGCTGGGTCTTTATTGCTGTGTTGTTGTTCCTTTTTGCCCCATAGAGTTTCAGGAGGAGAAATGGGACTATTTAGAGTTTAAGCTGCTGTCATGTTGCTTCCAGACCTGGAAGTCTGGCAGGCTGAGCTGGTGTTCTCTGTTTATAGAGAATCCACATACTCTCTGCCTTTTACTCCCTGCCCTCACCCTGGGAACTTGCCTCTTGAACTTCATTACCCAGGCTCCCTTACCTTTGGGACTTGTTGGGTTCAGCTGCAGGGGATTTCAGTGGAGATGGAGAAGAGAGGAGTTTATCCCTCCTGCTCCCTTCTTGCTGGGCCTGGTTGGGCAGTGGCCTTGTTCCTCCGCTGACAGTGGCAGCTCTGTCTACTGACCCTCTCCTACAGCTGGAGCTCTCATCAGGGTCTATAGCCCCTCCAGGCCAAGGGAGATAAAAACCCCCATTGCTGCAAGTCCCTGGCAGCCTCACCTGGCAGACCCTCATGGGCTCCCTTAAGTCTGCCCACACCTTTTTGAACTGTCCATTTCCTCAGCTACCCCTTTGATGTGCCCTCTGCCCATGGGTGTACAAGAGCTGGGTTCCTAGGGAAGTCTTCTTTTGGCGACCGACAAACCAAGTCTCTAGGAATCTCTTCTTGGCTCCTCTGTGACTGGAAGGGGTCTGTATGTACAAGATATATGGGCTCTGTATGTACTGGGAGCTCAAATCCATGAAGCAGAAGTAGGAGAAAGCATAGGCAGGATGACAGTTATAAAACTCTTGCTGTTCATGACATTTGCAGTCACAGGAGAAAAAAAAATTTATCATGCTTCAGATGTGAGACAGCCCTAAGTATTTAAGCATACTTAAACTACTTAAACCCTTTTTTCCCCCAGAATAGTTAATTGCTCAGTTGGCAAATTACTTTTGAAAAATTGGCTCTCCTTGACTTGATGATGGAATCATCTGGTCCTTTGCCAGTCTGGGTTGTTGAGCAGATTCCATTTGAAGAATTAGTTGACTCTTGCAAAGCTTGATTCTCCCAGCCCCAAGTGTAGGACTTGACCTTCTGACTCAGGACAGGCTGACTAGGCTGCCTGTGTTCAAGGCCTGCTCTGTTGGGACCCATCATGACAGGCTTTTTCCCAGATGGGGTGGTTCCTACCTGAGTCACCCCAACCTCATCCAGGTAGGAATAGCCCAAGCCCAACCCCTTAGACCAGAATCCTTCTTAGGAGGGTGTGAGACTGTCCTAGGTTCTCTGGGCTGGAAAGGAGTCCACCCTCAGGGATCCTGGATGGGCTGGGCTGAGCTGAGAGGCCAGGGAGCTGGTCAGAGCTACAGTGGGAAGGCTGGTGGGACTAGAAGTGGGCCAGAGCACCAAGGTCTGGGGCCCAAATCCAGTCTTGGGCAGCTTGGCCTCCCCAGGCCTTCCCTCTCCCTGTTGCATTTGGGATCTGTACCTGAACCCAGCCTTGTCAGGAGATTTGGGGCCATGATATGTTGTCACTGGAGTCTGGGTGCTCACACCAGGGCCGTGTGTTAAGGAGGAGAGGGTCCCATGGGCCAGGAGATGTAGTGAAGGCAACAGCAGTCTGACAGGGAGGAGGAAAACTGTAGCCAGAGGGCTCCTAGCTGGGACTGGGGCCAGAGTCCTGCTGAGTGGCTGAGCCCTGATGGGCCTGTCAAGGAGCTGGTGAGCTCTCAAGGAGAGGGTCACAGGGAAGAGTAGCCAAGGGTGGGCACTGGGGGGATGGGGTCATGGGGTCTGGAAGCCATCCCAGAACTGGTGGGTGACACTGCCATCCTGTCAAGGGGTCCAGCAGAAAGGACCCATGTAGGGGTGGAGGACACACATAACCTCAGAGGAAAGAAGCAGGGGGTTTTGATGGGCCCAGGGAACGTCCCTGTGGGTCTCTCAGGCCAGTTCCCACCAGCCATGTCCCAGAAGTGCCCCCACCCTTGGCAGTGTTGTCCTAATATCATGAGCAGAACTCTCTGATATTTAGATGTAACAGGGAGGCCAGAGTCATCTAGACCTGCTTAAACTCCAGGGCCCCTTCTGAGTCCACAGTGTCAAACATATATATGTGTGTGTGTGTATATATATATATTCACATGAATAGTAGTATTCTTTTTCTTAAAGGGACTCTCCAAATTGTTTAAGACCTGATCGACTCCTACTTATGTCACATGTGTGGCTATGGCCTTGTGACCCAGAGTTCCTGCTGCCTACAGCATCCACTGCCCACCCCAGGGGGGCTGGCCACTGCCCAGGGCCTCCCAGCACCACTCAGGAATGTGGGAGGGCCTCGACTCCTTAAGCCTGTGTCAGGTAAACACTAATTAGACCCCGCCACTCCCTCCTGGACTCCTCTGAGGGGTAAGGGAGCCTGTATGGGGGGAGCAGCCTCAAACTCCTGCCCCAGGCCTGGACTTTATGAGCAAGTCCTTGAAAGGGCCTTCCCTCCATGACTCCTAGCTGGTGGGAGTTTCATCTCCAAGCCCTCTCACTCCAAGGCAGCCTTATACTTCTGCCACTCTTTGTTCCACCCATTGGTTGGTCAGGGCTCACTGCCAAGCAGCATGGACCTAGCTAGCATCCCTAGCACATCACTGATAAAAGGGTGGGAATGGAAGTTTACCAAGAGTTTGCATGCCTGGCCCCACCAACTATCAGTGACTAGGCCAGGAAGGCATGGATGCCCCCATTTTATAGATGAAGAAACTGAGGCTCAGCTGGGCTAGTGACTAAGGGAAGCAGCATGTGATACGTGGCTTGAGGCATCTCTCTCCATCCTGAGTAACTTGGAAGGCAGTCTGGCTCCCTAAGCATGTAACGTTTCAGGGACTGGTAGAGCTTCTTTCCAGGAACTCTTGATAGAGCCAGAAGCACGTCCCCAGATGGTGGTGGGGTCCTCCATTTACTGCCCTAGGACCTCTTGGGTGGGCACTTCTGACTTCACAGGGCTTCCCTAAGAGGCCAGGCTCCAAGGTGCAAGGACGACTGGGTTCCCTTACCTGCAGGCTGCCTCAGTGCTGGACCACCCAGGTGCTCCCATGAGTGAGAACCAGGTAACTGCAAGTCAGAGATGACTAGACTTCTGGTCAATGTTGCAACCTTCTCTGCCTTGGGCCAGGCATGGCCCTCATTTTCCCTACTTCCCCAAACTGTCCAGTGGAGGCCGCAAGGCCACTCTGCTGAGCTGAGTTGTTGGGAATGAGGGCAGTGGCCTCCACTCCACTTGTATTCCTGGCCTGGGGGCTACCCAAGTCCCCCGGCTCACAAAATGCTACACTCCTGACTAGACCACCCTAGGGATAGTAGGCAGCGGGCTGGAAGTTCTCAGCCTTGTCTGGATACACAGCTGTGCCCAGACTGCCATGAATCCAGGGGACTGGCAGGGCTGAGGTCCCCAAATGCCTCTCACCCCACAGGGCACTGAGGCCTCTTGCCTTGGGAAAGGGGTATGTCCCAGAACCGAGCTCTGTCTGGCCTCATGCTTCCGGTCCCTGCCCCTCATGGGGTCTCAGGTTATGAGGTGCGGGGGTCTCATGCTGCCAGCGGAGCGCTTCCCCAGCCACAGCACTGGGGTGGCCCCACCCAGCTTCTTCCTCCTGCCGCCTGTGCTGACTCACCACCAGGGTGAGGGCTTGTGTCCCGGAGCCCAGCCGGACATCAGAGGCATCTATAAAAGCAGACTGGTCCAGGCCCCAGCATCCTGCTTGATTACCACCTGTTGCCACACAATGCTGGGAGGCCTGGGGAAGCTAGCTGCTGAGGGCCTGGCCCACCGCACGGAGAAGGCCACTGAGGAAGCTGGTAAGGACTTTGGGGCTCCTTTCCCCTTGCATTGTTCCTCCCACTGGGGGACTCAGGACAGACTTGACTAGGCCGGTGAAAAGCTGATCCCAGCAGGATTGGGGTAGGCTTTGGCCCCATGGAGAACCAAGGATGATCAGCCCCATAGGGATGGAGGTGAGGGACTGTAGAAGCTAAGCCAGTAGAAGCCATGAGAGGTCCACTGCCCCAGCAACCCTCCTGGTCAGACCTGTTTTGTCCCCCACCCCCTGGGCTTGACACATTCCTGGGGTCTGTGGCTGTGGGACAGAGGGGGCAGCTCAGAGGCAGGCCCCTGGTAGCAGGAGGGGAGCCAAGGTGCTGGGTGAGCAGCTGGTGACTTGACTCCGTGCCTCTGGAAACCGGCAGGGGGTGGGAGGCTTTCATGTTAAAAGAGCTTATTCTAAGTATCCTACAGATGCTACAGGAAAAGGAAGGTGGATTTTAATTTTTTACCATAATGTTAAAGCTTCAAAGATTTCTTGCTTAAGAATCACCAAGTCTGATTGTGTTCAAAGTCAGCCCCCAGAGTTTACACAAAGGACATTTTCAGTTTCTTCGAAGTCCCAAGAAATTCTTTTTTTGTACATCGGCCCTTGGATACAGAGACACTGATCCAAGCCCTACCTGTTTGACATTTTGTGAAAAACAGCTTGTGCCCAAGTTTGCTGTTCTCTTTCTAAATGGCTGCAAACATGCCTGTGTTTCATTTTAGCTTTGCAACTGCTGTTGACTGTCCACTTTCATCCTGACCAGCTCTCTGAGTGCTGTGTTATTCCCAGTCTATGGACAAGGGAACCCAAGCAGTGGAGTTAATTCTAGGAGTTGGAATCTGAAATAGTTCTTCTGACCCAACATCTTTCACTTCTAGCACATTACCACCCTAGGAGGGCAGAGGAATTGCTTATCGGGGGTCTTGGTGTTGCCGTGGCAGGGAGTGGTGGTGGTGAAGCTTTGACATTGAGCCTCCTGCTGCAGCCTCCATCCAGCCATAGACAGAACAGCAGCTCACCTGAGAGGTGTGGTGACCTGGGAAATAGGCCCAGCCTTGGCTCCAGGTCCAAGCTGGCAGGAAGGCCTGCTAATCAGCATTCCAGGCCTTGCTGGGCGAGGGACATGGAGAGCCCTGTGCCCTCACCAGCTTGGCTGCTAGCAGCCAGGTCCCACTCCAGTCTCTGAAGGAAGCCAGCTGGGGGTTCTTGGTGAGCAGCGTGTCCTGTCCTGGCGGGAGTAGCATCCCTGAGGCCCTTTTGGGATAACCAGGGCTGTCTGGGCCCTGCCGTGAGGACAGGCAGCTTACACTGTGCTCTCACTCTGGGCTTGTCTCATCTTTTCAGTTCACGTTGTGGAGGGAGTGGTGAAGGAGGTGATAGATCATGCCAAGGAGGCTGGAGAGAAAGGTAAGGCCAAGTTAGGGATGGGAAGGAGGGAAGCTGGGTGCTGGCAGCAACCTGTTCCTTGCCTAATCAGGTCAAACCCTGACCCCGATGTTGCTTCCTTTCAGTTGGTGTACAATTATCTGCAGTCATCTGAGATCTCACACTGTACTTTGTTAAAGCACGAGCCATCTAGATAGTCCTCTCTGTGGAATGTTAATAGGATGGTGTCACAAAAGATCAGGTGGCAGTGTGCTGGGACAAAACATTGGAGACATAAATTATATATTTGTACAAATACGTATTTATTTAAATGTTTATATGTTTGTTTATATGTTTCTGTGAGTGTCACAATGTACAAAGCTTCTGTATGTCTCACTCCTTACAACAAAATAGTTTGCAGATGGATTAGAACTTAAATACATGAAATTATTAAATTCATAGAAAAGAACATAGATATTGGCATAATCTCAGAGAATGGAGGATCTTTTTAATGATGACAGAAGATCCAAAGGCCATAAAGGAAATATTAGGTAAATTGGACAGTGCGTGCTCAGTCACTTCAGTTGTGTCCAACTTTCTTCGACCCCATGGACCATGGCCCACCAGGCTCCTCTGTCCATGGGATTCTGCAGGCAAGAATACTGGAGTGGGTTGCCATTTCCTTCTCCAGTGATAAAGTGTGAAGTGAGTGAAGTGAAGTCGCTCAGTCGTGTCCGACTCTTTGCGACCCCATGGACTGTAGCCCACCAGGCTCCTCCGTCCATAGGATTTTCTGGGCAAGAGTGCTGGAGTGGTTTGCCATTTCCTTCTCCTAAATTGGAGAGCATAAAACTTAAAAAATTTCCATAGTGAAAAAAAAATACCATAAGCCAAATCAAAAGAAAAACCACAAACTGAACAAAAATATTTGTAGTAGAAATGATAACCCAATATAAAAATGACCAAAAGATATAAACAGACAGTTCACAGAAAAATGAAGCCTGAGTAGGCAGTACACCCACAAGCAGATGCCCTATCTCACTAATAATTGGAGAAATGCAGGCTGTGTGGAGAAATGAAAGCAAGTGTGAATGTCTTCATCCAGGAGCTGCTATGCTATGCTGTCTCAGAACTGCAGGGTGCAACCCAGTAAGACTGCCACATCCTACAGCACACTCTAGGTGGCACCAGCCCAGCGAGTGACTTGAATTGATTTCTTTCCTCACCTGGACATTCTTCTTCTTCCTTCCCAACAGCCATTGCCGATGCTTTAAAGAAGGCCCACGAGTCAGGGGACAAAGTGGTAAAGGAAGTAACTGAGACAGTGACCAACACAGTCACGAATGCTGTCACGCACGCAGCAGAAGGCCTGGGCAAACTGGGACAGTGAGCTTGCCTGCCACCATCAGGCTCTTCCTGAATCGCAATAAAAAGCTGTGATTAAATGTGTACACTGAGCCCTGGATCTGTTCCTGTTTGGATGGAAACATTGCCTGTGTCCTGAGTGTCTCCTCTGCAGGGACAAGGGGCCAGCACCTTGGCTCCCACTGGGGGTCACATAGTTGCCCATGATTAATCAGATGTGCTGCTCTCACTTTATGATTTCTCATGTCAGCAAGGAGCTCTTGAGGACTGTTAGTGTCTGTGCTGCATCTCTTAAAAGACTATTTCCCCAGAAACTGTATAAAGCTTTCAAACACCTCAGTGCTTCATGGACACCCCAAGAAAGGACCACAGTTCAGCTTATGTGTTCTTTGGGTTTTCTTTGAAATGTTCTTGGAGGAGTCAGGGAAGATAACAGACCAACTTGAGCTGGGCAGGATCAGGCAGTTTGAGCTGCTTCATGTTTTCAAAGAGGCTTTAGAGAACTGTTTCTTCCGGACAGTCACAGACTCATGACTGTCGTGCAGAAACTGAATCCGCCCCCTGTTGGAGCCTCTGTCAAGTCTGCTCAGAGACGTGGGTTAGGCTTAAATTGGCTGTAGTAGGCAAGAAAGCCTGGCCTTCCCTCCTTTCTGCCATGAATGAATCAGTACCATAAAAGGTGTTTTGTGGAACGAGTTAGTTGCTCACCATATTTCTGATGCTCTTTCAGAATTGGCTTCACAAGTTTCTGAATGGCCCAGGAATATCCAATGTCCTGGCTTGAAACATTTGCTACTGTCCAGCTGGGTCTGGACCTTATATTTTGGATTGGTTTCTGATGACTTCTGAATTCTCCCAATCCAAACCCAAGCTCAAAAGGATGTGAATTGTGAGTGTTAGTGTCAGTCAGAACAGGCTCTTTGGACAGCAGTTCCTCTTAGCAAAGTTTATTTTATTCTTCAGGTACACAGAGGCCCAAAGGGTGAGGATACATCCTGACGTATTTGTGATAACACGAGATTGGAAACACCCTAAAATGATAATCAGAAATCACTTGGTTGGCAAGCTTAATTGTGCTTATTAGGTTTGACACACACTATAGAATTGACATTTATTACTTCTAGTGTATTTATAATGCCTTAGCATGAAATGGCAACCCACTCCAGTGTTCTTGCTTGGAGAATCCCAGGGACGGGGAGCTTCGTGGGTTGCCATCTATGGTGTCGCACAGAGTCAGACATGACTGAAGCGACTTAGCAGCAGCAGCAGCATGAAAAATGGGACTTTTGCTTAGATGGCCATCTAAGGACTGGATAACAATTACTGCATTTCTATGAAATGGGATACTCTGTGGCTGTTAAGGGACTTCCCTGGTAGCTCAGCTGGTAAAGAATCCACCTGCAATGCAGGAGACCCTGGTTTGATTCCTGGATTGAGGAGATCTGCTGGAGAAGGGATAGGCTACCCACTGCAGTATTCTTGGGCTTCCCTGGTGGCTGTTAAGAATGAGAAAAATGTACATATATCATTAGGGAACATGTACAAGTGAGTTAGTAATTTGTGAAATATGTATGTAGAACTAGTTCATTTTTTTCAAAGCAAACAGAAGAAAACTGGTAAAATATATATATGTATATATATATCAAATGTTAACCATGTGTGTATATATATATAAAATATTAACCGTGTTCAACTGTGTTTCTTTGGAAATATGAGCACTCTTCACTTTTTCTATTATATAAATGAAAATGATGCTTGAATTTAAGAGAAAACCAGTACAGATATATTTTGAAATGTGGTTATGGAGGCCACATTCTAGTTTATTGAAGATTGCTTCCTAATTAAGCGCTACTTAAAGTGTGCTGGTTTCATATTTGAAAACCAGTGTAATAGGGAAGTATCTTTGTGTTCTATTACAAGTTGATCCCTAAAGGGATATTGCCTGTAAGCTTAAATTATAGGTAAGGGCCCACCTCTGGAAAACCTTCCTCCCAGGTAATGAGCATTAAGCTAAAATACCTTTATTTAGCTCTCAGGAAACATGCCGACGAGGCACACCTGTGAATGACTGCAGGGAGGAAGAAATTAACACACCTCTCTTGAAGGCTGATGGGAACCAGGAAGTGTTTGATTTTACTCCCTCCCCTTTTAGTGTAAAAGAACCCTACCTCAGGCAGAATGGTTCTTTGGAATGTGAGGCCACCATCTTCTTGTGTGCTGGCTTTCTGAATAAAGTCGTTAATCTTTGCCCAAACAACTCATTCCTCCACTTATCGGCCTATAGTGTGGTAAGCAGCATGAGCTGCACCAAAATTTGTTAGAGTTCAAGATTTGCTACTCATGGCTAGCCAGCCCTTGCGGGTAAGGCCCTAGCAACTGCCGGGCCACTTAACCTGAGGATCTTGCCTTCAAAATACCCTAAAGCAGCACCAACTCCCCCAGAACTTGACAATTGGAGCAACAAATCGACATTTAGGAGTTGACAAGCTCCATCCACACAGTAGGGTAAGTTGCTCTGGTGTGTTCAGCTGGAAACTTATTTCCTCTTCATTTGAGGCTTTTCCTTGGGAATAAGCCAACTTGTTTTATATTTGAGTGGGGTGCCCTGCTGGAAAGCGTAGAGTTGTTGGGCTTTTACTAGACACGTGAACCAGTTCCTTTGCTCCTTTGGATGCTAGCATTGTGGGTGAGGTTTGTGTTTTGTCTTGAGTTTCCGTCTTTAAAAATGGGGACTATTTTACATATGGTAATATGGATGTTTCAGTGTGCAAGTTCGATGCATGAATCAGGGCGCTCAAAGCTGGTGCTCTGGGACAACCCAGAGGGATGGGGTGGGGAGGGAGGTGGGGGGGATCAGGACGGGGGGACACGTGTACACCCGTGGCTGACTCATGTTGAAGTATGGCAAAAACCACCACAATTTTGTAATTTGCCTCCAATTAAATAAATTGATTTAAAAAATAAATACAAAAATATGTAATTGCTAGATTGAAAGAAAAAATAAGGGGGGAGTGTTTGAATTAACCCTAAAGAAAGTTCTCAAGCTCATTTGGATAAGCCATCTGATTACAGCTATGAACCTCTGGGTGAGAGGAAGATGATATTTTATTGTACTGATAACAGTGTGTGAGCACAGTACCTGTTAGGACCCCCACAAGGGATTTAGGCAGGGTTACCTTGGGACCCTGTGTACCATGTACTGCTATCCTTGCTGTGTTAAGTACTTCATTTATGGTCTCCTATGTTGTTGGCGTATGTAACATCCCCAAGACCAAACTTGAGGGTTTGTTTAGGATTTTCTGTGTGTCCTTTGGGTTTGTCATTTCATTTTTTTTGGTACTGTCTTTCTATTTACAGCCAAATCGGTTTTGTGATATTTGAAACTCTTAATGATGTCAAATGGAGGAAAGGAACAGAAAAAAACAATACCCTGTCTCCTCTTGTCTAAAAGTGGGACATTTTCAGGAAGAAAAGGTTCCACTTTGTTCCTAAAATCACCAAAAGTTACAAATAGAAGTAAAATAAATATTTGTAAAAAGTGTTTAGCCATCTAGACCAATGATCTTGATTTGCCCCATGCACCAAAACCCAACCTCTTTTGTAACTGATAAGCTTTACATTGTACCTGATTGAGGGCTGAAATTTTGGAGTGGGAACTGTGAAGTCCTGTGTGTGTGTGTGTGTGTGTGTGTGTGTGTGTGTGTGTGTGTGTGTGTGTGTGTGTTTGTATATGTTATAGATTGTAGAAATGCCAGCATTACTTAGTAAAAGAGCTCTATTGAATTCAGTTCAGCTCAGTCGTGTCCGACTCTTTGCAACCCAATGAACCGCAGCATGCCAGGCCTGCCTGTGCATCACCAGCTCCCAGAGTTCACCCAAACTCATGTCCATTGAGTCGGTGATGCCATCCAACTATTTCATCCTCTGTCGTCGCCTTTACCTCCTGCCCTCAATCTTTCCCAGCATCAGGATCTTTTCAAGTGAGTCAGCTCTTCGCATCAGGTGGCCAGAGTATTGCAGTTTCAGCTTCAACATCAGTCCTTCCAATGAATATTCAGGACTGATCTCCTTTAGGATGGACTGGTTGGAACTCCTTGCAGTCCAAGGGGCTCTCAAGAGTCTTCTCCAATACCACAGTTCAAAAGCATCAATTCTTTGGCGCTCAGCTTTCTTTATAGTCCAACTCTCACATCCATACATGACTACTGGAAAAACCATAGCCTTGACTAGATGGACTTTTGTTGACAAAGGAATGTCTCTGCTTTTTAATATGCTGTCTAGGTTGGTCATAGCTTTCCTTCCAAGGAGTAAGTGTCTTTTAATTTCATGGCTGCAGTCACCATCTGCAGTGATTCTGGAGCCCAGAAAAATAAAGTCAGCCACTGTTTCCACTGTTTCCCCATCTATCTGCCATGAAGTGATGGGACTGGATGCCATGATCTTAGTTTTCTGAATGTTGAACTTTAAGCCAACTTTTTCACTCTCTTCTTTCACTTTCATCAAGAGGCTCTTTAGTTCTTCGCTTTCTGCCATAGGGTGGTGTCATCTGCATATCTGAGGTGATTGATATTTCTGACAATCTTGATTCCAGCTTGTGCTTCCTCCAGCCCAGCGTTTCTCATGATGTACTCTGCATATAAGTTAAATAACCAGGGTGACAATATACAGCCTTGATGTATTCCTTTTCCTATTTGGAACCAGTCTGTTGTTCCATGTCCAGTTCTAACTGTTGCTTCCTGACCTGCATACAGGTTTCTCAAGAGGCAGGTCAGATGGTCTGGTATTCCCATCTCTTTCAAAAATTTCCACAGTTTACTGTGATCCACACAGTCAAAGGCTTTGGCATAGTCAATAAAGCAGAAATAGATGTTTTTCTGGAACTCGCTTGCTTTTTCGATGTTCCAGCAGATGTTGGCAATTTGATCTCTGGTTCCTCTGCCTTTTCTAAAACCAGCTTGAACATCTGGAAGTTCACGACTCACGTATTGCTGAAGCCTGGCTTAGAGAATTTTGAGCATTACTTTACTAGCATGTGAGATGAGTGCAATTGTGCAGTAGTTTGAGCATTCTTTGGCATTGCCTTTCTTTGGGATTGGAATGAAAACTGACCTTTTCCAGTCCTATGGCCACTGCTGAGTTTTCCAGATTTGCTGACATATTGAGTGCAGCACTTTCACAGCATCATCTTTTACGATTTGAAATAGCTCAACTGGAATTCCATCACCTCCACTAGCTTTGTTCGTAGTGATGCTTCCTAAGGCCCACTTGACTTCACATTCCAGGATATCTGGCTCTAGGTGAGTGATCACACCATCGTGATTATCTGGGTCATAAAGATCTTTTTTGTACAGTTCTTTGTTTATTCTTGCCACCTCTTCTTAATGTCTTCTGCTTCTGTTAGGTCCTTAGCATTTCTGTCCTTTATTGAGCCCATCTTTGCATGAAACGTTCCCTTGGTATCTCTAATTTTCTTGAAGAGATCTCTAGTCTTTCCCATTCTGTTGTTTTCTTCTATTTCTTTACATTGATTGCTGAGGAAGGCTTTCTTACCTCTCCTTGCTATTCTTTGGAACTCTGCATTCAAATGGGTATATCTTTCCTTTTCTCCTTTGCTTTTCGATTCTCTTCACAGCTATTTGTGAGGCCTCCTCAGACAGCCATTTTGCTTTTTTGCATTTCTCTTTCTTGGGGATGGTCTTGATCCCTGTCTCTTGTACAGTGTAACGAACCTCTGTCCATAGTTCATCAAGCACTCTGTCTGTCAGATCTAGTCCCTTAAATCTATTTCTCACTTCCACTGTATGGTCATAAGGGATTTGATTTAGGTCATACCTGAATGGTCTAGTGGTTTTCCCTACTTTCTTCAATTTAAGTCTGAATTTGGCAATAAGGAGTTCATGATCTGAGCCACAGTCAGCTCCCGGTCTTGTTTCTGCTGACTGCATAGAGCTGCTCCATCTTTGGCTGCAAATAATATAATCAGTCTGATTTTGGTGTTGACCATCTGGTGATGTCCATGTGTAGAGTCTTCTCTTGTGTTGTTGGAAGAGGGTGTTTGCTATGACCAGTGCGTTCTCTTGGCAGAACTCTATTAGCCTTTGCCCTGCTTCATTCTGTACTCCAAGGCCAAATTTGCCTGTTACTCCAGGTGTTTCTTGACTTCTTACTTTTGCATTCCAGTCCCCTATAATGAAAAGGACATCTCTTTTGGTCTTGTAGGTCTTCGTAGAACTGTTCAACTTCAGCTTCTTCAGCATTACTGGTTGGGGTATAGACTTGGATTACCATGATATTGAATGGTTTGCCTTGGAAACGAACAGAGATCATTCTGTCTTTTTTGAGATTGCATCCAAGTGCTGCATTTTGGACTCTTTTGTTGACTGTAATGGCTGCTCCATTTCTTCTAAGGGGTTCCTGCCCACAGTAGTAGATATAATGGTCATCTGAGTTAAATTCACCCATTCCATTCCATCTTAGTTCTCTGATTCCTAGAATGTTGATGTTCACTCTTGTCATGTCCTGTTTGACCACTTCCAATTTGCCTTGATTCATGGACCTAACATTCCAGGTTCCTATGCGGTATTGCTCTTTACAGCATTGAACCTTGCTTCTATCACCAGTCCCATCACAGCTGGGTGTTGTTTTGCTTTGGCTCCATCCCTTCATTCTTTCTGGAGTTATTTCTCCACTGATCTCTAGTAGCATATTGGGCACCTACTGACCTGGGGAATTCATCTATTGAATTAGCTTAAAGGAAATTAAGCACTTATATAAATACTCAAATATAAAAGAAACTAGCTAGAATGAATTTTGGGTTCATGTGATCTAGGAAATATTCAGTATTGAATTAATATCTGGTATGAAGGTTTGTGTAAGCTTGTTGGTGATTCACCCCACTCCAGTACTCTTGCCTGGAAAATCCCATGGATGGAGGGGCCTGGTAGGCTGCAGTCCATGGGGTCGCTAAGAGTCAGACACGACTGAGCTTCTTCACTTTCACTTTTCACTTTCATGCATTGGAGAAGGAAATGGCAACCCACTCCAGTGTTCTTGCCTGGAGAATCCCAGGGACGGCGGAGCCTGCTGGGCTGCCGTCTATGGGGTCGCACAGAGTCGGACACGACTAAGGTGACTTAGCAGCAGCAGCAGTTGGTTTGATTTATACAGATTTGTGCTTAGAGTCATCAACATTAAGTATATTACTTTTATTGTACCTAAATTTATTAGAAATCAAATAAGACCTGTTCTTGCTACAAAGTTTGTAAGCAAGAAAAATAACAAATGACAAAGCTTTTAAGTGAATAAAATAGAGGTATATGAAGTAAAAGTTTCAGGTAAATTCTATAGGAATAATTCGGCCTCCCAGGTGGTGCTAGTGGTAAAGAACCCGCCTGCCAATATAGGAGACATAAGAGACATGGGTTCAATCCCTGAGTTGGGAAGATCCTCTGGAGGAGGGCATGGCAACCCATTCCAGTATTCTTGCCTGGAGAATCCCATGGAAGAGGAGCCAGGTAAGCTACAGTCCATGGGGTCACAAAGAGTCGGACACGACGGAGGCGCCTTAGCACACACAGCACAGCACACAGGAATAATTATGTTTGGGGAATGTCTATCTGAAATAGTCTGTCTAGATTTTTGTAATTGAAACTAAGTTAAATGAAGAGAACCATTGACTGTCGAAGTCATTTCAAATAGGATAACATATTAGCACATTAATTGCTAGGCATGTCTAAATTTACCAACTTTTGCCTTCTTAGAAGAGGAAGACTAAAGCATAAGTGTGTCAATCAGGAAATGCTGACTTGACAGTTTTACAATTACTTCTTGGGTTTTCACTGGAGATTAAGGTTTTAAGGTTAAGAATTGTAAGGAGAGTATTTCAGTATGCTAGATGTAGGGTGTGTGTTTTTAGCAAAGAAGGTATGAGGCATGAAAATGTATTTTGTTAAAGGGAAAAATGTGATTTTGTTCTAGAGCTTGTTCTGAATGGAAAAAGTGAGGGACAGATTAATATGCATATAGAAAATTGTGTAGGGTTTTTGGAGGCAGAACACTGAAAGTTTTTTGTGTGTGATCGGGATTAGCTAAGATTGAATTTAAGAAAGCAGAGTTTAAAAAAAAAAAGAAAGAGTTTAAAGGTAAAGTGGTGCAAAACCTGAATTTGGTTCTCTAAGAGGACAAAGTTTTCTTAAAATATTAAAATGCTTTTGGTAATTGTTTCTTTAAGTGATCTGTATTTGCTACTGAGATCTTTTCTTTTTTTGAGATCTTTTATCACTGCTTAAAACTTCTGATACTTTTGATAAACTTCCCAAAGATCAAATTCTAAATGAAGTTCATTTGAAGCTAGTTAACTTAGAGGTTTTCCTGGGGGTTGTAACATCTCAAATTATTTGTTTTCTCTCCGTCTCAGAAGAATATCAAACTAATTAGGCTTATTTGGTATGTTAAATTATGTGGGAAGCATTGTCAAATAAGGGGTGATAAAAATTCTTGCAGTGTATCATATGTAAATGATGTCCACAGCGGTTCGTTGAACAGTTTTTTTCTCAGAACCGCTTAATAAATAAGCATGGTAATGCTGGGGAAAAAAAACACATGTACATCATGTGTAAAGATGATTAACATACGTGTTCTAGAAATTATATGGAACTCCTAAAATTCTGGTGCGTGCATGAGTGTGTACTAAGTTGCTTCAGTTGTGTCTGATTCTTTGTGACCCCGTGAACTGTAGCCCACCAGACTTCTCTGTCCATGGGTTTCTCTAGGCAAGAATACTGGAGTCGGTTGCCATACCCTCATCCAGGGGATTTTCCCGACCCAGGGTTTGAACCTTCATCTCTTACTTCATCTGTACAATGACGTTTGAATGACTCTGTAGCTATTTTGTGAAGAAGTGGGGAAGAGGGATGAAATCCTTTGTGTGCAAGCATTTGTGCTATTACATCATGGAAAATGAAGGAAATGAAAGTGAGTATATGTTGCTTCAAACCTTAACTCCTCTGGCTGAGCTAGCTGTCCCAGCCATTCTAGCCATTATGCCAATTATATCCAACCCTCTAGCGCCTATCATTCCTATCCAGCCCCAATTTCTGGCACTTAGGACTTCCCCTTCCTAATAGGGGTCAATTAGAAAATCCTGTTAGGTTTTGGGGCACAAGTACTTGGTCTGGTATCATGTAAGATCTGACAGGGCACTCAGTTTGGCCAGAAGCCAATCCCAGGGGAAGACAGTTTCCCTTCCCCATTACCTCATAGGGAAAGTGAAAATGAAGTTGCTCAGTCATGTCCGACTCTCTGCGACCTTATGGCCTGTGGCCTACCAGGCTCCTCTGTCCATGGCATTTTCCAGGCAAGAGTAATGGAGTAGGGTTGCCATTTCCTTCTCCAGGGGATCTTCCCAAACCAGGGATCGAACCTAGGTCTCTGGCATTGCAGGCAGACGCTTTACTGTCTGAGTCACCAGGGAAGCCTAATTTCATAGGGAACCTAAGTGCAAATAATCAGCCCACTGGCTTTCTCAGGCTTATTTCATTGGAGAGATTGCAACCTTCCTTAATAGGGAGGATCCTCTACACCCAAAGCCCACCTGGCAGTACCCTCAGCTGAACCAAATTGGGACCCCATTGAAGGAAGAATGCCCATATTAGAAAATGAATGGATCTTGGCAAAACTTTATAAAGGAGAACCAAAGCAAAAAGAGTTTCAAGAAATTCAGCAAAACAAATGAAGACCTCTCTGAATTTTTAGAAAGGACTAGTCAGGTTTGGAGATGTCACACTAATGCAGATCCCAAGGCCCCCGAAAACATTAGAATGGCAAATTTGACGTTTTTTGTAGGGGTGGGGGCAAAGTGCCTCAGATATTGTGAGAAAGTTGCAAAGATTAGATATTTGGAATGAACCCTTTTTAATTGGTAGATGTTGCTTTTAAAGTGTTCAACAAGGAACAACAGAAGAAAGAAGATGCAAAACAAAACCACTATTTTTGTCAGTAAGTCACCACTGGGACCCTATAGGTGGCCCTATAGTAAAACACAAGAAAAACAATAAAAGAAGAGAGCCTCTTATTGGTAGAAAGAAAGAAACACTCTGGTGAGTGAGAAGGCTTAGAGGCTCCCTTGGATGCAGTATGAGGTGGTAAATAACAGTTTAAGCAAATTAAAAAAAAAAAAATCAGTTTAAAAGGAAAAACTGGGGGCTAAAATGTCCTTTCAGGGCTTTGAAAATTCCCAGCATACTTTGAAGATTCCCAACATACTGCTGGCAATGTAGGCCACGCACATGTGTGAGGCCATGCACATGTGTGTGCAAGTTCAGTAAAGACCTGGGAAGCCCTGAGGTTCAGTTCTCATCTTTAACCCTGAGGATTTGTGCAAGCAGGACGTGAGAACCAAGGCCAACATGTAAACTACCTGGCCCAGGTATTGTTGAAGGTTGAGGCCCAGCATGCACAGAGTCTTGGCAAAGATAGGAGACCTACTGATCCTAGGTCCTCGAAGAAATCTCTGTCCAGTCATTAGCTGACCACTTAGCTAACTGAGGAGAAATTTCAGTGGCTACATACAACAAAGAAAACTGACTGTTAGTTCAGAAAGGTCACTAAACACTCAACAACAGCGAGTCTGGGGGGAGGAGTGTGAAATCTGATTTCCAGAGTTCCCACTTTATATTATTTAACATGTCTAGTTTTCAGCAAAAACAAAACAAAGATATGCTAGGAAAGAAATTATGATCGATTTAAAGTGTGTGTGGGGGATGGAAATGGTGCCTAAAGATTCCCAGAAAATGGACTTACTAGACAAAGACTTCAACTATTTTAAACATGTTTGAAGAGCTAAAAGAAATCAGATCTAAAGAACTAAAGGAAGGTATGAGATCATATCAAATAGAGAATACAAATAGTTAGAAATTATAAAAAAGGAATGAAATAGAATGAAATTAAATAAAAAATGAGAATTATTACCAAATTCAAGGCCATAAAGTTTTATCAATATGGTTTCTTCTTATAGCTTTACAGTTTTATGTCTTATACTTAGGTCTTTGATCCATTTTGAGTTAATTTTTATATATGAAGTGAGGAAGAAATCATACTTTGTTCCTTTGCACATAGATATACAATTGTCCTAATGCCTTTTGTTGAAGAGTCTATTCTTTTTTCATTGGATGGTGTTATGTGTTGAATTGAGTTCCCCTGCAAAAGATATGTCTGAGTCCTAACCCCCAGTATCTGAGAATGTAACCTTATTTGGAAACAGTCATTGCAGATGTAACTAGTTAAGATGAGGTCATACTGGAGTAAGGTGGACACTTAGTCCAGTATAACTGGTGTCCCTATAAGAAGACACACACAGAGGAATGATGGCCATGTGACAACAGAAGCAGAGATTGGAGTGATATAGCTGCAAGCCAAAGAATGCCACGACTTGATGGCCACCACTAAAAGCTAGAAAAAGGTAAGAAGTTCTTCCCTTTGGGCTTCAGGGAAAGCATGGTCCTGCTGACACCTCAACTTATTGCAACCCAAACTACAAGACAATAAATAAAGTTCCATGTGTTTTTTAAAAAATGTTTAGCTATTTATTTTTGGCTGTGTTGGGTCTTAGTTGCTGTGGTACATGGGATCTTCGTTAAAGTATGTGTGATCTTTCGTTGTGGCATGCAGGCTTTGCTAGCTGCGGCACATGGCTCAGTAGATGTGACCCAGGCTTAGTCTCCAACCAAGGATCAAACCCACGTCCCTCACTTTGGAAGATGGATTCTTAACCACTGGACCACCAGGGAAGTCCCAAAAGTTCTGTGGTTTTAAGCCATCCAATTTGTGGTACTTTAAGGCAGCCTTGGGAAACTAATACAAATGATGGCACTAATGTTAAAAAGTCAAGTGGGCCTTGGAAAGCATCACTACGAACAAAGCTAGTGGAGGTGATGGAATTCCAGTTGAGCTATTTCAGATCCTCAAAGGTGATGCTGTGAAAGTGCTGCACTGGATATGCCAGCAAATTTGGAAAACTCAGCAGTGGCCACAGGACTGGAAAAGGTCAGTTTTCATTCCAATCCCAAAGAAAGGCAATGCCAAAGAATGCTCAAACTACCGCACAATTGCACTCATCTCACATGCTAGTAAAGTAATGCTCAAAATTCTCCAAGCCAGGCTTCAGCAATACGTGAACCGTGAACTTCCAGATGTTCAAGCTGGTTTTAGAAAAGGCAGAGGAACCAGAGATCAAATTGCCAATATCCGCTGAATCATCGAAAAAGCAAGAGAGTTCCAGAAAAACATCTATTTCTGCTTTATTGACTATGCCAAAGCCTTTGACTGTGTGGATCACAATAAACTGTGGAAAATTCTGAAAGAGATGGGAATACCAGACCATCTGACCTGCCTCTTGAGAAACCTGTATGCAGGTCAGGAAGCAACAGTTAGAACTGGACATGGAACAACAGACTGGTTCCAAATAGGAAAAGGAGTACGTCAAGGCTGTATATTGTCACCCTGGTTATTTAACTTATATGCAGAGTACATCATGAGAAACGCTGGGCTGGAAGAAACACAAGCTGGAATCAAGATTGCCGGGAGAAATATCAATAACCTCAGATATGCGGATGACACCACCCTTATGGCAGAGAGTGAAGAAGAACTAAGGAGCCTCTTGATGAAGGTGAAGGAGGAGAGTGAAAAAGTTGGCTTAAAGCTCAACGTTCAGAAAACTAAGATCATGGCATCTGGTCCCATTACTCCATGGGAAATAGATGGGGAAACAGTGGAAACAGTGTCAGACTTTATTTTTTTGGGCTCCAGAATCACTGCTGATGGTGACTGCAGCCATGAAATTAAGAGATGCTTACTCCTTCGAAGGAAGGTTGTGGCCAACCTAGATAGCATATTTAAAAGCAGAGACATTACTTTGCCAACAAAAGTCCGTCTAGTCAAGGCTATGGTTTTTCCAGTGGTCATGTATGGATGTGAGAGTTGGACGGTGAAGAAAGCTGAGCGCCACAGAGTTGATGCTTTTGAGCTGTGGTGTTGGAGAAGATTCTTGCGAGTCCCTTGGACTGCAAGGAGATCCAATCAATCCATCCTAAAAGAGATCAATCCTGGGTGTTCATTGGAAGGTCTGATGTTGAAGCTGAAACTCCAATACTTTGGCCACCTCATGCGAAGGGCTGACTCATTGGAAAAGACCCTAATGCTGGGTAGGATTGGGGGCAGGAGGAGAAGGGGACGACAGAGGATGAGATGGTTGGATGGCATCACCGACTCGATGAACATGGGTTTGGGTAGACTCCAGGAGTTGTTGATGAACAGAGAGGCTTGGCGTGCTGCAATTCATGGGGTTGCAGAGTCGGACACGACTGAGCGACTGAACTGAACTGAACTGAATGTTAAAAAAAACATCAATTGACCATAGAGGTTTCTGGACTCTCAATTCTATTCCATTGGTCTGTAGCTTTTTAAGGCTTTCACCTCCTTGGTTAAATTTATTTCCTCCCAGATATTTTATTCATCTGATGCTATTATAAGTGAAATTGTTTTCTTAATTTCCTTTACAGATTGCTTTTTGCCTGATGCATAGGAAAACTGATTTTTGAATGTTGGTCTTGTGCCCTGCAACTTTGCTTAGTTCGTTTTTTAGTTCCAGCAGAATGTGTGTGTGTGTGTGTGTGTGTGTGTGTGTGTGTATGTATGTTCTATGGGATTTTCTATATATAGAATCGTGTCATCTGTAAACACTTCTCTTCTTTTCCAATTCAGATGGCTTTTTCTTTTTCTTTTTTGGCCTAATTGCTCTGGCTAGGACTTCCAGTATAATGTAGAATAACAGGGTGAAAGCAAGAACCTTGTTCTTCAGGGAAAGCTTTCTATTTTTCTCCGGTGAGTATAATATTAGCTGTGGGTTTTTCATAAATGTTGTTTATGCTTAGAAATGGTCTGAAATTTTGTCAAGTGCTTTTTCCACAGCAAATGAGATTATGTGTCCCCTCTCCCCTTTGTTCAGTTAATGGGGTTTATTAGCTTGATTTCTTCTTTTTTATGTAGTGAAAACTTTTATATTTAGAATTAGCCAGTTGGACTCATTTTAGATGATCCCAGTTTTGTTGGCAATATCTAAAGTATTGTAGTTAGGAGCCAGTTAAATATGCCTTCATCAGGCCTGATCAGGGTGTTGATCTTAGCCATGTCAACATCGTAGAGCTTTTTCACAGCATGTTTAATCTAGCGCTTGTTGGCCTTGACATCCCACAATGAATACCAGTGTGTTGCCTGTTTCTTTCGTGGCTGCCTCAGTGGTGAGGGGGAGCTTGATGATGGCATAGCAGTCAAACCTGTTTCTCTTACGGGTGCTCTTCTAAGGCTATGTGGGCTGCCTCCTGAGTCACAGTGTTTTGGGCTGTCAGAATGTGTGTGATGTCTGGATCTTTTTTTGTGTGTGTGGCTGTGGATGCCTTTGAACACTGCTTTGTTGGCTTCAAAGGCTTTACTGTAGCTTTGGTTTTGAGAGGGGCAGCAGCTTCTTTCTCCACCTTTGGTGCCATCTTCATTCATAAAAAAGATTTCAGATTGATTTCTTATGTTGATCCATCCTCGCATTCCTGGGATAAATCCTACATGGTCATGATATGTGTATGATGTGTATACTTATGTGCTATTGGATATGGTTTCTGAATACTTTTGTGTCTTTGTTACTAAGGGGTTATTTTTTTTAATTGAAGTATAGTTGACTTATAGTACTGTGTTAAGTTTCTGGTGTACAGCCAAGTGATTCAGTTATATATATACTTTTTCATTATGGTTTATTACAGGATAATGAATGTATGTTATACAGTAGGGCCTGTTTATCCATCCTATATACTCAATCACATATGCTAATCCAAAACGCCCAGTCCTTCCCTCCCCTACTTCCCTCTCCCTTGGCAACCACAAATCTGTTCTCTGAGTCTTCTTGTTTGGTAGATAATTTAGATTCTACATATAAGTGATATCATATGGTATTTGTCTTCTCCTGATTTACTTCACTTACTATGGTAATTTCAAGGTTCATCCATGTTGCTACAAATGGCATTATTTCATTCTTCTGTATGGCTGAGTAATGTTCCATTATATATACATCTTCTTTATCCATTCATCTGTCAATGGACATTGAGGTTGTTTTCATGTCCTGGCTATTCTGTTATGCTGCTATGAACATAGGGATCCATGTATCATTTTGAATTAGAGATTTGTCTGGATACATGCTCGAGAGCCAAATTTCTGGACCATACGGTAACCTCTAGTTTTTTTGAGTAACTTCCACACTGTTTTCTATAATGTCTACACCAATTTATAATCCCACTAACAGTGTAAGATGGTTTCCTTTTCTCCACATACTCTCCAACATTTATTATTTGTAGACTTTTAAATGACTCGTTATTACAGGATATTGAATATCGTTTACATATGTATCTCCCATATACCGTTTGGTCACCATGCTGTGTCTGATTTTTTTGCACCCCATGGACTGTAGCCCACCAGGTTTCTCTGTCCATGGGATTTTCCTGGTGATAATACTAGAGTGGGTTTTCGTTTTCTTCTGCAGGGGATCTTCCTGACCCAGGGATAGAACCTGTGTCTCCTGCATGGCAGTTGATTCCCAGTTGATTTTCACTGCATAGCACTGAGCCACCTGGGAAGCCCAGGTGTACACACACACACACACATCTATATGTGGGATATTGGTGTGTAATCTTCTTGTGATGTCTTTGCCTGGCTTTGGTATAAGGATAATACTAACCTCATAGGTGTTAGGGCTTCCCTGGTGGCTCAGCGGTAAACAATCTGCCTGCAATGCAGGAGACGCAGTATGACTATATAAATACTCTCAATACGTTAGCCAAAGACCACACTAAGATTTATCATCCCACTTTCACATGACCTGAACTCTACTCACCCACCTGGTATTGTTCTAAATATTCTGGAACTTGTTTTCACATCTCTCCCTGCCCCCCACCCCCCACCCCCATTTTAATGTTCCATCTAGAATGCAAATAGACATCACTGTGCTTGGGAAGGGCTTGCCATGACCACAGTGCCATGGGCTTATCTACTCCCTGACCAGATGCTCAGAACCATGGAGAGACAGACTCAGTACAAAACAGACACAAAGTTCAGCTGAAAGTTATGTTCCAGACTTGCTAGGTATATAAGCTGGTGGAATCAGGTCTAGAATCCAGTTCTGTTGATTATGGATAATATGATTACTATGAATCATATGAATACTATGATTATTAGTATTCTGTCTTGTTATATCCTGTGACTAAATTATTAAAAACAAAACCATAGTCAACAAAACCTCCCTTTGTTAAAAAGTACTTATATATAAAAAAAGGTATATAAATTATGTTGGTACATCAGTTTTAAGCACTAGAACCTCTTCCCTGAGAACAGCCATTGATATTGTTTCCTAGAATAAAACACAAAAGAATCAAATTTGGGCTGCTCAGTATAATCCAAAGATACGTTATGTGTGTTTGTTTCAAAAATTTCAGAAACCCAATTATAGTTTTATCATCCACTGAAAGAGGCAAACATGTCAAATACAAAAACACAGAAAAGAAACATAAGCTTTGGAAAAGGTAGTCTTTTTAATAACTGTTTTGTCACCAGGTTAAGTCATGCAGTTACAAAGTAGTTAGAAATTTCTAAAAGGATATTATTGTTAAAAAAAAAAAAAGAAAAGCTCATTCTTACATAAATAATATCTAGTACTTCATTGGGATACTACTGTTCAAAGGCCCTGGCCAAGTAACTCCCGAACAAAACACAACCCCAGGTTGTTTCCAGCCCACTGGGAATGAAGCCGTGTGCAAAGATGAGGCCTCCAAATGAGGACACAAAGTCAGGGCAAGTTGGGGCCATTGGCAATGCTCAGGGCTGCCAGCCAGACTCCAAAGAGGGAGCCCAAGTGGTTTTTTCTGGGACACTCTACTTGAATTATTGTTCAATTAGTCAATGCAACAGATCTTCAAAAGAGAACAATTAATTAACATGATAAGGAGGTTACTACATTCTTTGGACTATGTATCATAATTGTGGTTAGTAAATTCCAACAGCCTTAACAAAAATAGCCTCCATCATTTGCAGGTATGAAGATAACTTAATTCTCTACTAGGCTTTTTATTTTTGCTAGATGACAGTATGCAATTGACAAGCTATAAATGATACTGTTTTATGTTATAAAAATACTAGCTTTTTTCATTTATTATGTCTATAGGCATTCACTGCTTGAATCAAGGTTAGGCTTGTTAAATGATTAAAGGCAATTTTCTTACAGCAGCATGTACTTTTTCTAAAAGAATAAAATACATAAAGAGAAACAGTTTTTTGTTGTTGTTGTTGTTTGTAACCTGTAAAATCGAGTTATTTTGCTGATGTTAAATACCAATAACTCACTTGAGAACCATGCTACCTCCTTAAAATGCCATATACCTGTTTCTTACATGTGTCAAAGCACCTGATAGACTTGTTCAGAGCTGAAGTGGCAAGTGATTGACTGGTCTGGGACAACAGGTGCTTTCCTAGGGCCACAGCTGACTGTGCTGGGAAGCAGCCATGGAGAAAGGCAGCACAGGCAGACGGAAAAAACTTTATTTAAAGGCAAAATGCCCAAATGACTCTCTGGAATAGCTAATTTCTACAATCACTTATTAGCTTATATATGATCCCCTAACCTTATTTTTTTCTTAAGGGGCTGATTCGGATTGACTTGTTGCAAATGGTGTCCATTATCTAAGTCATGAGAGAGAGATTTCTGTGGTTACATGTAAACCTGTGATAGGTCTGCAGATGAAGAGGTGAAAAGGGTAGTGAAGAAGTCAGCCACAGTCTGGTCTATGTGAAGGTCACACCAGCTTCATTGTATACCCTGAAGACTTTCTCGATGGCGTTGACATAGGCAGCCGTTCTCAGGTCCAATCCCAGGTTGTACTTCATGGCTGTGCGCATGATTTGCTGAAATGAAGGAGAAAACGCAGTGATTATCACCCTGACTCAAGCAGCCAGTCTATGAACACAAGGCACATATGACCTGGTACAAGTTACCGGGGTACCACTTTAGGACTGGATTTGTATAGCCAAAGAGAAACTACTTAGGCAGTAAAACAGTTTCTAGTCGGGAAGGATTAATTCTCTGCAATTAATACAAACTATTGTTTAGGCAACAACGTGCTACTCTACTCATCAAAATTTAAGATGTGAGCTATCTCTAGGCCCCTTAGACATCCAGTAATCTGAAGCAAGTATGGTATATACTAATAATTTAAATGAACTAAGGATGGGGTGATGGAAATGTTCTGGGGTTAGTGGTGATGGCTACATAGCTTTGTGAACATACTTAAAGGCTGTTTTGTTATATATTTTAAAAGGGTGAATTTATGGTATGCTAGTTATCTCAAAAAATTAACACCATGATTAATATCTGCTCTGCTATTTCAACTTAACGCCAAGTGGATAGAATCTGAAGTTGAGAAGAAATTAAGAAAACTGGACTCAAACTGTGCTCGAAAGGCTTTGAAATAATGATCAAGGTGTCAAGAAAACTTTCACATATACCAAATTCGATGCAGTAAGGTAGCTTCCTGTAGCTATAACAGAGTAATGTGCACTGAGCTGCAATCCAGTTTGGGTGACTAAGCTAAACATCACTCCTCCTAACTTGGCATTATTTATTTCAAAGTCTGGAAAACATATTGAGGACCCTAGAAACAACGCTCATCATTTAAGAATGAAAAAGCACACGTTCTGGAACATTTAAACAGACTGATATTTTCTGTCACTGCACACACAATCTGGCAGCTGAGGCAACACGGTTGAGCTGCACTTCATGTAACCAGCAGAAACACAAACAGTATCTGTATACGTACCCTGGCAGAACGCTCCATGGTGTAAGCTAAACCAGAGTGCACAATGTCTTTCTCAGAGGCACCCTGTTAGGAAAAAGAATAGTTTAACCAAAACCATACAAAGACATGCTTCACCTGTCAGAGCACAAAGGATTCTTAAGTCAATATACAGCGAGATAGAATTGCTTTCTTTCAGGCAAGATATACTTAATTTAAAATATCTTAATTTTTTAGAGCTGGGTATTACTATAACTACTCCTAATATGACATATAGAGCTGTCAAACACATATTAATGTGCCAGATAGAAACTTAAAAAAGTAGCTCACCAACTACTTATCTGTGCTGAACTTTATCCAATTAATATTTGTTCACTCAGGAAGGTACATTTGTATAACATTTGTATCACTTCAGAAACATGGGTTAAACTTTATTCCAAACTTACTCTACCAAATTAGGAAACACTTGCTTTACAAGTGGAATCCTGCTATTCCTTTCACTCACTCATTCATTCAAATACTGTGTACCTACTATGTGCTAGGAACTCTTCTAGTTACTTGAGACACAGCAGAAAACAAAACAGTGAAAATTCTTTCTTCTCATAGTTTAGATTCTAGTTAGAGGAAACAGCATACACACTTAAAAACCACGCTGCTAAGATCACCAAAATTTTGAATTCAGACTGAGAAGTGGCTCAGGGACTGAGGCCTTCCAACGTTAACAAGGTAGAGGGATGACAGGGGTCAGCAGAAGGACTGGTGAGTGAAACAGGAAGAAATCCAGGAGGATGTGGTATCCTGGAAGCTAAGACATATTTCCAACGGGGAGTAATTACCTGTAACCAGTGAAGTAAGATGAGAACTGAAAAACGACAATATGGCAAATGACAGTTTGGCAATGTTGCCAAACTGGTTACCTGGACAAGAACAGTTTTGGTGGAGTGCTGGGCAGAATGGGAAGTATGAATATAGAAGAACTGAGAACAGAGTATATACAACTCTTAAGGAGGTATGCTGTATTAGCAGTGGTCCCCAACTTTTTTTGGTACCGGAGACGGGTTTTGTGGAAGACAATTTCTCCATGGACTGGGGAGGGAGGATGGTTTGGGGATGATTCAAGTACATTACATTTATTGTGCACTTTATTTCTATTATTATTACATTGTGATATATAATGAAATATACAACTCATTTCCCACTCACTGACAGGGTTCTGATATGAGCTGCAAGCAACTGATTTATTATGGTCTCTGTGCAGTCAGATATTGATGGTCTGTATCTGCAGCTGCTCCATAGTGCTAGCATCACTGCTTCAGCTCCACCTCAGATCATCAGGCACTAAATGCTTGTGAGGCATGTGCAGTTCACAGTAGGGTTTGTGTTCCTATGAGAATATAATGCCATCGCTGATCTGATAGGAGGCGGAGCTCAGGTGGTAATGCCAGCAATGGGGAGTGGCTATAACTACAGATGAAGCTTCACTTATTTGCTCGCTGCTCACTTCCTGCTGTGCAGCTGGTTCCTAATAGGCCACAGATAGTACCCAGGGGTTGGAGGCCCTTGCTATACAGGAAATAAAAGTGACAAGACCTGGAAGGGCAAGTGTGATTGAAAGATTTATATTTTCTTAAGACAGCATTTGTTACATTGATAGGAATGACTGAAGAGGGAAAACTTATGATGCAAAAGAGGCAAAGGTTTGCTGGAAATTGAAAACCTTTGAGAAATTGAAAACAGGTCATCTAGTTGCCCAGAATAAGATGCAGGCTGAGATGGAAGCATGAAGAGTTCCTCTATAACAATAACAGGGTACAGATGCCAGAAGCTGGGTAGATGTACAAGTTCCCTGATGCTTCACTTTTCTGTGAACAGATACCAGGTCATGAACTGGAGTGCAGGGGAGAAAAAAAAGGAGAAAATATGATATAATTACCAGGAAAATGAGAAGATGAGTGGAAGAGGGGAAAGTAACTTAATTGCTGGGGAACTGAGAGCCTACTTGAAGTTAGAATTAAGAGTCAGTGGGGCCTCCTGAGACAGGGAAGGAATGGAGGAGGCAGAGCACGGAATTTCATCAGGTTCTGGTGTTAACAAGAGGGTGTGATGAAGTAAAACAAGACCAGGGAGTGACTGTAATGATGGTGAATGGAATTTAAGTGAAGATAGGGGTAATGAGGGACAGTGAAAAGATGATCAGGTCAGTGATATAGGTCCTGGCAGGGCCGGATCATGGCTGGAGAGGGGGAGACTCCCTCCCATGGCTGGAAGGGAGCTGGGGGGAAAAACTCGTTTTCCAGCTAAAACTTATTACAAAACTCCTGTAATAAATAAGTCAATAAGAGATGAGAAACAGCCTTAACATCTAAAATTGGAAGCACTGAAAGCATTTGAAGTTGCAAGACTGATACACTGGCTGCTATGTGGCAGGCCATGTGCTGGGACATGGGGCGACCATGGGGAGGAGCAAGAAGCCCATCTTAGAGCTGCTGCAGCGGCAGGACCTGGGATCGCATGTTAACTTCCCTGTGATGGAAGGAGAGATGAAATGCTGGCACACAGAGGGAACTTTCAGGGAAGAGATGTGATGATACTCAAGCAGGGAGTGGGTCTGGGTATTCCAGAAGGAGGGACCAAAACTAAGGGATACATAGTTGTGGAAAAGAGGAAAGTTCTTTGAAGAGAACAGTTAGTATCCAGAGTGGAAGAAACATATTTTCTCGTTCACAACAAAGCCCTTAACATTTCCCCATGTTGTAGCAGTCTCAAAATTATTTTCTATGATGGACTATTTCATAAGATATATAACTTAGCCATTTTCCGGCCCTCTCTCACCACCAGATTGTTAAATCAAACCTAGTTTTGAAAATGACTGCACACACAGTTCCAGTGACATGATGCACAGAATCATTCGTCTCCTTTAGAACTGTTTTTGTAGGATTAATTCCCAGAAGGGATGTTATTATAGTGTCAAAGAGCAGGAACACTATAATAACATTTTTGCACTGTCATCAGAACAAAGGTACAACTGCTTCACCACAGACATGGTGAGTATAAGATCCATTGTTTATGCTAGTTTAATATGTTAAAGGATCCTTATTTTAATTTGTATTTCTTCAACAATGAGGTTAAACATTTCTTCTAAGCCTATTTCCTGTGATTTTTTTCATGGTGTCTGCCACTTACTGGTAAAGAGATTCTCTTTATGATGTGTATTAATATATTCTATTGAAAGCTAATTATCTTTCTCATCTGTTTTCTTAATGTGTCCATATAGCAATTTCAATTTTTATATAAGTCAATCTAATGTTTACTTTTCAGTTCTATTTCTCTAAACCTTAAGAGTCAAAATACACAATAATTCTTCACAATCGTGTTAGAATCACTTGTTGAGTCATCTATATTGTAAAAGTATTAAAAGCGGTAGAAACATGAATTATTTCACACTAAGATACTCCATTTTTAGAACATAATAAAAAGGGAAGTCATATAGTTGTCATGTTGATTACCACCCCTTAGACCCATTTAATCTACCTAGCCTAATCTAAAGAAGAGAGCAGGCCGTGTATGGAAAATACTGCCACAAGCACACTCACCGATATCCTGTCTTGGAACTCTGCTGTGGGTACAATGGGAATAGTTCCACCATGTTTTCCAAATTTCCTTTCCAAACTCTCTTGAACAGACACTATAAAAAGCCAAGAAATTAAGATAAAATTTTGCTAGTAGGAAAAAACAAAGGAAATACAACCCAAAGTAGTCCCAAACTATATTCACAATCCTAAACTGAATAGTTTTAGAAACCTTCAATGCTAATGACATAAAAGAGTTACTCATTTAAAACTGAGCTAAAAGGAATAAAGCACTTTGCCAAATTCCTATGTAAGTGTGAATTTAGGTCACTGATCTGTTTCCATAACACCCATTACCAGGGTTTTTCCTTGGCTCTTTTAAAAAGAAAAAGGAACGGAAATTGATGGAAAACTTCACCCAGATTCTCAGCGGGCTCAGTAAAGCTCAGCTGGAGGTCTTCGTCTTATTTTAGCTTGAGGAAAATACTAGTGTTAACTCTGGAGCCTACTCTAGTCAAAGACAAACAGCATTCTTATCAGAAGATGCAAAAAATTCTTGACACTAGACAGGTCTTTACCAAAAGCAACCTGAGATAGAAATGGATGAGTATCAACAGGGTTTAAAATGATACTCTTTATATACTACTAACTTAGAGATTATGTTCTGGGAACACTTGCAGAATAAACACTGGAATATAAATACATTCTAGAGAGTTCATATATTGAATACCTTTAAAGAAATTGTATATTTTTGGTCTAAGACTCATGAGACAGAATGGTTTCCTATTCTGAGATTAAACAAGGGAGGGAGGGAGGTTCAAGAGGGAGGGGTCTTATGTATACCTATGGCTGATTCATGTTGATGTATGGCAGAGACCAACACAATATTGTAAAGCAATTATCCTCCAGTTAAAAAAAAAATTTAAAAAACTAAAAGAAAAAAACATCTTTTAGTATTGTGATTATGTAACTATTACTCACTTAATACCACTGTATCATGATTGGTCAACAGAAAAATAACAGAATTCTATATCACCAAAACAACCATTTAATAGAAAAACCTGCAACTACTTTTTAAAACCCAGATGCATATCAGAATTATCTTGGAATTTTGGGGGGAATAAAAAGGAAGTTAGTCCTTTTATTAAACACAAGCTTTCCCCAACCTTTTAGATAGTCCAAAAGATTACTCTTAGAGAATATGATAATCAGAACTCACTGAGCAAGTGGTAGTTAGAATCCCTTTCATATTTGAAGGTCAAACGACCATAGCTGACATGATTTAGATTCTTCAGCCACTCAAAGTAAGATACTGTCACTCCTCCAGCATTCAAGTAGAGATCCTATAAACAAAAAAATGAGATGATGGTTTTAATAAAAGCTTACAGTGCACATAAGAGCTCAATATGAAAGCAGATTAAATTTCAAACTTCCCATACATATCTTAGACAGTGGCAGAAATTTTGTACTTAAGAAATTCAGTTTAGCTGAAATTTTTAAAGTGCTTGCAGCAAAAGGAGTTCTTCAAAATGCATCACAAGTCAATACTAACTTCTAATGACCTTTTGCTACAGACCCCATGCTTAACCACTGAAAAACTTAAGCACATGTTATTCATATTAGCTTTCTGAGTAAAAGGAGGGACATTTGCAAGTTACAGTAGTATTTCTAGCACATTTTACATTTATATAACTGGATTTAGGAAGTCTAAATACATACTCAAGAGCCTGAAGTTGAAAGAAAATGTTCAGGTCCAAGTGAACTGTCTTTTTTTTTTTTTGGATAGGCTTATTATATTAACCACACTTCCATTTTATTTTCTTAAAAGCAAAATAAAGGTGAAAAATTCACTAAGGGTTGGGAAACTAACAATCCTCTCCCCACAGTTCCTTGCAAAAAACAATTATGACTCAGTACATATAAAATCTGGCAAACATAGTTTACTTACTGGAATAACCATGATGTTCCTCTCTAGGAAAATCTTATCAGCTTCTGGAGTTGTCGGTCCGTTGGCACCTTCAGCAATGATCTGCAAGAAAGTTAGAAACAGAGAGAAATGCCGGTAACACTGTGAAATCCCCTCCAGCTGAGCTTAAGAGATATGCGTACATGGGAGAGGGCTGTGAGAGAGACAAAAAATTCCACTTTAAATTGTATGCCGGGGAACTATATGTGAATTATATCCCAGTAAAGCTTTTTTTTTTTTTAAAGAAGAAACCTATTAGAGCTTTTCTATGACCTTCAATCACATTAGTAAGGTTGAACCTATCATCATGTCACCTTGGCTTTGACTCTTGGTGCATTGGACTTGGTCAGCTGCTTCTCGCTGGCAGCAGGGATCAGTATGTCACAGTCAACCTCCAAGATGCTCCCTTCATAGATCTTTGCTTTGGGGAAGCCCAGGATTGTTCCATGTTGCTATAGTTGATTAAAAATCAGAATTAATGGCTGCAACAGAGTTTAAATGTTTATGTTCAGTGCCTATGATATGAAGACTCATAAGCAAACAAAATGAAAGACAACACACAGAAGGGAGAAAATATTTGCAAATGAAGAGACCAACAAGGGATTAATCTCCAAAATATACTCATGCAGCTCATTAAAAAAACAAACAAAAGAATCAGTGGAAGACCTAAATAGATATTTCTCCAAAGAAGACATACAGATGGCCAAGAGGCACATGAAAAGATGCTTAGCATCACTAATTATTAGAAAAACGCAAATCAAAACTACAATGAAGGGCCTCCCTGGTGGTTCAGTGGTTAAGAATCCACCTTGCGATGCAGGGGACACCAGTTTGATCCCTGATCTGGGAACAATCCACATGTCTTGGGGCAACTAAGTCTGTGCACTACAACTACTGAGCCTGTGCCCCAGAGCCCAAGAGCGGCAACTGCTGAAGCTCTCGTGCCCTACAGCCTGTGCTCTGCAACAAGAGAAACTACTGCAAGGAGAAGTCCTTGCACGGCAACTACAGAGTAGCCTCCTCTCACTGCAACTAAAGCACAGCAATGAAAATACAGCACAGCCAATAAATAAATAAAATATTAAAAACAAAACAGTTGTACAATGACGTACCACCTTACACTGGCCAGAATGGCCATCACCAAGAAATCTACAAACAATAAATGCTGGAGAGGTTGTGGAGAAAAGGGAACCCACCTACACTGTTGTTGGGAATGTAAATTGGCATAGCCAATATGAAGCATAGTATGTAGGTGCCTTTAAAGAGTACAAATAGAACTACAGTATGATTCAGCAATCCCACTCCTGGGCATATATCTGGAGAAAACTATAATTTAAAAAGATACATGTTAAGTAGCCAGGGCACAGAAGCAACCTAAATGTCCACTGACAGAGGAATGGATAGAGACGAGATAGTACATATATACAATGGAATATTACTCAGCCACACACAAAAAAAGCATGAAACAATGCCATTGGCAGTGACACGAATGGACCTAGAGATTGTCCTATTGAGTGAAGAAAGTCAGACAGAGAAAGACAAATATACGATATTGCTTATATGTGCAATCTAAAAAAGCGGTATAAATGAACCTATCTACAAAACAGAAATAGAGTCAAAGATGTAGAAAATAAACTTATGGTTACCAAGGGGGAAAGAGGGGGAGGGATAAATTGAGAGATTGGGGCTGACAGACTACTACATATAAAAATAGATAACCAGTAAGAACCTACTGTATGGCACAGGGAACTCTACTCAATACTCTGTAAATGACCTACATGGGATAGAACCCAAAAAGTAGATATATGTATAACTGATTCACTTCACTGTACAGCAGAAACTAATGCAAGATTGTAAATCAACTATACCACAATAAAAATTAATCTAAAAAAAGCAATGGAAACAGATTTCAATAATGCTTATTTCAACTTTATAACATCCAGGTGGTCAAACTCCTCAGATATTAGAATAACATACCAATTTGAAGTCTTCTAGTTCCTTTGGGTCAATACCATCTGGATTCCATATACTGCCATCAGACTCACCAACAGCAACACATTTAGCACCAAAACGATGTAAATATCTCATAGAGTGCAGGCCCACATTACCAAATCCCTGTGAAGAACAGTTGTACATGAAACAAATATCAAAGTCCTAGCACAGATAGTTAAGTCATATTCTGACCAATACACATTCTATTAGTTTAGAAGTAATTCTCAAAATCCTTTGGACAAAAGAAACCATGTCTCTCTTCAATAATAAATTTCTATGTTTGGGAATTTAGAACTCAACCCTTTGTAATTTGTGCTAGTGAGTCCTGAAGACATTCAGTTACAAGCAGCTTGCTGGCTTATAAAGAAATGGCAACTACCTAGGACCTCAGTTCCTGATGGCCAGATGTCCTAAGGTCATGAAAAGATAAGTCACTAACTGGGAGGAATAGGAGTCTTATTTTAAAGTAGCATTCAACTTAATTTTGATTCTTCTAAGCAAACTAATCAAACATTGAGCAAAAGCTGAAATCTGGATCACTGTGTGTACACATAATAGTTTAAGAGGATGTATTTATTACTCTGCGAATGTCCATTTTAAACCTTAAGAGATCCAAAGGATCAAATTTTAAAAATTGCAAATCTAGAGTCTCCAACTGAGAATGTAAGGATGTGGAACTCACCTCTTCCCAGAAATACATCAAAAATATATCTACGAATGGAACAATTTTCACAGAATACCTACTAATCACTAGACTTCAAATGCCTGAAAGGACAAGAAAGATCTATTAGTTTAGATCTTTCTATTAATATATCTTTAAAGATCTATTAATCAGGTAGGATTAAAGAAAAAAAAAAAAGGGAAGTGGAATGGGACCTGTGTCCCTGGAATGAAAGTGTAAAAGTGTTAATCACTCAGTTGTGTCCAACTCTTTGTGACCCCATGGACTGTGGCCTGTCAGGCTCCTCTGTCCATGGAATTCTCCAGGCAAGAATACTGCAGTAGGTAGCCATTCCCTTCTCCAGGGGATCCTCCCTGACCCAGGGATCGAACCTGGGTCTCTTGCACTACAGGTGGATTCTTTACTGTCAGAGCCACCAGGGAAGACCTGGAAGGGAGCTACAAAAGGGGAGAGGTTCCTGTATCCCGGGAAGCTGCTTCACAGGAGGGGGAGATCAGGAAAGGTGTTTCAGAGGCTCAGAAGAGAGAGCAACAACTGGTCTGTGGCAGGCAGGTCAGAGAAGAGACCTGGACAGAGACTGTCTGTGCCACCACCCTGCACCCCCAGCCTGAAATGCACGTCTGCTAGTAGAGGTGGGGGGTGAGTGTGAAATCCGGGAGTTTAGAGGACAGACCTAGGGGGAGGACTGCTGTTGGCTGCATGGAGACAGCCTGAAGTGTGGTATGGCTGCAACAGAGGGTGTATGAAGAAGCTTGGACCTGCCACAGACACAGGAGTATAAGGATGTGGAACTCACATCCTTATGTGCCACTGTTAAGTGGCATTTGAAGCGAGGGGCAGGGCTGCCACAGCATTCTCTTTCTCTGCAGGCACTCGGAACACACACCCCTGCTGCCCCCTTGCTGGGCTCTTGGAGCTGGCACTAGCAGATTGCCCATGCACAGAGTGGGGCTGAAATCAGAGCTGAGCCCTTGGGCTGTGCATAGCAAAGGGGTGGCCTTGCTGAATATCCAGTGCAGGCTTTGGTCACAACACCAGTCACACTTCCTGTCAAGGGGATAACGGTTAGCATACACTGAGGAAAGAGGCGGCAGGCACCTACACTAAAAATGGCCCTGGCATGAAACAACACTAAACACATGCAGGCTACATAGGGATGCGCCCACATAAAAAATAGCCCTCTAAGACTACAGTAGATAATTATTTCTACTCACAGATATAGAGAACAGACTTGTAGTTGCCAAGGGGGAGAGGGGGAAGGAGGAATGGATTGGGAGTCTGGGATTAGCAGATGTGAATATGAGACGGGTAAAAAGCAAGGTCATACTGTATAGCATAGGAAACTATATTCAATATTCTGTGACAAACCATAATGGAAAAGAATATGAGAAAGAATCTACATATATGTATAACTGAATCACTGTGCTGTATGACAGAAACTAACACAACACTGCAACTGCAAGTCAACTAAACTTCAATAGAATTTTTAAAAATTGCAAGTCTAAAACCACTGAAAAACTTACTGCCTATATATCAGTTATTCCTTAAGAGAGCAACAAACATTTTTACCTGAACCGCAAATGTTTTATCTCCAAATCCTGGTGTCATTCCTAAAATACTCATGTAAGAAGCCTCATTGATGAAGTTTTCAATCCCATGGAAAACTCCCCGGCCAGTAGCAGAGATCCGTCCATGGATTCCACCCTGACTGATGGGCTTACCAGTAACACAGGCATGGGCATTAATATCCTGCAAAAAAAAAAAAAGGGCACAAAACTTAAAATTATACTCATTAGAAGTGTGCATGTCTTTAAGGTATACTTTCATCAACAGAGATGGATCTCACTTTTTCAGATTCTTGTTCCTAGAAGATATATAATAAAGTATATTGTACTTTCTGATGGGAGAAACACGGTTTTCAGGAATTTAACATAAAGTAGGGACAATAAAGGACAGAAATGCTATGGACCTAACAGAAGCAAAAGATATTATGAAGAGGTGGCAAGAATACACAGAAGAAATATACAAAAAAGATCTTCATGACCCAGATAACCACCATGGTGTGATCACTCACCTAGAGCCAGACATCCTGGAATGCGAAGTCAAGTGGGCCTTAGGAAGCATCACTATGAACAAAGCTAGTGGAGGTGATGGAATTCCAGTGGAGCTATTTCAAATCCTAAAAGCTGATGCTGTGAAAGTGCTGCACTCAATATGCCAGCAAATTTGGAAAACTCAGCAGTGGCCACAGGACTGGAAAAGGTCTGTTTTCATTCCAATCCCAAAGAAAGGCAATGCCAAAGAATGCTCAAACTACTGCACAATTGCACTCATCTCATATGCTAGTAAAGTAATGCTCAAAAAAAAAAAAAAAAAGTAATGCTCATGAACTGTGAACTTCCAGATGTTCAAGCCGGATTTAGAAAAGGCAAAGGAACCAGAGATCAAATTGCCAAAATCCGCTGGATCACCGAAAAAGCAAGCGAGTTCCAGAAAAACATCTATTTCTGCTTTATTGACTACGCCAAAGCCTTTGATTGTGTGGATCTCAACAAACTGTGGAAAATTCTGAAAGAGATGGGAATACCAGACCACCTGACCTGCCTCCTGAGAAATCTGTATGCAGGTCAAGAAGCAACAGTTAGAACTGGACATGGAACAACGGACTGGTTCCAAATTGGGAAAGGAGTATGTCAAGGCTGTATATTGTCACCCTGGTTATTTAACTTCTATGCAGAGTACATCATGAGAAACGCTGGGCTGGAGGAAGCACAAGCTGGAATCAAGATTGCTGGGAGAAATATCAACAACCTCCGATATGCAGATGACACAACCCTTATGGCAGAAAGCGAAGAAGAACTAAAGAGCCTCTTGATAAAAGTGAAAGAGGAGAGTGAAAAAGTTGGCTTAAAGCTCAACATTCAGAAAACTAAGATCATGGCGTCCAGTCCCATCACTTCATGGCAAATAGATGGGGAAACAGTGGAAACAGTGATAGACTTTATTTTTGGGGGCTCCAAAATCACTGCAGATGGTGACTGCAGCCATAAAATTAAAAGATGTTTACTCCTTGGAAGAAAAGTTATGATCAACCCAGGCAGCATATTAAAAAGCATACATATTACTTTGCCAACAAAGGTCTATCTAGTCAAAGCTATGGTTTTTCCAGTAGTCATGTATGATGTGAGAGTTGGACTATTAAGAAAGCTGAGCACCGAAGAAGTGATGCTTCTGAACTGCGGTGTTGGAAAAGACTCGAGTGTCCCTTGGACTGCAAGGAGATCCAACCGGTCCATCCTAAAGGAAATCAGTCCTGAATATTCATTGGAAGGACTGCTGCTGAAGCTGAAACTCCAATACTCTGGCCACCTGATGGGAAGAGCTGACTCATTTGAAAAGGCCCTGATGCTGGGAAAGATTAAATGTGGGAGGTGAACGGGATGACAGAGGATGAGATGATTGGATGGCATCACTGACTGATGGACATGAGTCTGAGTGTGCTCTGGGAGTTGGTGATGGACAGTGAAGCCTTGTGTGCTGCAGTCCATGGGGTCACAAAGAGTCAGACACAACTGAGTGACTGAACTGAACTGAACTGAAACTGTAGCAACCAGAACAGTGTGCAATAGATAGATCGATGGGTGGGACATGAGAAAACAAGAGTCTTAATGTATATAGGAAGTCAGTATAAAATACAAGAAGCATTTTACGTCAGTGGCTAAAGTATGTACTATTTAATAAACTGAGGCGATTTGCTACCCGTATGAAATAAGATAAAGTGCCTTATTTCACACCATATCCCCTACCCTCCAATGTTCTAGCTTGATAAGTTAAAAAATGACTTTAAATACTTTTACGGAGAGAATTTAGGATTGTGTTAGCTGTATCATTACCAACAAAGAGGATAAAGTAAAAAAACCAAAACGGTCTAGTAAAGTGATTTATGGAATTAGTAGTTTTCCCACAGTTTTCTTTCATGAATAGTTAATGCTTATGAATACAGAATTACAAACCAGGTGCCAAATGCTTTTGAACAGAGCAAATGCAAATGTTGGAGCTGACAGCAATCCTCTCTGAGGTCAGGCACTGTGCCGGTTGGCTGTGAGCTGCCCCGCATACCTAATTGTTCTGGAAAGCCTGGGCCAGGGTGGAGAACTTGCTTGCTTTCCAGTGCCCTCACATCTGAACACAAGTAACAAAAACTATGGCTTCTTATCTTAGGCCCGGCCCTGATTTTGGATTTCTTATTACTTTAAGGACAGTCTTTTACCAGTGTTTAGCCTAAGGTTTAGCTGGCAAAGCCTCACAAGACTTTCTTTTTTGTCACCTTTGGGAATGAGCTAGGAAATAACAATGTACTGCCCACTGCTTTGTCCTATTCAATCTAATGCTTTGCTTAAAAAGACCATACCCAGAGCTCATTTAACATAAGAAGGTAACATAGAAAAGCAACCTTTTGGGAATGGCAGTCAAAACCAAAATTCTTTGAAGTGCCTCATACTGCTCCTGTTTTATTTTAGGGGATTTGCAGAATTTACCTGGTGTAGTATTTGTACTTATTTTTTGTGCTTACCAAGAGCCACGTTATACTATGACTCACTTAATTCTAATGACTATCTCGTGAACTAGGTACTACTGTCATTTTCTAGATGAGGAAAGCGAGACACAGAAAACTTAAGGCACTTGCCACAGGTCACAGAGCTGGTATGTGAAGGAGCCAGTTCTAGAACCCAGGGTGTTTACCTGTGCTCCCAACTACACACATACTACATCACCTCAGGAAATGAGATAAGTCTAAATTCCTCCACTAGATGCTGTGGCCCCCTTCCTCTCTTTCAGAGGAAAGAATATTCCTCCTCTTCTAAGGCTGATTTTCCACTAGGGCCCTTAAAAGATGAATCCGTGGCCCACAGCCAGTCAACATGCCAAACAACAACAAAAATCTTTCTCTTTGGAAAACAGGCACCTTTCAAGTTGTCTGGCCAGTGCCATTTTTCTTAAGTGAAGGCTACTCTTCACGCCCTACTTCCCTCTCAACAGCCCCCCTGCAGTCTGGCTCCATTCTCACTATTCCAACCTAGTTGCTGAATTGGCCTTGTCTCAGAACCACCCTCAACGTCCACAACGCAGAGCTCTTGGTGCTTCTCATTCTTTTGTAACTAGCTGCTTCCCCCTCCACCCCGCAAACACTCTTCAGTCTGTCCATTCTGCTCAGTTCTATGGCAGGCCAATAGCGCCTTGGGGCTCCTGTGTAGTCTTCTCTCCCCAGCAATCCCATTTTCTGCTGCACACACGGTGAAGCTTACTGTGGCACACACCTGCTTACTTAGCATTTCACTGGCTTCCCTCTGTTTTCAGGACAAAGACCAAAGTCCTTGCTGTCACCTACAAGGTAGGAATCTGGTCTGACTCCCTTCTGCGGGCCTCTCTCATGCCCTCTCTACTCTGGCTACCAGTCTTCCCTCAGCCTCTAAGGTTCGCTTCTTTTCACATAAGGACCCAGGTGCTTCCTTCTGCCTCTAACCCTTGGCTAGCACCACTTCCCCTGGTTGATAAGTACTCCTCTTTCAGAGTGTAGACTAGAAGGTTACATCTCAAGGAGGCTTTTCTGATCCTACTCCAGAGACGTGGTTAGGTTCCCAGCACTCTTTTCATGGCATCAAAATGCTTCCTTCTAGTCTTACCCCAACTGTATTGAACACCTTGCTTGTACTTTATTATTTTTTTCATTCTCCATTTTTTAAAAAAACATTAATTAATTTAATTGGAGGCTAATTACTTTACAATATTGTAGTGGTTTTTGCCATACACTGACATGAATCAGCCATGGGTAAACATGTGTCCCCCATCCTGAACCCCCCTCCCACTTTGCTTGTACTTTATAAGCCTTGCATGTAGTAAATGATCTCTCTATATTTTCAGAATAAATTGTGAGCAGTTAGGGTATGAAGTTCTTGGAAGAGAATCAGGCAAAGCCTTCCTCACAAAAGAGAAGCCATTCCGTTATCTAAGCCTGTCCACAATGCTTGTACTTGAACAGGTCTCAGCACTCAACCATCAGATCAAATGAAACCTAAGGGAAGATGATGTTGACCTTTTCTGATCTTAGTAAGTTCAGTCAACTAAAGCTTGGACTCTGCCAACCACCCAAGCCCCTTCACGAATATGCATGTACCCGTAGCTGAAAAGGGTCCCGCTTTTGCTGTTCTGGGAGACACTGCTTTGGGAAAGATCCCTAGTGCTCTCTGACTTGCTCTGAGTAGTAAACCAAGCCAATCTTCAGTTTGGTCATGTCTTGGCCTAACACCCATCAAGGTGAATCCAGTTTTTGGGTAACAAATGTCTTTCTTCAGTTACTTTCTATTCCTTAAGTGGCTTTCAAGGTTCCACCCTTTCAAGGACAGAAAGTTAATTGTCCTTGTGTCCTGTGTAAATGGCACTACTTCCACTCAGTCCAGAGACTCAAGTCCTCCTGGTTCTTTCTGACTCAACCTTGTCCTTTGCCTTGGTGCCACATGTGCAGCCCCGTACTGCTGAGTCTATCTCTGAGCCGGTGTTTCTCCCTAGCCCTGTGGCTCCCAGGCTGTGAAGGTGGATGCTGACGCTGTGGAGGCTGTCTCTTTGCTCTAGCCTAACACTGCGGCCAACCCCTTTCCCCTAAGGAAGGGTCAGCATCAAAGGCTCCCCGCTGACTAGCAAGTAAAACAAAAATACCGGGACTTGAGTATTTTCTTATTCTTTCAAGTACTTCTTCATTCTCCTATTACCTTTCTAAATGTGCCTTATCTTCAGGCAATCTGAGCTCTACAGTTTCTCTGCCTATTCCCCAAATCTCCACGTTTGAATTCTATCCATTTTCAAGGTCTAGCCCTGACCAAATACCTCCTTCCAGGAAGCTTGCTTTTAGAAACTCCCCACCCTGCTATTACATTATCTCCATACGTTATCTGCTTAATGTGCCTTAGTTTCTTTGAGGGAAAAGCCCGAATTGAATGCTTCTTTATTTCCCATCTACTGTCTTGTAATGAATCCTGCCCTGGTAGGTGATCTCTGAGGGTCCCATCCCAATGCTGAGAACAGGACTGCATGTGAGTAAAAGCTCAACCCAAGTTCACTACATTTATGATATAAGATTGTTGTTTAGTCACTAAGTTGTATCTGACTCTTTTGCAACCCCATAGACTGCAGCCTGCCAGGCTCCTCTATCAGTGGGATTTCCCAGGGAAGAATACTGGAATGGGTTGCCAATTCCTTCTCCAAGGGATCTTCCTGACTGAGGGATTGAACCTGCATCTCCTGCATTGGCAGGCAGATTCTTTACCACTGAGCCACCAGGGAAGCTCATGATGTAAGATGGACAGGAAGTAAAATAATATATAAAACAAGACATGATTAAAGGAAAGGAGAAAAACTCGATGAATTTTCCCCTTATATACATCATCATTTGAACAGTTACTTCTGATAGATAACAAATGAAGCCTTCAGGGCTTTGGTGAGTACTCACATAGTGCCCTATAGTGCTAGCATAGGTGTCAGCAATCCAGGACATCTCCCGCTCGCCTGTGCTCATGTCTGGGGCAGGCACATCAATGCCAGGACCTGGGGACACAGAGAAAGGGCATTGCACCAATTTTTAAGACAAATGCATCTCAAACACATCCTTGCAGTTCTCTATAATAACAAAGCTACCATGGCTAGAAAACTTCAGATTTCATCTAGGTTACTAATTCAAATCATATAAATACTAAATGTTCCATTACAAAATTGACACACACTGTGTTACATAACTTCTCCCACTACTGTTCACTTGCTATGAGTTTGGAAATTAGCTCTGCACAACAGATACACCACTCAACAGACTTCTGAATGTGCAAGCATAGGCAAACCAGTTTAACCTCTCTTGACCTCAGTTCCTTAAACTGCACTGAGTGGCATAAGGAGGTTTCAGTTAGAAAGTTTATGTGTATGACACAGCACAATGACATACCTGCTTCCTGGGGATGTAAGCCCTCCTCACCAAGTAGAAAAAGCAAAAACACACACTGCTGAGGGAACCATGTTAAGCCCATAATACTTTTACCTGTGACAGAATCCTGCTTTCACCTATTATTAAAAGCTTACTCTGTATAGAAAGTTTTAGACCTTGGCTTTCAGTTCCTTAGAGCAGCAAATTAAATGGTTTGAAGGTAACAAGAAGTTAGCCCACAGGCAGTGACAAGTAACAATGATAGTACTAATGCTGATGTCCTATGAGATCTCAGATGGAAATGTATTAAATGGTGCCCACTTAAATCTGTAAAAGCAGGAATATATAGAAATACACGCATCAAAATGGTAAGAATACAAAACAACCTGTTTAGTGGATCAGTTAACTAAAGTACAGTATATTATGCAAAGAAATACTATTCAGCAATTACAAAGAATGATGTGCACCCATGTAATTGACTCGGAATCATCATTAAAATGTACATGTGGGGAAAAAAGCAGGTTTTGTATAGCAAGTATAAGTTCCCATTCATATAAATTTCTCTTTCTTTATACATTTGTTATTGTTTAGTTGCTAAGTTGTGTCAGACTCTCTGCAAACCCATAGACTGTAGCCTGCCAGATTCCTTTGTCCATGGAATTTTCCAGGCAAGAATACTGGAGTAGGCTGCTATTTCCTTCTCTAGGGAATCTTCCCGACCTAGGGATCAAACTTGTGTCTCCTGCAAGTTTGGGAGGCAGATTCTTTACCAGTGAACCACTAGAGAAGTCCTTCTTTATACATACCTATGTGTAATAACTATACTTACTTCCATATAAATGTATGCAGAGGTTTAGAAAGATAAACAAACTTTTTCACTATATTTAGAGTTCAGTCTTGTTTATAGCTTTCTACATTGTTTCAACTGTAAAATACAAACTCATTACCTTTATAAAAAGAAAACCACAACTTTAAAATGACAAATTGCTCCTGCATCCTTTTAGAGGTTCCCAGATGGCTCAGTAGTAAAGAATTCACCTGCAATGCACTAGACATGGGTTTGATCCCTGGATCGGGAATATCCCCTGGAGAAGGAAATGGCAACCCACTGTAGTATTCTTGCCTGAGAAATCCCATGGACAGAAGAGCCTGAAGGGCTACAGTCTATGGAGTTGCAAAAGAGTCACATGACTCAGAGACTAAACTATTACCACCACCACCCAAAGTAAAATCACAAAGTATTATTACTACTCCATACAAAATCAATGTATAGGGATATACAGATTACAAATAATTCCCGAGTTACAGGTAAATTCTCAAATACCTTACAAAGTACAGGTGTGAAACTCTAGCCTTTTAACACTCAATCCCGTAACAGTAAAATAAGATAAAAAGTTGACTGAAAAAAGCAACTGCTTTCACAGGAGTATAAAGGTAAAGCTAAACAGGTAATTTTGGTGCACAGCAATATAGGGGGATGAAAAGGGAACTCCACAGTTTAAAAGACGATATCCAAATGCATATAACAGAATTAACACCCTTTCACAAACTAAAAAAAAAGAAAAATGAAGGACCACTTCTCAATTCATTCTATGAGGCCAGTATTATCTTGATATCAAAGACTTCATAAGAATACTGAAGACCAGTATCTCTTAGAACAGTATCAGAAAAAATAAAATACTTATGAATAAACTTAACAATAAGTAGTACAAAACTTGTACCTAGAAAACTATAAAATATGATTAAACAAATGGAAAGACATTCAGTACTCATGGACAGGAAGACTCACTATGGTTAAGATGGCAACACACTACAGATAAGTCAACAGATTCAAAGCATTCCTACCAAAACCCCAGGTGACAATATTTTTTTTTGCAGAAATTGAAAAGCTGACCTTAAACTCATTCAATATGACAAGGCTAGGACCCAGACTCAGGTCTAACTCATAATCTGAAACTCTGTGGAAAGGCAAGTCAGAAAATAACTGAAATGATGTCAATTCCAAAGGTTTGCTCAGGACTAATTCTGTGCCCTAGAGAGATGAAAAGAAAGCCAACTGCCTCCCTCTTAGGCTACAAAGCTTTCTGGGCCCAGATGTCAGCTTAGTTGCAGAGTGGCTTAGTAAAGGTTTTATACATAAACAAAAAAGTTAAATCGCTAATATTTAAACTTTCAGTGTTTCAATGAATCACTTTTTAACCTTTGAAATTACAGGGTTCTTATCAATATAGAGAAAATTAAGCTGCATATACTCTATATATGGGCAATAAATACAACTGAATAAAGTCTGATACCACTCAAGACTATTAAATACGCTAGAGATTTAAGCTAAGCTATGATGTAAAAAATTATGAAGGCTATCAGAATTAGTAGTTTTTTTTGTCATCTCATTAGTGCTTCCCCTGTACACTGACTGCGAGTTAAGCCCATAGCAGAGCCAGGGAGGATGCATGCCAAGAATCCAAATGCCTTTTAAATTATGAAAGACAGGACAAATCTAGTAAAGTTCTAGTGTTACTAGAAGAGGAAAACTTCAAAATAGGAATATATTAAGTTAATAGGAACTTGTCAACAGTGAGAAGAATACTAAGAAAGAAAAACAGAGGGGCAGGAAAACAGAAAAAGGAGCTTTTCTCTCCTGTTTAGTTTTCTTAGTTTACCATGTTAAACTACGGTAGCAAAATTCTATCAAACGATTTTATTCTTTTTTTTTTTAACCACAAATCAGAATCTTTCGGGACAATAAACAGGTTTAATTTGCTTGAAACTTAAAAGGATTAAATAATAATTATACATCAAAGACTATTCACATCTCACACAAAATAATGTATGATACACTTAATACTATGATACAGAAACATAAAGAAAATGAGTATCAGTACCCTCAGAAATTTAGTCTGACTGGCAAAAACTCCTAGTAACAAACATTAGGAGCCCCAGGAATCAGCCAGTGATGGCAGAGTGAGTCATCAGAATGAGCCTCTGCACCTCCCAGCCTGCGCCCACTTCTCTGAAGGGAAAGGCCTGCTTCAGCCTCCGATTCCAAATAGCATGTTTTCTCATTGCTTTCAGAACAGGATTCCTACTGCAAAATTCCTTTTCGCATATTAAAAATTATTTATGATGAAGGTATTATTTAGTTCCTAAAATCTTTTCGGATGTCACAGTTGTGACTGTGCTTGTGGTTCAATGCTATTACAGTGATCAAAAACCTTATAATGTTATGTCTGTACAAGGAGAAGAGGTACAAGTGACCTCTGCTGCTGTCCACACTGTATAGTGAGAACGTGAACATTTCTATTAGAGAGGTGTCATGAACATGCCCTGGTGTGTTCACCATGTTTAACACAGAACCCAATTTCTCAAAGTAAAAGGATAAGTCTATCCATGTCTGTATCCACATACAGACAAAAGCAGGAGTTTAAAATTATGACAACTACTTTTTAGATGTTCCCACACTGTGGAAACCTACATGGCAATACATACCAATAAAGCCCTTCTTTGCCAGCTCCATGGTGAACCTCCTTGTGATCTTTTCCAATTCATTATCCTGTAAAGAAAAAAGGTGAAAACACAGACAACAATGAAAAAATAATTTTTGATACAAAAACCACTTGAGATAACTAACAGTTGCATCCGATTTTCTACTTATAGAGCATTTTCATATTATCTTCTTGTGTAATCTTCAGAAAAACAACTCCTAAAGCAGGCATTTCCATTTTAAATGGAAATTAAATTTTAAATTTCTGAGACCAAAAATTAGGTTACCTAAAAAGGACAGGGAAGTCTAGTGTGCTGCAGTCCATGGGGTCGCAGAGTTGGACAAGACTTAGCGACTGAATAACAAGCCACACAGAGTAGCACTAGTGCTCAAACTTGTTCTTCTTGTATTAATATCAGCTCCTATAAGCAATCCTGATGGTTTATTTTCATTTAATCACAATTTAAAAAACATATATATTGTTTGTATGCAGATATTAATTCATATAATTTATTAAACTTAATACACAGGTTAATTAGTAACATTAACTTGGAATTGATAGGATAAATAAAATTTTTACCAAACTACATATCACTAGAACCTTGAGATACCAACATAAAAACCTCAGATCATAGTTATATTAGTATATGATATATTTATATATGGTATGTTTACATTATAGCTATATATAATACTTGTACACAAATGTCTAAGAATATGAATGTATACTAATTACCTTTTAACCAAGTAGGAAAATAAAAAAAGACATTGATGTAAGCAGGTGAACTTTTACATGGCAAAACATTCAATGAATTAATTGTCTACTTGTTTTTTCATTGCCTTTAAAAGCAATAGGAACCATTAATCTCACCGGTATAAGGGATACACAGAAGCACAGTAATTTCAAGTCCTTTATAAATGTACCATGTGCACTAATGTCATTTTGATACTTACAGTATAGTTCTTGGGATTGATCTTAACACCAGCTTTGGCACCCCCAAATGGCACATCTGAAAGAGAAGTTTGAAAGCTGTTATTCCATATAAAGGATAAAAGAATTAAAAAGGCAGAAAGCACTATGTAATACTATAAAAGTGTGATGCTTTTAGCTTTAGTTTCAGAAAGTTCAGTAAATAAGCCCACAATGATCTCTCCTAAAATGATGTAATATAAATTCTAAGAGTATGCAAATTACAGTGCATATCTAATCAGAGTGCCTTACTATGTCTAAAATGTAACAAACTATTCTTCTTGTACTATGGTTTGGCCTTATTTACAGAGTATAGGAAGGGATTTAAACAAATACCTACACTTTAGGAAAATTCAGTTAATTCCTATAAAAAGTTTCCCATTTAGAAAAAGGTAAACCAAGACTTATAGAAAAATGATGTAAGTCTTTCGCAACCTAAAAAAAGCAAAACAAACCTCAAATACTTCTCCTAAGGTATATTTCTCTAACATCTTGAAAGTAACCTTGTATGCAAACATATTTCCCCAGAGTTCTTATTAGGTAGCAACAAAGGAGATCACTTACCAACCACTGCACACTTATATGTCATCAGAGAAGCCAGAGCTTTTACTTCATCTACACTCACATCAGTGCTGTAACGGATACCTGGTTGTTAAAAAAAAAAAAAAAGAAGAAGATGGGGTGAGAAAGAAGGGGATGTATTTAGAACATCCTTCCAGCATGTTGGAAAAAAAAAAAAATACAAGAACTCAAAAATGTCCATACTTTTTAAAGAACAATTAAAGTAGCTTGTGATTAAAGAGTCAGTAACAGATGGAGTTCCCTGGTGTCCCAGTGGTTAAGACTTTGCCTTCCAATGCAAGGGGTATAGGTTCAATCCCTGGTCAGAGAACTAACATCCTGTATGCCCCAACAGAATGAGCACTGAATTTGATTCAAGTATTCTGATATTTTAGAGAAAAAGATTTGCCCGCAAAGGTCTGTATAGTCAAAGCTATGGTTTTTCAGCAGTCATGTACAGAAGTGAGAGTTGGACCATAGAAAAGGCTGAGCGCCAAAGAACTGATGCTTTCGAATTGTGGTGCTGGAGATGACTCGAGCCCCTTGGATAGCAAGGAGATCAAACCAGTCAATCCTAATGGAAATCAACCCTGAAAATTCATTGGAAGGACTGATGCTGAAGCTCCAATATTTTGGCCACCTGATGCGGAAAGCTGACTCATTGGAAAAGATCCTGATGCTGGGAAAGACTGAGGGCAGGAAGAGAAGGGGGCGACAGAGGATAAGATGGTTTGATGGCATCACTGACTCAATGGACATAAATTTGAGCTAATTCTGGGAGATAGTAGAGGACAGAGGAGCCTGGTGTGCTGCAGTCCATGGGGTCACAAAGAGTCAGACACAACTTAGCAACTGAATAACAACATATAGATATTTAAATGTATATTATATATAAAATATGTGCACACCACATCTTTATCTGCTCATCTGTTGGACACTTCAAGTGCTTCCATATTTTGGCTATTACAAATAATGCTGCTCTAAACACTGAGGTGCACGTATCTTTTTGAAATTAGTATTTTCATTTTTTTCATATACATTCCCAGAAGTGGAACTGCTAAATCATATGGTAGTTCTGTCTTTATTTTTCTTGAGGAACCTCCAGTTTTCCAGAAATTGGCTGTACCAATTAACACTCCCACCAACTCTACTGCATTCCCTTTTCTCTACTTCCTCACCAACATTTGCTATTTGTGGACTTCTATTTTTAAATTAGGTTGTCTTTTTAGTATGGAGTTGTATGAGCTGTTTATATACTTTAGATATTTAACCCAAATGTTTTCTCCCAGTCAGTAGATAATGTTTTCTCACTTTGTTGAGAAGTGCCTTAGGAGACAGATCCAAAAAAAATATTGCTATGATTTATGTCAGAGTATTTTGCCTTTGTTTTTCTCTAATAGTTTTATGGTTTCCGATCTTACCTTTAGGTCTTTAAGTTTTGAGTTTATTTTTGTGTCTTTTCCCAATTGTATATTCTTGCCTCCTTTGTTGTAGATTAATTGACTATAAGTGTGTGGGCTTATTTATGGGCTCTCTCTTCTGTTCCAAAGATCTATGTGTCTTTTTTGTGCCAGAAATACACTGTTTTGATTACTGTAATTCTGTAGGATAGTCTGAAGTCAGGGAGCATGATACCTCCAGCTTTGTTCTTTTTTCCTCCAGATTGTTTTGGCTAAACAAGATCTTCTGTGGTTCCACATAAATTTTAGGATTATTTCTTCTAGTTCTTTGAAAAACTGTTTTGAGATTTTGATAGGGGTTGCATTAAACCTATTGATTACTTTGGGTATTATGGACATTTTAATATTATGAAATTCTTCCAATCTATGAACACAGGATATTTTCCACTTCTTTTTTATCTTCAATTTCCTTTAATAACATCTTAGGTCTTTTATCACCTTGGTTAAGCTAAAAAATTGCTTAAATACTAAAATGTATTTATACAAATTAATGAATAGGCATTACTTAGGCATGTTAATGGGGCTCCCCTGGTGGCTCAGCAGTAGTCTGTCTGTAATGCAGGAGACCTAGGTTTGATCCCTGGGTTGGGAAGATACCCTTGAGGAGGGTATAGCAACCCATTCTAGGACTCTTGCCTAGAGAATCGCATGGACAGAGGAGCCTGGCAGGCTGCAGTCCATAGGGTTGCACAGAGTTGGACATGACTGAAGTGACTAAGCAGCAGGCATATCATTTAGTGGAAACTAAGCTAGGCCAGGAATCTGGGTTGGGTGTAGTGGCCATCAATTTCTAACAAGTGAATCCCCACCCAAATAGCAACTGCAATGGATGTCTGCACCTGCTCACCTGGTTGAGCAATGAGGTATAAGCAATGCTCGTAGGCTTCATGCCAGAATTGCTTGGGATAATGTGTATGAGGCAGCTGATGCCGTGTCTGCATGTGGTCAATACTTCACTCTCAATTATTCTCACTTCTATAATTAAGTATTACAAAGTAGTGGCAAATAGCAAAGAAATGTACGTTTCAAAAGTCTAAATGGATAGCATTTTAAGCAGTTCAATGAACTTTGATTTTATTACTTCTCAAGATAAATTCATAGGGGTGGTAAAGTAGTGCACTATTAAGAACCAGCATTTTTCTTATTACATCTAAAGCCCTTTTATCAGTGTGCTTTTAGAGTCTATGCAAGTAGTCACTAAATTATATTAACTTCTTTTTTCTAAAAGATTTTTTTTTTATGTGGACCAGATTTTTATTGAATTTGTTACAGTCTTGTTTCGTTGTGTGTTTGAGTTTTTTCACCAGGAGGTATGTAAGATCTTAGCTCCCCAATCAGGAATCAAACCAGCACCTCTTGCATTAGAAGGGGAAGTCTTAATCACTGGACCACCAGGGAAGTCCCCCTTCCTTTAAGTGGGGGAGAAGTTACTTTCCCTTACCCAGTGCTTATAACTAGTGCATTCAACGAAAAACAGCTTGAAATATTAACATTCATAAATCAGACAGAAATTTAAGTTCTAGACTTAAATGCTCATTGGAAACCAGACCCTTCTTTCTTACAACATGGTGTAAACAAAAACGTCTATTTTATTGCAGAAGTCCTGGAATGATGAGTCAGAAACTGTGCATGTAACAAAAAACATGTTTCCACTGGATGGCACCCAGGAATTCCTGTTTGTAAAGTGAAATTTTCTTTCCTAGCCACACCTATTTACAGAGTTCAACTGAAAGACACTGAGGAACAGTAGTTACATAAATTACCTCTCATTCCACAGGCATTTTCTGCAGGCTAGGAACCAATGACGACTTCCAGTGAATTGAGGCAAGGGACGACTACAAGGAAAGTAGTGGAGTCAGGGGAATAAGCCTTGGAACAGATAAGGGTAGACACAGAGAGGAACCTAGAAACCAGTGCAAGGGGTGCCTGGGCTAAAGAAGACATATGCTTTTATTTTAACTTTCTAATTAGTAATACATGAATGTTTTTAATTCTGGAAATCAGCAGATATACTAGTACAGAGTGACTCACACTATTAATCTGAGGGGGAAAAAAATCAACCTCAACAAGTACTCTGCACTAAATACTCGAGATAACAGGTTAACAAAAACCCCTGTTATCTCGAGTATTTAGTGCAGAGTACTTGTTGAGGTTGATTTTTTTCCCCCTCAGATTAATAGTGTGGGTAACAAACTCCAGTAATACAGGAAATTACCTACACCCAAGGGAAAGCTAGTTACTCTTCCTCCTTTGGGATTGGAAATCAAAGAAAATTACTAAAAATATACTGCCACCTGAAAAATTCTTCACTACATTATAACTGATGCTAAGAATATGACTACAAAGAAGACAATATTTCCACTAAATCTGTAAATTCAGTGGATTAGGAGATACTAGCACAATTGGTGATGTGACAAAATAATGTGATAAACTTCGAAGTTCTGAAATAAGGGGGAAACCTAGCATTTTTGAATACCTACTGCATTTCAAGAATAGTAAATATTAAGACAAAGTCACTCATAAAGCCAAATATTCACATGCATAAAAGAAAATCAGAAAAACTTAAAACATTTTAAACCAAAATGAAGCAAGAAGGACCTTATTTTCAGTATGAATATTCTCATTTTTTATAAAACCAAGCCTTTCTTTCCCTCTTTTCTGTAGCAGAGAAGGCTAAAGGTAAGCAAGACCAACAGAGATTGGATGGGGTACAGGGACAGAAACTAAAAGGAACAAATCTTATTAGAGAAATGGAGAAAAGTATGTTAGAGTTTTTGGGTATCCTAAAGTCTCAGAGCCTATGTTGACACTAGCATTACTAGTGTTTTGGAAGAGATCAATTGGGTCTTTGAACAACAGATGTAGTAATGGAGGTAGATGCTTCCAATGGAAAGCATAAGTCCACAGCTGGGTACACTCTAAAGGGAACTGGGTGATTACAGAGGTGTGGATCACACGTCTAATGTCATAAAAAATGGGGTGTGGGAAAAGTAATAAATTAGAAGGTTGGGATTAACATATACACACTATATAAAATAGATCAACAAGGACCTACTGTATAGGTAGGTCTACTGTACAGGAATTCTACTCAGTACTCTGTAATAACTTCTATGGGAAAGAATCTGAAAAATAAAAATAAACATATGTATAACTCAATCACTATGCTGTACACCTGAAACTAACAACATTGCAAATCAACTATACTCCAATACTAAAACGAAAATTAAAAAAGAGAAAGAAACGGGGTCTAAAGTCAAGGGCCATGGCTGACAGTAATCTGTGCTTTCAGTTCACCAGAGTAAACTAAAGAAACACCACCCATGACAATAAGTTTATTATTTATTAAACTTGGTAACGTTGGAGGAAGGGTTGGTAATAGAACTTTGTAATCATACCTTTGATTCTCCAGAGAACTTAACCTAACATATACTTATTTTGAGCTAACTAGTATCCAGATGTTTGAAAAGAACATCAGTGAAATGCAGACATCTGCAAACCATACACAGCACAAAACGTTTCTCAGCCTTTTAACTTAATTCCCAAAGATTTTCCTTCCTACCTTCAAGAGCCTAAGATTGGCGTACAGTAAGTTTTTCTAGAAGGAAAAAAATCGAAAGCAAAAACTGGCTAAGTTGCTATGGTGATAAAGAAAACACACCAGCTGATGACGCTGAAAAAGATGCAGTGAAAACCACAACTGAGTAGCTTGAATTTTTCTTCCTTTTCCTAGCTGACTCAAAATCAAAACATACAGAAGTTCTTAGTGACTAAGTAAGCTTTGTTTTTCATGATGAATCATTAACTAAATACATTCATGTAAATTCAAATGGTTTTAAAAGTTACTTGAACCTGGATCTTTTAATAGTGTTTGATTTATGGACTAGAAATTCAATTCCCACCTGTATTGTGTCTTTTCAGAAACCATACTCGATAATGAAGAGTTCTACCCCAAGCATAGAAACCCATAAAGGCAAAGAGGACTTACAACTCTTACAAAGTTCATGCACTACTACACTTGCCATTTACTCATTAGAACCTATTTTCTCAATAATATAATCCCCTAATTCTCAATGAAAGAATGTAACTGAATTTAAAATGAGGAGAGAAGGCAAAGAAGCAGTGAGAAACCAGTACCCACCCACCAGCAAGTAATGGCCATATAAAATACTCGAAGTCTCACAAAAATTCCTTCAGCCTCAGGAAGAAGTATTTATTTAGTTCAGGAGCTAAGGACTGCTTTTGAAAGTATCCATGTAAGAAGGCAGGGAACACTTCACGGTTTTAACCTATTGTCAAAATTTTTATTTTAAGCACTTTGGAGAGATAAATATAAGCCTTCTGGAAGTGAATGTTTAGCAGATGCTGAAAAAATGGAATGGAAAGTATATTTCTTTCCATTAAAATTTCAAAATTACATAACATATATGCCTGTTTTCATCAAAATTCAAATACAGAAAAGCAGATGTCTCCTGATTACCACTTATGACCTCATTCTTTAGGGGTGAATATTCTTAGCAACTTAAATGTATATGTATCCTTCCAAGTCATTTCCCTGCATTTATGTACATACATATCTATAGAACATATAGCTCTGTTGTGTGCTTAAGTATTTAACTTAATGTCCAATAGATGGAGGAAAGAATATGCATTAAGTGGGGGAGGGAAGATTCTGTTAATTTTTGTTTTGATTCCTTACTCTGATAATAATACTAAACTTAGTCACACCTTCATACCAAATAGGTCTTGGGAATGATGCTAGTAAGACTTGTGAATATAAAGTAGGCAACATTTAGTAAAAGACAACAATTTGTTATAAAAAGGTTCAAAGAGGTAAAGGCTCAAATTTTCAGATATCTAGTTTCATATCTATTATTTACAAATCTAGGAGATATCTGAGAGGGATCTTAAGAGAGGAAGAGAAGAATTATGGGGATATTGGAGACAAGGTAGGGACAGGTACCACAGGGACTGTACTTTGCAAGGATAAAGTTGAGAAAAATATATGCCTGTGTTTTTTCCTAAGGATCATTTTACACCGGATTTCCTTTATTTTCAAAATCCAATCCTCTTTCCTAGTAACACTTCTTTCCCTAATACCAGTTTTTCTACCAGTGTCTCAGAGGAGAAAACCGAGTTATCTTTGACTCTCCATTCCATACACCCTATCTGTAGGCGAATCCTGAAGCTATCAAGGAGCCAAGAATTGGTTCATCAAAACAAAAGGTGCTCTTATTCACCCAGGAAATTTCAAGGGCTTTAGGAACTCTGTATAGGATGCTCCTGCCATCCCCCATAACTCTGGAAATTACAAGGATTTCAGGGGCTCTGTGTTAGCAACTAGAGTCGAAGGCCAAATATTAAAACAATGGGCACGCTCAGGACTTCTATCACTCAGGAAATCACACGGGTTTTAGGAGCTCTGTATTAGTAATCAAATGAATATTTATGCTATAAAACCTTACTTTTCACTATTTACAAACAGTCTGTCCTCATGATCCCAACACACACAGTCCTGCCTCCTGCTAGAGCTATCGTCACCTCCTCTTTGACATCTCTTTATCTGAAATGACCTTTTTCCAATCTAAGTCCTATCCAGCTTTCCCTACCTCTAGACAAAGGCAGTCTTTCTCTGGTATCTTCCTTGAACTCCTACTGCAGCAACATATTTATTCAGTGTGCTTTCAACTGTGTCACTAGAATCCGCCTGCAATGCAGGAGACCAGGGTTCCATCCTTGGGTGGGGAAGATCCCCTGGAGAAGGGAATGGCTAACCACTCCAGAGTTCTTGTCTTGAGAATTCCATGGACAGAGGAGCCTGGTGGACTACTGTCCATGGGGTTGCAGAGTTGGACACGACTAAGTGGCTAATGCTTTTCAGGAAAGGAAAGTCAATCTTTATAATTTTCATTTGTGTCATCTTTCACATTTTTCAACTAGCCAAGAAGCAATTCAGAAAATGTAGAAGGTCTGAGAGACTTTCACCAGGAACAGTCAAGAGAAATAAGCAATTCATGATCAAGTTTGCTTAGTCTATAGGAAGCGACACCCAGAAGAAAGCCATTTAAAAATTATTGCACTGACTAGTAATAAGTTTTCATTAACTCTTACATGATTCAATTTTTAACTTTTTACATGAATAAATCCAGACAGTAACGACTAAGAAGGTGGGTGCCTGAACTGAACCCTACTACTTACTGCCGTGTAACCCCCAAAGGAGACCTCATTCTTTAACCTTAGTATATGCATCAGAAAATCTGGGTCAACAGTGCATTCATGAGGTTGTTCTGAGGAATCAAAGCAGTGATATATGAAAAGCTCTTAGCAAAATGAATGGTGTAAGACTCAACAGATGTTATCTATTACTGTTATCCCTTGTTTTGACAGTTGACCTTTGAAGGCACTCTCCCAGGTACAGCTGCCTTTTGAAAGGTAATCAGAAATATTCTGAGCAGCCCTCTCCCAAACTGTCTTCTTGCCCTTCAGAAAAACCTTCCTGCCTTTATTAGTAGTATTTCATACATTACCACTTCAGTATTGATAGTGTGTACTTCAACCTGCATTAATTTCTGCCTCTGGAAAGGGGAAAACATCGATTCATCTGGATGGCTAGCTCAGTTTTAGATAACAGTTGTGGTCTTAAGACTGTTCATGGTTATCTTGTAGGAAAGGATTGGGAATACAGAGGCTTCATTTTATAACTTTCACAAATATTCACAAAAAGTGCTCACAATTATTCACAAATGTTCACAAATTATTAGAACATTTGTACTTTAACAGGGATTTGTTGCGTGGAGCAGTTATGGGCCCATTTATGAATCAATATGCTTCATTAAAGTGGTATTAAAGGTTTTTCCCTTCATTATGCAAAATAATCAGAAAAAAAATAAAAAGAACAAAAGTCTCATGTCAGAAACTATATAGCCTAGGAATTTTCAACATCCAGAAGTTAATATTTTAGTTTTTATTGGTTCCTGGCAAAGCCCTCGGTTATCTTTAACATAACTGGATATGAAACAATTTTATTAAGCAATCTAAATTATCACCAACAGCACTAAAGCCAATTTCTTCCCACTATATAAGTTATAAAGTCTAAGTCATTTTCTACACTTAGTAATTTAAATGTCAGTTTTACTGGAGTTTGATACATACTACTGATGTTTGTCCTCAAATTTTTAACACCCCAATTCCTGCAACGTGTCCTTTGCATAATGAGTAAGCAGCAAGTGTTTGTCTTTCTGCATATAGGGTTTTTATTGCCAAAGCAAACTAGCTAGAGGAATTTACACAAAGTGACAGGAAGACAGAAGGACAATCAGGTCTCTTGTATAGGTCTCCTCCATTATCATGGCTTTTCATTCCCTCATATTTTTGGGGAAAGCATTTGGCTCCATGAAATAAAAAGACTGTTATAACAGCAACACCAATTCATATTTAACTAATACATACTCACTCTAAAACTACATAGTGTGAATTTATTCAAACTTACCTATGTTTTGATGGTTGTCAATTCAGCGTAAGAGAAATAAATCTGAAACATTTTTTTCCAGTGAAACCAGAGGATGTCTCATTTTGAAACAGTATCAGTACTTTCTACAGTTTTCCCCAAAGTACTACTATTTATCACAAAATTAGATCCCAAAGGCTGACGGGGGGGCTTCAATACTGTATTAACTCCAACCCTTATTGGGCTTCTCTGCCCCACCCCCTACATCCAGCTGCCCAAAGACAAGAACAAAGACCATCTACCTCCTACTGTTTCTTTTTTGCATTTTGGTTCTTAAAAAATAAGTCAGTGGGTTAATATACACTCTTTTTGGGTGCTGACATTTGCAGCTAAATAAGACAATGTATCAGAATTACATCAGCTTTATTTAAATGATAATTTTAGAAAGTTCTGAGAGGAAAAATCAGTCACAGGAATTTGGACTCAACATTTTTAGTCTGAGGACTAAAAGGGAGTGGGGGATGGGAGGGCTGGAGAGAAGAGAAAGTAAATTGACTCTTGCATCAATGAACTGCTATCATCAATCTCTCTACTTCTCTTCAATGAGTTAAATAATAAATTTCCTTCTAAAAAGGTACATTAATTTCAGGTAGAACCATAGCCAGCAAAACACAGAGAGTTTATTCTGAGAAAGTTAACAGGAATAATCACTGATAATGTTTTCAAGCACATTTGAAAAAGTCGTCTCAAAACAAATTCCACAAGATTAATCTGCTGAAAATATCTAAGGCCTCTCTTGAAACTTTCCTTCAGAGCATGAAGCACACTCTTGCAAATCCTTAACAGATGCAAACCTACTGCTGCTGCTGCTAAGTCGCTTCAGTCATGTCCGACTCTGTGCGACCCCATAGATGGCAGCCCACCAGGCTCCCCCATCCCTGGGATTCTCCAGGCAAGAGTACTGGAGTGGGTTGCCATTGCATTCTCCGGCAAACCTACTGGCTTCCTTTAAATATGGTATGTGGGAAAAGAGAAGCATAAAAACTATGTATTATTAAATATTTACTTGGTATAAAGTACACATTAGCCACCCTCAGTTCTTAAAACCACCTGTTTCCCTTACAGAGATTATAAATTAGATTGTTATTTTGTTTCAACCTTGAGAATTTTATGTTGGAAAACTCAGGTGTAAGGTTGCTCTTGAAGAAAGATTAGAAAGCTGAGGGTTGGAAAGAGAATGATGATGAAGAGCAGACAAGGGTCCCCCCCAACTCAAACAAGCGGGTTGAGAAGGTAGTTGAGTGAAGATGGGGAGAGAAGTGTGCTTAGGAGGGTAAGTTCACATGGCTAATCCAAAGCATTTAAAAAGTCTCAATCACCTAATACATGTTGTATTTCTAAAAATAGTTAATAACTTCCTTGTAGTATTTAATTAGAAGGGTAAAAGAAAAACCCACTGAAAATAAGTCCTTCTTGGAATATACATTCTCTGCAATAAGATGGGGATGATAAATGGGTAGGAAGATTCCAGAGTGTCACGAAAGCAAAGTGTAGATGTCTACAGTACCTCTGTTTTGCAGATCATCTATTTAGTATCCTGTTCATTATCTTAAGCAATCTAAAATAAGCTGAAGAGCCTTCATAGCTACATAATCCTTCCCAATCCCACTCCCTCTGTATTCCTTAAGATAATATATTCATCAGTTTATACACACTGATTTTCTTTCATATTATGTTGCAATGCTTGCTACTACTTATTGGGTGCAATTCAGTTCCTGTTTATATGCTGGGATTTAGTAGTGCTTTCAGTAGCAAACCTTCTTGTAAACAAGATAAAAAGAACAGAGAATTGTATCTTAATATTCTAGTTACTAGAACCTAGTAGGAACAAGTGCTACAATAACAGTGCTTTCTATAGCTGATGCAATTTATTAATATTTTGGTATTAAAAACTATGGCAAGATGAAGAGGACTAACAAACTAGGGCAAACTTTAGTTGCTTTAGTGAGTTTGTGGTGCTGTGACTCATCATAGGAGAGGACCTGGCATAGAAAGAACAGAATATAAAGAACTTCAAAGAAATGAACTCAGATCCTGCAGGAAAACAAATATACTGGTTTAGCTGCTTATCTCTTAAGCAACTGGAAAATAATGTCAACAAGACACATAAATGTGATGTCCATTCTTCAGAAACAACTACAATTTAATATTTGCTAACTTTGCCTCTCCTAACATCTTTGCTTTTCTAGGGAGCCGGAATGTGAATTGCTGGTTTTGAGAATCAGGGAGTGCATAGCAAGAAGGAAGGCGATGTAGATGGACAGAGTGTGTTTTATACAGTAATGGGGCTGGAATGGGAAATCAAAGAAGTTCAAAAGTTGGTTTTAAAAGAGGAAATTGAGAACTAGAGGATAATTAAGCTCTAAAGGTTAAGTCCTAGAAGTGGGTGGGGTCAATGCAAATTTAGCAAGAAGTAAAAGTAAATCATTAAGCAGTCTGAAGCAACCTTTGTTCCTGGGCTAAGAATGCCAGCAGAGCGCAAACTTTCCTCCTAGAGAGATTTCTAAAACTCATCCTTAGAAGTCGGCCAGTGTAACAGAACACTGGACCTGATTTACTGAGACAAAGGGTCCAGCCCAACATCCTCTGTGCTTATTAGGCAACCTCCAGCTGGATTCTACCTCCCCGGGTTCTTTATTCTACACAATTTTTTAGTAGAAAAAAGTGGTTTTGCCACGGTTAAGCACGATTAAAAATGCACTGTGCGATTTTAAGGAGTAAAAAAGAGAGGGGAGCCTTTTTTTTTTTTTTTTTGCTCAAAAAAAGCAATGTGACTGCAGAAGCCAAATCTACTGACATTCAAAAACTACTGCAAACCTGGTAACTATAAAATTCTAGCCGATTCAACCCCTTTCTTCAAGTACTTTTCCCCCTCAAACTCAAACGTGGTGCTAGCCTGGACCAGTACACACCCCCACAGCTACTTCATTCCATTGGCTGGCAGGCTGTCTTGCTTTAGATCTACCCTCGGAACGCCCGGTGTTTGTCTGATGTTACACTGTTCGTGTATTACCATTTTGTGTGTGTGCGCAAAGCTGCCACAGTAGGAAGATAACTTAAAAGATCGACTATAATTAATAAATTCATTTGGTTAGTAAAACTGTAGATTTCGATTCATTTTGTGTGTTCCTGTATCATCTATCACTACTGTGAAAGAGTGAAAAAATCCGAGAACAATTATTTCATGCTTTATATTCGCTTGAGTCATAGAAGATCACAAAATCTTGCAGAGGCAGACAGATGGGTCTGTCATTTTCTTTTCTACAAGTGCTATTCAAGACCCACCCTGTTTGTCACGGAGGCTAGGATCAAAAGAGCAGTGTAGTGTCTTCTGCATACAGCATCAACAAGCTCGCGGGGGGAGGACCAACTACTGGGTGGTGATGGAGCAGAAAATTCACTATCCATCGGAGCCTGACACAGTTGAGGCCGGGACTTGGGGGAACGGGGACAGCGTGGGAGGGCGACGGTGCCAGCCCGGGCTGGGCTGAGCGGTGAACCCCCGAGGCTGGAGGCCAGGCGGGGCGGGGCAGGGTACAAGGGGCTCACCTCCCTTGCAGGGCGTGCGGTGCTGGCTGTGCTGGGCCCGGTAGCCCTCGATGACTTCCCAGGAGCCGTCGTCGCGCCGGATGGGGAAGGACAGGCTCAGCACATGGTTACAGGGCTTGATGATCCGCAGGATGCCACGCACCCGGTTCCGCTTCTGCTCCTCGGTCTCCCGGGTCCTGAGGTCCTCCACCAGCTTGTCCTCCACGATGCTGGCACCGCGGTCAAAGAAGCCCTCCACCATCTTGAAGAAGTTGGGGTCGTCCTCGCGGTCGGCCGCCGCCTCGCTGTAGTGCCGCCGAGCGGGTGGCACAAGCCCTGGCTGCGGGGCGGCGACGGCTGCAGCAGCCTGCCCGCGGGCCCGGCCCAGCAGCACGGCCGAATCGGTAGCCACGGAACCCAGGGCGGCGGGCCCGACGCGGGACAGCAGCAGCGCTTCACCCAGGCAACGGTACATGGCGGCGGGACGGAGGCCACGGAGGAGAGGCGCTCTCACAGGCCCGGAGACGGACGGAGGGAGAAAGGGCCCGGCGCGGGCTGCCCTTTTAAGCCACGGCTTCCTGTCTTCCTGGCTATCCCCTCCCCTCCGGCGCTCGCCGCCTAACGGGGAGGACGGACTTTGGGTGCCACGGGCCAATGTCGCCTGTGAATGGCAGGTCGGGGGGCGCGCACCGCCCAGGGAGCCGGGCCTCCGCCTCCGCCGCGGCCTCGCCCGGCCTCCCCGGCGGCGGCGTGAGCCGGCGGGGACGCTCGGGGGCGCGCAGTCGCGGTCGGGCCGGATGCGCATGCTCGCAGGTTGGGGGGCGGGGCGAGGGCCTCCGCAAGGGGCTGGGATCTGCAGGGAAGAGCTGGAGTCTCAGGTCTGTGTGCAGCGCGGGCCTCTCCCGGGGAGGGGTTTTGACTGGGGAGGGGGCCTCTGTGGGAAGAGGCCTACCCGCCTCTTGGGGGCGCTGAGAGCCTGGTCCCAAGACCGCAGGCGGTCTGGCGGTGGGCCCAGGGTGGGTGAGTCATGGGTGTCCCTCCTTTCCGCCCGCGCGCTCTCGGGCGGGGCGGCCTTCCTGCTACCCCTGCGCCTGTCTTCGGGTGGCAGGGAGAAGCACCGTTTGGAGGTCGGGCTAAGAGCTTGGGACTGAGACGAATCCGTTGGGACTGAGACGAATTTTGGTCTTTGGAGTTGGAGTTTTCAAGTGTCTTGCAAGAAATGGAAAGGAGAAGGCTTGGGAGCTGGGGACTCCCTTGTCTATTGGCTTTCACTGCTTTAAGTTTTTAATTTTGTCCCATTCAACCACTGCGTGATGTTGAGATAGTTATGTGAATCGTTGTTGTAGCTTTCTGAAATTTACTGAGTGTTTCCGCACTTCAGAGATATGTTCTCGAAATAGTTAAAAAACAACACTGTAGAACTGCAATAATACTCCAGGATATTCTTTCTCAGTAATAAATGTACTAATAGTCCAGAATAGAATTTGTAAAAGTTAAAAGACATGAGGGTTTAATTATGTACTTACACTTACTTGATGAGAAATGCTAGTTATACACTCCAATGGATACTGTTAGATGCTTGTAAAAGTCTGATGACTCAGTTTTTAAGACAAGCTGTCAAAGGCCACATTACCAACTTAAGTGGTTGCAGTGTAGTTGGTGATTTTAAAATGGTACCTTTTTGACCTGCAAAACGACTTTGCCTCCAGACATTCACTTTATTCATCTGTTAATTAGCATATGGAAGAGAATGTTTTAATTCTTACAATTTTCTGTGAAGTATAAGGTGACAACCTAGATCAATTAAATTACTTTCATCTATTCAGTGTACTGTCAAAACAAAAAAAGGTGGAGCTTATGTTTGATCTTACTTGCTAGATAGTTAATAGTCATTTATTTTGTATTGTGTTTTCAGTGGTAACTGTTCTCTGGACTGAATCCTGAGTTTGTCTTGTTGGTCAAAGGATTAAGGTATCAAGTTTCCTTTTCACTTGATAGTGTTATTTTATATTGCAAAAACAACAACAACCAAAAACCTTAAAAAGTATCAGAATAAAATGATTAGAATCAGTAAACATGGAAATTCAGATTAAATTCTTAGGTATGGTTTGAAGAAAGTGTTTTAAAAGCTTAGTTTTATTACACTACTTTATCTCCTTCTTGATAATGACAGCCTTCAGAAAAATAAATGTTTAACTTTTCTTCTTCCAAGTTTTGTTCACCTGAATTCAAGAAGTTATTAATAGAGAGGTAATGGAAGGAGTGAAAAATTTTAATTGAGAGTCTGCTGTGTGTCGATGTCTTATGAAATATCTCTAAAAAGAACCTCCTAAAGTAGATTTTTAAATTTTTAGAATCTTTGTTATGTTTTTAAATTATGTACAAGTTGTAAAAAAATTCAAATGGTAAAGATAGATTTTTTTAAAAAGAGTGAAATCAAACACTACTTCTCCCCTCACCTTCCCATTTAGTAAGTAGTTGGAATGCTTCTTTTCATACTGAAGTAGGTATTATAATTCATCATTTTAACAGGAGGGTGAACTGAGGCTTGCAGAGACCAAGTAAATAGTTGATCATCTATATGATAAATAACAGACTAAAATTCAAACTGTATGTCTGACTCCAAGTTATGTCATTTCTAGTATTCCAAGAAATATTTTAATTATGTGTTGTATTTAGTTTAAAATTATTTACTGTGATTAAATCTATTAAGTTTCAGCTTTACACTGATGATTGCCTTTATAAAATATACAGATATTTTGCAAATTAAGGTTTAATTATTTATAATAATTTTCAGTTCAAAGGAAGGCTCGAATTTAACTTAAAAGGAATTTTGGTCATTTGATAACATTCAATAAAGACAATTCGTTTTCTGACTTTAAGATTTATGCATTTTCCTTAGCTGTTTCAAAATTCCAAGTTTTTTCTCTTGATTCATAGCATGCTTTTGTGCTTTCAAGTGCTTTAAAAAATCTTTTAGAAGAATTATTTTAGGATTTAGAAAGACATAGCATATAAATACAGGAACAACAGGGTTGTTTTAAAAAATAATTTAATTAGAAAAGGTAATATATACTTTCTGTCTTCTTAGATTTGTCTATCTGGACATTTTGTTTAAATGGAGTTATACAGTCAATATGTAGTCCTTTGTGACTGGCTTCTTTCACTTCGTGTATGTTTTAAAGATTCATACCTATTGTAGCATGTATCAATATTTCATTTTTTTAATGGTTAAATAGTATTCGTTGTATGGCTATAGCCCTCTTTCATATATATTCAGTTCAGTTCAGTCGCTCAGTTGTGTCCAACTTTTTGCGACCCCATGGACTGCAGCACGCCAGGCCTCCCTGTCCATTACCAACTCCCGAAGTTTACTCAAACTCATGTCCATTGAGTCATTGATGCCATCCAACCATCTCATCCTCTGTCGTCCCTTCTCCTCCCACCTTCAATCTTTCCCAGCATCAGGGTCTGTTCAGATGAGTCAGTTCTTCCCATCAGGTGGCCAAAGTATTGGAGTTTCAGCTTTAGCAGCAGTCCTTCCAATGAATATTCAGGACTGATTTCCTTTAGGATTGACTGGTTTGATCTCCTTACTGTCCAAGAGACTCTCAAGAGTCTTCTCCAACACCACAGTTCAAAAGCATCTATTCTTCAGCTCTCAGCTTTATAGTCCAACTCACACATCTGTACATGACTACTAGAAAAACCATAGCTTTGACTAGACAGACCTTTGTTGGCAGAGTAATGTCTCTGCTTTTTAATATGCTGTCTAGGTTGGTCATAACTTTTCTTCCAAGGAGTAAGCGTCTTTTAATTTCTTGGTTGCAGTCACCATCTGCAATGATTTTGGAGCCCCCAAAAATAAAGTCTGCTACTGTTTCCACTTTCGTATATATATGTGTCTATATATGTATGTATATATATATATATCTTCTTAAAAAATTTATTTGGCTGTGCCAGGTCTTGGTTGTGGCACACAGGATCTTTGATTTTTGTTGCACTGTGTGGAATCCTTTAGTTTTGTCATATGGGATCTTTAGTTGCAGCATGTAGGATCTAGTTCCCTGACCAAGGTTCGAACCCTGGTCCCCTTCCTTGTTAGCATAGAGTCTTAGCCACTGGACCATCAGAAATGTTCTATGGCTCTCTTTTTTTATCTATTAATCTTTGAAAGACGTTTGGTTATTTCCACTTTTTGGCTATCGTAACACTACTATAAATGTTCTTCTGGACGCTTTTGTTTGGACAGATGCTTTCAATTCTGTCGGGTACACACCTGTTAGAGTGGAATTGCTGAATTATATGGTAACTCTCTGTTTAACCTTTTGGGTAGCTGCCCAGCTGTTCTTCACAGCAGCTGGACCATTTTAATTCCTACCAGGGGAGGATTCCAACTTCTTTGTATTCTCCCAAACACCTGTTATTATCTGGTGTGAAGGGATAACTCATTTTGATTTTGATTTGCATTTCCTTGATGGCTAATGATGTTGAGAATCTTTTTATGTACTTATTGACAGTTTATATATATATATATATGTATTTTATATATTAATGAATTTTAATTGGAGGATTATTACTTTACAATATTGTGATGGTTTTTGCCATACATCAACATGAATTAGCCATCGGTATATGTGTGTTTCCGCCCGATCTTGAACCCCCACCTCCCTCCCCACCCTATCCTTCTGGGTTGTCCCAGAGCACTGGCTTTGGGTACCCTGCTTCATGCATAGAACTTGCACTGGTCATCTGTTTTACATATGGTAATGTACATGTTTCAATGCTATTCTCTCAAATCATCCCACCCTCGCCTTCTCCCACTGAGTCCGAAAGTCTGTTCTTTACATCTGTGTCTCCTTTGCTGCCCTGCATGTAGGATGGTCGGTACTATTTTTCTAAATTCCATAAATATGCATTAATATACAGTATTTGTCTTTCTTTTTCTGACTTACTTCACTGTGTGTAATAGGCTGCAGGTTCATCCACTTCATTAGAACTGACTCAAATATGTTTCTTTTTATAGCTGAGTAATATTCCATTGCTTTCTTATCCATTCATCTATCAATGGACATCTAGGTTAATTTCATGTCCTAGCTATTGTAAATAGTGCTGCAATGAACACTGGGGTACATATGTCTATTTCAGTTCTGGTTTCCTTGGGGTGTATGCCCAGCAGTGGGACTGCTGGGTCCTATGGCAGTTCTGATAATTTGTTCAGTTCAGTTCAGTCGCTCAGTTGTGTCCGACTCTTTGTGACCCCATGAACTGCAGCACGCCAGGCCTCTCTGTCCATCACCAACTCCCGGAGTCTACCCAAACCCATGTCCATCGAGTCGGTGATGCCATCCAACCATCTCATCCTCTGTCGTCCCCTTCTCCTCCCGCCCCCAATCCTACCTAGCATTAGGGTCTTTTCCAATGAGTCAACCCTTCGCATGAGGTGGCCAAAGTATTGGAGTTTCAGCTTCAACATCAGACCTTCCAATGAACACCCAGGATTGATCTCTTTTAGGAAGGATTGATTGGATCTCCTTGCAGTCCAGGGGACTCTCAAGAGTCTTCTCCAACACCACAGTTCAAAAGCATCAATTCTTTGGCACTCAGCTTTCTTTATTGTCCAACTCTCACATCCATACATGACCACTGGAAAAACCATAGCCTTGACTAGACGGACTTTTGTTGGCAAAGTAATGTCTCTGCTTTTAAATATGCTATCTAGGTTGGCCATAACCTTCCTTCCAAGGAGTAAGTGTCTTTTAATTTCATGGCTGCAGTCACTAAAGAGCAACGTATAGTCACATCCTTTTCCCACTTTTCAATTGGATTGTCTTTTTATTGTTGACTTGTAAAATTTTGGGTTTTTTAAAATTTATTTTTGGCTGTGCTGGGTCTTAGTTTTTGCACAAGCTTTTCTCTGATGGCAGCAAGTGGGGGGCTACTTTTTGGCTGTGGTGTGCGGGCTTGTTACAGTGGCCTCTCGTTGCAGAGCATGGGCTGTAGGGTGTGTGGGCTTCAGTAATTGTGGCACATGAGCTCAGTAGTTGCAGCTTGAGGTCTATAGAGTGCTGGCTCAATAGTTCTGATGCACTGAGTGCTGGCTTATTAGTTGTGGTACATGGACTTAGTTGCCCTGTGGCATGTGGGATCTTCCTGGATATAGAACCCATATCTCTTGCACTGACAGGTGAATTCTTTACCATTGACCCACCAAGGAAGCCCCTTTGTAAGAGTTATTTATATATTTTTGTTTTGTTTTGTTTTGTTTTGCTTTGAGAGTTCTTATATATTTTTGATACAAATCCTTTATCACATATATGATTTGAAAGTGTTTACTTCCGTTCTGTGGCTTGTCTTTTCACTTTGTTGATGCTGTCCTTTGAAGGACATAAAGTTTTTAAGTTTGATGAAGTCCAGCTTACAAGTGTTTTCTTTTGTGACTTGTGCTTTTGGTGTCATGTCTAACAAACGATTGTCTAATCAAAAGTCAGGAAGATTTGCACCCGTGTTCTAGAAGTTTTATACTTTTAGTTTTTACATTTTGAGTTGATTTTTGTACAAAAAGTGAGGAAGGAATCCAGTTTCATTCTTTTGCATGTAGATAACAAATTGTCCCAGCACTATTTGTTCAACAAAAGACTATTTTTTTTCCATTGAATTGCCTTTGAATTCTATTGAAATCAATTGACCTAAATGTCAGGATTTATTTCTTCATTCTTTAGTTCTTTTCCACGCACCCATATGTCTATACTTATGCTAGTATCACATGGTCTTCGTTACTGCAGCTTTGTAGTAAGTTTTGAAATTGGGAAGTGTGATTTTGTTCCAACTTTGTTCTTTTTCAAGATTGTTTGATTCTTCTTAGTCTCTTGAATTTTCATATGAATTTTAGGATCAGGTGGTCTGTTTCTGCAAAGAAGCCAGCTAGAATTTTGACTGGCTTTATGTTGAATCTGTAGATCAATTTGGAGAGTGGTGCCATTTTAACAGTATTATATCTTCATGAATCATATGTCTTTTAATTTATTTGAGTCTTTTGAAATTTCTCTGAGTCATGTTTTGTCTTTTCAGAATATTTAAGTTTTGTGCTTCTTTTCTTAAATTTATTAATAAATATTTTACTCTTTTTGATGCTATTATAACTGGAATTGTTTTCTTAACTCCATTTTCAGATTATCCATTGCAAGTATACAGAAATATAGTTGAATATTATATATTGACCTTTTAAAAAAATACTCATTTTTTTATTTATTTGGCTGCCCTGGATCTTAGTTACAGCATGCAGGGTCTTTAGTTTCAGTATGTGAGGTCTAATTCCTGTCCAGGAATCCAACCCGGGTCCCTAGCATTGAGAGTGCTGAGTCTTAGGCACTGGATCACCAGGAAAGTCCCTATATTGATCTTTTATCAATATAGGTCTCATTTTTTGACTGAACTCATTTATTAGTTCTGATAATTATTTTAGTGAATTCACTAGGATTTTCTGTGTACAAGATCATGTCATCTACAGATAGAGATAGGTTTATTTCTTCCTTTCCAATCTGGATGTGTTTTACTTTATTACCTGCTTGCTCCTTACTTTTTTTTTTGTGTTGCATAGTATTTCATTGTATGAATGTGCCATAATTATTTTTAACTAGTCTCTCATTGATGGTCATGTAGGTTGTTTCCAGTTTCTTGAACTTACAGCAGTGCTGCAGTGAATAACCTATTACACAGAACATCGGTGTTCAAACTCTTCATCTCAGGTCTGCTTTAGCATCTTAAGTATGAGTAGTGAATTTGGACTGAGAAAGAATTTAGTAGTCATCATCATTTTACTTACAGAGTTGTTTAGTTCATATTTGACAAAAATCATTGTCCTATTTGGATATTAAAAATGATATAATAAAACCAGCTGATATAACAAATCACGTTTAATTTTTTAACAAGGGCTTTTAAAACAAGGAACTAAAAATCTTGTTTTTTTTAAATCAGGTCCCCATGTTGCTAATTTTTATAGGTTTTAGTTCACAAGTGCTTGTCAGTACCTCATTATTCACCCAGATGAGTGTAGCGGAGGAAAGAGTATACCCCATAAAAAGGAAAGATCATTAGCATAGGTCTGAAGATAGGTTGAAATCAGATTGATTATATTCTTTGCAGTCAAAGATGGAGAAGCTCTATACAGTCAGCAAAAACAAGACCGGGAGCTGACTGTGGCTCAGATCATGAACTCCTTATTGCAAAATTCAGACTGAAATTGAAGAAAGTAGGGAAAACCACTAGACCATTCAGGTATGACCTAAATCGAATCCCATACGATTATACAGTAGAAGTGAGAAATAGATTCAAGGGATTAGATCTGATAGTGCCTGAAGAACTATGGATGGAGGTTTGTGACATTGTACAGGAGACAGGGATCAAGACCATCCCCATGGAAAAGAAATGCAAAAGGCAAAATGGTTGTCTGAGGAGGCCTTACAAAATAGCTGAGAAAAGAAGAGAAGCTAAAGGCAAAGGAGAAAAGGAAAGATAGTCCCATTTGAACGCAGAGTTCCACAGAATAGCAAGGAGAGATAAGAAAGCCTTCCTCAGCGATCAGTGCAAAGAAATAGAGGAAGACAATAGAATGGGAAAGACTAGAGATCTCTTCAAGAAAATTAGAGATACCAAGGGGATATTTCATGCAAAGATGGGCACAAAAAAGGACAGAAATGGAATGGACCTAGCAGAAGCAGAAGATATTAAGAAGAGGTGGCAAGAATACACAGAAGAACTATACAAAAATGATCTTCATGACCCAGATAACCACGATGGTGTGATCACTGGCCTAGAGCCAGACATCCTGGAATGCAAAATCAAGTGGGCCTTAGGAAGCATCATTACGAACAAAGCTAGTGGAGGTCTTGGAATTCCAGTTGAGCTATTTCAAATCCTGAAAGATGATGCTGCAAAAGTGTTGCACTTGATATGCCAGCAAATTTGGAAAACTCAGCAGTGGCCACAGGACTGGAAAAGGTCAGTTTTCATTCCAATCCCAAAGAAAGGAGATGCCAAAGAATGCTCAAACTATCGCACAATTACACTCATCTCACACGCTATCAAAGTAATGCTAAAAATTCTCCAAGCCAGGCTTCAACGGTACATGAACTGTGAACTTCCAGATGTTCAAACTGAATTTAGAAAAGGTAGAGGAACCAGAGATCAAATTGCCAACATCCGTTGGATCATGGAAAAGCAAGAGAGTTCCAAAATAACATCTATTTCTGCTTTATTGACTATGCCAAAGCCTTTGACTGTGTGGATCACAACAAACTGTGGAAAATTCTTCAAAAGATGGGAATACCAGAGCACCTGAGCTGCCTCCTGAGAAATCTGTATGCAGGTCAAGAAGCAACAGTTGGAACTGGACATGGAACAACAGACTGGTTCCAAATTGGGAAAGGAGTACTTTCCCAAGGCTGTATATTGTCACCCTGGTTATTTAACTTATATGCAGAGTACATCATGAGAAATGCCAGGCTGGAGGAAGCACAAGCTGGAATCAAGATTGCTGGGAGAAATATCAATAACCTCAGATAAGCAGATGACACCACCCTTGTGGCAGAAAGCAAAGAAGAAGTAAAGAGCCTCTTGATGAAAGTGAAAGAGGAAAGTGAAAAAGTTGGCTTAAAACTCAACATTCAGAAAACTTAAGATCATGGCATTTGGTCCCATCACTTCATGGTAAATAGATGAGGAAACAGTGGAAACAGTGAGAGACTTTATTTTTTGGGGCTCCAAAATCACTGCTGATGGTGACTGCAGCCATGAAATTAAAAGACGCTTGCTCCTTGGAAGAAAAGTCATGACCGACCTAGACAGCATATCGAAAAGCAGAGACATTACTCTGCCAACAAAGGTCTGTCTAGTCAAAGCTATGGTTTTTCCAGTAGTCATGTATGGATGTGAGAGTTGGACTATAAAGAAGGCTGAGCACTGAAGAATTGATGCTTTTGAACTGTAGTGTTGGAGAAGACTCTTGAGAGTTCCTTGGACTACAAGGATGTCCAACTAGTCAATCCAAAAGGAAATCAGTCCTGAATATTCATTGGAAGGACTGCTGCTAAAGCTGAAACTCCAATACTTTGGCCACCTGATGGGAAGAACTGACTCATTTGAAAAGACCCTGATGCTGGGAAAGATTGAAGGTGGGAGGAGAAAGGGACGACAGAGGATGAGATGGTTGGATGGCATCACCGACTCGCTGGACATGAGTCTGAGCAGTAAGCTCTGGGAGTTGGTGATGGACAGTGAAGCCTTGTGTGCTGCAGTCCATGGGATCACAAAGAGTCACACACAACTGAGCAACTGTACTGAACTGATTGGTAATTTTGGTGCATCTAAAATTGTTTTTCAAGTCTTTATGCCATAGTTTTCAGAATTAATTTTTTCTAATATTTGCTTTTATGCATCTGATTGATATTCAGAAAAGAGTAATTTTTTTCTCCCCTTTAGTGTGTTTGTGTAATAAGCAGAAAAATAGTACAAGAAAGTATATCAAAGAGAAGGACCTGAAATTTTCAGGATTTATAGTCTTTTTCTTTCTAAAAACCTTTTTTTTCTTAATAAATCAAATGTCAGTTATATCTATTTGGCTAGTTTGGCTTAGTTTTCATTTTACTGTGTTACTGAATAATATTCAGCAAAGATTTTATCAAGTCTTGCTTAAGGATTCTTTCCCTGTTACGAGTAAACATGAAATATCATAGTAGTATCTTTATCCCTTTAAGCATAACATGCAAGAAACAATTTTTAAGAGGTCTCTTAAAAATTAACTGTAAGCCAGGATTTTGAACTCACATGTATGTAATTCATCATGTCTCTGTCTCTTTTTTTAAATTGACATTGTTGGGTTTTTTTTTCTTTATAGGTAGAAAAGATAGTACATTCAATTATTTATTATTCAAAGTGTCTCACCATCCAGCTCCACTTATTTATCTATGTAGATGACATGTAAATGCAAATCTTTATTCTATCTTTAGCATTTTCTTTCTAGAAATTTTAGATCAGTTTTGATTTCAAATGAAATTGTTTTCAATAGTAAGAAAGTGTAAGCTAAAAATTGCAACGTGTCTCTGATGCTATTAAAAGTAGTCATAACTGAAAAATATACTGGAGGAGCAAAAAGTGCCTTCCCATTGACCATGATGAAAAGTTACAGAGGAAATATAGACTTTATTTTGAAGCACGTGAAAGTGTTAGTTGCTCAGTTGTGTCTGACTCTTTGTGACTCCATGAATGTATGTTTATTATACTGAGTTTGCTCCTTAGTAAAAGACAGAAAAGAAAAATGAATGAAGTGGTAGAGATTAAGGTATCTGAGACACTGGTAGTGTAAACAGATAAGTTAAGCAGTCTCTGGAGAAGAACCAGGCACTACTTTATTGACATAAGAGAAGCCATTTTGTGATCTAAGTCTGGCTACAGTGCTTGCCCATGAAAGAAGTCTGGCAGTAATTATGACCTTAAGAAAAGTGAGAGAATACAGGACAGAGAAAAGACAGTCAAACAGTAGTGCAGTGATAAAGCAAAGTCCTAGTTCCTCCTCACGAGATGTACATAATATATCTTTGAGTTCTGCAGGAACTAAGGCCCCCACCCAGGTAGAGGATGGAATGATGCTGACCCTCCTGACCTTAATCAACCAAAGCTTGGACTCTGTTGATCTTTGCCCCAATTTGCTCCAATTTGTTGTTGTTTTGGCCACACTGTTCAGCTTGTGGGGTGTTAGTTCACCCGACCAGGGATTGAACCTGTACCCTTGCAGTGAAAGCAAGGGGTTTTAACCACTGAACCACCCTAAAATTCCTTGTCCCAATTTTATGCCAAATTCTCCTCTACTCAGGCCCATTCACGAATATGCATGTACCCTTAGCTTAAAACTTCCCCACTTTTTGGACTTCCCTGGTGGTCCAGTGGATAAGACTCCATGCTGCCAATGCAGGGGGCCTGGGTTTGATCCCTGGTCATGGAGATAGATGCCACAACTAAGAGTTCTTGCAATGCAACTAAAGATTCAGCATATCTCACCTAAGACCTCGTGCAGCCAAATAAATAAATTATCTATTTCCCTTGTGGCTCAGTTGGTAAAGAATTTGCTTGTAATGTGAGAGACCTGAGTTTGATCCCTGGACTGGGAAGATCCCCTGGAGAAGGAAAAGGCTACCCACTCCAGTATTCTGGCCTGGAGAATTCCATGGACTGTATAGTCCCTGGGGTCGCAAAGAATTGGACACGACTGAGTGACTTTCACACAAATAAATTAGAACAAAACAAAACCTCCCCACTTTTGCTGTTTGGGAAAAGACTGCTTTGGGAAAGATCCCTGGTGTCCTCCTTACTTGCTACTAGTAATACATCCTGTGTCTCCTGTTCTTTGGCTTGGGTGTGCCTATTTGAAATCATTTACCTCAGACTGGGGCTTGAACCCAGCCAAAACCTAGTTTGAGACTTAAACCCATGAGGCCAGAACTGGAACCCAGCCAAAACCCAGTTTGGGACTCGAACCCACAATCTTTTAATTAGAATCACTCACCTTCTGTCTGACTTACTGAGACTCAGCTTCTTTGTGTCTCAGTGTAGAAGGAGTTCAGTGAGAGACAAAGTGATAGGCAAGAAGCAGATCTGTTAATATAGGATGCTTACAAGAGATGCAGGTGGGCAGGCAAGGGAACGCTGCCCTAAGGATTGAGTGGGCTACCCATTTTATAATGAAAAAAAGTGGGAGGGGAAAAGATCGCCTTCTTCAAGTAGACATAGATGCAGACGTAAGGCGTACATCACTAGCTCCTCCTTCATATTTGGCAGGAAAGTGTCTGACTCTAGAAGGGTGGTGACGTTTTTCTTTCGTCTAATGGCCTGGGGCATATTTTGTGGGTTTGTTTATAGTTTTATGGTTAAGCAAGCCTGCTTCATTGAACAGTGTTCCAGTAGCTTTCTTGAGGTTTCCTTCTCTATCTATAGTTCCCTACTGGGACTTCTACAACTACCTGTATAACTATTCTATTCTATCCCTATCATATTGGCTAGACACCCAGCAAGAGGCCTACCCAGTTTTCGAGTAACAGTAATGACTGGAGTCAGCTAAGTAGCAGTAGTCTAAATGTCCAATCTCGGTAGCATGCAGTGAACAGATACTTGCTTCCCTGGTGGCTCAGATGGTGAAGAATCCGCCTGCAATGCAGGAGACCCAGGTTTGAGCCCTGGGTTGGGAAGATCTCCTAGAGAAGGAAATGGCAACCTACTCAAGTATTCTTGCCTTGAGAATCCTGTGGACAGAGGAGTCCATGGGGTTGCAAAGAGTAGGACACGACTGAGTGACTAACACACACCCACAAATGCCTGATCTTGATAGCATGCAGTGAACAGATGTATTGGCCTGCAAGTGGCCATATCCAGATAAAGGTGGCTTAAACTAAAGCCATAAACTAATAACTTATCGGACAAGAAAGTGGCGCTAGTGGTAAAGAATCCACCTGCCAGTGCAGGAGACATTAAGAAATGCGGGTTTGATTCCTAGATTGGGAAGATCCCCTGGAGTAGGAAATGGCAACCTGCTCCAGTATTCTTGCCTGGAAAATTCCATGGACAGAAGCCTGCCTGGCTGTCTGTGGGGCTGCAGAGAGTCCAACACGACTGAGCAACTGAGCACAAGAAGTCTGGATACAAGGGTATTCATTGTTGGTACAGGGCTTAGTTACTCAGTGATTTCTCAGTGTTATTTTTTCTCGGTGTTATTTTTAGCAACGTGGTGATATCTTTCTTTAGGGTTGTGACATTGCTACAGTATTTCTAGGGGTCCCATGCAGATGCAACCAAGTATTACGTAGGGTAGCAGTTTCCTGCTGTACACTTTTTTTTTTTTTTTTTTAACTGCACTGGATCTTCATTGTTTTGTGAGGGCTTTTTCTAGTTGTGTCAAGCTAGGACTACTCTCTTATGGTGGGTGGGCTTTTCATTGTGATGGCTTCTCTTATTGCAGAGCACAGGCTCTAGACGTGCAGGGTTTAGTAGTTTTGACACACGGGCTCAGTAGTTGCAGCCTGCAGACCTCTACAGCATGCTGGCTTCAGCAGTTGCAACACACGGGCTCTAGAGCACAGGTTCAGTATAGTTGTGGCGCATGGGCATAGTTTTCCCATGGCATGTGGAATCTTTCTGGACCAGGGATCAAACCTGTGTCCCCTGCATTGGCAGATGGATTCTTATCCAGTGTACCACCAGAGAAGTCCTACATATCTCTTTATTGGTGAAGAAAGCCTTTTCCAAAGGCCTGCCGGCCAGCTTCAGCTGTCTGAGGCTCCAGTAGATAGGATTATTAATTCATGCTCTTGTCATAACAGAGGCTAAAAAGAGAACTTTCTGGCACTTTTAGCTTCTGAGGTATAGGCAGGCTCTGCCAGCAAGGGAGAAAGTTGTGGAAGGAAAAATTGTTAAATTGGTAGCCAACAGTTTTTGCCATATTTACCATTGAAAGTAACTGATGCTGTCTGTGTTATCTTATTGTAATAATATATTTTTTAAAATACAAGTACAGTTTAAGATGGGTGAAACATTCTTAACACTGGGAATTGTGATGCTTATGGTTTCATGTTCTCTACATTGAGAAATCTGCAGATTCTAGTACCCTTTGGAACTATTGTCACTGTGTTTTGTGTTGTCTGTATTGAGAAGCTTGCAAAGTCTAGTTCCCTTTGACATCTTATATAATGATGATAGTTTTAAGAGTATGTCTCCTCTCTTTTTGAAAAACTTTTTACCATTGACAGCTTGTACAGCAATAACTCCATGCTGTGGTATTTACTTTGTTGCTAGAACAGAAACCCATCCTCAACTTCTGGGAAAAATCTTGAGAATTATAATGAAATATCAAATGCTCAAATGATTTCAACACATTTTCAGATGAAGCTGCTGTCAGCAACTTACTGTCCTTGGAGTAACACATAGGCAAGTGGCTTAAATGAAGATAACTAGTGTGACCTTTATGTTGAAATTGGAAGTTCTTATCTTTGTTTCAAGGGTGGAAATGACAGCCTCATCATAGTCATTGTTACAGTAATATATGGTCGGAAACACAGCCTGAGAGTGGGGTCAGTATGTAAAAGTGTCCTTTAAGTAGTTTTGTCCTCCACAGTGCCTTAATCAACCATAGAATCTTTATGATTGTGTTCTTGTAGGGTCGTGTAAATCGAAGAAACACAAAGGGGATTGCATCTTAGATTCCAGAAGTTGATATCTGCCAGCCATCCACAATGAAAATTCCAGTCAGCTATTTAAAAAAAAGTAATAAATGAAGTGTCAGTGAAAAGCTGCTAATACACAAAGAACACATATCTAGACTTCAAGAATGTAGGACATTTGTGATGAAAGGTTCCAGTTAAGGCAAATATTTATCCTTACCTTCATGTGTTTTTTCTAGGTCAGGTATAAAATGTATTGATTTTGAATAATAATCTGGTATATTTTTACAAGTCTATTCTAATGAATTATAGACTTTGACTATCTTCTGTAATTTCATTTTTTTTAGCCTTTTTTAAAAAATGCAATACAAAGACCAGAAAAGTGAACTAAACTACCTTCAGAAAGCAATTGCAATTGGCTTTATTTATTGGCTCCCTAAATTACTTAGAAAAAGTTTAAGTGGAAAAAGCTAAAGAAAAAAACCCAAGCCCTGAGAATTGAACCTGTTCAACCCAGGGATTGAACCTGAGTCTCCTGCATTGCAGGCAGATTTTTACCATCTGAGCCACCAGGGGAGCCCTCGAAATGCAGTACTTGGGTGCAATCTTAAAAATGATAGAATGATCTCAGTTCATTTCCAGGGCAAACCATGGAGCATCACAGTATTCCAAGTCTATGCTCCAACCACTAATGCTGAAGAAGCTGAAGTCGAATGGTTCTCTGAAGACCTACAAGGCTTTCTGGAACTAACACCAAAAAACGATGTCCTTTTCATCATAGGGGATTGAAATGCAAAAGTAGGAAGTCAAGAGATACCTGGAGTAACAGGCAATTTTGGCCTTGGAGTACAAGATGAAGCAGGGCAAAGGCCAACAGAGTTTTGCCAACAGAATGCACTGGTCATAGCACCCTCCTCCAACAACACAAGAGACGATTATATACATGGACATCACCAGATGGTCAATACCGAAATCAGATTGATTATATTTTTTGTAGCCAAAGATGGAGAAGCTCTATACAGTCAGCAAAAACAAGACTGGGAGCTGACCGTGGCTCTGATCATGAGCACCCTATTGCAAAATCAGACTGAAATTGAAGAAAGTAGGGAAAACCACTAGACCATTCAGGTATGACCTAAATCAAATTCCTTATGATTATACAATGGAGGTGACAAATAGATTCAAGGGATTATATCTGATAGACAGAATGCCTGAAGAACTATGGATGGAGGTTCGTAACACTGTACAGGAGGAAGTGACTAAAACCATCCCCAAGAAAAAGAAATCCAAGAAGGCAAAATGGTTGCCTGAGGAGGACTTACAAATAGCTGAGAAAAGAAGAGAAGTGAAAGGCAAAGGAGAAAAGGAAAGATATACCCATTGGAATGCAGAGTTCCAAAGAATAGCAAGGAGAGATAAGAAAGCAAGCCTTCTTAAGTGAACAGTGCAAAGAAATAGAGGAAAATAATAGAATGGGAAAAACTTGAGATCTCTTCAAGGGCATTAGAGATACTAATAGAACATTTCATGCAAAGATGGGCACAATAAAGAACAGAATTGGTAAGGACCTAACAGATGCAGAAGAGATTAAAAAAGGTGGCAAGAATACACAGAAGAACTGTATAATAAAGGTCTTAATGACACAGATAACCATCATGGTGTGGTCATTCACTTAGAGCTAGACATCTTGGAGTGTGAAGTCAAGTGGGCCTTAGAAAGCATTACTACAAACAAAGCAAGTGGAGGTAGTGAAATTCTAACTGAGCTATTTCAAATCCTAAAAGATGGTGTTGTTAACAGTGCTGCACTTTGGAAATTTGAAAATGCCAGAAAATTTTGAAAACTCAGCAGTGGCCACAGGACCGGAAACACTCAGTTTTCATTTCAGTCCCAAAGAAAGGCAACACCAAAGAATGTTCAAACTACTGTACAGTTGTGCTCGTTTCACATGTTAGGAAGGTAATGCTCAAAATCCTTCAAGCTAGGCTTCCACAGTATGTGAACTGAGAACTTCCAGATGTAGAGTTGGATTTAGAAAAGGCAGATCAAATCGCCAGCACCCATTGGATCTAGAAAAAGCAAGGGAATTCCAGAAAAACATCAACTTCCGTTTCATTGACTACACTGAAGCCTTTGACTGTGTGGATCACAACAAACTGGAAAATTCTTAAAGAGATGGGAATACCAGAGCGCCTTACCTGCCTCTTGAGAAACTTGTATGCAGGTCAAGAAGCAACAGTTAAGAACCTTACATGGAACAACAGACTGGTTCCAAATAAGGAAATGAGTACATCAAGGCTGTATATTGTTACCCTGCCTATTTAACTTATATGCAGAGTACATCATGTAAAATGCTGGGCTGGATGAATCATAAGCTGGAATCAAGATTGCTGGGGGAAATATCAACAACTTCAGATATGCAGATGACACCACTCTAATGGCAGAAAGCAAAGAGGAACTAAAGAGCCTCTTGATGAAGGTGAAAGAGAAGAGTGAAAAAGCTGGCTTAAACTCAACACTCAAAAAACTAAGATCATGGCATCCAGTCCCATCACTTCATGGCCAGTCAGTTCAGTTACTCAGTCGTGTTTGACTCTTTGAGACCCCATGGACTGCAGCATGCCAGGCTTCCCTGTCCATCACCAACTCCCAGAGCTTACTCACACTCACATCCATTGAGTCAATGATGCCATCCAGCCATCTCATCTTCTGTGTCCCCTTCTCCTCCCGCCTTCGGTCTTTCCCAGCATCAGGGTCTTTTCCAAGGAGTCAGTTCTTCCCATCAGGTGGCCAAAGTATTGGAGTTTCAGCTTCAGCAGCAGTCCTTCCAATGAATATTCAGGACTGATTCCTTTAGGATTGACTGGTTTGATCTCCTTGAAGTCCAAGGGACTCTCAAGAGTCTTCTCCAACACCACAGTTCAAAAGCATCAATTCTTCGGCGCTCAGCTTTCATGACTATTGGAAAAACCATAGCTTTGACTAGACAGACGTTTGTCGGCAAAATAGTGTGTCTGCTTTTTAATATGCTGTCTAGGTTGGTCATAACTTTTCTTCGAAGGAGCAAGTGTCTTTTAATTTCATGGCTGCAGTCACCATCTGCGTTGATTTTGGAGCCTAAAAAAGTCTGTCACTGTTTCATTGTTTCCCCATCTATTTGCCATGAAGTGATGGGACTGGATGCCATGATCTTAGTTTTCTGAATGCTGAGTTTTAAGCCAACTTTTTCACTCTCCTCTTTCACTTTCATCAAGATGCTCTTTAGTTCTTCTTTGCTTTCTGTCATAAGGGTGGTATCATCTGCATAGCTGAGGTTATTGGTACTTCTCCTGGCAATCTGTGGCAATCAGACGGTGACCACAGCCTTGAAATAAAAACACTTTCTCCTTGGAAGAAAAGCTATGACAAACCTAAATAGTGTATTAGAAAGCAGAGACATCACTTTGCTGACAAAGGTCCATATAGGCAAAGCTATGGTTTTTCCAGTAATCATGTACGAATGTGAGAGTAGCACCTATGGCTATACTATTGATCTTAAGGTCACTGCTATGTCCTCACAGCAGGACATGGTTTCAGGTGGTCATGTGACCTTAATCCCTTGTTCCTCAGGCTACAGATGATTGATTGCCTTTTGGGAAGGTACCTTTGGACAGCATGAGCCTTTTGGCTAGCTATGGCCAATCTAAATGCTAGCCGGAAACCTGTGATGTGATTTTGTCAGAAAGATGACTTTCTAATTTTAATTTCATTTCTCATTTATGTGTATCTTCGTAATATCTTTGTCCCACTTTTTAAATGTGGTCCAAATGTTTTCTTTTTCAAAACAAAAAAATCCTGATCAAAATGGTATAAAATAGTTTGTTGTTGTTTAGTCGTTAAGTTGTATGTGACTCTTTTGTGACCCTGTAAACTGTAACCCGCCAGACTCCTCTTGTCCACGGAATATCTCAGGCAAGAATACTGGAGTGGGTCGCCATTTTCTTCTCCAAGGGATCTTCCCAACTCAGGAATCAAACCCTCATCTCCTTCAGGCATCTTCTTTACTGCTGAGCTATCAGGGAATCCCATGAATTACGTAGCTGCGTCATAGTTCACTGTGGTTGGAGTGTGAGTATATGTGTTGTGGGAGGAGGGAGAGAAACAGGAGAAGAAATGGGAAGAGATCAGGCGGGACAGCTCACCGGATGGTGTGTCTCTTCAAAGAACCAGTTCATCAACTTTACTCATATACTCTGTTGTATGTTTGTTCTTTGTGATTTTTGATTCTAGAGATGGGAATCTGTCATAGGTTCCAGGATAATTTCAACTGTTAACCCCTTGAAATACTGTCTCTACCCAATTTTATCATCTCTCACTTTATCTTCTGTGTATCTTACCTATTCTTTATATGCAACTTTTTAGTTTTTTATGCTTTATTCTGTAGGCACCTGGGATTAGGCAAAGTGCCGCCTTAATCCAAGGTTTGTAATTCCCAGGACTGTGAGACCATGCAGAACTTGGTTACCGGACTTCAGGGACTGGTTCACTTTCAGATGACTTATTACCATGAGAGTGTTGCCCTTTGGCCTTATCGGTTATTGCAGGGATACTCTCTTACTAGACTTGTCATTTTATGTGGGTCCTGTGTGTTGAATTATGTTCCTCACAACCTATGGCACCATAAAACAAAAGATTTTATTTTTCCTCAAGGTCAAATGCCCTCAGATCAAAAGCAGCTCCAATGCTAATTTATTCTAGTTTCCTGCTTTTTTCTTAGAATTTTAACTGGGTATTCCTTACTCTCTTATTATGGCTTAATGACTTTTAAGAATTTGCTTTTTATATTTTGCCTAGTGTTTTTAGTTGTTTTCATAGGATGAGTTGGCTTGAATCTTGCTCATCACTTTGGAGAACTGAACTTACGTTGTTATTTACATATTTTAGTATGTCTTCTATTTATCATGATTAACTTAAACACACACAGACACATATAAGATACTTTTGTATTCTTAAAGTTGCATTAGAGTTATAAATTCATTTGGAAAGAACTGATATCCTATTACATTATCGCTGAACCATAAAAGAGGATAAAGCACCTTCCATTACATTCAAACAGACTCTGTTGTTCTTCAGTTTTTATAGGCTAAATTTTATTCTTATGGACTTTATTTTAATTTAAGAGAAACTTGTCTTGATTCTTTGTTAGATTTGTTTCTGTTTTGTGTTTCTGTTTTAGTGGCTTTCGCTTGGAGAAGGCACTCTGTGGATTTACATACCATCTTTGTAAAACTCTGTAATTGCATTGTTCTTAAAATAGAAATAGGAACTTATTTATGGTCATTTATGTGACTTTGATATCCAAATTAAAATGTGGTGGTTGTCTACTTTTAACTATTTTTTGAAGACTCTTGAGTAGCCAGTGCAATCTTTTTTTCTTTTTTTAAGCTTTATTTATTTATTTTTGGCTATGCTGGGTCTTCATTGCTTTATACGAGCTTTCTCTAGTTATGGTGATCAGGGGCTACTCTCCCTTGGGGTGCACGGGCTTCTCATTCTGGTGGCTTCTTCTGTTGTGGAGCATGAGCCCTAGGTACACAAGCTTCAGTAGTTGTGCCTCTCAGGGTCTAGAGCGCAGGCTTAGTTACTCTGAGGCATATGGAATCTTCCTGGACCAGGGACCAAACCTGTGTCCCCTGCATTGGCAGGCAGATCCTTATCTACCACACCACCAGGGAAGTCCTACTTTTTACTTTTTTAACTCCTTAATACTCAGATTTATTAGAAGATTTTAAAGTTTATTTTGACTCTCACATTTTACTTTGTTCATTCATTTATATAGAACTGTTTATTGAGCACCTATTATTGACCAGACCCTGGGGTGAACAAGACAGACAAGGAAGAACTTTGGAAGTTAGATTGCAAGGAGTGCTGGAGAGGAAGTAACGGTACAGTGCAGCTTCAGATAGGGTGGCCAGAGAGTCCTCTTCAAGGACAAAACATTCACATTGAAATTAAAGGCTGAGTTGGAGCAACCTGTATAAAGAGCTGTGGGCATAAGTGAAGGAAACACCACGTGGAAAAACCAGGGGAGAGGAAGAGTGTGTGTGTATGTCTGTGTATCTGTGTGTGTCTGTGCACACATTCAGTCATATCTGACTCTTTGTAGCCCTGTAGATTCTAGCCTGCCAGGCTCTTTTGTCCATGGAATTCTCCAGGCGAGAATACTGGAGCGGATTGCCATTTCCCACTCCAAAGGATCTTCCCAACTTAGGGATCGAACTGGCATCTCTCATGTCTCCTGCACTGGAAAGTAGGTTCTTTACCACTGGCACCACCTGGGAAGCCCAAGAGAGGAAAGACCTTGACACATCTTGGGAACCAGTGTGATTTTGGTTGTCCAGCTGTAGAACAGGATGCTGTGATTTTGGAGAGGTGGGTCATGTCAGCAAGGGCTTTACCTTTATACTTTTCATTCAGTGAGAAACTTAATTGAAAGTATAGTGGGCATTAATTTTGTAAACTACAAATTTGAATGTGAAAACATGTAATTTTCATTTTTTTTTTCTATAACTAAAATTACCTTATTTCTGGCACTTCTTATTCTACTACATAATAGAAAACAGTCTTGCCAGTACCTTCTGGTTTAACTTAGTTAATTCCAGGTTAACTCAGAAGTTAAGGTAAATAATCAGTCCTTTGGGTAAGTGTTCAGCTTTCTCATACAGCCCCCCGCCCCCTTTATTTTCTGGGGTGGAAAGTATTGACAGAGAAGCCATGTAATATTTTCTGCCATAGACGTGGGGCCTCTCATCTTTGTGCCATCCTGTGCCCTTGGCCACTGTGAGATTGTATCTTGTACTGACTTAGTCTTGAATGGCACCGTCTGCTCTGCTGCATGTGAGGCCGATGTCCATGGCCTCTGGTCCGGGTCAGCAAGTCTGTGTATGCTGGGTCTTCCTTAATCCCAGGCTTTTTGGGTCCATTGGCCCAAAGCAAATTGCTTAGTGGTTTCCACGTTATGCTGGCATGCTTGGGACTCTGAAGTAGCTTTTCAGGAGTGTGGTCTGGGCATGTTATTGGCTGTTGCTCCCCTACCACATTGAATTAGTGTTAGCTATAAAGTTTTACTAAAAGGCTTGTAGTTCCTGGACCATGACTTGGAAAAGGGAAACATAATTATCTTCTATTCCAGATCCTTCCCCACAAACATACTGGAGATCTTCCTGACCCCAGCCTCAGCCCCGGTTGGGACAGGAGATAGAAATTTTGAGCTTGCATCTAAGCTATCTCTCAATTCCTCTTTCTCTCTGCACTCCTCCCCTAGGTTTTTATGTCCTCTCAATTGTTGTGGGAGAATTGCATTTTTGTCACCACCTGCCACTTTCTTTATGCTGTAGTTTAAAGTATAAAGGCTTCCCTGATAGCTCAGTTGGTAAAGAATCCGCCTCAATGCAGGAGACCCTGGTTCGACTCCTGGGTCAGGAAGATCCATTGGAGAAGGGATAGGCTACCCACTCCAGTATACTTGGGCATTCCTTGTGGCTCAGCTGATAAAGAATCCGCCTGCAATGCAGGAGACCTGGGTTCGATCCCTGGGTTGGGAAGATCCCCTGGAGAAGGGAAAGGCTACCCACTCCAGTATTCTGGCCTGGAGAATTCCATGGACTGTATAGTCCATGGTGTCGCAAAGAGTCGGACACGACTGAGCATCTTTCACTTCACTTCACTTACATATGAAGTCTGCCAGCAGTTTTCTTGCCTTGGGGTGTGATATTTAAAGCCATGGTTTTAAAATTTAAAAAACTCTTTTTACTCTTAAACCTTCAGATACTGCTATTGAAATTCTTAGCTTCCAAAAGTGATGGTTTCAGTGAATTAAAGAACTAATTAAAAGAGCTGAAACTATAAAAAAAATCTTAGAAAAAATGTAGGTGCAGATATTTATGATCTTAGATTAGGCAGAGATTCCTTAAATAGGACACAAAAAGCACAAGTAGTCAAAAAAAAAATAGATAAGTTGGATTTCATCAAAATTGAAAACTTTGGTTATCAAAAGATGCTATCAAGATAGTGAAATATACAAGTACCAATATCTTTTCATAGAGAATAAAACCAAAGAAATCCTGGTTCTAGAACTCAGGACAGAATTCTCAGCCAGAGATGTAAATTTTGTCATCATTAGTGAGTAGGTAACATAAATCTAGTAATCCTGGGATGGATGTGAGATGAGCTTAGAGGGGAGCCATGGGGGAAGTATAAGCATCTATGGGCTGAATAGAGAAAGGAAGGGATGATGTGAGAGGTTGAAAGAAGAATATGAATTACCATAGAAGCTTCCTCAACTCGATTTTAAGTTTCTTGAGGGCTAAGATTGTCATGTTCATCATTTTATTCCCAATTCTTATCATAAAGTAGGTTTTCAGTAGATGTCATTAAATGAAGACCAAGAAGTTTTAGGAAAAGAGTGGTCAGCAGTGACAAATGTAGAAAATCGTTTGGCTGCAATAAGGACAGAGCAACAAGTAGCTGATTGATCATCTTCTGTGGAACAATTTCAGTGGAATCTCTGTGGTAGAGATAAATGCCAGATTGCTGAGAACTGGAGTGAATGGTTGTGAAAGAGTGGAAGCAGTAAGTACAGATATTCTTTTCAAAACGCACATAGAGTTATAGGATCATAGGTAGAGGGCATGTTCTATCAAGAGAAAGTTCAGCATATTTATGTGTTAAACAGAGAGAGTCAGAAGGAAGGGAGAAGTTGATGATACAGGAAGAAGGAGGTATGTGAGACTGATTGAACATTGTCCTTATGCATGGAGAGAATAGAGTGAGGATAGTAGGTTTGAGTGGCAATAGGAATAGTGTTTCTACCACAGTAGGGGTAAAGGAAGAAAGGATGGTGTAGATGGAGAAGAGTGAGGAGTTTGGGGCATCAATACACTTGATTAAGTTTTCATGAAGTTGGGGGGGATCACCTCATCAGCTGAGATTATAGGGGATGATGATTGTAGGAGAGAGTTGGAGGGACAAGGGAGAATTTCTTTTTTTTTTAATGTTTAATTATTTATTTGGCTATGGTGTGTCTGAGTCCTGACATGAGGGTTTTTCTACTTGTGGTGTGCAGGCTTCTCTCCAGTTAAACAGAGCACAGGATCAGCAGTTGTGGTATACAGGCTTAGTTGCCCCAAGGCATTTGGGATCTTAGTTCCAAGACCAGAGGTTGGACCAGTGTCTCTTGCATTGCAAGGTGGATTCTTAACTACTGGACCACTAGGGAAATGCAGAAAGGGAGAATTTCGTGAAGGCCCTTAAGAGAAATGAGAGGGCTAACTGAATTGGATTATTACTTAGAAGAATTGTAATAATTTTTCATGGCTCTGGTATATTTAGTTGTCAGGTGATTTTCCCCCCCTATCTCTCAGGCCTCACCAGCCTGAGGATTTGAGTGGACAAGTTGAGCAATTGGACTGATTTTAGTTTGAGTTTTACAGCCCAGTGTAGCAGACAAAGAATGCAAGAAATTTCAGTAGTATGAGCATTTGGAGTTCTGGGCCACTGAGGATAGACAGAGTAGGAAACAAATGAAACCAGGAAGTAGCTTCTGTAGTAGTGGTTGAGACTTGGATATTGGAATTTAAGATTAAATAGGAGAAGCACTTGCTGGTATGACTGAAGGCGAGATCTGGCTATGGGTTTCTGAAGTGGAGAGATGGTGAAGATTCCTGGAGTTGGAGGAGATAAGGGAACTATAGAGCTAAAATTTTATAGAAGTCAGCTAAACAGGGAGTGAGTTGCTCAGAATGGTGGGAGAGCAAGGGGTGGAAAGATACTGAACCAGGTTCCAAAGCTGTTAGTAAATGTGGAAGAGTGACCAGGGGGACAGGCGATGACAAAGAGAGAGAGACCTAACAGATGACCTAACCCTCAAAAGATGTACTTTTATTTGAGGGTAAAGAATTGTGATGGTGAATAAGGCATAACTGCCATGGTTCACGTTTGCTGAGTGGGGAGAAATTAGCTTGCACCCAGATTAGTTTCAAGAACAAGACTGCTGGCAACCAATTTAAGTTGGGGTTGGGGTTTAGGGTATTTGTTTGCAGTGAAACAGTGGAAAGGGTTATTAAGAAGTATAGTGGGGAGGCGTGTGATGGTCAAAGAGGGAGAGAGTACAGAGGAGAGTAGGAATGAGATCAGAGTGAAGCAGGAAAGAGGATTAATTGAAGGGGCTTACATTTTGGATGATTGTAAGAACATGGTGGTCTTAGCTAATCACAAAGTTTTTATTAATTTTCTGGGAAAATGCCTTGATGCTGACAGATTGAAATTCTGGATTATGCGCAAAGCCCGATGACTTCATTGTTTTCAGGTCTACTTGGCAGTGTTTAGCTGTCTGTGGCCTTTGCTCAGAATGTCATAAAGAACCCTAGCATGGGACTGTTTTCTTTTGTGTCAAGGCTTAGCCTTGGGAAAGGAAGAAGGCAGGGGTGGAATCGATTGGTGTTCACTTGATTTTTTGGCCTTGACAAACTTGTCTCTAAGGGGTTTGTTTATGGGTAGAGATAAGCCTAAATTAAAATTGAAATGAGAAATCATCAAGTCTTCAGACCTTTACACAGTGGGCATCAGGTTGAGGAGTGTAAAAGTTTCTGAATCACAAAAGGAGGTCACAAATAGCAATATGTATAGTTCTTAATTTCTTTTGAGGCATGTGAATGTAGTAACATTGTAGCAATAGTTAATCCATATTTAAGTTATAAATATAACCTGAAATGCTACATATTAAATGTCTTTTTTTTTTTTTGGCTGCACTGTGTGACTTGTGGGATCTTGGTTCCCTGAGCAGGAATTGAACTCAGGCCATAGCAGTGAAAGCACTAAGTCCTAACCATTGGGCAACCAGGGAATTCCTTAAATATCTATTTTTGGAATTTTGAAGATGTATCAATTCATAAAGTTGCAAAATAATATTCTTAAGAGTTTTACCTCTCCCCAAATGCCTTAAAACCAAAGGTTATACTACATTAATCTTTTGCATATTTAAAATGTTTTCAGACTTTCTCAGGTCACAGAATACTTTGAATCATGATTCATCATGTTTCTGTGGAACAAGAAACAGTGACAGACTTAATTTTGGGGGGGCTCCAAAACCACTGCAGATGGTGACTGCAGCCATGAAATTAAAAGACGCTTGCTCTTTGGAAGGAAAGCTATGACCAACCTAGACAGCATATTAAAAAGCAGAGACATTCTTTGATTGACAAATGTCCGTCTAGTCAAAGCTATGGTTTTTCCAGTGGTCATGTATGGATGTGAGAGTTGGGACAATAAAGAAAGCTGAACACCGAAAAATTGATGCTTTTAAACTGTGGTGTTGGAGAAGACTCTTGAGAGTCCCTCGGACTACAAGGCGATCAAGCCAGTCAATCCTAAAGAAAATTAGTCCTGAATATTCATTGGAAGGACTGATGCTGAAGCTGAAGCTCCAATACTTTGGCCACCTGATGTGAAGAACTGACTCACTGGAAAAGACCCTGATGCTGGGAAAGATTGAAGGCGGAGGAGAAGGGGACACGAGAGGATAAGATGGTAGGATGACATCACCAACTCGATGGACGTGAGTTTGAGCAAGCTCGGGGAGTTGGTGATGGACAGGGAGGCCTTGTGTGCTACATCCCATGGGGTTGCAGAGTCAGACACGACTGAGTCACTGAACTGAACTGAACTGAAGAAATATTGAGGAGCTTCCCAGGTTGGCAAAGAGTTGGACACAACTGATCATACACACAGAGATACACACATAAAAGAAATATTGATGTGTGGGATTTCACGTACAAACTAAGAACAGCTTTGCTAGCAAGAAAACATGACTTTTTTGTATGTGTGACCATCTCTGCCTCTCACAAAATAATAAATAACCTTTGAAAGAAATCACATTTCACACTTTTTCCATCTTTGCCCACTAAGCCAGTTTGCTTCTCATTGTTTCTTTTGTCATTTAGCAGAACTTTAGCTCAAAGTCAAGTGGTATCAAGTTAGACTTAAGCAAAATTGACATACTCAGTAAAGAAAACTTGGAAAATATAGAGAAGTAGGAAGAAGGTTCACCTTATGGCTCAAATCAACCATAGTTGATATTTGGCAATATTTTTAGATTTAATTTTTGTCTTAAATTTTGATTACTTGGTGTTTTGTTGGCTTTTATAAAATTATGCTTATACTTCAAAAGTAAACTAGTAACTTGCTTTTTCACATAGCATTGTTCATCATCTTTAAAATAGAATTTGTGATGACTGTATAATGCAACTAATATACCATTCTTTGTTTAATTCTTCCCCTAAAATTAGACTTTTGTTTGTTTATTTATGGCCATGCTGCACAACTTGCAGAATCTTAGTTCCCCAACCAGGGATGGAACCCACACCCTCAGCAGTGAGAGTGGAGTTGTAACTACTGGACTGCCAGGGAATTCCCTAGACGTTTTTAGTATTTCTAATTTTCCACAATATTAAACAATGTTGTAATATGTGTATTTATATAAGATTTTATCTTGTAGTCTCATTTATTTCCATAGTGTAGATTCTTGAGAATTAATTTGTTTGATCAAAGGGTGTAAGCATTTCTGAATATCCTGACATATACTGCTTAGAAAAAATTTTAAATGGAAACATAGCATAATTAGCACTTCTGGTAATGACTGTTGTTGTTTAGTTGCTAAGTCATGTCTTACTCTTTTTGCTACCCCATGGCCTGTAGCCTACCAGGCTTCTCTGTCCATGGGGATTCCCAGGCAAGAATACTGGAGTCGGGTTATCATTTCCTTCTCCAGGGGATCTTCTGACCCAGGGATTGAAACTGTGTCTCCTGCATTGGCAGGTTGATTCTTTACCACTGATCCACCAGGGAAGCCTGGAAATGACTAAATTTGCCAAATGGACACAACAAATACCAGATGGAAAAAACACTATGATTTGAATATTGACTTCAAGTCTGCACAACAGATATGAGACTTAGATAGATATATCTTCATAATGGAAACCATACATGTCTTTATTCAAATGGCTGTAGACTGGATGAGGATGAATAATTTCCACACAGTATTGTGGATAATTGAATGACTACTATGATGAGTCATGAGCAGTTGAAGCCACTGAAGGTTATGAGAATGGAAAATAAAATGATGTTCCATTCTACTACATGTACCGGTTCCAGTCACCAAACCCATATGCTACAATCTGTGAAGATACTACTGGCCTGGTGGCTTAGTGGTAAAGATTTTGCCTGCAATGCAGGAGACTTGCAGGAGATGCAGGTTTCATCACTGGGTCAGGAAGATCCCCTGGAGAAGGAAATGACAACCCACTCCATTATTCTTGCCTGGGTAATCCCATGGACAGAGGAGCCTGGCTGGTTGCAGTCCATGTGGTCACAAAGAGTCAGACACAACTGAGCATCTAAACAACGACAACGACAAATTAAAGATACAACATAGGAACATCCAGATGGAAGCGATGTATAGAGCAGGTATGGAGGCAGGAGTGTGGAGCTTCCCAGGCAGTCTTCCAACACGCCACCCTTCCAGCACCTCATTGTGTTCACCTGGGAAGAATTAACCTTGCTATTTTTTTAAACAGATTTAATTTTAGTGACGGAAATCTTTATTGTTTTTCAGGGTACTTTTTGTTTGTTTGTTTTGTTTTAATTTTAAAAAACATTAACCAGTCTTTTTGGAGGATGGTCTGTGAAAAGTGGGTTCTATCATGTAAGTTTGGGAAGCTGCATTCTATAAATATCCCTTGACTACTTGGTGATTTATAATGAACATCAACTTTTATCAGCTTAATAGAGATTCAGGGAAATTATTTTATTACTAATAATTTAACCTGTATCAAGTACTTACTATTTTAAGGCTCTGTTCTAAGAACCCCAGATGTATTAATCGTTCTAATCTTTGTAACAAGTCTGTCTTCTGCAATTATTTTCTTTTTTTTTTCCCTTTTTTAACAGATAAGAAGACTGACACCCAGAGTGGTGAAATGACATGCTCAAAATCCCATGGCTAGGCTAGGAAGTGAAGAGTTGGGATTCAACCCCAGATATTCCAGGCTCCAGGTACTATGTCGTACTTTTTGTTACCAGTGAAGTTCAGCATTTCTCAAACTTGTTTGTTGTTTTTTTCCCTACTTGAAAGCCTATTTTAAATGGAAGTTTTTTTTTTTAAACTTTTTGGCGTGTCTCGTGGCATGTGCGATCCTAGTTCCCCAACCTGTGCCCACTGCATTGGAAGTGTAGAGTCTTAACCACTGGACTCCCTTGAAGGTATTTGTATATTCTCTTTTGCAGTGACTGTCCTAGGAATTTTTAAAAGGTCAACATCACTCTATAGTACTTTTGAGGTACTAAAACAGTTCATAATCGAAATCATTATTTTACTCTGCTTTCTCTGTTCTAATATTATATTATCATAGTTAAATAAATTAAGAAACTGACAGATAGTGCCATGGAGTGTTATAATAATGGACATCAGAGTCTGAACCTTGGCTCTACCTTTTTGTTAGAGAGGTGACCTTAGAAAAGGTACTTTATTTCTCAAAGCTTCTGTTTCTTTCTCTAAAAGGTTAATATCTTACAAGGTGGCTGTAAGAACTAAATGAAAAAATCATGTAGTATCTGACAAATAGAAGGGTCTCAGTAAATGTTAATTACTCTTCTTTTTTTTCCTTAATTCATCTCAGTTCTTTACCATGAATGATTATGAAAATAGTTGGGAAAGAAAAATCAGTTTTAAATTTAAACTGTCTCAGTGTTTATGCTGATATCAGCTACATTTCTGATAAAGTGATGTTGTCATGATACAGGTTGTATGGGAGTTAAAACCAGTTTCCTTCCGGCTTTCCAACTGACATAATACGCAAAACCTGACTGGGCAAACATAGACCTATTTATTAGATCACTTATTATTAATGTTAAACTAGCTTTGGTGCTGACTTCTATGGTTCTTTTTGAAATTTCACTGTTGTCATTTAAAATCTGACAGACTTCAAAAGCTTTGTAAAATGCTTAATGGTTTAAATCATCCTTCAGAACATAGAAAGTATATTTTCCAAAGGGGTGTGCTCTATCTAGCAATATGCTCAAAATCATGCAGGAGGTCGGAATTGCTTATGTTGTCACATTTACTACTGGAGGATTATTCAGTTTTTATGGCAATCAACTTTATGCTTTAGGGGAAGTATTTAACATATATAACCAAAGCATGAATTATCATTTAAAACAAAGCTAATACAAGAAAAATCTATAGGGAGTTTTCAGTTTCACAGTGATTTACTGCCTGAGCGAAAAGAGGATGGGTGTGGGTCGAGCTGTATGTGTGTGTTCAGTTGTGTTTGGCTCTTTATGACCCATGGACTGTAGCCCGCCAGGTTCCTCTGTCCATGGGATTATCCCGGCAAGAATACTGGAGTGGGTTGCCATTTCCTTCTCCAGGGGAATCTTCCCGACGCAGGGATTGAACCCATGTCTCCTGTGGCTCCTGCCTTGCAGGAGGAGTCTTTACCATTGAGCTATGTGGGAAGCCCTTGAGCTGTTTGTAGGGGATCTCTAATATTCTATTCTAAGTGCCTCGTAATAGCTCAGGTACATAGTAAACACTCAGTAAATATTTATGGACCGATTGAGTTTGATTTCTAATTCCAGCTATATACCTTGCAACTTCTGTAACCTTGGACCTTCTCGCACCTTCTAAACTTCCGTTTCCTCTTAAGTAAAAAAAAAAAAGAGATATCAATATTAACTTCCCAGGATTGTTGTAATAGTTAAGTGTTCATGCATTAAAATAGCCAGCCCAGCACATGGCGTGTTCCCCAGATACCTCACTTCTTTCTTCAATAATGTTCTTTTCAAGCTCTCTTTTTGTTTCTCATTACCTAAACATTTAGTTGTATTCAAGGGTATTTACACTCTTGAAAAAAATGAATGTTTATTAAACTGAAATTATATTCCTTTGTAGCCCATACTTGAAATGTTTCAGCAAAAAATGATTGTATATTTGTTAGACTTTGGTTTGAATCTTGTCTTTAGTGTTGGGACCTTAGGGAAGTTATTTAGCCTCTCTGTAAGGTATTATGAAGCTGAAATGGAAAAATATATAAAGCCTCTAGTTCATTGCCTGGTTTGCATAAGCCCCAAATAGATATTATTTCTTTAAGTTGAAACTGTCATTTGGTCTGCTAATTTACATAATTAATTCATGTAGATCTAGAGCCTACTCTATTCAAGCCCCATTAAGAGCAAACAGGAAGATTGTAAATGGACATTGGGATAATTATTATGTAGGCAACTGAATTTGGCCTGCCTAAATCAGGTTTGGGGCTTCCCTTGTGGCTCAGTGGTAAAGAATCCACCTGCCAATGCAGAAGATTCGGGTTTGATCCCTGGGTTGGGAATATCCCCTGGAGAAGGAAAGGGCAACCCACTCGAGCATTCTTGCCTGGAAAATCCCATGGAGAGAGGAGCCTGGCAGGCTATAGTCTATGAAGTTACAAGAGTCATACACAACTTAGCAACTAAACAACAACAAATTAGATTCAGCAGAAGTTGTATTTTCTATTATAATTGAAGTAGAATAAATTAATGGGGTTATTATTGCACTAGGCTTCCCTGGTGGCTCAGACTGTAAAGAATCCACCTGCAGTGCGGGAGACCTGGGTTCATTCTCTGGGTTGGGAAGATCCCCTGAAGGAGGACATGATAACCCACTCCAGTATTGCCTGGAGAATCCCCATGGACAGAGAAGCTGGGGGGCTGCAGTCCATGGGGTCACAAAGAGTCGGACACGACTGAGTGACTAAACAACAACAACGTTGCACTTGACATGGCCTTTTTTTGATGTTGTCTTTATTGAATATCCAAATTTTTAAAAATGAGTATCAGAGACAGGTTCATGAGAACTCAAGGAGACCAGGTAAATTTTGGTATGTAAAGTTTTTCATCTTTTGCTGATCTTCTTCATTAGAAATAAACATGTTCCTCTCCTTTACTAAAATTCAACATATGATATTGGTAAGCCAAATTTAATAAAACATTCTGCCCATTTTAAAATTCACTTGAATTGTTCAGATATCATATAAAATCAATTTCTACCATGGCAGATTAAGCATTGCAAAGCTGGTGATAAGAATTTTATGTGAACTCCTGACAAATAGAAAAGATTAAGGATGGTATTGAGCATTGTAGAAAAAGGTTTACTTTTAAAAATGTTTCTAATGTCCTTAACAATAAGGTTTTTAAAGGGATACTAAACGATCACTGTTTGTTTTGGGAGGTAACTTCCTCTGATAAGATGTTAACATCTGTTTTCTGTTTTGTAGGGTTTCTTTCATTAATTAAACTATAATTCACAGAACATAAAAGTTTCAGTGGCTTTGAGTACTTTCAGTGTCATGCAGCTATCACCATTATCTAATTCCAGAAGTTTTTCATCACCCTCAAAGGAAACCCCCTTAAATTTTCTCCCTTCTCCTAGTCCCTGGCAGCCATAGCTCTGCTTTTATCTCTGTGGATTTGCCTTTTCTGAGCAATTCATATAAATAAGAATTATGCGATATATTGCCTTATGTGTCTGGTTCCTTTCTCACGTAGTATATTTTCAGAGTTTACTTGGGATGTGGCATATCAGTTCAGTTCAGTTCAGTTCAGGCGCTCAGTTGTATCTGACTCTGCGACCCCATGGACTGCAGCACGCCAGGCTTCCCTGTCCGTCACCAACTCCCAGAGCCTGCTCAAACTCATGTCCATTGAGTCAGTGATATCATCCTACCATCTTATCCTCTGTTGTCCCCTTCTCCTCCTGCCTTCAATCTTTCCAGCATCAGGGTCTTTTCCAGTGAGTCAGTTCTTCACATCAGGTGGCCAAAGTATTAGAGTTTCACCTTCAGCTTCAGTCCTTCCAATGAATATTCAGGATTGATTTCCTTTAGGCTTGACTGGTTTGATTTCCTTGCAGTCCAAGGGACTCTCAAGAGTCTTCTCCAACACCACAGTTCAAAAGCATCAATTCTTCAGCGCTCAGCTTTCTTTATAGTCCAACTCTCACATCCATACATGACCACTGGAAAAACCATAGCCTTGACTAGATGGACCTTTGTCGGCAAAGTAATATCTTTGCTTTTTAATATGCTGTCTAGGTTGGTCATAGCTTTTCTTCTAAGGAGCAAGCATCTTTTAATTTCATGGCTGCAGTCACCATCAGCAGTGATTTTGGAGCCCCCCAAAATAAAGTCTGTCACTGTTTCCATTGTTTCCCCATCTATTTGCCATGAGGTGATGGGACCAGATGCCATGATCTTAGTTTCTTTGAATGTTGAGTTTTAAGTCAACTTTTTCACTCTCTTTCACTTTCATCAAGAGGCTCTTTAGTTCTTCTTCAGTTTCTGCCATAAGGGTGGTGTCATCTGCATATCCAAGGTTATTGATATTTCTCCTGGCAATCTTGATTCCAGCTTGTGCTTCTTGCATATCACTACTTTGTAGCTATTCTGGGCTGAATAATTCCATTGTAAGGATATTCCACATTTGGTTTATCTATTCATCAGTTGATGGATGTTTGGGTTGTTTCCACTTTGTGACTGATAGGCATGATGCTGCTTTGAACATTTGTGTACAAGTTTTTGTATGTACATGTTTTCAGTTCTCCTTGGTATATACCTAAGATGGAATTGCTAGGTTATATGGTGGCTCTGTGTTTAACGTTTTGATAAACTGCCAAACTATTTTTTTCTGAAGCAGCTGCATCATGTTATATAGTTTTTAATGTTATTTAAGACACTTGGAAGAAATGAGGAAAAAGTTTATGAAAATGTTAACCTAAGAACGTTAGTACTCATGAGAGCCGTTCTGACAAACCAGATGAAAGACTCAGTTTGTCTCATTTGCTTTACAGAATGAAAAATTAAGATATAAACCCACATCATAGAAGCAGTATCATTTTTTTTCTCTCTTATTCCTTCACCCACCCACTTTGCTTAAAAGTTTGGAATATACTTGGAATTGATGTTGTTTACTTTCACATAACGAATATGTGACTACGTATTAAGTTTCCTGCTTTGCTTTTCCTTAGTGAGTTTCATATTTTATTATACAGTTTACTAAAGCAGAGAAACTGAGCATTGTTATTTCTGCAGAAAACATTCTTAATCAAAATTCAAAATAAAAAAACCTCAAAGTAGATTTGAAATTCTGTTTAAATTTTCTTGGATATAAAAATATTTTTCAAAAATATCACGTAAAGACTTCCCTTATTTGTGTTCCTGTAACGGGTGGTTTAGAAGTGCTTCTGTCTTCCCTGCTGCCGATGCTCTCCTTGTCTTTTCTTCTCGCTGGTCATTATCAGCTATTCACACCTCACATTTGTTCTAACAAAGATTTATACAGCCTTCATAAATGTACATGAAATGTAATTACTATAAAGAAACAAAGTATTTTTGTTTCATTAGGGAAATAGACTTTCAAAGCAGAAAGGACACTTGAGAAACAATCTTATGGAGTAATTTCTAATATTAAATCAGCGCATAAGTGCTTGTCATGCCTTTCTCATTTAAGGTGACAAGCCACATAAATTTTATCTTTGAAAGAAGAAATGTGATTATCAGTCATTTCATAAAGCTTGATGTGAACCCTGGAGCTCTACGATAAATTGATCCTTATTCCTTTTAAGAATGTATCATAGAGATTGAGTCATATTCTTTGAGTAATGAAAAATTAAGGAGTTCCCTTTTTAGGTAAACTCTAAGTCAGCTTTGCAATGTGGACATCGAATACATTGTTTACTAAATTCTATAATTTTAACTGGTAATTTTCAGTTGTTTTCCACTTATTTTATTTTTAATATAATTTATGTTATTTCATTGGGTAATTTTATCTACTTCATTTCTGGAATGTCTGAGTAAAAAACTAGATAAATATTGGGTTTTAATCAGGATTTTTCTCTGAAAATTGAGCCTTTTAGTAAGTTTTTTATTTATTTATTTTTTTGGTCTGTTGTATTAATTTTTCAGTTGATAACTTTCTTTACTGACTAGAAGTAGTAAGAAAATGCTTTCTACACTCCTGTAAAGTAAATTTTAGATTAAAAATTTACCTCAAAAAAAAAAAAATAATTTACTGTATGATTCAGCAAATCTACTTTTGGGAATATATTCTAAAGAAGTGAAATCACTATCTTGAAGACATATCTGCATCCCTGTGTTCATTGTAGTGTTCTTTACCATAGCCAAGACATGGAAACAATGTAGGTGTTCCATCGTTGGCTGAATGGATAAAGAAAATGTGATATGTATGTATACAATGGAGTATTATTCAACCATAAAAATAAGGAAATCCTGCCATTTGCAACAACATGGATGGACCTTAATGATATATGCTAAGTGAAATAAGCCAGACAGAAAGACAAATACTGTATGATATCACTTATATGTGAAATCTAAAAAAAGAAAGGGAGTTCCAGAAAAACATCTGTTTCTGCTTTATTGACTATGCCAAAGCCTTTGACTGTGTGGATCACAATAAACTGTGGAAAATTCTGAAAGAGATGGGAATACCAGACCACCTGACCTGCCTCTTGAGAAACCTGTATGCAGGTCAGGAAGCAACAGTTAGAACTGGACATGGAACAACAGACTGGTTCCAAATAGGAAAAGGAGTACGTCAAGGGTGTGTATTGTCACCCTGGTTATTTAACTTATATGCAGAGTACATCATGAGAAACGCTGGGCTGGAAGAAGCACAAGCTGGGATCAAGATTGCCGGGAGAAATATCAATAACCTCAGATATGCAGATGACACCACCCTTAATGGCAGAAAGCGAAGAAGAACTAAAGAGCCTCTTGATGAAAGTGAAAGTGGAGAGTGAAAAAGTTGGCTTAAAGCTCTAAGTTCAGCAAACTAAGATCATGGCATCTTGTCCCATCACTTCATGGGAAATAGATGGGGAAACAGTGGAAACAGTGTCAGATTTTATATTTTTGGGCTCCAAAATCACTGCTGATGGTGATTGCAGCCATGAAATTAAAAGACGCTTACTCCTTGGAAGGAAAGTTATGACCAACCTAGACAGCACATTAAAAAGCAGAGACATTACTTTGTCAACAAAGGTCCATCTAGTCAAGGCTATGGTTTTTCCAGTGGTCGTGTATGGGTGTGAGAGTTGGACAGTGAAGAAAGCTGAGCACCAAAGAATTGATGCTTTTGAACTGTGGTGTTGGAGAAGACTCTTGAGAGTCCCTTGGACTGCAAGGAGATCCAACCACTCCATCCTAGAGGAGATCAGTCCTGGCTGCTCATTGGAAGGACTGATGTTGAAGCTGAAACTCCAGTACTTTGGCCACCTGGTGCAAAGAGTTGACTCATTGGAAAAGACCCTGATGCTGGGAAAGATTGAGGGCAGGAGGAGAAGGGGACAACAGAGGATGAGATGGTTGGATGGCATCACCAACTCAATGGACATGGGTTTGGGTAGACTCTGGGAGTTGGTGATGGACAGGGAGGCCTGGTGTGCTGCAGTTCATGGGGTCGCAAAAAGTCAGACACGACTGAGCGACTGAATTGAACTGAAACATACTGAAGACAAAGAAAAAGAACGGATTGGTGGTTGTCAGAGGCAGAGGGGAATAGGTGAAGGTGGTCAAAAGGTAGGAACTTCCAGACTTACTTGGTGATCCAGTGGTTGGGAATCCCCCTGCCAATGCATCAGACTTGGGTTTGACCCTTGGTCTAGAAAGATTCCATATGCCCTGGGGCAACTTGTCTCCTGTGCCACACTACTGAAGCCCGCATGCTTTAGAGCCTGTGCTCTGCCATGAGAGAAGCCACCATCATGAGAAGTTCGCCTACTGCAGTTAGAGAGTAGCTCTTGCAAAAATAAATAAATAAATAAAAAGGTACAAGCTTCCAATTATAAGATAAATAAGTTCGGGAGATGTAATGTACAGTGTGGTGACTATAGTTAATGATAGTTTATTAAATATTTAAAAATTACAAATGGAGAAATCTTAAAAGTTCTCATCACAGGAAAGAAAAGTATAACTATGCAGAGTGATGGATACTAACTAAACTTACAGTGTAAAATTTTGCAATATATACATATATGAAATCTTTATACTGTACCCCTTGAACCAACAATATTATATTTCAATAAAACGGGAGAAATTCATCTTAGATAAAACATTGATGGCCTCTATTTTTATTTAAGATACTGGTAAAGAGAAAGAAGCAGGAAATTTTGGAGCTCAAGTTTTGTATATGTATAGGGCTTCCCTGGTAGCTCAGCTGGTAAAGAATCCGCTTGCAATGTGGGAGACTTAGGTTCAATCCCTCGGTTGGGAAGGTCTGCTAGAGGAAGGCATGTCAACCCTCTCCAGTATTCTTGCCTGGAGAATCCCCATGGACAGAGAAGCCTGGTGGGCTTCACACAGAGTATCACACAGAGACTGACATGACTGAGTGACTCAGTACAGCACATATATATATATATTTAATATTTTAAATAGCTCAGCTGGAATTTCATCACCTCCACTAGCTTTGTTTGTAGTAATGCTTCCTAAGGCCCACTTGAGTTCATACTCCAGGATGTCTGACTCTAGGTGAGTGATCACACCATCGTGGTTATCTGGGTCATGAAGACCTTTTTTGTATAGTTCTTCTGTGTGTTCTTGCCACTTTTTTTTAATCTCATCTGCTTCTCTTAGGTCCTTACTGTTTCTGTCCTTCTCATGCCCTACCTTGCATGAAATGTTCTCTTGGTATCACCAGTTTTCTTGAAGAAATCTCTAGTCTTTCCCATTCTATTGTTTTCCTGTATTTTTTTGCACTGTTCACATAAGAAGGCCTTCTTATCTCTCCTTGCAGTTCTCTGGAACTCTGCATTCAGTTGGGTAAATCTTTCGCTTTTTCCTTTCTCTTTTGTTTCTCTTCTTTCCTCAGCTAATTTGTAAGGCCACCTCAGACACTACTTTGCCTTCTTGCATTTCTTTTTCTTTGGATTGCTTTTGTTCACTTCCTCTTGTACAGTGTTACGAACCTCTGTCCATAGTTCTTCAGGCACTCTATCAGATCTAATCCCTTGAATCTATTTTTCACTTCCACTGTATAATCATATAAGGGATTTGATTTAGGTCATACCTGAATGGCCTAGTGTTTTTCCCTGCTTTCTTCATTTTAAGCCTGAGTTTTGCAATAAGGAGCTCATGCTCTGAACCACAGTCATAGAATTTCTTCATCTTCAGCTGCAAAGAATATAATCAGTCTGATTTCAGTATTGACCATCTGGTGATGTCCATGTGTACAGTCATCTCTTGTGTTGTTAGAAGAGGGTGTTTGTTATGACCAGTGTGTTCTCTTGACAGAACTCTGTTAGCCTTTGCCCTGCTTCATTTTGTAGTCCAGGACCAGATTTGCCTGTTACTCCAGGTATCTCTTGACTTCCTACTCTTGCATTCCAATACCCTGTGATGAAAAGGACATCTCTTTTTTTTTTGGTCTTAGTTCTAGAAGGTCTTGTGGTCTTCATAGAACTGGTCACCTTCAGCTTCTTCGGTATCAGTGGTTGGGGCATAAAATTGGATTATTGTGATGTTGAATGGTTTGCCTTGGAAACAAACTGAGATCATTCTGTCATTTTTGAGATTGCACCCAACTACTGCATTTTGGACTCTTTTGTTGACTGTGAGGGCTACTCCATTTCTTCTAAGGGATTCTTGCGCACATTAGTAGATATAATGGTCATCTGAATTAAATTCATCCATTCCTGTCCATTTTAGTTTACTGATCCCTAAAATGTCAATGTTCATTCTTGCCATCTCCTGTTTGACCACGTTCAATTTACCTTGATTCATGGACCTAACATTCCAGGTTCCTATGCAATATTGTTCTTTCCAGCTTCAGACTTTACTTTCACCACCAGACACAGTCACAGCTGAACGTCATTTCCACTTGGGCCCAGCCACTTCATTCTTTCTGGAGCTATTAATAATTGTCCTCCACTCTTTCCCAGTAGCAGACTGGACACCTTCCAATCTGGGGGACTTATCTTCTGGTATCATATCTTTTTGCCTTTCATACTGTTCATGGGGTTCTCTCGGCAAGGATACTGGAGTGGTTGCCATTTCCTCCTCCAGTGGATCTTGTTTTGTCAGAACTCTTCACTGTGACCCATCCATCTTGGGTGGCCCTACACAGCATGGCTTATAGCTTCATTGAGTTGCGCAAACCCCTGCCCCATGACAAGGCTATGATCCTCTAGAAATAGCTAAAAAATAGTACAAACAGAAATTATACAAATATTAGTGCTGTTAAAGCAGTGTTTGGAGGGAAACATTGTATTAAATTCTTACATTAGAAAAAAAGAAAGGTCTCAAATCAGTGGTCTAAACCAGATGTCAGTAAACTTCAGCTTGTAGGCCAAATCTAGCCCATCACCTGTTCTTGTGTGGCTTGTGACATAGAATGGATTTTATGTAATAAAATGACTGAGAAAGAGTGAAAAGAATATGATATTTTGTGATATGTGAAAATAATAGGAAATTCACATTTTGGTGACCATAAGGCTTTATTGGAACATGGCCATACTTGTTTGTTTATGTATTGTCTGTGGCTACTTTCTTGCTATATCCATGGTATACAGTAATTTTAACAAACTGTATGGCCTGCAAAGCCTAAAATACTTACTTTCTGACATTTTGTAGAAAACATTTGCCAACTGTGGCTATGGATACTAAAGATTTTTAAACAGTTATATGGATATATATTTCTCTTTTACCACTTTTATTCAAGATTGAAATAATGGTCCTAGAAAGTGTAATAAGTCAAGAAAAAGATAATAAACATAAAAATTAGGAAAAAAGAAGTAAAACTTATTTACATGTGTTATAATTGTGTACATAGAAAATTATGGAATCTGCAAAAAGCAATTTTAATAAGTGAATTTAGCAAAATCAGTATATAAAATAATTTGTAGTTCTCTATATTAGCAGTGAATGATTTGTAAACTGAAATTAAAACTATTATTTCTGATAGCATTAAAAAAACAAACAGATACCTATGGATAAATCTAAGGATATGTTCTCAAAACTGAAAGGTAGAAACATTGCTTTTGTTGTTGTTGTTCAGTCACTCAGTCGTGTCTGACTCTGTGACCCCATGGACTGCAGCACGCCAGGCTTCCCTGTCCTTCCCCATCTCCTGGAGGTTGCTTAAACTCATGTCCATTGAGTTGGTGATACTATCCAACATTGCTAAAGTACATTTTAAAAAAAATAGATAGTGATAGAACATATTCATGGATTGGAAGACTCAACATTATTAAGATGGAATTCTCTCTAAATAGATTCAGTTCAGTCTTCATTAACATCCTAATAAGCTTTTTTTTTAAGTAATTTTTATTTATTTACTCGCTGTGCTGGGTTTTTATTGCTGCCTTCGCTTTTCCCTAATTGCAGTGAGCAACTACTCTTTAGTTGCTGTGCACAGGCTTCTCATTGTGGTGGCTTCTCGTGTTGCTGAGCACAAGCTGTAGATCTCAAGGGCTCAGTAGTTGCACTTCCTGGGCTTTAGAGGACAGGCTCAATAATTGTGGCTCACAGGCTTAGTTGCTCCGCAGCATGTGGGATTTTCTTAGCTGAGAGATCAAACCTGTATCTCTTACATTGGCAGGCAGATTCTTTACCACTGAACCACCAGGGAGGTCGCAACATCCTAGTCAGCTTTGTTTGAAGAATTAGATAAGATGATTCTACAAACTTAGCAAGCTGTAAAGGACTAAGAATAACCAACATAATTTTGAAAAACACAGCTGGAGCACTTTTGTTTCCTGATGTCAGGATTTTCCACAAAGCTACAGTAATCAAGACAGTGTTGGGGAATTCCCTGATGGTCCAGTGGTTAGGACTCCATGCTTTCACTGCCAGGGGTACAGATTTAACCCCTGGTTGGGGAACTAAGATCCTGCAAGCTAAAGGGGTGCAGCCAAAAAAAAAAAAAAGTGTAGTGTTGGCAGAAGGTTAAACATATATATCAGTCATACATAATAGAGATCTCAGAAATAGACTCATACATTTTCCCACCAATGCAGCCAAAAAAAAAAAAAAGTGTAGTGTTGGCAGAAGGTTAAACATATAGATCAGTCATACATAATAGAGATCTCAGAAATAGACTCATACATTTTCCCACCAAAGTGCCAAGTCAGTCCAATGGGGCAAAAAAGACAAACGTGGCTCTAACTTGATATGGAAAACAAGGAACTACCACCTTAACTCACTCCATACAGAGAAACTATCAATAATTTGCAAAGGATCATATATCTAAAATGAAAAAGCAAAAATGACACAACTTCTGTATTATCTTACTTCATAACAATTACCCAGTACTTCCTGGCTTAAAGCAACACATATTTATGTAACAATTACTCTGTGTCAGGAACACAGGAGGAACTTGGCTAGGTAATTCCAGGACAGAGTTTCCATAAAGTGGTAATCAAGATGTTAGCAAGACTGTAATCATCCGAAGACTTGACTGGGGCTTGAGAATCCCCTTCTAAGATGGTTTGTTTCCCATGGCTACTGACGAGAGGCCTCAGCTCTTACTGGCGATTGGTAGGACTTCACCACTTGAACATATCTGTAGGGCTGCTTAAACACCCTCATAATATGGCAAGTGACTTCCCTCAGAGTAAGTGATCAAAGAGTGAGCACAGGGATGAAGTGGCATTGCCTTTTATGACAAACTCTTGGAAATCACCATCACTTCCACCATATTCTTACTCATTGCTCCAACCCACATTTAGAAAATTAAGGGTAGAAAATTAAGCCTCACCTCTTGAAGGGAAGAGTATAAAAAATTTGTGGACCTATTTTTAGAATGTCATAGCTTCTAGAAAAAAGAAAAGGAAACCATCCCTATGACCTTGAAGTATTTAAATATTTATTGAATAAGATCCTAAAAGAAAAAAGATACATAAAAAAAAAAAGGATAAATTGGACGTCATCTAAATTAACACTTTAAATAATACCACCAAGAAAAGGAGTAGGTAAGCCCAGAGTATGGAAAAAATATTTCCAGCATATTTCATATTTATCCATCAAAGGACTTTTTTCTAGGGTATGTAAAGAACTGCAATAACTCATTAGTAAAATGAGGAAAAGAGGAATAATCCAGTAACAAAGACTTCCCCAAAGTGGATACTAATGATCAATAAGCACTTGCAGAGGTAGTCAACGTCACTTAGTCAAGAGGGAAATAATGCAAAGTAAATTCATAGTAAGATACCATTTCATACCCTCTAAAATGGCTAACAAAAGAAAGGCTGAAGATGCTAAATATTGGGCATGAAGTGATGCAGCTAGAATTCATCCATTGCTAATGGGTGTGCAAAATGGAACAGCTACTTTGGAGAACTGTTTGGCATTGTCTTTAATTTTTAAATTATTTATTTATTTATTTGCTGTGATGAGTCTTAATTGTAGCACGTGGGATCTTTAGTTGTGTGTGAACTCGTAGTTGTGGCTTGTGGGATCTCATTCCCTGACCAGGGATGGAACCTGGGCCCCCTGCATTGGTAGCTTGGAATCTTAGCCACTGGATCACCAGGGGAAGTCCTGTTTGGCATTTTCTACTGAAGTTAAGTGCTTCCAGGTAGCTCAGTGGTAAAGAATCCACCTGCAGTTCAGGAGATGTGGGTTTGATCCCTGGGTTGGGAAGATCCCGTGAAGAAGGAAATGGCAACCCACTCCAGTATTCTTGCCTGGGAAATCCAATGGACAGAGGAGCCTGGTGGGCTACAGTCCATGGGGTCACTAAAGAGTCGGACAAGACTTAGTGACTAAATAACAACAACTGAAGTTAAACATGTAGCCATCCTATGATTTGACAGTTCTACCCCTACATATTTAATGAAGGAAAAGGAAAACAAATGTCTACAAAATTATGAATTCAAGAATGTTCGTAGCAGTCTTATTCATAAATGCTTCAAATTGGAAACAACTGAAATGTTTGTTTACAAGAAAATTTATTAATAACTTGTGTTATTAATAACTTGTATCAGTACCCAGCACCTAATATGCCCAACAACACAGGTGAATCTCAAAACCATTGTGTTAAGTAAAAGAAACTAGACATAAATGAACATGTACTGTTTTGTTTATATGAAGTTCAAGAAAAAAACAAAACTCTTCTGTAGTGATAGAAATCAGAAGATAATTATAGATTGGAAAGGGAAGGAAGCTGTTTAGAAAGGGACATGAAAGAACTTCCTGAGGTCCATAGGAACGTTCTGTATTTTGTTTTGTGTGATGGTTACATGGGTGTAGACAATTGTCAGTTGTCATCAAACGGAACTCTTCAGACTTGTGCCTGTTATTGAGTGTTTAATTATACTTCACATTTTAAAAATGGTAAACAAAAGTCTAGAGGAAGAATGTTTAAAGCTGAGGGGATGGTGCTGAGATATGCTTTGGGGTATTTAAGGTCAAAGGAAGAAAGTGGTTCAGGTCAGGAAGATAACTCTGTCATCTGTGGTTTGTTTCATTTACTCTGTATATTTTAACTTGCTAAGCAACAGGTTTTTATTTATTTATTAAATTTTGTTGGCTGAGTCATATCATGTGGGATCTTAGTTCCCTGACTAGGGATCAAACCCGTGCCCCCTGCAATGGAAGCACAGCGTACTAACCACTGGACCACCAGGGAATTCCCAGCAACAGGCTTTTTAATTTGAATATTTAATGTCTCCCCTTCATGGGTCACAGCTTTGTCATGGCAAAGGGGCTTGTGGAACTCAGTGATGCTATGAGCCATGCCATGCTGAACCACTCAAGATGGACAGGTCATAGTGAAGAGTTCTGACAAAACATGGTGCACTGGAGGAGAAAATGGCAATCCACTCCAGTATTCTTGCCTGAAGAACCCCATGGACAGTATGAACTAGAGAGCCTCTTGATGAGGATGAAAGAGGAGAGTGAAAAAGCTGGCTTGAAACTCAACATTCAAAAAATTAGACCATGGCATCTGATTAGGTCACTTCACAGCAAATAGATGGGGAAAAGTGGAAGCAGTGATAGATTTTATTTTCTTGGCTTCCAAAATCACTGTGGACAGTGACTGCAACCATGAAATTAAAAGACGCTAGCTTCTTGGAAGGAGAGCTATGACAAACCTAGACAGCATATTACAAAGCAGAGATATCACTTTGCCCCAAAATTTCATATAATCAAACAGGTTTTTCCAATAGTCATGTATGGATGTGAGAGTTGGCGCATAAAGAAGGCTGAGTGCCAAGGAATTGATGCTTTCAAATTGTGCTGGGGAAAACTCTTGAGGGTCTCTTGGACTACAAGGAGATCAAACCAGTCAATCCTAAAGGAAATCAACCCTGACTAGTCACTGGAAGGACTGATGCTGAAGTGGAAGCTCTAATACTTTGGCACCTGATGTGAAGAGCTGACTCACTGGAAAAGACTCTGATGCTGGTAAAGACTGAAGGCAAAAGGAGAAGGGGGCAACAGAGGATAAGATGGTTAGATAGCATCACTGACTCATTGGACATGAATTTGAACAAACTCTGGGAGATAGAGGACAGTCTGCAGTCCTCTGGTGTGCTGCAGTCCCTGGGGTTGCCAAGAGTTGGACATGACTTAGGGACTGAACAACAACAAAAATTTAATGTCTTGGAAACTTATCATCCCATTGCTAGATGATTAAAGAGAGAGAAGGAAAGGGAGGGAGGGAGAGAGAGGGGAAGAATTTGTCAAATATGAAGGAAGCGATTTACCAGGGCGGAGTAGGGGGGAGAGGTCCTCTCCAAAACCATAAATTATTCACTTCATTATTAGATTTACAGTAAACCTTCTAAGTGGAATTCTTTGATAATGAAACTCCTTTGTATTGAAGTTCTGTTCTTTCTTTACTTTTCTACATAAGCCAGTGCTTTGTGAGTGTGTTTCATATGATTACAGTCCCAAACAAAGGCAATGCCAAAGAATATTCAAACTACTGCACAATTGCACTCATCTCCCACGCTAGCAAAATAATGCTCAAATTTCTTATGGCAGAAAGCGAAGAAGAACTAAAGAACCTCTTGATGAAAGTGAAACAGGAGAGTGAAAAAGTTGGCTTAAAACTCAATATTCAACAAACAAAGTTCATGGCATCTGGTCCCATCACTTCATGGCAAATAGATGGAGAAACATTGGAAACTGTGAGAGACTTTATTTTTAGGGGCTCCAAAATCACTGCAGATGGTGACTGCAGCCATGAAATTAAAAGATGCTTGCTCCTTGGAAGAAAGACTATGACCAACCTAGACAGCATATTAAAAAGCAGACATTTCTTTGCCGAAAAAGGTCCGTCTATCTGGTTTTTCCAGTAGTCATGTATGGCTGTGAGAGTTGGACTATAAAGAAAGCTGACTGCTAAAGAATGTATACTTTTGATCTGTGGTGTTGGAGAAAACTCTTGAGTGTCCTTTAGACTGCAGGGAGATCAAACAAGTCCATCCTAAAGGAAATCAATCCTGAATATTCATTGGAAGGACTGATACTGAAGCTGAAACTCCAATACTTTGGCCACCTGATGTGGAGAACTGACTCACTGGAAAAGACCCTGATGCTGGGAAACATTGAAGGCAGGAGAAGAAGGGGATGACCGAGGATGAAATGGTTGGATGGCATCACCGACTCAATGGACATGAGTTTGAACAAGCTCCGGGAGTTGGTGATAGACAGGGAAGCCTGGTGTGCTGCAGTCCATGGGGTCGCAAAGAGTCAGACAAGATTGAGCTACTGAACTGAACTGACTTCATATGATTCAGTGGCAGTATTCAGGCTTGGATTCTGGCTCCACAGTTGGGCAAAGTCCAGAGAAGCCGTATGGTATACTGGGTAAGATCTTAGGCTCTGCAGTTTGATTTCCTGCATTCCAGTCTTGGCTTCATTGCCTGCAAGCTGTGTGACCTGGGGCAAGTTCCTTTAATTCCTATAAACCTGTTTTCTCTGGGGGCAATAGGATAAGAAGGAAAATCAATTAGGTTGTTGCAAATAATCCAAATGCTCATTTGGAGCAGAAGGTGGAGAAAAGTGGTCAAGTTCTGTATGAATTTTAAAGGTAGGACTAAAAGGATTTGATGACAAATTGAAAGAATGAGAAAAAGAGCAGGCAGTGAGAACACCAAAGTTTTTAACTTGAGAAACTGGGAGAGTGGAGTTGGCATTTGCTGAGATGAATGTAGACATTTTACAAAGGAATGTCAGGGCTGAAGTTGCAAAGTGTTCTTGTTGTTGTTGTTTCTTGATTTTGTTGGGTTTTTCATCTCTTTTAGGTGGTGGGTGGAGGTGAGAGCAAGCACAGGTTTTGTCAGGCAGACCCCTGGGACACATGTTATGCTTGAGGCCTTTATTACTAATCATTACAGTTCAGTCCTTTTGCTATTACACGTTGTATGGGACAAGGGAATGAAGTGTGATATTTTAGATTTCGTCCTTTGACTTTGCTTAGGAAGAGTGATTCTTGGATAACTTGACATCTTGCTGTCTGAGATGTTTTCTAGGAAGACTGGATCCAAAAGGTATTATACCATTGTCTTCAGACTCATTACTCAGAAACTGAAGCTAGATTCTTTAGTTGTCAAACAAGTTAATTCTGTTTTCTACTTCATTTAATTCTTATCTCTGTTGTGTGATTGTTAAATGCATATTATACTTTTTAGATACAATTCAACCTTATTTCTATTAGTATTTTATTTTTAAAACCTTTTGGGGGTGGGTGGGGGCGGGTTGGTTTTCTTTTTTTGGCTGCCCAATGAGGCATGTGGATTCAGGATCTTAGTTCACCAGCCAGGGATTCAACCTGTTCTCCCTGCAATTAAAGCTCGAAATCCTAAAAACTGGACCAGTGGGGAATTCCCTCCTTAAAAACTTTTTACAGGGAAACAGAACAGTGTTTCTCTCTACTTCTTAAGTCCTTCCTAACTATTGTTTTAATGTTTTTGATAAAACGTATTAGCAGGCATACTCTTCACTAATAGGACATTTATTCATGTATTTATGTGGTTCTTAACTAGAACACTATGTAATTTATTTTTAAACTGAGACATTTTTAAGAATGAGAAGGGAAACTGATGGAATAGGACTCCAGGATAGCTGTGCTTAAACTAGAACTGTACTGGGCAGATCAGCATGTCCGGTTATCCTGTTCCTAAGGCAGAAGAATAGCTAGAATAAGGGTCATTTCCTGTTTAAATACTTACTGGGAGAAGGCAAATGCCTGGAATAGGGGCTGGGAGGGAGAAATTCCCACTGAATTGCAAGCAGGTCTAAGAGGCTCACTGTGCTGCACTAATCTTAGGGTATCTGTTGGTGATAAGAGCATAATTACAAATCTCTCACTTGAAAAACCAAAGGCTGTTGCAAAGGAAATGAGAGCTTATGCAAAAAGGTTTAAGAAATCAATTGTCTGCTTAAAGATTTGTTTTAGTAGTTATTGTTTTAGATCCAAGAATGAGTAATAATTTTTTTTAAAAAATAAATTTTTATTATTTATTTTTTATTGTTCTGGGTCTTTGTTGCTGCATGGACTCTCTAGTTGCAGTGAGTGGAGGCTACTCTCTAGTTGTGGTGCGAGGGCTTCTCATTGTGGTGGCTTCTTTTGTTGCAGAGCATGGGCTATAGGGCACACGGGCTTCAACAGTTGCTATGCATGGGCTCAGTATTTGCAGCTTCCAGGCTCTAGAGTGGAGGCACCATCATTGTGGTGCATGGTCTTAGCTGCTCAGAGGCATGTGGGATCTTCCCAGATGAGGGATCAAATCCATGTCTCCTATACTTGCAGGTGAATTCTTTACCACTGAGCCACCAGGGAAGCCCCAAGAATGAGTATTTGCTTTAAACTTTAATTGATTTTGTTTTTGAGGGACAAATAGTGTATCTTACAACCTTTCATAGGTGACATGAAATGTGGCAACTTTCTATCATTTTAAGTAGGAAACTCAGATACTAGCATTTAGTAATTATTGGTTATTTGTAATAGTAAAGACCCCTTTATCGATTACAGCCTTGTCTTGGTGAAGAAGGGGCTTGCATAATTCAATGAAGCTATGAGCCATGCTATGCGGGGCCACCCAAGATGGATGGATCATAGTGGAGAGTTCTGACAATGTGGTCCACTGGAGGAGGAGATGGCAAACCACTCCAGTATTCTTGCTGTGGGAACCCCATGAACAGGATGAAAAGGCAAAAAGATATGGCAATGGTATGACCCAGCAATCCCACTGCTGGGCATACACACTGAGGAAACCAGAATTGAAAGAGACGTGTGTACCCCAATGTTCATCGCAGCACTGTTTACAATAGCCAGGACATGGAAGCAACCTAGATGTCCATCAGCAGATGAATGGATAAGGAAGCTGTGGTACATATACACAATGGAATATTACTCAGCCATTAAAAAGAATACATTTGAATCAGTTCTATTGAGATGGATGAAACTAGAGCCCATTATACAGAGTGAAGTAAGCCAGAAAGAAAAACACCAATACAGTATACTAATGCATATATATGGAATTTGAAAGATGGTAACAATAACCCTGTATGCGAGACAGAATAAGAGACACAGATGCATAGAACAGTCTTATGGACTCTGAGGGAGAAGGTGAGGGTGGGACGTTCTGGGAGAATAGCATTGAAACATGTATATTATCATATGTGAAACAGAACACCATTCCAGGTTTGATGCATGAGACAAATGCTCAGGGCTGGGGCAATGGGATGACCCAGAGGGATGGAATGGGGAAGGAGGTGGGAGGGGGGTTCAGGAGGGGGAACACATGTAAACCCATGGCTGATTCATGTCAATGTCTGGCAAAAACCACTACAATATTGTAAAGTAATTAGCCCCCAACTAAAATAAATAAATTTATTAAAAAAAAAAAAAAAAAGATATGGCAATGGAAGATGAGCCACCCAGGTTGGAAGGTGTCCAGTATGGTGCTGGGGAACAGTGGAGGGCAATTACTAACAGCTCCAGAAAGAATGAAGTGGCTAGGCCAAAGTGAAAGTGACGCTCAGTTGTGGATGTGTCTGGTGGTGAAAGTAAAGTCTGATGCTGAAAAGAACAATATTGCATAAGAACCTAGAGTGTCAGGCCTATGAATCAAGGTAAATTGGATGAGGTCAAGTAGGAGATGGCAAGAGTGAACATCGACATCTTAAAAATTAGTGAACTGAAATGGATGGGAATGGGCAAATTTAATTCAGATGACCATTATATCTACAACTGTGGGCAAGAATCCCTTAGAAGAAATGGAGTAGCCCTCATAGTCAATAAGAGAGTCCAAAATGCGATCTCAAAAATGACAGAATGATCTCAGTTTGTTTCCAAGGCAAACCATTCAACATCACAGTAATCCAAGACTATGCCCCAACCACTGATGTTGAAGAAGCTGAAGTTGACCAGTTCTGTGAAGACCTACAAGATCTTCTAGAACCAACACCAAAAAAAAAAAAAAGATGTCTTTTTCATTATAGATGATTGGAATGCAAAAGTAGGAAGTCCAGAGATACCTGGAGTAACAGGCAAGTTTGGCATTGGAGTATGAAATGAAGCAGGGAAAGGCTGACAGAGTTTTGTCAAGAGAACAACACATTGGACATAGCAAACACCCTTTTCCAACAACACAAGAGGCAACTCTATAGTTTGTCAATGCTGAAATCAGATTGATTATATTCTTTGCAGCCAAAGATGGAGAAGCTCTATACAGTCAGCAAAAACAAGATTGGGAGCTGACTATGGCTCAGGTCATGAGCTCCTTATTGCAAAATTCAGGCTGAAATCGAAGAACGTAGGGAAAAACACTAGGCCATTCCGGTATGAACTAAATCACATCCCTTATATGATCATACAGGGGAAGTGACAAATAGATTCAAGGGAATAGATCTGGTAGACAGGGTGCCTGAAGAATTGTGGACCGAGGTTCGTTACATTGTACAGGAGGCAGTGACCAAAACCATCCCAAAGAAAAAGAAATGCAAGAAGGGAAAGTTGTTGTCTGAGGAGGCTTTAGAAATAGCTGAGGAAAGAAGAGAAGCAAAAAGCAAGGGAGAAAAGGAAAGATATACCCAACTGAATGCAGAGTTCCAGAGAATAACAAGGAGAGATAAGAAAGCCTTCCTCAGCGATCAGTGCAAAGAAATAGAGGAAGACAGTAGAATGGCAAAGACTAGAGATCTCTTCAAGAAAATTAGAGATACCAAGGGAACATTTCATGCAAAGAGGGCACAATAAAGGACAGAAATGGTATGGACCTAACAGAAGCAGAAGATATTAAGAAAAGCTGGCAAGAATACACGGAAGAACTATACAAAAAAGATCTTCATGACCCAGATAGCTGTGATGGGTGTGATCACTCTGGAGTGTGATCACATCCTCAAGTGTGAAGTCAAGTGGGCGTTAGGAAGCATTGCTTGCGTGCTAAATTGCTTCAGTGTTGTCCGACTCTTTGCAACCCTATGGACTGCAGCCCACCATTCTGTCCATGGGATTCTCCAAGCAAGAATACTGGAGTAGGTTGTCATGCCCTCCTCCAGGGAATCTTCCCAACCCAGGGTTTGAACCCCCATCTCTTATGTCTCCTGCATTGGCAGGCCAGTTCTTTACCACTGGCACCACATGGGAAGCGCCTAGGAAGCGTTACTACAGACACAGCTGGAGGAGGTGATGGAGTTCCAGCTGAGCTGTTTCAAATCCAGAAAGATGATGCTGTTAAAGCACTGCACTCAGTATGCCAGCAAATTTGGAAAACATAGCAGTGGCCACAGAACTGGAAAAGGTTAGTTTTCATTCCAGTCCCAAAGAAGAGCAATGCCAAAGAATTTTTGAACTACTGGACAATAGAGCTCATTTTGCGTGCTATTAAGGTTATGCTCAAAATCCTTCAAGGTAGGCTTCAGCAGTACATGAACGGAGAGTACATCATGTGAAATTCTGGGCTGGATGAATCACAAGCTAGAATCAAGGCTGCCTGGAGGAATATCAACAGATATACAGATGATACCACTCTAATGGCAGAAAGTGAAAAGGAACTAAAGAGTCTCTTGATGAGGGTGAAAAAAGACAGTGAAACAACTGCCTCAGCATTCAAAATACTAAGATCATGGCATCTGTCCCATCACTTGATGGCAAAGAGAAAGGGAAAAAATGGAAACCGTGACAGATTTTATTTTCTTGGGCTCCAGAATCACTCTGGGTGGTGACTGCAGCCACGAAATGAAAAGGCGCTTGTTCCTTGGAAGAAGAGCTGTCGGTAGTGGTTTAGTCGCTAAGTCGTGTCTGACTCTTGCAACCCCATGGACTGTAGCCTGCCAGGCTCCTCTGTCCATGGGATTCTCCAGGCAAGAATACTGGAGTGGGTGGCCATTTCCTTCTCCAGGGGATCTTCCTGACCCAGGAATCAAACCCAGGTCTCCTGCATTGCAGGCAGATTCTTTACTGACTAAGCTACAAGGGAAGCAGAGCTATGACAAACCTAAACAGCATACTAGAAAGCAGTGACATCACTTTGCTGACAAAGATCCATATAGTCAAAGCTATGGTTTTTCCAGTAGTTATGTACGGATGTGCGAGTTGGGCCATAAAGAAGGCTGAACCCCGAAGATTTGATTCTTTTGAATTATGGTGCTGGAGAAGATTCTTAAGAGTCCCTTGGACTGCAAGGAGATCAAACCAGTCAATCCTATAGGAAATCAACCCTGAATATTCATTGCAAGGACTGATGTTGAAACTCCAATACTTTGGCCACCTGATGCGAAGAGCTGACTCTTTGGAAAAGACCCTCATGTGGGGAAAGATTGAAGGCAAAAGGAGAAGAGGGCAGCAGAGGATGAGATTGTTAGATAGCATCACCACACTCAGTGGACATGAATTTGAGCAAACTCCGGGAGATAGTGAAGGACAGGGAAGCCTGGCATGCTGCAGTCCATGGGGTCACAGAAGTTCAGACAGGACTTAGTGACTGAACAACAACAGCAAAGAGTAAAGAGTTCAGCATGAATGTATGTCGTATGTGGGTTGCTAGTACTCAGTTATTTCTTAGCATGGTGTATTAAGATAAGTTCAATTGATTGACTGGAGTTAAAGAATAGAAGAATTATTTATTTTTTAGCACCACTGTATCAGTCACTCTGGAGAACACATAGAAACTGTAACAATTGTTTCTAAGTTCAAGATAAATAGTAGTAAACTGAATACTGTTTTTTAAAAAGCAAAACAAAATCTTTTCGTATGTAATCTTTGTTAGTCTCCTTGTTTTATGTATCAGTATATTTAGGAAAATTTTTTGTAATAATACATACCTTCATGAGTTTAAGTGGCTATATAGTTTGCCTTTGTATGGATGTGCCATAATTTATTTATCAAATCTCAGTCAATGAATGTTTTCCTCACTTTTCTAACATTTTACATGGTACTGCTGTGAACATCCTTGTAGCTAAATCTGTTAGAGTGTCCATGATATTTTTCCCTTTAGGTTAAATCCCTAAAAGTGATGCTGAACAGGGCCCTATGGGACTCCTGGGCACAGAGGTCTTTTTGTCCCCTGTTTCTTAGAGGGCTTCCCAGGTGGCACTAGTGGTAAAGAATCTGCCAGCAGTGCAGAGACCCAGGTTCTATCCCTGGGTTGGGAAGATCCCCTAGAGAAGGGACTGGCAACCCACTCCAGTATTCTAGAGAATCCCATGGACAGAGGAGCCTGATGAACTACAGTACAGTCCTTGGGGTCTCAAAGAGTCAGACACGACTGAGTGATTAACACTCTCAGTTTTCTTATAGGCAAAATTCCACCCTCCATGACCTTCTCTCAGTTCCAAACGGGTGAACACTTCAGTTCAGTTCAGTTCAGTCGCTCAGTCATGTCCGACTCCTTGTGACACCATGAACCGTAGCACGCCAGGCCTCCCGGTCCATCACCAACTCCCTGAGTCCACCCAAACCCATGTCCATCGAGTCGATGATGCCATCCAGCCATCTCGTCCTCTGTTGTCCCCTTCTCCAGCCCTCAATCTTTCCCAGCATTAGGGTCTTTTCCAATGAGTCAGCTCTTCACATCAGGTAGCCAAAGTATTGGAGTTTCAGCTTCAACATCAGTCCTTCCAATGAACACCCAGGACTGATCTCCTTTAGGATGGACTGGTTGGATCTCCTTGCAGTCCAAGGGACTCTCAAGAGTCTTCTCCAACACCACAGTTCAAAAGCATCAATTCTTCTGCTCTCAGCTTTCTTTATGGTCTAACTCTCACATCCATACATGACTACTGGAAAAACCATAGCCTTGACTAGACAGACCTTTGTTGGCAAAATAATGTCTCTGCTTTTAAATATGCTGTCTAGGTTGGTCATAACTTTCCTTCCAAGGAGTAAGCGTCTTTTAATTTCATGGCTGCAGTCACCATCTGCAGTGATTTTGGATCCCCGAAAAATAAAGTCAGCCACTGTTTCCACTGTTTCCCCATCTATCTGCCATGAAGTGATGGGACCGGATCCCATGGTCTTAGTTTTCTGAATGTTGAGCTTTAAGCCAACTTTTTCACTCTCCACTTTCACTTTCATCAAGAGGCTCTTTACTTCTTCGCTTTCTCCCATAAGGGTGGTGTCATCTGCATATCTGAGGTTATTGATATTTCTCCCGACAATCTTGATTCCAGCTTGTGCTTCCTCCAGCCCAGCATTTCTCATGATGTACTCTGCATATAAGTTAAATAAGCAGGGTGATAATATATAGCCTGACGTACTCCTTTTCCTATTTGGAACCAGTCTGTTGTTCCATGTCCAGTTCTAACTGTTGCTTCCTGACCTGCATACAGGTTTCTCAAGAGGCAGGTCAGGTGGTCTGGTATTCCCATCTCTTTCAGGATTTTCCACAGTTTATTGTGATCCACCCAGTCAAAGGCTTTGGTATAGTCAATAAAGCAGAAATAGATGTTTTTCTGGTACTCTCTTGCTTTTTCGATGATCCATCGGATGTTGGCAATTTGATCTCTGGTTCCTCTGCCTTTTCTAAAATCAGCTTGAACATCTGGAATTTCACGGTTCACGTATTACTGAAGCCTGGCTTGGAGAATTTTAAGCATTACTTTACTAGCGTGTGAGATGAGTGCAATTGTGCGGTAGTTTGAGCATTCTTTGGCATTGCCTTTCTTTGGGATTGGAATGAAAACTGACTTTTTCCAGTCCTGTGGCCACTGCTGAGTTCCAAATTTACTGGCATATTGAATGCATCACTTTCACAGCGTCATCTTTCAGGATTTGAAATAGTTCAACTGGAATTCCATCACCTCCACTAGCTTTGTTCGTAGTGATGCTTCCTAAGGCCCACTTGACTTCACATTCCAGGATGTCTGGCTCTAGGTGAGTGATCACACCATCGTGATTGTCTGGGTCGTGAAGAACTTTTTTGTACAATTCTTCTCTGTATTCTTGCCGCGTCTTCTTAATATCTTCTGCTTCTGTTAGGTCCCTACCATTTCTGTCCTTTATTGAGCCCATCTTTGCATGAAGTATCCCCTTCATATCTCTAATTTGCTTGAAAAGTTCTCTAGTCTTTCCCATTCTATTGTTTTCCTCTATTTCTTTGCATTGAGGAAGGCTTTCTTATCTCTCCTTGCCATTCTTTGGAACTCTGCGTTCAAATGGGTATATCTTTCCTTTTCTCCTTTGCTTTTCGCTTCCCGTCTTTTCACAGCTATTTGTAAGGTCTCCTCAGACATCCATTTTGCTTTTTTGCATTTCTTTTTCTTGGGGATGGTCTTGATTCCTGTCTCCTGTACAATGTCACGAACCTCCATCTATAGTTCATCAGGTATTCTGTCTATCAGATCTAGTCCTTTAAATCTGTTTCTCACTTCTACTGTATAGTCATACGGGATTTGATTTGGGTCATACCTGAATGGTCTAGTGATTTTCTCCACTTTCTTCAATTTCAGTCTGAATTTGGCAATAAGGAGTTCATGAGCCGTTGCTAATCAAAGGAGGAACAGCAGTGAAACCACCTGAGGCAATATTAAAGGACCAGAGAGGCTCATCAAGATTAGGAGGCTAGGTCACCTAAGACCCTGCACAGATCATAATCTTGTCAGCAACCCCACCCTTCTGACACTTTGCAGAAGAAAGAATAGACTATTACTGCCTGTCTACATAACCTTTCCATACTCACCAGGGAGAGGGAGCACAGTTCTTGACGCACTAGCCTACTGTGTTCCCCCTTTGCCTGGCAAAGTAATAAAGCCACTCTTTCCTTCTCCATAACTGTCTCCGTGTTTCTGTTTGGCAGTGGTGCACAGACAGCCAAGATTTTGGTAACAGAAGTATAATTATGGGGCCAAAGGGATACAGAATTTTAAGACTTTCAACATACATTGCCATATTCCCCTCCAGAAAAGATTTTATCAGTATAAGTTATTTTGCTATACCCTTGTACCTTTTTCATGAATGTTTGCTTGTTTGATAGCTAGAAATATTTTCTTATTAATTTATAATTTCTTATTTAATTTTATTAGAAGAATGAATGTTTTCAACCATGCATTTTTTTCTGTGATATAAACCTGGTTATCTTCTTAACCCATTTTTCTATTTCTTTGTGTGTCTGTTCTTTCATACTCCTCATATATTAAGGATTTTAATCCAAATGTAATTTAAAATTCACTATTTTTTCAGTTTGGAAATAATTAAGGAAATGCAAATGAAACACCAGTGGAGTACTTTTGTACCCTCACTAGTAATTTCACTAGTAAAATTGCTTTTTAATATGCTAACAAATTTGTGGTGAGACGGAACTCATGGCCATTGTTTGGGGCATTATAAACTGTCCAGTTCTTTTGCACACAGTGAGATAATATTAAGAGCTATAACAATGTATGTCATCTTTGACCCAATAATTGCATACCTGGGCATTTATCACAAGAAAATAATTGAAAAGTAATGGAAAATAATTGAAAATTAAATTCCTCAAATTATTTATTGTAGCAATGGCTGTAATAGTGATAAGTTAGAAACAAATGAGTGAAGTAGAGAGTAATGGTGAACTAAATTAGATTCATCATGAAAATATTAAGTTTGCATTAAAAATGATTAGGAAGTTATAGGTTGACATAAAAGAGAGTAGCCTTACATAGATTAAAGCAAAATACACAGTTATATCAATTTTATGGTTACAGCTGTGTAAAAATACACATTAAAAGCAAAGCCCTAAAATACAGTGGTTTGGTTTTTATGTCACTAAGCATGTATGTATAGAGTTTCCAGTGTTTAATTTAGTTCGTTGAATAAGTACTCTTGTGCCCATCTCATAGCAACACTGTAAGAAAGGGATTGATGTTATTCTCATTTGATAGATAAGGAAGCAATTATCACTGGACATACAAAGAAATGTATTTTTTTGTTAGAGATGTTTTCAACTATATACAGAAACATAAAGAATATATCATGTAGCTTCAACCATTTCAAGTTGCAGAGTATGGTTTTAACCCAAATCTATCTTACTGTAAAACCCATGCTTTTAATTATTACAGTCCTGTGCTACCTCTTCATTTTGTCATTTGATACTTTTGAGTAGCTTTATAATGCTTGTATTTGTGGTAAAATGGACATGGAAAGGCATTATAACAGTGAGTTTATAAGTTGGTGGTAAGAAGGAGAAAGTACTCCCTTTTAAATGCATATATTTTGTAACAAGCATTTCTAGTTGCGATGTTCTACACAGACAAACTTACTGATACGGTTCATCCTGTTTTATAAATCTTTGACCCATTCATTAGACTCTGACCACTCTAAAGATAAAGGACTATGGTTGCATTGGTCTTTCTGACTGAAATGGCCTTCTGCCGATTGAGAAACTGTGTAATTATTAACTATGGTAATGGATATGTACTTGCAAGTTTCATCTGGTATCTTAATGAGCTTTAACCCTCGGTGTCCACCCAAGCATTATCCAAGAATCATTGAAATGTATCAGTGTTCACAACTTAACTCTTCAGTCCATGTATATTTGCTCTGAGAAATATTTTGTTTCCCTCTACCCTCACTACATCCCATCCCCCTGTTCACAGACTCCAACTCCTATAAATCAGAGGAGTTAGTAGCTATAGTCTTAGCTGTAAAGACTTATTTCTTTGAAAAAAAAAATTACTCTTTTGCATTAATAGGACCATACTTTGCAGTCAGTTTTTTTTTTTTTTTGATGGGGGAAGTAGGGGTCCCACACATACATATATTTAGACAAACAAGCGAAGACATACTAAATAATTGTTATGTACAAATAACCTTGTGTTTTATAGAGTTTTCATCTGTTTTGGACCTGTTTTGTACCGAGAGGTCTTGTCTGAACTCTCAAGACTGCTTTGTGTCACCGCTGTGTGCCTCAGTGACTTCCCCTGCCTAGAGGGCAAGAAGGGCTCGGAATCTGGGAATCTGCAGCCTCTGGGCTCATAACCTTCAACCCTACCAAACTTGAATCCATGGACTGTGTAATCCAGTCTGGATACAGAGTCATTTAGTAAGATTTTCCTTTCAAGAAAGAGACTAAATAGAACATTGCTTTCTTTTTTTAAATGGAAGTATAGTTGATGTACAATCTATTTGTTTCATGTGTAGAACATAGCAATTCATAATTTTTAAAGATTATATTCCATTTATAGTCATTAAAAAATACTGGCTGTATTCCCTGTGTTATATCCTTGTAGCTTATTTATTTTATTTTATACTGTTATCTTGCCCTCTCCCTTCCCACTCGCTACAGGTAACCACTAGTTTGTTCTCTGTATCTGTTGAGTCTGTTTCTTTTTTGTTACATTCATTAGTATGTTTAGTTTTTAGATTCCCATATAAGTTACATCAAATAATATTTGTCTTTCTCTGACTTCACTTAGCGTAATATCCTCCAGGTCCATCATATTGTTTCAAATAGCAAACTTTTTAAAAATGGCTGAGTAGTATCCTATTGTGTATATAATATATACCATATCTTCTTTATACATTCATGTGTTGATGGACACTAAGGTTGCTTCCATATCTTGGCTATAGTAAATAATGCTGCTTTGAGCATTGGGGTGCAAGTATCTTTTTGAATTATTTTTATGTTTTTTAGGTATATATCCAGGAGTGGATGGAGAAGGCGATGGCAACCCACTCCAGTACTCTTGCCTGGAAAATCCCATGGATGGAGGAGCCTTGTAGGCTGCAGTCCATGGGGTCGAAAAGAGTCAGACACGACTGAGCGACTTCACTTTTCACTTTCATGCATTGGAGAAGGAAATGGCAATCCACTCCAGTGTTCTTGCCTGGAGAATCCCGAGGATGAGGGACCTTGGTGGGCTGCCGTCTATGGGGTTGCACAGAGTCGGACACGACTGAAGCGACTTAGCAGCAGCAGCAGCCAGGAGTGGAACTGCTGGGTCATGTGGTTGTTCTCTTTTTAGGTTTCTGAGAAACCTCCATAAGAACATTGCTTTTTTTTTTTTTAATCTACTATGGTTGTGTCAGATATCATGATACTTGAAATATAAGTCTGATGTTAGGGAGAATGGTTGGTTCAATATAGACGGGTAAAGCATGATTGGAGATTTAGTAGTAAAATGAATGCAGTTGGCTGGAATTCTGTAGTGTTGTAGGGAATGAAAAGATGAGATGGCCCAAGGAAAAAGAGAGAGAAAGAAAAATCAAAGAGATAGAGGAATTATTTAGGAAAGAGTAGTGTTCTAGAAATTAAGGAAAGACTTTCACAATTGGAGTGGTGAAGTACTGTGAATACTTAATTGACAATTTGTACTTCACTGTTGTCTTAACAGAGATAGGAAATAGAAGTCAGATTGCAGGACATTTAGGAGAAAATGTTAAGTGAGGACCTAGAAGCAGTGAGTGCCTTACACCCTTTAAACATTTGGGAGATTATATATAGCATGTCTGTCCCTTGAATAACACAGCTAAGGCTGCTTTACTGGCTCCTGTCTTGGGGTGGGGAGAAGGGATGTCTTGGGACTATATTGTACTACTTTTTTAATGAATATTATTTAAATTTGGTTTCAAAATTTTGTCACTAACCATAGTCCAGTGAGTCTATGAAAAATGCAGGTAATGGACAGTCCTACTTTGGTTGAGTTGCCCCAGGCTTCTCCCTCTTAGGGACACCCTGCATGTATTTCTGTGATAGTTCAGTATCTCAATTTTACAATTGTCAATTTAGCTCTCTCATTAAAATATAAGCTCCTTACAGCTCTTTGTTGTTGTTGAATTCCCAGTACTTAGCATGATGCCTGACACATACTCCTATTTGTTAAGTGAATAAATGAATAAATCAATAGTTTTCTTTTTTTTTTTTTAAGCAGAAAAGTATTCTAATTTGATGATCTCACAGAGTAAAAAAAATAGAATGTTTTAGGAAAGAGGAATTGATAACCAATTTCAAATGGCAGTAAGATGAGGGTTAAAAACTGATCTTTGGATTTGGCCATTAGGGGTCATTGGTTTCCATAGTAAAAAGTGTTACACAAAATGATTGAAGTAAGAGCCATATTTAAGTGGATTGAAGAATAAATGGGAAGTGGGAACAAAGAAATAATATGGAAGCTTGTTTTTTTATTTTGTTTTTTTTAATTTATTTATTCTTAATTGAAGGATAATTGCTTTACAGAATTTTGTTGTTTTCTGTCAAACCTCAACATGAATCAGCCATAGATATAATTAGTTGAAGCTAAAGGGAAGAAACTGTTGGAGACAAACCCAAAGATTCAAGAGAGGGAAGTTCGTTAGCATAGTAATTTTATGTATTTGATTTGAAGATATCTAAGTGTTTCTACACAGAATTATACAAAAAAGATCTTCATGACCCAGATAATCACAATGGTATGATCACTCACCTAGAGCCAGACATCCTGGAATGCGAAGTCAAGCGGGCCTTAGGAAGCATCACTACGGACAAAGCTAGTGGAGGTGATGGAATTCCAGTTGAGCTATTTCTAATCCTAAAAGATGATGCTGTGGAAGTGCTGCACTCAATTTATCAGCAAATTTGGAAAACTCAGCAGTGGCCACAGGACTGGAAAAGGTCAGTTTTCATTCCAATCCCAAAGAAAGGCAATGCCAAAGAATGCTCAAACTACCACACAATTGCACTCATCTCACACACTAGCAAAGTAATTGTCAAAATTCTCCAAACCAGGCTTCAATAGTACATGAACCGTGAACTTCCAGATGTTTAAACTGGATTTAGAAAAGGGAGAGGAACCAGAGGTCAGATTGCGAACATCCACTGATCATCGAAAAAGCAAGAGAGTTCCAGAAAAACATCTACTTCTGCTTTATTGACTATGCTAAAGCCTTTGACTGTGTGGATGACAACAAACTGTGGAAAATTCTGAAAGAGATGGGAATACCAGACCACCTGACCTGCCTTCTGAGAAATCTGTATGCAGGTCAAAAAGCAACAGTTAGAACTAGACATGGAACAACAGACTGGTTCCAAATCGGGAAAGGAGTACCTCAAGGCTGTATATTGTCACCCTGCTTATTTAATTTACACGCAGAGTACATCATGAGAAATGCTGGGCTGGATGAAGCACAAGCTGGAATTAAGATTGCCAGGAGAAATATCAATAACCTCAGATATGCAGGTGATACCACCATTACGGCAGAAAGCGAAGAACTAAAGAGCATCTTGATGAAAGTGAAAAAGGAGAGTGAAAAAGTTGGCTTAAAGCTCAACATTCAGAAAACTAAGATCATGGCATCTGGTCCCGTCACTTCTTGGCAAATAGATGGGGAAACAATGGAAACAGTGAGAGACTTTATTTTGGGGGGCTCTAAAATCACTGCAGATGGTGACTGCAGCCATGAAATTAAAAGATGCTTGCTCCTTGGAAGAAAAGTTATGACCAACCTGGACAGCATATTAAAAAGCAGCGATGTTATTTTGCCAACAAAGGTATGTCTAGTCAAAGCTATGATTTTTCCAGTAGTCATGTATGGATGTGAGAGTTGGACTATAAAGAAAACTGAGTGCCAAAGAATGGATGCTTTTGAATGTGGTGTTGGAGAAGACTCTTGAGAGTCCCTTGGACTGCAAGGAGATCCAACCAGTCCATCCTAAAGGAAATCAGTCCTGAATATTCATTGGAAGGACTGCTGCTGAAGCTGAAACTCCAATACTTTGGCCACCTAATGCGAATAGATGACTCATTTGGAAAGACCCTGATGCTGGGAAAGATTGAAGGTGGGAGGAGAAGGGGACAACAGAGGATAAGATGGTTGGATGGCATCACTGACTCAATGGACGTGAATTTGAGTAAACTCCGGGAGTTGGTGATGGACAGGGAGGCCTGGCGTGCTGCAGTCCATGGGGTCGCAAAGAGTCGGACATGACTGAGCGACTGAAGTAAACTGAATTGAAGTATTTCTACCTACTTTCCTGGATAATATATTCCTCCCTCTTCCACTTGGTTTTGATGTCAGTTATCTTTTGAGAGTGTTTTTTGCTGTGCTATTTGGAGCCCTCTAGTGACCAATTTAGTAATGATATATAAATTTTAAAAAAGTGTAGTGTTAGTCACTCAGTCATGTTTGACTGTTTGGGACCTGTAGCCTGCCAGTCTCCTCTGTCCATGGGATTTTCTGGACAAGAATATAGAAGTGGATTGCCATTTCCTTATCGAGGGGGTCCTCCCATCCCAAGGATCAAACCCAGGTCTCCCACATTACAGCAGGTTCTTTACTGTCTGAACCACCAGGGAAGCCCAATATATAAATAGTAAACCATCAATTAGATCTAATATATCAATTATTTTTTCTGCAGATTATTTTTTCTCTGAGAATTAGATGAGGTCGGTATACGTGGTTATAGTACTTAATGATACTTAGCCCTCTTTGTTTTGTTATGGTCAACACACCTAAACTTACTATAATTTTGTTTCCTTAGTAATAATTCACTATTATAAGACTGTTTGAAAACAGCAATATATCTTTGTTTTAACTGATAATAAGTTAAAAGTTGCCATCTTTGTTGTCAATGCTTATTCAGCAATATTAGATTTAGGTCCATTGTTGTATTGGAACATCATGTCCGGTTTGAAGATTGTGAAAGAAAAGCGTGAATTACCAAACAAAAAGATTTGTTATAAAAATAATAACCATTCATCATTCATCACAATAAATCTTTTAAAATATAGAAGTCTTTGAAAAATCATCTTTAATCTTGCTTCTCAGTCTTTCTTTCTAGGGTTTTTCTTAAATGTTATAAAATATTTCTGAACAATATAAGAAATATATTTACCCAGTTAAGACAATCAGCACAGTTAGTACAGTTGATGCCCTTTATGTGTACTTTACGTATCACATCCCCATTCCTCTTTCCTGAAGGTAACCACAATCCTGGATTTTGTGTTTTAATCTCAGACATATTTTAAAACTCAACATGTTGATATCATAAGTTGTCTATTCTTCAGATTCCTTCTTTCATTTAAAATTATGTTTGTAAGATGTATCCATGTTGATATGTAACTTGTGTTCATTTATTTTTCTGCCATATAGTAGTCATTCTCTGAATATCCCATGACTTATCTCCTCTTCATGGGTTTTTACGTTCTTAATTTTTTTTTTATAAAGTCCCCCGTGATCATTCTTGCACACATATTCTTGTGTAGATATGTGCAAGAGTTCTCCAGAGCAGAAAATTGGAAGTGGAATTATTTGGTTGAATGGTATAAGCATCCTCACCTTTACCAGATTGTTTGTCAGAGCTGTGTAAGAGTTCCCCAACCTTGGTTATTATTAGACTGCTTAAATCTTTTCTAGGTTTGAAAAAATATTTCTTAAAAACAGCAACAAAAAGAAGGCTTGTATTATAGGATATTTAAAAGATGTACAAAAGTAGAGTGATCAGAGAAGTATTCCATCAACCTGCCTGGACATATGGCCCATCTTGTTTAATCTGTAACCTCGTCCCCTCTCCCCTCCTAGTGTTCTAAAGAAATTAAGAAATGTCACACCATTTTACACGCAAACACTCATTTTGCATCTCCGGCACATAGCCTTTCATATATAGCCTCAATAATATGATCCCACTAAAAAAACCCAGTAACCCCTTAATGTTATAAAATACCAAAGTTTCAGTTTTTCCAGTTGCCTTATATTTTTACACTTGTGTCTTCAGATCAAAATCTAAATAAGATCCACACTTTGTAATTGGTTTCAATCTACAGATTCCCTCCACTGTCCCTCACAACATCTGCCTGGTGATTTTAGTAGCCATTAATGGCTATTGCCTAGAAAATCCACTAACTCATTAGGAGTTGTGAAATGGTGCTAGTCTATCATTCTTTTGGTTGTTGTTTATTAGCAGAAGATCACTGTAAAGAGAGATTTCCTCTCATCATATATTTGGCCATCTTGAGATTCTCTTAGTAAAGAAAAACAGGGTAAAATGTTTTCCTTTTATTCACCAACTTTTCAAACAGTCACGGTATCCTCTGAAGGTGATCACTGAATGAGTTTGTTCTAGTTATTTTTATGAGTTCATGGACTTAAGCATGTCAGATTTGTTCCAATCCGTCCTGGTGGTCATTCTGACTGATGCTCAGATTGCCCAGTTTTGGCAATGGGAGCCTCTTTAAATTGGCTCCTCAGTTCTTTTGATGGAGTCCTGCTAATCTTCAATTGTTCTCTTGTGTAATGAGATGTTTCAGGTTCATCTTGTATATTTCCTGCCCGAAATCTAGAATCAGCCGTTTCTCTAAGGAGACTTGGTGTTGCAGCCACCCTCTGCTTATCACATACCAAAATTCCAGTCTCAGAAGGAAAGAAAGTGTTTATTAGATAGTTTAGGCCCAGTGAGCCATTCTTGTCAAGGAATAGTGGGAACCCTCTTGAAATCAAAATGCACAAATGCCTGCCAAGGGCCCACATTACAAGCAGGGCTTTTTAAGGATGGTAGCAGGCTTGGTGTATTAACTCTTTTCTGCATAGGTGCCTATTAGGGATACCACATCCTCCTGATTCTCATCCCACCTCACACTACCTCACCATACGCTCCTTCTCAGTCTCCTTCGCTAGCTTTTCCTCATCTCCTCAACTTTTTCTCAAGGGCCCAGTGCTTGTATCTCAAGTAGAATGTTGATAAGAATGTTGGATAAGGAGTCAGGAATTCAGAAGAGAGACTGTGATGGAGATAAACATCTGGTGTCATTAGTCATTAGTGATGGAGATACACATCTGGTAGTCATTAGTCATTATATCAGATATACATCTGGTAGTTATTAGTGATGGAGATATACATCTGTTAGTCATTAGAAGGTATTCAGATCCTGAGACTGAAGGAAAATTACCTAGGGAGTGAGTCCAGAGAGAGATCCAAGTACTGGGCCCTTGAGCAAGAAGTTGAGGAGATGAGGAGAAAGTAGTGAAGGAGACTTAGAAGGAGTGTATGGTGAGGTAATGTGAGGTGGGATGAGAATCAAGAGCATGTGGTATTCCTAAGGCCAGATAAAAAGAAGAAAGGGGGTGATCAGTGCTGACAGTCTAAGTTGAAAATGGGGAGTGACTGATTCCAATATGGAGGTTATTGGAGACCTTGAAATATGCTGTTTCAGTGGAGTGTTTTGGACCAATGCTTGATAGGAGTGGGTTTAAGAGAGAATGGGGTAAGAGGGAATATAGACAGTTCTTTGAAGGAATTTTGCTGTAGAGGGGAGTAGAAAAGCGGTACAATAATTGGAGGAGTAGAGGAGCTGAGGATTAACAGCATAAGGAATAGTCACAACATATTTGCATGTTGATAGAGATGCTCCAGTAAAGAAAGAAAAATCAAGATGTAGGAGAGAAATGGAGAATTGCTGAAGCCTGGGTAGGAAAGAGGTTATAAGATCTAATGTCTAAGTGAGGAAGAGATGGCCTTAGAAGCACAAACAGTTTATTCATAGTAATAAAGTGGGCAAAGTATATGGGTACGATAGAGGTCAGTAGGTATGTTGCTGACAACTTGTCAATGACCATCAGCTGCACTTGAGGACGGGGGAGGAGATGCTGAGCTTTAAAGAGTATAAAAGAGTTATCTTGGAAAATGAATGGACAGGGAAAGATAAGATTTCTGGGTACCACCTTGAGGTTAGGAGTAATGATCTTAAAGTGAGACTAGTTTTCTTTGGGTACAGTTGTAGAGTAGGTGTGATTGAGCCAGGGTTTGAGTTTAGCAGGAGAGGAGAGTAGCAGAATTACAGAAGTATGGTAGGGGGTGATTATAATGACCCTGGAATCTAAGCATTTTAAGGAGGGAAGTGGAGAATGAGGCTATAAAAATGAGTTGTATTCAACATAGATCCCACGTGGTCCAAGAGTTGTTGTAGTTGTCCATTCAGAGGGGGTAAGTCAAAGATAGGAGGAAGTAGTCAGCGAGTTGAAAGCTTAAATTGAAATTAAGGAAATGTATAGTGAGGTCGCTTAGTCGTGTCCAACTTTTTGCGACCCCATGGACTGTAGCCTACCAGGCTCCTCCATCCATGGGATTTTCCAGGCAAGAGTACTGGAGTGGATTGCCATTTCCTTCTCTAGGGGATCTTTCCAACCCAGGGATCGAACCCGGGTCTCCTGCATTGCAGGTAGACGCTTTACGGTCTGAGCCACTGTGGCGCTTTTAAGGAAATGTATAGTTATTGTTAATGGTAGGGCATATGATTCTGAGAATGCATAACTGAGGTAGGGTTGAGAATAAAATCAGTAGAGGAGAAGAGGACAAGGAACCAAGAGGCCAGGGTATTAGCAGGAACACCCACACTGATAGTGAAATCACAAGAATTATAATCAGATAGGTTATTAGATTAGGAAGAGGTGACCATGAGCAAATCAAGGAATGATGAGAGTGACTGGGGACTGTAGCTGTGATTTCCTGTGTACTGCCATACTTCCATATAGTCTTTTCATGATTTGAAAGCTTCTTACCTTTTTACTGGACTTCCCTGGTGGCTCAGAGGTTAAAGTGTCTGCTTCCAATGCGGGAGACCTGGGTTCGATCCCTGGGTCGGGAAGATCCCCTGGAGAAGGAAATGGCAAACCACTCCAGTATTCTTGCCTGGAGAATCCCATGGACGGAGGAGCCTGGTAGGCTACAGTCCACGGGGTCACAAAGAGTCGGACACGACTGAGCGACTTCCCTTTCCCTTTCCTTTCCTACCTTTTTACAAAGAACCCTGTACTCTGATCGGAAGTCCTCAGTTATACCACAGTCTTTCATAACCCTGCCTTTTACAGCTGCTTATGCTTACAGCCATAGTACTTGCCTTCCATAGGAGTATTGTTCCCCATTGGACTATTGTTTCCTATTTCTAGCTTACAGTATGTATTACATTATTTTTAAACTGCTAGTTTACATTCACTGTTTTTTTCTCCTTTTTGTTTTTTTAAAACCAGACTGACAGTTCCCTTAGGCCAAGGACCTTATCTGTCTTTTTGTCCCTATAGCACTATAAAATATTTATCATTGGTGTTTTTCTTTCTGGCTTACTTCACTCTGTATAAACCCATGGCTGATTCATGTCAATGTATGGCAAAAACCACTACAATATTGTAAAGTAATTAGCCCCCAACTAAAATAAATAAATTTAAAAAAAAAGAAAAAAAAGAAAAAGTGAAATATTTATCAGCAAATTCTAGGAATAGATCTATTTAATAGATACTTTTGGAAAGTCAGTTACTATCAAGTCAGTAGTGGTATGATTCTCTATTTTTATCTCACCAAATATGATGCTTACTTAGATTTACTTATATCAGGTGCCCACAGTTAATGAAAAAATATTTAACTTATAATGAGTTTATTTTGTCTGTATATTACAAAATGGCTCTTCTTAATCTCTTTGCATTTTAGAGAAGATTAGAAATACAGAAGCAGGGCTTCCCTGCTGGCTCAATAGTGAGGAATCAGCCTGCCAACGCAGGAGACACAGGTTCAATCCCTGATCCAGGAAGATCCCATGTGCCACAGAGCAACTAAACCTGTGTCCCACAACTTCTGAGCCCATGCTCCGAAACAAGAGAAACCACCACAATGAGAAGCCTGCAGACCATAACTAGAGAGTAGTTTGGGGCTATTATAAGTTAATTTCAATATATAAAAATTTCTGACAAATGCTTATTTTAGATTTTTCTTTTTCTTTTTTTTTTTTTCAGAAACTATGAGTAGAGGATCTCAAGTTCACATTTTTTGGGGTGCTCCAGTGAGTCCACTGGAAATGACAGTCTCACAGGAACCAACTTCTTTAGCGTCCACTGCTGAGACCTGGAAAGAAATTCAAGTATTGTACAATCACCATTCCTTATACCTGAAGGATAAAAAATGCAGGCACAAAAATCTCAAGGACTGTCAGGCCCTGGAACCTCTGGGCCTTCCAGGTCTTCCTCATGGTCATTTTCCAGCAAACTCTATGAACAGATCTGTTCACATGAAAGATGACACCACACATTGCATTTCTGAAACACAAGCTGTAAAGTCCCAGAAGAGTTACCTCTTGGGAATGAGTGATAGAACCAACTCCAGTGAGCAAGTATGTGGATTTAAGGGAGGAATTCAGCATTTTACTGAAGAAGACAAGTATCAAAAGCTTTCCAGTGAACTTAAGAAAACCACAGAAGAACAGCATGATCAATCAAACATATGTGGTCAGAACATTCCAAAAAATTCCTTTCATTTAGATCATAAGTGTGCAGCTATATTGGATGTGGTCTGTGGTACTGAACAGACTAACACACCAGAAGCTATCAAAATAAACTGTGTACCAACAGAGCATCATGAAATACAGAACCAGTGTCTGGAGTTCTTTCCCTCTAACACAGTAGACAAACCAAGGCCTGAAGGAGCAGTTGGGAAGGTGTCAGGTCTTAAAATATCCACTGATACTGAATTTCTTAGTATAATGACCTCCAGCCAGGTTGCTTTTTTAGCTCAAAGGAAATATAAAGGGCAGAATTCTATAAATAAAGGGACCATAAACATGGAGATTGAACCAGAGGCAAGTTATGGGGAAATCAGAATAACTGAGGATAATTTGATTCAGTCCAAAGATGATTCTGCAGAAAGATATGAGGATGGACAGAACCAAGCCTGTTCCCTTGAACTTTTTAGTCCTGTTTGTCCTGAAACAAAAAGCCACACTCTCTTAAACACTGATAAAGACCTTGAAGAAAACATAGGATCTCAAGAACTTTTCAATTTTGATGATAAATTTCAACCAAATGAGATATGCATTGAGTCATGTAACTCAGGAATACTGTGTTCTCAACTAAGTACCTTCCACAAAAGTTCTGGTAAGAGAAGTTGGACCTCTGAAGATAAATCAGGCCATCCTCAGGCTCCATCTGAAGTCCCCCATGTAGCTAAGAAAATTAAGTTGTTTTCTAATGAGAGAGATCATACTGTAACAGTGGACCAGAGGAACATGTCTGGATTTAAGGGCATTAAAAAAACCTCATTAATAAAAAACTGTGATTCTGAACGTCAGAAATACAATTGCTTAGTCATGGTGTTATCTCCATGTCACATGAAAGAAATAAATATAAAATCTGGACCAAATTCTGGCTCTAAAGTGCCTTTAGCAACAATTGTGGTAACTGACCAATCAGAAATTAAGAAGAAGGTGTTTTTGTGGAGGACTGCAGCATTCTGGGCACTTACTGTGTTTCTTGGAGATATAATTTTACTCACAGGTAAGGTCATCATGGTAAATATCTTTTTATTTTACAAAGCTGTTGTCTTTCTCCCCCTTCCACTTTAAGCCTTTAAGGATTCGTTCCTTACTATTTGCTACTTAGGGTTCCAGCATGATTGAGTCCCTTATGGCATCTGTGTTGGTCTCCTCATCCCTGCATTGCCATTTCCGGGTGTTTATCTGTCCTTCTTTGTTCTGTCCCTCCTTCCCACTGTCCCTCCTGTCCCTCCTTCACTTTGAGAAGTCTTCTCTGGTTTCTCCTCCTTTCATTCACTATGCTAGTATTCATGTTGTGTCTCATCAGGCTCTTTCTTTGTTTTCTTACGATTTTATTTATGTATGTCTTATTTGTAACCCTTTCCTTTAGCTGTGTTAACAGGACATTTCTACTATTCCATCCCTAGTAAAGCTGTGCACACTGTATTCTTACTGAGGGAACATGGAATTTCTATTGCATTTTTAAATTATTAAAATTACCAAAGACCCTTGAACTGCACGGGCCCCTTTTAATGTGGATGTTTTTCAGTAGTGAACACTACAATACTCCACCATTCCTGGTTGGTTGAATCCATCGGATGTAGAAGAGCAAGAGATTCAGAGGGCTGACTAAAGTAATAGACAGATTAACCCCATGTTATCCAGGGGTCACTACTGATCACATTTGGAAATATGGAAAGGAGAAACTCCTGGTATTATACCAACCTCATATAACTGCCAGTGGAGTGTTGGAGTATTGCCTTCCAGTTATCTTGCCTGTGCTCCTCAATCATGTCTGCATATGGATGATAACGGACATTCATTGGGAACTTAGTGCCTGTTTTAGATGTTACATATCTTTCAACCCATTATATAACAATTGTATGAGGAGAACACTGATTATCTTCCCCATTTTTCAGGTTGAAAATATAGACCCAGGGAAGTGAAGTAACTTACCCACTGTCAGCCAGCTAGGAGGTGGCAAAGCAGGGCTTCACCCAGACTCAAGAATCCCTACTCTTAATATATAGTTGTAATCATGAAAAATTATTTGTATCCTGCTTTTTCACCTGAAAAACAAAACCTAACTGTTTGTTATATGTCCTATATTGATTTAAAAATAAACACATAGTGTATTAGGGCAGAGATACCAGTCATCTTAAGAATGAGTCCCACACCAGCACAAAGGTGATTAAGCTTTATAACATATGTAAAGAAAGAATGTGATAGAGAAGAGGTGTGGGTCAGCTTTAAAAGCTTAGAAAGAGAAAATATCAAGGAAATGATTGGTAATTCCTACTAGATGGTTTGCTGAGGGAGTGAGAACCTTAGCTAATATACTTTGGTATTTGTGTAACATTATCAGGTACAGTCCCTACTGAAGAGTTGAACACAGGTTTTTATCAGCTTTGCGTAGTCTCATCCCACTGGCGGTATCTTCTTTGTTGGAAGCTCAAGTCATCCAACTTGCTCTTTTCTGATTCAGTGCTTGCCGAGCAGCCCTTTGCTTATGACGAGTGGCTTCCAAGATGTAAAACTACCTACAAGGTGAGAGCAGGCTGCAAGTGTTTCTTTGGCAATTTTGTATATTTAAACAAAAAGGTTGTGTTCTTTTTTTGTTTGTTTGTTTGTCTAATTAACTGATTTGAATACAAGCTTATGTTACAGAGCTGAAATCTATTTTTGGAGTGCTGAAAAAAAATGAGGTTCCCAAGACTGTAAAGAGTAGGTTAGACCCTGGACCATGATTACTTTATCAAGGCATTGCTGTCACTGTATGAGCCTCCCAGGAGGCCTTTTCCTAGCAGATAGAAACTCAACCCAACTACCTCTCTTTTTTCCTAGTGTCCATACAGTTGTTAACAAGTAGGTAACATTCTGTGAAGTGACTTTACCAAAGTTTACTTAACCATTTTCGTATTATAGAATATTTAGATTATTTCTATGGGCACCAGTTTTTTTAAAATGGGTTTTTGTTTGTTTGTTTGTTTCTGTTTTACTTTATTTCCTTAGTTAAAAAAAGTAGTTTACAGATATCTAGTTTTTTTTATTTGTGTGGAATAGATGAAAACTTTGTGGAAAGAGAAATTTGTACTTTTCTGTTTTCTTAGTTAGGTAGTGAGATCACATTTACAGAGAAATTTATGAGTGAAATCCCACTTTAATTAATAGCATCCAATTGCAGATGATTAAATCTCTGTGTTGGATATCTCATACTACCTGCTGATATCCACCCAAAACTGAACAATTCTGTGTAACAGATGGACTCCAGATCACATTCCATTCAGTAATGGATATTTTTCTACTATACTTTAGCAATAGAGTGAAAAGATGCTCTAAATATGGTCTATATAGTCTCTAAGGAGACTAGTGACTAGAATTAAAAGAGAAGACGACCTGGGACTTAACTGGGAAACCAGTATATAAAGAACAAATAGAAAACTGTATCAGTGAATGGACCAAGAAAGGCAGGGCAAGGGCTGAATTCTTAACTCCTCTCCATCCTGTTACCAGTGATTAACATTTTACCAGTCTGAACGTAGGTTTTACAAAATGGTTTTCTGAACGTTCTCCTTGAAATTTCTTATTTGTTCCTTTCTGAAGAGCAGGCATCCTGAATGTCAGATCTTGAAAAGCCTTGAATGCTGTACTGGTTGTTCCTAGCCAGGCCGTGGGAAGCCACTGAGAGTTTTTTTAATCAAGTCAGTAGATCACATTAATGTTCTGGATAAATCATTCATTAGCATCATGGGACATGAATTGGAGATAGGAAGGGGACCTGCTTGGAGAGAGAAGAGTGTTTGATGCAAAACAGTAGCCGGGAAAGGGCTGCGGGCAGATTCAAGAAGTGGAGTCAACAGTTGGGTTGGAGACAAAGATGGGAAAGGAGAGGCAGAAGTTCAGGATGATGTCATGTTTTAATTGACCTGGCTAGCAGCGTAGTGCCAACAAATGAGATGGGGCATACAAGAAGAAAAGCAGATTTGAGCAAGGCTGAGTTTGGGGAGCTAATAGAATATCCAGTCAGGAATGTCAATTAGGCAGTTGTGGATAAATGGGTAAATGGGTTTGAAGCTGAGGAGAGGATCTGGGATATAAATTTGGAACTAATTACTTGGAAATTATGCATCCTTGTTTTTCTTTGATTATTTTGCTGCCATTAGTATATCTTTATACCTCTAACATTTTATACGCTGATTATATCCTGCTTGGGATGGATCTGTGTCTTTAACTTAATTTTTGTTCTACTTAGAATTGTTTCTCCCAGTTGGTATGTTTAGTTCCACTAAATGTTTCTTCTCTTTCCATCTTAGATCATGCAGCTCTCTTTTTCCTGGGAAGTGTTCCTTACATCCAAAGTATTTCATTTTTAACATCTATAGAAGATAATTATCATTCAGTTTAGGGAAAACTAATCAAAGTTCTTTAAGAATGCCTTACATTATATTTATATATGGCTTATAGCAGAGGAAATAAAGGCATACTATAAGGCAATGGCACCCCACTCCAGTACTCTTGCCTGGAAAATCCCATGGACGGAGGAGCCTGGTAGGCTGCAGTCCATGGGGTCGCTAAGAGTCAGACATGACTGAGCGACTTCACTTTCACTTTTCCCTTTCATGCACTGGAGAAGGAAATGGCAACCCACTCCAGTGTTCTTGCCTGAAGAATCCCAGGGACGGGGGAGCCTGGTGGGCTGCCATCTATGGGGTCGCACAGAGTCAGACCCGACTGAAGCGACTTACCAGCAGCAAATATGTTTTACTCTTCTAGGAACTACTGCTTTGGAACCCTGCTTTGCTTCCTGACCCTAAATGATTTACTTTTAATTTGTCAGAAATATACATTATACCTTTGCCTTAAGTGAGCAAAACCATTAAAATTTTCTCTGTGGAGCAGAGCTTCCATATTGATATTATTTGAATATACAGAAGCAGTTTTGTTATTTTACCTACATACAGACATTCCTAGGTTCAGAGATCAAATTTGTTATTTTATCATTTTGTGCCTTTAGGGAGATCATTTACCCTATTTGGACTTCAATTACCTGGCATGTGAGAGGCATGCATGGTATTTTGCTATGATGAGTACATTAATCCCAGTGTGAGGGAATTTTTAGCGTGATCAGAACTTTTTTTCCCCCTTTCTAGATGTCACTATCCATGAGGATCATTGGATTGGTGAGACAGTACTGCAATCAACATTTACCAGTCAGTTATTAAATCTTGGGAGTTATTCATCTGTCCAGCCTAAAGAATGTAAGACACATTTTAAATTTAAATATAATAATTTCTTGGTATTTAAAGTATATACACATATTGAGAAAAAGTAGAGTTAAAACGGCAATGTTACAAAATGTTTTCTAAATGGTTAGCTGAAAGGTATTGGTTTATTTTCAGTAAGAATGAAAATAGAATTTATAAAAATCAACTTGTACAGTATAAATCATATTTATTTTAAGAAATATTGGGGTTCATGATTTGTTTTCTTTTTCTCAGAGTCAGTATAGTGATTCTTAATCTTTTAGGGAGTCATAGACATCTTTGAGAAGCTATGTGCCATTTCTTAAGAAAAATAGACTTAAGTAGGGAGATATAAAATTTTGCATATTATCCCAGATGATTCCATGGACCTCTGAAGTTCTTCCATGGAATTTCTGAGCCTCTGGAATTCTTGAGGTAATGAAAAGAGGAGGTTGTATGACAAATACATGTTTAGTTTTATAAGAAACTATTTTTCAGAGTGTCCGTACCACTTAAACTTCCTACCAGCAGTGTATCTTGTAGTTTCTCTGCATCCTTGTCAGCATTTGGTATTGTCCTATTTTTTAATTTTAGCCATTCTGATCACTGTGCAGTGATTGTGGTATTAACTTGTGGTTATTAACTTGCATTTCTCTAATGGCACAAGACAGATCTAGTAGAAAGAATATGACTAAGAAATAAAAGATCTAAGCAATATAGTGAGCAGTGTAGATCTTATGAATAAGGTGTATCTTATGAATATAAATTGAATTCTACATTCTAATGATAGAAATATGCATTTTTTGTCATGTGTGCACAGTACAGTCAGAAAAATTGATCCTATTAGGTCATAAAGAAAATGTTAGTAATTTCTATAAAGTGGAATTATTATAAACATACTGATCAAATGCTATAAAACTCAATTTTATTTCTTTTTAATTTTTTATAATGTTATTTATTTATTGACTGTGCTGGGTCTCTGTTGCTGCATATTGGCTTTTTTCTAGTTGTGGTGTACAGGCTGCTCATTGCGGTGGCTTCTCTTGTTGCAGAGCACAAGCCCTAGGGCACCCAGGATCCAGTAGTTACAGCACATGGGCTCAGTAGCTGCAGTTCCTGGGCTCTAGAGCACAGGCTCAGTAGTTGTGCACAGGCTTAATTGCTTGGCAGCATATGGGACCCTCCTAAACCAGGGATCGAACCTGTGTCTCCTACATTAGCAGGTGGATTCTTTACCATTGAGCCACCAGGGAAGTTCAAAAACTAGAATTTATTAACAACAGCAGCAGCAGGTCTATATCTGAAAATTTTATACCTGCTAAACAAATTTTGAGTGAAAAAGGAAGGACAAACTGATATTATAGAATTAAAAAATATAATAATGAAAACACTACATGTCAGAGTATCTGGGATGCATTTAAGGAAAATTATCAAAGAAAAATTTATTAGCTGAACTCTTTTTATCGATAATAATAAAAGAATAAAAATGCATGAATTAAATTCTAAACTCTGATACCTAGCAAAAGAACAACAAAGTGAAGTAAAGAAACAAGAAATGAAATAATAAAGGTAAAAGCAGTAATTAATAAGCATGTGAATTTTAAAATGATAAATAATTTTAATAATAAAATTTTGTTTCCAAAAAATACATGAACCAGCTAGTTAATTGATCAAGAAAAAAGGGAGACGTACACCTCAATGTTTTTTGCAGCACTACCTATAATAGCCAAGACATGTCCACTGATAAGAGGAATGGATAAAGAACATGTGGTACATATGTACAGTGGAGTATTACATCCATAAAAATGAATGAAATTATGCCATTTGCAGCAACATGGATAGACCTAGATTATTGTACTGAGTGAAGTAAATCGGATAGAGAAAGACAACTATATGATATCACTCATATGTGGAATCTTGTAAGTTTTTAAAAAATGATACAAATGAACTAATTTGCAAAAGTGAAACAGACTTACAGATATTGAAAACAAACATGGTTACCAAAGGGGAAATTTAGGGAGAAGGGATAAATCATGTGCTGGGGATTAACATACACATGCTACTATATATGAGATAGATAACCAGCAAGAACATACTGTACAGCACAGGAAACTGTACTCAATACTCTGTGATAACTTATATGAGAAAGGTATCTGAAAAAGAATGAAAGAGTGAATGTATGTAAATTTTCTAGGGAAACACAGATAGCCAAAATTGATCCCATTAGAGAAAGAAAGTTTAAACTCACCAGTTTCTATAGAAGAAATAGAGAAAATTACTAAAGAACTACCATACAAAAGAGGGCCAGGTCTGAAAATAGTTTCACAGGAAATTCTACCAAACCTTCAAAGCCCAGATAATTCCAGTGCTCTATAATTATTCCAGATATCGAAGGAGAAAATTCCCAATTTCTTTTATAAAGCAAATATAACACTAGCACCTAAACCAAATAAAGACATTACAAATAAAAATACAGACCAGTATTATACATGATTATTGATGTAAAAAGTCTAAACAGGATTTTAGTAAACAAAACCTAACTCTACATTAGGGAAATAATGACCAAATGTGATTTATTCTAGAAACAGAAGATTTGTTCAGATCCATGATTATTTCATATTAATATATGAATATTAATATATCATATTAATACATCTGAGAATTTATATGGCTATCTCCATAGATGTTGAGAAACCCTTTGACAAAATTCAACATCCGTTTATTATAAAAAGCATCCCAAGAAATCAAAATTTGAGGGATACTTTCTCCTATCAATAAGTACAGTATCAGTATAGTGCTACAATTACAATATAGTTGATACTATATCTATAATATAGATATACTTAGCCCTGATGCCTAATCTTATTTAATGTAGAAACTCTAAAGGCATTTCCACAAAGTCAAGAACAAAATAAGAATATCCCTTATCTCTGCTATTCTTTTCCATTTGCTGTTGTTCAGTAACTAAGTCGTGTCTAACTGTTTGTGACCCCATGAACTACAACATGCCAGCCTTCCCTGTCTTTCACTGTCTCCCAAAGTTTGCTCAAATTCATTTCCACTGGGTCAGTGATGCTATCTAACCATCTCATCCTCTGCCGCCCTCTTCTTTTGTCTTCAATCTTTCCCGACATCAGGGTCTTTTCCAATTTGTTGGCTCTTCACATTAGGTGGCAAGGGTATTGGAGCTTTAGCTTCAGCATCAGTACTTCCAATATATATTCAGGGGTGATTTCCTTTAGGGTTGATTGGTTTGATCTCCTTGCTGTCCAAAGGACTCTTTAAGAGTCTTCTCCAGTACCACAATTCGAAAGCATCAGTTCTTCAGCACTCAGCCTTCTTTATGGTCCATCTCTCATATTTGTGCATAACTACTGGAAAAACCACAGCTTTGACTATATGGACCTTTGTCTGCAAAGTGATGCCTCTGATTTGTAATACACTGTCAGGTTTGTCATAGCTTTCCTTTCAAGGAGCAAGTGTCTTAATTTCATGGCTACAGTCACCATCTGCAGTGATTTTGGAGCTCAAGAAAATAAAACCTGTCACTGTTTCCACTTTTTCCCCATCTATTTGCCATGAAGTGATGGGACCGGCTGCCATGATCTTAGTTTTTTGAATGTTGAGTTTCAAGCCAGCTTTTTCACTCTCCTCTTTCAGCCCCATCAAGAGGCTCTTTTAGTTCACTATTATACTAGGGTTATTCACCAATGCAATCAGAAAAGAAGAGGCATTTGAATGGGTAAAGAATAATACAAAAATTACTGTTATAAAAATCAGTAGCCTTCATATACACAAACACCAAACAGAGGACATAATGATAGGAAAATACTAATTTACAATAGTAATAAAGATGTTTCAGAATAAATTAAACAAGAAATGTGCAAAAACTATATGAATAAAAATTTTAAATACACTGGAAAGAAATGAAGACATGAATAAATGGAAAGACAGCATTCCCTATTACTGGATTAAATAATTCAACATTAAATGATACCAGTTCTCCGTAAGATTATTTATAAATTCAGTGCACTCCCAGTAAAAATACCAACATGAAAGTAACATGATACTATATATAACTTGATACTAACATTCGTATGGAAGAACAAACATGCAAGAATAGCTGGGAAAACAGTGAAAGAGAAAAAACATGAGTGACTAAGCTTATTGAGCATTACAACATGCTCTAAAGCCCCAATAATTAAAGCAGTGTGATACTGGTGCATGAATAGGCAACTAGATCAGTGACATAGAATAGGAAGATAAGAATTAGGCACATATGTATAATTTAGTATATAACAAAGATGGTATCTGAAACCACTGAGGCAAAGGTTAGCTTTTAGATAAATGGTGCTAAGGTAACTTGGTAGCCATATAGAAAAAGATAAGATTGTATCCACTTTGTAACCAAGTAGGGTAGGGGGTCCCTGGAGAAAGAGTATCAGTATCAGGCATGATTTTCTTGACATAAGAGAGGCCATTTTTGGCCTAAGCCATTTTGTGATCTAAGCCTGGCCATAATGCTTATCTTTGAACAGGCCTCAGTAATTAATAACCTTTAAGGCAAAAAACGAATGACTGTTATCAGGGAAGAGAAGTTAACAATAGCAAATATAAAATATTAGTTATAAAGATTCCCAGTTCTGTTTGAGAAATAAAGATGAGCCTGAAGTGGTGAACCACCTGAACAACTGAACCTAAAGGATGATGATGTTGACGTTTTCAAATTTGGTCTCTGCCTACTTCCCAAAGTCCCTTCATGAATATGCATACACTAGCCCAAACCTCTTCGTGAAAAAGTGAAAGTCGCTCATTCATGTCCAACTCTTGGTGACCCCATGGACTATCCATGGAATTCTTCAGGCCAGAATACTGGAGTGGGTGGCCGTCTCCTTCTCCAAGGGATCTTTCCAACCCAGGGATCGAACCCAGGTCTCCTGCATTGCAGCCGGATTCTTTCCCAGCTGAGCCACCAGGGAAGCCTGACTATGCATCTACCCTTAGCTTAAAACTTCCTCAATTTGCTGTTCCAGAAGACACTGCTTTGGGAAACATCCCCAGTATTCTTCTTACTTGCTGCAAGTAATAAATCCTTCCTTCTCTCAATCTTTGGATTGATATTGTCTTTTGACTTGACACCCACAAAAAGGTGAACTGAGTTTTTGGTTAACAAATTCTGATAACAAATAGAGGAATAAACTCCAAGTGGATTAAGAATATAAATATAAAAAAATAAAACAATCTAACTACTAGAAGGAAACATAAACGAATTTCTCTCTAATCTTGGTGTAGGGAAAGGCTTTCTTACTATATCTCCAAATCCAGAAGCAGTAAAAACATGAGACTGATACTTTTATCTATGGAAAAATAAAAATTTTAAGGACTAAAAATACATGAAGCCAAAAGACAATTGGCATACTTGGAAGGAATATTGCAGCATACACCTTAGACAAAAGTCTAGTGTTCTAGTATATGGAAAACTCTTAAAAATTAAGCAACAAGGGACCTGATGGGAAAATGGGAAGGAGACATGAGAAATTAAAGTTAAAACTACATAGAGATGTCATTCTTCACCTATCAAAGTGGCAAAAATTAAAAAATAGGACAACACATTCTGTTGGTGAGTCTGTGGGGAAACAGGCTCACTTAACCTTGCTGGTGGGAATGTAAATTGCTACAACCCTTGTGGAGGGCTATTTGGCAATACCTAAAGGAAATGGCAACCCACTCCAGTGTTCTTGCCTGGAGAATCCCTGGGACAGCGGAGTGGAGCCTGGTGGTGTCCCATCGATGGGGTCGCACAAAGTCGGACACAACTGAAGTGACTTAGCAGCAGCAGCAGCGGCAGCAGCAGCAGCAACAGGATTATATATGTACTCAGATTTCAACCCAGCAAGCTTACTTCTAAGAATCTATCCTGAAGATAGAATTACAACAATATGAAAATATCTATACATCAGAACAAAAAAATTACTATACAGAAGGGTAGTGGGGACAAAAGAACAAACCTAAGAAACCGTGGAAAACAGTGTATTGACTGGATTCTGTAAGGCCAAGGGGAAAAAAAGCTGTACATAAGTGCTGTAATCTAGTTAGTAGAAGTGTTTCTCAAGGAGGAATGGGTTAGCAACAGCTTTGTCTATGTACTAGAATTGAACAAGTAAATAAATATGTAATAGATAATGAGAATTGGGTTTTTCATTGTTACAGGAAGAAATTATATATAAAAAAGGGGGAAGATTAAAGGGAACCTTTTGGATTAGAGCCAGAGATATTAGTATAAGCTCATAGTCTTCAATATATATATAAAAGCAAATAGATAAAGGAATACAGAAATATAGATATAAGTGTATGGATGGGCTATTATGCTCAGTACATAAATTTCCTAGTTCTGTCTGCTGAGAGGACACAGAAGCAGTGACACCTCAGTAGTAATGATCCTACCTAGTGCCCATATCTTGGTCTGTAAAAGGAATCAGCACTGCTAGAAGTGGTTGATTACAGACCTGGGGCGAAGAAAATCTGAGAAGAGCCTGGAACTTTCATGGTGTCAGAAAAGGGTTGTTTTGAAAGAACACAAAAGCCAACTTGAAGGACAGCCTACTGGCAAAAACTGGAGCAATATAAGAAAAAAAGAAAAGATAGTATTGGATTATAGCCCTTAGAATAAGATATTTATGGATTCATACTGATATAAATATTTAACTAACTTATAAAATAAGTAAGCAAGTAAATAAAGGATAGAGCTCTTTTTCACAATTCCATTGGATAAATTGGAATTCCAATGAATAAATGTGAGAAGAAAGAAAACAGAGAATTACCATTAGGTAACTACTTCAGTAATAAATATTGCAAACAAGGATCCATTAATAGATGCTAAAATTAGTAGGTGGAAGTTTGGGGGAGAAATAGCATTGCATCATCTCAAAGTATCTCCCTAATGTAGTTATCAACATACAAGGGGAAAAATAACTTTATAGTGAAGAAACTTGGCTGACATCAACTTAAGTGGGTGATCAAGGTGAGTATTCTCAGTATTAAGGATACTTTGAATTCCTTACTATGTTGCATTGACAGGGACACAGCGTAATTTTTGTGATATTCTTGCCAAGAATGCATAACCTCATTTCAGTGATGAGTAAACATTGGAGAAACCCAAATGGAGAGACATTCTACAAAGTAGCTGATCGATCCTCTTCAGAAGTGTCAAGGTCATGAATGACAAGACTGATAACTACCGCAGACTGAAGGAGGGTAAAGAAAAATAAGAACTAAATGTAATGTAGAATCCTGGATAAGATGCTACACAGAAGAAGAGTATTAGTGGGAAAATTGGTAAAATTTGAGTAAGATTTATAGTTTAGTTAATAACATTAATATTTAGACAGTATTAGTTTCCTGTTTGTGGATAACGTGATAGATTATTATGATTATTATTTATAGATTTACAAAGAATCCTTCCCCTCTTAAAACTACAAGCAAATTATTAGAAATAATGGGAAAGTTTGGCAAGGTGGCCACATAAAAGGTTAATATACAAAAGTCAATTGCATTTTAGAATGGAGCGACTAACAACTAGTAACAAATAAAAGCAAGGCACCATTTACAATATTATCATGTGGATTTAACAATTTCGTTGTTAAGTGAAAAATTAAAAGACTAAACATGTTTTGTTCATTGATTGAAAGATTTAACATTGTGAAGATTTCAGTTCTCCCCAAGTTGATCTGTAATTCAATAAAAATCCAATCAAAATCCCAGGAAGATTTTCATGAAATTTGATAAGATTATTCTGATTGGTAAAAGAGTAAGTGGTCAGAAGCAGCCTGGGTTTGTTTTTTTATTTTTAGTTTTGGAATTTCTTTAAAAGATTTAAGTTTAATGTTTTATTATGAACATTTGAAGTTGCTACGTCTTAGAAAGCACATTTCCAAGGAGTCAAATGGCTTTTAGAGATGTTCTTACAGATGTTTTATAGTTGTTAATACAATGGAAGGGTAAAGAATGTTTTAAACTAATGAAAATAGCATAAATGTAAGTATTTTTCAAGGGATTTGAGAGACAGATGTTGTAGATCTCATTTTAAGACTGAACTAGATTCAAGTAAGATTGCTCTAGTTCAATAATTTTATGAAGATCTAAGGATCCAGTTCTGGATGGAGAATATGCCATGGAAACTCTGGGTAGCTTCAGGTTTTTGCAGAATAATGTGAAAAATATTGAGCTAGTTAAATAGCCTTTAGAGGTTACTTCAAATTAGTTTTTCTGCTTACATAGAAATTTGTATTGCCTTGTTTTTCACAGGTTACACAAGTTAGGAGCTAAATAAAGTATGTTCTAAGGCTTTTTCGTATGACTAGATAACTGTTTTGAAAAGAGTTGACAGTTGATACTTTGAAAATATTGCAGTTGTTTTTCTTTTGAAAGAAGAAGTCAATTTTGGTTTTTATTTTTGCAAGTTGTTACAACTCAGGAGAGCTTACTTCTGATCAACATACATGTAGAACTTTTGTTCTTTTCTCATTATAGTAAGGTGTTATAAATTTTACAAATTTAGCCCTGATAATGTGACAGGATATAAATTTATCTTAAATATCACTAAATTAAATATATAAATAAAACTTTTAACACAGTGTTTCCATGAAGTAGACTATTTTATTTTGGATCTAAGTAATCAAATGTTTCTGTACAAATTTTTATGAAGCAAGAATTAGTAAATAATTTGATGTTAGGGAGCTTCCCCTCCCTCCAAAGCTCTTATTGCAGATAAAGAATAAAGGCCAGGAAAGTTATGTACAAGTTCAGAAGAGTCATTGTTGACAAAGTCAGAATTGAACCCAGCTCTTCTGATTCCAGATGTGCTGGAAATATTGTGAAAGAGGAATCAGAACGCCTGGTGAATAAACTGGAGCTGTAGAAGGAGATATTTGGAGTTGGGTTTTGCTATAATGTAATTGGTCTTATCTTCACTCTTCCTCTCTTTCTCATTCATCTTTCATGCTATCTGTTCTTTTTTTTATGCTCATTATCTTTGTTATGATATCACCATTGTTTTGTAAAATTCATCTATAAATTAAGTAACCTTAATTAGAATAGATTTCATATCAGGTTCTGGGAACTTTAGAACATTAGTTTTTATCCATACACTCAGCTATACTAGAAATCTTGTCTTCTGCAATCTTTTCTTTACCCTCCACATCTGATTGTTTCTTAGATTTTACCTCTGAACTAGTTCACAAGTCTGTCACCCTTTTCTCCTTCATGCAGTCTTGCCTAGTTTCCAGCTCTTATCATCTGCTGGATGGTCATTAGCCTCCTAAAACGTTCTTCCTACTTTTGTCTGTGAAAATTGATCCCTCTGCATTAAACCATTCATAAACTTGGATGGGAAGATATGACATCCCTTTTTTTTCCTGCCAGTTTTATGAGATATAATTGACATACAGCACTGTGTAAGTTTAAGGTACACAGCATAATACATGATGATTTGAGTTATATACATCATGAAATGATTATGACAGTAAGTTAAGTGAATATCATCTCATATGAATGAGATGATAAAAGATGATAAAATTAAAGAAAGAGGAAAAAATATTTTTCCTGTGATGAGAACTCTTAGGATTCACTCTCTTAGTAATTTTCATATATAACATATAGCAGTGTTAATTATATTTATCTTGTTGTACATTACACCCCAGTACTTATTTATCTTATAACTGAAGCTTTATACCTTTTGACTGCCTTCATCAATTTCCCCTCACCGCACCCCATCTCTGTTACCCATAAGTATTACATCTTTATTTTCACTAATTGCCTACTGAAAATTGGCATTTCCTTCCATTATGAATAAGGTGACAATCCACAGTAATATTTTCAATACTTGTGACTTGATCACCAATGGAAAGCACATATATTTTCATATCATATTATAGTTGTTGGAGATAACTTGAATATTATTTATCCACATGATACTTTGGCATACTTTGAAGTTATAGTATTTGCTGCATACTCTGCTATATCTTATTATTTAATGTTTTAATGAGGCACATAAGTTATCCTCAGTTTTAAAAATATTTTGATTACTGTATTTCTATATAATTGGTTTTACTATCCTATTTCAGTTAATGAATTTTAAAACATTACTCTGTAATAAAAATGTTATAAAATTAGATAATAGTTATAGCCACACAACTTTGTGAAGTACAAAAAGCAAAAATACTGAAATGTATACTGTAAAAGGGTAAACTTGGGAATTCCCTGGTGGTCCAGTGGTTAGGAATCTGCACTTTCACTGCTAAGGTTCATTCCCTGGATGGTGAACTAAGATCCCACAAGCCACACAGTGTGGCCAAAAAAAAATAAAAAGGGTGAACTTCATGTATGTGAATTATATTCCAATAAAGTTGTTATAAAAATATTATTCTGATAGTGGGTCCATATGCTTTATCAGAATACCAAAAGTATCTGAGATACGTAAAGGATTACTAACCCTTTCTCTTTACCTCGAAACATATTCTTCTTCCCAGTTACTACCTAGAAACCTTTTCTTAGGCATTTTCCCAAAGCATTGCTCAAATATTTCCTCAATGAAGAAAGCCTCTTCCAACTTCCCTGGACAGGTCTTTAGGTGTGCTGTTAGGAATGCTTACACGTGTCGCCTATATCCTAAGCCCAGTGTTGGTTGTCAGCCTCTAGGCTGATAATTTCTTCAGCCTTGGGATCATGTCTTTGTATCCCTAGCACTGGGAGTCTCTAGTGGTTGTTTTTCTGTGTAGTATTCAGATGGGTGGTTAAAGAGGAGATTGACAGCATTGTAGCCAGTGAATATGGTGAGGGCAGAGGCTTAAAAGTGAGAAAGAATAAGACATGTTCTGGGAGGGCCAGTTAGAGCAGTGTTCCAGATGAGAAATGCTAACAGTCTTGAGGAAGAATAGCGGTGGTTGGGATAGTTGAGGAAGACGTGTTCAAATCAGATTTCAGGGGTTAGGGCGCTGGTTGGATACAACAGGGTAATGGAGGAGTCAAAAAAAATAATTGATGCATATATATATATATATATATATAAATATATATAGCTGATTCATTTTGTTGTATAGCAGAAACTAACATGACATTGTCAAGCAACTATACCCCAATTAAAAAAAAAAACTGAAATATTGGTCTTGGTTAATTGGTAGAAAAATGATACTGTTAATGAAATACAGAAGTAAGGGAACAGGGCAGTTTTGTTTTGTTTTGTTTTGCAGATGATAAATAATTCCATTTCCATTGGTTAAAAACATCAAGCTTATTTTGGCATCTAAACTGGTTCAAGGATAAGCTACATGCTTTATAGAAATGAAATCATGTTTGACATTTAATCACACTTTGCAACATAAAATACAGTTCTAAGAAAATGCTATGTTATCAAGAAGAAAATATAACATTTCCCTCTTTTGTATATATGGTCTTTTTTTTTTTTCTTTCCAAGATTCCAGTATGATTAGTAATGTTGTACTTCAAGACTTACTGGCATATGTATCTTCAAAACATTCCTATCTCAGAGATCTTCCTCAGAGGCATCCTCAGAAAATGAGCAGTATAGAATTCATAGAATTGGAGCAGCTTCAGCCAGACATACTAGTCCATGCAATTCTAAGAGTTGTTGATATCACTGTACTGACAGGTAAATATTTTGGGTACTTCATTAATTTTGGGTTATAAAAAAATTAAGATATAACAAGGACCTACTGTATTACACAGGGAACTGTACTCAATATTTTATAATAACGTATAACGGAAGAAAATCTGAAGAAGAGTATATATATCACTGTGCTGTATACCTGAAACTAACGTGATACTGTAGATAACTTTATTTTGATTAAAAGAAGATTAAGTACAGGACTGTCTTAGTGTACCATTTGGTTATCACTAGATATTTATCATTAGACGGTGAAGTAAGATATCACATGCAGTAGAGTAATGCCAACTAAATATTTCTTTTCCTTTTCCAGAGGCGTTATACAGTTATAGAGGACAAAAGCAAAGGAAAGTTATGTTAACAGTGGAACAGACCCAAGGTCAACATTATGTGCTTGTATTATGGGGTCCTGGAGCAGCCTGGTACCCTCAACTTCAAAGGAAAAAAGGTAAATACACCAAAAAGTATTTAATCTATTTATAGATAAGTAAATGATTAATGCTTATGAGCCTAAGATGAAGGGACTCTGGAGATCAGACAGTGTTTGAAATATAATTGAGCATGATTGAATATTCTTTTACAGATTTCTTGTTACAACTTTTTACCACCTATAAACAATTCAATGATCTATAATCCTCTATAATTAATGGCAGCAAAATAAAAGCTTTCATTTATTCCCAAGTATACTACTTTACCTTTTTAGTGAAGATTGAAGATCTTACCTTCCTTGGATAATGTTGTTTAAAAATTTAATTCTGGAGATGCTTCTACAATTTTTATTCAGCCAAGGTACTCTGATAAATAAACTCCTCTCTGGTTACAGGGCAGATGTTAGAGGAGTTGCATTAACTCTTTCAAGTCACAGTGTTACTGTTTAATAAATTACTGTGTTCCAGGATTTTATTCCAGTTGTTTTAAAAGCGTGGACTATTAGACATCCATAGAATGTTCATGTTTAAAGTATGACCCATGATTACATTTTTCTTTACAGCATCAGTTAATCATTTATGAAGTATTAAATTAAATGGAATTGAAACAATAGACTGGTTCCAAATAGGGAAAGGAGTATGTCAGGGCTGTATATTGTCACTCTGCTTATTTAACTTACATGCAGAGTACATCATGAGAAACGCTGGGCTGGATGAAGCACAAGCTGGAATCAAGATTGCCAGGAGAAATATCAGTAACCTCACATATGCAGATGACACAACCCTTATGGCAGAAAGTGAAGAAGAACTAAAGAGCCTCTTGATGAAAGTGAAAGAGGAGAGTGAAAAAGTTGGCTTAAAACTCAACAATCAGAAAAGTAAGATCATGGCATCCAGTCCCATCACTTAATGGCAAATAGATGGGGAAAAAGTTGAAACAGTGACAGACTAGTTTTTTGGCCTCCAAAATCACTGCAGATGGTTCTGCAGCCATGAAATTAAAAGACGCTTGCTCCTTGGAAGGAAAGTTATGACCAACCTAGAATATTAAAAAGCAGAGACATTACTTTGCCAACAAAGGTCCGTCTAGTCAAGGCTATGGTTTTCCAGTAGTCATGTATGGATATGAGAGTTACCATAAAGAAAGCTGAGTGCCAAAGAATTGATGCTTTTGAACTGTGGTGTTGGAGAAGACTTGAGAATCCCTTGGACTGCAAGGAGATCCAACCAGTCCATCCTAAAGGAGATCAGTCCTGAATATTCATTGGAAGGACTGATACTGAAGCTGAAACTCCAATACTTTGGCCACCTAATGTGAAGAACTGACTCATTGGAAAAGACCCTGATGCTGGGAAAGATTGAAGGGGGAAGGAGAAGGGGACAACAGAGGATGAGATGGTTGGATGGCATCACCGACTCAACGGACATGAGTTTGAGTTAACTCCGGGAGTTGGTGATGGACAGGGAAGCCTGGCATGCTGCAGTCCATGGGGTCACGAAGAGTTGGACATGACTGAGCGACTGAACTGAACTGAATTTATGTTTCAATAAAATAGTGTAACATCTTCATTTATATTAGATCCTTTAGTTGTAACAATCAGAGACAGTTTAATTAGTGGCTTCTGAGTTATTTTACTCTGTTAAATTAATTCAGAGGTTGATTAGGTATGTGATCCATTCTTTTTTCACCTGAAAGAGTTAATGTTTCTTTGCAAACTTCTATTTCAAAATAGTTATCTAAAGATAGGATCTATCACATTGCCTCTCTTAATCATTAATAGCCCGTAACTAGGATTTGAGATAAGTCTGAATTTTGGCTTTCATGTTAAGATCAAACAGTGGCAAATATTTGTTTGGTTGAGAAATCTGAAAAACATGTGTCAGTGATAGACAAACCATCATTATTGACCACTATGTCATGGTCGGGAACATGAGTCTGCTGCATGCTGAGCAGAATGTAGATCAAAGGTGACATTCCAGTTATAGTGGAGCTGTAGCAAAGCAGATTGCTCTATGCTTAATATGAATATTCCTTTAAAGCTGATAGTTACTTGGTCAATAGAAGAGGAAGTATATTTTCTCTAGATAGTTCTTTGATATTTAGGTTAATGTTGAAAATGTATAAATCCATGAATTAAGATGTAGTTTCTTTGTTCATTTCTTCAGCATATTTATTTTTATTTCAAGTTTTTTAATATCTGCTTTAATACCTCAAGATCCAATTTTGAAGAATCATTTAAATAAGTGATTCTCCTTTCACAAATTGTTAGTATTCTGTCTATCATTTAGTATTTTCTTGAGGCATTCTCTGTATTATTCTGTCTGTATTGGGCCCTTGTTTTCCTTGTTCCCAAGGGTAACAACTCACATTTAGGTGATATAATTAGAGGTGATTGTCAAGCAGTAATTACTGAATACTAGAGACAAAAGAGTTGATGTTTTGGAGAAAAATAATAAGAAATTAATTCCCATTTTTTTTGAAATATGTGTTGCTGGTAGGAATTTGGTATGCCTGATATGCAGCAAGCATTGGTTACAGTTAAAGTCCTAATGAGGGTGGGCTAGGGACATAAATTACACTTATTGGTAATAATTTGGTATGCATAAAATAAGCTATTCAGAACTAAGTGCCTTTCCAATGCTATACTCTCCTGAAATCATTTAATAGAAGTCTAATATTTTTAAAAATATAACGATTACAATAAAGTACACTCATGACATTACTAATTAAGCACAGAATAATACAAATGATCCCAACCTTTGTGATTATGCTTCATGCAAAATCACAGTTATATCTGCATGGAGGTTTGATATTCCTTCACACCCTTAATTCATGATTAAAGTATAGCATTGTATCACAAATTGTCTTGGTACTGCTCAGTCTCCCTTAGACTTACTAGCTTAACCCGAATTCAACTCCTTTCTGTTTCTTGAACACGCCAAACTTTTTCCTGCTTTGGGATCTTGAATTATGTATTTCCCCTGCCTAGAGTGCTTTTTCCTCCAGCTCTCCCACACAGATGGCTGTCCAATTTCATTTCCCCAGAGAGGCCTCACACATGAATATACATAATCACTCCCTATCACGTCACTCTTTGTATTGCACTTGTGCCACCTAACACAAACAGATGATCCAGCTGATGTGCTTGCTTGATAATTAACTAAATTTCTCAGTAGGCTGTAAAGTTTGTGACTAAAAGCACCCTGATTAGCCTGTTCACCATTGTATCCTCATCACACAGCACTGCCTGCACTAGTAGATACTTTCTTTATAAATGATTGAAGAATAAAATATAGATTAGGCAGCCATTTAAAATTCCCACTGTCTTTAAGGAATAAAGATGCAAGTTTGAGGAGGAAATAGCTTGTTTCAAATGATAAGAAAAAAATCACAGAGGTAGAAATGCTTGCACATGAAGGTTGTGCAGTCTGTTGGCTGTACTAAGAAGTTGTATTTAAACTTGGGCACTGAAGGCTTGAATTTCACACTGGAACTCCATCATGGTTAACTTAAACGATTAAGGGGGATATATTGGAAGCGTACAGTAGTATCTCCAAGTAAATAGGGCAAGAGTGATGGGTTTCAGGGGGACTTGGAACTAGGAACAGAGATGTTTTCTGCGTCCAGGCAACATCTCCATGGATTTGCTTTATTTACTTAGTAGCTACTTTCTCTAGACTTTCTCTGCTTCTCAGCATTATGGATAGCACATTGTTACTCTATAGCTCCTGTTTTACTTTTCCTTTTAAGAGACCAGTCCCATTTCTAAATTCTCAGTAAAGAGAATCTGATTGCCTAGTTTGCATTTGATTCAGTCAACTGTGGCCTGTAGGACAGGGTCAAAAAGTACCAGTTGGGGGATTCCCTGGCGGTCCAGTGGTTAGGACTCTGCACTTCTACTGCAGGAGGCATGGGAACTAACGTCCCTCATGCTGTGCTAAAAGGCTAAAACAAAAAAAAGTACCAGTTGAAATATGTAAGCTTATTTTAGTGGGTGAGGAAGTAGTTAAGGGGGTCATTTGTGGTCTGGTGGACACACCAATATATTCACTGTCAAAGATATGTATGTTCACTAGCCTGGATAGATGTATAGATATAATATTTAGTTTAAAAAAGTAGATTATAAAACTTCATGTATAATAGGATCCCATTTTAATAAAAGCAGATATATATGTATATACACTTTAAAAAATCTGGAAATACAGGTACTAAAATGCTAGTCATCTCTAGTAGTATTATGTGGCTTTTATTTTTTTATATCTTTAGTTTGAATTTTATGCATGTATGGAATTTGCATTTATTCTTTAAACCTTTTAGTATAAAAAAGCTTCAAACATACAGACAGAATAATACAATGAACTAAAGTACCCATTATCTATTTTATTGAAACACAGACAATCTTACTTTGCCTATTACTTTTCTTTTACTGTCTAAATATTTTATAAAAAGTATATTTTGTTTTATAATTTAAAAATTAAAGCACATTTTTTTTCTTTAAAAATTAATAGATATATTTGAAATATCTATCAAACAATTTGAGAAGAAATAAGAATTAAACTTATGCTTCATATTTTTGCCAGAATAAATGCTGGATGCATTAGAAATTCAAATACTTTTAAAAAGGAACAGTAAGTACTAGAAGAAAATATAAGTGAACTTATTTGGAACCTAAAGATTAGTAGGTTAAATAAAATGCTGTAACAAAAACTACCATACATGAAAATCACCATATGCAAAATTAAAATGCAAGTGAAAAACCAGAAAAAAATTGTGTTTTGTCATCAAATAATAGCATACTCTAAAGTCAAATACTTGTGAGAATAAATGAGCAATAGAAGTGAACAGGCAGGTCCTCAAAGAAGAAATTAAAGTGGCCAATAAATATATGAAAAAAGTTATTCTTACTAGCAATGGAAGGCAGACAAATAAAATAATAATGATAACTGATTTTTGTCCTAAGAAATCAGTAGAGAAGATATGGGGAAATAACCACTCTTGTAGACTATAGAAGATGTAAACTGGCAACCCTTTTTTTTTCTCTTTTTCTAATTGAAATATAATTGACCTGTGTGTGTGTGTTTAGTCGCTCGGTCATGTCCAACTCTTTGCAACCCCATGGACTGCCAGCCAGGCTCCTCCGTCCTTGAGATTCTCCAGGCAAGAATACTGGAGTGGGTTGCCGTGCCTGCCTCCAGGGGATCTTCCCAACCAAGACATGGAACCCAGGTCTCCCACATTGCAGGCAGATTCTTTACCATCTGAGCCACCAGGGAAGCCCATAATTGACTTACAATGTATTAGTTTCAGGGGAACAACCTTTCTTGAGGACAATTGACAGTGCATATGAAAGCCTTAGAATTTGGGATACCTTTGGCCTAATAATGACACTTAATAGGAATTTATCATGACTATGCATAAAGATGTAGCTAAAAATATTTTACCATAGCACTAAATTTATAATAGTGAAAAATAAGAAACATGTCCCCAAAGAGAGGATTGCACTAATAATTTTTAAGATTTTGGTGTATCTGTGCAATGACATATTATGTAGTATTTTAAAATAATGTAGAATAATACTTAATGATATATGAAATATATATTTGACATAGTAAGTAAAAATCAAACAAATTGAGAACAACTTCATGGACACTAAAATATTAACTGTATTTATTTTGAGGTGTTGATTGTAGCTGCCATTTATTTCTTTGCTTATCTTACCTGTGATTTCCAAGCATGTATTCTGTAATAAGAAAAATTGTTTTAAAATACTGATTGGTTTTCAGCAACAACTTGGAATATATATGCTTTAGCTCTTTCTAACGATGCTCTGTCTATACAGATTGACTGACTTGTTTTAAAATTACCCACAAAAAAATAGCTGTCCAGAGAAACTGAGGAAGTAGATGAGATGTGTGATTTAGATTTATAGCCTGAAGTATGTGGGAAAATAAAAAGACAATTGTCATAGAAGACGTTGTACTAAGAAATTTCTTTTTGTTTTAATATAGTTTTAAAGTTGAATTTATTAATATATAGTTTGATTGTTCCTGGAAAAGTGCATGGCAACCCACTCCAGTGTTCTTGCCAGGAGAATCCCCATGGACAGAGGAGCCTGGTGGGCTACAGTCCATGGGGTTGCAAAGGGTTGGACATGACTGAGCGACTAAGCACAGCACGGCACAGTCTGATTGTTGGGCAAGAAAGTGTGTGCTACTGTGGCTCAGAATTATTACTGAAAGAATTAAAAATAGGAGCAACTGAATCTAAATGTTTTTTTGTTGTCGTTCTGAAAAAATTAGCTAAATAAGAAAACTAAGGTATTGAAAAATCATTGAGTAATATTGGTTATGGTAGACATGTATCCATTTCTATGTCATTATTTAAAAAAAAACTTTCCTGTAGATAATCAGAGTGAGAGTTTGCTTTTCTGAATAAACAGTTGGTTATGATAAATTATGACTGTTTAGGAGACCAAGTAATCTTTAGAAAAAATTCTGTTAAAATTATCTCTACCATTCTTATTGCCTTAATACAACATTCATATTTTGCCTTTTTAAATCCAAATTCCTTAATGTGATAAAAGTTGTATTTAATTGATTTAATCAGGTCAGTCTGTTTAATCTGGTTTTGATCCTAGATAATTTCCTTTTGGTAACTTTTTGTTTTTGTTTTGTTTAAGATTATATTTGGGAATTTAAATATCTTTTTGTTCAGCGCAATTGCATCCTAGAGAACCTAGAATTGCATACAACACCATGGTCATCCTGTGAGTGCCTGTTTGATGATGATATAAGGGCAATTACATTTAAAGCAAAATTTCAAAAAAACACACCCTCCTTTGTGAAGATGTCGGATTTAGCAACACACCTAGAGGAAAAGCATTCAGGTAAGATCTTATTTATAAAAGACATTGCTAGTTCTAATATAAGCAAAGAAGCTGCCATTTGTAGGAAAAATGTATAACTGAATGTAAAAATGAAATAGAGATCTCTGTAAGTAGCTGAAGCAGATACTAACCTCTTCCTGACTTTTTGCCTATAATCCTTTGAGATTAATTTCTAATTATTAAGAGATACTTAAAAATCTTTTTTGCATATAGTTATAAGTAGCTTATCATTTAATAAGCCAGAAATAGAATAGTGACTCAAATCAGAATCACTGTTGAGATAAATATTTTATTAAGTTACTAAGCTATCATCTATACATGATTGTTAAAAATTAACATTGAGGAATTTCCTGGTGGTTCGGTGGCTAAGACTCTACGCTTCCAATGTGGTGGGCCCGGGTTTGATCTCTCCTCAGGGAACTAGATCCCACATACCACAACTAAGACCCGGTACAGCCAACTAAATAAGCAGCTATTTTTTAAAAAATAATTAACATTGATACAGAATTTATAGAATTTATTTACTGTTTTGTATATTGTAATAACATACTTCCTGAACTTGAATATGTGTGTGTGTGTGTGTATAAATTTCATTCTCAGAAGCATACCACATGGAAGGATGCCTGATGAATTTTATATACACATTCACACAATTTCCATGAGCAAAATATAATTAATTTCTTTTGAGTGAAGTAGTAGAAGGAGTATGTTTTAGGTTCAGTATGCTATACACTTTGAAATGAAGAGAGAGTAAAAGAGCAAAAATAAATAACTAGGTAAATTGCTACAATTTTAGTGGGAAATACCAATACTTTCCACTAAATTGCATTGGCTTCTTAACTATGGACATGATGCTAAAAGATGCTAACTCCTGGTTGATGGTATAACAAATTAAACAGCATTTAAAGCTATAGTTAGGGCTGCTAAATGCCAATAATGAGTAAATGTCAGTGATTATCAGTTTCGGAAACTAATAGAAAGCTTTCCAATGGCTATTATAGCAAATAAATTTAGAGGGCAAATAAAGGTTGAAAAAAATGAGATGTATCTACAGGTTTATTGTTATATAATTTAAATTTTTTAATGAAGAAAAAATTGGTGAAAATGTTTCCTCAGAATTTGTGTAAGATTACTGTTTTTGGAAAAAAAAATTACTGTTTTTGGTGATTTGATAGGTTGAGTTATTACAAATAGCTCAGGAACTTTGGATCTTGACAGTAAATTTTAACTTTATTCTCCAATTTGCATAAATAATTTTCTGAATTCTTATAGATGGCTTTAGATTTCATTAAATGCTAGAATTGTTTTCAGTTAAGTAAGATTATTTTTACAGTTTTTCTAAAGAAAAGAATCTGATCCCAAATAAATTAAGTTGAAGCTCCTAAGATATCACATGCTAAGATTCTCAACTCAATTTCTTGGGGTTTTTTACTAGCATGCTCTGCCCTCTTCTGGTTCATCCACAGAAATGTAAGACTTGGGTTATATGAAGTTAATAGGACATTTCAGTTAGTGCTTTTCAAATTGGTTCAGAATGTTAGATTAAAAAAAATTTTTTTTAACAGGATTTTTGGGATATAATTTTCATATAGGCAGTTACCCTTATTTAATAAAGTGTGTACATTCACATTGGTAAGTATGGACATGAAACCCATGAAAGCAACACCACAGTCATGAAATCATCACCTGCTTCTTTGTATCTCTTTCTATGAGGCCACCATCACCCTAATTCCAAAACCAGACAAAGATGTCACAAAAAAAGAAAACTACAGGCCAATATCACTGATGAACATAGATGCAAAAATCCTTAATAAAATTCTAGCAAACAGAATCCAACATCATATTAAAAAGATAATACATCATGACCAAGTGGGCTTTATCCCAGGAATGCAAGGTTTTTTTAACATCCGCAAATCTATCCCTCATCCCTGCCCCCGATCCTTCCAGGTAGTCAATCTGCTTTCTGTCACTAGAGATTAGTTTGAATTTTCTGGGCTTTTATATATATGGAATCATTTGTTTGGCATCTCTAACTTAGCAAATTCTTTGAGATGTGTCTATGTGGTTGTGTGTATCAGTAAATCATTCTTTATTCTATTATACAAATACACCATGCTTTGTTTATTTGTTCAGTTATGGATGTACATCTGGGTTGTTTCCAGTTCTTGGCTATTATAAAGTTTCTATAAACATTCAAGTGCAAGGCATTATTCAGACATAGTCTTTCTTTTCTCATGAGTAAATACCCAAGAATTGAATCAATAGCTGGATTGTATGATAGGCTTATGTTTAACTATTAAAGAAACGGCCAAAAAAAATAAAAATAAAGAAACTGCCTGTTTTCCAAAGCAGTTGTACCATTTTACATTTCCACCAGCAGTGTATGAGTTCTGTTTTTTCCACACCCACCTCAACATTTGATATGGACATAATTTTTAATTTTGTTCATTCTAATAGATGTGTAGTAATGGGTCATCATAATTTCAACTTGCATTTACTTATTGGCTGATGATGTTGAACATCTTTTATGTACTTAATTGCCACCTATATATCTTCTTTAATGAAGTATCAATTGAAATCTGTTACTTACCAAAAAAGTTGGCTTCATTGTTTTATTGAATTTTGAGAGTTCTTTATATTCTGGGTAAAAATTCTTTTTGGGGACTTACCTGGTGGTCCAGTGGTTAAGACGTCACCTTTCTAATGCAGGGAGTTTGTGTTCAGTCCCTGGTCAGAGAGCTAAAATTTCACATGCTTTGAGGCCAAAAAAACAAAACACAAACAAGAAGCAATATTGTAACAAATTTAATAAAGACTTCAAGAATACTCAACATCAAAAAAAGCTTTAAAAAAAACTTTTTTTTTTTTCTGCATCCAGCTTGTAAGGTAGTTCCCTGACCAGGGACTGAACCTGTGCCCTAGCAGTGAAAGTGCTGGGTTCTAACCACTGGACCACCAGGGAATTCTTGCTTTTTGTTCTTGTTGTTGTTTAGTCACTAAGTCATGTCCCACTCTTCACAACTCATGGACTGTAGCCCACCCGGCTCCTCTGTCCATGGGATTTCCCAGGCCAAGAATACTGGAGTAGATTGCCACTTCTTTCTCCAGGGAATCTTCTCAACCCAGGGATCAAACCTGCATCTACTGCATTGGCAGTCATATTCTTTACCACTGAGAGACCTGCGAATATCTGTTAATAAGAATTTTTATGTCTATATCATGGTGGATATTTGTCTGCAGTTTTCTTGTATCTTTGTCTGGTTTTGGTGTTAGAGCAGTGCTCATAGAATGTGTTGGTGTGTAGCTTTTCCTCTTCAGTTTTCTAGAAGAGTTTATTTAGAATTAGATTAGTTTCTTCCATACATGTTTGGTAGAACTCCTTCAGGCCTATCTGGTCCTGAAGTTTTCTTTATTGGAAGGTTTTAACTACAAATTCAATTTCTTTAATAGATATAGGGCTATTCCAGTTACTTGTTTCTTCTTAAGTGTGCTTTGATAGTTTGTATCTTTCAAGAAATTTGTTCATTTAATCTACGTTGTTGGCACAACAACAATAAAAGTTTGTTGGCATAAAGTTATAGTATTTTCTTACTATCCCTTTTAATATATATAGAATTTGTAGTAATACTGGTATTACCTGATATTGCTAATTTGTGCCTTCTCTCTTTTTTTTTAAACTGATCATTTTGGCTGGAGTTTTACCAGTTTTATTAATCTGCTTTTGTATTCATTAATTTTTCTATTTTCTAGTCCATTGATTTCTGCTCTGATTTTTTTTTTTTCCTTTCTTCTGCTTTCTTGGGTTTCTTTCTTTCTTTTTTTTACATTTCTTAGGGTGGAAATGGAGGTAACTGAGATGTTTTTTCCCAATGTAGGAGTTGAGTGCCATAAATTTTCCTGTTAAGTACAGCTTCTAAGTTCTCTACCCAATACCTTATGGATTATGAGATTTTCCACTCTAGCTAGTGGGAGAAGACACTATTCCTATCTCTGTACAAGCTTCAGGGATTGTTCAATACTTTTGGATGGTTCTTTTCTTGTCCTCTAGTTACATATATTGGTCAGTACTCAGTTGAATTCTTCAAGGTTGGGTACCCTCTGCAGCTCTCCAGAGTTTTCTCCAGAGTTCCCCTTTGTCTTGTCTAATAACCAGCTCTGATATCTCTAGCGATATTAGCCTTCCAGACCCAAAGCTGTGTCTGCTGTCAGTTCAGGGAAACCACCAGGCTCTGCCTGGGTCTCCCTTCCTATACTGTAGCCAGTAAACTCTTGTCTATAAGCTGGGGCAGTTACTAGGCTTACATCTTTTGCTTCTCATCTCTTAGGGATCACTGTCCTTTGTTGCCTGATATCTAATGTCCTGAGAATTGCTGTTTCATACATTTTGTTTGGTTTTTAGTTGTTTCAGATGTCAGCTCTTTTTACACACAACACTTCTGACATCAAATGTATGGTTTGTTGTTGTTTTCCACATCAACAGCCAATTCTCCAACTCTGTGAATACCAACTGGGTGTTGTACATTTCAATTCAATTTTGATGCTACCTACTTCAAGTTAGTGTCAGACTTCACAGGTTTAAGAGCTCAGTCATGGCCAAGAAAAAACAAAACCCCCCTTTTTAATTGAATTACAGAGATTTATTCTCAGAGAACTCCATATACCCACTTCTACATGGAAACATTTATTATTAACTTTAAGCAAATGTAAGTTCATGTGCTGGACACACAGTGAGGCCTAATGAACTGAAATGTCAGAGTTTGGAGCAGATTGAAGGGCCAAGCAAGGAGAATGAGCAACTCATGCTCAAAAAATCCTAAGTCCCTGATGGTTTTCAGGGAGAAGTTTTTATGGGCAATATTTGGGATGTGAAAGGGTGTGACTTCCTTCAGATTGGTTGGTGGTAAGGTAACAGGATAATGTTCCAGGAATGTTGTGCTTTTTAGCCTGAAGTTACCATCCTCCACCTGGATGGGGGTGTTAGTTCCTGCAGAAAACTCAAAGATATTTATTTATTTATTTATTTATTAATTATATATTTATTTATTTATTTTATGAGAAGGACCCTGCCCCACTGGTATACTGTTGTTTCTTGACTGCTCCTTCTTCGTTTCTGCATTCCCTCCCTTCCCAGATTAGTAACTGAATTGGAACTCAGGGAAGGTCAAAGAGGCTGAATGAATCCTATTTCTTAAAAACAAGAAATGAGGACAGAAAAGAATTTGTATCTGGGATGGCCCCACAGGCTCATGCTCTGTTTTAATACTAACAGTTAATTTAAATTAATAATATTTCTGGAAAATAAACACAGATAATAGAAAATTTACAGATTTTTACATCATCAAACAAAAATTTGATACAACTTTCAAAAATGGAAGTAAGTGGCCACAGAAGACTCTAGATTTATACTAACTGGTGAAATCTTGGGTAGTATTGTAGTGCCATGTATGTTTCTAAACCTGTTTCCTATTTATGTGTCCCTCCTGTCCCCGCCGCCTCTGAAGCCTCACAGGCTTATAAAGATGGTCACTGCAAGAAGAATGCCATAGGCAGTAAAGGGGCTACATTTAAGTTGGTGTCATGGAGGAGTCAACTGTTATCTTCTTTTTTTTAAGTCTTTATTGAATTTGTTACAACATTGCTTTGGTTTTTTGGCCACAGGGCATATGGGATCCTAGCTCCTCAACCAGGGATCAAACCTGCACCCCCCTCATAGCAAGGCAAAGTCTTAACCACGGGACCAGGAAATTCCTGTTACATATCTTTTACATAAAACATCTACTTGCTGGGGTTAGAGACCTAGAATTAGATTTAATGATAAAAATAAACAACATATAGACAACAAATTAGATGGCTATAGTTTTGATGATTAATAGCACAAAGGGTATATCCTCACTTCATTTGGGGTATGAGGCTGGAAATTGGGAATATTCTTGCAAGCCCTGGAGATGTACTCCCCATTGGGAAACCATACAAAAACTTTGTGCTGTTATAGTTAGTCCCTGGTGGGCTTCCCTGGTAGCCCAGCTGGTAAAGAATCCACCTACAACGCAGGAGACCCCAGTTTAATTCCTGGGTCAGGAAGATCCTCTGAAGAAGGGATGAGCTACCTTACTCCAGTATTCTTGGGCTTTACTGGTGCCTCAGGTGGTAAAGAATCTGCCTGCAATGTGGGAGACCTGGGTTCAATCCCTGGGTTGAGAAGATCCCCTGGAGGAGGGCATGGCAACCCATTTGCCAAGGGGAATTCTTGCCTAGAGAATCCCCATGGACAGAGGAGCCTGGTGGGTTACAATCCATGGGGTTGCAAAGAGTTGGACATGACCGAGGGACTAAGCACAGCACAGCACACAGTCAGTCCCTGGTAGTGAAACTGAGCAGGATCCTGTGGGGCCCTCCCTGGTACAGACATCCATCTTTTCAACCAAGTTAGCCAAATAAATCTTTACTCTTAGTTTCAGGCAGATGACCCCTTACACTTTAGAGTAAATGCTGAAGCCATAAGTGAGTAAGATTGTCTAGCAAAAGGGTAGAGAAGACCAACAACAAGACCTCAGTGTCCTTTACTATAAATAACTGTGAATCAACCAGATAATTAACCATGTTTGTAAATTAAAGATATGGTTTTGGCCTCCTAATTTATGATATTTCTTTTTGCTTATCTTTTACAGGAGTGATTCTAATCAAAGCCCAGATTTTAGAGCTAGTGTTTCCCATTACAGCAGTTCAGAAAATAGCTCTAAATGCTCGCAGTTCTCTGAAGAGTATTTTTTCTTCTCTTCCCAATATTATATACACTGGCTGTGCAAAATGTGGATTGGAACTACAAACAGATGAGAACAAGATCTACAAACAATGTTTTAGCTGCTTGCCATTTACTATGAAGAAAATGTACTATAGGTAAGGCAACTAAGCAGGCCAGCTGGATGGGAAATGTTTATTATTATGGGACTAGAAATGACCAAAAAGTTACATATATCAGTTGTTTCTAATGAAAAATAACTGGAGCTAATCCAAGAGAATAAATTTTTTCCTCCTGAGTAATGGAAAAATGGCTATTTATGAAAGCAAAAATTGCCCAGTAAACATAACAGGAATTTTTAAAAAGCAGTAATTGGGAGATTTTATTGTCTTTAAGCAGATATCCTAAAGAAACCTTTTACTTGGTTTAATTTTTAGCCAAGTTCTAAATGGCTCATAAGAAACTCATTTCCCCATCTTAACACATTATTAGGATTTAAAGGTTAAAATTAATTATATGATCTAACCCCTGAGTTGTGGAAGCTAGTAAGATGTTTAACTTTTCTGCACCTCAGTTTTCTCATCTTCACACTAAACATTAAGGATAGCAGACTAGCAATCAGTGTTTTATGCTCTTTTCTATTTCTAAATACTGCAATATCTAAAAACCAAATGCAAATATGTTCAGCATGTTATCATGGAATACTTTAAATAAGAAAATTTATAGAAGCATAATCCATTAGTCTTATTTCTCTTTACATATATTTATGTTTGTTATGAATAAGTAAATGAACTTTGCTCTTACTTTGAAAGTTGCTTGTCTGTCTGAAAAAGAAGATTGGATTCAGATGCAAGGTCCCCTCCTCCCTTTATCTCCACCAAGTCCATTCTCCACAGCCAACAGAGTAACCACTCCATTCCTTTAGAACCTTTCCAGAATTTCCTATCACACTCATCTGCTACACTATCCTTGCCTTTATCTCTGGGTTGATATTGGCCTTCTGTAAGGTTTTTAGCACTCTGACTTTTTCCTCCTTAGGGCTTTCTTGCCTGCTTTCCCCCCTGCCTGACTCCACAAGGCTGACTCGTTTGTGTCTTAGTTGAGGGACCCTTCATCAGAGAGACTTTTTTTTTAGTCACCTCCTTTGTTCTCTGTTAAAGTGCCCTGTGTGTGTACCTGGAGTCATTTACTTGCATAGTCTTCTGAAAAACCTCATTACGGAGATATAATTCACAGTCCATCAAATTAACCCATCTAAAATGTAAAATTCCAAGGCTTTAGTATATTCACAGGCTTCTGCAACTGTTACCACAATCAATTTTAGATCACCTTCACCTCTCCCTCCCCCAAAGTAGCCATTTCTCATTCTCCCTTCCCACCAACCTAGAGCACCCACTAATCAAATTTCTGGCTCTATAGATGTACTTACTTTGGACATTTCATGTAAGTAATCATACAGTGTACAGTCTTTTATGACTGGCTTCTTTTTTTTTTTTTTTAACATGTTTCAAGGTTCATCCATATTGTAGCATTTATCAAGTACTTCATTTCATTTTATTGCCAGATAATATGGGCATCCCTGCCTGCCAATACAGGAGGTACACGTTTGATCCCTGGGTTGGGAAGATCCCCTGGAGAAGGAAATGGCAACCCACTCCAGTGTTCTTGCTTGGGAAATCTCATGGACAGAGGAGCCTGGCGGGCTTAGTCCCTGGGGTCACAAAAGAGTTGGACACAACTTGACTATTAAACAACAACAGTATGGATATACTGCATTTTATCTATCCATCATCAATTGATGAATATTTGCATTGTACCTACTTTTTGGATATTATAAATAATACTTCTCCAGACATTCATGTACAACTTTTTGTGTGGCCATGTTTTCATTTCCCTTGGGCATGTACTCAGGAGTAGAATTGCTAGGTTGTGTGGTAACTTTTTACTCCTTTTGAGGAACTGCCAAGCTGTTTTCCGAAGCTGCTGCACAATTTTAGTTTTACCAGCAGTGAATGAGGGTGGCAGTTTCTCCATGTCCTTGCTGTCACTTTTTATTATCTGTTTCTCTTTTTTTGTTGCATGTGCTTTTGGTATCATATCTAAGAAAGGTATCCTTCCTAAGCCAATATCATGGAGGTTTACTCCTATATTTTCTTCCAAGAATTTTATAGTTAGCTCTTACATATAGATTCATGATCTATTTTGAGTTAATTTCTATATGTGGTATAAGGAAGGAGTCCAACTTCATTCTTTTATTCAGTTGTCCCTGTGCAGTTGGTTGAAAAGCCTATTCTATCCCCACTGAAGCCTATTCTATCCCCACTGAAGCATCTTGCCACCATTATTGAAAACCTTAATTGTCTTTCTATACCACTAAACTCTGAAGTTCCTTGAGTGAAGGAACCAGATCTCTCTTATTCACTAGTGTATACCCAGTGTATACACTGAATAGTACAAGATTTTGAGCATGTATTGGTTGAAATCAAGAATGGAGGAAGAGGGACTTCCCTAGAGGTTCAGTGGTTAAGACTTTGTGCTTCCAATGCAGGGGATGCAGGTTCAGTCCCTTGTTAGGGAACTGAAGGCCCGTGTGCCACATGGCACATCCAAATTTAAAAAAGAGAATGGAAGAAGTGAGATACCCCGGGGAAAGATTATAAAAAGATAAAAGGACCTAGAATCATCATATGGATAAAGGGGGAAGTAAGTTTTTAGAGAGAAAATCAAGTCATGTTTTAGTGGTTACACTGAATTCCCCTATACTGGTAAGTCTTTCTAAATTCTGTTCAGTTTATTTTGTAATAATTTATTTTTAAAAGGGGCATATCTATTTCTTTAAAAGTACACAGAATAATTTTATTCATGTCATTTTGTTCATATTGTTTGTTCTTTAGACTGTATCATGGTATGTATCTACTTCTTTGTCTTTATTTAGTGACATGCAAAACAGTTTGTTTTTTATGATAAAGAATCCAGTGGAAAAAAATAACTTGAAATTGTGATTGTGAAATATATGATTATCATCTTTATTTTATCTCTAAAAGTAATTTGCACAATAGGGTAAAATTATGTCTTCTTATATTAGTATCTGAAAATTTAAAATGAATATGAAATAAATAAAATCTATTAATTTATCACTTGAAACTCTTTAAAATAAAAGCCCTTCATTTCTAGGGCATTTCAGGACATCCTGGTGTTGTCGGAGAAGGCAATGGCACCCCACTCCAGTACTCTTGCCTGGAAAATCCCATGGACAGAGGAGCCTGGTAGGCTGCAGTCCATGGGGTCGCTAAGAGTCGGACACGACTGAGTGACTTCACTTTCACTTTTCCCTTTCATGCACTGGAGAAGGAAATGGCAACCCACTCCAGTATTCTTGCCTGGAGAATCCCAGGGACGGCGGAGCCTGGTGGGCTGCCATCTATGGGGTCGCACAGAGTCGGACACGACTGAAGCGACTTAGCAGCAGCAGCAGCAGTGTTTTAGGAATTAAAATTAACTCTGCAGAAAAACCCAGTGATTTGGGCTTCCCTGGTGGTTTAGTGGTGAAGAATCCACTTTGTAATGCAAGGGACACCAGTTTGATCCCTGGCCTGGGAAGATAGCATATGCCTCAGGGCAACTAAGCTTATGTGTAGTAATTACTGAAGCCAGCATGCACTAGAGTTTGTGCTCTAAAACAAGAGAAGCCATAGCAATCAGAAGCCCACACACCACACCTCGAGAGTAGCCCCTGCTCACTGCAATTAGAGAAAGCCTTCCACAGCAACAATGACCCAGTGCAGCCAACATAAGTAAATAAATAAATATTTTTTTAAAACTGATTTTTGAAATTATATTACACTTAAACATTTCTTTAATTGAAAATCTTTTTGAAGGTCCTGAGCTGTTTACTCTTTTGTAGGCCAGCTTTAATGACCATAGTTGATGGAAAATATAAGGTCTGCATCCATGTAGGATCAAAGCTGATAGAGAAGATTCTTCTCAACATTTCTCCTGACTGGCTCAACAGAGTAATAGGTAAGATACCAATATGCCACCAAGAGGTTGTCCTCTCTGAAACCATTCATATCAGGAGTGTAGATAGTATATTAAAATAGAGGGAACACTATACTATAAATTAACTTTTTTTTCCTGTCATTATATAAGCAGGAGGATAATTTAGCTTGAGTGAAACACAAGACTATACAGACTAGTGTATATAAAATAAGTAATCAACGAGGACCAACTGTATAGCACAGGGAACTCGACTCAATACTCTAATAACCTATGTGGAAAAGACTCTGAAAATGAATAGACATATGTATATGTGTAACTGAATCACTTTTCTGGACACTAGAAACTAACACAACATTGTAAATCAACTATACTCCAATATAAAATAAAAATTTTTTAAATAAATAAAATTCTCATATATACAATGAAAAAAAAAAAAAAGAAACACAAGATTCTGTAAGTTGGAAGGTAAGACTTGTTCTACATCTGTCTCAGCACATGAAGAGAGGGAAGTAGGTACCTAATCTCTTCTTACTCTAAATTTCCAATTGGTAAGGGAAAACACCAGTACCTTAGTTTTTTAATAGTTAAGTAAATGAGTGTGCAACACTATATAAACATATGAAGACTGTCCAGTGTCAGTCATGTGGATATTCAGGAACTTCAGCTCTGATGATAGGTACAGCAACAGTGGCTGATCATCAGTAGCTAACAACAAAATGAAGATGATCCATTTGTCAGATGCTCAAACTCCATCCTTGCCTCATTAGTCTTAGACTCTCTAAGCAGATGAGTTAATCTTGTTTAATGATGGCTCTGTCTCTTAATAGTGGGTTATTTTTTCTGGCTTTCATTTTTGCTTAAATGTTGAACACTGTATATAGAACAATACAGACTGAGGTGAACAGTATTTGTACCTAAAGTGAGCATGCCTGTTTTATTTGATTTTTAATGGGGGTGGGGGTGAGCAGAGTAGAGTTAATTTTGTCAGCCCATAAGTTGGATTTGAGTTTTTCATTGCTCTGGTTACCTTCAGGTCACCACTGGCTTCAAATTATCTAGCATTATCTGTGCTCATGGTGGGGAGTGGTTCTCCAGAGAGTTTCCTCCTAATATTCTTGCTCCACTGTCAGCTTTAATCCTTCACCCTGCACCCGGGCCTCAGAGAGTTTCTTACCTTCTTATACCTCACCAGGTTGTACAGGCTCCATTGGTTGTCATTTTGGCATCCCAGCCCAGAGAGAGGGACAGGAGTGATTCTCTTTGAGTCTTGCCCAGCCTTAGTCTTACACAGGTTCTTTGTGTGTCTGGTTCTTGGATGTGGTGCTTTCTAACAGACCCTGTCCCTCCTGCCATAGCAGCCAAGCTCTGCCTGGTGTCTTTGTTGGGTGTCTTTGCATGGTCCTACCCCTATCCCAGCAGCAGGGCACTGCTGATGGTCTTGATCCAAGGTGGTTTTCTGCCCCTCCCCCAGGGATAGAGGGATTTTCCTCCATCTTCATCCTCACCATCTGTATCTTGGGGCAGGAAGACTTGTGGTCTTAAGATCCCTGGTGGTCTAGGGGCTAAGACTCCACAATCCCAATGCACAGGGTCCCTGGTCAGGGAGCTAGATCCCACAGCCATGACTAAAGGTCCTGCAGTGAAGATCGAAGATCCTGCCTGCCGCGACTAAGACCTGGCACAAACAAATAAATAAATATTTTAAAAAGATTTTGATATTCATTAAGTAACTGACTCAGGGTTCTGTTATACAAATAGTATGTGTATATATAACCATGATAAGAGCTATAGACTAGATAAACATAAGAGTTCTCTTCTGATATGGACATGCCCTTTTTGTTTCAAGCTTGATTTACGAAAAAATTAATCTCAGTTCTTTCCTGTTTGTTTTATGAAGCCAGTGGCTGTGCCATAATAGGAACATCAGTCTGAACCTGTGCTTTCTCTTCAGAACAGCAGAAATTGCACCTCATCATTATAGAGTAAACTGTGGCTAGAAAGAGCAAGGATAGAGATATTTACAGTGGCTTTGGGACTTAAGAAACCAAGGGAAACAATGAACCCTTTAAATGTGAGCATTTCCAGTCCCTCGGAAGGGACACTGAGAGCCCTGTGTGTTTCCTCTTCCTCAGCCCCTCCCTCTGATGTCACCTACGGAATGGTCGCCGCGGACCTGCTCCATGCCTTGCTGGCGGGCAGCAGGGCACCTTGTGTCCTGAAGGTGCAAAGCCTCTTTGTGTTAGATGAAAACAGCTACCCACTGCAACAGGACTTCTCCCTCTTGGATTTTTATCTTGACGACTTGAAGCATGCAACCCATGCCCTTCTCTGAGACCAGAGGAAGAAAATGCAGGCACTTCAAGGAAGAGCACTTAAATGATTTGTCTTCGGAAATGAATAACAGGGCTTTTGCTTGGGGTTTTAAAATAAGAATTTTCTCTAAAGAGAACTGTGCTAAATATATTAATTAAAACTTCTTTTCTCTAAGAAAATTCTGTGAAGTTTATTGTTTTTTTGGTGTTTCACTTTCTTGCTTCTAGAGAAATGATCTAGCAATGAGGCAAGATCCAGCAGTTTATTAGGATTAAGTCTCTCTCCATTTAGTCCCTGCTCCATTCCAGACACTGTGCTAAGTACTGAGTCAATGGACCTGAGGAATTGCTTTTCTGCTATGTTCACAAACTTAATTTTTTTTCTTACTCCTTCATTAATAAACTGTAGACATGACATGATTTCTTTGATTGTAATTATACATGATTATGGCTTAGTTCATATAAGCCTATGTTTACACAAGTTCCAGACGACCATGTCTTTTGATAAAGAGGCATTGAAAATGCAGGAACATGGTCATGTTTCAACTCATTATCAGGGAAGGCAGAGAGTCATATTGTTCATTTCTAGAATTTGAGTACCTCACTGAATTTACTTACCAACAGACACTTTACAACTTATTACATTCTACACATTCTCTCATTACAACCATAGCAGCAACTCACAGAGAATGGTAGTCACCAATGAGGAAGTAGGGAGCGGTACTTAACCAGGAAGTATGGAGGATGCTCAGTGGTACTAGATTAATCATATTGCTTGAACAAAGCTAAATTCATGATAAAATGAACAGGTGTGTTTTGTAAAATTGTTTTGGTTCATTGAAATTGTTTTCTCAAATTCAGGCTTATTTTGTTTTTAACTTGGCTTCCCTAAAAATGAACCTCAGGAGTTTTGTGATTCTCTCCAAAACCATATACAAAAATGATCGCATGAGAGTGCACACATACAAAAGAACCTTATTCTGTGGAGAAGGGTCTGTAACTTCTTACACAGTTTATGACAGTTTCTTGTCATGGGAGAACAAGCTCCTGCCTGATCTCTTCCACCCGGACAACTCCCACCAAATGGCACCTCCTCTCTCCATCCTGATATTTCTCAATGATTCATTTCACTCTATGCTCAGATAAGTGCAGGGTAGCAGGCCAGCAAATTGCCTGCATAATCAGATACTAGATAAGCTAAGGAACTGTCTTTATTTACATTTGTTGTTCTTTAGTTGCTCAGTCTTGTCTGACCCTTTTGTGACCCCATGGACTGTAGCCCACCAGGCTCCTCTGTTCATGGGATGTTCCAGACAAGAATACGAGAGTAGGTTGCCATTTCCTTCTCCAGGGGAATCTTCCTGATCCAGGGATCAAACCCAAGTCTCCTGCATTGCAGGCAGATTTTTATGCAGCACTGTGATCATACTGTCTGGAAGAATCTTACCAATATGGTATAGTGATTCCCCTAAATGGGAAATCCTGGTTTTACTTTCTCCTTTATTTTTACTTGATGGAATTATTAGAAAAATGTCCCTAACTTCTAAAGAATATAAATTCCCTGTATTAAAAAGATCACTTCCCAAATACAGAAAAAATATATACATTCATGTAACCAATATCCCAATTAAAATTTAGAACATTTCCATCACTCGAAAAATTTCTCTCATCTCCACTTCCAGTTAGTTCCCACTAATGACAGGAAATCACTGTTCTGATTTCTATCACCGTAGATTAGTTTGACCTGTTCTTGAATTTCATATAAGTAAAATCATATAGTTTACTTCCTTTGTGAATTTTTTTCACACATCATTTTTGAAATTCACCCAAGTTTTCATATGACTCAGTAGTTCATTCTTTTTATTGCTGTGGAATATACCAATTTTATGAATATATTACATTATCCATTTTCTAGCTGCTATAAGCATCGTTTTACAAGTCTTGTTGTGGATGTATGTTTTCATTTTGTAGTTGGGGAGGTAAATCCCTATGGAGATTGCTGGTTTATGGGATAGGTGTATATTTAACTTTGTAAGAAACTATCAAGCAGTACTCCAAGACTGTTCTACACACTCACCAGTCATGTATGAGGATTCCGGTTCTACATCTTTGCCAACATTTGGGGGTGTCATTTTCGCCATTGTAATGGGTGTAAAGTGGTTTAAAAAATTAGGTTACTGGCTATGAGAAGGGGAGGTAGTGCTTGGGAATGGACACGAGAGAAGAATGTGTGTGGGGGGAGGGGGCTGGTTTATCAGTTTCCCCACAATTATCAGTTTCCCTGCAGCTCTGATGGAGGAGATAGATAGGCCCCAGGCTGAGCCCTGCAACTGGTGTCCTGCTGATGCTTTGAGATGGAATACCAGTGGGAGCATTGGGCCTGATTGGGTGCATTCTTGTGGATTTCCCCCCAGGACACATATGCAGAGAAGGCCTTCAGTCTAGGGGAAGGACAAAAGGAAGGAGAAGATGCAAGCTGGAATCCATCTTGGCTGAGAGATGTGCCCCACACCAGGACCAAATATGGAGATGACTGGCCAGAAAAAAAAAAAATCCAGAAAACTGCCACTACATAAGCAACCTAAGCTGCCCCTAGTAGATGCAGCTCACTCAGAGCTCACCTGTGTGCTCCTTCAAATGTATCCTGTTGTTTCCACACACACTTTGCTTCTTCCACATGTGTTTTGCTTTCTAATGAACCTCCCCCCTTTTTTCTCACAATCTTGATCTCTGCTGAGTTCTTCAAAGAAGACAAGAACCAAAGTCCTTTTATCAGCCTTTCACCTCCAAAATCAGCTCCAAATTCATCCTTCAAAACTTGCTCTGCAGATGGAATTCCCTTTAAGCGTCTCTCCCTCGCAGTGAGTACGCTGCTGAACAGTAGAAGGCGCTAGAGATGCATTGCGGGATGTAGGCGCTTTTCTCGGCGGGTTCCAGTAGCTGCACATATGTCCCGAGGGGTGCGCCGACATTGGGTGGCGCTCTGCTCCAGCTACATACCCTGGACGCCGCGGGTCCCTCCGCCGGCTTGCGGCTTGGCCTAGCCCGTCAATCGCGTTCCCGTGGCCCTGCTGACAAGACCACCAGCTCCTGGCCCCCCTCCGGTCTGCACCCACGCACCACCCACCCCGCTCATCCACTTCCCGCAAGTTTGTCCTACCAGATTTGTCAATCAGCAAACCGATAGAAGCGGATTACCAAAACAAAGGGCAGAGAGAAATCAAATCTAGTCATTTGCTGGATTATACTTCATCAGTGGAGATGAACAGAGAACTTACCAGACAGGAGTGAAGGAGAGAGGAAAGGAGAGGGAGGGAGGGAGGAAAGTAGGGGAAAAGGGATGAAATGTGGAGAAATAAACAGCCCCACTAGAAACCAAAGATAGACAAAAAGAAGCGGCTCTACTGAATAGGCACTAACAGGTCCTTTCATGGATCCCAGGCTGTGGAATGTTTTGGCACTCCACAGCATCTCTGTCCTTTCTGAGGTCTCTCAGGCTATATGTGATAATGTTACCATTTTTGGACATCTGGAATCTGATTCAGATTCCAGCTTCACCACTTCCTAGCTCTGCAGCCTGAGAGATGGCATTGCCTTCCTCATGCGCACTCCCCTCACTTCTGAAAGTTCCTCCTGAACTGTTGTACAGTTGAACAAGCTAATGCACGAAGACCTAGTTCAGTTCCTCAGAGCTAGCTCCCTCCTCCCCACCTTGATAGTCCGCTCTGAGAAGCACAACACTGAAGTAGAGAGGGGAGGGGTGATCTGAGCAAGCAATCCCATACTTAAAAATTAAGGGGGAAAAGCCCATAATAGGTGGATATTCCAACCAGTCTTTATAAATTAAGACATACATCCATTTTGTTGCAAGAAGCAGCCTTACAGAATGTCATCCGTGAACTACTTCCTTCTTCTCTCCCCCAGTCACCCATTCAGACCTGCTTGGTAGGAAGCTTCCCCTTGCCCTTTGGATGAAATCTAGGGCAAGTCCTGTGACTTTTTTGATCATTCTTACATAACAGTAAATTTTTCCTGTGACTTCTAGTTGTAAAAACAAGCTGTGTTCAGCACTGGAAATGTCCAACCTCACGCAGAGGTCTAAACCTCCAACGTCATTTAAAGTTTACACCTCCCCTTCTCTCCTGCCTTGACCTAGGCTCATGCCTTATAGATAGGCATGGAGCATCATTTTTTTTTTTTTTTCTCCAGTGTGTGTTTCCATTCCTCCTCTCAATTTTCTAACAGGGATCTCTTTTTTATTTTAATTTTATTTATTCGTTTTTTTGGTTGCTCCATGTGTCATGGGGGACCTAGGTTTCTGTGCCAGGGATTGAGCTCACATCCGCTGAATTGGAAGCATGCAGTCTTAACCACTGGACCACCACCACCACCACTGTCCCCTAACAGGGATTTCTGATCATCCATGCAGGGGCAGGGAAGTGGTATAGAAAGGCCACCTAAGGGGTAGGGGAGGTTCTACATGACCAATTATGAGCTCGAGTACTCACATGGGTTTTTCCAGAGCCTCCTTTTTCTGCAGGTTCCCATGAGTCAGGTTTGCCCCAGAGTGTGGGATGGCATACGGTACCCTTCTCATCCACTTTAAAGGTCTGTATTCCAGTTTTGGGAAATGAAAGTCTGAAAATTATGCTTCCCAGACTCTCTTATGAACCAGGTTCCAGGTTGTTTACCAAGTGTGAGGCACTCAGGTGAAGCTAGGAAGCAGAAAGTAGAAAATCACCCTTTTCTTCCCTTGACTGTGATTCTTATGACAGCAAGATGCTTGAGACTCTGGCAGTAATTTGAGCAAAAAAGAAAAATTTGTGCAAATTCCAGCCAGTTGTCACTATAGGATACCAAATAGGCAGCAATGGCTTTGAGACCTGGCAGCAGTTACAAGACAGGGAGTTCTCCTCCTCTACGACTGCACCTGCACAGCCAAGCACAGACCCTGGAGTTACCCGTTTCTAGGAAACACCAATATGGTACACTGAGTTATCACCCTAGTCCGTAACCTCTCCCTATAGCTGTATCCATTGCCATGGTGCTTTGCAACTCCTCTCACAAAAAGGTGTAGTTTACCCTGCCCCTTGATTTGGAAACTTGGCTACATGACTTACTTCAGCCAATAGGATATTAGGTGACACAGCACAAGCTGAAGGTAGAAATGTGTTTGTCCTTCTTCTGCTTTCCCAATGAGACAAGCTTTCCCTGGGTCGCTGCTGCCCCTTCAGCTTGTGCTCAGAATGAACAAACGTGGAGCAGGCCTAGGTGAGGACATGAGCCTGGTCAGACGCACAGGTTGAAAGTGAGTTGCCTAATCTACACCAGCCCATATTCAGCTGATCCACAAATGTGTGAGAAAAACATGCTCAATTTAGTAGAACACTAAGATGTTGAGATTCTTTGTTATGCACCATTTTTCCAAAAATAGCCAACTGATACTAGCAACTTTTCTCCTTTTGGCTTCATCGGCCCCCTAAGAAGGCTATGTAACTTGTGTCATCAAATTCCCTATATAAAATCACTCTTTGTTGTGAGTTCTTTCTCTGGGAGAAGAATTCTGAGAAAATAATGATTTTTCTGCTTCAGTCAGTTATGTTCATGCTGAGAACTAGAAAACCTGAATGAAATACAGAAAACTTCTTTGCTAAAGAGCTGCCAAGTCAACAAGCATTTGGTAGGCCATGATCTCAGAAGAAGGAAAACACAAGGGATGAGCTGACATTCTGTGAACCACTTTTCCCTTTAGGAAACTTGCTGAGCATTTGGACAGAGGGCCATGGGTTAAGAGGTAGAAAAGGAAGCAGAGTCTCTGGAGCTGAACAGACAAGACATTGGAGATTGGAGTTGCCAAGGCAGCTGGGACTGGAGGGGCCAAGATGCTAGATAAAAGCAAAACACAGAAAAGAAACTCTAGGGAATTCTCTGGTGGTCTGGCGGTTAGAGCTCAGTGATCTCACTGTGGTGGCCCAGGTTCATTCCCTGGTCAGGGAACTAAGCAAGTCACGTGGCATAGCCAAATATAAAAGAAATTCTGAAACTTGAATGACATTTTAAAGCTGTTGAGAGAAAAAGAAATGTCAACCTAGAATTTTATATTCACAAAATTTTTTGGTGGGTTTCTTAGGATTTTCTATACACAAAACCATGTTGCTGCTGCTGCTGCTAAGTTGCTTCAGTTGTGTCCAACTCTATACGACTCCATAGACGGCAGTCCACCAGGCTTCTTTGTCCCTGGGATTCTTCAGGTAAGAATTCTGGAGTGGGTTGCCATTTCCTTTTCCAATGCATGCATGCATGCTAAGTCGCTTCAGTAGTGTCTGACTCTGTGCGACCCCATAGACCAGGCTCCTCTGTCCACAGGATTCTCTAGGCAAGAATACTGGAGTGGGTTGCCATTTCCTTCTCTGCAAAACCATGTTATCTGCAAATAAATATAGTTTTACTTCTTCCTTCATGATCTGGATTCCTTTTATTTCCTTTTCCTGTCCAATCACCCAGCCACCACAATTTTGCAAGAGATAAAGAAGGCATGAAGATTGTAAAGGAAGAAGTAAAACTATCATTCACAGAGGTTATTACTATATACAAAGAAAATACAAAGAATCTACAATTACAAGTGACTTTAGCAAGGCCACTCACTAGGTACAAAGTCACTGTACAAAAATAAATAGAATTTTTATATACTAGAAACAAATATAAAACACCTAAGAGTAAATCCAAGAGAAGAGGTACAAGAACACTTTCCTGTAAAACCACAAAACAAGTTTAAAGAAACTTGAAAAAGCCCTAAAGAAATGGAGGGATACATCATGTTAATGGGCTGAAGATTCAACATTTAAAGATAACAAATTGTCCCCAAACTGATCTATATGTTCAATGGAAAGTCCAACCAAATTCTAGTACTTTTTTGGTGTGGAAATTAAGCTGATTCTAAATGTTTTATGGAAATGCCAAGGGCTTCATTCTGCTTGGATCACCTTGTGGACAGGATTGAGACCTGCTGTCTTAGGTCCATGGGAGGCACTGTGTATTTTTGGCCCTGACTGTATATGTAAACAGGGGCCAACCCACTGTAGCATCCTCCACCTCCGCATCAGAGCAGAGAGCCTGCCTGTCTCTTGCCATTGAAAATTTTCAACTGTGAGTCAGACATACCTGTCCATTCTGTCCTGCAAAGGGCATACTTACCAAATTTTCCAAGTGGCCCTGGAAAGGTCACTGATAGATATGAACCTCCCTTTGAAATGTGGGGGTAGTTGGCACTTATGGTCTCAGGGCCCCAAGAGAAAGGGGAAGAGTTCCATTTTAGTAGCTGGCTATACAAACACATTGTTGTTGTTTAGTCACTAAGTGGTGTCAGACGTTCAACTCTTTGTGACCCCATGGCCTGTAGCCCACCAAGCTCCTCTGTCCATGGGATTCTCCAGGCAAGAATACTGGAGTGGGTTGCCATTTCCTTATCCAGGAGGTCTTCCTGGATCAGGGATTGAACCCATGTCTCCTGCATTGGCAGGTGGATTCTTTATCACTAAGCCACCAGGGAAGTCCCATACAAACACAGAGAGAATGCCTATTACATGTGTGCTGTGATACTATTAGAAATTACTGCAGTATCAATTATGTTAAAAATCATGAAATAAGTAAGGAAAAGCAAACACAAGGTATTCTGTGCTTACAGGCCACTAGCAGCAAAGCTTATATTTGTGCCTTGACAGAGATTGGAGGTGAAGTCAAAGAGGCAATATTTACTTTCTTTTGTGAAAGTTGCTTCACTGTGTAAGAAAAGAGAAGATACCATTTAAGTGTTGTTTCAGTTACACAGAAACAAGGCTTGAATCTGTAAGTTTAGTAGTATTCAGGTGAAAATGATAACTGCTTGATAAGAGTTATCAATGACAAGCAGAAGGGCTGCTGGTGACTTTGAGTACATCTTCACAGAGAATCGATGACTGTGGTTTGTGGGAACTTCCATCTTAATGAAGTTTACACTGACACCTACCACAACACAGTAATCATAATGGATCTGCTAGGTTTACAGGCAAAGGTTTCAGCCCTGTGGGCTATGCTTTGGCCATGTGCTTTCACCATTTTTTACCCAAAGTGAGAGCCCCAAGAGCAGATGACCAGAACCTGTCTGCCACTTGGTACCTGGGGGGGGCTGTTCACAGCATTATCCTACAGGTGTGAAGCCAGTGAGTCTTGATCCCCAAGAGCCTTCTCTTCCAAGCCATGCTGCCCAGGCATCCTGGGACTGTTCCACATTTACATGCCCAACCCAGTTGTCAGACTATGCTATTATATTAGGTTGGTGCAAAAAGTAACTGTGATTTTGCATCGTTGAACTTTGCCGTTTGATATTGGAATACATTCTTAAATAAATGTGGTTATGTTATACATAATTTTAATGTGCATTTCTCACTTTCTGTTTTTTTGCTAATGACATTATTTGCTGTATATTTTATATTTATTTTAGACTATAGAAATGATGTTAGAAAAAAAGCAGATTGTAGTGATTTTTTTTTAATTCAAGTGCAAAATGGGTCCTAAATAATCAGAGACAACTTGAAACATCAACAACACATTTGACCTAGGAAGTGCTAATGAACATACAGTGCTGTAGTGGTTCAAGAAGTTTTGCAAAGGAGATGAGACCCTTGAAGATGAGGAGCGTAGTGGGTGACCATCGGAAGTTGACAAAGACCAGCTGAGAGCAATCACTGAAACTGATCCTCTTACAACTACATGAGAAGTTGCCCAAGGACTCAACGTTGACCATTCTACTGTCACTTGGCATTTGAGGCAAACTGGAAAGGTGAAAAAGCTCGATAAGTGAGTGCCTCCTGAGCTGACTGAAAATAGAAAAAATCATCGTTTTGAAGTGTTGTCTTCTCGTATTCTACATAACAACAATGAACCATTTCTCTTTCAGATTGTGACATGTGACAAAAAGTGGATTTGATATGACAACTGGTGACAACCAGCTCAGTGGGTGGCCTGAGAAGAAGCTCCAAAGCACTTCCCAAAGCCAAACTTGCACCAAAAAAAGGTCATGGTCACTGGTGGTCTGCTGCCAGTCTGATCCACTACAGTTTTCTGAATCCCAGTGAAACCATTACATCTGAGAAGTGTGCTCAGCAAATGGATGATAAGCACTGAAAATTCCAATGTCTGTAGCCAGCACTGGTCAACAGAAAAGGCCCACTGCTTCTCTATGACAATGCCCAACCGCACGTCGCACAACCAACATTTCAAAAGTTGAACGAATTGGGCTATGAAATTTTGCCTCATCCACCATATTCATCTGACCACTCATCTGACCACTCACCTACTGACTACCACTTCTTCAAAAATCTCTTGACAACTTTTTGCAGGGAAAACACTTCCACAATCAGCAGGAGACAGAAAATGCTTTCCAAGAGTTCACTGAATCCTGAAGCACGAATTTTTATGCTACAGTAATAAACAAACTTATTTTTCATTGGTAAAAATGTGTTGATTGTAATGGTTCATATTTTGATTATGAACTGTTTGACTGTTTGCAGTCAAACAGTGTCTGACTGTTTGCAGATGACATGATCCTCTACATAGAAAACCCTAAAGACTCCACCAGGAAATTACTAGAGCTAATCAATGAATATAGTAAAGTTGCAGGATATAAAATTAACACACAGAAATCCCTTGCATTCCTATACACTAACAATGCGAAAACAGAAAGAGAAATTAAGGAAACAATTCCATTCACCATTGCAATGAAAAGAATAAAATACTTAGGAATATACCTACCTAAAGAAACAAAAGACCTATATATAGAAAACTATAAAACGCTGGTGAAAGAAATCAAAGAGGACACAAATAGATGGAGAAATACACTGTGTTCATGGATCGGAAGAATCAATATAGTGAAAATGAGTATACTACCCAAAGCATCTATAGATTCAATGCAATCCCTATCAAGGTACCAACAGTATTTTTCAGAGAACTAGAACAAACAATTTCACAATTTGTATGGAAATACAAAAAACCTCCAATAGCCAAAGCAATCTTGAAAAAGAAGAATGGAACTGGAGGAATCAACCTGCCTGACTTCAGGCTCTACTACAATGCCACAGTCATCAAGACAGTATGGTACTGGCACAAGGACAGAAATATAGGTCAATGGAACAAAATAGAAAGCCCAGAGATAAATCCACGCACCTAGGGACACCTTATCTTCGACAAAGGAGGCAAGAATATACAATGGAGAAAAGACAATCTCTTTAACAAGTGGTGCTGGGAAAACTGGTCAACCACTTGTAAAAGAATGAAACTAGAACACTTTCTAACACCATACACAAAAATAAACTCAAAATGGATTAAAGATCTAAACGTAAGACCAGAAACTATAAAACTCCTAGAGGAAAACATAGGCAAAACACTCTCTGACATAAACCACAGCAGGATCCTCTAGGACCCACCTCCCAGAATATTGGAAATAAAAGCAAAAATAAACAAATGGGACCTAATTAAAATTAAAAGCTTTTGCACAACAAAGGAAACTATAAGCAAGGTGAAAAGACAGTCTTCAGAATGGGAGAAAATAATAGCAAACAAAGCAATGGACAAACAGTTAATCTCAAAAATATACAAGCAACTCCTGCAGCTCAATTCCAGAAAAATAAATGACCCAATCAAAAAGTGGGCCAAAGAACTAAACAGACATTACTCCAAAGAAGACATACAGATGGCTAACAGACACATGAAAAGATGCTCAACATCACTCATTATCAGAGAAATGCAAATCAAAACCACAATAAGGTACCATTTCACACCAGTCAGAATGGCTGCTCTCCAAAAGACTACAAGCAATAAATGCTGGAGAGGGTGTGGAGAAAAGGGAATCCTCTTACACTGTTGGTGGAATACAAACTAGTACAGCCACTATGAAGAACAGTGTGGAGATTCCTCAAAAAACTGGGAATAGAACTGGCATATGACCCAGCAATCCTACTGCTGGGCATACACACTGAGGAAACCAGAACTGAAAGAGACATGTGTACCCCAATGTTCATCGCAGCCCTGTTTATAATAGCCAGGACATGGAAGCAACCTAGATGCCCATCAGCAGACGAATGGATAAGGAAGCTGTGGTACATATACAAAATGGAATATTACTCAGCCATTAAAAAGAATACATTTGAATCAGTTCTAATGAGGTGGATGAAACTGGAGCCTATTATACAGAGTGAAGTAAGCCATAAAGAAAAACACCAACACAGTGTATTAACACATATATATAGAATTTAGTAAATCGGTAAAGATAACCCTGTATGCAAGACAGCAAAAGAGACACAGATATATAGAACAGTATTATGGACTCTATGGGAGAGGGCAAGGGTGGGATGATATGGGAGAATGGCATTGAAGCCTGTAAATTATCATATGTGAAACAAATCGTCAGTCCAGGTTCCATGCATGATACAGGGTGCTCGGGGCTGGTGCACCGGGATGACCTGGAGGGATGGGATGGGGAGGGAGGTGGGAGGGAGGTTCTGAAAGGGGAACACATGTACACCCATGGTGGATTCATGTCAACGTATGGCAAAACAAATACAATATTGTAAAGTTAAAAAATAGATAAATAAACTAATTAAAAGAAATAAGGTGTGTCTGAGCCTAGTTATAATGATTTAAAATTCACAGTCCGAAACTGCAATTACTGTTGTACCAATGTAATATTTATTGTGAACCAACTGAAGTTGACAACTTGTCTTTAGACAACTTGTCTTCTCTGCCAGGCAGAAGGTAGAGAAACGACAGCAGAAAAATGTGTAGGCTGAACATTAACACATCATCAGCTTTCCAAGTTTCCATGGCACTCCACACATGTACAGCTACGCTTTCACTAAAGAGACTGTTTCTTCTCAGTGTCTGAGTTTCTGGTCCAATTCAAGACAGGGATGACCAGGAGCCAGGATTCTTAGCCCAGGCAGCCCCATGGGCAAAGAAGGACAGAGTGAGTCAAGGAGAGCCTCTCGAGCCTCTCAAGGAGAGCCCACCGGTCACACCACTGCCCAGGCCAGGGCTCTCGTGTCCCCTCTTCTCTCCTATACATCAATACGTATGTATGTATATGTACACATACATAGTCCCCCAGCTCAGGCTGGCCCTGCAGCCCAGTGAGATGCTGGATGCAGTGTCCAAGCCTGTGGCTGTCAGGCATGGCTATGGGGAGGGAGAGCTTCTGGAGCAGACCTGAGTTCCCCACCCTGGTTAGGGCTCGGTGGTGCGGCAAAGCACATGCCAGCGCTTCACCAACTCCTTGGGTTTGCTAAGCATCTCGTTCCAGTGCTCCAGTTCTCTGCCGCGGGTGTACATGTAGGGGCCCACCACCACACGACCCAGCTCGTGACTCCCTGCGGGGGAGGGAGAACATGGTCATTCTCTGAAGCATAGAAGCCACATCACCTAAGCCATCCCTAGGGCCTTCCTCTCTCTCACTCACTCCTTCTCTTAAAGGAAGTAGCCAGCCTCCTCCCTCTTTAACAGCCTCCAAAGGGGTCCTGACTTTGCTCTGGAACTGGAACTGACGGGGAAGGGAGCCCAGGTAGAGAGCCTGCCCTTCAGTGCGGGCACCCGCTCTGCCCCCCATCCTCCTGGTGGGCCATCAAACTGCCTCACATCAAAGAGCTGAGGGAGGAAGGGGCTCCTCCAGAAAGAAGCCCTCTTCCCTCAGTCAACTTGTATATTCAGCAGGAACATTCAACAGTAATTTTCACCTTTTACCAACTATCACAGTGGAGAAGGGGCCTAAGCTCTGACCCATGAGACCAGCTGACCCGACAGCTCTGCCTCAGTGACAGTGGACCCTGGAGTGAGGGGCAGTGTGGGATAACTCCACCCTCTCATTCACCCTGAACCTCACCCAGGACCCTCAAGGCTTGTAGAGAGGGCACGAGACAACAGAGGGTACATAAAGACCCACAGCACCAGGTCGCTTGGCCAGTGCAGGTAGCTGTGCTGTCTCCCAGCCTCTCTGGCGATTTGCCCCAGGACGGAATAGCAGGGGCCATCCTTTAACCTCTTTCTAGGGTGCTATGGACAATGACACCAGCTTAAAGCTGGGTGTGAGCTCCAGCTATCTCCCTAGCAAGCTCCGTGTCCTTGGGTAAGTATCTTAGCTTCTCTGTGCACTAGTTTCCTTAGGTAGAGAACAGAAGCCATACAGCTCCCTCCAAAGGGTCCACGCTTCCTGAATGCACAGCAGCCCCTCCTTAGCCCAATGCCCTCAGCATGACAGTGACGGAGCAGCCTTACTGTCCCCTTCGGCACTCTGCAACACTGTCAGGCTGAGGCTCGCAGTGTCCAGCTCAGCGGGGTTGGCTTTGAAGCTGAAGGTCTCGCTGTACACAGGGTTGGTGGAGCCCAGCACAGCCGAAGTCTTCTTGCACTTGACAAACTTGTTGTGGTTCATCAGAGACACTTTGACAAACACACCTGAAGGGCAGGACAGACAGCAGGCTGGGAGGGACAGGCAGGGGGCCCAGTCTCCTGCCTGTGGGAGCCTGGGGGTGGGAGGGGACATGACTCGCCTGGGTGCCAGGACCCCATTACTCACAACTGCTGCAGCCAAAGGGCGTTACAAGAGGAAACAGGGTTGATTAGCGTACTGCCTACAGCCAAGGAAATGCTCGGCTCCCTTCCTCTTCCTTCCTCTCTGCCTCCTGAATGCACCCAAGGTTTGGCTGGCCCTTGCTACTGGAGCCTGGCACCACACGCCCATCCGTCCCCATTGTGGGGTGGATCCTGCTTGCTGGGTGCCCAGGCTTCCTTGGGCCCTTAAACACCCCATTCAGAGGTCAAGTTGTTTTGGGGGGGAGTTGCTGTTAGATGGGTTTTGAATCCACAGTGGGAGGCTGAATGCCAGCTTGCTTACAGTGACCCAAATGCAGAGACGCACAAGGGACAGACAACCACCCCCTTGCTGGGGGCCCCACAATGGGGCTGGACATTTAGGGTGAGCCAGAGCGGGGTCCCCATTCCTCCAGCTCCTGAGTTCTGGCCAAGTGTCAAGCTCTGCATGCAGGGACACCCTGTCCACTGCTCCCTGCCCTGGGGGAGCCCTTGCTTTGCAGAAGGGCAGGAGTGGGGCAGGCAGCACAGTATAGGAGCCAAGGCACTGCTTTGGGAAAAGGGAAGGGCAGACTTGATTTCAGGGTTCTTAAGGGTCTTGGTGAAGGCCAAGGGGATGCAGCCTTGGGATCAACATAAGAAAGCAATTTCTCACACCCAAGCTGTGCAGAGAGGGAGGGCGTCACTTGGGAGACAGCAATGCTCCTGGTAGCACATGCAAGCAGAAACTGGATGGCCAGGGTTGAGGGCCAGACTCTAACTCCAGGCTCCAAGATCATGGGGTGGGCCCTGCCCCAGGGGGAAACCTTACTGACAAAACTCGTGTTTTCCCGGAGCTGGAGTCCCTTGGCTCGCAGCACAACCACGGTGAGGCGGTTCAGACGGTCATTGTAGCTGAGGCAGAACTGGAGGTCACCAAATTCAGAGGGAGGCTGGAGAAGCCAAGAGGAAAGCACCCCAGGTAGATACTGGAGGCCCCCATGCCTTCCTCCTTCCTCCTGGCAGGCAGGCCCGGAGTATTCATGACATAGCCACACTCCCTCCTTGAAGCCCACCCACCATTTTACAGATGGGGAAACTGAGGTCTGGGGAATTGAAGGGGCCTGCTGAAGATCACACAGTAAGGACCAGAGCTGAGGATTCAAACCCAGGAATGGGGAATTCCAAGGCCTATTCTGAGTCATCCTCATGGGGTTGGGGGGGATGTTGGGGGAAGAGTGGGTAATTTCCTTGGGAGGTCCATTTGAGGTGTCAGCTTTCATAGCTATCTGATCTGGATGGGAATCCAAATGTGGTTTTTCCAGGATGCTCCAAGTAATCTCCAGGGCAAAAGAGCCTCAGGTGCACCTCCATTGTCCCATGCAGCTCTGGCCTGGGCCCACCACCACGAGTCACACTTTTAGGGGTGGTGGACGATATTCTGCTGGGCCACACCTGCTGGCTGTCTACCGTAGTCAGACTCATGGTAGTCTGGCATGTGTCTGGTGACCCTAACCTTTACCTCCAGGCTCTCGGCTTCCAGGTCTCTCCAGAGGATGCGCCGGCAGTTGCCCGCCAGTGTCTCCTTCTTCAGGGGGAACAGCACCTGGCCTAGGAGCTGGTGCTTCCTCTGCTTGTCCACATGGTACACTGAGAACCTCAGCACCCTCTCGGTGATGCTCTTGCTGGACACCTTGGAGAGACGAGGGCCCGGCTGGAGTCAGGTAGGGTCAGGGGATGGGATGATGTGATATATTGTTCTGGAAACAGAACCTTTCCATGAGGGGTGTCTCAACCAGGTACCTGCACACCCCAAACCCAGGCATCCTCAGGGGACCCTTTGCCGCAGTGGGGCCAGTGTCCTCAGGAGGTGGGAGGCTGTGCCAGAGCCTTGCCACAGAGTGTGGTCCCAGAACCAGCAGCACCCACCACCCCCAGGACCATGTTAGAAATGAGGGACCTTGGGCTCCACCCAGATCCACGAAGCAGAATCTACCATTTAACAGGGCATCCAAGTGAGTTGCCTACGCTAAAAGTGTGAGAGGCTTCCGTATTGGAGCCCAGGGAACTGCCCTGTCTCTGCTATCTGAATTTGGCACCTAAACAGTCCTCTCCCTGAGACTCAGTCTCCTCACCTGTAAAATGGGATAATCATTCTTACTCTCTGGGTTATAAAACTCCAATCAAAGGGCCTGGCTTATGGCAGATTGTTAATTAAATTTGATTTTCTTCTCTTTCTCTTCCCTAGAGAGGGAAGCACAGAGAGGCCAGGGTATGGTTGGTGCAGGCACAGGGCAGGGAACGATTCAAGCCTCCCCATCTTGGATTTTGAGGTTCTAAGAGGAGCAGATTCACCTGTGAATTCTCACAGCCTGAGCCAAGTAGGATGGCCTTGGGCTGGGCCCCATGCCATCCCTCTTCTCTGCTCAGCCCCGGAAGAAGGTAGAAATCACACTCTTCCCAGTTGCAGGCAGGCCTTTCCTTACCTTGCCAGTCAGCTTCCTGCCCTGCTCTTAAAAATGTTTGTCCAAGGCCTCTCGGGAGCTCTTGATCTCTGACTTCCCATAAAGGCCCCAGTCACCTGCTGAGGCTCCCAAGGCCACTGTGCGCTTGGCTCAGTGCCTCGTCATCTCAGCACCTCAGGACCCTGAGCTCATCTGCCCACCATGCTGCAGAGGTACCACCTGTCACAAGATGGCTCTCAGGTCCTGCTCTGGCCTCTGACAGGACGGGTGAGTTCTGGTCCCCACGCCAAGAGGCCTGGGTTGAGGGGGGTCTCACCCTCCACCTTCCATGGATAACCGTCAGAAATCTCATCGTGTTCCAGGGTTTTGGCTGCCTTCCTGAGTCCCATAAGCCAGGGCCTGGCATTCAGTGGGTGCTCCAAGAATATGTTTCTCTTTTTCCCCTCCAAGCAGCCTGTACAGGAGGAGCCCAGCCCTCTGCCCCCTCATCCTTCAAGTCTCTCATCTGCCCCCACCATCAAGAGTCAGGGCTCTTGTACACCCTGACCTGGCAGGCAGGGTAGAGTAGAGCCTGTGGTATGGGGTCCATGGGGGCTGCAGGGCCCTGCTTAGCACTGGAGGCTGGGGCTCTCCTGCACAATGTCTGTCCTTCCCAGGAGGCAAAGGGCCCCGGACCCTGCCCGCTCAGAGGTCATACCTGAAAGATGAAGTGTTCGTCGAACTGTGGACTGGTAGTTCTGTGTTTGGTCTTAGACTGGAGGAAGCGCCGCTCATCCGGCAGCAGGTGGAGCTTCACCAGGGGGCTACAGTTCTCTGAGGGGGCGTGCAGCCGTTGGGCCTTGATCAGGCCCACCAGCAGCCGCTCGGCCTCCTGCTGGTATTCCACGGAGAACCACAGCCGTCCCAGGCAGCCCTCAGGGAAGTCAGCCTCACTTTTGTCCTCTGGGATCTTGTAGAGCTCAGGGTTGATGGTCCCTGCCGCGCATGCATCTCCTACAACACAGGGACTGGGAGGACTGGCAGGCCAGGGGAAGGCAAGGGCATGGGGACAGCAAGCTCTGGCTCCACCGCCCCCTCCCTGCCCAGCCCTTCTTGGTTGAGTCTTGACAAGGTAGTTCATTGGCTTCTCCTGACCACATTTGCCCCACTCTCTTCTCCAGACTAAACACAGCCCCTCTCTCTAATGCAGCTCTGCAGGACGCATTCTCAGCACTAAGGCATTCTACATCCAGGCCTGCTCCTCCCTGGGACTCCTAGCAGAGGACATAGTATTCATTCAACCCTTGCCCCCATGACTGACCCCCACCCCCAGAGATCAGAGCCAACACTGTGAGTGCAGTGCCCAGCATCTGGCCTGGCTCCTTTTTGTGGTGTCCTAGAGGATGTCTCAATGATAAAATGTTGCCTCTTTTCTTCCTCTTTAAATTATAAGGGCTTAGCTAATTACTGGGTGGTTCTTAGGGAGGTCTTCAGAGCAAGGAGGTGGGCAGAAAGCTGTGTGCCCAGCTTCCACCATTCTGCTCTCTGGATTGGCCAACCCCTCATCCTGGAGGAGGACCCAGCACAGGAGCTGCACCTGGGAACACTGAGTTTCCAATCCCAGATTTGTTGTTTACTGCCTCTGTGACCTCGGGCATGGCACTGTTACCCTCCAGAGTCTCAGTTTATTAATGTGTAAAATGGGGTGATTCCCAGCCATGGTCTAACTCCAAATTGGCACATGAAGCCATACCTAGCCCAGACTGGGATGCAGCAGGCATTGGTAAACTGCAATACCTGAAAAGAGTGGTCACTGGGCAACTCTGGCATCCTGGGTCCCATCTGGACTCTTTTCAGGAGCCAGGCCCATGAAAGCAGATGGGTCTGTCCCGGCCTGGGCAGGCCCTGGTGGACACACTCACCAAGATTGCTGCCGGTGGTGTGGGGCAGGAGTTCCGGGGCTGGGCAGGGGTCCTGTGGGACCTGAGCCCACTCTCTGCTGCTCAGAGGTACCCAGTCTCGGCTTTGGAGGGAACGAGGCACCACAAATGGTACACCTGGTGGCCTGTTCAGAGGCAGGGAGATGACAAATAGGTGGCAAGTGAATGGTATGGCTTCAGAGTGCTCAGCTCACCGAGTTTAAGTGTCAGAAACTGGAGGAGAAAACGCCAGCAGGAGCCAGGGGAGGCAAGAGCACCCTTTTCCAGGCCCACACCAGGGGACACACACACAGCCAACTCCTCCATCTGTCCACAGCAGTGGTGAGTTGGAGTAGCAGCGCAGCTCCTGGAGTCAGCCTGCCTAAGTTTGAATGCCTGTTCCACCACTTCCTAGTTGTGCTATCTGGACTTATGTCCATTGAGCCTCAGTTTCCTCAGCTGGAAAATGGGCTTCATAACACCTGCCTCGTAGCTGTGGCTCAGATTCTGGGGTTTCTTTGTGATTGCTCCTGGCCTGCTGACAGCATAGAGGAGGCGCTCCATAAACAAACAGACCTTTCCTTCTCCACCCCACTCCAAGGGAAACTCCACAGGGAGGGCCTGAAGCAAGGCCAGGAGCTCCCTTAGCCCCACATCCTGCCTCACCTGCTTGCCTGAGTCCTGGCATCCGGGGGGCAGAGCGCGTCTCCCTGTATGCTGGAAGCAGCCGTGGTCCCTGACAGCTCCTCATAGGTGAACGTGGCACAGAGTCTCTTCCAGAGACAGTAGCTCACCCCAATCAACAGCAGCAGCAGCAGCAGCCCCCCAAGGATGCCCCCAATCACCAGGGCCATCTGCTCTGGGGGCAGACACCACCAGTACTGTGATGCCTGGGGAAAGCCACTCCCCTTCACACCACTGGCATTCTGGAGACAGAATTTGGGTAGCAAACCCACCTCCCTGAGTTGGATCCCAGGAATGACACAGAAGCAGGGCTCATGTGCTCATGTATCTGCTGGGGAAGGGTGCTGCTGGCTCGGCTCTGCTGGGTCTCAGGGGAAAAGCCACTGCCCTTGAGGTCCTAGTGCCCCGGACAGAGCTGTCTGCTTCTGGACTTGGAATTTTGGGTGAAATGAACCATTTTTCCTTGTGCTTCTGTGTAGAAATTAAGTCTTCTCTTATCAGAACCTCCATCTTCCCTGGACTCCTGTTCAGGCTTGAGGGTGGCGGGCACCATGCACTTAAGGAAAGCCAGGGAAGGGATGATGCCCTGGGTGGCATTCAGAGCCCTATTCTTTGGGTCCTGGAACCTGCTGAGAGGTTGGGCTCTTACTTTAATTCTGTAACTTTCTCTAAAAATTTCTCCCTCCCCTCAGCCTTCTATCACAGCAAGCCCACATATAGGGGAGTCGGTGGGAGGCTGTGGAGGGGGGTGTGGATGAGGATGGGAGCAGCGAGTGTGAGAAACCAAGCCACACCGGCACTCTGCTGTCAGTAGCTGCCCCCACACTTGCCCAGACCTGGGAGGCTCCACTCTGAGCTAACTGAGAGAGCTCTGCCCCTCCATCCCACACTAGGCGAGGAATGTCCCTCCTTTGGGTCACGCTTGAGACCCGGGGCTTCCTGAACCCGGGGATCTGGACTGGGTTGCGTGGTGAGAAGGAAAGACACCCACGCCTCCTGACCTGCAACTATCTACGAGGAGTGGGCCTCAACTCTATCCCCGCACCCTGCTAGGGAGTGGGGAGCAGGGCAGAGGCGGCGCCCCAGCGGGTGGCAAAGGGGCACCGCGCGGCGCCGGGGGCGTGGGAGGGGAGGCGAGGGCACTTACTTTCCATGGGGCTGCTCTAGCCGGCCGTCGGGGGCGCGGGCCCGGAGCTTTATCTCGCCGGTGTCTGCGCCTCCAGCCGCGGCCAGGCGGGTTTTTAAAGCGCTGAGCGGGAAGGAGCGGGTGGGGGTGGCGGTAGAGGGCGGTACCTTGTGGCTCTCGGGTTAGCGGCGGACGGCGCGAGGCACAGACCCAGAGGCCAGAGGCCGCAGCTCCGCCCGGCCTGGCCCAGATAGTGGCTCAGGAGGGGCGCGGAGTCCACCATGCGCTGCTGGAACCCAAGGGCTCCGCTCAAGGCTGGGAGCCTGGGGCTCCGTGCGGTTAAGGCGCCAGGGCCAGGCCTCCCCGGGGCAGAGCTAAAACCTCCTCTGCTGGCTTTTCACCCCTGACGACCTTGTCTCTCGCTGTGCTTGTCTAAGAATGCCCTCAGCTAGCGTGCACCTGTCCCCCACCCCGTGAAGGATGCGCACTCTCGGTACCCGCACAACCTCTCTGTAGGGAGCTGTTGTGCTGGCATCTTAGACCTCAAAGCATCTGTAAGTGGAGAAGGAAAGGAAGTTATTTGTGGGGGAAGGAGGTGGGTCTTGTTATTTTGGGGCTTTGAAGGTTGTGTCCAAAGACAGAGCCTGAGCCTGGACCTTGCTCCCACGTGGCACCAACTGTGTAGGACGGTTCCCTTTCCTCCACACTCTCTCCAGCACCTGTTTGCAGACTTTTTGTTGATGACCATTCTGACCAGTGTAAGGTGATACTTCATTTGATTTGACTTACCTTTCTCTGCTAGTTAGTAATGTCGAGCATCTTTTCATGTACTTTTATATGTTAGTTATATGTCACCTTTGGAGAAATGCCTATTTAGATCTACCCATTTTTTGATTGGGTTGTTTGACTTTTTCACATAGAGCTGCATGAGCTATTTGTATATTTTGGAGATTAATCCCTTCTCAGTCGCATTTTTTTTTGCAAGTATTTTCTCTCATTCTGTGGGTTGTCTTTTTATTTTTGTTTATGGCTTCCATTGCTATGCAGAAACTTCTGAGTTTAATTAGGTCCCATTTATTAATTTTTCTTTTTATTCTCATTACTCTAGGAGGTAGATCCAAAAAGAAATTGTTGCGATTAATGTCAAAGAGTGTTCTGCCTATGTTTTCCTCTAGGAGTTTTATAGTGTCCAGCCTTACATTTAGAACTTTGATCCATTTTGAGTTTACTTTTCTGTAAGGTGCTAGAGAATGTTCTAATTTCATTCTTTTACATGCAGCTGTCCAGTTTTCCCAGCACCACTTAGAAACTCTTTTCTCTACTGTATTTTCTTGCCTCTTTTGTCATAGATTAATTAACCATAGGTTCTGCCTTCTTCTTTCTTATAAGAACCTTTGTGATTTCGTGGGGCCCACACAGATAATCCTTGATAATCTCTGCATCTAAAGGTCCTTAACTTAATCATATTTGCAATGTCCCCTTTTCCAGGTTAAGTAACCTGGTTCCAGGAACTAAGGAGTGGACATTTTTGGAGCCATTATTATGCTGAGCACAGTGTCTGGGCAGCTCTCAGGGAGAGATGGCTTATATTCTCCTACCTCTTGCTGTCTGGAGCTCTCGACACTCCCAGGCTGGGACCAGAGAGCTAGCAAGGCCCTCATGCCCCCAGATGGTAACCTTCCAGCCACCTTATTACCACAGCACACCTTCTCCCCCTTGACCTGTGGCTGTCATGCCTGCCTGACCACCCCTCCCTCATGGGCATGGCACAAATTCAGGTTGGCCACCTCCACAGTTGGGCCTGAGCTTCCTGGGGATCTTCTGAATGTGGGGTGGGGAAGTATCTGCTTCTGGAAAAGGCTATGCCTGTGGCTAGTCTATGCCAGGCTTAGAGCTGACCATCCTCTCCCAGACCTGTGTTATACCGTCCCAGGGCCCCATCACCCTCTTTGGCTTCCTTGTCTCACCAGTCACACCCAAGCAGTCACCAGGTCCTGCCAGCTCTTCCTCCTCCATCCATCTTCATCCCCATCAAGAACTTTGCCCAGATCTCCATTACGCCTCACCTCCTCAACTTCCTCTCTGCAGTTTAGATTTGATCTTATACTCCTGCCCTCAGCTTATGTCTTCCAGGCTCCTCTCTCCATTCTCACCCACCTGGACACCCCATATCCTCCCCCCCATTCCTCTGCCACGCTCAAGGTCCAGACTTATGGAACTTTTTCTGGCAGTGCTGCTATTGCACTGAATGTGTGCATGCGTGTGTGCATGCTAAGTCGCTTCAGTCATGTCCAGCTCTCTGTGACCCTATGGACCATAGCTCACATCTTGGCCTAGCCCTGGAGACCAGCTGCTGGGTCTTGCACTCACTTTGCTATCACTATCTGCAAGCACCTTTCGTGTCCAGCCAGCCCATTGAGTTTTGAGTCTTTCTTCTTCCACTGGAAGATGAGAGCAGATGGCAGGAGGTAATTCACCTTTCCTGTTGCTCCTTATGTCCTGAGTATCAGGATGAAAGCTTGATGTACCTGATTCCATTCAACTCTGCCTTGTGTCAGCCAGCCCTGCAGGGACCACCCCTTTAGACGAGGAAACCAAATCAAAGAGTTTCCACTGCCCACCCAGTAAGCGGTGGAGCTGGACCCGACACCTGGCCCTCCTCATTCCTTGCTCGTCACTGACCACTGAAGGCCCAGGCAAGGCCCCAGGGGACCATTTCCTGTGGAGATGACCGTGAACAAGGCCAACAGCCACATGCACTGTGGTCAGTCTCCCTCAGTCCACTGTCCTGTGGAGGTTCTAAGACCAGGCTGGCCTGGAGCCAGCTCTACAGAACAGAATGGCCTCTGATTCTGGCTGCCGTCCTGGCCCTACTTCCTGTTTTCAGATCTTGCTTAGGATTCTCTGGGAGCTAGGAAATCTGGAAACAGCAGCAGACAATGTTTCTCTTTTCCATGGCCAAAAGGAAGTCATATTTCCACTGGAAAAAGCATTTCCAAGGAGGTTTGCAGGAAGTCCAAGTGTTTAAAGGCCTGAAAATGTCTGCAGGTGATTAATAATTCAGTGCAATGGATGATTCATGAGAAAGGCCACTTTTAATTAACCTTAAGAATCAGCCTTGTCTAAGGAAGTGTCATCTCTCATCACTTGGGAACAGAGAGGCCAGAGCAGGATAAAGGCCATGCTGAGAAACATGTGGAAGACTGTGTTTCTGACATTTATGTCAATTTCAGGCCGTTCACTCCACATCCCTCTTTGTGAGGTGGGGGAGGGATCCCCCATCTGCATCATCTCTATTCTCTGGTTTTATTATGGTAGACTTAGCATGAATTTCCCATAACCTCTTCTTCTGAGGACTTTGGAGGGAGTATCTGTCCTTGTCATGTCTGAAGGCCCCTCCTTCTCTCGGACTCCACTGGGCTGTCTCCAAATTCGTGCCATCCTAAGGACAACCACCCAGGGTCCCAGGATGGAGACCAGAGCCCATGGATTACTGCTGCCTCCCAGGAATGTTCTTGGCTTCCCGGCTCAGTTCTCCCTGCTTCCCGTCCCCTGCCTAGCAGCATTTTTCCTCTCCTGGCAACAGCGTCCTGCCTTTTTTTCCTCACGAACTAGTATTTTCTCTCCTCCTTGTTCATGTAGTAACTGATGGAAGTGGATCTCTTCCCTTTTCCCACATCACCAGATCACCTCTGTTCTGGAGCTTTGCACATGACCCAGGCCACAGGGATAGTTTCGGAGGTGAGTCATGACCTAATCAGGATCAATCCTGGAATTTTGTGGGATCACTCCCTTTTTTGGTGAGCGTTGTTGAGCTGAAGGAGCTAAGTCTAGGGCCATTGGGAGCACCTGTGTGGAGGAATGCATGTGAGACAGGAGCTCAGAGAACTGCAGGCCTCCTGATGAAGCTGTCTGGCCCCTGGTCCTGCTGTGCAGGCAGCCATCTATCCTTGGGTGGTCCAATAAATTAAACCTTTTTTTTTTTCCTGAGCCTGTATGAGTTGATTTATGATATTTGCAACTAACACTCTTAATTAATTGTTAGCCAAGGCAGGAGATGAATGATGGGGGTGGAGATGGGGAGGCAAGCTCTATGAGGCTCTTATTCCCGTTATACTCAGGTGGAAAGTGAGGGACACTGAGGTGATGAGACTAAGAAGAGGCTGGCCAGGTTTGATTAGCAGGTCTAGCTCCAGGTCCCCTGAACACTAAGGCTGGCCCTCAGACAGAGCAGAAGTCAAACATTAGTAGTTGCGGCTTGCAGGCTCAAATAGGAAAAGGAGTACATCAAGGCTATGTGTTGTCACCCTGCTTATTTAACTTATATGCAGAGTACATCATGAGAAACGCTGGGCTGGAGGAAGCACAAGCTGGAATTAAGATTGCGGGGAGAGATATCAATAACCTCAGATAAGCAGATGACACCACCCTTATGGCAGAAAGTGAAGAAGAACTAAAGAACCCCTTGATGAAAGTGAAAGAGGACAATGAAAAAGTTGGCTTAAAGTTCAACATTCAGAAAAGTAAGATCATGGCATCCAGTCCCATCACTTCATGGCAAATAGATGGGGAAACAGTGCTGACTTTATTTTTCTGGGCTCCAAAATCACTGCAGATGGTGATTGCAGCCATGAGATTAAAAGACGCTTACTCCTTGGAAGGAAGTTATGACCAACCTAGATAGCACATTGAAAAGCAGAGACATTACTTTCTCAACAAAGGTCCGTCTAGTCAAGGCTATGGCTTTTCTAGTGGTTACGTATGGATGTGAGAGTTGGACTATAAAGAAAGCTGAGCGCAGAAGAATTGATGCTTTTGAACTGTGGTGTTGGAGAAGACTCTTGAGAGTCCCTTGGACTGCAAGGAGATCCAACCAGTCCATCCTAAAGGAAATCGGTCCTGAATATTCATTGGAAGGACTGATACTGAAGCTGAAACTCCAATACTTTGGCCACCTGATGCGAAGAGCTGACTCATTTGAAAAGACCCTGATGCGAGGAAAGATTGAGGGCAGGAGGAGAAGGGGATGACAGAGGATGAGATGGTTGGATGGCATCACCGACTCAAGGGACATAGGTTTGGGTGAACTCTGGGAGTTGGTGATGGACAGGGAGGCCTGGCGTGCTGCGGTTCATGGGGTCGCAAAGAGTCGGACACGACTGAGCAACTGAACTGAACTGAACTTGCAGGCTCTAGACTGCAGCCTCATTAGTTGTGGTACAAGGTCTCAGTTGCCCCAAGGCATGTGGTATGTTCCCAGATCAGGGTTTGAACCCACGTCCCCTGCACTGGCAGGTGGATTTTTACCCACTGTACTAAAATGGAAGTCCCCATAAAGTCAATTTTCCAAAGTGGCTGAGAATCAGCTAGACAATTGACCCATAGTGAGAAAGGAAATTCTGGAAGAGTGGAAGAGAGTAAGGACTTGGGAGATGCCTTTGTTGAGGGCTGAGGCTGTGATGTAGTACTCTTTGCAAGAGGGGCAGGTGGGTAGCCAAACCCTCCCCTCAAGCACAGGGAGCTTTGGCTGGGTAGCTATATTCTCCCTCAAGCCCAGGGAGTTCAGGACCACTCTGAATGTTTGCTTCAGGAGGAAATGGACTGGCCGTTGGTGTGCACAGGCAATTGTGGCTTCTGGCTTGAGATGTCAGAGAGAGAACCAGAGACCAGAGCAATCTGCTGCTGTGTTGGGAAGTAGCTGCACTCCCTCTAATGGGAGTCAAAGACATGGAAATCAGGGACTAGATGTGCCACTTGTGGTGGGAATGTGGGCCTGGGTATGATGCAGAATTACCAGTTACATATATACTCTTTTTTAGTTTCTTTTCCATTATAAGTTATTATAAGATATTGAATATAGTTCCCTGGGCTACACAGTAAATCCGTGTTTTTTTTTTTTTTTAAATCTATTTTATATATAGTACTGTGTATCTGTTAACCCCAAACTCCGAATTTTATCCCTGTCCACCTCTTTCCCCTTTGGTAAGCATAAGATTGTTTTCTATGCTATCGTAGGTATTTTTTTCTTTTTATCAGTTAAGACTTATTTTGGCTTCTTCTTACAGAAAACCTGGTTAAATGTGTCCTAAACCATAAGGAAATTTATTACTGTATTTTATTAACTTGAAGATGCCATTGAGTATGAAATGTATCACCACTACACCACTTTGCATAAGAAAAGATGCTATCAAACTATGAAGCAATTCCTTATTATTCAAATAGTTGAGATGTGACTTGATTTTAAAGATGTTATATGTGAAAAAGAATGTGGCTCTTAGAATTGGTGAAATATGGTATTTCTTAACAAGAAATTGGAGTTAGATGGCTTCAGATTTGGTTTGGCAAAGAATATCATCCAAGACTGAGGCTCCTTGTATCTTTCTGCTTTGCCATCTTAGCATGTGTCACCTTAAAGTTGCGAGACTTCTACTATAGCACCAAGTGTGGTGTTCTCTAAAACCAAGTTCAAAGGCAGAAAAAGCAGGAAGGGAACAGGATGGGATAAGTGTTTCTTTCCTCACTCACTTCTCTCCTTTCATCAGAAAGCCCTTAGCATGTTGACTCTTATACATCATGGGCAAGACCCACATGGCCATTTTGGTTTCAGGGGAGACCAAGAAAGTGAATATCTGATTTTTCAGTCTTATAGTAGGAGGTGAGCAAGGGCAAGGAACTTCAGAAATGGCTGTTTGTGTCAAGCGTCTTTATTCCCATTTTACAGATAAAAAAATCTAAGGCTCAAAGAGCTTTAGTTATGTGTCTTTAGTTATCCACCCAAGCACACATAATTAGAAATTGGCCAGCCCTTGATTTGAAGCCAGTGTTGAGTGATCCAAAGCCCATGTTCTTTTCATTCCACCATGAATCATCTGTATGTTAAAGACCCACGATGCCAAAGTTCAAAGATAGAGAAGGTAAATAATAAGGAATGTATTTGAAGGCAAATACTGGACAACCTGTCAGTGGATCAAAGACATAAGAGTTTACTGTTCTCAGTAGCCCAGAGATTGGCAGTCTAGGAAAGGCAGTTGCTCAAAAATTTCATCAAGATTCCAGGCTCCCTCATTCTTCTCCTTTCCTTCCTTATCATGGAGCTTCTGTTCTATGGTCACAGCATGGCTGCTGCATCTGAAGGCATCATGTCTAGCTTTCCTTACTGGTGATTCCCTCTTACACTCCATTGGTCAGAATGAGATCACATGACTGCCCCTAGTAACAGAGTTACACTAGTAGTGAAAGTGAAGTCACTCAGTCGTGTAGCCCACCTGGCTCCTCCATCCACGGGATTTTCCAGGCAAGAATACTGGAGTGGGTTGCCATTTCCTTCTCCAGGAGATCTTCCCGACCCAGGGATTGAACCCGGGTCTCCCGCATTGTAGGCAGATGCTTTACCATCTGAGCCACCAGGAACCCATTATTCCCATAGCCCTGGCAGAGGGGACAGCTAGTAGGGGGACATGTTTCAAATCATGTGGCCATTGGATGAGAGAGGACACCCGGCCCAGGTGCTGAGTTCATTGGCTGGCTAGAACTTGTGAGTTTTCTCTGGCATTAAAGATCACATATGTCTATCAGATTCCTCTCGGTTGAACTGAGAGTTTAGACAGATCACAGAAGCAAGCCCACTAGCTGCAGAGGAAGAAGCAAGAAGGAGGCATTAAGAGAGCCACCAGGAGGAGCTCGGGCCTTGGTGATTCAAGGTATCCAAGCAGCAGAAATTCTGCATCGGTAGAGGGCACTAGTTGGTAGAAAGAGTGGAGCAGAGAAAAGTCAGATTAGATGGTCCACTTAGCTCCAGGAAGGAAGCAATGCATCAATGGATGTTTCTAGATCTGTCTCTCTTATTCCTGAGGGCTTTCCAAGTAAAGATCAAATTCATAAGCATCCTTATAACAAATTTACTTTTTCCCAAGCAAGCATCAGTTCAGTTCAGTCTCTCAGTCGTGTCCGACTCTTTGCGACCCCATGGACTGCAGCACGCTAGGCTTCCCTGTCCATCACCAACTCCCGGAGCTTACTCAAACTGATGTCAAAAGCAAGCATCAGGTGGTCCCTAACTTACTTTGCAAGGCTGAACTCAGGCATCTGCCTTCCATTTGCCTCAGCAATACTCCCAGGCTTGACAGAGGACTGTATCACTGAGGTCGCTTTTGGTAAGAAGGGATGGAAATTTAACCCAACTAGTTTAAACAAAAAGAATATTTATTGTCTTCCTTAGTCAAGAAGTCAAAGGCTGAGACCAACCTTAGTTCTCACTAGGGTCAAAACTCAAAATAATGTTGTTAGGACCTTGGTTCTCTCAACATCCTGGCTTTGTCACCCTCTGGGCTGGCTCCAGTATCAGGCTTTGTGTAAGATGATGGCTTCAGTCTCCACATCCCTTTAGCAAAAAGAGTGAGTTTCTTTCTCAAGACTCCCAGAGAAATTCCTTATTGTATGCCATTGGCTCTAAGTGGGACACATACTTATCCTGAACAACCTCTGAGGCCAGCGTAATGTGAGGCAGTGATTGCCTTAGGCTTGTTGTGTGCTCTTCCTCCTGAGACCCACCCAAAGCACATGGGTGTGGAGGAGAGGAGAGGATGAGTAATTTGTAGCATACAGGTTGAACTGTTGGAATAGAAACTTCAAGTGAGATTGGCTTAAGCAAGATAGAAGTTTTTCTTTCTTATCTTTCTTGTGCAGGTAAGCAGCCTGGGAGCCCAGGTGTTTTCCCTATCTTGTTGCTTTACTAGCCCCACGTATTACATAACTAGCCAGTGGAAGCAGAAAAGAGTAGGACTCACCCCTTCTGGTTACAAGCGTCACCTCCCTACACTTCAGTCCTAGTGGTCAGTTACTTGGCCAGATGGCTTCCAGGAAGATAATGAAATATCATCTTTTCCCCCTGGATTTCCATGTCTATAGATAAAAGAAGGAGATCATGACCATTAGAGGCCAATTAGCAATCTTATCCTCAGTCCATCCCTTTGGTCAATCAAATGTCTGTGTTCTTCATTCTCCCAGAGCTTCAAATGTCCTCTTCTGGGGGGAGATAACTCCAAACTTCCATCCAGTGCCTGCACCCGGCTCCCAGCCTAGACTCTGGGTATGGACAGCCTGCAGTATGGGGTCTGGATGTGGTTCTTCATGGTTCAGTGCCCTCTAAAGGCATACACAAGTTAGCTACTTCATCACACCCAATATACAATAGTACACAGGAGCAGTATAACATAGTAGGGACCCTCATCCAGAAGAAGGAAAAATGGAAACCCATTTCAGCCACTGGTTGGCCACTATCATCAAATCCTGGTAGGCAGAGACTGCAAAAGATTCCAGGGTGAGGAGCAACTTCCTTGGATGACAGCCTTCTCTCCAGGATTGCTCCTTTGGGCCCTAGTTGTCCCCACTTTGGTCATTCTCTTCTATGCCCACCATGGAAGTGGGCATCCATGGTGCACTCTTCTTGGGGCTGCATAGCTTTTCAGCCCACTTCCTGCTGATGTGGGTTTTGTGGCTTAAGATTGGTTAGTTTGAGTCAACAATGCAGGCTGGTGTTGACCAGGCTTGTGGTTTTTGGGGAAACATATGTCCCTCAAAATCTTAGTTTGGGGCACGTAAGAAAATTTAAAACTCTGGTCTTTTATGTATGAGCTTGTACACTATACTTGTTCCCCGGAGGAGCACATGACATAGGCTAGCCAATCAAAGAGCTACCCCCCAACCGGCCAGCCTGGCCCAGTATTATCAGACAGGGTAAGATTTGATTTGTGGATCCAGAGATGTGAGGATGTAGATTTGGGGTTTCCAGCAAACTTGTTTCCCAAGAGAGACTAGGTAATAATGACTCTAACCCAGAGGGGATCAGAGGGAAGGAGTATAAGAGACAGAGGCTTTGGATGTTGCAATACTCAAAGCTAGATTCAATAAATTCCCTTCTTTGCCTAAACTACAGAATATTAGCCCTTTTACCCAGGGTTCAGTTCTGATCAATGATTGGTTAGTAGGCAAGTCAGTTAGTTTAATGACAATCGGGGAGCAATCTGATTCAGAATTTGTCTAAATTGTCTAGATTTTCTTCCTATGCTTTTTCAAGTTGCCCTTCCCATACTTAACTGGCAGAAGTTTTGATGACTCACTTTTCAGAGCACTTAACCCAGTTTTCACAGGAACAAAACTTTCTTTTCATATTCATATCCCATCAGTTCATATGTAGTTTAATTACCTTGCATAATGACAATATGTACGGTTGGAGTAAGTAAGTTTGGATACAAACTCGCCTGACTCTTGATAAACCCACAACTCAACTGGTGAGAGCAGAGGTGCCCAGTCAGCTAGAGTGTGTTCTCCTGGCCACCAGCATCCAGAAGGATTTGTTCACTGTTTTTACTGAAGGAATGGGGACTGTGGCTTATTCTGAAAGCCGGTTAAGTGGAGTTGTATCAAAAGCACCGTTTATTTATTTATTTATTTTTGGCAGCGTGCAGCTTAGTTCCTCAACCAGGGATCAAACCCGTGCCCCCTCTGGTGAAAGCAAATCATCTTAACCACTGGATCACCAGGGAAGTCCCAAAAGTACCTTTTAAAGTTTAACTTTCTAATTTTCTCTTGTAACTGTGAGTCCTAACTCAAATTTGCTTTTCTTTGAATAAGATTCTTTCTTCATAATTGCTGGTTCCAAACTTATGTGGGCCCAGATATTTCTTGGTGACCTTCTATGGCATTTCTTTGGCTAACAGGCTCTTCCACTTTCTGCAATGACTATTTCAAACCTCCTCCTCCCTCCTTGCCTCTCCAACCTTTCCATCTTCCCCTTTCTGTCTCAGCACATGATTTTGCCTTTTATTACACACAGAAATCAGAACCATCAGACAAGAAAACAGAAATCAACAAACTTCAATTTCCAAACCTCATGACCTATCTTGGTATTATTCCATCATTTTTCTTCTTGTCCTCTGGTTACACAGAAACCGTTTTACTCCTGTTTACTATGTTCAAGATCCCAATGGGGACCTTACACCAGCAGTGATTCCCACTCTTTCCTGTTCTTCCTCTACTCCTTCTATATGGGCTCTTCTCCTTGCTGTCAAATATGCTCAATTTATTACAACATGCAGTGGATCTGTCTGTGTCTGGCTGACCAGATATTCCTCTCACCATCCCAGGACAGAGAGCACATGGATATATAGCTCAGTCAAATGAGCTCTCCTGCTCCCCTGGTTCTTTGAATTTCAAGCTGAGAGGCACAGGAAGGACAGACAATTGGAAGCCTTCCTTCCAGGGTGGTGACAGGGCAAGATGGTGGGGTGGTCCCTGCTGCTGAGGTCTGCACTCACCTGGCTACTATCTTGAGGAACCAAGACCAGCTCTCCAGCATTAGCTTCCATCCCAGACTCCTGATATCTCTCAACACATTCCTTTTTTGCTTAACTTTGCCAGTTGGTTTTTGTTGCTTGAAATCAAGGAAACCCACTACATGATGCATCATATTTTAAAAAGCGAGCCAAAAAACAATACCAGCTCCAAAAAAAAATTTTCTTTCTTGATCCTACACCCCTTTCCCAGTGACACCTTTCTTACCTCTCTTCTTTACGGCCACCCATAAAAGAGTTGACTGCACAAGCAGTCTTCCATCCCCCCCTTCCCACACCCCTTGATTCATTCCTCCATCTGCTCCAGTGGCTTCTGCTCCATTGCCTTGTTGAAGCTGTTTACTCTAAGTGCCCAGGGTCACAGCAATGTCCTGGTTTCCCTCTTTCCTTTCTGGCTGGTCCTTATCAGTCTTTAACCATGTGGTCACTCACAGATGCCCACTCCAGTATTCTTGCCTGGAGAATCCTATGGACAGAGGAGTCTGCCAAGTTCACAGGGTCACAAAGAGTCAGACATGACTGAAGCAACTGAGCTTGCATGCACTCACAGGTGAGTCCTAGGTCCTCCTCTCCATACTCCCTGAAAACCTTATCGACTCCTGTGACTTCAGGGTCCCCTGTGCCCATGATGCTCAGACTTCCTGGGGAACCCCAGTTTCTGGGTCACTCACCTCTCCACCTGCTGTCCCCCATGGAACTCCTGAGACCATCATACCTGCTCCTTTTCAGTTGGGGTCTGAGTCTCAGGAAATGGCACTTGGCCCATGGAGTCTTAAGCCAAGTGCCTCCTCTCTCTACCAAAGTAATCAACAAACCCCACCCCACTCCCACCTCATGCAGTCCTAGCTTGTATCTCCAGAACCTAATGCTGGAGGAGCTTATTAAATATTTGATCAAATGACTGATAGCAGCAAGAACACTCTGCAGAACACTGAAACTCTCTCTTCCCTATCGCCCTGTGAGGTAAGAATAATTATTCTGCAGATGAGGAAACCAATATTCAAAGAGAGGGATGGTTTGGCTTCGGTGTGGGATCACAGAACCAGTGAATATGTGGGGTGTTGAGGTTGTAATTCCTGTCTAATTCTTCAGGTGTCTGGACTAGATGCCAGACTTGGGGCTACAGAAATTGAATGGTGCAGACTCTCGCCTGGGCTTCCCACTCTCCAAGGGCTGGGCAACTTTCTGCAGGTCCCCTCTGGATGTTAGGTGGAGGCACAAGACTGGGGGAGACCAGAGAAGTGAGGCTGGTGCCTGAGGTCTTCCCAAACTGGAAGAGCAACAGAGATGGTGTCCCCTTTCCAGCTACTGAACCAGAGGGGTGCAGACCCTTCAGCAAAGGATTGGGCAAGCAAATCAATGGTCCCTGAAGCTGGGTTCAACAGAAGAGAATCGATACTCAGAGACAAGGGGCTCTGGGGATGGGTGATAGAAATCCCTGGAGAGCGGAAGGGGTAAGGAGCTGTTTGGGCTGGTGGAAGCGTGTTGTGAGTCTGTGCCTAAAGAGCCTGCTGCCTGAACTGGAAACAGTTCTGGGCATGGAATCTATGGGGTTGAGGTTGTGGGGCTGGGTGGAGGGCCTGGGTCTTGAAGGCGCCATAGAGGCAAAGCTCAAAGGACCAGGCTCGGTGGGGGGTCTGCAAGAGTGAACCTCAGAGGATGGAAATATGGGGTCCAGGGCTTGGAGAATGGGCATCCGCAGGGTGGGTCTAAGAAGGACCTAACTAGGTATCCCATGCGCTGGGGTTCTCGAGGGTAGGACCTGAAGTCCCTGACTATTGAAGGAGGGGGCCAGGGTGATCAAGGACATGGGGCCGGGAGGTGAGGAAGAGGGTCTCCTGAGGGGCTCTTAGACCTCTGTGCTGGGCGTGGTACACGAGAGCAGGGGCCGAGAGGGCGAGGCTCTGTGGACTTGGGCTGGGGAGCTGGAGGATTGTAGGGAGCCGAGCCTATAAGGTTGGGGATGGCGGGGTTGGGTCGAGAAGATGGGTGTCTTGGGGGTGGGTGTTGTTGGGAGGCCTGTAAAACTGGAGATCATGGTGGGAGCGGGGCCGAAAAGACGGGACGGTGAGACGTGGGTCAGGAAGAAGGACTAGGGGCTCACGGGGAAGAGTCGGGGTGATGCTCGTGGGGCTGTAGGTTGAGGGGGAGTGCGGAGCGCGGACGGGCCGTGGGGGCGGGGCCGGGAGCAGGGGGCGGGGCCGGGACGCCGGCGTGGGCTGTGGAGCGCGGGGGCGGGCCCAGGTGAGCAGGGCTACCGCCCACTTAGTCCCTCCTCCCCCGGCTTCCCCCCGCCCCTCAGTCACCCCGCTGCGCCTCCTGCGCTGGCTCCGCTGGCCGAGCGGACGGCGGCTGGCGGCGTCTTCGGCCCAGGCCAGGTCCAGGTCCGGCTCGGCTCCATCTTGGGCCGCTGCGCCGGGCACCTGTGGCGGCCACAGGAGCAGCGCTTCCGCCGGCCTCCACGGCCCCGGGCGGGCAAGAGGGTGAGAGGCCAGCTCCGTGCTCGCCCGTGTTGGGGCGAAGGAGGGTGGGATGGGCGGCACCTCCCCTTCTTGCGCCCGGGAACCCCACTCCTCACCTTTCTCTGAGCTCCGACCCTACGCATTCCGGCCCCCGCCCAGTGCTCAGCGCACCCCAGGGCTGCATCCCTCCTCCCATCTCTGGGCTCATTGCCTGAACTATCCCCTTTTCCACGTCTCTTCTGCCCATCCTCCCATTTCTCAATATTCAATGCCCAGGACCTCGTCTCTTTCTGCCAACCCCCACCGTTCTTATCGCTTCTTCCCTCTTCCTTCCTCTTCCCTTTTCCATCCCTACCCCTCATCCCACTCTCTTCCCACCGCCCCCAGCCCCCGACCTCCCTTCACTCTCATTCCTCCTGCCCTCCATCCCTGCCCGCTTACCCCACAGCCCCCCTCTTCCTCCAGTCAGTCTTTACTGCTGGGAAGGTCTGTAGCCCTGTTTGGAGGGTCATGTTGAGGAGCTTCTCCCTGAGTCCAAGTGGGCTTTGTGTGGGAGGGCAGGACAGGGACCCTTGCCCTAGGGGAGAGTGTATGGTGCGGTGTGTTCAGGCCTTTGGCCCCACAGCTAGAAGCGGCCTGTTGGTCTGGTGCGCAGAGTGCAGCTGTGTGGATGCTGTTTCCTGCAGGCTCACACAGCAAACGGGCCTGTGTGTCGGCCCCTGGTATGTCCATGGGTGTGGTATGGGCCTATACTGGTTCATGGGAGCCCATGGCCACACAGGTAGGGACACACCAGCCACCTGGGCTGCTTCAGGTTTGGGGCAGCTGGGCCTGGAGGCTGACCTTTTTCATCTCCGGTTCCTCCTGGGAAGTATGGGCAAATCCTCCTCAGGGGAGGAATCTCTTGCCTGGTGGGGTCTAGGCCTCTCTGTGGTGAGCAGAGCTGGGTCTGGGACCTCTGCCCCACTGTTCCCCAGAACCCTTTCCTGGCACAGCTTGTGACGTGGGCACTTTGTTCTTAAGTCTCCTTCATCCTCTGTGAAGGGCAGGTTTTGTGCCTCCAAACACTTGTCAGTAGCTCAGGAATGCTCCCTGCTGCTTTCCCCAACTTTGGCCCTGTCAGTCCTGTCAGGCCCTCCTTTACTGGGATGGACCAGACCACCTACTGGAGGTTGCCACGCCTCTCACTATACAATGAAGGATTTGGGTGGTGTATGTCCCTACCTGGTCCCTAAGAGGTAAGTTCATATCTCAACATTTGAGGAGTGTGTGTGTGTCCGTATGCATGCATGTATGAGTGTATGTATACATATTCTCCCAAGCTGAAGTTTAAAATAGACTTGGAAACAGTGTGATGATGGAGACATTGGGAGCACTGGTGGTGACTACCACCATCATAGGATGGGGTGAGGAAGGGAAAGATTAAGAAGCAAACCAAGCTACCCTATAATCTAAGTGGCTTCCTAAAAGCCATCTTTCTACCCCTACCCCCACTTCCAAGTACTAGTCCTGTGATACCTTGAGCACAAGTCACTCTTGGTGGGAGGAAGAAAGGTAAGATTATTAACAATCACTGTTCCAGGCAGTCCATATGCCATCACATTTTGTCTTCAAAACAGCCCTGCAGGGTGGGGATTTATTTCCAATTTGCAGATTGGGGAAACTGAGGCTCAAAGAGGTTAGGGGTCCACCTGAGTGTGCATACGTAGGAAGGGCAAGAGCCTGGATTGGAAGTATACCCCTTTGCCTTGCCTGTTTGTCCCTGGCTCCAAAGTTCATCTGATCAGCTCTATTGCTTCCTGGGAGGCCTCTATTCTTGGTGGTAGGCGGGGTGTGAAAAACCTTCTTTCCCTAGCATAACTCAAAACAACTTCCCTTGAAGCTCTTCCCTCAATCAGACTGAGAAGGCTAGCTGGGGTTCAGTTGTGGGTTCTTTGACATTTCTGAGCTGTTCCAGATCTCAGATTGTCACCTGCCATTTGTGGAGGTGGGTTAAGGAAGGAAACTAACAGAAATATAACCTGCCACTCTCCTCGGGTCTCTGTGGTCACTACTTTCACTCTGAGTGATGGTCAACCCTGAGCACCAGGCAGCCATCTGGTGAGGCAGATACAGCAGTACCTTGTCACTGACAGCTTCTCACCAGCTCCTGGTGTAGACTAAGTGTGCCCCCAGCCTCGTCCCTGTTTCCTCAAGGAGACCAAGGTCTGGCTTCTTATGGCCCTCCTCAAGAGAAGGGTCCAGGGTAGGTGGGGTTCAGTCAGAGGCTGTGTAGGCTGTCCAGATAGGACTTCCTTGGTGTTCTTGGACTTGGAGCTCAGTGGTGGTCTACCTGCCAGGGTCCATCTATGACCACAGCCTTCCTAGCCAGGAGGTCTCCTGTCTTTCTGACTACAGAGCTGCTAAGAAGCAGGTAGGGTGAATGGGCATCCAGGCTTTGTTCTTACTTATTCACTTGTTCTACTGGCATGTCATGGGTACCACTGGGTACCCATGTGCCAGGTGCTGGGACTCCAGTTGAGTCATGGTAACAATAAATACAAAGGGGTGCCAGTGGAAGATGATAGTGTCCAGGACGGAGGTTCTCAAGAGGGAGCACAGAGAACCTCAGACACTCCTGAGTTTGATTCCTGGCTTAGTCACTTACCAGCTGTGTGCCCTTGAGCAAGTCACTACACCTCTCTGAGCTTTGGTTTCCTCTTCTGTAGAATGGAGAAGATGACTTATCTCCTGAGACTGTTCTTACTATTACATGACACAATGCTGGAAAGGAGATGGCACATGCCTGACACATGGTGGGTGATTGGGCACTTGGAACTGCTGTTCTTATTATCATCACTGTGATTGTTATTGGCTTTGTTCCCCTTCTCTGTTTATATGTCCACCTTAGAGCCTGAGAGTAGGTCCTGGGCCATAGTCTTTTCTTGTCTATTCATCATTTTCCTGACTCTTCCAGGGACCAGTCTGGCTTTAGCCCCAAGCAGCAGCCAGGACAGGAGACTCCTGCCCAGGCTGGTACCATGTGTAGAGCTGCACAGTCCAGTGTGGTAACCAGCAACAATATGTGGCCCTTTAAATTTCAATTTTGTTGTTTACTCCCTAAGTTGTGTCTGACTCTTTTGCAACCCCATGGACTGTAGCCTGCCAGGCTTCTCTGTCCATGGGATTTCCCAGGCAAGAATACTGAAGTGGGTTGTCATTTCCTTCTCCAGGGAATCTTTCTCACTTAGGGATCGAACTCACATCCCCTGCATTGGCAGGAGGATTCTTTACTGTTGAGCCACCTGGGAAGCCCTAAATTTCAGTTACATAAACAGAATCAGAAAATCAGTTTCTCAGTTGCACTAGCCACCTGTCAAGTGCTCAGTGGCCACAGGTGACCAGTAACAACCATATTGGACAGTGCAGAGCAGCATCTTTTCATCACTGCTGAAAGTTGTGCTGAACTGGGCTTCATAGCAAGCCTGGAACTCTCAGGGGACAGTTGCTCTAGAATACCCTCACCATTGGCTTGAACAGCCACCAGCCATCTCCTGAGCTCTGGGGCAACAGGAAGTTTTAATATACAGAAACTGAGTTCCCGAGAGCCCTTCCCACATTCCCTTTCAGTAGCCTTGCTCACTTGGCCAGGGTGGCTGGTTTCATGGCGGTTCTTATCAGCCCAGGCTGGGAGGACAGGACTGGGATTGCCCAAATTGCCACTGTTGCCTGCTGTCCCCACCCTGTTTCTTCAGCATGTCCTGCCTGGCTGGGAGTCTCAGAGTGATGTTTCTTATTCACGACTTTGCCCTGGGCCAGGCTGGCTCATGCCCTGACCCCACTCCCTCTCTCTGGGCCCTGCCTAGCCCCCAGCCTGCTGCCCCCTTCTTGTGATCTGAACATATGCCTCCTGCTTTCTGCTCACTCTGTTCCTTGTTCCTTCCTCCCAGGCACAATCTCCTTCCTCTCTCTCCAGGCCCAACCTGCAGGTTTGAAGGAGTCTGTATGGCTAGAGAAAGGGACAAGAATGGCTGAAAGGGAGCGGGGGCAAGAGAGTGCATGTGTCTGATTGGTGGTACAGGTATTCCCTAGTTTTCAAAAGTTTGCTTTATTCCACTTCACTTTCATGGGAGACCTACATTAATTAGTAACTGTTTTCAGTAATGGAAAGAAATTCGAAGAGTTTTACAAGACAAGGTAATTGCTTCTTTACACTATTTTGGTTTATGAAAAGGTTTCATAGGAATGCTCTTATTTCAGATAGTGGGGGTGACCGGTATTGGACCCCACTGGGTGGGCACAGCAGATCTACATTAGTTCCATGTTGCCTGATCTCAAGAGCCTGGCACACAGAAGGTGCTCATGAGATGGCAGTGAAAGGAATGAACAAATGCCGAGTCAGTCCTAAAGGGCTGATGTGGGGGCCTCTCCTATCCTTGGAGCATGCGGTGGGAACCAGGAAACCCCTTCCTCTTCACAGCAGCCAAGACTGAGCCCCAGAGACTTGACAGACCAGCCAGGCTAGGCCAGAGAGGATGGGGAGGGAGCATGAGAGAACCCAGGGTGTTCTCAGTGTGCCCTGTATTCATTTCTTTCTCATTCCCCAAAACTTCTCTGCCCCTCACTGTGTACCAAAGAGGCTCCAGTCCAAGTGAGTGAGATAGTGTTGGTTCTGGGAGGAACCGGGGTAGTATTCATCAGTCCAGCTTTACTGGTTATTAAAATACTGTAATAGTTCTGTGCTGATTGACTAAGAGCTATTGTCTCAAAGCCCCGAGGCCCAAGACCCCAGCAAGCTTGACCTCTCCCCTGGCTTCCCCCTCCCCCATAAACCAGCAGTAGAGTCAGCAACTAGCCTTCTGGATGATCTCCAGAATCTTACCCTAGGGCTGGTTCTGATCACTCAGTTTTGGTTTTTAGATATTTGAAGTGTCATCCTGTGTATGTGTGGTGACCTTGATTTGAAGTGTCTGGTCTCCTGTCATCATTTTGTTTGTGGCTCTGACTGGTCAGGCGGGCGGAGACCAAAGCTGTCTCCGCAGTGTGCCTTGCACTGTGTGAGCCCCCAGCAGAATCCAGCAGAGATGCTGCTACCCAACTCAGTGCCACCCCCTCCCTCTCTCTCTCCTGCAGACAGCCATGAGATCCAGCCGTCCTGAGCCAGATGCCCCGGAACCCCTCAGTCCCCGCCCTCAGCCCCTGTCCCGAAGTTCCTCCAGCCTGCTGGGAGAAGGCCGGGGGCCAAGGCCAGAGCTCCGCAAGAGCGCCAGCAGCACTGTATGGCAGGCCCAGCTGGGCGAGGCCAGCACTGGTGCCCAGGTCCCGGAGGAGAAGAGGCACCAGGCTGAGCACACGGAGCAGGCACGGGCCTCCAGCCTCCAGCCGCAGCCCAGTGCCGTGGGCCACTGGCGTAGCAGCACTGTGGGCAACGTGTCCACCGTAGGCGGTAGTGACCTGTGTCACCTGCGGGACCCCAGCGCCGCCGCTGTGCAGAGGAGCCACTCGGACCTGGTTCACAACACCCAGACCCAGGGCCACAGTGGTGCTCGAAAGGCCAGCCTCAGCTGTTCAGCCCTGGGCAGCTCGCCTGTCCATAGGGCTCAGCTGCAGCCCAGCAGCACCTCTGGCCAGAGTGGCCAGACCCCTGCAGGCTTGGAAAGGGACCTGGCTCCGGAGGACAAGACTTCAAACTCAGCCTGGACACTGGAGAGTCAGGTGTGGGTGCCACCAGATGCCCTGGGAGGCACAGTGACCCACAGCGGCAGCCCCGAAGCCACTGGCCAGTTGGCCACCACCTCCTGCCATGCTTTGTCTCCAGCAGCCCTACTCTGTGGCATGAGGGAGGTGGGGGCCAGCAGCTGCTGCCATGGCTTGCCTGCCCCAGGGATTCTGGCATTTCCCAAACTAGTAGCATCAGTGAGTGAATCTAGGCTGCAGGCTCAGCATGGGGTGAAACTCCAATGTAGGTTTCCTGGAGGGCTTCCTGGGCATTCCCACTGCTGTGCCCACCCTTGGGGTCCCACAGGGTTAGCCATGGAGCCTAGTGCCAGGACCAAGGATATGTGGACCATGACCTCAGCCAGTGACTTGGCCCCAGTCTTGGCTTCCCCTCTGTCAGCCCAGGATGCTGGTGTGCAAGCAGCCCCCAAGGCAGTCTGCAAGGCAGTAGCCACTAGTCCACCTCTGGAAGCCCCTGCGGCCCTGCACATGTTTCCGGAGGTAACTCTGAAGTCCAGCCTGGCAGAGGCACCATCTCCTGTGCGGGATGTACGATGGGATGCTGAGGGCATGACATGGGAGGTGTATGGAGCTGCAGTGGACCCGGAGGTGCTTGGTGTGGCCATCCAGAAGCACCTGGAGATGCAATTTGAGCAGCTGCAGCGGGCCCCTGCCAGCGAGGACAGCCTGTCTGCTGAGGGTAGGAGGGGGCCACTTCGAGCTGTCATGCAGTCCCTGCGGCGCCCCAGCTGCTGTGGCTGCTCCAGTGCAGCCCCTGAGTGAGGAGCTGCAGCCCTGGAGATGCCCGGGGTACATGGACTCAGCCCCAGGGACAGTGGAGTCCCCATGCTCTTTGGATCCACAGGCACCCACCGATATGTCTCTGTCCTCTGCTGCCCGCAGATCACAGGACTGCAGCCTGGGGTTCCCTGCCCCTGGCAGTTGAGCTAGTTTTTAAGGGCTTGATTCCCAAGAGCCACGTGTGGGCTCTGAACTTTTGGACAGTTTCAACACTGTGCATAAGGGGGATCCTGACTTCTCTGTAAAAACCCTTGATCTTCTATTCAGTCTCTGTTCAGAACTCTGCCATGATTTCCTCCAGGCCTCTTTGTGGCTTTATTTTCACAGCAGTGCTGAGATACAACAAATTCCTGACATAAGAGGTGGGGTATCAAGTGGCAAGGGCTGTCTAAGTCTTTAGGGAAGGGAACTGACATTGTCGAGGCTTCCTGTGTGCCACACGCTTGTCAACTCACTTTCCTGAGTCTTCACCATGTTTTACAGACATAACCACAGACGTTTGGCAAGACTGCAGCTGCCATACCCAGGTTGGACAGCTCACGGTGATGGGCTAAGAGCAGAGCCAGGGGCTGGCTGAAGCTGGAGTGTTTTCCTGCAGCATGTGGTTGGCAGAGCAGGGCAATTGTGAACAAGAATTTATTGAGCCCATATTCAGAGCCAGGTTTTGTAGATTCCTTGGGGAAGAAGCTGCCTGTGCTCTTGTTGAGCTCACGGTGTGTGGGACGGGAGGGCTCTGAGCATTCTAGAGGGCTGCAGGGTACTTCTCGGAGCCAACCCCCTAGTAGATCATTGTGTTAGGGTCTGGCAAAGGTTAGTGCCCTGCTGAGAGTCACTTGGCCTGGGAAGGTGGAGTCAGGACCCACATGCAGTCCTGCCCACGACACGGTCCTGTTCCTGGGCCCCCTTCTGCACCCAGGAACCCAGGATCTGACAGCCAGCATATTCCCCATCCCCAAGGGACCAGTACTCTTGAGGTGGAAATGACTTGCAACGGTGGGTTAACTTTTAAAGCAGGAGTGACAACAGGCCAGAGAAACCACGTGAGAAAGGCATATTTCGGGTCAGAACACATCCCAAGACCCAGCATGGGGCTTTCGTATCCCAAAATGTGACTTTCTGACTCCCAGCTGAGGCTGGGTAAAATGCCACCCCTGCTTGACAATGACAGCAGATCAGAGCTACTTCTGAGGGTGGGCCTGGGGCAGAGGGGTGGGGTGGTGTGCAGGAGGAGACTTGACTTTATTTCCCTTTTAAAATGTGATCAAGCAGGTGTCATGCAGTCATGAGGGTCTTGACACCATGTTTCCTGGGGTCCTGGGCCTGTCCATCCCTCCATGTGTGGAACAGGACAGGCAAGTCCACTCTTGGGAGTGACACGTGGGTACCAGGGTGTCCTCATCTCTGGCCCTGCACGGAAGCACCAAGAACCCCAGTTGTGGGGACACGAGGGGAGGGGTGATGAACTGACGTAGGAAGTCACCTTCACACAGGACCAGAGCTGAGCAGGGTCTTGAGGACACAGTGGGGCTGGACGGGTGGGTGAGCAGGACACGGCATATCAGGCAGAACATCCTGTCCAGAGGCTTTGGAGGTTCCTGTCCTCCCCGGGTTGTGGTGAATCATTGCAGTACAGGCTGTATTGGGGTGTTTGTTGGGTTGGGAGGCTGCCAAGGGGGTCCCAGCTATGAAGCTCCTGGTGTGACTGCGGAGAGGGACTTTACAGGAGCTGTGGATGCAGAAGTGGGGCTAGATTTCATTATACTAATATCCCTTTGGCTGCCATGAGGGAAGATTCATGTGGAAGAAGGGGGAGGTGGGAGTCTGGGCAGGGGGGAGGGGTACTTGGGTACAGGAGCCAAGGAGGGGCCTGTTAGGGGGAAATGGAGTGGGTAGCTGGGGCTGAGCACACGTACTCACACACAGTGTGTGGTAGATTTGGGAAGAAGGAGGAGTTGCAGGAAGCTGAGGTTTCCAGTTTGAATAAAAGGAGATGAAGCTACCACGTGGGACAAGGTAGGAGGACCCAGAGGGGCAGGTGATGGGCCTTATGCCCCAGGGCTTGGTGGGCATCAGTGACACCCTTCATGAAGAGACTTACTCCTCTGTCCTATACATATCATCACGAGTTTATTCTCCATATGCCACCTCTACGTGCTACACCTGGTATGCCAAGATGGCAGGCTGGGATGCACCCTGAATGGGAAGTGCTAGCCCAGCCACCCACCTACCTCATCACAACTGAGGTGAAGGTTGGCAGGGTGGTGCTGGAATCCAGCCTGGCCTGTGTTTGACCTTGGTGCTATGCGTAGCTGGAGCCCAGAGAACACCCCTCACTAACCCAGGCTGCACAGCCTCTGCGGACAGGTCTACTTGGAGGAGCTGAAGCTTAATTTCCAAATTTAACCTGGAGACCCAATCCACCACCCCATTTCCTGGGCCAGGCCTGACTGGCAGTGGTTGAGGGTCACAGGACGTAGCCACCGGCTTCCTTTATAGGTCTCCTCCTCTCAGACTCCAGATTTCTGCCCAGACTTTCTGGGATCCTGTCAGGCCTGGCTCTGGGAGGTGGTGGATTTCATTGTGTGTATATTTGTTTTGTTTAGAATTTGAAATAAAGTAACGGAGGTCACAACTTTGCCAGGGAAGGATTTTGTTCTGGTAGATTCTGTCCTTTAGAACGTCCTCCAGATTCCTAGAGCTCCCTGTCCAGGCAGGAATCTCCTTTCCTCATCTCCAGGGACTCTCCCTTCTGTCCACTGGCTCTCCATCCTGGCAACGTGGGCCCCCGATAGCAGAAATCTGGCTCCCTGATGCTTATCCCCTGTGGGCCTGGCCAGGACACAGGGCGTGCATCTCCTGTCCAAATCCAAGTCTGCCATCACCCTCACAGGGATCACCAGTTCACCTGGGGAAGAAGCTGTCCCTGCCAGAGTGTAGGCTACTGGTGGCCTGAGATCACAGTGTCAGGGGAGGGAGAAAAGCAGAGAATGGCCCTGTCTCACTGTGATGTCACCCTCCTGAGTTAGCTAAATTGGGTCTCTGTGCCCCAGAAGTACTGAATTTTTATTTCACAGTGGTCCAGTGAGGTCTTCCCAGTGCAGGTCCTGACACAGGATATTGAGGGGATACTATAGCTTAGTGGTCTAAAACTCGAGTTTGAATCCTGGATCTCACCTATAGCTATGAGACCTTGGGCAAGTCACTAAAACCTCACTGATCCTCAACTTCCGCATCTATAAACTGGGGATACTAATGGTGCCTCCTTCTTTGGTTTGCTGCGTGGAGTAAATGAAGAACCCACATATGGTGCCTGGCACTGACTTAGCACTCAGCACATATGTACTGTTGCTGAGTATGGCTTCCACAGCCACCAGTAGGGGGCTAGCTTTTGCCCTGCTAGCTTGACTCTGATTAAGGCCCTCATTCTGTTTCCTTAACCCTCCTTCATTAAAGAGCCTCTTTCCATGTCCTTCACTCTCTGCTTTGAAACATGCTTGAAAGTGAAAGTGTTAGTTGCTTAGTCGCGTCTGACTTTTTGTGACCAAATGGACTGTCGCCCACCAGGCTCCTCTGTCCATGCAATTCTCCAAGCAGGAATACTGGAGTGGGTAGCCTTTTCCTTCTCCAGGGAATCTTCCCAACCCAGGGATCAAACTCATGTCTCCTGCATTGCAGGCAGATTCTTTAGTGTCTGAACCACTAGGGAAGCCCTGAGCCCTACTTGGGACACATGTATTCTGGCCCTGGTCCTCTCAAATGTTGGCTCCCAGAGCCATGTTAAGGAGAACCATCCCACCTCTCATTGCTAGTCTGCAATAGGCTCCCCAGAAGCTTTTCGTTTTCCAACATATTTCTTAAGAAAAGATACAACATGCTTTCTCAGCATCCTATAAACATGGCTTAGGAAGCACAGTGCCTCCATTAGCATCCATTCCAGGAGCAGTGGGGAGGCCCTGCAGGTCCTGTAACCACTGCCTTGGTACTCTTTCTCCCCCATCCCATAATTCTCCTTACTTATTTTTCATTTTTATCTTTCTGATTGCACCAGCTGGCATACATGATCTTTGTTTCCTGACGGGAAATCAAACCTGTGCTGTCTGCATTGGGAGCACAACCTTGACTACTGGACTGCCAGGGGAGTCCCCTCCCCCCCACCCCCCACCCTGTTGTTTAGTCACATCTGACTCTTGCCACCCCATGGACTATAGTCTGCCAGGCTCCTCTGTCCATGGGATTTTCCAGGCAAGAATACTGGAGGGGGTTGCCATCTCCTTCTCCAGGGGAGCTTCCCGACCCAGGGACTGAGCATGTATCTCCTGTGTCTCCTGCATTGGCAGGTGGATTCTTTGCCATTGAGACACCAGGAAAGTACAAAATATCCCCTGTTTCTCTTTAATTTCAATTCTCCCTTTCTCCTTTTCTGTATCAAGTCCTCTTTGCCCCCAGAAGCCTTCTGTCGCCCCACCATCCGTCCCACCATCTTGCCCTCTGCTTCCTTCCCTTTATGCCAAGTCTTTGTCTTGCCTTATTCCTTCTGCTCCAAACAGCAGTTTCTCTCTTCTTGTTGCCAGGGTCATGCTATTCCTGATTTTCACTAGTCTAGGCTCTTCTTTCCACCTGTCCTTTTTATCTTTGGACAAAACCCAAACTGTTTAAGCTTGAAAAATAGCTTCTGAGCTTCTCCCTGCAGAAGGAGGCCTCCCTGGGACACCCTGAGGTTGCTTTGTCAGGTTGTTTCCATTGCTTTTGTCCAAAGAGAGAAATCAGTTTTCAGTGGTCCTGCCAGGTGAGTGAAGAGGCTTTGGTCTGGCTAGAAGGGCACCCTATTGGTCATCAGTTTTGGTGGCCTTTATGGGGCCCTGAAAAAGTTGGTTTAAAATTCAACATTCAGAAAACTAAGATCATGGCACCTGGTCCAATCACTTCATGGCAAATAGATAGGGAAACAATGGAAACAGAGACTTTATGTTTTTGGGCTCCAGAATCACTGCAGATGGTGACTGCAGCCATGAAATTAAAAGACGCTTGCTCCTTGAAAGAAAAGCTATGACCAACCTAGACAGCATATTAAAAAGCAGAGACATTACTTTGCCAACAAAGGTCCGTCTAGTCAAAGCTATGGTTTTTCCAGTAGTCATGTATGGATGTGAGAGTTGGACTATAAAGAAAGCTGAGCACCGAAGAATTGATACTTTTGAACTATGGTGTTGCAGAAGGCTCTTGAGAGTCCCCTGGACTGCAAGGGGATCCAACCAGTCCATCCTAAAGGAGATCAGTCCTGAATATTCACTGGAAGGACTGATACTGAAGCTGAAACTCCAGTACTTCGGCCACCCAATGTGAAGAACTGAGTCATTGGAAAAGACCCTGGTTCTGGGAAAGATTGAAGGTGGGAGGAGAAGGGGATGACAGAGGATAAGAAGGTTGGATGGCATCACTGACTTGATGGACATGAGTTTGAGTAAACTCCGGGAGTTGGACAGGGAAGCCTGGCATGCTGCAGTCCATGGGGTTGCAAAGAGTAGGACACGACTGAGCAACTGAATTGAACTGACTGATGGGGCTCTGGCTGGTTAAGTCACCCAAGGGACAAGTTGGGTGGGTGGTACCCATCTGATGGCTTCAGGTAGGCCTTTTCTCTTTTATGTTTTCTTCTTGCTTGGCTTGTAATTAGGTTGGGGCATGGCCTGGGCCTCAGTTGGGACAAACCATGCTGTCTTGTCTCTGCTTCCCTCCTGTGTGGAACTGGACTTGTGTCTCAGAGGCAGGACTGGGGTCAGGGGGAGGAGACTTCTTAGAAGACTTCTGAGACACTGAAAAAGCCTCAGTTAGGGAGAGACTGCTGGAGCTAGAAATTTCCATGGCTTACCAAAGAACTATACTTGGGGTGCTAGAGTCTAGCTGGGGAGGAGTGGAACTGCCTTTCACCCCAGGCCCACTTGGCTTCCCTTGTGGCTCAGATGGTAAACAATCCTCCTGCAATGAGGGAGACCTGGATTTGATCGCTGGGTTTTGAGGATACCCTGGAGAAGGGAATGGCTACCCACTCCAGTATTCTGGCCTGGAGAATTCCACGGACTGTATAGTCCATGAGATTGCAAAGAGTCACACACTGGACTGAGCAACTTTCACTTTCACTTTTCAGGCCTACTTGGCCCATTCCCTTTAGCCTTCTGCTTCTGTTTACATCTCAGTTTTAGATGTCCAGGGTCTGGGAAGGTAGTTGCCAAGGGAGCCATTTTGTTGCAAACTTTGTGGCTTTTGTAAACCCAGCTTGTGTCTCTTAAGGAAGACTCTCTGGTTTGATTTTCTTTCCCTTTAGACTTGGGGGAATTCAGAGAGACTTCCTGAGAAGATTTCAACCCAACTCCCTCTGCCCTGATACAGTTCCCTGGATTGCAAGGCTGTGGTCGCAGATGGGCTGGGACCCAGAGCTGGGCGTTGGGCCCTAGGCAGCTGATGAGGCTGGCCAAGGGAATTTGGTGTAGGGCTGGTACCCAGGCCAGGCAGCCAGCCAGAGGAGCCCGGGCGCCCCCTGGTGGCCGCAGAATCGGCTTTCAGAGGCACCTGGGGGGCAGGTTGGGAGCCACCAACCCTGCCCAGCACCCGGGCGTTCTCACGCGACCTTCTTCCCTTCCCGCCCTGTTTCAGAGACTCGGGGCGGGGTGCGGGAAGGGCAGTCACTGCCAAGTTCGATCCCTCTGCCTTCTTTTCCCCTTCTGCCACTCCTGATTCTCCACGCCAACCAGGACACCTGAGGAGAAGCTTCCAGAGAGGAGGAAAGAGCTGGAAAAGATGGAGGGGGCGGAGTCCAGGAAGGGCAGGGTGGAGTGAGGGGTGCAGGTGAGGGTGCAGGCGCGAGACAGGGAAGGGGAAGGGGAAGCGGAAGCGGGGGGTGGTGGGGGCAATATCGGCCTTTGGGACGGAAGACAGCTTTAGTTTACTTACACCTTTGACTCCAAATGTGAGCTTTACACGTCCAGGGGGCTGGGTATAGGAGCCTTATTTTGTAACCTTTCTGTCTTTAGATTTACCCAGAGTTTCTAAATGTGCCCTGTGGTGCCAGTCCACGAGAGTCCTCTTCCTGGGCCATGGAGAGAGCAGGTGTGAACAGTCAGGAGTGTGCCTCCCGTCTTGGGGCACTGACCCTGTCTGACAGAGGGAGTATACGGGACAGTGGGTTTGAGTAGGGGGCTCTGAGCTAGAGGTGATTGACAGAGCGACTGGAGTCTGAAGTTCACTGAGGTGAGGGCTTATTCTCAGGGTCTTTTCCCTGTCACTCCTTGCCTGGCATGGTTCCCACAGCTCTGTCTGGTGCCCAGGGCCGGCTGGGTGTGCTGGGGGTGATGGCAGCCAAGAGAGAGGTTGGAGGCAGAGCCCAGTCTTTCAGCCTGTCAGGCAGGAAGACTGGATAGAGCCTCTCAACTGAAGTGTGGCTGAGGGATGTGTCTGGGACCAAAGCAAGAGCAGAACTTTTGCAGATTGGAGGGAGAGGGAGTGGCTGTGCCCAGGACAAGCTCTTCACTCTCATTCCGTGCTCAGCAAGCCTCCCTATGGCGGTCTCTCCTTGAGGACATCATTTTTAAGTTGGATTATTTTTGCGTCTGTCTGCCTACAATATGGGAGGCCCGGGTTCAATCCCTAGGTCGGGAAGATCTCCTGGAGAAGGAAATGGCAACCCCACTTCAGTATTCTTGCCTGGAAAAATCCCATAGATGGAGGAGCCTGGTAGGCTGCAGTCTACGGGGTCGCAAAGAGCTGGACACGACTGAGCGACTTCACTCACTCACTATGGTTGCTTTACACTGGCAGTTTCTGCTGTACAGCGGAGTCAATCAGCCATCTGTGTACACATATCCCTTCTTTTTTGGATTTCCTTCCCACTTAGGTCAGGCTTCCCTGGTGGCTCAGAGGGTGAAGAATCTGCCTGCAATATGGGAGACCTGGGTTCCATCTCTGGGTCAGGAAGATCCCCTGGAGAAGGAAATGGCTACTTGCTCCAGTATTCTTGCCTGGGGAATTCTATGGACAGAGAAGCCTGGTGAGCAACAGTCCACGAGGTGCCAAAGAGTCAGACATGACTGAGTGGATAACACTTTCACTTTTCCACTTAGGTCATCACAGAGTACCGAGTAGAGTTCCCTGTGCTATACAGTAGGTTCTCTTTAGTATCTGTTTTATACACGTAGTATGTATATATATCTGTCACTCCCAATCTTCCAATTCATCCCGTTCTGAAACTCCAGTGCTTTGGCCACCTGATGTGAAGAGCTGACTCATTTGAAAAGACCCTGATGCTGGGAAAGATTGAAGGCAGGAGGAAAAGGCGATGACAGAGGATGAGATTGTTGGATGGCATCACCAACTCAATGGACATGGGTTTGGGTGGACTCCGGGAGTTGGTGATGGACAGGGAGGCCTGGTGTCCTGCAGTTCATGGGGTCGCAGAGAGTCGGACATGACTGAGCGACTGAACTGAACTGAAACCCCACTTTGCCCCACTTGTATCCATATATTTGTTCTTTATGTCATGTCTGCTTTGCAAATAAGATCATTTATACCATTTTCTAGATTCCACATATATACTTTAATATATGATATTTGTTTTCCTCTATCTGACTTAACTTCACTCGGTATGACAGTCTCTAGGTCCATCCATGTCTCTGAAAATGACACAATCTTTTTATGACTGAGTAATAGTCTGTTGTATATAGGTACCACATCTTCTTTATCTCTCCCTCTGTTGATCGACATTTAGGTCGCTTCCACATCCTGGCTATTGTAAAGAGTGCTGCAGTGAACACTGCAGTGCATGCATATTTTTGAATTGTGGTTTTCTCTGGTCCTCGAGATCTGTTTTAATTGCCAATAACTGAATTATGAACCAAAAGTTATCTAAATGATGAGAATGTTTAATTTCTCACTTAATTCTTAATTTCACTTAAGAATCTAGGAGGTCATTGTTCTAGAGAAGGCTCAGTGGTTCAGTGAAGATATCAAGGATTCAGATTCTTTCCATAACTGTGCTCTGCCATCTTCAGGGTGTTGGCAAGGGCTGTCTTCATGGTCACAAAATGGCTGCCACACTTCCAGGCATCACATTCTCATAATAAACAAGAGACCTACAATCTGCCCCAAGAAATTATTGGTACACACAATTAACCAATTGAAAAAATAATCATCTGTTTATAGCCTGTCAGTGAATGAAGGGAATGATAATAGTGGCTACCACACTGTGACACTAAGGAAATGGCAGAAGCAGTGATGATATTTTGCATACTTTACCTTCTTTACCTCTCACAATTTGCCCCACTTCCCACTGACAACTGAGATTGAGAGAGGTCAAGTAACTTGGCCTATTTTATGACCAGGAAGTGAAGAAGCTGACATTCAAACTCCAGTCTGTGTGACCCTAGGCCTGGTTTTTTGCCTTTTTAAAATGAAAGGAATACATATTTATGGTAAGAATCTCAAACAGTACTGATCTTGACTTTTTGTTTTTCAACACTGTATGTGTTCATCATGAGAATTTTAAATAGTGTAAAGTGTAGAATGAAATTTGCCTTGCTCCCCACTGGGCAGTTCCCATGGTTCCCACCAGGAAACTTCCTCTGTAATCATAAACTCAGATTTCTAAATATTTTGTACAAATTAGGTCAATTTAGACACTATTCTGCATTTATTTTTAAAAATTAAAGTATCTTGCAGATATAATGTTGTCATACATAGATTCTGCTTTCTTTTTTGTGGATACATTGTATTACATATAATGCAACTGCTTTTTAAAAAAATAATTAAACTAGTCCTTTTCGGCTGGAATTTATGTTATTTCCTATATTTTTTGCTATTAAAAACATGTAAAAATAAATATCATTATATGTACAGTTTTGTGTGCATGCATAAGAATAAAACTTTCAACTGGTGGTACATATAAAGTATCCATAGATAATTGGCAAATTGGTCTCCAAAAAGATTGCACAATAATACATGAAAATGCTTATTTTCTCAGACTTCTACCAATGTTTGAGTCTTATCAAACTAATATTTTGGCTAATTTGATAAGTGAAAAATGATATCTTAATGCTTATTTTGATTTGCAATTCATTTACGATGAGTAAGATTCTGTTTAGTCAGACTGCCTAGATGAGAATTCCTATTTGGTCCTTGGAAGTTGTGTGATGTTGGGCAAGTTGCTGAGCCCCGTGATTTCAGTTTCTTCCTCTGTTAAATGGGGATATGAAAAGGGCCTTAATAGTTGGATTTCAGGATTTAATGACTTCACACATGTAAAGTGCTAGCATAATTCCTAGCTCGAAATAAGGGCTAAGTAAATGTTGTAGCTGTTACTGTTATCTACTTACAGACCACTTGAATCTGTTTATGATCTACCTGTATGTATCTGTATTCCATTTGTGTTGGATTCTTCTTCTCGATTTGTTAGAACTCCTTTTATATTAATAACAAGGTCCTTTACATATATGTTACAAGTATTAGGTTGGTGCAGAAGTAATTGTGGTTTTGCATTGTTGAACTTTGCTGTTTGACATTGGAATACATTTTAAAATAAATGTGATTATGTTATACATCATTTTAATGTGCATTTCTCACTTTATATTTTTTTGCTAATGACATTACTTGCCATTAAATTTATATTTATTTTAGACTGTAGAAGTGATGTTAGGCAAAAAGCAAATTCAAGTGATTTTTTTTTTAAATTTGAGTTCAAAATGGATCATAAAGCAGCAGAGAGAACTCGCAACATCAGCAACACATTTGGCCCAGGAGCTGCCAATGAATGTACAGTGCAGTGGTGGCTCCAGAAGTTTTGCAAAGGAGATGAGAGCCTTGAAGATGAGGAGTGTAGTGGCGAGCCACTGGGAGTTGACAACAACCAACTGAAAACCATCATCAAAGCTGATCCTCTTACAGCTACACAATAAGTTACTGAAGAATTCAACACTGACCTTTCTGTAGTTGTTTGGCATTTGAAGAAAATTGGAAAGGCAAAAGAACTTGATAAGTGGGTACCTCATGAGCTGACTGAAAATCAAAAAAATCATTGTTTTGAAGTGTCGTCTTATTCTATGCAACAATGATGAACCATTTCTCTATCAGATTGTGACGTGCGACAAAAAGTGGATTTGATATGACAACTGGTGATAACCAGCTCAGTGCTTGGACTGAGAAGTTCCAAAGCACTTTCCATAGCCAAACTTGTACCAAAAAATAGTCATGGTCACTGTTTGGGGGTCTGCTGCTGGTCTGACCCACTACAGCTTTCTGAATCCCAGTGAAACCATTGCATATGAGAAGTGTGCTCAGCAAATTGATGAGATACACTGAAAACTTCAACACTCTCAGCCGGCATTGGTCAGCGGAAAGGGCCGAATTCTTCTCCATGACAACACTTTACCACACTTCACATAACCAATGCTTCAAAAGTTGAACAAATTGGGCTACAAAGTTTTGCCTCATCCATCTGACCTCCTGTCTACCGACTACCACTTCTTCAAGGATCTCTTGACAACTTTTTGCAGGGACCTGCAGGAGACAAAATCCTTTCTAAGAGTTTGTTGATTCCCAAAGCACGGGTTTTTATGCCCTAGAAATAATTTCTCATTGGCAAGAATGTGTTGATTGTAATTGTTCCTATTTTGATTAATAACGATGTGTTTGAGCTTAGTTGCTGCTGCTAAGTCGCTTCAGTAGTGTCCGACTCTGTGCGACCCCATAGACGGCAGCCCACCAGGCTCCCCTGTCCACGGGATTCTCCAGGCAAGAATACTGGAGTGGGTTGCCATTGCCTTCTCCAGTGCATGAAAGGGAAAAGTGAAAGTGAAGTTGCTCAGTTGTGTCCAACTCTTAGAGACTCCACAGACTGTAGCCTACCAGGCTCCTCCGTCCATGGGATTTTCCAGGCAAGAGTACTGGAGTGGGGTGCCATTGCTTAGTTAGAATGGTTTAAAAATCATAGTCCGAAACTGCAGTTACTTTTGTACCAACCTAATACTTTTGTTTACATTAGACACTTTTTTTCAGAGCAGCTTTAGGTTCACAGCAAAATTGAGAGGAAGGTACAGAGTTTCCCCATTTGCTTCCTGTTCCCACACATGCACGGCCTCCCCCATTATCAACATCCTCCCCCAGGATGGTACATTTGTGATGACTGATGAACCTGTTGTAGCCACGCGTTCTAGGAAACAAACTCACTCAGAAGGACAATGCAGGTAGTGGAGTGCAGTTTATTGCACCGACGGGCCCAAGGCAGGGTCTTCTCTTAGCCAAGGATCCTGACCAGCATTTGTGAACGTGTGTACACATGAACATGTGTACGTGTCCGAACTCACCACCCCAAATTCCTTGAGACTTACACAAACAAAGGAAGGGTAAATACAATCACAATAATCTCATCATTCATTTGTTATGTGTTCAAACAGTTAAACAATTGACCAATAATCAATAAGCCTGAGGTTACACTCTGATAGGTACAGAAAAATTTATGACCTGTCCGGAGACAGGGATGATTAGTGTATGTTTGCTCTTAGGCAATGAGTAACCTGGATACATCTTCAAGGTTCCCCTGTCTGGAGGGGGTCTTATCCTTTTATTGTCGTTTCCATAGGCACTAAACACAGAGTTTAGAATCCATTAGAGAGGTGTCCGAGCATGATCAGCATGAACAGGCCTAAGATGGAGTCCAGGCCCTATGAATTCCCTCTTCAAACCTACAGTGACATATCTTTATTACCAAAAGACCATAGTGTATATGAAAGTCCATTCTTGGCGGCCACGGGTATCCTGACCTGTTCAACCTTCAGTGGGGCTGCCACCCCAGTGGCTCCCTTCTAGGGTACTACAGCAGTGGCTGTACCTGAGAGTATGTCCCAACACACAACACATGTGCTGGGCTGGTCATCCTCCTTGAGCTGACCTTAGGGACCAAGGCCTGGAGAATGAAAGTATTTTCCTTCAGCTCCTTGTTGGCACTGCAACCTCTTCTGGCATTTCCATGCTGGCTTCCATCACTGACCCAGCCAAAGTCTTCTGGCCTTGTCCATGCCCCATCTATGCTTTGGTGGGGGTGGGGGTGAGGGTGGGGCACAAGCATCCTGACCAACCTAGACTGCAGGGGTCCTTGATTTCTGCACCCACAGTCAGTGGTTGTTGGACTCAGGTGGGGCTCCCCCACATTCTGTTTTAGTGGATGACATAAGAAGGGCAAAGCCTGCCCCTTTTCTCAGCTTTCGTTGTCAAGCACTCATGGAGCATCCACTGTGTGCAAGGAAGTGGGCTCCAGAGATGCAGAGGTGAGAGCTCTGTGGAGCATCCTCCCTGTCCAGGGCCCCTTGTGCATCCTTGGTCCAGCCCTGGGAAAAAGGAAGCAAAGTAGGGTAGGTGAGTAGTTGGGTGAGCATGCAAAGATGCTGAGCTGCACCCTCGCACAACAGCCCAGAGTGCTCTGCCTCCAAAGCCAGGCTTCTCTGGGGCCCCTGCTCCACTTCCCTGCCTTGGACAGCCCAGGTCTGAGACTGACATGAACCATGACATGGAAGAGTGCAAGAGATTTCTGACTCCCTCAGGCACCCTTTCCGCTATGGCCACTGCCTTTTATTTATTTATGTATTTTTCAGTTTCAATTTTTAAGATAATAGATTTACAGATTCATTGCAAAGAGTCTAGAGAGTTCTTGTTTACCCCTCACCCAGCATAGAGGCATGGTGTATTTATCAAAAGCTCAGAAATTAACCTTGGTACAAGACTAACTAAACTATAGACTTTATTCAGTGGTCCCCAGGTTTCATTTTGACGTCCTTTTTGTTCCAGATCCCTTCCAGGAGCTCCCATTGTATTCAGTGGCCACTGCCTTTTAATGCACCTGTGAAGTCCCTGCCCTTCCCTCCAGGCCTTTGGCTTCCTTTTCTCTCCCACTCCTCCCCTCCCCAGGCCTTCCTTTCTGTCAGACACATTTCTACAATGCTGACCACAGATGCTGAAGCTACCGCTCTCATCCTGGAGCAGCGCAACAGCAGGCCAGGGGCAGGACAGAGTTATGGGGTGAGGATGGCATGGGCAGGGTTTTTTCCCTCCTAGTGTCTCTGGGAACTGACTGTACACAAGAGGGCAGGTCACTGTGAAGATTTCTGGGTCCAACCTTCCTCTGGCCTAGCTTCTCTACCAAGGCCACCTGGCTGGGGTGGAAGCACATCAAGCCTGGGGAGGAAGTGGGGATCTTTCATCTCCTGTGGGTTCAAGGCCTGTGGCCTAGGTGTGCTAGGCTAGGCAGCCTCTCGATACCTGGAGACCCCAGTCCATTCCTTGGCCCCATCTGTCCACCAACCTGCCCCACTGGGGTCTTCAATGTGGGAGGCAAATGTGGGGAGGCAAATCCGTGGGGAATGGTTCCTTGAAGGGAAGAGTGCAGGATGGAGTGGGGAAGTTGGGTAGGGGAGTTTCCTGGAGGCCCCCCATCACGAGCATTGGTCCCCTGGGGCTTGGGGCCTGATACTTTATCCAAGTGGTCACACCCAGGACATCCTCACATCACGTCTTCTAACCACTGGACCCTGAGGTCACACATAGAATGTCCTCATGTCCACTTGAGGGTCTGGTTGCTGCAAGACTGTCTGCCATGAGGCTATGAGAATGCCCAGCTAGGCAGTGCTGTCTCTATAGTGGGGTCCTATTTGGAGTTGGAGGGGTGTTGCTGCCCGAGCTGGGCTTGGGGAAGGTCAGCTCTTTGAGGCAAAGCCCCACCCACACTCTCACAGAAGTAGGTGTTTCACGTCTAATCATGGCCCAGGGTATATAAGGCAGTGCCTGAGGCTCACATGTGGAGAGACCAAGAGAGGAGGATGGGGCCGCAGCAGGAAAGTCTGCTGGACTCGGTGACTCAGTGAGTACCACCTGCTGCTCTGAATTCAGGGGCTCCAGATGGGGTAGGGGTTGAGGGTGGTCTGTGCTCCCCTTTGGCCCTAGCTTCTTCCTTATTGGGGCCCATGGGCTTGGAGGCACAGTAAGAGGGTGCAGGAGGGAAGGACCCACTCACAGGTTCTTGTGTTCCCAGCACGAAGTAGGGGAACCCCACTGGGTCATTTCCACTGAGCCCACAGGAGTCCCTGGACTGTGGCTCACAGGAGCTGTGACAAACCCACCATCTCCTGTACCTCTAACCAATCTGCAGGTCAGGTCAGGGTCAGGGAAGAACTTGTTGGCTGGTCTCATTATGCTGTGGGACCACTGGGGCAGGTCGGTGTGGGTGAGCATTTGGGAGGCTACTGAACGTTTGGGTGGCCTGATGAGCATTTTGGGAGCCTGCTGAACAAACGCGAGCATTCAGGTGTCTGGGTGAGGAGGAGGACTGGAATATCAGGGGGGTTTGCCACTGTGTGCAATTCCGTCAGTTCCTTCACCGGAGAACTACTCCCTGAGTGTCTTCTCTGTGCCAGTCACCACCTACACATGCGTGTGGGGATGGAAGGAGCCTTCCTGCAAAGTCACAAGTGGGTGACTCAGACTTCTCACCTAGCCATCCAGGCAGGTCAGTGGGACTAGAATCTTAACTCATCTTGAACCTGCTGCATTTTGGTAAAGCCTCTCCTGGGGCTCACCTGAGCCGCTTGTGGACTGAGAAGGCAAAGGATGGAGTGGATTCAGCCGAGGAAGTGCTCAGCGGGGAAGGTGTCAGAGCACACAGGTGCACCCAGCTTACTCCCAGGGTTGCTGTCTGAGGGACTGAGGTTGGGGTTGCTCCTGGGGAGTGGGTATTGCCTGGGAGGTTCTGGGTTCACACTAGTGCAGAGCACAACTGAATCTGTACTTGGAAACCAGAGAGTTGGGGTCTGTAGGCAAGGGAAAGGGTGGGTGACCCACACTGTGCACCTGGGAAGAGGTGAGTGCCTGGCAAGTGCGTGATTGGTGGCTATGGGGATGGGATGATTTTCCTCCCGCCATGGACAAACTCACGACCTTGTCAAGTAGGGGCAAGTGGGAGGATGAGGGACTTGTTACAAAGTGACCCACAGATGAAGCAGAGGTCTGGGGGACGTGGGCCAGGAGGGGACAGGACACTTAGTGCTCAGGGGACCTGAGTCATGGGGAGAGGCCGGGAGACATGGGGTCAGGTGTAGACAGCACTCTCTTAATGTTGGGTGACTTGTGTTCGGGGAGAGGTCTCCTTCTCTGTGATGAGGACACAGACGCACACAGCATCCCCACAGTGATGACAGACACAAGGGTCCCCACGATGGTGATGCAGGCACACCAGAAGGTGCCCTACATGGGGGGGGGGACACAGATGCTCTTACACAGCCCATGCCTGGGCCCTTCAATATGTGTATTGCTGTATGTCACCCTTGTAGTTTCTTGAGGCCTATAAAAGCAAATTAAATCCAGGTTAGAAAGGAAACTTTTATTTCAAAAGAATTATTACAAGAAGGCAGGGGGACTGTTACAAGGGGATGCAAGTATACTCATGGGGGCAGGGATTATTCCTGGAGAGGAACCACTATATCTGTACAAGGGGCAATATTACTGTAGAGAGGTGACTCATATAATAGAGGGGGCATCAGGACAATAAATGGGGTCTATGACAATGTGGGGAGGTATTACTGTGGAGAGGGGACTCTTACACTAAAGGGGGACTACTCTGCCCCAGTGTTGAAGCTGAAACTCCAATACTTTGGCCACCTGATATGAAGAGCTGACTCATTTGAAAAGACCCTGGTGCTGGGAAAGATTGAAGGTGGGAGGAGAAGGGGACGACAGAAGATGAGATGGTTGGGTGGCATCACCGACTCAGTGGACTTGAGTTTGAGTAAACTCCGGGAGTTGGTAATGGACAGGGAGGCCCGGCGTGCTGCAGTCTATGGAGTCGCAAAGAGTTGGATACAACTGAGCAACTGAACTGAGCTACTGTAGTGGGGGCACTATTACTAACATATAGAGGGGGCATGTAACAATGAGGGAGACTCATAACTAGGGGAGCTGTTAGAATAGAGGGGGGACTATTACGATAGAATAGTCTGAACCGCTCCGTAGAGGGGGACTATTACACTAGAGGAGGACTATTACTATTGAGAGACGACTATTAGGGTAGAGGTGAGACTGTTACAATAGATAGAGATCTATTGATGTAGACGGGGACGATTACTGCACAGAGGGGATTACTACATAGAGGGCTCTTACGAAAGAAAGGGGACTATTACAATAGAGGAGGACTTTTGCTGTAGAGGGGTACCATTATAGTGGATGGAAATCTGTTACTGCCGAGGGAAAGTATTACTGCAGAGGGAGACTATGTTAATAGAGGAACATTGTAGCTATAGAGGGGGGACTATTATTATAGAGTGGGGACAGTAACAGTAGAGGAGCACTGTTACTTTAGAGGGGGAGCTATGACAATCAAAGGGGACTGTTACTTAGTGTGAGGATTGTTACTGTAGTGTGAGGACTGTCACTGTAGTGTTGTTATAGCCACGCGTTTTGGGAAACAAACTCACTCAGAAGGACAATGCAGGTAATGGAGGGCAGTTTATTACACCGGTGGGCCCAAGGCAGAGTCTCCTCTTAGCCAAGGACCCCGACCAGCATTTGTGAAAATCTTTTATACCCCATGTGTACGTGTCGGAACTCACCACTCCAAATTCCTTGAGACTTACATAAACAAAGGAAGGGTAAATACAATCACAATAATCTCATCATTTAGGTGTTATGTGTTCAAACAGTTAAACAATTGGCCAATAATCAATAAGCCCGAGGTTACACTCCGATAGGTACAGAAAAATTTACGGCCTGTCCAGAGACAGGGGTGATTAGTGTATGTTTTCTCTTAGGCAATGAGTAACCTGGATACAATCTTCAAGGTTCCCCTGTCCGGAGGGAGTCTTATCCTTCTATTGTCGTTTCCACAGGCACAAAGCACAGAGTTCAGAGTCCATTAGAGAGGTGGCCGAACATGATTAGCACAAACAGGCCTAAGATGGAGTCCAGGCCCTATGAATTCCTTCTTCAGTGTGAGGATTGTTACCGTAGTGTGAGGATTGTGATGGTGTGAGTGGAGCTATTAGTGTAGAGAGTGGATTATGGCAATAGAGGACTATTACAATAGAAGAGGGTCTATGACAGTCAGTTCAGTCGCTCAGTCGTGTCCGACTCTTTGTGACCCCATGAACCGAAGCACGCCAGGCCTCTCTGTCCATCACCAACTCCCGGAGTCCACTCAAACCCATGTCCATCAAGTCAGTGATGCCATCCAACTATCTCATCTTCTGTCGTCCCCTTCTCCTCCTGCCCCCAATCCTACCCAGCATTAAGGTCTTTTCCATCGAGTCAACTCTTTGCATGAGGTGGCCAAAGTATTGGAGTTTCAGCTTCAACATCAGTCCTTCCAATGAACACCCAGGATTGATCTCCTTTAGGATGGATTGAGTGGATCTCCTTGCAGTCCAAGGGACTCTCAAGAGTCTTCTCCAACACCACAGTCCAAAAGCATCAATTCTGCGGCGCTCAGCTTTCTTCACCGTCCAACTCTCACATCCATACATGACCACTGGAAAAACCATAGCCTTGACTAGATGGACTTTTGTTGGCAAAGTAATGTCTCTTCTTTTTAATATGCTGTCTAGGTTGGCCATAACCTTCCTTCCAAGGAGTAAACATCTTTTAATTTTATGGCTGCAATCACCATCTGCAGTGATTTTGGAGCCCAAAAAAATAAAGTCTGACACTGTTTCCACTGTTTCCCCATCTATTTCCCATGAAGTGATGGGACCAGATGCCATGATCTTAGTTTTCTGAACGTTGAGCTTTAAGCCAACTTTTTCACTCTCCTCTTTCACTTTCATCAAGAGGCTCTTTAGTTCTTCCCTTTCTGCCATAAGGGTGGTGTCATCTGCTTATCTGAGGTTATTGATATTTCTCCTGGCAATCTTGATTCCAGCTTGTGTTTCTTCCAGCCCAGCGTTTCTCATGATGTACTCTGCATATAAGTTAAATAAGCAGGGTGACAATATACAGCCTTGACGTACTCCTTTTCCTATTTGGAACCAGTCTGTTGTTCCATGTCCAGTTCTAACTGTTGCTTCCTGACCTGCATACAGATTTCTCAAGAGACAGGTCAGATGGTCTGGTATTCCCATCTCTTTCAGAATTTTCCACAATTTATTGTGATCCACACAGTCAAAGGCTTTGGCATAGTCAATAAAGCAGAAATAGATGTTTTTCTGGAACTCTCTTGCTTTTTCGATGATCCAGCAGATATTGGCAATTTGATCTCTGGTTCCTCTGCCTTTTCTAAAACCAGCTTGAACATCTGGAAGTTCATGGTTCACGTATTGCTGAAGCCTGGCTTGGAGAATTTTGAGCATTACTTTACTAGCATGTGAGATGAGTGCAATTGTGTGGTAGTTTGAGCATTCTTTGGCATTGCCTTTCTTTGGGATTGGAATGAAAACTGACCTTTTCCAGTCCTGTGGCCACTGCTGAGTTTTCCAAATGTGCTGACATATCAAGTGCAGCACTTTCACAGCATCATTTTTCAGGATTTGAAATAGCTCCACTGGAATTCCATCACCTCCACTAGCTTTGTTTGTAGTGATGCTTTCTAAGGCCCACTTGACTTCACATTCCAGGATGTCTGGCTCTAGGTGAGTGATCACACCATTGTGATTATCTGGGTCGTGAAGATCTTTTTTGTACAGTTTTTCTGTGTATTCTTGCCACCCCTTCTTAATATCTTCTGCTTCTGTGACGGTAGAGGGGGAATATTACTCTAGAGGGTGGACTGTTGCTGTAGAGGGGGGATTATGACAAAGGATTATTACTCTATAGGGAAGGCTGTTACTGTAGTGGTGTTATAAGACAATAGATGGGGACTGTACTATAAAGGAGGGGACTATTACTGTAAAGGAGGGGCTTTAAAAATTGAGAAGGACTCTTGCTGTAGAGAGGGGACTATGACAATAAGGATAACTCCTGACAAGGTCTGCAAGCATCTGGATAGTTGGGGCAAAGGAGGTTTCTCCATGGAGAGGAGTAAACACAAGTATAAAGACCTGGGGTTGGATGAAATGTGGCCTGACAGCACATGGATCAGAGGCCCCATCAGAGCAGTGGCTGTAGTTTGGGCCAGGGAGGAGGGGAATGCATGGCTAACCAGCCCCTGTTCTGGCTGATCCTGGGAATGAGTGGGTCAGCTTCTGGCTGATAAGCCTGGAGAGGGACTGGGTTTGTGTGACTGAGTCAGGAAAGGGGGATCCTGAGTCTTCAGCTGGGTATTTGTGGGGAAAGTCATTATGGGAAGTTGTTTCTCAACATGGAATGAGGGGATTTCTGGACCTTCAAGTCCTTCAATGTTGTCAAAAGGCCATGACAGGAGGCAGGGGACACTCTATACCTTGGGCTCTGCATGTGGCAGGAGAGAGGTGACACTCATACTCTGGGCTGTGACAGGAGGAGAGGACACTCAGACTCTGACCTGTGATGGGGGTGGGGACATTACACAAACATAGGAGAGAAAACATCATTTATTCTGAAACCAGCATGAAGCCACAGCAGGCATGCATCTACCAGTGGCTTCGGGGGCAAACCCACCTGAGAGGCAGTCTCACCCTTTGTGCAGCTGAGCAGAGAGCACCTGCTCTATCCATGTTCCTAGATAAAAAATCACTGATTTCTTCATGATGAAGTCAGTTTGTGTTTGGAGCCAGGGCCCACTGGAGTCAGGTTCTTCTCTCAGGAGCTGGAAGTTTTTTTTTCCCTCCATCATATTTCAGATACATGCCTAGTTTTGCTGGAAACAATGGAAACATTCTGAGATGTGATAATGTCAGAGGTACATCCACCTTTAAAAGATGGACTTCAAAGAGACAGAGAAGCAGTTCCCCCATGTTCTAAAGTAAAAGTCCTAAGAAAAGGGATGGGGGAAAGTCTTTATTCTCTGAGAATTAAGCCTGGAGGTTTAATTTGGATTTGCTCTTACACTGCCCACTGTGAATCTCAGGTGGGTTGTGTAGAAACCAATTTCTCCCACGCACTTTGCAAATTTGTCTGCACTGTGGATGGATATTTTCTGTTTCAAGGTAGATGAGCCCCCAGAATTGTTTCACTCAGTCGAGGATTAAAATTGCGAGGTAATGTGCCAGGCAAATTGATTATGTGTGTACCCTTGAGGATGGCCTAGGGGAGGTATGAGGGAAATACAGGGAAGGGGTGATCTTTCAACTCTCAAATTCTCATTTTAGCTGGATTTTCCTGGAGGAGCACTGGATCCTCTAGATAGAAATGTCTGCTCTAAGGGGCAATCTTAAATCATAGGGACTCCAGTGACTGTACTTGAGGGTGACGTTTGTTCATTCACTCAACAAATTCATGTTTGGGGTCAAGGAGTGTGTGTTGAGGACCCACAATGCAGGGTCAGGTGATCTTCTTGTTGGGAGCAATTCTAGAATTTCTCTGGAGATGGTGCCTGGGTTTCTGTGTATACCCTTCCGGGCCGCCACTACCTACTGCCTTCACTGACATCTGAGTGTACAGAATGGCTGTGTTTGTCCATTTCAGCAAGTTGTGGAATTGAGGTGAAGGTCTAGAAAATCCATACCTCTGGACACCTAGGTTTTGAGTGTGAGTTCAACTGATGTTTCAGGGTCCAAGTTCCACTGGGGGGTGGTGATGGGGTCAGGGGCAGGAGCATGTAGGCCGACCATCAGGGTCCTGCTCTCGAGCAGAAAATACGTGCTTTTACGGTATAAGATGATGTGAAGGACAGTGTACCTATTTGTGTGTCACAGATGACAAAGACGATAATGTGCTGATGCTTTCCAGGTAGCTCAGTTGTACATCATATATCAGGGGCTTCCTTGATAGCTCAGTTGGTAAAGAATCTTCCTGCAATGCAGGAGACCCCAGTTCGATTCCTGGTTTGGGACGATCCCCTGGAGAAGGGATAGGCTACCCTCTCCAGTATTCTTGGGCTTCCCTTGTGGCTCAGCTGGTAAAGAATCTGCCTGCAATGTAGGAGACCTAGGTTCGATCCCTGGGTTGGGAAGATCCCCTGGAGAAGGAAAAGGCTACCCACTCCAGTATTCTGGAGAATTCCATGGACTGTAGTCCATGGGGTTGCAAAGAGTCAGACATGACTGAGCAAGTTTCACTTCACTTCATTTCACTTCATCATGAGGTAATGGATAACACACAGTCCTCTATTGTCAATGGGCTCCCCCAAAAGGTGTACATATGGGCACATGTTTATTAGCTAAACTGATATACAAGATGTGTAGTATACAATTAACTAAACAATACTAATGGGAAGGACTCTGGTGTATATTCCAGAGAGCCCAGGGCCTCATGGGCTGCTGCTTTGGATGTTGGCCTGGCTCCTGTTGGCCCACCACTCATGATCCCCTAGTCGATGCACAAAAGTGATTCTGACATTGCTTGGTATTTTCTTGTAATTAAGGAGTAAGACTACAAATACCACGTGTGTAGAATCTCACTCCTTCATAACGTCAGCAGCCTCTACTGAATCGCGTCTTGGGTTTTAGATGCGCAAGTGTGTTCTCTCCGTCTTTGCAATGCAGCACTGCAGACACACCTGTGCATCTGATCCCCATGAGTCACACTTTGCCCATCACTTTCTAAGTCTAGACCATCAACAAAACAATCAACCAAGGCTAGGTTGTGGCATTTGTCACTTCTGTGGTGGACATCTGTACCCATTCTGTGGACATTTCCATGGTGAGCAGCTTCAAGTTTCCAATGTGAAGTTCCTGAACTCGGAGTCAGAAAGAACCCCAGAGAGCATTTCTATCACACACGCTATGGGTGGGAGGGGGTGAGAGTCAGCCGAGTCAGTGGTAGACGCAGTATAGTAACCAGTGAGGTCTACAGTAATAACTGGTTGAGTTTTGAGAATTTGTTGCCTTTATCCTCAATATAAGATTGTAAGTTGACTTGTAACACTAACTGTGGTAACTGTGGCTCACACCATTTCTGAAGATTCCAATATGGCTTTGACAATGGATGGCAGCCAGCTCTAGCACCCTCTCTCCTCCCAGGTTTAGTGCTTGGAACCCAGAAGTTAAACTGAGAAAAGACAGACTAATAAGAGAAAAAAAAAGTTTGAATGACCTATGTACATGGGGGAGTTTATAAAGAAATGTTACTTAAGGAAGCTGTGAGAATTGGGGACTTTAATACCATTATGAGTTGGACAAAAGAAAGGGTTTGGGGAGTAAGTTATGGGAAGGCAGGAAAGCCCTGTGAACAGGGTGTTTAGTGGAGTTTGTGATGCAGTTTCAAGTTGGTGATTTTTTTTTATTGATGAGGGTTGTTAAGCGGCTTCCTCTTCCAGGTATGGAGAAGGAGAGGTCCCTACAAGCAGGTATTTCCTTTATAAATGTGAATTTCCTTTGGAGGAGGTATGCTTGTGCCCTGCTCTAGAGCTTTCTTTGTATCTGCTGGTTGTTGGTGGCCTTTAGCTCAAAGTAATCCACATGTCAAAGAAGCACATTCTGGGGTAATATATTCTGGTGCCCCCCATTTCTGCCCTGACTCGGCAGGATTCTTGCTGAAACTGGTCTGTGCAGGCTCAGCAAAGATGGGGCCAAGGTGGAGTCTAGGGACAGGGTCTAGGTAAGATATGGTTGAGGAGGGTCTTGATCACCTCAAGTGATCCTAGGCGTGTGCCTGGAGTCTCTGTGTCCTAATCTGCTGCTGCTGCTGCTGCTAAGTTGCTTCAGTCGTGTCCGACTCTGTGCGACCCAATAGACGGCAGCTCACCAGGCTCTGCCGTCCCTAGGATTCTCCAGGCAAGAATACTGGAGTGGGTTGCCATTTCCTTCTTTAGTGCATGAAAGGGAAAAGTGAAAGTGAAGTCGCTCAGTTGTGTCCGACTCTTAGCGACCCCATGGACTGTAGCCTACCAGGCTCCTCCGTCCATGGGATTTTCCAGGCAAGAGTACTGGAGTGGGGTGCCATTGCTGTGTCCTAATACCTTCTCCTTATAAGGACACCTGTGCTATGGGGTCTGTTATATCAGAATGAGGGGGAATTGTGTCCCATCCACCTGTGGAAAGAGACTTCTACATCCTAACCCCAAATCCTCAGGATATGACCTCATTTGGAAGTAGGGCCTGGTCATGTAAGTAGTTAAGACAAGGGCATTAGGATGGTGCTAATCCTGTGACTGTGTCCTTATGAGAGGAGACACAGACACAGAGGAGAAGCCATGTGAAAACAAAGGCAGAGACTGGGGGGGATGCAGCCACAAGTCCAGGGATGCGTGGAGCCCCCAGACTCTGGAAGAATCAGGGAAGATCCTCCCCTGGAGCCTCAGCACTTTCCAAGTAGACAGTTGCCATGGATGGACCAGAAATGAGGGCAGTGCTGTGGCCCAGACCATTCTGTGTTCCCTGCATGGTGCTGTGGGGACAGCTCTCACAAGACACTGACCAGTGAGTCAGTGTCACATGTACCTGCAGGGCAATGGTCCTCTAAACATGCAGGTCCATCCCACCCTTCCTCTGGGCTCTGGTCACACAGGGTGACTGTGCTCCATGTGGGGTTAAGCTCTTGGTCCCTGTGAAGTACCCCTGGATGTTGGTTAAAGGTGCAGTTTACACCCCAAGAATTACGGAAGGTGATTTCTCTTCAGCCCTATGCAGAGCAGGTAGGGAGTCAGAATAAACTATAAAGTTAAAAGTAACGGGGAGATTATTACTCTGCCATGAAAAGGAGCAAAGCACTGACATAGGCTACAACATGGATGAACCTTGAAAATATGATGCTCAGAGAAAGAAGCCAGACGTAAGAGGACAATCAGATGATTACTCTTACATGAGACATCCAGAACAGGCAAATCCATAGGGACAGAAAGTGGTTAGTAGTGTTGAGACTGTGGGTGACCTCTAAAGGGCAAGGGTTTTGAGGAGATGATGGAAATGTTCTTAAATGGATTGTGCTGATGATTGCACAACTCTGAATATGTAAAATATCACTGAACTTTATAATTAAAATGGGTGAATTGTATGGTATGTGAATTAAATCTCAATAAGTTGTTATCAAAAGTGAAAAATTGGAGGCTTCCAGGTCCACTTCCAGACTTTGACCCCAGAGATGTGGGTGCTGAAAGCCCAGTTTTGTCCGACCAGGTGGTTTGAAGGAACCTCATGAAATTCTCCCCATGGCATGAGACACGTGGGGCCCTAATGTGATCAGGCCTCAGGCGGTGAGGCTGGATTCGGTGGTCTTGTTGTCCTTTCTTAGGGATGGTAGCATTGTCTCTGTAGAAGGTGGTGGGTCAGCTTGAACCCTGCTTATTTCTTCTGCACATTTCTTCTTTCTCTCCCAGCTCTGGTGGTGGCTGAGCTCTGACAGAGCTGAGGAGAGAGCCAAGGAATGAGCATCATGCACAGAATGACCAGTAAGTTTGACCAGGTGGGGTGGGCTCCTCAGAGGCAGTGTTCTAAGACTGAGGTCCCAGAGGCTCCTGAGTGTCATGGCCCTGGTGCCGCGCTCATGGGAGTTGTTATCAGGCCTGATGGCTGAAGCACCCACTGGTGAAAAGTCTCTTTTGCTTGCCTGGGAGAATCAGGCCTCCTTCTACTTTGTTGGGGAGACTCCTTTTTTTAAGCTTAATTATGTATTTAGAATAATGTACATATAAAGAATAATCATAAAGATGAAGAAACAAAACATGATGAGTGGGCACCCAGGAGTCCCTTTTCCTTGACACAGACTCCAGCACATTAGGAAACTCACCTTGGGGCCTGTCCTCCTAGGGAAACCTGTGAAGTCAGCAGTTTCCACCCAGAAGGTTCGAGGCAAGTATATGGAGGACTCCATTACCATCTGGGGAGGTACTTCTGGCCCTAGCAAGAGTTCCCAGGAAGCAGCTCTACCAGCCCCTGACATATCACATGGTTATGGAGTCAGACTGCCTCCCTAGTTGTGGTAGAGACTTGGCTTCAGTCTTGGGAGATTCACATGGGATTTGGAGACCTGGGTAGAGACCTGGTTTGGCCTCAGTCCTGGGAAGACCTGTGCCTCCATCTGAATGTCAGCACTTAGATGTCTGGGGTCTGGAGCTGAGGTGGGCTTGTCTGGGTAACAGTGCTCCCCTCTGAGTGTGGTAACATGGCCCTCCCAGGTCAGTGCTGAGGGAGGGGCCTTAGTCCTTACCCCTGCAAGGTTCACATTCCCTGGGGCTGGGGGAGACTCCTCAGATGGGCTCCCTGGTGATTATTCCAGTTCACCATCAAGTATAGGGTGAGGAGGGAGGCAGGTGTACCTGGTGAATTGATTGCTGGTCACATGGATCCAGGGCCCCCATTTGAGTGGAGTCCTGCAGGATTTTATGATGGGTATTTTGGAAGAGCTGACTTCAGTCTGAAGCTCTGCCTGTTTGCATCTAAAGAAGCCCAGTTTTGGGAGGGGGTGTAGGAGGGGCAGTGTGTCTGGAGTGCAGATGAGCAGGAACCTGACCTGCTGCCTGATGGTCCTGTCTCTTGAGTGGTGTCTCACCTGTATCATTGAGGTCTCTGCTGGTGGCCCTGGGATGCTAGAATCTGAGTGAGACTCCTCTGGTGCCCCTTCTGACACTCAGTGAAGCAGAAGTAGATGTTTTTCCAGAATTCTCTTGCTTTTTCTATGATCCAACCAATGTTAGCAATTTGATCTCTGGTTCCTCTGACTTTTCTAAATCCAGCTTGTACATCTGGAAGTTCTTGGTACACATTCTGTTGAAGCCTAGCTTGAAGGATTTTGAGCATTACTTTGCTAGCATGAAAAATGAGTGCAATTGTGTGGTAGTGTGAACATTCTTTGGCATTATCCTTCTTTGGAATTGGAATGAAAACTGACCTTTTCCAGCCCTGTGGCCACTGTTGTGTTTTTCAAATTTACTGGCATATTGAGCACAGCACTTTAACACCATCATCTTTTAGGATTTGAAATAGCTCACCTGGAATTCCATCACCTCCACTAGCTTTGTTAGTAGTAATGCTTCCTAAGGCCCACTTGACTTCACATTCCAGGATGTCTGGCTCTAGGTGAGTGATCACACCATCATGGTTATCCAGGTCATTAAGATCTTTTTCATGTAGTTATTCTGTGTATTCTTGCCACTTACTCTTAATATCTTCTGCTTCTGTCCATATTTTGTGACCCCATGGACTGTAGCCTACCAGATTCCTCTGTCCATGTGATTTTCCAGGCAAGAGGACTGGAATGGGTTGCCATTTCCTCCTCCAGGGGATCTTCCTGACCCAGGGATGGAACCAGGGTCTCCCACATTGCAGGCAGACGCTTTACCATCTGAGCCACCAGGGAAGCTCCATCTGTCCATATTAGAGTTCTTTAATTTAGGCATCCTGGGGTATCAACTGTTTTTAGATCTAAAGAAGGTAACAGCTCATGAGTGTAAAAACACTTTTAGATGAAACTGTTTGATGACTAGACAGACTACTCAGGTTTGACTTCTATTAGTCATAATTCTGGTTTTACTCTGACATGGAGATTGTAGGGGAGTGAAAATTTAAATCTTCATAATCTGTGTGTTTGTAACTTCAGTGTCATTGATGACCTGTACTTTTTATGGTTAGGGAAAAGTTACTGATTTCACGTATCATGTAAAGGATTTGCAATGATGCTGTGGCAATTCAGATTAGAATGGTGGATGGCAAATGGTTCAGATTGTCTCTACTTATGCATCTAGTGTATGTGTATGAGTCAATTTAATTGTCAATGTTAGTGAAATAATATAGAGGACTATAAAACTAACTTATCCAAAAAATAATGTGTGATCATGAAAACGTAAAAGTTCTTCCATAATAGTGATTCTGCATCTTGAGAGCCTAGACAGAATGGATATACCTAAGTGATATACAGGATTTTTGATTGTGATTTAATTGTGACAAAGTTGTGGTTTTTTTTTAGTGTTATCTAATTATTGAGAAATACATAATGGTTATGGTGTTGGCTTGACATGGGTTGAAGAGCATTTGATTTCTTTACTTGGGAGTAATCTGTAATGTGCTTTACACTGGATTTCTATTAATGAGTTAATTTTATGACTAAGGTGGGTGATGCAAAATTTACCAATCCTAATTAGTTACTGTAACTTAAACTTCCTTTTATGGCTTGATTTTTATTCTTGCTGTTTCCCACATAGGTGAAGTTAAGCAAGGCATTGTGAGCTACTTTTTAGTGTGTTTGGTGCCTGCTCCTTTTAATATTTTATGATTTAGAACACATTCTCAGTGGATGGAGATACTTGCATGTGTAATTTTATTCAAAATTAGTAGGCTAGAATCACAACTATGTGTTTATACATTTACATAGCCTCACTTTAATTATTAAGCTAGGGAATTTCCTGGTGGTCCAATGGTTAGGACTCCATATTTCCACTGCAGGGGGCATGGGTTCTATTCCTGGTCGTGGAACTGAGACCCATAGGCGATACTCCAAGACCAAGAAAAATATTTTTATGCTATATCAACAGACTGAGTAGGACTTTGTATAAGAGTTATGTATTTATGTGAGATATTGGTATTCAGTGAAGTGGTTTGGGTTGTGTTAAAATTAGTATTGAAATATTTTTATTTTTCGGAGATTATTAAGATGTATTTTTTATTGTCTTTGAGGTACATGGCAGATCTAGGGGGATGTCTTTCTATATATGACTTCTGTAAGTAATTGATTGGTGTTATTAGACTAGTTTGTAGTTATACTAACTTCAGATTGGTGAAGTAAGGGCAATATGTTTGGTACATGAGCTAGTTGACTGTTATGTACTTACATGCTTTGCCTTGTTTGGAAACTTTGGCAGGGTTATAATGGCATACAAAGAGAGAGAGATTTAGTGGGAGGTAAGAAGGTTTGATTAAGGAAACTATTTACCTGATACACATGTGCATATATATGTGTGATCATTGACCCAAGAACACGTTGTAGTTGATTATGTTGGTAAATAATATTCAACTTAAGCTCAGCTACAAGTTGCTTGACTGTGTGAAAGCCTCTGATGGTGATACCTGAGTTACAGCATCCCCCAGAATTACAAAATACCAACTGCATGAAACCACTTATGTGTGAGCATAAGCTGATTGAATAGCCCATCTAGATGTCTTATTTAAGGGGAAAGAGTGGGCAGTTTTAGGTGAGATGGTTCTGAAGCAGGAACCAGATGCCAGATATAAATAATTCACTGATAGAAATCCCCATGGTTCTTGTGTCCAGAAAGAGGACAGAGGCATATTTGTGGGAGGTTGATGGTTTATCGAGGCTTTCTGATAAAGTTGTTTATTGGTCATGACAAGCACATTGACTGGAAATGTTTGGACATAACGTGGTATGTACAACTAATAAATATATGTCCTGTATAATATTAACCACTTCAATTACCCTTGTGAATATTCCATAGAGATTGGAGTTTAATATGGATTGGAGTGTTCAATGTGTCTCATAATATCAATAGGCTGAAGTACATAATTATACACATATGGTTCAGTCAGTTCAGTTCAGTCGCTCAGTTGTGTCTGACTCTTTGTGACCCCATGGACTGCAGCACGCCATGCTTGCCTATCCATCACCAACTCCTGGAGCTTGCTCAAACTCATGTCCATCGAGTTGGTGATGCCATCCAGCCATCTCATCCTCTGTCTTCCCGTTCTCCTCCTGCCTTCAATCTTTCCCAGCATCAGGGTCTTTTCTAATGAGTCAGCTCTTCACATCAGGTGGCCAAAGTATTGGAGCTTCAGCTTCATCATCAGTCCTTCCAACGAATATTCAGGACTGATTTCCTTTAGGATGGACTGGTTGGATCTCCTTGCCATCCAAGAGACTCTCAAGAGTCTTCTCCAACAACACAGTTCAAATGCATCAATTCTTCAGTGCTCAGCTTTATTTGTGTTCCAACTCTCATATCCATACATGACTACTGGAAAAACCACAGCATTGATTATGTGGACCTTTGTCGGCAAAGTAAAGTCTCTGCTTTTTATGGGATAGATAATTAAAACATGATTATATGATCATTTGCTTCATCCAGCCCAGCATTTCACATGATGTATCCTGCATATAAGTTACATAAGCGAGGTGACAATACACAGCCTTGATGTACTCCTTTCCCAATTTGGAACCAGTCTATTGTTCCATGTCTGGTTCCAACTGTTGCTTCTTGACCTGCATACAGATTTCTCAGGAGGAAGGTAAGGTGGTTTAGTATTTCCATTTATTTAAAGAATTTTCCACAGTTTGTTGTGATCTACACAGGCAAAGGCTTTAGCATAGTCAATGAAGCAGAAGTAGATTTTTTTAAAAAATTCTTTTGCTTTTTGTATGATCCAACAGATGTTGGCAATTTGATATCTGGTTCCTCTGCCTTTTCTAAATTCAGCTTGAGTGTCTGGAAGTTTTCAGTTCACATACTGTTGAAACCTTGCTGGGAGAATTTTGAGCATTGCTTTGCTAGCATGTGAGATGAGTGCAATTGTGCTGTAGTTTGAACATTCTCTGTCATTGCCTTTCTTTGAGATTGGAACGAAAACTGAACTTTTCCAGTCCTGTGGCCACTGGTGAGTTTTCCAAATTTGCTGGCATATTGAGTGCATCACTTTTATAGCATCAGCTTTTAGAATTTAAAATAGCTCAGCTGGAATTCCATCACCTCTGCTAGCTTTGTTTGTGGTGATGCTTCCTAAGGCCCACTTGACTTCACACTACAGGATGTCTGGCTCTAGGTGAGTTATCAGACCATCGTGGTTATCTGAGTCATTAAGATCTTTTTTTGTATAGTTCTTCTGTGTATTCTTGCCACCCTTCTTAATATCTTCTGCTTCTGTTAGATCCATACCATTTCTGTCCTTTATTAAGCCCATCTTTGCATGAAATGTTCCCTTGGTATCTTTAATTTTCTTGAAGAGATCTCTAGTCTTTCCCATTGTATTGTTTTCCTCTATTTCTTTGCATTGATCATTGAGGAAGGCTTTCTTATCTCTTTCTTATTTCTTGCTGTTCTTTGGAACTCTGCATTCAGATGGATATATCTTTCCTTTTCTCCTTTGCCTTTTGCTTCTCTTCTTTTCTCAGCTATTTGAAAGGCCTCCTGAGACAACCGTTTTGCCTTTTTGCATTTCTTTTTTGTGGGAATGGTTTTGATCATCACCTCCTGTACAGTGTTACAATTTCAGGGAGAAATATCAATAATGCAGTGTTAAGACTGCGGTGAGAAATATCAATAATCTCACATATGCAGATGACTCCACCCTTATGGCAGAAAGCAAAGAGGAACTAAAGAGCCTTTTGATGAAAATGAAAGAGAAGACTTTAAAAAATCTGGCTTAAAATTCAACATTCAAAAACCAAAAATCATGGCATCTGGTCTCATCACTTCATGGCAAATAGATGGGGAAACAATGGAAACAGTGAGAGACTTTATTTTGGGGGGACTCCAAAATCATTGCAGATGGTGACTGCAGCCATGATTAAAAGATGCTTGCTCCTTGGAAGAAAAGCTGTGACAAACCTAGACAGCTTATTAAAAAGCAGAGACAGTACTTGATTGACAAATGTCCATCTAGTCAAAGCTATGGTTTTTCCAGTAGTCATGTATGGACTAGTAAAGAAAGCTGAGTACTGAAGAATTGATGTATTTGAACTGTGGTGCTAGAGAAGACTCTTGAGAGTCTCTTGGACTACAAGGAAATCCAGCCAGTCAATTCTAAAGGAAATCAGTCCTAAATATTCATTGGAAGGACTGATGATGAAGCTCCAGTACTTTTTCCACCTCATACAAAGAACTGAGGCATTGGAAAAGACCCTGATGCTGGGAAAGATTGAAGGCAGGAGCAGAAGGGGACAACAGAGGATGAGATGGTTGGATGGCATCACTGACTCGTTGGACATGAGTTTAAGCAAGCTCTGGGAGTTGGTTATGGACGGGGGAGCCTGGTATGCTGCAGTCCTTGGGGTCACAAAGACTTGGACACAACTGAGTGACTGAACCAAACTGATATGATCATGTATTATGATAAGGGATATATATTGTACTTATAGATGTGGGAAGGCATGTAATGCACAAAGTACATAGTAATGTCAGTTTTTATGTCATTTTTTAAATACTTACACAGACTTAAAGATAATGTTAATGTCCCACAGTAAATTGTTCAGTGAATTGTTTAAGTAGAATTCAACTTTGGGAACTGAAGGTGGAGCTTTGAGCTTCTTCCTAAGTCTTAGGGAGATATGTTGTTCTTTTCTGATTTACGAAACCAGGGTAATAAGTATACTGTACAGACTCTTCCTTTTAGGAGGTTATTTTCAATAATGTTTGATATTTTTATAAGGACAAGAATGAAAAGAAAGTATAGAACAGATGCTAGTTGGAGTTTGTGTAGCCAAAACTTGAAAGTGAAGCTGACATTGATGCAGCCCAAGTTTTATTTTGTGGCCAGAGAATGGAGAAGTGGGCACTTAGTTCATGGATCAACTTGTCACCCATGTGGTGAGAGGGATTTGATTTTAAAAAGTAAAGATAGAGGGAGGAGGAGTGAGGCTAATGATGGGGAGGCATATGCATCAGTCTACCAGGGAAGGGGCAAGGTTTTCCTGGAATTAGGGTGCCACACTATTTCTATCCTTTTTTGGTCCACATCTTCCAGTCATGGCTACCAGTAGGTATGTCATCTAGTAGCTAAGGTAGTAAGATCAGCCTGTAATGAGACTGAGGGTCTGTTGGAAGTCAGCTTTGTTGCCACCTTGGTTCCAACTGGTTTGATCTGGTTTTTGTTTGTCTCTTCGTATAGCTTCCTCCTTTTGTCTTCAGACTCTGTGACTTGAAGACACATGTTAATTCCCTTTCAAGCGGGGATTGGTGGGTTTTGAGCAAAGATCTGACATACCCTAGGTAACAAAATTCCCCCTTTTGCCTTCTGAAGCTGCTTCCTGCTGAACAGGGGTGTGTTTTTCCCCCTGGTTTGGAGGAGCAGAACTATTCCCTGCTGAGTCTAAAATATATCTGATTGTCACAGGGTACAGCACCAGTTGCTCATACCCTTGTGTTAAGTTTGGCTTCAATCAGTTTACTAACAAAGTTGACAAGGCAGTTAAGGAGGCAAGGTCCAAAGATGAGCAGCAGGACAACAGCATTTAGTGGGCTAAGAAATGGAAGATATCAGGTTAAACCAGAGAGGCTCTGTCTGACCATATTCCAGATGGAGTTTGGATCTGGACCTTGTGTGTTATATTTTTGAAGTCTTTGAGCTGGCTCACATATCTCTTTTATGTTTACCTCAATCTGACCAGAGTTACTAACATACCTGCAGCAGGTTTTACTCATAACTGAACATACTCCCCTTTGCTTAGCCAGGAGATAGTCGAGGACTAGCCTGTTGTTGAGAACAACATCTATAGTGATTTCAGAGATGTATAGAGTCCTTGTAAGGCATGCCCCGTATTTTTAGATAAGTCCTCAAGGGCCTGATGCCAAGAGCCCAGCCTCTGTGCACTGATGCTGAACTGAAACTCAGAGACACAGTTTAGGAAGAAGCAGAAAAGAATAGCTTTATTGCTAGGCCAGTGAGGACACAGCAAGTTCTTGCCCCTCTAAAACTGTATGTCCCCAACCTTGGGGGATTTGATGTGCAGTTCTATAGGAACAGTTCAAGGGGATGTGGAGATCTGAGTAGACTCCTGACCTAGCCTCAGTCCTGGGAGCTTCATGGGGGACGTGGAGACCCAACCTGCCCTCAGTAGTGGGAAGCTCTGTGCTTTGGTCTAAATGCCAGTGCTCAGATGTCTGGAGTCTGGAGCTGAGGTGTGCTTGTCTGAGTAACAGTGCTCCCCTCTGAGTGTGGTAACATGGTCCTCCCAGGGTCAGTGCTGTGGTAGGGGCCTTAGTTCTTACCCCTGAGAGGTTCACATTCCCTGGGGCTGGGGGAGACCCCTCAGATGGGCTCCCCAGTAATTATTCCCATTCACCAGCACGCACAGGGCAAGCAGGGAGGCAGGTTTTCCTGGTGAATTGATTGCTGGTCACATGGATCTGGGCTTAAGGCTGATGGGCAGCAGGTGGGGCTGCTGCTGGGCGCGCCTTCCAGTCGACCATTCTTAATCAGGCAGGTTCAGACCTGTTACTCTTCTTTCAGCCCTGCTGTCCCATGAGTTTTGTCACCATCTCAGTGAGAAAGGAAAGGGCCCAAGCTTGCCAGAGCCAAGGTATTGTGTTCTACTTTAGCATGAAAGCTTTCAAAACAAAATAGCAGAACCAAAGTGTAAACAGGAAGAGACTGACTTCTCTGGGGCAAGTGTTGGTAGAGGAGACAGACCCTATACTTCTTTCTACAGTCCTGGGAGGTCCCAGGGACCTGGCTTGCTCCCACATTGGGGGCCTACAAAGACAGCCATAGTGTCCTAACCAAAGGGACGTGTGACCCCGGGTGCGGGGTCTGGGGACTGTGTGGTCTCACCTCATCTACATAGGTCAGGGTCACGTGTAGGGGGAGACCCGTATCTTGCTCTTTGTCCATAGCGTGTCTTGTCCCTTCTGAGATTGCCAGCCTCTGAATTGAGGGTGTTGCCTGGATTAACCTGTGGTCTGTTTTCTCCTCTTAATCTCGTCACTCCTATAATAGTGAAGACTTTCCACTGACATTACATAATAGAATGTGTTACAACATAGTCTGTATCGTGGAGGACAACGTTCAGGGATGAATTGGCTAAGATGATTCCTGTCAAACTAGCTACTGTAAAGAGAAAAATAAAGCTTAAAGCTCATAACAGAGTGGGAGATTATGTAATATGTCTCCACGAAGAGTTGCTAATCAGCAAATAAATGCAAATGCTTCTATTCCTATAGGTATGGAAATAATTTTGCTGGCTGTTGTAAAGTGTGCTCATGAGTGGACATCAATCCATACAGTAAACATATGATGGGCCCACAACATAAATTCTAAAAAGCCGATGGACATGTCTCATATTACTCCCATTTATGTGAAAGGTTCTTTTTGTCCTATATAGTATATAATGATGGGCTTCCCAGGTGGCACCCCCCATTGGTGCCTGCCAATGCAGGAGACCTAAGAGACGGGGGTTCAATTCCTGGGTCAGGAAGATCCCCTGGAATAGGAAAAGGCAACCCACTCCAGTATTCTTGGCTGGAAAATTCCATGGACAGAGGAGCCTGGTGGGCTGCAGTCCTTAGGGTCACAAAGAGTTGGACATGACTGAAGCAACTTGGCATGCATGCGGTATGTAATGATAGATGAGATTATTCCAAATCCTGGGTAAGGCTATCAAGACAGACTTCTGGGTGACCAAAGAATCAAAATAAGTGTTGGTGTAGGATTGGGTTTCCTCCTGCAAGGTCAAAGAAAGTAGTGTTTAGGTTTCTGTTGAAAGTATGGTAATTCTGGCTGCTGGAACTGAGAGTGATAACAATAGTAATACAGCTCTAATTGAGGCAGATCAAACAAGTAATGGTGTTTGGTATTGGGGTGTTTGCTGGTTTTATATTAAAGACTGTAGTAATAAAATTAATAGCACCAAGAATAGAAGAAGCACTTGCTAAATGTAAGGAGAAAATGATTAGGGCAGCAGAGGCTCCCACATGGCCAGATTTCCAGCTAGAGCAGCTGAGTATACGGTTCTATTGGTAAACACACCAGCTTCTAGCAATGACGATATAAGTAGTAAGGATGACAGGAGAAGTGAAAAGTTTATATTATTTATTTGGGGAAATGGTGTATCAGGTGTCCCAGTTATTAGTGGGACAAGTGAGTTTCTGAACTCTCCAACTGTAATGGGTACAACTGTAAAGAAAATTATTACAAATGCAGGGTTGTTATGACTGTGTTACAGATTTGGTCATCCCCAAGTAGTGCTCCAGGTTAGCAGAACTCCGCATGGATTAACAGACTTACAGTGGTGCCTGGTATTCCAGTTCAAGAACCAAATGGTAGATACAAAGTGTTGATACGTTTGTGATTTGCTAAAAGTAATCAGCAGTTTGTGAACAAAGACAAAGAGACTGAGCTAGCATTAGACTATAAGTCTAAAAAAGAGATCGAGCCCTCTTTTGCCAGACTCTGTGGTGAATCAACAAATTGAACTGTAAGTTCAAATAAGGAGCTTCACTTCTGCCTGTGCTTTTCTTCTCTTTTTTCCTTGAAGACGGGAGAAGTAGATTGAAGCCAGCTAGTTGACTAGAGTATTCACCCATTAACTTCTTGGGGTGGAAGCCCACCAATCAAGTAAGAATTTAGCTTAATTAAAATGTCTCATTGGCATTCAAATGATGTAGGATTGAATCTTGCAATCTTTATTTTCAGGAATTAAGTAAATCATACTTGCTTAGAGTTTTTGAAAGCTCTTGGTCTAAATTAACCTAAATTTCTAACCCAGCACAGATAAAATGGATGTTAAGGGTACTAATAGTGTGGATATTATGATTATAATGATAGAAAAGTTATTTGCTTTGTATATTTGAAATTATTTGTGTTATTTTATTTTTGTATTGTTTATCAAAGGAATATAGTTAGTGAAGTGTAGTATGTTAGCCACAGTAGAAGTATGTGCTGGGTACTGTTCTGATGGCTGTTAGTGTTGGTAGAAAGATGTTACCGTTTTTGTTATTTCTTAGATAATTATTCATTTGGGTAAAAACTCTTGACAGTTGTGGGAGACCTCCTAATGATACTATAACTGTGAGGATAAGTGTTGTGATGGGAGGTGTTTTATTTCATGCATGTTACAGGGATTCTATTGTGGTACATGAGTTGGGCATAAATAGTAAGAAGATAGTGCTATAATATAAAATAGCATGTTTAGGATGTTATGGTTGGGTTACACATTATAATAGCTGTTTTCATCCTTTATGGGCAATTGAAGAGCAGGCTATAATTTTTGTAGTTGAGTTTGTCAGAGTCCCCTGAAGCCTCCAATTATGATTCATCATATTGTTATGATTAATAGTCTGTTTAAGGGCTTCCCTGGTGGCTCAGTGGTTAAGAATCCACCTGAGAACACAGGTTTGATCCCTGATCCGGGAAGATCCCATGTGCTGTGGAGCAATGAAGCCCATGTGCCACGACTATCCAGCCTGTGCTCTAGAACCTGGAAGCTGCAACTACTGAAGCCCATGTGCCCTAGAGCTGGTGGTCTGCAATAAGAGAAGCCTGCACACCACAGCTAGAGAGTAGCCCCCTCTCTCTGCAACTAGAGAAAAGCCCACGCAGCAATGAAGACCCAGCACAACCAAAAATAAATAAATAAATAAAATTATTAAAAAGTAGTATGTTTAGGTTGTGGATGGTATAAAATCTGAAAGGGGTGCAATTTTGTCACGTTAACAGCATGAGGCCTGCTGTTCATGGAATACCTCGTGTTACTTCAGGCACTCAGAAGTGAAATGGGGAAAGTCCTGATTTTGTAACAACGGCTATTATTATGACGGTTAAAGATTTTTGTAATTCATTGTGTTCATTACCCAGAGTCTGTTAGATTAATGATACTAGTCATTACAAGTAGTATTGATGTGGCAGATTGTTGTAGAAAATATTTGTAGCATGCCTCTACAGCTTATGAGTTAAATGTTTTTATTAGAATGGGGATAATATTAACCAGTGTGAGACTGTTACTACCATTATGGTTCCTGAGATAATGGTCAGTAGAATGATAGTAAAAACGATAGGGTTTGTTAGTTCAGGAAGGATATAAAACAATATTTTGAGGAGATGTGTCTGATAGCTTATTTATTGGACCTTACTGTAGCATGTGGTAAAATGTGGTAGCATGGGGAATGTAAAACTCTAAAGAGTAGGTCCAGTTCCTACAATTCTAGGAAAAAGAGGGTTTAAACCTCTATTATTTACTCTATCACAGTAACTCGCTTGTCATATGCATCATGTTTTGGTGGGATGTGTGGTATGATGACAGGCAGTGAAACCTCTCATATACACAGGGCTAATATTAGTGGTAAATTTTTTTTTGTAAGATGTAGAAGTTAATCATATCAAAATTGTGGGAAGGATGCTCAGCTTCATAGAAAAGAGATTATGAGAAGCAGTGGTTCAGTGATGACACTGTATATAATTCTGGCATGTAGGGGTTGTGAAACGATCCTAAAAATAAGATGTTGTGAGAAATGTTTATTGTAATAAATATTGACACATTCTCTAGGGAGAACAGGGCCAATGGGCTTGCTACCTTTTCTCCGTTGAAACAAAATACAGGTTTTGATTCTACTTATGTTGAATCAAGTGGGGCTTTTTCGGATTTCTGCTAGAGTTTGTTGTTGGCGTTGTTTAGTCACTAAGTCATGTCTGACTTTTTGTGACCCCATGGACTGTAGCCCGCCAGACTCCTCTGTCCATGGGATTTCCCAGGCAAGAATATTGGAGTGGGTTGCTATGTCCTTCTCCAGGGGATCTTCCTGACCCAGGGATAGAACCTAGGTGTCCTGCATTGGCAGGCCTCTTCTCTACCACTGAGCCACCAGGAAAGCCTATTCTACTAGAATAGATATGATCAAATTCTGGGTAAGGGTCAATCAAAGGAGTTCTTTTGTAATAATTACTGTCAAAAGTGTAAATGATCCATTTATCAGTAGAATTGATAAGAGAATAATTGCTAATGTTACTTCACATGAGATTGTGCTACTGCCAATAATGTTCCAATTAGTGTATTTTGAATCTGAAGCTCATCTAGATCAGAAGATGGAATAAACAGCTAGGCTTGATATAATGAACATAAATATCAATAGTATGCCTCAGTTTATATCAACTAATGGATGAGATATGGGAAGAGGAATTCATATTGTGAGAGCCAGGGTAGAGACTAGCTTTGGTGCAATAATAAATTTATAAATTGATGATGTTGATGGTCACAGTGGTTCTTTTATAAAGAATTTGACTGCATTAGCCATGGATTGTAATAATCTATAGGATCTGAATATGGATTTGAATATAGCCTAGGATTTTCCATTCAGTTAATGCAAACAATGCTATTGTGAGTAAAACTGGGTAATTAGTGAAAGAACTTGAACTATAAACATATCCTTAGGAAGATGACTTGAGTCTTTTCTGATAAAGGTTTAAGTTTTCTGCAGTTGAGGGGCTCACCAAATCATAGCAAAGCATGTCTACAAAAGGATCTTTAAATTAACTGAATGTAGATGATATAATCATTAAATTTAAAGGTATTTTGCAAAGTAGGTCTTATTTCTCTTTGTTCTTGATAATGAGAGAAATCTATAATAGATGGAAATCTACCATGATTTCTCTAGTCTGAACTAAGATCATATAGGACTTTGGCGTTGAAAAAACAGACCATTAATAGCATTTATACAAGTGGTAAAGAATCCACCTGCCAATGTAGGAGACGCAAGAGACATGGGCTCAATTGCAGGGTCGGGAAGATCCCCTGAAGAAGGAAATGGCAACCCAATTCCAGTATTCTTGCCTGGAAAATTCCATGGAGAGAGGAGCTGGTGGGCTACAGTCTACGGGGTCACAAAGAGTCGTATGCAACTGAACACACACATGCCACATAATATTGGGATGTTCTGATCCTGCATTAAGATTGTAAACCCTGCAGTTGACAAAACTCTAGATAGGATTGCCCTATTTTGCCTAGGATAACTTCTCTCTTGATCCAAGTTTCAGAACAATAGGTAATAAAGCATTTTTATTAGTTGGTCAAAATTTTAATCTTTCAGAGGCTGTTTTATTCTCCAGGGTCACCAAAACCAATATTGTTAATCCATTAAAAGCTATGTTATCCCTTAAAATATCAGTTGTTTACTTTTTGAATTCATTAATGGTTTAAACCACATAAGACTAGGATTGTTGTATCTTGTGGTAGGTCTATTTTTGTATTTTGAAGGAAATTACATACTATTCTCCATAGTGACTATTAGCAATTTACATTGCCACCTAGAGTGGAGTAGAGTTCCCTTTTCTTCACTCCCTCTTTGGTGTTTATTGTGGGTAGACTTTTGGATAACTGGTTCCAAGGGATACCTCGTAGAGGTCGATTTGATTAGCATTTCTCTAATCATTAATGATATTGAATGATGTGATATTTTTAAGAATGTGAGAACAATTTAGCTCTTGAACTTGGCTTCTGGAGAGCGGGCCCTATTTTGAATTTGTTTTCCATTATCTACCAAAGGGAATTTTTTGAGGGAAAGCAGCATTTATAGCTTCGAATGCCTTGTGAATATTAAGTGCCCAGAAGTACCAGTTTTAAAGTTATTGTTACAACAAACGGTGACAAGGCAGCAGTACTTCCTCATGCCCCTCTATAGTAACTTGGGCAACCAGAGCCTCAGAGAATATCATGTTTCTAGGTGGTAAATTACAGTGGAAAGAGCCTGAACAAACACCCAGGGCTTGAATCTCATTAGCTCTTCCCCCTTATTTTGCACCTCCAACCCCAAAGGAATCCCAAGCCCTGCAAAAGGGCTGTGTTGAGGGTGCTGGTGTACGTAGTTGAGTTGACTTAAAGGATGGAGGCTGGTAGTGGGTACCCCAATACTAGAAGCCAAGGAGATCAGGTGTCTTTTCAAAGCTCTACCTGCTCAGCAGATTCACCATCCTTTGGATCCACTAGGCATGGTGAAGCTGTAAGAGGGACACCCTGGATCTGGGGATTGTGGTCCCAAGCAGAAGAGACCAGGCACTGAACTTGTATAAATGAATTCATCAGGTGAGATAGGCTCCTCAGCTCCCTCAGCCCACCACAGTCCAGCCTGGGACCCAAGCCTGTTTAGGTTCCTCCGAAAATACGCCACTAGCCTAAGTCACGGAAGTCTGATAGGAATAGAATAGGCATTTCTTTCTTCCTTTCTCTAATTTCTTTCTTTTTGTATATAATTTTTTTCTTGTGCACTATAGGTCGTGTACAATTTTTGATGTTTGAATTCTATAGCAATTGCTTCCCTCACACATATACCTATACCATTTGTTTCTTCAGATTCTATCCCCACCTAGGTTGCTCTAGAGTATGCAGTGGAGTTCTCTCTGCTATCCAGTAGGCCCTCATGGATTATTTTATGAAACTTAGCAGTTTTGTGTTAATCCTAATGTCCTAACTTCTCCATCCCTCATCTTAGAAATCTCTTTTTTTGGAAACCTAGTTTCTTTCCTATGAGTCTTTTTTTGTGTGAGGTACATCGGTTTCTTTGTATGAGGTTTTTGATTTCGCCTATAGGTGATAACACATGATATTTTGTTTCTCTGACTACGTGGAGTTTGTATAGTCAGCTCCCTCTTCTGACATAGTGCTGGAGATGACATTTTTTTCCCTGTGTTCTGGCTGAGTCATATTCCATTGAGTGTATGTTCAGTTCAGTCACTCAGTCATGTCCAACTCTTTGTGACCCCATGGACTGCAGCACGCCAGGCCTCCCTGTCCATCACCAACTTCTGGAGTTTACTCAAACTCATGTCCATTGAGTCAGTGATGTCATCCAACCATCTCATTCTCTGTCATCCCCTTCTCCTTCTGTCTTCAATCATTCCAAGCATCAGGGTCTTTTCAAGTGAGTCAGCTCTTCGCATAAGGTGGCCAAAGTATTGGAGTTTCAGCTTCAACATCGGTTATTCCAGTGAATATTCAGGAGTGATTTCCTTTAGGATGGACTGGTTGGATCTCCTTGCAGTCCAAGGGACTCTCAAGAGTCTTCTCCAACACCACAGTTCAAAAGCATCAATTCTTCTGCACTCAGCTTTCTTTATAGTCCAACTCTCACATCAGTACATGACTACTGGAAAAACCATAGCCTTGACTAGATGGACCTTTGTTGGCAAAGTAATGTCTCTGCTTTTTAATATGCTGTCTAGGTTGGTCATAGCTTTTCTTCCAAGGAGCAAGCATCTTTTAATTTCATGGCTGCAGTCACCATCTGCAGTGATTTTGGAGCCCAGAAAAATAAAGTCAGTCGCTGTTCCCCATCTATTTGCTATGAAGTGATGGGACCAGATGCCATGATCTTAGTTTTCTGAATGCTGAGTTTTAAGCCAACTTTTTCACTCTCCTCTTTCACTTTCATCAAGAGGCTCTTTAGTTCTTCTTTGCTTTCTGCCATAAAGGTGGTATCATCTGCATATCTGAGGTTATTGATATTTCTCCCGGCAATCTTGATTCCAGCTTGTGCTTCCTCCAGCCCAGCGTTTCTCATGATGTACTCTGCATATAAGTTAAATAAGCAGGGTGACAATATACAGCCTTGATGTACTCTTTTTCCTATTTGGAACCAGTCTGTTGTTCCATGTCCAGTTCTAACTGTTACTTCCTGACCTGCATACAGGTTTCTCAAGAGGCAGGTCAGGTGGTTTGGTATTTCCATCTCTTTCAGAGTTTTCCACAGTTTGTTGTGATCCACACAGTCAAAGCCTTTGGCATAGTTAATAAAGCAGAAGTAGATGTTACTTTAGAACTCTCTTGCTTTTCTGATGATCCAACGGATGCTGGCAATTTGATCTCTGGTTCCTCTGCCTTTTCTAAATCCTGCTTGAACATCTGGAAGTTCATAGTTCATGTACTGTTGAAGCCTGGCTTGGAGAATTTTGAGCATTATTTTATTAACGTGTGAGATGAGTGCAATTGTGTGGTAGTTTGAGCCTTCTTTGGCATTGCCTTTCTTTGGGAGCACATTGTTTTTATCTGTTCATCTGTGGATGGATAACTGGGTTTTTCCCATGCCTTGGCTATATTTTAGACGCTGCCTCACAATAACCCTTGGGAGACCATGTGTGTTTTCTAAGGATTTTTTTCTCTGAATAAATGCTTGCTTAGGAGTGAAACTGCTGGGTTTTGTGGTGGTTCTATTCTTTTTGGAAAGAACTTACGTACTGCCCTCCATGGTGGTTTTTAGCAATTTTCATTGCACCAAGAGCATAGTTAGATTCTGTTCATTGAACGCCTACTTCAGTGTTTCTTGTGGGTAGGCTTTTGGATGACTTGTGCCAGGGGTACCACTTAGAAATCACTTTAATTAACATTTCTCTAATCAATAATGATGCTGAGCATTTTTCAAGTGATCTTTTTTTTTAAGAACACGAGGTGAATTTAGGCTTTGAAATTGGCTTCTGGTGAATCGGCCCTACTTTGAATTCCTTTTCAGTTACCTATCACAGGGAATTTCGTGAGAGGACGGGTCATTTACAGTCCCAGAGGCCTCGTGAATATTAAGTGCCCCGATGTCCGTGTTAAAGTTGTTGTTAGAAGAAATGGCCACAAGGCGGCAGCACTTCTTCATGCCTCACTGTGGTAACTCAGGCAACTAGAGCCTTAGAGAAAGTCCTGTTTCTGGGTGGTATAGTTGAGTGGAAAGAACCTGAACAAACACCCATTGTATCTCATTAGCTCTTCCTCCTTATTTTTTATTTACCACCAATCCCAAAGAACTCCCAAGCCCTGCATAAGTGCTATGTACAGGGCGCTGTTGTAGGTGTAGGTGTGTTTAGTGAAGGAAGGAGGATTGGGTGCCCTGATACCAAGAGCTCCCAACATCAGGTGTTTTTTTCAAAGCTCACCCTGCCCAGCAGGTCTGCCATCCTTTGGATGCACTGGGCTTGGGTAAGCTGTGAGAGGGCCAGCCTGCATCTGGGGATTGAGGTCCCACCTAGTGGGGACCGGGCAATATACTTCCAAGACAGAACTCATCAGCTGGAATATAGTCCTCAGCCATCTCAGCCCCAGCACAGACCAGCATGGGACCAAGCCTGTTTAGGTTCCAGAAATGGGCCGCCAGCCTAAGTCACCGAGGCCTGTTGGGAATAGAGTAGTCATTACCTCTTTTCTTTCTTTCTTTTTTTCATATAATTTTAATATCTCTAGTGCAGTATATACAATTTTGTGTTTGAGTTCTATAGCAATTGATTCACTCATACATATACTTGTACCATTTTGATTCTTCAGATTCTATTCCCCTGTAGGTTTTTACAGACTGTGCAGTGGAATTAACTGTGGTATCCAGAGGGTTCTCACTGATTATCTGTTTTATGAAAGTAGTAGTTTGTGTTAATTCTAATCTCCTAATTTCTCCTTTCCCCAACCCTACATTCCCTTTTTGGTAAGTAAGTTTCTGTTCCAAGTCTTTGAGCCTAATTTTGTTTGGTACATGACTCATTTTTATGAGTTTTTTTATTCCTCATATAGGTGACAGACAACACACGATGTTTGTCTTTCCCAGTCTGACTACCTGGATTTAGTGTGGTTATCTCCCTGTCCCCTGATGGTTCTGCAAATGACATCATTTTCTTCTGGTATTGGCTGAGTCATAGTCCACTGAGTATATGTAGCACATGTTTTTTATCTATTCATCTGTGGGTGGATATTTTTATTTTGTCCATGCCTTGGATATTGTAAACACTGCCCCACCATCCGCTGCAGTAGTGTTGTATTTTTAAAGAATTTTTATTCTCCAAATATACGCCTGCCCAAGAGTGGGATCTGAGGGAACTGGAATGTCGTGGTGGTTTCTAATTTTCTCTTCGGGAGGATTGTCCCCACTCTTCTCCACAGTGGATGTTAGCAAATAAAATTGCCACCAAGATTGTAGTAGGGGTCTCTTTTCTGCATGCACTGTATGGTGTTTATTGTGGTTGACTTTCAATTGACTGGTGCCAGGGGATAACTCTTAGAGTTTGCTTTCATTGTTGTTCAGTTGCTTAGTGGTGTCTGACTCTTTGTGACCCCGTGGACTACAGTATGCCAGGCTTCCCTGTCCTTCACTATCTCCCGGAGTTTGCTCAAACTCATATCTATTGAGTTGATGATGCCATCCAACCATCTCATCCTCTGTTGCTCCCTTCTCCTCCTGCCCTCAATCTTTCCCAGAATCAGGGTCTTTCCAATGAGTCAGCTCTTTGTATCAGCTGGCCAAAGTATTGAACATTCACCTTCATCATCAGTCTTTCCAGTGAATATTCAGGGTTGATTTCCTGTAGGATTGACTGGTTTGATCTCCTTGCAGTCCAAGGGACTCTCAAGAGTCTTCTCCAGCACCACATTTTGAAAGCATCAATTCTTTGGTGCTCAGCCTTCCTTATGGTCCAACTCTCACATCTGTACACAAGTACTGGAAAAACCAAAGCTTTGACTAGACAGTCCTTTTTTGGCAAAGTGATGTCTCTGCTTTTTAATACACTGTCCATGTTTGTCATAGTTTTTCTTCCAAGGAGCAAGTGTCTTTTAATTTCAAGTCTGCAGTCACTGTCCGCAGTGATTTTGGAGCCCAAGAAAATAAAGTCTCTCACTGTTTCCATTGTTTCCCTATCTATTTTCCATGAAGTGATGGGACCAGATGTCATCATGATCTTAGTTTTTGGAATGTTGAGTTTTAAGCCAGCTTTTTCACTCTTCTCTTTCAACTATATCAAGAGGCTCTTTAGTTCCTCTTTGCTTTCTGCCACTGGAGTAGTGTCATCTGCATATCTGAGGTTATTGATATTTCTCCTGGCAATCTTGATTCCAGCTTGTGATTCATCTAGCCCAGCATTTGGCATGATGTACTCTGAAAGTGAAAAGTGAAAGTCGCTCAGTTGTGTTTGACTCTTTGTAACTCCATGGATTATACAGTCATGGAACTCTCCAGATCAGAATACTGGAGTGGGTAGCTTTTCCCTTCTCCAGGGGTATCTTCCCAACCCAAGGATTGAACACAGGTCTCCTACATTGCAGGCAGATTCTTTATCAACTGAGCCACAAGGGAAGCCCAAGAATATTGGAAAGGGTAGCCTATCCCTTCTCCAGGGGATCTTCCCGACCCAGGAATTGAACCGGGGTCTCCTGCATTGCAGGCGGATTCTTTACCAACTGAGGTATCAGGGAAGTCCCTGATATATGATGTGCTGCTGCTGCTGCTGCTAAGTCGCTTCAGTCGTGTCCGACTCTGTGCGACCCCATAGACGGCAGCCCACCAGGCTCCGCCGTCCCTGGGATTCTCCAGGCAAGAATACTGGAGTGGGTTGCCATTTCCTTCTCCAGTGCATGAAAGGGAAAAGTGAAAGTGAAGTCGCTCAGTCGTGTCCGACTCTTCGCGACTCCATGGACTGCAGCCTACCAGGCTCCTCCGTCCATGGGATTTTCCAGGCAAGAGTACTGGAGTGGGGTGCCATTGCCTGCTCCGGATATATGATGTACTCTGCATATAAATTAAGTAAGCAGGGTGACAATATACAGTCTTGACATATTCCTTTCTCAGTTTGGAACCAGTCCATTGTTCATGTCCTGTTCTAACTGTTGCTTCTTGACCTGAATACAGGTTTCTCAGGAGGCAGGTAAGGTGGTCTGGTATTCCCATCTCTTTAAGAATTTCCCACAGTTTGTTGTTATCCACGCAGTCAAAGGCTTTAGCGTGGTCAGTGAAGCAGAAGTAGATGTTTTTTCTGCTTTCATTAGCATTTCTATAATCATTAATCATGCTGAATGATGTGATACTTTTAAGAATGTAAGAACAATTTAGCTCTTGAAATTGGCTTCTGGAGAGTCGGCCCTATTTTGAATTTGTTTTTGATTACCTGCCAAAAGGAATTTTTTGAGAGAAAGCATCATTTGTATCCTCGAATTCCTTGTGAACAGTAAGTGCCCAGAAGCACTGGTTTTAAAGCTGTTGTTAGGAGGAACGGCCACAAGGCGGCAGCACTTATTCATGATCTACTCTGGAAACTCGGCCAAAGAAAAAGAAAGTGAAGTCGCTCAGTCGTGACCCCGTTGACTGCAGCCTACCAGGCTCCTCAGTCCATAGGATTTTCCAGGCAAGAATACTGGAGTGGGTTGCTATTTCCAAGCAGAGCTGTAAAGTGATGTTTCTAGGAGGTAAATTAGAGTGGAAATAACTGAGTAAACACCCATAGGTTTTCATCTCATTATCTCTTTCCCCTTATCCTTTACCCTCAACCCTAAAGAAATCCCCTGCCCCTCCAAAGTGCTATGCTGAGGGTGCTGGTGTACATAGGTGAATTGACCTAAAGAAGGGGGCTGGCAGGAGCAAACTCAACATCAGTAGCCGAAGAGATCAGGTGATTTTGCAAAGCCCTGTCTGCCCAGCAGATCCATCATCCTCTGGATACCCTAGGCTTGGCTGAGTAGTAAGAGGATCAGCCTGGATCCTGGGGATTGTGGTCCTAAGCAGAAAGGACCAGGCTCTAAACTTGGGAATAGGAACTCAGCAGCTGGCATATATGCCTCAGCTCCTTCAACCCCAGCACAGGCCAGCCTGGGGACTCAAAAACCTATTTAGGTGTCAGAAACGTGCCAGTAGCCTAAATCGTGGAGGTCTGTTATGAACAGAGTAGGCATTTCTTTCTTCCTTTCTCTATTTCTTTCTTTTTTCAAATAATTTACATTTTTCTAGGGATATATAGTTGATACACAGTGTTGTGTTCTCTGAGTTCTGCAGCACCTTGATTCACTCATACCTGTTATCTGTACCATTTTGTTTCTTCTGATTCTTCTCCCGTGTAAGTTATTACAGAGTGTGCAGCAGAATACCCTGTGCTATCCAAGATGTCCTCACTGATTATTCTATGAAATCAAGTGATTTTGCGTTAATCCTAACCTCCTAATTTCTTCTTATCCCAGATTTCCCTTTTTTGTAACTAAGCTTCTTTTCCTGTGAGTCTTTTTTTGGTAAGGTACGTCAGTTTCTTTGTAGGGGTTTTCCACTATAGGTGATACGTCTTTCTCTGTCTGACCACCCGGGTTTTGTATGGCCAGCTCCCTGTTCTGACATATGGCTGCAAATGACATAATTTTATTCTGTTTTCTGGCCAAGTCATATTCCATTGAGTGTATATAGCACATCTTTTTATCTTTTTTTTTGTGGATAGATAATTAGGTTTTTCTGATGTCTTGGCTACCATAAGTATCGTCCCCATGAGCCTTGGGGAGTACATGTGTTTTCGAAGAATTTTTTTTTTTTCTCTGAATATATGCCCACTCAGGGTTGGAGTTGCCAGGTCATGTTTTGGTTCTATTTTTTTTTTTTGAAAGAACTTCCCTACTGCTCTCCATAGTGGTTTTTAGCACTTTACATCGCCACCAAGAGCATAGTAAGATTCTGTTTATTGAACGCCTACTTTGGTGTTTCTTGTGGGTAGACTTTCGGATGACTGTTGCCAGGGGTACGGCTTAGAAATATCTTTAATTAACATTTCTGTAATCAATAACAATACTGAGCATTTTTCATGTGATTTTTAAGAACGTGATGTGAATTTAGGCTTTGCAATTGACTTCTGGAGAATCGGCCCTATTTTGAATTCCGTTATCTACCACCGGGAATTTCGTGAGAAAATGGTCATTTACAGTCTCAGAGGCCTTGTGAATACTAAGCGGCCAGATGCACAGGTTTAAAGGTGTTAGGAAAAATGGCCACAAGGTGGCAGCACTTCTTTATGCCCTGCTGTGGAAACGCGGGTAACTGGAGCCTTAGAGAAATTCCTGTTTCTAGGTGTAAAATTTGAGTGGAAAGAACTGAACAGACACCTAAGGCTTGTATCTCAGCTCTTCCTAATTATTTATCACCCCAACCCAGAGGAATCCCAAGTGGTACAAGAGTGCTGTGTTGAGGGTGCTGATGTTCATAGGTAAGTTGACCTAAGGAAGCAGGCTAGCAGTGGGTACCCCAACACTAGGAGGTGAGGAGACTAGGTGATTTTGCAAAGCCCTGTCTACCCAGCAGGTCCACCATCCTTTGGATGCACTAGGCTTGGATAAACTGTAAGAAGGCCAACCTGGATCTGGGTATTGCGATCACAACTAAGGGGACTGGGCTCTAAAATTCTATAAAGGAGTTCATCAGCTGGAATATTATCCTTAGGTACCTCAGTAACCCTATAAGCCAGCCTTGGGACCTCCTCAGTAGCCCTATAAACCATCCTTAGGACCGAGCTTGTTTAAGCTCCAGAAACGGGCCACCAGCCTAAGTTGCTGAGGCCTGATGAAAATAGAGTAGTCATTTCATTCTTTCTCTATTTCTTTTTTCATATAATTTTAATTTCTCTAGTGCAGTATAAGTGATATACAATTTTGTGTTTAAGTTCTGTAGCAATTTGATTTACTCATACATATACCCTTACCATTTTGTTTGATTTCTACTGCCACATAGGTGTTATTGTAGTTCTCTGCTCTCTTAAGAGGGTTCTTTGTTTTTTTCAATCTATTTTATGAAAGAAGCAGTCTTGTGTTAATCCTAATCTCTGATTTTCTTCTCCTTGCCGCCCACCCCAAATTGCTGTTTTGGTCAGTAAGTTACTTTTCTAAGTCTGTGAGGCATTTTGTTGAATACATTACTTCGTTTGTATGATTTTCTTCCTTTCCGTCTATAGGTGATAACACATGATATTTGGCTTTCCCTATCTGAATTCCTGGATTTAGTGTGATCATCTCTCTGTCCATCCACGGTGCTGAAAATGACATCATTTTCTTCTGGTTTCTGGCTGACTCATAGTCCACTGAGAATATGCAGCTTATCTTTTTTTATCTGTTCATCTATGGAGGGCTATTTGGGTTTTTCCCATGCCTTGGATATTGTAAACATTGCCCTACTGAATTTTGTGGTCTACATGTGTTTTCAACAGGTGTTTATTCTCTGAATGTACGCACAGCCAAGTGTGAGATAGAGGGATGTTGTGGTGGTTCTATTTCTCTCTCGAAGGAACTTCCCTATTGTTCTCCAGGTGGCTGTTAGCAAATTATATTGCCACCAAGAGCATAGTATTGTTCTCTTTTATTCATGCCCTCTTTGGTATCTATTGTGGGTTTACTTCTGGATGACTGCTGCCAGGGGGTACCTCTTAGAGGGCACTTTGGTTAGCATTTCTCTAATCATTAATGATACTGAATGATGTGATTTTTTTTTAATAATGTAAAAACAATACAGTCCTTGAAATTGTTTTCAGTAGTTGTTGTTCAGTCACTAAGTCATAGCTAACTCTTTGCAACCCCATGAGCTGCAGCACGCCAGGCTTCCCTGTCTTTCACTATCTCCCAGAATTTGCTCAAATTTAGAGCCACTGAGTTGGTAATACTATCTAACCACGTCATCCTCTGCTGCCCTCTTCTCCTTTGCCTTCAGTCTTTCCCAGCATCAGGATCTTTCCCAAACAATCAGCTCTTTGCATCAGGTGGCCAAAGTATTGGAGCTTCAACATCTGTCCTTCCAAAGAAATTCAGGGTTGATTTCTTAAGGATTGACTGGTTTGATCTTCTTGTAGTCCAAGGCATTCTGAAAAGTCTTCTCACAGCACCACAATTCAAAAGCATCAGTTCTTCAGTGCTCAGCCTTCTTTGTGGTCCAGCTCTTGCATCTGTACGTGACTACTGGAAAAACCATGGCTTTGACTGTATAGACCTTTGTTGGCAAAGTGATGTCTCTTCTTTTTAATACAATGTCAAGGTTTGTCACAGCTTTCCTTCCAAGGAGCAAGCATGTCTTAATTTCATGGCTGTAGTTATCACCCACAGTGATTTTAGAGCTCAAGAAAATAAAATCTGTCACAGTTTCCAATTTTTCCCCTTCTATTTGCCATGAGTGATGATGGGACCAGATGCCATGATCTTAGTTTTTTGATGTGTAGTTTCAAGCCAGCTTTTTCACTCTCATCACATCCACACTCATCAAGAAGCTCTTTAGTTCCTCTTCTCTTTCTGCCATTAGAGTGGTACCGTCTGCATATCTAAGGCTATTGATATTTCTCCCCCTAGTCTTGATTCCAGCTTGTGATCATCCAGCTTGGCATTTTGTATCATGTACCCTGCACATAAGTTAAACAAGCGGGGTGACAATATATACAGCCTTGATGTACTGCTTTCCCAATTTTGAGCCAGTTAGTTATTCCATGTAAGGTTCTAACTGTTGCTTCTTGCTCTGCATACAGGTTTCTCAGGAGTGAAAAAGCTAATTTTATTAGCATGTGAGATGAGTGCAACTGTGCGGTAGTTTGAGCATTCTTTGGCATTGCCTTTCTTTGGGATTGGAAGGAAAACTGACCTTTTCCAGTCCTGTGGCCACTGCTGAGTTTTCCAAATTTGCTGACATATTGAGTGCAGCACTTTCACAGCATCATCTTTCAGGATTTGAAAGAGCTCAACTGGAATTCCATCACCTCCACTAGTTTTGTTTGTAGTGATATTTTCTAAGACCCACTTGACTTCACATTCCAGGATGTCTGGCTCTAGGTGAGTAATCATACCATCGTGATTATCTGGGTCATGAAGATCTTTTTTGTACAGTTTTTCTGTGTATTCTTGCTGCCTCTTCCTGTGAATATTAAATGCCCTTAAACACAGGCTTTAAAATTGTTACAAGAAGTGATGACAAGGCAGCAGTACATTTTCACGCCTCAGCATGCTGAGTTGGGCAACCAGAGCCTTAGAGAATGTCATGTTTCTAAGGGGTAAATCAGAGTAGAAATAACCTAAGCAAACACCCATAGGTTGCATCTCATTATCCCTGCACTCTTACCTTTCACCCACAACAGTGGGGAAATTTGAGGCCCCTGAGAACTGCTCTGCTTTGGGTGCTAGGGTATATAGCTGAGTTAGCTGACAAAAGGAGGCTGGCAGTGGGAACCCCAACACTAGGAGAGCTGAGGAGAGCAGGTGATTTTGCAAAGTTCTACCTGCCCCGCAGGTCTGCCATACTTTGGATGCCCTAGGCTTGCCTGAATCGTGAGATTACCCACCTAGATGTGGGGATTGTGGCTCCAACTAGAAGGTACTGGGCTCTAAATTTGTACAAAGGAGCTCAGCAGCTGACCCACGTGCCTCAGCTCCCTCAGCCACAGCACAGGTCAGCCTGGGGACCCAATTCTGTTTATGTTCCAGAAATGTGCAACTAACCTAAGTCACTGAGGTCTACTAGAAATATAGGACGCATTTCTTTCTTCCTTCCTCTGTTTCTTGTTTTTTCATATAATTTTAATTTTTGTAGTGCCCTATAGTTACACAGTTTTGTGTTTGAGTTTTATAGCAATTTCAATCACTCATACATAAGCCTGTATTGCTTTGTTTCTTTGGAGTCTACTCCCACATAGGTTATTTAGTTGCTGAGTGTACAGTAGAGGTCCCTGTGCTATCCAGTAGTTCCACATCGATGATTCTATGAAATTAGCAGCTTTGTGTTAATCCTAACCTCCTAATTTCTTCTTCTCCCCTCCCAGAATACTCTTTCTTGTAACTAAGTTTCTTTTCTGTGAGTCTTTTTCTGGTGAGGTACATTTGTTCCTCTGTATGAGGTTTTCGATTCTACCATCATATAAGATGATATTTGCCTTTGTCTTACTACCTGGATTTTGTGTGGTCATTTCCCTGTTCGGACATACGGCTGGAAATAACATCATTTTCTTCTCTTTTCTGGCTAAGTCATATTCCATGGAGTGTATGTAGCACATCTATTTTATTGTTCATCTCTGGATGAATAATGTTTTGTTTGTGTGTGTGTGTGTGTGTGTGTGTGTGTGTGTGTGTGTGTGTGTGTGTGTGTGTGATGCCTTGGCTATTGTAAACTCTGTGCCAGCGAGCCTTGAGGAGCATGTATGTTGAATGATTTTTTTTCTCTGAATATATGCCGCTCAAGGGTGGAGTTGACAGATCTTGTGGTGGTTTTTCTTTTTGGAAGGAACTTACCTACTGCTCTCCATAGAGATTGTTAGCAATTTCTATTAGCACCAAGATTGAAGTAAGGTTCTGCTTCTTGCACAAACTATTTGGTATTTATTGTGGGTACACTTTTGGATAACGAGTGCCAGGGGTACCTCTTAGAGGTCATTCTGGTTAGTATTTCTCTAATCAGTAATGATACTGAACATCTTTCATGTCTTTTTTTTTAAAGAAGGAGAGGACAATTTAGCCCTTGACATAGGCTTCTGGAGTATTGGCTGTATTTCAATTTTGTTTTTGATTACCTACCACAAGGAATATCTTACGGGGAAGGGTCATGAACAGCCCCACAGGCCGTGTGAATATTAAGTGCCCAGATGCACCGGTTTAAAGTTGTTAGGAGAAATGGCCACAAGGAGCCAGCGCTTCTTCATACTTTCCTGTGGTAACTTGGATAATTGGAACCTTAGAGAAAGTCCTGTGTCTGAGTGTAAAATCTGATTGGAAAAAGCTAGAACAAACACCCAAGGGCTTGTAACTTATTAGACTCTCCCCCATATTTTTCACCCCAACCCCAAAGGAACCCTATGCCCTACAAAAGTGCTATGTTCAGGGTGCTGGTGTACAGAGGTGAGACGACCTGAGGAAGGAGGCTGGCAGTGGGTATCCCAGCACCAATAGCTGGATTTGGTGTGGTCATTGCCCTGTTCTCATGGTGCTTCAAATGACATCATCTTCTGTTTTCTGGCTAAATCATATTCCATTGAGTATATGTATTAATAGTACATTGTTTCATCTACTCATATCTAAATGGATATACGAGTTTTTCCCACGTATTGGCTATTGTAAACAGTGTCCCAATGACCATTGAGGAGCATGTGTGTTTTTGAAGAATTTCTTTTTCTGAATATATGTCCACTCAGGAGTGGAACTGCTTAATCTTGTAATGCTTCTGTTTTTCTTTTTGAAAGGAGCTTTTCTAACACTCATCATAGCGCTTGTCTTTCATTACATTGCTACCAAGAGTGTTGTGGGGTACTCTTTAGAGAATACCATAATTCAAATTTATTTTGAGTAGAAATTTGGATGACTGGTCCTAGGAGTACCTCTAAGAGATCAGTTGATTTAGCATTTCTCTAATCAATAATGATACTGAACACTTTTGCCTGTGATGTTTTTAAGAATGGGAGAAAATTTAACTCTTGAAATTCACTTCTTGTGAGATGGCCCTATTTTTAATTAGTTTAGGATAACCTACGAGAGGGAATTTGAGTGAAAGCAACATTTACAGCTTCTAATGCCTTGTGAATGTTACTGCTCAGAAGCAATGGTTTAAGTTGTTGTGAAAGTAGAAAAGGAGAGAATGATTCTTCTTATGCCATTATGATAACTCAGAAACCAGAACTATAGAAGTCAGGTTTCTGTGTGACAACTTAGTGGGGAGAGTTTGAACAAACACCACGATTTTGGGTCTCAATACTTTGTCCCCCTTAGCCTGGAACCTTTAGCCCAGAGCAATATCCAGCCCTGGCAAAGGGCTCTGGTGAGGGTGCTGGTGTAGGTAGGCAAGTTGACCCAGGAAACAGGCAGGTCCAACACCAGGAGCCAAGGGGATCAGGTGAGTTTGCAAAACAAAATTAGATATACCAAGGGAACATTTATGCAAAGATGGCCTCAATAAAGGACAGAAATGGTATGGACCTAACAGAAGAAGATATTAAGAAGAGGTGGCAAGAATACACAGAAGAACTATACAAAAAAGATCTTCACGACCCAGATAATCACAATGATGTGATCACTCACCTAGAGCCAGACATCCTGGAATGTGAAGTCAAGTGGGCCTTAGGAAGCATCACTATGAACAAAGCTAGTGGAGGTGATGGAATTCCAGTTGAACTATTTCAAATCGTAAAAGATGATGCTGTGAAAGTGCTGCACTCAATATGTCAACGAACTTGGAAAACTCAGCAGTGGCCACAGGATTGGAAATGGTCAGTTTTCCTTCCAATCCAAAAGAAAGGCAATGCCAAAGAATGCTCAAACTACCACACAATTGCACTCATCTCATATGCTACTAAAGTAATGCTAAAAATTGTCCAAGCCAGGCTTCAGCAATACGTACACCGTGAACTTCCAGATGTTCAAGCTGGATTTAGAAAAGGCAGAGGAACCAGAGATCAAATTGCCGACATCTGCTGGATCATCGAAAGAGCAAGAGAGTCCCAGAAAAACATCTATTTCTCCTTTATTGATTATGTCAAAGCCTTTGACTGTGTGGATCACAATAAACTGTGGAAAATTCTGAAAGAGATGGGCATACCAGGCCACCTGACCTGCCTCTTGAGAAACCTGTATGCAGGTCAGGAAATAACAGTCAGAACTGGACATGGAACAACAGACTGGTTCCAAATAGGAAAAGGAGTACGTCAAGGCTGTATATTGTCACCCTGCTTATTTAACTTATATGCAGAGTACATCATGAGAAACGCTGGGCTGGATGAAGCACAAGCTGGAATCAAGATTACCAGAGGAAATATCAATAACCTCAGATATGCAGATGACACCACCCTTATGGCAGAAAGTGAAGAAGAACTAAAGAGCCTCTTGATGAAAGTGAAAGAGGAGAGTGAAAAAGTTGGCTTAAAGCTCAACATTCAGAAAACTAAGATCATGGCATCTGGTCCTATCACTTCATGGGAAATAGATGGGGAAACAGTGGAAACAGTGTCAGACTTTATTTTTTGGGGCTCCAAAATCACTGCAGATGGTGATTGCAGCCATGAAATTAAAAGACGCTTGCTCCTTGGAAGAAAAGCTATGACCAACCTAGACAGCATCTTAAAAAGCAGAGACATTACTTTCTCAACAAAGGTCTGTCTAGTCAAGGCTATGGTTTTTCCAGGAGTCATGTATGGATGTGAGAGTTGGACTATAAAGAAAGCTGAGCACAGAAGAATTGATGCTTTTGAACTGTGGTGTTGGAGAAGACTCTTGAGAGTCCCTTGGACTACAAGGAGATCCAACCAGTCCATCCTAAAGGAAATCAGTCCTGAGTGTTTCTTGGAAGGACTGATGTTGAAGCTGAAACTCCAATACTTTGGCCACCTGATGCGAAGAGCTGCCTCATTTGAAAAGACCCTGATGCTGGGAAAGATTGAGGGCCGGAGGAGAAGGGGACGACAGGGGATGAGCTGGTTAGGTGGCATCACCGACTCAATGGACATGAGTTTGAGTAAACTCTGGGAGTTGGTGATGAACACGGAGACCTGGCGTGCTGCAGTTCATGGGGTCACAAAGAGTCGGACACGACTGAGTGACTGAACTGAACTGAAGAGCCCAGCAGGTCCATCATCCTTTGGTTGCCCTAGAACCAGCCACATTGCAAAAGGGCAGGCTTGCATCTGTGGATTGTGGTCACACTAGTGGCGATTTGCCTCTATATTTGCAAAAAGGAGCTCATCACCTGAAATATTCTCCTCACCACTCTGGGCCCCACTGCAGTCCAGCCTTGAAACCCAGGTCTCCCGAGGCTCCAGAAATGTTCCAGAATTCTCAATCGACGAGACCTGATGGCAATAGATCTGCAATTTCTTTCTTCCTTTTATTGTTAATCTACATTTGATTTTTCTAGTTCAGTAGAGCTGATGCACACTTTTGTGTTTGTTTCAGTTGTACAGCAACTTGATTCACACCTACATAGACCTGTAATGTCTCCTTTCTTCTGATGATATTCCCTCGTCACTTCTTACACTGTGTGTGGCAGAGTTCCCTGGCCCTCCCAGCACGACCTCATGGATTTCCTACTTGAGGAAAGCAGTGGTTTTGTGTTCATCCTAACCTCCTAATGTCTCCCTCCTGAGCCTGGAATGTCTTTTTAGGACACCAAGATTCTTTCCTCTGTTGATGCTATTTGAGGTACATATGTTCCTTCGTGTGAGTGATTAGATACCACCTAGAGATGCAAACACATGATATTTGTCTTTTTCTGTGTGACCACCTGGCTTTAGTGCAGTCATCTCCTGTTCCACACATGGTGCTGCTAATGACCTCATTTTCTGAACATTTCTGGCTAGGTCGTGTTCCATTGTGCATCTGTAGCATATTTTTCTCACCAATCATCTGTGTATGGATATTTGGGTTTGCCCCATGCCTCGGCTATTGTGGACCCTGCCCCAATGACCTTTGGGGAACGTGTGTGTCTTGGAGGATTTTTTTTTTTTTAAGGAACATACGCCTTCCTAGGAGTGGAGTTGCCTGATCTTACAAGGGTGCTGTTTTTGTCTTTGTAGGGAACTTCCCTAAGCTTCTCCACAGTGGTTGTGAGTATTATACATTGTCAGCAAGTGTAGTTGGCCACTCTTTGTTGAACAACCTCTTTTATGTTGACTGTGGGTGTACCCGTGGCTGATAGCTGCCAGGGGTAGCACTCAGAGGTCAGAGGAGGGTTTCTCGACTCAGTACTGATGCTGAGTAAGTTTCATGTGATTTTTTTGTTTGTTTGTTTGTTTTTTTAGGAGACCTGGGTTTGATCCCTGGGTTGGGAAGAGATGCCCTGGAGAAGGGAAAGGATACCACTCCAGTATTCTGGCCTGGAGAATTCCATGGCCTGTATAGTCCATGGGGGGGGCTAAGAGTTGGACACAACTGAGCGACTTTCAGTTCACTAGGTGGTCAGAGTGGAAAGAGATGGAAAACCCCTATGGGTTTGCATCTCATGATCTCCTCCCTCGCAGCCTTCAGCCAGCAGTGTAGAGAAATCTGAGGCCCTTCAAGAGTGCTCTGCTTTGGGTGCTGATCTTTGTAGGGGAGTCAAGCGATCAAAGGAGGCTGGCATTGCAACCCCAACACCAGGAAAGCAGGAGACCAGGTGATTTGGGAAAGCCCTCCCTCCCTGCCCAGCAGGTCCACCATCCTTTGGATGCCCTAGGCTTGGCTGAGTGGGAAGACAACCAGCCTGGACCTGGGCCTTGTGGTCCCAGAAGAAGGGACTGGGGTCTAAGCTAGCGAATAGGAGCTCAGCAGCTGGCACAAGTGCTTCAGCTCCCTGAGCCCCAGCACAAGCTGGCCTGGGGACCCAAGCCTACATAGATGCTGGAGATGTGCAGCCAACCTAAGTCACGAAGCTCTGCTAGGAATATGGGCAGCATTTCTCTCATCCTTTCTCTATTTTTTAGTTTCTTTTTGATCCTTTTCAGTTTACTAGTACCATATAGTCCATACAGAAATTTTGGTTTCAAGAATAATTGATTTATTATATATGCATCTGCACTCGTAGTGTATACGTGAACCCAGCATGAACATACAAAATTTCAGGCACTCATGACTGCATAAGTGACGTAAGGGAGATACACACAACTGAATACCTGATACCCAGGAAAGAAAAGAAATTGATGGAATTTTTAGCATGATGCGTGGACAGTGAGGATCACATAAAGTTTAAGTAGTGCTACAGAGAAAGACAGACACCAACTCTTACAAACAGCAAGTGAAAAAAAAAGAATCATATAAATGAACTAATAGACTGAGACAAAGAGGGGCAGACAGTTAGATAGGAAACTTAGAAACCCAAAGAAAAAGCAGAGGATGGGGGAACAAGAAATAAGAAGGTAGGGATGAAGACAAAACCACTACTTGAATCAAACTGATAATCAGGATCTATTGGATTGAACAGAAAACTCTACTGGGTAGTCTATATCATCATAACAGATGTGACAGTCATAGCCACACACACACACACACACACACACACACACACAAAAGAAACAAAACCTTGTAAAGGTGAAGGAATAAATGAATCAAGTGGCTCGAGAAGTGAAACAAATACAAATTATGCATGAAACGTACCTCCCTGAGATAATTTAATTGATATTAAGGGAGGAAAAAAAAAAGAAACTGAAAAAGGAAAAAAGAATGACACACTCCACTGCTATCAAGCCTTGGTGCCTTAAGTTGGTGGCACATCCCTGGAGCCTGAGTAGACTTGGGTCCCATGCCTGGATTCTGGTGGGGCTCAGGGAGGTGCATAGCATGTCCAAACTGAAGAGGTGATGTAAGTTTAGTGCCCACAGCACCTCTGGTTGAGACCACAAGCACAGACCCAGGAAAGCCCTCGGACTGCTTAGGCAAGCCTAATGCATCCAAAAAATGGTAGAGCTGCTGGACAGGCAGAGCTGCTGGACAGGCAGAGCTGCTGGACAGGTAGAGCTGCTGGACAGGTAGAGCTGTGCAAAATCACCTGTTGACTCCAGCTCCTGGTGTGTGTGTTCCTGCTTTCAGGCTCTTTCAATTAAGTCAACCCACCTAGGAACAAGGGCATCTGCACCTGAGCACTTTTGCAGGGATGGGTACTCTTCTGGGGGCTGGGGGTGGAAAGGAAGAAAGCTGAGGTCAAAATATACAAGCCCTCGGCGGGGTGGTGCTTCAGACTCCTTGAACTTACCACCCCAAAAGAGGACTTTCTCTAAGGTTCTGTTAGCCCCAATTAGCAGAGCGGAGGATCAGAAAGTGCTGCCCCCTTGTGGACATCTCTGGTAACAGCAACCTCCACACACAGTTTGGGACACTGACGTTGCTGGCTGCGGGGCTGTAAATACCCTTGCCCTGGGCTTCCCTGGTGGCTCAGACGGTAAAGCGTCTGTCTGCAGTGCAGGAGACCCGGGTTCAATCCCTGGGTTGGGAAGATCCACTGGAGAAGGAAATGGCAGCCCACTCCAGTATTCTTGCCTGGAAAATCCCATGGACGCCAGAGCCTGGTAGGCTACCGTCCATGGGGTCACAAAGAGTCGAACACGACTGAGCAACTTCACTTTCACTTTCAACAGAAGCTCAGTCATACCTTTCAACAGAAGCCCAGTCATAAAGCTCGACAAGGAACGTACAACAGGGCAGAATCCCCAGAAGCCGATATCAAGAGCTAAATTGTCCTCATATTCTTAAAAAAAAAAATCACTGGAAATGAGGAGAGAAATGCAAATAAAAACGATCCGAAGCAGGGATTGGCCGACACCAGGATCAGAGACTCTAGCACAGTCAATAGTATACAGGGCAGGCAGAAAAGGGAACCCTACTACACTCCTGGTGGCAACCTAAACTGCTAACAGCCACTACTGAGAACAGTAGGGACGTGCCTTCAAAGCAAAATACCCTAGAGCTAACACATCCAGTATTTGAAGAAAACCATTCTTGCAACAGCCTCACATGTGAGCACCAAGGGGTGGGAACACCCAAAATACCCAGGCACAGATGAATGCATAACAAAGGCAGGGGACACACAGTCAGTGGAATATATAACTCATAAGGAAGAGAGAAGAGAATGATGGGATCTGCAGGACGATGGGTGGACAGTGAGAAGACCCTACACAGTGCAGGGACTGCCACAGACAGAGACAAATACCACATCTCATCAATCACAGAGGAGGTACAACAACAAAACAAAACATAACTCATATCAATGAGCTGAGACAAAGAGTTGCACACAGTTAGGAAAGAAACTTAAAAACCAAAAGGAAAAGTTGGGGATGGGGGAAGGAGAAAGAAGGACGTTGGGGTTCAGAAAAAATCAGTTATTTCATAGAACAGATAATCAGGAACTGCTGGATTGACTGGAAAGCTCTATGGGGCACTCGACAATAACAGGCGTGATACTATGATCCAAATAAATCCATAAGAAATCAATAATCAAGTACACAGAACCGGTATATGGATGAGTGAATCAAGATGCAAGAGACCTCAAAGAAATACATACAGAATATGAAACATCCTGCGCTAGAAAAATGGAAACGATTTTAGGAAAGAAAGAACACAAATGCACAATCCGTTCCCATGAGGCCTCAGTCACTTAGGATGGTGGCATCTCCCTAGAGACCAAAGGGGCTTGGTTGTTCCCTGGCTGGACTGTGGGGAGCCTCAGAGAGCTACAAAGCATGGCCAAGCAGGGGAGGGCACCTTTGGAAGAACAAGCCGGGTGCCCAAAGCCCCTCTGGCAAGGACAGGCAGGCTTACTGCTGAGTGAAGCCTAATGAAGCCAAAGGATGCCAGAATTGCTGGACAGGTAGAGCTTTGCAGAGTCACCTGCGCTCCCAATGTCACAGTGAAGGCGGTGCCTCTTGCAGCCTTCTAGCAATCCCTCATCCCACTAAAGTGCCTGGCACCCTCAGGAGAGTATTTTGGTGGGGCTTGGGATTCTTTTGGGGGTAGGGGTGAAGGGAACGGAAAAAGAAGGAATGAGGTACAAGCCCTGGGTGACTGTTCAGGCTCTCTGTACTCTAATTTGCCACTCAGAAACAGGACTTTCTCAAAGGTTTTGTTGGCCAGAGTCACCAGAATGGAGCATGAAGGAGTTCTAGAGCAATTGGGCCATTTCTGTTCACAGCAGCTTTAAAACTGAATAGTCACCTGGACCGTGGGGCTGTAAATGACCCCAGCCCCCAAGAAATGTCCTAACATACATGATGGGAAGTGAATTCACAACAGAACAGAACTCTGCAAGCCAATTTCAGGAGCTACATTGTCCTCACATACTTTAAAACAAAATATCGTATGTTGAGGGTCAGCATTCCCAATCACTAGGAAAATAGGTACAAAAGGACAAGAAACAGGAAGCCCAAGGGCCCCAGCATTGAAGTTTCCCCCAGATAAAATATTAAAGACAGACTGCAGAAAAGAGAAGACTGCTAGGCTGTTGGCGTGCATGAAAATTGCTAACAGCTACCTTGGAGAACCCTAGTTAGTATTAGCCGCTCATTCATGTCCAACTCTTTGCGACCCATGTACTGTACTCTCCAGGCTTGTCCTCTCTCCATGCAGTTTTCCAGGCAAGCATACTGGAGTAGGTTGCCATTTTGTCCTACAGGGGTCTTCCCAATCCAGGGATCAAAACCACATCTTCTGTGTCTGCTGCATTTCAGGTGGATCCTTTACCTGCAGAGTCATCAGGGAAGATCCCAAGGTAATTTAAGTAGATCATTTATAACAGGTAATTCTCTTAGTTGGAAAGGTCACTATTCACCACCAAGTAAAAAAAAATGTAATCCTCATCTGTTCTCAAAATCATGTTTTCTATATACATATATACAAACACACACACACACACTAGTGTGGGCACATATACATATGCACAAGGGCAGACACAACCTCTGCTAAAGTGACAATAGCTTTTGAGGTCAGTGAAACCCCATGATCACATGGAGGTGAGCTGACTGGATTTAAGTCCTGCCCCTTGCCATGGGCCAGGGCGCAAATCACTTCATCTCCCTGCACAGTGTTCTTCTTAGGTTAAACGGCACCCACCTCAGAAGGGTTAATAAGAGGATCAGACAGAATAGTACCTAGTAAACTGGTGCTTCTCAAACTCCAAAGTGCACACAAATTGTCTAGAAATCCTGTTACAATGTAACTGCTGATTCAGATGCTCAAGTGGAGCTTGACATTCTAAGTTCCTAGGTATTGCTGGTCCATGGACCAGAATGCAAAACAAGGCACATACTGAAACTTTACGAAAATTGCTATCCTGTAGTCCTGCTAGACAAGTAAGAAAAGAAAGCTGAGAAAGGTGTTTTTTTTGGTGCCCAATGTGAGCCTGGTATGAACTCAGTTTTTCTAGGTGTGGAGAAGGGAAACAAACACATTTGGAGCAAGGCTTTATTCTCTCCCTTGATGAGCCTCAGCCTGACTTAATTTCCATTCTTCTGCCCAGGATCAGCCAAGGTGCATGGGAACCCACAGAGATGCGAAGTCTCATTCCTGTCATAGCAAATCTCCTCCACAACCATAGGTACTCAGTGGGTTGGTAGGGGTGGATGTAGTTTGGAAGCAGCTGTTCCTGGGATCTCTGTTTGAGGCGATGGAATCTATAGCTACTGGAAGAGAAAATAGGCGGATGGGTGGATTTAAAGTGAACGCATCTTATAAGAGAGGTTGGAAAAGACCTGATGCTGGGAAACATTGAAGGTAGGAGAAGGGGACGACAGAGGATGAGATGGTTGGATGGCATCACCGACTCAATGGCCGTGAGTTTGAGCAAGCTCTGGGAGATAGTGAAAGACAAGGAAGCCTGGCGTGCTGCAGTCCATGGGGTCACAAAGAGCTGGACACAACTGAGTGACTGAACTGAACTGATGAGAGAGGTACAGCCCGGGTGTTGAAAAAGCAGCATGTTACACATCCTGCCGATAAGCAGAATTAGAGAAGAAATTCATTAGCTTTAAAAACTAGTTATGGCCATTTCTGTAGTCTGCAGTCTCCCTCTCCCCTGATGCACCCTCTTCTCCATGTCCAAAACAGAACTTCAGGCTGATGGAAAGGTCAGAAAGGCCAGCTGCTTCTGATCCACAGTGCCACCAGGCAGCAAGGTAAGGGTGGAACATCATGATTCACTAAGAGAGGTCTTCTGTGCTCTCCGGGCAGGACAACTCCATCACTGAGGCCTAAGTAAACTCCCTGAAAACCCAATTCTGTGTTAAAAATGTGGTCTGTATAACAAAGCCATGGTTACTTTCACGAGTGGCCAGTTGCAGAGAGATGTGCTAAAGTGGTTATAATAAAATTTCTTCCAGAAGCAGCTCTGTGTAAGGCTCCATTCATGTAAAAACTCCTGCCTACAACAGGGATGCCTGAATGTCATGCCACTGTCGGTGGCAAGTGGAGAAGAGAAACCTCTGTCTTGCCACCAAGTTGTCATTATCCTTGAACAATGGAAACAGTGACAGACTTTATTTTGGGGGGCTCCAAAATCACTGCAGATGGTGATTGCAGCCATGAAATTAAAAGACGCTTACTCCTTGGAAGAAAAGTTATGACCAACCTAGACAGCATATTAAAAAGCAGAGACATTACTTTGCCAACAAAGGTCTGTCTAGTCAAAGCTGTGGTTTTTCCAGTAGTCATGTATGGATGTGAGAGTTGGACTATAAAGAAAGCTGAATGCCAAAGAATTGATGCTTTTGAACTGTGGTGTTGGAGAAGACTCTTGAGAGTCCCTTGGACTGCAAGGAGATCCAACCAGTCCGTCCTATAGGAAATCACTCCTGAATATTCATTGGAAAGACTGATGCTGGGAAAGATTGAAGGTGGGAGGAGAAGGGGACAACAGAGGATGAAATGGTTGGATGGCATCACCAACTCGATGGACATGAGTTTGAGTAAACTCCAGGAGCTGGTGATGGACAGGGAGGCCTGGTGTGCTGCAGTCCATGGGGTCGCAAAGAGTCAGACATGACTGAGTGACTGAACTGAACTTGAACTTCTTAAATTATTTCTGAGTTCCAACATCATCATAAATAGAAGCTGACTCATTCAACACTTCTTAACAACAACAACAAAATGCCTAAGGCTGGGGGGTACTCAAATGGGGAGGGGCATATCTTCTGATTTCTAACATCAGCACCATTTAAATGAAAGTTAACCCAGCAAACTCCTCACCAAAGAAATGCTTAAGCTTGGGGGTAGAGAATGGGGAGACAGGGATTAAAATGAAAAATGTTGTAGGGAAAGAAAGGAATGTTCTTGGTGCAACCAGCCCAGCAGAATTCATTCATTGGCCCTATTTTCTCTAATTATCTTTTGAACGAGAAATGTTATTTGTACAATATTTGGCAAAATTCCATTATGACAAATAACCTGGAATATCGCACTGGATTTAATGTAGGATGTTAGTTCTGGAAGGACAGAAGAAAGGAGTTATGGGCTCTGTGTCTGCTTCTGAAAGGCTAGGCTCTAAGAGCAGTGCTGCTGCGGAAATAAAAGCTGGTGGTGGTTTAGTCCCTAAGTTGTGTCTGACTCTTGAGACCCCATGGACTGTAGCCTGCCAGGCTCCTCTGTCCATGGGATTTGCCAGGCAAGAATACTGGAGTGGATTGCCATTTCCTTCTCCAGAGGATCTTTCCAACCCAGGTCTCCTGAATTGCAGGCAGATTCTTTACCGACTGAGCTATGAGGGAAGCCCAAATAAAAGCTACAGTGTCTTATATTGCAAGCCTGCAACCAAGTCAAAGTAACTAGAAAAAATCAATAGGCTAACACTAATTCACTTACAACTGCTCTTTTTTTCTTTCATAAAGTTACTTTTTTCATCACTGAATTTTTTCCTTTTGTCCTCACTCCTCCACAGGACTAAATTGAAGATAAATTTAAGCAGGATTCAAATTTTATTTTTCAGAGTTCCCAGATGTTTTCCACAAGGTAGTACAAACTGATAAAATGCTAAGTGATGCAAGAGGAAAGGCCATGTGAAGAAACACTGCATAGCATCTCCCCACCCCTTAGACGTCCTTACTGTGGACAACAACGGGATGAAGGGAGGGGTCCTCTTTGTTAAAGCCCTACTATGCATCTGACACCTGTGCTGACTGCTTCATTTTCATAAAATTTCTGCAAGGTAGAGATTGTTATTCCTTTTTATTCATGGAGAGCCTGATGCCCAAGGGTGATGATGGTCATAAGGTCATATGGGATGGAACTGGGTTTAAACCCAAGTCTATATGGTTCCAAAGACTCTACTTCTCCATTGAATTATTACACTCAAGAGAATAAGTAAATCTTTGTCCAGCTTGTCTAGATGTCTCATGGTGGTGGCAGTGGTGGTTTAGTTGCTAAGTCATGTCTGACTCTTGCGATCCCATAGACTAGCCTGCCAGGCTCCTCTGTCCACGGAATTCTCCAGGCAAGAATACTGGAGTGGGTTGCTATTTCCTTCTCCAGAGGATCTTCCCAATGCGGGAATACAAACCTGGATCTCCTGCCTCGCAGGCAGATTCTTTACCAAGTGAGCTACAAGGGAAGCCCGGATGTCTCGTGGGTATGTTTTATTCCTATAAAGAATGAGGGGATTTGGTCTGGAGGCAGGGAAGACAAACCTGAAGGCAATTACAATAATTAAGGAGAGACGATACACCTTGAATGATCAGCTCTTAATGATCAAAGCAGCAGTAAAAGGTAGGAAATGGGCAACTGAAGTGTGTACGTGTATAAAACAGTGGGAGAACGTGTGACTGAGGATGACTGGGATTAACCTAAAAGGACCAGTGAAATCTATCTTCTGAGACAGGTTTCACCCTTAAGGTGAAAACCAATCCATTGGAAAAGAGAGGAGGAAGACAACAGATGAAGGGCTCTTTAGTCATGCATGAACTATGTGAAAAGTCAGTGTGTGTGGGGGGGGGACCGTGGGGGTGGGGGAGCACGCTACATGCCTTCTGTGAACAAAAGGAGGTTAAAAGCACCCCAGAACCCACTTATGGGGGCCCAACCAGTCAGAGGTCTGGATACATGCAGAAAATCCCTGGAAAACTTCTCCAAGAAGACTCAGGAAGTATTTGAAAGATAGTGGTTTGGAGAACCATCTCAGGGTCTCATGGATTTGCTAAGCTCCAACACGTACCCACCTTTCTCTGCCTTTTTGTCCTGAGAAGACACTCTTAAGAGATCATGACACTTAACACATGTGTACATAGTGTATAAAAGTTAAAAGTTGTGCTGGGAAGGCTAGAAGTAAAGCCACCTCTCCTACTGAGAAAAGCAGTTTAGAATTCTAGAGAATGCAAGGACGTTTTCATGGAGATAACTTTGATTCTGCTCTGATTTATTAATATCATTGTAAGTACTGCAAATCATTGGCAGGTTTTGATACTTAATTATTAATAATGAATACCTGTGGCTCCCCTTGCTTCTGTTTACAATGCCCCTCATTATGGAGCATCCTTCTCTGTGTTTCTTAATATTGTGGCTAACAACCTGTCCTATGTGTTGATTACCTGATTGTCAAGGGTATCCTATGATGACAAAAATATGCTGGTGTCTTGATGTAAAACCAGAAAATGAAATCATAATATAAAGAATAGAGGGGAAAATTACCATAAAGAAAAATGGCACCTCAAAAACTGTAACTGAACATTTTATCCTCCCCAGGTATGGGTGAGAGCCTCCAAGCATGCGGATGCCAAGTGACAGCATCTGAGCCTGGGTATATCACGGATGTGTATCTGTGGCATAAAGAGTTACAACATCTGGATGAGTGTTAATAGATTTTGGCAACAATTTATACTAAAAATAGAGGAAAAAATTCATAGGCCTAAGATTAGGATAAGGCAAGTGACTAGAGCATAAACTCAGGAAGGCACTTAGCTGACCCTATACTTGCTCAATCCTGAGAGTGATGCCTCCTTAAATTTTGCATCCAAGTTGTCTCTGTTTCTTTACTCTTCTCCTGGTCCTGGTACATCATTTCACTGCTATCAACTCTTCCTCCTTATAACAAACTAGGGTGTGGCAGAGATGATGGTGAGAAGAGGATTGTGGTTGAAGACATTAAGGATAGACAACAAATAGGATTTGATGACTAATTGACTGTGAAGCTGGATGCCATTAAGGGAAAGGGAGTGGTTGGATCTCCTTGGGGATAAAGCAAATTACATTGTGGGACAACTTGAGCTGCCTGTTCCTGGTGGTGCTCTAGGGACAGACAAACACGACATGCCTGATGGAACCTGTGCTTTTTTTCTGCAGGAAGGCCTCTGGGGTTTCCACGCTTCCTGTGGGGTTGACCCTTATGTCTGTGACAACCACAGAGGCTATTCCAACTCAGCTGATATAACTTTGGCAAAGGGTATGAACTTAAAAACTATCTGAAGAAAAAGGAAGTAAAACAATGGTCCTTATCACTCACTGTTTTCTGTAGTTTCCATTGCTTATAAAGATATTTTATCATTTGACTAGACAGCAAATGGACAGTCTCAAGTACATGAAAGCTAAAAGATTTTTATTTCCTGGCAAGTGATAGTTTCTGAAGTCTCCTGGAAGAGGCTGGAGATAAAATCTCTGTCTTCAGGAGATGGCCTTCTACCAAGAATTCTCTGTGATATATAGGGTAGCATTAGAGACTAGAGCAGAAAGATTAGATTTTAAAAAACAAATGGGAGGCCATGAAAGATGAGATTAAGTTGAAAAATAAAAGCAAACAATGACTGAAAAATGCCAGTTTGTGGAGGAGGCTTCCATCTCCTGGGTTCCTGAATGGGGTGGGCTTGCTCTTTCCATCTTCTGCTACGAAGCCTTTAGGGAAGCCTGCAGTTCTAGTTTGTGCTCCAATCTTCCCAGCAGGCAGCCGGCAAACAGGCCTCCTTTGTCTCTCCTTCTGCCCAGGAGGCCTTGCTCTTCATAAAGCTGAGCCATGGAGCAGTTCTGCAAAACCATGTAAAGTAAGAAAGCAAAATGCTTGCTCCCTCCATGCCACCAGGTCCCCAACATGGGGAACTGCTTCCAGGAAAGGCTGGATGCTAAAGATGAGTATCCTTTCTTGGACATTTTTACTGCATCTTACCCGAAACAAACCCATGCCTCATACCCTTTCTCTGCATGACAAACAGGTCCTTTGAGAATCTCCTGGAAGTTTTCTGAGGAAAGCTTCTATGAACCCATCTCTGGTTAGCTGCCCAATCTCTCTGCCATCAACCTTGTGATATTACCTGCTCTAGGGCAGCTTTTATTTTAAAGATTTGCATACAATTTGGACCTATACAACGAGCCTTGTAGGTAGAGATACTGTTTAGTTTGGACCTTTTCTTAAATAATAGGTCTAATTCTAGTGCTTTCCTCTTTCTTCAAAACTCCATAGTGGGCAAAGAAAATAGAAGCCTAGACAAGGTGGGAAATACCCTGGAGGGCACCTGGTTTATTTCCTGAGAACGGCAAAGCATTCTCCTCAGCCCAGGACTCATCCTTATTTCTCAGAAATCTATACCAGAGTCCACCAGTGTTTTATCTTGGATATAAAATCAGAATTTAAAACTTAAACTGAGACACAGTACGGGCATAGGATGTCCTAAATGTGTTAGGTTAGAAAAGATTATGTAAGCGAGACTTCCCTAGTGGTCAAGTGGTTAAGACTTCACCTTCCAATGCAGGGGGTTTGGGTTCTATCCCTGGTCCAGGAGTTAAGATACCACATGCTTCCTGGCCAAAAATTCAAAACATAAAACAGAAGCAATATTGTGATAAACTCAAAAAAGACTTAAAAAATACTAAAACCACCTTTAAAAAAGAAGATTATGTGAGAGAATCTTTCATATTTTGAGGAGCTTGAAGGTAAATCTGGGAGAAGTCACATTCAGCTTATTATATCACATTATATTATTAAAATATAACCTGTCAAATCAGAGATAAAAGAAAGCAATACCATCTTTAATTTTAAAAAATTACAAATAATAAAAGGGGAATCTGAATATAATATAAAAAATGACTCTGGGGTCCAATACCCACACATATATAATAAACAAAATACTTAAAATGTATACATAAAATACAGTGATGTATAATACATATATAAACATTTAACATATGCAATCATAGGGTAACTGCTTTAAATTCTTTTGTTTTCACTTAACACTATGTCATAAACATATCCTAATGTGATTACCAATTATTATAATTACCACTTAAAATTGTTTTATCATAGTCCACTTAAATGAGTGAACTGCAATTTACATAGCCGTTACCTTACTCTTGGACATTTATGTTACTTAAAACCTGTCTTTGGGAAAAAAAAAGGCACTTCACAACTAACATTTTTTTTGTATCTGGAAAGAAACACTTAATTCTACCATTTTCTTTTCAAATGTCTCATTAAGCCTGTCTCGTCTATGCTGTCTATAGTTGTGAATTTTGTATGTGACATTCTGGTATCTGGTTTTCTTTTAAGCCTCTGTGCCTGCCATGTGTCAAACACAGGAAACCCATTCTCTCTCCCTGAAGTCTCTGCTTCACCTCTGCCCAGCTCCTCCAAGAACACAATGTGATGCTGCCCCAGAGTCCTTACAACTCAAGGATTCAAGCGAGGAACAAAGGCTGTCCTCAGGGGTGTCCTGGACCTCCTGAAATTGTGTGCGCAATTGGCTGTGTGCACTTTTCAGTGAGAGAATATGGATCTTGTATCAGATTTCAAGTGGTCCATGTGACTAAAAAAGAGGAAGAATCACTGACAGGGGCTCTTTTTAGCATCCTTTATCTCCTTCCCTCTCCTGGCCCTTCTCTGCTTATTTGATAGCCTAAAATTTCCCTCTCCTCATCACAGGTTGCCATGTACTTTCCACCTCTTGCCTTCCCTTCACTGTTGGCCTTCTTGAATGAGCAGTTTTACACCCCAACTCCTGGGTCTCCCATCTTATTTTGCTGATGTTGCTTTTCTGAAGATGATTTGTGCCTACTCATCAAACGGCCAGTCACCGGTTTTCACTCTTCACCTTCTGTCTTCTCTTTAAGGGATTATTCCTCTGGACCTTATAATATTTCTTCCTGATCATCTGACTTACTGCCTCCTCCAGGACCTTTTCTTCTGGCATCTCTTCTCTTCCTATTTGTCCTTCTTTCCTCTGCTGCCAAATGGAGGTTTTCTACAATTTTCTGTCACCAGGCCCACTGTCTTTCTATATTCTTCTCTTTGGCCATCTCATCCAGACCAATGTATGTGCAGCTTCCACGTCTCTTGAAACTAAGATCCGTATTTATAAATGCTATCTCCACTGGGATGCCTGAAAGTACTTGCACCGTATCCATGAGGAATTTCATCCTGTTGTCTGGCAGCTCCTTTTTTTTTTTAAATTTTAAATGTTACAAAATGTAATGGGGTATAGCCAGTTAACAAACAAGTTGTGATAGTTTCAGTTGAACAGCAAAGGGACTCAGCCATACATATTCCCCCACCCCCCCACAGCTCCTCTTAATTTCCATATTTCTGTGAATGGGACTGCCAATGCTTGGTCTTCAGGCACAAAAGATCTGAGTTACCCTGGGCTCATCCCTCTCCCTTGCTTTCTGTCTCCTCATGTATCACAAGTGAAGGTTAACTGACTCTCTTTCCACAATGTCCCTTCATACTGCTGCCCCTAATGTTACCTCTCGTTACCTGACACCAGGATAGTTGCAGTGGGCTTTAATCTCTTCTTTTGGAGGCCCTTCACCACCACGGATGCCTTTCACCAAACCCTGCCAGATTTACTTCCCTAAAGCATGTGTCTGATCACTCCAGAGTGCTGCTCAAGATTCTTCTGAATGTTCCTGTATCCACCAAATTACCTCAAAATTCAAAGCCCTTCAAGTCCTCAACCCAAACCATTTCCCCAACAATCCCCTAAATATATCCTGCACAGTCACATTAAGCCAAGTCAGGTTTCAGTATTTATCATTAGAGTATATGGATGTGTAAATATTGAAGTTCATATGGGTGCTTTTTAAAGCAAAAACCTATTAATAGTATCACATTTATTTATCCAATTTCTTCTTTTTTCTTTCCCTTTCTTCTTTTATATTTTCTTGAAGATTCAGGCCTCAGTCCATCATCATTTAATAGAAGTGTTTTGAGCACTTTATATACTTCAGCCTGATACCTGAAGGAAAAGATACTCCACCCTTGATATCCTTAAGGTTGAGCCAGGAGCCCCTGGCATCTATGAATAAGGCAAAAGCCTCTTATTCACCCCTCTTTGTAATGCATGTTGGTCACAGTCTTGACAGGAATCAAATGGTCAACACAAAAGGAAAGACTGAGGAGAACTTAATAAAAGGACAATTTGAAAACATTTCAAGGAGGCTGATAAGAAAAGGTCCCGTGGGGTAGTTAGTAGAACTTAGAGTAGTGTCTGCAGGGTAGGACATCTGGAATCTGTCCTTCTGTAGAGGAATGTGGTCACTGGCAAACCTGCCTGGCAGGCAGAGAGCAGGGAGGAAGCACCCCAACTTCATTCTCCTCCCACAGTTTGACCTCTGGCTGCTACGTTCAAAGAAGAAGGTGTCCTGGGGCAGAAGGGAGGGGCTGAAAAGGGTATGAAAATGTGAGCCGAATTCCACTGCTGGCTCCAGGGAGACAGAGGCTCATCATGTTGAAACTTGTGGGCTTGCTCAGAAATCTTGGGTCATTCACTGTGTCAAAGAGAGATTTTGACTCTGGATGGCTCAGGGGTGGGGTGACTGTGACATAACGTCATTCCTTCCCCAGCTCTGCCTGTCTCCACACCAGGAAGCCCTCATTTCTCATCCCTTTGCCACTTTCCCTTCATTTTGACAGATGGCTTCCATAAAATTATTGGACAGATAATAAATATTTAGAGGCCAAGTTAAGTAAGACATGTTGTCTTTAATAGCTTGTATTACAACTTATCATTTACAGTAGATGGCATTGCTTGAGTAATAAGAAATTAATAATGAGAAAGTTGGCTTTAGAGGGAAATGACAATGAAGTGGCTGGTATGTTTTCTTTAATAGAAGACTCAAAACAGAACACCTAGCGACCTTCTCCTGTGTCCCTGGCCTGAAGCCCTCCAGGAGGAAGGGTTTTGTTGCAGACACTGCTGATGATCTGGTCTGTTCTCCTCAGTATTTATCTGCCTGTGCTCCCCCTCTTCTTATGGCCTGCTCTAGGCTCGCTCCAGACATCCAACATCCCACAGGTTCATCACTGGACCCTGAAGGGCTGGGAAGAACCACTGAGGTGGTCCCTCCCAGTTGGGCTTTGAGCTGCCAATATGATCAGCCTCTTCACAAAGCCCTCATCAGTCAGCTCACCCTCTGCTGACCCCAGCACCCTGCCTAGATCATTTGTTTCTGGGGAATAGGCAAGTGGAGCTCAGATCTCCTTCCTCTCATGACTCAGACAGTAGGGATTATGATGACCTTGACATCCATGGCATCTGGTCCCATTACTTCATGGCAAATAGTTGGGGAAACAGTAGAAACAGTAACAGACTTTATTTTGGGGGGCTCCAAAATCATGCAGATGGTGACTGCAGCCATGAAATTAAAAGACACTTGCTCCTTGGAAGAAAATCTATGACCAACCTAGACAGCATATTAAAAAGCAGAGATATTACTTTGGCAACAAAGGTCTGTCTAGCCATAGCTATGGTTTTTCCAGTAGTCATGTATGGATGTGAGAGTTGGACTATAAAGAAAGCTGAGCGCTGAAGAATTGATGCTTTTGAACTGTGGTGTTGGAGAAGACTCTTGAGAGTCCCTTGGACTGCAAGGAGATCCAACCAGTCCATCCTAAAGGAAATCAGTCCTGAATATTCATTGGAAGGACTGATGCTGAAGCTGAAACTCCAATACTTCAGCTACCTGATGCGAAGAACTGACCCTGATGCTGGGAAAGATTGAAGGCAGGAGGAGAAGAGGACGACAGCAGATGAGATGGTTGGATATCATCACTGACTCGATGGACATGAGTTGGAGCAGGCTCCAGGAGTTAGTGATGGACAGGAAAGCCTGGTTGCAGTCCGTGGGGTGGCAAAGAGTCAGACATGACTGAGTGACTGAACTGAACTTGACATCCATGGGCTCCCTTTCTCTCCTACTTTCAAATCATCCTCACCTCCTGCCTCCAGATGTCAGGCCTTCTGCTTACCTTGAGTGTACCATACAGGGGTGATGAGTCAGTAGGAATCAGATCCTAGCAATTGTGTTATCCTGGCCTTGTACAAACCATCCTAATGCCATCTTTTGAGAACATTTATAGAGAAGCAAATGAATAAATTGGAATTCACCTAATGTCACTCTTCTCCATTCAGATTTACTGGGATCTGGGAAAGTAAAAGATTACTTGAATAAAGAGAACCATATAGGTCTTGATTAAAAATACAAGGCTGCTGACTGCTAGAAGCCTGGCAGCTGAGATGCAGCACTTTAATTGCAAGATGAAATTTATCAGAAGATACCAAATTAACTATCCAGGAAGAGCAGAAGGGGACAGAGATGCAGGGACTGGCTGACCCTAATTAAACTGGTGGAAATGATGGTCCCTCATCTCTGAACCTGGAGAATCCCATGGACAGGGGAGCCTGGTGGGCTGCTGTCCATAGGGTTGCACAGAGTCGGACATGACTGAAGTGACTTAGCATGCATGCATGCATGCATTGGAGAAGGAAATGGCAATCCACTCCAGTATTCTTGCCTGGAGAATCCCAAGGACAGAGGAGCCTGGTGGGCTGCCATCTATGGGGTCGCATAGAGTTGGACACGACTGACGCGACTTAGCAGCAGCAGCAGCATCTCTGAATGGCATCTCTCTTCCACCCTGTTCTCTGTACCCTTTTGTCAATATTGTCTCCAAGTTCTAAATGACTTCAAAAAGGGAACAGAGCAACAGAATAATCTATAATGAGCACCATTTAATTCTATTCTGTGAAACAGAATTATAAGAAATACATAAGCACTTTTAAATACTCATTCTATATTTATATCATATATAACATATATTTTCTCTGATTATAACATATCTAAGCAAAACAAATTGTTAATTTTTTAAAAAGATATTTTGGTACAACAATTTTAGTAAAAAGTAGGTATAGAGAAGAAAATAAAAGTAACTATTAGGGTCAGAGATTATAGCTGTCAATATTTTGATGTATTAATTTGCAATATGGTGTGTGTGTATAGAAGAGAGTGACACAAGCAATTATTAGAGACAAAAAATTTGGAATCATAATATACATAGTTTTGTATTTTGTTAGGTTTACTTAGCATTGTTCTGTGAAGGATTTTAACAATGTTGGAAAATATTTTTACCCTGATGTTAAAAAAAGACAAAAACAACTAAGGACCCCAGTTAAGCCATCCTTTGAGACAGGATCAAGAAAAAAGAACAGGGGGCTTCCCTGGTGGTCCAGTGGTTAAGAATCTACCTGAAAATCCAGGGGAAACGAGTTTGATCCATGGAGGGGGAACTAAGATCCCACATGCCACAGGGCAACTAAGCCTGAGCACCAACTACTGAGTCTGTGCACTTTGGAGCCTACATGCCACAACTAGAGAATCCCATGTACTGCAAAGAAAGATCCCATGTGCCGCCACTAAGACCCACTGCAGCTGAATGCTTGGAGTGTACGGGTTCCGTATGGATACTTCACACAGAGCTGATGGTCCAGAAAAACTCAACATTTTCAAAAGAGTGAGGAGGCTTTGGTAGCTGAAAAAATGGGAACCTCAGTTCAGAGTCAACACTTACAAATATAAGGTCAAACCCCAAAGGATGCTTTTGTTTGGAAACTGTAACCAGTCATCACGGCAGAGCTGTGGGAGGACAGGGAATGGGCTCAGAGAACTTGTTATGTTTCCCATCACTGCATCACATGACTCCTGTGATGAGAAAACCATCCCATATGATTAGGGGCAACTTCCACTGGAATTAGACGAGTGTGTTACTTACTACAGCTTGGGCAATAGCAGAAGCCTGTATCGAAACACTTCAGCTACTACTTGGTCTCCTTGGTTCTACCAGCAACATTCTTACTCTTATCCTTTCTTGTCCTGATTTCCCTGCCTGTAGAAAAATTGTGATCTCTGCCTCCCTGTGAGGCCTTGGGAGGACTCCCTCTCTACCCTTTAGGTCAAGGATCAGCAGACTTTTCTTATAATGACCTGGGTAGGACACTTTTTAGATTCTGTGGGGGATGTGATCTCTCACAAATACTACTCAACTCTGCCTTCCCAGCAAAAAAGCAGTTGTAGGCAAGCATGTCAATTCATGGGTCAGTTCATATAAATAAAGCTTTATTTACAAAGACTGGTGGCAGGCCAGATATGGCTCCTTGGCCACAGTTTGCTGACCTCTGCTTGAGGTCATGCTGGGCATGAAGTGGGCAGAACCTGAGCCTCAGCTCACTGACAAGCCCTGTAAGCCACCAAAAGGTGATGCTTCTGCACAAACAGAAGTTAGCAGCCAAGATGGCAATGGTGTGAAATCCCCCCTCCCATCCTACCCTTGGTTGTCATTGAGTTGGGAAGAGGATTAAACTGAGAAGACTGGCACCACACAATAAGATGAGGGACTCACTTGGAGCATGGATGCTTCATTCTAAGAGATGCAGCTGTCTGGGCATTATGAGCTTGATAAATTCATGTAAGATTCCACAAATCAGATTGGCCTCTCTTCTGCATTTTCCCAGGCTGCATTTCTAAAGGGACAAAGGTGGTCTCAAGAACAGTAACATATTTAAGAATTCATGTCTATTCTATTTCTTCAGGCAATTACACCTAGTTATGTCTGTTTAACCAGGAGCTTTTTTTTTTTTTTAAGAGTGACTGAAACTCAGGATATCTCAGAGGTGTAAGATCTGGAAGAAACTAACATGACTAGAAGGCTTAACTCTTCTTGGGGAACAAGAAGCTTCTGTTCTATCCATGCTGGACAGTGGGAGGATGGATGGCGATCCGTCCTCAGACATAACAACTAATCCTTTGCTAGATGCACAAAATCACAAGACCAACTTCTTTCTTCATGACTGAAAAATGTTCAGCTTCCCAGACGACAGCACCGTCTGCCCAGGGCAGGGACAATATTATGACACCCTTACCCAGTGTCTATACTGGTTAAAGTAACAATCATCACTAACATCTGAGAAGCAGTTATTCCATGCCAGATACTATCAAAGGGCTTTAAGGTCCTTCTCATTTAACAACCTCAAAACTCATGCCTTGAGACCCATTATCATCATTATTCCATATTGACAGATAATCTAACAGGGGCACAAACAGGTTTGAGTAACCTGCCCCAAATCATGCAGCTACAAGTGTGGAGCTCAGGTATGGACCCAGGGATCTCAGCTCCAGAGTCAGTGCTCTTAACTTCTATTTATACTGCTTCTAATAATGCAACCAATACAGGTGATCAGTAAATGTTTGGGGTGGATGACATAGTGACTTGGAGAGGTGGGGAGCAAAGGAGGAGGCCTGGGTTGAAGCTAAGCCAAACTGTGCTTGACTGCCAGTGAGCTAGCTCACTGCATGGTCTCCTGAGTGGGGAACACAGGACTGTATTGACGGCTCTGTACCAGAGTCCAGCTCTAAGAGGGTGGTTGCTACCGGAGGAGCTTCAAAAAAGGCATGTCTGCAGCTCATAAAGAAGGCCTTTCTTCAACTGCCTGAGCCAGAGGTGCTGGAAATGTGCCCACAACTGGGAGCACCATTCTCTCTGACCATCCCAGAGCCTTCCCCAAGGGGACAAGGCAGAGAAAAATAGCCCCGAGGCAGCCCCCCTACCCCCCACATCTCCTCAAGATCCTGACTCTGGGAATGCAGGGCCCTGTCATTCCAAATTTCTCAGTGACTGTGGTGAAGATGAGGGGCAGCTGAGGAGGAGGAGGAAGAGGCACTACAAGCTGGGGCTAGAAATGACAGCTTTGTTCATTAGACCACTTGGTTTTTCCTCCCTCAGTACTCAAATTATTTTGATTTTTCTTTTTTCTTGAAATGTTTTTGATTCAGAAACTATTTTAATTTCTATTTTCTTGTCTAATATTGGGATTTGGGATTAGGAAATATAGTGCAATTACAGTTTTGATTGCATCCCATGTATATGAGGAAGACTGCGTTTCTATTGTTTTTTAATATACTGTGTGCTTGGCTTCTGTCTTTCATAAAACAGCTATTGAATAGTTTTTCAGCAACTGGATAACTTTTAATTAGCTTAGCATTCTATACTTCCAAAATTCTTATATCATGTTATGAAAATGTCAAGGGCAATGAAGTCTGATAGCTTTTCTTATAAGAATATTTTCCAAACAGACTCTATATATCTTTGTAAAGGATCTCCATATTCTTGAAATATATTTTACCCTCCATTAAAAAAATTTTTTTCTTGAAAATTCTGTTAAATCACTCCTAATGAAATGTAGAACAGAGCTGTTTCATTTATTCTGCTGATCCGACATTTAATTTACCGATCACTGCTTTCTTTGTCTAACACATTTTGATAATAGTATGCAAAGATTCTGTATGTGTCTTTATTTCCAAGAGTCAGAGGACCTGTACTCAGATCCTGGTTTATCTTTAATCTGCTTCACCACTTTACCCAAATCACTTGATATCTCTAGACCTAGGTTTCCCTTTTATATAACACATGGAGTTGAATTAAAACTTTCAAAGCTGTCTTTTGACAATATCATTAGATATTAGACAGCTATCGGTGAGGCTTTACCACCAGGTCCATCTTCCCATTTCCTTCCTGTTCCAAGGAAACACTTTTAACCAGATTTCACCTGATGTAGGAAAGGAAGGAAAGATCATATAGATTCTGAGAATCACTACACTGTCCTTGGAAGGAAAAGAAATTCCTTGTTCTGCCTACAAACACACACATACATGACATATATGATACCTGAATATGAACTTTTCAATAATTAATTGTAATGTACCAATGACAAAACTTTTATTCTGAGCAACCAGCAAGTATTTGGTAAAAGGATTTTTTCTTTTACTTAATGACAAATATCAAAAGGTTACAAGCCTAGGGGAACCCCTTCCACCTATATCTCCCTAGTCTTGGAAAAGATACAATGGAACAATCACAAACAAATGCCAGCCTCAGAGGGAATAAACTTAGAATCTTCAACTTCCACAGCCTGGCTATCACCACAGTATATTGATCAGATTTCACTCAAGTGAAAGACCAGGAAAGACCCAAATACCTGGTAGGATCAACGTTCATCAGACATTCGAAAATCAACTACTCCTTCATGGATTGAGTATGTCAGAACCAAATAATATGGAATGACTTCAGCAAATAACACTCATCTACTATGAAAACATCCAAGAACAATTGCCAAATGTACATACAATGCACAAGAAAAATGAGAGCATTCCCTGGATTGGACTCAGTTACACCGGGCCAGCCACACCAGGAATTTCAACTGAAATCCTTGACTTCAGGCCCTCTGAGACCACCAGCATGTCAGATCATGAGCCCTAAAAGCAGTGCTTTGGCTCACTCAGAGATACAAAAATTAGCTGGAATTTCAACCACTAAGCTGGAAATGACAGTTCAACGCTCTCTCTTCAGTTTTGCTGTCCCCTCCAAAGAGCTCTTTACGTGCAGCAAAAAGGAGGTTCAGACTGCTGATCAAGGCAGGGGCTGGGAGAATTTGGGTGCTTCCCCTGAGCCCACCAACAGCTGAATTTAAAATGTGGTGAGTGATACAAAACTGAAGAGGAAGTGATGCCAAAGGAGCCCTGGGAGAGGGTGAAGGTTCTCTGGATTGGAACTTTCCCTTGGAAAACATAGATGACAAACAACAACACAAAAAGACCAACACTGCTGTGCCTTTACCCATGTCAGTCCCCTTTCCTGGACTGAAAAGTTCTCTTTTCCAAATATGAAAATCCTATTTGGAACCTGTTAGGTAGTTAGAATAGGAAAAAGGAGTCCAGAATGTCGGTGGCAAAGACAAAGAAGGGAAAAGCCCACAAAAATAGAACAAAGGAAGGTCCCAGGACTGGAGTGAGAACCTCAGGTAAAACAAACAGCCCTTCTGGTTAGCCCAATTTACATAGGGCAGGCCCAGGGGGAGGAGAAAAAAAACATAAAAAGAGAAGCCAAAATTGAGCAGGGGGCTTCTCTTCTCTTTTGGGTCGGCCCACCCTCATGACTCGAGGATATATTTTCCTTTGCTTTCTAAATAAAACTGAGCGATATGCAGTAGTCTTCAATTTTGAGACCATAGAGGTTAAACCTTTGCTACCAGGTACTTCAGCCCAACTAGCTGACCTCATAACCCTAGCTTGAGCTTTAGAGCTGGGAAAAGGAAAAAGAGTAGCCGTTTACCCTGACTCCAAGTTTGCCTTTCTGGTGCTACATGCACATGCTCCTATTTGGAAAGAAAGAGGCCACTTGACCACTCAAGGGTCCCCAATCAAATATGGTGATCAAATCCTTAGGCTCTTGGAGGCAGTCCATTTGCCCACGGAGGTTTCAGTCTCTTATTGTAAAGGACACCAAAAAGCAAGCACAGAAGTGGCACGAAGGGACCAAACAGCAGATCAGGCAGCTAAGAGAGCAACATTATAGAACAATGACCTAATAGGGGTGGCCACAGTAGTTCCACAGACTAATTTGCTAGAAACTCCTTCATATACTGAAGGTGAGACTCTTAAAGCTAAGAGTGAGGGCTTTCAAGACGATCATATGGGGTGGTTCCCCAAGGAGGGACTCCTTTTTCTGCCTGGGAACCTCCAATGGAAGTTGGTTAACTCCTTACATGTCACCACTCACTTAGGGGAGAAGGCCCTCCAAAGGTTACTAGAAAGGTCCTTCAGAGGAACAGGCCTCCAAATGATTATAAGGCAAGTGGTCTCCTCTTGTCCCACTTGCCAATTAAACAATCCCCAAGGAGCTCGAAGACCCCAGCTGGCCCAGCCCATCCAATGGTGTGGGATATATCCAGGAGAGGACTGGCAGATGGACTTCATCCAGATGCCAGTTCCTCAACGGTATAGATACCTATTAGCCATGATAGATACATTCACAGGATGGACTGAAGGCTTTCCCACCCAGACTGAGAAGGCTGATGAAATGGTAAAAAAAAAAAAAACAAAACTGCTCCATGAAATCATTCTGAGATTTGGTCTGCCCAGGCCCAAATCATTTACCTCTAAAGTCACCCAAGGGATCTTTAAAGCATTCAGTTCAGTCGCTCAGTCATGTCCGACTCTTTGCAACTCCATGGACTGCAGCATGTCAGGCCTCCCGGTCCATCACCAACTCCCGGAGTATACTCAAACTCATGTCCATTGAATCAGTGCTACCATCTAATCATCTCATCCTCTGTCATCCTGTTATCCTCCCACCTTCAATCTTTCCCAGCATCAGGGTCTTTTCAAATGAGTCAGTTCTTCGCATCAGTTCAGTTCAGTTGCTCAGTCGTGTCCGACTCTTTGCGACCCCATGAATTGCAGCACGCCAGGCCTCTCTGTCCATCACCAACTCCCGGAGTCTACCCAAACCCATGTCCATTGAGTCGGTGATGCCATCCAACCATCTCATCCTCTGTCGTCCCCTTCTCCTCCCGCCACCAATCCTACCCAGCATTAGGGTCTTTTCCAATGAGTCAACCCTTCACATGAGGTGCCCAAAGTATTGGAGTTTCAGCTTCAACATCAGACCTTCCAATGAACACCCAGGATTGATCTCTTTTAGGATGGATTGACTGGATCTCCTTGCAGTCCAAGGGACTCTCAAGAGTCTTCTCCAACACCACAGTTCAAAAGCATCAATTCTTCAGCACTCAGCTTTCTTTATAGTCCAACTCTCACATCCATACATGACCACTGGAAAAACCATAGCCTTGACTAGACAGACTTTTGTTGGCAAAGTAATGTCTCTTCTTTTTAATATGCTGTCTAGGTTGGCCATAACCTTCCTTCCAAGGAGTAAGCGTCTTTTAATTTCATGGCTGCAGTCACCATCAGCAGTGATTCTGGAGCCCAAAAAAATAAAGTCTGACACTGTTTCCACTGTTTCCCCATCTATTTCCCATGAAGTTATGGGACCAGATGCCATGATCTTAGTTTTCTGAACGTTGAGCTTTAAGCCAACTTTTTCACTCTCCTCTTTCACCTTCATCAAGAGGCTCTTTAGTTCTTCTTCACTTTCTGCCATAAGGGTGGTGTCATCCGCATATCTGAGGTTATTGATATTTCTCCTGGCAATCTTGATTCCAGCTTGTGTTTCTTCCAGCCCAGCGTTTCTCATGATGTACTCTGCATATAAGTTAAATAAGCAGGGTGACAATATACAGCCTTGACGTACTCCTTTTCCTATTTGGAACCAGTCTGTTGTTCCATGTCCAGTTCTAACTGTTGCTTCCTGACCTGCATACATGTTTCTCAAGAGACAGGTCAGATGGTCTGGTATGCCCATCTTTTTCAGAATTTTCCACAGTTTATTGTGATCCACACAGTCAAAGGCTTTGGCATAGTCAATAAAGCATCATGTGGCCAAAATATTGGAATTTCAGCTTCAGCATCAGTTCTTCTAATGAATATTCAGGACTGATTTCCTTTAGGATGGACTGGTTGGATCCCCTTGCTATCCAAGGGACTCTCAAGAGTCTTCTCCAGCACCACTGGGCATTACTTATTATCTCCATTGTGCCTGGAGGCCTCAGTCTTCAGGAAAAGTAGAAAGAGCCAACCAATTCTTAAAATCAGTGATAAAAAAGATAACCCAGGAGACCTTCCTGGGATGGAAGGAGGCTTTACCAATAGCTCTCCTCTGCATTCATATTACCTCTAAGGAATAGGTTGGTCTTAGTCCTTATGAGATGCTATACGGGAGACCTTTTGTTTATGTCAATGACCTCTTTTTAGATCCAGAGGCTCAGACCCTCCAGTCTTATACCATGGCCCCTGGGCAATTCCAACAGCATACACGCTTGTGGGGTGTCAACCAGGACCCAAAATATTCTAAAGAGCCACCATTATATGCTCCAGGGACACACGTCCTAATTAAGGTCTGGAAAGATGGGTCCCCAAAGGCTCAACTCCAACCCACATGGAAAGGCCCCTACCCTGTAATACTTTCTACCCCCACAGCAGTTAAGGTTCCAGGACACAACTGCTGGATTCACTACTCATGAGTCAAGTCATGGAAGAAAACAGAAGAGGATACTCAATCCACCTGTGAGCCCCTGAGAGATCTCAGATACCTATTCAGGACTACAAATGAGTACCATTCTAATGAATGCCCCCAAAATTAAGTTTCTGGGGATAAGATTTCTCAGGATAGCTCTAAAGAGCCAACACAGCTTGGCAGGGGTTGTACTCCAAAACAGACAGGAGATAGATCTCCTGATCCCTTAACAAGGAGGCACATGAGCCATCTTGAATGAGACGTGTTGTTTCTGGATAAACACCTCCAGCTAAGTTAAAGAAAATCTCCCAGTCCTCAAGACAAAACATTCAGACCCTACAGGATCTCAAAGAATGAGCTGGAGAGTTCTCAGGGTGGCTACAATCTCTCTTTGGGGGATCCTCCTGGTTATGGGAAATTTGGAGTTGGCTAATGCCCATACTAGTCCCTGTCATCACCATACTGATGCTGCTTATGATTGCTCCATGTATTATCAATTGTCTAACCTGTTTTGTCTCTGCCCAGGTCAACAAGCTACAACATACAGTGCCAGTTCAACAAGGATATATAAAACTACAGCTGACCACAGAAGATATCACTCACCCTTAGATGGACACCACTATAAGAACTCTGAGACTTGAACTAGCAAGAGGGGGAGGCCCAATGCTTCTCACTATCCCAGTGAAAGGTTGTTGCTGAACCATAAAAGAGGCCAGGATTCTTGGCCTCCGGAGGAGAGGAACTCAATCTGGGCCCACTGATGAGGCTCGATTGCTCAGAGCTTTTGTGTAATAAAGTTTTATTAAAGTATAAAATAGATAGAGAAAGCTTCTGACATAGACATCAGAAGGGGGTAGAAAGAGTGCCCCGCTGTTAGTCTTTAGCCAGTTGTTACACAGCTACTAGCAGTCTGCTAATTAGAGAAATGAAATGTCTCAAAACTCAGAGACCGGCACCAGGCCCCTCACTCACAACATGCATTTTGATATAACATTGGCACAAGGTGAGTTGTCCCAGGCCATAAAATAATTGACATGAATCTTGAAGAAAGGCAGGTTTCCAAGCAAATACAGTCTCATTAATATAACTTGAGAACATTTGCATGAATAAAACATACTGGTTTGTCGAGTAGATTCTGAGTCTTAGGCAAACCAACTTGAAAACAGAGTCTAGGGTAAATACATAGTTCATTAACATAGCTTAAGACAAATATTTTCATAAGAAAAACACACTGGTTAGCTTAAGGTTTGAGAAAAGTTCAGTTCAGTTGGAGCCAGGTGTCATCATGGCAACACAGAATATTAAGAGAAACCTTTTTTTAAATTTGTATAGAGAGGGGAAAAAAATCTTAGCACTTGTAGTTTGTTTCCTCCTGCCGCTTAAAAGAGAGAGAGAAAAAATGTCTGACACTTGAAGCCTATTTCCTTCCTGTGGAGACCCCGGGCCTTCCTGCCTGTTACCCTCTCACCAGTTCAGCAGGAAGTAGCCAGAGAGACCTTGATGCCCCTATTCCCAAAGAATTGGGCCTCCCATCTCTTGAGGAGGGAATGTTAGGTAGTTAGAATAGGAAAAAGGAGTCCAGAATCATGGTGACTAAGAGACAAAGAAGGGAAAAGCCCACAAAAATAGAACAAAGGAAGGTCCCAGGACTGGAGTGAGAACCTCAGGTAAAACAAACAGCCCTCCTGGCTAGCCCAACTTACATAGCGCAGGCCCAGGGGGAGGAGAAAAAAACATAGAAAGAGGAGCCAAAATTGAGCAGGGGGCTTCTCTTCTCTTTTTTGGCCCAGCACCGTGCCTCGAGGATGTATTTTCCTTTGCTTTCTAAATAAAACCGAGTTGTAACACTGGTCCATCCAAGGAAATTACATGGGGCTGTAACACTGGTCCATCCCTCACTTCAAATTTTTGTTGCAACAATACAGAACAGAGGAAATTACAAATTCCCCTGACAAACCCATGTTCCTTCTCTATAAGACCTTCCCAAACCCATCCACCCCACAAAAACTGTCCCATTCTCCAAACTCAGCCACTGTCTCATTTCACTCTAATAATGCTACTGCTGTCTTCTGGCATCTCACATCCTTGTTTTGTGACATCATGGAATTATTCCCCTATTATTCAGCTTTTCACACACTATACCTCAAATTCTAAATTTGATTTTTAACCTTCCTTCTTGAAAGTGAAATCCATAATCATATTAGCTTTTTTTCTCGAAGGCAACTGTTGGATATATGCTAATTGATAAAGGAAAGAAGGAGCAGGGGTTAAGTAACACAGTCCAAAAATGTTCCCTGGTAGCACGAAGGTGGACCTGTCGCAAAGGAAAGGGCACGAAAGTTCCATGCAAAGTAAGTAGGAAGAGCACCCGGCGGACACCAGAACACATCTATTCAATGGAAGAAAGGGAAGGAAGAAAAAATTGAGAGGAAATGAGAAAGGGAAGAAAGAAAGGAAGGGAAAGAAAAAGTAAAGGATGGAGGGAGCAAGGTAGGGAAGGAGGAAAAAATAAGAAAGGCTGGAAAGAGGGACAAAGGGGTAGGAGGAAGGAGGAAGGGTGGAAAAAGGAGAAAGGGATGGAGAATGTCTTATCTTTGACTTTCTGGGTCTTTCATGTTTATATTTGTTCCCTTTCTATTTACGAAATATCTCTTGGGGCCTTATGATACTGAGCAGGACCCAGTGGGATTCCTGGGCAAAAAAGCCTTTCTGGGGCCTCCATTTTTTCGTTACAGAAAATAGGCTTCATTCAACCTCTAACAACAGACTGGTTCTAAATAGGAAAAGGAGTACGTCAAGGCTGTATATTGTCACCCTGTTTATTTAACTTATATGCAGAGTGCATCATGAGAAATGCTGGGCTGGAAGAAGCACAAGCTGAATCAAGATTGCTGGGAGAAATATCAATAACCTCAGATATGCAGATGACACCACCCTTATGGCAGAAAGTGAAGAGGAACTAAAAAGCCTCTTCATAAAAGTGAGAGAGGAGAGTGAAAAAGTTGGCTTAAAGCTCAACATTCAGAACACTAAGATCATGGCATCTGGTCCCATCATTTCCTGGGAAATGGATGGAGAAACAGTGGAAACAGTGTCAGACTTTATATTTTTTGGGGCTCCAAAATCACTGCAGATGGTGATTGCAGCCATGAAATTAAAAGAGGCTTACTCCTTGAAAGAAAAGTTATGACCAACCTAGATAGCATATTAAAAAGCAGAGACATTACTTTGCCAACAAAGGTCCATCTAGTCAAGGCTATGGTTTTTCCAGGAGCCATGTATGGATGTGAGAGTTGGACTATAAAGAAAGCTGAGCGCCAAAGAATTGATGCTTTTGAACTGTGGTGTTGGAGAAGACTCTTGAGAATCCCCTGGACTGCAAAGAGATCCAACCAGTCCATCCTAAAGGAGATCAGTCCTGGGTGTTCATTGGAAGGACTGATGTTGAAGCTGAAACTCCAACACTTTGGCCACCTCAAGTGAAGAGTTGACTCATTGAAACAGACCCTAATGTTGGGAAGGATTGGGGGCAGGAGGGGAAGGGGACGACAGAGGATGAGATGGCTGGATGGCATCACCGACTCGATGGACATGAGTTTGGGTAAACTCCGGGAGTTGGTGATGAACAGGGAGGCCTGGGAGGCCTGGCGTGCTGCGATTCATGGGATCACAAAGAGTCGGACATGACTGAGCAACTGAACTGAACTGAACCTCCAAGACCCTCCCTGAGTTCCAAGGAACAGGTTCAAACAGTTGCTAATTGGGGAAGGGAGGGGGATGCAGGGACAGAGCTAAGGTAAGAACAGAAGAAACAACAGTGTAGCCTTGGGGAAGTGTTGTGGTTCCCCCTCAAAGGATATAGAAGACAGTATCTTTGAGCTGTCTTGCCCCACCAGGTGGGAGAAATTAACATCACAGAGAGCTCAGACCAGTTGGAACCGCAAGTTGATAATGCTGACTCCCACTTCAGTTCAGTTGCTCAGTCAGGTCCGATTCTTTGCAACCCTATGGACTGCAGCATGCCAGGCTTCCCTGTCCATCACCGACTCCCGGAGCTTACTCAAACTCATCTCCTACTTACCAACCAATATCAGTTGATTACACCCTCTTTCAACCATTACAACTCTTCACCACCCACTCCAGGACACAGTTTTGAGGGCATTAGCATGTTGTGACCTCCTCTCCCTGGCAAAGCAATAAAGATATCTTTTCTACTTCATCCAAAACACCATCTCCAAAATTTAATTTGGTGTCAGGGTACAGAGGCCAGATTTAGCTTCACTTACAGGGCACCCAGCACCTAGTTCCAGTTGGCCTGATGTACCTGCATAAAGATGTGCATGAACCACTTCCAAAGATAATTTGATTCATTGGTCAGTACCCACCATCTCATTCAAGTGCCCCTGGCCCAGAGTCACTGGCCCCTGCAAAGCTATGCCTCATGGCCTGGACTTGGACCTCTGGAGGACATCTGGGCATAATTGACCCTTCAGCAGGAGTGCAGCTGGAGGGGATATCCTCTTATTGGCATCACATGGCACATTCCACCCACTGGCTTCCAGGGCCACCCATTAGGGAATCAGGGCACCTGAGCTCTGAGGAGTGAGGGCTGGAGTGCCTGAGGTCACTCACTGGTGTGAATGCAATGCCTCCCTCACAGCCAATCCCCTGACTCCCAAAGCCCTCCTGCACCTCCTCCTCCATACACTACCAAGGACATGGTGGGTGGGAGCCAGGAAGGGTATTAGAGCCTTAAAGCCTACCAGCATCCTTCAAGGGGAGGGAGGAATGGCATCTTTCTAACAGTACTTCTTAGGGATCAGCTTGAACCAAGCAGAACCCTGTGGCCCACCCCCCAGGACACCAAAGCTTGTGTCCCTGTTTCCTGTTTGTAGGAAATAAGACTTCATTCAGCCTAAATGACCTTCCTGGAGTTCCAAAGGCCAGGTTTAAACATTGCTGATCAGGGAAGGGGGAGGTTCACAAACAAGGTAGGGGCGGTCAAGAAACAATGACACAATCTTGGGGCAGGGTCTTTGTTCCTCCTCAGGGAATATACAAATCAGTATCTTTGAGCTCTTCAAGGGACCAATGAGCCTATGGATGAGTTTTGAGCCCATGGATCAGTTTTAAGCTGGAGAGCCCAGTCAGTTCAGTTCAGTAGCTCTGTCATGTCCGACTCTGCGACCTCATGAACTGCAGCATGCCAGGCCTCCCTGTCCATCACCAACTCCCAGAACTTACTCAAACTCATGTCCATTGAACCCGTGATGCCATCCAACCATCTCATCCTCTGTCGTCCCCTTCTCCTCCTGTTATCCTCCCACCTTCAATCTTTCCCAGCATCAGGGTCTTTTCCAATGAGTCGGTTCTTTGCATCAGGTGGCCAAAGTACTGGAGTTTGAGCTTCAGCATCAGTCCTTGCGATGAATATTCAGGATTGATTTCCTTTAGGATGGACTAGCTAGATCTCCTTGCAGTTCAAGGGACTCTCAAGAGTCTTTTCCAACACCACAGTTCAAAATCATCAATTCTTTGGCACTCAGCTTTCTTTATAGTCCAACTCTCACATCCATACATAACTACTGGAAAAAAACATAGCTTTGACTAAACCGACGTTTGTTGGCAAAGTAATGTCTCTACTTTTTAATATGCTGTCTAGATTGGTCATAACTTTTCTTCCAAGGAGTAAGCCTCTTTTAATTTCATGGCTGCAGTCACCATCTGCAGTGATTTTGGAGACCAAAAATATTAAGTCTGTCACTGTTTCCATTTCATCCCCATCTATTTGCCATGAAGTGATGGGACCAGATGCCATGATCTTAGTTTTCTGAATGTTGAGTTTTAAGACCACTTTTTCACTCTCCTCTTTCACTTTCATCTAGAGGCTCTTTAGTTTTTCTTCGCTTTCTGCCATAAGGAGAAAAGTTCTTGGAGAGCCCAAGACGCAATTAAATACTACTGGAACCTACTCTAAGGATGGATGGGGGGATGGTTAGGAGGCTGAGTCCCACTTCAGCGCGCCCTGCCGGGGGACACCACGTTATCCCCGCCCCACTCCCACTTCTCCCTTCGGAGGTGGGGCACTGCGACTCCAGCAGGGATTCTGTGCCTCCTGCTCCGCATTCCCCACAGGAGGCACAGGTTGGCTCTCTCCCCAGTCCAGCCAGCCCCCGCGAGCCAGGTGGAGGGCAGGAGCTAGAGGACTGACCAAAGTTCCACTGGTCTAAGACGCTGCCCCCAGCTCTTCCTAAACAGCGTGAGAGTGGCTCCAACGGAACGCGAACCTGTGGTGTCGGATTCAAAAGTTGAATTCCCGCTGGAGCCCGAGGACGCTCCTACTTACTTGGCCTGGGCCCGGAGAGCTGACTGGGCTTGGCCAGCGGGGTCCAGCCCGAGTGCAACTACGGTGCAGCCGTGGGCGAAGTCGAGTCGCACTGCCCTCCCCTTGGGCTCCGGGGCAACTCAGCGGAGGCAGAAAGAAGAGACGCTGAGCCTCGAGTTCAGGCTTCTTGGGGACCCGGATTCCACTCCTGGCGGTCCGCCCTCAGTCATAGGGGAGGGAGCGAGACGAGAGCTGACAGCTGCGCAACGCGGCTTAGCCGAGACCTTCCACCCAATAAAACCTGTGGGCCACACCAGCCACGTGTTGTGAGCTCCGATGCTTAGACGTGGGGGCTCGGAGGAGGGCTGGACGGGGAGCGAAGTGAGCCGCCCGGTCCAGGCCGGCCCCGCTGAGGGTCGCGGAGTGGGCAGGCCGGCCCTGGGAAAGGCCTGCTGGGGTCGCAGCTCCGGGTCCCCGCCCGGCTGGCTCTCTACTTGGGCTCCTGGGGCCATGCCACCCTGGTGACCTCCTCTCCACTTCGGGGTAAAGCAGGGATAACTGGAAGAGGGTAGGAGTGGTGCTTCTTTTCTCATACGTTCCAGGAAACTTTTTGGATAAATGCTCAACTGCCACCCAAAACGGTGAGGATATCGCTCACTTCTGCATCCTTGATACCTGCAAGAGCTCCTGGCATATGATAGGAGTCTGGTAATTATTGCTTACTAAATGAGTGCATGAATAAATGAATGGACGATGAGGCTTTTTTTTTTCCATCCCACGATGTCTTCCGCAATACATCCACTTCACAAACAAGCAGAAAATAAATGTTTGGGAAGCACCTGCGTTTAAACATCGGTATAAACAGGCTATCTTATGTAAGGTGTAACCACTGCCATATGTTATGAAGCACTTAAGAAAGGAAATGTGGCCTTCCTGTTCCAGACTTTTTAAAAATCGAATTCTGACAAATGAGCGCTGGGGGTGTATACTGTGCACTGCATCTGATTGTTTCTGTAACAGTAGATAAATTAGACAGCTACAATAATCCAAGAGCATTATCCCACATCCGGGAACGGAGCCAGCTGCCAAGTGGAGGAACGCACAAAACTGAAGGAGGCCTGTTGGAGTTTTTAAAAGTCTCTGCTTCCAGTGTAAGAGTCATTTTATTTATTTACATTTTATCTTTAAAAATTTATTAATTTCATTTTAATCATTTATTTGTGAAATCATTCTCTTTGGTCAAATATATATTGGTATTAAAAACATGTAATAGTTATCTACCAAAAACATCATTTCTGACTGTTGTATTCCCTCAATACTATATACATTGACACAGGTTCAAGGATGTTATATTCCGCAAACGTTTTATATTCAGAAGTAAATTTTAAAGGGCCGTGTTTTCCATAGTTTTAGCCTGGTGAGCAGGTTATTAAAAATGCCCATCAAAAGGGCACAAGTCAGAATAAATACCAACCATTAGAATAGTGCCAACTGTAGGAACAAGGCATCAACAATCAGAATGATTGCCATACTGTTTATTTTAAAAGAGCTAGCCCAGCAAAGCAGACCCTCTTGTCCTGCCAATGCCCAAGGATTTGCTTCTGACTCCTTTGCCCAAATCCTCTTTTTATGAATGATTGTATATAACTATCCACAACTCTTGGCTTTCCAAGCTTCTCTGCATTCAAGCTGGCATTGTGAGTTGGGCTAGGTTCCTCAGACTTTGTGACTATAATCAACAGTAAGAAATATAAATTACTGTGTGGCTCAGGGCGCACACACACGCGTGCGCACACACACACACACAGACACCCACTGATATATTTTCTTCTATTATATTTATTTTCTTAAAAAACATGCTGACCCCTGGAAATTCCCTGGTGGTCCCTGGTGGTTAGGACTCTGCACTTTCACTGCCGAGGGCACAGGTTCAATCCCTGGGCAGGGAACTAAGATCTTGCAAGCCATGCAGCACAGTCAAAACAAACAAACAAAAAGGAAAGAAAGAAAAAAAAAACATGCTTACCCCTAATGGATTTCACACCCAGGGCAGGAGGAGAAGGGGGAGAAAGAGGATAAGATGGTTGGATGGCATCACCAACTCAATGGACATGAGTTTGAGCAAACTCTGAGAGATGGTAAAGGACAAGGAAGCCTGGCGTGCTGCAATCCATGGGGTTGCAAAGAGTCAGACATGACTTAGTGACTGAGCAACTGGGTTGCAACCTACAGAGCTGGGATACTGGCAGAAAGTTTTAAAGAAAGTAGCTGCTCTGGGCCCTCACCTGCTGCCTGGCCTGGCTGCCCAGGCATTATAGTGGGAGCCACCCCTTGGGTTCTACCTGCTCTGAGAAGCTCTGTGGTCAACAAGACATGAAGACCTCTGCCTTTGGTCAGCTTGCACCTTCCAGACACTACCTCCCTGACTGATCATCGCAGGCCACACACAGACCAGATGCTGTGTGTAGAACAGACATTTATGAAAGGCATTAGCAGAATAAGGAGGACCTGAGAGAGATGGGGAGAGAAAGATGGAGACACAGACAGACTGAAGAAGATGAAAGATGTAGGATGACCAAGTTGCCCAAATTTTCCTGCTTTTAGCCTCAATATCCACATCCTGGGGAACCCCACAGGCTCAGGAAAAGCAGAAATGTTGGTCAGCCTACAAAAGAGGGACAAGGAGAGAGAACAGAAAGCACAGACACTGAGAGATGATGTATTCATTTCCTGGGGCTGCTGTAACCAAGCACCCCAGACTTAAACAACAGACATGCATTGTCTTATGGTTTTGCAGGCCAGGGTCCAAGATTAAGGTATTGGCTGGGTTGGTTCATTCTGGGAAGGATCTGTTCCAGGCTTCTCTCCTTGGCATGTAACAGATGCCTGTCTCTTTCCTGTGTCCTCATGTCATCTTCCCTCTGTGCCTGTCTGTCTCTGTGTCCAAATTTTCCCTTTTTGTAAGGACACGAGTCACATTGTATTAGGGTCCATCCTAATGACCTCGCTTTAACTTGACTTTCTCTGTAAAGACCCCATCTTCAAATAAAGTCACATCCTGAGGTCCTGAGGGTTAAAACAGATGAGTTTGAGGGGAACACAGTTCAGCTTGCAACAGATGGGAAGTCAGAGAGAGACACCCAGGGGCCAGGGACAGTGTCCTGAGGTGTCCCAGGTCTGACATTTTGGTCCTCCTGACCACTGCCTGACCTGCTCCTGGCTGACGAGGAACTCTAACCTAGCCTTCCCTGGGCAACTTCTCCTGCTATAAATCGAGACTTTTGCCCCCATTGTAACCCTTCTCACTTGCCTGGGCTTTTATACCTGTTAGCTCATCAGCCTGTACATACTAGATGGCACAGTTGGTAAAGAATCCACCTGCCAATGCAGGAGATGCAAGACATTTGGTTTTGATTCCTGAGTTGGGAAGATACCATGGAGTAGGAAATGGCAACCCACTCCAGTAATCTTGCCTGGAAAATTCCACAGATACAAAGGAATCTGATGGGCTACAGACCATGGGGTCGCAGAGGTGTTCGCCACTGAGCACGCCTGTATATATAAGGCTAATGACTGGCACATCCAGACCATGTTCCTCTCTTCACCTTCCCACCCTTCACTACCTCCAGGTAACATAAAAGATGCTCCATGCCAGCTCAACAAGAACCCTAAATCCAAGATGGGCCTTCAAACAAGACTCAGCACACATTCGTGAAAAAAATTGCAATTGAATAAAGACATCCAGGAAATAGAGAATCCACCCAGATAATGAAGTGAACCTGTTCTAGTGGAAGGGAAATTTTGAGCTTAATTTTTTTTTTCATTAGAAAATGCAGTGGGTTTCTTTCATGGGTGAAAGATCTAAAATTATTTGTAGGAAAAAAGAATTGGACTGGATAATGAAGATTGAGGAGAAATTTTGTAGTTAAATTTAATGTGATAGAAGCAAATGTTGGTCCCTTTGGTCTTTCTAAAACTATATTATTATCCATGATTGGCTGTTGTTCAAAATTATTTTACTGCCCCTAATCCCAGTTTGGATTAGTTTCTGGATCTATTATGTTGGGTGTGGCCTTGTGACTTGATTTTGCCTTAGGGTGGTTGCGGGATGGTTCCTTGCCCCTTGACTTTGTGCTCAGCCTTGTAGCTTGCTTTGGCCAATAGATGTTAGCAGTTGTGACTCAAGTAGGACTGGAAATTAGCCTCTATAGCTGGATTTATCCTCTTGTACTTGTGCCATCTCCATGAGTAGAGCTTCTTTTGAACTTCCCTTTCAGCCTGGGCCCACAATGAGCACAGGTGGAGGAATCTAAACCTTGGTGAGGAGCCAATCCAGTTGAACCCACAGCTCAAAGTAGAGCTGCCACCTTGAGCCCAACCTAGTTGACCTGAAATTATGTTTGTATGCCACTGAGATTTTGTAGTTGTTCGTTACTTCATGATAGCTGACCCATACATTATTATATCAGGTAAACTTGGAAGGACAGCACAGCTAAGCACAATCTGAGATGGGGAATAGTCTTGAGTAAATTCTTCATCCAAAGCATGTTGTAATCTGGTGGGTATTTTACTTAATATGTCATCTGCATCCATTTTGGAATTCCTGGATCAAAACCTCTTTTAGAACATGTCTTGAGGAACTGAACTCTGTGTCCAGTGTCTAACACATAGCACATACAGATGATTTAAAATTTTGTTAAATGACTATGGACATTTTGAATGGATCCAGGAAGGTCCCAGAAGGCAGGAACAGGAGTTAGGGAAGTGAATACAAAACATACAGGCTGAACTGCGTTGATATTTCTCCCCTGTCCCACACAAAGGGATAGTTGATGCATCGTGGGCTAGTGAAACTACTGGGTTAACAGAGGACCAACCTGGGGGCTGTGGGCTTTTTGGGAAATGTTATCTCTCTGTCCTTGTCTTTCTCTTACTCTCCATGTAGTAGGAAAAATGCTATTTTGGGATGATAAGCTTCAAGATCTTGGATTGGACTGTGCGATGGAGCTTTAGGGACAGGTGGCAACTGTGCCCTCTTCCTCCATTCTCTCTGGCTGGCAGACATGTTCTGCACTGTCCTTCCTTGAAATGGAATAGAGAAGAAGGGAAACATCAGTAAGGAGGGGCTGGGAAAAGGCAGTGGGAAGTCCAGCTTTACCCTGGAGAAAGGCAGGGCAGGGAGCTAGGGCCAGGCCACCTGTCTGGAGTCAGGCAGGAAAAGGGTAGATCACTTAGCTGAAATCCCTTATCTTTTTCTCCTGTGATCAGAGTAAGTTATTTAACAGCCCAGCCTCTTTATGGCTTCAACAGGGAGAAAAGGCAAACAAAGAGCATGTGATCTCCCAGGATCTGGGAGCCACCTTCCACAGCAGGTGTGTCCTCTTCAGCAGACCTGCCTACCACTTAGAGGGTTTCCTGGAAGACCAGACCTGTATCTGCTGCCTGATACTGAAGTCCTGGAGTCCCTTCCTCATGTCTCCCTTCCAGGTGTCTTTGAAAGACTTTGACGTTTTCAAAGGATTATTATTTAGTCCTTTGCGTCCTCACCACCTTGTAATGAGCCTAAACCAGTCTTGGCTCCATTTTACAGATGATGAAACTGAGGCTAGAATGATTGTTATCGAGCTTTATACTCTGCGCTATGAGATATCATTTCATTTCTTTTATTCTTTTTAAAAATAAAATTATAACTATGAATTCTTCTTTAATAGAGAGAAGGAAACAAATGGTCTATATTCCTATTACTCACGTAACTGATGTTAACATTCCTTCTGGGCCAACAATTCTATTTATAGATGTTACTGCTTTCAACTTCTATTTCTGTTTTATCCCATGAAGGTTAAAAAAAAACTTGATATTTAAAAAAAAATATATATATATTTAAAAATATCAAAGTTTTACACATATACAAATGCAAACAATTTTAGGTTTATGAAAAATTACAAGTGAGGATAAACTGCATTTTTTTCTGAACCATTTGAATAAGCTGCCAACAAGAAGCCCCTCTTTTCCAAATACTAATTTTACTGTCTATTGTTTACAGAAAAGGACCTTCTCCTACTCTCCCAAAAGACAATCATCATGATTCAGGCAGTTAGCACTGAGACATAACTACCCTCTCAACCCCAGGTTCCATTCAAGTTTCATCACTTGTTCCAAGATGCTTGTGCCTCAGATACTGTGGAATGCAGTCTGCCCATTGGCAGGATCTCCCAGATTGGGGTTCTGGCCTCCTGTAGCAGCAAGTAGGGAAGTACAGCTCCAGATTTCTTGTTCACGGGCTCTGTTTTCTCAGGGAGCTTTAGATATTCTTGCTCTGCTCTTTGCAGGGCTCAGCTGCCACCAGGGGTTGCTGTTTCCTTCCTTGGCTGAGCAAAAGATCTGACAGCCAGCTCCTGCTGTGTCGGTTTAACTAGGAATGTCTACTTATCCCCTCTCAGGGGTCCTTGGATGCTGGAGACAGAGCTTGGACTTTGGGTTCAAGCCCCAACCCCACTATCTACAATTTGGATGAAGGGAACAAGACACTCCAGTTCTCCCAACCTCAGCTTTCTCACCTGTGATATGGGATGATCATACTTTATGAGGTGGGTGTAAGAGAAAGTACTTTTGCCTGGCACAGGATATAGTCACTATTTTCACTGCCCCATTGGCTGCTCTCTGTTCCACATGGGCTTGAGCTCAGGCCTAGGAGCTCTGGGAAGTTGTTCAAAAGACTCACCAGTAAGACCTCAATCCTTGGCCCCACATAGCTGCCCCATGAGGAGGAGATGTCAGTGTCTGAGTTCTTGCCCACACAGAGAACAGTTGCCTATAGGTGAGTGGTTTCTGAACAGGAAAGACTCTTCACTTTAGACACCTGGAAGCCATCATTATGATTGTTGTTGTTGTTCAGTTGCCAAGTTGTGTCCAGCTCTTCATGACCCCATGGACTGCAGCACGCCAGGCTTAACCTGTCCCTCACCACCTCCTAGAGTTTGCCCAGTTCATGTCCTTTGCACCAGTGATGCCATTCAACCATCTCATTCTCTGTCGCCCTCTTCTCCTTCTGCCTTCAATCTGTCCCAGCATCAGGGTCTTTTCCAATGAGTCATTATAATTAAGTTCTGTTAAATGCATTCTTTCTTTCCTTTGTCACCTGCTGTCACTGTGTGTGGACCCATAATGGGCTCTGTAGGGCAGAGGCAGGAGCCGTGCCCTGGACACGGAGAGTATGTTGTATGAACACACACAGAGGCTGTGCCACCTGCTTCTGCAGCAGGAACACATCATGACACAGGGGACGCTGGAGCTGGGCTGAGAAGGAGGGGCAGCAGTTTCCTAGGGAGTCAAGGCAGGGAGGAGAGTGATCCTGAAAGGAGACATGGCAGGTGCAAACCTGGGCGAGCAGCCAGCAGAGGATTGGGTGTTTGACGGGCAGGATCTGATCATTCAGTTTCTTAGCTGAGTGGCTTTGGGGGAAGTTGCTCAATCTTTGAGTCTCACATGGTTTCATCAGTAAAACAGAAATAAAAATACTCACCCTCAGAGCTGTTTTGATGATCCAATAGGGTGTTGTCTGCAAAGCCCACTTGCACCATAAATGACAGCTGTCATTCTAGAAGGGGCCACTGCCCACCACTCTGGAACCATTTCCATAGTCAGCACTATGGATGGTACCTCTGGGGTTACTTTGTGTGGGGGGGGAGTGGCTGGGAGATCTGGGCCATGTCCTGTGGGTCATGGGGAGCCATGGAAGTTTGTTTTTCCCCCAGCTTTATTGAGATAGAATTGACATATAACATTACGTACACTTAAGGTTTACGATGAGTTGATCTGATACACTTATATATGGCAAAGCATTAGATAATATCTCCACCCTTTCACATAATTACCATTTCTTTTTTTACGGTAAGAGAATTTAAGATCTATTCTCCTAGCAACTTTTGAGTATATAATACAGTATTATAAGCTATACTCACTCTTCTGTACATTAGATCTCCAGAACTTGTTAATCTTGTAACTGGAAGTTTGGACCCTTTGACAAATATTTCCTTCCCATTTCCCCAAACCCCTGGCCCCTGGTAACCACTGCTTTACTTGATTTCTGTGAGTGGGAGCCATGGAAGGTGTTATAGAAGAGTTGTGAATGTCTGACACTTAGGAAGTGTCCCAGAAGCACAGCCTACTCTCAGGAAGTCCTCCAGGTACATATGTGATTTTACCATGTGGCCTCCTGGAGGAAATGATAAGGCAGTATATTCAGAACTGGAGCAGCCTTTGTAATACACACTGTGCCATTTCAGGCCAGTCCTATGTCACCTGGACTCCAATGGAGAAGAGCTTTCTTACTTGACTTTTCTTGCAGCAACCTTGAAGGCCTGTCCAGAACCTATGAGGGCCCCCCTGACTCTTCCCACATGCCCCTCTGAACTCCCTGATGTTTTCCAGCCACATTGCCCTCCTGTAATCTCCAGTGACCGGATACCTCCAGCCTCAGGGCCTTTGCCTTTACTGTGCCCTCTCCCTGGACCATCTAGCTATAGCTGACCCATTTCCCCACAGCATCTCATTCTCTGCAATAACTGATTTACTTGTCCCTGGTCTGCCTTTCCCACTGGGCTGGGAACTCCAGTATGACACAAGGACAGGACACCTCTTTTGTTCAGCTCTGTGTCTATCGGGAGAGTCAGGCTCACAGGAGGCCTGCAATTCATATCTGTGAACGAGTTTATGAAAGGCAGGTCTTCTTATGCCCATTTCATGGATGAGGGCACTGAAGCTCAGAGAGACCAACAGTTTCAGCCCGCTGGCCTGGGCACGGGTGGGCGTGGAGAAGGCAGGTTTGTCTGGCTGCAGCTGTGGGCAGATGGGAAGGCTCGCGGGCGGGCGCGGCTCGGGGGCAGGCGCCAGAGTCCCCTGCGGCGGCTGGAGCGTCCTTGGTGGCGGCGCGGGGCGGCAGACTGGGCGGGGGCTGGCGGCGGCTGCGGCGCGGGAGGGAGCCAGGCGTGCGGGTGAACTGGCAGGGCGGCTCCACTCCGCAAGCAGAGAGAGCGCCGTGTCGCTGGAGCAGGTGAGGCCGGCACGGCGCCTTGGATGCGCTCCGTGGGTTCCGAAGGGGGGAAGGGACCTGGGTCGGAGGGGCCCGCGGGAAGCCGCGCGCTGCCTCCGCCAGGCGCCCGGTGGGCTTTACAGAGGCCGAGGCTCAGAGCGCCATAGTCGGGGCTGGTGCGGGGAACCCTGCCACTGGAGAGGATTTGGGCTCGCATAGCCTCGGTGTTCTCATTTGTGCGCTGCAGGCAAAGGAGGTAAGGGGTGCGTGGCAAGTGTGGGCGCCGCCGGCTTTAGGAGACAGGAGCTGTTTGCTGAAATTTCAGGAAACAAAGCAGACATCCTCGTCTCCATTCTTACCTCATGAGAAGATTGTATTATTTGTCTTTTCCATTAGTTTTCCTTTGACGGCTGGGAAGGCAGGTTGCAGTGGAGGGCTCCCCTGGGGGTTGCAGGTGGTCCCACCTTGTCATGAGAGATGCTTGGGAACTAAACCTGGAGACACTATTTCACTGATTTTGCATTATAGTCCACCCTACCCCTCCCAGAATCACCACCCTCTGGGATGCACCTGGAAGACCTGAGATCTCCTGGTCCTCACTGGGCATCTCTGAGGAATGTAGTGGGAAGTGGGAGACAGTCTTGGTGTGAGGTCCTTTGTGGGAATTCCAAACCACCCAGAAAGTCTTGAAGTGGTCAGTGTGGCCGCAACTCAGCAGCCCCTGGTGAGTGGATGTGATTACTTCAAGATGTTCCAGGTGAAAAACTCATTGCTGGAGGTTGCAGGGGATGGACACTCACTTGGTGATAGCCCTTCAAGCCCACATCTCTGCCCTGGAAGCTTGTGCTCTTGTGTTCTGCCCTCAGGAGGGGTCTCTGGGGTTCCAAACTGCATTGGGAAGGAGACAGCTCTATCTAAGAGTGTCATTCCATTAGGGACTCCAAGCCTGGGTCTGTTTGGGAAGGATGAGGGGCTGGAGAGGCTGGGATAGCCTTGGAGTTGCTGGGGAGGTGGAGGGGTCTGAGCCAATGTGCTGGGGCCCAAGGCCAGGGGGCCCTGGGCAATGCCACCCCAGCTGGGGCATCTTGTCACTTTGCTGAGCCATATCTCGGCACTGCCAGGTGCTCAATTGGTCAGGCTTTGTTGGGGACCTTGGATGTCTGTCTCCAACTCTGCCTCTGCTGTTTCTCCTGCCCCACATCAGCTCACCTGCTACTTTACCACAGACTTCCCTTCCTCCGCTTTAAAAAATCTGTCTGGTGTGGCATGGTGCCAGGGCCTTGAGAATCAAACTAACCAAGGTTCTAGTTCAGCTTTGCCACTTATAGACTATGGGGACTTTGGGCAGCTTCCTTTCATCTAACTGGGCCTCAGTGTCCTCCTTTCTGAAATGGAGCTGATATAAGATCCAGCCATGTGGTTTTGCTGTCTTTGCAGACTGAAAATAGTTGGATACTGGCAATTTCATATGGTTCAGCCTAATAAAGCCTTTCTCCCATGGCTACAGTATGGATTAATGCTCAGGGAGATGTCGTTAGCCCAAAGCTGAGTGAAGGTTAATGTCTGTCCCTTCTGCCCTGTCTCCCAGCAAAGCATGTGCCCTCCACAGTAAGGCAAGACCACCCGCTGCTCTTTGGGCTCTTTCCAAGATTGGTTCCTGCCTTCTCTCTCCTGCCTGTCTTTCCAAATTCCCCTTTCTGCTCTTCTGGGTATGGCAGGTTCAGTTGTCCCATTCTCTCTCCAGGTCCCATCCAGGTACAGCCCTTGAGGCTACTTGGGTCTTCCAGGTGTCTACAGGACCAAACTCAGACCAGAATCACCTCTGCATGCCCACTGCCACTGCTTTCTCCCTACTGCCTCTGTGCACTTTCTACAGAAGGAATCTAACTTTCGTGCTGACCTGCTCAGGGTTTGAATGACTGCTGCCTTGCCCCTGGAGTACGCTTCTGGAAATCCTTGGTTCCTGTGCACAGAGGGCCTTTCTAGGGTGGGCTCTTACGGAATAGTTTCTTTCCAGAATCTGTAGCTCTGGAGAAAGATGCAAGGGCCTATTGGTAATTCTGCTCCTTTCTTGGTTCCCCAAAGATATCCTTCCCATTGCTTTCCCAGCCGTAGCACTTCCTTCCTTTGCCCCAGTCCCAGTTGTTGTGGAGAAGGGTTGATTTAGGTCCAGGCATCCATGTGGTCTAGTCAGCAGGGACTGGTGCGGAGTTTCCTGGCTCACTGGTGACCATCTCTTGTGTTACTCTAGAGATTCTTTGAGAAGAGGGCTGCAAGCCAAGCAGATCTTCAATGCTGCCTTCAGTGCTCCCATTCTAGATCACACATGCTGCAACGAGGATCAAAGATCCCACGTGCTGCAGCTAAGACCTAGCATAGCCAAATGAATAAATATTAAAAAAAGAAGTTTAAAAAAACCAGAAGAAAAATTCTCTTGTCTCTGGGATTGGGTAACTGAAATAACTAAACTATAAACTGTCTTTGAATTCATGACAATCTTTCCATGGCCAAATGTGATTCATCTTTCTAAGTCAAATTAAATTTATAGTAAGTGACATTTATGATGGCTGACAAATATTATAGATTTTACTGACCTTTGGTTAATTTTGGTTATACCCTGTAAAAACTGCCTCTAACTTAGCACTTGATCATGAAGAACATTTAAATATTAACAGTTCATAGAAAGACACAACCATTATAAAGGCCCTAAAGAATATCTGAAATAGGGCCCTTTCTAAACAGTGCTTGTTGAAATGGGGTCCAAGGACCATGTGATCAGAATCCTATGGTTCACTTGTTAAAGTACACATTCCTTGGCCCCATCCTGGACTCACTTATCTGCATTTCCTGCTGAGGGACCCTGGAATTTGTGCTTTCGATCTGCTCGTGGAGTGATTCTGACGTCTCCTTAAGGTTGAGAACTGCTTGTGGGATTAGTGATGACTAGAGAAGTCATGAGGAAGGGAGCTCTGATGGTGTGTGGTGATACGATGGCACACCACATCAAAATATCTGTTCTTGGCATTACCACCTGGAGGTTCTGGGGTCCAAATTGCAATTAGATCTTGGCAGAGAGTCCTTTGTGTTGAGGCACCAGAGGAAAAGGGCCAGGCTGTGCTGGGACATGGAGGTGTGGACTAGGCCAGTTTCTGGGAGCTGCAAGCTGTGACTTAAGCATAGGCATGGAGGGGACCCATAGGAAAGTTAGTGGGCATCCCTTGACTTTGGCCTGATTTGTATGTACTGGGTCAGGAAGAGAGAGCTGGTGTACTGATGACCTAGTCTTTGGCATACCTGGCGATCTTCAATGCTACCATATGTCACTGAGAAACAAGGCTGGCAGAGTAGGTAGGGGCTGAGACCAGGAAGGCACACTGCATGTCAAGACCTGAGATTCTGGTTCTGTCCTAAAGGGAATGTGGGGACATCCCTGGTGGCTGGATGGCTAAGACTCCATGCTCTCAATACAGGAGGCTTGAATTTGATCCCTGGTCAGTGAACTAGATCCCACATGCCTCAGCTAAGAGTTCACATGCCACAGCGAATATCAAAGATACCTTCTGCTGCAACTATGACCCAGCACAGCCAAGTAAATAAATATTTTTTTTTAAAGTGCATAGGGTGCCATGGAAGGACCTGAGCATATGGAAGAATGTGTTGCTATTTCTATTTGCATACAATGTGATAAGGGGATTTCTACCCATGCTCCCTAAATAATTCTGTCCCTGAACTGTGCATACAAAATTTCAATTTCTTTATCATCAAAATAGTCTCGAACCCTGAGGTCAGAGGGAATCTGTGGAACAGGTTCTGATGTCAGACAGACCTGGGTTTGTATCTGGGCCCCATTACTTATTAGCTGTGTGGGCTAATTAACTATGGGCAAGTTGCTTTACATCTCTGAATCTCAGGTTTGCTAGGTCTCAGCCTTGGGAAGGAAGTAGCCATGAACCTCTCTACCTGGCCCCCACTCTCCCCTGGATTCCACACAGGAGGTGCTATCCCTAAGTGCCATTTGTCTTTGCTTTGCAGGCATCGTCCTTGAATCTCCTGAAATCTTCTCCTGTCCACCATGAACACCTCTCACTTCTTGGCCTTGTTGTTCCTAGGATCCCTACAGGGTCAAAACAGGAGCAAGTCAGCTTCTCTGTACACTCCATACAACTTCTCTGAGCACTGCCAGGATTCTGTAGACCCCATGGTCTTCATTGTCACCTCCTACAGCATCGAGACCATTGTGGGGGTCCTGGGCAACCTCTGCCTGATATGTGTGACTATTAGGCAGAAGGAGAAGGCCAATGTGACCAACCTGCTTATTGCCAACCTGGCCTTCTCTGACTTCCTCATGTGCCTCATCTGCCAGCCACTCACGGCTATCTACACCATCATGGACTACTGGGTCTTTGGCGAGGTCCTTTGCAAGATATCCACCTTTATCCAATGTATGTCAGTGACAGTCTCCATCCTCTCACTTGTCCTTGTGGCTCTGGAGAGGCATCAGCTCATCATCAATCCAACAGGCTGGAAACCTAGTGTCACCCAAGCCTACCTGGGGATTGTGGTCATCTGGCTCATTGCTTGCTTCCTCTCCCTGCCATTCCTGGCCAACAGCATCCTAGAGAATGTCTTTCATAAGAACCACTCCAAGGCTGTGGAGTTTCTGGCAGATAAAGTGGTCTGTACAGAGTCTTGGCCACTGGACCATCACCGCATCATCTACACCACCTTCCTACTGCTCTTCCAGTATTGCATTCCACTGGCCTTCATCCTGGTCTGCTATGTCCGCATCTACCAGCGCCTGAGGAACCAGGGGCGGGTATTCCACAAGGGCACCTATAGATCGCGGACTTGGCAGATGAAGCGGATCAATGGGATCCTTGTGGCAATGGTGGCTGCCTTTGCTGTGCTTTGGCTGCCCCTGCATGTGTTCAATAGCCTGGAAGACTGGTACCATGAGGCCATCCCCATTTGTCATGGCAACCTCATCTTCTTGGTGTGCCACCTGCTTGCCATGGCTTCCACCTGTGTCAACCCTTTCATCTATGGCTTTCTCAACACCAACTTCAAGAAGGAGATCAAGGCCCTGGTGCTGACTTGCCAGCAGAGTGTCCCTGTGGAAGAGTCTGAGCATCTGCCTCTATCCACAGTGCACACAGAAGTCTCCAAAGGGTCTCTGAGGCTCAGTGGCAGGTCCAACCCAATCTAGCCAGGTCTAGGGCTTCTCCTTGCTATCTATGTTCATTGCCAGGCTCTTTCACCTAGCTGAGTGGGCACATTGCAACCTGGGGGTGACCTTCTCTCATTACTGGCTTTGTGGGGCCTAGGTAGGGTAACAAGGGCCTGTTTCTGTATCCAGTTGCCTTGTGAAGCCTGGTGTTCAGATGTATCCAATTGCCTTGTGAAGCCTGGCATTCAGATGGTTCAGCTACTGTTCCTGGAAGAATTCTGAGTCTGGATTCTGCAGGTCATGTACAGTATGTCTTGCAGCCTGAGCAGATGCCAGAGCTGGAGATGGTCTGATTGTTGCAGGCAGAGTTCATCCTGGTAACTCAGCAACGTGTGCCGAGCCCGGAAACCCAGGGGTTTTACCTCCACCAGCGAGACTGTGAAGACACGAGTGAAAAGCATATGGAGTCAGAATTCTGGACCTTGGTCAAGTCCTAACATTTTTGGGAGACAATATTTGTGGATGGGTTTTGTACACAGTAAAGAGTTCTATGGTAGCAGACAGTGGGATTACTCTATATCATTGGCACATCCAACTGCAGAGAAGGGACCCTGGCAGCCTGCACACACTCCTTTGCAGTAGGCAAATTAGCCCTGAGCAGCAGGAATTCTGGGGTTCACATATTTCTCCATCATTTTTCTCTTTCTTTGCATCTGCCACCTTGAATGAAAGCACTGAGTCCTAACAACTGGGCTGCCAGGGAAGAAGCATGTCTTTCTATGTCCTGTAAAAACTCTGGAGAAGATTCTTTTGTTTGTTCTTTTTAAGATTCTGCACTTCATTTTTTTTTTTAAGATTCTGCACTGCATTGGCTATACCACATGTCATGTAGTTCTCTGACCAGGGATTGAACTCAGGCCCACTGCAGTGGAAGTGCAGAATCTCAACCACTGAGTCACCAGGGAAGTCCTCTGAGAGGATTCTGATAGCTCAGTCCTTAACCAATGACTGTGACCAAGTAGCTGGAATACTTTCTGTACCCAGGCCTATGTCCCTTGACCACTCCTAGATCAGAATGGTGGGGTCAACCCTAATAGAATCACATGGATATGCAGGATTATCGTATCAGGGTATAGAGGTAGTCCCCCAAAGCAGAAGTAGTCTTGAAGAGGAGACAATGTGTTGGAAAGATTTTTGGGTGTCAGATAAGATGACGTGGGTGTGGAAGAGAGAAGAAACAGTCTCAGGTTCCAGACTTGGGAAAGTGGATATATGTCTGGTCCGTTTAGTGTGATGGAGAGGGTTTTTGGTTTTTTGGTTTATCTATGTGCATTCTGTGTTTGAGGCCCTCTTGGGTGTGCAGATAGATAGTCAGATGCTTGAGTCAGGAGCTCTAGAGAGAGCTTTGGCCAAGGCCTGACCAAGTCATGCTGAGGGGTGGGGCTGAGATGTGACTAGATGGGATGTGGGCTGATCTGGAGCTGGATGTGGGCCAAAGGAATTCCAGGTTCCCAGGGCTGAATCTGGCGATGGGACAGCAAGGTCAGCAAACAAGGTGGGGTCCTGGGATATGGGGTGGGGTGGTGCTCAGCAGGAGGCTCTGCTGGACAGGGCGGAGACGCTATTTTCCCAGAGATGATACTAGGTAAGTTGCCCTTCATCTCTTTTCTGTGGTCTTTCTTCTTTAGAGAATCAAGGACTGCTTCAAGCTCAAGCTTCTTGACTAGAAGATGGGAGTTGTTGCTGTGACTTACTGCTTTGTAGGGATACAATGATGCCTGAGAAAATCCTGAAAAGACCTGGAAGTTCTTCAAAGAAGAAATTTTTGCTTCCTACACCCTGTTGAGAGATGGTCTGGTGGCGGAGGAGTGAGCACAGCTGTCATTTCTGTCTTAAAGTGGGTCATGCTAACTTGGATAGACATCCTTTAGTGACAAGGTCCTTGGCCTGGCCTGGATTGGTGATAAGACTTCCCCAGAGTGTCTCTTTAAGGTTCTGATACATCTCACAACAGCTGCAAATATATGGACATAGACAAGACTGGGGCTTCTGGGTCCTGAGAATACTCTGGGAAAGGTTTGCAGAGCATGTTCAGATGCCTCCCTAGCTGAGAACAGCCAGGAACTTCCTACTTCGGGCAGCTGAGAAGGCTTCTGCAGGGAGAACTTGCCAATGAAACATCAAACAGGAGGGTGCTTATGAATGGGGCTAAGTAATCATGGCCCTTGAGGTTTCTAGTTGTTAAATGTCACCCTTTATTTGAAACTGATTCTTGTCAGATTTTGAAAACAGTTTGTCGGTGCAATTGTGTACCAGTATGGAGCTCTTTTAAAGCACATTTCCTTTCATTCATCAAGCTATTAATGGGCATTCAATTAGTCACTCAGTCAACTGCCAAGGAAACCACACTGAAAATAGGGCATGTATTCAGAACAAAGAACTTCAACTCACTGAGATAGTCATATCTCCTTTACAGGTAGCGTGCTTTGTGATGGCCAGCAACCTGTTGCCACCTTGTAAATGTCATTTGCAGCGCCTGACCTTAAGGTGTGGGGGTGGATCTACAAAGGATTTCTTAAAGAGAGACCTCCTTTCCATACCTTTACTTTTAAAGGCCCACATGCCTGAAGCAAGTGGGAGACTTGTGCAGTATCTGGGCAGGTGTGAGCATCAGCCTTTTTCCTGAGCCCCTGGGCACTGTCAGGGTGTGTTGCCAATTGGCAGTGGGGCCTCAGTCACATTGAGGTGGAGGGAATACTGAGGTTCTCATCAGAATATTTAACTATGCAGAGGAGATGGCAGGTGTCACCTTTCATCCAGTATGTAGCTTTGAAACAGTTAAAGATCACTTGATTTATATAAGATAGAGGGTGTTTCAGCATCTGTGAGGTCTGGAATCTATGGCTATGGGCAGGGCAGAAGGGCCTGGAGCCTAAGCTCTGGGGTGTACGCAGCTGCTGACCTTCATCCTGATTCACTGACACCTTCTCTGCAGATGGCATGACTGAGCACCCTCCAAGTTGGGCAGGTATGAAAACAACTACCTAGTGTAATGACAAAAGTAATCATAGAGTTCACGAGGAGGAGCCAGACATTCTCCATGAGGGCATTTGGGGTAATGTGTCTGCAAGTTTACAGGGCCAGCAGGATGGGAAAAGGCTCATGTCATTGGGAGCCATGGTGGGAGGTAGCAGATCCAGTGCATTTGGAGATGGGGATGCTGAGGGTAAGCCTGGACAGAAAGGTGAGATCTGGTGTAAGAAGCCTCACATCCCAGGCTGAGCAGCTTGACTCTGTCATGCTGGTGAGGGAAGACGCTAAGTGGCCTTAGTAGAGAGTGCTGTGGTTAAGTTTAAGATTAGGAAAGCTGCTTTTGACAGGAAAAAGGAACTGGGGGAAGTGAGAACTAATGTATTCAGCTGATTCCTAGTTTAGCTATTCTCTGTAGGTTGGCTTCAGAGACACTGGTCTCCTGCAGAGCTGCAAGGAAGCTGGCTCCATTTGAATGCTGAAAACACTCAATCTTAGCAGATCACTGCCATGTCATAGGCTGGAACCCCAACCCTGGGCTGTGCCCCAACTCTGAATGCTAAGCTGGAAGAGTAGGGCAGACGACCAGAGTTCTGCCAAACCAGGAGAGGTGTTGGTATTTCTCTAATCATAAAAGCCCAAGTCTGGGGTCCCTCTGCTGGAGTCAAACACCAGCCCAGCTAGATCCCCATGCTCAGCCCTGGAATAGGTCCACACACTGTTCTGGAGCTTATCTCTATGGGTTTACTTCACTGACCCCCGCTCCAATAGGCAGCATGTAGGCCGCCAGGTACTTTTTCCTTGTTTGCTCAGGAGCTTGGGGCCCTAATGCCATGTCCACAGCCTTTTGATTCAGCTGGCTATAGGGAGGCCCCTCTCACTCACAAGCACAGAGTCCTGATGAATGAGGGGACTTGAAGGATGATGGGGATGTGCAGGATACCTTGATGATGGGGCATTTACTGCTGTGCCCACCCACCTCCTCCTCAGCCTCCCCTCAGCTCTGCAGATCTCCTTCCCTGGACATTACGTGGGCTCACCCTCCAGCTGAGAAGTTAGGAGGGCTCTGTGTTCAGTTTCGAGCCCAGCAGGGTATGGTTTATTGTCCAGAAGGCAACAAGCCTTGTCACAGAAGCCTTGTCATGTCATGGTAGCCATCTTTGCATTGTTCAATGGATTCTGTGTCATTCACTCATTGAGAAAATTTTGGAAATTGTTAACTCTGAGTCTTATTTCCATATTAGTCAAATGGAAGTGGGAATTGAATTAGAATACGTTCAGGATTCTGTGCTCTTTTAGGAGAGTCCGTGATTTCTTTATCTTTGTAGGAAACAGAGTAATTTTATAGCCCTCTCATCTTTCCATAGAAGGAAGTAGAGGTATAGTCACTATGGAGAACAGAATTGAGGCCCCTTAAAAAACCAAAATTAGAGTGACCATATGATCTAGTAATCCCATTCCTGGGCATATATCTGGGAAATATGAAAACTCTAATTAAAAAAGGTACATGCACCTCAATTCTCAAAGCAGCACTATTTATAATAGCCAAGACATGGAAGCAAACTAAATAGTGACTGACAGATGAATGGACAAAGAAGATGTAGCATATATATCCAATGGAATACTACTCAGCCATAAAAAGAATAAAATAATGCCATTTGTAATAACATGGATGGACTTAAGTGAAGTAAGCCAGACAAAGACAAATATCATGATATAGATTGTATGTGTAATCCAAAAAACAGTACAAATGAATTTATTTACAAAACAGAAATAGACTCACAGAAATAGAAAACAAACTTATGGTTACCAAAGGGGAAGGGGTGGAAGGGATAAATTATGAGTTGGGGATTAACAGATACACACTAATACATATATATAATAGATAAATATCAAGGACCTACTGTATAGTACAGGGAACTATATTCACTGTCTTGCAATAACCTATAATGGAAAACAATCTGAAAAAGAATATATATAAATATACAAATGTTAATATAATAATTTAAAATTCACTGTCCAAAACCACAATTAGGTTGCACCAACCTAATAATAATAATTGGGTTTCCCTGACAGCTCAGTTGGTAAAGAATCTGCCTGCAGTGCAGGAGATCCTGGTTTGATTCCTGGGTTGGGAAGATCTGCTGGAGAAGGGATAGGCTACCCACTCCAGTATTCTTGGGCTTCCCTTGTGGCTCAGCTGGTAAAGAATCTGCCCGCCATGCAGGAGACCTGGGTTCGATCCCTGGGTTGGGAAGATCCCCTGGAGAAGGGAAAGGCTACCCACTCAAGTATTCTGGCCTGGAGAATCCCATGGATTATATAGTCCATGGGGTCACGAAGAGTTGGATACGACTGAGCGATTTTCACTTCACTTCAACCTAATAACGTGCATCAATATTATATATATATAAAATATAAATCTTACTTTGTGGTATACCTAAAACTAACACAACATTGTAAATCAGCTATACTTCAATCAAAAAGAAGGAGAATGGAGTAGAGGCCCTTGCTGGCAGAGCCAGTTATCAGGACCAGTGAGTAGAATTCCCGGTACATGGTGGAAGTCGCTTGACCCTTGTCAAATTCATAGTCTCATTTTCATGAGGGTTGTGCTGATTTTTCTGGCCTAGCATACTCAGGCCAGAGCTTGATTCTGTGGCTGGGTTAGTTAATTTAGTCATTTAGTTAACCTTAGCCAGGTCAGAGCAGTGTGATTGGCTATTTAAAGCCAGCCAAATAGCCTCATCAGTCTGAATTATAACTGCACCAACAGGACACATGGTGCTAGATCACACACCATAAATGTCCAAAGTGTTGAGAAAAAATGTGAGATGAGTGGGGTCAGAGGCCCACAGCATACAGTTGCCAGCTTGCCATGCAGCTTCAGAACTTGGGCCTGTGTCCAGCACTGCATTCCCGACACTGCTTGACTCAGGATGTCAGTGTTTGAGCCTCAACAGGCAGCTTCTCCATGCGACCCTGAGCCTCTTCCTGCCTTTTGCCTTGCCTACACTAGCCTGCAGTTCAGAACTGGGGAATGTCCAAGTATCTGAGCCTGTGCTTGGTTGCTCAGTCATGTCTGACTCTTTGCGACCCCATGGACTGTAACCCACCAGGCTTCTCTGTTCATGGGATTTTCCAGGCAAGAGTGCTGGAGTGGGTTGCCATTTCCTACTCAATGGTACTTTCCTGACCGAGGGATCCAACCCCCGTGTCTTGCATCTCCTGAGTTCGCAGGCAGATTCTTTACCACTTCTGCCACTTCAGGAAGCCTATCTGGGCCTGTGGAAGGTGACTCCTTTTGGGAACGTTCATACCATAATTAATGACATCACAATTCTCTAGTCTCCCAGTTTGGCATTGTCAAAGTCATCTTATGACAAACTCATAACTCTTCACCTCTACAGACTCCAGCATCACAACCTACAAACTTAGTGAAACTCCACCTTGGAAAAACACTTCCCATGACTTTGCCAGCGCCTCTTTCGAGCCTTCTCTTTCAAAAAGCCACCACTTTTTCTCCTTCTCTTTGCTTCTCAGTTGAGGGTGTTTTGATATCCCCCACTGCTGAAGTTGCTGTCTGTAAAGTCACAGACAGCATGCTCATTGCCACAGGTTTGGGTCTGTACCTTACCTGATCTTTGCAGAATTTCGTTTTGACATTCTTGTCCCCAGTTTCCCCTCTTCTGTTGGCTTCCATGACATGACTCCAGTTTTGTTCTTTTAATACTGGCTACTGCTTCCCAGCTCCTCTGTCCCTCACATGCCAGGCTTTTCTGCTTTGATGTTTGTGTCCCACCCATCACACTTCCCATGAGCAATTTTACTCTGTTCCTGAGGCTTCAGCTGTTACTTACAAGTTGATAGTTCCCAAATGGACACCGCCTCAAACTTTGTCTACTTGCTGCTGGACATTGCCACCTGAGCATCCCACACACACCTGAAGTGCAAGTCCAAAGCAAAATAGGAGCCCTTCTCTTGGATTCTCACTGGACTTTTCATCATAGTTACCCTTATTAGTAACCACTCGATTGCCTAATTCACAGCATCTGATTCATTCCTGTCCCTTTGGACTGTTGCAAGAATATCCTCATTCTTATTTCTGCTTCCAGTCTTGCTGTCCTGTGATTCGTTTTCTACTCCAGTCATAGATTTGACCTTGACCCTCCCTTTGGCTGTTCCTACCATCTACAAAGGGCTTCCCTGATAGATCAAATGGTAGAGTCCACCTGCAATGCAGGAGACCTGAGTTCAATCCCTGGGTTAGGAAGATCCCCTGGAGAAGGGAATGGCTATCCACTCCAGTATTCTTGCCTGGAGAATTCCATGGACAGAGGAACCTGGTGAATTGCAGACCATGATGTCCCAAAGAGTCGGACACCACTGAGAGACTAACACACACACGCGCACACACACACACACACACACACACACACACACACACACCCCATCTACATGATGTAGTCCTAGTACTTTCACATGACTTTCAGGCCATTTGTAGTCCACCTGTAGCTGGCTCTCCCACACACCCCATCTACATGATGTAGTCCTAGTACTTTCACATGACTTTCAGGCCATTTGTAGTCCACCTGTAGCTGGCTCTCCCACACACCCCATCTACATGATGTAGTCCTAGTACTTTCACATGACTTTCAGGCCATTTGTAGTCCACCTGTAGCTGGCTCTCCCATCGTCTGTTCTAACCCCATCTGCATCCCCCATCCTGCTCCAGTCACCAGACTCATTTTCTGTTCCTCAAACAAACCATATTTTGCCCAGATTGATGTCTATTGAATTCCTGTGCACTTTCTAGGTTTACCTTCTCTGAAATCTTTCCCTGGCTCCCTTGTCTCTTTGTCTACATGTCCAGAGCACCTTGCAATGTCCCAGTTGGGCACTTAGGGTGTCTTAGAACTGGAAAAAAAGAAAGGGTGTCTCTCTCTTTCCTTGTGTCTGTAGCTCTTCAAGGGAAAGAATTGAGCCTTTATCTCCTAAGCTGCCAGCACAACACCTGGCCTAAGTAAGTGCCCCATGAAAGGACGATATGCTGGTGGCTACCGAGAAGAACAGAAAAATGAATTTGGAAGCTTAGAGGTGAGTTGGGCTTCCGCAAGGAGACCAGGAAGAGTTGAGTCAGCAACCTCTTCTTCCTACAGTGCAGCTAATCAAAGCTTTAGCATCTCCAGCAACAGCATAGGCAGAGCAACTTTCCCTGTGGAGCCTTTAAACTCTGGGGCCTAAGGGAATGTAGCCTGTTTTTTTTTTTTATTTATTTAAGAAAGCAGGGCAATATAATATAGATTAAGAGAGACTGAGAGAGAGAAACTAAGGCAGGGTACTGTCCTCTGTAAGTTCCATGGCCCAGTGGAGACAAGCTCTCTATTTTGGCCTCAGTACTTTATTACCTAGTCATACTTCCTCCACTTTTCCCCAGGCAGGACTATTGACACAGGAAATTACATTTGTATATATCAACACCGAAACCATGATCAAACGCTGTGTACCTATGCAAAAATGCAAACTTTCTTATGCAGACAGGGATTGGCAGATATTTGGCTCAGAAATATTTAACGGATGGAGGTCCAGACAAGAAGCTGGCTGCTGCACCCTCCTCTGGGCAGCCCATGCCTGGACCCACCTGTTTTCATCTGTCTCCCTGCTGTGCTCTGAGCATTTCTGCGGTCACTGTTCTTAGCTTCCTGGAAGTTAACATGTTCTTTAGCAAGTGTGTGTCAAATCCAGGCACTCTCTCACTTAACAATGTGAGGGGGTAGGTTATATGTGAGTCATCAGTGAATGAGGGCAATTCAGTCAATATCATCAGATGCCTAGGCACGTGCCAGGCTCTGAAATACAGAAGGCAGGACTACAAGTGTGCATGAGGCAACCTGGAGCAGCTCAGTGATTATAAGTGAGACCTGTATTTGATGGTAAGATTTAAGTACAAAAAGGCCTTTCTCTGTGTTGTATTATATAGTGAAATACAGGGAACAAGCAAATGTCCTATAATCAGAGAAAGCTAAATAACATGGTATGACAGGCTGTGTGTGTATGTGTGTGTGTGTGTGTGCGCGCGCGCGTGTATGGGTACTCAGTCATATCTGACTCTTTGCGACCCCATGGACTGTAGCCTGCCAGGTGCCTAAGTCCATCAGATTTTCCAGGCAAGTATACTGGCTGCTGCTGCTGCTGCTAAGTCACTTCAGTCGTGTCCAACTCTGTGCAACCCCATAGATGGCAGCCCACCAGGCTCCACCGTCCCTGGGATTTTCCATGCAAGAACACTAGAGTGGGTTGCCATTTCCTTCTCCAATGCATGAAAGTGAAAAGTGAAAGTGAAGTCGCTCAGTATACTGGAGTGGGTTGCTATTTCTTCTTTCAGGGGATCTTCCAGACCCAGGGATAGAACCCTGGTCTCTTGCATTTCCTGCATTGGTAGGTGGATTCTTTACCACTGTACCACCTGGAAAGCCCATATGACAGGCTACTGGGCTGCTATTTTAATAGTATTGGGATTGCTTATGATCTGCTAAATATTTTAAAATCAAGATGTTAAACTGTAGAGCATATGCTCCACTATTTGTAAGTACACTTATACAAACAGAAAAACAATAAGCCAGTACCCCTGGAAGGAAATACACTAGTGATTGTGGGGTTGTAGTGATATTTATTTGTTTGTTCTCTTGATTTTTTCACATTTCCCAAGTTTTCTACAATAAGCAGACATTGCATTTATAATTAGAAAAAAGATATAAAAAAAAAACCTCTTCGTGCCTAGGTGGAAAATAATGTTCATGGAGGTCTTTAGGGTCCCCTGTGTTCTGCTCTGCTATCAGAGAAACCTGGCCCTAAGAATTCCTATAGGAGAGCTACCTAAAAGCAAAATTAAAGGGAAACAGGATGTGCACATGTCTAAGCTTCTGACACATCTTGCAAAACCACTTTTTAACGGGGTTGTGCTGATTGACTTCCTCCTCCAACATCCCATGTGAGAGGAGCAGACACCTGAATCCTGAGGGGACAGGCATTCTGACTGCTGACATTTAGTGGCATAGCCACTTTCCTCCCACAGAACACTTGCCGATCTAGTCACCAAAGCTCCTGCTTGTATCCCATCTTATCTCCAAACTTCCAGGCCTGGTTAAGAGTTCAGAAATACATGGATTTTGACAGATGACCTCCAAGTGCCGTCTCCCAGGCAAATGAGTCCTGTTGTTGTTATGGACCTTTCTCTGTCTTGGTCGGGAGCGTTGGAGTCTGTCTGAATGACCTGTTATCTCCAAAACACTGACATGACGTTTGCTGGAGGCTGCCTCTGTCAAACTTGGTGTTACCAAAGGAGAAAGCAGAAGGCGGTGGGGGAGGTAACCAACTGAAAATTTGGAATTAACAGGTACACACTAGTATATATAAAATAAATAAACAACAAGGGCCTATTGTATAGCACAGGAAACTATATCCAGTATCTTGTAATAACCTATAAAGGAAAAGAATCTGAAAAAGGATATGTATAACATATATACATATATATATGGCTTAATCACTCTGGTATATACCTGAAACATTGTAAATCAACTATATTTCAATAGAAAACAAAACAAAGACACTTTTTCCAAATAAGATCACATTCTCAGGTTAGGATGTGAGCACATCTTTTGGGGGGTGGGCAGGGCATAATTCAACCCACTACAGAATTTTATGAATAATTATACCAGGACAAAAGACGTAACACCAGGACTGTCCCCAGCAAAGTAGGCCATATGGTCACCTAGACTGAAAACCCTGGATTTAACCTTATATGAAGGGACTGCTCTTTTCTTCTGTAACATGGGGGCAGGAACACCCTCCTTCTACCACACCTCCCTGTACTAGGCCAGAGTCTGTTACACATGGTCTTCCAAACCTGAGGATTCCTTTTATAGAGGCAGCATCTCAGTCATTGTCTCTCCATACTACTGAGAGACAAGGAGGGAAAGAATTGTGATCCCTTTTGTGCCTCCCACCAAAAGCTTCCCATGCTCCTATAACATATGCTTCAGGAATCGGTGTGGTTCCTGGCTGTGCCAGATGTGTTCCCTTGATTTTCCATAGAAGTTGTGGATGGATCCAGTCCTCCTAGTTGCTTCTCTTCTCAGAACTCAAGGGAGGGGTAGGAGTGGGGGAGGGCTGGGAGATAAGTCCATTTGAAGGTAGAACAGGGCGTAGAGGTTTCAGAGGGAAAACAGAGACAGGTTCTAAGGTTTTTTTTTTTAATTAATTTGCTTTTTAATTGAAGGATTATTGCTTTACAGAATTTTGTTGTTTTCTGCCAAGCCTCAACAGGAATCAGCCATAGGTATACATATATCCCCTCCCTTTTGAACCTCCCTCCCATTTCCCTCCCCATCCCACCCCTCTAGGTTGATACAGAGCCACTGTGTGAGTTTCCTGGGACATACAGCAAATTCCCATTGGCTATCTACTTTATATTACCAGAGAAAGGTTCTAGGTTTGGTCTTCTGCAGGAGACAAGGGAGGCCTGGGCAGGCAGCTGGCCTAGGAGACCTGGGAGGATGGGGAGAGAGCAGAGGGCTGGAGTGAAATCTGGGCATCTGGGGGTAGGGGCTGCAAAAGGGGACCTAGTAAATTCCAGAGGAACATTTCTCTTTGTCGCCTAGATGCTGGTTATGTGTCCCCTTACATGGCATTGCAAGGACTTCTGGTATAGTTTTACCTCTATGGTATCCGGCTTTGAGAAAGACTCCTTACAATGTTCTATGATTCTGTGAGGGTGATAATAGAGGGATTCCTCTTCTCAGTCATAGGGAGGGTCAGATGACACATGCTGGACAATTAGAGCATCTCATAGCACTAGACATGCTTATTAGCTCAGGGGCTTGCATGTGACACAGCAGGACCAACCAGAGCCCACTTTTTCAGAAACTGAGGATGGATGCTGGCAGAGGAGTACTTTCTCCGTCTATGTGTACTGTGAGGGTTGGGTGGGAGGTGTTTTCTGCACACCCTCCTGCTGTATCATGGATAGAATATGTCTGAAGTCAAAGCCAAGTGGAGGCCTGTAGCATCTAGAGGAGACTGGGTAACGTCAAGGACCTTATTTGAACTCCTGGGCCCAGCTGCACAAAGTCCTGGTTGTGGGCTTTCCAGGGAGGCAAGCTCCTAAGTTTGCTCTGAGTAGTGTGTCTTTTTAGAAGAATAAGATCACCACAAAATCTTTGACAGAGCTCCCCTGGAGAAGTAGGGTAGACCCCAGGTTGTTGGCTAAACCAGAGGCCCGTGGGTAAGAAGTGGGCACCAAGGAGCACCATCACGGAGGCTGTGGGGTGTGGTGGGGATAGAGAGCAGAGCTGGACTCTGAGGAACTGGGGGAGGAGATGCTTATTACATATGATTTCATTTCATACTCACTCATCCTTAGAGGTGGGCCCTACTCCTATCCCAACAGTACACCAAAGCTGCAGAAAGTGAAGGCCAAGGCCAGCCTGTAAGCAAGCAGCAGATTTGGGGTCCACACTCACCCCTCTCCGAATCCATTTTGCTGATAATGAGGCAGTGATTGTTGAGCTCTCCCTGTCTCCGCCACTTCAGCTGCCTTCTGAATTATCCTGCTGCACTGGCCTCAATACCGCCAGAGCAGGGCTCCAGCCTCACTGCCCACCTCAGCCGCTAAAGAGCAACCTAATTTGATTGGCTCCAAATGAATGTGACGCAAAATTAAAAGATACCAGAAGACACTGCCATGAATCGAATGAGTTGGCTTCAATTTATTATGTTTTGAATTCAATTAGATTTCTCCTCCAATCCTCTCTGAATATTCATCCAGCTGATGGCTATAGAGTAATACCTGGAAGGGGCTGTTATCATTGAATTCCAGCCTCAGCCATTCAGCTTGGGTTCAGGTGACAGTGCTGGACAGAAAACCTCAGCTTGGGCATGGGAAGGTCAAGAAAGTTCAAGACCAGCTGCCAAGCCTCATACCAGGGAGCCTGCATATTTCCTGTAGGGTAAGGGATTTAAAGCTATGTACCCGATTAAAATGGCTTTAAATTATTTTTAGTGTATAAACACTTCAAGAGGCTACATAGCAGGCAGTGTTGGAGTCATGGACTTTGTCTTGTGACAGACAGCAAGGGATGTGGTGACCTGAGGTCTCGGCTCAGCCTGGCCACAAACTCCCTATGGGACCAAGGTAAATCTCCAACCTCTCCTAGCCTTGATTTCCCCATTTGCAAACTGTGAGAGTTGGACTCCAAAGAAAATTTAGACAGCCCTAGATTCTGTGCTGCCCACTTGCTCACGCATCCTCCTTGTCTCCCTGCTGCTGTGATTCTCTGGCCAATTTGCCCTCGGAACCTGACCTCTTCAGGCTGCCTCTCCAGAGGTCTCCTGATGCCATAGATTGGATTCAGCCAACTGGAGGCTCTGACTGGAGGGCCAAAGATTAAGAAGGGAGGGGTCAGGGTTCCCTCTCTATACCCACAGACAACTTCATCCTTTGAAGATTCCACTCCTGTCGATATCCCCTTCTTGATGTCTCCAGCTTCTCCTAGCGGTGACACCATTTATTCTTGGCCTCTTTAGCCCTGTGGGTGGTAACAGCATCTGAGAGTTACTGTCTTCCTTCTCCTCAACATCCCTTGTTTGTTCTCTGCACCCTGCTCACACTTCCGAGTGGAATATTGTCATTAAAGTCTCATTAACTGAACCATCTGGGATGAATCCCATTTCCTGCCATGACTCTAAATAATGCAGATGCTAAATCTGCTTTTTGATTGAGGCTCCCTATGGAGGGTCCCCCAAGAAAAGGGACTGCAGCTGGGACAAAGAAAAGTGGCTGCTGGGTTTGGAGACTGGCATGAAGCCAGGAAGATCTGGGAGCTTCCAAGCAGAGCACGGGAGAGGGTGTCCCCAGAGACACTGTGGATCCTTAGGCGGAGAACATTGAGTGGAGTGGGAGGCAGAGAATGCAGAGGACTTTGAAGTGGGAGCTGAGGAGTGGCTCTTCTAATCCTTGGAGAGCAGATGATGCCACAGAAGGGCAAGGAAAGAGAAAAAGCCTTCTCACCCCTGCTTCATCTTTTACCCAGTTGGATGTGGAGAATGAGAAGGCTCTGACTGAAGGCCAAGGGCATGTGTCCTCAGAGAGCCTTGAGAGGGTGGGAGCGCTGCCTGGAGGGTTTGTTTGCTTTGGAATAGGGCTCCCAAGAGTATATAAAAGGACTTAGAGTGAGCCATGGAGGAAGAGCCAGAAGGAGAGGAGTTCCAGAGCGGGATAGAAGGAGACAGAGGGAGGTAGTGGGTAGCCAGGAACTTGGTCTGGGATAGTGACTGGAGATTATAGAAGAGGGGTCAACTAGGGTTATTTATGACTCCCAATTTACATCTCCCAACTTTGGCATGAGTAAATGACCTGGACCCTGGAGGACAGTGGGGAATTCCTCTCTGAATGCCTGGTCTGTGACCCTATGTAGGTGAGCTGGGACTTGGAGAAGAGCTGGAGGTCAGTGTCAGGCCTGGGTCACAATGTATCAACATCCTTAGGGCAATGACCTGGCCACTTCAGGCTCAGCTAGCAGTGCAGGCTGAGTTCTGCCACAGTGGCTCCCACATCTTGGTCCTAGTGCTGCCACTTGGCTCATAGGGGCTGGTCAATGACTATTGACTTACCTGGAGAAGGAGCAGCTACTAGGGAAGAATGGGGTCCCTGTCAGTTTACGTGATTAAGATGGCCTGGAAAGTCTGGAACTGATAAAAAAAGGAATGCTGATGACCTCAGGGACCTTCCCAAACTTGGATTCCTGGGGGCTTTAATCTGTAAGTCAATAGAAAATTCAGGTGTGAATAAGCCAGGCCTGGATTCTGGGCAGCTGGATATGGATATCTATGCCAAGAGTTTGAGAATCATGTCAGGCCCTGACAAAGCAAAGGTGAATGGGATGCTGGCTAGCTGCTCTCAGCAGCTTCCATTCATCCATCAGGGCCAGAGTTGGCAGGAGCAGAGGGATGAGCATGTTGTGGTCAGTGTTCTAGACTGACACCAGAGAGAGATGAGTTATATGTCTGTGAAACAGATAAAGGGCAGAGCGGCAGGTCTTCTTGTGAAAACTAAGGCATCTCCTGTAGAAAGAGGGCTGACAAGAGGTCCATCCATTCATCCCTTTATCTATTTGTAATTGCTTTTTCTCTTGTTCAAGCAGATGAATTTGTTTGTTTTTTAAACATTGGAACATCTATCTTTTATTGAAACTTAGTAGGTCAAACTGTTAGAGGTTCAGCCCAGCAGATAAAAAAAACCAAGTAGTTTACTTCTTAAAAACCATAACTTAAATGCTAATAAAGATGATTTTAAACCATCTTCTTCGTCTTTATTTGACCCTAAAGTTTCATCTCAAATGGAGTCACAATGCTAGATATTGATCACTCCTTTTCAAAGCTTAGGGCATTCATACAAATATTTAAAGATTTTTCATGATCACCATACATCTTGTTATCAAGGTAATGCATACAAATAGGAATGAGTCAAATGGGACAGAAGAGTTTATGATGAAAGAAAACAGTTGCCAGCCTCACTTCTCCTCAGCCCTGGTCTCATTCTCTAAAAGCAAACTTCTTTTAAACATTTCAATTTTTAGTCCTTCTGGTAGATACCACCATAACTCTAAATAGCATGCATATGTACTCTTATTCCTTAATCCATTATCTGTAGAAAATTTATTGACCCCCTACTGCTGCTGCTAAGTCGCTTCAGTCGTGTCCGACTCTGTGTGACGCCATGGACTGCAGCCTGCCAGGCTCCTCCGTCCATGGGATTTTCCAGGCAAGAGTACTGGAGTGGGTTGCCATTGTCTTCTCCGATTGACCCCCTACAATGGAAAAAAAAGAAATTGCTTCATGAATATTCCTCTCTGCCCTCCCTTAATTTTCCCAAGTTTTATAGTTTCCCCATAATGACTTTTAGTTCTTCTGTTATTTAACTGTACTGTGTAATTATACCTTGAACCTGCATTTCATCAGCCTCAGTCAGGGTAATGGACAGTGGCAGCTACTTTTGGTCTCTTCCCATACTTCCCACCCCTCTTTCTTTTGAGAAGGAGTCTTTCTTTCTGTCCTGGGGCTGTGCTGGAATGTGCTTCTGGCTGGCCAATCAATGCACTTCATCTCCTTAGCCATGGCAATAGCCTCAACACTGGGCATGTTCCCTAATCCAGACCACTAAGCATCCTCCCCAGGCCTTTTACTACTAAGGCTTCTCTCTTTTTCTCTGGGATTGCCTCTAGCAGGGAAATGGAACATTTCCTCTTGTGATGTCCTTCTAGGCCACCGTGTGGAGAGATCTTGCTTGAGAAAAACAACCCAGAGGCTGACAGTGGTGAGAGGGGGAACTAATGAGAGAGAGACTGAGTTCTGATGATGGGAGAGATGGCTGGATCTAGCTCAGCTGCAGCCTAGTTTACCTCTTGACCTTCACTGCTACATAAGCCCGAACATTTCATCATTAGTCTCGGCCCACTATATTAACAAATTCTGATTCAGTCCAGTTCAGTTCAATTCAGTCACTCAGTTGTGTCCAACTCTTTGCGACCCCATGGACTCCAGCATGCCAGGCTTCCCTGTCCATCACCAACTCCAGTAGCTTACTCAAACTCATGTCCATCAATTTGGTGATGCTATCCAACCATCTCAACCTCTGTCGTCCCCTTCTCCCCCCACCTTCTATCTTTCCCAGTATCAGGGTCTTTTCCAATGAGTCAGTTCTTCACATCAAGTGGCCAAAGTATTGGAGGTTCAGCTTCAGCATCAGTCTTTCTAATGGGACATACAGCACCAATGGGACATTCAGGACTGATTTTATTTAGGATGGACTGGTTGGATCTCCTTGCAGTCCAAGGGACTCTCAAGATCTTCTCCAACTCCACAGTTGAAAAGCATCAATTCTTCGGCGCTCAGCTTTCTTTATAGTCCAGCTCTCACATCCATACATGACTACTGGAAAAACCATAGCTTTGACTAGGCCAAACTTTGTTGGCAAAGTAATGTCTCTGCTTTTTAATATGCTGTCTAGGTTGGTAATAACAAGCAAACATCTTTTAATTTCATGGCTGCAGTCATCATCTGCAGTGATTTTGGAGCCCCCCAAAATTAAGTCTCTCGCTGTTTCCATTGTTTCCCCATCTATTTTCCAAGAAGTAATGGGACCAGATGCCATGATCTTAGTTTTCTGAATGTTGAGTTTTAAGTCAACTTTTTCACTCTTCTCTTTTACTTTCATCAAGAGGCTCTTTAGTTCTTCTTCGCTTTCTGCTATAATGGTGGTGTCATCTGTGTATCTGAGGTAACTGATATTTCTCCTGGCAATCTTGATTCCAGCTTGTGTTTCATCCAGCCCAGCATTTCGCACGATGTACTCTGTATGGAAGTTAAATAAGCAGGGTGACAATATACAGCCTTGACATACTCCTTCCCCGATTTGGAACCAGTCTGCTGTTCCATGTCCAGTTCTAACTGTTGCTTCTTGACCTGCATACAGATTTCTGAGAAGGCAGGTCAGGTGTCTGGTATTCCCATCTCTTTCAGAATTTTCCACAGTTTATTGTGATCCACACAGTCAAAGGCTTTGTCATAGTCAATGAAGCAGAAGTAGGCGTTTTCCTGGAACTTTCTTGCTTTTTCTATGATCCAACAGATGTTGGCCATTTGATCTCTGGTTGCTCTGCCTTTTCTAAATCCAGCTTGAACATCTGGAAGTTCACGGTTCATGTACTGTTGAAGCCTGGCTTGGAGAATTTTGAGCATTACTTGCTAGCGTGTGAGATGAGTGCAATTGTGCAGTAGTTTGAGCATTCTTTGGCATTGCCTTTCTTTGGGATGAAAACTGACATTTTCCAGTCCTGTGGCCATTGCTGAGTTTTCCAAATTTTCTGGCATATTGAATACAGCACTTTCACAGCATCATCTTTTAGGATTTGAAATAGCTCAACTAGAATTGCATCACCTCCATTAGCTTTGTTTGTAGTGATGCTTCCTAAGGCCCACTTGACTTCACATTCCAGGATGTCTGGTTCTAGGTGAGATATTATACCATCGTGGTTATCTGGGTCATAAAGATCTGTTTTGTATAGTTCTTCTGTGTATTCTTGCCCCTTCTTCTTAATATCTTCTGCTTCTGTTAGGTGCATATCATTTCTGTCCTTTATTTTGCCCATCTTTGCAAGAAGTGTTCCCTTGATAGCTCTAATTTTCTTGAAGAGATCGCTAGTCTTTCCCATTTTATTGTTTTCCTCTATTTCTTTGCATTGATCACTGAGGAAGGCTTTCTCATCTCTCCTTGCTATTCTTTGGAACTCTGCATTCAGATTGGTATATCTTTCCTTTTCTCCTTTGCTTCTCTCCTTTTCTCAGCTATTTATAAGGCCTCCTGAGACAACTATTTTGCCTTTTTGCATTTCTTTTTCTTGGGGATGGTCTTGATCACTGCCTCCTGTACAATGTCATGAACCTCTGTCCATAGTTCTTCAGGCACTCTGTCTATCAGATCTAATCCCTTGAACCATGAGCCTTGCCATGTAGGACCACCCAAGATGGATGGGTCATGGTGGAGAGGTCTGACAAAATGTGGTCCACTGGAGAAGGGAATGGCAAACCATTTCAGTATTCTTGCCTTGAGAACCCCATAAACGTAAGAAAAGGCAAAAAGATGGGACACTGAGAGATGAACTCCTCAGGTCTGTAGGTGCCCAATACGCTACTGGAGATCAGTGGAGAAATAACTCAAGAAAGAATGAAGAGATGGAGCCAAAACAGAAAAAACACCCAGTTGTGGATGTGACTGGTGATGGAAGTAAAGTCCAATGTTGCAAAGAACAATACTGCATAGGAACCTGGAATGTTAGGTCCATGAATCAAAGCAAATTAGAAGTGGTCAAACAGGAGATGGCAAGAGTGGACATCAACATTTTAGGAATCAGTGAACTAAAATGGGCTGGAATGGGTGAATTTAACTCAGATGACCATTATATCTACTACTGTGGGCAAGAATCCGTTAGAAGAAATGGAGTAGCCATCATAGTCAACAAAAGAGTCCAAAATGCAGTACTTGGATGCAATCTCAAAAATGACAGAATGATCTCTGTTCGTTTCCAAGGCAAACCATTCAATATCACAGTGAAAGTGAAGTCGCTCAGTCATGTCTGACTCTTTGCGACCCCATGGACTGTAGCCTACCAGGTTCCTCCATCCATGGGATTTTCCAGGCAAGAATACTGGAGTGGGTTGCCATTTCCTTCTCCAAATATCACAGTAATTCAAGTCTATGCCCCGACCAGTAATGCTGAAGAAGCTGAAGTTGAATGGTTCTATGAAGACCTAGAAGACCTTCTAGAACTAACACCCAAAGAAGACCACTTTTCATCATAGGGGACTGGAATGCAAAAGTAGGAAGTCAAGACATACCTGGAGTAACAGGCAAATTTGGCCTTGGAGTACAGAATGATGCAGGGCAAAGGCCAATAGAGTTTTGCCAAGAGAACGCACTTGTCATAGCAAATATTTTCTTCCAACAACAGAAGAGAAGACTCTACACATGTACATCACCAGATGGTCAATACCAAAATCAGATTGATTGTATTCTTTGTAGCCAAAGATGGAGAAGCTCTATGCAGTCAGCAAAAACAAGACTGGGAGCTGACTGTGGCTCAGATCATGAACTCCTTATTGCCAAATTCAGACTTAAATTGAGGAAAGTAGAATTTCTGATTATTACAGAGCTAATCATGGCATAAGGCTCCCCTCGTGGCTCAATGGTAAAGAATTGGCTTGCAATGCAGGAGTTGCAGGTTCAATCCCCAGGTTGGGAAGATCTCCTGGAAAAGGAAATGGCAACCTACTCCAGTATTCTTGCCTGGGAAACCCCATGGACAAAGGAGCTTGGTAGGCTGCAGTCCCTGTGGGTCACAAGAGTCAGACCCGGCTTAGCAGCTAAACCACCACCAGCAATCATGGCATATTGAACACCCCACGGCACATAAGATGAGAATTAGCAACTATGCTTTCTGTGTTATTTTCCTACCACCGCTGTAGCAAATTATCACAAATTTAGTGGCTTAAAACATTACACATTTTCTAGTTCTGAGGACAGATGTCTGAAATGGGTCTCAGTGGTCTAAAGTGTCTGCAAGACTATGTCCTTTCTGGAGGCTCTACGGGAAACTGTCTTCTTGCCAATTCCAACTTCTAGAAACTGTCTGCCTTCTTTGACTTTGTACCTCTCCTCCATCTCCATCACTAGAAAGAGTGGATTGAGTCCTTCTCACATGACATCACTCTGACTTCCTCTGCTGCCTCCATCTTCCCCATTTAAGGACTGTTGGGATTACACTGGATAATCCAGTATGCTGTTTTTCTACCTGAGTTCCCTTTGCCACTGTGATCTTTCTGACACTGCTTCTGACACTCAGTGTGTGGTATTTTTTCCAGCACTAATCAATTCTCCAGTGTCCAAGAACAACACCAGATCTCTGATTCTCTGACACATCTCAGTGTCCTACGATTAACTTCAATTCTAACTACCCAAAGTTAGCATAGACCCCAGTTTTAAGGGTTCAGTCCCTCAGACTGATCTCATTTCAGATGCCAATCACACGTACTGTGTCTCCCGATGACCCACACTTCTGTCCAGCTGCTACAAATCTGGAGGTGTTTGAAGCTCCCAACTATAATTTTGGATTTGTGTGCTTCTCCTTCAGCCACGTCAGTTTTTGCTTCATGTATTTTGAGGCTCTGTTGTCTGATGTGTACACATATAGGATTGTTATGCCTTCCTCCTGAACTGATCTTTTTATTATTTTATAGCATCCCTTTTTGTTTCTAGTAATTTTCTTATTCTGAAGTTCCCTTTGCCAGATGTTAATATACAGCCACACCTAGTTTAAAATTCATTTTTGCATTGTTTTTTCCCCATCACTTTGTTTAATCTACCTTTGTTGTTGAATTTAAAGTGAGATTTTTTTTAATTAAAAGAAATATTTGCAATGTCGTGCTGGTTTCTGCCATACAACAAGGCACATCGGCCATAATTATACATCCATGCCCTCTCTCTGTAGCCTCCCTCCCCTCCCCACATCCATCCTGCCAGAGCCCCAGACTGGGCTCTCTGTGTAGAGCAGCTTCTGAAGTGAGAATTTTATTGAACAGTATATTGTTGGATCTCTGTTTTTCATTTTAAATACATTTTGCTTATTTCTGTCATCTTGGTGCATTTAGACTACGTACTTTAAGGTGATTATCAAGATGTTTGAGATTAATCTACCATTTTATTATTTGTTTTATGTTTGTTTTCTGTGGTTCTTATTCCTCTTGTCTTCCCTTCTTATGGGTTACTTGAACACTTTTTTGGATTCCATATTGGTTCATTTATTAGGTTTAAGAATATAATCTTTGTATAGTTATTGCTCTGGGCATTACAACCCACATGTAAGTCTTATGGAAGTCTATAGTATCAACATGTTACCATTTTGAATGAAATGTTGAAACAGTTCCTGTTTGCAGCATGTCATGCCTGTTAAGTGTGTGAAGAGAAACTCTCCCACCTCTCCTGGAATCCTCAAATACTCTTGACACTGCAGAGACCCCTACTCTATTCCTTTTCTCCACACTTTTATGAACCTCTGGCTTCCAGAAATGTATTGGACTCCTTAATTCATTACTGGTTCTCCCTTCTTTTTGCTTCTGCCTTATGGGCTTTATTCATTTTAAATCTACAAGATTAAATTTCAGGCTGTCTTCAGAAGAACAGGAGATGAAGGAATAAAGGAACAGAAAGTTCAAAGACCTTTTAAGAGGCATGCAGTGGTTGGATCCTGGATTTTGGGCAGATATATGCCTTGAGAATTAGCATTACTCACTCTCTCACCATGTGGCCTGAGTGAGTGTTTGATCGCACCAAGCCACAGTGTCCTCTCAGCAGCTCACAGCACTGCTGTGATGGCACGTGTGAGGGCTCTGGTCCTGTGCCTAGCACAGAGACGTGCCCTATTCGTGGCTCTTGTCATTTTTAGATCTGTACCACGGTCAAAAGCTGAGTGCTGGGAGGAGGCAGCACATCCCTGTGGGGTGACCACAAGCCTCTTTCACTCACTGACTCCTGAAGCAGTCTGACTAAACCACCTTTGGTGCCAAAGAATGTCCCAGGAAAGGAGGTGTGTCCCCCTTTGAGGGGACCACTTCCTGATGGCTGAGTAAGGGAGGCGGTTGGGGCCATTTTAAGAAAGTCTCTGCCCGATATACTCTATCTCTTGGGGGCTCCACCCACCCTATGTCAAACAATAAAACTACCACATCCACCATCATTAAATGCAGTTTATGTATAACCACATGAGTTATATATAACTACTATAAAATGACAAATTCATAGTTGACATGATGTTACATATTGTAGGCATTTAACTAATTGTAGACCTGTGATTAAAATGCTTACATATTTCATCAAAAGATGTTTTTTATAACTTTTGAGAATTTTGAAGCTCCCAATGGTTTCTATGTCTCAAACATTTTTACAGACTCTGAAAAAACTCAAAGGGCCTGCATCCTTGGCTCGGAATAAATGAAACAGCCGTGTGCAGCATTCTCAGGAGGATGGAGGGGACCAGGCTTGCTGAGGGAGGATCAGCTGGGTACCCACTACATTGGTGGCAGGGCATTGTGCCACAGATGGGTTTGCTCAACACACCAACACCAGGACTGATCCCACAGAACCCACAGTGAGTAGGTTACAGCAGGCTATAGCCTCTGGGGTATCAGTGGGGTGAAATCCTGGCTTTGTTGCCTTCTGGCTGTGTGACTTTATTTAAGTTACTTGCCCACTCTGATCCTCAAAGGCCCTAAAGTCTTTTACCCTTTTGAACCTTTAGGATCAGCATGGCTTTGAGGCTCTGGTTTGTTGGTTGCTGCCCCTTATTTAACTCCTCAAATATGGGCATTAATTTGGCTTAAAGTAGGGCATTTCTGGGCACTCTCCTCACTCTGACTTGGAGGCTGTTAGGAAAATAACTGTGCAGAAAGAATTGGGGGGAATTTGTGACTGGAGCTGTCTTTGTCTTATTGGCAAAGGGAAGGGGAGATCTAGCACTTGAGTTACAGAGAAGAGGATCACACACATTTTCTTAGATTGAAGACATTCCTGAACTTCTATCTGCCCTGTTGCAACTCCTACAAAATTGTGAAAGTCTTATACCTCCAGGTTGGCCTGACATGTTGTCTCCATGCTGATGGGGGTGAGTAAGCCTGAGCTGTTCCTCCGGTGAATGGAAAAGTGAGGCCACCTGAGACCCGTCCATCATCTCATTGTGGGAACTGACAAGACTGGGGACTGTCAGTGAGTGCTTCCTGAGACCCAGCAGGGCAGCAGGGGAAGTATAGGAACTTCTGCCTGCTTGGTTCTGGACTGGCCCAGTCTGGGCTTGGAAGGGCCATGCCCAGGAGGGCTTCACCCTGGCTGGGAACATGCCCAGTCTGCAAGCACTCGACCTAGGGGAGAAGCCAGGCTGGCACAGGAGAGCAAGGTCTCAGGGTGCCCATGGTCTGGGTGCCATAGAATGTGAGTCCAAGCCAGGGGTTATTTCTCTTATGAAAGTAAGGTCCAAGTATGGGGGTACTATGGTTATTGCTGTTTTATTATTGCTAATATTGGAAATACACACTGGGCAATGTTGTAGACATCAGAGATTAAACATGGATGAGGTAAATCCCTCTCTTATGAGGCTCATATTCCAAGGGAGCAGACAAATACCCTTCCCTCTAATTAACAGAAAATGGGTACAAGATATAGTAACTTCCTTGAAGGGGAAGGGACAGAAAGTAATGGTGTTGGGGTGGGTTAGACTTTAGGAAGGGAAATAAGCAATGGTTTCTGTGAAGCAGTGAAGGGGAGAAAGTTACCCCAAGGTCACCACTGGGAATGGCAGAGTTAGCAGACTGTCGCTCTCCACTTTTTCCTGGTCTTTATGCCAACCTATTGGGACCAGGGTCTGAGCTGGAGCAGAAACTATGGCACTTTATGTGTGTGGCCCCAGAGGACAAATTTAAGGGGCTCCATGCAGGCCGGAACCTGAGCCTTCTGTGTTCAGCCTTCAAAGGAATAACTCAGAGTCCTGCATCCTGTCCTGTTCCAACTCTGCAGGCTTTTCCTGGCTCTGTCCTGGTGGGCTCAGGAGTTAAGACCTGCCCTTTGCAAAATAATGACTGAGAAGTCAGATTTTAAAGGAGAACTTGGAGACCACCACCCCTTATTTTATGAAGGAAAAACATGTCCAGAGAGGAGAGTTATTTGTCTAAAATCACACAGTTGACCTGAAGTTGTCTCCCAAGGGATCCCTCTGTGTTCTTTCCACTGATGTGGTTATATTCCCTTCTGGGCAACTTGAATGGACCCAAAAGAATGCATCACTAATGGTGTAATTCCATGAAAGGTGGGAATGAGGGATATATGTGTGTGGAGTGAACATAGCCTACTTATGTTGGCTACATCATGCTAATGGCATGATGTAAAGTTAGCACACACTTGGCACATGGTAAGCCTTCAATGAGTTCCCCTCCTCTCCCATCACTTGACTGGGGACATGATGTCTGAATTTTGGGCCTTGCATATTGTTGGTACTCTACCAAAATTTGCTAATTAACTATGTGAATGCTGAGGTGTGGGGATGTGTCTCTTCCTACTTTCTCATCCTCAAATAGCACTCCTTATACACTCAGGGTGGAGGAAGTCTAGAGGAAGTCATCTCTCACCTATTCATGCTAATTATATGATCCAGCATGCATACATGTGTATACACACACACACACACACCCACACACCTACCCACCCCTCACTTCTCAAACTTTTTGAGCCAGCGAGAAATGTAACCAGGCCTAAGACAATATCTGCTGACCTCTTTTTCTCTGTGCTTTAACAGAAAAAGGCAATCCTCCAAGTCCACATCTGCAGAGATCTCTCTGGGGCAGTGCTCAGTCTTTAATCACCTTCTGGAAGACAGGATGATCCGTGACTCAGGAATCTGCTTGGTTGATAACTCAATTCTGCTGCCGGGCCGCATTTGTGAGCAATGATAGCACACCCCACGGAAATCTAGAATCCAATTAGGGCTAAGGGTTGCATCATTTCTCATCCCTTACTCTGCCTTCCACAGCCCCAGACCATCCGTCTTGCTTGGCAGAGGGCTCCCTGAGGCCTGCAGGACAAACTTCTGACCTTCCCACCGGGGGCTGGGCTGCTCTCCTGAAGCTCATAGCAGTCACAGGTATTGGAGTCAAAGTGTGAGGGGACAAGCTTTTCTTGGTCCCTGGGACTGGGGCACACAGGACAATTCTGGGGAAACTGTTAGAAAATCAGACATTAGGATTTTAATAATATAGAAAGCAGATGCCAAAGAGGTGTAATCCGCTTTATTCACTCAAAAATGTGAATGTGCCATTAGATAAGGGCTACATGGCTTTACATCAGGCCATAAGATCAAAAGTTTCTGAATTTTTCTGATATTCATATTCACTTCCCAATTTCTAGGACTATTAAGGTTTGTCTCCCCTGGAAATATCTGATGGACTACATTTGTCCCAAGGGCTGAGCCTTGTCATTTTATGAACTATTAATATTTAAATAAGGAACAGCAAATGTCTTTCAACTTGCCTCTCAGGTCCAATAGGTTGGTAGTGGATGCTCTAAAAATTGGGTCTAGGATTCTGAGTCCTAATTGGGTACAAAGGGGGAAGAATGCCATATTCAATTAGCAAAATCTTTCCTGCCTACTGGAGTGTGAGAGGCGGCATATAGTCACATGATTTGCTATGTTCCCACTGAACCATTCTAAAGACTGAAAGGGATTTTAAAATAAGATAAATAGATCCAGCCCTCAAGTTGTTCTCAGGCTAGCAGGGCTGATAAGTGGCAAGTGTTCCCAGTCAATGAACAATGCCCTGGTTGGGGCAGATGCAAGCATCAGTGTGCCATACTAGCCAAGCACATGGACTTTGGACAAAGTCTGCTTCTGATACTTAACTGCTGGGTGGCAGTGGGCTAGTCAGCTCTATGCTCTGAGCCATGGTGTCTTCATCTGCAAAAAGAAGAAAATACCTATCTCACAGAGTAGTTGAGGTCACTAAATGACATCAGATTTTGAAGTATTAGATGCTTACCTTATAATTATCATTTTTGTATAAACACAGACAGGCCTCTAAACTTTGCCTTGGGTACAGACATGGTTCCACAAAAGAGGCCCTGTTTTGAATTGCAAGTGGTATACAGGCAGCCTTCAGTAAAAGAAAACAGAGACCATTCAACATAGAGAAAGACATTCTGTCCCCCTTGGTTAGGGAAATCTGAGCTAGGTATTAGAAAATACTAGGATCAACATTCAAAGCAACTTACCTGAAATAAAGGAAGACTTGAATGTACTGACTGAAAGGAAAATTAATACAGAGTGATCAACACTGAGATGGATCCTAATAGATGAATATTTGACTTTAAATTAAAAAGTTCTAAGGCTGTCCAGGGAAAAACTATCCCTTTAAAAAGCTGAGTTTAAAAAGTCCCCAAAACAAACAAATGAAAAAATCACATAAAAATTCAAACTGAGAGAAGCACTTCCAGAATAGCCAAATAAGACCTCTGAAAATATGCTCCTCCATTAAAGCGATGAAGATGCTAGCAAAAATTGTTGAAATCAACTTCTTCAGATCTCTGGAAATAACCAAAATTTTCAACAATTTGAGTATCATTTACTGAAGAGAAATGGCTAAATCATGATAAGAATAGCAAATTTTATGGTGTTTTCACTTGCCTTATTCTCATCCTCCTCTCAAGCTCCAAGATAGATTTGAAAACCAAAGGCCTCACAAGCCTGGTGTCTTTAAAAATCAGCAGCCTGGCCAACACTGAAGAGGACATAGTGGTTTTATTCTTTCTGAAAAACACCATCCCCAAAGAATTGTCATTCTTTAATGTGACAACTCCCTGGAAAATCTCTCTTCTTAGGGATTACTTTCATTTGACATGGTTCAAAGGTCACTCTGTGCAAATAGCCCTAACCTGAAAATATTTGTCAAAAATAATTAGCAGCCTGGGGTGGCAATACCAGTTGGGGCCAACAAGAAACTGATCAAAATATTTAAAAGGAAAACTGAGGTATGAGGTATTCATAGGGCCTTGGAAAAGCTCTGGCATATATTCCGAATTCCTGAAAAGTGAAAGTGGCTCAGTCATGTCTGACTCTTTGCAACCCCATGGACTATATAGTCCATGGAATTCTTCAGGCCAGAATACTGGAGTGGATAACTTTTCCCTTCTCCAGGGGATCTTCCCAACCCAGGGATCAAACCCAGGTCTTTCGCGTTGCAGGCAGATTCTTTACCAGCTGAGCCACAAGGGAAGCCCAAGAATACTGGAGTGGATAGCCTATCCCTCCTCCAGGATAGGCTGGAGGATCCTATCCCTCCTCCAGCGGATCTTCCCAACCCAGGAATCAAACTAGGGTCTCGCATGCCCAAGACCTGCATAGGGCTTAACATCCAATTGATCTTGAGGTGCTGAGAAAGCAGGAAGTAAAGACTGAGGCAGAGCTATTAAGTGTAAGACTTGTATACTGAAAACCATAAAACACCATTAAAAGAAATTATATAAGACCTAAATAAATAGAAAGACAACCTACAGTCATGAATTTGGATGGTTAAGATGGTAATACTGTTAAGATGGTAATACTTCCCAGTTGGTCTACAGATTCAGTGTAATCTCAGTAAAAATCTCACCTGCCTTTTTCTCAGAAATTTGCAAGCTACTGCTAAAATTCATATGGAAATGCAAGTGACACAGAATAGCCAATATAATCTTGAAAGTGAAAAATAAGGTTGCAAACTTGCTTTTGCTGATTTCAAAACTTATCACAAAGCTATAATAATAAAGGCAATATGGTACTGGAAGTGGAATAGAATTGAGAATCCAGAAACAAAACCCTCACATTTACTGTTAATTGATTTTTAACAAGGGTGTCAAGATAATTCAATGAGGAAAAGAAGTTCAGTAAATAATACTGGGACAACTGGATGTCCACGTGCAAAAGGATGAAGTTGAACCATTACCTTACACTAAATACAAAAATTAGCTCAAAATGGATCAATCTAAATGTAAGAACTAAAACTGTAAAGCTATTAGAAGAAATTTTAGGGGTAAATTTTCGTGACCTTGAACTTGGCAAAGGATTCTTACATATGACACCTAATACAAGAGCAAAAAAGAAAAGCTAAGTAGACTGGATATCATCAAAATTAAAACTTTTGCTACTCATAGGATATTATCAGGAAAGTCAAAAGATAGTTCACAGAATTGGAAACAATATTTGCAAATCATAAATCTAAGGGACTTGCTTATGGAATATATAAGCAACTTTACAACTCACCAACAAATGACAAATAACCTAATGAAAACATGGGCAGAAAATCTGAATAAACATTTGTCCAAAGAAGATATACACATGGCCAAAAACATGCAAAAATGTTCAACATCATTAGTCAGTAGTTAAATGCAAATCAAAACCACAATAAGATACTACTAACACACTCACTAGGATGGTTATAATAAGAAAGACAGATAATACTAAATGTTTATGATATGGAGAAACTGGAAACCTTATACATTTCCGGTGGGAATATAGAATGGTTCATTCACTTTGGAAAACAGTTTATCAATTCCTCTAATAGTGGAATGAAGAATAATGTGTGTGTGTGTGTGCGTGTGCTCAGTCGCTTCAGTGGTGTCTGACTCTTTGCGACCCCGTGGACTGTAGCCCACCAGGCTCTTTTGTCTATGGGATTCTCCAGGCAATACCACCGGAGTGGGTTGCCCTGCCTCTCTCAAGAGGATCTTCCCGACCCAGGGATCGAACTCACACCTCCTGCATTGCAGGTGAGTTCTTTACCATTGAGCCACCAGGGAAGCCCGAAGAATTACCGTATGACCATGTAATTCTATTCCTAGTTACATACCCAAGAATTTGAAAATATATGCCCACACAATAATCTTTTATTGGTATATTCATAACAGCATTACTCATAATAGCTAGAAAGTAGAAACAACCCAAATGTTCATCAACTGATGAATGGATAAACAAATGTGGTATTACATTCTAGTAATGGGAGAGAGAATTAATTTGGGAAGCATGGCTGATTCACTAAATTCACTAAAAGGAAGAAAGGACGTGAGCTGAAAATTCATGGGAAAACAAATACAAAAAGCTCTTTATACACAAAAAGCATCACAAAAAACACTTGTAGGAAGACAAATTAAAACGTCAATTAGTTACTTTAGACAACAGGTTAGCAATGATAAAATTTTGAAAATTAACTGCATTAGTGAGAGAGTTAGGAAACTGGTACTTTGCTTCTTTACTGATAAGAATGTCAGTTTGTGTGCAATTTGGCAAAATTTATCTCAAATACAATTTTACATGCCCTTTGATCCATGCAGTATATTTTAGGAGTATATTTTATATTTCTATCCTGTACTGTATGAAGTCATACAAGAATGTTTATTGCAGCGTATTTTCAACAACCCCAAACATCCTAAATGTCCTTTGACTTGCATTTATCACATTACCCAACAATTGCATTTCTGGAAATTTATTAGAGAAAATTTAGGTCAACACAAAAACTTCATTCAAATGTTCATAACAGCTTTATTTATAATATAATATTTCTACTGATGAATAATTCATATACAATGAAATGCACCAATCTTAAATTTTGCAATTCATTACGTTTGGGTTAATGCATGCACTCTTGTGACCCACTCTTTATAAGATTTAAAATGATTCTAATGTCTCAGAAATTTCCTTTGTTCTTCTAGTTAATCTCTGCTACATCACTCTGTCCCCAACTCCCAGGGTATTTAGTAGTCTGATTTCTTTCACTGTAGATTAGTTTTGTATAAATGGAATCATTCATTGTATGTTCCTTTACATCTGGCTTCTTTTGGTCCAGAACATATTTCTAAGATTCTTTTGTATTGTAATATGCATCAGTAGTTCATTTCCTTTTTATTGCCTGTTAGTGTTCCATAGGATGGGAACACTGCAATATGTTTATTTATTCCCCTGTGGGAAGATGTTTGAATTGTTTCTTTTCTTTATCTTTTATGAATAAGGCTTCTATAAACATTGTTTGTAAGTCTATTTATTATTTCATTTCTTTTGGATAAAAACCTAAAAATAGAATTGCTGGATGATATAATAGGATATATATTTAAATTTATACGAAATGACCAGCTATTTTCAAAGTCTTGTATCATTTACTTTCTCACTAGCAAAACAGATGGGCCTATTTGAAATTTTTAACAGTCATGCAGTTTTTATGTTCATATTGGCTACTTGCACGTATTCCTTTGTGTTTTCTCAAGACTTTGCATGTTTCTAAATTGGGCTTTTTACTATTGAGTTGTAGAAATTCTTTTTTTTCTTCCAACTTTCCGGATATAATTGATATATAACACTGTGTAAGTTGAAAGTATACAATGTGTTGATTTGCTGCAGTTATGTATTATAAAATAATTACCACCACAGTGTTAGCTAACATCTGTATCATGTCTCATAATTACTATTTGTTTTGTTTTGGGAACACTTAAGATCTCTTATCACCTTTCAAGTATATTGTTCAGTCGCTCAGTCGTGTCCGACTCTTTGTGTTCCCATGGACTGCAACACGCCAAGCTTCCCTGTCCTTCACCATCTCCCAGAGCTTGCTCAAACTCATGTCCATTGAGTTGGTGATGCCATCCAACCATCTCGTCCTCTGTTGCCCCCTTCTCCTCCTGCCTTCGATCTTTCCCAGCATCAGGGTCTTTTCTAATGAGTCGACTCTTTACATCAGGTGACCAAAGTATTGGAGCTTCAGCTTCAGCATCAGTCCTTCCAATGAATAGTCAGGATTTATTTCCTTTAGGATCGACTGGTTGGATCTCCTTGCTGTCCAAGGGACTCTCAAGAATCTTCTCCAACACCATATTTCAAAAGCATCAATTCTTCACCATTCAGCCTTCTTTATGGTCCAATTCTCACATCTATACATGACTGCTGGAAAAACCATAGCTTTGACTAGACGGACCTTTGTTGGCAAAGTGATGTCTCTGCTTTTTAATACACTGCTCTAAAAGAGCAAGTGTCTTTTAATTTCTTGGCTGTGGTCACCATCTGCAGTGATTTTGGAGCCCAAGAAAGTGGGCTATAGTATAGCATTAAAACTGTGATCACTATGCTGTATATCAGCTCTCCAGAGTTTATTCATCTTATAACTGGAAGTTTATAGATTTTGATTGAGTTGTAGTAATTCTTAGGTATTACGGGATCACATCCCTTGTTTGGTATGTTTTATGAATACTTTTTCCCAGTTTAACTTGTCTTTTAATTTCCTTACTGAAAAAGCTTAAAATTTTGATTAGGTCCAATTTATCAGTGTTTTCCATTGTAGTTACTCATTTGTGTTTCTTGTCTAAGAAATATTTTCTTATCGTAAGGTAAGAAGATATTCTGCCTATTCTAGAAAGTTTTAAGTCTATGTCTATGATTTATCTTTATTTTTTACCAGTGCATATTACATTTAAAATTTAACAAGTAATTAATTAAAACTAATAAGACTTGCTATATAGCATAGGGAACTCTACTCAGTACTCTGTATAGGAGAAAAGAAAATTTTAAAAAAACAGTGGATATATTTATATATATATATATAAAACCAATTCACTTTGCTGTAAACTTGAAACTAACACAATTGTAAATCAAGTATACTCCAATAAAAATTAAGAAAAACCTGATTAAAGAAAAAGAAAAACAAGAAAGGAGGGAGGCTTAAGAAGGGGATATATATATAAAATTATGACTGATTCGCTTTGTTGAACAGCAGACACCAACAACGTTGTAAAGCAATTATCCTCTAATTTAAAAATTAAAAAAAAAAAAAAGAAAAGAAAAACAGATAGGAGTCAGTAAGAACATCAGCGGCCTTGAAATTCAAGGTGTATCCTGATTGTGTCCAGCTAAGTAACCTTGGGCATTTCCCTCCCCAGGGAACAAAGTGGGGCAAGGAGGTAACTGCAGCAGTGATTGAGGGTCAGTACAGGTAAGTGTTTTAGAAATCTAATTGGAGAAGCTTACTGCTAAGCTTACTGCTTAGCAGTGAGGAGACTCCAGAAAGCTGATATCCAAGAAAATTTGAAACTTCCCGTACCCAGTGCTGATGAAGGCCAGGGATCCTCCTCCACAGCCCCACATCCCTCCTCCCCGGGCACCTCAGAGTAGTGAGTGTCCACGCCTACTCTGACATTTAAACTTTCTGCTAATCCGAGTCAGCCACAAGAGGGCACTGTGAGAACGGGTTCTAAGCAACTTGGTGCTTCCTGCTGCAGCCATGAAGTGCTGGGCTCTGCCTGCTTGTGTGAAGGTGGTTTTGGTTCTTGAGGGCCAGAGGAGGCCTTACAAGTCACATACGGTCACATGGAGAGGCAGGGAAGAGGGTGGAGCAGTGACTTCACCTAAGGTGTGAAAGGGTCTGCCCCTCAGAACATAGACCTGGAAATGGGTCTATCAGGGGAACCAGGAGAGGGAGGAGGGGCTGAAACCGAGGTTAGCAGGGAGCAACAGGTCCCAGTCAGTCTGGTACAGGGAGACCCGGGGAATATGGCAGTCTGGCGTCTGTGGTGGGTCAGTTCATCTTAGGTTAGGAGATGATGGCCCATGTCCCACTAGGCCAGGGGCAGAGCTGAGGTGAATGACTTTTGTTTCAATTAGGATCAATTTATGACAGAGTGGGATGGAGGTGAGAGAGAGGGAATTTATCTGTGAGGCGCTATAGATGGCAGACACGGCGCAGTACGGTAGGGCAGTCATGGTTCACCCGTGGCTACACTGGTCACTCTGGCAGCAAGCCATTCCAGGATTAGGAGAAATACTGAGTTATGGAGAGAAAGGCTTGGCTACAAAGCAGGGCTCTTGATCAGAGCTGACTGGCCCAGACAGAGCGAGGTGAGCATGTCCAGTTAAGCTGAGTGTCAGGCACCTTTGGAATTCAGGTCAGAGAGATGCTGATGGGAGCCCAGCTCCAGGACACATCACAGAGATGGTACAAGCCCTAATCTCCAAGCTGGTAGCCCCAGAATTCCATCAGAGTTCAGCCCCAGGGTCAGGCCCAGAGCCAGGAATAGACTGGCAGGGGAACAAAGGTAGACAGAGGACACAAGGACATCAGACAGGTCCACTTTAGTCCAGTCCTACATGGGAACTTGGATATCTACTTGGGATCATGGAAGTCCCCAGAATCTCATACTCAGGCTCAGAGCTCACAGAGTTATTTCAGAATTTGCAGGCTGATGATGAGAGCTGTGGAAATCAGCATCTGCTCCTCACTATGGAGACAGAGATACAGTGGCCTGGGGCTCCATCACAACTGCATAGAAAGATTTCACTTCCCAGGATCAGGACAGAGAGTATCCAAACTCAGCTTCTTTCTCAAGGATTATCTCCAGGACCACAAAGCACTAGACTGGGGGTGGAGGGCATCACTGTCAGTAGTTGCAAAAGCTTCACTCTTGGCTCTGAGACTCCAGAATCATGCAGGCATGCTCACCTTCTGTAAACTGATGGAAATCTTACTAAGATTCATCCTTGATACCCCTTTTCTGACCCTGAAAGGCCCCCATTTCCCTGGAAATAGTTTGAACCTTTCAGCCTGATACCTCAAGTCCTCCCTGACTTGACCCTTGACATTTATATCTTTGGACTTTCCCACCCTCGCTGGCATGAACATATCATTCCTGTTGTCTGATAGACACCAGACTTCTTGGATGTTTTCATTCCTCCCTCTGCCTGGAATGTTCTTCCTGTCCTTTCTAACTGATAAGCAGTGAGTCATCCTTTGAGACCCTGCTCAAGCGTTGCCTTCTTTATGAAGGCTTACCTGGCTAGCTCCAAACCGGTTACAGGTAGACTGCTTGGTAACAGATAATGTAGGATATTGCCTCCAAATCTATTCCTCCTTTTGTGTCTTACCAAGAGAATCTTGATTTTGTCCAGGCAGTCAACCTCAGCTGAGTGACCCGGTGCTCAAGGAGAAACATGAAAGAGGCCAGGCCCGGCATACTGGCTGTATTCCTCTGGCAGTAAGAAGTTAGTTCTGGTGGGCATGTGTGGGCATGTGCCTGGTTCTGGCCATTGCCCGCATTTCCATGGGATAGTGGTTGGAGGTGGTGAACTCTTATAAAGGGGCTCAATCAAGGACTGGTTCTGCTGGGCTTGTCACTGCAGTGTCAGAATCTGAAACAGGGTCTGGTGCCAAGTAGGTGCAAGAGAGTTGCAAGAAGTTGCCTTCCCCATTAAATCCTTTTCAGGACTGTTTCTACTGGGTTGGCTGAGTAGGTGTCTGTCCTCAGGGGAGTCCAAAGGGTCCAGAGAATCTTCTTAGAATCAGAGATGATGAAGGACTAGCTCAGGCTTGATGGCTGTTGGGTCTTCTGTCCCCTCAAAATCCATACTCTTGCTTGTTGTTATTTGTTCAAAAATATTCACAGAATGTCTGCTATGTGCTAGCCACTGTATGTTCAAAAATGAACAAAACCAAGTTTCTGCCCTAAAGGAGCTCATAGCTTTTTGGAAGGAGACACAAAATTAGATAATTATCCTCTGATGCTATAAGGGCAGTGAATCTATGAAACAGAGAGATTTCTTAGTTGCAAACAAGATCATCCTCTCTGTATAGTATAAGCGGAAGAAGAATTTCTGAAAGTCCATTGGATGTCTCACAGAATCTTGTGCCCAGTGAAAATGATGTCTGAAATCATGTGTAGAACAAACTGAACTCAGCTGACTAGAGCAGCTTCTGCTCTTCCCTACTATTGCATTGGAAGGAAATGAATGCAGCTCCAGAGATTGAGAAACCTTGGATCTGTGGATAATGAGAAAGTACATGTGTATATAAAGTGTTGTGCTGTGCTGCTCAGTCTCTAAGTCGTGTCTGACTCTTTGTGACCCCATGGACTGTATCACGCCAGGCTTCTCTGTCCATGGGATTTTCCAGGCAGGAGTACTGGAGTGGGCTGCCATGCCCTCCTCCAGGGAATCTTCCTGACCCAGGGATCGAACTTGTGTCTCCTGCACCTGCTGCATTGGCAGGTGGATTCTTTACCATTGAGCCACCTAGGAAGCCCCTCATAATGTGTTGTAGAGAGTTAGAAAACAAAACAACACTTTTCATTACAGAGCCATGATCAGGGCACACATACCCTGTCATTTCCTTCATTACTGAAATCAAATTGATCAGATTCTCTATCTTGAAGAACATAGATGCATTAAAAAAACAAACAAAAAAACTATACCGAAGAGCAATTGCAAAAATATCTTAGGAATGTGTCTGTTTTATCAGAAATATTCAAAAAGAAGTATTTTAGTATTCAGTAGTATTTTATCAGAAGTATTTGCTATTGTCCAGCAAAAGTGATTTGGAGATACAGAGGAAACTACCAGTGTCCTGGCCAGGTCCCTTTGCCAGCCATTGCCCTTTGCCCCAGAGGGCGCCCTTTGCCATGAGAGTCAGCTGGTCCCTTCTCTGGAGAATGCCCTCAGCTACATAGGAGCCGCATTACAGAGAGGCCGCATGACCCCTGGCTGCTCTGTGACCCCAGGAAGAGAGAGCATCCTTCTAATCTGAAGAGACCTCCTGCTTCCTCCCTGTGAGGACTAGGAGTGCTCAATTCTGCTCCATTGGGAGTGATGGGTGAACTGCATGGTTCTGCTAAACAGATTGCTTTGCTGGGCACATAGTTGGACACCACCATGTTTGCTAGGCTGTCTTCTTGACTGCAGCCTTTCTTGAAGCTTCTGTTTGGACGTGTCAGGCTGGTTTGGGGGTGGGCCCCAAGAGACTCCTCTACCAGCAAACTAGCATTCCAATGGATTGCAGGGTGGAGGGATCCTGCATCCTTTCTAAAGGGCTTTGACCGAAAGTGACTCAGTGACTCAGCACTGGAAGAAAGTCCAGGGGAGGGCTTGAGTCAAAAATAGAAAAAAAGAATCATCACCACCCAAGAGCCTTGCCTGGGACCTGAAAGATAGCCCTGCAACCCAGCAGTAGGGATTGAGACCTGACCCTCCAGGGGCCCCTTAGACCCTGATCTAGCCCTGTAGATAGCAGCCATGCACAAAGGACTGCATGAGTTGTTCAACATTTAAGCCACTTTTTCAGGGTTTAAGAAATTGGCCACCAAATTCTTTGATATTTGCCCATTGACAGATGGGGACTGTGTTTCCTTACTTTGAAAATGGGCTGGCTCATGATGACTTTGACCAACAGGACACCACGGAAGTGATCTGTGTGAGGTTATGTCACAGAAGGTAATACAGCCCTGAGCCACCATGGAAGTGCTCCCACTACCCTGGAGCCCCATCCTTGTGAAGCTGCATGTAGGAGCCCAGCCTTCCAGCCATCTCATCAGCACCCAACTTGTGAGTAAAGAAGTCTCCAGATGATTCCAGTACCTGCCCTAGTGCTCTCCTGACTTGGGTCTTCCCAACACTGTCCTCAGTCTTGCTGAAGCAAAGACAAGTTACCTGTACTGTGCTCCAGTTGAATTCCTGGCATATAGAACCCAGGAGCATCATAAAATGATGGTTTTCTACCACTCGCTTTGGGGTGACTTGAAAGCTGTGATTACAACTGAGTCTCCACTCGTGCAGGAAAAGCTAAGGAATCTAAGGTTTTCTCTCTCTCACACACACTCGCACATGTGAAGTGATGGTCAGAGTCACAGAGCCACTGCAATGCACAGCCACAATTTACCTCTCCTCTATGTGAACTTAAAACCCCCACTGATTTGCCTCACTCTTCACTCCCAGGTATTTCCTTCCCAAAGCTGCATATTAATCTGCCCTTTAACAAAGCATTATTGTGATGTGATGACCTGCACTAGGAAAGCCTGGTCCTGACCTATGGATCCCTGGCAGGCATTCTGACAAGATGCTTGTAAATGGATTGAAACCCCACCAGGGCGGCATGAACCTGGACCTGACATGGACACATATAATCTTATTGTCTATCCCTGAAAAAAAAACCAACCAACCAACAAACAAACAAACCAAGTTCCTTGGGATTGTACTCTAAAAGGGAGTTTGCAAGCTAGAGCATGGTCGGAGGACTTGGCTGCAAACTGGGCCTTAGGAGGGATAGTTGAAGGGATCAGGGACATTTGGCTTTGACAGAAGAAATCTTGGCAGAATATGTGGGCTATATTCAAAGATCAGAAATGTTGTTAATGGAAAAAGATAAGCTTTGTGACCCTAGATGGCATAATCAGGAGAGTAGGCTCTATGGGGTGGAATTTGGCTAATTCAAGTGGTCCTACTTTGGTCACTGCTAAAAATCCAAAGACACTTATATTCCATTGTAAAAATCTTTATTATTCTGAAAAGCACAACACAGGCATCTCAGTTTCTCCTGTAATCAGTTGCCACTGCCACTGGTTAGCATTAGAGATTCTCCATGCTCTGCCGTGGAAGGAAGGAGGACTTAATTTTGTCAAGAGTTGGAGAAGCCCAAGCCTCTTAGAACAAAGCGTCCTTGTGTCAGGACATTAATTTTTAGCTTTCTCTGTTGGTAGGATGATGAGAGAATTTCTCTTCTACCTATAGCCTAGTATTTTTAGATGAAGCTGGTGAATGAATGTTAGACAGCCCAGCTGGCCTGGATATACGTGTTCCTTTCTCAGTTGCCCATGAGTATGTGCTCTGAAACAAATAGGTTCTCACAGCCTTCTCTGGTTGCCTGAAAGAGAAGCATATCAGCTGAGACACTTATTAAAATTCCATATTCTCTGGTCCTTTCTCTGCAGATATAGATTAGTAGATGGGGGTGGGGCTGAGTCTTTATGTAACTTGTGCCTGGGGGGCTCTGACCAGGCAGGCTTGGGAAACGCTTGTGTAGGGAGAAAGAAACGATTATGAGCTCTTGTAGACTCCTTCACATCAAGGTATTTGTTAGACCAGGCACAGTATAGTCTAAGGTAGGCAATGTGCTCACACCTGGAATTGACTTGGAAGGACAGTGGTGGTAGGAGTCCCAGGCTGATCCTTCCTTCTGGGTCAGAGAAACTGGGTGGAAAGTGCTAGAAGCTGGGAGATAGAAGACTGAAAGGTGTGCTGTGGCTTCCCCCACCCCCACCCCCATCCATGGCCAAGGCTGAGCAAGCAGGACCCAGTGACTCTGCCTTCTTGGCCTTTGCTCTTGTCCTTCTGAGGCTTCAGAGGTCAGTGCCCACCAGGTTCAGCAGGGCATTCTTGTAGTCACCGCTTGTGTCTTCCTGAGGACGGGAGAGACATGAGATTTAGAAGGGAGTTTGGTCAGAAGGACATTGACCTGGCTTGGAGTCACCTCCATCAGGAGCTCCTATTACTAGGAGTTGTGCTTCTCGGGGAGAGTCCTGGCACATGCTTGTACTGGTTCCTATGCCACCGCCCCTACACCTATCTTTGCTTGTTTTCCATTTCAGGCTGTTCCTACTGCCACCCTGCACCCCCTACCCCTCACCCTGACCACATATTGCTGCATTCCAAAACTTCTGAAAGGGAGAATGTCTTTTTAACATCTCATAAGCTATGTGTTTCTTGAAAAGTATAGTGAACAATAGGCATTTGTAGAATAACTAGAGACTTGACTTAGTAGCCAGTGAAGACTTAGGGATATATTTCTCATGACTTGACTTTCATTAATGAAACTGACAAGGCCTCAATTGACATTAACAGCTAGAAGAGCTATTTCTCTTGAAGTTATAGCAGTGTGATAATTGCTCTGCATTTTCTCAACTCTAGAATGTTCACTAATGGGAATCATGTTAGGCAACCCACTGAAGCTCATATGATTTATCTCCTTTAAATGTTGCTGCTGCCAGGACTACTTAAATCTGTATTTGAATGTTACTCCTTAATTCCTACTAAACTATACACTCTCATTGACTCTTCAGATATGGTTCCTTCTGCAAGGATTTGGTGTGTCATTTTCAAAGGGGTAACCATAATGCAAAGGCAAAGCTAACTTTCTGGGTGAACAGGAACCTCCACTAGTCACACCAACCTCCTTGCTGATCCCTGTACTTGCCACACAGCAATGAATGCAAGAGTGTGATACTCCCTTGGAAGGGATGGACACATGTGGCTGATGGCATTGGTCACAGCATTCAGGTTTCCTAGCAAGGTCTCTGTTTCAAACTGGTGTTAGGATTGGGAGCTCATGACTCACCATGATCATGCTGCTGAGGGTCTTGCCGTACATCTTCTTGAACTGATTCTTGATAAGATTTAGGTCAATCTCACTCCTGGAAACGATGTTTCTTATCAGGGTCCCATCAAGAGTCCCTGCTCCCTGGATAAGACACAGCAGTCAACCATCACTTCTTGCCTTCCTGGTCCATCTTTGTGATAATGACAAATCTATGTTGGGTCCAAGGGGCTTTTGTAGGAAATGGGGAAAACAGGAATGACAGTGAAGCACTAGAGGGATGCAGTAAGGGATCCCTTGATCTCTCCTCTCTCACTGCTCATATTGTTTCTTATTAGTAGCCAAACGCTCCAGGCTGCAGTGTGTGTTTGATTTGATTTTGGACACAAAATTCTCTTTGCTCCAGGAATAAGACCTCTTCCTAGGGCACCAACATCGTGAGCTCTGCTTAACTGGACAATTCACAAACAGGACCCTCCCTCTCACTTTCATCCTTGAATACTCTTACATCAGAAGGCGCCACATGGCCAGCCACAGGGATCCCACACCCTTTTTCATTTCCCTGGCCAGAAGTAGCCAGAGGGCTTGGGGTTCTTGCTTCAGGTGATGTTAACAACCATCAATCAGAAAAAGTGGGTACTCACCTTAACCTTCAGGAATTATTCTGACTATCTATTTTCCAGTGTGGTTCCAGATACCACAACCTGCACCTAATATGAGCATCTGAATAGCTGTCTGAGTGACAAGTGCAGCCTTTTGGACAATAGGCAAACCCAGACTGTCCCTCTGGCACACGCAGGAAAGTTGAACTGCTGCGTATGGCAGTCTCCCTCTGAACGTGTCCGTTCAAAGAGTGCCTTGCCCTCCTGGCAATCCTGTGCTTTCTCAAGGAAGCCACTTGGACAATAATAAATAAATAAAATAAATTAAAAGGACAATTGCACTGACTTGGGTGCAAATCAAGGCTTTTCCATGTATCAGCTGTGTGACCTTGACCATGGTTTCATCATCTCTGGGTGGGGGCAGATGGGAGGGCAGATTGCACCATGAAGTGTCAAAGGACTGTGGTAAAAGTTCAGAGCCATGAACACCTGGAATGCACCTGCTCAAATCCAGCCTTCAGGAGATGTGGGTTCCCTTCCCTAGCCTTGATATGCCCACTGAGAACTAAAACCAGCCTGATCCACAAGAGGTTGGGATAAGAGGAGACCCAAGTGTGGAAGAATTGGGTGGTGGCTCTGAGCTCCTTGGCTTTGCAACTGGTGCCATGTAGGCCTGAGGGTCAGGCACACAGAAAACAAAACAGTTACCTTCATGGCGTAGTAAAGGCGCTCGGCAAAGTAGCTGTGGAGGTTCCGGGTGCACTTCACTGGCAAACAGGAAAGTTCTGTTAGCAACCAGGGACTGTAGGAAGCATTGTATACGTGTTTGGTTATTTATGTCTTGCTTTGGGTCCTAAGGGTTGTGCAAATCTTGGCCTATGTATTGGTGCTCTGCCTAGTCCTGAAAGGCTTTGTGTCAGGAAGGGTGGGGCAGGGCAGGAAGCCCAGGGCACTGGGCACAGGTGCAAAGGCCCAGAGCAGGCAGACAAAAGGGCAGGATGTGAAATGCACTGGGGCCCAGAGGGTTGGTCTGGCCCATCGGATCGCAGCTCCACCAAGGGAGTCCTTGGGCTCTTACGTTCCAGAGACAGCTTCACTAAGAGTCCATCCACACAGCTCCAAGGAGGAGCCACCATTATGGTGACCACTGGCCTCTGAGTGTCACTTGTCAGAGGACCCCTGCAGATTGGATTCCCCTGTGACAGACGGGGCTTGGCTCCAGAGCATCTGGCCCTACACTCTCTTTCATGGATGCTGCTTTAGAGACTGAGTGTCTGGGTGGGGAGGTTGGCGTTTTGACCCAAGGCACCAGAAAGAGGAGGGCTCTGAGGGAGACAGGCATGAGTTTGAACCCTGCCTGATGGCACTGCCTGTTAGTGACTTGATCTCCCTACCTTGCACTGTCCTTACATGTGAAGTCAGTGATGTGAGTCTTTAAGGAGTAATGAACAGAAGTGCCCAGCCCAGAGGGCACTGCATGGTCTTGCTTTTCCTTGGCTGTAGATTTTATTTAGTTGTTTAAAGGCAAGGGCTGCCCATGGAAGCTGAGACTGGAGCAGGGGTCATGTTTAGATGCTCTGGCATAGATTAGATGATTTATCACAGCAATCAAAGGTGGCTGGGGAGTGTCAGATGTCCCAATCAACCTTTAGGTACTAGTACATACTGTGAAGCTCCCAGGCTACTTGGCAACCAATGGGGACAACCTGGTGTGGAGGTGACCTTGGCTGTATTATGGGAGGGAGGAGGGAAGTCCCTCTGCTCTGGGCCTCAGTTCTTCATTCTGCAATGACTCTTCTGCCTGTCACTTTGGCGCTAGACTCCAGGATGTGCTCTGGAATGGGTCCTCCTATGTGAATCTGACCTCATGCTTGGGGGAAGGTTCTCAGTGTTCCCCTAGCATCAGATGACCCATCACTCAGTTTGGACTCCAACTACACATCATCATTTCTTCAGTCAGCAACTGAGGCAGGGAACAGACCCCTGGCTGAGGTCCTGCTAGTTGCCTTTTTCGGACCTTCACAATCAAAGCCAGAATGTTCTCTGTGTGGCTGCTGTGGGTGAGCATAGCCCCTGGATCTTGCACAATTCTGCAAACGTGTGCATACATATACATTCACGTACTCAGACACCTTCACACACATACTCATACACAATGACATACACAGTTCTGGGGACTACATGGGCAGCACAGGGAACAATCTCAGGCAGGACAGAGCACACTGAGGACTCTGGGTCTTCCCTAGTAGCTCCAGTGTCCTGGGTGGATGGTACATGCTGAGAGTGGGGGCTGATATGGAGGTTTACCTTGATTGATGGTGAGCACAGGGACCCAGCACTTGCTATTGAGCTCTGGGCCCTTTGCCCTTTGATGCTGCTCCTCCACTGAGCCCCAGGGCCCCATGTGTACCTGAACATGGAGCTCAATCTCTTACCCACTGTAAGCATGGCCTCCTCCAGTGACCCATGGGTCTCACTCTTGATGCTGTCCTCAATGCTCTTGTTGGCAATTTTCTCATATTCCTCAAACACTGTGGAGAGAGCCTTCTCTTAGCCGACATGTGCATCTCAGCCTGACATCCTCCAACATCTTACATCAGAGACTATACATCAATTCACCACCCCTGACTTCCACTTGGTTGCTGGGAAATGGGTCCCGGGATCCTCAGCTCTCTCCCCAACTCCATATCTTGACATGATCACACACTGAGTATTGAGTATGAAGGGAGAGGCACCCATCCTTCATGGTCCTGACATTGCCTCCCTGCCTCCCCCGTACCTCTCATCAGATGTGTGGCGCTGCGTGTGCACAGGATAGTGATGAACTTCATCTCATCCGTCCCACAAATCTTCTCACCCGCTGCGTACAGATCCTGGCATTGGGACACCCATGACAACCAGTGAAGGTGAGCAAGGGAGTGAAGGGCCACCCCAGTCCACCCTGCCAGGTCAGCATTCTCCTCTGCTTGATCATCTTTTTGACGGGGAGCCTGCTGTTCCCATGGTTAAATTCTCTTCTTCGGGCTGCTCTAGGAACTGCCCCACCTCACCCTGGGCTTCACCCTGCTTCTAGGCAGTTATAAGCGCTCTGCCAGTAGGCAGGTCTATAGAGACCTGAAAGCACACATCTGGGCGTTGGAGGCCCAGCATCCCCAGATTCGTAGGTTGTTCTGCCAGGGCAGAGTTTCAGTGGATCCCACTCAAATCAGCTTCCTTCCTCCCCTACACCCTCACTTCCACCTGCAAACATCAGAAGATAAAGGCCTGCAGAGAGCTGAGTTGGGTCTCAGCCTAGCATCATCAGAGAACCACCTCCTCCCTCATTGCCCCTCCTGGACTCTAGATGGCAGAGGGTGGGGCCAGGTGACCAGGAAGGCAGAAGCTCCTGAGGGGTAGCCTCACCTGTGCATCTTGCAGGGCCAGTCCTGGGTCCACATAACCACTCAAGTCATCTCTGCTGCCCTAGGAACAGGAGAGGTGACTCTGTAAGGTAGGCTGGCTGAGCAGAGCAGCCTGGGCAGAGGGGACAGCTGGGCAGGCAGGTGGACAGTTATCCTCTCTGGGCCTTGGCTCTCTCATCTGTAAAATGAGAGTTGTAAGAAATGCCCCGAGGGGGATGGGGAATTCAGTGAGCAAAAGTAAGTGCCATGCCTGGCATGGGGCCTGGTGGTCAGGACCTGCCCAATGATGGGCCCTCTTCTTGCTTGCAGGGGTTCTGCAATGAGGACCTTCCAACCATGCTGGGATGAACCCAGTGAGCCCAGGCCCCAGTGGTTGTACCACACCCTTGCCCCCACCTCACCCAACCCCAGCAGCTCTGCCCAAGAGCTGCTCCCTGGGAGTGGGGAGTGGTTGGGATCCCCAAGACAAGGGATTCCCAGGATCCAGGGCTGTGATACCTGCAGGAGGCACACCAGAATCCTCTCCAGGTAACCACTGGTGTCTGCTTTGATGTCTTCTTCCAGGTTGGACCCATAGTCTGCAGGGGATCAGGATGATGGAACTTAGACCTGCTCTTCTCTGCTCAGCCCTGTTTCCCATACTTCTCCTGACTAAAGCCTTCTAGGAAGGATGAGTCTTTGGTACAGGGAATGTTTGCAGTATGCAAATGTCTGAGTGGCAGAGGCTCCCCACTGGTTGTTGTTCAGAGCAAGGAAGCGACATGGGTTGCAGGCCAGGCTCAAAACACAGAGATGGGCCAGTCCAGAGAGCCTGATCAAGCTCCATCTCATCACGTGGCTCATCAAAGCCAGCACCTTCAGACAGATTCCTCACCAGGCAGACCTTGTGGAAGAGGGGCTTTGCCTTGCATACCATGGACTCCGTGATAGCTAGCTTGGGCTCCACATCCCCCACTGCTGAAACAGGGCCCTGCATGGTCCCTGGGGTCAGCCTATGCCCAGCCAGGAAGGTACCAGCCCCACCACTCACTGCTGAAAAATTATGTGACCCATAGCACTGCCACACTCTCAAGGGGCAGAGTTTAGTGTCTGCATGCCCTTCCCTCCAGCAAGCAGCCTGTGAGCTTAGGGAGCTTAGCGGCTAAGCCTGAGCTATATCTGACCTCACTGTCAGGCATGGGATTTGGTACACAGTGGGTGCTCAGCACTCATGTGTGGAAAAGCCCAGAAAGAGTTCTTTCCAATGTGGCCCAGTACACTTCTTGTCTCTTATTCCTTGCTACGCTGCCAAAGCTCATGGCCATTCCCAAGCTAGCCTTTAACTCAGGGCCCACATCTTCTCTTCTTGACAGGCGCCTTACCCTCCTCGTATGCCTTCATTATCTCCTGCAGCTGGTTCTTGGTCCGAGAAGCCAGAATTTCAATGATGACACCCTCTTTGGTTCCTATGCCCTGTGGATAAAAATCTCTGCTTACTGGAGAGGACCGTGTGCATCCTCCTGCTGTGTCCACACCCTTCTTTTGTCAAGAGGCGCAAGAAAGAGCCCTAGGAAGAACCAGTCACCACTCTGTTGGGAGGCCTCTGCTGGAGGATGTTACTGGAGGAAACCATCTGCATTTGTCTCCAGTGGTGGTTGTTATGGGCAAGTGATGTGATGGGAAAACTGTGTCTCAGCTTGCCTCTCCCTAGCTGGGTGGTCCCAAACAGGTTGCTCGACCTCCCTGAGCCTAAGGATCCTCATCAGGACACAGGGATAATAAATCACCCCCATCTGGGGGTGGAGATAATAGATGTAAAATGTCCAGCAGGTCCGTGTACACAGTAAGTGACCTTTCCATGGAGATGATTATTGTTCCTTGGTCCTGACTCCTGAATCATCTTCAAATGCAAAAGGAGCAATGGGAAGTAAAGGGAACCTGGGGAACCAGGCACAAGACAGCAGAGGCTGGTTCCTAATTCCTGCACACCTGGTCTAGTGGTGTCCTGAGAAGGACTGATTTTGGCTTTATCAAGACCAGGTGACGCAGGAGGCCAGTCTGTGTTTGGTGGCAGTCTGAGTGATAGGAACAGAATAAAGGGACAAAGTAGGTGATTAAATAGTTAATCCCACTAGGGGATGGTCAGTAGAGGAAAAAGTATGAGAGACCCCTGTAAGTTAATGATCACTCAGGAAAATAGGTTTGCTTAACCACAAAACCAAGCAGCCTTGCTTAGCAACAAAACTATGCAACAGAAGCATGAGACATTCCCCCAAACAATACAACAATGGTGGAGTGAGACCCACATCCTGCCCAGCGAGCTCAGTAAGTTAATGATTCCTAGAGCTGCCTCTTCTGCCTGCACTAAAAACAAAAATTAAGGAAAAGGAGACTTTATATCGAAAACTGAGATGATTTACCATATTTTAGTACATGTTACAGCCTTGTTGCTCATTTCCACTGTTTCATGACAGTCCCCATTTGACTATTTGCGGACAAGAAAATCCCCTACCCATCGTGGAGGAGGAAATGATGATTGAAATTTGACGTCCTCTCAAGAATGAGGAAGAAGGTGGTCTTCTCCCCCTCCCCACTTTTCCTTTGATTATAAAACTATAGCCCACTTAGCCTCACAAGCTTTCTATTCTAATAAATCACTTCTTATCTTTCACTTTGCCTCTCACCAAATTCTTTCTGCTCTGAGACAGAAGAACCTATGTTCTACTAAGTCCTGAAATGCGTTCTATGGTCTCATGAGCAGCAAGCTGCCATCCCGCTGAGCTGTTCCAAAGAGTGGCTCAAGGAGAGCTTGGAGCTTCCTGTGCCAAGCTCTCTGGGGAAAGGAGTCCTGGGCATCATCCCCCCATTCAGTCCTTGTAAGTGATTCTGCCCCTCCCCCACCCCACTTGCTTGGTTACCTTCATGGCATCGTATAGCTCCTTGGCTTCATATCTGTACGGAGGGTACATGAGGGCTATGATGAGCCTCTCGAACTTGCCACTCAGCTCCGACTTCAAGGTCTCGATGAGATCCTAAGGCAGGAAGAGGGAACGGTGATATTCTGTGTGCTGCACCTCTGGAGTGCTGGCAAGGATGGTGGTGGGGCCCAGGGGCTCTGGCTAGATTCCCGAGTAGGCTCTGCCATGTGCTGGTGCTGGCTGGGGTTTCTTGGTCCAGCAACTCAGCCTTTCTGAGTATCATTATCCTTTCCTGTGGAATAGACACCATGGTATACCTGCTTCATACCATTGCTTAGGGGATTGGCAGAGAGATAGATGTCAAGCCCGTTTTCAGTGCAGTGTTGGACACACCATAATCCCAAAATAAAAGTTCATCATTACTCGCCATTGAGTCCCTGTCATTTAGCCCATAGACACTCAAATGAATGAGTGAAATGAATTAAGGAATCTATTTTATGCATGTCTCCTTCTAAGGGCAGTTGTGTTTGCAAGAAACCAGAAGGCCACACTCAGCTGATCTCCTTATAGCTGAAGGACCAAGGGCCTTCTCGGATCTAGATTTCAATCCCAACCTTGTTTCTCACAGGCTCTGGAGACTTGGACAACATCCGCTACCTCTCAGAACATCAGTTTCTTCTAACATCGAATGCAGAGAATAATACATAGTTGTGAAGGTTAAGAGAGAGAAATTATTTTTTAGAAGAGCATATTGGTTTCTCATATGTAGTGTTTGGGTTTTGCCACTCATCTTTCTGGGTTAAATGTTCACATTATTGATATGTGCTGATGGAGGCTTCCGGCTACCATGACCCTGCATGCATTTATTACTCTCTTTAGCTAGAACACCAATGTCTAGCTCTCTCCTGGGGGCAATAGGAGGAGGGACTAAGCCAGGCTGTGTGCTTCCTGCCCTTGGATTTCCCCCATGGCAAGAGGGAAAGTGTAAGGGAATGGCAGCTCCAACGTGAGAAGACGAAGACAGCCCCGTAGCACGGCACAGGGCCGAGTCTGCCCTGCATCTCTGGCATGTGGGAAAGAAAAGGGCCTTCCAGGCTCAGGAAATTGGACAAGCAAAGTGCAGAGGCAGGGAAATAGCCCAGGGATGGGACCCTGGAGCAAATGTAAAGGAGCAAGTGAGAGAGAGGTTGGAAAACGTAAGGTTAGGGGCAGAAGGCTGGCTCAAGCCAGGGCTGGGGGGAGCCATCTGTAAGTAAGTTTTCTAGGTAAAACACAGGATGATGAGTTAAATCTGATTTTCAGAGATACAATGCACCATACAAGTCACCATGGGCTGGGCTCTAGACCAGCTGGAACTCATCTAGCCTGGTGCTGCCTTCCAGGCTGTTTCTGGCACCAGCAGTCTCCACAGCCCACCTGAGTACACCTGCCCCCCTTACCTTGCCAAACTGAGCCTTGAAGGACTTGGCAATCTGCTGTCGCTGTGCGTTGCTCCTCTTCGTGAGCACGTCGATGATGGCCTGCTCGTTGGTCCCTGCAGGGGGCACAGCATGAGCACCCCCATTTTCCCCAGAGGCTGATGAGGGCTGGAGAGGAGGGAGGGCAGCTGCATGGTGGCCAAGCAGTGGGGATGCACCACCAGGAGAGCTCCCAAACCTGGTGATTTTCATGGTATAGACAAGACAGACAGAAAATCTACCTGTCCACCCCTGACCCACACAATATGGGTGCAGCCCAGGCTCAGCCTCACAGTGATGGACTGTGAAGCCCCTCTGGTCATCTGATCTGCTCTGGACATCGCCCAGGGCCTTTGGAGCTCAGTTCCTGCCCTGACCTCCCTTGTGCTGGTGACTGTGGGGGAAGGTGGCAACAGAGGATCCAGAAAACCAGACCAGATTCCTGGCCCAGCAGCTGGGTGGACAGGAAGCCTCACCTCTCCAAGCCACTGCATTTTTCTTTGGAAGTGGAGATAATAATAAAGATTTCACAGGAAGCAGAGGACGGAAAATTCCTTCTCAGCTTGTCTGGGAATGGCAGTTTTTGTTAATGCCCCAGTTCGCCAGCTGGAGCCATTGAGAGGGTAAATCCTGCCTAGGGTGAGAGCATGAGGGCTGCCTGGGCTGGGTTATCCTAATCCCAGTGGGCCTCTGGCCAGCCATTTCCTGCCCTCAGGGAAGCAAACACTGGAGATAGGATGCAGCCGGCCCTGTGGCCAGCCTAAGCCAGGTGGGAGGAAATGCTGCAGAGTCTGCATGGCTGGAGGCCCCAGCACTGGGGACACACCACCTGGAGAGCTCCCAAACCTGATGATTTTCATGGTGTAGACAAGACAGATAGAAAATCTACCTGTCCACCCTTGGCCCACACAATGTGGGTGCAGCCCAGGCTCAGCCTCACAGTGATGGACTCTGAGGACCCTCTGGTCATCTGATCTTCTCTGGACATCGCCCAGAGCCTTTGGAGCTCACTTCCCACCCTGACCTCCTTTGTGCTGGGAAACTAGGTCAGCCCCCACCTCTACAACTCCCAATATTGTCCCATCTGAAATTCACAGTGACGCATAGGGCCCACGGTTCTTGGGGCCATTTTATGAGTGTGAAAGCTCAGGCTGAGTGAGAGGAGGTCCCTGCACAAGGATGTGCAGGAACACATGGCAGATGGCCTCCTGCTTCACACCCCCATTACTCACAACTGCCCTCCCATCTCCAGTCTTCAGGCCTTTGTAGACCTGTGCTGGTGAAGGTGGGCCCTGTGTGATTCTCTGGGTGCCAGTAGATGATGGGAAGACCCTGACTCCCAAGGGTGTGAGCAGAGGGGTCTTGAGCAGAATGGGCAGAGCCCCAGAGAGTCATTGAGTTCCCGAATCAGGGCCACTCACCAATCCCCTTCATGGCTTTGTAGAGGGTCTCTGCGTCAGGATCTGGGTTGAAGTGGGGGCTGCCCTTCACTGAGATGCCCTCTTGTTCAACCTGCAAGAGAATCCAGGCCTGCTCATAGCGGGAGGTGGGGGAAAGCAGTGCACCTTGAGGCTGCCTCAGCAGGGTGGGCACCAGCTTGGCCCCTGCTGACCAGCGGCTGAGCCTCCATCCATCCTGGTCCTGCCTGTCCTCTGAGGGTGAGTGGAGGCTGCAGCTTCTGGATATGCTAGTTTCTAGCAGATGGGTATCAAGTTGCCATATGGCCCCCTCAGATCGGGGCTGCAGAGGCCCCACGTGCCTGTTAGCGCCTTGGTCAAGGGGAGGCCTGGAAGGAGGGGCTTCAGGCTGGAAGGAGGGGCCTTCTGAGGAGGAGTGGGTCAGTGCCACCCGACCTCACAGTTAGCTGGCACTGTGGCCACTTGCAGAGCCACTGTGTTGATTGTGGGACAGGAAGAAGAGGATCTAGAGACTGGACTCCAGCCTTCAGCTCTCCCATGGCCAGTCGGTCCATGGGGACCATGGCTCCAGCCCCTTCTACACACCCCAGTTCTGTGCCATGTTTCCTCTCTAGCTGTGGGTCCTTAGACCCTCAGTTAGACATCTGTTTCCTCCTTACCTGTACTTCCTGGGTTTTTGTGATGATCAATGGACTTTAAGGAAAATACAAATGAAAACAACAAAAAATTGGGAGGATAGAGTTAGGGTAGGGAGCTTGGCCTGAAAAAGAATCAGCAGGGGTTTGGGCGGGGGGGCGATGCTGAAGAGGGAGCATCCTTCAGAGTGCAGCGGTGGTTTTACTGGGATGACAGGGCACAACGATGGAATCTCCTAGGAGATCTGTGAGGCCAAATGACCCAGGGGTTGGTTACTCCAAGGCATTAGCTGTGTGGGGAAGGGTACCCCCAGAGACCATGGTCTGACTGTGAGGAACTGTTGGTTTCCCTGGGGGCTCTGCGGGACTGCCTTGTCTCCTCTGCAGAAAGGCCCCTTGTTTGCAGAAAGGCCTCTTGTTTTAACAGGCTGGCGCCAGTGAGAGCCACAAAACCGCTCCCATCCCTGCCCCTGTGCTGGGGCGTGGGCTCTAAATCAGGCTGTGTTTCCCTTAGGCAATGCCATCTGAGGCAGGCAGCAGGCCCAGCCACCCCCAGGTCCCTCTAGCACCACTGGCAGGCACCAGGAAACGACAATCCTGCTCAAAGCTGCAAGGACAATGATCAAGTAAGGAAAGGCTTCATGGAGCTGAACATGCTGCCTGGAAAGTGTGCAGATGAGGCTGAGAAGCCAGGCACAGTTTGAGCTCAATCTGCCCTCTCCTTGAGAAGTGGGCACTTATAAGAAAGTAGAGGGCCAGGGTACCCAGTTGAGCATCCTGACAGCTCAGGGCCTTTCCAAGTCCTCAGGCTCTTGAGGGGCAGAGAGTTAGCTTTAGAAAAAACAGCATGATGTTCTGAAAGTTGTGAAATAAGCCAGATAACCAAAGTCCCTAGGCCCTTGATTTCCAAGTCTCTAATCCAAGTCTTGCCTCAGGGCTCCTGAGACTTGTGCTCTGCAGAATTTCTCAGGTGCAAATGAATGATCCCTCTTAAGTGTGTGTTTTGGGAGATGGGCAATAAAGGAGTGGAGGGAGATTGGAGACGGGGACTGAGTTTGAAGGAGACTCAGAGACCCTTCAAATGGAAGGCAATTTAGTCCCATTGCCTTTGGTCTCCCACTCGCCTGTTCAACTACTCCTCCGATCCACCCCTCATCCACTCATCTACTCTTCCTTCCACTAATCCAGCCATCAGTCCACTCATTCATTCACTACCCAGATGTCCCACTACCACTCCCTTCCATTCATCCATCCACCCATCCAGTCACCACATCCATCCATCCTTCCTCACTTCCTTTTTCCTCCCTTTTCCCCTCCTGTTTTTCCTTCCTTCTTTCCTGGCTCTAGCTATTTTCTGAAAATGAAGAGCAGCTTCCCACCCATGGTATATCTGTAAAGATATTTCTTTTGAGTAAAAGGTAAGAAGTCTTTCTATATCCTTTGCTTGAATTTCAAATATCTAGAGACAGATTTTCCTGCTTTATTTCTTTAGCACCAAGTTTCATAGAAGAAATTATTAGAAGTAATTCCTTGTAGCAATTTTATCCAGAGAGCCTGTGTGGTCCCAGCTGTTGCCCAGCTGGGCACATGCATAGATCACAGCCCTTGTTTGTGGAGTCACAAACATCTGTTACTACTGTTAAAGATTTGAACAGGTCTTATGTGACAGGCTTTATATTTTAGAGGCTTTAGGTACTTTAGATGCAATGCTGTTCTTGACATCTCTGCCAGTTGCATTAGGTAGTTATGAATGCCCCATTTCATAGACTGGGCTTGAAGAACTTGGCAAGACTATGCAGCTAGTAAATGGTGATGCTCAGCTGACTCAGAAGCTCAACTGTCTACCGCCCCCTTCTATCAATGACTCAACCTTTTCCAGACATTGAGGTTTCCCAGAACTCTTCCCTGAAGGAAACCTTGCCCACAGGAATGCAGGTTGCTTGTGAGTGTTGGGTCATCTCAGATCTCAGTGCTAAGCTCTGGGGGCCACCCAGGAGGAGCTTTCCTCCTGCCTCTTGCCCCAGGCTGGCACTCAGGGGCTGTGCAGCAGTGACATACCAGGCCGCATATACTAGTCACCATGGAGTGGCAGATTCAGCAGGTCTGAGGTTGGGCTCCAGAGGCAGTGTTTGTAAATAGCTTTCCGGGGCTTGTGATTTCACTGCAGTGAGAAGCCTCAGCCTCACTTTCCACACAAAGGTTTTACAGGGGAAAAAGACAGTTTCCTAGGAATCAGACCCCTGGATGTCAGCATGGGGTGTTGGAGCTCCAGATATTCTATTTAAGACCACCCCACCCCTCACCATGTTAAAGGAAAGGTATGCGTAGGTCCTTTCTGGGTCTTGGGCAGACTGGACCAGTCCATACAGGAAACTTTTCACTGAGAAGATGACTCAGTCTGGCTTGTGACTCTCCATCTGTTTTGTATCTGTGAAGGTCTCAGGTGAATTGCCACACCCTTGCCTTCTCCTGTCACAAGGCTGGCGGGGAGAATTTGAGAGACAAAACTTCATCTCCATAAGAGAGGCATAGACAGATTCCCTCGAGCTGATCTTTCACATCCTTTGGGTCCAGTCATAGTCTCGTTAGAAGCTCAGAGGTCATCTGTCCGTCACTGGAAGCTCAGCCAGTCTCACCTGGGGTCCACCTGTGATCTTGATGCCCTTGGCTTGTGGGTTGCCAAGCCCCACAGAATTTGAGTTCTGGTGTCAGACGTCTCAGAGTCTAACCCAGACTCCAGCATTTCCTAGGGCGGCAAACTTGGATGCTGTCTTATCCTCCTTATGCCTCCATTTCTTTATCTGTCAATAAGGATATGGACATTTCTATGGCAGAAATGACTTGAGGCCCAAGTGAGATATTGACGCAAGAATGTCTAGGGCACAGTACGTACTCAGGAAGTGTCATTGTCATTCAGCCAGGTTGGCCAGGTCCCTACAAAGAGGCTTTTGCCTGCCTGGCTGGGTGGGCCACAAGGATGGACCTTTACCCTGCCCCTGATGTTGGGAGCAAGGCCCAGAATCAGGCCACCCTGGGCAACAGCTGACTTTGGAAAGTGCCCAGCACTAGGTTCTCCCTGACACATCTGCCTCCTCAAAGGCTTGTTTCCCATCAGGCAGGATGAAGCTGGAGGCTACCCTGGCCCTTGAGCTGTCCTGGCTGCCTCACTAGGGCCAGACAGTCACCCTACCTTGCCCCAGGCCTCCTCTCTGTCCCTCCTGTCCTGGCCTAGCATGTCTGAACCTGAGAGCTCCTGGGAAGTGACATTTATGACAAAGAGATTTCCTGAATTGGGGTAAGCCCAGGTCATCCACTGAGACTCACAGAGAGCCTGGGGGCGGGGACAGAGAGAGACCTCAGTTCACACTAGACCCCTGCCTGCTAGCTGTGGGATTGAGCAAGTCACTAGATGTCGCTGAGCCTCAGTTTCCTCCTCTGTTAAGTGGAAAGAGCAGCCTTTCTACCCCAGGGCTGCCTGGGGATGAATTGAAGGAAGGTGTACAGAGCACATCCCCCACCCACCCACCCCTCATTGAGCGGGAGATGTCACCCACTCCTCATCTTCCTCCCCTTTTGTGTTCTCACCTCCTTAGCTGAGACAGCCTTGGACTCAAACCCAGATGAAACACTCCTGAGAATCTGTGCATTCATCTGGACACAGGAGACTTAGGGGCAAAATGTATCATCCCTTCTAACTCAGCCATCTGTCACTGCAAATTTCACTCACAGATTTCAACTGTACAAAACCTCTGTGGGCCAGGCTGTCCTCCCATCCCCTGAGGGTGGACATTGATGAGTCCTCCAACATCAGCTTATTCAGTCAGGATGCTCTCTAGCTCCAGTTCCTTCAATGGCTCCCCAGTGCTCTCAAGGTAGCGCCCACACTCCTTTGCCTGCCATGGGTGGCTCTGTAGGACCCAGCCCTGTCCTGCTTCTCTAGGTACATCTCCCCTGATCTGCTATCCTCCCATCCAGGACCGTCAGGCCTATTTCTCTTTAAAACCAAGCTTCCCACTCTTCTGAGCCTTTGTACATACTGTTCCCTCTCAAAGGAAACATTTACCTGGCTCCCTGTAAACTTGTACACACACCACATGCACAGACACACAAACACACATCTCACTTAACCATGATTCCCCCTTGCTTCCAACAGCCCGACCCCTCCGTTTGGGTTCTCTCAGCCCCGCAGCTTCCCCAGGTGCATTTTGAGGTTCCTTTATCTGTCCGTCCCCCCTGTTTCCATTGTTTCCAGCCATGAGCATCTCTGGGGCTGGGGCAGTATCTCCTTGTCTTTCTCCCCAGTGGGCAACCCAGCCCAGTGCCTGGCCCGGCAGGCAGCAGATGTTGCCTGAGCTGACTTCTCTCTAGACCAGCACTGGTGGGAACCCTCCCTCTTTGCTTGCACCCTCCCTCTTTGCTTGCTCTGCACTTACCCAAGCTTTCCACCAGGCCATGTCGTCCACCTCGCCGGCACCTTTCCCCAGGGAGACGAAGATTCACTGGTCAGCCCTCCCTCCACTCAGAGACTCTGCACACACACCCCGCTGCACTCAGAAGGGAAGGCAGCTTGGGGTGGGGTGTGGTAGTACCAGCAGGCAGGCCCCAGGCCCCACCCAGTACCACCCCTACCCTGACCCCACCCCCTGGGCTAGGCCCGGCTCTGGGTTCCTCTTGAGGCTTTCAGGCCCCACCTAGCACCAGCCCAGACCTGCCCTTGGAAACACATTACTTGCTGCCAAATGTTTGAGCTGTGGCTGCTACACAGACTGGAAATTCTGAGTTCCAACCTTTGAAAGCCACACTTAGTAAATATGGCTGTTTATTCACTCTTTGGTAGACCTGATTTATACAAAAAAGGGGCCTATTTATTGCAAGGCATTTCCACAATAAACAATGCAATGGGGAGCTCTGCGAAAGACATAGAGTAATAGCATCCTCCGTATATTGGGGTGTCTCTATGCCTAGATACCTCTTTAATCACTCTGTGTACTCTGTCCCTTTTAAGCTTTGCCACAACCCTAAGTAGGAGTTCCATGTAGTATAGTAAGAAATGGAAACTCCCAAGTTAAGATAATTTGCGTGAATCACACTTCTTGGGGGGAGAAGCCAAAGAATCCACCAGGCCCCTTTGACTTGCCTGCTCTGCCCTTGGCCCTGGAGTATGAACTGGCTGCCAAGGGAGGGAGGAACCTCCTGGAAAGAGATTAATATTTTCCTTTCTGGAGTTTACTCTCCTTGGGGCCCCTGCCTAGAATGCCTCAACTTTCCACCTCTTAACCCCTTCTTCAGGGTAAAGATTTTACCTCAGCGACTACTCAGTAGCCCCTCCATCCTAGGGAGGTTCCCCAGGGCTTCCAGAACCCCCACCGCTCCTAGAGCCCCAGAGAAAAGGAATCCCACTGTGGTGTGACTTGCGTTCAGTGAAATCTTCCATAGTGTTGATGGAAAATGAATCATCCGATCTAAAAAAGAAACGGAAAATTTTATTTGAGCCAAATTTGAAGATTGTGACCAGAGAAGAGCATCTCAGAAAGTTCTGCCCATTAGAAACCAAGACACAGTTATAAAAGTGTTTTGAGGCAGAAGGCTGTACGTTAAATGATGTGCTGTTAACACTTTACACAAACCAGATCTAAGTGCCTTGTGACCCCTTACAAGATCAAGAAGGAATGTTATCTGTTAAAAAGTTGTCTGGCTGGTGCTAGGAGAATGCTGCATTTCATGGTTGAATAATTGTTTCTGTGGACCAGTAGGTTTGGTTGATACATAATACAGACATAATAATACAATGTACGGTTGGGGGAGAGAGGAGACCAAAGAGCAGAGAAAAATTTTATGTTTAAATTTTCCTTGTCTTGCCATAAAATATGAATTTTATTTCTTAAGAGTAACAGGTAAGAGCTGACCCCTCTATTTGGTTTCCTGACCTTGGCTCCAGGGCTTGTTTCTCTATTCACACCGAGTCCCCAGCTGTTCCTTCCTGAAGTGTGGGTTGGAGTGAGTGGGGTGGGAGCTGGGCCAAGTTACAGAAGATTGGGTAGATAGCCGGGCTGGGGCGAGCAGCTGTTGCCCAGGAATGCTGTGAGAACTGGGGGTGGGTCATCACACAGGGCTGTGAGATGCCATCATAAGAGAAAGATTGCGATCCACCTCAGGTCACATGGATTGAGAAAGGGCCTTCTCTGGGCCCCAAACTCTGCACCCTCCTTGGGAGCCCTCAGGGCCAAAACCATGGTGTCCTCCCTGGTGAGGCTTTCTCAGGACCTCAGCTGCTCATGGAGGCCATGCCCACGTCACCTCATGAGAGTCGGGGTCTGGGGACTGGATACCCTCCCGGGGGGTCTGGCTGAAGTCAGTTATGAGGATGACCCTAGCTAGGTCATCAGTGTGGTGACCCTGGGCCAAGCTCAGAAAGAAATGCTGGACTCTTAGACAAAGACAGGACACAGAACGTGGTGCAGAGAGAGTGTCAGACAGGGCCCTGGCCTCTGAGGGCCCACAGCTCACAGTGACCCAGTGAGGTTGCAGAAGACCTTCCCTCCGTGACCTGCTCCCACCAGCACTTGTGCCCTCTTCTCAGGCTCCGCCCTGATTTGCTTCTGCAGTCGAGACCTCACCTTCTTTTTGAAGCTCTGGGCTTGGCTTCTGGGATGCCCAGCACCCCTGGCCATTCTTTTTCATCTCTTTTCTGCAGTAAACTATCCTTCAGGACTCCTCCCTGGGCCTCTGTTCTTCCCCCTTTACGTCAGTTATTCTGAGGCTCGGCTGTCCTTTGGGCTTACCTGGGTACATCTCATGTCAGAGACAAGAGCCCCAAGGTCTCCACCTGCTCTTTGGGTCCCTTTGGCTCAACATACCCATGTCAGAACCACCCACTGACATCATGTCACTGTGGGCCTCTTATATCTTGCGTCTTCATCATGTCTGTTCTGGAACTTCTCACCCATCCTCTTGTGCTCATAGCCCATGTGCCTATTTCTTCCTCCTGAATAGTCTTTCCTCACTCTTGGGTAGTCGTGGGCAGCTTGCTGGCCCGGGCTGTGTGCCTCTGCCCCGAGGAGTGATCCTCTTCGCCTTGACTACCTGGCTGGGGATGGCCAAATGATGTCACAGAATCAGGCAGAAAGAGGGTGAGTGAAACTACAGGGCTCCCTGAGCCCTACTGAGTGAGCCCTGGCCTGGGTATCAGGCAGGGTTGGGTCCAACTTGTTGCACCCTGGGGTAAGCATCTGAGCACTCAGTGTGGGATCCTTATGGGTGAAATCTTTGTGACCTGCCCCTCCCACTGCTCAGACAGGCACTGTAAAGAACACATATGGCAATGAAGCTGGCAGAGCTGGTATAGTGATGGGGAGGGGCTCAGGATATAGCCAGACCAAGCTAGAGTTCTGTTGGATGTTAAGTTCTTTCTTCAGTTCAGTTGCTCAGTCATGTCCGACTCCTTAAGACCACATGGACTGCAGTACACCAGGCTTCCCTGTTCATCATGAACTCCTGGAGCTTGTTCAAACTCATGTCCATCAAGTCGGTGATGCTAACCAACCATCTCATCCTCTGTCGTCCCCTTCTCCTCCTGCTTTCAATCTTTCCAGCATCAGGGTCTTTTCCAATGAGTCAGTTCTTCGCATCAGGTGGCCAAAGTATTGGAGTTTCAGCTTTAGCATCAGTCCTTCCAATGAATATTCAGGACTGATTTCCTTTAGGATGGACTGATTGGATCTCTTTGCAGTCCAAGGGACTCTTAAGAGTCTTCTCCAACACCACAGTTAAAAACATCAGTTCTTAAGTGCTCATCTTTCTTTATAGTCCAACTTTCACATCCATACATGGCTACTGGAAAAACCATAGCTTTGACTAGGTGGTACTTTGTCAGCAAAGTGATGTCTCTGCTATCTAGGTTGGTCAGAGCTTTTCTTCCAAGGAGCAAGCATCTTTTAATTTCATGACTGCAGTCACCATCTGTAGTGATTCTGGAGCCCAAGAAAATAAAGTCTCTCACTGTTTCCCTTGTTTCCCCATCTATTTGCCATTAAGTGATGGGACCAGATGCCATGATCTTAGTTTTTTGAATGTTGAGTTTTAAGCCAGATTTTTCACTCTTCTCTTTCACTTCCAAGAGGCTCTTTAGTTCCTCTTTGTTTTCTGTGTAAGGGTGGTGTCATCTGCATATCTGAGGTTATTGATATTTCTCTCTGCAATCTTGATTCCAGCTTGTGCTTCATCCAGTCTGGCATTTTGCATAATGTACTCTGCATATAAATTAAATAAGCAGGATGACAATATACATCCTTGAAGTACTCCTTTCCCAATTTGGTACCAGTCCATTGTTCCATGTCCGGTTCTAACTATTGCTTCTTGACCTTGATTTCTCAGGAGGTAGGGAAGGTGGTCTGGTATTCCCATCTCTCTGAGAATTTTCCACAGTTTGTTGTGATCCACACAGTCAAAGGCTTTGGTGTAGTCAATAAAGCAGAAGTGAATGTTTTTCTGGAACTCTCTTGTTTTCTCTGTGACCCAACAGATGTTGGCAATTTGATCTCTGGTTCCTCTGTCTTTTCTAAGTCCAGCTTAAACACATGGAAGTTCTTAGTTCATGTACTGTTGAAGACTCACTTGAAGAATTTTGAGCATTACTTTGCTAGCGTGTGAGATGAGTGCAATTGTGTGGTAGTTTGAGTATTCATTGGCATTGCCTTTCTTTGGGATTGGAATGAAAACTGACCTTTTCCATTCCTGTGGCCACTGCTGAATTTTCTAAATTTGCTGGCATATTGAGTGTGGCACTTTCACAGCATCATCTTTTAGGACTTGAAATAGCTCAGCTGGAATTCCATCACTTCTACTAGCTTTGTTCATAGTGATGCTTCCTAAGGTCCACCTGACTTTGGACTCCAGGATGTCTGGCTCTAGGTGAATGATCACACCATCGTGATTATCAGGGTCATTAAGATATTTTTTGTATAGTTCTTCTGTGTATTCTTGCCACCTCTTCTTAATATCTTCTGCTTCTGTTAGGTCCATACTCTTTCTCTCCTTTATTGTGCCATCTTTGCATGAAATGTTCCCTTGGTATCTTTAATTTTCTTGAAGAGATCTCTAGTCTTTTCCATTCCATTATTTTCCTCTATTTCTTTACACTGATCACTGAGGAAGGCTTTCTTATCTCTCCTTGCTATTCTTTGGAACTCTGCATTCAGATTGGTATATCTTTCCTTTCTCCTTTGCCTTTCGCTTCTCCTTTGCCATTCAGCTATTTGTAAGGCTTCCTGAGACAACCATTTTGCCTTTTTGCATTTCTTTTTCTTGGGATGGTCTTGATCACTGCCTGTTGTACAATGGCATGAACCTCCGTCAATAGTTCTTCAGGCACTCTATCGGATCTAATCCTTTGAATCAATTTCTCACCTCCACTGTATAAATGTAAATGATTTGATTTAGGTCATACCTGAATGGTCTAGTGGTTTTCCCTACTTTCTTCACTTTAAGTCTGAATTTGGCAATAAGGAGTTCATGATCTGAGCCACAGTCATCTCCTGGTCTTCTTTTTGCTAACTCTATAGAGCTTCTCCATCTTTGACTGCAAAGAATGTAATCAATCTGAATTCGGTGTTGACCACCTGGTGATGTTCATGTGTAGAGTTGTCTCCTGTGTTGTTGGAAGAGGGTGTTTGCTATGACCAGTGCGTTCTTCTGGCAAAATTCTGTTAGCCTTTGCCCTTCGTTTTGTACTCCAAGGCCAAACTTGCCTGTTACTCCAGGTATCTCTTGACTTCCTACTTTTGCATTCCAGTCCCCTATGATGAAAAGGACATATTTTCTGGGTGTTATTTCTAGACGTTCTTGTAGGTCCTCATAGAACTGTTCAACTTCAGCTTCTTTGGCATTAGTGGTTTGGACATACACTTGGATTACCGTGATATTGAATGGTTTGCCTTGGAAACGAACAGAGCTCATTCTGTCAGTTTTAATATTGCACCTAAGTACTACATTTTGGACTCTTGTTCACTATGAGGGCTACTCCATTTCTTCTAAGGGATTCTTGCCCACAGTAGTAGATATAATGGTCTTCTGAGTTAAATTCACCCATTCCAGTCCATTTTAGTTCACTGATTCCTAAAATGTCAATGTTCACTCTTGCCATCTTCTGTTTGACCACTTCCAATTTACCTTGATTCATGGGCCTAACGTTCCAGGTTCCTATGCAGTATTGTTCTTTACAGCATTGGACTTTACTTCCATCACTAGTCACATCCACAACTGTGCATTGTTTTTGCTTTGGCTCTATCTCTTCCTTCTTTCTGGAGTTTTTTCTCCACTCTTCTCCAGTAGCATATTGGACACCTACCGACCTGGGGAGTTCATCTTTCAGGGTCCTATCTTTTTGCCTTTTTATACTGTTCATGGTGTTCTCAAGGCAAGAACACTGAAGTGGTTTGCCATTCCCTTCTCCAGTGGACCACGTTTTGTCAAAATTCTTCACCATGACCTGTCTGTCTTGAGTGGCCTTACAAGGCACGGCTCATAGTTTCATTGAGTTAGACAAGGCTGTGGTCAATGTGATCAATTTGGTTAGTTTTCCGTGATTGTGGTTTTCATTCTGTCTGCCTTCTGATGAATAAGGATAAGAGGCTCATGGAAGCTTCCTGATGGGAGAGATTGACTATGGGGGAAACTGGGTCTTGTTCTGATAGGCGGAGCCATGCTCAGTAAATCTTCAATACAATTTTCTGTTAATGGGCGGGACTGTGTTCCCTCCCTGTTGTTTTGCCTGAGGCCAAACTGTCAAGCCTCCACCAGAGACTCCTGGACACTCACAGGCAAGTCTGGCTCAGTCTCCCACTGGCCTCCAAAGTCAAATTCCCTGAGGGTTTTCAGTCCCTTTGCCCAATCCTCAGGTTGGGAAATCTGTTGTGGGTCCTAGAACTTTCTTAACAGTGTGAGAATTTCTTTGGTATAATTGTTCTGCAGTTTGTGGGTCATCTGGGGCTAATGGTGACCTCCTCCAGGGGGTTTATGCCACATGCTGGGTGACCCAGGTCTGCTGCAGCCAGAGCCCCTGTCCTCACAGCAGGTCACTGCTGACCTATGCTTCCACAGGAGACACTCACACACTCAAAGACAGGTCTGGCTCAGTCTCTGTGGGGCTTCTGGGTCCTGGTGCATACAAGGTTTTGTTTGAGCCCTCAGAGCATCTCTGGGGGGTATGGGGTTTGAGTCTAATCACAATTTTGCACACACCCCCCCCCCACTGTCTTGTTGGAGCTTCTCCTTTGCTCTTGGACATGGGATATCTTTTTTGGTAGGATCCAACATTCTCCTGTGAATGGTTGTTCAGCAGCGAGTTGCAATTTTGTTCTTGAAGGAGAAGATGAGTGCAACCCACCTCAGTGGGCAGGTCAACCCGAGTGCTCCTTCTAGGGGTTCCCAAGATCTCTAGCCTCGCGTTTCACTTGTGGCACAAACAGCAATGTTTGCTGCTGTGTTTCAGTCCTCAGCCTAGAGTGGGCAGTGCTGAGCCTGCAGCCCTGGCTCAAGGGGAGCACAGATTGTCCACAGAATCCTGTAAGCTGCAGGTGAGTGACAGAGAGGAAGGCAGAGGATGCTGTGGAAACAGACGGCAGAGCAAGGGATCAGGTCTTGTCTGGGCCCCCGTGTTGGGAGGCTGCTCTGAGGAAGCAATGCTTCACTGATGAATGGTTGCAGTTAACCCCAGAAAGGGGCTTCTTAGGGTAAAATGGAGGTAAGGGAGGCCGCTGGTGTGGTGCTTTTGTCCAGATTGGGTGTAAGTTCATGGGGCTAACTGCCCACTAGAATGAGGGAGGGGCACTGGGAGGGTGTGGTCTGTTCAGGTAGAGAACAGGCTTCAGAGTCGCCAGGAAAAGTAGCAGTTGAGGCTGGGAATGCAGAGGAGACTTGCAGGCCATGGAAAGGGTTTCCGCTTAGCCTGAGCACACTGAGGCAGTATGGATGGTGCACGAAGGAGAATGGCACAGTTGGGCCCAGATTCCAGAAGCCTGCAGCTGTGTGGATCCAGTTGCGGGGAGGGGGAGGGAGCACAGGAGACCAGGGACATGAGGAGGAGGGGAAATGGGGTTGCAGACAGACAGAGGAGAGATGGAAATGGTGACAGGATATGGAATGGGTATGAGGAACAGACAAGGCTCACAGTGCAGGGAGTTAGAGACCAAGAGGTCGAGGATCAAGAGGTCCTTGTGTCAGATGGGTCACCCTGTAGATATTGAAGTTTCCCAGCATGGGTTTTGGGCTGCCAGGGAATGTCAGCCAGGTGCCCAAGCCTGCAGTGAACGAGTAGAGGATGACCATGGGGAGAAGGGCGGAGGATGGCAGAGTAGAATGGCCAGGCTCTTCTGTGGGTCCTTGACAGCACGCGGGGGGCCCTTACACCAGGGCAGCCTGGGCTCTGGCAGAGGGGCTGGGACTGGCCCGCTGGCACAGATGTAGCCACAGCTGTGAGTCTGCTGTTCATCACAGAAAGCTGCACATTTGGTGGGGGGCCGGTGGCTGGGACAAGGGCATGCTAGGGCTTAGGCGGGTTCTCCCCTACATCTGCCCCCCTCCATTTCTCCAGGTTTTAAAGAAATGCCTCCAGTCTTCAGAAAGAGGAAACATAGCTTTCACCACTGACAATGTGATAGAAGGGGCTGCATAATGGGTATGAAATGCCAAGGTAAAAGATCCCAGGAAAAACAAAAGTCTCTATTGTGTTTTTTCCATGACTCTATTAACGTGTTTTGAAACTGATTTTTAAATTGGGCTAGTAAACAAACGTAATCCCTGAGCGCCATCTCCTGGAACAATTTACCACATCACACCAGCCTTCCGTCATTCTGGCCTCAACAAGGCACTGTGCACCAATGCCTGAAGGTACAGGACAGGAAGGCCCCTGGGGGGCAGGCAATGCCTATTAGCCTTCTGTGCCTTCTGTCCCAAGGTTAGGCTGCTGCTGGTTTAGGTCCAGTCTATTTCTGCATCAGCCCCCAGCTCTGCCCTACCCAGGGGGGCCACTTACAGCAACCCCCCTTCCCTTTATGGCCTCCTGCCTGCATGATGAACACTTCCTGTGACTGGCTATCTGTTCTTTGAGCCAGAGTTTGCTTCATCTTGGTCTTCTAGCCTCTAGAACTGCAGTAAAATAGATTTCAGTTGTTTAAGCCACTCAGTCTGTGGTACTTTATTACTGCAGCCCAAACAAATGAATACAATGGCTTTGCTGTTAACTGAATCCAGACTGCACTCCTAACCCTGTTTCTTGAACATAAGGGACTCCCTTCTCTACCTCTACTGCCCAAGGCAAGACCTGTTCTCCGACCATGGATCAAACTCATGCCCCTGCAGTGGGAAACTACTGGACTGCCAGGCAAGTCCTTCAGGAGCTTCAGTCTTTTTTTTCGGTTTTTTTCCCCTTAGATTTTTTTTTTTAACGTGAACCATGTTTTAAAGTCCTTATTGATCTTGTTGCAATATTGTTTCTGTCTTATGCTTTGGTTCTTTGGCTGGAAGACATATGGGATCTTAGCTCTCCAACCAGGGATGTTACCTGAACCCCTGCATTTGGAAGGTGAAGTTTGAACCATTGGACCTCCAAGGATGTCCCAGGAGCTTCAGTCTTGACACAAGATGGAAAAGAAGTTGACTTTGGCCACTTTTTTCCCCACTGCAAGCAACCAGGCAAATTGAAAAGCCTTGCTAGGAATGTGAAAAGGAAATCACAGAGAGAGAGAGAGCATGACAGTGAGTGGACATGTGTGTAGATGGCCCAGCACAATGCAGCGGGGAGCCCCTGGCAGAGCTAGAGAAACAGAGTTCCTTTCCAATGTCCTGACCACCTCTGTCTGCATCCTGGGTGCACTAGGAGTTCTGGTGCATAGAAAACAGGATGGGAGGACTGCTGTTAAGGCCATAGCTTTGCCAGGTATGCATGCTCCCTCATGGGTGCTTGCGCTTCTACTTGTGTGTTTGTGGAGGAGGTCTGCGGCTGGCCCTGGTCGGGTCTGGAGAGGCTCCTAGCTTCCAGAAGCTCAAGGCTTTGGTCCAAGCTTGGAGGTCCATCTGAGTCTACAGGGCTTGCTTTACAAGAAACCAAGAGGCATTCAGAAAATGTGCATATTTGGACTTTACTGGTGGCCCAGTGATTGAGACTCTGTGCTTCTAATGCAGGGGGTATGAGCTTAGTCCTTGGTAGGGGAACTAAGATACCACATGCCATGTGGTGTGGCCAAAATAAATAAAGTAAAATGAAACCTAATTAAAAAAAAGAGAAAACGTGCGTTTTTGTTGTCCTACTCTAAAATAAGGGAGAAGCATTGCCCAGTATATTTCTCTGGGTACAGGTCTCAGCTTGAGACAGCTCAGATATGAGGCCATTTTTCTAAAAATATTCTGCTTGCCCCCAGGACTCAGGCAGGAGGGGCACCTGGGACAAAAGGCTGCCCACCTACAAGTCAGGTATCAGCTAAGGGCTGCACCTCCTTTCTTCTTCACTAGGGTGAGGCACCTCTGGTTGATGTGAAACCAAAAAGATCCGATGAGATAGAATGAGGGAAGGTAGGGGGACAGAGAGGGCCCAGGAAGAGATGCCAAGGAAACTCCCGTTTCCTGCTGCCTGTTATTACCATGCACAGAAAGAAGTGTGGCCAGGGTTGGTGGATGTGGGTGGTGAGGTGTGGACTCATGCTCCTCCCAGATCTCCCCTGATCTAATGATCCAAAGTTATGACCACCTCCTTCTTCTGATCAGGGGTGAGGCGGGAGCGATGGGCTAAAAACGAGAAGGCTCTCAACATCCACTAATAAACAGACATGCTGATTTCAGCCAGGGTCACATTGGGCTCTTTATTAAATTACAGATACATTTCTCTGTGTAGAGTCACAGAGTCTCAGAGATGGGCATGTACTATATTACAGTTATACACGAACACATAGATACAATATAGGAGCACAGAGCCAATTTCAGAAATGTGTCCCTGACACTCTCAGGCCAGGACAATGCTCTTACCACTTACAAACAATCCAAAATATTCCACTTCTAAGGAAGAGATAAAATCTCTCTACAGGATTTGACATTATTTAAGTCTCCTTTCTGCCTAATTAAAAAAATTTCACACACTTGGTATCATGAGTACATTTTCTTTCTTTGAACACGGGGAAAATTATAGTGATTACTATCCCTCCACTTCAATCAATACAGATTAAAAACACAAACCTGACATATTTTTACCTATAGTTGTCATACAGATATTCAACTGAAAGGCACAAATATAACATTCAAGGAGATGGGAGTGAGGGTGGAAAGTATTTAATGTACTATCAATATGGATTAGACACAACTGATTGTGGTACTTCTAGGGTACTCCTCCTGAAGTGCTCCCGTACTCCTGTAGGCTGTGTGCATGGCCCTGGAACATCATACAGACACCCTGGGTGGTGGGGAGGACGCTGAATGCTAAAACATCTCTGTCGGGAGCACAGTTACTTCTATGTTTGGCAGATGGCGAATAGGGGAATTGAACTTCTCTAGGGAAATGGAGAGACTTCACACTCACACACATGTCCTCTAAAATTTCCCTGGGTCTAGGGCTTTCCTTGTAGCTCTGCTGATAAAGAATCCGCCTGCAGTGCGGGAGACCTGGGTTTGATCCCTGGGTTGGGAAGATTCCCCTGGAGAAGGGAACGGATACCCACTCCAGTATTCTGGCATGGAGAATTCCATGGACTCTATAGGACATGGGGTCACAAAGAGTCGGACACGACTGAGCGACTTTCATTATTCAGGGACCTCTGACTTAGGGACAGAGGATGAGATGGCTAGATGGCATCACCAACTTGGTGGACATGAGTTTGAGAATGCTCTGGGAGCATTGGTGATGGACAGGGAAGCCTGGCGTGCTGCAGTCCATGGGGTCACAAAGAGTCAGACACGGCTGAGTGACTGAACTGAACTGAAATGAGGGGCCTGTTAGTTTATCCAGGAAGAAAAGATGCACTTCCAGCTGGTGAACTGTAGAGGGCCTCATCTCTTTATGAGACATGATTGGAACATAAGCAACCACAAAATGGAAACCAGGAGCATGGAGTGAAGAAGATGAGAAATTCAAGTACTTCTCTCTGTGCCAGATTAGGGAATGAGACACAGGATTGTATTCATATTTTAAAGATCTTTTGGGCTTTGTTCAAAGAGCAGAATTTGACTAAAACCCCATCCCAGACCTTGGTGACAGATGAAGATCAGGTTTTGGGGACTGGGACTCATCATGTCTACATCCACAGGACATCAGGGTGCAATGTCCTGGCAGGACCAGTATAGATACTTCTCATACAGTGGAGTAGTGCTCACCAGGTAACAAACTCTGATTAGCAACAGATTCCAACACATTTTGACCGTAAACCAAGACTCAATATATATGTCTAATTCAGCAAGCAAGGGGCTCTTAATAATCTTGGGGTTTTGGTGCTTTAGAGCTTGGGCTATGGGGGCTGGAGTGACAAAGTGGCTCTGTTGACTGGCCAGGCAGGAGTACAGATGAACGGCTGCACTCTGGAGGGAGGCCTGGAGCACATGGGTGAGGAGTGTTGGTACCGTGAGCAGCAGTTGTTGATGGTAAAGCACTCCTGGCTGGGTTGAACGCAGACCTTAGGGCTGCAGTGCAATGGCGCACAGTGGGTCCTCACTAGGGCAAAATTGGCGCATCTTCCCTGCAGGAGACAAAAGAGAGAGAAGATCACTAGAAGCCACTGGAATTGGGGGCAGAAGGCTGCAGTTTCCCTGGGGCCTGCCAGGCTCCTTCTCTGACTCAAGCCTACCCTTCTCCTGCTGCCCAGAGCCCCTGATTCCCCTGCTGGGCCTGCCGGTCCCTATAGGTGCTCCATAAGCTGTACCGACTTCAGGCTTCGGTGGGCCTGCCATTCAAAGTCAAATGTTACCTTGAGCACCTGTGAGGCCCAGCCTTGGGACCCACTGTGCCCAAACCCTGTCTTGAGCCACACATGTCTCCAGCTGCCCATCCATTCTCACGTTCCTCTGCACCTACTGCCGGTCTAAGCCCTCAGCTCCTTTCCTAGGCTGACTCAAACACCTCCTCTCCCCTGGTCACCTGGTTCCACTGACCTTCTGCCACTTCCCATCAATCCAGGCCCTCATGGAATCCTCCTCCCCAAATTTCCTCTTCCTCAACTCACACCTTCAGTTGTGCTTCCTCACTGCCTGGAAAACCAGCCCCAGTACTCAGCCTGGTTCATCAGGCCATCAAATCCACAGGCTGTTGTGTGATCATAAGGGGGTGAGGGAGGGGACTGGGGGCTGAGAGGAGTCTCCTTCTCCTCTGGTTTTCTATTAATGAAGAGATCTAAGCCGGTGACCAATTACTTCCTATATTAACTCAGCTGCTCCACAGTGAAGGAATGTTTCTTGAAGCGATTGGCAAATGATTGATTAAACCCTAATCTCCAGTGCTTTGGAGCTTTGGCTCCATTTCTGGATTTCCTGTTTATTACAGAGGGAAGTGTGTGTGTGTGCATGTGTGTGTGTGAGAGAGTCTATGGGTCTATGTGTGTGTGCATGCACGTGTGCATGTGAGTGTGTGAGAGAGTCTGCGTGTGTGTGAGAGAGAGGAGTTGGGAGGGGATGAGGGTTGCTGAGAATGGGGAAGCAGGCTGCCATCACTGTCCCAAAGTTATGATCTGAGACTTTCATAAAGGTCACTGTCTTGAACAACTTTCAAGCTGGGACTTCCTGGAGGGCAGAAGTGCTGCCCCAGCTTTATCACACATGTCTTAATGTTCCCTTTGTGCGTGGCATTGAAACATAGGAACTCAGGAACTCCTTGGCCATGAATGCATCCTACAGCCTCTCTGTAGCTCTAATCATTCCCAGGACAACTGTTTACAGTATATATTTACACGTTTGTATTTAGAGGAGGTCTGCAAGCAATATAGTATGAAAATAAGAAATTAATATTCATAATTGTTTGCACATCTAACACACTGCACAGAGGAAAGAAGGCCTTTCTAGTTCTTTCCCAGTCACTGTGACAGCAGGTTATAGGAGCTGTGGCCTGGACTTGAAAGTGAGTCTCCCTAGGATCATTCACAGCCCTGCTGCACCCCTACGCAACCCTGTCAGGTTGAACCCATCACAAAGCATCAGAACCTTGGTTTCTTCAGCTTCAAAATGCAGAGCAGTGATCACCTGGCAGGACAGAGAGCCGGCCAAGTGTGGGGTGAGGTCTGGGCCTTGGGCTGTGAATACTGGCTTCATGGCTGTGCAGCTGGGCAGGTGTATAAGGGGTCAGCTTCCTCCCCGGTAGAGTGTTGGGAGGATGAAAAGACTGAGCTTGTATGAAGTACTCACTGTCTGGCAATCCCTACTCTGTATAAATGGCCGCTGTTGTGGGAATGAATGAGATCCTTGTGTAAAAGGTCTTGAGTGAGTCATACTCTCTGTAGACAGTTATGTCACTGCCAGCATCATATTCAGTGAGAAGTGGAAGGTTTCCTATTTTTAGTCTATTTTCCTGATGTGTCTAGCAGAACTGATTTCCATGAACTGAATGGGCTGACCTGGGAAAGTCAGAGAACAAAGAGAATCAGGACCTCCAATGTGGGTTTGACTCAAGGCTAAGAAAGTAAACTGAGCCTTGCTGCATCATTCTATTATGTATGCAGGAGAGATGGTCTGGAAGGGACCATTATCAGATTTCCTCTGGGAATTAGAAGGCAGTGGGGCAGAGAAAGATGGTCATTTCACAGAAGGTTACAATAAACAAGAATGATTGCTTCTGTTACAAAAACACTGAGGTTTTTTTGTAAACTGAACCTTGGAGAATTTTCTGCATTGTATTGTGCTGAAGTGCAGAAACATCTAGATTCACTGAAATAAGCAGCTGGCTGAGGTTTTAGAAGGCAGTAGTTCCTACAAGGTCATCCCCAGAGTCCACTGTTCTCTTTCTGAGCATGTTCACATACACAGGCCTGACTGCATTTCCAGCCCAGGTTGAGGAGTTTGGAAACAACTGATTGGCGGAGAGAGAGGCTATACATCTGTGTTGCTGGGAACTGACTCCCCTGAGGCTTGTTTTTCAGCACAGTCTGGTGAAGAGGGCCTGGGCGAGGTTCTGTCTGAGCAGAGCTCCTGGGAGGGGGTACAGGGCACATGGGGTGGTCAGCAGTGAGAGGACGAAAGGCTTATGTCTGTCCTTGGAAGGACATCTGTTTGATACTCTTAATCCCCCTGCCTGGGCTGAGCTGGGGCAGGCTGAGATCCCCAAGTGCAGTCTTGACATGTTCCCACTGAGATATGCCCTCTCCTCCAGCTCCAGAACTCCTCTCACTGAGGGGACCTATGGTTTAGGTAGGACAAACACGAGGCCACTCCTGCATAATATGTCCCTGAATAGGGTGTCTCCTGTTATACATTCAGGGTAGGGATTAGGAGCTGATACTGGCCTGCAGAGATGGTAGGCTCCCAGTTGACACCCCATCACTTAGACTATGATTCACTTTAAGGCCTAGGACCAGAACACTGAAACCTTCAAGAAAGGAATCAGGACTCCTGCACCCACTGGAATACTGGAGGTATCCACAGATATCCTAAACACTCAGGGCCCCAGGACTATGGTTGGGAGGGATAAGGTCAAATGGGAGGGGGGCAGAGGAATGGGAGGGGTCACATCCACCAGGCACAGTCATGGGCTCCCAGCCCCTCTCAGGATGAGCAGGGTTGATTTCAGCCAGCTCTGGCTGTTGCCACTTACTCTCTGGGTGACCTTGGCAACTTCCCTGATCTCTCAGGCCTCTGTTTTGCATCCGGGAAACACACAGATCACCGTGAACCCAGAGAGACTAACGGGCAAACTTGAGAGCTGGTGTTGCAGGGGCCTATCAGAGCCCTGAGTGGATATAAGAGTTTACTAATCCACCACTCTGCCATCCCAACATGAGCTTCAAAGAGCAGCCCTGGGACTGTGATCATTTCAGAGACCTGTTCTCTGGGCAGGAAGGCTACATCTGGTGTTTTCCCATCTGGTGTCTTGTCTCTGTCTTTCCTGCTCTCGACTGAACATCTCTGGATGGTTGTCTCTACTGTTCAAGGCATAATGCTGGCATGGGGCTCTCATGACCATAATGAGGCTGTGGTTCTGGGGAGAGGCTCCAGGAGACTCAGGTAGAGAATGGGGCTTCCAGGCAAGCAAACCTGGGACTGAGAGCCATAGGAACTCTGGCACCTCTGTCAACAGATAATGTCTCTGCTGGGTGTGAGCAGTGCCTCAGATGTGTCAATAGCAGTGTCCAGAGGCTTTCTGGCCTGTCTACAGCTTTCAAACACCCAAGTGCCCAGTCACCAAGAGCCAGTGTTTGACTCAGGGAAGGTGACCAATGCAGCCCTCATTAAAGACTCGGGGTCCACAATGTCCTCCAGGCCCCTGGTCTGGTCTGTAGAAAGGGTCTGAGTTTGGAACGGCCAGGCAAATGATTTCCAGGCAAACCATTGCCCTCCCTGGGCCCTAGGGAGCCAAGTAGGGCCACCTCGGGTGGCTTGTGGGTAAGCACCATGAGATCATGATGCTGACCCCAAATGAGGGCCAGAGCAGTGAGAAGGGTAGAGCCAGGCTCAGAATCCAAATCTAACCATGTTCCTCCCAGCGTTTGTGACCTCAGTCAGTCACTCAGCCTCTCTGTGGGTCAGTATAGCTGGGATAATAGTAGTATCTACCTGTACAGTTATTGGGAGGATTAAAGCAATGAAAACATGTAAAGTTTTTAGTTGAGCAGCTGACCCACAGAAAAAACACAGTGCAATTACCCAGCATTATTGCTACATTCTAAGGATGACACCTGGAACAATTTGGCTTCTCCCCATTGTCACAGGGAGTGACACAGGAGGTCGCCTTTGCTACTTGCTAAATGCAGTCAGTGATGGCCAGACAACATTGGGGAGGGGGTGTCCCCATATGCCACCATTGCTGGCACTTGAGTGACCAGTTCAGGAAGATCTCATGGGTAGGGGGCAGCTAGCAGATCTCAGGGGTGAGTGAGTTGTGGAGAGGGACAATTGATGGGAGGCAAATAGGCCTCTCCAGATCTTTTTACTTAGGATTGGAAGTTCTGGGCACAGTTTTGAGAAGAAAGGTCCTGACATCCTTGAGATGAGGACACAGAGGAAATGCCTGGGTGCCATGTGGAGAATCGCCTGGAGGCTCATGAGCTCCAGGTCTCCACTTCTTGGGCGTTCCTCCTGGCAGATACCCAGACGGGACAGGGTTCTCTGACCCACAGTCTCAGGGGGCAATGATGAAGGGAAAAACCAAGATCACAACCCATGGGGAGCATCCCTGTGCCCTGCTTACCGTGTCTCTGGTTGGACACCACATTACTGACATCTGATTGCAGCGCTGAACAAATTCACACAAGCTATCCAGTTTTCCCTGAAAAGCAGATGTGGTTGTGAGGAAGCTACAGGACTAGATGCTCTAGAGGGATAGTGTCTCCTCTTACTTGAAATTGCCCGTCAGGGCTCCATCCTCACCAATTCCCTGAAACAGTACTGAACTGCCCTTTGGGGGCACCCAACAATATCCTGAACTTGGACCCATCCCAAAGGAGAAACTCTGGTAGTGATGGGAACATGAGCCCTTGTACTTTTCGGCTTCCCCTGGGCAACTAGGTTTGGGACGCTGTTGGCTTTTCTCTAGTACTAAGTGAGCGTAGTCCAGTGCCCATAGCTCGTTTCTACTCAAGCCATGCCTAATGGATCCAGACTTGTGCATGAACCAGCTATCCTCATCTCCTGCTCCCCAGCCTTGGAGTCATTACTCCTTCCCGAGGGCCCTTCTCACCTCCATTCGTTTCATTCCCCCTCCTTGGCACCCACAAGGGACAATCACTGTGGGGCATGGCATTTGGCATGTCTCCTCTGGCTCCTAGGAAGAGAAAACACCATGTTCTTGTCTGGCAGCTCCTGGGTGCAGACACATGACATCTGTTGCCCTGGCACCTGTCAAGTATTGGTCACTCAGCAAATGTTTGTTGGAGAATCAAGGACAAATGAGCAGCACCTGGCACAGGAAGAGAGTCGTCTCCATGTGAAAACATACAAACTCCATTTGTTTTAAAGATGGCTCGTCTCTAAACATCAGCAAACTCTATCCTGATTCCTTGATTCACAGAGGGCACCCCTGTAGGAGAGGCTGGGTGCAAGGCTGTGCCATGTGATGGAGGCTGTCAGGGGTGCAGCAGTAGCAGGTGACAGGGCTGCATTCACCCGCCTCTGGAAGATCCAGCCTCTCCAGGCCTCACTGCAGCCAGTGTCGATGCCAGCCTTGCAGAGACCCTGTTTGCCGCTATATATCAGACCCAGGTCCCCCTGTCTTGGGACATTTGGTGCTCCTGCTCTAACTACCTCTTATGGGCCCTGGTTTGGGTCCCCACTCTGGTGGGTCAGTCATAGCCTCCCCACCTGACTTTGGCACCTTTGCTCACCTTGACTCACCTCTCTCACAGCTCAATGCCAGATAAGACTCCCGCTTCCCTCCTCAGTCCCCAAGTCCCCAAAGGCCAACCCCACCAAGGCCCTTAACCTGAAGTGAGCCAGGGATGAAGAACAAGGAAACGGAGTACCAACATGCATCAGAGATCAGGGAGGGGGTCCAGGTCCCCGAAACCTGAGGATCCTTTTCCAAAAACTCACCTGAGTCCTGGAAGGACCATCCTACAAACAGTCCTTTGGGAACTGACAAAAACTCCATTGATTCCAGGAAGGATCATAGCTATTCCTGAGACAGGCTACCCCACATGCTGATCCAGTGCTAAAGGCCCTGGATCAGACCATTTTGGGGGTTGGGGAATGGTGTTCTCTGGGTGACATTTTATGAGTCTACTTCTTCATCAGCATCCCTCCCTTCCCCCTGTCACCTCTCATTCTACCAGTTCTCTCTGTCCAGATAGGTGAGAGATGGAGGGGTAGAGGAGGACATCTCCCCATATACATCTGGGGGCCTCTCTGTGTAGGGCATTGTGTGCAATGGGTGTGCTCTCAACATCAGGACCAAACACATCACTTACCCTTTCTGGATTCAGCTCTGGTGGTGGCTCCTTGATGGTCTACAAGGGAAGTGATCAAAATTGAAGTCGTCAAAGTTTAGTGCCCATAAAACTTATCTCTACTGAACTGATGCGTTCTGGGGTAAAGTCTTTGCAGCATGAATTGGCTTCCCTCAAGTCTCACACCCCAAGCTGGGTGTCACAGCTCCCTCCCTAATGACTTTTCACCTCCATCCATCTTTTCCTGCTTACTTGGTACTCACAACAAGGGATAGTCACTGTGGTTAAAATCGTGGGTTAGAAGGCACGTGGAGGGCTCTGGCTCAGCCACGCAGATAGGAGGGGACGCTGCTCAGTAGCAATAGGGAGGCAGAAAACGGGTTTTGGGGTGTCAACCTTGGTGTCTACTGTCTGTAGGTCTACAACCAACAGGCTCCACCTCCCTGGGTCTCAGGCTCCTCAGTTATCAAAGGGGAATCAATACCTCCATGTATCGTTAAGTGGGAGACAGACAGACTAAGGTTCCTGGTCCCTGGTAGAGGCTGTACATGGGAGTTTTCATCAGCAGCCCTGACATCATATGAAGACAAGAGAACACTCACCACATCCCTTTCACCTCCCCTCTTCTCCTATCCCCCTGCAGCCCTCCTTGCCTCCCAGCCCTCAGGGATGACTGTCCACCTCCCTCTCTCTTCCCCATACTTTCTCTCCTCACTTCTTGCCCTTTGCAGAAATCTGACCTGCTGGTTTCTATGCTGCTTTGTTTATCCTTTCTCAGCTCTGCTTTTTCCCTCTTCTTCACTCAGCTCTGTCCTGTGCCCTTGCAAATCAAACTGGCCAGTCACTCTACCTCCCCTCCCTTCCCAGGGCCAGTCTCTATTCTTTTCATTATCAGGGCACCTGCCACACAGTCTGAAGGTAATATTTACCTTCAATGCCCCCCAGGTACCTACACCAGGCCAGACACTAGACAATGAGCTCCTATGGGCAAAGGTGGTGGGTACTTCATTCCTGCCCCTCTGTGCACAGCATAGGGTCCTGCATATCCTGGTGACTTCGTGACTGATGAAGGAGTGACAAAAGGTACCAGAGATGGGCAGGGATCCATGCTGTTTTCAAAGGCATAGCCACCTCTGAGGTTAGCATCCTCCAGGCCAGCATCCTTCTCCCTTTGGGCTATCAGTGCCCATGCAGACCCCTCTTCTTCCCCCAACAGCAGAGACTTCTGGGGCTTTGATCTACCTGAGTCTTTCTGCTGTAGGGCAGCATGGGTCTCAGGGGATCTGGGGTCTCTTCTTTTCAGGGGCCAGACAACCCATAGGCCACCTCTATGTGAAGATAGAAGCATGAGGCAGGTAGCCCCCTAGAAGCTCTGACTGTCTATGTCCAGGAGGGGAGGACAGAGTCTGTGTCTTGTTTGCTGGTATGAGGGCCCTGGAGCTGATGGGAACCTGCCCACAGGCAGGATCTGAAGCAGGCCCATGCTTGGTCCCTCAGGGGTTGGTTAGGGCTGGACACAGGCTGTGTAGGCAGGGTTCACTCACCCTCTTGTGGCATAGCCACCAGATGCACCAGAACATCAGGGACAATAGGAGCAGGGCTGGGATGAGTGCAAAGAAGTAGAGAGGGTTGACATAGGGGATGATTTGTGCAGGTGGTGAGGGTGGCGTCTCTGGAGGCTGCTGGGCAGCTGGTGAGGGAGCTGGTGGGGTAGTTGTCTCTTCAGCTGGCCCCCCTGCCTACAGAAAAAACACATGGCAGAGTCCTGGCATGGACCAGGCGCCTACCACTTGGATCCCACACCAGTCCACCTTGTCCTCCCATGCCCCTTTCTGCTTGTTTGCCCAACTTGAGGAAACAGGTTCTAGGAGATCACAGCTGGTACCCTGTGGAGCCCTGGGCCACAGACCCCACTGCTGGCCCTGTCCAGAGGCTCTCCCCAGAGCCCTCTTGCGGAAACCCAGTCCTCCAGGGAGTGACAGCACAGCCCTCACTGCCTGCGTTGGCTGAGAGCACTGGAGTTTTGTGAGGACCACAGAAAGCTGATACACAGATGGGAGAGAGGTGGGGGTGTGAGAGCAGAGGCAGGGCACCCTGAACACCTATCCACAGCCTCACTCTCCTACTTCCTAGCTCTGCAACCTCAGGCAAAGCTAGCTGGGTATGGCCACAGCTGCTCCACCCTCCAGACCCATGTGCCTGGAACCCAGATTTGGAGGGCTTGGGGGTCCCACAGGTCCTGGACTCTGTCTCCTACTACACAGTGTCCCAATCTCTCCCACTCATCCCAGTTGGAATCCAAGATGGAGCCTCGAGGTCCCCACCACAAGGCTCAGCCCAGGGAAGGTGGCAAGATAGGTCCAGGCTGGGCAGAGCCTCAGCATCATTTCTGGAGTCTGCTTATTGGTCCCTTTCATGTGCCTTCAATGACATTTGGTTCACAGAGAGAGCAAAGGTTTGCAAGGCCTGGACAATAAGGCATACCCCAGGTCCTCTTTTTAGTAGCCCTCCTATGGCACTGCCCAAGTCTGATGGGAGTTCAGCACACAGATGTAGGGTTAAGGGCTCTGAGCTACCTGTGAGATGATGCTGGAGGCGCATCAGGCTATCTGCTGGACCTGCCCGAGGTGTTGTTGCCTTCACTTGCCTCCCCAGGGTTCAGGGTGTCAGGACAGCCTTAGCTGCCAGAGCCTTACCCTGGAACTCGCACAGTCCTTGCTGGTGAGGCTGACATTGTTGTTGATGAAGCTGATACCATTGTTCAGGCTAATTTCAAGGGAGATATCCCTAAAGCACAGATAGGGTAGACAGTGACAACCAGGTCAGACAGAAATAATTCTTATACTTGGCTCAAACTGTAGCTCATAATCTCCTCACTGTAATGACTTTGAAAATCAGGCATTCAGGGATATCAGAGAGCAGACAGCATGGGTAAGGAGAGTGCATCCCAAAGTATTACGAGGTCATCTTCTGCAATGAAGTCTGACGAGGCAGTGAGGATCCCTGAATGAGGTCAGATGTCCTTGTGGCCATAAGCTAAGTGACCAGGGATGGTGGCATGGTGTCACCATTCCAACTCCTCTGTCAGTACAGCATGGGAGTTTAGCTCCAAAAGGCTGCCCAGAGCAAAGGTACCATCCATCATTGGGGCACATCATCTCCTGCATCCTGCCCTCCTCACCAGAGCCTGGGTTGCAGATCACTGAGCACCTCAGGGACTGTCAACCAGGGCAGGTGTGGAGGATGCACACAGTCCTCCTGGAGACATTACTCTGTTGCCCCAGTAGAGGTGGATTCTGAAGCCCTTTACACATCATGGTGGGAAAAACTGCCCACTTGGCCCCTGGTTTGGGCACTTACTCATCTGGATTCTCTATCTTTACTCCTGGGCATATCATACTGGTATCTTTCACAGAGATGGCTTTTTCATCTGGAACACAATCACACGAGAAGAATGTCAACGGACTTATCCATCCATCCACCCACCCCTCCCCTTCTGCCTGTCCTTGGCAAGCAGAGCTACCACTCTCTGGCAGAAGCAGCTTCTCTTCTCTGCCTTTTTCTGACACCTACCATGCACCAGGCACTGTTCAGGGCTTGGGCTCTGGTGTTTAATGGGAACAAGGCAGGCAGAAGCCTTGCTCTCAAGGGCCTGACGTTTGTGGGACCGGAGAGGGAGTCAGACAATAAAGTAACAAACAATGGACAAAATGAATGCCAGAGTGAAAAGTGCCATGATGTCAAAAAACAAGGGAAGGGGTAGGGAAAGGAAGGGAAGGGACAGCTGCAAAGATTCAGCACAGCCAAAAATAAATAAATAAAATTATAATTGAACTGAAGGTTTCCCTTTACATTCCTAATTTGTTAATGTTTTTATAGCCTCCTTTTAACTTAGGGACATTTTTTTTTAATCAACTGATGAAGAAGCATGTCTCATGAAGAGTATGTCTCATGAAGAAGCATCTGTGTGACTCTCAATACTTTCTCCAATTCCACTTCAGCTTTTCTTCTGTCATTCAGAAAAATTAGATTTATGAAGCTGTATTTGAGCTGTTACAGGCACTTATCTATGGGTTTGGGATCAGGGGTAATATTTCATTCTTTACTTTTTCGTATTTTCCTGTTTCCTACTATGTAGCATTGTTATAATTAGCAATTTCTAACGTATTTTTTTATTGTTTTTATCTTTTTTTTTTTTTTTGCCACAGGTAAGGGCTCTTCCCTAAAGAATTGTTCATTTCCACATGGAAAACTTTTTGGACCTAACTCAACTGTCAGATTAGCTATGAACTTCAGACAGTGCGAGTCCTTCATTGGGACTGAAAATAAAAACTAACTGCCCAGTATGGTTAGGGGAAAGGATTTGCATCTAAAGGATAAGATGGTTGGGATTACTGTGAGCAATTTAATTTCCATAGGCTGTTCACAATCCTGAACAGGAAGAGGGGGATGATGGCAGGCACTCCACATATTGAGGGCCCAGACAAGCATGGCTGATTGTAAAGCAGGTTTCAACCCAACATTAACTGGTTAACTAAATACTTGCCACATTTAGAGAACTTTTTGAAACATAAAACCTTTACATACTAGTGACAAGCAATGTAAAGCTTACAGAAACCTTGGTTAAATTTTTTCTTTTTTATGTTTCTTTATTTTTTTTTTTTTTTTAATAAATTTATTTATTTTAGTTGGGGGCTAATTACTTTACAATATTGTAATTTATGTTTCTTTATATTTTCTAAACTTTTGTCCTGTGTTTTAATCAGAGGCAAACATAATTAAAAGGAAGAAAATCAATCCTCATCAGTGCATCAGGGCTCCTGGCAGTAAACAGCATGGTGCTGCCACTTCTGATCAGCCTCGACTATGTGCAGTGAAGTGGTCAGTGGAGGAGCCCAGGACTGTAGGATGGGCTGTCATGTGGGAGAACCTGGTCCCAGTCCATTCCAGAGAAGTGATGTCTAGAAAGCGATACAGCCATGGACCACAGAGGAACATCTGAACACATTTCCTGAAAGATAGGCTGTGTCCCACCTTCCTCAAGAAAGGTCATTTCAGTGAGGTGGAAGGCCCAGAGGAGGCAATTATAAGAACCAGCTGTGACCTTGGGCATGCTCTTAAATTGACCCTGACTCTGGTTTCAGACCTATACAAGGGAATAACAATAGGTGTCTTTTGAGAATTAATTAAAATAGTCCATGTAAGGCACTGAGCACATTAGCCAATGTGCTCAATAAATAATTCTCCATGCAAATAATTTACTGACTCTTAATCACTCCCAAGAAACTGCAAACCATGGGAAATCTAACTCCCTGAGACCATCTACACATTTTGTGGTGTGAGCAGTTAGCAATGGAAGAACCCTGCCCATCCCAAGCATCCATGGAAGAAGAAGAGATGGCCCAGAAGTGCTAAGGGAGAGGACTTGCTCTGGGTTTACCAGATGGCCCTTGAATGAGGAGTCATTGAACATAATGTATCAAATCAATGTATCAGTGAGATAACTTGGAGACCTGAGGAGGAAGAGGAAGTCCAACTGTTCCCAGGCACTCTCTGGGGGAGATCAGACCCACTTCAGTGATGAGGACATATCTCCTACCTCATCTGTGTGCTTCCTCAGATCTCTCCCCCATCGTGGAGGAACCCCTAGTGCCTGAATATTTCCAAATAGTACCTTATGTACACGATAAGGCTTAGTTGTGCACCTACCATACAAATGGCCCCATTTTATAATATGGATAATAGAGACTGAGAACAGAACACTCATTAGGTCAAGATCACACATGTAAAGTGGGCCTGAGCCAGAATTCCAGGGTCCAGGCCTGGCGATTGGCATCTGCTCTCAATACCAGGTGGCTCCACCCTCCTGGGAGAGCTCAGTGCCCCTGGCACAGATTCAGGGCCCTGGGGGTGCCATCACTTCCCACCAGAAGAGTTGTGAGTTTCAAGTACTTGTCTCTCAAGGGAAGTGAGGGCCAAGGAAAGTGTGGGGGGAGTGCAGCAGTAAGGGAAGACCCAGCATCCCAAGCCCAGCCTCTGCAAGGGTAAGCTCTGAGCCAAGATGTTCTTGATGTGCTGGAGTTGAGATCTTCCAGACTGAGATGAAGTGCAAGGTGGCCAGTCTTACCAGCCAGGTCGCTCCTTCCATTGTCCATGTTGCCTCCATACTCACAGTGTCTGCAGTGAATGGTCAGCAAAGGCTTTGATGGCTTAGCTGGCTAAGGGAATGCAGTGTGGTGTGGGAAGCGTGTCACTTGGTGGCACTGAGGGGGCTACTTACCAATTTGCTTGTCTTTGAATTTAAATCTACAAATAACTTCATCCTCATACTTTGCATTATGAAAACCTTTTCCAGAAACTGTCAATTCATATTCATCTGCAAGGGCAACACCCAAAGGTCTGTTATTAGGAGAGTGCTGACTTCCTTCTGATCTTACAGTTATGACAGGCCACACTATAACTGAATTCCCAGGGATTCCGATAAGGAAGCAGCTATGTCTGAACCAATATCTGGGCACACACTGGGTCTCACCTGGTATCACAAAGGGTAAAACTGAGATACCTGGGCCTTGAGCACTTGTGGGCCTCTCATTGCCACCTTTGATCCATCAAGCTCATTGAAGGCACCCTGTCTGCTACCCTCCACGGGGCAAACCCAGCCACAGGTTTCTGACTTTGAAGTCCCAAGGTCTTCCCTAAGAGGTGAAGGCAAGTGTTCCTTACCAGGCCTTCCCTTACATTAATGACCCAGAAACAAGATAATGCAGGCTGATGACATTCCTGACCCTTGTTTGAGCTGAGCACACAAGACTAAGTTCTTGTGGGCCTTTCTCACACTCAGGGGTCTGTTCCTCCTCATTGTGATTCTCTGTGCTGATGGCAGGCTGGATACCCTAGGAGCAGGACCAGGACCTGGGTAAAGCAGGACCAAGAAAGGAGGCGAGGCACAGGAGAATCACCCATGGAGGGTGAAATCCTGTCTCAGCTGTGGTTCTGAAATCTGCAATGACTGCTCTTCACCTCCCTCTTCCTGCCGCTTCATGTGCCTCACACAATGCCCCCAGGGATTTACCAAGCATTACCTTCTGTTAGGGTGGGAGACTTTGATTTGCTAAAGTGTAGTTCTGGGCCAGAGAAGGCAATGGCACCCCACTTCAGTACTCTTGCCTGGAAAATCCCATGGACGGAGGAGCCTGGTAGGCTACAGTCCATGGGGTCGCTAAGAGTCAGACACGACTGAGCGACTTCACTTTCACTTTTCCCTTTCATGCACTGGAGAAGGAAATGGCAACCCACTCCAGTATTCTTGCCTGGAGAATCCCAGGGACGGCGGACCCTGGTGGGCTGCCGTCTATAGGGTCACACAGAGTCAGACACGACTGAAGCAACTTAGCAGCAGCAGCAGCAGCAGTTCTGGGCCATAGCCCTAGCCAGGCTGCCAGGTCCCCACTGGTGCTTCCTGGCAACTGAAATACTAACGGATCCAGAGAAGGCAGCCAGTGGGCCTGGCTCCTGGGGAGTAGGCCAGGATAAATGCAGGTCTTCCAGCTACAAGCCTAATGTCAGTAGCCTCCACCCCTGTTCTCCTAGTTAAGATCATTAATTGCCCAAGATCAATTAGCTTGAGGAATATTCCTCAGAAATGTCAGCACAGCTTTGGATCTGACAGTCCTGATTCCTTCAAGTATTGCTGTAGTCCCTGTCAGATCAAGGTGAAGTTTGTGAATTCTCTGCTTTGAGAAAATTAGATTCTTGGGCTGTGGGCTGAAGCTGTCCTGCTGACATGTTTTTATAGGCTTTCAAGTCTTTTCAAGAAAATGGGAGTCCATGTTTAAAATCTGAACATTTTCTCTACTAATCCAGATTCCTAGCATTCTTGGAAAGTGGGAACACTTGGCATGAATGGGTTTGTATTTCTGCATGTCAACCACTGACTGGGCCAGAGGCCACTGCCCTCTCAGAGAGGGAAGCTCTCCAGTGGCCAAGTACTTGCCCCTAACACTATTGACCATCATCCTTGGCTTGGCCTTGGTCCACTCCTCTTTCTCTTGGTACTTGCCTGGTCTAAGAGGGTACCTGATGCATTGGCCTGTGCTTGGAAGAGCTTGAGCAACATGGAAGCATGGAGAGAGCACTGAAGGTTTGATAAAGCACAGGGAAGGTGAATTGATTGCCTTGTGCTAAGAAATCAGTGCCTTTGTGACCCATGCAGAGCAGCCTTGAGGTCCCTTAGTCATGTCCCCTCCCATGCTCAGTAGCCAACAAACCAATACTTCTTCTGAACCCAAATCTGCCAGGTTGCTCCCTCACTATTCACACTTCCTAAGAGCCCTGCCCACTATGACATAGGAATCTGTATTTGTCCAGGAAGAAGCAGCTGGAACTGTGTCCTGAAAACATGCCTTTACCAGCACAACTTAGTCCAGCCTGAGCAAGGTGGCTGGGCCTTAATCTCATGGAAGTATATTTCATAATTCATATTCCAGGATTATTTATTGCAAAGAATGGTTTCCTTGCAAAGCAGAACCATAAACTAATAAAACATATTTTAAGTAAAGATATAGGCAGAGAAGAGAAACTTTAGCTATCGAATATGGGGAAATCAGGTTCTAGATGAGGCAAAAATAAAAGCCAGTAGAAGCTTTTCTGCCACAAACAAAAAGCCAAAAGGAATCAGAAATGAGCAAATAAGTGCCATGCCAAAGCTTACAACCCCTGTGTTCATCCAAATGTTTCCCACTAATGAGCACCTACTACACACCAATCTTTACACTTTCTCCCTTAAATCTCCCAACAGCCCCATGAACTTAGGCAAGAGCTAGGCAAGAATTTCTACTCAATTTTACACAGAGGGAAACCATGACTTAGAAAGGGCAGGTCACTTCTTCCTGCCCAAGGCAGGTACAGGGATCTGACCTCAAGTGCCCAAATCAGGACACACTTACAGCACCTCTGCTTCTGTCTTAATTCCAAACATCCATCACTCTGCTCTCTGGGGACATGCCCTTTCTGACCTGAGTCTTCAGCTCACAGGGCTCTGAGTTGAAACCAGAAAGCCCCAGTAGAGGACCTGGTGGTCCCAGCCTCGTAGTGAAGATTGGGCCCAGCCTCCTCCATGTGGGTGACTGGAGGGAGGGCAGCAGCGGAGGTCAGGGCCGGATGACAGCCCAGTGCACAGACCACACTGGCTTCCTCAGGAGCAGTGCACGCTGCCCTCTGCCTTGGTGCCTTCCTTCCTCCTTGGGTCTCCTGCTGCCTCCAGCTCCGCTCAGGTGCTGCTTCACCTTTGCAGTGGAGCCCCTCTCTCCCAGGCAGAGCTGCTCTCAAAGGGGGGCTTCTGAACTCTGGCAAGTCTCCAAAGTGGAAGGCAGGGTGGTGGTTCAATATTTCAGCAAGAGAGACTTCCGGGTAAAGGACTTTTGCTTTGCCCGGAAAGCTGTCCCTCTTGCTTTCCAAATTTCTGTCCTCATACCCCAATTCCTCCAACAGTATCAACCATAGGAAGAAAGCAAAGTCACAGGAAGGACTGAAATTAGCTTCCAGGGCTGTATTTGCTGCACATCCCACATGGGTCCATTGCCAACAAGCCCTCAGGCCCTGGAAGGGAAATTGAGTCTTTCTGGAACAGAGAACTTTCTTTCTGGAAGTAAAGTTGTACATCAAGTTGTCTGAGAGCTCTAGAGAGAGGAGCTGACAAGGCAGGCTTGTCTCTGAGAAGGCTGGTGGAGCTGAGAATGAAGAGGGCATCTGAACTGCTTGGGACTGACAAGGGCACACAGGTGGAAGTGACTGGCCCTGGGGAGAGGAGGCGGGGGAGCACCACATGTGGTGTGGCACAGCCACTTTGAGAGAAACTGGACATTGCCAACCATGAGCTGGGCTTCCCCTTAAGGCAGCAATTGTACTTTGGTCTTGATGGCAGAGAATTCCTTTCCCAAGCTCACAGAGAGGTAAGCATCAGGATGGTCCTATAGTAAGACTTCTAACATCAACCTATTAGGAACAATCTGAATATTTTCTTCCCAAGACCAGTGAAATATATTGGTCCATCCATGCAATGGAATATTATGTAGAAGGTTAGAGAATACTATGTACTGCATGATCCTATTGATGTAAAATATCCCTGTAAAGTATATTTAGATAGGAATTTGCATATCAAAGCTGAACTCTTTGTGGTTGTTAAATCTGGAGACAGAGGGATGGGACAAGAGGGAACCGTATCATGGTGGAGGGACAGCCTCTACCCAGGATGGTTGCAGGAGTGTCCCACACTGTTCTATACAATGTGCCCTGCCTTCACCCCTGCCCGACACAGCCTGCCCCACCCACCCTCACAGAGGGTCTCCAGCCATGATGCAGAGCTGGACACCAGACCTCAGAGGGAAGCCCTGCTCTGCACTGTGTCCTATTGTGGCTTACACTGGGCCCCACCTGCTGGGCTTCTTGCAGACGCTCACTCTGGTCTGGTCACATACAAGAAAATGAGGGACCAGGTGCCACCTCCAGCCACAAATAAAGCCCGAATAAACCTTCCTGCCTGGGTTTATTTGGGCTTTATTTATGGGTCAGCCTGAATAAACCCAGCAACACACAGAAGGGATGAGTCCCCAAACCATAGTGCCCAGTGCCCCGGGCCAAACCTCGCACTCATCCTTTGTAAGTCACTAAAAAGAAGTTCTAAAGCAGCAAAAGAGCCTGTGGGGGAATAAATTAGAGAGTAGCTGCCTCTAGGGGATGGGGCAGGAATTGCCTGGGAAGAGAGCTGAGGTATCATTCTGGGGACAACTCTGATGTTCTGACCCTTCATGCGCACATTTTTCAGAACTCATCAAATGATACACTTAAGTCTGCTGCATTTGAATAAAACAAAACAAAACAAAACTCAACGAAAAGTGTTCCACAGGTAAAGATATGCAGAATAAAGCGTTTGTGGGTGTGGTAATCTGATCAGTGTAAGTTATTTTGAAATGCGTCAAGAAATAAGATGGATTGATGAAGAGAGAGAGATAAGAGAGAGAGAGGAGTTAGATAAATATGTGACCAGGGATATATGGTTAGATATTAATTGAAAATCCAGTGGAGAGGAATGTTCATTATACGTTCATTTCCATTTTTGCTATATGTTTGAAATCTTCTGTAATAAAAGGTTGGAATAAAAACAATGAAGTGAATGATAAGAAAAGAAATAATGCTGTGGACACAGCCAAGCAGAAGATATGATTCTTACTGAGTGATGAGAGACCAAATGCTGTGAGAAGCCTGGGGGCCCAGCTGACCAGGAAAGGCTGCGGATTGAGGCGCTCTGAGAGTGAAGTCTCAATGGCTGGGTGGGCTGGACACTGTAAAGCTGGCCAAAGTTTTGCAGGAAGCCCAATACCCCTACCCCCAGCCTCTGCAGCAGATGGGCAGACTTAGAGTAGAGGCTGGACATTGGAAGGCCCAGTTGTCTGGCTTGGGGGCCTCAACCTCCAGAAGGTTAGGGAAGTAGCCTTCTCTGCCCTTCGGGTCCTATGTAGAGGATGGGCTGGAGCAAAGGCCTGGAGGCCGGGAGGCCAGCAGAAGCCTCTGCCTATTCCTAGAGGTAGCCCAAGGTGCTGAAGCAGCTGCGTGCCTCATGCTCACACCCTCACTCAGCTCACTGACTTATTCAGAATGACAGCTTCTACTTTATTTTGGGTCTAGGTTTCTGCCTTGAGCTTTCCCTCCCAGTGACAGTCATGCTATGTGGCAGCTTTTGACAAGATGACAGCAATTGTAAAGATCAGAGCAGCACTACTGGGCCTCACCGGCAGAGGGTGTGCAGCAGGTACCTGTCACCCCAGTTAGGCCACCACAGGGCATGAATGACAACTGGCGTCCTTCCCTGAGGTCTACAGGCCTGTGTGTGTCCTGAGGACATAATCAGAGAACGTAAGCTCTCAGGTTGCTTGCAAACTGGGATGTGCAAGAAAAGATCCTGCACATGTGTGGGGTCTCCTTCCATGGCCACACCTTGCACAAGTCACAGGGTCAGAGACAGGAGAAGTCAGAGAGCTTCCACCCACAGAGGGCTCAGTTGGAGATGCTTTTATCCTGGGGTGTTCTTTAACCACTTCTCTCCCCAACCTGGTCTCAGTGTGAAGGTGGAGGCAGAGTCAGGGGTCAGTGATGGAAGTCTTAGTACCAGCTCCTGTAGGTGAGGGCCACCGGCTTCCAGATCCTGTACCAATCACCGTGAACTCCACTGCTTCTATGTCCCACTGCAGATCTGATAGAGGGTATTGTTATTTCTACTTCTTGGAGATGAAATTGGAGTTGGTAGATATTCAGCAATTTTCCTTGGTTTCATGTCCTTGAGCAGCAGAGATCAGATATGAATGCTGCTCTGTCTGACCCCACAGCCTATCGCACTGTAGTCGTGCAGTTCAGAGCACCACAGCCAGGACCAGCTGCCTGGATTTGCATCCAGCTGCATCCAACTGGATGCCGTTATCAGGAGTGTGTGCTTATCCACCCACCTCAGCTCTACAAATCCCAGTGATGTGGATGCTTGAGCTGGCACACACAGAACTCAGTTCAGAGAGAGAGCTTCTATCAGCAATGTGCTACACAGGATCCTCCCCAGTCTTGATGCAGGGACCATCCCAGGGGAGGGAGGGCATCCTCATCAGGCTCCAGTTCTCAGGGAGAGGCCGTCCTCACTGAACCACTGGGTGTAATGATAGCTGTGAATATTTGTTGGATGCCTTTGTCAGGATCTGTTACTAGTATGACATTGGCCATGAACTATGTCCAATTCTTTTCATCCACTAAAATAATCATTTTTAAAATAATTCATTTTTATGATGAGGAAAATCACATTGATATTTTATATATTGAATCAGGTTGGCATTTCAGGGGTGAACCCTAATCAGTTTTGATGCATATTGTCCTTTTTTATGTTGTTGGCTTCTGTTTGTTAGTTTTTTGTTGAGGGTTTTTAAAATAAAGTTTTTCTTATTTCTTAATTAAATTTCAGATTTTGAGTTAAAAAAATATGTACGCTTGTAATCAGTTAGCAATATTTTTGTGTCAGGTCATTTTGTGGCATACATTAAACATACAGAGCTGTTTGTCAATTATATCCTAACAAAGCTAGAAAGTGAAAACAAAAGTCACTTAGTCGTGTCCAACTCTCTGCGACCCCATGGACTATATAGTCCATGGAATTCTCCAGGCCAGAATACTGTAGTGGGTAGGTGTTCCCTTCTCCAGGGGATCTTCCTAACCCAGGGGTTGAACCCAGGTACCCTGCATTGCAGGCAGATTCTTTACTAGCTGAGCCACCAGGGAAGTCCAATAGCTAGAATAGAGAAGTAGTTGTACAAACACACAGACACACACCACAACCCCCCACATATACACCTCACATACACATTCTCTTATAGGCCCAGTGTAGTCATATGCCCCAAAATTTCTATGCAATCACCCCACACACTCAGACACCACACTCACACATACAACTCACACTACACACACAAACCATATATACTGAAACCATGTGTTCACAGCACACCCACAATGCACACCAAACATACTAACAACTCACACAAACACGCACCACTGTGTTTACAAAAGCAACTCCAGCTCTTACCTCCTACACAGATATCGGAAGGCTCCACAGTAGTAATTTCAATACAGGACTTAGTTTCGAGCTAAAATAGGGAGATGAGGGACAGGAGCAGGGGATGTGAATGGCAGGAACTTGTTGAGAACCCACCTCTTCCCGCTTCTCAAGTCCAGCCCTCACTCACTGGATCAACGATGTTTTTAAGAGCCTTGAATCCTTGGTCCACTGCAAACACGTGATATGGGCTGTCTGCAATTGCCATTAACTACAGTGGAGAGTAGATGGTTGGCACACAGCCAGAGGTTGAAAACACAATAGATCTTATCCCAGGAAATAGACCTTTGCCTGCTGCCATGTTGGATTCCAAGGGCCACTCTCTGGCATCTGTCAGCAACCCACCCTCAGGGAGTGGAAAACTCCTTCACCCGCACCTCTGGTGTGTAGGTTTATACAATACTTGCTGTTCATATGCCATGACTACCTGTCGTCCAAACACTTGAACTGGGGTAAAGGGACATCCATTGGGTGATGCTGGGACAGCTGTCTCTGAAAGCTTTCACCAGCTGGGCTCAAAAGCAGCACGTGGTTCCCGGTTCAGAATTACCTGATGTTCATCAAAATTTTTTACACCCACGCAGTATACTGTCGCTCCCATTTGCCGAGCCTTGTCAGCCTACGAGAAAAAAAGCGTTGAGTATAATTCACCAAACAAGTGGAGCCCAAAGCTGGTAACGACGGTCTGGACTTACTTCTTTTATAGTTTCTTTTAGTGGCAGTTCCTCCAGAGTTCCATCAGTCAGACAGATAATCATGGAATGAACCTTGTTTTCTGCAGAAAAAATAGGGAGTTGCCTCATGAGCAAGGTACCTGGAGTGACCTGCCTCAGGCTGCCAGGCCCTCAGTGCTGCTCCCACACCTCCTCCTCCTGGGGAGGGGGCACCCTGACACGAGAACCTGCCACTCAGAGCACCTGGAAAGAGAAGGGGCCTTAGCCCAGGACCCACTTGACAGATGAGGAGCCTGAGACTGGCTCAGAGCTCTTCCTAGTGGACCCTCACTAGGGGCAGGTGACACAGCCTCTATCCTGAATGGCAACTGCAGCTACTTCCCTGGTGAGGACAAGCCTCTCAGGTGAGCACAGGGAGGAGCAGCCAGACTGACTGTCCGATGCCTGGGCGGTGGCCCCTGCCCAGCTCCCTGCCTTTTCCCAGCAGCCTATGCATCTTTCCTGATGAGGGCTGCAACCCTACAGTCTACACGCAGATTGCTCTGGGTCGAGCACAGCCTTTCTCACTGTTAGAAACAAGATCACAGGATGAGAGTCAACCAGAGGGAAGAGGCTCAAGGGAAAGAGGGCAGAGCCAGGACCGTGGTGGACAGAGTGTGGGCAGCCAGGGGACACCAAGGTCTCTGCTCCCTAAACTGAACTCTGCTCATTGTCCCTGGAATTTCTCTTTTCTTTTCATGCAGCTCAACTGTAGGTCAAGCACCTGATATCTAGTAAGAACCAGGAATATAATGGATGATCCCATATGGTTCTCAGGAACATCCCTGGGGGTGCTTTTCATCCTCATGGCGGGGAGGAGGAACCTGCAGCACAGAGAGGGCAAGGAACCCACTCCAAGAGTCAGTGCTAGGAGCTGGCCAAGGAGGGTCTGCACCAGCCCTTGCTGAGGCCCTGGCCTGGCTCTGTCCCAACTGAACACAGTGATATCAACAGGCAACTTACCTCCTGAGTGAGCTTGTTCAATTTGCTCAATTGCCTGCAACAAATTGAAGGAAAGTTGGGGGAGGTGAAAAGTGAGAAGACCCAATAATTCTTTAAGAATGTGACAAAGCAGAATAAATTCTCAAGGCTGTAGGATCTGTACCTTTTTAAATCCTTCCTGCATGTATGTGTCTCCTGTAGGCACTATATTCTGAAGTCTGATAAGACCATCATGAACTTCATTTCTGAAAAAAGTCAGTAAAGGGGACTGAGGAAGAATGACGGCTGACTGTTACAAAACAGACCAGCTGCCCTGGTGCCATTCTGCTCTGTGGAGACCTGCCTGGACCACAGAACACAAGTGGCCCTATTGTGACCCTTCTGTCCATGTCTTTACACTGACAGGACTAACCCTAATGCTTCTTTGTCCACCACTCAGTGAGCATGGAGGATGCTGCTTTTCTGTCCCATAAGTAGGACCTGGCTTTCAATGTGCTCATCCCTGTCTCAGCAGGCAGACCTCAGGGGACTCAGCAAGTGGTGAGTCAATGGTGAGAGGGGAGCACCCAAGGATGTGCACCTGTGGATCCAGCACCCCCAACATGACTGGCGGTACTGCTGGCACCTAAGGGGTCCCTGGTGAGGGCACATTATCCTCCAACAAGCAAGGCTGAGTTTGGAGAAGTCACTCTGCTGATAACTCTGCCCTGTCCCCTCATCCTCTCCCACAGGCCCCCTGTAGTAGACTTGGTCCTTCCAAACTACTTCCCTTACTGGATCGGTGCTAAAGGAAGTAGCCAAGCTGCTCCATTAGAGTCTAGGGCTCCTGGGCTTCATGTGCTCCTGAAGAAATAGATGGTAAATGCAGAAGAGGCTCGAGGTGTGTCCATGTGGGCTGAAGAGCAGTGACCCCAGGCAGCCACAGGGATCTCTGTTGGCCTCTGTTACAGCAGATAGTGGGTGATGGGCCTGGGACATGCCAGGGGGTGGGGCTTAGGTTCAAGCTGAACCAAATGTGATGGATGAGCTGTCACAGCAAATCTTAGAGAATGTGGTGCCTGAAGGCTGGCTCTTGCCTCAGGCAGAAGGGATTCTGCCATGAGCTGAGAACTGAGAACCCCTGATCCTGCCCTGCCTGACCCAGCATGGAAACTAAGGAGGCCTGTGACCATGGCCAGTGGAGGCCAAACAAGGCCCTGCCCACCATGCAAAAAAAAGAAAAAATACCCTACCCTCTTCCTGTCACTTTTGGGAAGATTTGTTTTGTTGACAGCATCCCAAATGTGCTGGAACCCTCAGGCTTCCCCAGCTTCCAGCCCAGGACCGAACTTATCCAGACTTCACTCTGGCCTTTTTCTTGGCTGCCCTGCCACCCCATCCTTATTCCCAGCTCCATGCATGGAGAGAATACTAGCCTGCTTATGCCCTCATGAAGTCCTTCACTTCTTACAACTCTACCCCATTTTCCCCCTCCCCTCATTCTCACTCCTCTTCTGACACTTTCACTAGAGGGAGACATGTTCATCTCCTCTCTCCAGAGAGGACTGGGAGCCCCTCAGGGGACACCCTCACAGCTCCCTTGGTTCAAGTTCTGGACTCCTGGTTAGAGGAGTCAGCAGTCCTCCTCTCCCCCACGGGCAGCTCCTCTACCAGAGGCCCCCAGCTCTCTTTCTGCCACCAGCCTGACAGCTCTCCACTCACTTGCTTTCTTCCACCTCACACTCACTCAGAGTCTCTCTTTGCAAAATGTAGACTACAGGGACACACAAAACCACACCTTCCTCAGTGCACTGAACAGAAAACCCAGTCCCTGTTTCTTCTGGGATCCAGGCCCAGGGAGTGCTGTCTCCATGCGCTGGCACCGCCACACTCTCTGGGTTTCAGTCATTTGCATCATGAGCATCTTAAGCTCCTGGATGCTCATGAGCTCCCTATCTTCCACCTCCAGGCCTTTGGGCACACCTAGGATGCTGGTGTGTCATGCTTTCTTCCTACACCCAGCCCAGCCTGGTATTTGGAACCACACTCATGGGCTCCCTTGTCTCAGATCTACCAAGGGACCGAGCTCCCATCCAGTGAGCTCCATTCCTTAAACATGCCCATCCCTGTCTCCTGATTCTGACTCTGCCTCTCTTCTTCCCGCAATGGGCCCAGAGCAGAGACTGACACACAAAGCAGGTGCCCAACACAGGACAGTGCTCACAGAGGGCCCACACATCTGCTTCACCAGATCCCAGGAGTCCTCACAGCGAGCCAGTTCTAAGAAAAGTGAAGAAGGCTGAGAGGACAGGACAGGTGGAGAGCAGGGCTTGGGGAAGTGGAGATGGTCTAGCAGCACAGGGTATGCCGGTGCCAGCACAGTCAGGGCTTGGTAGGAACCAGGGAGCTGGGACTGGGGTCAGAGTGAGCACTCAGTGGAGCCCAGGCTAGCCCAGCCTGCATCCAGTGGAAACCCTCAGCTTCCAGAAGTCTCCCTGGACCTCATTCACCAGGCCTGCCTTGAGGGATTAAAGCAGCACTTACCTGTCTGAAGTGAGCTTCATGACGGTGTGACCCTCTGTGGAGAAGGTGATGAAGGACATCCGCAGATTAGGGCTGGGGAAGAAGCATGTGCTCATGAGAAGCTCTACATGACACAGGCTCAAAATGAAGCCAGTGTGCAGCCAGGAAGAAGGTGCATGCCAATTTCTCTTTTCCCCACCCCGGCGCTTCTGCTTTGGGGTTCATTTCCTAAACCTGGAAGTTTCTCTAACTTTAATGAAAGATTGTAGGTATCCTAGTGAAGGAAGCCTGTGGAGACATGCCTCCTTCCTGGAAGAATGTATCAGGATGGCATCTTGATCCAACCTTATACCCCCCACCCCTCTAAAGTGTCTCTCTCTCTCTTAAACACACACACACACACACACACACACACGCACACACGCACACACGTGTACATGCATATTGTACACATCAGATACCTATGCATTCTTTCACAAGGGCATCCTAACTGGTTTCTCTTCTTCTATAAAATTCTTTGTACCTTTACTCCTCTTCCCTCCTTTACATCATTCTCTGCTTTATTCCCACTTATCTCAGAGAAATCATTCTCCTTCTTAGCAGCTATTCATATACATCCCTCCATTTCCTTTCCCTGGACTCTGTCTTTTGGTCCATTGAAACTTATTATCTTTTAGGTAAATTGCTACAGTAGGTTCTTAGATAAGCTCCCTACTGCTCCTGGGTCTTGTTTCAACGCATTTTACTCACAATATCAGACTTTCCTTCTTGGCACATAACCTTGATCATGTCAGACCCTGCCCAAGAATCATCTGTAGATACCTATTTTTCACAGCTGGAAATCCAAGTCCCTTGGCCTGGCATTATGTGTCCTGAAGGCTTTGATCCAAATCTGCCCTGTGCAGCCTCATCTCCCAACCTTCTCCTGAATTAACCCTACTCTCCAGCTGAACAGACCACTCACTGCACAAGAAGTCTCCTTAATAGTTCCTGTTACTCTCTCTTCCCCATCCTTCAAGACCTAGTTTAAAATTCCACATCCTCTAGGAAACCATCCTTGACTTTTTCCCTAAGAATTCTTGCTTTTCCCTTTAATTTGCCTTATAAGACTTTCGCCCTTTTCTTTTGGCTCTTGACACCATTTAACCTGGTGTTCAGTTATCATGTTACAGGTTTGCCTGTTTCCTCATCCATGAGGTCCTTCAGGGCATACTGTGTCCCCTACAATTATGACCTGCCTCCCAAGTAGGAGGCAAGAAAACTGCTGAGACCCAATGGAATCTGCATGACCTGTTCTTTTGTGCTTCAGAACATCCCCCTGGGCTCTGTGCTCCTGACTCTAGGGGCTCCCATTCCCACTGAGTCTAAACAGCTGTGTACTCTGCCTGGCAGGAGAAAACACCCTGCAATTTGGAGAGGTCATACTTTTCAAACTTCTTGACCAAATCCTCCACAAAGGAATAAATGTTCATCCAGTTATTGTTCACACTGCCTGACCTGAAAATGAAGAAGACTTGAGTTAGAGGGATGAGGTACATCCATTATGTAGGCAGAATTTCTGCCTCCTCAGTTTCCAGTAGACCCTTTAGCAACTCCTTCCTCCCACTCCATGTGGCTGAAGGCTGCTATACACCCTCAGGAATCTCAGTGGGTCATCCTGGTGGTGAATTCATAAGTTTTGAGTGTGGGAAGGGTGACCAATCAGATCTGTGTGCTTGGGAGTCAGGAACTTTTAAGGGATGAGGAACTTCTGCTAACAAAACTAGGATGGTTGTGCAGCTATCACATTGGAAGTGATGTAGGATGCATTGGTTGGAAAAGCCTCCAGTGATTCTGATATGACTCTTCTGGTCCCTCAATTTCCCTTGAGCATAAACCATTCCCAGGTGTCTGCTCCTCTCTTGTCCCTTGAAAGTGTGTGTTTGGGTGCGGGTCAGGGCTCTTTGGCACAATATTCCAACAAAAGTCTCTTAGTTGGTCCTGTCTACCATTCCTTCTGCATCCTCTAGGCTGCAACTAAATCTCTCAACAAATAGTGATGAAACTAAGCATAGATTCTTTTAACATTATCAAGATTATCATTCATTGAGATGTATATACCAGGCACTTCACGTTACATGATTTCCAATTCCGGAACAACCCCATGATATCAGCGTTATTTTCATTTTTCAGATAAGAAAGCTGAGACTCTCACAAGTCATAGAATTTTCCACAATTTCCATAGCTGGTATGGAATTGAACCCATTTCTAGCCTTAAAACTCATGCTCTACCCATTGCACTGGGCAGATGCATGTAACATGGCTATGTCCAACAATTGTTGTTGTTTGGTCTCTAAGTCATGTCTGACTTATAACCCCATGGATTGTAGCCCACCAGGCCCCTCTCTGGAATTTCTCAGGCAAGAATACTGGAGTGGGCTGCCATTTCCTTCTCAAGGGGATCTTCCTGACCTAGGGGTCAAACCCAGGTCTCCTGCATTGGTGGGTGGATTCCTTACCACTGAGCCCCAGGAAAGCCCATGTCCAACAATTACTGAGTAGCAAACACCAGACTCTAACAACTGACCCACAAAACAGATTTTCTATCAGAAGCTTCCATAATAAAGTGAAAGACAAATTCTTCCTTAACTAATGGTAACACTTGAAACTAACATAATATTGGTTAAGTCAACTATACTTCAATTATAAAGTAAAACTTTTACACTTTATGTACTCAAATCACAAAAAGAGAACACATTAAAAGAATTATACACCAAGTCCAAATGAGATTTATCCTTGGAATGTGAGCATGGTTCAACATACGCAAATTAAAAAATGAGATACACAACATCAACAGATGAAAGCTAACAATCACAAGATCAACTCAATAGATTCAGGAAAAGCATTTGACATATTACAACAGTATTTCATGATATATAAACCTCAAACAGATTTGAGTATAGAAGAAACATATCACAAAATAATTAAGGCCATACACAATAAACCCACAGTTAATATTATACTCAATGGTGGAAAGTTGAAAGCTCTGTCTCTAAGATCAGGCCTGAGCCAAGGATTCCCACTTTTATCACTCTTGTGCTAGAGCTAATTGGCACAACAAAGAAACAAAAGGCATTCAAATTGGAAAGGAAGAAGTATGTTTGTCATTATTTGCAGATTATTTGATTTTGTATATAAAGAATTCCAAATACTCAACCAAAGACCTGTTGGAACTAAACAATGAACTCAGTGAATTTTCAAGATATAAAAATTAACATACAGAAATAAGTTGCATTTCCAGTAATGAAATGTTGAAAGATAAATAAAGGAAACTATCCTATTGGGAACAACATCAAAAATAATAAAACACCTACAAATAAATTTAACTAAAGAAGTGAGAATCTGTGCAATAAAAACTATGTCACAAACAAATGAAAAGACATCCCATGTTCCTGCATTGTAAGAAACAATATTGTAAAAATGTCCATATTACAAAAAGCCATATAGCTTCAAAGCAATCCCTGTCAGAATTCCAATGCATTCATAGCAATAGAAAAAAATAGTCCTAAAATTTGTGTGAAGCCACAAAAAACTCCAAATAACCAAAGCATTTCTGAGAAAGAAGAACAAATCTGGAGGCATCATACTTCCTGACTTCAAACTCTACTTCCTGATTTCAAAGCTATAGTGATTAAAACCATATAGTAATAGCATAAAAATAGACACATAGAAAAATGGAAAAGAATAGAGAACCCAGAATTAATGCCATATATAGTTAACAAATATTTGAACAAGGGAGCTAAGAGTACCCATAGGGGAAAGATAATATCTTCAACAAATGGTATTGAAAAAATAAAGCACATGCAGAAAAATGGAAATAAACCTGTATGTTACACAACTCCCCAAAACTAACTTCAAGTCATAAGACCTGACACCATGAAACTCCTAGAAGGAAATATAGAGAGAAATTCTTAAAAATTAATCTTGCTAATAACTTTTGGGGATATAACAACAAAATCATAAACAACAAAAGCAAAAATCAACATCAAGCATAAAACTTATGCAAAGCAAAAGGAACAACAAAAAAAAGAAAAGGCAAGCAATAGAATGGGACAAAATATTTACAATCACATATTGGATAAAGGATTAATATCTAAAATATATAAAGGGCATATACAACTCAATTAAAAATATCCAAACAATCTGATTAAAAAGGGGGTAGAGAAATAGATACTTTTTTCAAAGGAGACATCCAAATGGACAGCAAGTACATGAAAAGATGCTCTGTGTCACTAATTATCAAAGGAATACAAATCAAAAACCACCATGAGATACATCTCACACCTGTTAGGATGGCTATCATCAAGAAGACAAGAGATAACAAGCATTGGTGAGAATGTACAGAAAAGGGAAACTGTTACAGTGTTGATGGGAATATAGATTGCTTTAGCCACTATGGAAAACAATATGGAGGTTCCCGAGAAAATTTAAAATAGAATTATCACACCACCCAGCAATCCCACTGCTGGGTGGGGAAGTGAATGGGAAATGAAAACAGAATATTGAAGGGACATACACGATTCCATGTTTATTGCAGCATTGTTCACAATAGTGAAGATAACAGAAACAACCTAAGTGCCCATGAACAGATGAGTAGATAAAGAACACGTTGTACTATATACAATGGAACATGATTCAGACATAAGAAAGAAGGCTATCCTGCCATTTGTGTCAATACTGATGGATCTTTTGCTAAGTAAGGTAAGTCAGGCAGAGAAAGACAAATACTGTATGTTATTACTTATATGTGGAATCTAAAAAAGCCAAACTCATCTAAACAGGGTAAAGTGGTGGTTAGCAGGGTCTTGGGGGAGTAAGTAGTGCTGTTTAAGGGTACAAACTTGCAACTAGTTGACAAATAAATCTCAGGTAGCTAATGCACAGTTTAGTGAACATACAACAATATTTTATTATAATCATTAAATTTTCTAAGTGACTAGATCTTAACTATTCCCACCACAAAAAAGAAGTAATAATCACGTGATGTGATAAAGGTGCTATCTAAATATACTTGATATATGTCAACTATATTTGAATAAAAGTAAGGATTTTTAAAAAGGAATAAATAAAGAAAATCAGAAAAATTATATGTATATATTGTATATGAAAATATTGATTTGTAACCATTAATGCCCATGTAGCCATAAAGAAAATATCTCTAATAGGTACTGAACATATTTTCACACAAGGGAAGTAGAAAGGGAACCAAAACCTGTTACTTAAAAAAAAAAAAGTCAACTATACACAAAATAAGGCAGAAATGGAGAAAATTAAGGGAAAAAAAGCTAAAAGACATACAGAAAACAAATAGCAAAAGTCTTTCCCTATCAGTAATTACCTCAAATATGCATGGATTAAACTCTCCAATCAAAGCGTACAAATTGCCATAATGGATAAAAAAAGATGCAACCATATGACGACTACAAGAGACTCACTTTTGATGTTAAGACACCAGGAGGTTAAAAAATGAAAGGATGAGAAGATATACTTCAAACAAAGATAAATCCAAAAAGGGGTGGGATGACTATTAGATTTTACATAAATAATTGTTATGAAAGACAAAAAAAGACATTATATAATTAAGGGAGAGTTACTTCACTGAGAAGACAAAAAAATTACAAACACAAAATACAAAACACAAATACAAAATTGGATATGCACCAAATATCAAGGAAGCAAAATTTAAGAAGCAAACAAACGTACGGGAGATATAAACAGGTCTACAATAATAGTCAGAGATTTTAATACCTCACTTTCAGTAATAGAACGATCAAACAGAACATAAGAAAATAGAGAAATAAGGGAATAAAGGATGTGAACATCATCACAAGCCAATTGTGCCTAACAGATATGTATAGAACACTCTTAGTACCTAACAGATATGTATAGAACACTCTTCTCCCAAACAGCAGAAGACATTTTTCTCCAGGATAGATTACAAGGCAATTCTTTAAAATTCTTTAAAAAATGTATTTATTTATTTTATTTTTGGCTGTGCTAGGTCTTCGTTGCTGTGTGAGGGCTTTCTCTAGTTGCAGCAAGTTAAGTCAATAGCATAAAATAATCTGGAAATTCACAAATATGTGGCAATTGTTTAAACAATACCCTTTTAATCAGCAAATGGGTCACAAGAGACATTAGAAAATAGGAGACAAATGAAAGAGGAACCATGACATACCAAAACATACAGTGAAAGTAGAGAGGGAAATTTGTAGTTGTAAACAGGTTCATTAAAAAGGAAGAAAAATCTCAAATCTATAAACTAACTTTATAGCTTATGGAACTAGAAAAAGAAATGAAAATTAACCCAAACTAGCAGAAGAGAGGAAATAAAAAAGATAATAACAGAGATAGATAAAACATAGAATAGAAAAATAAATACCAGTTAAATAAAAAAATTGGTACATTGAAAAGATCAGCAAAATCTACAAACCTTTATATCCACTGACTTAAATAAAAGAGAAGTGACTCAAATTACTGAAATAAGAAAATGAAGTGGGACACTACTACTGATTTTATACAAATAAAAAAGATTATAAGAGAGCACTGAAATTTGTAAACCAACAAGATAGATAACCTAGATGAAATGAGTGAGTTTCAAGAAACACTTAACTACCAAAACTAAGTCATGAATAAACAAAAGCTTGATTCAGTAATCAATAATCTCCCATCAGAGAAAAGTCCAGGACCAGATGGTATCACAGGTTAATTCCACTAATTATTTAAAGAAGAATTAACAGTAATCCTTCTCAAAATCTGTTAAAAAATTGAAGATTAAGGAACATTTTCAAACTTATTTTATGAGGCTTGCATTACCTTGATACCAAAGCCAGAAAAACACTACAAGAAGAGTACAGATTAATATTTCATATGGATATAAATACAAAAATCTTCAATTAAAAAATCTAGCAGCATCTGAAAAGGTGGGATTTATTTCTATAATACACAGAAGGTTCAACATACAAAAATTAAACAATGTTATTAATAAAATTAGTATATTGGAAAACTACATAATCATTTCAACTGAGGTAGAAGAATCACTTGATAAAATCTAAAATCCCTTCATAAAAACACTCAAATTGGGAACAGAGAAAAATTCTCTGAAAAACATGATAAAGGCTAACATATGAAAAACCTACAGCTAACATAACAATGGTGAAAGATCAAAAGCTTTTCCCCAAAGATCAAAAGTAGTACAAGGATGGACACTTTCATCACTTCTGTTAACATAAAATTGGAAGTTATAGCCAGAGCAACTAGGCAAGAAAGAGAAATAAAGGCACCCAAATTGGAAAAAAAAAGATATGGCATCTCTGTTCTTGGATAATATAATCTTATATGTAAAAACCCCTGAAGGTTTCACAAAAACATTTGATTTAATAAAGCAATTCAGCAAAGTTATAGGATACAAAATAGACATATAAGAATCAGTTATATTTCTATATACTAATAATGTATATTGGAACTCTGCATTCAAATGGGTGTATCTTTCCTTTTCTCCTTTGCCTTTTACTTCTCTTCTTTTCACAGCTATTTGTAAGGCCTCCTCAGACAACCATTTTGCCTTTTTGAATTTGTTTCTCTTGGGGATGGTCTTGATCCCTGTTCCTGTACAATGTCACGAACCTCTGTCCATAGTTCTTCAGGCACTCTGTCTGATCTAATCCCTTGAATCTATTTCTCACTTCCACTGTATAAATGTAAGGGATTTGATTTGATTTAGGTCATACCTGAATGGTCTAGTGGTTTTCCCCAATTTCTTCAATTTAAGTCTGAATTTGGCAATAAGAAGTTCAAGATCTGAGCCACAGTCAGGTCCTGGTCTTGTTTTTGCTGACTGTATAGAGCTTGTCCGTCTTTGGCTGCAAAGAATATAATCAATCTGATTTCGGTGTTGATCAGCTGGTGATGTCCATGTGTAGAGTATTATCTTGTGCTGGTGGAAGAGGGTGTTTGCTATGACCAGTGTGTTCTCTTAGCAAAACTCTATTAGCCTTTGCCCTGCATCATTCTGTACTCCAAGGCCAAATTTGCCTGCTACTCCAGGTATGTCTTGACTTCCTACTTTTGCATTCCAGTCCCCTATGATGAAAAGGACATCTTTTTTGAGGGTTAGTTCTAGAAGGTCTTCTGGGTCTTCATAGAACTGTTCAACTTCAGCTTGGATTACCGTGATATAATGGTTTGCCTTGGAAATGAACAGAGATCATTCTGTCATTTTGAGATTGCATCCAATCTCAAATTGCATTTCGGACTCTCTTGTTGACTATGATGGCTACTCCATTTCTTCTAAGGGATTCTTGCCCACAGTAATAGATATAATGGCATTCTGAGTTAAATTCACCCATTCCAGTCCATTTTAGTTCACTGATTCCTAAAATGTCAATGTTTACTCTTGCCATCTCCTGCTTGACTACTTCCAATTTGCCTCGATTCATGGACCTAACATTCAAAGTTCCTACGCAATATTGCTCTTTACAGCATTGGACTTTACTTCTATCACCAGTCACATCCACAACTGGATGTTGTTTTGCTTTGGCTTCGTCTCTTCATTCTTTCTGGAGTGATTTCTCCAGATAGGTGTGAAAAGAGCTCCAAATAGCTGTAAAAAGAATGGAAGCGAAAGGCAAAGGAGAAAAGGAAAGATATACCAATCTGAATGCAGAGTTCCAGAGAATAGCAAGGAGAGATAAGAAAGCCTTCCTCAGTGATCAATGCAAAGAGATAGAGGAAAACAATAAAATGGGAAAGACTAGAGATCTCTTCAAGAAAATTAGAGATACCAAAGGAACATTTCATGCAAAGATGGGCACAATAAAGGACAGAAGTGGTATAGACCTAACAGAAGCAGAAGATATTAAGAAGAGGTGGCAAGAATACACAGAAGAACTATACAAAAAAGATCTTCATGACCCAGATAACCATGATGGCATGTATGATCACTCACCTAGAGTCAGACATCCTGGAGTGCGAAGTCGAGTGGGCCCTAGGAAGCATCACTACTAACAAAGCTAGTGAAATTGATGGAATTCCAGCTGAGCAATTTCAAGTCCTAAAAGATGATGCTGTGAAAGTGCTGCACTCAATATGCCAGCAAATTTGGAAAACTCAGCAGTGGGCACAGGACTGGAAAAGGTTAGTTTTCATTCTAATCCCAAAGAAAGGAAATGCCAAAGAATGCTCAAACTACCACACAATTGCATTCATGTCAGACTCTAGCAAAGTAATGCTCAAAATTCTCCAATCCAGGCTTCAACAGTACATGAGCCATGAACTTCCAGATGCTCAAGCTGGATTTAGGAAAAGCAGAGGAACCAGAGATCAAATTTCCAACATCTGCTGGATCATCGAAAAAGCAAGAGAGTTCCAGAAAAACATCTATTTCTGCTTTACTGACTATGCCAATGCCTTTGACTGTGTGGATGACAACAAACTGTGGAAAATTCTTCAATAGATGGGAATACCAGACCTCCTGTCCTGCCTCCTGAGAAATCTGTATGCAGCTCAGGAAGCAGCAGTTAGAACTGGACATGGAACAACAGACTGGTTCCAAATAGGAAAAGAGTACGTCAACGCTGTATATTGTCACCCTGCCTATTTAACTTATATGCAGAGTACATCATGAGAAAAGCTGGGCTGGAGGAAGCACAAGCTGAAATCAAGATTGCTGGGAGAAATATCAATAATCTCAGATATGCAGATGACACCACCCTTATGGCAGAACGTGAAGAGGAATTAAAGAGCCTCTTGATGAAAGTGAAAGAGGAGAGTGAAAAAGTTGGCTTAAAGCTCAACATTCAGAAAACTAAAATCACGGCATCTAGTCCCATCAGTTCACGGCAAATAGATGGGGAAACAGTGGAAACAGTGACAGACTTTATTGCTTTTGGGCTCCAAAATCACTACAGATGATGACTGCAGCCATGAAATTAAAAGACGATTGCTCCTTGGAAGAAAAGTTATGACCAATCTAGACAGCATATTAAAAAGTAGAGACATTACTTTGCCAACAAAGATCGGTTTAGTCAAAGTTATGGTTTTTCCAGTAGTCATGTATGGATGTGAGAGTTGGACGATAAAGAAAGCTGAGTGCCAAAGAATTGATGATTTTGAACTGTGGTGTTGGAGAAGACTCTTGAGAGTCCCTTGGACTGCAAGGAGATCCAACCAGTCCATCCTAAAGGAAATCAGTCCTGTATATTCATTGGAAGGACTGATGTTGAAGCTTAAATTCCAATACTTTGGCCACCTGATGTGAAGAACTAAATCATTGGAAAAGACCCTGATGCTGGGAAAGATTGATGGCAGGAGCAGAAGGGGACGACAGAGGATGAGATATTTGGATGGCTTTACCAACGCAATGGACACAAGTTTGAGTAAACTCCAGGAGTTGGTGATGCACAGGGAGGCCTGGGGTGCTGCAGTCCATGGGGTTGCAAAAAGTTGCACACGACTGAGTGACTGAGCTGAACTGAACAATGTATGTTAGAAATTATAGTATATAGCTGCTGCTGCTGCTGCTAAGTCACTTCAGTCGTGTCTGACTCTGTATGACCCCATAGACGGCAGCCCACCAGGCTCCCCCATCCCTGGGATTCTCCAGGCAAGAATACTGGAGTGGGTTGCCATTTCCTTCTCCAATATAGTTTATAGAAACTGTTTTAAAAATGAAAAGGAGTATGTCAAGGCTAAATATTGTCACCCTGCCTATTTAACTTCTATGCAGAGAACATCATGAGAAATGCCAGGCTGAATGAAGCACAATCTGGAATCAAGATTGCCAGGAAAGATATCAATAACCTCAGATATGCAAATAACATCACCCTTATGGCAGAAAGTGAAGAGGAACTAAAGAGCCCCTTGATGAAGGTGAAAGAGGAGAGTGAAAGAGCTGGCTTAAAACTTAACATTCAAAAACTAAGATCATGACATCTGGTCCCATCACTTCATGGCAAGTAGATGGGCAAACAATGGAAACAGTGACAGACTTTATATTCTTGGGCTCCAAAATCACTGCAGATGGTGACTGCCACCATGAAATTAAAAGATGCTTGCTTCTTGGAAGAAAAATTATGACCAACCTAGACAGCATATTAAAAAGCAGAGACATTACTTTGCCCACAAAGGACTGTAGTAGTCAAAGCTATGGTTTTTCCAGTAGTCATGTATGGATGTGAGAGTTGGGCCATAAAGAAAGCTGAGCACCAAGGAATTGATGCTTTTGAACTGTGGTGCTGGAGAAGACTCTTGAGAGTCCCTTGGACAACAAGGAGATCAAACCAATCCTAACGGAAATCAATCCTGAATATTCATTGGAAGGACTGAAGCTGAAGCTGAAACTCCAATAATTTGGCCACCTGATGTGAAGAACCGACTCACTAGAAAAAATCTTGTTGATGGGAAAGATTGAAGGCAGGAGGAGAAGGGGTTGATAGAGGATGAGATGGTTGGATGGCATCACTGACTCGATGGACGTGAGTTTGAGCAAGCTCCAGGAGTTGGTGATGGACAGAGAAGCCTGGCGTGCTGCAGTCCATGTGGTTGCAAAGAGTTGGCCACTGAATAACAATACTAATAATGAACATTCTAAGAAGAAAATTAAGAAAACTGCTCCATTTACATTATCAAACAGAATAAATCCCTTAATTAATTTAATCGATGAGACAAAAGAGCAGCACAATGAAAAGTAGAATATGTTGCTGAAATTCTGTAAATATGTAAATTATTGGAAAAACATGGTAAAGAAAATCATAATTTTTTCTATGGTAAGAGAATCAAGCTAAGTCAAAGCTAAAACCTGCATTACATACTCCCATTTGTGATGGATTGCTCCCAAATATGCATTGTGCACTAACCATATCCCCTCAAGATAGGAGGCTATAACCAACCTTTGAGGATAATGGTCCCTTTCTTCTGATGCCAGTATTGTAAGTTTTAAGATCATTTTTTTCTCATCCTGACAGGGATCATTGACCTAAAAGCTTATTCTTTATATGCATACCTGGCTAAAAGTCTCTGATGAACTTTATGAATAATGTTAACCTGTCAGTGTGGTATATGATTCTTTGTCTCAAAAATATATAAAAGTGCATCTCTAGCTCCTGGCAAGTGGAACAGTTCTCAGAAATTCTGAGACTCTGTCTCTTAAGTTATAATCTTCTGTTTGGCTTAAATAAAATTCTCTACTTTTTCTTCTTTGCCTAGTTGTTAATTGACTTTTCATCAGTAAACATTACATATTCATGGATTGATAGCCTTAATATTGTTAAATTGGCAATGCTAGCTAAGGGTATTTACAAATTCAATGCAGTAGCTATCAAAGTCTCAACAGCATTTTTTTTTTTGGTAGAAATTGAGCATTCCACCCCAAAGTTCATATGGGATCTCAGGAAACTCAAATAGCTATAAGCAAAACCTTGAATAAGAACAAACTTGGTAGATTCACATTTGCTGGTTTCAAAATTTATTACAAAACTATAATAATCAAAACAGTATGACTCTGGCATAAGGACAGACATATAGGAAAATGGAATAAAATGGAGAGCCCAGAAATAAACCCTCTTATATCTGTTTAATTGATTTTTTTACAAGGGTACCAAGGCCATCCAAAGTGAGAAATGACAGTATTTTCAACAAATGATGCTAGGAAAACAGAATGTCTACATGCAAAAGAATGCAGTTAGATTCTTACCTTACACCTACATGGTATATACAAAAGTTAATTCAAAATGGATCAGAGACCTAAAAGTAAAAGCTTAAACTAATAAACTTATAAGAAAACATAGAGGAAAAGCTTCATGATATTGGATTTTGTAATGGTTTTTAGATATGACACCAAAAACACAGACAACAAAAGAAAAAAAAGCAGATAAACTTCATTAAAAGTAAAAACTTTTGTGCAAAAGATACCATAAAAAATGAAAAGATAATCTACAGAATGAAAGAACAATTGCAAATCATATATCTGATGAGAAACTGATATCCAGAATGCATAAGAACTCCTACAATTCAACAACCAAAACCAAACAACCCAATTAAAACATGGGCAATGGACTTAAATATGCATTTCTACAAAGAAGATATACAAACAGACATTAAGCACATAAAAAGATGCTCAACATCACTAAACACTAGGGAAATGTAATCCAAAACCACAGCAATGGCTATTATCAAAACCAAAACAAAATAAAACAAACAAACAAAAAAACTTGGAAAGTAATGTCTCAGAGAAAATGTAGAGAAACTGAAACTCTTGTACACTGCTTGTGTGAATATAAAATAGTGCAGCCACTGTGGGAAATAGTATAGCATAGTTAACATAGTTAAACACAGAATTAAAAGCACAGAGTGATCCAGTAATTCCACTCCTAGTTATATGCCCAAAAGAAGTGAAAGCACGGACTCAAATGGATACATGTACACAAATGTTTGCAGCACTGTTCACAATAGCTCCAAAGTGGAAACAATCCAAGTGCTTATCAACAGATAAAAGGGTAAAGGAAATGTGGTATATACATTAAATGGAATATTATTCAGCCATAAAAAGAATGAAAATTTGATATATGCTGCAACATGGTTGAACTTTGAAAAGCATTTTGCTAAGTAAAATAAGCCAGACACATAAGGCCAACTAGTGTATGATTCCACTTGTATGAGGTACCTAGATTAGGTAAATTCACAGATACAGAAAGTAGGATAAAGGTTACCACGGTTGGGAGAGATGAATGGGAGTTACTGTTTATAGGTACAGGTTTCAACGTCCTCTGCTGACCAAAGCACATAAACCATATATAGCTTGTCCTGAGCACCCTTCTAGAACAGCCTCTCCCTCAGCATTTCTCATCCTCCTGTCCTAATTTTCCCTTTGGTGTTTAACCCCATCTAATACCCTATTTTCTCTTTGATTTATTTTTTGCCTCCTAAAATGAAAGCTCTAGGAGGACAAGGACTTTTCAAGTTTTGTTTTCTGCCTTATCCCCACTGCCCAAAACAGTGACTGGGATACTGAAGTTTTCCAGCAATCATTTCAGTGAGTGGATGAACAAGGGAAAGAGGGAATGAATAAGACTGCTCACCAAGGGATGAAAGATCCAGAGAACCTGGGCAGTGTCTGAGGAGGTGTCTGACCTGCACCCCACTTCCTTACAGATGGCACATGGGAGAGGATGAGCCAGGAGACCGGGCTGGATCAGGGGCCCCTGCAGTGCTGGAGAGTTCCCAGGGTGTGTGACTCTGCCTTCCCTGGCAGTTTATTTTATGCTCATCAACTATGACTTCATCTGACACATGCTAGGAAAACCATATAAACTCCCATTCATCCTCATCACAACTTGGTGAGGTAGGTATGAAGATCCCATTGTACAGATGGGGATGCTGAGGCAGAGAGAGGAGGTGACTTGCCCAAGCTGCATGACTGATGAGTGGAGTCTGCCTGACTGCAATGCTGGGGCTACCTCCTCAGTGGTCATTATTCCCCTGTCCCCAAGAGTTAGCAGGAAGCAGCCACAGGAGGAAGCCCGTCATCATACTCTGGGAAAATCTTGTCAAGCTTGTTTTCTTCAGCTAGAATGAATGAGCACAATTTCCAGGGAGTGGTGTTCTTTCCCTGGGGCTGAAGGAGTATGCTGTGCTTTCAGAAAAGCCTGGCCAGGCCTCCATGGCCAAGCTGTAAGCCTACTCCTCCCTGATGGCCTGGCGCTGAGAAGTGGGTACTAAGGGCCTTTTCTTGGACACCCCCACATCCCCTTCTCATTTGAAAAATCCAGTAGAATTTAGTCCTGGCCAGCCTTAAAGGCAAGTGTCATGACTGACGGTAAGGGGGAGGGTCTGAGGAGCAGCTTCAATACTGGAGCCTGAGTGTGGGTAGAGGGAACTCAAGTTGCTCCCCTTTCTCTCCTGCCTTCCCAGCCTCTTGGGAAGACCCGTACCCTTCACATTGAATTATGTAGCTACACCAGCTCTGGTCAGAGGGACCTGTGCTGCCTCCAGCATTTAAGAAGCTAAAGGAGTGAAATGATACCTCATTGTGGTTTTGATTTGCATTTCTCTAATAATGAGTGATGTTGAGCATCTTTTCATGTGTTTGTTAGCCATCTGTATTTCTTCTTTGGAGAAATGTCTGTTTAGTTCTTTGGCCCATTTTTTGATTGGATCGTTTATTTTTCTGGAATTCAGCTGCAGAAGTTGCTTGTATATTTTTGAGATTAATTGTTTGTCTGTTGCTTCGTTTGCTATTATTTTCTCTCATTCTGAAGGCTGTCTTTTCACCTTGCTTATAGTTTCCTTTGTTGTGCAAAAGCTTTTAATTTTAATTAGGTCCCATTTGTTTATTTTTGCTTTTATTTCCAATATTCTGGGAGGTGGGTCATGGAGGATCCTGCTGTGATTTATGTCGGAGAGTGTTTTGCCTATGTTTTCCTCTAGGAGTTTTATAGTTTCCGGTCTTACGTTTAGATCTTTAATCCATTTTAATTTCACACCAGTCAGAATGGCTGCTATCCAAAAGTCTACAAGCAATAAATGCTGGAGAGGGTGTGGAGAAAAGGGAACCCTCTTACACTGTTGGTGGGAATGCAAACTAGTACAGCCACTATGGAGAACAGTGTGGAGATTCCTTAAAAAACTGGGAATAGAACTGCCATATGACCCAGCAATCCCACTGCTGGGCATATACACCGAGGAAACCAGAATTGAAAGAGACGCGTGTACCCCAATGTTCATCGCAGCAATGTTTACAATAGCCAGGACATGGAAGCAACCTAGATGTCCATCAGCAGACGAATGGATAAGGAAGCTGTGGTACATATACACAATGGAATATTACTCAGCCATTAAAAAAAATACATATGAATCGGTTCTACTGAGATGGATGAAACTGGAGCCCATTATACAGAGTGAAGTAAGCCAGAAAGAAAAACACCAATACAGTATACTAATGCATATATATGGAATTTGAAAGATGGTAACGATAACCCTATATGCGAGACAGAATAAGAGACACAGATGCATAGAACAATTTTATGGACTCTGAGGGAGAAGGTGAGGGTGGGACGTTCTGGGAGAATAGCATTGCAACATGTATATTATCATATGTGAAACAGAACACCATTCCATGTTCGATGCATGAGACAAGGGCTCAGGGCCGGGGCAATGGGATGACCCAGAGGGATGGGATGGGGAGGGAGGTGGGTGGGGGGTCCAGATAGGGGAACACATGTAAACCCATGGCTGATTCATGTCAATGTATGGCAAAAACTATTACAATATTGTAAAGTAATTAGCCCCCAACTAAAACAAATAAATTTATAAAAAAAAAAAAAAAGAAGCTAAAGGAGGCAAAAGGTAGGGGAGGGGGCAGGTGAGAGGGGTGGAAAGTGGGGACAACCTGGTTTAAGCAGCCATTTCTCTGGTGCTTTTTTTAGTCCCCCTACCTTACACCTTCCTTGGAAGAGAAGAAAGGGGAACATCCCTCCACTGCTTCATGCTTTGCAGCAAACTAACTTTGATTGACATTGAGTAAACCATTTAGTACTCTCAAACTCAGTTTCATAACCTTAAGATAGAGAAATAGAACATCGCCCCACAAGCTGTTGGGTGTTTCAGTGTTCAGCACATCTTGGAACCTAATAAGTGCCCAATTATTATTACTTCATGTGACCCACCTGTGTCCAGAGCCCTTCCCCATCCATCTTGTGGCTGTGTTGTGCCCACGCTGGGCTTGACTGCAGAGAGCAGGGTTGTGGTCAGGGGCACTGCAACAGAATGGCAGCTGAGAGGACCCTTTGGACTCACTGCCACTCTCTGGAAAGATTGACCCAAAGAGGCTGTCATCCCCCTACAATGTCCAACCATCTCCAACACCAGAGCCCCAAAGGGGAATCACTACCACGCTGGGCAATCAGATGAGACATGCCCAAGTGTGTCTTAGTAGTGCCTCCACTGGATTGTGAGGAGGAAACTTCTCTTCCCACTTCTGCTGCCTTTGCTTAGAAGCTGGTGAGCTGGGGCACACATCCCCTCAATCATCATCTCCATGGAGAATAAGAAGAATCAGAGGAAGTACACCTGGGATGCTGGAATTAGGGCAACACAGGAAGTCTGAGTCCTGTCACCCGCACCAGCCCCTGGGCTACTTCACGCAACCTCTGGGAGCTTGCACCACTTTCCACAAGACTGAATATGTAAATACTTTCCCTGCTTTATATTCCAGGATTGTTTTGAGGATGACAGATGTACAGTAAAAGATTTTAAGGACCATAAAGTGCTTCCGTGGTACTGGGAGTCATACCATTGTTAATATTAAATAAATAAAATTTATCCTCAGCCCCACAGAGGAGTTGAAAATGGAACTAAGGCAATCTCTCCAGTCTGAGGACCCACCCTTTGATTTCCTTCCTTGAGGGTCAGAAGGTACTTAATGAGAGGCCCAGGTTTCCCAAGGACATATGCAGACAGACCAAATTGTTCAAAAAGTGCACACAAACTGTAACGTGGGTCTCTAAATTGTCAAAGAAAGAAGCAAAACATTTAGAATCAGCAAAGCAAAGCAATTTGTAAGCACTGACACTATGAGAATGCCTATGACACAGCAATCTCTCTGGGGCCCAGTAAAATAGAGGTTATTTGGTTAAAAACAAAACAAAAACACAAACACAACCCCAAACCCTAAGTGATCTTCCACATGCTGAGAAGACAGCTCTTAGCAATCATTGTCCCTCCAGCTGTTCAAGGAGCATGCAGGTCATAGATCCAGGCCAAGCTGAGAGCCATCCAGAAACCTATGGTGGACTTTTTCTTTTCCAGGAAACAAAGGCCTAGGGCATTCCTTCTGATTCAGGACAAGGAGGCCACAGAGGTTTGTTGCTTGGGTCTGATCAAGGCTACTCTCCCCTCTCCCCTCAGAGAACCTGGCATCCATTTAAGCCTAGTCCTGCCTATATTGACATCAGAGACAGCACCACCCAATGGCACTCGCAGGGGCAGGAGGGCCACTCACATGTCCAAGATGAAGTAGAGGTCAAATGAGCTCTGGCAGGAATTCTTGTCTTCTCTTGACCAGCGGCTCTTCTGGGGCCAGATGCTGGGGCCCTGGAGGTGCTGGAAGCTTTCCGAGTTCCGGATGAGGCGGCGATAGAGCTTCCTCCAGTCCAAACTGAGGTGATGGAGGTCTTTCCAGCCTGAACCACTGTGCTGGAAGCTCCCCAAGCTCAGCAGCGGAGGTGGCAACACCAGTAGCAGGAAGAGCGTGGGCCCTGCCATGCCAAGCCCCCGGCTCTCCATCTATTCCGGCTGCCCCTGCGGCCTCACTGGATGCTAGCCACTCAAGGCCACCTCAGACGGCGGCCTCCACCGCCTCTGTGCGTTCCCAGGGCCTTTGGCCCCTTCAGCCCTTTCACAAAAGTGCTGTGTGAGCCTTGTCTGGAATCTGCCCTGAGGGCTAAGAGGTGAAGATGGCTGGCTTTGGAGAATGGCCCTTCCCCCGCCCCAGGGGGCAGAATTCCCTGTGATGACCCTTATGAGGGACAGGAAGGTTGGCATGGTGACTTTGTGACCTGTGGCTCTGCTAAGTGTCCTGCCTGTGGACAATCCTGGGGGGAGTCAGGGGATCTTTGAAGGGGCAGTAAGATGAGGCCTCCATTTGTCCCTCATCCCAAATCCTCTCTTGGAGCCGTTAAAATCTTGGAGCTATCCTGCCTTTTTTATCAGCTGAAAGAGGGCAGAGCAGAGGTGGCTTAGATAAGGACATCACTGTCAGGATGCCATCTAGGAACTGGGAGTGTAGCGTGTTACAGTGGTCATTCATGTGACCCAGTAGATAGAAAGGTATAGAAAGGAAATAAAGTCTTGCAAGGATGTCAAAGTCCCTTGTAAATGAAGGACATGCCAGTTATCCATTTTGTATAAAAACCACCACAAGCTGAATGACAAAACAAAAACTATTTTGTTATGCTCACACTTCTGTAGACCAGAAATTCAGAAAGGGCTGAGTGAGGGTGGCTTGTCTCTGCTCCATGGAAAAACATGCAAAAACTGTAATGGGGTGGGGTTGGGTTCACAGCCATTAGCGTGTGACAGTTAGTATAAGATGGTTAGAATGAGACCCTTAGTCAGCTGCCCAAAGGCCTTTAAGACAGAGTGTTCAGTGAGAAGTGGATTGTGGCCCTCTTCTCGGGGTCCTCCAGGCCCTCCAGTCTCAGGCCAGTAGGTAAGCTGGGGTCCTGGCAATAGGCTGAGAGCTGTGTGCTGCAGAGTTCCTGAGACCTCATTACGGCCGCCCACTGACCAGACCCAGGCTTTGAAGCAGTGGCCGATCCCTCTTGCATCCCACCTCCATGACCTAGTAGTGATGGCAACAGTATCCATGGGTCACAGTCCCCCATTTTGGGTGGCCTGATGAGCCTGAGGGCTAGATAGGTCTTGGGTTCCTGGCTCCCTCAATGATGACAGCTGATTAGGGTCTAGAGACTTGGCTCTGAGGGCATCACTAGCTGAGATCTGCTTCTTCAGCCAGACCTGGACACTGGTGGGAGGATCCAGACTGGGTTCTAGAGGAATATCCTGGGCAAGGTAACTAGCCCAGGCAGACACCCTCCTCTTAGCCAGAGCTTGGACCTCAGAGGATGAAAATTGAGCCTTGAGACCTTTAACAAGTAAAATGAGGGGTAATGATGTCACTTTGCTTATGGGATTCCTTAAGTGTTAAAAGTTAAAAGGAAGTAAGGAGGCAGAATTAAATGCCTCCCCCTCCCTTTATTGTCAGAATGGAGAACGACATTTATTTTGGTGAGGCTTACAGTCACATTGTGACCTGACTGTGACCTGACCTTAGGAACAAAAGATCTGACACCAAGAAGTTTGCAACAACTAACCATACTCCTGCCTCACCTTTTCTTTTCTTTTTTTTGTTTAATTTATTGATTTTAGTTGGGGGCTAATTACTTTACAATATTGTAGTGGTTTTTGCCATACATTGACATGAATCAGCCATGGGTTTACATGTGTTCCCCATCCTGAACCCCCCTCCCTCCTCCCTCCCCATCCCATCCCTCTGGGTCATCCCATTGCCCCAGCCCTGAGCATTTGTCTCATGCATTGAACCTGGAATGGTGTTCTGTTTCACATATGATAATATACATGTTGCAATGCTATTCTCTCAGAATGTCCCACCCTCACCTTCTCCCTCAGAGTCCATAAGACTATTCTATGCATCTGTGTCTCTTATTCTGTCTCGCATATAGGGTTATCATTACCATCTTTCAAATTCCATATATATGCATTAGTATACTGTACTGGTGTTTTTCTTTCTGGCTTACTTCACTCTGTATAACAGGCTCCAGTTTCATCCATCTCAATAGAACTGATTCAAATGTATTCTTTTTAATGGCTGAGTAATATTCCATTGTGTATATGTACCACAGCTTCCTTCTACATTCATCTGCTGATGGACATCTAGGTTGCTTCCATATCCTGGCTATTGTAAACAGTGCTGCGATGAACATTGGGGTATACGTGTCTCTTTCAATTCTGGTTTCCTCAGTGTGTATGCCCAGCAGTGGGATTGCTGGGTCATATGGCAGTTCTATTCCCAGTTTTTTAAGGAATCTCCACACTGTTCTCCATAGTGGCTGTACTAGTTTGCATTCCCACCAATAGTGTAAGAGGGTTCCCTTTTCTCCACACCCTCTCCAGCATTTATTGTTTGTAGTCTTTTGGACAGCAGCCATTCCGACTGGTGTGAAATGGTACCTCATTGTGGTTTTGATTTGCATTTCTCTGATAATGAGTGATGTTGAGCATCTTTTCATGTGTTTGTTAGCCATCTGAATGTCTTCTTTAGAGAAGTGTTTGTTTAGTTCTTTGGCCCACTTTTTGATTGGGTCGTTCATTTTTCTGGAATTGAGCTACAGGAGTTGCTTGTATATTTTTGAGATTAATTGTTCGTCTGTTGCTTTGTTTGCTATTATTTTCTCCCATTCTGAAGGCTGTCTTTTCACCTTACTTATAGTTTCCTTTGTTGTGTAAAAGCTTTTAATTTTAATTAGGTCCCATTTGTTTATTTTTGCTTTTATTTCCAATATTCTGGGAGGTGGGTCATAGAGGATCCTGCTGTGGTTTATGTCAGAGAGTGTTTTGCTTATGTTTTCCTCTAGGAGTTTTATAGTTTCTGGTCTTACGTTTAGATCTTTAATCCATTTTGAGTTTATTTTTGTGTATGGTGTTAGAAAGTGTTCTAGTTTCATTCTTTTACAAGTGGTTGACCAGTTTTCCCAGCACCACTTGTTAAAGAGATTGTGTTTTCTACACTGTATATTCTTGCCTCCTTTGTCGAAGATAAGGTGTCCATAGGTGCGTGGATTTATCTCTGGGCTTTCTATTTTGTTCCTTTGATCTATATTTCTGTCCTTGTTCCAGTACCATACTGTCTTGATGACTGTGGCTTTGTAGTAGAGCCTGAAGTCAGGCAGGTTGATTCCACCAGTTCCATTCTTCTTTCTCAGGATTGCTTTGGCTATTTGAGGTTTTTTATATTTCCATACAAATTGTGAAATTATTTGTTCTAGTTCTGTGAAAAATACTGTTGGTAGCTTGATAGGGATTGCATTGAATCTATAGATTGCTTTGGGTAGTATACTCATTTTCACTATATTAATTCTTCCAATCCTGAACACGGTGTATTTCTCCATCTGTTTGTGTCCTCTTTGATTTCTTTCATCAGTGTTTTATAGTTTTCTATATATAAGTCTTTTGTTTCTTTAGGTAGATATATTCCTAAGTATTTTATTCTTTTCATTGCAATGGTGAATGGTATTGTTTCCTTAATTTCTCTTTCTGTTTTCTCATTGTTAGTGTATAGGAATGCAAGGGATTTCTGTGTGTTAATTTTATATCCTGCAACTTTACTATATTCATTGATTAGCTCTAGTAATTTTCTGGTAGAATCTTTAGGGTTTTTCTATGTAGAGAATCATGTCATCTGCAGACAGTGCGAGTTTTACTTCTTCTTTTCCGATCTGGATTCCTTTTATTTCTTTTTGTGCTCTGATTGCTCTGGCCAAAACTTCCAAAACTATGTTGAGTAGTAGTGGTGAGAGTGGGCACCCTTGCCTTGCTCCTGACATTAGGGGAAATGCTTCCAATTTTTCACCATTGAGGATAATGTTTGCTGTGGGTTTGCCATATATAGCTTTTATTATGTTGAGGTATGTTCCTTCTATTCCTGCTTTCTGTAGGGTTTTTATCAAATGCATGTTGAATTTTGTCAAAGGCTTTTTCTGCATCTATTGAGATAATCATATGGTTTTTATCTTTCAATTTGTTAATGTGGTGCATTACATTGATTGATTTGTGGATATTAAAGAAACCTTGCATTCTCACCTTTTCTATCAAAGGATTTTTGCTGAAAGCTTTTGAGGAGTTTGAGGTTTTTAAGGCATGAGTCACCTATCTCCTTGCAATAAACATTTCTTTGCTCTAAACTCTGGCATTACAGTATTGTTTGGTTTCACTGTGTGTGAGGCATGGAGACTTGTTTGGGTAACAAAACCATTCACTCTTTCAAGTAAATTTTCAAAGTAGAACATGCCTTCCTTCTCCCCCAAACCCTCTAATTTTTTATTACAATAACTGCAAATACTTTGAGGAATTTGAATCTGTGGTCTGGACTACCATCAGTGAAGAAGACAATGTCTTCATTTATTTGGGCTGTTTTTAGTACCTTCCCTATAAATCTCCTTATGAATATCTTAAACTTTTTTGTCAAGTGCCTTCCTGATGTATACTGTATTTTTGATGCTATTGGAATGGCATTTTTAATATAGAGTTTTTAAACTATTGCTATCCTGAAGAAATTTACTTATTTACTGCTATAGTCACCTAGTTTTTTTTTTTTTTAGTTTGATCTCCTTTTATTTCATCCCATTTATGTTAAAAAACAGAGTCATTTTTGTACAATTTCCCATATTTTAAATTTGGTTGTTTCATTATAGCCTAATAATAACTTTTTATTCTATCATAAATTTCCTATAAGCTAGTGGTTAGAGTGTGAAGCTTGGTGAGATTCAGGTTAACTGTTATTGGTTTTATTCTTTTTGCATCACATCAGGAGACACATGATACTTGATAGTTGTATTTTTACTGATACTGAGATTGGTCAATGGGATAAAGTTTTCCAATCTGTTCCCACAATTAAATTTCTCTCAACAATGTTTTAATTCATGGTTAAATCCCCCAATAACATTCCGGGTAATGGCTTAAGTGTCTCCTGATGATAAATATTTATTTCATTAAGGGTAGCAAAATGGTGACTTCTTTTTAAAATTTTTTTATTGGAGTATAGTTGATTTAAAATGTTGTGTTAGTTTCAGGTTCACAACAAAGTGAACCAGCTATACATGTATATATATCCACTCATTTTTTTAGATTTTTTTCCCATATAGAGTATTATAGAGTATTGAGTAGAGTTCCTTGTGCTAAACAGCAGGTAAAATGGTGACTTCTAATTTTATTAATCATTTTATATTTATTAGTTGAGATTCTTTTTCCCCCCTAGTCTTATTGAGGTATAATTAACGTATACATTGTAAACAATTAAAATATGCAGCATTGTAGTTTGACTTACATATATTTTGAAATGCTTACTATAGTAAGGTTAGTTAACATGCATCATCTCATCCAGATAGAAAAAATAGAAAAAGAAAGAATATTTCTTCCTGTGAAAATAATTCTTAGGGTCTATTGTCTTAACAAATTTCAAATATACCATATAGCAATGTTAACTGTGGTTATCATGTTATAAATTACATCCCAAGTACTATTTATCTTATAACTGAAAGTTTGCACCTTTTGAACAACTTCTTTCAATTCCTCCCTTACCAACTCCTCACTTCCAGTAACCACAAATATAATCTCTTTTTGTGAGGTTTTATATTTTTAAGATCCACATACAAGTAAGATCACACAATATCTTTTTCTGTTTGACTTTTATTTCACTTAGCAAAATGCTATCAAGTTCTAGTATAGCTTTGTAGTATAGTCCAAAGTCAGAGAACATGACCCTTTCAACTCTATTCTTCTTTCTCAAGGTTGTTTTGGCTAGTGGGGGGGCCTTTTATGTTTCCAAAAATTTTTTAATTACTTTTCCTCATTCTTTGAAAAATGCTATTTGTATTTGATAACTATTGCACTGAGTCTGTAGATTTCCTTGGGCAGTATGGTAATTTTCATAGGATTAATTCCCTAATGGGCTTCCCAGATGGTGCTAGTATAAAGAACCTGCTTGACAATGCAAGAGATGTGAGAGATGCCAGTTCGATCCCTGGGTCTGGAAGATTCTCTGGAGGAGGGCATGGCAACTCACTCCAGTATTCTTGCCTAGAGAATCCAATGGACAGAGGAGTCTGGCAAGCTACCTGGGGTCCATAGGGTTGCAGAGAGTTGGATATGACTGAAGCGACTTAGCACACATGCATGCAATTCCTCCAATTCATGAACGCAATGCATCTTTCTATATATTTGTATTACCTTCAGTTTCTTTCATCAGTGTCTCATACTTTTCTGAGTACAGGTCTTTTACCTCCATAGGCAAGTGCATTTCTAGGTATTTTATTCCTTTTTATGCAATTATAATGGGATTATTTCCTTAATTTCTCTTGTAGTTTGCTGTTAGTACATAGAAATGCAACATTCTGTATTTTTGTATCCTGCAACTTTACTGAATTCATTGATGATGGACTCTAGTAGTGTTTGGTGGCATCTTTAGGATTTCTGTGTATAGTATAGAGTCATCTGCAAACAGTTGACAGTTTTTCTTCCTTTCCAACTTGAATTCCTTTTATTTTTCTTATCTGACTGCTGTGGCTAGGATTTCCAATAATATGATGAATAAAAGTGGTTAGAATGGGCATCTTTGTCTTGTTGCTGATCTTAGAGGAAATGCTTTCAGCTTTTCACCATTGAGTATGATGTTAGTTGTGGGATTATTAGACAGTTCATAGATCTCCATTTCTTTAGGGTCAGTTATCAGAGCTTTATTCATTCCGTTGTGTCATGTCATGTTTTCCTGATCTCCATGATCCCTGATTTGCTCTATGGATGTGTGCACATTTGAGTAAGCTATCTCCTCTTTCCTGCTCAGACTCTGTGGTTCAGGCTGATGCTTTAGTCTCACCTTGTGTTCTGGGATCTTCGCAATCGACTCTTGCCTATGAATAGTCCTGAAGCACATTAGTGTCAAAGGATAACTTGGTTAGGTATTCAAAGTTTATAGGAAAATGAATCTGAAAGATTGTGAGGTCTGGCTATACCAGCAGAGGAGTAGATTTGAAAGACTGGGAAGGTGGGAACCAAGGGTTTCCTTTATGAGAAATATTAAGGGTATAGGAAGGGAACTAGCATTTCTTCAGGAGTTAGTAGGTGCCAAGACATTTTCTGATGGCATATTTGGGAGGCTATGTGAGTGATGGACCTGGAATGCGAACCCATGTATGGTCAGCAGCCTCCTTAGAGAATGATTGTGTATGTCAATCCCATACCCTGTTATCCACAGCTAAAAAGACCAGTCAGGTAGTCCTCTATCTCTGACTCTCCTGACTTCACAAGACACTTCTTACATCTCTGAATTCATCATCCTCTTGTCTCTCAGGGCACAAAGGGATGACATTAACTACTGAGCACTTGAATCTTTACCAGGGACTTGGCCTTGTGCTGAATACATTGCAGCAGTTATTGTCATCCTCATGGCATCCTGTAGAAGAGATACCGTTATCTCCATCTTTTCAATGAAGAATTCAAAGCACAGGGAGATTATGTAATTGGCCAAAAGATTAAGTAGCAGCCAGTGAGTGGTGGAGGCAGGATTGTATTCATACTTCAAAGATATTTTGGGCTATTTTCAAAGAGCAGAATTTGACTAAAACTGCATACATTCTAGCCCTTGGTAACAGATGAAGAACTGACTGTGGGGAATTGGGCTCATCATGTCTACATTCGTAGGACACCAGGGTGCTTTGTCCTGCAGGACCAATATAGATAGATACTTTTCATACAGTGGAGTAGTATGAGAAGTTGCTCACCAAATAAACTGTCTTACTGATCAGCAACAAATTCCAACTCCTTTTGACTGTAAACCAAAATGCAATATATATGTCTACTACAGTACACAGTGGGCTCTTAACAATGTTGGGTTTTGGTGCTTAGATGTTGGGTTATGGAGGCGGGAGTGACATATTACTTCTGCAGAGCTTCCGGGCAGTGGGAGGGATCAGTGGTAGCATCCTGGAGGGTGGCTGAGGGCATATGGGTGGGAGATATTGATGATCTGAGCAGTTGATATTGAGGCGGGAGCACTCCTGGCTGGGTTGAGGGCAGATGTTTGACCTGCAGAGCATTTGCGCACAGTGGGGATTCACTAAGGTGAAGTTGATGCACCTTCCCTGTAGAGAAAAGAGAAGAGGAGAGGTGAGGTCACTGAGAAGCCACTTGAATTAGGTGCAGAAGGCTGTGGTTTCCTTGGCTTAAGGGGAGCAGACTCAGGACCCATCAGGATCTCCAGGGCAGATTTTCTTGATGCCCTTCCTCTCCCTAGGTGCTAGCCTCCGGGTCTGCACTCCTGTTTCTAGACTCTGTTAAGGCATTGCTGTTCTGACTCTCACCTCCCTTTGTTCTGGTGTTGAACTTGTCTGCTTCCTTCTGGACTGGGAGCCTGTGCTGTAAGGACAAGGGCTGATTGCCACTGTAGCCCCAATAAGGTCCAGGTTCTCTTGGTGAGTGTATGCCAAAGGGATGAATCCTCACCACAACCCTCAGGTTGGCCTCTGGGCCCACAGAGCAAGGGCAGGTAGGGGAACCCTCAGATGGGTGATGGGCTGTGGAAACACAGGGGCCTCTAGGTTTGGGTAAACATTGAAACAGATCTTTTAGGCCAGTGTAATCTGTCTGTAGCAAGCAACTGCCCCTGGCTTTACTGTCATTTCCTCCTTGTGTCCAGCTCCTGCCCAGTGGGAGACTCCCAGCTGAAGAGCCCAGATTGCCAAACAGAGTGCCCTCAGCACTCTGGCAGCTGGCAACAACTGGGCACTCAACTCCAAGAGATGCAGACAGAGAGAGAAATGTCTCCACATTCTATGAGACAGCATAATGGAGAAAAGGAAGGACACCTTGGTCTTTCCCAGATACCCAGGTCACTTCTAGTGGGAGGGTCCTCCAGGACCACAGACCTCCCTTACCCTCAAAATCTCACTGGCAACCAAAGCAGCCAGAACTTAAGAGTACACTTTGAGCCACAACTCCTGAGTGTGGACCTTTCTTGGTGTGATCCATGCTACGTACACTCACACCTTCATGCCTTCGTATCACTCGGTTCATTATATGCAGCAAAGGATGCAAGGTGCCCAATAAAATAGTCCCTGCTCTCAAGTAAGCTTCTAGTCCAGTGGTTTGCTATGGTTGCCTGAATAATGGCCCTGAATATATCCAGGTTCTCATCCTTTGCACCGATGGATGTTGTAGGTTATATTGCAAAAGGGCTTTTGCAGTTGTAGTTAAGATTCTTGAGATGGGGAAACAATCCTAGGTTATCTGGCAGGGGGGGCCCTACATGTGACGAAAGGGTCCCATGACAGAGAAGCAGAGGGAGATGTGCCCTAGAAAACAATGTGACTATGGAAGCAGAGAGAGATTTACATGCCACCATACTGTCTTGTAGAAGGAGGAGGGCCAGGAACCAAGGATCATAGCTCCAGAAGCTGAAGAGTCAGGAAAAGGATTCTCTACTGGAACCTCAGGAAGTTGTATATTCTGAAAGGGCCCACTATTAGAAAAATTTCTATGGAGATTAGAAGGTGGTAGAGTAGAGAGACACTGTCATTTCACAGAAGCTAACAGTAAATGACTGATGCCATAGTGCATGGAAGGTCACGAAGATACTCCTGGGTACTGTGTCCACATGATCTGGCTGTGTGTCTCCTCCTGGAGACACACAGGCCTTTCACTTTAAGGCCTGGGACCAGAGCACCAAAGGCTTCAAGAAAGAAATCAGGACTCCTACATCCACTGGAATACTGGAGGTATCCAAATATATCCTATAACAATGGGAGCCCCAGGACTATGATTGGGAGGGATAAGGTCAAATGGGAGGGGGGCAGAGGAATGGGAGGGGTCACATCCATCAGGCACAGTCATGGGCTCCCAGGCCCTCTCAGGATGAGAAGGGTTGATTTCAGCCAGCTCTGGCTGCTGCCACTTACTCTCTGGGTGACCTTAGCAACTTCCCTGACCCTCTCAGGCCTCCATTTTGCCTCCAGCAAGCACACAGTTCACTGTGAACCCAGAGAGACTAATGGGCAGACTTGAGAGCTGGTGTTGCAGGGGCCTAACAGAGCCCTGGGTGGATATAAGGGCTCCTAATCCATCACTCTGCCATCCCAACATGAGCTTCAAAGAGCAGCCCTGGGTCTGTGACCATTCAGAGACCTGTTCCCTGGGCAGGAAGGCTACTTCTGGCATCTTCCCATTGCCTACCCTCTTGTCTCTGTCTTGTTTTGTCCTTCTTGCTCCTGACTGAGCATCTCTGGGTGGTTGTCTCTACTGTTCAAGGCATAATGCTGGCCTGGGGGCTCTCGTGACCATAATGAGGCTGTGGTTCTGGGGAGAGGCTTCAGGAGACTCAGGCAGAGAATGGGGCTTCCAGGCAAGCAAACCTGGGACTGAGAGCCATAGGAACTCTGGCACCTCTGGCACCTCTTTCTCTACTGGGTGTGAGCAGTGCCTCAGATGTGTCAATAGCAGTGTCCAGAGGCTTTCTGGCCTGTCTACAGCTTTCAAACACCCAAGTGCCCAGTCACCAAGAGCCAATGTTTGATTCAGGGAAGGGGGCCAATGCAGCCCTCATTAAAGACTCGGGGTCCACAATGTCCTCCAGGCCCCTGGTCTGGTCTGTAGAAAGGGTCTGAGTTTGGAACGGCCAGGCAAATGATTTCCAGGCAAACCATTGCTCTCCTTGGGCCCCAGGGAGCCGAGTAGGGCCACCTCGGGTGGCTTGTGGGTAAGCACCATGAGATCATGATGCTGACCCCAAATGAGGGCCAGAGCAGTGAGAAGGGTAGAGCCAGGCTCAGAATCCAAATCTAACCATGTTCCTCCCAGCGTTTGTGACCTCAGTCAGTCACTCAGCCTCTCTGTGGGTCAGTATAGCTGGGATAATAGTAGTATCTACCTGTACAGTTATTGGGAGGATTAAAGCAATGAAAACACGTAAAGTTTTTAGTTGAGCAACTGACCCACAGAAAGAACACAGTGGAATTACCCAGCATTATTGCTACATTCTAAGGATGACACCTGGAACAATTTGGCTTCTCCCCATTGTCACAGGCAATGACACAGGAGGTCGTCTTTGCTACCTGCTAAATGCAGTCAGTGATGGCCACACAACATTGGGGAGGGGGTGTCACCATGTCCCACCATTGCTGGCACTTGAATGACCAGTTCAGGAAGATCTCATGGGTGGGGTGCAGTTAACAGTCCCATAGGCGTGGGTGGGTAGTGGTGGGGGGGTGGATGGGAGGCAAATACACCTCTCAAGACCTTTTCACTCAGGACTGGGAGTTCTGGGCATTGCTCTGGAGAAGAAAGGAGCTGACATCCTTGATAAAGATGAAGGGGAAATGCCTGGGTGCCATGTGGAGAATCGTCTGGAGGCTCATGACCTCCAGGTCTCCACTTCTTGGGTGTTCCTCTTGGCAGATGCTGGGACAGGGTTCTCTGACTCACAGTCCCAGGGGGCAACTGTCAAGGGCAAAACCAAGATCCCAGCCCACAGAGAGCATCCCTGTGTCTTGCTTACCATGTCACTGGTTGGACACTGCATCATTGGCACCAGGCTCCAGCGCTGAAGAAAGTTATAAAAAACATCCAGTTTTCCCTGAAAAGCAGATGTGGTTGTGAGGGAGCTACAGGCAGACGCTGCCTCCAGATGAGCAGCATCACCTCCATCTCCCACAAGTCCCCAGGGCTGTGTCCCCACACACTGGCTGAGACAGCACTTCAGGCTTCACCTGGGGCAGGGGGCAGGAAAACCTTTGTATCTGTTGGGTCCCAGACTGTATTGGATTTTGGAACAAATCAGTGCTTTTGGTGTAGGAGGAGAGGTTGGGGCTGCTTTTGAAAAAAATCAAACAAGCAAGCAAACATCAAAGGTTGGAGGAGGTATGCAGTAGCCAAGGAGAGGTCCTCAAGGAGAAACATGGGGTGGGCACAGAGTTCAGGCAGGAGATTGAAGGAGGGGGAAGAGGGCCTGCATTTGGGGGCAGAAAGGGAGAAGGTAGGGAAGAGACCCACTCTCTGCTCAGGGGGAAGGGTCCTGATACTTGGGCGGGGGGGGGAAGGGAAAGATGAGGAAAACAAAGCACAGGTCAGAAAGCGGACCTGGTCAGGGTAGGATGTGGGGCCAGTCCTCTGAGTGGGAATAAGTCCCTGGTAGGTGACTTCCTCCCTCTTGGAAGGTGAGCTCTGGCTTTCCTGGGCCCCCAAGGTGACTGTCAGGGGCGACGTGGGGCTGGCCTTCCTACTGCCATTTGAAGCTTCCAGGAGGAAGCAATGGATCCCACAGGGACAGAGGCAGGACCAGGAGGAGGAGGGCAACGCTGAACCCAGAGATGGTGGTTCTTTTCTTTCTCACATCTGCCACCTGCAGCCCTCCTTAGTCCCTGTCATCTCTCAGTCTCCTGCCAGTTGAAATCTCAGTCACTGGGAAGAGGGAAGTGTCCTCAGTTTCCTTCCTTCAGGTGGCCCTTATCACCCCATCTCAGGTGCCCCAAGGACAATGCAGTGAGCTTCTCCCCGCCTCACATAGCAGACAGGAACTGTGGGTACTTCCGGGCTGTTTAATGGTGGTGAGATCTGGGCTCAGAAATATTTGTTACTGACCTATATGAGGTTCTTGTAGTTTAGTTTATTTTCACTCATCCAATCACTGGTCAGTGAAACACAGGCCATTGCTAAAGTTGATGATAATCTTTGTGAGAACTAGGGATTGTTTGGTTGTGAGCCAGCCATCAACATCCAGAATACTGAGCCCATTTCAGGGGGAAGACCCTGGTCAAAATATGGTGCCCATAAACTCATCTCCACCCATCCAGGATTTTGAAGTCCAGGGCTCTGCTACAGGAACTGGCTCCCACTTCCTCCTACTTCCCAGTTTGGAGGGTGTTTTCCTTCATTTCCTAAGGGTACTTCTCACCTCCATCTGTCTTATCTTGTCTTCTTGGCACTCACAGCAAGGGATAAACACTGTGGTATATCCCTGCTTGGAGCATGGCTTCTAGAAAGAGAAAATAATTGAGTCCTTGTCTGGAGCTCCTGGGTGCAGACACAGGTTGTTTCTTTCCCTGGGCACTGTCAAATACTGGCCACTCAGCAAATGTTTGCTGGAGAATCAGGGACAAATGAACAGTACCTGGCACAGTAAGAGAGTGGCCTCCATGTGAAAACATACCAACTGCTTTTGGTTTAAAGATATCTCAGAATATCAATAAACTCTATCCTGTCCCCTTGGTTCCTGAAGGCTCCCCTTGTAGAAGCTGGGTGTGAGGCTGTGCCATGTGATGGAGGCTGTCAGGAATGCAGCATTAGCAGGTGACAGAGCTGCATTCATCTATCTCTGGCAGATCCAGACTCCCCAGGCCCCACTGCAGCCAGTGCTATGCCAGCCCTGACAGAGACCCTGTTTGCCACTAGACATCAGACCCAGGTCCCTCTGTTTTGGGACATGAGTCCCTGCTCTAACTACTACTTATGGGGCCTGGTTTGGATCCCCATCTGGTCTGCCACAGCCTCCTCACCTGACGCTTGGTCTCTGTGCTCACCTTGGCTGCCCTTCCCTCACAGCTTGATGCCAGGTAAGACTCCCTTCGCCCTCCTCAGCCCCCTAGTCCCCAAATCCCAGCCCCACCAAGACCCTAACCCTGACATGAGCCAGGGATGAAGAACAAGGAAATGGAGCCCAAAATACATCAGAGCTCAGGGAAAGGGTCCAGGTCTCTGAAACCTGAGGATCCTTTTCCAAAAGATCACCTGAGTCTTGGGAAGGACCATCCTACAAACAGTCCTTCGGGAATGACAAAAAGTCCATTGATTCGAGGAAGGATCATAGGTATTCCTGAAATAGGCTACCCCACATGCTGATTTAGTACTAAAGACCCTGGATCAGGCCATATTGAGCGTTGGGTAACGGCATTGTCTGGATGACATTTTGTGAGTCTCACATCCTCTAGGGGGTCCCTCCCTTCCCTCTGTCACCCTATTCTTTCTGCTTGTTCTCTCTGGCCAGGTAGGTAGGAGTTGGAGATGGGGAGGACATATCCCCATACACATCAGGGGGCCTCTCTGTGGAGAGCGGTGTGTGCTTCAGGTGTGCTGACAACATTAGGACCAAACACATCACTTACCATTTCTGGTTTCTGGGCTGGTGATGGCTTCTTGATGATCTAGGATATTAAAGACACAAACACAGCTGGAAGGGGCATGGAGAGCTAGCTCAGCCTTGCAGACAGGCGGGAACCCTGCTCAGGAACACTAGGAAGACAAACATCTGCACTGGGGTGTCAACCTAAATGCCCAAGGCCTGAGGATCTGTGGGTAACAGGTTCTACCTCCTTGAGCCTCAGCCTCCTCAGTTTTTAAAGGGTAATCGATAGCCTTGTGTAGGGTCAACAGGGAGACAGACTAAGGCTCCTGTTCCCTGGTAGAGGCTCTACCTGGGAGTTTTCAACAGCAAACTTGACATCATATGAAGACAAGAGAACATTCCCCACACTCCCACTTCCCTCCCCTTCTCTCCCGCCTCAGGGTCAGTCTTTATCCTTTATCATTATCAGGGTATCTGCCACATGCTCTGAAGGCGACGTTTACTCTCAGTGCCCTCCAGGTACCAACAGCAGACTATACACCTGCCAGAGAGCTTCTATGGGCAATGACAACAGCTGCTTCATTTCTGGGCCTTTGTGCCCAGCATGGGGTTCTGCACATCCTGGTAACTTAGTGATGACTGATGAAACAGTGACTAAGGTATCAGCGATGGGCAGGGATCCATGCTGTTTTCAAAGGCACACCCGCCCCCAAGGTTAGCATCTTCCAGGCCAGCATCCTCCCTTTGGGCCATCAGTGTCCCTGGAGACTCCTCTTCTTCCCCCAATAGCAGAGACTCCTTAGGCTTTTGTTCATTGGAGTTCTTCAGAATCCTGACCACTGTGGGGTAGCTGTGGTCTCAGGACATCTGGGATCCCTTTTCCCGAGGAGCCAAGACAGCTCATAGACCACCTTCCTATGAAAGTAAAAGCATGGCACAGACTGTTTTTTGCTGGTTGTGAGGGCTCCAGAGCTGATAGGAACCCGTCCACAGGATCATGAGGCAGGCACCTGCCCAAAGGGGAGGTTGGTAAGGGCTGGGCACAGGCTGTTCAGGCAGGGGTCACTCACCCACTTGTGACGGCAGATGCAGACAAGCAGCGACAGGAACAGGGACAGGAACAGGAACAGGACTGAGATGAGCACAGAGACCCAGAGAGGATTTTTGTAAAGCAGGCTATGGCTGACAACCTTGGGCACTAAGGTAATCTTCTCTGGGACAGCCCCATGTATTATTATCTCCTCTTCTGGGAAAAAATCAGGTATGGTCATCTCCTCCTCTGGCACAACCATGGGTGCTGTGGTCTCCTCTGTGACAACGGTGGGCACCGTGGTCTCCTCTTCTGGGAAAATGTTAGACATGGTGGTCTCCTCCTCTGGCACAACCATGGGTGCTGTGGTCTCCTCTGTGACAACGGTGGGCACCGTGGTCTCCTCTTCTGGGAAAATGTTAGACATGGTCGTCTCCTCCTCTGGCACAACCACGGGTGCTGTGGTCTCCTCTGTGACAACGGTGGGCACCATGGTCTCCTCTTCTGGGAAAATGTTAGACATGGTGGTCTCCTCCTCTGGCACAACCATGGGTGCTGTGGTCTCCTCTGTGACAATGGCGGGCACCGTGGTCTCCTCTTCTGGGAAAATGTTAGACATGGTTGTCTCCTCCTCTGGCACAACCACGGGTGCTGTGGTCTCCTCTGTGACAACGGTGGGCACCGTGGTCTCCTCTTCTGGGAAAATGTTAGACGCGGTCGTCTCCTCCTCTGGCACAACCATGGGTGCTGTGGTCTCCTCTGTGACAACGGCGGGCACCGTGGTCTCCTCTTCTGGGAAAATGTTAGGCATGGTGGTCTCCTCTGGCACAATCATGGGTGCTGTGGTCTCCTCTGTGACAATGGTGGGCACTGTGGTCTCCTCTTCTGGGAAAATGTTAGGCATGGTTGTCTCCTCCTCTGGCACAACCATGGGTGCTGTGGTTTCCTTTGTGACAATGGCGGGTACCATGGTCTCCTCTTCTGGGAAAATGTTAGGCATGGTCATCTCCTCTGGCACAACCATGGGTGCTGTGGTCTCCTCTGTGACAATGGTGGGCACTGTGGTCTCCTCTTCTGGGAAAATGTTAGGCATGGTCATCTCCTCCTCTGGCACAACCATGGGTGCTGTGGTCTCCTCTGTGACAATGGCAGGCACCGTGGTCTCCTCTTCTGGGAAAATGTTAGGCATGGTTGTCTCCTCCTCTGGCACAACCATGGGTGCTGTGGTCTCCTCTGTGACAATGGTGGGCATTGTGGTCTCCTTCTTTGGGATAGTCATGGGCACTGTGGTCTTATATTTTGGGAATGAGGGATATATGATCTCCTCTTCTGGGAACACCTCAGGAAATGTGGTCTCATCTTCTGGAGACATCTCTGGAAATGTGGTCTTATCTTCCGGGAACACCTCAGGAAATGTGGCCTCATTTTCTCGGAACACCTGAGGAAATGTGCTCTCATCTTCTGGGAACATCTGAGGAAATGTGGCCTCCTCTTCTGGGAACACCTCAGGAAATGTGGTCTCATCTTCTGGGACCACCTGAGGAAATGTCTCCTCTTCTGGGACCACCTGAGGAAATGTGATCTCATCTTCTGGGACCATCTGAGGAATTATCTCCTCCTCTGGGACATCCTCAGGTACTGTTGTCTCCTCCTCTGGAACAAAAGTACTCGCTGTTGTTGTCCTTGTGATAGTGGTAGGTACTTTGCTTGTTGCTGTGACAGTGGTAGGTACTCTGGTCGTTGTGACAGTGGTAGGTGGTGTGCTTGTTGTTGTGACAGTGGTAGGTACTGTGCTTATCATTGTGGCAACAGTAGGTACTGTGGTTGTCAGGAAAACAGTAGGCACTGTGGTCCTTATCGTGATCACTGTAGACAGTGTGATCACTGTTGATACAACCGTGGGCTCTGAAGGCTTAACCTATGGAAGGCACACAGGATTCTGAGGTTGGCCTGGGTGATCTCTTCTGGGGCACCCACCAACCATTTCCCACATTGGGTTTCCTGGTCTACCCAGGACCACATGTCCTCAGGTTGCTTCATCTACAGGGACCACAGTGGCACTAGCCTCTCTCCCCTACTTCCCAGCTCTGTGACCTCGGGCAAAGCTACTCTCTCTCTTTCTCGCTGAATCTCTATCTCCATGTCTGTGGTGAGGAAGTTAGTGATATTTGATGCATTAGAAAGAGGCTATAGAAAGTTCCAGCACAGGCCGGGTCCACATGGGATCTTAAGGAATGGGCTCTGTCCTCTTGTTCATAGCCAAGGGTGCATGAGCTGCATCCATGGACCTGCACTGCCCAGCCCTTCTCTCCGTCAGTGGCTTTGCTGGAGAGAAGCAGAAGGGAAGGGGAAAGAGTGAGCCTGTGCTCAGGAAATGGCAGTTTCTGTGTGACCCTGTGCTGTGGCCCAATGCCAGAGGTGGCTCCTGAGTTCTCTTCTCAATGTGCCTGTGGATGGGTGGTCCTCAGGTGGCAAGATTCCTGGTTGGGAAATGTGGGGGTTCGGTCTCAGGTCCCCAGGAAGATGGGCAGGGAGCAGGGGACACAGACACATATGGGGACTGTCACACTGCAAGAACACTCACCAGCTGGCACTAGACACAGGGGAAGTGGGATTAAGCACAGAATCCTTCTTCTCAAAGAAATTTCACTCCAGAGTGACAGGCTCTGCTGTTGCCCATGCCGGGCTGCTCCAGGCTAAGTGGTCTGGATGCCGTAGAGCTGGGAAAAGCAGCCCCTGGGAGCAGCAATTTTTTCCCAGTTTCCTCTTCCTGAGCTGAGCCCCAACCTCCCCACAGCCTTGCCAGCTCCCCAGGAAGAGAGGGCAGAGTCCCCCTGCAGAGGTCAGAGCCTGTTTGCACAGAGGGGCAGTGGAGGAGCATGAGAAAGGAGGAGAGGCAGAAGGGAGGCTGATGACTCACCCCTGCAAAGTGACCACCAGTGTTCCCCAAACAGACTTGGGAAGCCAGGGTTGTGATGGTCATGAGTGTGTTCAAAGCCCTGCCTGCTGCTGCACCAATGCAGTGAAGACACACCCTGACTGATCACGGTCATAGCTGTTCCCACCCTCCAGATCCCTAGGCTTGGGAGCCCAATTTGGAGAGCCCAAGGTTCTCAGAGGGCCTAGAATCTGTCTCCTAGTACACAATGTCTCAGCCTCTTACACTCAGCCTGGATGGAATCCAGCCTGGAGTCTTGAGCTCCCCACCACAAGGCCTGGACAGGGAGGTGGCATGGTGGGTCCAGGGTGGGCAGAACATCAACACCATTTGTGGAGTTGCTTAGAGCTTGAATTGGTCCCTTTGAAGTGCCTTCAGTGACACGTGGTTCACAGAGAGGGTAGAGTTTCTGCAAGGCCTGGACAGATGCCTTCAGCCTAGGTGTTCTTGTAGAAGGATTTGCTGTGATTTTTACAAACGTGATGAAGGGTTAAGGGCACCTATCTGGCAGTGGGATGCTGCCTGAGATGCCTGTCTCATAAACTACTCGCTTGGTCTTTCCCAAGGAATTTTACTCCACTTACCTCCTTTTTCCAGGTTTTGTCTTCCTCCATTTCTCCCTCCATCCACTGAGGTTCCTGCAGCCCCACCCTGTCATTCCCACAATCCTTGCCAGCAATTTTCAAGTCTTCATGTACAAAGGTGACACCATTGTTCAGGCTGTAATCAATGAAAACCTCCCTAAAGTACAGAAAGGCAGAGGGTAACCAAGAGATCAAAGAGACACAGCCCTTGGCTCCGTCCATAGCTCTCTCACGACAATGGCTTTGGCTATCAGCCATTTGGGGCTATCAGAGAGCAGTCAGCAGGGGTAAGGGGAGTTTATCCCCAAGCACCATGAGATTGACCTCTGCAGTGAAGGTTATCAGACAGTGAGGAGTCCTGAGTGGAGTCAGAGGTCCTCCTGGCCATGAGCTAAGTGACCAGGAACGGCTGTATTGTGTCATCATCCTGACTCCTCTGTATGTACAGGGAATGTTGCAGTCCCTTGGAAAAGCTGCCTGGAGCAAAGTTACCATACCTGGTTGCACAGCTTCTCCTGAATCTTTCACTTTGCAGAGCCCAGGCCACAGCGGGTCCCTGAGCTCCCTGAGGGACCACCAACCAGGCCAGGTGTGGATGATGCCCTGAGCTCTCCTGAGACAGATATGTGTTGCCCAGCAGAGGTGACTTCCTACATTCTTGGCCCAATGGCCCCCCAACCCTAAATACTTACTGTCCAGCCTTGTCAAATATATGTCCTGGGCAAATTAATTTTTCTTGATTGATAGAGATGGGTCTTTTTCCTAAAAAAAAAAAGACCACACAAAAATGTCATTGGACATGTCCATTCATTTGTCTTTCCCATTCTGTTTGCCCTTGGAAGCAGAGCCAACACTTGGGCAGAAGCAACTTTTCTTCTGACATGTACCATGTACCAAGCACTGAGCTCTGGTGTTTTGTTTTTTTAAACTTTATCTAAATACAGTTTACATAAAGTATTACCTAAGTTCCAAGTGTCCAATATGGTGATTCACAAATTTTAAAAGTTGTACTCCGTTTATAGTTGTTATATTAATAAAGGGCATTGATATTTAAAGGGAACAAAGTAGGCAGAGGCCCTGCTCTCAAGTGCCTGACGTTTGTGGGACTAGAGAGGGAGATAGACAATAAAGTAATAAACAATGAACAAAAAAATGTCAAAGTGAAAAGCGCTTTGATGTCAATAAACAAGGGAAGGAATAGGGAAGGAGAGGAAGGCACAGCTGCTTAGGAGTAGGTGACCTGTCCTGTCTTTTAGGGACACAGTTTCTCTTTAAGAGAAAGTGAAATATTTATACAGGACATGAAAGGATGTCTGGGATTTGCGTCATAATAATCAATTGTGAGAGTATCAGCAAAACCAGATTGGTCAGGGTTGATAATTATTGAAAGTAGGTAAGGCTGCTTCGGGGGCTCTATGCAACTTTTGCTACTTTTGTATGTTACTGAAGATTCTCATTAAAGATGAGGTGTATCTGAGGTGGGATTCCTGGAATGGAACCAGCTAAGGGGAAAGCCAGGGAACAATCTGGGGAAGAGGGTCCAGGCTGTAGGTACCTGTGCTGAGGCCTGAGGTAACTAGCTTAGCTTGTTGATGGAAAGAGAATGGGGCCTCATGGGGCCTGGGAAGGGATGTGGGCTTTAAGTACAGTGAGTGTGTCAAGGAGCTGGCCGGGTCCAGGTGAGTTTGGACACAGAAGAAGCAGGACCTGCAATTGGCCTAGATGTGGGATGAGAGCAAAGAGTAGTCAAGGACGACACGCAAGTTAGTGAGCAGAGCATTTGGGTGGGTGGTGGCTGTAACTCAGTTCTCAGATTAGCTCTGAAGTTCTTCCCTGGGTTCCCCTTCATTTATGCTGATATTGAAACATACCACCAAGTATATTTAGGGGGAAAGATTTGTGTCTGAGGGATAGGATGGTTGGATTAGAGTAAAAAAAATTCCCAAGGTAATGTGGTGTAATCTCCATAGTGTTCATAGAGTAGGGAGAGTGAAGTGATGGCAGGCACCTCTCATAGTGAGGACTGAGAAAAGCATGGTTGGTTGCTGAAGAGTTTTCTTTTCCTTTTAATTGTAGTTTTGTTTTGTTTCTTTACAATATTTTTTTTTTAATAAATTTATTTATTTTAGTTGGGGGCTAATTACTTTACAGTATTGTAATAGTTTTTGCCATACATTGACATGAATCAGCCATGGGTTTACATGTGTTCCCCTTCCTGGACCCCCCACCCACCTCCCTCCCCATCCCATCCCTCTGGGTCATCCCATTACCCCGGCCCTGAGCCCTTGTCTCATGCATCGAACATGGAATGGTGTTCTGTTTCACATATGATAATATACATGTTTCAATGCTATTCTCCCAGAACGTCCCACCCTCACCTTCTCCCTCAGAGTCCATAAAATTGTTCTATGCATCTGTGTCTCTTATTCTTTACAATATTATACTAGTTTCAGAGGACAAGATGGTTGGATGGCATCACTGACTCAAAGAACATGAGTTTGAGCAAACTCGGGGAGATGGTGAAGGACAGGGAAGCCTGGCATGCTGCAGTCCATGGGGTTGCAAAGAGTAGGATACGACTAAATGACTGAACAACAACAACAATAATCTCAGGGGTATTGTCTAGTGATTCAAATTTTTAATAGATTATGCTGCATTTAAAAGTATTACAAAATATTGGCTACATTTCTTGTGCTTACAATATATCCTGTAGCTTATTATACACAGCAGTTTGTACTTCTTAACCCCTACACCTGGATCTTGCCTCTCCCCATTTCCCTCTTCCCTCTAGCTACCACTAGTTTGTTCTCTATATCTGTGAGTCTGTTTCTGTTTTGTTATATTCAACCATTTTTTTCAATTTTAGATACCATGTATAAGTGCTAATACACAGTATTTACCTTTTTCTGTCTGACTTCAGTTAGCATAATATCCTCTAGATCCATCTATGTTATTTCAAATTGTAGAATTTAATCATTTTTCATGGCTGAGTAATATTTCCTTGCGTATGTGGATATATACCACACCTTCTTTATCTATTCATCTGTTGAGGGACACTTAGGTGGCTTCCATATCTTGTCTATTATAAATAATGCTGCTGTGAACATTAGGGTATACGTATCTTTTCAAATTACTGTTTTTGTTTTTTTCAGATAATATATCCAATAGAGGAATTGCTGGATCGTATGGTAATTCTATTCTTACTTTAATGAGGAATCTCTATATTGCTTTCCCTAGTGACTGCATCAAGTCACAATTCCATCAACAGTACACTAGGCTTCACTTTTCTCCACATCCTGCCCAACATGTGCTAATAGCTATTTTGACATGTGTGAGGTGACATCTCATGGTGGTTTTGACTTACATAATTGGTGATGTTGGTAATCTGTTTATGTACCTATTGGTTATCTGTGTATCTTACATGGAAAATTATTTGTTGAGGTTTTCTGCCCATTTTAACCTGTTTTTATTTTTTGATGTTGAAGTGTATGAGCTATTTATATATTCTGGATAGTGACTCCTTATTAGTCATACCATTTGCAAATATTTTCTCTTTCAGTAGGTTGTCTTTTCATTTTGTCAATCATTTATTTTGCTGTGAAAAAGATTTTAAGTTTAATTTGGTCCCATTTGTGTATTTTTTATTTCTTTTTCATTGCCTTAGGAGACTGGTCCAAAAAGGTATTGCTACAATTTGTGTCAAAGAATATTCTATGTTTTCTTTTAGGCGTTGTATGGTTTCAGGTATTATACTTACATCTTTAATGCATTTTTAGTTTTTTATTTTTTTGGTATATGATGAGAGGAAATGTTCTAATGTCATTCTTTTTTTTGTGCAGCTGTCCAATTTTTCCAGCACCACATACTGAAGAGATTGACTTTTCTCCATCATATATTCTTGCCTCCTTTGTCATAGATTAAGTAGTGGCCACAGGATTGGAAGAGGTCAGTTTTCATTCCAAAGAAAGGCAATGCCAAAGAATGTTCAAACTACCACACAATTGCACTCATCTCACACATCAGCAAAGTAACGCTCAAAATTCTCCAAGCTAGCCTTCAACAGTATGTGAACTGAGAACTTCCAGATGTTCGAGCTGGATTTGGAAAACACAGAGGAACCAGAGATCAAATTGACAACATCCATAGGATCATAGAAAGAGCAAGAGAATTCCAGAAAAACATCTACTTCTGCTTCATTGATTACACTAAAGCCTTTGACTGTGTGGATCACAACAAACTGTGGAAAATCCTTAAAGAGATGGGAATACCAGGCCACCTGACCTGCCTCCTGAGAAATCTGTATGCAAGTCAAGAAGCAACAGTTAGAACCAGATATGGAACAACAGGCTGGTTCCAAGTTGGGAAAGGAGTACATCAAGGCTGTATATTGTCACCTTGCCTATTTAACTTATATGCAGAGTACATTATGCAAAATGCCAGACTGGATGAAGCACAAGCTTGAATCAAGATTGCAGAGAGAAATATCAGTAACCTCAGATATGCAGATAACACCACCCTTATACAGAAAGCAAAGAGGAACTAAAGAGCCTCTTGATGAAACTGAAAGAGAAGTGTGAAAACCTGGCTTAAAACTTAACATTAAAAAAACTAAGATCATGGCATCTGGTCCCATCACTTCATGGCAAATAGATAGGAAAACAATGGAAACAGTGAGAGACTTTGTTTCCTTGGGCTCCAAAATCACTGCAGATGGTGACTGCAGCCAGGAAATTAAAAGACACTTGCTCCTTGGAAGAAAAGCTATGACAAACCTAGACAGCATATTAAAAAGCAGAGACATTACTTTACCAACAAAGGTCAGTCTAGTCAAAGCTATGGTTTTTCCAGTAGTCATGTATGGATTTGAGAGTTGGACCATAAAGAAAGCTGAACGCCAAAGAATTGATGCTTTTGAACTGTGGTGCTGGAGAAGACTCTTGAGAGTCCCTTGGACTGCAAGGAGATCAAACCAGTTCATCCTAAAGGAAGTCAATCTTGAATATTCATTGGAAGGACTGATGCTGAAGCTGAAACTCCAACACTTTGACCACCTGATGGGAAGAGCTGACTCATTGGAAAAGACCCTGATGCTGGGAAAGATTGAAGGCAGGAGAAGAAGGGGATGACAGAAAATGAGATGGTTGGATGGCATCACCGAGTTGATGGATGTGAGTTTGAGCAAACTCTGGGAGTTGGTGATGGACAGGGAAGCTTGGCGTGCTGCAGTCCATGGGGTTGCAAAGAGTTGGACACAACTGAGCAACTGAACTGACCATATGTGCATGCGTTTATTTCTGGGATCTCTACACTGTTCCATGGATCTTTGTGCCAATTTTTGTGTCATTATCCTGCTGTCTTGATTGCTGAAGCTTGTGGTATTGCCTGAACACAGGAAGCATGATATTTCTAGCTTTGTTCTTTTTCCTCAAGTTTACATTGGCTATTCTTTTTTATTTATTTATTTTGTGGTCCCATTTAGAAATTTTCCAATAAGAAATTTTAGGATTACTTATTTTTGTGAAAAATGTCAGAGATTTTTTCCTAGGAATTACATTAAATTTGTAGATTGCCTTGTGTAGCATGGACATTTTAACAATATTAATTCTTCCATTTCATGAACATGGCTTTTCTTTCCATTTGTGTTTTCACTTTCTTTCATCAGTGTCTGGTAGTTTCAAGTATAGGTCTTTGACCTTCTTGGTAAGTTTATACTTAGGTATTTCATTCTTTTCGATGCAGTTGTAAATAGGATTGTTTTCTTTAATTCTCTCTGATAGTTTATTATTGGGCTTCTCTGATAACTCAGTTGGTAAAGAATCCGCCTGCAATGCCGGAGACCTCTGTTTGATTCCTGGATCGGGAAGATCCACTGGAGAAGGGATAGGCTACCCACTCCAGTATCCTTGGGCTTCCCTTGTGGCTCAGCTGCTAAAGGATCTGCCTGCAATGCAGGAGACTTGGGTTCAATCCATGGGTTGGGAAGATTCCCTGGAGAAGCCAGTCCAAGGGGTCCCAAAGAGTTGGACATGGCTGAGTGACTTTCCTTTCACTTTCTGATAATTTATTATTAGTGTATAGAAATGCAACAAATTTCTGCATATTAATCTTGCATCATGCAACTTTATTGACTTCATTTATTAGTTTTAGTGGCTCTTTTGGTGGAGTTTCTTTTTTTTTTTATATCATTTTCTGTATATAGTATCATGTCATCTGCAGATAGTGACAGATTTATTTGTTATTCCAATTTGGATGTCTTTTACTTCATTTTTTGTGTGTTCTCTGTGCCTAGGCCTTCCAATATATGTTAAATAGAAGTGATAAGAGTGTGCATCCTTGTCTTGTTCCTGATTTTAAAAGAAAACCTTTCACATTTTCACTAATCTGTATTATGTCAGTCGTGGGATGGCCATAAATAACTTTTATTTAACTGAGATATGCTCTCCCTTTGATGAGGGTTTTTTTTTTTTTTAGTCATGAGATGGATATTGAATTTCGCCAAATGCTTTTTCTGTGTCTATTGAGATCATCATGTGATTTTTATCCTTTTTTTTCTTTCTGTTGTTAGTGTGGTGAATTATACTCATTGATTTGTGGATACTGAATTGTTCTTACATCCCTGAAATAAATCTCAATGGATTATGATGTTTAATCCTTTTTTATATATTGTTGAATTCAGTTGGCTAATATTTTGTTGAGCTTTTTCATCTATACTCATCAGAGATATTGGCCCATAATTTTCTTTTTCTGTAGTGACCATGTCTACTTGGGTAATGGTGATCTTGTAGAATGATTTTGGGAGTGTTGCCTCCCCTTCAGTGTTTTGAAATAGTTTCAGAAGGAGACGTATTAGCTCTTCTGTGTAAGTTTGGTAGAATTCACTTGTAAAGCCATGTCATCTTGGACTTGCGCTTGCTGGGAGTGTTTTGATCACATATTCAATTTCAATACTAGCGGTCAGTCTGTGCAGTTGATCTATTTCTTCCTCATTCAATCTTAGAAGATTACATGTTTCCAGAAATTTATCAGTTTCTTCTTGATTGTCCAATTTGTTGGCATACAACTGGTTGTAATATTCCCTTATGACTTTTTGTATCACTGTGATATCAATTGTGATTTCTCCTCTCTTACTTCTTGTTTCAGTTCTTTCTCTTTTATTTTTGTTTTTTTTTTGCCACTTTTATTTTTTAATTGAAGGATAATTGCTTTGCAGACTTTTGTTGTTTTGTCAAACATCAACAAGAATCAGCCATAGGTACACCCATGTCCCCTCCCTCCTAAACATCCCTCCCATCTCCCTCCCCATCCCATCCTTCTAGATTGTCACAGAGCTCCTGTTTGAATCCTGAGTCATACAGCAAATTCTCATTGGCTATCTATTTTACATATGGTATTGTAAGTTCCCATGTTACACTCTCCATACATCTCACCCTCTCCCTCCTCCCCTCCCACTGTGTCCATAGTCTGTTCTCTATGTCTGTTTCTCCATTGCTGCCCTGCAAGTAAATTCATCAGTACTATCTTTTAAGATTCCATATATATGCATCAGTATACAATATTTATATTTCTCTTTCTGACTTACTTCACTCTGTATGATAGGCTCTAGGTTCGTCCACCTCATTAAAACTGACTCAGTAATCAGAAATCTTCTAACAAACAAAAGCCCAGGACCAGAGGGCTTCACAGCTGAATTCTACCAAAAATTTAGAGAAGAGCTAACACCTATCCTACTCAAACTCTTCCAGAAAATTGCAGAGGAAAGTAAACTTCCAAACTCATTCTGTTAGGCCACCATCACCCTAATACCACAACCTGACAAAGATGTCACAAAAAAAGAAAACTACAGACCAATATCACTGATGAATATAGAGGCAAAAATCCTTAACAAAATCTTAGCAAACAGAATCCAACAACATATTAAAAAGATCATGCATCATGACCAAGTGGGCTTTATCCCAGGGATGCAAGGATTCTTCAATATCCACAAATCAATCAATGTAATACACCACATAAACAAATTGAAAAATAAAAACCATATGATTATTTCAATAGATGCAGAGACAGCCTTTGACAAAATTCAACATGCATTTATGATAAAAACCCTCCAAAAAGCAGGAATAGAAGGAAAATACCTCAACACAATAAAAGCTATATATGACAAACCCACAGCAAACATTATACAAAATGGTGAAAAACTGAAAGCATTTCCCCTAAAGTCAGGAACAAGACAAAGGTGCCCTCTCTCACCACTACTATTCAACATAGTTTTGGAAGTTTTGGCCACAGCAGTCAGAGCAGAAAAAGAAATAAAAGGAATCCAGATCGGAAAAGAAGAAGTAAAACTGTCACTGTTTGCAGATGACATGATCCTCTACATAGAAAACCCTAAAGACTCCATCAGAAAATTACTAGAGCTAATCATTGAATATAGTAAACTTGCAGGATATAAAATTAACACACAGAAATCCCTTGCATTCCTATACACTAACAATGAGAAAACAGAAAGAGAAATTAAGGAAACAATTCTATTCACCATCGCAATGAAAAGAATAAAATACTTAGGAATATATCTACCTAAAGAAACAAAAAACCTATATATAGAAAACTATAAAACACTAGTGAAAGAAATCAAAGAGGACACAAGTAGATGGAGAAACATATCATGTTCACGGATAGGAAGAATCAATATAGTGAAAATGAGTATACTACCCAAAGCAATCTATAGATTCAATGCAAGCTCTATCAAGCTACCAATGGTATTTTTCACAGAACTAGAACAAACAATTTCACAATTTGTATGGAAATACAAAAAACCTCAAATAGCCAAAGCAATCTTGAGAAAGAAGAATGGAACTGGCGGAATCAACCTGCCTGACTTCAGGCTCTACTACAAAGCCACAGTCATCAAGACAGTATGGTACTGGCACAAGGACAGAAATATAGATCAAAGGAACAAAATAGAAAGCCCAGAGATAAATCCACGCACCTACCGACACCTTATCTTCGACAAAGGAGGCAAGAATATACAATGGAGAAAAGACAATCTCTTTAACAAGTGGTGCTGGGAAAACTGGTCAACCACTTGTAAAAGAATGAAACTACAACACTTTCTAACACCATACACAAAAATAAACTCAAAATGGATTAAAGATCTAAACGTAAGACCAGAAACTAAACACCATACACAAAAATAAACTCAAAATGGATTAAAGATCTAAACGTAAGACCAGAGACTATAAAACTCCTAGAGGAAAACATAGGCAAAACACTCTCTGACATAAACCACAGCAGGATCCTCTATGACCCACCTCCCAGAATATTGGAAATAAAAGCAAAAATAAACAAATGGGACCTAATTAAAATTAAAAGCTTTTGCACAACAAAGGAAACTATAAGCAAGGTGAAAAGATAGCCTTCAGAATGGGAGAAAATAATAGCAAACAAAGCAATGGACAAACAATTAATCTCAAAAATATACAAGCAACTCCTGAAGCTCAATTCCAGAAAAATAAACGACCCAATCAAAAAGTGGGCCAAAGAACTAAACAAACACTTCTCTAAAGAAGACATTCAGATGGCTAACAAACACATGAAAAGATGCTCAACATCACTCATTATCAGAGAAATGCAAATCAAAACCACCATGAGGTACCATTTCACGCCCATCAGAATGGCTGCTATCCGAATGTCTACAAGCAATAAATGCTGGAGAAGGTGTGGAGAAAAGGGTACCCTTTTACACTGTTGGTGGGAATGCAAGCTAGTACAGCCACTATGGAGAACAGTGTGGAGATTCCTCAAAAAACTGGAAATAGAACTACCATATGACCCAGCAATCCCATGCTGGGCATACACACTGAGGAAACCAGAATTGAAAGAGACATGTGTACCCCGATGTTCATCGCAGCACTGTTTATAGTAGCCAGGATATGGAAGCAGCCTAGATGTCCATCAGCAGATGAATGGAGAAGGAAGCTGTGGTACATATACACAATGGAATATTACTCAGCCATTAGAAAGAATACATTTGAATCAGTTCTAATGAAGTGGATGAAACTGGAGCCTATTATACAGAGTGAAGTAAGCCAGAAAGAAAAACACCAATACAGTATACTAACACATATATATGGTATTTAGTTAATCGGTAAAGATAACCCTGTATACGAGACATCAAAAGAGACACAGATAAATAGAACAGTATTATGGACTCTGATGATATGGGAGAATGGCACTGAAGCATGTAAATTATCATATGTGAAACGAATCGCCAGTCCAGGTTTGATGCATGATACACGGTGCTTGGGGTTGGTGCACCAGGATGACCTGGAGGGATGGAATGGGGAGGGAGGTGGGAGGGGGGTTCTGGAAGGGGAACACATGTACACCCATGGTGGACTCATGTCAATGTATGGCAAAACAAATACAATATTGTAAAGTTAAAAAATAGATAAATAAACTAATAAAAAAAATAAAACTGATTCAGATGCTTTCCTTTTCAATGGCTGTGTAGTATTCCATTGTATACATGTACCACAGCTTCTTTATCCATTCATCTGTTGATGGCCATCTAGGTTGCTTCCATGTTCTAGCTATTGTAAATAGTATTGCAATGAACATTCGGGTACATGTGTCTTTTTCAATTTTGGTTTCCTCAGGTTATATGCCTAGTAGTGGGATTGCTGGTTCATATGGTAGTTTTATTTCTAGTTTTTAAAGGAATCCCCATTTCGTCTTCCATAGTGGCTGTATCAATTTATACTCCCACCAGCAATGCAACAGGGTTCCATTTTCCCCACACTGTCTCCAGCATTTATTGTTTGCAAACTTTTTGATGATGGCCATTCTGTGATTCAGTCCTTTCTCTTTTTTTCTTGATGAGTCTGGCTATAGGTTTATCCATCAACTTTATTATTTCAAAAAAGATCTTGATGTCCTAGGAGACTGATTACTTACTAGCTTTGCATATGAAGGGTGAGGCTTCCAGCTAAGTCTCTTCCTCCACTTGTTCATTCTGCCTTTATTCTTACAGTATCTACAGCGAGTGGGCAGCAAGGACTTTGAAAGTTTGGTTGGATGAAAGGAATGCAGTGTGTTGTGCAATATTTCTAACTTGGCGTACCAAGGGGGTTACTTACCATAGACTTTGCTGGGGCCCAGTTGATATCTGCAAACAATTTCATCCTTCCTTTTTTGATGTAGGCCAGATGCAGAAAATGTCACTTCATAGGCTACTGCAAGAGTAACATCCAAAGGTCGGTATTAGGAGGGGCTCAGTGCTCTCTTCCCTCTGACCTCACAGTTACAGAATTTCACCCAAAACTGAACTCCCAAGTGGTTTCTATGAGGAAGCAGCTCTGTCTGAACCAAACTCCAGTTACCTTCTGTGCAAGATCCTCAGCTGGTATCGCTGAGGGTCCACTCTGAGGATACTGGGCTGGGTTTTGAGTGCTTGGGGTGCTGCTACAAACCCCTCTGAACAGTTGAGCTAAAAGATACCCAATCTCATACCCTCCACAGGGGCAAATCCAGACCCTGAAAAGCCATGCTCTTCCTTAAGTGGTATAGACAGTTCTGGCCACTGAAAATCAGAGGAACCAAAACAACATAGGCTGAAGAGAGTCCTGACCTTTGTTTGAGTTGAGCACAAAAGCCTGGTGCTTGTGGGGTTTTCTGACACTTGAGGGTTTGTTTCACCTCCCTATGTTTCTCTGTGTCTATGGCAGGCTAGAGACCTCAGGAGCAAAATCTGGACCTGGCTGAGGCATGCAATGAAGCAAGGACCCTACACAGGAAAATCCCCCCTGGAGAGTAAAATCCTGTCTTAGCTGTGGTTCTGAAGTCTGCTGTGACTATTCTTCCCCTCCTTCTTCATGTGCCTCACACAACGCCCTACCCCCACCACAGTGATTCAGCAAGCACTTCCTTTGGCCAAGGTGGTAGACACTGATATGCAGTTCTGGGCCATAGCCCCTCGCCAGACTACTGGGTCCCCAGTGGTGTTTCCTGGCAACTGAAACAAATACAAGGGGATCCAGAGAGGGCAGGTCGGGGGCCGGCCCCTGGGGAGCTGGCCAGGATAAGTGCAGGTCATCCTACTGCAAGTCCATGGTCTTTAGCCTCCACCCCTGCATCCTGGCCCAGCTTGGCTAATTCCAATCGCATATACTTGATTTGCCCAAGATCAATTAACTTGAGAAGCATTCCTCAGAAATGCCAGCACAGCCTTGGACCTGGCAGTCCTGATTCCTCCTGCTTCAGATGTTCCTGTAGCTTCCATCAGATCAAGGTGGGGTTTGCAAATTCTCTTTTGAAGTAAATAGATTCTTGGCCTGCTACCACATTTTGATAAACTTTTGGAAGCATAAACCCCCACAGGGGACCTGGTGGTCCCAGCCTCGTGGTGAAGATTGAGCCCAGCCTCTTCTTCCATGGGGGTGCCTGGAGGCAGGGCAGCAGCAGAGGTCAGGGCTGGCTGATAATCTAGCACACAGACCATACTGGCTTCCTCAGGAGCAGTGCACACTGCCCTCCACCTGAGTGCTTCCTTCCTCCTTGGATCTCCTGCTGCCTTCAGCCCTGCTCAGGTGCTGCTCAGCTTTGCAACAGAGTCCCTCTGTCCCGTGCACTGCTGCTCTCAAAGGATGGCTTCTGAGTTCTGGCAAGTCTCCAAACTGGAAGGCAGGGTGATGGTTTCAATATTTCAGCAAAAGAAACTTTCAGATAAAGGACTGTTGTTTTGTCTAGAAAGCTGTCCCTTTTTCTTCCCAAATTTCTACCCATTGTACCTTAATTCATCCAACAGTATCAGCCATGGGAAGAAAATGAAGTGATAGGAAGGTCTAAAATTGGCTTCCAGGGCTGTATTTGCTGCATTTTCGCATATAGTTCACTCCCCACCAGCTCTCACATGGCAGAAAGACTGACAGTCCCTGGAAGGGAGACTGATCCTTTCTGGAATGGAAAGCTTTCTCTCTGAAAGAAAACAATACCCCAGGCCACCGGAGGGTTCCAAAGAGCTGGGAATGCAGGCCTCTCCCTGAGAAGGCTGATGGAGATGAGCAGGAAGAGGACATCTAACTTGCTTGAGACTGACTAGGGTACACAGATGAATGTGACCTGCTCTGGGGAGGGCAGGTCTGGAGCACCATATGCTGAGCGGCATATCCACTTTAAGAGAAACTGGACTTTGACCAATTGTTACCTGGCTCTCCACTTAAGGCAGAAATTCTACTTTGGTCTTGATCGAGGGAATTCCTTTCCCAAGTTCACAGGGTGGTAAATATCAGGATGGTCCTACAGTATGACTTCTAGTATCAACCTGTTAGGAATAATCTGAATATTGACCAAGGGAGACTAATGAAAGACACTGGCCCATCCATGCAATAGAATACTGTACATAAAGTTGGAAAATTCTATGTACTACAAGATCCTATTAATTTAAAAATATCCTTGTAAAGTATATTTAGGTAGGAGTTACATATAAAAGAGGAATTCTTTGTGGTTCTTATCTCTGGACACATTAGGTTGGGACAAGGGGGGACCTTATCATGGTGGAAGGGCAGCCTCTACCCAGGCTGGTTGCAGGAGTGTCCCACGCTACATGAGCACAGTGTGTCCTGCCTTCATCCCTCAGGTTCTCCTGCTCCACACAGCCCCCAGAGAGGGGCTCTGGCAGACTCAGAGTAGGACACCAGACCTCAGAGGGAAGCCTTGCTCTGTGTGGTTTCCTACTATGGCCTCCAATGCTGGGCCTCACCTGCTGGGCTTCTTGCAGACAGTCACTCTGGTCTGGTCACATACAGGAAAAAGCGTGAGCAGGTAGTGCCTCCAGCCTGCCTTCCAGGGTCAAATCCCAAGCAAATCCCAAACAACACACAGCAGCGGTGAATCTCCAAACCACAGTGTCAAATGCCCCAGGCCAGACCCTGGGCTCATTCCATATGAGTCACTGAAGACAAGTTCTAAAGCAGCAAATTAGCCTTTGGAGGAAGAAATCAGGGAGCAGCTGCCTCCAGGGGGTGAGGGCAGGGATTTCCTCGGAAGGGAGTTGAGAGGACATTCTGGGGCAACTCTGGTGTTCTGAGTCTTCATGTGTGTTTTTGTCAGAACTCATCAAGTGATACACTTAAGTCTGCTGCATTTCAAAAAGAGAATCTTAACAAAATTTTTTTCCAAATTAAAGATGTGTGTTGCGATAGCCTGGTGACTGTAATTTTTTTAAACTTAATTTTTTTTGTTTTAAACATTTTATTTTGTATTAGGGTATAGCCGGTTAACAATGTTGTGATACTTTTGGCTCAACAGTGAAGGCATTCAGCCATACATATACATGTATCCATTCTCCCCCAAACTCTCCTCTTATCCAAGCTGCTGCTTAATGTTGAGCAGCGTTCCTTGTACTATACAGTAGGTCCTTGTTGGCTATCCATCTTAAATATAGTAGTGTGTACATATCTATCTCAAACTCCCTAACTATCCCTTCCTTCAGCAACCATCAGTTCGTTCTCTAAATCTCTGAGCCCATGTTTTGTAAGTAAATTTATTTGTATTTCTTTTTAGATTCCATATATAAGGTATGACACTGTATATTTCTCCTTCTTTGTTTGATTTACTTCACTCAGTATAACAATCTCTAGGTTCATCCATGTTGCTGCAAATGGCATGATTTCATTCTTTTTAATGGCTGAATAATATTCCATTGTATATATGAATCAGGTCTTCTTTTTTTTTTTTTTTAATACAATTGCTTTCACACAGCTTATTCAGAAGTTTAAAAGTTAAAATGTGGGCATCCCCCCCCACCTCAAAAAATATCCCATGCCACTTTCCAACATATAGACTATCACCCTCCTATTCTCATTACCCATGCTTACCACACACTCTTGAAAAGCACATGGGGTCAAGATCTCAACTATTTGGTAATCCAAACAAACTACATAGTTATACAAAAGATTCTCACTTCTTTGTCACCAGCAAGCATGACTGAAAGAATAAGGGGCAAACACATTATCTTCATCCAGAGTTAACATTTCCCTAAAATTCTTTTTCCTTCCTCTAAGTCATTAAAACCCAAAGCAGTTTCACTTACTACTGTAACTTTGATATTCCTTTTCTTTTTTTTTTTCCCTGAATGACTAAGTTAGGACATACTTTTCTTTCATAGATGATGTTTACAACCTCAAGACTGGCAGGAAGCAGTCTCCCAGTTGTGACTTGACCATAACACTTTGCAATAGGCAAAGTTACCACATAGGTGCAATTGACTCTTTAAGAGTCATAAAAATTTTTTAAAGCAATAATGCATTAATATGGAGCCTCCATATTTTTCTGATGCAGCGAAAGTTCTCTAAAGGTGGCGGCAGCTGTGAAAGAAAAGGCACTTCATGCTAAAATTCAGAGGGTCTCTCTTCAGAGACCACCCCAGCAGAGAGGCCTGGTCAGCCCAGGCCTGCAGGTGACCCTTTAGGGTGGAGAGGACTATCCCCCAGGAAGGCATCTGCAAAGGAAACATTTGTAATCATGATTCCAAGGCAAAATGGTTACTTAAAATTGGGAGAGGAGACACACTAAGAATACAAATACGGTTGCACCAGAGATTGAGGAGTGAACTGTACAAGGATCTGTAGGCTGGCCCTGCACGTTGTACTGGGCTGGTTCCCTCACCGCTTGCAAGGAGGTCCTGGAGACGGAATAGGAGCAGCACCTTAGCCAAGTAGGTTCCAGTCCTCCTGCTTCTGCCCGGGATCCCCCTGCTGTGTTCCCAGGAATGAGCCAAGGTCCTATTGGCAGCACTTGTGGGTATTGCTGGTCTATGGCAATATCCAAAGGGATTTTCTGATACAGATGTGAAGAGAAAGTAAGGCTTTTCCACATGATCTGAGACTCCTTGGTGATGCCCAGCAGACTTTGGGCCTTCTAAGAGCAACAATGGATCAAGCTGGCATCCTTCATCAACACTCATAAAAGCAGCATGAGTATTTTAGATGGGCAGGGGCAAAAAAATCAAAATGGATTGAGGGTCTTTATCCAAGTACCATAAATAAAGTGCATCATGATTGGAGGCTATAAAAAGCCACTTGCCAGAGGCTGAGGTGTGGGGAGAAACCACCATAGCCACCCATTCAGAATGATGGATCATTTCCTTCAGCCAGAATGCTGGCTGCTGATGCTCTTTATTGCTATATTTCCTTTAGTACTACGAACTTTTAACCATAAAGGAGAAAAATACTTAGTGGTCTTGACAGGAAGCATGTCACTGAATCACAGAACTGGCTGATAATAAGTTTATGTTACAGTCTCAAAGTTGGATGATGGCTGTTTTTCTCCTTCATTCTGATAAACTTAGGAAAATTTGAGTTTTTTTTTTAAAACATCAGGTTGGCTCATGAAGCTTCTAAAGAAGCAGGACAGCTGTTCATGGCCAATATAGTAGAAACAGTTGTCTTTGTTCTACTAGTCAGCAGATGTATTATGGAAGAGAATCCACTTATTATCACCATGTTCACCATGACACGTTGGTGGGTTCCATAAACTTCCTGGAAACTCTTTCAAAAAAATATGTGAGAAGAAAACCATGATGTTGTACAAAGAACTGCTTGATTTAGGATCCCATTTCAAGGAAAACTATTTTGCTGCTTTCATGTAGGAAGGTATTGCCCCCTCCATCTCCCCGCCAGCAGGCCCTCAAAGTGCTTGTAGGTATAACTGATGAAGACCCAGTCTTTGTTCTTGTAGTCTGTCTCAGGGTGATTACTTGTTGCCACTGTTGGCTTAATATCAGATTCTGTTGGCAGAATATCAGATCCTGGAAACTCATCAAAGTTTGAGGTATCATCAATGCTTTTGATTTCAGTAGATATTGCAGCAGCCCTCTCTCTGATACGTTCTCAGTCAACACCTTCAAAAAAAAGAATTATTTTTGATTTCCTCAACTCCAGGGGCTCCAATTCTATGTTCCCATTCACAGCAGAATCTCAAAATTAGATCCTTGGCTTTCTCAGAAACAGGAACTTCTGGAGGAAAAGTCAAAGTTTCTTTCCAGTTCATCACTTTCTCATATGTCTCTTGAGGGGTCTCAGAACAGAAAGGTGGGTAGCCAATGAGTATTTCATACTTGATCACCCTCAGCGACCACCAATCACAGAGCTTATTGTACCCGGTCTGCATGAACACCTCAGGAGCAATGTAGTCAGGAGTGACTACTGTGGAGAAGGCTAGCTGACATCTATTTCTTTTCCAGGTTTCTGCTTTTTGGAATTCAGGTTGTGAAAAGTGAAATCACTGGGGAGGCTGTGGTTCAGATTCCTATAAAATTCTGTCCTATGTGCTTTTTTCAGTCCTGTGCAAAGGCCAAACTCAGAAAGCTTCACATGGCCCTTGCTGTCCAGGAGAAGGTTGTCTGGTTTGACGTCTCTGTGGATGAATCCAAGTTGGTGAATAGAGTCTATGGCTAACACTGTTTCTGCTATATAAAACTGAGTCTCCTCTTCTGTCAGTGTGTCTTTTTTCATCAACAGGGTCATCATGTCCCCTCCAGGCAGGAACTCCATGATTAGGTAGAAATTTAGCTTATCCTGAAAACTACAGAACATTTTCACAACCTGCAAACTGCCTCCACTAGAATGTCACGCTCTGCACGAATGTGGCCAACCTGCTCTTTTTCAAGCATATCTTCTTTACGAAGTATTTTCATTGCATACACATGGCCCATATCTTTCTTCTGAACAAGCCCCACCTCACCAAAGGCTCCTCTGCCTATTACTTTTAAGGACTCAAAATCTTCCAGTCCAAGTCTTGTTCTCTTCAAACGAAGAAACTCTGTTTCCTTCCGAGCTTGCGCTGATCTCTGGAGTCGTTTCTCTTTTTTCTTGAGGCCTTCTTCTCCCATCACCTTTTCTAACTTCTTTTGTCTCATTTCTTATTCCTCATGTTGAGCAATAAGGTTGCTATAAAAATTCTCCAGTGTCACTTTGGTCATTGTCACCCTTTCCTTTGTGTGACTATTCATGGACGAGCCAGGTGTTGAGCCTGTCATTCCCATGGCGAAGCCCCAAGGGAGGCAGGGCTGGGGGCGGCGAACAGCCGCAGCCGCTGGCCGGGCCAGCGGTCTCGATGTGCCGATGTGCTGATGTGCAAAGAGGCAAAACACCAGCAGCTGCCAGCCTACCAGAGGAGGGGAGGGGATGCGTTAGCAACTCTGAAGTAGGGGCCGAGGGGCGGTTGCGGGTAAAGACTACAGGAAGATCCCCAACTGCCAGAAAAGACGTCAAGCGCAGGGGCCAAGGCTGCCCAGTCCCCCACTGCGGAGACAGGCGGGTGCGGCCAGGGCGCCAGACAGCGCAAGCGTGACTTCCCCGGAGTCCCGGTGGCGAGGATTCCGGGTCTGAGGGAGCGCCCCCCCGCCTCTCCCCGCCTTATTCTAGCCGGAGAGGCCGGGTGAGCGCAGAAGTGTGAGAAGTGGGGCCTTCTTCTCTTCTTTATCCATTCATCTGTTGGTGGACATTTTGGGGGCTTGCATATCTTAGCTACTGTAAGCAGTGCCATAATGAACATTGGGGTGCATGTATTCTTTCAGATCATGGTTTTCTCTGGATTTATGCCCAGGAGTGGGATTGCAGGGTCATATAGTAGCTCTATTTTTATTTTCTTAAGGAACCTCCATACTGTTCTCCACCATGGCTATACGGATTTACATTACTGCCAACTGTGTAGGAGGGTTCCCTTCTCTCCACACCTTCTCCAGCACTTATTGTTTGTTGCAGATTTTTTGAAGGCTGGTGTGAGATGATGCATCATTGTAGGTTTGATTTGCATTTCTCTAGTAATTAGTGATATTGAGCATCTTTCATGTGTTTGTTGGCTATCTATATGTCTTCTTTGGAGAAATGTGTGTTTAGATCTTCTGCCCATTTGTTGATTGGGTTGTTTGTTTTGATACTATTTTGTTCAGTTGTTAAGTGGTGCCTGACTCTTTGTGATCCTGTCAACTGCAGCATGCCAGGCTTCCCTGTCCTTCACACTGTCTCCAGGAGTTAGCTCAAACTCATGTATATTGAGTCAGTGATGCCTTGCAACCATCTCATCCTCTATCATCCTCTTCTATCCCCTTCAATCTTTCCCAGCATCAGTCTTTTCCAATGAGTCAGCTCTTTGCATCGGGTGGCCAAAGTATTGGAGCTTCAGCTTCAGCATCAGTCCTTCCAATGGATATTCAGGACTGATTTCCTTTAGGATTGACTGGTTGGATCTCCTTGCTGTCCAAGGGACACTCAAGAGTCTTCTCCAACACCACAGTTCAAAAGTATCAATTCTTTGGCTCTTAGCTTTCTTTATGGATGTGTGAGGTCCAACTCTCACATCCATTACATGATTACTGGAAAAACCATAGCTTTGACTATATGGACCTTCGTCAGCAAAGTGATGTCTGCTTTTTAATACACTGTCTAGATCTGTCATAGCTTTTCTTCCAAGGAGCAAGCATTTTTTAATCTCATGGCTGCAGTCATCATCTGCAGTGATTTTGGAGCCCAAGAAAACAAAGTTTGTTACTGTTTTCATTGTTTCCCCATCTATTTGCCATGAAATGATGTGACCAGATGCTGTGATCTTAGTTTTTTGAAAACTGAGTTTTAAGCCAGCTTTTTCACTCTCCTCCTTCACCTTCGTCAAGAGGCTCTTTAATTCCTCCTCGCTTTCTGCCATTATAGTGGCATCATCTGCATATCTGAGGTTGTTGATATTTCTCCCAGCAATCTTGATTCATCCAGCCTGGCATTTCGCATGATGTACTCTGCATGTAAGTTAAATAAGCAGGGTGACAATATACAGCCTTGACATACTCCTTTCCCAATTTTGAACCCAGTCCATTGTTCCATGTCTGGTTCTAACTGTTGCTTCTTGTCCTGCATACAGGTTTCTCAGCAGACAGGTAAAGTGGTCTAGTATTCCCATCTCTTTAAGAATTTTTCACAGTTTTTTGTGATCTACACAAAGGCTCTAGTGTACTCAATGAATCAGAAGTAGATGTGTTTTTTGGAATTCCCTTGCTTTTTCTATGATTTAGTGGATGTTGGCAATTTGGTCTCTGGTTCTTCTACCTTTTCTAAATCTAGCTTGTACATCTGAAATTTCTTGCCTCACGTACTGCTGAAGACTAGCTTGAAAGATTATGAGCATAATCTTGTGAAATGAGTGCATTTGTACAGGAGTTTGAACATTCTCTGGCATTGCCTTTTTTGGGGATTGAAATGAAAACTGAACTTTTCCAGTTCTATGGCCACTGCTGAGTCTTCCAAATTTGCTGGCAAATTGAGTGCAGCACTTTCACAGCATCATTTTTTTAGGATTTGAAAGATCTCAACTGGAATTCCATCACCTCCTCTAGCTTTATTTGTAGTAGTGCTTCCTAACACCCACTTGACTTCACACTCCAGAATGTCTGACTCTAGGTGAGTGACCACACCATAGTGGTTGTCTGGATCGTTGAGGTTTTTTTTGTACAGTTTTTCTGTGTATTCTTGCCACCTCCTCTTAATCCCTTCTGCTTCTGTTAGGTCCATACATTTCTGTCATTTATTGTGCACATCTTTGTGTGAAATGTTCCCTTGATATCTCTAATTTTCTTGAAGAGATCTCTAGTCTTTGCCATTCTCTTGTTTTCCTCTATTTCTTTGCATCATTCACTTAAGGAAGCCTTTCTTATCTCTCCTTGCTTTTCTCTGGAACTCTGCATTCAGTTGGCTATGTCTTTCCCTTTCTCTCTTGCCTTTCAATTCTCTTCTTTTCTCAGCTATTTGTAATGCCTCCTCATACAACCACTTTGCCTTTTGCTTTTCTTTTTCTTGGGGATGACTTTGGTCACCACCTCCTGTACAACGTTATGAACCTCCATCTATAGATCTTCAGGCACTTCTGTCTACCTGATCTAATCCCTTGAATCTATTTGTCAACTCCACTGTATAATCACAAGGGATTTGATTTAGGTCATACATGAATGGCCTAGCAGTTTTCCCTACTTTCTTCAATTTAACCCTGAATTTTGCAATACAGACCTGATGATCTGAGCCACAGTCAGCTCCAGGTCTTGTTTTTGCTGATTGTATAAAGTTTTTCCACCTTCGGCTACAAAGAATATAATCAATTTGATTTTGGTATTGACCATCTGTTGATGTCCATGTGTAGTATTGTCTCTTGTATTGTTGGAAGAGGGTGCTTGCTATGACCAATGTGTTCTCTTGGCAAAACTCTGTTAGCCTTTGCCCTGCTTCATGTTGTACTCCAAGGCCAAACTTGCCTGTTACTCCAGATATCTCTTGACTTCCTAATTTTCATTCCAGTCTTCTATGATGAAAAGGACATCTTTTATGTGGTGTTAGTTCTGTAAAGTCTTGTAGCCCTTCATAAAACCACTCAACTTCAGCTTCTCTGGCATTAGTGGTTGGGGTATAGACTTGGATTACTGTGATGTTGAATGGATTGCCTTGGAAATGAATTGAGATCACTCTGTCATTTCTGAGATTGCACCCAAACACTGCATTTTGGGCTCTTTTGTTGACTATGAGGGCTACTCCATTTCTTCTAAGGGATTCTTGCCCACAGTAGTAGATGTAATGGTCACCTAAATTAAATTCGCCCATTCCCGTCCACTTAAGCTCACTGATTCCTGAAATGTCGGTATTCACTCTTGCCATCGCCTTCTTGACCACATCCAATTTACCTTGATTCATGAACCTAACATTCCAGGTTCCTATGCAATGTTATTCTTACAGCATTGGACTTTACTTTCACCACCAGACACATCCACAACTGAAAGACATTTTCACTTTACCCTAGCCTGTTCATTCTTTCTGGAGCTGTTTCTTTGCTCTTCCCCGATAGCATATTGGACACCTACTGACATGGGGGAACTCATCTTCCTGTGTCATATCTTTTTGCCTTTTCATTGTGTTCATTGGGTTCTTGTCACAAGAAGACTGAAGTAGTTTGCCATTCCCTTCTCCAGTAGATGATATTTTGTCAGGCCCTGAATAGCAGGGACATGCCCTTCATCTGCTCCATGTAGCCAGACAACATGACATGCCCAGTGCCCCAGATGTCCCACTGCTGGAGCTGTTTGTAAATTTTGGAGACTAATCGCTTGATCACATTATTTGCAAATATTTTCTCCCAGTCTGTGGGTTGTCTTTTCATTTTGTTTCTTATTTCCTTTGCTGTTAAAAGACTTTTGCGTTTAAGTAGGTCTCATTGGTTTATTTTTGTTTTTATTTCAATTATTCTGGGAGTCAGATTGAAAAAGATATTACTGCCATTTATCTCAGAGTGTGTTCTGTCTGTTTTCCACTAGGACTTTTGTAGTGTGTGATCTCACATTTAGGTCTTTAATCTATTTTGAGCTTATTTTTTGTGTATGGTGTTCAAGAATAAACTAATTTTGTTTTTTTACATGTAGCTGTCCAGTTTTCCCCACACCATTTGCTGAAGAGACTGTCTTTTCAACATTGTGTAGTTTTGCTTCTTAGTCATATTAATTGATCATAGGTGCATTAATTTATCTCTGTGTTTTCTATCTTGCTGCATTGAGCTATATTTCTATTTTTGTCCCAGTACTTGTAGTTTACTTTGAAATGCATCAAAAACTAAAATGAACCAATGAAGATAGAGAGAGTTATATAGGTTAATATTAAAGGAAATACAACTGATATTAATTGCAAATCCAGGTGGTGGAGTAAGGGATGCCCGCTGTACAATTGTTTACTTTACTGCAGGTTTGAAATGATTCATAATAAAAATTTGGAAGAAAAAGAATGTACTGAACAATAAAAATAAAGACATGGATATAGCCAAATAGATCATAGTTCATACTAGGTGACAAGTAACTATAATAAGAGGCCAAGGGCTGTGGGAAGCCAGAGGAGCCAGCTGACTAGGAAAGATTTCAGGTTGGAGGCACTCTGAGAGTAAGGTCTCAATAACTGGAGCCAACAAGCTGAGGAAGGTTTTCCAGGAAGTCTAGGCCCACACCCACCAGTCTCTGCAGCAAGTGGGCTTAGAGCAGAGTCTGGATGTTAGAGGGCACAGTTGTCTGGCTTGGGGGCCTCAGCCTTCGTGGTCAGGTGGGTTAGGGAAGTGGCCTTCTTAGCCCTCAGGCTCTGTGTAGAGGATGGCACAGAGGAGCACAGGCCTGGAGGCAGGGAGACCAGAGAGGCCTCTACTTAGTCCTAGAGGGAGCGTGAGAGGCTGAATAGGCCACGTGCCTCATGCTTACTCCCTCCTGGTGTTCCCCTCATTTGAACCTCTGACTTATTCAGAATGACAGCCTGATGAACAGATTCTTCTACTTTATTTGGGGTCCAGGTTCCTGCCTTGAGCTTTCCATTTCAGTGACAGTCATTCTATGTGGCAGCTTTTGACAAGATGACAGCAGTTGTAAAGGTCAGAGCAGCACCGCTGGGCCTCACTGGCAGAGGCTGTGCAGCAGCACTTGCATCCCAGCTAGGTCACCACAGGGCATGAATGACAATGGTCAATGTCCACTGAGGTCTAACATGCCTGTGAATGTCCCGGGGACATGATCAGAGAATGGAAGCTGTCAGGTTGCTGCACAGCTTGGATGTGCAGGAAAGGACTCTGCACATATATAGGGTCTCTCACCACATTGCACTGCTGGTCACAGGGTAAGAGACTGGGGGAGTCAGACAGATTCCACCTGCAGAGGGCTCAGCTAGAGATGCTTTCATCCTGGGTGTCCTTTAACCACTTCCCTTCCCAACCTGGACTCAGCAGGAGGTGGGGGAAGAGCCAGGGGTCAGTGATAGAAGTCTTAAAACCAGCTCCTGTTGGTGAAAGCCACCAGCTTCTAGATTCTATGCCAGTCATTGGGAACTCCACTGCTTCTACATCTCACTGAAGATCTGATAGTGAGTGTTGGTATTTCTACTTCTTGGAGATGAAATTGGAGCTGGCAGATACTCAGCAACTTGCCTTGCTTTTGTGTCTGTGGGAGGCAGAGCTTGGATATGAACACTGCTTTAGACAGATGCCCATTAGTCAGAGACCACAGCCTATTGCACTGTAGCCTTGCAGTTCAGAATACTGCAGCCAGGACCAGTTTCCTGGGTCTGCATCCAGCTGCACCCAAGCTGGGTGCTGTTATCTGTGGGAGCTTGTGCTTATCCACCCACCTCAGCTCTACAAATCCCAGTGATGTGGATGCACAAACTGGCACACACAGGACTCACTTAGACAGAGGGCTTCTAACAGAAACACAACTGCACAGGATCCTCCCCACACTGATGCAGGGACCCTCCCATGGGAGACAGAACATCTTGTCAAGTTCCAGATCTCAGGGAGAGGCCATCCTCACTGAACCACTGGGTGTAATGTTGGCTTTGATAATTTGTGTGGATGCCTTTGTCAGATACTTTCTTATGATTCTGGACTTGAACTTTGTCCAATTCTTTTTTTCATCCATTGAAATATTCATATTTTTCTTTTCAGTTTTCCTGATGTGGTAAACTACAGTGATATTTCAAGCACTGAATCAGTTGCATTTCTGGGATGATCCCTAATTAGTCTTGATGTATTATCTTTTTTTATGTTTAGTTTCATTTCATTTGCTAAGTATTGTTGAGGGTTTTTAAGTATCAATAAATATTTAATTTTTAAAAGAAACTTTTGGTTTTAGATTTTAAGAGCTAAGTTTACTTTTGTCACCTATTTTGCAGTATGTATTCAAGTCTATACCATTATGTGGTATACCTTAAACTCATTCAGAGCTATATGTCAATAACCTGTCAGTAAATCTGAAAGATAAAAGTAATTAAACACGTATATGGGCTTCCCTGGTGGCTCAGTGATAAAGAATCTGCCTGCCAATGTGGAAGATGTGGTTTCAATCTTTGGGCAGGGAAGATCCCATGGAGAAGGAAATGGCAACCCATCCAAGTATTCTTGCCTGGGAAATCCCATGGACAGAAGAGCCTGGCAGCTATAGTCCATGGGATCCAAAGAGTCAGATATGATTTAGTGACTAAACAGTAACAGCAACATCCACACAGCCCCTGGCATATACATGTTATACAATCACACATTTACTTCTATATCAAAAACACTTATATTCTGGACAGATTTATATATAATCCCCTCACATGCACACAACACTCACACACCACACTCATGTACACCACAAACACATGCTATACACCCTCCACTCAAAGCACAATCACACCACATACAAAAACACACCACAGATACCTCCCCCTATGATCACAACACTCTTATGCCACATGAATGCATCACACACAGACACACACACACACAAAGACACACACAGACACACACACACACACACACACACACTTCTGTCTAGATCTGTGACTTGGCTCTTACCTCCTAAACAGACAAAGTGTGTGTCCCCAGCCATCATTTCCATACACGAATTTTTCACAAGCTGGAACAGAGGGGTGGCAGGGTCAGGGAGATTGATAGCAGGGACTTGGGGAAAAGGCAGCTCACCTCCCCTCTCATGTTTAGCCCACACTCACCGAGGCAACAAGCATTTCTGCAGAATTGAATTCGTCTATCCCATACATTTGGTCCTTTCTTTCCACAATATTATGTAGCTAGAAGGAAGAGGAGATGGTTGGCACATGGCCAGGGATTGAGCACACAGCAGGTCCTGTCCCAGGAGATAGGTTCTTGCTTGCTGCCATGTTGGACTCCAAGGGCCACACCTGGGCGTCTGTCAGCAGCCCACCCCTCAGGGAATGGAAAACTTCTCCACCCATACCTCTGGTGTGTAGGTTTACACAACACTTGCTATCCATCTGCCATGACTACCTGTTGTCCAAACACTTGGGCTGGGGTAGAGGGACATCCATTAGGTGACGCTGGGACAGCTGCCTTTGAAAGCTTTCCCCATCTGGGCTCAAGAGTGACACTTGGTTATCTGTTCTGAATTACCTGCTCTTTCTTATAGTCTTTTATACCCACGCAGTAAACCTTGGCCCCCATATCCCGAGCCTGTTGAGCCTAAGAGAAAAAAAATGTTTTGAGTGGAAACACCCAAATACATGGAGCACAAAGCTGATAAAGATGGACAGAACTCACTTCCTTCTTTGTGTCCTGTAACGTCCATGGTAGCAGTGGCTCCGCAGTCAGGGTGATAATCAGGCTGGAAGCACTGCTACCTGCAGAAGAAGCAGGGCGTGGCCTGGTCAGAAAGGCACCTGGAGAGACCTGTTCACACTGCTAGGCCCCCAGCACTAGGTGCTAGGCTCCTGCACCTCCTTCTGATCCAAGTAGTCACTATTCAGATGCCCAGAGAGAAAGGGCCTTAGCCAAGACCCACTTGACAGATGAGGAGCCTGAGACTGGCTCAGAGCTCTTCCTAGTGGACCCTCACTAGAGGCAGGTGGCACAGCCTTTATCCTGAATGGCAACTGCAGCTACTTCTCTGGTGAGGACAAGCCTTTCAGCTGAGCTCAGGGAGGAGCAGCCAGACTGACTGTCCAATGCTTGGGCAGCGGCCCCTGCCCAGCCCCCTGCCTTTTCCCAGCAGCCTATGCTTCTTTCCTGATGAGGGCTAGAACCCTACAGTCTACATGCAGATGGTTCTGGGCCGAGCACAGCCTTTCCCACTGTTGGAAACATGGTCACAAGACAAGAAGAGAGAGGCTGAGGGAAAGGAGGCAGAGCCAGAACCGTGGTGGACAGAGTGTGGGCAGCAGGGGACACCAAGGTCTCTGCTCTCTAAACTGAACTCTGTCTACTCACTGTCCCTGGAATTTCTCTTCTCTTTTTCATGCAGCCCAACTGTAGGTCAAGCACTTGATATCTAGTAAGAACCAGGAATGTAATGGATGATCCCATGTGGTCCTCAGAAACATCCCTGGGGGAGCTTTTCATCCTCACTGCGGGGAGGAGGAACCTGTAGCACAGAGAGGGCAAGGAACTCGCTCCAAGAGTCAGCGCTAGGAGCTGCCCAAGGAGGGTCTGCACCAGCCCTCGCGGAGGCCCGGGCCTGGCTCTGTCCCACCTGATCCCACCTGATGTCAACAGGCAACTTACCTCCTGAGTGAGCCTGTTGAATCTGTTTATTTGCCTGCAACAAATTGAAGGAAAGTTGGGGGAGGGCAGTCAGATGACCAAATGATACTCTAAGAACTTGACAAAGCAGAATAAATTCTCAGAGCTGTCTTTGTACCTTTATCAACCCTTCCTGCATGTTTGTGGCTCCTGTAGGCACTATATTCTGAAGTCGGCTAAGACCACGACTTATTTCTTGTCTGAAAAATCAGAAAAGAGGATAGAGGGAGATGGAGGTTGATCATTAAAAAACAGCCCCAGCTGTCCTGGCACCATTCTCCCCTGTGCAGACCTGCCTGGACCAGAAAGGACACAAGTGGTCCTGTCGTGACCCTTCTGCCTGTGTCTCTGCCACTGACAGAACTTAGGCCCTCTTCAGCTCCCATCCAATGAGCCTGGAGGATGCAATTTTGTTGGTCCCGTAAGTCAAGCCTGGCTTTCAAAGTGCTCATCTCTGTCTCAGGCATCCAGACCTCAGGGGACTCAGCAAGGGCCCTGCCTTGACCCTCTGTGTTGAGAGGGGAGCACCCATGGATATGCACCTGTGGATCTGGCACCCCTAACACGACTGGCCATACTGTTGGCACATAAGGAGTCCCTAGTGAGGGGTCCCTAATGAGGGCATTATCCTCCAACAGGGAAGGCTGAGTTTGAGAAGTCACTCTGCTGATACTCCTGCCCTGTCCCCTTGTCCCCTGCCGCAGACCCCTATAGTGGACTTGGTCCCTCCAAGCCACTTCCTCCTCTGGATTGGTGCTAAGGGAAGTTGTCAAGCTGCTCCACCAGAGTCTAGGGCTCCTGGGCTTCACATGCTCCTGAAGAAATAGACCGTAAGCTGGAAAGATGCCTGAAGATTGTTCATGCCAGCAGAAAAGCAGTGATCCCAGGCTGCTGCAGGGATCTCTGCTGGTGTCTGTTACAGCAGATAGCAGGGGATGGGACTGGGACATGCCAGAGGGTGGAGCTTATGTTCAAGCTTATCCGGTGTGATGGCTGAGCTGTTACAGAAAGTCTTAGAGAATGTGGCACCTGAAGGCTGGCTCTTGCCTCAGACAGAAGGGATTCTGCCATGAGCTGAGATCTGAGAGTCCCTGGTCCTGCCTTGCCTGACCTAGCATGGCAACTGAGGAGGCCTGTGACCAGGACCAGTGGAGGCTGAACCGGGCCCTGCCCACCCAACTCTTCCTGTCACTATTGGGAGGATTTCTTTTTTGTTGACAGCACTCCCAAATATGCCAGAACTCTCATCCTTCCACAGTGTCTGGCCCAGATCTGAGATTCTCCAGGCTTCACTCCTGCCTGAGCCCAAGTTTTCTTAGGCTGCCCACACCATCCGTCCACTGGTTCCCCCTGCTCTCCCCACTCAATCCCTCCTCCCAGCTCCTTGCATGGACAGACTACTAGCCTGCTTATGCCCTCATGAAACTTTTCACATCTTAGAACTCCAAACCTTTTATCCCCTTCCCTGATCCCCACTCCTCTTCTGACACTTTCCCTTGAGAAAGACAGCCTCACCTCCACTCTCCAGAGAGGACTGGGAGCCCCTCAGGAGCCTCCCCCATAGGTCCCTTGGTTCAGACTGAATCCTCTGCCTAAAGGAGTCAGCAGTCCTCCTCTCCCTCACGGGCAGCTCCTCTACCAGAGGCCCCCATCTCTCTCTCTTCCACCTGCCTGACAACTCCCCACTCACTTGCTGCTTGCACTTCACATTCATTCAAGTCTCTCTCTCTGTAATGCAGACCACAGGGATACACAAACCATACCTTCCCCAATTCACTGAATAGGAAGCCCCAGACCCTGCTTCTCCTGGGAGCCAGGCCTGGGGAGTGCTGTCTTCATGCACTGGCACCACCACACTCTCTGGGTTTCAGTCAATTTGCATCATGAGCATCTTAAGCTCCTGATTACTTGTGAGCTCCATATCTTCCACCTCCAGGCCTTTGGGCACACCTAGGATGCTGGTTTGTCATGCTTCCCTCCTGATCCCAGCACAGCCTGGTATTCAGAACCATACCTGTGGGCTCCCTTGTCTCAGATCCACCAAGGAATCAATCCACTGAAGCTCTAGCACTTCATTATGCCCATCCCTGCCTCCTGGTTCTGATTCTGCCTCCCCGCTTCCCCCACTGGCCCAGAGCAGAGACTGACACAGAGCAGGTGCCAACATAGGATGGTGTTCACAAAGCACCCACACATCTGCTCCTCCAGGTCCCAGGAGTCCCCATAGTGAGCTAGTTCTAAGAAAAGTGAAGAGGGCTGAGAGGATGGGATAGGTAGAGGATAGAGTCTAGATGGGGTGTAGATATCTATCAGGATGCTGTCTCTCAGTACCAGCTCAGCCAGAGGTCAGTGGGGGCCAGGGAGCCAGGCCTGAGGGGTCAGAGTAGGCACCGAGGGGAGCCCAAGATGGTTTAGTCTGCACCCAGTGGGTCCTCAGCGAACCCCTCAGTTCCCTGCAACCCCTCCCAGCATGCCTATCTTGGTGAGTTAAAACAGCACTTGCCTGTCTGAGGTGAGCTTCATGACGATGTTGCCCTGTGTGGAGTAGGTGATGAAGGACATCCGCAAGTCAGGGCTGGAGAAGAAGTATGCAAACGAAGCCATTGAGCAGCCACGAAGGGGGTGCTTGCTAGTTTCCCTGCTCCCATCCCAACTCTTCTCCTTGGGGCCATTTCCTGAACCCCAGAGGTTCCTACAACTTAGTAAAGGATTCTGAGACCTGTGGAGATGTGGGGCCTTTTTGCTCCATCCCTATACTCCCACCCCCACTCCAAATCTCCTTCTGTCTCTCTCTTTCTCTCTCTCTCTCTCTCACACACACACACAGGCATGCACATGGCATGTGCACCAGAAGATAGGCATCTACCCACTTTTGCATGAGCCTCTCAACTGACCTCTTTTCTACTATAATATTCTTTGTAACTTCACTCCTTTTCCCTCCTTGCCCACCTTCCCCATGTCCTGCTCATATCAAAGAAATTATTCTACCTCATTTCAGCCTTTCACACATCTTCCCCTTCTCCTCATCCAATGATCCTCATTATTTTTTATCTTAATTGCTGCCATAGGTCCCAACTGTGCTCTCTACTTCTCTTGGTTCTTGTTTCAAATCATTTTGACCATTGCTATCAGACTTTTCTACCTGGAGGACATCATGTACCATATAGGACACTTACTCAAGAATCAGCTATAGCTCCAAATCGCTCACAGCAGGAATTCTAAGCCCCTTGGCTTGGCATTATGAGCTTCAGTGGTTCTGGCCCCATTCTGTCCTGTTCAGACTCATTTTCCACCCTTCCCCTGAGTTAACCCTACTCTCCAGTCAAATGGACCACTCACCCCATAAGAAACTTCCTTGATTGTTCCTATTACCCCGTCTTTCCCCATTCTTTGAATCTAGTTCAAAATTTCAGATCCCCTAGGAAGTCATACTTGGTTTTTAAAAAATAAGAATACTTACTTTTCCCTTAAAGTTGCAAGTAATCCCTTTGCACATTTCTTTTAATCCTTGGCACCATTTAACTTGGTGTTTTGTTACTGGTTTGCCTGTTTCTTAATCTGTGAAGTCTCAAGGGCAGACTATGTCCCTTACAATGTGGCTTGACTCACAGGCAGGAGCCAAGAAATGTGCTGAGACCTAATAGAACCAGAGTGATGTGTCTTTTCTGCTTCAGAACACTCCCCTCCCTGGGCTCTGTGCTCCTGACCAAAGGGACTTCTATGACCACCAAATCTAGAGAGCTATGTACCCAGCCCAGAAGAGGAAAATACCAGCCGTACTTTGTATACTTCTTCACTATTTCATCCACTAGTTTGTTAATGTCCTTCCAAATATTATTTGTCTTCTGTGACCTGAAAACAAAGAAGACTTGAGTCAGAGACATAAGGGGCATCCATCCAGTGGGTGGAGTTTCTGCTTCTCCAGATTCTAGCAGAAACTTTAGCAAATCCTCCCCATCCCAAGTAGCACAAGGCTGCCACACTCCCTCAGTAGGTCACCCTAGTAGTGATTTTTATCACTGTGAATTCTGGGGATGATGATCAACCAGATTCAGGGAGTTGAGGGACTTTGGGTGACAAACCAGGAGGGTCAATCATTTTACTTGGGGCTCAAGGACAAGAAAAGAGGGATGATGTGCTTGGTTATAAAGGCCCCCAGTGATTCTGCTATGTTGGCTCTCATTGTTCCTCACTTATGGGCACCCAATAGGCACTGGCCTCAGGCCAGGGATAGTGTGTTACTCAGAGCATTTTATTTCCATTTCTTCTTATCAGTCTGCAAAGCTGAGCCACTCTGGACACTGAGGGCCTTTTCTGGGACCACTCTCTGGGGAGGGGCTGAACATGGCCTGGAACACTGTTGTCCTGGCATCATGACACCCCACCAGCAGGGAAAGCCTCAGGCCCTTCTTTGGCCTTCCAGATTCTTGTTCCCATTGTCTTTAACATTATTGCCAGGATGGAGACAGAGGAGGCTGAAGGGTGTTGTGGCCTCAATACCCCTTCTCTCTAGGTGGGAAGTAGCTATATGTGTCCTAGCCACTCAGAGTTCGAAGGTCTTTGCAATCCCACACCTCTGCAGGCTGCACTAGGTCAGGTTATAGAGGGCAAATGTAGATCTCACTGGCTAAGTGTTTTGTCAAGGTTCTGCACATGGTAGGGCTGTAACTGAGGCTGGTGACCTGTCTTGGGCTTTTTTCCAGTGAATGTGGAAATGAGTCTGAGGAACGCACCACAAGTTCCTTCCTTTCACCTCCAGTGATCATCATATTCATAAATATGCTGAATGTCAAATGTGTGATTCCCTTATACCCAAGAGCATCCTTCTCTCTACCTTTCCTTCTGCCTCCTCTAGGCTGCAACTAAATCTGTCAAGAGATGGTGAGTAAAGTAGCTGTTGGATTACTCTAGCAATTTGAGTATTATCATTTATGGACATGTATATACCCATCACTTTATATGCATGATTTCCAATTCCAAAACTCCCCTATGATATCCCATTTTGCAAGTAAGAAAACTGAGGCTTTCACAGGTCAAGGAATTTGCTAAAATTTCCAAGGATACCATGGATTTAAACCCACATCTAGCTGAAAAAGCCATGCTCTACACATCACTCTTGTCAGATCTAGGTGTTATGGTTGTGTTTGATAATTGCTCTGTGGTGAAGTGTCAGATCTTCTCAATCCACTCATAACACAGACTTTCTCTTGGAAGCTCTTATGATAATGTGTAAGAAAACTCCCTTTCTAAGTACTGGCACCACTTTCTACTTTCCTTCTCATTACTCCTATCTTCTGTGACCCCTCTCAGTAAAGAGGATCTCCAAAAGAAGATTTTTCAGGAAACAAGTACCTTCAACCCATGCAGCTTCTCTGGGAGAATTTCCGGTTTGTGATTATTTTGAAAGAAGGTCTAGATTCTAGAATATATGCACACACACACACACACACACACACACACACACACACACACACACCCCTATGAGAGTGCATGGACAATGGAAAGCACCACAGAGATCTACAGGTCGTTTAGAAAAGGTAGTATGGAACAGAGCAACGATGCAAGTTTTGACACACAGAGCTTTAATCGTGATTTAGTGCCTACTCTTAAATGAGAATGAAGAGATGCGGATTACCAGAAATTTGAGGACATCTCCACTATTAAAACTTTAGGTCAAAGCATGTTAGTGAGATAGCTGTCCTGAGAAATTGGAAGTTGCTGGGGCAGGATCATGGGAGCTGAGCTATAAAAATGTTAAATTTTCCTCCCCCATTGTAAAAAGTCAATAAGGAACTTGCAAACTCATACAGCAGGAAACAGCAGTCAGTACAAGCACTGTATTAGAAACATGATCATAATGCCAAAAGAAAAGTTAAGTCTGGAAAATTTGTAGATGGTTACCTTTGGGGAGTGGTATCAGAAATGAAGGAGTTCCCTGGTGGCTCAGACAGTAAAGAGTCTGCCTGCAGACAGGAGCCTCACAGATTTTTTTTTTTTTACTTTGTAAACTTTGTAACAGTGTCTGATTTTAAATTTATGTTTAAACATATCATCCTAAATGTAAAAATGAAATTGCAAACAAAAACTTGTAGCATGGAGAATGAAACTAAATGGCAGATTCTAAAACTCCAAGTCCTCATTCTCCCAGGGACACATTGAACAAACAATAAGCTGTCAGCATCAACTTTGTAAGAACTCTGAAAGTGAAAGTCAAAGTGTTAGTCACTCAGTTGTGTCTGACTCTTTGTGACTCCATGGACTGTAGCCCAACAGGCTCCTCTGTCCATGGAATTCTCCAGGCAAGAATGCTGGTGCGGGGTACCATTTCCTACTCTAGGGGATCTTCCCAACCCAGGGATTGGACCCAGATCTCTTGCACCGCAGGCAGATTCTTTACCAACAAGCTGTCAACACCAACTTTGTAAGCACTCTAGAAAACAATAAAATGTTAACAATAAAGCAAATGCACAAACAAAAAATAGCATAAGAGTTTTGTGGCAATTTTATTCACCCATCCCCTACTCCTTCCCTGGTATAGTGGCCATTTTAATCTTGATCAGTGGTCCAGTTGCAAGTTCTCCTTGATTCCAGAAGAATCAGTGTAGATCTTACTTATGAATTATTATATACATCTCTTTAAACGTGTTTGGATGAACATTAGAAGGCTCAAAAATAGGTGTATACAAGTGAATTCAGAAAGCCACACATATGCCAGGGCCAGAAGTATGCTAGAAAAGTCCTGAGAAGACCTTTAGCTTTTACCTTGGGTAGGTATCTAGGCTCAGAGCAAGCCTATCTAAGTGGTGAAAGAATGCCCCAGCAAGTAACCATTCTGCAATGGTTGAGAGAAGTGCTGTTCTGGCTGTCTGTCTTCTATCTCTCTCTGTTTAATTTCTTTTGGGGATGATTTTATATTTGTTCAATTTCTGGAAAGCAAGGAAATCTCTATCAAAAATTAGCTGACTTTGAGCTAATGAAACAGCAATTCCAGTGATTACAGACAGCAAGGAATATTATGTGCAAAAGTAGTTTGGAAAAGTTTCAATATAAACTGCTACATACTTCTACAATAACAGAAACAAACATCCCAATAGCCAATGGGAAATTCTGACTTCTAGAGTAGCCACATTATAGTTTAAAAACAATTTTCAACAAAACATGCAAGGAAATAGAACATTGCTCATTCAAAGGAAATAAATAAATTTATAGAAGCCATTCCTATGGATACCAAGGCTCCAGACTTTCTAGACAAAAACTTGAAGAAGCTCAGAGTCAAAAGAAAATAAAGGCAAATAAATAAACAAAATCAGGAAAACAGTATATGAGAAAAATGATAATATCAACAAGAGACATAAATTATTAAAAGAGCAAACAAATTCTGGAGCTGAAAAGTTCCATATTTAAGCTGAAAAATTCTTTAGAGTGGTTCAATATCAGATTTTAGCAGACAACACAAAGAAGCAACAAAGTTGAGGACAGGACAATTGAAATTATCGAGTTTCAGGAGTAGAAAGACAAAGAGTGAAGCGAAGTGATCAGTAACCTGGTGGTGAAGTGCTTCTAACAATTTTGATTTGGTATTTCCTAATTCAACTCCATGTATGCTCAGATAAATTCTTAAAAATTAAATGGTGCCTCAATTTATCATTTAATATCAGAAATGGCAACTCTGAGCCCCTCTCCTTAGTGCACCCAGGGTGACACTGCCCAGAACCCTCATGTCTCTGATGTGGGTGGATCCTGAAGTCCTGCTTCTTTCCTCTACACCAATCCCTCTCTTCCTCCACCTGTAAATCTCATGTGGGTGCTCCCCTGGGGCCTGTGTCCCTATTTGCTCATTGTACATACCTGCCCCTGGGCTCCTGTCTGTCTTTTCCCAGCCTCTCACTGGGCCTCCTTGAACCGTTTTTCTCTTTTCACTCTGCCTGCTCCTTCCATCTATCCTCCTCTGATCAATCCTACCCAAGAAGAAAATAGAATATTGCTTCTAGTCCTTCTCTGGCCCTGAGCAGCCCTCCTTGCCTCATCTGTAAAGTAGGGGTAATGACATTGATTCACATTAATAACAGTGATGAAATCACTTTTCTCCTCTACCCTTATCCTCAGTGTAGGGACACAGATGGCCTCCCCCAATCAATTCTGTCTGGAACTATGTTGCCTCTGCCTTCAAAAGAGCTCCAGAATCTGGCCCTCATCATCACCACCCATGCCCTACTGGACCGTAATACCATTATCTCCTCCCTGAATCCCTGCCCCAGGCCCCTCACCATCCCCTAGCAGGCTCTACACTTGGTGACCATCAACTGTGTCTCTTTTAGATCACAATCCAATTGTACATGTTCTCTGTACAAATAACATGCAGTTCTCCCCCTTCTCACCTTCCAGTCTGTGAGCTTGGCCTTCCCAACCAGCTCCTTAGCATAGTGTGTAGTTTTGATCTCTGGGTGGGGAAGATCCCCTGCAGGAGGAAGTGGCAACTCACTCCAGTATTCTTGCCGGAAAAACCCCATGGACCGAGGAGCCTGGTGGGCTACAGTCCAAACGGTTGCAAAGAGTTGGACACGGTTGAGTGACTAAGTGCGTGCACGCGCACACACACACACACACACACACACACACACACACACACACAGCACTTTCCATTCTCTTGCCTGGAAATCCTCCAGTATGCTTATTCCCATGTAAAATATTACTTATTCTCCTCTTTATTTATCACTTGTCTTTCTTCTAAAATGGAAGCTCCAGGAGGACAAAGACTTTGCTGAATTTTGTTTTCTGCCTTATCCCCAATTCCCCCAACAGTGGCTAAAGTATAGCATTGCTCAGTAATTATTTGTAAATGGCTGAATTAATAAGAGAATGAATGAATAAACAGGACTGCTGGTATCATGAGTGGAATGTCCCAGATGACTTCAAAAACACTAACTAACTGGTAGCCCCCCTCCCCACAAAGGGCAGTGAGGGCTGGATCAGGGTCCTCTGGATCAGAGGAGTGTCCAGAGAGTGGGGCTCTGCCTTCCTCCTATACTTTTACTCTATTATTGCATCTGATGCTGTAGTAGGAAAACCACCTATGAATTGCCCTTCATCTTCATCACAGCCTGGTAAAGTGGATATGAAGATCATCATTGTTCAGATGGGGTCACTTGTGGCAGAGAAAAGTGGGTGACTTGCCCAAGCCAGTGTGTCTGGTCAGAGCCAATACATTGGAAAAGACTGTGATGCTGGAAAAGATTGAAGGCAGAAGGTGAAGGGGACAACAGAGGTTGAGATGGTTGGATGGCATCACTGATTCAATGGACATGAGTTTGAGCAAACTCGGGGACATAGTGAAGGACAGGGAAGCCTGGGGTCCCAAAGAGTCAGACATGACTTAGCAACTTAACAACATCATCATCCCACTGTAGCCATAATCTAGGCTTACTCCTGATGACCTGGGGCTGGGAAATGAGTGTGTAGGGCCCTTTCTTGGCAACACTCGCCTCCTTTTCCCATTTGTAGAATCCAGGATTCAGTCTTGTTACTCTCACCAGCCTCTGGGTTACTTCATCCAATGTCTAGGAACCTTCCCTCTTTCCAGTTGATTATATATGCAAATACTTTCCCTACTCTACTTCCAGAACTGTTTTGATAATGACAGATGTGCAGTAAAGGGATCTGGGGACTGTAAAATGCTTCAGTGATATTGAGAGTCATATCATTGTTACTACTGAATAAGTAAAATGTATCCTTAGCCCTACAGAGGAGTTGACGATGGAACCAAGGCAATATCTGCAGTGTGAAGACCTGCCTTTCCCTTTCCTTCTTTGAGGACCGGAAGTTACTTAATGAGAGGCCCACGTTTCCCAAGGCCATATGCAAACAGAGCAAACTATTCAGAAAGTGCACACAAATATTCACATGGGTGTCCAAGTTGTCAAAGAAAGCAGCAAAACATTTAGAACCTGCAAATCAATGGACTTGTAAGCAGTGACACCATGAGAATGTTTAACAGATGACAGGACAGTCTCTCTGCAGGCAGTAGAAATAGAAGTCACTGGGGTAAATAACAAAACAGAAACAAAACAAACCCAGAAATCACAATGAGCTTCTCCCAAATGCTGAGAAGACAGCTCTTGGCCATCAGCTGCCCCTCCAGCTGATTAAGGGACATGCAGGTCACAGATCCAGGTCAAGCTGATGGAGAGACTGACAGCCATCCAGAAACCCTGTGGTGTTTTGTTTACTTTCCAAAATATAAATGTCCCAGGGGACAAAGGCCCAGGGCACTTCTAACTCAGGAACAAGGAGGACACAGAGGTCTATTCCTTAGGTCTAATTAAGACTGTTCTTGTCTCATCAGTGGCTCTGCCACTGCCATGAAGTGGTCCTATAGACAGAGGTTCCCTGAAGAGCACCTGGGCCAGGTGGGAGAGCCACTCACGCGTCCACTATGAAGTACAGGTCAAAGGCACCCTTGCAGGATTTCAGCTTCTCCCAGTTGCTTCCGTGATGTCTGGTGCCCAGATGGAAGCTTCTCCAGCTTGGGAGGTGGTGCGGGAATCTCCCTCGGCTAAGTGGTAGAGGCTGCAGCCCAAGCATCAGAAAGAGCATGGAGCCCAGCATCCCAGGCCCAACATTCCCCATTTTCTTTGGCACCCGCCGTGGTCCCACTGGACCCTGGCCACTTCAGGCCGTCTCAGGCCGTGGCATCTGCTACCTCCGCTGGTTCCCAGGGACCACCACTCCTCCAGCCCTTTCACCAAGGTGTACTGCTGCTGTAAGCCCCCCTGATATCTGCCCTGAGTGCAGAAGAGGCAAGAGGCTGGCCTTGGGGGATGGTCCCACTATCTGCACAATCCTCTTCCACCCCAAAGAGGCAGAATTTGCTGTGATGTCCCTTATGAGGGATAGGATGGTTGGCATGGTGACTTTGTGACCCGTAGATCTGCTCAGTGTCCTGTCTATTGCCAATCCCAGTAGGGAGGCATGAGAGGGGGAAGATGAAGATTTCATTTGTTCTTTATCCCAAACATTCTCAGGAGGCCATAATTCCTTCAAAAAGCCTGCCTTTTTGTCAACTGAAAGAAGGCAACTGAGGTGATTTATATAAGGACACCACTGTTGGGTCAAAAATTGGGAGCCTAGAGTGCTGCAGTGGTCACTTGAGTGACCCAGTGGATGGAAGGGTCTAGAAGGGGAAGAAGGCCTTCAAGGGATGTTAAAGTTCCTTGTGAATGAGGGACATTTCAGTTATCATCTTCTGTGTAGCAAATCACCCCAAACGGAGTCACATAAACAAGAACTATTTTATTATGCTCCTAGGTTCTGTGACCAGAAATCAGAGATTGAGTGGCCATCAATGGCTTGTCTCTGTGCTACGTGGGCATACAAAAGTCTAAGTCAAAAATAATTAAAAAGCTAAGAATCTGAGTGTAAAACTTTTAATAAATACCTTAACCAATTTATTTTATTTTCTTCATTTTTATGTGCATAAAGAAAGAATGATATATGCTAAAAATCCTTCTCTAATAAGTCTAGATCTTTCAATATATAAAATATACATTAGAAGTGATCAAAAGCATTTTTGGCGTGATATTTGAAATAACAATGTTTTAAATAAATGGTGTTTCGAAATTGAGGAAATCTGGTGTACTTCTCCCAATAGCCTATCAGGTTTTCCTGACTTCACATTCTTCATGACACTTGGTTGGTATTGTTATATTTTTATATATTTTCCTATTGACTCAATATCTCTTTGTAGTCTTGATTTGCACGCTTCTTATTACTGATGGGATTGATTTTGGGTCCTTTCTAAAGGAGGCAACAGGTGATAAGACATTTTCAAATTAATTCTTGGACATTTATATGCTTGGTAAGCCTGGAATGTGAATCTACATGTGGTCAGCAGCCTTTTACAGAGAATGTTCATGTGTAGGAACCCCACGTCTTAGTACCCAGAGTTGAAAGTCTGAGCCATTATTTTTCTTACACCTTTGTCCTCATCAGACACTTCTTGATGTTTCTGAGCTCATCTTCCTATCTTCTCCTGGAGCACAGAGAAGACATTAGTTATTGAGTTCCCATGTCTTCACTAGGGGGCTGGTCTTGTGCTGAGTACTTTGCTGCCCTACTGCCATCTTCATGGCCAGGCTGTAGAGGAGACAATATTATCCCCATCTTTTTAGCAAGGAAATTGAAGCACAGTGAAATTAAATCACTTGCCCCAGAGATTAAGTAACAGGCAGTAATTTGGGACAATGGATCATATTCCTGTTTCAAAGACAATTTGGGCTCTTTTCAAAGAGCAGAATTATGCTAAAATCCCTTGTGTCCCAGCCCTTGGTGACAGATGAAGACAGGGAGTGAGACTCATCCATGTGTACATCTATAGTAACCAGGATGCTTTGTCCTGGCAGAAGCAGTATAGATATGTCTCACACAGTAGAGCAAAGCTCACCAGGTAACACTCTCTCTTACTGATCAGCAACAAATCCCAACTCCTTTTGACTGTAACCAAGACTCTCTCTATATGTCTAATTCAGTACACAAAGGGCTCTTAAAAATTTGTGGGTTTGGTGCTTTTGGATGTTAGGCTATGGGGGCGGAAGTGATGAGGGTCTATAGTACTCCACGGCAGTGGGAGGAATCAGTGGCAGCATCCTGGAGGGTGGCTGGGAGCATACAGGTGGAGGGTGGTGGCACCGTGAGCAGCAGTTGTTCAGAGGGAAGGAGTCCTGGCTGGGTTGAAAGCAGGTCTTTGAACCATAGGGCATCTGTTCACAGTGAGGCTCTGGTAGGCTAAGACTGCTGCATCTATGCTATACAAAAGAGAAAGGAATAGGAAGTCACTCAGAAGACACTGGTAAATGGTGGTCTCTTCTACTCAAGGGCATATGGCTCACTACCCATCAGGACCCACAGTGTTGGCCTTTGTTGATGCCTTTTCTCTCCTTGGGTGCTGGCCTCCAATCTCTGCTTCTATCTGAAACTCTCTTCAGGCACTGAAAGTCTGCCCTGCCTTGCCCAGTAGACCCAGGCTTCAGACTCTGGACTTCCTTTGCTCTGGTGTTGAACTTTTCTGTTTCCCCTTGGCTGAGAGCCTGGCGAGCAAGGATGAAGCTTAATCACAGCTCCAGCATTGCCCAGGTCCTCTCGGTCAGCTGTGCTAAATGGATTAATCCTCATCATAACACTCAGGCTGGACTCTGAGCCCACAGTGCAAGAGCAGATGGGTGCGCCATTAGATGGGTGATAGGCAGTGGAGGTGCCAGCATCACAGGCTGTTTAGGTTGGGAAGAGAATGATTCAGGCCTTTTGGACAGAAAAATATGGTTGCAACACCAACTGCCCCTGGCTTTACTGTCATCTCCTCCTTGTCCCTATCTCCTGCTCAGCTGAGGACTCTTAGCTGAAGGGCCTGGAATGCCAGACAGGGTGGCCTAAGCACCTTGGCAGCTGGCAGCATCTCTGGCACTCAGCTCCAGGAGGTGCAGACAGCAAGTAGGAAAGGCCTTCCACAATACCTGGTGAAGAAGAAAACCATCTGGTCTTTCCCAGATTCTCTAGCTCATTTCCAGTGGATGCTTCCTCAATGACCAGTGCCCATCTTTATTATTAGATTATTGACATATAATTGACATATAATGTTATATTAGTTTCAAGTGTACAACATAGTGGTTTGACATTTATGTACATTATGAGATGATCACAATTGTTTACCCTCTGTCATCATTTAAAGTTATTATGATATTATTCTATATTCTCCATTCTCAATATCATACCCCAATTATTTATTTTATCACTGAATACATGTGCTTATTAATCACCTTCTCTTCTTTTGCTGACAAGATTGGTTAAGGGTTGGTCAATTTTGTTTATCATTTCAAAGAACTGGCTCTTAATTTCACTGAACTTTTCTATTGCTATTTTAGTTTCTATTTTATTTATTTTCACTCTGATATTCTTCTTTAACTTTAGGTTTTGTTTTTTGTTTTTTCTAGTTCCTTTAGGTTCAAGGTTGGATTATTTACTTGAGATTTGTCTTTTTTCTTAAACTAGACCTGTATCACTATAAGCATCCCTCTTAATATTGATTTTGCTGTTTCCCATAGGTTTTGGAATGTTGTGTTTCTATTTTCATTTGTCTCAAAGTATTTTTTACTTCTTCTTTGACTCATTTAGTAACATGTTCAATCTCTATGTGTTTGTTGTTGTTGTTGTTGTTGTTTGCAGTTTTTTCCTTGCATTTGATTTCTAGTTTCATTCCTTTGTGGTGCTTAATATAATTGCTTATTTATTTAAGCATATAAGATGATGCTTAATATAATTTCAGTCTCCTTAAACTTATTTAAACTTGTTTTCTGGCTTAACATGTCACATCTCCAGAGAATATTTCCCATACTTTTGAAAAGAATGTGCATTCTGCAGTTTTGTATGGAATATTCTATATATAAAGATCTATTAAACAATCCAATCTAAAGCACTGTTTAAGGCCAGTGTTTTCCTGTTGATTTTCTGTCTGGATGATCTATCCATTGCTGCAAGTGTGGTGTTAAATCCTCTACTGTTACTATATCCCAGATGGTGCTAGTGGTAAAGAATCTGCCTGCCAATGCAGGAGACACACGAGGGATGGATTTGATCTATGGGTTGGGAAGATCCCTGGAGTAGAAAATGCCAAAAATCCCAGTATTCTTGTCTGGAAAATTCCGTGGACAGAGGAGCCTGGTGGGCTATGGTCCATGGGGCCACAGAGTCAGACAAGGCTAAGCGACTGAACACACATGACTATTTTACTGTTGATTTCTCTTTTTAAAATATGTCTGTTAATATTTACTTCATATATTTAGATGTTCCTATGTTGGTGCATAAATATTACAAAATTTATATCCTTCGTTGGATTGATCCGTTTATCATTATGCAATGTCCTTCTTTGTCTCTTATTATAGCCTTTGTTTTAATGTTTATCTAAGTATTGATACTCTTAGTTTTTTTATTTGCATGGAATATTTTTTCCATTACTTTTGTGTTTCTTTAATATGAAGTGATTGTCTTGTATGCAGTAGATTAAATAGTCTTCAAAAAAATAAATTCAGACTACATCTTTTGCTTGGAGCATTTATTCCACTTACATTTGAAGTAGTTATTGATAGTGGTGTAGTTATTGCTGTTTTGTTAATTGTGCGTGTATGTTTCTTTCTATGTTCCTTTCTCCTTCTCCTGCTGTCTTTTATTGTCATTTGATGGTTTTCTTGAGTGTTATATTTGGATTTATTTCTCTTACTTTCTGTGTACCATTTACACATTTATGGTTTGTAGTTGCTCTGTGTTTTAAGTTTAACAACCTATGTATATAGTAGTCTATGCTGATTGTCACTTACATTTGAATGCAATCTAAAAACACTGCATTTCCACCCTATCAATGTTTTACATTTTTGACACCATATTTTACATCTTTTTATTTTGTATATCCCTTAATTAATTATTGTATTTGTAGTTTATTTAAATTGTTTGGTCTTTTAACCTTCACATTATTTTTACATTCTTTGCTTTTACCAGTGAGAATTTTTAAAAAAATATTATTTCTACTTATGGCCTTATCCTTTTCACTTGTTATTTAGTTGCTAAGTCATGTCTGACTCCTTGTGACCCCATGGGATGTAGCCCGCCAGGCTTCTCTGTCCATGGGGTTTTTCAGGCAAGAATACTGGATTTGGTTGCCATCCTTCTCCAGGGGGTCTTCCTGACTCAGGGATTTAACCTGAATCTCCTGCTTGGCAGGCAGATTTTTCACCACTAAGTCACCTGGGAAGCCCCAAAGAAAGCTTGTTGTTGTTTAGTCATTAAGTTGTGTCTGGCCCTTTGCAAGCCCAATGACTATAGCCTGCCAGGTTCCTCTGTGCATGGAATTTCCCAGGCAAGAATACTGGAATGAATTATCATTTCCTTCTCTAACTTTTCACTTAAATAAGTCTCTTTATAACTTTTCTTCTGTGGTTAGTTTAGTATTGTTGGACTCTTAGCTTTTACTTGTCTGGGAAATTCTTTGCCACTCCTTCAATTATGAATGGTAAACTTGCCAGATAGAAAATTCTTGGTAATAAATTTTTTCTTTTCAGCCCTTCGATTATAGAATTTCTGATGAAATAGCGGTGCATGGTTTTATGGGGGTTTCTTTGCATGTAACTAGTTGTTTTTCTCTTGCTGCCTTTGTAATTTTCTCTTTATCTCTAAATCTTGACGTTTTAATTATAAGGTGTCTTGGTGTAAGTATTCTTAGGTTAATCTTCCCTGGGACTCTCCATGAGTTCCAAGTCTTGACTTGGATGTTTGCTTCCTTTTCTAGGTTAGGGAAATTTTCAGTCATTTCTTCAGGTAAGTTTTCTGTCCCTTTTGTTCTTTCTTCTACTGGGAACTCTATAATACTAATGTTGTTATGCTTGAGGTAGTGCTAGAAATCCCTTAAACTATCCTGATTTTTTAGGATTCTGTTTTCTTTTTGCTGTTCTGATTGGGTGATTTCCACTGATTTGACTTCCAGATTCCTGCTCCCTTCTTCTGCATCATCTATTCTGCTGTTAATTTTATGTAGTGTATTTTCTTTTTCTGAAAACCAGTTTTATTTAAATAAGGGTTTAAATATATTACATAACATTAAAACTGAAGCGGGAGGAAAAACAAACACCAAAAGCAGTTTACTTCACATAGCATCGGGCAGCTGCTGCTAGTAACTTGCAAGCTCTACAGCCACAAGACTGATAACATCGGTTTGAAATTTGTTCCCTTGTCAAAGCTTAACTGATAGAAGGTTGACCTCACATTCTAGTTTGGACATCGATTAACTAGAACATGTCTGGTCAAAAATACCTTGGTGGCAAGCCAGATGTCCTGTCACCTCACTGGAGGGTGGCTGCTGTAAGCTCTGCCCACTGGGTCATGTTGGAGACATCAGGAGATCTTTCCCTAACCACTGAAGGTGCCCTCTAGCAGTACAGCTGCCTCACCCATTCTTCACTCTTCGCTTCATCAAGGGCTGTTCAGGTGGTGACATTCTCTCAGGGCAGGGAACTCTGCAGAGAGACTGCTGAGGAGCTTCCGGCCAGACATAGCCACCTGTGATCTTGGGGCTCTGGACTTGGCTGAAACATCACTGTTATTGCTTTGTTTCAGGCTGAACACTGCCAGGCGCCTACTGCTTGACCTCGGTTTAAATGAAGGACTTCAAGACTAGACAGTGGCTCTTTTCAGTTTATTGCATGAAGGAGTTACACTAGTCCGAGTTAAAAGCAGACCCCAAATGGTTACATTATGCAAGCTGTGAGGTTTTTAAACTTGTGACAAAGGACAGAAAGGAAATTCTACTCATTACAAGGAAATCCTCACTTAAGCTTCAGTGAGCCAAAAGCACTTAAAACCCCTGAACCTTCAGGGCTCCTTAGCCAGTTCAATCTCTACCAGGAACTGGCATATGTTCTTGTGCTGGTTACCCTGTAGATGAATTACTTCTCCATATTCTGGATGCTCAATTACACTACCATTGCAGGTGAATTTCTTCTTAAATGCCTAAGTTTAAGATAACTAGTTTCTTTTTATCGTAATCATCAGTGATCCCTTGGACAGTAGTAAGGGTCTTCCTGTTGTTTCTCTGTTGAATTCTTATATGAATATAATCCTCAGTGCCAGCAGGAAGCAGATCATCACCCTTATACTTGCGTCAGCAAAGAGGTCGAAAGAGTGGAGGTTCTGGATAGCAGACATACGATACGATTCCTTTTCTTTGGTGGAAACGGCCTGTGGAAGGTGGTGGTGGGAGAAGGTGGGCGGGGGGACGGAGCGTCAGGAAGCAAGGGGGCTCGAGCGTGAGGCTGCTGAGTCCTCAGCAGTGGCTCAGTGACTGGGCAATCTTATGTAGTGTACTTTTAATTTCACTTATTGTATTCTTCCATTCATGTTGGTCCTTTTCTGTATTTTACATCTCTGTTTTGAAGTTCTTACTGTGTTCACATATTTTCTCTGAGTTTGATGAGCATTTTACTTTTAACCCTTTATCATGTTGCTCACTTATCTCTGTTCATGTAGTTCTTTGAGGTTTTTCTCCTGTTCATTTTTCCCCTCTGTTCCCTATTTTGCCTAATTCTCTGTTTCTATGTATTATTGGATAAGCTACATCTTCTGATCTTGAAGGAATAGCCTTATGTGGAAAATTTTCCGTGGATCCAGAAGAACAAAGCTCCTTGATCACCAGAATCAGGCACTTTAGGGGAATTCCCTATATGTGGACTATGAGCATTCTCCCACCGTGGAGGTTCCTCAGTGCCGGAGGCATGCAGGTGGGTGGGACTGGACTTCAGACTGAATGGTTGTAGTAGGCCTGACCACAAATTCAAGCAGACTGATGAGTGGAGCCTTGGATAGGGATCTTTGACCTACAGCCTAAGGGGGCAAATGTTAAGGACAAAAACAAGATCCCAGCCCACAGGGAGCATCCCTGTGCCCTGCTTACCATGTTCCTGGGCGAACACCACATCAATGGCATCTGGTTGCAGTGCTGAACAAAGTCACATAAGATATCCAGTTTTCCCTGAAGTATAAATGTGGTTGTGAGGAAACTATAAGCACAGATGCTGCCTTTATGGGGAGGCAATGGATCTCACCAAGGTCAGAGACAGGACCAGGAAGGGAGGGAAAAGGTGGGCAGAAATGGTGGGTTCTTTCTTCCTCACACCAGCCGCTCCAGGCCCTCTCTGTTGCTGTTGTCTCTCACACCTCTGCCAGGCTGGGATCTAGCTCCACTGATTGGAGCTAGATAGTTTCTGGGAGAGGGAAGTATCCTCAGGCTCCCTCTTCCATGTGACCCTTATAACCCCATCTTGGGGCCCACAAGGATAGTGCAGCGAGTTCTCTCTCTCTCTCTCAATGAGCAGACTTCTGCAAGGGTAGCAGGAGCCATAGGCACTTCTGAGTAGATTAATCCTGGTGAGAACTTGGCTCAGAAATATTTTTTTTGTGTGACCAGTATGAGACTATTTGTCATTCAGTTTGTTTCAGTCATCTAATCACTGGCCAGTGAAATCCAGGCCATTACTAAAGCTGATGACAACTTCTGTGAGAACCAGTGACTGGCCAGCTGTGAACCAACCACCAACATCCAGGGAGAGACTATGATGTTGGGACTACCTGGAGGTAGTGGGCACCTGAGCCCTTATACCTATTGTCTTCCTCTAAGTGTCTAGGTTAGAGAGGCCTCCAGATTTTCTCTGGCATCATGTGACCAACATACAGTGCCCATAAAGCTTATCTCCAACCAACCAGGACTTGGGGCACAGATCTCTACTGAAGGAACTGGCTTCCTGCTCCTCTGACATCCCAGTCTGGAGGGGGTCATCCCTCCCTCCCTAAGGACCTTTCTCACCTCCATCTCTCTTAGCTTGTCTTCTTGGTACCCACCGCAGGAGACAACCACTCTGGTCTGTGCTGGGAATGGCTTCTAGAAAGAGAAAATAATTGTCAGAGTCCTTGTCTGGCAGCTCCTGGATACAGACACATGACATCTGTTGCTCTGGCACCTGTCAAGTACTGGCCACTCAGCAAATGTTTGTTGGAGAATCAAGGACAAATGAGCAGCACCCGGCACAGTAAGAGAGTGGCCTCCATGTGAAAACACACCCGCTCCATTTGTTCTAAAGATGGCTCTTCTCCAAACATCAGCAAACTCTATCCTGTCTCCTTGGCTCCCAGGGGGTGCCCTTGTAGGAGAGGCTGGGTGCAAGGCTGTGCCGTGTGATGGAGGCTGTCAGGGGTGCAGCAGTAGCAGGTGACAGGGCTGCACTCACCTGCCTCTGGCAGATCCAGCCTCCCCAGGCCCCACTGCAGCCAGTGTCGATGCCAGCCTTGCAGAGACCCTGTTTGCCACTAGATCTCAGATCCAGGTCCCTCTGTTTTGGGACACAAGTCCCTTGCTCTAACTACTTCTTATGGACCCTGGTTTGGGTCCCCACCCTGAGTCTGCCACAGCATCCTCTCCAGATCCTTTGTCCCTGTGCTCATCTGGGCTGCACCTCCCTCACAGCTCAATGCCATGTAAGACTCTCTCCTCCTTCCTTGGCCCCCAGTTCCTAAAGGCTGACCCCGCCAAGACCCTTACCCTGACATGAGCCAGGGGTAAAGATCAAGGAAACGGAGCCCAACACACATCAGAGCCTCAAGAGGGGGTCCAGGTGCCTGAAACCTGAGGATCCTTTTCCAAAAACTTGCCTGAGTACTGGAAGGACCATTCCTTTGTGAATGATAATAAGCCCATTGATTTCAGGAGGAATCATAGCTGTTTCTATAACAGGCTATGCCACATTGCTGATTCAGTGCTAAAGGCCTTGGATAGGCCATGTTGGAAGTTGGGGAATGGTGTTATCTGGGAGACATTTTGCGAGTCTCACATCCTCTCTGGGCTCCCTCTCTGTCCCTCTGTCACCTTCTTCTTTATGCCAGTTCTTGCTGCCCAAGTAGGAGGGAGCTTGAGGGGCAGGAAGAAGATATCTCATGTAGGCAGCAGAGACCTCTCTGAGTAGGGCAGTGTGTGCATCAGTCCTGCTGACAACATCAGGACCAAACACATCACTTACCTTTGGGACTGGTTTTGGGATTGGTTTTGGCTTCTTGGAGATCTAGGATGTTAAAGAGATATAAACACAGCTGAAATTGGCATGGAGGGCTCTGGCTCAGTCATGCAGACAGGAGGGGATCCTGCTCAGCAGTATTGCAGGGACAAAACATGAGCATTGGGGTGTCAACCTAGGTGCCCAAGGCCTGAGCATCTGTGAGCAACAAGGTTCCACCTCCCCGGGCCTCAAACTCCTCAGTTTTCAAAGGGAAATGGACACTTTCATTTAGGGTCAAGTGGGAAACAGGTAGACTAAGCACCCTGGACATGATAAAGGCCTCACCTGGGAGTTTTTATCAGCAGTTCAGACATCAAATGAAGACAAGAGAAAACTCCTTACAGCCCTCTCCTCCTCCCCTTACCTCCCTCCCTGGGGTCAGACTCTGTCTTTTATCATTATCAGAAAACATGCCACACACACTCTGAAGGTGACATTTATCCTCAATGCCCCCCAGGCACTGATACCAGACCAGACAGCATACAGTGAGCTGCTGTGGGCAAAGGTGATGGCTGCTTCATTTCTGCCCCTTTGTGTCCAACATAGGCATGCAGATTCTGGTGATTTAATGATGACTGATGAAAGAGTGACGGAAGGTACAAGAGATGGGCAGGGATCCATACTGTTTTCAAAGGCACAACCGCCCTGTAAGTTAGCATCCTCCAGGCCGGCCTCTTCCTCCCATCAGTGTCCCTGCAGACCCCTCTTCTTCCCTCAACAGCAGAGACTCCTGAGGTTTTGTTCACTTGAATCCTTCAGAAGCCTGACTGCTCTGGGGAAGTCCTAGTCTCAGGGAGTGTGAAGTCCCTTCTCCCCAGGGGCTGGGACAACCCATAGACCACCTCCCTGTGAAGATGAAAGCATGAGGCAGGTGGCTGTATTTATGCATGGGGATGGGAGGACAGAGTGTGTGCCTTGTTTGCTGGTGTGAACACCCCAGAGTTGATGGGAACCTGCCCACAGGTAGGGTTGTGGGCAAGACACAAGCCCAGGCTCCTTAGGAGTTGGTGAAAACCTGGATTTCAATGCTATGCAGGCAGAGATCACTCACCCTTCTGTAGCACCAGATGCAGAGAAGCAGCAATGGGATCATAGCCAGGAATGGGATGAGTAAAAGTAACAAGGGAGGATTGCTGGGAACCGGATTCTCTGGGGCCACTGTAGGCACTGGGGGCTCCGCCTGTGAGACAAACATGTGGACTGGGTCCTCCTCCTATGAGACACCCTCAGGTAGTGGGGCCTCCTCCTATGGACAACCATGGACCTTACGGCCTCCTGAGAGACAATTGGGTGCAATGGATCTTTCTCCTATGGAAAAATCTCAGAACTCAGATCCTGGTCATTGGGACAATGATGGGCTCAAAAGTCTTACCCTATAGAAGGCACACATACCAAGGTCCTGGAGTTGCCTTGGATGATCTCCTCCAAGGCACCTACTACCCATTTCCACATTGGCCTTCCCAGTCTACTCAGGACCACTTCCCATCTTGCCTCATCTACAGGGCCCATAGTGGGGCTAGGAGATCATGGCTGGTACCCAGAGAGCCACTGTGAAGACCTGGGCCAAAGACCCCACCCTCTGGCCCTGCTCAGAGGCTCTCCCCACAGCCCTGTCAAGGAAGTCCAGTCCTCCAGGGAGTGACAGCCCAGCCCTCACTGCCTGCCTTGGCTGAGAGCACTGGGGTTTTGTGAGGACCACAAACAGCTATGACACACAGATGTATGAGGAAGGCTGTGGGGTTGCTGAGAAGTGGGGGTGCAAGAGAAGAGGTAGGAGACCCTGATCACCTACCCGTTAGGTTCTCTTCCCTACTTCCTGGCTCTGAAACCTTGGGTAAAGATACTCTCTGAGGCTCTATCTCACATCTGTGGTGAGGAAGTAAGTGGGTGCTTGAGCACGTTGGACAGAGGCTATAGAAAGTCCCAGCACAGGCTGGGTCCACATGGGGGCTTAATGAATGGACTCTGTTCTCTTGTTTTTCATAACCAAGGATGGTGTGCTGCATACATGGACCTGCAGTGCTCAGCTCTTCCCCACATCAACAGCTCTGCTGGAGAGAAGCAGAAGGGAAGGGGGCATGGAGAGCTTATGCTCAGGAAACAGGGCTGCTGAAAGGAGAGGCCCAGTCAGGCTGAGGGTGACCCTGTGCTGGGCCTAGTTCTCTTCTCAATGTGCCTGTGGATGGGTGATTCTCAGGTGGCAAGTCTCGTAGTACAAAATGTGGAGGTTCAGTCTCAGGTTCCTGGGAAGATGTTCAGGGAGCAGAGAAGGCAGATGCACATGTGGGCTGTCACACTAAGGGGAACCTCACCAGCTAGGACCGGACACAGGGGCAGTAGCATTAGGCACAGATGTCCCTCCTCCCAGAGAAACCTCACTCCAGGCTGACAGACTCTGTCACCCAGGTAGGGGTGCCCCAGGCTAAGTGGCCTGGATGCCGTAGAGCTGGGAAAAGCAGGCCCCTGAGAGCAGCCTTTGTTCCCAGCTCCTCTCCTTGAGCTGAGCCTCACCCTCCCCACAGCCCTGCCAGCTCCCCAGGAACAGAGAGCAGAGTCCCCCTGCAGATGTCAGAGCCAATTTGCAGATAGGGGCAGTGGAGGAGCATGAGAAAGGAGGAGAGGCAGAAGGGAGGCTGATGACCTCTGCAAAGTGACCGCCAGTATTCCCCAAACAGACTTGGGAGGCTGGGGCTGTGATGATCATGAGTGGATTCAGAGCCCTGCCTGCTGCTGCACCAATGCAGTGAAGACACACCCTGACTGATCACGGCCACAGTTGTTCCCACCCTACAGACTCCTGGGTCTGGGACCCAGATTTGGAGGGCCTAAGGGTCTCAGAGGGCCTGGAATCTGTCTCCTAGTGCACAATATCCCAGCTTCTTACACTCACTCTGGATGGAATCCAGGCTGGAGCCTTGAGCTCCCCACTATAAGGCCTGGCCAAGGGAGGTGGCATGGTGGGTCCACGGTGGGCAGAATATCAACACTGTTTCTAGAATTGCTTAGAGCTTGAATTAGTCTATTTCAAGTGCCTTCAATGACACTTGGTTCACAGAGAGGGTAGAGTTTCTGCAAGGCCTAGACGGATGCCCCAGGTGTCTTGTAAAAGCACTAGCCTGAATTTCACAAAGCGAATGGGGGAAACAACTTCTCAACAATGGGATATGGCTGAGAAGTATTGTTCAAGGGGCCTGTATGCATGGCTACTTGCTGGCTCTTCTTTGAGGATATTGTTCCTCTCTATTGATTTTCAGGGTGTCTTCCCTGCAGAGCAGGTATTCTAGATATATCTGGAGGGAGGCTGCACCCCACCCACCCTGTCACTTACACAATCCTTGCTGGTAACTTTCAAGAATCGCTTGCTGTAGGTCTTGCCCTGGTCCAGAGTGTAATCAACAACAATCACTCTAAAAGAACAGAAAGGGCAGATGGTAACCCAAGAGACAGGATAGATACAGTTCTTACACTTGGCTCAATCTGCAGCCCCAGCTCTCCTCTGAAGGCACTGACTATAGGAATTTGGGGTTACTGTACTGCAGGCAGCATGGGTAAAAGGAGTTCTTCCCCAAACAACATGAGATCGAGCTCTGAAATGAAAGCAGATGAGGCAGTGAGGAGCCCTGCATGGGGTCAGATGCCCTCATGATCATGGGCTTAGTGACAAGGGATGGCTGTATGTGTCACCATCCTGACTCCTCTGTACGTACACAGCATGTTGGCTTCATTTGGAAAAGCTGCCCAGAGTAAAGGTACCATCCGTGGGACACACCATCTCCCACATCCTGCCCTCCTCAGCGGAGCCTGGCCCACAGATCATCTCTGAACATCTCAGGGGATTATCATCCAGGGCAGGGGTGGAGGATGCCTGAGCCCTCCTGGAGACAGAGGTGTGCTGCCCTCACTAAATGGGGCATCCCACACTCTGGACTCCTCATGGTGGCGAAACCTGCCCAAATGGCCCCAGAACATAAACACTTACTGTCCAGTTTTAGCAAAAATATGTCCTTCGCAAGTTAATTTTTCTTTAGTCACAGAGGCAGGTTCTTTATCTAAAAGAACACCACATGAAAAGAACATCAACAGTCTTGTCCATCCTTCTACCCCTCCCCTTCCGCCTGCCCTCGTATATTGAAGGCCAAGAAATGCATGGTTGACTGCAGAGGAGCTTTCAAATCACTACTGATTAAACGAAATATTTCCATTGCCAATTTTAAAGATTTCTTAATATAAAAAACATTATGTACCAAAGATAGACAACATAAAACATGTACAAATATTGATTAAAAATGATTCTTTGTTATGCCTCTCTATATTTATTAAAATGTCTTCTGAGATGTTTTTGTTAGAGGAAAATGTAATTAAAATCAACCCAATCTATCCTCATTGATGCATCACTGCTCTTGGCAATGAACAGTGCTGCTCTGCCACTCTGGTCACGCTCCAATCACATGCAGTGTGGCAGTCAGCAGAGGAGCCCAGGACTGTGTGATGGAGTCTCATATGTGAGCCTTGTTGCTGGTCCACCTCAGAGAGAAACACTGGTGAGTCAAGAGTGGGAAAGCTGCAGAGTCATAGACCCCAGGGGGTTTATCTAAGTGCATTTCATGGGGGATAGGTTGTATCTAGCCTTTCTATAAATCTGTTATCAATAAGGTTGAAGGCCCAATAGACACAGATGGGCAGTTAGACCACCTATGACTATGGCTACATCTGCTCTGTACAAAGAAATAACAATGGGTCTCTTTTGAGAATTAATTGTGATAGTGCATGTAAGGCACTTTGCACATTACCTGATATAATGGGTGCTCAATAAACATTAGCTCTCCCTACAGATGATTTACTTAGTCCTAATCACTCCTGAGAAAGTATAAATCATGGGAAATTTCACTCCCTGAGGTCATCTACACACTGTGTAGTGTGGGAGTGTGGTCATGGCAGAGCCCTGCCCATCCTGTGCACCAGTGGAAGGAGGAGAGATGGCCCAGAAGTGTGCTGAGGGAGAGGGCTTGCACTGGGTTTTCCAGATGGCTTTGGAAAGAAAAGTCATTGAATATAAAACAATCATATCAAATCAAAGTATCAGGGGGCTAACTGGCAGAGTTGAGGAGGAAGAGGAAGTCCAACTGTCCCCAGGCACTCTATGGGGGAGATCACACCCACCTCAGTGATGAGGGCTCATCTCCTGCCCACCCTGTGGGCTTTCTCAGGCCACTCACCTATTGTGGAGGAACATCTGGTACCTGAGTATTTTCAAATAGTAGCTTTACGTGCATGATAGGGCTTAGTGTTTCTACTGCATCGGATCCATTGTATAGTACAGATAATAGAGACTGAGAACAAAACACTCATTAGGTCAAGATCACACATGTAAAGTGGATCTGAGCCAGGATTCCAGGGTCCAGACCTGGTGATTGGCATCTGCTCTCAATCCCAGGTGACTCCACCCTTCTTGGAGAGCTCAGTGCACCTGGAACAGACTGAGGGTCCTGGGGCTGCCTCCACTACTCACCGGAAGATTCGTGAGATTCACATCTTTATTTCCCAAGGGAAGTGAAGGCCAAGTAAAGTGTGGGAGTAGTACAGCAGAGAGGGCAGACCCAGTACCCCAAGTCCAGCCTCTGTAGGGATAAGCCCTGATCCAAGATGCTCTTGATGTGTTGAGGGTTGATCACTCCTTGGCCTGAGCTGAAGGGCAAGGTGGCCAGTCTTCCCAGCTAGATCCCTTCTTCCATTGTCCACTCTGCCTTTATCCTTAGAGTTTCTACAGTGAAGGGGTTTGAAGCCTTGGTTTGCTATAAGTACTGAAGAGCAGTGTGGGAAGTGTGTCATTTGGAAGCACCAAACTGGGTACTTACTATAGACTTGGATATCATCCAACTTATATCTGCAAGTATATTCTTTGATTTTGTCTGGATTTAGACCATGTGCATAAAAACCAAGTTGGTAGGATTCTGCAAAGACAATATCCATGACTGTGTTAGGAGGGGTTGAATGCTGACTTCCCTCTGATCTTACAGTTATAATAAGTCACCCTTTCAGTTGAATTCCTTGGGACTCTGATGAGGAAGCAGTTGTGTTTGAATCAATGTCTGTCCACCTCTGGGCTTCACCTGATTTCACTGAGGGTCTACTCTGAAGTGGTTGGGCACTTGGGGGCCTCTCACCACTGCCCCTACCCATCAAAGCCCATTAAGGTCTCATACCCTCCACAGGGCCAAACTCAACCAAAGGTCTCTGACTGATGTCTCAAGGTCTTCTCTGAGACATACCAGGAGTGCTCTTCATCTGGCCCTCCCTTACCTAAATGACAGGAACAAAGATAACACAGGCTGAAGACAGTCCTGACTCTTGGTCTGAACTGAGCACACAAGCCTGGGTGCCGGTGGGGCTTTCTGACACTTGGGGGTCTGTTCTTCCTCCCTGTGCTTCTCTGTGCTTATGGCAGGCTGAAGACCCTAGAAACAAAGCCTGGACCTGGGTGAGGCAAGCAAGGTGGTGAGGACCTTGCATAAGAGAATCTCTTATGGAAGGTGAAATCTTAGCTTTCGTTCTGAAGTCTGCAATGACTGCTCTTCCCCTCCCTGTCCCTGACTCTTTGTGTACTTCACACAATCCCCCACTACCATCCCAGGGATTAACCAAGCACTTTCTTTTGTCAGACTGAGAGACATTGATTTGCTGAGGTGCAGTTTTGGATCATCAGAGAAGACAATGGCAATCGACTCCAGTACTCTTGCCTGGAAAATTCCATGCATGGAGGAGCCTGGTAGGCTGCAGTCCATGGGGTCAGACACGACTGAGCGACTTCACTTTCATTTTTCACTTTCATGCATTGGAGAAGGAAATGGCAACCCACTCCAGTGTTCTTGCCTGGAGAATCCCAGGGACGGGGGAGCCTGGTGGGCTGCCGTCTACGGGGTCGCACAGAGTCGGACACGACTGAAGCAACTTAGAAGCAGCAGCAGCAGCAGTTTTGGATCATAGCCCCTATGCAGTCTGCTGGATCCCCAGTGGTGCTTCCTGACAACTGAAATAAATACCAGGGGATCCAGAGAGGGCAGTTAGTGCACCTGGCCCCTGGTGAGCTGGCCAGGTTAAAATGCAAGTCTTCCTGCTCTAAGCCCAAGGTCATTAGCCTTCACCTCTGTCTCCTGGTCAAGGTCAATTAGTTACCTAAAGTCAGTTAACTCTGAAGAACATTCCTTAGAAATGTCAGCATAGCCTTGAACTTGGCAGTCCTCATTCCTTCGCTTCAGGTCTTCCTATAACTTCCATCAAAGTGAAGTTTACAAATTTTCTGCTTTGAAGCAAGTAGATTCTTAGCTCATGGGCTGACGCTGGCTTGCTGACATATTTTCCTTTAGGTTTTGAAAATATTGAAGCTCATGTAGAAAAGTCTGCGTATTTTCTTGAATCCAATAGCTAAAACAATCTTGAGAAAGAAGAATGCAGCCAAAAGCATCTTGCTCTCTGTTTTCAGAGAATGCTACAAAGCCACAGAAGTCAAAGCAGAATAGTACTAGCACAAAAACAGACACATAAATCAGCAGACAGAATAGAGAGCCTAGAAATAAACCCATGCATATATGATCAATTAATCTATTACAATTGAGACAAGAGTATACAATGAGAAAAAAAAATCTCTTTACTAAATGTTGTTGGTACAACTGGACAGCTCCATGTGAAAGAAGGAAAAAAGACCATTTCTCCCTTAACCTACAAAAATAAAGTTAAAATCGTTTAAAGAACTAAAGAGTGAAAACTTTAGAACTCCCATTTGAAAACAAAAAGCAATGGGACAATGACCGACTTTAATATGGGTGCGTCTTTAATATAGAAATTCTACTTCTTATCGAAATCTTAGTGAATTCTTTTCCTAAGCTCACAGAAAGGTAACCATCAGGAAGGTCCTACATATAGTCTGACTTGTAGTATCGACTTATTAGGAACAATCTGTATATTGATCAAGGAAGACCAATTAAATAACTCAGTCCATCCATACAATGAAATACTATGCAGAAGTTTGGAAAATATTGCCAGCAAATTTGGAAAACTCAGCAATGATCACAGGACTGGAAAAGGTCAGTTTTCATTCTGATCCCAAAAAAGGTCAACGCCAAAGGAATGTTCAGTTTACTGTACAATTGTGCTCACTTCACAGGCTAGCAAGGCTATGCTCAAAATCCTTCAAGCTAGGCTTGAGCAATATGTGAACCAAGGATTTCCAGATGTACAAGCTGGGTTTAGAAAAGGCAGAGGAATCAGAGATTAAACTGCTAACATTTTTTGGATCATGGAGAAAGCAAAGGAATTCCAGAAATACATCTACTTCTGTTTCATTGACTACACTAAAGCCTTTGACTATGTGGATCATAACAAACTGTGGAAGTTTGGGAATAACAGATCATCTTACCCGTCTCCTGAGAAATCTGTATGCAGGTCAAGAAGCAACAATTAGAACCAGACATGGAACAACCAACTGGTTCAAAATTGGGAAAGGAGTATGACAAGGCTGTATATTGTCACCCTGCTTGTTTAACTTATATGCAGAGTAAGGGGTAAGGTAAGGGTTAAACGCTTAATCGTGTTTAACTCTTTGTGACCCCGTGGACTGTAGCCCACCAGGCTCCTCTGTCCATGAGATCTCCAGGCAAGAACACTGGAGTGGGTTGCCATTTGTGAAATGCGAGGCTCGATGTATCCCAAGCTGGAATCAAGATTGCTGGGAGAAATATCAACAACCTCAGATGTGCAGATGATACCACTCTAATGGCAGAAAGTGAAGAGGAAATAAACAGCCTCTTGATTAGGGTAAAAGAGGACAGTGAAAACGCTGGCTTGAAACTCAACATTCAAAAAACTAAGATCTTGGCACTAGTCCCATCACTTCCTGGCAAATAGAAGGGAAAAAGTGGAAGAAGTGACGGATTTTCTTTTTTGGGCTCCAAAATCTCTGCAGATGGTGATTGCAGCCATGAAATTAAAACACACTTGCTCCTTGAAAGAAAAGCTATGACCAACTTAGACAGCATATTAAAAAGCAGAGACATCATTTTGCTGACAAAGGTCCATGTAGCCAAAGATATGGTTTTTCTAGTAGTCATGTACGGATGTGAGAGTTGGACCATAACGAAGGCTGAGCACTGAAGAATTAATGCTTTTGAATTGTGGTGCTGAGAAGACTCTTGAGAGTCCCTTAGACTGCAAGGAGATCAGAATAAAACCTTGAACATTAGAAGAACTAATACCAAAACTGATGTCCAATGCTTTGGCCACTTGATGCAAAGAGTCAACTCATTGGAAACGACCCTTATGCTGGGAAAGACTGAAGGCAAAAGGACAAGGGAGCAGCAGAGGAGGAGATGGTTAAATAGCATCACCAACTCAATGGACATAAATTTGAGCAAACTCTGGGAGATAATGGAGGACAGAGGAGCCTGATGTGCTGCAGTCCATGAGCTTGCAAAGAGTCAGACGTGACTTAGCAACTGAACAACAGACTGCATGATCCCATTAATGTAAAAATATCCTTGTTAAGTATATTTAGGTAAGTATTTACATATAAAAGCTGAACTCTTTGTGGTTGTTAAACCTGGAGACAGAGGGATGAGACAAGAGGGAACCTTAACATGCTGGAGGGACAGCCTCTACCCAGGCTGGTCGCAGGAGTATCCCCGTCTGAACAATGTATCCTGCCCTCATCCTGCAGTCCTCCTGCCACACCCAGCCTGCCCCACCTACCCCCACAAAGGGTCTCCAGCCATGATGCAGAGCTGGACTCCAGACCTCAGAGGGAAGCCCTGCTCTGCACCATGTCTTACTATGGCCTCCACTGCTGGGCCCCACCTGCTGTGCCTTGTGCACACACTCACTCTGGCCCAGTCACACACAGGAAAGTGAGTGACTAGCTGCCACCTTCAGCCTGCCTCCTAGGGCGCAAGCCTTGAAGAAACCCAGAAACACACAGGTGGCTGAATTGCCAAACAACGGCACTGAGAGTTTCAGGCCAGACCCTGCACTCATCCTTTGTGAGTCATTGAGAAGAGATTCTAAAGCAGCAAATTAGCCTGTGGAGGAAGAAATCAGGGAGTAGTTGCATCCAAGGGGTGGGGGGCTGGTATTGCCTGGGAAAGGAGCTGAGGAGACATCCTGGAGGCACCTCCAATACTTTGAGCCTTCATGGGATCTGAGGTTACAGGTGTTGTATGCATTTGTCAGAATTCATCAAATAATATACTTGTCTGCTGCATTTCAAAATGAGAACTCAACACAAATTATTCCCCAGGTAAAGGTATGCAAAATAGGACTTTGGGGGCAGTATACTGGAGATAATAAGTTACTTTGAAATGCATCAAGAAATAAGATAAATAGATGAAGAGAGAGAGAAGAAAGTGAGAGGAGTTAGAGAAAATACATGATAAAGGAAATATGGTCTGATATTAAGTGAAAATCCAGGTAGTAGAGAGAGGGGTGCCCATTGTTCATTCTCTCTTTGCTATAGGTTTGAAATCTTCCATAATAAAAGGTTGGAAGAGCTAAGCAGTAGTCATGGTTCATAATGAGTGATGAGTAACTAAAGAGAGGAAGACACCAAGGACTGTGATAAGCCAGTGGTGCCAGCTGACCAAGAAAGGCTTTGGGATCGAGACACTCTGAGTGTGAAATCTCAAAAACTGGACCTGTAAAGCTGAGGAAGGTTTGCAGGAAGCCCAGTCCCCTGACCCTGAAGCCTCTGCAGCAGGAGGGCTTAGAATAGAGGCTGGACCTTGGAGGGCCCAGTTGTCTGGCCTGAAGACCTCAGCCTCCTTGATCAGGTGGGTTAAGGAAGTGGCCTTCTCAGGCCCTTGTGCCCTGTGCAGAGGATGGGCTGGAGCATAGGCCTGGAGGCAGGAGGTCAGCAGAGGCCTCTGCTTAGTCCTGGAGAGAGCCTGAGAAATTGAAGAGGCCATGTTCTTCACGCTCACCTGCTCCTGGCACCCACCTACCCAGCCCACTGGCTTATTCAGAATGACTGCCTGATGAACAGATTCTTCTGCTTTATTTGGGGTCCAAGTTCCTGCCTTGAGCTTTCCCTCCAAATGACAGTCATGCTATGTGGCAGCTTTTGACAAGATGACAACAGTTGGACCGGGAGCAGCACCGCTGGGTCATGCCAGCAGAGGGTGTGCAACAGGCACCTGTCACCCCAGCTGGGCCACACAGGGCATGAATGACAACAGGCATCCTTCCCTGAGGCCTGACAGGCCTGTATGTGTCCTGGAGACATGATCATAGAATGGTTGTTGCACAGCTGGGACATGCAGGAAAAGACCCTGCACGTGTGCGGGGGTCTTTCCTCACGTTCACACCTTGCACTGCAGCTCACAGAGTTAGAGACAGGAGGAGTCAGGATCAGACGGGACCCACAGAGGGCTCAGCTAAAGACGCTTTCATTTTGGTTGTTCTCTAACCACTTCCCTCCCCATCCTGGACTCAGCAGAGGGGTGGTGTCAGCACCAGGGGTCGGCGATGGAAGCCTTAGTACCAGCTCCTGTTGGTGAGGGCCACCAGTTTCTGTGCCTGTAACTGTGCCTCCACTGCATCTGTGTCTCATTGCATGGGCATTGTTATTTCTGCTTCTTGGAGATGAAGCTCAAACTGGCAGATACTCAGCAATTTGCCCCAGTTCTCTGTCCATGAGCAGCAGAGCTCAGATATGAGGACTGCTCTGTCTGACCCCACAGCCTACTGCACTGTAGTCTTGCAGTTCAGAGCACCACAGCCAGGACCAGCTTCCTGGGTCTGTGTCTAGGTGCATCCAGCTGGGTGTTGTTACCAGTGGGAACATGTGCTTATTCACCCCCTTCAGCTCTACAAATCCCAGTGATGTGGACACACAAATTTGCACACACAGAGCTCACTCAGAGAGAGGGCTTCTAACAGAAACTCGACTGCACAGGGTCCTCCTCACACTGATGCAGGGACCCTCCCATGGAAGAGACGGTATCTTTGTCAAGTTCCAGATCTCAGGGAGAGGCCGTCCTCATTGAACCACTGGGTGTAGTGTCAGCTGTGAAAATTTGCATGGATGCCTTTATCAAGTTGCTCCTATTATGATGCTGAACTTGAACTGTGTCCAACTGTTTGCTTCTCCACTGAAATAATCATGTTTCCTTTCTCCATTTTGCTGATGTGATACATTATATTGAAATTTCAAACACTAGATCAAACTTACATTTCTGGGGATTACATTAGGTGATCCCTAATTATTTTTGATGTATTGTCCTTTCTATGTGTTGTTGGATTTCATTTGCTAGTGTTCTGTTCAGGGTTTAACACTTATCTTTTCTTTTTAATTATACTTTTGGATTTGAGTTTGAAAAAGTAATTAGGCTAAACTTCCTGTGGCAATCATATCCCAATACATGTATATCAAGTCATTTTGTGTTATGCTTTAAATTTATACCTGGCAGTATGTCAATCGTTTCTCAAAATTGGAAGAAAAGGTAATTACATACAATAATCATACCACAACCTCTGTCAGACATGCCTCACACAAAAACAGACTTATATATTCAGGCACAATCACATGGCTGAAAAATTCTCATATATTCACCCCTCATACATGCACACACACACAGCACACACTCAGACATCATACTCATGCACATCACATGCATGCCATATATTTACTCCATTCAAAACACACAGTATACCTCCTTTCACTCCCAACGCACACTTCACACTCATCTAAACACACTCACAGCCTATACTCACACCACTCAAAGGTACAGACACACTCGGGCACATTCACACCGCGTGCACAGAAATGCCCTTCTGTCTGGAGCAGCGACTCCAGCACTTACCTCCCACACAAGCATAGAATGTGTCCTTGCCTGTAACTTGCTTACAGGAATTTCCCACGATCTGCAACAGAAGGACAGGTTGAAGGTCAAGGAGAGGGACAGGTGTGAGCATGGTGAGAAGCCACCCAACCCCCTTCTCAAATGTGGCCACACTCACTGATCTAATAAAGGCTTCATCGATATTGGATTCATCCACATGATACACTTGTCTCTTTCCTTGTACAATTTGAAGCAGCTAAAAGGGAGAGAAGATGGCTTGGTAAAGAGTGAGTATTGAGGACACAGCAAGTCCTATCCTAGGAGAGAGACCCTCGCCTCCTGTCCGTGTTGGACTTCAAGGGCCACGCCCGGGCATCAGCCAGCAGCCCACCCACAGGGAGTGTAAATCTGCTCCACCCACACCTCTGTGTGTGTAGGTTTACAGGACACTTGCTATTCATCTGCTGTGGCTATCTGTTGTTGAAACACTTGGGGTCCTTTGGGTGACTCTGAGACAGTTGCCTTTGAAAGCTTTCCCCAATTGCGCTCAAGAGTGGCACTTGGTTATTTTTCTAAATTACCTGGTCTCTCTCATAGCCTTTTAACCCCATTGAGTAAATCGTGGTCTTCATATTTCGAGCCTTGCTAGCCTAAGAGGAAGAAGGTTTTGAGTATAAAATACCCAAATACATGGACCACAAAGCCGGTAACGATGGATGGGACTCACTTCATCCTTAGTGTCCTGTAACGTCGCTGGCAGCAGTGGCCCAGCAGTCACGGTGAATATCAGGCTGGAAGCATTCTTGTCTGCAGAAGAAGCAGGGAGTGGGCTGGTCAGCAAGGCACCTGGAGTAACTTGCCTCAGCCTGTCAAGCCTGCAGCACAGATCCTGCATCACCTTCTCCTGGGGAGGGGCCACCCTGACCCCAGAATTGTCACCTAGAGCGTCTGGAGGGTCAGAGGACTTAGGCCAGGACCCACTTGACAGATAAGGAGTCTGAGACTGGTTCAGAGCTCTTCGTGGTGGACCCTCACTAGGGCAAGATGGCACAATCTTTGCCCTGAAAGGGAGCTGCAGCTACTTCCCTGGTGAGGACAAGCTTCTCAGGTGAGCACAGGGAGGAGCAGCCAGACTGACTGTCAGATGCTTGAACAGCGGCCCCTGCTCAGATCCTTGCCTTTCCCAATAGCCTATGCATCTTTCCTGACGAGGGCTGCAACCCTACAGTCTACATGCAGATGGTTCTGGGAAGAGTACAGCCTTTCCTACTGTTGGAAACATGGTCACAGGATGAGAGTCAATCAGAGGGGAGAGGCTGAAGGGAAAGAGGGCAGAGCCAGAACAGTGGTGGACAGACTGTGGGCAGCCAGGGGACACCAAGGTCTCTGTGCCTTAAACTGAGTTCCATCTGTTCACTGTCCCTGGAATTTCCCTTTTCTTTTTCATGCAGCCCAACTGTAGGTCAAGCAATGATATCTAGTAAGAACTAGGAATGTGGGCTTCCCTGGTGGCTCAGACGGTAAAGCATCTGCCTACAATGCATGAGACATGGGTTCAATCCCTGGGCCGGAAAATCCCCTGGAGAAGGGAATAGCAACCCACTCCAGTATTCTTGCCTGGAGAATTCCGGGGACAGAGGAGCCTGGCAATCTACAGTCCATGGGGTCTCAAAGAGTTGGACATGACTGAGTGACTCACACACTCACACACACATACACACACACACACACACACACACACACAAGAACTACAAATATAATGCATAATCCCATGTGGTTCTCAGGAACATCCCTGGGGGAGCTTTTCATCCTCACTGCGGGGAGGAGGAACCTGCAGCACAGAGAGGGCAAGGAGTTCGCTCCAAGAGTCAGTGCTAGGAGCTGGCCGAGGAGGGTCTGCACCAGCCCTCACTGAGGCCCTGGCCTGGCTCTGTCCCACCTGAGCCCAGCGACGTCAACAGGCAACTTACTATCGGAGTAAACTCTTTCAATCTGCTCATTTGCCTGCAACAAAAGTAGGGGGAAGGCAGTGAGAAGACCCAATAATAGTCTAAGAATTTGATAAAGCAGAATAAATTCTCAGAGCTGTCTTTGTACCTTTTTCAATCCTTCCTGCATGTTTGTGGCTCCTGAAGGTACTATATTCTGAAGTCTTTTGAGACCATCACTTATTTCTGTTCTAAAAACATATCGGAAAAGAGAGTAGAGGGGGAATGAGGGTTAATGGCTATAAAACAGCCCCAGCTGTCCTGCCACCATTCTGTCTTGTGCAGACATGCCTGGATTGGAGAGGACACAAGTGATCCTCTCATGACCCTTCTGCCCGTGCCTTTGACACTGAGAGAACTAACCCTAACCCTTCCTTGTCCACCACTCAGTGAGTGTGGAGGATGCTGCTTCTCTGTCCCATCAGTAGGTCCTGACTTTCAATGTGCTCACCCCTGTCTCAGGCATCCAGACCTCAGGGGACTCATCAAGGGCCCTGCCTTGACTGTCCACGGTGAGAGAGGAGCACCCACGGATGTGCACCTGTGGATCTGGCATCCCCAACATGACTGATAGTACTGTTGGCATCCAAGGGGTCCCTGGTGAGGGCACATTATCCTCCAACAAGCAAAGTTGAGTTTGGAGAAGTCATTCTGCTGATATTCCTGCCCTGTCCCCTCCTCCCTTGCTACAGACCCTGAGGTGGACTTGGTCCCTTCCAGCCACTTTCCTTATTGGATCGGTGCTAAAGGAAAGAGTCAAGCTGCTCCATTAGAGTCTAGGGCTCCTGGGCTTCATGTGCTTCTGAAGAAATAGACCAAAAGCTGTAAAAGAGGCCTGATGGTTGTCCATGGGGGTGGAAAAGCATGACTTTAGGCTGCTGTGAGGATGGCATGTCATCCTCTGTTAAAGCAGATGGCAGGGGATGGGACTGGGACACACTAGGAAGCAGGGGCTTAGGTTCAGGCTTATCCAGTGTGATGGGCTGAGCTGTCACAGCAAGTCTAAGGAGTATGTGGTCCCTGAAGGCTGGCTTCTCAGAAGAGTTGCTCATATGTGGTGAAATATGAGAGCCCCAGTCCTATTCAACCTAGCCCATGAGAAGAGGAGACCTTGGACCCATTGCCAGGGCAGGCCAGAGCAGGCCTTGCCTAGTTGAGCAGAAACACATATCTTGGCACTTTCCGGAAGATTTCAATTTTGTTTTTTGAACCACAAAATTATTCTGGAACTCTCTGTACTCACAGCCTCCTGCCCAGGACCCACATCATCAGGCAAAGTTCTCACCTGAGTGGCTCTCCCTACTGCTGCCCTTCTAGCTCTTCTCATACACAGACACCAGGCTCCTAGAATTCTCAGCAATCCCTCCTGCTCTTAAAGTACCCCTCTCATACCATAGGTACTCTTGCCTGGAAAATCCCAGGGATGGAGGAGCCTGGTAGGCTTCAGTCCATGGGGTCGCTAAGAGTCAGACATGACTAAGCGACTTCACTTTCACTTTTCACTTTCATACATTGGAGAAGGAAATGGCAACCCACTCCAGTATTCTTGCCTGGAGAATCCCAGGGACAGGGGAGCCTGATGGGCTGCCGTCTATAGGGTTGCACAGAATCGGACACAACTGAAACGACTTAGCAGAAGCAGCAGCAGCAGCAGCAGCACCTCTTCCCAGTTCTCACCCAGCCCCACCAGCACACCTGAGGCTTCCTAGCTCCATGCTGTCTGGCTTCTCCAGCACCAGAGCAAGGCCTGTGTGGACAGTGCCCTCTCAGCCTGCTCACCCTAGTGGACAAGGCTCAGAAAGCACCAGCCCTAGTCCCAGTGCTGTCCCACGTTCTCTGCAGACCCATCAGAGTTGCCCCTCTTCCCAGGCTCCCTGAGTCACTCTGGACTCACCTTGTACAGCAACACCCACCCCAGCCCTCTGCCATATCCTCCTAAATGCCTAGGCAGCTTTGGAAATGCCCAATCTCAGGTTGAGACCAGCTCCCATCAAGATTCTGTGGGGTCCTCCTGAGCTGGAAGCATGAAGGCCATGGTTGATTTTGAGATGTCTTAAGTGTATCCTGGACTACACACAGGATTTCAAGTATTTCCCACTCCCCTGAGTCCCACTCTTTCTCCTGAGCCCACAGTCTTGGAAGACTTCTCCTCCTTCATTCTCCAGAGAAGACTGGGGATGCCTTCCATGAGCCTCAAGCAAGCGTTCTTCATCCAGGCCTTGAGCTCCATAACCTAGAAGAGTCAATGATCTTTCTCTCCACCATGGGCAATTCCTCTCCCAGAAGCCCATGTCAAGCCCCTGCTACTTCTCTCTCCTCCACCTGCTAGAGTCTGCCCCCATGAACTAGCCCTCTTTCACCTCACACCCACTCCAGTAGCTCTTCTAAACTTGAAGCATACACATGAACAGAACTATGCCTTCCCCAGCTCACAGAGTAGGAAGCCGAGTCCCTGCTTCTTCGGGGAGCCAGGCATGAGGAGTGATGTCTCCATGCACTGGCACCCCCATACTCCCTCCCCTGCATCCTTGCTGCTCCAGCTCTTCTGCTACTCCAGCTTCTCTGCAAGGTCCTGAACAGTGACTGTGTCTAAATCTTGGAGGCATCCAGTCGTAAAGGTCCTCAACCTATCTTTGGTGCTTCACTCACTCTGAATTAGGTTCCATCTTTTGTGTCCTTGAAATTCTTAACATAACAGCTACTCAGAAGCACCGTTCCTTCCTACATCTATACTTTTTGGCACACAACCGGGTCCACCTCTGGAACTCCAGTCTAGTCTGGTGTTCAGAACCACATTCATGAGGTCATATGCCTCAATCCCACCAAGAGCAAGCTCCCCGCCACTGAATCCTCTAGCACTTCAACACTGCCCATCCCCTATTCCTTAGGTATGACCATGTCCTCCTCACCCTCACTGACCCAGAGCAGAGATCAATACACACAGCAAGTGCACAACACAAGCCAGAGTTCATAAAAGACCTGCACATCTGTTCAGCCAGTTCAAGGAAATCCTCACAATGAGCTGAATGTGAGAAAATGGAAGAATGCTGAGAGGACCGAACTGGTGGAGGGCAGGGTTAGAGGGGACATAGGACAGGCAGGGCTTAGGGGGGCGGAGATGGTCGAGCAGCACAGGGGTCTCCCAGTCCCGGTGCAGCCAGAGATCAGTAGGAGCCAAGGCTGGGGGTCAGAGTGATCAGTGAGGGGAGCCCAGGATGGACCAGCCTGTACACAGTGGGTCCTCACCAGGTCTCTGAGAGCCCTCAATTTTTTTTTTCTGTGACATCACCCACTAGACTTGCTTTAGTGGATTAAGTCAGTACTTACCTGTCTGAGGTGAGGTTCATGACAGTGTTGCCCTGTGTGGCATAGGTGATGAAGGACATTTGCAGTTTTGGGCTGTGGAAGAAACACATGCACGTGAGCTCAAAATGATACCAGTGAGCAGCCAGGAAAGGGGTGACTGACAATTTCCCTGCTCCACAACCCAACTCTTCTGTTTGGGCTCTGTTTCTCAAACTCTGAGAATTTCCATTCCCTTTGTAAAAGGTTGGGAGCCCTGTGAGATGTACGATATTGCTGAAAGTGATCACTGTGATGGCATCCTGGTCCATTTCTATATGCCCAACACTCCCAATGTCTCTCTCTCTCTCTCTCTCATACACACACACACACACACACACACACACTTCCCTGGTGGTCCAGTGGTTAAGAGTTCACCTGCCAATTCAGGAGACACAAGTTCATTTTCTGCTCTGGGAAGATTCCACATGCCACGTGGCAACGAAGCCCATGCAAACCAAAGAAGCTTGCATGCCTAAAGCCTGTGCTCCACAAGAGAAGAAGCCACTGCAATGAGAAGCCTGCGCATGGCAACAAAGAGTCCTTCATCACCTTCTCTACATAGTTCAACACTGTCGTGAAGCTCACCTTAGACAGCTAAGTGCTGCTTTAATCCTCTAAAGTAAGCCTGGTGGGCAATGTCACAGGAAAAAAGAGTAGCCCCCACTCAAAGCAACTAGAGGAAGTTTGCACTCAGCAACAAAGAACCAGTGCAGCCAAAGATAAACAAATAACTAAACACATAAATAAATTAAAAAAATTATTAACACACACACAAGGACACACACAGAGGCATATGCACACGTTCCCTGCACACACACAAAGGTGGACACATGTACTACTGTGTGAGGGCCTCTCCACTGGCCTCTCTTCTAATGTAAAATTCTTTGGATCTTCCCACACTTCCCTCCTCTCCTGTCTTCCCTGTCAACCTCTTATCTCAGGGAAATTGTTCTATCTCTCAGCAGTATCTCTCATATACATCCTTCCTTCTTCCCCGCACTGTTTTCTGGTCCATTGACCTTCATTCTCTTCTTGCAAAATTGCTATAATAGGTCCCTAACTGGGTTCCCCACTTCTTCTGGTTTGTGTTCCACCTCATTTAACTTATAATTATCAGATTTTTCTCCTGGAACACAACCTTAATCGTGTCAAACACCCTACTCCCTGGCCCCGACTCTAGGATAATCTATAGCTCCCTATTGCTCACAGCAGGAAATCCAAGCCCCAGGGTATCATGAGCCCCATGGACTTGGCCTGACACTGTTCTGTCCAGACTCTCCTATCAGCCTTCCCCTGAGTTAACCCTGCTTTCCAGCCTAACAGATCCCTCACTGCACAAGAAATTTCCTTCATGGTTTTTATTAATCTGTCTTCTCATTCTTCAAGACCTAGTGCAAAATGCCCTATCCTCTAGGAAGCCATCCTTGCCTTTTTTCTCCCTCTAAGAGTACTTGCTTTTTTCCCTTAAATTTCAAATAATTCCTTGAACCTTTGCTTTTGGCACTTGGCACCATTTAACTCAGTATTTAGCTGTATGTTACTGGTTTGCCCACTTCCTAATCTGTGAGGTCTTCAGGCACAGACTGTGTTCCTCTACAGTGCAGTCTCACTCCCCGGTAAGGGTCCAGAAAGCTGCCAAGATCCAGTGGAACCAATGTAGTGTCTTTCTTTCTGCTTCAGAACACTATCCTGGGCTCTGGGCACTGTGCTCCTGACCCAAGGGACTTCCATGCCCACCACCTCTGAAGAGCTGTGTACTCTGCCTGGCAGAGGAAAACACCAGCCGTACTTTGTATACTTCTTCACCATTTTATCCATTAATTGGAGAATGTCCTTCCAGGAGTTGCCCATGCTGTCCGACCTGAAAACAAAGAAGACCTGATTAAGAGGGATGAGGCACCTTCTTTTGGTGGGCAGATTTTCTGCCTCTCCAGTTTCCAGCAGACTCTTTAGCAACTCTTCCCCACCCCGTGTAGCTGAAGGCTGTCATACTCCCTTAGCAACGTCACTGGGTCACCCTGGTAGTGACTTTCACCAGTGTCATTGGTGGGGAAGGTGACCAACCTGACTCATGTGCTTGGGGACTCATTAGCTTGGGGTAGCTAATGGGGTTGGTTGATACTCAAGGAGTAAGGGAGGATACAGTGGTTGAAGAAGCCCAAGCAATTCTAATACATTTGCTCTCCTGGTCCCCCAGTTTTGACCCAACAATAAGAGCCCTGGCCTCAGGCAGGATAAAGATGTGCTACTCAAACCATTTTATTTTACTACTTTCTTATTAGCCTGCAAAGCTGAGTCATTCTGGACACCAAAGATCTTTACTGGGAACACTCATGGGGAGGGGCTGAACTAGGGCCAAGAAACCGCAGTCCACACCATCAGGGAAAGTTGCAGGATTTTCCTATCCCTACTTAACAGTTTCTCACTGCCATTAGCTCTGACTTTAGTACCTGAATGGAGAATAAGGAGGTTAGAGGGCCTCATGACTCTTTCTGTTTAGATGGGAGGAACTTCAATGGGCCTTGCAGACCAGGGCTCAAAGGTCCTTGTAATCCCACACCTCTGCAGGCTGTACTCCAGGTTATGGAGGGAAAATGTGGGTCTCTCTAGCTAAGTGTTTTGTCAAGGTTCTGCACATGGTAGGGATGAAAGGCTAGTGCCCTGTCATGGGCTCTTCCCCAGAGAATGTTGGCTCATGTCTTTTATAAGGCATGTGAGTCAGAAAAACCAACCAGGAGTTCAACCTTTCACCTCAAGAGATCACAATGAGCTTAGACATCCTGAATATCATATTTATATGTGATTTTCTCCATTCATTTTCACAGACCTAAGAGCATCCTTCTTTTTTCTACCATTCCTTCTGCCTCCTCTTGGTTATATCTAGAACTGTCAGGAGGTAGTAAGGAAACTAAAGATAGAGACTCTAAGAGTTTCAGAATTATCATTCATGGAACATGTATGTACCAGAAACTTTCCAAGCATCATTTATAATTCCAAAACAATTCTGTTATATCAGCATTATAAGCAAGGTGATTCAGTTGTAAAAAGATTGTTATAACTTTAACACATTAGTTAAAGTCCATATAATCATGAAGAAAATATCTATAATAGAATACGCACAAAAAAGTAAGAAAAGCAAAACCTGTCACTACAAAAAAATCTAGTAAACATATAAGTAAGCATAAATGTTGACTATAAGGGACAAAAAAGCTAGAAGGCAAACAAAAGCAAACTGCAAAATGGCAGAAGTCCTTCCATATAGCAACTACTTCAAATGTAAATGAATTTAAATTTCTAGACAAATTTCATAGATTGGTAGAATGGATTTACAAAAACTGACATCAAGGAGAGAAGGACCTGGTGGGATGGACTGGGAGATTGGGATTGACATATATATACTACTGTGTATAAAATAGATAACCAATGAGAACTGACTGAATAGCACAGAGAACTCTATTCAGTGATCTGTGATGACATAAATGGGAAGGAAATCCCTAAAAAGAGAGTATATATATATATATGTCTATGTATAGCTGATCCACTTTGCTGTGCAGCAGAATCTAACACAACACTGTAAAGCAACTCTACTTCAACTTTGAAAAAAAGGTCTATGTGTATGCTGTCTACAAGAGACTTACTTTTATGTAGGGACACAAATATTTGAAAAGGAAAGAGGCTCAATATTCCATGTTAAAAGAAACTCAAAGAGAGATGGTATGACTATATTAGATGAAGTATATTTTAAGTAAAAAATTGTTGTAAGAAACAAGGAAGGAAATATAATTATTACTTAAGTTGTTAAAATGATTTCATTAGTAATCAATTAAATGGAAATAAGAGCATGAACAAAATATCATTTTTACATATTAAATTTCAGAGAGACAGATGGATAGATGTCCATTTGCTGGTAAAATTTAGGTGAATCTAGAAAGCTCTTCTGTGGTTGGAGAAAGGATTATTTTGCCTTTGCAAAATAACTGGCATAATATATTGAATTGTAAAAATATTAAGAAACATAGATAATCCTATTTTTGAAAATTTATTCTAAGGAAAGAAAAAGGAGGATAAAAATATCTTACCTGAAAAGATGTCCATTTCCAATATCATTTTTGATACTGAAAAAAATTTACATGTCAAATAATAGTTGGAGACTGACAGACATAGAGAACAGACTTGTGGTTCCCAAGGAGTGGGGATAGGGGAGGAGTTGGATTGGGAGTTTGGGATTAGCAGACACAAACTATTATAGATAGAATGGATAACCAACAAGATCCACCTGTATAGCACAGAAAAATATATTTAATATCCCATGATAAACCACAGTGGAAAAGAATATGAAAAAGAATGTATGTTTATACAACTGAATCATTTGGTTGTACAACAGAAATTAACATGGTAAATCAGCTATGGTTCAATTAAAATAAGTTTTAGGAAGGCAGAGAAGGGCATTACATATTCATAAAAGGGTTAATTTAACAAGAAAATATAACAATTTTTTAAACAGGCACCAAATACTAGGCACCGAAAATTTATGAGGCAACTGTAAGCATTTAAGAGAGAAATAGATTTACAATAAAGATGGAAGACATCAATACCAAATTTTCAATAAGGATAGAGGAACTAGACAAAATATAAGGAAATAGAGAAATAAGGGAAGACAGAACATGAACAACACTATGAACCAATTGTACTTAACAGATTTGTACAGAATACTCTAACTAATAACAACAAAAGGCCAATTCCCCCACAAGTGCACATGGAATGTTCTCCTCAGTAGATCATATGTTAGGTCATAACGTAAGTCCAAACAAATTCTAAAGATGGAAATTGTCTAAATGTTTTTTCCAAGCACAAATGAAGTGAGAATCAATAGTAGAAAGGTACATGAAGAAATGAAAAATGTATGGATATTAAACAATACAGTTTTAAACAAATAAAATAGATCAAAGAAGAAGTCACAAGAGAAATTTAAGAATACCATAAATCAAATGAAAATGAAAACTCAACATGTCAAAGCATTTCAGTTCAGTTCAGTTCAGTTGCTCAGTCATGTCCGACTCTGCAACCCCATGAACTGCAGAACGCCAGGCCTCCCTGTCCATCACCAACTCCCTGAGTCCACCCAAACCCATGTCCATCGAGTTGATGATGCCATCCAGCCATCTCATCCTCTGTTGTCCCCTTCTCCTCCTGCCCTCAATCTTTCCCAGCATCAGGGTCTTTTCCAATGAGTCAGCTCTTTGCATCAGGTGACCAAAGTATTGGAGTTTCAGCTTCAACATCAGTCCTTCCAATGAATATTCAGGACTGATCTCCTTTAGGATGGACTGGTTGGATCTCCTTGCAGTCCAAGGGAATCTCAAGAGTCTTTTCCAACACCACAGTTCAAAAGCATCAATTCTGCGGCGCTCAGCTTTCTTCACCGTCCAACTCTCATATCCATACATGACCACTGGAAAAACCATAGCCTTGACTAGACAGACCTTTGTTGGCAAGGTAATGTCTCTGCTTTTTAATATGTTATCTAGGTTGGTCATAACTTTCTTTCCAAAGACTAAGCGTCTTTTAATTTCATGGCTGCAGTCACCATCCGCAGTGATCTTGGAGCCCAGAAAAACAAAGTCAGCCACTGTTTCCACTGTTTCCCCATCTATCTGCCATGAAGTGATGGGACCGGATGTCATGATCTTAGTTTTCTGAATGTTGAGCTTTAAGCCAACTTTTTCACTCTCCACTTTCACTTTCATAAAGATAAGGGTGGTGTCATCTACATATCTGAGGTTATTGATATTTCTCCCGGCAATCTTGATTCCAGCTTGTGATTCTTCCAGCCCAGCATTTCTCATGATGTACTCTGCATAGAAGTTAAATAAGCAGGGTGACAATATACAGCCTTGACATACTCCTTTTCCTATTTGGAACCAGTCTGCTGTTCCATGTTCAGTTCTAACTGTTGCTTCCTGACCTGCATACAGGTTTCTCAAGAGGCAGGTCAGGTGGTCTGGCACTCCCATCTCTTTCAGAATTTTCCACAGTTTATTGTGATCTACACAGTCACAGGCTTTGGTATAGTCAATAAAGCAGAAATAGATGTTTTTCTGGTACTCTCTTGCTGTTTCGATGATCCTTCGGATGTTGGCAATTTGATCTCTAGTTCCTCTGCCTTTTCTAAATCCAGCTTGAACATCTGGAAGTTCATGGTTCACGTATTGCTGAAGCCTGGCTTGGAGAATTTTAAGCATTACTTTACTAGCATGTGAGATGAGTGTAATTGTGCAGTAGTTTGAGCATTCTTTGGCATTGCCTTTCTTTGGGATTGGAATGAAAACTGACTTTTTCCAGTCCTGTGGCCACTGCTGAGTTTTTCAGATTTGCTGGCATATTGAGTGCAGCACTTTCACAGTGTCATCTTTCAGGATTTGAAATAGATCAACTGGAATTCCATCACCTCCACTAGCTTTGTTCCTAGTGATGCTTTCTAAGGCCCACTTGACTTCACATTCCAGGATGTCTGGCTCTAGGTGAGTGATCACACCATCGTGATTATCTGGGTCGTGAAGATCTTTTTTGTATAGTTCTGTGTATTCTGGCCACCTCATCTTAATATCTTCTGCTTCTGTTAGGTCCCTACCATTTCTGTCCTTTATTGAGCCCATCTTTACATGAAATGTTCCCTTGGTATCTCTAATTTCCTTGAAGAGATCTCTGGTCTTTCCCATTCTATTGTTTTCCTCTATTTCTTTGCACTGATCTCTGAGGAAGGCTTTCTTATCTCTCGATGCTATTCTTTGGAACTCTGCATTCAGATGGATATATCTTTCCTTTTCTCCTTTGCTTTTCACTTCCCGTCTTTTCACAGCTTTTTCTAAGGCCTCCTCAGACAGCCATTTTGCTTTTTTGCATTTCTTTTTCTTGGGGATGGTCTTGATTCCTGGGATGCAGTAAAAGTAGTGCCAAGAGGGAAAATTAATAACTATAAACAATCCTATTCTGATTGATTGATTGATTTTAATAAAAATGGAACAACTCAGATTACTAAAATCAGAAAATGAAACACTACTACTGACTACATAAAAATAAAAGGATTACAAGGTAATACTATGAATATTTCTATTCAAAAAATTAGATAACCTAAACAAAATGGGAAAATTACTAGAAATATACCATCAACCAAAATCCAATCATGAAAGATATGAATAGGTCAATAATTAGTGAAAAGATTGAATCATAAATAGAAAAATATCCCAACAATAGTAGCCCAAACTAGATGATTTCAAGGGTGAATTCTACCAAACTTTCAAAGAAGTGTCAACAACAACTCTTTCTAAACTCTTCAAAAAGTTGAAGATGAGGAAACACTTCCAAATTCACTCTATGAGGGCTGTATTACATGATACCAAAGCCAAACACTGCAAGTGCAGAATACCAATTGTCCTTAATTGATTGATGCATTAATCCTCAAGAAAATACTAGGAAACTGAATCCAGCAGAATATTAAAATGTTTACATACTATGACCAAGTAGGATTTCTACAATTCAAAAATGGTTCTACATACAAAAATCATATAATGTAATATTCCACATTAATAAAATGAAGAAACCAAAATACATGATCATCTCAATTCAAGTAGGAAAAGAGTATGATAAAATCCAACACTCTTTCTTGATAAAAAAACTCTCAAATTAGGAATAGAGAAAACTCCCCAACATGACAAAAGCTATATATGAAAAGTGTAAAACCATTACATCATGGTCAAAGATGAGAAGCTTTTACCCTGAAATCAAGAGCAACATATGGATGCCACTTGTGTTAATTCTATTTAACATAGCATTGGAAGTCCTAGCTAGAACAAGCAGGCAATAAAAAGAAATAAAAATTACACAGATTGAAAAAGAAGATGTGAAAGTGCTTCTCTTCTTGGATAATATGATCTTACATGTAAAAACCCTCAAAAATTCAATTAAAAAATCTGTTAGAGTTAATAAAAAAGTCATCAAAGTTTCAGTATACAAAATCAAACTATAAAAAATCATTGCATTTCTATATAATAGCAATTAACATTCCAAAAAAAGAAATAAATTCAATTCCATTTGAAATAGCATCTAACAGAAACAAAATTTAACCAAGAAGACAAAAGATTTGTACACAAAAGCTGTAACACATTGCTGAAAGAAATTCAAGAAGATAAATCATTGGAAAGAAATAGGCTGGAGACAATATTGTTAAGCTGAAATTACTAGTAAGGCTACCTACAGATTCAGTGAAATCTCTACCAAAATCTCAGTAGCACTTTTTTGCTGAAATTAAACAATGCATTCTAAAATTCATATGAATCTCAAAAGGCCTTCAAAGAGTTAGAAAAGTCTTGAAAAAGAAGAACATAATAGGAGGACTCACATCTTTTCTGGTTTTGAAATTTATTACAAATCTACAGTGATTATAATAGTGTGGTAATGCCATAAGAACAGACACACAGAACAAAAGACTAGAACAGAGCTTCCAGTAACAAATCTTTGTAAATGCGGTCAATGATTTTGAAAAGGGTGCCAAGAGCATTTAATGAGGGAAAGGAGAGCATTTTTAGTATTTCTACATATTTTTACTGGATGTCCACATGCAAAAGAGTGCACCTGAACTCTTACCTTACACATATGCAAAATGTATTTCAAGAAGGATCAAAGACCTAAATGTAAGAAGGCCTAAAACTAAAGGCATACCTTGGAGATATTGTGGGTTCTGTTCCAGACCACTGAAATAAAGCAAATATCACAAAGAAGTGAGTCACATGAATTTTGATTTCCTGGAGCATATAAAAGTTATGTTTATACTTTACTGTAATCTGTTACATGTTCTATTTCAACCTAGATAGCATATCAAAAACCAGAGACAATTTACCAATAAAGATCCGTCTAGCAAAAGCTATGGTTTTTCCAGTAGTCATGTATAGATATGACAGTTGGACTATAAAGAAAGCTGAACGCCAAAGAATTGATGCTTTTGAACTGTGGTGTTGGAAAAGACTCTTGAGAGTCCCTTGGACTGCAAGGAGATCCAACCAGTCCATCCTAAAGGAAATCAGTCCTGAATATTCATTGGAAGGACTGATGCTGAAGCTGAAACTCCAACACTTTGGCCACCTGATGCGAAGAGCTGACTCATTGGAAAAGATCCTGATGCTGGGAAAGATTGAGGGCAGGAGGAGAAGGGGGCGACAGAGAAGAGATGGCTGGATGGCATCCCCGACTCACTGGACATGGGTTTGGGTAGACTCCAGAAGTCGGTGATGGGCAGGGAGGCCTGGCGTGCTGCAGTCCATGGGGTTGCAAGGAGTCAGACATGACTGAGCGATTCAACTGAGCTGATTACATGTTCAAAAGCATTATATCTAAAAACAATGTACATACCACAATTAAAATATAATGCTGTTAGGAAAACTGAGCCAACAAATTTGCTCAATGAAAAATTGCCAAAAAACCCTCAACTTGTAAAATAAAAAATGCAGCATCTGTGAAGAGCAACAAAGCAAAGCGCAATAAAATGAGGTATGCCTGTATTAAACTCCTAGATGAAAACACAGGGGAAAACTTCTTGACATTAGATTGGTAGTGGTTATTTTTTTAGATGTGACAGTAAAAGCACAGTGAATAAAAGATATAAATAGATAAACCAAATCAACGCTCATGAAAATTTAAAACTATTGTGCAAAGGATACTTTTAATCAAGTGAAAAGATAATCCACAGAATGAGAGAGAATACTCACAAATCGTATCTCGTAAAGAACTGATGTCCAAATATATAAAGAACACCTACAGCTCAAGAACAACAACAAAATCCCAAAGGACCCAACTCAAAAAAACGGGCAAAGGATTTGAATAGATGTGTCTCCAAAGAACATATAAAAATGGCCAATTATCAAGCACATAAAGATGCTCAGCATCACTGGTCATTAGGAAAAGCAAACAAAACTACAAGATACCACTTCACACTCACTGGGATGGCTGTTAAGAAAAGAAAACAATACACAACTTGAAAAATAAGTGTTGGAGAAATGTGGAGAAGTGACAACACTTGTTCATTGCTTATGGGAATGTAAAATGGTACTGCTACTGTGGAAAATAGTATGGCATAATTAAGACAGTTAAGCATAGAATTAGTAATACCACATGATTCAGCACTTCCACTCACAGGCATATGACCAAAATAAAAGTAGGAACTCAAACAAATATACATATACTATGTCCACAGCAGCACTATTCCCCAGAGTGAAAACAACCCATGCACTTATCAACAGAAGAAAAAATAAAGAAAATATATGTACACACAATGAGATATTATTCAGCCATGTAAAGGAATGAAATTCTGACACATGTTACAACATGGATGGACCTCAGAAACATTTTGCTAAAAGCAGAGACATTACTTTGCCAACAAAGGTCCATCTAGTCAAGGCTACGGTTTTTCCAGTGGTCACGTATGGATGTGAGCATTGGATGGTGAAGAAAGCTGAGCGCCAAAGAATTGATGCTTTTGAACTGTGGTGTTGGAGAAGACTCTTGAGAGTCCCTTGGACTGCAAGGAGATCCAACCAGTCCATCCTAAAGGAGATCAGTCCTGGGTGTTCATTGGAAGGACTGATGTTGAAGCTGAAACTCCAATACTTTGGCCACCTCATGCGAAGAGTTGACTCATTGGAAAAGACCCTAATGCTGGGAAGGATTGGGGGCAGGAGGAGAAGGGGACGACAGAGGATGAGATGGTTGGATGGCATCACCGACTTGATGGACATGGGTTTGGGTGGACTCAGGGAGTTGGTGATGGACAGGGAGGCCTGGCGTGCTGCGATTCATGGGGTCACAAAGAGTCGGACACGACTGAGCGACTGAACTGAACTGAACTGAATGAAATAAATGAGACTCAATATGCCAGTTATTGTATCACCTCATTTATATGTGGTGAAAGTGAAAGTGAAGTCGCTCAGTCATGTCCGACTCTTTGCGACCCCATGGACTGTAGCCCACCAGGCTTCTCTGACCGTGGGATTTTCCAGGCAAGAATATTGGAGTGGGTTACCATTTCCTTCTCCATTTATATGTGGTATCTTAGACTAACTCACAGATACAGAAAATATAACATGGGATCCCAGGAACTGGGGTGAAAGGGGAGTTTTAAAAATATGTACAGTTTCTAGGAATAAAACTACCATATGACCCAGCAATCCCACTACTGGGCACATACCCCCGAGAAAACCATAATTCAAAAAGACACATGTACCCCAGTGTTCACTGCAGCACTATTTACAATAGCTAGGACATGGAAGCAACCTAGATGTCTATCGACAGATGACTGGATAGAGAAGTTGTGGTACATACACACAATGAAATGTTACTCAGGCATAAAAAAGAATGAATTTTAGTCAGTTCTAGCAAGGTGGATGAACCTAGAACCTGTTGTACAGAATGAAGTAAGTCAGAAAGAGAAAACCAAATATCATATATTAATGCATACATATGGAATCTAGAAAAATAGTACTGATGAACCTATTTGTAGGGTAGGAATAGAGACGCAAGCATAGAGAACAGGCTTGTAGACACATTGCAGGAAGGAGAGGGTGGGATGAATTGAGAGAGTAGCATTGAAACATATGTATTACCATATGTAAACTAGCTAGGTGGAAGTTGCTGTGTAACACAGGGAGCTCAATTTGGTACTCTGTGACAATCTAGAGGGGTGGGATAGGGTTGGGGGGGAGAGGGGAAGTTCAAGTGGGAGGGGACATATTTATATTTATGGCTGATTCATGTTGTTATATGGCAGAAACCAACACAACATTGTAAAGCAACTATTCTCCAATTAAAAAAAAAAAAAAGAAAGGCTCAGAAAGAGGGAATGCAAGAGAGCTAAGACCAGGCAGGTTTATGTGATTGTATTATATCTTAAACAAGGTTCTGCCCCAGAGAGTCAGCCTTCACAGATGGTGATTGTTTTGGATGTCTCCGTGCCCGACAGGAGAATGATTCCTGTGATGCATTTTTCTGGATGCTGTTAACTTTCCATTTATCCGTGATGAATATGTGATGGAACAATGAACCAGGCAGCATGTGGTACTGCCTCAATGACTGACTCATTTTTACTTGTTTGGTCTGCCTCTGCTAGAGGCATGCTCGTGATTGGAGAGCAAAAAAAGTGGGAAATGAGGATGAAAATTATGGAAAAGTCTTTTCTTCAATTTTTTTTTCTTAAAATATAGGTGGAATTCTGGGTATAGACCCAAAGAAAGTAAAACGAGAATCTGGAAGAGATATGTATGTGTGCTCTCATGCTCATTTTAACATTATTTGCAATAGTCAAGATATGGAAACAATCTAAGTGCCCAGTAACAGATAAAGAATACATGATATACACATACAATAGAATATTATTTAGTCTCTAAAACGAAAGAAATTTTTGCCTTTTGTGTCAACACAAATTGACACAAATGTTAAAGACATTACATTAAGTAAATAAGCCATGCACAGAAGACAAATATTATACAATTTCTCTTTTTCTGTGTGTGTGGAATCTAAAATAGGCAAACTCAGAAGCATAGAGGAGAATGGTGATTGCCAGGGACTGGGGGGAATAGGGTTTGGGGAGATATTTGTCAAGGGCAAGAAATAGAGCTAACTTAAATGTGAAAAAAATGTGTACAGTTTCAATATGTGATGTTGAAAATGTCCTAGAGATGAATAGTAGTGATGGTTGCACAACACTGTGAATGTACATAAAAGGAAAATTTTATATTATATGCATTATATTAAAAAGAGCTTTAAAAAGAACAACAAATACCATGTACTGTGCAGCCAGGCAGCCAGGAGTTGGAAGACCCAAGTTTGAATCTCCACTTAGTCTCTGGGGCATGCTACTTAATCTTTTTGAGGCTCGTTGTTTAGTTGGTAAGTTGTGGCTGACTTTTGTGATTCCATGGACTGTAGCCTATCAGGCTCCTTCTGTCCATGGGATTTCCCAGACAGGAATATTGGAATGAATTGCCATTTCCTTCCCCGGGGAACTTCCTGATCCAGGGATCAAACCTACATCCTCTGCATTGGTAGGCAGTTCTTGACCATTGAGCCACAGGGAAGCCCTCTGAGGCTCAGTTTTCCCTTAAGTGCTAACCCACCCACCTAATGGGGTTGGTTGTGAACTAAAAGAGGAAAAGAGGGGCTGATGCAGTTAGTATATAAAGCAAGTAACCAGTGTATAGTCACTAGGTCATCTGAAAACAAAGGAAAAGCTGAGGGGAGTGAGTGTAAGGTAGAAAGCACAGGGATATGAAATACAGAGAAGTGAGAACTTTCAGCCTGGAGCAGGAAGTAATCTTGGGGAACACACCGTATTAAAAGAAAAACAAAACAAAGTAGAGAACAAATAATGCACTGTTAGTGGACCTCAGAATCCATTCTATCCAGATGGGGTCATTTTTGAGCTATATAATAATGTTACTGTTGCTCCACAAGGAAGTATTATCTAAAATTCAGTTATCTCTCCGAAAAGAGTGGGCTGGATCTATAGGAAGCGTGACCCTGGTCACTGGGTGCATATAAGCAGGCAAAAACGAGTCTTTTTCCTAAAAGGGGACAGGTGGAAATTGGGCTTGATGATCTATAAGGTCCTCACAGTCTAACACATCTATTCACTCTAATAGCTGTGAACTCTGAAATCTAAGGAACTAGAGAAGAATTATCTCCTGCTCCCCAATTCACAGCTTGCCCACTTATTTTCCTATATTCTAAATTTATGAGGTCAGACCACAGAAGCCATGGAGCAGGTGTAATACACGGGGCTGCTAGAGTCCTGAGCATTTAGGGAAGAGGTTCCAGGATCCTCCTGAGCAGCAACATCTCCTGAAGGAGAGCCTGGGCACATGAAAAGATGCTCAACTTCACTAATTGTTGGAGAAATGCAATCACACTGGTCAAAATGGCCATCTTCAAAAAGTCTACAGATAACTAATGCTGCAGATGGTGTAAAGAAAAGGGAACCCTCCTACACTGAAGATGGGAATGTGAATTGGTGCAGCTACTATGGAGAAGAGTATGGAGGTTCCTTAAAAAACTAAAACTCGAGTTACCATATGATCCAGCAATCCCACTCCTAGGCATATATCTGGAAAAGATGAAAATTCTAATTTGAAAAGATACATATACCCTAATGTTTATAACAGCACTATTTACAATAGCCAAGACATGGAGGCAACCTTAATGTCCACTGACAGTTAAACAGATAAAGAAGGTATCACTTATGATATTGCTTATATGCAGAACCTTGAAAATGATTCAGGTGAACTTATAAAACAGAAAGAGTCTCGCAGACATAGAAAACAAACTTATGGTTACCAAAGGGGAAGGGAGGAAGAGGGTATAAATGAGGAGTTTGGGATTAACTTATACACACTACTATATACAAAATAGATAAACAACAAGGACCTACTGTATAGCACAGGGAATTGTATTTAACATCTTGTAATAATCTATAATGGAAAAAAATATGTATATATTGAATCAGTTTTCTGTAGACTGAAACTCAACAGTGTAAATAAATTATATTTCAATTAAAAATGGAGATCTTTGGACTGTCTGACAAAGAGCTCAGAATAATCTTCTTTTCACTGAAGTGTAGTTGATTTACAATATTGTATTTCAGGTGTACAGTATAGTGACTTAGTATTTGTGCAGATTATATTTCATTATAAATTATTGCAAGATAATGAGTATAATTCCCTGTTATTTCTTGTTGTTTATCTATTTTATATATAGTAGTTTGTGTCTGTTAATCTCATACCCTTAATTTTCTTTCCTCCATTTCCTCTCCCCTTTGGTAACCACAAGTTTGTTTTCTTTGTGAGTCTGTTTCTGTTTTGTATATCCATTCCTTTGTATTATTGTTTAGATTCCACATGTAACTGATACCATACAATATTATTTTTCTCTGTTTGACTTAAGTTCACATAGTATAATAATCTCTAAGTCCATCTATGTTGCTGCAAATGGCATTATTTCATTTTTTATGGCTGAGTAATATATATATATATATATATCTCACACACACACACACACACACACACACACACACACACACACACACACACACACACACACACGTCTTCTTAATCCAATCATCTGTTGATGGGCATTTGGTTTGCTTTCATGCCTTGTCAATTGGAAATTGTGCTGTTTATAAACAATGAAGTGCATCTATCTTCTCAAATTATACCCAGGAGTGGAATTGCTGGATTATATGGTAGTTCAATTTTCAGTTTTTTAAAGAGCCTCAATACTGTTTTTAATAGTGGTTATACCAATTTTCATTACCACCAATAGTGTACCAGAGTTTCCTTCTCTCCACATCCTCAGCAACATTTTGTAGACTTTTTGATGATAGTCATTCTGACAGGGGTGAGATTGTACCTCATTGTGGTTTTGATTTGTATTTCTCTTAACAATTAGCGATGTTGAGCATCTTTTCATGTGCCTGTTAGTCATCTACATGTCTTCTTTGCAATAATATCTATTCAAGTTTTCTGCCCATTTTTTTTCAGAAAAATGACATAATTTTATTGTTGTAACTTTTATTATTTAACTACCTGACACATCTCTACAATGTTTTCCCCTTCCTCTTTTCTCTGAATACTTTAAAAAATTGAGATAAAATTTATATTTTATATGAAGTCACTGTTGGGTGTCTCAGTGTAAAGAATCCTGCTGCCAATGCAGGAGATGCAGGAGACACAAGTTTGATCCTTAGGTTGGGAGGATCCCCTGGAGGAGGAGATGGCAACCCACATCAGTATTCTTGCCTGAAAAATCCCATAGACAGAGAAGACTGGCAGGCTATGGTTCATGGGGTAACAAAAGAGTTGGACATGACCGAGCACAAAATTTATTTAACATCTAGTTCACCATTTGAGTGGAGAAGGAAATGGCAACCCACTCCAGTATTCTTGCCTGGAAAATCCCATGGACGGAAGAACCTAGTAGGCCATATATAGTCCATGGGGTCGCAAAGAATCGGACATGACTGAGCAACTTCACTTTCACTTTCACCATTTGAAAGACTACAGTTAAGTGGTTTTTAGTTTAGTCACTATGTCATGCAACCATCACTACTAATTATAAAAAAATTCTATCACTCCCCCCAAATCTGTCACTACTAGCAGTCAATCCCCAACCACCAACCCCACTACCCCCCACATCTTCCTATCCCCTGTGAGCATTCATCTATTTTCTGTCCCTATGGATTCACCTATCCTGGACGTTTCATATAAATTGTATCATACAATATGTGTACTTTTGTGTCTGTCGTCTGTCACTTAGCATTCCTTCTGCCTCAGGAACAAGGAAGTCACAGAGGTCTGTTCCTTGGGTCTGATCAAGACTGTCCTTGCCTCCTCTTTCTCGGAGCCTGGGGTCCCCTTGGACCATTTCCTGCCATCAGTAATGTTAATGACAGAGGTGCCTTGAGGGGCACCTGGGGCCAGGTGGGAGGGCCACTCACGTATCCAAGACGAAATAGAGGTTGAAGTCACCATCACAGTCATACAACTTGTTCGACTTGCTCCTGGGCTGAATGTTGCTGCCATGGAAGCTTATCTCATCTGGGCTGAAGTAGCGCTGAACATTTCCCCAATCCTTGCAAAGGTGTTGGCGGGAATTTCTCCAGTCCAAGGCACTGTACTGGAGGCACTTTGCACACAGCAGTGGAAGGGGCAGCAACAGCAAAAGGAAGAGCCCAGGGCCAAGCATCCAGGGCCCACTGCTCTCCATTTAACTGGCCACTCCTGAGTTCCCACTTGATCCTAATCACTCCACGCCACCTCAGGCCAGGGCCACTATCATCTCTACTTGTACCCAGGGACCTTGGCACGTCTAGTCCTCTAACTGTATTGCACTGCGAGCTTTCCCCAGTACCTGCCCTGAGGGTGAAGAGGCAAAATGGCTGGCCTTGGGGGATAGCCCTTCCCTCACACCACGGAGACTGACCTCTCTGTGATGACCCTTATGATGGACAGGAAGGTTGGCATGGTGACTTTGTGACCTGCAGCTCTGCTCATTGTCCTCCTGTTGATAATCCCAGAGGGAGGGCAGAGAATCTTTGGAGGGGTGGTAAGATGAGGCCTCTGTCTCTCATCCCAAACCGTCTCAAGCAGCCATTAAAATCCCAGAGAAATCCTCCCTTTTTGTCAGTTGAAAGAGGGCAGCTGAGGTGACTTAGATATGGACATCACCAATGGGAGGACGTCCAGGAACTGGGAGTGTAGAGGGTTTCAGTGGTCATTCTTGTGACACAGTGGATGGAAGGATCTAGAAGGGGAAGAAGTTCTTGCAGGAGTGTCAAAGTTCCTTGTGAATGAAGGACATGCCAGTTATCTTCTGCTGTTTAACAAACCACCCTAAACTGAGTGACATAAAACAAGAGCTTTTGTATTATGCCCACAAATTCTGTGACTAGAAATCAAAATGGGCTGAATGGGGATGGCCTCTCTCTGCTCCACGGAGCAACACTGGTCATTAACAACTCTGAATCAAGTGTTTCAAAAACTCAGACTGTGAATATAAAAATGTTTAGAAATATTTTAACCAATTTGTTTCCTTTTGTATGCACAAAAGAGTGATATATATTAAAATCTATTCTTTAATCTAAAATAGTTATGGAACACAAGTCCATGTGCCCAACATACAGTGAAGCCAAACAACGTCGAAATGTCAGAGCTTGGAGCAGACAAAGGCTTATTGCAGAGCCTTTGCAGAGCAAAAAGACGGGTGATTCACACCTTAAAAATCCCTGCACTCCCTGAAAGGTTTCAGGAAAGCCCTTTTATAGGAAAGGTGAGGTTGGGACCTGGTTAGTTGTTGCAAATTTCTTGGTGTCAGATCCTTTGTTCCTGACGTCAGGTTACAGTCAGGTCATGACGTGTCTGTTAACCTCACCAAAGAAATGCTCTTTTCCATTCTGACAAGAAAAGGAAGGTGAGGCATTTAATTCTGTCTCCTTGCCTCCTTTTGACTTTTAACACTTAACAAATCCCATAAACAAAGTGACATCATTACCTCTCATTTCACCTGTTCAAGGATCCAAGACTCAACTTTCATCCTCTGAGGTCCAGTCCCTGGCTAAAAAGAGGGAGTCCGGATGGGGTCTAATTTCCCTGCCCAGGACTTTCGTTTAGTACCAAGTCTGGATCCTCCTGCCGGTGTCTGGGTCTGGCTGAGGAAGTGGATCTCAGCTAGTGATGCCCTCAGAGCCAGGTCTCCAGTCCCTGACCAGCTGTCATCACTGAGGGAGCCAGGAACCCAGGACTCTGCTGGCCCTCAGGCTCCCAAGGCCACCCAAACAGGGGACTGCGTCCTGTGAACTGTGACCCACGGAGACTGTTGCCACCACTAGGTCACGGAGGTGGGACGGGGGCGGAGTTGGCCGCTGCTTCAAAGCCTGAGTCTGGTCAGTAGGCAGCCATGGTGAGGGTTCTCAAACTCTACACGATACAGCCTCAGTCTGTCTCCTGCCCCTAACTCACCTGCCGGTCTGATTCTGGAGGCCCTGGTGGGCCCCAGGGAGAAAGCCTGGATCTGCTTCTCACCATACTCTCTGCCACAGGGGTCACTGTCAGGCTGACTGCTGGAGCAGCAGGACCTCTAACCGTGGGCACTAACAATCTCGCAATAAGGTCTTGTGCTAACAGCCTTGCCCTAACGGCAGCGTGACACCCCGCCCCTATTACAAATACCTATAATGGAAAATATGTAAGCAATTACTGCTGTTCTTGTTTTCTTTTTGTTGTTGTTGTTGGAAAGATATTTAAAATAATGGAACATCTTAAATATATAATATGATATTTGGAATTGATGAGATGTGGTATACTCCTGACATCATAATTAGGTTTTACTTGTTTCACATTCTTCACGACATTTGGTATTGTCAAATTTTTATATATTTTTTCTTGTTTATTCAATATCTTAAAAAAATTGAGGAGTATTCATTTACAATACAGTATTAGTTTCAGTATACGGCAAAGTCATATAGTTCTATTTTTCAGATTATATTCTATTACAAGTTATTAAAGATATTGAATATAATCCCTTGTTCTATACAGTAAATTCTTGTTGCTTGTCTGTATATGCATAGTCTTTTGCATTTGTTAATCCCATGCTTGTAATTTGTCACTCCTTCCCTTCTTGTCCCCTTTGGCAACATAGGTCTGTTTTCTATGTCTGTGAGTCTGTTGCTTATATTTTGTATGATATCTTCTCTACCTGGTGATTTTGTGTGTGAGGGGGAGAAATTAAACCACTGATATAACTTTTAAAAATATTTACCAAGTGCTATGCATTGAATTGTGCCCCTCCTCCCAAATTAATATATTGAGTCCTAATCCTTAATGTGACTGCTTTTGGACACAGGGGCTTTAGGGACATGATTCAGGTTAAATGAGATCAGAAGGGTTGGGCCCTAATGCTATAGATCTGTGGTCTTCATGAGAAGAGGAAGGGTCACCACATCTATTTCTTCACACAGTCACAGTGAAAAGGCTGTGGGGAACATCGCAGGAAGGTGGCCTCAGTACAAGAAGAGTGGTCCCATCAGAACCCAATCCTGCTGACACCTTGATCTTAGATGTCCAGCCTCCAGAACTCTGGGAAAAACAAATCTCCATTGTTTCAGTCACCCAGTCTGTGGTATTTGTGTGACAGCCCAAGCAGACTAAGACACTGGATTATTGAGTGCTTCTGTGTATTTTATCAGTCATTTCAAATATCATATTTTTCTTGGAATTTGATTATCTATTCACATATTTTGGTATAAAGTTTTCAGAATGTTTAATTTTTATGTTTCTATCTGTAATTATACTTTATAATTTCTATTAGAACTTAATTATGTCTTTTCTTATTCTATGTATTCATAACAGGGAGAATATGGCCCCAAGGAGGTGAAATCTTGTTTCACTTTTTGGAAGTATGAAGGAAAGTATACGTAAAGAGATAAATAGTATATCAATGGTACTAAAATTTCATGAGGGGGCTATAAGGAAAAAGATAGTTTAAAAAACTCCTGTATAACACAGGAACTTGGCTCAATATTCTGTAATAACTTAAATGAGAAAAGAACTTGAAAAAGAATACATTATAACTGAATCACTTTGCTATACACCTGAAACTTACACAACATTGTTAATCAGCTATACTCCAATATAAAATAAAATTTTTTTAAAAAAGGTTAGGAAACACTGCCATGTTCTATGATCAATTTCATTAGTGCAGTATCTATAATTATAAACTTCTCAAACAAATTAAGTTTTCATTATTACTCCCTACCAAATTTTAGTTTTTCATTTGATTTATTTGTTCTTTCAAATCTTGTCCCTTTCACTTTCTTTGAGTATTTTGCAATTCTTTTTCTAATATGTTTCATTCAATTATTTTCTTACTGATTTTCATATTTCACCTTTTCTGTTTGGGCCTCAAATATTTCTTCAAATTTTTCTTTCACTATATCTCATAGGTTTTTATAAGTAATAATTACTATCATTTGATTTTAAGAATATTTTAATTTTAGTTTTGATCTGTCCTTTGATTCATAATTATTTACATGTATGATTTAAATTTTTTGATTGTATGCATTCTTTCAAACTTTCTTTTTATCATCAATTTCCAAACCGATTGCATTGTAATCAGAGAATATGGTCTTTTGATTATTTCTTTTACTTTTAATTTTTTTTGGCCACTCCATGTGGCATGTGGGCTCTTCATTCTCTGACCGGGAGTGGAACCTGCACCCCATCCCTTGGAAGCACAGAGTCTTAACCACCGGACCACCAGGGAAGTCCCCATTTCTTTCACTTTATTTGGGCTTATTTTGATACATGACTGAATGGAAGATTCCTTATTATCAAATTATGTATATTATTACATTATAAATCCCATTATTCTAAGTTTATTGTGCTCTTCAAGCCTTCTACAGTTTAAGTAATATTTTGTCTTTTTAACAGACAGTTGTTCCAGTTTCTCAGTATAAAGTGGATTTGACAATTTCTCTTTATCAGTTATAATTTTTCTTTTGTAAGTGCATGCCAGTTAAACAATAATGTAGCTTTCTAAGAAATAAAATTTTACCATCAGGAACTTGCCCTCTTTAACCCTCATACTGGTTTTCATTGCTGTTCTTGAAGACTCCAGCCTTCTTTTGGTTTGCCCAGCATCGTGGCATATTCCTTTATAATCAACTTTTTAATGTTCTTATATATTAGATGTTTTTCCTTTAAAAAGTACCTAGAATTAAAAAACAACTTCATTGAACTCTTCTTTAACTATTAAGTCAAGTTCATTTACTAGTGGGGTCCATGAAAATGTACCCCTCAATACTGCTGACTTGGGGAGCTCAGTTTCAGAAGGCTGCCAAGATCATTACTCCAGGAGCCCGTGATCTAAGGACTGCGAAAAGGTTGGATTATCGGGGATTGAAATCAGGTTCTTTCAACAGGAAGACAATGGGTGGTACTAAAGGATGTCAATGTGGCTCAGAGGGCTGTCTTGCTGAGCTCAGACTGAAAGACACAAGGAAAACAAGAAGATCTCCTTCTCAGGACGCATACAATAAAGCAACAGGAGTAAATAGTATCAGGAAACAGGAGACCAAAATGAACTGAGGCTATTGAGGGGCATGGAGTTCAGCAAAGTTCCTCTAACACTGGATGGGAGCAAAACAACAAGGGCTGCATAGATCCACTCACTGTCAGAACCGCTGGTGTCTTTGGTAGGAGAAAGAGGAGGGGGCAGCTCTGCTTTGCCCGATGATCATCTGGACAGGGAACCATCCTCCAGTTACAAAAGGCATTGGCAGGTCCATGTAGGAAGTGGGGACAGAGGCAGGGCTGAGTGGCTGTGCGTGTGGCCCCTGACCCAGAACTTACTGTCCAGGGCCAGGAGTGACCCAGAGATAACCTCACACATCCACAGAGGTCATCTGAGAGGAATTGGGGATCATAATGTGGTATGTGTATCCTGTGCCTCATCCTTGTAGGAGGACATTGGACAGGATGTTTAGTATTGCAGAACCTGGATCCTCCTCATCTGTGATGACTCTCCAGGTATATGGAAGATGGAAGGAGGTGACATATGCAAAACACATGTCACAGACTCCTTTTGCCCAGATAGTGAGCAGGAGGGCAGATAGCTATGATGCCTTTTACAGGTGGGGCGAGGCAGGGCAAGAGTAAGAAGCTGAGTTGAACCCAAATGATGTTCCTGTGAGGAAGGAGTGGAGCTGCCCACTCCTTGTGGTCCTCCTGGGCTCAGGACACGTATTTCTTAATGATAAAACTCAGAACACTCAGTGGAGTGTGGTCTGGCAAATCTCACAAGCTGAGGAGACACTTGAACATGGATCTGTGAGCTTCAAGAACTTGCTGGTGGAGCTGATCAGGGAAGGACAGGGATGAATGTCTCCCTGTCAGGGTTTATGGTTCTCTCTCCTGATGTCATTAGATGCGGAGATGGGCAGAAATGCACAGGAGCAGGGCACCAGAACTACCATACACAACCACAGATGCAGTTCCATCTGCAGTAAGATATTCAATAGCCAAAACTAGTAAAAGAATAAGGAAGTTCTGAGTTTGGGGGTATTTATTGCCTTTTAAAAATATATAATGTATTAATAGCTTACTTAATATGGCTTTCTATAATGGCTGTGTTAAAATAGCTGGCTCACAAAATTCCTGAAAATCTTACAAGGCCCTGAGCTAGCTCCAGACCACTGCTGGCCACATGACACAAAAACTTCTTTTCTCAAAGAGAATTGAGGGGAGAGAGGACAATTTAGGGGGGCAGAGTTGCATGAATATGTTCCCTTAGCCTCTTTTTGTGGTCATCTGTACTCAGTGCTACAGTGATAGGTACTGTCTATTGGTTCCCCTTCTACTTGGATTTCCTGTACTGTAGAGGTAGGCGTAGAAGACTCTTGAGAGTCCCTTGGACAGCAAAGAGATCAAACCAGTCAATCCTAAAGGAAATCAACCCTGAATATTCACTGGAAGGACTGATGCTGAAGTTGAAACTCCAACACTTTGGCCACCTGATGCAAAGAGCCTACTCATTGGAAAAGACCCTGATGCTGGGAAAGACGGAAGGCAAAAGGAGAAGAGGGTGGCAGAAGATGAGATGGTTAGATGGCATCACTGACTCAATGAACATGAATATGAGCAAACTCCAGGAGATAGCAAAGACAGAAGAGCCTGGAATGCTACGGTCCATGGGGTTGCAAAGAGTTGGACAAGACTTAGTGACTGAACAACAACAAAAACAGTCATGGTATTTTTCAGCTCTAGTTGCCAGTTGGTCTCTTGATAGTTTTGTTTCTCTATTGAACTTCTCATTTTGTTGATTCATCTTCCCCCTGAATTTCATGTAGTTGTCTGTCCATGTTTCTTGCATTTCACTAAACTGCTTTAAGAGGACTGAATTCTTTATAAGAGAGTTCATAGATCTCTATTTCTTTAGAGAGTTTTATTCACTTCTTTTCATCATCTCATATTTACTTGATTCTTAATGGTTCCTTATTTGTTGCACTGGTATGTGTACATTTGAGGTAGTAGCCACTTCTACTCATCTTGGACTCTTTGGTCCAGGGTGTTGATTCATCTTCATAAATATGTTGTGTGATCTTCACAATGAATTCTTGTCTACTGATAGTCCTCTAGCATGTAAGTATGCAACGAAACCTGATCATGTCTTCAAAGGCTTCTTCAAAAGGGATCTGGAAAATTGGGAGGTCTGTCTGTGCCATCAGAGGAGCTGATGGGAAGCTGGGAACTGGGAATTAACATTATGAGAAAAATAAAGGTACAGGAAGGGAACTCACATTTGTGAAGGACATAGTAGGTATAAGGACCTTTTCTGATGGTATCTTGGAGATTACATGCGTGGTGGCCTTAAATATTAACCTATATGTGGTCAACAGTTTTCAGAGAATTCTCATGTGTGCCAACCCCTTGTCATGATACCCAGAGTTAAAAGCCCAGGTCATGATTTTTTCTAACATCTTTTCACTCACTACATGCTTTTTGATGTCTCTGAGCTCATCATCGTCTTCTTCCCTGGGGCAGGGGAGAAGACCTTAAAGACTGGGCCCCTGAGTCTTTACAAGTGACAGGGCCCTGTGATGAGCATGTTGCAGCAGTTACTGTCACCCTTGTGGCTTCTTTTAGAGGAGACACCACTATCCACATCCTTTCAGTGAGGAAATTGAAGCACAGTGAGATTAAGTAACTTGCCCAGGAGATTAAATAACAGCAAGTGAGTAATGGACACAGATTGTATTCACATATCAAAGATATTTTGGGCTTTCTTGAAAGAGCATATTTTGGCTAACACCCCATGTGTCTCAACCCTTGGTGACAGATGGAGACCCGTCTGTGGGGAATGGAACTCATCATGTCCACATCCACAGAACACCAGGGTGCTTTGTCCTGGTAGGAGTAGTACAGTTGTCTCATAGAGAGAAGCAGTGCTCACCAGGTAAGAAACTCTCTGGCTGAACAGCAACAAATTCCAACTCCATTTGACTGTAATCCAAAACACAATATATATGTTTAATTTGGTACAAAAGGGGTTCTTAACTGTTTGTGTTTTTGGTGCTTTAGACATTGGGCTATGGGGCTGGGAGTGACAAGGGACTTCTGCAGAGCTTCTGGGCAGTGGGAGGGCTCAGCGGCAGGAATCTGGAGAATGACTGAGTGCATATGGGTTGGTGATGTTGCCAGTGAGAGCTACAGCTATTTAGGGGGAAACACTCCTGCTTGGGTTGAGGGCAGATCTTTGGGCCACAGAGCATTGGTGCGCAGTGAGGATTCATTAAGGCGAAGTTGGGGCGTCTTCCCTGTGTGAAGAAGAGGAGAGAGAGAGGGTCACTGAGAAGCCTTGGAATCAGAGCAGAAGGCTGCGGTTTCCTTGGCTCAAGGGGATCAGACTCAGTACCTGTCAGGATCCCCAGGGTGAGCTTTTGCTGATGCTATTCTTCTTCCTGGGTGTTGGCCTGAAGTCTGGATGCCTATTTCTAGACTCTGTTCAGGCCCTGGACGTATGCCCTTCCTTCCCCAGCGAGCCCTGTTGTTCTGACTCTGGACTCCCTTTGCTCTAGTGTTGAACTTGTCTGGTCACCTTTGCACTGGGATTGCCACTGATTGTCACAGCAGCCCAAGCACTGCCCAGGCTCTCTTGGTGAGTGTGTGTCGAAAGGACGAGTCCTCATCTCAACTCTCAACCTGGGCTCTGGACCGACAGGGCAAGGGCAGGCGATGGTGCCATTAGATGGGGGATGGGCTGTTGAGGCAGCACCACGTATAGGACTTCCGTTCTGGGCACCCTTTGGGGCAGCATAATCTGTATGCAGTACCAGCTGTCCCTGGCTTTTCTGTCATCTCCCACTAGTCCCCAGCTGAGAGTCCTGGATGTGACAAGGAGGGTGGCCTGAGCACACTGATTAGCTGACAGTGTCTCTGGGCATCTCTGGATTGGATTTGCCAATGGGACTCCAGGACCTCTGGACTCTGGACTGTTTGGACTCATCTGGACACTCCCTTATCCTCAACAAAAAAGTAACCTAGCATTCTTAATAATTGCATTATAAGTTCAGTGGTATTTTATTATTTTATCCCTGATTTTGAGATAAAAATGTTAGGATTAGAGTGTTCAAGAAAGTAGGTCAAGATCATAGACTTGGTAACAGGTTGAAGCCAGTACGTTCCTACAATCACTCCTGAAAATGGCAAAGGGATCTGTCCACATTCTTGCACAGTACCCCTCAATGCAGATTTCTGGGCCTTATATCATCAGATTCAAAATGCTTCCTTGTTTCAGAGAAATGACCAAAAGCATCTACACAGAAATACATGTGACTAGAAGTGTCCATTCATTCATTTTCCATTCATTCATTCACCACCAGAGGACTCAGTGTGTGTGTGGACCACATGCAGTCTGGATTTGGTGCTCCTGTGACACTCTGATCTGCTGGTGCTCATCTGACCCCTACACACCATAGGGTGACACTGGTAACCTCGGAATATCTTGACCATTGGATAGATGAGGACAGTACTCAATTTCCAGCCTTTTGATTCTCCAAGCCTAACAGCCCTAGGGCAAAAGTACTGGATATTTCCTCTGTTAGGATGGACTTTGAATTTTCACTTCACCATCTCCTTTTTATCAATTATTTCTTAGCCTGTGACATGTCACCGTGTCACAGATTCTGAACTGGCCAAGCAGGCACTCACTGATATATTCATGATTTTCAAGTCTCCAGAGAGCTATCAAGAGATACGTGGAGAATGGAGCTTCTGTGTAAGCAATGCTGGGACTGAGAGCTCTATTCTGATCCACAGCCAGGAGCCCAGCTGCACCCTGACACCTCTGTCACCAGAAAACGTCTCTGTTGGGTGTGAGCATGCCTCAGGTGTGTCCTCAACAGCGTCCAGAGGCTTTCAGGCCTGTCCAGAGCTTCTAAACACCCACCTGACCAGCCACCAACAGCCAGTGTTTGCCTGATTCAGTGTATATAATCAGTGCAACCCTAACTACAACCCTAGAAACAGAATATCCTCCAGACCCCTGGCCCAGTCTGTACAAACGGTCTGTGCATGAGAACACCCAAAAATGTGATGCCCAGGTGCTTCCCAGGTGAACCAGGAGCAGTATCTCTTTGAATCTGGAGGCCTGAGGAGGGCAGCTCTCTGGTGGTTTGAGGGTAACCATCATGAGGCCAAGAGTACTGAACTGAAAGATGGGCAGAGTAGTGAGAATGGCCAGGCTAAGAATTCAAGTCTAGCCATGCCTCTCCCAGCCTCTGTGACCTGGGTCAAGTCACTCAACCTCTCTATGGGTCAGTACCCCCTTGGTAAAGCTGGGGTAATAGTAGTATCTACCTGTACAGTTACTGGGAGGATTAAAGCAGTGAAAACACTCTTGGTCTAGCAACTGACCCACAGAAAAGATGCAACAAAATTATCCATCATTATTATTAATTTTGAAGGATGACAACTGGAACGATTTGGCTTCTCCCCATTGTCACAGACACTGACGCAAAGAGGGCATCTTTACAACCTGGTAAATGCAGTCAGTGTTGGCCAGACAACATTTGGGAGGGGATGTCACTATGTCCTCCACCACTCCTGGTACCTGAGCGACCAGCCCAGGAGGGTCTGACGGGTGGGGTGCAGCCAGCAGTCCCACAGGGGTGGGTAGGTAGTGGGGAGGGGCAGTGGATGGAAGGCCAATAGGCCTCTCAGCCCTTTTTACTTAGGATTAGAAGTTCTGGGCGTTGTTCTGGAGAACAACGGCTCTAATATCCTTGATGAGGATGCAGGGGAAATGCTTGGGTGCCATGTGAAGAATCATCTGGAGGCTCATGACCTCCAGGTCTCTACATCTTGGGTGTTCCTCTCAGCAGACGCTGGGACAGGATTCCCTGACGCACAGTCCCAGGGAACAATTTTCAAGGGCAAAACCAAGACCCCAGCCCACAGACAGCATCCCTGTGTCCTGCTTACCAAGTCTCTGGTTGGACACCACATCAATGGCACCAGGCTGCAGCGCTGAAGAAAGTTATAAAAAACATCCAGTTTTCCCTGAAAAGCAGATGTGGTTGTGAGGAAGCTACAGGCAGACGCTGCCTCCAGATGAGCAGCATCACCTCCATCTCCCACAAGTCCCCAGGGCTGTGTCCCCACACACTGGCTGAGGCAGCACTGCAGGCTTCACCTGGGGCAGGGGGCTGGAAAACCTTTTGTGTTTGTTGGGAGACAGACTCTGTGGGTCACAGACTGTATTGGATTTTGGAACAAATCAGTGCTTTTGGTGTAAGAGGAGATGTTGGGGCTGCTTTTGGGAAAAAAAAGAAAACAAACGTCAGAGGTTGGAGGAAGTATACAGTAGCCAAGGAGAGGTCTTCAAGGCGAAACATGGGGTGGGCATGGAGACCAAGCAGGAGATTGAAGGAAGGGGAAGAGGGTCTGCATTTGGGAACACAAAGGGAGAAGGCAGGGAAGAGACCCACTCCCTGCTCAGGGGCAAGGGTCCCGACACTGGGGAGAAAGAGAAAGATGAGGAAAACTAAGAACAGGCAAGAAAGTGGACCTGGTGTGGAGAGGATGCGGAGCCAGTCCTCTGAATGGGAATAAGTCCCTGGCTGGTGGCTTCCTCCCTCCTGGAAGGTGAGCTGTGGCTTTCCTGGGCCCCTACAGTGACTGTCAGGGGAGACATGGGGCTGGCCTTCCAGCTGCCATTTGAAGCTCCCAGAAGGAAGCAATGGATCCCACAGGGAGAGAGGCAGGACCAGGAGGAGGAGGGCAAAACTGAACCCAGAGATCGTGGTTCTTTCTTCCTCACACCTGCCACCTTGGGCCCTCCCTGTCATCTCTCAGCCTCTGCCAGTGGGGATCTCAGTCACCCAGGGGAAGGAAGTGTCCTCAGGTTCTCTCCTTCTTCCTGTCACCCCATCTCAGGTGCTACAAGAATATGCAGTGAGCTCTTTGCCTCTCTCACTGAGCAGACAGGAGCGGTGGGCACTTCCCACAGCTATTTTAATGGGTATTTTAATGGTGGTAGGATCTTGGCTCAAAAGTTTCTTTTTCTTTTGCTTTTTTTTCCTGACTTGTATGTGGCTCTTTGTCATTGTTTCTTTTCACTTATCCGATCACTCTCTGGTGAAATTCAGGACGTTGTCAGAGCTGATGACAATCTCTGTGAGAACTAGGAATTGACCAGCTATGAGTCAGCCACCACCATCCAGAATCCTGGTCCTGTTCAAGGGGAAGACCCCGGTGCTGGGGCAGCTGGCGGCAGTGAGTGCCTGAACATTCAACTCTTTGTCTCACCCTGAGCCACTAGGGTGGGAAGAGCTTCTGGATTTGCTCTGTCACCAAGTGGTGGGAGACCAGAGCCCATAAAGCTCATCTCCATCCAACCCAGATATTTTAGACCCAAGTCCATGTGGATTGATCTGGCCCCCCTGCTCCTCCAAACCTCTAGCCTTGAGGGGGATCATTCTTCCCTTCCTATGGGCATTTCTCACCTCCATCTGACTTATTGTGTTTTCTTGGCACTCACAGCAGGAGACAATCACTGTGGTCTGTACAGGGCATGGCTGTGGGAAAGAGAAAATAACTGTCAGCTTTCTCATCTGACAGCTCCTGGATGCAGACACATGACATCTGTTGCTCTGGCACCTGTCAGGTACCACTGCTGCTGCTGCTGCTGCTGCTAAGTCACTTCAGTCATGTCCGACTCTGTGTGACCCCATAGATGGCAGCCCACCAGGCTTCCCCGTCCCTAGGATTTTCCAGGCAAGTGTACTGGAGTGGGTTGCCATTGCCTTCTCTGGTCAAGTACTGGCCACTCAGCAAATGTTTGTTGGAGAATCAAGGAGCAATGATCAGCACCTGGCACAGTAAGACAGTGGTCTCCATGTAAAAACACACCAAGCCCATTTATTTTATGAAGATGGCTCTTCTCCAAAGATCAGCAAACTATCCTGTTCCCTTGTTCCCAGAGGCCGCCCTTATAGGAGAAGCTGGGTGAGGCTGTGCCATGTGATGGAGGCTGTCCAGGGTGTAGCGTTAGCAGGTGACAGGGCTACATTCACCCACCTCTGGCAGATCCAGCCTCCCCAGGCCCCACACTGCAGCCAGTGTTGATGCCAGCCCTGGCAGAGACCTCGTTTGCCAGTAGATCTCAGACCCAGGTTTCCCTGACTTGGGACATGAGCCCCTTGCTCTAACTGCTTCTTATGGGCCCTGGTTTGAGTCCTCACCCTGAGTCTGGCACAGCATCCTCTCCTGACCCTTTGTCCCTGTGCTCATCTGGGCTCACGTCTCAATGTTTGGTAAGATTCCCTCCCCTCTCCTAAGGCCCCCGTCCCCAAAAGCCAACCCCACCAAGACACTCACCCTGAAATGAGCCAGGGATGAAGAACAAGGAAACAAAGCCCAACATACATCAGAGCCCAGGGAAGGGGACCAAGTCCCTGAAACCTGAGGATCCTTTTCCAAAACTTACCTGAGTCCTAGAAAGGACCATCTTACAAACAGTCCTTTGGAAATTTCAAAAAGCCCATTGATATCAGGAGAGAATATAGCTGTTCCTGAGACAGGCTACCCCACATTGTTGAATTCAGTGCTAAAGGCCCTGGATCAAGCTGTGTTGGGGGTTGGGGAACAGTGTTGTCTGGGTGACATTTATGAGTCTCACATCCTCTCTAGGGTCCTTCCCTTTCTTCTGTCACCCTCTTCTTTCTGCCATTTCTCTCTGCCCAGGTAGGTGGGAATTAGAGGATTGCAAGAGGACATTTCACCATAGGCAGCAGGGGCCTCTCTGCACAGAGCAGTGTGTGAAGCTGGCATGCTGACAACATTTGAACCAAACACATCACTTACCTTTTCTGGTCTTTGGGCTGATGGTGGCTCCTTGATGACCTAAGATGTTAAAGAGACATCTTTAGTGTGGACCGGGCATGAAGGACTGTCGCTCAGCTATGCAGACAGGAAGGCATCCTCTTTTGCAGCAGTAAGGGGTCAAAACATGGGTTTGGGGGTTACAGCCTATGTTGCCTGAGTGACTTGGCCAACAAGTTCCACCTTCCTGCGCCTCAGACTCCTTCATTTTCAATGGGAATTCATACCTCTGTGTAGACTCAAGGAGGAGGTGGGCAGTCTAAAACCCCTTGTCCCTGGTAGAGACCCCAATGGGAAGTTTTCATCAGCAGCCCTGACATCATATGAAGACAAAAAGACACTCCCCACATTCTTCCCCATCCCTCATCCTCCTGAGCCCGCCCCCAGCTTAACAGCCCTCAGGGATGATGGTCCACTTCCATCTCACCAAGCTTTCTCTCCTTACTTCTTGCTCTTTGCAGAAACCTAATCTCCTGGTTTCTATGCTGATTTGCTTGTCCTTTCTCAGCTCTGCTTTTTCCTCTTCTTCACTCAGCTCTGCCCTGTGTTCTTGCAAACCCAGCTGGCCACCCCCTCTGTCTCCCCTCCTTCCCCAGAGCCAGTCTCTATTCTTTTCATTACCAGGGCATCTGCCATACCCTCTGAAGGTGACATTGACCCTCAATGTCCTTCCCCCCACCCAGGTACTAATGTCAGATGTGACACCAGACAGTGAGGTCCTGTGGGCAAGGGTGGTGGGTGCTTCATTTCTGCCCCTCTATGCCCAGCACAGGGCCCTGCACATCCTGGTGACTTAGTGAAGACTGATCAAAGAGTGACAGAAAGCACCAGAGATGGGCAGGGATCCATTCTGTTTTCAAAGGCACAGCCACTCCTGCAGACTCCTCTCCTTCCCCCAACAGCAAAAACTTCAGGGGCTTTGGTACACCTGAGTCCTTCAGAATCTTGACTGCTGTAGGATAGCCTTGGTCTCAGAGGGTCCAATGTCCCTTCTCCCCAGGGCTGGGACAGCCCACAGATCCCTTCCCTTTGAATGTGAAAGCATGAGGCAGGCAGCCCCCTAGATGCCCAGGCTGTGTCTATGTCCAGATATGGAAAGACAGAGTCTGCGCCTTGTTTGCTGGTGTGAGGGCCTCAGAGTTGATGGGAACCTGCCAAAGAGCAGCATCATGGGGCAGACATGTGCCTGGTTTCTCAAGGGGTTGGGGAGGGCTGGACAGGGGCTGTTCGGGTAGGGGTCACTCACCTTCTTGTAGCAGCAGATACAGATAAACACCAACGGGATCACAATCAGTGAGGGGATGAATGTAGCATACAAGACAGGATTACTGGGAACCGGTCTCTGGGGAACTGTAGTCACAGAGGTTGTTGTCTTTGTGAAAGTGGTAGGGATTGTCGTCGCTGTCATTGTTGTGGCTGTTGTGGTCGTTGTTGTGGCCAATGTTGTCATTGTGGTTGTTGTCATCATCGTTGTTGTTGTCGTTGTCCTGCTTGTCCTGACAGTGGTAGGCATTGTTGTCCTTGTCGTTGTTTTCCTTGTTGTTGTCGTTGTCATTGTTGTTGTCCTGACTGTGGTAGGCATTGTGGTCTTCCGTGTTGTTGTTGTTGTTGTCCTTGTTGTTGTTGTTGTCCTGACTGTGGTAGGCGTTGTGGTCTTCCGTGTTGTTGTTGTCCTTGTTGTTGTTGTTGTCCTGACTGTGGTAGGCATTGTGGTCTTCCGAGTTGTTGTTGTTGTTGTCCTTGTTGTTGTTGTTGTCCTGACTGTGGTAGGCGTTGTGGTCTTCCGTGTTGTTGTTGTTGTTGTCCTTGTTGTTGTTGTTGTCCTGACTGTGGTAGGCGTTGTGGTCTTCCGAGTTGTTGTTGTTGTCGTCCTTGTTGTTGTTGTTGTCCTGACTGTGGTAGGCGTTGTGGTCTTCCGTGTTGTTGTTGTTGTCGTCCTTGTTGTTGTTGTTGTCCTGACTGTGGTAGGCGTTGTGGTCTTCCGTGTTGTTGTTGTTGTCGTCCTTGTTGTTGTTGTTGTCCTGACTGTGGTAGGCGTTGTGGTCTTCCGTGTTGTTGTTGTTGTTGTCCTTGTTGTTGTTGTTGTCCTGACTGTGGTAGGCGTTGTGGTCTTCCGTGTTGTTGTTGTTGTCGTCCTTGTTGTTGTTGTTGTCGTCCTGACTGTGGTAGGCGTTGTGGTCTTCCGTGTTGTTGTTGTTGTCGTCCTTGTTGTTGTTGTTGTCCTGACTGTGGTAGGCGTTGTGGTCTTCCGTGTTGTTGTTGTTGTTGTCCTTGTTGTCGTTGTTGTCCTGACTGTGGTAGGCGTTGTGGTCTTCCGTGTTGTTGTTGTCCTTGTTGTTGTTGTCCTGACTGTGGTAGGCGTTGTGGTCTTCCGTGTTGTTGTTGTTGTCCTTGTTGTTGTCGTCGTCCTGACTGTGGTAGGCGTTGTGGTCCTCCGTGTTGTTGTTGTTGTTGTTGTCCAGACTGGGATAGGCCTTATGGGCCTCCATGTTGTTGTTGTTCTGACTGTGATAGGCCTTATAGGCCTCCATGTTGTTGTTGTTGTTGTTGTTGTTGTTGTTGTCCAGACTGGGATAGGCCTTATGGGCCTCCATGTTGTTGTTGTCCTGACTGTGATAGGCCTTATGGGCCTCCATGGTGTTGTTGTCCAGACCGTGATAGGCCTTATGGGCCTCCATGGTGTTGTTGTCCAGACCGTGATAGGCCTTATGGGCCTCCATGGTGTTGTTGTCCAGACCGTGATAGGCCTTATGGGCCTCCATGGTGTTGTTGTCCAGACCGTGATAGGCCTTATGGGCCTCCATGGTGTTGTTGTCCAGACCGTGATAGGCCTTATGGGCCTCCATGGTGTTGTTGTCCAGACCGTGATAGGCCTTATGGGCCTCCATGGTGTTGTTGTCCAGACCGTGATAGGCCTTATGGGCTTCCATGTTGTTGTTGTTGTTGTTGTCCAGACTGGGATAGGCCTTATGGGCCTCCATGGTGTTGTTGTCCAGACCGTGATAGGCCTTATGGGCCTCCATGGTGTTGTTGTCCAGACCGTGATAGGCCTTATGGGCTTCCATGTTGTTGTTGTTGTTGTTGTCCAGACTGGGATAGGCCTTATGGGCCTCCATGGTGTTGTTGTTCTTGTTGTCCAGACTGGGATAGGCCTTATGGGCTTCCATGTTGTTGTTGTCCTGACTGTGGTAGGCGTTGTGGTCCTCCGTGTTGTTGTTGTCGTTGTCGTCCTGACTGTGGTAGGCCTTGTGGTCCTCCGTGTTGTTGTTGTTGTTGTCGTCCTGACTGTGGTAGGCGTTGTGGTACTCCGTGTTGTTGTTGTTGTTGTCGTCCTGACTGTAGTAGGCCTTGTGGTCCTCCGTGTTGTGGTTGTTGTTGTTGTTTTTCTTGTTGTTGTTGTTGTCCTAACTGTGGTAGGCCTTGTGGTTGTCCATGTTGTCCTTGTTGTTGTTGTTGTCCTGACTGTGGTAGGCGTTGTGGTCTTCCGTGTTGTTGTTGTTGTTGTTGTCCTGACTGTGGTAGGCGTTGTGGTCTTCCGTGTTGTGGTTGTTGTTGTTGTCCTGACTGTGGTAGGCGTTGTGGTCTTCCGTGTTGTTGTTGTTGTTGTTGTCCTGACTGTGGTAGGCGTTGTGGTCTTCCGCGTTGTTGTTGTTGTTGTTGTCCTGACTGTGGTAGGCGTTGTGGTCTTCCGTGTTGTTGTCGTCCTGACTGTGGTAGGCGTTGTGGTCTTCCGTGTTGTTGTTGTTGTTGTCGTCGTCCTGACTGTGGTAGGCGTTGTGGTCTTCCGTGTTGTTGTTGTTGTCGTCGTCCTGACTGTGGTAGGAGTTGTGGTCTTCCGTGTTGTTGTTGTTGTTGTTGTCGTCGTCGTCCTGACTGTGGTAGGAGTTGTGGTCTTCCGTGTTGTTGTTGTTGTTGTTGTTGTTGTCGTCGTCGTCCTGACTGTGGTAGGAGTTGTGGTCTTCCGTGTTGTTGTCGTTGTTGTTGTCGTCCTGGCTGTGGTAGGCATTGTGGTGGTCTTCTGTGTTGTCCTTCTGGTTGTTGGTGTTGTTGTCATGACTGTGGTAGGCATTGTAGTTGTAGTTGTCCGCATCGTTGTGACAGTGGTAGGCTTTGTGGTTGTCGTGGTAGTTGTTGGGACAGTTGTTGTAGTCTCTGGAGGCTCATACTGTAGAGAGCACACATGCCAAAGACCAGGGGTTGACTTGGGTGACTTATTCCTGTGTACCCAATATGCACTTCCCACACTAGACTTCACAAGTCTCCTTCTCCTGAGGTTGCTTCATCTACAGGGACCAGAGTGGGGCTAGGAGATCATGGCTGGTACCCAGAGAACCACTGTGCAGCCCTTGACTAAATACCCTACCACTGGCCTGCTCAGAGGCTCTCCCCAGAGCCCTGTCAAGGGAGCCCAGTCCTCCAAGGAGTGACAGTCCAGCCCTCACTACCTGCTTTGGTTGAGAGCACTAGAATTTTGTGAGGACCACAAAAAACTACAATACACAGATGAGTAAGAGGGAGGCTGCAGGGCCCCTGAGAGTGGGGGTGCAAGAGCAGAGATAGGACACCCAACTCACCTTGCCATAGCCTCTCTCCCCCATTTCCTAGTTTTGCAACCTCAGGCAAAGCTACTCCCTGTCTTAGAGCCTCAGTCTCACATCTATGGTGAGGAAATATGTGAGTACTTGAGCATGTTAGACAGAGGTTATAGTCCAGTATATGTCAGGTCCACATGGGAACTTAAGGAATGATCTCTGTACTCTTGTTGTTCTTAACTAAGGGTACATGTGCTGCATACATGGGCCTGCACTGCCCAGCTCTTCCCTACATCAATGACTCTGCTGGAGAGAAGCAGAAGGGAAGGGGGCAGAGAGAGCCTGTGCCCAGGAAACAGGGAGGCTGAAAGGAGAGGCCCAGTCAGGCTGAGGGTGACCCTGTGCTGGGCCCAGAGCCACAGGCAGCTTCAGAGTTCTCTTCTCAATGCGCCTATGGACAAACAGCTGTCAGGTGGAAAGAATCTGGTGGGAAAAGTGGAGGTTCAGTCTCAGATAGACAGGAGGATATGCAGGATGCAGCGGAGACAGACAAATGAGGACTGTCACACCACAAGAACCCACACTAGCTGGGACTGGACACAGGGGCAGTGGCATTAGGCACAGGCATCCCTCCTCCCAGAGAAACCTCACTCCAGGCTGACAGGCTCTGTCGCCCAAGTCGGGCTGCCCAAGGTTAAGAGGCCTTGATGTTGTAGAGCTGGGAAAAGAAGACCCCTGGGAGCAGCACTTTGTTTCCAGTTTCCTCTTCCTGAGCTGAGTCCTGCCCTCCCCACAGTCCTGCAAGCTCCCCAGGAACAGAGGGCAGAGGTCAGAGCCGGTTAGCAGAGAGGGACAATGGAGGAGCATGAGAAAGAAGGAAAGGCAGAAGGGAGACTGATGACCTCTGCAAAGTGACCACCAGTGTTCACCAAACAGTCTTGGGAGGTCGGGGCTATGATGGTCATGAGTGGGTTCAGAGCCCTGTCTGCTGCTGCACCAATGCAGTGAAGACACACCCTGAGTGGACATGGCCACAGCTCTCCCACCCTCCAGATCCTTGTGCCTTGCACCTTGATTTGAGCGGAGGGGTCTCAGAGTACCTGGACTCTTTTCCTAGTACACAGCATCCCACCCTCTCCAACTCACCTCATCTGGAATCCAGGTTGGAGCCTTGAGTTCCCCACCAAAAGCTCTGAGTTAGGGGAGGTGGCATGGTGGGTTCAGGGCATGCAGAGTCTCAGCACTGTTTCTGGAGTCTGCTTAGAGCTGGAATTGGTCCCTTTGAAGGGCCTTCAATGACATGGTTCACAGAGAGAGTAGTGTATCTGCAAGGCCTGGACAGATGCCTACAACCTACGTGCCCTTATAGAAGAGTTTACAGTGAATTTTGCCAAACTGGTGAAGGGATAAGGGCACCTATCTGGCAGTGAGGTGCTGCCAGAGATGCTTGTCTCATTAGCTACTTGCTTGGCCTTTCTTGAGGAATTTGCTCCCCTCACCTCCTCTTCCCAGGATGCGCCTGGATCTTCCACTTCTTCTTCCCAAGCTGCAGTCCACTGAGGATCCCGCAGTCCCACCCTGTCATTCACACAATCCTTGCTGACAATTTTCAAGTCTTCGCCTACAAAGCTGACACCATTGTTCAGGCTGTAATCAATGAAAACCTCCCTAAAGCACAGAAAGGCAGAGGGTAACCACCAGATCAAAGAGACAGTTTTTTGGCTCAGTCCATAGCCCACAGTTCTTCTCATGGTAAGGACTTTGAACATCAGCCAATCAGGGTTACTGGAGAGCAATCTGTAGGGTTAAGGGGAGTTTATCCCCCAGCACTATGAGATTGGCCTCTGAAATGAAGGTTATCAGACAATGAGCAGTTCTGAATGGGGTCAGATGTACTCCTGACCATGAACTAAGTGACCAGGAATGGCTGTACTGTGTCACCATCCTGACTCCTCTGTATGTACAGAGTATGTTGGAGTCCCTTGGAAAAGCTTCCTGAAACAAAGTTACCATCCCTAGTTGCACATCTTCTTACAGATCCTGCCCTCAGCAGAGCCTGAGTGGGTTTCTGAGCCCCTTGAGGGACCAGCAACCAGGCCAGCTGCAGAGGGTGCCCTGAACTCTCCTGAGAAAGACATGTGTTGCCCAGCAGAGGTGACTTCCTACATTCTTGGCCCAAATGGACTCCCAACCCTAAATACTTACCGTCCAGCCTTGTCAAATATATGTCCTGGGCAAATTAACTTTCCTTGATTCATAAAGATGGGCTTTTTATCTAAAAGAAAACCATACGAGAAGAAAGTCAGTGGATATGTTCACTCATCTGTCCTTCCCATTCTGTTTGCTGTTGGAAGCAGAGCTAACACTTGGGCAGAAGCAACTTTTCTTCTTTTTCTTCTTCTGACATGTACCATGTACCAGGCACTATGTAGAGCTCTGGTATTTAGGTTTTATGTTTTCATTCATTTATTTAATTTAAGATCACTTGATATACAATATTTCCTAGGTTACCAATGTACAATACTGTGATTCACAGTTTTTGAGGGTTTTACTCCATATAGTTGTTATAAAGGGCCTTGATTTTTAATGGAAACAAAGCAGACAGCAGCCTTGCTCTCAAGGGCCTGACATTCGTGGGACTGGAGAGAGAGACAGACAATAAAGTAAGAAATAATGAACAAAAAATGCCAGAGAGAAAAGTACTGTGATGTCAATAAACATGGGAAGGTATAAGGGAGGGAGGGAAAGGCACAGCTGCTTAGGAGTAAGTGACCTGTCCTGTCTTTTAGAGACACAGGTTATTTTTAGGAGAAATAGGACATGATGGGATATCTGGGATTTGCTTCTCAATAATGATTCAGATGACCATTGTATCTACTTTTGTGGGCAAGAATTCCTCAGAAGAAATGGAATAGCCCTCATAGTCAACAAAAGAGTCTGAAATGCAGTTCTTGGATGCAATCTCAAAAACAACAGAATGATCTTGGTTCATTTTTGAGGCAAACCATTCAAAATCACAGTAATCCAAGTCTATTCCCCAAATGCTAATGCCAAAGAAGCTGAAGTTGAACAGTTCTATGAAGACCTATAAGACCTCCTAGAACTAACACCAAAAAAAAAAAGATGTCCTTTTCATCATAGGGGATTGGGAAGTCAAGAGATACCTGAAGTAACAGGCAAGTTTGGTCTTGGAGTACAAAATGAAGCATGGCAAAGGCTAACAGAGTTTTGCCAGGAGAACACACTGGTCATAGAAAACACCCTCTTCCAACAACACTAGAAGACTACTCTATAAATGGATATCACCAGATGGTCAGTACTGAAATCAGATTGATTATGTTCTTTGCATCCAAAGATGGAGAAGCTCTATACAGTCAGTAAAAAACAAAAGCAAACAAACAAACAAAAAAACTGGAGCTGACTGTGGCTCATATCATGAGCTCTTTATTGCAAAATTCAGGCTTAAATTGAAGAGAGTAGGGAAAACAACTAGACCTAAATCAAATTGCTTATGATTGCCTAAATCAAATTCAGGTATGACCTAAATCAAATTGCTTATGATTATACAGTGGAGGTGACTAATAGATTTAAGGGATTAGATCTGGTAGAGAGAATGCTTGAAGAACTAAGGACAGAGGTTCATAACATTGTACAGGAGGTGGTGACCAAAACCATCCCTAAGAAAAAGCACTGCAGAAGGTAAAGTGGCTGTCTGAGGAGGTGTTACAAATAGCTGAGAAAAGAAGAGAAGCTAAAGCCAAAGGAGAAAAGAAAAGATATACCCATCTGAATGCAGAGTTCCAAAGAATAGCAAAGAGAGATAAAGAAAGCCTTCCTCAGTGATCAATGAGGAAGTGAAATAGAGGAAAACAACAGAATGGGAAAGTCTAGAGATCTCTTCAAGGAAATTAGAGATACCAAGGGAACATTTCATGCAAAGATGGGCACAATAAAGGATAGAAATGGCAAGGACCTAACAGAAGCAGAGTAAGAAGAGATGGCAAGAATACACAGAAGAACTGTGCAAAAGAGATCTTAATGACCCAGATAACCATGATGGTGTGGCCACTCACCTAGAGTCAGACATCTTGGAGTGTGAAGTCAAGTGGGCCTTAAGAAGCATTACTGTGAACAAAGCTAATGGAGGTGATAGAAATCCACTGAGCTATTTAAAACCTTACAAGGTAATGCTGTTAAAATGCTGCACTCAATATGTCAGCAAATTTGGAAAACTCAGCAGTGGCCATAGGACTGAAAAAGGTCAGTTTTCATTCCGATACAAAAAAAAGGCAATGCCAATGAATGTTCAAACCACAGTATAATTGTACTCATTTCACATGCTAGCAACGTAATGCTCAAAATCCTTCTATCTAGGCATCAGTAGCACATGAAAAGAGAAATTCTAGATGTACAAGCTGGATTTAGAAAAGGCAGAGGAATCAGAGATCAAATTGCCAACATCCATTGGATCATAGAAAAGCAAGGGAATTCCAGAGAAACATCTACTTCTGCTTCGTTGACTATGCTAAAACCTTTGACTGGATCACAACAAACTGGAAAATTCTTAAAGAGATGGGAATACTAGACCATGTTACCTGTCTTCTGAGAAACTTGTATGCAGGTTAAAAAACAACAATTACAATTGAACATGGAACAATGGACTGGTTCAAAATTGGAAAAGGAGTACATTAAGGCTGTATATTGCTGCCCTGCTTATTTAATTATATGCAGAGTACATCATGACAAATATCAGGCTGTATGAATCACAGGCTGGAGCCAAAATTGCTAGGAGAAATATCAACAACCTCAGATATGCAGATGACACCACTCTTATTGCAGAAAGTAAAGAGGAACTAAAGAGACTGTTGATTAGGGTGAAAGAGGAGCATGAAAAAGCTGGCTTAAAACTCAACATTCAAAAAACTAAGATCATGGCACCCACTCCCATTGTTTTAAGGCAAATAGATGTAGGGAAAGTGGAAACAGTGACAGATTTTATTTTCTTGGCTCCAAAATCACTGCAGGCAGTGACTGTAGCCACAAAATTAAAAGATGCTTGTACCTTGGAATAAAAACTGTGACAAACCTGGACAGCGTAGTAAAAAGCAGAGACATCACTTTGGCAACAAAGTTGAGTATAGTAAAAGCTATGATTTTTCCATTAGTCATGCATGGATGTGAGAATTGGACCATAAAGAAGACTGAGTGCCAAAAAACTGATCCTTTTGAATTGTGGTGCTGGAGAAGACTCTAGAGGGTCCCTTGGACTGCAAGGAGATCAAACCAGTCAATCCTAAAGGAAATCAACCCTGCATAATCATTGGAAGGACTGATGCTGAAACAGAAGCTCCAATACTTTGGCCACCTGATGTAAAGTGCTGACTCATTGGAAAAGACCCTGACACTTAGGAAAGGTTGAAGAAGAGGGCAAAAGAGAATGAGATGGTTGGATGGTATCACCAACTCAATGGACATGAGTGTGAACAAATTCTGGGAGATAATGAAGGCCAGGGAAGCCTGGTATGCTGCAGTCCAAGGGATTGCAAGGAGTAAGACAGGACTTAGCGACTGAACAATAACAACAAATCAACAGTGAGAGTATTGGCAAAATGCAATTGGCTGGGGTTGATAATTCCATATGCCTCTTATCCTTATTCATCAGAAGGCAGACAGAATGAAGACCACAATCACAGAAAACTAACCAAATTGATCACAAGGACCACAGCTCTGTCTAACTCAATGAAACTATGACCCATGCTGTGTAGGGCCACCCAAGACAGACAGGACATGGCGGAGAGTTTTGACAAACATGGTCCAGAGGGAATGGCAAACCACTTCAGTGTTCTTGCCTTGAGAACCCCATGAACAGTATGAAAAGGCAAAAAGATAGGACACTGAAAGATGAATTCCCCAGGTCAGTTGGTGCCCAATATGTTACTGGAGAAGAGTGAAGAAATAACTCCAGAAAAAAATGCAGGGACAGAGCCAAAGCAAAAACAATGCCCAGTTGTGGATGTGACTGGTGATGGAAGTGAAGTCCAGTGCTGTAAAGAACAATATTGCATAGAAACCTGGAATGTTAGGTCTATGAATCAAGGTAAATTGGAAGTGGTCAAACAGGAGATGGCAAGAGTGAACATTGACATTTTAGGAATCAGTAAACTAAAATGGACTGGAATGGGTGAATTTAATTCAGATGACCATTGTATCTACTACTGTGGTCAAGAATCCCTTAGAAGAAAAGGAGTAGCCCTCACAGTTAACAAAAGAGTCCAAAATGCAGTACTTGGGTGCAATCTCAAAAATGACAGAATGATATCTTTTCATTTCCAAGGCAAACCATTCAATATCACAATAATTCGAGTCTAAGCCCCAAACACTAATGCTGAAGAAGCTGAAATTGAACAGTTCTATGAAGACCTACCTGAACTTCTAGAACTAACACCAAAAAAACATGTCCTTTTCATAGGGGACTAGAATGCAAAAGTAGGAGTTCAAGAGATAGCTGGAGTAACAGGCAAGTTTGGCCCTGGAGTACCAAATGAATTGTACAAAGGTGAATGCTAACAGAGTTTTGCCAAGAGAATGCACTGGTCATAGAAAACACCCTCTTCCAACAACACAAGAGACGACTCTACACATGGACATCACCAGATGATCAACACCGAAATCAGATTGATTATATTCTTTGCAGTTGAAGATGGAGAAGCTCTATACAGTCAGCAAAAACAAAACCAGGAGCTGACTGTGGCTCAGATCATGAACTCCTTATTGCCAAATTCAGACTTAAATTGAAGAAAGTAGGGAAAACCACTAGACCATTCTGGTATGACCTAAATCGAATCCCTTATGATTATGCAGTGGAAGTGACAAATAGATTCAAGGGATTAGATGTGATAGGCAGAGTGCCTGAAGAACTATGGACAGAGGTTTGTGACATTGTATAGGAGGCAGCAATCAAGACCATCCCCAAGAAAAAGAAATGCAAAAAGGGAAAATGGTTGTCTGAGGAGGGCTTACAAATAGCTGAGAAAAGAAGAGAAGTAAAAGGCAAAGGAGAAAGGAAAAGATATACCCATCTGAATGCAGAGTTCCAAAGAATAGTAAGGAGAGATAAGAAAGCCTTCCTCAGTGATCAATGCAAAGAAAAAGAGGAAAACAATATACAATGGGAAAGACTTAAGATCTCTTCAAGAAAATTAGAGATACCAAGGGGACATTTCATGCAAAGATAGGCACAATAAAGGACAGAAATGGAATGGACCTAATAGAAGCAGAAGATATTAAGAAGAGGTGGCAAGAATACACAGAAGAACTATACAAAAATGATCTTCATGACCCAGATAACCATGATGGTGTGATCACTGGCCTAGAGCCAGACATCCTGGAATGCGAAGTCAAGGGGACCTTAGAAAGCATCACTACAAACAAAGCTAGTGGAGGTCTTGGAATTCCAGTTGAGCTATTTCAAATCCTAAAAGATGCTGCTGCTAAAGTGTTGCACTCCATATGCCAGCAAATTTGGAAAACTCAGCAGTGGCCACAGGACTGGAAAAGGTCTGTATTCATTCCAATTCCAAAGAAAGGCAATGCCAAAGAATACTCAAACTACTGCACAATTACACTCGTCTCACACGCTGTTGAAGTAATGCTCAAAATTCTCCAAGCCAGACTCCAACGGTACATGAACCGTGAACTTCCAGATGTTGAAACTGAATTTAGAAAAGGCAGAGGAACCAGAGATCAAATTGCCGACATCCGTTGGATCATAGAAAAGCAAGAGAGTTCCAAAATAACATCTATTTCTGCTTTATTGACTATGCCAAAGCCTTTGACTGTGTGGATCACAACAAACTGGAAAATTCTTCAAAAGATGGGAATACCAGACCACCTGACCTGCCTCCTGAGAAATCTGTATGCAGGTCAAGAAGCAACAGTTGGAACTGGACATGGAACAACAGACTGGTTCAAAATTGGGAAAGGAGTACTTTCCCAAGGCTGTATACTGTCACCCTGCTTATTTAACATATATGCAGAGTACATCATGAGAAATGCCAGGCTGGATGAAGCGCAAACTGGAATCAAGATTGCTGGGAGAAATATCAATAACCTCAGATATGCAGATGACACCACCCTTATGGCAGAAAGCAAAGAAGAAATAAAGAGCCTCTTGATGAAAGTGAAAGAGGAGAGTGAAAAACTTGGCTTAAAACTCAGCATTCAGAAAACTAAGATCATGGCATCTGGCCCCATCACTTCATGGCAAATAGATGAGGAAACAATGGAAACAGTGAGAGACTTTATTTTTGCGGGGCTCCAAAATCACTGCAGATGGTGACTGTAGCTATGAAATTAAAAGATGCTTGCTCCTTGGAAGAAAAGTTATGACCAACCTAGACAGCATATTAAAAAACAGACACATTACTTTGCCAACAAAGGTCTGTCTAGTCAAGACTATGGTTTTTCCAGTAGTCATGTATGGATGTGAGAGTTAAACTATAAAGAAAGCTGATAACCCAGATAACCACGATGGTGTGATCATTCACCTAGAGCCAGACATCCTAAAGTCTGAAGTCAAGTGGGCCTTAGGCAGGATCACTATGAATAAAGCTAGTGGAGGTTATGGAATTCCAGCTGAGCTATTTCAAGTCCTAAAAGATGATGCTGTGAAAGTGCTATATTCAATATGCCAGCAAATTTGGAAAACTCAGCAGTGGCCATAGGACTGGAAAAGGTCAATTTTCATTCCAGTTCCAAAAAGGCAATGATGAAGAATGCTCAAACTACTGCACAATTGCACTCATCTCACATGCTAGTAAAGTAATGCTTAAAATTCTCCAAGCAAGGCTTCAACAGTATGTGAACCAAGAACTTGCAGATGTTCAAGCTGGATTTAGAAAAGGCAGGGGAACCAGAGATCAAATTGCCAGCAACCATGGGATCATAGAGAAAGCTAGAGAATTCCAGAAAAATCATCTACTTCTGCTTTATTGACTATGCCAAAGCCTTTGACAGTGGATCACAACAAACTGTGGAAAATTCTTCAAGAGATGGGAATACCAGACCACTTTTCCTGCCTCCTGAGAAATCTGTATGCAGCTCAGGAAGCAGCAGTTAGAACTGGACATGGAACAACAGACTGGTTCAAAATTGGGAAAGGAGTACCTCAAGGCTGTATATTGTCACCTTGCTTTTTTAACTTATATGCAGAGTACATCATGTGAAATGCCAGGTTGGATGAAGCACAAGCTGGAATCAAGATGGCCAGGAGAAATATCAATAACCTCAGATATGCAGATGACACCACCCTTATAGTAGAAAGCGAAGAGGAACTAAAGATTCTCTTGAGGAAAGTGGAAGAGGAGAGTGAAAAAGCTGGCTTAAAACTCAACATTCAAAAAACAAAGATCGTGGCATCCGTTCCCATCACTTCATTGCAAATAGATGGGGAAACAGTGGAGACATTGACAGACTTTATTTTCTTGGGCTCCAAAATCACTGCCAATATTGACTGAAGCCATGAAATTAAAAGACACTTGCAGCTTGGAAGAGAAGCTATGACCTGCCTAGACAGCATATTAAAAAGCAGAGACATTACTTTTTCAACAAAGGTCTGAATATTCAAAGCTATGGTCTTCCAGTAGCCATGTATGGATGTGAGGGCTGAACCATAAAGAAAGTTGAGCACTGAAGAATTTATGCTTTTAAACTGTGGTGTTGGAGAAGACTCTTGAGAGTCCCTTGGACTGCAAAGAGATCAAACCAGTCAATCCTAAAGGAAATCAAACCTGAATATTCATTGGAAGGACTGATGCTGAAGCTCCAATACTTTGGCGACCTGATGTGAAGAACTGACTCTTTGGAAAAGACTCTGATGCCAGGAAAAATTGAAGGCAGGAGAAGGGGACGACAGAGGATGAGATGGTTAGATGGCATCACCGACTCGATTGGCATGGGTTTGAGCAAACTCTGGGAGTTGGTGATGGACAGGGAAGCCTGGCGTGCTGCAGTCCATGGGGTTGCAAAGAGTTGAACTCGACTGAGCCCAAACTGTTCTGCTAATAACGGAAAGTAGATGAAGGCTGCTTCAAGGACTCTATACAATTTGTGCTGCTTTTTCATGTTATTGAAAATTCCCGTTAAAATGAAGTCTATCCATACGGGGTTCCTATTGAAACCAGATGAGGGGAAAGGCAGGGAAAGGTCTGGGGAAGAGGGCTGTGGGTGCCAGAACTGAGGCCTGAGACATAGCTAGCTGAGCTTGTTGATTGAAAGAGGTGAATTGGGGGGTGATGTCATGGGCCCTGGGAAGGGGTGTGGGCTTTATTCTATCACGGTGAGCCTGTTGAAGGACTGGCTGGGTCCATGTGAGTTTGGACACAGAGGCAGCAGGATCTGCAAATGGACTGGCTGTGGGATGAGAACAAAGAGGAGTCAAGAATGATGTGCAAGCTTGTGAGCAAAGTGTTTGGGTGGGTGTTGGTACCTTTTATGGACACTGGGAAGCCTGAAGGGGAACAGGGCCTCTGTGTTTGTGCTTGCTCTGTAGTTTTGTGGGAGCTGTGAGGTGGCCCTCAGAAGCCTCGGACAGTCCATAGCTAATAGCTATGGAGCCTTCTCTCTCCTGAGCCCTAACTCTCCTCACATCTCGACTGTCGTTATAGGTCAGGCCTTTCCCACAGATTGTTCACTTTCAGGTGACCAGCTTTTGGCCATGACTCAGTTCTCAGATACCTATGAACTTCTGAACTCTTTTCCCCTTCAGTGGTGCTAATACTGAGACTAATCACTAATCACTATATTTACAGAGAAGGATTAGTGTCCAAGGGGTAGGAAGATTGGGATTAGTTGAAAAAAATCATAAAGAAATGTGCTGTAATCTCCTTAGCATTCACACAGCAGGGAGAGTGAGGTGATGGCAGGCACCTCACATAATGAAGACCAAGAAAATCATCGCTGGCTGCAAAATTTTCTTTTCTTTTCCTTTTAATTGAAGCATTGTGGGGTTTTTTTTTTATAACAATATTATACTCCTTTCAGGAGTATAGCATAGTGATTTAAAAATTTTAATAGATTATACTGCACTTAAAATCATTACAAAATATGGCTACATTCCTTGTGCTAAACAGTATATCCTGTAGCTTATTTATTTTATACATAAGTTTGTATCTCTTAATCCCCTACCAAAGGGCTTGCTCCTCTTCCCTTTTCTCTTCTGTCTGGTATCCAGTAGTTTGTTTTCTATATCTCTGTTTCTGTTTTGTTATATTTAATCATTTTTTAAATGTTTTAGACTCCACGTGGAAGTTAGAACACACAGTATTTTCTTTCTCTGACTTATTTCACTTAGCATAATACCCTCTAGGTCCATTCATGTTGCTGCAAATTGTAGAATTTCATTATTTTTTATGGCTGACTAATATTCCCTTGTGCGTGCACGCTTGTGTGTGTGTGTGTGTGTGTGTGTGTGTGTGTATAAGGGTGTATATTACTTCAACTTTATCAGTTTATCTGTGATGGACACTTGGATTGCTTTCATATCCATAAATAATGCTGCTGTGAACATTTGGGTACATATATCTTTTCCAATTATTGTTTTTGTTTTCTTCAGATATATACTCAATAGTGGAATTGCTAAATCAATGGCAATTCATTTTACTTTTTTGAGCAATCTTATTGCCATTTTCCTTACTGTATGTACCAGTTTATTGGTACAGTACATTCCCACCAACAGCATTCTAGGGTTTTCTTTTCGCTACATTCTGGCCAACATTTGATAATAGCCATTTTGACAGATGTGAGGTGATAAACTCATTATGTTTTGACTTGCATGATTAGTGATGCTGAGCATCTTTTATGTACCTGTTGTCAATTTGTATATCTTCTATTCAGGTTTTTTGCCCATGTTTTAACTGGGTTCTTTGTTTTTTTCAAGTTTTCAAGTTGAAGTTTTTGAGCTATTTATATATTGAATATTGAATTATCAGTCATATTTTTTGCAAATATTTTCTCCCACTCAGTAGGTTGTCCTTTCGTTTGGTCCCATTTGTTTATCTTTGATTTTTTTAACCTTTGCCTTAAGAGACACATCCAGAAAGGCATTGCTACAATTTATGTCAAAAAATATTCTGCCTATATTTTCTTCTAGGAGTTGTATGGTTTCAGATCTTATATTAACACATTTAATGCATTTTAAAAATTGAAGCATAGTTGCTTTGCAATGTTGTGTTAATTTCTGCTGTATATCAAAGTGAATCAGCTATATATACATATATATATATACACCAGTAGCATATTAAAAAGCAGAGACATTACTTTGTCAACAAAGGTCCATCTAGTCAAGGCTATGGTTTTTCCAGTGGTCATATATGGATGTGAGAGTTGGACTATAAAGAAAGCTGAGTGCCGAAGAATTGATGCTTTTGAACTGTGGTGTTGGAGAAGACTCTTGAGAGTACCTTGAACTGCAAGGAGATCCAACCAGTCCATCCTAAAGGAGATCAGTCCTGGGTGTTCATTGGAAGGACTGATGTTGAAGCTGAAACTCCAATACTTTGGCCACCTGATGTGAAGAGGTGACTCATCTGAAAAGACCCTGATGCTGGGAAAGATTGAGGGCAGGAGGAGAAGGGGATGACAGAGGATGAGATGGTTGGATGGCATCACCAACTCAATGGACATGGCTTTGGGTGGACTCTAGGAGTTGGTGATGGACAGGGAGGCCTGGTGTGCTGCGGTTCATGGGGTCACAAAGAGTCAGACACGATTAAGTGACTGAACTGAAGTATAGGAGGGTTCCCTTTTCTCCACATCCTCTCTAGCACTTATTGTTTAAATGCAATTTTATTTATTTTTTGGTATATGTTGTGAGAAAATATTCTAATCTCATTCTTTTATGTGCTGGTGTCCAATTCTCTCAATATCACATATTGAAGAGACTGTCTTTTCTCCATTGTATTTTTTTTACCTCCTTTGTCATAGATTAATTGACCATATGAACATGTGTTTATTTCTGGGATCCCTATGCTATGATTTATGTGTCAATTTTTGTTTTGATTACTGTAGTTTTGTGCTATTGTCTGAACACAGGAAGCATGATACCTCTAGTTTTGTTCTTTTTCCTCAAGATTGCTTTGACTATTTGTGGGGTTTTTTGTATGTGTGTGGTTCTGTACTCATTTTAGGATTATTTATTTTGTTGTTGTTCAGTCGCTCAGTCATGTCTGACTCTTTGCAACCCCATGGACTGCAACATGACAGACCTCGCTGTCCTTCACCATCTCCCGAAGTTTTCTCAAGTTCATGTCCATTGCACTGGTGATGTCATCTAGCCATCTCATCCTTTGACATCCTCTTCTCCTTCTGCCCTCAATCTTATTCAACATCAGGGACTTTTCCAATGAGTCAGTTGTTTGCATCAGATGACCAAAATACTGGAGTTTCAGCTTCAGCATTAGTCCTTCCAACAAGTATTCAAGATTGATTTCTCTTAAGACTGACTGGTTTGATCTCCTTGCTGTCCAAGGGTCTCCCAGGAGTCTTCTCCAGCACCACAGTTCGAAGGCATCAATTCTTCAGCTCTCTGCCTTCTTTATGGTCCAGCTCTCACAACCATACACGACCACCGGGGAAGACCATAGCCTTGACTCTATGTACCTTTGTCATCAGAGTAATGTCTCCGCTTTTCAACACACTGTCTAGGTTTGTCATCGCTTTCCTGCCAAGAAGAAAACATCTTCTGATTTCAAGGCTACAGTCACCATCTTCAGTAATTTTAGAGCCCAAGAAGAGGAAATCTGTCACTACTTTCACTTTTTTCCCCTACATTTGCCATGAAGTAGATCAAATTGCCAATATCTACTGGATCATCGAAAAAGCAAGAGAGTCCCAGAAAAACATCTATTTCTGCTTTATTGACTATGCCAAAGCCTTTGACTGTGTGGATCACAATAAACTGTGGAAAATTCTGAAAGAGATGGGAATACCAGACCATCTGACCTGTCTCTTGAGAAACCTGTATGCAGGTCAGGAAGCAACAGTTAGAACTGGACATGGAACAACAGACTGGTTCCAAATAGGAAAAGGAGTACGTCAAGGCTGTATATTGTCACCCTGCTTATTTAACTTATATGCAGAGTACATCATGAGAAACGCTGGGCTGGAAGAAACACAAGCTGGAATCAAGATTGCCAGAGGAAATATCAATAACCTCAGATATGCGGAAGATACCACCCTTATGGCAGAAAGTGATGAAGAACTAATGAGCCTCTTGAGGAAAGTGAAAGAGGAGAGTGAAAAAGTTGACTTAAAGCTCAACGTTCAGAAAACTAAGATCATGGCATCTGGTCCTATCACTTCATGGGAAATAGATGGGGAAACAGTGGAAACAGTGGCAGACTTTATTTTTGGGGGCTCCAAAATCACTGCTGATGGTGATTGCAGCCATGAAATTAAAAGACGCTTACTCCTTGGAAGGAAGGTTATGGCCAACCTAGATGGCATATTTAAAAGCTGAGACATTACTTTGCCAACAAAAGTCCGTCTAGTCAAGGCTATGGTTTTTCCAGTGGTCATGTATGGATATGAGAGTTGGACGGTGAAGAAAGCTGAGCACCAAAGAATTGATGCTTTTGAACTGTGGTGTTGGAGAAGACTCTTGAGAGTCCCTTGGACTGCAAGGAGATCCAATCAATCCATCCTAAAAGAGATCAATCCTGGGTGTTCATTGGAAGGACTGATGTTGAAACTGAAACTCCAATACTTTGGCTACCTCATGCGAGGAGTTGACTCATTGGAAAGGACCCTAATGCTGGGTGGGACTGGGGGCAGGAGGAGAAGGGGACGACAGAGGATGAGATGGTTGGATGGCATCACCAACTCGATGAACATGGGTTTGGGTAGACTCCGGGAGTTGGTGATGGACAGAGAGGCCTGGTGTGCTGCGATTCATGGGGTCGCAAAGAGTCGGACACGACTGAGTGACTGAACTGAACTGAGTGGGGCCGGATGCCATGATCTTAGTTTTGTTTTTTGGTTTGTTTTTTTTTTATATATATTTAGCTTTAAGCTGGCTCTTTCACTCTCCTCCTTCACCATCATCAAGAGGCTGTTTAGTTCCTCTTTACTTCGCCATTAGAGTGGTATCATCCTCACGTCTAAGGTTGTTGATGTTTCTCCCACCTTTCTTGATTCCAGGTTGTAACTCATCCACCTGGCATTTCTCATGATATGCTCAGCATATAGATTAAACAAACTGGGTTTGTTTATTTATTCTTATTCTATTTCTGTGAAAAGTGTCACAGAGTTTTTCCTAGGAATTGCATTAAATTAGCGGATTGTTTTGGGTAATATAGACATCTTAACAATATTAATTCTTCCAATCCATGAATGTGGCCTTTCTTTTCATTTGTGTTTTCTTCATTTTCCTTCATCAATGTCTTATAGTTTTTAAGTGGATGACTTTCACCTCCTTGGTTAAGTTTATTTTTAGATATTTTATTCTTTTTGATGTAATTGTAGATGGGATTGGTTTCTTAAATTCTCTTTCTGATAGTTTATTATTAGTGTATAGAAATGTAACAGATTTGTACTTCCTAAACTTTATTGAATTCATTTACTATTTTTAATGGTCTTATTGGTGGAGTTTTTATTATTACTTTCTGTGTATAGTATTATACATCTGCAAATAGTGAGAGTTTTACTTTTTCCTTCCTATTTGAACATCTTTTATTTTTCTTTTCTGCTTATTGTCTCTAGGCCTTCTAATATATGTTCAATAGAAGTGATGAGAATGGACATCTTTGTCTTGTTCCTGACTTTAAAAGAAAAGCTTTCAGCTTTTCACTGTTGAGTATTATGTCAGCTGTGTGTTTGTCATCGATGGGTTTTATTAAGTTGAGCTGTGCTCTTTCTGTACCACCTTTGATAAGGGTTTTTTTTTTTAAATCATGAATGTATATTAGTTTTGTCAAATGCTTTGTCTATTGAGATGGTCTATAACTTTTATCTTTTCTTTGTTAGTATGGTGAATTATATTCATTGATTTGTGGATATTGAATCATTCTTCCCATCTCTGGAATAAATCCCACTTTATTATGGTGTTTGATCCCTTTTTATATATTTTTGAATTCAGTTCACTAATATTTTGTTGAGCTTTTTTCCATCTGTATTCATCAGAGATATTGGCCTGTAATTTCTTTCTCTGCAGTGAAAAAGTTTTCACTTGTTTTCCTTTGGTAGCTGGGTAATGGTGGCTTTGAACAATGATTTTAGGAGTGTTTCCTCCTCTTCAATATTTTGAAATAGCTTGAGAAGGATAGGTATTAGTTCTTTTGTGTGAATTTGGTAGAAATCCCCTCTAAAGCCATTTCTCTTTGGACTTTTGTTTGCTTGGAGGTTTTTGATTACATATTCAATTTCAATTCTAGTGGTTAGTCTGTACAGATTATATATTTCTTCCTGATTCAATTTTGGAAAATTATAAGTTTCTAGGAATTTATGCATTTCTTTTTCATTCAATTTGTAGGCATATAACTGATTATAGTATTCCCTTATGACTTTTTGTATCTCTGTGATACCAGTTGTGATTTCTTCTCTTTCACTTCTTTTTTTATTTCAAGTCTATTTATTTTCTTAATGAGCATGGCCAAAGGATTATCAATAATGTTTATTTTTTCAAAAAAGGTGCTAAAGAACATTATTGTAAACGGTGAAAAACTGAAAGCATTCCCCCTAAGATTAGGAACAAGACAAGGATGTCCACTTTCACCACTTATTATTCAACATAGTTCTGGAAGTCTTAGCTACAGCAATCAGAGAAGAAAAAGAAATAAAAGCAATCCAGATTTGAAAAGAAGAAGTAAAGCTCTCACTGTTTGCAGATGATATGATGCTGTACATAGAAAACCCTAAAGATAGTATCATAAAATTACCAGAGATAATCTGAATTTAGCAAAGTTGCAGGATACAAAATCAATACACAGAAATCACTAGCATATCTATATACTAACAATGAAAAATCAGAAAGAGAAATTAAGGACTCAATCCCATTCACCATTGCAACAAAAAGAATCAAATATCTAGGAATAAACTTACCTAGGGAGACAAAAGAACCATACACAGAAAATTATAAGACACTGATGAAAGAAATCAAAGGTGACATAAACAGATGGAGAGATATTCCAGGTTCCTGGGTAGGAAGAATTAATATTGTGAAAATGACTATACTACCAAATACAATCTACAGATTAAATGTGATTCCTATCAAATTACCAATGGCATTTTTCACAGAACTAGAACAAAAAATTTCACAATTAACATGGAAACACAAAAGACCCCAAATAGCCAAAGCAGTCTAGAGAAAGAAGAATGGAGCTAGAGGAATCAACCTTCCTGACTTCAGATTATACTACAAAGCTACAGTCATCAAGACAATGTGGTACTGGCACAAAAGCAGAAATATAACCAATGGAAGAAGATAGAAAGCCCAGAAATAAACCCATGTACCTATGGGTGTCTTATTTTTGACAAAGGAGGCAAGAGTATACAATGGGGTAAAGACAGCCTCTTCAATGAATGGTGCTGGGAAAACTGGACAGCTACATGTAAAAGAATGAAGTTAAAACACTTCCTAACACCATACACAAAGATAAACTTAAAATGGATTAAAGACCTAAATGTAAGACCAGAAACTAAAAAACTTTTAGAGGAAAACATAGGCAGAACACTTGATGACATAAAGCGAAGCAAGATCCTCTATGACCCACCTTCTAGAGTCATGGAAATAAAAACAAAAGTAAACAAGTGGGACCTGATTAAACTTAACAGTTTTTTCACAGCAAAGGAAACTATAGGCAAGGTGAACAAACAACCTTCAGAATGGGAGAAAATAACAGTGAGTGAAACAACTGACAAAAGATTAATTTCCAAAATATATAAGCAGCTCATACAACGCAATACCAGAAAAACAAACAACCCAATCAAAAAGTGGGAAAAAGACCTAAACAGACATTTCTCCGAAGAAGACATACAGATGGCTAACAAACACATGAAAAGATGCTCAATATCACTCATTATTAGAGAAATGCAAATCAAAACCACAATGAGATATTACCTCAGACTGGTCAGAATGGCCCTCATCAAAAAGTCTACAAACAATAAATTCTGAAGAGGGTGTGGAGAAAAGGGAACGCTCTTGCACTGTTGATGGGAATGTAAATTGATACAGTCACCATGGAAGATGGTTGGAGATTCCATTAAAAAAACTAGGAATAAAACCACCATATGACCCAATAATCCCACTCCTAGGCATATATCCTGAGGAAACCAGGGTTGAAAAAGACACATGTATCCCATTGTTCATTGCAGTACTATTTACAATAATTAGAACATGGAAGCAACCTAGATGTCCATCGACAGATGAATGGATAAAGAAGTTGTGGTAAATGTACACAATGGAATATTACTCAGCCATAAAAAGGAAGGCATTTGAGTCAGTTCTGATGAGGTGGATGATGAGGTTCTCCTAGAACCTATTATACAGAGTGAAGTGAGTCAGAAAGAGAAAGATAAACATCATATTCTAACACACATATACAGAATCTAGAAAAATGGTTCTGAAGAATTTATTTACAGGGCAGCAGTGGAGAAACAGACATAGAGTATAGACTTATGGACATGGGGAGAGGGGAGGAGAGGGTGAGATGTATGGAAAGAGTAACATGGAAACTTACACCACCATATGTAAAATAGATAGCCAACAGAAATTTGCTGTATGGCTCAGGAAACTCATACAGGGGCTCTGTATCAACCTAGAGGGGTGGGATGGGGAAGGAGATGGGAGGGAGGTTCAAAAGGGAGGGGGTATATGTATACCTGTGGCTGATTCATGTTGAGGTTTGACAGAAAACAACAAAATTCTGTAAAGCAATTATCCTTCAATAAAAAATAAAGAAAAAAAACTGAAGAAAATAAAAGGTGCTAAGGGATTGATTATTTTCAGGATTTCCATATGAAGGGAGAGTTAACCAGGCTTCCAGCCAAGTCCCCCCTCCACTTGTCAATTTTGCCGCTATCATTAAAGTGTCTACAGTGAGAGGGCAGCAAGAACTTTGAAGGCTTTGTTGGGTGAAGGGAATGCAGTGTGTTGTGGCATATTTCTTACTTGGAGGTATCAAGGGACTTACTTACCATAGACTTTGCCGGAGCCCAACTGATATCTGCAAACAATTTCATCCTTCCTTTTTTGATCTAGGTCAGATGCAAAAAATGTCACTTCATAGGCAACTGCAAGAGTAACATCCAAAGGTCTGTGTTAGAAGGGCCTCAGTGCTGTCTTCCCTCTGATCTCACAGTTACAGAAGTTCACCCAAAACTGAACTCCCAAGTGACTTCTATGAGGAAGCAGCTCTGTCTGAACCAAACTCCAGTTACCTCTTGGGCAAGATCCTCACTGAGCGTCCACTATGAGGCTACTGGGCTGGGCTTTGAAACCTTGAGGTGCTGCTACAAACCCTTCTGAACAGTTGAGCTAAAAGACACCCAGTCTCATACCCTCCACAGGGGAAAATCCAGACCCTGAAAAGCCATGCTCTTCCCTAAGTGGTATAGACAGTGCTGGCCACTGAAAATCACAGAGGAACCAAGACAACACAGGCTGAAGACAATCCTGACCCTTGTCTGAGCTAGGTGCCTGTGGGACTTTCTGACACTTGGGAATCTGTTCCTCCTCCCTGTATTTCTCTGTGCCTATGGCAGGGTGCTGACTCCAGGAGCAAAACCAGGTCCTGGGTGAGGCATGCAATGAGACAAAGACCCTGCACAGGAGAATCCCCCCTAGAGGGTGAAATCCTGTCTTAGCTGTGGTTCTGAAGTCTCCAGTGATTATTCTTCCCCTCCTTCTTCCTGCCCCTTCATGTGCCTCACACAACGTCCTACCCCCACCACAGAGATTCACCAAGCACTTCCTTTGGCCAGGGTGGTAGACACTGATATGCAGTTCTGGGCCATAGCCCCTCGCCAGACTATTGGGTCCCTAGTGGTGCTTCCTGGCAACTGAAACAAATACCAGGGGATCCAGAGAGGGCGGGTCGGGGGCCGGCCCCTGGGGAGCTGGCCAGGATAAGTGCAGGTCATCCTACTGCAAGTCCATGGTATTTAGCCTCCACCCCTGCATCCTGGCAAAGGTTGGCTAATTCCAATCGCATATACTTGATTTGCCCAAGATCAATTAACTTGAGAAGCATTCCTCAGAAGTGCCAGCACAGCCTTGGACAAGGCAGTCCTGATTCTTTCAGCTTTAGGTGTTCCTGCGGCTCCCATCATATCAAGGTGGGGTTTGCAAATTCTCTTTTGAAGTAAACAGATTCTTGGCCAGTTGGCTGACACTAGCCTGCTAACATGGTATGACAGACGTTTTTTAAGCAGAAACCCTCATGGGGGACCTAGTGGTCCCAGCTTCATGGTGAAGATTGAGCCCAGCCTCTTCCTCCATGTGGAAGACGAGGAAGGGCAGCAGCAGAGATCAGGGCCAACTGACAGTCCAGTGCACAGGCCATACTGGCTTTTGCCCTCTGCCTGGGTGCCTTCCTTCCTCCTTGGATCTCCTTCTGCCATCAACCCAGCTCAGGTGCTGCTTCACCTTTGCAGTGGAGTCCCTCTGTCCCAGGCATTGCTGCTTCCAAAGGAGGGCTTATGAACTCTGGCAAGTCTCCAAAGTGGAAAACAGGGTGATGGTTTTAATATTTCGGCAAAAGAGACTTAAAGGTAAAGGACTTTTGCTTTATCCAGAAAGCTGCTCCTTTTGTTTCCTAAACTCCTACCTTAGCACCCCAATTCTTCCAATAGTATCAACCACAGGAAGAAAATAAAGTGACAAGAATGTCTAAAATCAGCTTCCAGGGCTACGTTTGCTGCATTTCCACATACAGTCCACTGCCCACCAGCTCTCATGTGGCAGAAGGACTGACAGGCTCTCGAAGGAAGACTAATCCTTTCTGGAATGGAGAGCTTTCTCTCTGAAAGAAAATGTATATACCAGTCCACCTGGAGGCTCCAATGAGAGGAGCTGGAAAGGCAGGCCTCTTCCTGAGAAGGCTGATGGAGACGAGCAGGAGATGGAGATGAGCAGATGTCCAGGAAGAGGGCATCTGACTTGCTTGAGACTGACTAGGGTACACAGATCGATGTGACCTGCCCTGGGGAGGGCAGGTCTTGGAGCACCACGTGCTACTTGGGACAGCCACTTTGAGAGAAACTCGACACTGACCAACTGTGACCTGACTTTCCCTTATGGCGGCAGGTCAACTTCTGGTCCTTTCCCAAGCTCACAGAGAGGTAATTATCAAGAGGGTCCTACAGTATGACTTCTAGTATCTACCAATTAGGAACAATCTGAATATTGACCAAGGGAGAGTAATGAAATAAACTGGTCCATCCACAAAATGAAATACTGTGTAGAAGGTTGGAAAACACTATGAACTACAAGATGCCATGAATGTAAAAATGTCCTGGTCAAGTATAGTTACGTAGGAATTTACATATAAAAGGGCTTCCCTAGTGGCTCAGTTGGTAAAGAATTGACCTTGTAATGCAGGAGACCTGAGTTAGATCCCTGGGCTGGGAAGATACCCTGGAGAAGGGACTGGCTACCCACTCCAGTATTCTTACCTGGAGAATTCCTTGGCCAGAGGAGCCTGGTGAGGTACAATCCATGGGGTTGCAAAGAGTTGGACACAACTGAGCCACTAACACTTTCACATAAAAGATGAATTCTTTGTGGTTAATTCTGGAGACAATGGGATGGGACAAGGAGGGACCTTATCTTGGAGGAGGGGCAGCCTCTACGCAGGCTGGTTGCAGGAGTGTCCCTGTCGGCACAGTGTGTCCATCCTTCCTACTTCAGGTCCTCCTGCCCCACACAGCCTGCCCCACCCACCCCCACAGAGGGTATCCAGCCATGACGCAGAGTTGGACGCTGGACCTCAGAAGGAAGCCCTGCTCTGCACTGGGTCGTACTATGGGCTTCACTGCTCGTCTTCTCGAGGACACCCAGTCTGGTCTGGTCACATACAGTAAAAAGAGTAACCAGGTGCTGCCTCCAGCACCCCTTCCTGGGGTCAACGTCTGAGCAAACCCAGTAACACACAGGAGGGATGAATCCTCAAACCGTGGTGCCTAGTGCCCCAGAACAGAGCCCATGCTTACCCCTTGAGAGTCACTGGGGAGAGGTTCTAAAGCAGCAAGTTAGACTGCAGAGGAAGGAATCAAGGAGTAGCTGCCTCTGGGGGGTGGGGGCAGGGATTGCCCGGGAAGGGAGCTGAGGGGACACTCTAGGTGCAAATGTAATTCTCTGAATCTTCGTGGGCTTCGGTGCTGTGTGCATTTGTCAGAACTCATCAAATGATACACTTAGTTCTGCTGCATTTCAAAAACAGAAATCTTAATAAAATTGATTCCCAATTAAAGATATGTGGTGTAGTAGTCTGATGACTGTAGTTTATTTTGAAATGCATCAAAAAATAAGATGGACTGATAAAGAGAGACACAGAAAGAGAGCCAGATAGATTAATATGAAAGGGAATACAGTTAGATATTAATTGCAAATCCAGCTGGTGGAGATCGGATTGCCCACTAAACAATTGTTTCTACTTTCCTGGGGGTTTGAAATGATCCACAATAAAATCTGAAGCAAAAGAATTTACTAATGATAAAAATAAAGATGTGAACATAGCCAAGCAGAAGTCATGCTTCATACTGGGTGAGAAGCGACTAATGAGAAGAGCGATCAAGGGCTGTGGGAAACCAGGGGAGCCAGCTACCGAGGAAAAACTTCGGATTAAGGTGCTCTGAGAGTGAAGTCTCAAAACCTGGGTGGTCTAGATCCTGTAAAGTTAAATGAGGTTTTCCAGAAAGCCCAGGCCCATACCTACCAGCCTCTGCAGCAGGTGAACTTAGAGCAGAGGCTGGTCCTTGGAGGGTCTGGTTATCCAGCTTGGGGGCCTCAGCCTCCATGGTTAGGTGGGTTAGGGAAGTGGCCTTCTCAGCCCCTAATGTCCTGTGCAGAGGATGAGCTGGAGCACAGGCCTGGAGGCAGGGAGGCCAGCAGAGGTCTCTATTTAGTCCTGGAGGGAGCCTGAGAGGCTGAAGAAGTGACATGTCTCATGCTCACCCCCTCCAGGCTTCCTCACACCCAGCCCACTGACTTATTCAGAGTGACAGATTCTACTTTATTTAGTGTCCAGGTCCCTGCCTTGAGCTTTCTATCTCAGTGACAGTCATGCTGTGTGGCAGCTTTTGCAAAGATGGCAGCAGTTGTAAAGGTCAGGGCAGCACTGCTGGGCCTCACCGGCAGAGGGTGTGCAGCAGGTACTTGTCACCCCAACTAGGCCACCACAGGGCATGAATGACAACAGGCATCCTCCCCTGAGGTCTGCAGGCCCGTGTGTGTCCTGGGGACATAATCAGAGAATGGAAGCTGTCAGGTTGCAGCAAACTTGGATGTGCAAGAAAAGACCCTGCACATGTGTGGGGTCTCTCTCCATGTCCACACCTTGCATAGGTCACAGGGTCAGAGACAGGAGAAGTCAGAGAGCTTCCACCCACAGTGGGCTCCGCTGGAGATGCTTTCACCCTGGGTGTTCTTCCCTCCCCAACCTGAGCTCAGCAGAGAGGGGATCAGAGAAGGGCAGAACCAGGGGTCAGTGATGAAAGTCTTAGTACCAGCTCCTGTTGGTGAGGGCCACCAGTTTCTAGATCCTGTGCAGTCACCGTGAACTCCATTGCTTCTATGTCCCACTGCAGATCTGATAGTGGGTGGTGGGTGGTGTTATTTCGACTTCTTGGAGATGAAATTGGAGCTGGTAGATACTCCATAATTTGCCCCGGTTTTGTACCCATGAGCAGCAGAGCTCAGATATGAGTACTGCTCTGTCTGACCACAGCCTTCTGCACTGTGGTCTTGTAGTTCAGAGCACCACAGCCAGGACCAGCTTCCTGGGTCTATATTCAGTTGCATCCAGCTTGGTGCTGTTACCAGTGGGAGCTTGTGCTTATCACCCAACTCAACTCTACAAATCCCAGTGATATGAATGCACAAACTGGCATGCACACAGCTCATTCAGAGAGAGGGCTTCTAATAGAAACACAACTGCACAGGATCATCCCCACACTGATGGAGAGACCCTCTCAGGGGAGACATGGCTTCCTTGGATGCTTTTGTTAGGCTCTGTTACTAGCATGACACTGACCATGAACTATGTCCAATTCTTTTCTTTATCCACTGAAATAATCACGTTTTTCTTCTCCATTTTTTCTGATGGGGAAAATCACATTGATATTTCATATATTGAATCAGGCTTGCATTTCTGGTGTGAGCCCTAATTAATCTTGATGTATTATGTTTTTATGGGTAGTTTGAATTCATATGCTAAGTATTGTTGAGAGTTTTAAGCATCAATATATGTTTAATTTTTTAAAGAAACTTTTTGGTTTTATATTTTAAAAACTAAATTTATTTATGGTCACCTTTTTGCAATATATGTATGCAAGTCTGTACCACTATGTGGTATACCTTAAAATCATACAGAACTATACGTCAATAACCTCTCAATCAATTTGTGAGATAAAAATAATTACACACATCCACACAAAACACCTGGCATACATATGTCATACAGTCACGCATGTATATATCAACGCATACTCCCATGCTGGACAGATTTCCATACAATCGTGTCATATATACACACACATCACACACTCACACAATACTCGCATGCACACCACACACACATACCATGCACAATCCACTCAGACCACATAGACACCACACACACAATCAAGCCACATACAGAAACACACTAATACACGTATGCCACAATCAGAACACCCACACCACTTGAATGCATCACATACACACACAGATCACACACACACATACACACACACAAGCACTTCTGTTTAGATTTGTGACGTGGGTCTTACCTCCTAAACAGACAAAGTGTATGTCCCCAGCCATGGTTTCCATACACGAATTTTCCACGAGCTGGAACGGAGGGGTGGCAGGGTCAGGGAGATTGATAGCAGGGACATGGGGAAAAGACAGCCCACCTCCCTTCTCATGTTTAGCCCACACTCACCGACGTTACAAATGTTTCTGCAGAAATGAATTCCTCTGTCCCATACATTTGGTCCTTTCTTTCTACAATATCATTCAACTACAAGAGAGAGGAGATGGTTGTCACACAGCCAGGAGTTGAGAACACAGCAGCCTAGTCTCAGGAGATAGACTCTTGTCTCCTGCCATGTTGGACTCCAAGAGCCACACCCTGGTGTCTGTCAGCAGCCCACCCTCAAAGAGTGGAAAACTCTACCCATACCTCTGGTGTGTAGGTTTGCACAACACTTGCTATTCATCTGCTGTGACTACCTGTTGTCCAAACATTTGGGCTAGGGTAGAGGGCCATTGTCTGGGTGACCTTGGGACAGCTGCCTTTGAAAGCTTTTCCCAGCTGGGCTCAAATGTGGCACTTGGTTATCTGTTCTGAATTACCTGATCTTTCTCATAGTCCTTTACACCCACGCAGTAAACCTTGGCCCCCATATCCCGAGCCTGTTGAGCCTAAGAGAAAAAAAGTTTTGAGTGGAAACATCCAAACACATGGAGTACAAAACTGGTAATGGTGGACAGGACTCACTTCCTTCTTTGTGTCCTGTAACGTCCTTGGTAGCAGTGGCCCCGCAGTTAGGGTGATAATCAGGCTGGAAGTATTCCTGTCTAGAGAGGAAGCAAGGGATGGCCTAGTTAGCAAGGCACCTGGAGTGACATGCCTCAGGTTGTCAGGCCTGCAGCTCTGCTCCTGTACCTCCTCCTCCTGGGGAGAGGCCACCCTGACCCCAGAACTGCCACCCAGAGTGCCTGGAGGGACAGAGGACTTAGCCTAGGACTTACTTGAAAGATGAGGAGCCTGAGACTGGTTCAGAGTGCTTCCTAGTGGACCCTCACTAGGGGCAGGGGCACAGCCTTTATCCTGAATGGCAACTGCAGCTACTTCCCTGGCGAGGACAAGCCTCTCCGCTGAGCTCAGGGAGGAGCAGCCAGACTGACTGCCAGAGGCTTGAGCAGCGGCCCCTGCCCAGCTCCCTGCCTTTCCCCAGCAGCCTATGCATCTTTCCTGACGAGGGCTGCAATGCTACAGTCTACATGCAGATGGTTCTGGGCCAAGAACAGCCTTTCCCACTGTTGGAAACACAGTCACAAGACGAGAGGAGAGAGGCTGAGGGAAAGGAGGCAGAGCCAGAACCGCGGTGGACGGAGTGTGGGCAGGCAGGGGACACCAAGGTCTCTGCTCCCTAAACTGAACTCTGTTTACTCACTCACTGTCCCTGGAATTTCTCTTCTTTTTCATGCAGCCCAACTGTGGGTCAAGCACTTGATATCTAGTAAGAACCAGGAATGTAATGGATGACCCCATGTGGTTCTCAGAAACATCCCTGGTGGAGCTTTTCATCCTCACTGCAGGGAGGAGGAACCTGCAGCACAGAGAGGGCAAGGAACTCGCTCCAAGAGTCAGCGCTAGGAGCTGGCCAAGGAGGGTCTGCACCAGCCCTCGCGGAGGCCTGGGCCTGGCTCTGTCCCACCTGAGCCCAGTGACATCAACAGGCAACTTACTATTGGAGTAAACGCTTTCAATCTGCTCATTTGCCTGCAACAAATTGAAAGAATGTTGGCGGATGAACCAATAATACTCTTAAGAACTTGACAAAGCAGAATAAATTTTCAGAGTTGTCTTGTACCTTTTTTAATCCTTCCTGCATGTTTGTGGCTCCTGTAGGCACTATATCCTGAAGTCTTTTAAGACCATCACGTATTTTTGCTCTAAAAACATATCAGAAAAGAGGATAGAGGGGGAATAAGGGTTGATGGCTACAAAACAGCCCCAGCTGTCCTGGCACCAGTCCTACTTGAACTGGAGAGGATACAGCTGATCCTGTCCTGACCCTTCTGCCCATGTCTTTGATGCTGACAGGACTAACCCTAATCTTTCTTTGTCCCCTACTCAGTGAGTGTGGAAGATGCTGCTTTGTTGGTCTCATGAATATGGCTGCCTTTCAACATGCTCATCCCTGTCTCAGGTATCCAAACCTCAGAGACTCAACAAGGACCCTGCTTTGACTATCCATGGTGAGAGGGAACACCTATGGATATGGCACTCCCATCATGACTGGCCACATTGCTGGCATATAAGGGGTCCCTAGTAAGGTCATTATCTTCCAACAGGGAAGGCTGAGTTTGGGGAAGTCCCTTTGCTGATACTCCTGCCCCGTCCCCTCCTCCCCTGCCGCAGACCCCTGTAGTGGACTTGGTCCCTCCAAGCCACTTCCCTCACTGGATCGATGTTAAGGGAAATAGTCAAGTTGTTCCATTAGAGTCTAGGGCTCCTGGGCTTCATGTGCTCCTGAAGAAATAGGCCATAAATGGGGAAGAGGCCTGAGGAGTGACCATGCAGGCTGAAGAGCAGTGACCCCAGGCTGCCACAGGGATCTCTGTTGGCCTCTGTTAATGCAGGTTACAGGGGATGGGACTGGGACATGCCAGGGGGTAGGGCTTAGGTTCAGGTTTATCCTGTGTGATGGACTGACCTGTCACAGCAAGTCTTAGAGAACATGGCACCTGAAGGCTGGTTCTTGCCTCAAGCAGAAGGGATTTTGCCATGAGCTGAAATCTGAGAGCCCCTGGTCCTGCCCTGCCTGACCCAGCACAGGAACTGAGGAGGCCTGTGACCAGGACTAGTGGAGGCCAAACCAGGCCCTGCCCATCCCACCCTTCCTGTCACTTTTGGGAGGATTTCTGTTTCATTGACAGCACCTGCAAATATGCTGGAACTCGCATCCACCAGCCTTTTCCTTAGACTGCCCTCCCCGCCGCCTGCTCAGTCTCGACTCCCAGCTCCATGTATGGAGAGGACACTAGCCTGCTTATATCCCCATGAAGCCCTTAACTTCTTAAAACTCCATCACCCTTTTCCGATCCCCTCATCCCACTTCTCTTCTGACACTTTCCCTTGAGAAAGACAGCCTCACCTCCACTCTCCAGAGAGGACTGGGAGCCCCTCAGAGCCTCCCCCACAGGTCCCTTGGTTCAGACTGAATCCTCTGCCTAAAGCAGTCAGCAGTCCTCCTCTCCCCCATGGGCAGCTCCTCTACCAGAGGCCCCCGTCTCTCTTTTTGCTACTTGCCTGACAACTCCCCACTCACTTGCTGCTTGGACCTCACACTCACTTAGGTTGTTCTCTCCAAAATGCAGAACACAGGGACACACAAAACCATACCTTCCCCAATTCACTGAATAGGAAGCCCCAGTCCCTGTTTCTCCTGGGAGCCAGGCCTGGGGAGTGCTGTCTCCACGCACTGGCACCACCACACTCTCTGGGTTTCAGTCATTTGCATCATGAGCATCTTAAGCTCCTGATTACTTGTGAGCTCCGTATCTTCCACCTCCAGGCCTTTGGGCACACCTAGGATGCTGGTGTGTCACGCTTTCCTCCTGACCCCAGCACAGCCTGGTATTCAGTCCACTGAAGATCTAGCACTTCATCATGCCCATCCCTGCCTCCTGGTCTGATTCTGCCTCCCCACTTCCCCCACTGGCCCAGAGCAGAGACTGACACAGAGCAGGAGCCAATACAGGACAGTGTTCACAAAGGGCCCGCACATCTGCTCCTCCAGGTCCCAGGAGTCCTCATAGTGAGCCAGTTCTAAGAAACGAGAAGAGGGCTGAGAGGACAGGACAAGTGGAGGGCTGGGCTTAGCGGAGGTGGAGATATCTAGCAGCATGCAGTCTACCAATGCCAGCTCAGCCAGAGGTCAGTGGGAGGGAGCCAGGATTGGGGGTCAGAGCAGACACTGACAGTCCAGGATGGCCTAGTCTGCACCTAGTGGGTCCTTATGATGTCTCAGGGAACCCTCAGTTCCCTGGCTTTTCCTGTGACCCCTCCCACCATGCCTGCCTTGGGGGATTAAAAGAGCACTTACCTGTCTGAGGTGAGCTTCATGACAATGTTGCCCCGTGTGGAGTAGGTGATGAAGGACATCCGCAGGTCAGGGCTGGAGAAGAAGTATGCAAACGAAGCCAATGAGCAGCCACGAAGGGGGTGCTTGCCAATTTCTCTGCTCCCATTCCAACTCTTTTGCTTTGGGGTTATTTCCTGAACCCTGTAGGTTCCTATAACTTAGTGAAGGATTCTGAGGCCTCTGGAGATGTGGGACCTTCTTGCTCCATCCCTATACTTCCATCCCCACTCCAAATCTCCTTCTGTCTCTCTCTCTCTCTCTCTCACACACACACACAAAGGCATGCACATGGCATGTGCACCGAAAGATAGGCACTTTTGCATGAGCCTCTCAACTGGCCTCTTTTCTACTCTAATATTCTTTGTAACTTCACTCCTTTTCCCTCCTTGCCCACCTTCCCATGTCCTGGTCATATCAAAGAAATTATTCTACCTCTTTTCAGCCTTTCACACATCTCTCCCTTCTCTCTCCTTCCACTGTCTTGTGGTCCATTGACCCACATTATTTTTATTTTATTTGCTACCATAGGTCCCTAGCTATGCTCTTTGCTGCTCTTGGTTTTTGTTACAAATCATTTTAACCACTGTTAGCAGACTTTTGTACCTGGAGGACATCATGCATCATATTAGACACTTGCTCAAGGATCAGCTTATAGCTCCCAAATGCTCACAGCAGGAATTTTAAGCCCCTTGGCTTGGCATTATGAACCTTAAAGGTTTTGGCCCCATGCTGACATGTCCCAGTTCACCTTTCAACCTTCCCCATGGTTAACTGTACTCTCTAGTCAAACAGACCACTCATTTGACCAGAAATCTGCTATTTGTACACATTACCCTGTCTTTCCCCATTCTTCAAATCTAGTCCAAAATTTCAGATCCCCTAATAAGTCACACTTGACTTTCAAAAAAGAAGAATACTTGCTTTTTCCTTAAAGTTGGAAGTAATTCTTTTGCACTTTTCTTTTAACCCTTGGCATCATTTAACTCGGTATTTGGTTACTGCTTTGCCTGTTTCTTAATCTGTGAGGTCCTCAAGGGCAGACTGTGTCCCTTACAATGTGGCCTGACTCACAGGCAGGAACCAAGAAAGCTGTTAAGACCTGATAGAACCAGATTGTTCTTTCTGCTTCAGAACACCCCTGCTCCAGGCTCTGTGCCCCTGACCAAAGGGACTTCTATGCCCACCAGATCTAGAGAGCTATGTACTCAGCCTGGAAGAGGAAAACACCAGCCGTACTTTGTGTACTTCATCGTTATTTCACCCACTAGTTGGCAAATGTCCTCCCAAATATCTTTTGCCTTCTGTGACCTGAAAACAAAGAAGACCTGAGTCAGAGACATGAAGAGCATCCATCCAGTGGATAGAGTTTCTGCCTCCCCAGATTCCAGTAGAAACTTTGGCAAATCCTTCCCATCCCAGGTAGTGCAAGGCTGCCACACTCCCTCAGTGACCTCAGTGGGTCACCCTAGTGGTGACTTTCATCACTGTGAGTGCTGGGGAGGGTGACCAACCAGACCCATGTGCAGGGGGATGAAGAACTTCGGGTGGCAAACCAGGAGGGTCAAGCATTTTACTTAAGGCTTCAAGACAAGGGAATAAGGAAAGATGCATTGAAAAATTCTGCTTTGTTGGCTTTCATGTCCCTCACTTATGGGCATCCAACAGGCACCACGGCCTCAGGCCAAGGAGAGTGTTACAGCATTTTATTTCCATTTTCTTCTCATCAGCTTTAAAGCTGAGCCACTCTGGACACTGAAGGCCTTTTCTGGGACCACTGTCTGGGGAGGGGCTGAACATGGCCTGGGACACTGCTGTCCTGGCATCATGATACCCAACCAGCAGGGAAAGCTTCAGGCCCTTCCTGGTTCTTCTTCCAGTTGCTCCCTTTGTCTTTAACTTCAGTGCCAGGATGGAGACTGAGGACGCTTAAGACAGTGGGGCCTGAGGAATGTGCCGTGCTTTCAGATAAGTCTGGCCTATTCCACTGTAGCCATATTCCAGACTTACGTCTCACTGATGACCTGGGGTTGAGAAATGGGTGTGTAGGGCTCTTTCTTGGAAACCCTCAGCTCATTTTCCCATTTGTAGAATCCAAGATTCAGTCCTGTTATTCTCACCAGCCTCTGGACTACTTCATCCAATGTCTAGGAGCCTGTCCTCTTTCCAGTTGATTACAAATGCAAATATGTTCCCTACTCTACCTCCATATGTTTTAAAGATAGCAGATGTGCATTAAAGGAATTTGGGGACTGTAAAGTGCTTCAGTGATATTGAGAGTCATATCATTGCTACTACTGAGTGAATAAAATTTATTTATTTTTCCTTTATGACAATATCAAGTGTCATGAGGAATGTGAAGCTAGGAAAATCTAATAGGCTCTAGGGAGAAGTATACCAGATTTCTTCAGTTCCAAAACACCATTTATTTCCAATACTCCATTATTTTAAGTACCACCCCAAAAATGCTTTTGATCACTTCTAATGTTTATTTTGCATGTTGAAAGATCTAGACTTATTAGAGAAGGATTTTTAACATAGATCACTCTTCCTTTATGCACATGAAAATGAAGAAAATAAAATAAATTGGTTAAGTTATTTCCAAAAAGCTTTAAATTCACATTCTTAGCTTTTTAATCATTTTTTATTTAGACTTGTGTATGCCCACATAGAACAGAGAGAAGCCATTGCCACTCAACCTTCTTTAATGTGACTCAATTTGGGTTAATTTGCTACACAGGAGAAAATAACTGAAAATATCCCACATTCACAAAGAATTTTGACATCTTTGCAGGCCTTCTTCCCCTTCTAGATCCTTCTATCCATCCACTGGGTCACACAAGTGACCACTGCAGCACTCCAGGCTGCCAATTTTTGACCTAACAGTGATGTCCTTATGTAAATCACGTCAGCCGCCTTCTTTCAGTTGACAAAAAGACAGGCTTTTTGAAGGAATTATGGTCTCAAGGAAGCCCTGGGCTTCCTTGGTAGCTCAGATGGTAAAGAATCTGCCTGCAATGCAGGAGGCTTGAGTTCAATCCCTGGGTCAGGAAGATCCCCTGAAGAAGGGAATGGCAACTCACTCTATTATTCCTGCCTGGAGAATTCCATGGACAGAGAAGTCTAGTGGACTACAGTCTATGGGGTCGCAAGGAGCTGAACATGACTGAGTGATGAACACACACACACACACACACATCATCAGTCCCACAGAGGTGTTGAAAATGGATCCAAGGCAATCTCCCCAGTCTGAGGACCTGCCCTTCCCTTTCCTTCCTTGATTGCCAGAAGATACTTAGTAAGAGGCCCAGGTTTCCCAAGGTCATAGGCAGACAGACCAAACAGTTCAGAAAGTGCACACAAACATTCACGTGGGTGTCCAAATTATCAAAGAAAGCAACAAAACATTTAGAAGCTGCAAATCAAAGGACTTGTAAGCAGTGACACCCTGAGAATGTTTAACAGATGACAGGACAATCTCTCTGCAGGCAGTAGAAATAGAAGTCACTGGGGTAAATAACAAAACAGAAACAAAACAAATCCAGAAATCACAATGAGCTTCTCCCAAATGCTGAGAAGACAGCACTTGGCCATCAGCTGCCCCTCCAGCTGATTAAGGGACATGCAGGTCACAGATCCAGGTCAAGCTGATGGAGAGACTGACAGCCATCCAGAAACCCTGTGGTGTTTTGTTTACTTTCCAAAATATAAATGTCCCAGGGGACAAAGGCCCAGGGCACTTCTAACTCAGGAACAAGGAGGACACAGAGGTCTATTCCTTAGGTCTAATTAAGACTGTTCTTGTCTCATCAGTGGCTCTGCCACTGCCATGAAGTGGTCCTATAGACAGAGGTTCCCTGAAGAGCACCTGGGCCAGGTGGGAGAGCCACTCACGCGTCCACTATGAAGTACAGGTCAAAGGCACCCTTGCAGGATTTCAGCTTCTCCCAGTTGCTTCCGTGATGTCTGGTGCCCAGGTGGAAGCTTCTCCAGCTTGGGGGTTGGTGCAGGAATCTCCCTCGGCTAAGCGGTAGAGGCTGCAGCCAGAGCATCAGAAAGAGTATGGAGCCCAGCATCCCAGGCCCAACATTCCCCATTTTCTTTGGCACCCGCCGTGGTCCCACTGGACCCTGGCCACTTCAGGCCGTCTCAGGCCGTGGCGTCTGCTACCTCTGCTGGTTCCCAGGGACCACCACTCCTCCACCCTTTCACCAAGGTGTACTGCTGCTGTAGGCCCGCCTGATATCTGCCTGAGTGCAGAAGAGGCAAGAGGCTGGCCTTGGGGGACGGTCCCACTATTTGCACAATCCTCCTCCACCCCAAGGAGGCAGAATTTGCTGTGATGTCCCTTATGAGGGACAGGATGGTTGGCATGGTGACTTTGTGACCCGTAGGTCTGCTCAGTGTCCTGCCTACTAGCAATCCCCATAGGGAGGCATGGTTGGGGAGTAAGATAAAGCTTCCATTTGTTCTTTATCCCAAACATTCTCAGGAGGCCATAATTCCTTCAAAAAGCCTGCCTTTTTGTAAACTGAAAGAAGGCAGCTGATGTGATTTACATAAGGACATCACTGTTAGGTCAAAAATTGGCAGCCTGGAGTGCTGCAGTGGTCACTTGTGTGACCTAGTGGATGGATAGAAGGATCTAGAAGGGGAAGAAGGCCTGCAAAGATGTCAAAATTCTTTGTGAATGTGGGATATTTTCAGTTATTTTCTCCTGTGTAGCAAATTAACCCAAATTGAGTCACATAAACAAGAACTATTTTATTATGCTCCTAGGTTCTGTGACCAGAAATCAGAGAAGGTTGAGTGGCAATGGCTTCTCTCTGTTCTATGTGGGCATACACAAGTCTAAATAAAAAATGATTAAAAAGCTAAGAATGTGAATTTAAAGCTTTTTGGAAATACTTTAACCAATTTATTTTATTTTCTTCATTTTCATGTGCATAAAGGAAGAGTGATCTATGTTAAAAATCCTTCTCTAATAAGTCTAGATCTTTCAACATGCAAAATAAACACTAGAAGTGATCAAAAGCATTTTTGGAGTGGTACTTAAAATAACTGAGTATCGGAAATAAATGGTGTTTTGGAACTGAAGAAATCTGGTATACTTCTCCCTAGAGCCTATTAGATTTTCCTAGCTTCACATTCCTCATGACACTTGATATTGTCATATTTTATGTATTTTCCGATCAATTTAGCATCTCTTTGTGGTCATCATTTGTATTCCCCTCATTATGATGTGATTGATCTTTTTGAGATTTAGTCCCCTGTCTGAAGGAGACAACACGTGCCAGAGCCTTTTCCAATTAGTTCTTGAAAGTCTATGTGCTTGGTAAGCCTGGAATGTGAACCTACATGTGGTCAGCAGCCTTTTACAGAGAATGTTCATGTGTTAGGACCCCATGTCTTAGTACCTAGAGTTGAAAGTCCCAGTCATGATTTTTCTTACAGCCCTGTCCTCATCAGACACTTCTTGATGTTCCTGAGAGAGGACTTTGATCAGAAAAGCAACTACACAGGATCCTCCCAACAATGATGCAGGCCCCCTCTCAAGGCAGAGATGGCTTCCTGGTCAAGTTTCAGATCTCAGAGAGACACCATCCCCATTGAGCACTGAGTGTAATGTTAGTTGTGAGAATGCATTTTGTGTGGATGCCTTTTGTTAGGCTGTTCCTATTGTGATGGTGAACTTGAACTGTTTCCAACTACTTTCTTCCTTTTTTGAGATAATCATGTTTCCCTTCTCCATTTTGCCAATGTGGTAAATTATATCGATACTGCAAACCTGAATTAGACTTGCATTACTCCTTGGCAGGAAGGTTAAGGCCAACCTAGATAGCATATTTAAAAGCAGAGACATTACTCTGCCAACAAAAGTCCGTCTAGTCAAGGCTATGGTTTTTCCAGTGGTCATGTATGGATGTGAGAGTTGGACGGTGAAGAAAGCTGAGCGCCACAGAATTGATGCTTTTGAACTGTGGTGTTGGAGAAGACTCTTGAGAGTCCCTTGGACTGCAAGGAGATCCAATCAATCCATCCTAAAAGAGATCAATCCTGGGTGTTCATTGGAAGGTCTGATGTTGAAGCTGAAACTCCAGTACTTTGGGCACCTCATGCGAAGCATTGACTCATTGGAAAAGACCCTAATGCTGGGTAGGATTGGGGGCGGGAGGAGAAGAGGACGACAGAGGATGAGATGGTTGGATGGCATCACCAACTCGATGAACATGGGCTTGGGTAGACTCCAGGAGTTGGTGATGGACAGGGAGGCCTGGCGTGCTGCGGTTCATGGGGTCGCAGAGAGTCGGACACGACTGAGCGACTGAACTGAACTGAACTTATGGGGTGAACCATAATTAGTCTTGATGTATTGCCCTTTTTGTACTTTATTGGATTTCATTTGCTAGTGTTATTTTCAGGGTTTAAGATATATATTTTCTTATTTTTTAATTTTAATTTTGAGTTTTAAAAAAGTAATTACTCTAGCTTCATCCCAGCTCTAGTTAGGCACTGGTAGATCTGGAAAGGACTGTGAAGATAGTTTAACCCAAATTCAGCATAATGATGAGAAATTCAGTCTGAGAGAGGTAAGTGATCAGTTCAAGGTCACTCAGTACAGTGATGTGTCTGCCTCTGTCTCTCTTCAAGGAACATTGGCCAGCACTAATCTCAGATGTCAACGGCATCCCCTTTGAGGAATCAGTTTGGAAATAATATTAGGAGAGGCTCAGATGCTGATGGTGGCACAGTGTGGATATCCTTTCAGGATGACAAAGCACATGAGACCCAAAGACACATATTTGGGTGTCCTATATCTCCTCAGGAGCTGTTAGAAGTGCGAGGAAGTTAGACAAATAATCTGACTAGTTCATGGAGTAAATAAACACTCAGGAGAAGTTAGAGTTAAGGTAGGAAAGGATGCTTAAACTCTCAGTGTGCCCTCATTTGGTGTTTGGGTCACATGGTTAGTTTGCTATTCATCACAGGGGGCTCTGGGAGGGTAACATGGCCAGTGCAACCAAAGCAGGCTTTGGGGACACACACTTGAGTTTCAATCCCAGTTGCGCCTCCTCCTTGCAGGGGACATTGGGCAGGATGCTTAGTAAGGCAGGATCGGGGCCCTCCTCATCTATGAAGGATGATGATGACCCTCCAGGTATATGGAAGATGAAAGGAGGTGAAATATGCAAAATATATGTCACAAACACTTGTGTCAAGATAGTGAGAAGGGCAGGTAGTTGTGATGCCTCTTACGGGTGGGGCAGGAGGCAGGGCAAGAGGAAGAAGCTGAGTTGAACCTAAATGATGTCCCTGTGAGGAAGGAGCAGAGCTGCCCACTCCTCAGGTCCTCCTGGGCTCAGGACACATATTTCATAATGATAAAAACTCAGAACACTCAGTGGAGTGTGGTCCAGCAAACGTCTCACAAACTGAAGAAACGCTTCAAGATGGGTATGCTAGCTTCAAGAACTTGCTTGTGGAGTTGATCAGGGAAAGGCAGGGATGAATGCAATGCCATCTTTAAAACAGTCTCAACAGAGATTGCATTGAAGGCATAGATGGCATTAGGGAGTCTGGACACTTTACCAATATTGATTAGTCTGATCCATGAACATAAATCATCTTTCCATTTATTTATGCCTTCTGCAGTTTCTGTTATCAATGTCTTATACTCTTAATATACAGATCTTCCATCTATCAGTTAAATTTATCTTTAATTATTTTATTGATACTGTTGTGTATGGGATTGCTGTCTTTCTTTTTCAAATCCTTCATTGTTACTCCATAGAAACGCTAGTAATTTTTCTGTGATCTTTTTATTCTGCAACTCTACTGAATTTGTTGATCATATCTAATGTTATTTTGTGGAGTCTCTAAGATTTTTCTGGCTCAGTGGTAAAGAATCTGCTGGCAATACAGGAGATCTGGGATCGATCAACATCAAAGTTGATGTTAATTTGTGAACAGTCATATATGGACTTTTTTGTTGAGGTAAGGTCCTTCCATACATGTGTTGAGAGTTTTTATCAGTAATGGATGTTGAATTCACTTAAATGCATTTTCTGCATCTGCTGACATGGACATATGACTTTTTTCTTTCAATCTATTAATGTGACATCACATTTATTGTTTGGTGTGTGTTGAACCATACTTGCATTCTACTAACTTTGTGCTTATTTAGTTCCTTAGGCTGAACTATTTCTTTTTCCTTAAAATAGTAATTTACTTCTATAAATGTCATCCTTAGAAATGTTTTTGATGCATACCACATGATTTGGTTTACTTTTTCATTTTTCAAGATATTTGTCTATTTTTGTTTTGAAAATGTCTTCTCTGATCCATTGGTTACAGATGTGTGTAATATGTAATTTTCATGTGTTTGAGGATTTTCCAGCTTTCCTCATGATATTCATTTCTAGTTTCATACCACTGTGGTTGGAAAAACTACATGCCATGATTTTGATCTCCTTAAATTTATCAAGAATTACCTGGAGCCTAAAATATGATCTACTTTAGAAAATGGTCCATAGGTGCTTAAGAAAATTGTGTAGTCTGCTGCTATTGGATGAAATATAATGTATATGGCTTTTAGGTCTGATTTTATTCAAATCGGCTGCTTCCTTATCAATTCTCTATTGGATGATCTTTCCATTGTTTAGAGTGGATGTTAAAATCTCCACCTATTACTGTATTATTTATTTCTCCTTGCGTGCATGCTAAGTTGTTTCAGTCATGTCCGACTCTTTGCGACCCTATGGACTGTAGCCTACAGGCTCCTCTGTCCAATGGGATTCTCCAGGCAAGAATACTGGAGTAGATTGCCATGCCCTCCTCCAGGGGATCTTCCTGACCCAGGGACTGAACCTGCAACTTCTGCATTGCAGGCGGATACTTTACCACTGAGCCACTGGGGAAGCCCTTATTTCCCCATGTGTTCTGTTAATAACTGCTTTATATATTTAGATGCTCTGATGCTGGGTGCATAAATGTGTGCAATTGCTGTTTTCTTGATAGATTGACTTTTTTTTTATCATTATACAATGACCTTTTTTCCTAGAGCATTTTTAGCTTAAAGTCTATGTTCCCTATAAGTATAAGGTATAGGTATTGATGTTGTCTTTTGCTTACCATTTGCTAGAGTCTCTTTTCCCATTCCATCACTGTTAGTCCTTGTGTGTCTTTAAGGCTAAAGTAATTCTCTTATGGGCAGCATATTGCTGGACCTCTTTTTTTTTTTGTCCTTTAAGCTATTTTATATGATTTTAATTGAATTTATTTTATGTTTAATTATTGATATGTAAGTACCTACCATTGCCATTTCGTTAATTTTTTCAACTGTTTTCTAAATCCGTTTTTCCTAGCTTCTTATTGTGCTGTCTTTTGTTATTTTATAACTTTTAGTAGGGGGTATGCTAAGATTCCTCTTTCATCTTTGGTATATCTACCAGAGGTGATTTCTTTGTGGTTATCATGAAGCATACCTAATATATCTGATATTTATAATGTCCTATTTTAAACTGATAGCATACCTAAATTTTTCCTTCATTTCTTCCTCCTTCATGTTTGGTTATCAATATGACAACTCATATATTTTATGTTTTGTGTCCAGTAAGAAATTATTGTAGTTATGGTTGTTTAATATATTTTTTAACCTTTTCACTGGTATTCTGAGTGAATTATGCACTATCATGACAATATTACAGGATTGGCCATTACTGGTGAGTTTTACAAACTTCTTACATTTTCACGATACTAATTATTATTCATTTATTTGTGCTTGATGAAATTTCTGCAGCATTTCTTATACAGCAGATTTTCTGGTGATGAACACTTCCAGCTTTGTCTTGTTATTGTTTCTTTGGTATGTTTTCAATATCTCTTTCATTTCTGAAGAGTAGATTTCCTGGATGCAATATTCTTCCTTGACAGTTTTATTTTCTTTCTATATCTGAATACATCATCCCTCTCTCCTGGTCTGCAAAGTTTCTATGGAGAAGTCTCTCTTGAGTGTTATGATGGTGTCTTACATGTGGTGACTCATTTTTTTATCTTGTTGCTTTAAAAATTGCTTGTATCTTTCACCATAGACTATTTATTCACAATGTGATTCCCTGTAACCACTGCAGGCTCAAGCTATTTGGGATTCTTTGGGCCTCATGAATCTGGATGTATTTCTTATTCCATGTTTGGTAAGTTTTCAACCATTTTGTTTCCAATATACTTTTCTTTTCTCTCTCTCGTCTCATATGGGACTTCCATAATTCACTATTGTTTCTACTGATAATGTCCCAGAGTGTATTGTCATTCTTTTTAATAATTTTTTTCCTTTTCACTCCTGTGACAGGATAATTCCCAATGATCTACCTTTTAGTTCACTGATTATTTCTTCTGCTTGCTTGAGTTTGTTGTTAAAATACTTTATTATATTCTTCAATACAGTTTTTTTATTTTTCAGCTCTAGTTTTCAGTCATTCTTTTGTTTTCTTTGTTGAACTTCTCATTTTGTTTATGCATTTTCCCCCTGAATTTCATGTAGTTGTCTGTCCATGTTTCTTGCATTTCACTAAACTACTTTAAGAGGATTGAATTCTTTATAAGAGCGTTCATAGATCTCTATTTATTTAGAGAGTTTTATTCATTTCTTTTCATTATCTCATGTTTACTTGATTCTTAATGGTCCCTTATTTGTTGCACTACTATGTACACATTTGAGCTAGTAGTCACTTCTCATCTTGGATTCTTTGGTCCAGGGTGTTGATTCATCTTCATAAATATGTTGTGTGATCTTCACAATGAATTCTTGTCTACTGATAGTCCTCTAGCACGTAAGTGTGCAAAAAAAAATCTGATCATGTCTTCAAAGGCTTCTTCAAAAGGGATCTGGAAAATTGGGAGGTCTGTCTGTTATCAGAGGAGCTGATGGTAAATTGGAAACTAGGAATTACCTTTATGAGAAAAATTAAGGTACAGGAAGGGAACTCACGTTTGTGAAGGACATAGTAAGTATAAGGACCTTTTCTGATGGTATCTTGGAGATTACATGAGTGGTGGCCTTTGATGTTAACTTACATGTGATTAACAGTTTTCAGAGAATTCTCATGTGTGCCAACCCTTTGTCATGGTATCCAGTGCTTAAAGTTCTAGTCATGATTTTTTCTAACATCTTTTCACTCACCACACACTTCCTGATGTCTCTGAGCTCATCATCGTCTCCTTCCCTGGGGAAGGAGAGAACACCTTAAAGACCTGGCCGCTGAGTCTTTACAAGTGATCTGGCCTTGTGCTGAGCAAGTTGCAGCAGTTACTGTCGCCCTCTTTTTAGAAGAGACACCATTATCCACATCTTTTCAGTAAGGAAACTGAAGTACAGGGGGATTAAGTAACTCACCCAGGAGATTAAGTAACAGCAAGCGAGTAATGGACACCAGACTATTTTCATATATCAGATATTTTGGGCTTTCTTGAAAGAGCATATTTCGTCTAACACCGCCTGGATCTTAACCCTTGGTGACAGATGGAGATCTGTCTTGCGGGAATGGGACTCATCATGTCTACATCTACAGGATACCAGGGTGACTTGTCCTGATAGGAGAGTACAGTTGCATCTCATACAGAGGAGCAGTGCTCCCCAGGTAAGAAACTCTCCTGCTGATCAGAAACTAATTCCAACTCCTTTTGACTATAATCAAAAACATAATATATATATTGTATTTTATATATATATATATACGTCTAATTTGCTACAAAAGGGGCTCTTAATTTTTCAAGGTTAAGTTCTTTAGATGCTGAGCTATGGGGGTGGGAGAGATACAGTATTTCTGTAGACCTCTGGGGGAGGGATCAGTGGTAACATCCTGGACGGTGGCTGAGAGCATATCGGTGGGGGATGTTGACAACGTGAGCAGCAGATATTGAGAGGGAGGTACTCTTGACTGGGTTGAAGGCAGATCTCTGAGCCACAGAGCATTGGCATGCAGTGAGGATTCATTAAGGCAAAGTCGATGCACCTCTCCTATATGAAGAAGAGTAGAAACAGAATATCACTGAGAAGCCACTGAAATTGGGAGCAGAAGGCTGTGGTTTCCTTGGTTTAAGGAGATCAAGCTCAGTATCCCCTTAGGATTCCCAGGGTAAGCCTTTGTTGATGCCATTCCTCTTTCTGGGTGTTGGCCTCCAGTCTTCAGTCCTATTTCTAGACTCTGTTCAGACATTGGAATCTACTTTCCCTTCTCCCATGGAGTCCTATTTTTCTGACTTTGGACCCCCTTTGCTCTGGTATTGAACTTGTCTGCTCCCCTGTGCACTGGGGGCCTGTGGAAGGATAAGTGCTGATTGCCACAGCAGCCCCAGCATTGACCAGGCTCTCTTGGTGACTGTGTGCTCAAAGGATGAGTCCTCACCACAACCTTCAGTCTGAGCTCTGGGCCCACAGGGCAAGGGCAGACAATGGTGCCCTCAGTTGGGTGATGGGCTGTTAAGGCAGCAGCACATACAGATCTTTCAGTGTGGGTTGAGATTGCCATAGACCCTTTGGGACAGCATAATCTGCAGTATCAGTTGCTTCTAGCTTTGCCATCATCTCTCACTAGTCCCCTGCTGAGAGTCCTGGATGTGACAAGAAGGGTAGCCTCAGCACACTGACCAGCTGACACCAACTCTGGGCTGCTTAGGATGAAGGCAATCAGATTAAAATCTTTCTTGGAACAACTTAGGTTACCATTTCTAAGTTATTATATAACTTAGAGATAATTGGCTATTATCTATCTTTGGAGTATCCTTTCTTACCGTGTTTTCCTTGCGAGCTCCTAATCACCTTTTAAGAATCACCCTAAGCCCAACCTTTTCCATGAATCCCCTTAACTATCCCCCTAACTTCATTTCCAACAAAAATGACTATTCCTACTCAGTCTATCTTATAAACCTTGCATGTTTCTTTTCTAGCAAGATGTCTGATCTCTGAGATTCCTTCATTACTTGTCTGTCCCTGGAGTGTTGTGACAACGGGGGAGTGGGCAAGGTTGAGCTCCTGACGTCTGACCTGGATGGCCTGCAGGCTGAGGAGAGGCCTGTCACAGTGACCACTACATCACATGGTCCAGTTCAACAAAAGACTGGACCACGATATGAAACAATTTCCTGCAGAATAAATCCCCCTCATTAATTGTCTTCTTGTTTGTACTTATTTTAAGGCACAGGTTTGAGACCATTATGTCTTTAGCACAAACTGGGCCCTAGCAGGAAGCCTTTTGAAGTGTACTGGAAGGCTGAAGCCCATAAGTCCATCCTAGCTTTGTTCATCCTCCTTGTAACTCATCACCCTCAATGCAATAATTGATTAAGCGTGTGGGGGAGGTACAGTAAGAGCCAGGAAAGGGTGGGCCCTTATCATCCTCAACTTCTTCCTGAGCAGCAGTAGGGTCTGTGATGATACTGAGAGGAGACCACCTGTGCTAGTCATTGTGTGAGGAAGAGGAGGTGACAGCTATGGGCTTCGAGGGTCTAAGCGACTTGCTAACTGCTGACCACTTCACCTCTCCCCATGGTTTCCACCAAGCACAATGCCAGCGCTCTGTCTCCCAGTTATCACCTCCTTCCAGACATGGTCCAACTCAGACCATGTTTTTTCCATTTCCTTCACTTTTAAGATTCTCTTCCTTCATTCCCATGAGCTCCACATTCTTTTTCATGCTAGGTGCTTTCACACACCATATCTTTTTTTATTTCTTAGGAAAAAGCCCTACAAGAACATAGGCTGAAATACCACAAATTAGAATATAACGCCTGGTGATGGAAGACTTTTCTGGGGTGGGAGATAAGTTGGTTCCCTTTCCCACTGTGAGGAGGGAGGTTAGGACAAAGTGGGAACCCAGAGGGCAAGTTCTTCTCCAGAATGGGAGGCGGAGAGTGGGTCCCTTTCTCCATTATCCTCCCAGCCAAGCACTGAGAGGACATGGGCATCAATGAACGTGGGAGATTCTAGACGTGCTACTGTTCTAGTGAGGTTTGTGTGAGCTAGAATGGGGAGCCAGAGTCACCCCTGTCTATAAGGATGCCACAGTGGTAACTACCACCAGATGTAAAATTTGGTAGGTAGCCATGGATCAGATTTGTCAATGGAACTCCAGGACCTCTGGACTCTGGATTATTGAGACTCACCTGAATCCTCCCTTGCCCTCACCAAAAATACACCTAACATTGTTCATAAGTGCATTATTGTTGGTTCAGTGGTATTTTATTATTTTATCCCTGTTTTGAGATGCAAATGGTAGGTCTTAGAACATTTAAGAAACTAAGTTTGCAGACTTAGTAGCAGGTTGAAGTCAGTAACTCCAGAAAAGGCCACAGGGACCTTTATTCATCCCTGCATAGTGCCTTGTAAAGCATATATCTGTGCCTTATTTCATTAGATCCCAAATGCTTATGCATGTCAGAGAAATGGACTAAAGCATCTAAAAAGAAACACATATGACTGGACGTGTCTATTCATTCATTCACCACCAGAGGACTCAGTGCATGTGTGGACCACATACAGTCTGGATTTGGTGCTCCTGTGATGCTCTGATCTGCAGGGCTGTTGCTCATCTGTTCCCCACACACCATAGGGTGACACTGGTAACCTGGGAGTATCTTGACCATTGGATTGATGAGAACAGTCCTCAGTTTCCAGCCTTTCGATTCTCCAGGCCTAACAGACCCAGGGCAGAAGCGCTGAATGTTTGCTTTGTTGGGAAGGACTTTGGATTTTCACTTCACCAACTCCTTTTTATCAATTATTTCTTAGCTTAAATGTCACCCTGTCACAGACTGTGATCTGGCCAAGCAGGCTCTCACTGATATATTCATGACTTTCAAGTCTCTAGAGAGCTATCGAGAGATACGTGGAGAATGGAGCTTCTGTGTAAGCAATGCTGGGACTGAGAGCTCTATTCTGATCCACAGCCAGGAGCCCAGCTGCACCCTGACACCTCTGTCACCAGAAAACGTCTCAGTTGGGCGTGAGCATGCCTCAGAGGTGTCCTCAACAGTGTCCAGAGGCTTTCAGGCCTGTCCAGAGCTTCTAAACACCCACCTGACCAGCCACCAACAGCCAGTGTTTGCCTGATTCAGTGTATATAATCAGTGCAACCCTAACTACAACCCTAGAAACAGAATATCCTCCAGACCCCTGGCCCAGTCTGTACAAACGGTCTGTGCATGAGAACACCCAAAAATGTGATGCCCAGGTGCTTTCCAGGTGAACCAGGAGCAGTACCTCTTTGAATCTGGAGGCTTGAGGAGGGCAGATCTCTGGTGGCTTGGGAGTAACCATTATGAGACTATGAGTACTGAACTGAAAGGGGGCATAGAGCAGTGAGAAGGGTGAAGCCAGGCTCAGAATTCAAGTCTAGCTATGCCCCTCTCAGCCTCTGTGACCTGGGTCAAGTCACTCAGCCTCTCTGTGGGTCAGTAGCCCCTTGGTAAAGCTGGGATAATAGTACTGGCACAGTTACTGGGAGAATTAAAGCATTGAAAACATTATTGGTTTAGCAACTGACCCACGGAAAGGATGCATCATTATTATTCATCATTATTATTAAATTCCAAGGAAGACAACTGGAATGATTTGGCTTCTCCCATTGTCACAGACACTCACACAAGGAAGGCATCTTTACAACCTGGTAAATGCAGTCAGTGTTGGCCAGACAACATTGGGGAGAGGGTGTCACCATGTCCACCACTCCTGGTACCTGAGCGACCATCCCAGGAGGGTCTGACGGATGGGGTGCAGCCAGCAGTCCCACAGTGGTGGGTAGGTAGTGGGGAGGGACGATGGATGGGAGGCCAATAGGCCTCATAGCCCTTTTTATTCAGGATTGGAAGTTCTCGGCATTGTTCTGGAGAAAAAAGATCCTGATATCCTTGAGATGACCATGCGGGGAAAATGCATGGGCACAATGTTGAGAATTATCTGGAGGCTCATGATGTCCAGGTCTCCATATCTTGGGCTTTCCTCTTAGTAGATGCCCCCAAAAGGCTCTCTGAACCACAGTCACAGGCAGTAACTGTCAAGACCCAAAACAAGACCCCAGCCCATGGGGAGCACCCTGTACCCAGCTTACCCTGGGTGGACACCACATCCATGGCACCAGGCTGCAGCGCTGAAGAAAGTTATAAAAAACATCCAGTTTTCCCTGAAAAGCAGATGTGGTTGTGAGGAAGCTACAGGCAGACGCTGCCTCCAGATGAGCAGCATCGCCAGCATCTCCCACAAGTCCCCAGGGCTGTGTCCCCACACACTGGCTGAGGCAGCACTGCAGGCTTCACCTGGGGCAGGGGGGTGGAAAGCCTTTTGTGTTTGTTGGGAGACAGTCTCTGTGGGTCACAGACTGTATTGGATTTTGGAACAAATCAGTGCTTTTGGTGTAGGAGGAGATGTTGGGGCTGCTTTTGAAAAAAAAAAAAACGTCAAAGGTTGGAGGAGGTATGCAGTAGCCAAGGAGAGGTCCTCAAGGAGAAACATGGTGGGCATGGAGACCAGGCAGGAGATTGAAGGAAGGGGAAGAGGGTCTGCATTTGGGGACACAAAGGGAGAAGGCAGGGAAAGACCCACTCCCTGCTCAGGGGGAAGGGTCCTGACACTGGGGAGAAAGAGAAAGATGAGGAAAACTAAGAACAGGCAAGAAAGTGGACCTGGTGGGAAGAGGATGCGGAGCCAGTCCTCTGAATGGGAATAAGTCCCTGGCTGGTGGCTTCCTCCCTCTTGGAAGGTGAGCTGTGGCTTTCCTGGGCCCCCACAGTGACTGTCAGGGGAGACATGGGGCTGGCCTTCCAGCTGCCATTTGAAGCTCCCAGGAGGAAGCAATGGATCCCACAGGGACAGAGGCAGGACCAGGAGGAGGAGGGCAAAACTGAACCCAGAAATCGTGGTTCTTTCTTCCTCACACCTGCCACCTTGGGCCCTCCCTGTCATCTCTCAGCCTCTGCCAGTGGGGATCTCAGTCACCCAGGGGAAGGAAGTGTCCTCAGGTTCTCTCCTTCTTCCTGTCACCCCATCTCAGGTGCCACAAGAATATGCAGTGAGCTCTCTGCCTCCCTCATTGAGCAGACAGGAGCGGTGGGCACTTCTTGGTATTTTAATGGTGGTAAGATCTTGGCTCAGAAGTTTCTTTTTAATTTTTTCTGACCTGTGAGTGGCTGTTTGTCATTATTTCTTTTCACTCATCCAGTCACTCTCTGGTGAAACTCAGGACATTGTCAGAGGAGATGACAATCTCTGTGAGAATTAGGAATTGACCGGCTGTGAGTCAGCCACCAACATCCAGAATCCTGGGCCTGTTCAAGGGGAAGACCCTGGTGCTGGGGCAGCTGGAGGCAGTGAGTGCCTGAACATTCAACTCTTTGTCTCACCCTGAGCCACTAGGGTGGGAAGAGCTTCTGGATTTGCTCTGTCACCAAGTGGTGGGAGACCAGAGCCCATAAAGCTCATCTCCATCCAAGCCAGGTCTTTTAGGCCCAAGCTCATGTGGATTGATTGGCTCCCCTGCTCCTCCAAACCCCCAGCTTTGAGGGGGTCATCCTTCCCTTCCTATGGGTCCTTCTCACCTCCATCTGTCTTATCCTGTCTTCTTGGCACTCACAGCAGGAGACAATCACTGTGGTCTGTACAGGGCACGGCTGTGAGAAAGAGAAATAATGGTCTGAGTCCTTGTCTGGCGGCTTCTGGGTGCAGATACACGACATCTGTTGCCCTGGCACCTGTCAAGTACTGGCCACTCAGCAAATGTTTGTTGGAGAATCAAGGACAAATGAGCAGCACCCGGCACGGTAAGAGAGTGGCCTCCGTGTGAAAACACACCAGCTCCATTTGTTCTAAAGATGGCTCTTCTCCAAACATCAGCAAACTCTATCCTGTCTCCTTGGTTCCCAGGGGGTGCCCTTGTAGGAGAGGCTGGGTGCAAGGCTGTGCCATGTGATGGAGGCTGTCAGGGGTGTAGCAGTAGCAGGTGACAGGGCTGCACTCACCTGCCTCTGGCAGATCCAGCCCCTCCAGGCCCCACTGCAGCCAGTGTTGATGCCAGCCCTGGCAGAGACCCTGTTTGCCACTAGATCTCAGACCCAAGTCTCCCTTTCTTGGGACATGAGCCCCTTCTCTACTTCTTATGGGCCCTGGTTTAGGTCCCCACCCTGGGTCAGTCACAGCATTTTTTCCTAACCCTTTGTCTCTGTGTTCATCTGGGCTGTGCCCCCCTCACAGCTCAATGCCAGGTAAGACTCCCTCCTCCTTCTTTAGTCCCCAGTCCCTAAGGACCAACCCTGCCAAGACCTCCACCCTGAAATGAGATTGAGAAGATCAGGGAAACAGAGCACAACATACATCAGAGTGCGGGGAGAGAGACCACGTCCCCGAAACCTGAGGATCCTTTTCCAAATGCTCACCTGTATCCTGGAAGTACCAACCTATAAACACTCCTTTGGGAACTGACAAAAAGCTCACTGATTCCAGGAGGGATCATAGGTGTTTCTAAAACAGGCTACCCCACATTGCTAATTCATTGATAAAGGCCCTATATCAGGTGGTGTTGGGAACTGGGAATGATGTTTTGCGGGTGACATATTGTGAGTCCATTTCTCATCTGCATCCCTCTCTGCCCACTGTCACCCTCTTCTTTCTGCCAGTTCTCTCTGCTCAGATAGGTGGGAGATGGAAGGGTCGGGGGGCATAGCCCTATACACATCAGGGGGCCTCACTGTGCAGGGGAGTGTGTGCATCAGGTGTGCTCTCAACATCAGTCAAACACATCACTCACCTTTTTTGGATTCTGGGCTGATGGTGGCTCCTTGATGACCTAGGATGTTAAAGAGACATAATTAATGTGGAAAGGGCATGGACAAGACTGGCTCAGCCATGCAGACATTGGGACTCTGCTCTGCAGCATTAAGTGGTCAAAAAACCGGCTTTAGGGTATCTCTTAGGTGCTCATGACCTGTGATTATCTTCCTAAGCCTTAGACTTCTCAGATTTCAAAGGGGAATCAATACATCCATGTAGGGTCAAGGTGGAGAAAGGCAGATCAAGGCCCCTGGCCCCTGGTAGAGGCCGCACATGGGAGTTTTCATCAGCAGCCCTGACATAATATGAAGACAAGAGAACACTCCCCACACCCCACCCACCTCCCCTCTTCTCCCATCCCCCTGTTGCCCTCCCTGCCTCCCAGCCCTCAGGGATGATGGTCCACCTCCATCTCCCCATGCTTTCTCTCCTCACTTCTCATCTCTTGCAGAAATCTAATCTGCTAGCTTCTATGCTGCTTTGCTTATCCTTTCTCAGCTCTGCGTTTTCCTCTTCTTCACCAGCTCTGGCCTGTGTCTTTGCAAATCCAGCTGGCCATCCCCTCTGTCTCCCCTCCCTCCCCAGGGCCAGTCTCTACTCTTTTCATTATCAGGGTTCCTAACACACCCTCTTAAGGTGACATTTACCCTCAGTGCCCCCCAGTTACCAATACCAGACCAGACACTGGGCAATGAGCTCCTGTGGGCAAAGGTGGCAGCCACACATCCTGGTGACTTATTATGACTGATGAAGGAGTGACAGAAGGTACCAGAGATGGGCAGGGATCCATGCTGCTTTCAAAGGCACAGCTATCTCTGAGGTTAGCACTCTCCAGGCCAGCATCCTTCTCCCTTTGGGCCATCAGTGCCCATGCAGACCCCTCTTCTTCCCCCAACAGCAGAGACTTCTGGGGCTTTGGTCTACCTGAGTCCTTCAGGAGTCTGATTGCTGTGGGGCAGCCTTGGTCTCAGGGGTCTGGACAATTCAAAGGCCCCTTCCCTGTGAAGTTAAAGCATGAGGCAGGTGGCCCCCTAGAAGCCCAGGCTATGTCTATGCCCAGAATGGGAGGATAGAGTCTGCACCTCATTTGCTGGTGTGAGGGCACTGGAGCTGACAGAAACCTTCCCATAGGCAGGGTTCTGGGGCTGGCACATGCCCTGTCCCTCAGGGGGTTGGTGAGGGCTGTGCAGAGGCTGTGCAGGCAGGGGTCACTCACCCTCTTGTAGCAGCAGATGCAGATAAGCAGCAATGGGATCACAGCCAGGGATGGGATAAGTGTAGGGTACAAGAGAGGAACCGGGCTCTGGGTGACAACAATGGACACTGTAGTCTCTGGGACAACTGTACTTTCTGTGGTTGTGGTGGTTGTCATTGTAGTGACAGTGGTAGGCACTGTGGTGGTTGTCGTCATGGTAGTCGTCGTCGTTGTGGTAGTCGTCGTCGTCGTGGTAGTCGTCGTTGTCGTGGTAGTAGTAGTCGTCATTGTTGTAGTCGTCGTAGACGTTGTTGTCGTTGTCGTCCTCCTTGTTGTTGTTGTCGTCTTCCTTGTTGTCGTTGTCCGCCTTGTTGTGACAGTGGTAGGCACTGTAGTGGTGGTAGTGGTGGTTGTCGCCGTCGTCGTCGTTGTCGTCGTTGTTGTCCTCCTCGTTGTTGTTGTTGTCGTTGTCATCGTTGTTGTCGTTGTCGTCCTCCTTGTTGTGACAGTGGTGGGCACTGTGGTGGTGGTGGTGGTGGTGGTGGTGGTGGTGGTTGTCGTCGTTGTCGTAGTTGTTGTTGTTGTCCTCCTCGTTGTTGTTGTTGTCGTCGTCGTTGTTGTCGTCATTGTCGTCCGCCTTGTTGTGACAGTGGTAGGCACTGTGGCGGTGGTGGTGGTGGTGGTGGTGGTTGTTGTTGTCGTCGTCATTGTCGTAGTAGTTGTTGTTGTCCTCCTCGTCGTTGTTGTCGTCGTCGTTGTCGTCCTCCTTGTTGTGACAGTTGTAGGCACTGTGGTGGTGGTGGTGGTGGTTGTCGTCGTCGTTGTTGTTGTCGTAGTGACAGTGGTAGGCACTGTGGTGGTGGTGGTGGTGGTGGTGGTGGTGGTGGTGGTGGTCGTCGTCCTCCTTGTCGTTGTTGTCGTTGTCGTTGTTGTCGTCGTTGTCGTCCTCCTTGTTGTGACAGTGGTAGGCACTCTGGTGGTGGTGGTGGTTGTTGTCGTTGTCGTTGTTGTCGTAGTGACAGTGGTAGGCACTGTGGTGGTGGTGGTGGTGGTGGTGGTGGTGGTGGTCGTCCTCCTTGTCGTTGTTGTCGTTGTCGTCGTCGTTGTTGTCGTCGTTGTTGTCCTCCTTGTTGTGACAGTGGTAGGCACTGTGGTGGTGGTGGTGGTTGTCGTCGTCGTCGTCGTCGTTGTTGTAGTGACAGTGGTAGGCACTGTGGTGGTGGTTGTCGTTGTCGTCGTCGTTGTTGTTCTCCTCGTTGTTGTCGTTGTCGTTGTTGTTGTCGTTGTCCTCCTAGTCGTCGTCGTCCTTGTTGTTGTTGTAGTCCTCTTTGTTGTTGTCGTTGTCCTCCTTGTTGTTGTCGTTGTCCTCCTTGTTGTCCTCCTTGTTGTGACAGTGGTAGGCTTTGTGGTCGTTGTGGTAGTTGTTGGGATAGTTGTAGGCTCTGTAGGCTCATACTGTAGAGAGCACACATGCCAAAGTCCTGGGGTTAGCCTGAGTGACCACTTCTTGTGCACCCAAAATGCACTTCCCACACTAGACCCTACAATTCCCCTTCTCCTTAGGTTCCCTCATCTATAGGGACCAGAGTTGGGCTAGGAGGAGATCATGGCTGGTACCCAGAGAGCCACTGTGGAGCCCTGGGCCACAGAACCCCATCACTGGCCCTGCTCAGAAGCTCTCCCCAGAGCCCTGTCAAGGAAGCCCAGTCCTCCAAGGAGTGACAGCCCAGCCCTCACTGCCTGCTTTGGCTGAGAGCACTGGGGTTTTGCGAGGACCACAAAAAGCTATGACACACAGATGTGTGAGGAGGGCTGCGGGGCCTCTGAGAAGTGGGGGTTCGAGAGAAGAGGCAGGAGACCTACCCGTAGCTTCTCTTCCCTACTTCCCAGCTCTGCAACCTTGGGTAAAGCTACTCTCTGAGGCTCTATCTCACATCTGTGGTGAGGAAGTGTGGGCACTTGAAAGCATTAGAGAGGGGCTTTAGAAAGTCCAGTAGTACAGGACATGTTCACATGGGAGCTTATGGAGTGAGTTCTGTTCTCTTGTTCATAACCAAGGCTGCGTGTGCTGCATACATGGACCTGCACTGCCCAGCTCTTCCCCACATCAATTGCTCTGCTGGAAAGAAGCAGAAGGGAAGGGGGCAGAGAAAGCCACTGTCCAGGAAACAGGGCTGCTGAAAGGAGAGGCCCAGTCAGGCTGAGAGTCACCCTTGTTGGGCATGGAGCCACAGGCACCTCCAGAGTTCTCTTCTCAATGTGCCCATGGACAGACAGCAGTTAGGTGGAGGAACTCCTGGTGGAAAATGTGGAGATTCAGGCTCAGATCCTCAGGAGGATGTGAAGGGCCCAGCAGAGATGGACACATAAGGACCATCACACTGAGGGAACCCTCACCAGCTGGGACTGGACACAGGGGCAGTGGCATTAGGCACAGGGATCCCTCCTCCCAGAGAAGTCTCACTCCAGGCCGACAGGCTCTGCAATCCATCCTGGGCTGCCCCAGGCTAAGCAGCCTGGATGCTGTAGAGCTTGGAAAAGCAGACCCCTGGGAGCAGCACTTTCTTTCCAGCTTTGTCTCCTTGTGCTGAGCCCCAACCTCCCCACGACCCTGCCAGCTCCCCAGGAACAGAGGGCAGAGTCCCCCTGCAGAAGTCAGAACCAGTTTGCAGAGAGGGGCAGAAGAGGAACATGAGAAATGAGGAGAGGCAGAAGGGAGGCTGATGACCTCTGTAAAGTGATTGCCTGTGTTCCTCAGTCTTGGGAGGCTGGGATTGTGAAGGTAATGAGTGGGTTCAGAGCCCTACCTGCTGCTGCACCAACTCAGTGAAGACACACCCTGGGCATGGCCACAGCTGCTCCCACCCTCCAGACCCCTGTGCTTGGGACTCCAATTTGGAGGGCTTGGGGGTCTCAGAGGGCCTGGATTCTGTCTCCTAGTATGCAGTGTCCCAGCCTCTTACATTTACTCCAGCTGGAATCCAGGCTGGAGCCTGGAGTTACCCACCACAAGCCCTGGGCCAGGAGAGGTGGCAATGTGGGTCCAGGGTGGGCAGAAGCTCAGAACCATTTTTGGAGTTGCTTCGAGCTTGAGTTGGTTCCTTGCACATACCTTCAACGATACTTGGTTCACAGAGAAGGCAGTTTCTGTAGGACCCAGATAGCCAGCTGTACCCCTAAGAGACTCATAGAAGCATCCCAGTGAATTTCACAAGCCAGAGTTGTGGGGACAGCTCCCTGATAAAGAACTCAGGCACCAAACTGGCTGTGAAATGCTACCTGAAGTGCATGTCTGCACAGATTACTTGCTGGCCCTTTCCCAATGATGTTATTCCCCTGTCCTGCATCCTTGGTTGTATCTTCCTCCCAAGCAGATTCTCTTACAGCCCAACATTCACTCACACAGTCCTTGCTGGTAATTTTCAGGCTTCGCTCACTCCAGGTATTTTCCCTGTTAAGAGAGTAATCAACGACGACCACCCTAAAGCACAGAAAGGGCAAATGGTGACAAGGTGACAAGTGACAGTTTTTGCACTTGTCTCAATCTGTTTTTCCCAGATCTCTTTATTGTAATGACTTCAAGCATCAGGCATTTGGAGCTTCCAGGGAGCAGGAAGCATGGGCAAGGAAAGCTCATGCCCGGACAACATGAGATTGACCTCTGAAATGAAGGCAGACCAGGCAATGAGGAGCCCTGCATGGGGTTAGATGTCCTCACGACCATGGACTAAGTGACTAAGGATGGCTGTATGTGTCACCATCCCAACTCTCTATGTACACAGCATGTTGGCTTCATTTGGAAAAGCTTCCTGGAGTAAAGGTACCATTCCTAGGACACACCATCTCCCACATCCTGCCCTCCTCAGCAGAGCCTGGGTCACAGCCCACAGCGGATCCCTGAACACCTCAGGGGATTATCAACCAGGACAGGGGTGGAGGATGCCTGAGCCCTCCTGGAGACAGACATGTGCTGCCCTCAGTAAATGGGGTATCCTGCACTCTGGACTCCTCACAGTGGGGAGACCTGCCCAAAGGGCCCCGGAACATAAACACTTACTGTCCAGCCTTAAGAAAAACATGTCCTAGGCAGACTAATCTTTCTCCAGTCACTGAGTCGGGTGGTTTAGCTAAAAGACAATCATATGAAAAGAGTGTCAATGGGCTTGTCCATCCATTCACCCCTCCCTTTCTGCCTGCCCTTGGTAAGCAGAGCTACCGCTCTGGCAGAAGCAGCTTCTCTTCTCTGCCTTCTTCTGACACCTACCATGCACCAGGCTCTGTGCAGGGCTCTGGTGTTTAACGGGAACAAGGCAGACCAAAGCCTTGCTCTTAAGGGACTGACATTTGTGGGACTGGAGAGGGAGACGGACAATAAAGTAACAAACAACAAAATGAATGCCAGAGAGAAAAGTGCCATGATGTCAACAATCAAGGGAAGGAATATGAAAGGGAGTGGAAGGAATAACTGCTTAGTCTTTTAGAGACACAATTTCTCTTTAAGAGAAAATGAAATATTTACACAGGACATGATGGGATATCTGGGATTTGCTTTATAATAATCAATGGTGAAAATATGAGCAAAACCAGATTAGCCAGGGATGATAATTAATGAAAGTAGGTAAGGCTGCTTCAAGGGCTCTATACAATTTTTGCTACTTTTGTATGTTATTGAGAATTTTCACTAAAGATAAGGTCTCTCTGAGGCAATGTTTCTGGAGCTGAAACCAGATGAGGGGAAAGGCAAGGAAAGTTCTGAGGAAGAGTGTCCAGGCTGTGGGCACCTGTGCCATGGCCTGCGGCATAATTAGCTGAACTTGTTGACACAAAGAGATGAGTGGTGGGAAACTCGTGGACCCTGGGAAGGGATGTGGGCTTTATTCTAAGTACAGTGAGTGTGTTGAGAGGCTGTCCAAGTCCAGATGAGTTTGGACACAGAGTCAGAAGGACCTGTAGGTGGCCTGGATGTGGGATGAGAATAAACAGGTGTCAAGGACAACATGCAGGTTAGTGAGCAGAGCATCTGGGTGGGTGGTGGTGCCATCTGTGGACACAGGGAAGCCTGAGGGGGAACAGGGCCTCTGTGTTTGTGCTTGTTCTGTAATTTTGTGGGGGTTGGGAAATGGCCCCCAGGAGCCTCCGACAGTGCATAGTGAGTAGCTGTGGAACCTCCCCTCTCCTGAACCCTAACTCTTCTCATACCCTGACTGTGCCCACAGGTCAGGCCTTCCCTCTCAGATGGTTCCCTTCCCAGTGACCAGCTTTGGGCCATAACTCAGTTCTCACATTAGCTACAAAGTTCTGAACTGTTTTCCCCTTCATTGGTACTGATATTAAAAAATTAATCACTAAGTTTATTTAGGGGGAAGGATTTGTGTCTGAGGGGTAGAATGGCTGGGATTAGGGTGAAAAAAAATCACAAGAAAATGTAGTATAATCTCCACAGTGCTCACACAGCAGGGAGAGTGAGGTAATGGCAGCCACCTCATATACCGAGGGTCACAAGAACAGCATGTATAAAGATTTCTTAATATGTGAAATCATGACACACTTAAGATAGACAATACAAAGCATTCAGAAATATTGGTTTTAAAATTAATCTTTGTCAAGCTTTTCTGTATTTACTAAAATGTTTTCCCAGATGTTTTAATCAGAGTAAAATATGATGAGAGACTACCAAATGAATCCTCATTGGCGCTCATGGCAATCCTCAGGGCTCACGGCAATAAATAGTGCTGATCCACCACTCTGGTCAGCCTCCAACCACATCCAACATGGCGGTCAGCAGAGGAGCCCAGAACTGTGGGATAAGCTCTCCCATGTGAGATCTCTGTGCTGGTCCACCTCAGAGAGAAACTGATGACACCATGGGTGAGAAGACAGTATAGCCACCAAACCCAGAAGTGTCTGAATACATTTATTGGATGATAGGTTGTTCCCAACCTTTTTCAAGAACTGTCATCAGTAAGGCCAAAGACCCAGACTAGGCGGTCAGATCACCTGTGTTTGCTTTCCAGCTCTTGCTGCATCAGCTACATATAATTGGGTCTCATTTGAGAATTAACTGAGATAGTGCATATAAGCCACTTAGCACATAACCTGATGCAGCAGGTGCTCAATACACATAAGCTCTCCATACAAATGATTTACTCAGTACGAACCACTCCTGAGCAAGTACAGGCCATTTACACCCTGTGTGGTGTGCGAATGTGGAAATGGCAGAGCCCTGTCCATTCTATGCACTCATGTAAGGAGACAAGGTCCAGAAGTGTGCTGGTGGAGGGGACTCGCTCTGGGTTTATCAGGTGGCCCTGGAATGAGGAGTCATAGAACATAATATAATCATATCCAATCAATGTATCAGGGAGCTAACTGGAGAGCTGAGGAGGAAGAGGAAGTCTAACTGTCCCCAGGCACTCTCTGGGAGTGATCAGATCTACCTCAATGATGAGGGCACATCTCCTGCCCATTCTGTGTACTTTCTCAGGCCGCTCCCCCATTGTGGAGGAACATCTAGTGCCTGAATATTTCCAAATAGTAGCTTTATGTATACAATAGGGCTTAGTTAGTGCACCTACCCTACTGACCCCATTTTACAGTACAGATAATAGAGGCTGAGAACAGAACATTCATTCGGTCAAAATCACACATGTAAAATGGGTCTGAGCCAAGATTCCAGGGCCCAGGCCTGGCCATTGGCATCCTTTCTCAATCCCAGTGACCCCACTCTCCTGGGAGAGCTCAGTGCACCTTGCACAGACTCAGGGCCCTGGGGCTACCTCCACTTCTCACCAACAGACTCATAAGATCCAAGTCCTTTCTCTCAAGGGGAGTGAGTGCCAAGGAAATTGTGGGAGAATGTAGCAGTGAGGGCAGAACAGCACCCCAAGCAGGGGTGAGCCTTTGTAGGGATAAGCCCTGATCCAGGACTTTCTTGACTTGTTGGGGATTGATCACTTCCCAGCATGAGATGAAGGGCAAGGTGGCCAAGTTTCCTAGCCAGGTCCCTGCCTCCACTTGTCCCCACTACTTCTATCCTCAGAGTGTCTAAGTGAATGGAAAGGAAGGGATCTGACGGCTTGGTTGGCTGAGGGAATGTAGTGTGGTGCGGAAAGTTTGTCATGTAGAGGCACCAAGGTGGGTTACTTACTGTAGACTTCGGTTTTCTCCAATTTATATCTGCAAGTATATTCATTCATTCTGTCTGGACTCAGTCCAGGTGTATAAAATCCAAGATGGTAGCTTTCTGCAAGGGCAACATCCAAATTTTTGTGTTAGGAGTGGTTGAGTCCTGACCTCCTTCTGATTTCACAATTATTACAGGTCACCCCATAATTGCATTTCCAGGGAACACCCCTAAGGAAGCAGGGTCTGAACAACCCGTTTGTCCCCTGGGCTCACCTGTTGTCACTGATGGTCCACTCTGAGGCAGCGGGGCTGGGCTATGAGAACTCAGGATGCCTCTCACTACTTCCCCTGACCCATCAAACTCATTAAGGGCACCCAATGTCATCCCCACCACAGAGGCAAATCCAGTCATGGGTTTCTGACCCACATGTCCCAGAGTCTTCTCTAGGAGTTGCAAGCAGTGCTCTCCACCAGGCCCTCCCTTACACAAAGAACAGGAACCAAGATAAAGCAAGCTGAAGATAGATCTGACCCTTGTTTGAGCTGAGCACGCAAGCCTGGTGCTTGTGGTACTTTCTTGCACTTGGGGTCTATTCCTCCTCCCTGTGCTTCTCTGTGCCTATAGCAGGCTGGAGACCTCAGGAGCAAGGCCAGGACCTGGGTGAGGCAAGCAAGGAGGCAAGGACCCTGCACAGGAGAATCCCCCATGGAGGATAAAATCTTGTCTTAGATGTGGTTCTGAAGTATGCAATGACTGCTCTTCCCTTCCCTCTTCCTGACTCTTCATGTTCCTCACACAATGCCCCCAGGGTTCACCAAGCACTTCTTTTTGCCAGGGTGAGAGACACTGATATGCTAAAGTGAAGTTCTGGGCCATAGCCTCTCTCCAGGCTGCTGGGAGGAATTTCTGGTCCCAGAGGCAAATACCAGGGGACCCAGAGAAGATGGCTTCCCTGGTGGCTCAGTTGGTAAAAAATCCACCTGCAGTGCAGGAGACCTGGGTTCAATACCTGGGTTGGGAAGATCCCCTGACGGAGGGCATGGCAACCCACTCCATTATTCTTGCCTGGAGAATCCCCATGGACAGAGGAGCCTGGCAGGCTACAGTCCATGGTGTTACAAAGAGTTAGACATGACTAACTGGCTAAGCACAACAACCTGGGGAGTTCTCCAGGATAACATGCAAGTCTTCCTGCTCTAAGCCCAAGGTCATTAGCCTCCACCTCTGCCTCCTGGCCAAAGTTGGTGAATTTCAATCCCAGATACTTCATTTGCCCAAGAAAGTTAACTTAAGGAGCATTCCTCAGAAATGCCAGCACAGACTTTTATCTGGCAGTCCTGATTCCTCCTGCTTCAGGTCTTCCTGCAGTTCCCATCAGATCAGGGCCAAGTTTGTGATTTCTCTGCTTGAGGAAAATATATTCTCAGCCTGTGGGCTGAAGCTGGCTTGATGATATATTTTTTTTAGGTTTTCAAGGGTTCTCCAAAAATTGCATCCCATGTTTAAAGACTTTCTTGACACCAAATAAAAATTTTTGGAGAAAGAACAGAGCTGGAGGTTATTATGTTTCCTATTTTTGGACCATACTCCAAAGCTACAGTAACCAAAACAGTATGGTACTAATACAGGAAGAGACACATAGGTATAGACAGCCCCAAAGCAAACCCATGCACATATGGTCAGTTGAACTATGACACAAAAGTCCAAGCACCTTCACTGCTCACCAAGACATGGGAATCTGTATTTGTCCCGGAAAAAGCAGTTGGGACTGTGTCTTGCACACACACCTTTGCCAGCACAACTTGGTCCACCTGAGCAGGGCAGCTACCCCTCAGTCTCACAGGGGATTGCTTAAAATTTACATTTTAGGATTACTTTTTGCAAAGAAGCATAGCTCTAAACTAATAAACCATATTGTAAGTAGATACAGGCAGAGAAAGGAAACCTTAACTGCCAGAATATGGAGAGGTCAGGCTCTGCTGCTGCTGCTGCTGCTGTTGCTGCTAAGTCGTTTTAGTCGTGTCCAACTCTGTGTGACCCCATAGATGGCAGCCCACCAGGCTCTACCATCCCTGGGATTCTCCAGGCAAGAACACTGGAGTGGGTTGCCATTTCCTTCTCCAATGCATGAAAGTGAAAAGTGAAAGTGAAGTCGCTCAGTCGTGTCCAACTCTTTGCCACCCCGTGGACTGCAGCCTACCAGGCTCCTCCATCCATGGGATTTTCCAGGCAAGAGTACTGGAGCAGGGTGCCATTGCCTTCTCCTGGTCAGGCTCTAGGTGAGGCAAAAATAGACAGTGTAGCCTTCCTTCCACAAACAAAAAGACAAGAGGACCAGAAGTGGGAAAATCCATGCAAGGCACTACCTGCTGTATTCATCCAAAATGATGTTCTCCACAAGCAAGCATCTACAGTGCGCCTATCAATCTTTACACTTCTTCCTTTAAATCTCCTGAATCCACAAGGTACACATGATCTACTACTCCCAATTTTACAGAGTGAAATTGGAGCTAAGATAGGGCAAGAGGTACCCCCTACCCCCTGGCAGGTACAGGGCCAGAATCTGAGCTCAAGTACATAACCCAGCACCCAACTACGCCACCTCTGCTCCTGTCTTGAAGTCACTCAGTCGTGTCCGACTCTTTGCAACCCCATGGACTATACAGTCCATGGAATTCTCCAGGCTGGAATAGTGGAGTGGGTAGCCGTTCCCTTCTCTAGGGGATCTTCTCAACACAGGAATCGAACCCAGGTCTCCCGCATTGCAGACAGATTCTTTACCAGCTGACCCACCAGGAAAGCCCACTCCTGTCTTAATTCTGAACATCTATCACCCTCCTCTCCAGGGACACTTCCTCTCTGATACTCTGATATGTGGATTTTCAGCTCATTGGACTGAGTTGGAACCAGAGAGCCCCGAAGGAGGACCTGGCCAGTCCCAGCCTCATGGTAAAGATTGGGCTCCACCTCTTCCTCTATGTAAGTGACAGGAGGAAGGGCAGCAGCTGAGGGCAGGGCCAGCTGACAGCCTGGAGCACAGACCATGCCAGCATCTTCAGGAGCAGTGCACACTGCCCTCTGCCTGGGTGCCTTCCTTCCTCCTTGGATCTCCTGCTGCCTTCAGCCCCAGTCAGGTGCTGCTTCACCTTTGCAGGAGAGCCCCTCTGTCCCAGGCAGCACTGCTCTCAAAGGAGAGCTTCTAAACTCTGACAAGTCTACAAAGTGGAAGGCAGGGTGATGGTTTCAGATTTTTGAGCAGAAGAGAGTTCAAAATAAACAAGTTTTCTTTGTCCAGGCAGCAGTCTCTTCTGTTTCCCAACATCCCATATCCTAATTCCTCTAACAGTTAGCCCCACAGGATGAAAATGAAGTTGCAAGAAGAAAATCAGCTCACAGGGCTTCATTTCCCATGCACAGTGCAGCTGCCCACCAGAGGCAGAAGGACCAACAGCCTGAGGGACACTGATCCTTTCTGGAGCAGAGAGCTTTCTCTCTGGAAGAAAAGTTACACATCAGGTCACCTGGGGCCTCTGGACAGAGTTATGGGTAGGCAGGCTCCCTGAGAAAGCCAGATGGAGAGGAGCTTGAAGAGGGCATGCAACCTGAATGAGACTGACTAGGATGCACGGATAGAGGTGACCTGCCCTGGGGAGGGCAGATGGTGGAGCATCACATGCAGCTTGGCACAGCCATTTTGAGACAAACTGGACACTACCCACAGTGAGCTGGGTGGCCCCTTAAGGTATCAATTCTACTTCTGGTCTTGATCCCAGGGATACTCTGACCCAAGAGGAGTAACCATCAGGACAGTCCCTGCAATGTGACTTGTAGTATACTTATTAGGAATAATCTGAATATTGACCAAGGGAGACTAATGAAATAGATTGGTCCATTCATGCAATGGAATACTGTGCAGAAGGTTGGAAAACATTATGTACTGCAAGATCCCATTAAAGTAAAAATATCTTTATAAAATATATTTAGGTAGGAATTTACATATAAAAGCGGAACTCCTCGTGATTGTTAACTCAGGAGATAGTGGGATGGGACAAGGGAGGACCTTATCCTGGAGGAGGGGCAGCCTCTACCCAGGCTGGTTGCAGGAGTGTCCCCGTCGGCACAGTGTATCCATCCTTCACGCCTCAGGTCCTCCTGCCCCACATAGCTCACCCCACCCACCCCCACAGAGGGTCTCTGGCCATGATGCAGAGCTGGACGCTGGACCTCAGAGGAAAGCCCTGCTCTGCACTGGGTCCTACTATGGCCTTTGCTACTGGGCTTCTTGCACTCACTCTGGTCTGGTCACATACAGGAAAAAGGGTGACAGGGTGCCGCCTCCAGCCTGCCTTCCAGGGTCAAATCCCAAGCAAACCCAGCAACGCTCAGGGTGGGTGAATCCCCAAACCACGGTGGCGAGTGCCCTGGGCCAGATCCTGTGCTCATCCCTTGTGAGTCACGGAGGAGAGGTTCTAAAGCAGCAAATTAGTCTGTAGAGGAAGAAATCAGGGAGTAGCTGCCTCCAGGGGGTGGGGGAGGGATTGCCTGGGAAGGGAGCTGAGGGGACACTCTAGGTGCAAATGTAATGCTCTGAATCTTTGTGGGCTTTGGTGCTGCGTGCATTTGTCAGAACTCGTCAAATGATACACTTAGGTCTGCTACATTTCAAAAAGAGAACTCAACCAAAAACAGTTACCAGGTAAAGTTATGCACAATGAAGGGTTTGGAGGTGAGGTAACCTCATGATAAATGATAATAGAAATGCTGTCAATCCAGGTAGTGGAGACAAGAGTGTCCATTGTACATCTGTTTTCACTTTGCTATAGTTATGAAAATTTCCATAATAAAAGGTAGGAAAAAGTGAGGTGAATGATAAAAAATAAAGCCATGGACACAATGAAGCAGAAGTCATGGTACCTAAGTGACAAATGACAGAAAGACATCAAAGCTGTGGGAAGCTGGAGTGAGTAGCTGACCAGGAGAGGCTTTGGGACTGAGGCACCAAGAGAATAACATCTAAAAGGGTGGTAAGCTGAACCCTGTAAAGCTGAGGGAGGTTTTTCAGGAAGTTCAGTCCCCTGACCCCACAGCCTCTGCAGCAGGTGAGCTTACAGCTGAGGCTGGTCCTTGGAGAGTCTGGTTATTCAGCTTGAGGGCCTCAGCTTCTGTGGTCAGGTGGGAAGGGAAGTGGCCTTCTCAGCCCCTCATGCCCTGTACAGAGGATGGACTGGAGCACAGGCCTGGAGGCAGGGAGGCCAGCAGAGGCCTCTACTTAGTCTTGGAGTAGAGTCTTAGTCCTGAGTGGCTGAAGAAGTGACCTGCCTCATGCTCACCTCCTCTAGGCTTCCTCATACCCAGCCTGCTGACTTATTCAGAATGACAGCTTCTGTTTGTTTCAGGTCCAGGTTCCTGCCTTGAGCTTTCCTCCAGTGACAGTCATGCTGTGAGACAGCTTTTGACAAGATGATGGTAGTTGTAAAGGTTAGAGCAGTACCACTGGACCTCACTGGCAGAGGGTGTGCAGTGGGCACCTGTCACCCCTGCTGGGCCACCACAGGGCATGAATGACGACAGGCATCCTCCCCTGAGGTCTGACAGGGCTGTGTGTGTCCGGGGGACATGATCAGAGAATGGAAGCTGTCAGGCTGCTATACAGCTGGCAGTGACACCAGAAAAGCAGGAAAAGACCCTGCACGTGTATGGGGGTCTCTCCTCACATCTACATTTTGCACTGCAGGTCACAGGGTCAGAGAGAGGAGGAGGCAGGGTCAGACATGACCTACAGTGGGTGCATCTGAAGACGCTTTCATTCTGGGTGTTCTGTAACCATTTCCTCCCCCAACCTGGGCTCAGCATTAGAGTGAGGGCAGAGCCAGGGGTCAGTGATAGAAGCCTTAGTACCAGCTCCTTTTGGTAAGGGCCACCAGCTTCCAGATACTGTGCCAGTCACTGTGAATCCCACTACATCTACATCTTGTTGCAGATGTGATAGTGGATGTTTGTTATTTAAACTCCCTGAAGATGAAATTGGAGCTGCCAGATACTCAGCAACTTGCCCTAGTTTTGTACCTGTGGGCAACAGATCTCGGATATGAGCACTGCTCTGTCTGACCACAGCCTACTGCACTGTAGTCTTGCAGTTTGGAGTACCACAACCAGGACCAGTTTCCTGGGTCTGTGTCCAGCTGCATCCAGCTGGGAGCTGTTTACCAGTGGGAGCTTGTGCTTATCCATGCGCCTCAGCTCTACAAGTCCCAGTGATGTGGATGCACAAACTGGCACACACAGCGCTCACTCAGAGAGAGGGCTTCTAATAGAAACCTGACTGCACAGGATCCTCCCCACACTGATGCAGGGACCCTTTCAGGGGAGAGAGGGCATCCTCGTCAAGTTCGAGACCTCAGAGAGAGATTATCCTCATTGAATCACGGGGTATAGTGTTGGCTGTGAGAATTTGTGTGGCTGCCTTTGTCAGACTTGAACTTTGTCCAATTCTTTTATTCATCCATTGAAAAAATATTTTCTTTCTCTATTTTGCTGATGTGGTAAATTACACTGATATTTCAAATACTGAATCAAACTTGCACTTCTGAGGTGATCCTTAATTAGTCTTGATGTACTGTCCTTTTTGTATATTGGTGGATTACATTTGCTAGTGTTCCATTCAGAGTTTAAAAATAAATTTTCTTATTACTTAAAATATATTTCTTATTAATCTGTGCTTTATTTTTCTTATATCTAAGTAAAACTTTTTAGTTTTGAATTTTAAAAAGGTAATTAGACTAATCTTACTAGTGTAATTATTTCCCAACGCATGTATGTGAAGTCGTTTGGTGGTATACACCTTCAATTTATACAGAGCTGTAGGTCAAGTATATCTCAATAAAACCAGAAGAAAAAGTAATTACATCCAATATCTACACCATAATCCATGGCAGACATGACTCACACAAACACACACTTACTTAAATACTCAGCACACAATAATATACCCGACATATTTCTGTAACAACACTCCATGCACACACACACACACACACACTTCACACTTACACCAAAGATACACACCACACTCAGACTCAGGCACATTCACACCACACATACACAAATGTCATTTACTCTCAAACAGTGACCCCAGCACGTACCTCCTACACAGGCATAGTAGGTGTCCCCACCCATAACTTGCTTACAGGAATTTCCCACGAGCTGGAAGAGAGTATAGTAGGTGGCAGGGTCAGGAAGAGAGACACGCATGAGCGTGGTGAGAAGGTACCCCGATCTCCTTCTCACATTTATCCCACACTCACCGATATAATAAAGCCTTCCATGTCATTGGGTTTGGGTACCTCATATGCCTGGGTCTTTCCACCCACAATTTGAACCAACTACAAGGAAGAGAAGATGACTTGGAAAACAGCCAAGGGTTGAGAACACAGCATTCTGTCCCAGGAAATAGGCTCTTGCCTGCTGTCGTGTTGGGCTCCAAGCCTGGCATCTGTCAGCAGCCCACCCTCAGGGAGTGGAAAGCTCCTTCACCCACACCTCTGGTGTATCGTTTACACAACACCTGCTGTTCATCTGCCGTGACTACTTGTTGTCCAAATACTTGGGCTGGGGTAGAGGGGCATCCACTGGGTGATGCTGGGACAGCTGCCTTTGAAAGTTTTCCCCAATCGGGTTCAAGAGTGGCACCTGGTTACCTGTTCTGAATTACCTGGTTTCTCTGAGAGTTTTTCATACCTATGGCGTAAAATTTGGTCTTAAAATTTGCAAACCTGCCGGACTAACAGAAAAAAAGACTGTGAGTACAAAATATACAACTAGATGGGACACAAAGTTGGAAATGATGGACTGGACTTACTTCTTGCTGAGAAGACATTACTGTCCATTGGTCCAGTGGTCCAGCAGTCACAGCATAAACCATGCTGGCGGCTTTCTTGTCTGCAGAACAAGCAGGGAGTGGCTCAGCAAGCACCTGCCTCAGGCTGTCAGGCCCACAGTGCTGCTCCCACATCTCCTCCTCCTGGGGAGGGGCCACCCTGACCTGAGTACCCACCACCCAGAGCACCTGGAGGGAGAAGGAGCCTTCGTCTAGGACTCACTTGACAGATGAAGAGCCTGGCTCAGAGCGCTTCCTAGTGGACCCTCACTAGGGGCAGGTGGACAGCCTTTGTCCTGAATGGCAACTGCAGCTACTTCTCCGGTGAGGACATGCCTCTCATTACAGCTCAGGGAGGAGCAGTCAGACAAACTCTCAGATGCTTGGACAGTGGCCCCCGCCCAGCTTCCTGCCTTTCCCAGCAGCCTATGCATCTTTCCTGACGAGGGCTGCAACCCTACAGTCTACATGCAGACGGTTCTGGGCCAAGAACAGCCTTTCCCACTGTTGGAAACACAGTTACTGGAAAAGAGTCTACCAAAGGGAAGAGGCTGAAGGGAAAGGAGGCAGAGCCAGAACTGTGGTGGATAGAATGTGGGCAACAAGGGGAACACCAAGGTCTCTGCTCCTTAAACTGAACTCCATCTGCTCACTGTCCCTGGAATTTCTCTTTTCTTTTTCATGCAGCTCAACTGCAGGTCAAGCATTGATATCTAGTAAGAATGAGGAATGTAATGCATGATCCCATGTGGTTCTCAGGAACATCCTTGAGGGAGCTTTTCATCCTCACTGCAGGGAGGAGGAAACTGCAGCACAGAGAGGGCAAGGAGCTCGCTCCAAGAGTCAGCGCTAGGAGCTGGCCAAGGAGGGTCTGCACCAGCCCTCACTGAGGCCGGGGCCTGGCTCTGTTCCACCTGAGCACAGTGATGTCAGCGGGCAACTTACTAGCAGAGTAAATTTTCGAAATCTGATCAGCTGCCTGAAACAAAATAAAGGAAAGGTGGGGGAGGACAGTGAGATGACCGAATAATTCTTTAAGAACTTGACAAAGCAGAATAAATCCTCTGAGCTATAGAGTCCATACCTTTCTCAATCCATCCTGCAATCTTCTGGATCCTGAGGGCCTTACCTCCCGAAGTCTTTTAAGACTTTGTTTTAGTTCATTTCTGAAAACAAGTCGAAAAGAGGGTAGAGGAGGAATGCAGGTTGATGGCTATAAAACAGCCCCAGCTGTCCTGACACCATTCTGTCCCGTGCAGACCTGCCTGGACCAGAGGGCACACAAGTGGCCCTGTCCTGACTCTTCTGCCCACGTCTCTGCCACTGACAGGACTAGTCCTAACCCTTCTTCATTCCCGACTCAGTGAGTGTGGAGGATGCTGCTTTTCTGTTCCATAAGTAGGACCTGGTTTTTAATATGCTCATCCCTGTCTCAGGCATCCAGACTTCAGGGGACTCAGCAAGGGCCCTGCCTTGACCATCCATGGTGGGAGAGGAGCACCCATGGATGTGCACCTGTGGATCTGGCACCCAGAACGTGATTGGTGGTATTGCTGGCACCCAAGGGGTCCCTGGTGAGGGCCCATTATCCTCCAACAAACAAGGCTGAGTTTGGCGAAGTCACTCTGCTGATACTCCTGCCCTGTCCCCTCCTCTTCAGCCACAGATCCCTGAGGTGGACTTGGTCCCTCCAAGCCACCTCTCCCTCTGGACCAGTATTAAAGGAAGTAGTCAACCTTCTCTATTAAAGTCTAGGGCTCTTGGCCTTCATCTATTCCTGAAGAAACAGACCATAAGCTGGAAAAGCGACCTGAGGGCTGTCCATGAAGGGGGAAAGAGTAGTGACTCCAGGCTGCCATGACAATGGGATGTCGTCCTCTGCTAAAGCCAATTGCAGGGGATGGGACTGGGATACACTAGTGGGTGGGGGCTTAGGTTCAGGTTTATCCAGTGTGATGGGCTGAGCTGTCACAGCAAGTCTAAGGAGTACATGGTCCCTGAAGGCTGGCTTCTCACTGCGGGCAGAGGAGTTGCTCAATGTGCAGTGAAATATGAGAGCCCCCGACCTACTCAACCTAGCCCATGAGAAGAGGAGACCTGGGACCCATTGCCAGGGCAGGTCAGAGCAGGCCTTGCCTAGTTGAGCAGAAACACATGTCTTGGCACTTTCTAGAAGATTTCAGTTTTGTCATTGACACCTCAGAATATGCTGGAACTCAGTGCTCGCAGTCTCCTGCCCAGGACCCACATCATCAGGCAAAGTTTTCACCTGAGTGGCTCTCTTTTCTGCTGCCCTTCCAGCTCTTCTCATACCATGACACTAGGCTTCTAGTACCCTCAGCAATCCTTCCTGCTCTAAAAGTATCCCACTCATACCACAGGAGCTCCTGAACCTCTTCCCAGTTCTCACCCACCCCCACCAGCACACCTGAGGCTTCCTAGCCCCGTGCTGTCTGGCTTCTCCAGCACCAGAGCAAGGCCTGTGTGGATGGTGCCCTCTCAGCCTGCTCTCCCTAGTGGACAGGGCTCAGAAAGCACCAGCCCTAGTCCCAGTCTTGCCCCAAATCCTCTGCAGACCCACTAGAGTCACACCTCTTATCAGGCTCCCTCAGCCACTCTGGACTCACCTTGTATAGCAAGACCCACCCCAGCCCTCTGCCACATCCCCCTAAATGCCTAGGCAGTTTTGGAAATACCCAACCCCAGGCTGAGATCAGCTCCCAGCAAGATTCTGTGGGGTACTTCTGAGCTGGAAGCATGAGGGTCATGGTTGATGCTGACCTGTTTTCCTAGGTATGTATTCCCCTCCCCACCCAAACATAGACACACACACAAAAACACACACACAGGATTTCACTTCTTTTCCTCTCCCTTGAGCTCCATTCCCTCTCCTGAACCCTCTTGTCATGGAAGATTTCTCTCCTTCACTTTCCAGAGAGGACTATGGAGGCCCTCCATGAGCCTCACCAAACCTCTCTTGGATTAGGCCTTGAGCCCCATGCCTTGGAAGAGGCAGTTGTCTTCCTCTCCTCCATGGGCAGCTCCTCCCCCAGAGGTATGTTTCCAGTCCTCACTGGACACCTCTCTGCCACCTGCCAGTATCCCTCCCCATGGACTTTCTCCCATGTCAAATCCACTCTGCTCTCTTCTAAACTCAAACATGCACAAAACCACACCTTCCCCAGCTCACTGAACAGGAAGCCTGGTTCCTGCTTATCCTGGGAGCCATGCCTGGGGAGTGCTGTCTCCATGAACTGACATCATCACACTTCTTCCCTTGAAACCTTGCTGTTCTGTTCAATCTGCTTCTCATGGCTTCTCTCCAAGGTCCTGAAAAGGACGCTGTGCCACAAATCCTGGACCCACTTAGTTCTAAATAACCTTAACCTCTCTTTGGTATTTCACCCAGTGAACTGGGTTCAGTGCATCAGGAGCATCTTTACCTCCCTGCTACTAGAAGCATGTCTTTTCACCTCCAGGCTTTTCGGCACACTTAGGATGCTGGTGTGTCGTGCTTCCCTCCTACACCCATTTCTGCCTGGTATTTGGAACCACACTCATGGGCTCCCTTGTCTCAGATCCACCAAGGGACCAAGCTCCCACACACTGAAGCTCCAGCACTGCAGCATGCCCATCGTTGCCTCCTGGTTCTGACTCAGCCTGCCCTCATGCCCCATGGTCCAGAGCAGAGACTGACACACAGGGGACGTGCCCAACACAGGCCAATGTTCACAGATGCCCCACGCATCTGCTCCACCAGACCCCAGGAGTCCTCACAGTGAGCTAGTTCTAAGTGATGAGGGCTGAGAGGGAAGGATGCGTGGAGGGCGGGGCTTAGAGGGAGTTGAGATGGTCCAGTAGCACAGGAGTCTGCTAGTGTCAGTACAGTTAGGGGTCAGTGGGGGCCAGGGAATTAGAACTGGGGTCAGAGTGGGCACTCAGGAGAGCCCAGGCTGGCCCAGCCTGCACCCAGTGGAGATCCTCAGCTCCTTGGGCCTCTCTGTGACCCTGCCTACCAGGCCTACCTTGTAGATTTAAAATGACACTTACCTGTCTGAGGTGAGCGGCAGAAGGACATTGCTGACTGAGGAGTAGGTGATGAGGGAAATCCTCAGTTTAGGGCTGGGGAAGAAGATAGGGCTCATAAGAAGCCATGAACACTGGTCAAAATTAATATCAGTGAACAGCCAGAGAGGCAGCGGTGCATATCAATGTCCGTCCTACCCATCCCAACTCGTTTGCTTTGGTGTGCGTTTCTCTAATCCTGAAAGTTTCAATACTTTTGTGAAGGGTTCAGAGGACTGTAAGATGTACAAGCTTGCTGAAAGTTGGTGCTAAGATGTCACCTTGGTCCATTTCTATATCCCCCCCACCCCAAGCCCCCAAAGTCCCTTTCTCTCTCTCTCTCAAACACACACACGCAAGCACACACAGAAACATACACATGCTTCCTGCATGCACAAGAAAGTAGACACTTATGCACTTGTGCATGAGGGCCTCTCCATGGACCTCTCCTCTAATGTAAAATTCTTTGGACCTTACCACACTTTCTTCCTCTCTTGTCTTCCATGCTTGCCTTTTATCTCAGGGAAATTTTTCTACCTCTCAGCAGCCATTCATACACACATCCTTCTCTCTTTCCCCCACTGTCTTCTGGTCCATTGACTCATCTTTTCATGAAATTGTTACCTAGCTGGGTTCCCCACTTCTCCTGGTTCAAGTTCCATCTCATTTAATCCATAATTATCAGACTTATCTCCTGGAGCACAATCTTGATCATGTCAGATCCCTACCCTAGAATAGTCTATAGCTCCCTATTGCTCACAGCAGGTAATCATAAACCTGGCACTATGAGCCTCCATAACTGTCTTGTTTAGCCTCATCTCTCAGTCTTCCCTTGAGTCAACCCTGCTTTCTAGCCAACAGACCACTCACTACGGAAGAAGTCTCTTGATGGTTTCCGTTACCCTGTCTTTCCTTATCCTTTAAGATCTAGTTCAATATCCCACAGTCTCTAGGAAGTCAAGCTTGCCTTCTTCTTTTTCTAAGAATACTTGCTTTTGCCTTAAAGTTGCAAGTAACTCCTTTGTTCATATCTTTTGGTCCTTGGCACCCTTTAACTCAGTGTTTAGGTATGTGACTTGCCTGTTTCCTAATCTGTGAGGTCCTTAAGGACAGAGTGTGTTCTCTACATTGTAACCTGATTCCCAAGCAGGAGTCAAGAAAGATGTTGCACATGTGCTTAGTTGCTCAATCGTGTCCGACTCTTGTGACCCCATGGACTGTAGCCCACCAGGCTCCTCTGTCCATGGGATTCTCCAGGCAAGAATACTGGAGTGGGTTGCCATTTCCTTCTCCAAGGGATCTTCCCAACCCAGGAAACGAACCCAGATCTCCTGCATTGCAGGCAGACTCTTTACCAACTGAGCTATTGGGATCTGGTAAAATCAGTGTGATTGGTAATTCTTTCTGCCTCAGAACACCACCTAGGGCTCTCTGCTCCTGAAACCAAAGGACTCCCATTTTCACTGACTGTAAAGAGCTGTGTACTCTGTCTGGTAGAGAAAAACACCAGCCATACTTTGTAAACCTCTTCAGCAACCTTTCTGTTAAATCACAAATTTCATTCCAGGTGTTGCCTTCGCCGTTTGACCTGAAAACAAAGAAGACCTGATTAAGAGGGATGAGGTACCTCCTTGTGGCGGGCAGATTTTCCGCCTCTCCAGTTTCCAGCAGACTCTTTAGCAACCTTCCCCCAACCTGTGTAGCTGAAGGCTGTCATACTCCCTTAGCAACCTCAGTAGGTCACCTTGGTGGTGACTTTCACCAGTGTGAGTGGTGGGGAAGGTGACCAACCTGACTCATGTTGGGGATGAGAGACTTTGGGTAGCAAACCAGGTTGGTTGACACACAAGGAATGAGGGAGGATACATTGGTTGGAGAAGTCTGAGCAATTCTAATACGTTTGCACCCCTGGTCCCCTAATTTTGACACACCAATAAGAGCCGTGGCCTCAGGCAGGAGAAGGATGTACTAGTTAGATGATTTTATTTTACTACTTTCTTATCAGCCTGCAAAGCTGAGCCACTCTGAACGCTGAAGGCCTTTTCCTGGGAACACTCATGGGGAGGGGCAGAACTAGGTCCAGGATACCGCTATCCTGGTGTCATGACACCACACTAGCAGGGAAAGTTGCAGGACTTTCCTATCGCCGCTTTCAGTTTCTCACCGCCATTGGCTCTGACTTCAGTTACCTGAATGGATAATGAGGAGGCTGGAGAGCCTCATGACCCCTTATGTCTAGGTGGGAAGAACTTCCATGTGCCCTGCTGGCCAGGGCTCAAAGGTCCTTGTAATCCCACACCTCTGCAGGCTGCACTCCAGGTTACGGAGGGCAAAAGTGGGTCTCTCTGGCTAATTGTTTTGTCAAGATTCTGCACATGGTAGTAGTGAAACTGAGGCTGGTGCCTTGTTCTGGGCTCTTCCTTGGTGAATGTTGGCTCATGTCTTTGATATGGATTGTGAGTCTGAGAAAACCACCAGGAGCTCCTTCTTTTTACCTGCAGTAATCACCATGCCCATAAATATCCTGAATATCATGTTTAAATGTGTAATTCCCATATACCCAAGAGCATCTTTCTCCTCTCTACTATTCCTTCTGACTCCTCTTGGCTGTATCTAAAACTGTTAAGAGATGGTAAGTAAACTAAGGATATATAATTCTAACAATACTATAACTATTATTCATGGAGTATGTATATACCAGACACATTACATGCATGATTTCCAATGCTAAACACTTCTATGAAATCATCATTATTTGCATTTTACAGATGAGAAAACAGAAGTTCTTACAAATCAAGGAATTTGCCAACATTTCCATGGATGTGAACCCCAAGAACTAGCTGTAAACCCCATGATTTACCCCCTCAACTTAGCAGACCTGGGAGACACTGCTGTGTGTGACCACTGTGGGTGACAAAGCATGAGACTGTCAACCTACCCATAATACGTACTTTGTCTTGGGAGCTCCTATACTTTTAGTGCAAGGCAACTCCTTTCCTAACTATTCATACCACATTCAGCTTTCCTTCTCATTACTCCTCTCCACTGTGTTCTCCCTCACTGAAGAGGATCTTCCAAAGAAGATAGCAAGGAAACTTAGGTCTTTAACCCACCCACCTACTCTGGGAAAAGGTTTCAGTGTGGGATTGTTTTGAATGAAGCTTTAGATTCTAGAATGTAGAAGAACACCGGTGTTTATGGCAGTGGAAAATGCGACAGGGAGTTTCAGGTCCCTAGGAAGGAGGCACTCTGGAACTGAGCAACCACATGGGCTTCTGACAAACCAAATTTCAATCATGACTTAGTGTCCTCCTCTTAAATGAGAATGGAGAGACAAGGATCACCAGCAATTTGAGGATATCTTTGATATTATGCTTGAGACCAAAACATCCTACTGAGATAACTATGATGGGACATTGGAAGTTGTTGGGGCAGGGTCATGTAGGAGAGCTGAACTATAAGAAAGCTAAATTTTCTTCCTTCCCTAATAAGAACTCAGTAGAGAAGGTGTAAACCTCAAAAAGCAGGAAACAGTAGTCAGTACAAGCACAGAATTGGAAACATGATCATATTATCAGAAGAAAAATCTGGAAGATTTTTCTTGGAAGTGAGATCACTTGGCAGCCTCTTTGGAAGTGAGATCAAAAATGGGGAGGAAAGGGTTAGGAGCCTCAAGACTTTTGCTGTGAACAGTAATAGTGTTTGATTTAAAATTTGTGTTCAAGTAGTTTCTCCCAAATGTGAAAATAAAACAGCAAACAAAAACTTATAGCAATGTATGGCAAAAACCACTACAATATTGTAAAGTAATTAGCTTCCAACTAAAATAAATAAATAAATTAAAAAAAAAAACTTATAGCATGAAGGATGTCATCAAAATGGCAGATTCTGAAAATCTAAGCCCTCATTCCCCTAGGGCCACACTGAACAAACAACCATACACTATCAGCATCAACTTTCTAGGAGCTCTAAAAAACAAAAATCAATAATAAAGCAAATGTGCAACCAACAAATAGTTCATTTCAAAATGGTAGGAAAGTTCTCTTGCATATTTCATCACATTTCTCCCACACCTTCTCTGGCATGGTGACATTTGATCACTGACTTTGTCCCATGTTGTCTTTGATCCAGAGGGAGGAATGTTGACCTTACTTACAAATTATTTTGTAAAACTCACCTTACCTGGCTGGTGTCAATTAGGATGTTTAAAATCAGCTGTGGGCATAGGTGAATTTAGAAACAGACACATATGCACAGCCCAAGAGAATGCTCAGGAAAGTCTTGAGAAGACTTTAAGTTTTCATCTCAGGCTGGTCCCTAGGCTCAGTGGTAGTCTGGCTAAGTGCTAAAGAAATGTCCTAGTAAAGAAACATTGTACAAAGAATGGTAGAGGTGGCTTCTCCCCACCACTCCCATGTCTTTTTACAGTTTTGTAGTGATTTCATGTTTGTTTCACACACACATACACAAACATGATATCACTACAAAACTGTAAAAAGACATGGGAGTGGTGGGGAGAAGCCACCTCTACCATTCTTTGTACAATGTTTCTTTACTAGGACATTTCTTTAGCACTTAGCCAGACTACCACTGAGCCTAGGGACCACAGAAGAACTGTACAAAAAAGATCTTCACGACACAGATAATCACAATAGTGTGATCACTCACCTAGAGCCAGACATCCTGGAATGTGAAGTCAAGTGGGCCTTAGAAAGCATCACTACGAACAAAGCTAGTGGAGGTGATGGAATTCCAGTTGAGCTATTCCAAATCCTCAAAGGTGATGCTGTGAAAGTGCTGCACTCGATATGCCAGCACATTTGGAAAACTCAGCAGTGGCCACAGGACTGGAAAAGGTCAGTTTTTGTTCCAATCCCAAAGAAAGGCAATGCCAAAGAATGCTCAAACTACCACACAATTGCACTCATCTCATATGCTAGTAAAGTAATGCTCAAAATTCTCCAAGCCAGGCTTCAGCAATACATGAACCGTGAACTTCCAGATGTTCAAGCTGGTTTTAGAAAAGGCAGAGGAACCAGAGATCAAATTGCCAATATCCGCTGGATCATCGAAAAAGCAAGAGAGTTCCAGAAAAACATCTATTTCTGCTTTATTGACTATGCCAAAGCCTTTGACTGTGTGGATCACAATAAACTGTGGAAAATTCTGAAAGAGATGGGAGTGCCAGACCACCTGACCTGCCTCTTGAGAAACCTGTATGCATGCAGGTCAGGAAGCAACAGTTAGAACTGGACATGGAACAACAGACTGGTTCCAAATAGGAAAAGGAGTACGTCAAGGCTGTATATTGTCACCCTGCTTATTTAACTTATATGCAGAGTACATCATGAGAAATGCTGGGCTGGAAGAAACACAAGCTGGAATCAAGATTGCCGGGAGAAATATCAATAACCTCAGATATGCGGATGACACCACCCTTATGGCAGAAAGTGAAGAAGAACTAAAGAGCCTCTTGATGAAGGTGAAGGAGGAGAGTGAAAAAGTTGGCTTAAAGCTCAATGTTCAGAAAACTAAGATCATGGCATCTGGTCCCATCACTCCATGGGAAATAGATGGGGAAACAGTGGAAACAGTGTCAGACTTTACTTTTTTGGGCTCCAGAATCACTGCTGATGGTGACTGCAGCCATGAAATTAAAAGACGCTTACTCGTTGGAAGGAAGGTTATGGCCAACCTAGATAGCATGTTTAAAAGCAGAGACATTACTTTGCCAACAAAAGTCCGTCTAGTCAAGGCTATGGTTTTTCCAGTGGTCATGTATGGATGTGAGAGTTGGACGGTGAAGAAAGCTGAGCACCGAAGAATTGATGCTTTTGAACTGTGGTGTTGGAGAAGACTCTTGAGAGTCCCTTGGACTGCAAGGAGATCCAATCAATCCATCCTAAAAGAGATCAATCCTGGGTGTTTATTGGAAGGTCTGATGTTGAAGCTGAAGCTCCAATACTTTGGCCACCTCATGCGAAGGGTTGACTCATTGGAAAAGACCCTAATGCTGGGTAGGATTGGGGGCGGGGGGAGAAGGGGACGACAGAGGATGAGATGGTTGGATGGCATCACCGACTTGATGAACATGGGCTTGGGTAGACTCCGGGAGTTGGTGATGGACAGAGAGGCCTGGCGTGCTGCAATTCATGGGGTCGCAGAGAGTCGGACACGACTGAGCGACTGAACTGAACTGAACATGTTTGTTTCAGATCCTGGCATTTGGGAAATCTCTGTCAATACATTCAGTGAATCAGAGTTACAGGAGCAGAAACTCTAGTGATCACACACAACAATAAGGAATATTCTTTGCAAAAGTAGTTTTGAAATGTTTCAGAATAAATGGACTATTACATGAGTCTATAAAAGCAAATACAACCCAGTGAGCTATGGTGAATTCTGCTTTCTAGATGTACCGCATTATAATAATAAAAATCCTAATTTTCAACAAAACAATCATAAAACATACAAAGAAACCAGACCATTGTTCATTCAAAGGAAGTAAATAAAATTACAGAAATCATTCCTGAAAAAGCCAAGGCATCAGACTTACTAGACAAACACTTAAAATCATCTTAAATATACTCAGACAGTGGGAAAATAAAGACAAAGAAATAGAGGAAATCAGGATAGAGATACATGAGCAAAATAAATATCATGAAGAACAAATTATTAACAAATCAAGGAGGAATTTTGGAGCAGAAAAGTACAATAATAAATTGAAAAAATCATAATTAGGGTGGTTCAATAAAAAATTTTACTAGGCAGAGAAAGGAATAAGCAAAGTGGAGGACAGGACAATTGCTACTGTCTAGTGTTAGGAGCATAAAGAAAAAAGAATGAATAAAGGTGGTCAGAGTCTAAAGGACCTGCAGGACACACTTAAGCAGAACAATATACATACTATGTGAATTACTAAAGCAAAAAGAAAAACAAACATTATTTGAAGAAATAACATCTAAAAATGTCCAAAATTAGATAAAATATATGATCGTGTAATTCCAAGGATCTTAAGTCCAAAAGAAATAAAATAAAGAGATTCACGTCAAGACACATTATAATCATACAGTTGAAGACAAAGACTAAGACTCTGGAGTTCAAATTCTGGATCTGTGTATTCTATACTGAGGCTTTGGTAGGTCATTCATCCCCAGGCCTTGAGCAGTCTCCTTGCCTCATGTGTAAAATGGAGATAATAATATTTATTCACATTATGAAGAAGACATGATGAAGAAATTGCTTTCCTCTCCTACCCCCATCTCCAATCTAGCAACATACCTGGCTCCCCCAGCCGCCTACCATCCACACTCTCTGGAATCCTGTAGCCTCTGATTTCAAAATAGCTCCAGAATCTGTCCACTCATCACTGCCACCCATATCTACTGGTCCACACCACCATCATCTCTTCCCTGGATTCCTGCACTAGGCCCCTACTTAGAAGCCTCTACTCTTTTGCCCTTCATCTGTGACTCTTTTAAACATGATCCAATCACACACCTCCTCTGCTCAAAAGTCACCCAAGTCTTCTTGACACCTTCTCAGTCTGTCAGTATAATCTTTCCTGGGTATCTCTTTAGAACATCCCTCCCTCAAAACTTCTCATTCTCCTGTCCTGATTTTCCCCCTGGTGTTTATCCCCATCTAATACCCTAGCTCCTCTGATTTATTTCTTGCCTCCTAAAATGAAAGCTCTATGAGGAAAAGGACTTTTTCAAGTTGTGTTGTCTTTGCTGCCTTATCTCCATTGCCCAAAACAGTGACTTGTGTATAGAAGTTTTCCAGTAATTATTTCAGTGAGTGGATAAGCAAGGGAACATGAGAATGAATAAGACTGCTCACCAATGGATGAAAGATTCAGACAACTTTGGGAGTGCCATCTAACCCGCACCCCACATCCCCACAAAGAGCACGTGAGAGAGAGTGAGCTAGGGAGTCAGGGCTGGATCAGGGGCCCCTGCAGTCCTGGGGAGTTCCCAGGGTGTGTGACTCTGCCTTCTGTTTATTTTAATGCCCATCCTCCATGACTTCATCTGACACATGCTAGGAAAACTATACTCCCATACTCCCAAACCAGACTCCCAAACCAGACTCCCATTCATCCTCATCACAACCTGGTGAGGTAGGTATGAAGATCCCATTGTACAGATGGGGATGCTGAGGCAAAGAGAGGTGAGGTGACTTGCCCAAGCTGCATGATTGATGAGTGGAGTCTGCTTGACTGCAAAACTGGAGCTGCCTCCTCAGTGGTTATTATTCCCCTCTCCCCAAGAGTAGCAGGAAGCAGCCACAGGAGGAAGGCGGTCCTCATCCTCCAAATATTCTCATCAAGATGGCTTTGAAGGCACCAAGGCTTTCTACAAGTGGACTGAGTGAGCATGGTTCCCAGGGAGACAAGGTTACTTCTCTGGGACTCAGAAAAGCCTCTGGTTTCAGAAAAGCCTTGCCTGGCCCACTGTAGACGTGCTCTAGGCCTGAGGCTGGGGAATGGGTATGTAGGTCCCTTTCTTGGACACCCTCTTCTCCTCCACCCATTTGCAGAATCCAGCAGGATTTGGTCCTGTCACCTCCATTGGCCTCTGTCATACCTCATCCAACCTCTAGGAGTCCATTTCCCTTTTCCAAGAGATTGCATAGGCAAATACATTCTTACTCTGTCTCCTAGGATTGTCTTGAGGATGACAGATGCCAGTGATGAGCTTTGGAAACCGTAAAACGTTTCTGTGATACTGAGAGTCAAGCCACTGTTACTACTAAATAAGTAAAGTTTATCCTCAGTCTCACAGAGGAGTTGAAAATGGAACCAAGCCAATCTCTCCAGCCAGAGGATTCACCCCTCCCTTTCCTTTGAGGGTCAGAAGGTACCTGATGCACAGCCCAGGTTTCCCAGGGCCACAAGCAGACAAACCAAACTGTTCTTAAGGTGCACACAAACTAAAATGTGGTTCCCCAACCTTTCAAAGAAAGCAGCAAAACAGTTGAAACCAGCAAAGCAAAGGACTTTCCAAGCAGAAACACTACAAGAATGCCTAACAGAGGACACAGTAATCTCTCTGGAAAGAAAATGAAACCAAAATGCACTGTGAGCTTCTCACAACTGCTGAGAAGGCAGCGTCTAGAAATCACCTGCCACTCCAGTTGTTTAAAGGTCATGCATGTGCATCACAGATCCAGGCCAAGCTGAAGAAAGAGAGACAGAGCCACTGAGAAACCTGATGGTGCCCTTTTTCCTTTCCAGAAGTAGAAATCCCAGGAAATAAATGCCTGGGGCTTTCTTTTTGCCTAGGAACAAGGAGGCCACAGAGGTCTATTCCTTGGATCTGACCAAGACTGCCCTCACCTCCTCTCTCACAGAGCCTGGGGATCCCTTGAACCCCTTCTTCCCGTCAGTGACCTTGGTGACAGAGGCGCCTTGAGAGTTGCAGGGGGCCAGATGGGAGGGCTACTCACGCATCCAAGACTAAATAGAGGTCGAAGGCACCTTCGCAGTCATGCAACTTGCTCGCCTTGCTCCTGATGCTCCTGTGGAGGCTTCCCCAGTCTGGGCTGAGGTAGCGGTGAATGGTTTTCCAGCCAAAGTCCAGGTGGCGGACATTTCTCCAGTTCAGGACATCATGCTGGAAACTCCCTGCACTCAGCAGTGGAGGGAGGAGCAACAGCAACAGGAAGAGCCCGGGGCCAGGTATCCAGGGCCCACTGCTCTCCATTTACCTGGCCATACATACGGCCCTGTTGGACCCTGGCCACTCCAGGCCCCCTCAGGCCGCAGCCTCCACAACCTTCGCTGCCCAGGGGCTTCCACCCCTCTAGCCCTCTAACCACAGTGCACAGTGAGCCTCCCCTGTTACCTCCCCTGAGGGTGAAGAGGCAAAGATGGTTTGCTTTGGGGCCCTTCCCCCACCCCAAGGAAGCAGAATTCCTTGTGATGACCCTTATAATGGACAGGAAGGTTGGCATAGTGACTTTATGACCTGCAGTTCTACTCAGTGTCCTGCCTGTGGACAGTCCTGGCGGGAGGCAGGGGATCTCTGGAGGGGCAGTAAGGTGAGACCCGTTTGTCCCTCATCCCTCTCATGTGACCGTTAAACTCCTAGAGAAATCCTACTTTTTTGTCAACTGAAAGAGGGCAGCTGAGATGGCTTAGATGAGGACATCACTGTTGGGAGGAAGTCTGGAAAGTGGAACTGTAGAGTGTTGCAGTGGTCACTCTTGTGACTCAGTGGATGGAAGGATCTAGAAGGGAAAGAAGGTCTTGCAAGGATGTCAAAGTACCTTGTGAATGAAGGACATGCCAGTTATTTTCTGTTGTTTAACAAACCACCCCAAACTGAGTGACATAAAACAAGAACTATTTTATTATGGGGCTTCCCTGGTAGCTCAACCTGCAATGCAGGAGACCCTGGTTTGATTCCTGGGCCAGGAAGATCCCCTGGAGAAGGAATAGGTTACCCACTCCAGTATTCTTGGGCTTCCCTGGTGGCTCAGGCAGTAAAGAATCTGCCTGCAGTGTGGGAGACCTGGGTTCGATCCCTGAGTTGGGAAGATCCCCTGGAGAAGGGCATGGCAACCCACTCCAGTATTCTTGCCTGGAGAATGCCATGGACAGAGAAGCCTGGCGGGCTATAGTCCATGGGGTCACAAAGAGTCAGACATGACTGAGCAACTAAGCACAAGCTTTTATTATGCTCATAGTTTTTGGGACCAGAAATCAGAAAGGTGTGACTTGTGTCTCCATAGACTAACCTTGGACATACACAATTCTGAGTCAAAAGTGTTTCAAAAACTCAGATTGTGAAGGTAAACATTTTTAGAAATAATTTTACCAATTTATTTTCTCTTGTTGGCACAAAAGAAGAGAGAAATATGCTGCAAGTTATTCTGTAATAAATATAAAATAGATCTTCAAATATTTATAACAAAAATACAAAAACTACAAATGTTTATGCATTGTGTTGAAGATTTTTGTAGTTCTTGTTGTTGTTCAAGTGGTGTTTTAAATAATGGAATATCTTAAATAAATGATATTTGGAATCGATGAAATCTAGTATAATTCTCCCTACAGCTTATTAGGTTTTCTTTGCTTCACATTCTTGCTATTGTCATATTGACACTTGCTATTGTCATATTTTTATATTGATTCAACATCTGTTTTAGTCTGAAGGGATTGATAGTCTGTTCAACAGATTTTGGGTAATTCATTTTCCCTCTTTTGTGAAATGCCTGTTTCTGCATGTATCCATTCTCCAATCTAGTTGTTTCTCTTTCATATTGATTCCTTAACATTCCATGTTTATTTAGGATACTAATGTTTTATCAATTGTTGCAAAGATCTTCAGTGTGTGGCTCTCTTTTTACTCTATTTAATGCCTTTTAATAAAACAGAAAATTTTGGCTTTTATAAATTGAAGTATAGTTGATTTGCAATGTGGTAGTTTCAGGTGTACAGCAAAGTGATTTATATATGTAAATATATGTATTCCTGAATAAGTGTGTATATATATATATATATATATATATATATATATATATGTATGCATGTATTCTTGTATTCTATGTATACATATGTACTCTTTTTTAAGTTCTTGATTTTAATGTAGCTGAATTTTGTCACTTTTTAGAAGCTGTTAAGTTTTGCATGGCTTATACCTTATTTAAGAAATTCTTCTCTGTTAAGGTGAAAGAGGTTTTACCTTAAAAGTTTTAAAGATTTGCCTTTCACACTGATGTCTTAAATCCACCTGGAATTAATTTATAAGTGATTCTTGCTACGGATCTGATTTCATGTTTCCCATATATAGAGCAAATTGTCCCCACATCACTTGCTGTCTGCTCTATTTTTTCCTTCATGATTTACACATCACCTCTGATGTGTTCAAAATCCATATGGTTGTGGGCCTGGTTCTGCACTCTCTGTTCCATTGCCTTTATCCATCTATTGGTTTATATCGAAAGTGTTGATACCACACTGTCTGAATTATTATCATGTGAATGATTGTATTAGTGCTTTTCACTGTCCCTTCCTCTCGTAGAGGACTGCTTCTCTGCCATATTCATGGCAGGCTTGGACTTGATTCCACTGAGGAAACATTAATAGAAGTTACATGTGCCACTTCTGAACAGAATGTTTAAGAATCCAGGTGTGACTCAAGTGGAACCAACAGCCTAGTAGCTGTGTGAGAAGAGCTGCTCCCTCTCAAGAATCTGGGATGGACATGTATATGTGGGACAGTGAGATATATAAGAGGGAAGTAAAGTTTGTGCTTTTCAGCTGATATATTTGGTGGGGTTTGTTATAATCTGATACACACAGCGTTCGATTATTATACCTAGCCTAACATACACAGAGAGCTAGAGAGAGCCTTGATAGTACAAGGTAAAACACCCATCGCATTTTTCTTAGGGTAATTGTTGGCCATTTGTTTGTTCATGCACATTTTAGAATCAACTCTTGATTTTAGAATTGACTCTTCACTCCACCAAAACCCTCTTGATAGTTGTTTATGATTCATTTTGAGGTATTTGAATCTGCAGTTGGGACTCCTCTTCTCAGTGAGCATGGGAATGTTTTCATTTATTTAGGTCTTTCTCAATATCTTTCATTTCCCTATGAAGATCTTCCCTTCTTCTGTCAAGTACCTTCTCTAAATAGCTTATTTTTTGCTGTTAGTGTAAGCAGTGCTTTTAAATAGAGTTTTAAGTTGTTTACTGGTATTGTGAAGGTACTTATTGATTGATAGAGTCACTCAACTTGCCAGGCTCTCTTATTTTAAAAATTTAACTATAAAATTCAGTGGGTCAGCACAAAAATAAAAAAACCAAAAAAAATATTGTCCTGACTACTCCAAAGAGTAGATCTATGATGGAGGTGTTCTTGATTTTTAAGAGAATGACTCTAACACATCACCATTAAGAATGATACTTACTGAAAGCTTTTGGTAGAAATACTTTATCAGATAAAGGTATTTCACTAATATTCTTGGTGTGCTAGATACGAATGAATGCTGAATTTTAACTAAATTTTTTTGTATATTTTGTGAGAAACATATTTTTCCAGTAATCTATTTATATGGCTAACTAAATTAATGTAGCTGAAACAACATTAACATATTGTCAATAGATTCAAATTGGCCATGATATTTTTTAACTGCTGGATTGAATTTAGTATTAGTTCAGATTTTTTTGCCTATGCTTACGTGAGAGGCTAGTCTGTAATTTCCTATTTTTGTGCTGTTCTTACCTGGATTTGCTATTAGGTAAGACTAGCCTCCTAAAATGCACTTGGGAGGGTTTTACATTGTCTTTGGAAAGATTTTGAACATGATCACAATGATTTGCTTCATGAATATTTGATATGGTATCTCCTATATCTGGTATTTTCTTTGTGGGAAGTCTTTTAAGTACTGATATAACTTACTTGATATTTACTGAGTGCTATGAACTGAATTGTGCCCTTACTGCCAAATTCATATATCAAGCCTTAATCCTTAATGGGACTGCATATGGATGTTGGGTATTTAGGGAGGTGACTAAGGTTAAATGAGGTCTTAAGTGTTGGGCCTAAGCCTAGCGTCCTCATAAGACAAGGAAGAGACACCAGAGATGTCCTTCAAACAGTCACTGTGAAAAGGCAGTGTTGGGACACAGAGGGAAGGTGGCTGCCTACAATTCAGGAAGGTTTCATCAAAAACCAACCCTACTGACATCTTGATCTTGGACTTTCAGTCATTGTTTCTTGAAACTCTCTTCTTTCATCTGGGTTCAATTTCCTTCCTTCTGAAACACATTCTTTAGTAGTTTTTTCACCAAGGTTGTGAGGGTGTTCCACTTAGGCTCTGTATTCCTGAAAATATCTGTTTTGTGCTCACTCTTGAATAATAGTTCGGTTAGATACAGAATTCTAGGTGGACAGATTATTTCTGAGGTTGTCCTAGAAGTCCTGTAATTCCATGAAGGCTGACTGAGCTGCATATTAGAGATTTGATTTCTCGTGTCCATATTAATTAATGGGCTCTCTTTACAGAAGAAAAGTTTTGCTTTGGGGACCGGTACCAGAACTCTGATGTCTGTTCTGAATTTCACTTTGCCCATCTCAGACTCATCATAATTTTGTTCCTTTACAATCTTGCCTTGTGCAATAGATGCTCCCAAATCTTTGAGAAAAGCACAGAGCTTTGTCACCTCATGAACCCACACTCTCCTTTCAGGGGCATCCAGAACAGTTATCGAGTGGCTGAAGGAAGGAAGGAAGAAGTGGGGACTCAGGGTTCCCTTTAGTCCCTCAAGGATTCTCTCTTCCCCTATCTGATCTGCTCTGCCTTTCTGCTGGGCTCAAACAATGTGACCCATACACCTGGATGCCACTGCAACCATTCAGGTTACCTGAGTCTCCACTCTCATCTCCTCTCACCCTCACTCCAGGGATATGTCCTATTTAGTCCACTATCTGGCATGAATGCAGTCACTTAGAAGGCATTTCCTCTTGTCCCCAACCCGTTAAGTCCTGGCTTCTCCCACCCTCCGTGGGTAATTAAGCTCCCTGACACCTGTGCATCCTGTGAAGTCACAGAACTCACCGTTATCTGGCACAACGCTGCCATTTCAGAACTGAGGCGGCTCAGGAAAGGCTGAGAGGCCGAGGGTCAGCTCCAGTGAAGTCTGGGAGATTCTCAGGGAAGCCACAGATATGGAGCTTGCACGGCCGCTCAGCCTGGAAGGGAAGGAGAGTCCATGCTGATGGGGGTCTCTGGGCAGGGCACAGAGGATCCGCAGCCGCATGGCACGGACCATCTGTACTGAATGTCTGTCGCCTGGGTCTCAGAGACCTAAGAGGGTAGAAGTCGCAGCACACAGATCAAGTAAGCCTCTGCCGTGGTCCAAGTGCCACCTCCAAAGGCAAGCCCGCGCGCCAGGACACCCTCCTCGGTCCTGAACTTGCGAGGCATGGGGCAAGACCTGAGCCAGCGGGGACTGCCGGTCGAGATAGGCGGAGCGGGGCTCGCGGGCGGGCTAGGCCCCGCCAAGTGGGCTAGGTGAAGGCATGCGGAGCGGCGTCCGGATCTGCGGCGGGCGGTGCCGCGAAAGCGGGTCTCCTAGGCCCCCCTTTCTGAGGACTCAGCCCACTCGCAGGCCCTTCCCAGAAACCCTTCTGCCCCTTACGGGCTGGACCCGAGGCCCCGCCTCTGGGGCGGGGCAATCCGGGGAGGCGGGGACAAGCCGGCCCCCACGGCTCGCGCGCCAAGCTCAGAGCCGCGTGTCACGGCCCCGACCGGGAGGCGGCCGGGGCTGCCAGCGCGTCCCCAGCGCCCAGCGCCGCGAGAAAGCCGAGGTGAGACGCGCTGTCCTGCCCCCGAGATGGGGCCACGAATGGGCGTGGGGGTCGGGAGTCATCTTATTTCTACTGGCCTTACCCCAGGGCAGGTTCTCTGTCCTGCCTTTAACTGCCCGGTTCTTGCCTCTGTCACCAGCTTTCTCCATCGCTCCTTTTCTCCCCACTCCCGTGCGACTCCTGTCCCTGCCCTCTGCCTCTGTCTTTTGTCTCCTGCTTCTTTCTGTATTTTTCTCTCATCTGTCTCACCTTTTCTTGTCCATCGTTGTTTTACCTGTGTCCCGCTCTGTCCTTTTCTCCTTCTCTCTCTCTCTCTCTCCCCTCCTCCTCCTCCCTTCTTCCCCTTTTCCTCCCCCCATCAAGAATTCCACCTTGGATTTTTTTTTTTTTTTCTCCTAGGTTGACTTTTTGGGCTGCAATTCTTTTAATTCATCCCTCCAGCCATTCACCCATCCTCTGCCGCTCCGTTATTAGCCAGAGTTTGTTCTGGGTACTAGGGTAATAATGATGCATTTGTTTCAGATCCTTTCTCCAACTGATTATATCAAAGATCTAGGCACGTAACCTGTTCAGTGCCTGTCGTGGGAAAATACATAAAGGATCAAGTTATAAATCTCTGAGTTTTCAGGATGAGCTGAAAAAAATACTTGGCTTGAAACAAGGCATTGATTGAATCCTTTTCTTGGCATTTGGCCTTTAGTAATAGACACACACATCACCAGGAAGCTAAATTTTGCAGGAACATTAAGGAAACATGGGGGCCCACACCATCCTTCCGTGCAGGCAGTACAAGGCCGGGTTGGTGGGGAGGGCGAGGGTGGGATTCAGAGAGCAATTGTGGGAAGACAATAGGCCAGAGCTTTGCATGGGAAACATTTGGGTGAGAGTTGAAACAGGAAGTTAACTGTAAATTTATAAAGTGTATACTTGTCAATGCTGGTGGTGTGCAGAAATTAGGTTTCATAATTACTGTTGAATGATCCAGACTTTTTATAACGATTATTGTGACATTGGAGAGTAATGGTTTTGTGCACATGAGGTAAGACCACAGTAGAAAGGTTTCATTTTCATATCCAAGATACTAAATGAAGAAATACAGAAAAACAAATCTGATTCATTTTTGAGAAATGAAGTAGAAAATATTATATAGCAAAGAAGTTTTTTGCTTCTTAAAAATTTAATCAGACATGGTTTCATTATTTGATGATATTTTTGTGGCATGTATAGCTATATGTTCAAACATGCACATACACATACGTAATATATATATATATATATATATATATATAAAATTGTAAAAAGGAAACTTACTTGGTTTTAAAGCTGCTAATTACTGCCCAACACTTGAGGCTTTTGTTTTTCATAGTTAATTTAACCTGCCCTTTGAGTTTGTTATGATTTTTAGTGATAATTCAGCTTATTTAACTTTTGGTTGATATGCAAAAGGAAATTTGTTAGTTCATAAATCACACAGAATTGAACAAAAATTAAAAATGATGGAAGAAGATTTCAGTGTGCTTATTGAAAGAAGTTTTTTTTTCCACTTTATATCAAAGAACATCGGACACTTTCGTAGGTATAAGCATGGCATTTTGATTTGGGAGACTGTTTTCTGGACTGAAGAGTTAAATTGTCTTTTGCATCATTTAACCTCTGACTTCCCAGGTATTAGAATTTTGGGAGGGAGGGGGAAGGGATGCTTTTTCAATGATATAGAACCATCATGTCTGCTTTGATTAGCAGATTTCTTTTTCAAAAAATCTAAGAGGTGACAACTTTTCTTTAAAACAGACGATCAAGTAATTTTTTTTATTCTAGGCAAAATCTTGAGCTGCAGTGCTTTTGAATTTCTTTTCCTTCTCCAATAGACTGCATCTCTTCTTCTTTCTAGCCAATGATGTTCTTGTAGGGTCTGACTGTGCAGTCTATTGTACAAACCATGGACTTTTCCTCTGAAGACTGCCACTGGAATTGGCTAAGCTGTGTTAGGACTGCAGCTGACCTCACAGTGGGCCTGGGAGCTGGCTACATCCTGGGAATCCTGCATTTGGTTTTGCTTGATCATAGCAGGCATTGCTACTAGAGGGATGTAAGCATAACTGAATGTGGAGCCTTCGAGGGCTGGCTGAGAAGTCCTTCTCTTCTTTCCCACCTCATGGCACCAGTAGCCAGCCTCCAGGAAGGCCTGGACAACTCTGCAGTTTTTCATTTTCTCAGGGTCCTGTGGATAGGAGGATGTCTAGAAAACATGCATGTGTCCCTTTTAGGAAAACCCAGCACCACACAATCCACATGTAGAAGAGGTAGATAGATGATTATCCTTAGAAATCTTCCAAAAAAGTATGAGAAGCATCTCCAGAGTCTGAGGAAACCAAAGTCTTGGGCACAGAAGACTTTTTTCTGTTCTCATTTGTTTTAGCTGAAGAGGAAGCAGTGGAGAAAGGCACTGTTGGTGGAGATGGTTTCACTGAATAAGGCCTAGTTTCTGAGCTGCAACTTGGGAAAATTGGAGGCTGGCTGGCTAGCTTGGGGTGGTGAGTATCTTCAGATATCAGTAACATGCTATCATTCAGTTGCTTGAGAAGAGTTCTTTTTCCTGTAAATGGAGGGGGAAGGTGGAAACTGCCCAGGCCATTTGGTCCCTTATTAAACACTATTGTGTGCTGGTCCCTAGCGGGGAGGGTCATGAGTGGAGGGAAGGCAGCACTGAGCCTGTCTTTAACTTTCAGAACTAGTATGATAATAAATTACTAGTATGATGGCAAACCTGGGCTTCCCCGGTGGCTCAGACGGTGAAGAATCTGCCTGCAATGCAAGAGACCCAGGTTCGATCCCTGGGTTGGGAAGATCCCCTGGAGAAGGAATGGCCACACGTTCCAGTATTCTTGCCTGGAGAATTCCACGGACAGAGGAGCCTGGCAGGCTACAGTATATAGGGTGGCAAAGAGTTGGACACGTCTGAGTGACTAACATTTTCACTTTCACATTTATTGAGGCTGGCTCTTTAGCACTCTAGGTATGTTAATCCATTTAATCTTCACAACCACCTCATGAAGTGGGCACTGAGGTGATCCACAGTGAGACAACAGAGGCAGGGAAAGGATCAGCACCTTGTCCAGGGTCACGGGATTGGCAAGAGCAGAGCTGTGTTTGACCTAGGCATTCTGACCCTAGAAACCCACACACTTAAATTCTCTGTGAATGTGAGGCTGGGAGTTTCCTGGGACAGCCTGGTTAGAACCTGAACAGAAACTTAGAATGTGACCAGTGCTGCTCAGATGAAGGAATGATTGGAGTCTGCAGCCAGTGCCCCAGCAGTAGATAATAAACAGAGAAACAAGCGCTTTTACACTATGGGGCAGGTGAGGCTTCACCTCTCAGAAAAGTTCATGTTTTGGTCAGTAGAACCCTGGTTGGTGGCCCAGAAGGACTGAGGCCTGAGAGAGAAGCATTCCCAGTGGTAGGGGAGGATAGACATGGTCAGACCAACTCTTGACTTGGGAGGCTCAGTTTCAGAAGTCTGCCAAGATCATTACTTCATCTAAAGGCTGGGAGAAGGTTGGAGAGTCTGGGATTGAAGTCAGATTGTTTCAACAGGAAGACCACAGGTGGTACTGAATGATGTCTGTATGGCTCAGAGGTTTGTCTTGCTGAGCTCAGACTGAAAGAACCAAGGAAGGCAAGAAGAGTCCCTTCTCAGGACACACACAGCAGAGTGACAAGGATGAGTAAATAGTGTCGGGGATCAAGAGCCCGGAATGGACTTAGGCTGTTGAGGGGTGTGGAGGACAGCAAAGGTCCTTTAATACTGGATGGGAGGGAAAAATCAAGGGATGCATAGATCCACTTGCTGCCAGAACAGCTGGTTTCAGCGGAAGGAGAAAGAGGAGGGAGCAGCTCTGCTTTGCTCAGTGATTGTCTGGACAGAAAGCCACCTTCCAGTTGCAAAGGGAATTGGTAGGTCCATGTAGGAAAGGGGGACAGAAGCAGCAGTGAGTGGCTGTGCCTGTGGTCCCCTGACCCCGAACAAGCCACAACAAACTCATATCATTTTTCATTTGAAAGACTTCCTTCTGGTGATTGTCACAGATGCAGTGGACCAAGGTTGGATGGGTCCCCAGAAGGAGTTTGGTAGGATGTTCTTTGCACTTGCCTGAGTGACCTTACCTGGCAGTGCAGCTGCATGTGAGAGTGGTGACCCTCAGGGAGGGTGGACAGCATGCTAAGGTCTTCCATCAGTTCAGCACCTTGGTCTCCACCTTTTCTTCCTTCTCCTCCTTGTTCTCATTATCACTAAGAGTTGGATGATAACACTGACAAGTGATTTTGGGTGGATTCAGTAGTTGACAGAATCCAGATCTAGAAGAATCTCAAAAAGCTGGAGTAGCACCGAGTTTATTGATATGGCATCTGTAGGTTGTAGATGAATACATTTGGATTGAGACCTGCAACATTCCTCATGTAGTTGTTGTGAAAATGCCATGACATATGATGTGTTAAGCTCTTGGCATCTCTGGGATGTACATTTATGTAGTCAATAAGTGTTGAGATGTATATTTATAGCATGAAGCATTCTGGTAGCAAACATTCCATCCTGTAGGAAAACGGCATGTTCCAAATTTTATAGCTGAGAAGGTCGTCTCATCTGTCATTCAGAACACTGGAAGTTCTGTCAGTGGGGTCTACATAGCTGTGGTTGTACAACGTTGCTTGAGCTGTGAGGGCAATGCAGAGGGGCTGTGTGCAGAGGGGTACAGGGGTGCAGCCAGACCTCGGTCAGCAAGGCAGCCTCCTGCCCAGCTGTGGGAAACATATCAGGTGGTTCTAAACTGTCATCTGGAAAACAGTGAGGGACAGAGAGTGAGAGAGAGAGAAAGGGGGAGTTTGTATGAGGGTGTATGTGCATTTGATTGTGTAATAGTGTGTATGTGTTTGAGTGTATGTGAGTATGTATGTGAGAGTGTATACATGTGAGATTGTGGGTGTATATGTATTGTGAACATATGTGTATGTGAGGATGTGAGTGTGCCTGGATGTGTGTGTGTGTGTGTGTGTGAGTTTATGGAAGCTCAGCAACAGGGCTTCAAGCAGACTGCTTATTCTTTGATAAAGAGGGAGAAATGGCTTCATCCCAACTGGAATCACACATGGTTAGATCTGGAAAGGACTGTGGAGGTAATTTGGTCCAACCCCAGTTGATAGGAAATTGAAGCCGAGAGAGGTAGGAAGGACAGCTCAGGGTCACTTGGTGCAGTGATATGGCCACCTCTGCCTCTTCAAGTAACATTGCTGCTGCTGCTGGTGCTAAGTCACTTTAGTCGAGTCCGACTCTGTGCGACCCCATAGACGGCAGCCCACCAGGCTCCCCCGTCCCTGGGATTCTCCAGGCAAGAACACTGGAGTGGGTTGCCATTTCCTTCTCCAATGCATGAAAGTGAAAAGTGAAAGTGAATTCGCTCAGTCGTGTCCAACTCTTCTCAACTCCATGGACTGCATTGGGCGGCACTAATTCTGATGTCAATGGCATCCCCTTTGAGGACTCAGTTTGGAAAAGATATTTGGAGAGGCTCAGCTCCCCCTGGTGGCCCATCTTGGAAGTCCTTTCAGGATGACCAAGGAGGAGACCGGAGTCACACTGGAGTGGGCTGAAGGGTAGGGCTGGCATGTGTTTCCTCACGAACTGTTCAAACTTCACAGGTTAAACAAAGAATCTGACTTTTTGATTGGGTAAAAGCTTGGGAGAAATTGGAGAGAAGACAGGAAAAGGAAGCTTAAACCTTCTATATACCTCCCTTTGGTATTTGGGTCACATAGCTGACTTGGTTGTTCATCAGTGGGGACTCTGGGAAGGCGACAGGGCCGGTGCAACCAAGCAGGCTTTGGGGGCACACACCTGGGTTTCAATCCCAGCTGTGCCTCATCTTTGTAGGGGACATTGGGCAGGATGTTTAGTATTGCAGGACCAGGGCCCTCTTCACTCATGAAAAAGGATGATGACCCTCCAGGTGTATTGAAGATGAAAGGAGGTGACATATGCAAAACACATGTCACAGACTTCTGTCACCAAGATAGTGGTAAGGAGAGCAGGTATCTGTGATGCCTTTTACAGGTGGAGCAGGAGGCAGGCCAAGAAGAAGAAGAAGCTGAGTTGAACCTAAATGATGTCCCTGTGAGGAAGGAACAGAGCTGCCCACTCCTCACAGTCTCTCTGGGCTCAGGACACATATTTCTTAATGATAAAAGCTCAGAACACTCAGTGGAGTGTGGTCCAGCAAACCTCTCACAAGCTGAGGAGACACTTAAAGATGGGTCTGCAAGCTTCAAGAATTTGCTGGTGGGCTGATCAGGGAAGAAGAGGGATAAATGTCTCCCCAGCAGGGCTGATGGCTCCCTCTCCTTCCAGGTGCCATCACATATGGCCATTGTGTGTCTCCCCTGCAGCCATGGGCACCTTGAGGGCAAAGCAGAGGCTGATTTCCCTGTTAATGCCAAGTAGGTTGGCACAAGAAGACCTCTGACAGTTGCCAGGTGAGCAGAGGAGAAGCAAGTGGATGAATGTATGAAGAACAAGTGTAGTCAGGATAGTGGTGAGGGGAGACCCACACTTGTTGCAGGGTCAGGGCCTGGTAGAAAGGTGGCTTCCCCCAGGTGTGGGAGCAGGGGCCAGGAACAGCTCCAGACCCAACCTGCCTTGCCTGGGTGTTTATTGTCCAGCTTTTACCCTCTGGCCACCTGTGCTGCAGAGTTCCTGTCCTCAAGTGCTTGAAATGTCCTGGTGTGTGATGATTTGGAAGAAAAATTATCACACTGAGCAGCAAGGAACAAAAACTGCTGTATATCAGGGTACGGATATGTTAGAGTGTCAACCAAGTCACAACTGACTTGTGGTAGCCTTGTGCTGTTGTTAACACAGCAGCTCCTACCTGGATGCTGATAGATGCAGGGCAGTACTGCGTCTGGCCTCTGGGTGGCAGCATTGTGCGCTGTGGTCCTTCCTCACTGAAGGAGTCCTAGTGTTGAAAACGTTGTGCTCTGAGTCAGGGTGAGTTGCTGCATCTGTAGTAGTCAGGATGCTTTGGGTGCAAAGGAGGAAAACTATTTCTGGCCAAGTTAGCCGAAAAGATTAATTAGAAGGGTAGCTCGTCTAACATCACACAGCTGAAGATTGGCAGAATATGGACTCACATGGACACTTGTCTGCCTTCAAGTTCATGCTCTTATCAGCAATTGGGCCAAGATACCAAGGTCCCAGGTGAGGGGAGGAGTTCTCTAAGTTCCTACAGCCTGCATGCTATGATATGTCCCTGAGTGAAGAGCACACTTTTCATGGCCTGTTGCTTCCTCTCTCTGCAGAGCCCTATGGTCCAAGTGTGCTGGCCCAGGCCCCAGGGGAGCCCTTCAATCTCACAGCCACTCCCTGGGCCAAGCCCTCCAGAAATTCCGGGGACTGACAGCTGCCGGAGGATCCACCTTACTCAGCTGGCTCAGGCCCTGTGGCCCCCATGGCTACTGGGAAGGGAGTTCTGTGGAGCCCTTCAGCTGAAAACAGATGGCGGCTTGGTGAGTCTGAGCAAGGCTGGGGCCAGAAGCCGGTGCTACTGGAGAAAATAAACCGCCTGGGCTCTGAGACTTCCCTGAGCAACAGTGGCCAGGATGAAGCTTGTGCCGAGATGGTACTGTCAGTGGCCCCAGGTAAGCTCAGGCTGGGAAAGCTGATGCCCCAGGAGACTTGCTGGGAACAGGGGCAGAGTGCCTTCACGGAGGTGCCTCGGCTCAAGAAGAGACTCGGGGGCGGGCAGGCCCAGGACAGGGAGCACAGTGGCCCTGCAGGCCAGCCTGGCCCCCAGCAGCTGACCCTCGATATCCCCAGGGACCTAACTGGAAGCACCTGTGTCTCTGTGTGGCCCAGTGGAACCCGCAGGGAACAGAGAAGTGCCTTCAGCAAGCCAGCCAGGAGTCCAGCAGGGAGACTGGGATCAGCCTGTGTCTTTCAGGCGGGCGAACATGCAGATACCTTGGGAGAGCTGCTTGGACTCATCAACATGGTTGACGTCACTTGCTGGGGTCGACTTTCCAACTCCAAGCTTTTGGTGGGTGATTTCTGGAACCTGCAAACGGTGCCACCAAATGCTCCTCTCTGCGGCACTTTCCTGGGCACCCCCACACTGTGGCTCAAGCATGCCACGGTCCAGATCCCCACACCCCCATCGTCCTCCTCCACCAACTCTTGGGCCCTGCTGCCCCCCACGCTCACCTCCCTGGGCCTGTCCACCCAGAACTGGTGTGCCAAGTGCAACCTGTCCTTCCGCCTGACCTCCGACCTTGTCTTCCACATGAGGTCCCACCACAAAAAGGAGCGTGTGGGGCCTGACCTGCATTCTAAGAGGCTGAGAGCAGAGGCCCTCACGTGCCCCATTTGCCACGAGTACTTCCGCGAGCGCCACCACCTCTCTCGGCACATGACTTCGCACAGTTAACAGGTGGTTTGCAGCAAGCGCTTGGCCATGAGGCCAAGCTGGCTCACAGGGCCTTCCTCTGAAAAGGCTGGTCACAGTTGTCTGCAGGGCTATCTCCTTGGGCATTTGAGGATGAACAGCTCAGTCATAATTGGAAAAAGACAACCAGTCCCCATGATGTGTTCAAAGGAAATAAAGTTGTAAAACAATGCACTTTGCTAATCACAGGGTATGGTGAAGAATAGGCACCGAGCGTTTCTGACATTTTCAGGAGTGGGGGCTCTTCTCCTGTCAACATAACTTTTGCTCCACATGGAAGCAAGATTGGCACACAACATGGGCTTTGGAGGCAGACAGACCTGGATTGGGATCCTGGCCCTTTCACGTACTAGCCCTGAGCTTGGGCAAACTGCTCTAACTGTCTGAGTCCCAGCATTCTTATCTATAAAGTGGAGATGGTGACACCTGTGTCTGAAGGATGTTGTCAGGATTGTACGGGAAGATGTGTGGGAAATGGCCATCACATGCCTGGCAGTGTCATCACTAAGTAAAGAGTGCAATTATCATGGTCCAGATTAGTCAACTGTTGTTAACTGACAGAATTTCAGTGGCAAACAGTGCAGGTCCCCTGTTTCTCGGTCAAGGGTCTGTGAGTTGGCTGGGGTTGAGCTGGGCTTGGCTGATCTTTGTTCCAAGTTGCTTTTTCTCTCAGGACTCATGAGCTACCACATCATGCTTCTCTCATGGTTATGCCAAGAGCACAGTAGGACAAGTCCAAATACACAAACACATTTCAAGCCTCTGCTTCTGTCACTTCCACTAACATCTGCTTGGCCAAAACAACTTGATGGCCAAACCCAAAGTTAAAGGGTGAGATGTGCATGGGGGCCAATAGGGAAGTCATGAGTGAGTGTATAATCCTACAGGGGCTGGAGGAATTGGGACCAGTAATTCAACCAACACCTGTTCCATGGTTATTCACATTCTGAATATGTGAAAATGGGAAAATGAAACAACACACACATACACCCCTTAGTTCTCAGGAAGCGATCATAAAACCTTAAGGCTTGAAGCACTGTGAGGACTGGGAGAGTTGTGGGTACCATTTATTATCTAATGCACGTTGTTTCAGTACCTATGCTGTTTTATTCAGTACCTATGCTGTTCCTCCACATTTGTCCTTATTCCTAATAATGCAAAATTCAGATCATAAACTCTGCTATAACACAAGCTAGTTTGTGTGAAAGCCATTTGTTGGAATCTCTTTCAAGTCAGTGCAGTTCTTTTGATTGGTTTCCACTTCACTTTTAAGATTTGCTCATTTGACCTGCAGACCTCAGTTGCAGAACTCAGGCTTGTGGATAGAAAGGAACTGGTGGGGGTCTCAGCTGGTAGCCATCCATCTAAATACCCCTAGACGTCACCTCTCTCCATCTCCACGTCTGGCTCCCACCTTGCCCGAGGCAGCTGCTTGTCCCTCCTGCCCACCCTGCCCCATCCCTCTCTTTCCCACTCCCCCCACTTCCCACCTACCCTCCCATCCACTCTCCATAGCCACCCATATATTCATTCATTTCTTGACCTCCTTGGGTACCTGGGCTGTGCCAGATTGTGTGCCAGGCCCTGGTAGGGCCACAGTGAGTTCGACTCATGGTCCTTGTTTGGAATGTGAGATGATGTGGGTGCATCATGACAGATGCAGAACAGAGAGGCCTGTGCTGGCACTGGGTACATCAAAGGGTATGACCAAGTCAAAGCTATCAGTAGGGGTGGGGGTACCCCTACCCTGAGGAGTGGGTGTGTAAGCTGAGCTGTAGAGTCCAGCAAGAGCTGGTGATTCAGAAAGGGTAGGAAATGCTAGGGAGAAGGCGGTCCTGAGTTATAGGTATCTGAGGCTTCTGCAAGGCACAGGTGGGCAGACAGAGTGAGGATGTGACTCTTGGAGACGCAACGGTAGGAAGGCATTGAAGGAAAGGAGTTTGAGCTAGGGTCCTGGAGGGCTGGCTCTGAGAAGCCCTTCCAGGGGGCCTCTGGCTGCAACAGGTAAAGTGGGCTGGAGGAGTGGAGATGTACCTCCTGAACCATTTCCTCTCCATCTGGAAGGAAGAAGCAGGGTTCCCTAGAGGCACCAAGGAAGCACCCCCATTTCTACAGAGAGACTTGGAGCCCAGGAGCCCTGCAGGCTGAGTCTCTTTGGAAACTGCATGGAGCTAGAATTTGCCTGCAGAGAGGTTCTGCCTAGAAGGAGACTGAAGCTTTGGGGAGCCTCCGTCCCCTCCTGTCCCATGCAGGGCAGGAAAGGACACCTCATGAGGTTGGAACCTGAGACTCCACATCGTGCAGCCACATACATTGTGTCATTTAATTCGCATGATATGCCCTGAAGATGGATACTTAATTCCCATTTTACAGCAGAAGAAACTGAACTCCAAGAGGTCAACTGATTTTCCTATAAGACTATGGGTTCTGGAGAAGCAGTACGAGAGTAAGCACCCAGACTGCCCCACTTGTGCTCACATCCTTCCCAGCCTGCCACGTGTCTGCTCAGCCCAGCCGGGTCATGTGGCATTGTGGACAATTGAAAAACTGGGACTTAGGACCAGGCATCGACTCCCTGTCTAAAAATTCAACTTGTACCCTGCCCTCCCCAACATTTTCTGTTGCCCTTCTCTTGAGCACTTTTCATTCTCTTGCATACTGTTTTTACTGAATTATCTTGTTTATTGTATCTCCCATCACTAGAATGTAAGGAATTTTTGCTGTGTTGTTTACTGCTGTGTCCCCAGCAACTAGAACAATGGAGGCCAATAGCAAGTGTTCAACAGACCTTTGTTGAAGGAATGAATCAGATGCCTGGTCTGGCCTCACCCCTGACAAACCAGCTTCTCACAAGGGTTTTGACATCTGTTAAACTGCATGCACAGCTGTCTTCCTCTGGCTTGTTGGATTACTCCATAATTTCTTTGGAATCAGTTTGACAGGTGTAAGTACACTAAAATAAAAAATTTTTTCTAAATAGAAATTTAGAATTGTAAGGGATTCTGCATTTCTGGTCCATCCCCTCACTTTATAGCAATGAGCAATGAGGTCTGCCAAGAGCTGATGTGCAAAGTGATGCAGGGGCAAGGGGTGGTGAGGTCAAGGCTGGGATGTCTAGACCAGTGTGTTGTCCCTGGCCCACCCATACTCCTCTGGGAAACTTGGCTATGGTTGCTAACAGAATGGTTACTAATAGTGACCACATCACTCATAAGCAAGAGAAACATTTTGAAAAAAATTTAATAAAGTTAATTTAATGAAGAAGCACAAGAAAACATCTCCCAACTTAACTTTTTAAGACAGAGTTCATTGTGGTAAAAATTGATGTAGATGCAAGTTGTTTTGCTGACATTCAAATTGACAGACTCCAAGATGACTTATGGAGGTGATGCCTTACAGTTTATTAATATGGCATTTCCTCCTTGTCACTAGGCTGGGTTCCCAAAGTCCCCATGGCAGTTGAAGACTGTCTCGTCCCTTTTCTCTCCCACCCTCCTGTATCTGCTGGAGAGCAGTCACTTTTAATCACAACTTTGCTTACACTCTCTGCCACCTTCCATCCTGGTTAAGAGTTGGTGGGTGAAGTTGCCACAAAACATCACATCAGCAGGTATGAATTTCACTTGACAATTCTGGAGTAAGAATGGCCACATTCCTTAAATTCTCTTTATATAATTTAATCTGTTCTTCACCCCAGTCCTATTCTGGTAGTATAGGCTGTCTGTCTTTTAAAAATCCCTCCCCTGTCTCTCCAGTTTACAGCAAGTTCCACAGCACCTCACACCTAAGAATACCCTCTCAGCATCAAACAGCCTCCGCATACTGTGCTGGTGTCTTTGCCTCTATCCTCCAATGTGCTGTGGATCTTCTCCCTGGATCTCAGCCCTGGTGGTTTTCTGGCAATGCCAGCATTAGGCAGGTAACACAGGAATCCCTGAGCCAATAAACAAAGTCTTGGCTTCCTTTTTGGACAATGGGAGGGAAAATATCTATAGTGGCTGGAAAAAATAGCAAATTATATTTTAATATGTGATCTTCCAAATAGCAGCCGTTCATTAAGGTTTTTAAAAGTCCCCCAAGTGTGCTAATGAGGCTAAAATAAGACATTCTGAATTCACATCCATTTTAGCTCTCAATTTTGACCAAGATCTGGTTGTCTTTCTGCTTTTATCTGGGAGAAAAGTAAAACCTTAACAAGATCAGGGTCCCCGATTTCTACTTCTGGCCATTTCCTGAATCTTAGACCAAGGAGTCTAGCTAAATGGCTATAAAATTAGGTTAAAGAAAGTGAGTGAAGCCCATCGGTCTTGGGGGAGGGTGGCAAGGGAAGAGGAGGTTGGGGAGGCCCTGAAACCTAGAGTGCGTGATTTCTGGGTGAGGGCTCCTTAGGGCCAGGCTGAACACAGGCCTCAAGAGAGGTCAGAAATCGGGACTGTATGTGACGTTAGTTATCATTTATCCAGTTGTCTTTTAAAAACTGATGGTCAAAATGGCACGGGGTGAAGGAAGCACATAAGTGGTGGTGGCAATGGGGAGAGGCAGGAACCACCAGATGGAGACCCTTAACTCTACTATGCTCCCAGTCTTTGAATCGACTAGGTGCTGGTCCTAGACTTGTAACCTTGCAATACCGCCCTGTTCCTCTGGCCAGAGAGAGAGACCCCTACAGAGGGGTGAAAGTCAGCAGGAGTTGTCCCAAGGTGAACCCTGTATTCTTTCTTTCCTTGGGAGGTGCTGGTGCCCCCTGGTGGCAGCAGGCCTCCCCTGCAGGTCACTTCTCTTAAGAGACTATTTGTATAATTTTTTTTTTTTTCTAGTAGAAGTCATGTGGGCGGTCTAAAGATCATATAGTAAGATATGAAAGCAGTAGAACGAAGCTTTTATTTAAAAAATAAATTATTCTCCAATGTGTTTTGATTTGTGCCACGTCCTAGAAAAGAATTTTGGAAGGCGATTTTGAATAGGGGTTGGGGAGGCAGTGCTTTCTGCAAAGAGGGTTGCCATTCTTTATGTTTAACCTTTTGTTCCCCAACCATCTCATGTTTTCCTGGAACTGGAGACAGGAAGCCAGTGGCCTCTGATACCCTTATTCTAAGCTGCTTGGATTATGCAGCTATTTTCACTGCCAGCCCCCCTGATCTGCAAGGTAGTAAAGAGGTCCTTAGGCCAGGTGGCAGCTAATCCTAGAGAAACCAGGAGGTGGGAGATGGGTGCCCTCCAGCGGGGACCTTGGAGGCAGGTTTCCTTGCTCATGACCGTGTTTCGGGCTGCATCCTTTTACTTTCTGAACTGTATCCTCTCTTTGCATTAAAGCTGTGTGTGTGGTCATGACCCTCCCTGAAACACAAACATGTTTGTCTGCTTCGTGTTGGGCTATTTGGCAGATGCAGGCACACAGGAAGCAGGGGGGTGAGATGGGAGAGAAGCTGGTATCCTATCCTCTGGTGCTTCAGCATGGTGCCTGAGACCTGGGCCCAGCAACAATCCTGATGGTGAAGGTCCAGAATGTCTGTGACTGGGTATATCTTGGGAGAGGGGGTACACAGCCTCGCCTAAACCCTCTCACGGCACATCAGTGGGTGCCTTGAGGGCTTCTCAAGCAGTGGGAAATGTGAGAAGATTGCATGGCAAAACAATGGCCCTGGCTACAGGCGGGATACAGAAGTGGAGCAGAAGGCTGGTGGGGATTCGGGCACTGAGCCAGGACCTCAAGACAAGGGAGGGGGAGGGATGATGCAGTTCATTGTATGAAAACAAAGTCTGTGTATGGTTGAAGCAGAAAAGGTTGTCTTGAGAGGAGCCAGGGCTTCACCTGGTGTCGGGTGGGCAAGCTGGTGGCCCAGGATGAATAGTAAGCAGAAGCAAGGAGCTACTTAGCAAGACCTCAGCTGTGGTCAGGCACAGGAACTGCCTCTGGAGGGTGCTGCCACTGCCCCTGATAAGTTGGGGCATGGCCGTGCTGCCCTGCACGCTTGACAGCTGGCCATCACTGCTACCCAGCTTCCCTGAGTCACTTGCTGCAGAAATTAAAACAAAACAAAACATCCTGTACAGGGGCCTCTGATTGGCCCAGGCAGGAACACATGTCTAACAGAGAGCTGGAAAAGTGCACTTCCAGGGTATCTGGTTTCTTGGTGGAGGAATGGTTATAGTGGACATTGGCCAAGCATGAGATTAACTCATTCAATGTACACAGCCCCAAAGGTGCTAATATCTTGCCCATTGCATGGAAGAGGAAACTGAGGCACAGAGATATGAAGTAAGTTGCCCAGAGTCACACAGCTGGCCTTCCCGCCTGGGCAGGCTCAAGCTGGAACCTGGGCTCTCAACCACCTCTCTGCTTCTGAGTGAGCCTGTTTCCCACAAGTTCATATGGAGCAATTCTCTGAACACCCAATGTGGGTGTAAATGCTGGTGGCCTAAAGGAGGGCAAACAGCCACTGTGCTAGATGTGTGACTGCCGGTGAATAACCGCTGATGTCTATGGCTCTGAGGCAGAGTCGACTCTGTGGAGATGGTAATAATAGATGTCCAGGTGGTGTGAAGCTTGGGAGAGAGATCTATGTATGTCACTCACCCCAAGAACTGCTCCACCCCTTCCCCTATTTAAGACATTTAAGACCCACCAGGATCTTTGCCATCTGCAGACCCCACAACGCCTAGAAGACACTTTAAACAAAATAAGCTATAGTAAATGTCAGTGGTGCAAATCAAAGAAATCCCAGTGACGTGAAAGGAAAACTCATAAAAGATAAACAACTGCTAATGATCACTATGATAGTAACTCAGTTATAGAATTTATTTTATCTTATTATATTTTTGGAATAATGACTGCTGCTGCCTAAAATAATGATATATGCTAATCATAAGAATTTAAGAAAAAGAGAAAGTATAAAGAAGAAGAAAGTTAAAATATCACCCCAAATACTACCATCTAGAAGAAACCATTGTTTGCTTTAGGTAATCATCAGATAGCTATATATATAATGTATATGCATGTATATGTGTGTATGTGTGTGTGTGTGTGTGAGAGAGAGAGAGAGAGAGAGACAGAGAAGAGGGAGGAGAGAGATTCCTAGAGTGTAAGCATAGAAGGTGATCATACATTTGTCTGGATGGCAGTAGGTCTCACGAAGAAAAAGGTTAGATCACAGTATATGCTAAGTCGCTTCAGTCGTGTCCGACTCTGTGTGACCCCATAGACGGCAGCCCACCAGGCTCCGCCATCCCTGGGGTTCTCCAGGCAAGAATACTGGAGTGGGTTGCCGTTTCCTTCTCCAGTGCATGAATGGGAAAAGTGAAAGTAAAGTCGCTCAGTCGTGTCCGACTCTTAGCGACCCCATGGATTATAGCCTACCAGGCTCCTCCGTCCATGGGATTTTCCAGGCAAGAGTACTGGAGTGGGGTGCCATTGCCTTCTCCGATCACAGTATATATGATACTACTAAAATTCAATCATGCCCTGAATCTTACTTGAATTTAGCAGGAGGAAAAAGAGCTGGAGTGAAATCTTGCCTTCCATGAGGGCTTTCCAGGGCTGGTTTGAGGTCTTCTAGCAGAGAAAACCCCTAGGGATTGGTGGTGGCCCAGATTCCCCAGATCTCTGAGGTCGGGAGAGGGGACTGATGAAGTCCAAGCTGTTCCTAGCCCCCTGGGGAAGTCACTGTGGCAATCGCAGCCTGGACTCACTAGAGGGCAGGGCAGAACTTCATCCTCAGCATGCAGTCCTGGAGCCTGGGATTCCAGGAGCAGGGATGGGGCACTGGGAGCTCCCTGTCCTCCTGGCCTTGTCCTACCACGACTTTGAGCAGGGCCTTGGAGGTCTCTTATTTTTGGGTCCCTGTGACTCTAGCAGAGCAGGGTTGCATGGTCCCAGGACATCAGCTAGAGGTGTCTCATTTCCCCAGGCCACCCCTGGGCTCCAGGTCTCCTCCCAGGGCTGGCCCAGATCCAGGGGAGTTCTTGGGCTCTGCCTGCCTCACACTTCTCACCCTGTTAGGAGTCAGCTTGGTTGTCAGAGCTGGCACAGTGACAGGCTGCACTTGGACGAGCTGGGCAGGTCCCCAGACTGCCACCCAGGGCCACTCTCCCCTGTGACAGCAACACTGCATGGTGGGAAGCTTCGTGGCATCAGAGCTCACTTTTGGGTCCTTGGCAGAAGCAGGAGAAGCGGTCATGGGAGGAACATGAAGGAAAGATAGACTTGCCGTGTAGAATTGGATTGGGAGGGTTTGGGGCAGAGAGGAGAGGATTACTAAGTGAACCTGAACCTGTCTTCGAGTGTCTGAGAGCAGCTACCTGGAGGAACACGTAGTTTTTCAGCTTGATAGGCATGTGTGTTCATTGCGTATCCACTGCCTGTGTCAGGTGCCATGCCAGGTGGCAGCAGTAGGAGACGAGATGAGCAGGACATTCCTGTCCCTGAGTGCAACATAGCATGATGGGGACAGACATCGCCCCAGGGCAGAGTGAGAGAGGTGCTCTAATGGGGAAGATGCAGGTGCAGGGAGGACAGAATGGGGACAGTGTGGAGAGGGAGTGGGGGCTTTTGACCTCTGGGCCTGCAGTGTCCCATATGGGGGCCACCAGCTGCAGGTGGCTGCTGTGAGCTAGACTAATGTGACATGTGCTGATGAAAATGTACTGCAAGCATGGGCCACATACCCAATCTCAAAGACTTGGTGCAAAAGCATCTCAATTCATAATAATTTTTATATTGAGTATACATTGAAATGATATTACTGCGAATACAGTGAGTTAAAGTACACTATTCAAATTAATTTTACCTGCTTCTTGATACTTTTCTTAAACGTGTCTACCAGAAAATGTACATGTGCCTAGCATCTGTGCCGCATATTATGATGCAATTTGACTGAGGTGCTCTAGTTGACAGCATGAGGACCAGGGGTTGGTGATTAAGAAGCATGGGAGGGGATAGATTTGGACTTCACTTCCCTGGAGGGGATTGACTTCGAAGGGGATGAGCTTCCTGTCCCTAGGTGTTTCAACAGAAAGGACGCTGGCTGGCAGTTGGGAAGAGACCAAATGTATGAGCTCCAAGGGTAGCTGTGATTCTAAACCTAACCAGAGTGCAGCAGGCCCCTTTTCTGCACATTGGGGGCCTCAGTCAGGACCTCATGCCTGACTGCCCCTTGGTTGCGGCCCAGAGATCCTACCCTTCCCTGGCTCTGCCTATGGTGGCCCTTGCGGCGGCCATGCAGGCGTGGGCTCCGCCTCGCCCTTACTAGAGTGTGCTGGAGCATCTCCTTGGCTCTGGTAAGGGCTGCATCTGCAGGAACAGCCACGTCAGGTACCACGCCCACCCCTTCCCATGAGCTTCCGTCGGCAGCCCCCACTGAGCGGGCGGTGGGGATGGTGATGTACAGGTCAGTGTCGTCCACGTGGTAGGTTTGTGGTGGCTGGCAGCCCCCACTGGTCACCTCCCCGATGACCAGTGCTCGGCCCAGCCTCTTCATGATGTAGGTGAATTCCTCTGCGGCGCCAGCAGTCAAACTGCTGGTCAGAATGACCATACTCTTCTTGGAGCCATAGCGTTCACCTGCAAGATACAAGACCCTTCAAAATAGGAAGTCAAATCCCCACGTTGGGTACTTGTCTTCTCCAGACTGCCTAGACTCAGAGAGAGGAGGGTTGGCTCTGTATCCTCATGTCTGCATGCAATTCACTCCACCTTTCTGAGCCCCAGTTTCTGCATCTATAAAAAGAGGATAAGGATGTGTGCCTGATCCTGAGCATGCAAGTGCTTGAGAGTTTTTTTCACCAAGTGATGGGAAAAGGCTTGACTGACTTACCTGAGAGAAAGGCTAACCTGAACAGACTCTCTTTTCACTCTGGACCCCCAGAAGAGCCAAGTTTGTGATTTAATGATGACAACCTCTAGGACAGTGATGTCCAATAGGAATGCAACACAAGCCTAAATGCAAGCCACCGATGTCATTTCAAGTTTTCTAGAAACCACATTAAACAAGTAAAAGGAAATTGATAAGATGAATTTTAATACTGTTTTATCTAACTCCATGAATCCAAAATATGCTCCTCTCAAAATTTTTCAACAATAAAATTTTTGATATATGTTACATCCTTTTATTTCATAAAAAGTCTTCAAAATCTTGTGTGCACGTAACACTTTACACATTCCAATCCATGCGTGGCATGTGGCTCCCATATTGGACATGGCAATTCCTGGGCTCCATGGTCTGCAGATCTGGTTTTAACTTCCAGTCTTGAATATCTATTTAAATTGAGAATTCCTCTGGTCCTGATTTTTGTTTACATTTAGTAATATTATTGAATGTGTATCTTGGAAGATTGCCCCCAAATGCTTATGTGATAAGAAAATGCACAAATGAAAATGGCAGAGTGCTTTTCTGATTAGATGCACAACCTCCATTGGTTTCCCAGCCCCTTCGTGTCAGATGGGCATCCAGATTCCTGGATTTTGCAAGCTAAGCAAGGGAGACAGAGCCAGGCTATCCCCTGGGATGTGAGTGGGACACCCGTGGTTCTGTAAAGCATAGGGCCTGTACTGCCTCCTCCAACTATTGCTCTGGGCCCTGGGCAGGTAACAGAAGGTTCATTAGAGTTATTAACTTTCTTTAGGCAGATGTGCTGGGCAGCTGCTGAGAGTTCAGATAAGGTGGAAAACCACTGGAAACCCACTGGGATTTGGTTACAGGCAGAGGATCCTTTTAGCTCTCCATTTGTCTTGCAGACTGATGATTGCCATGGCAAGAATGGCAGGCATTTTGGTTTTAGACAAACCAGTGTTCAAATTTTGGAACTATCATCAGCTGAGTGACCTTAGACAGATATTTGACTTAGTTAGAACTCATTTTTCTCATCTAGAAAATGGTCATAATGGTAAATGTTTTGCAGGGATTGAAGGTCTCATATACAGAGTACATGGCATAGGACAGGGGTTTTATATTTTAGCTACAATTACTTTTACTTGAAACCAAACTGTCTTTCCTTGATTTCTCAGGAGCTTCTGGAATAATAGGAAGGAAAGCCTTCTGCACGCACCTTCAAGCTGAGTAAGGGTCCAGAGCTCACTGACAGAGTCATTGGGCCGGTTGTAGATTTTGTCCAGCAGAATAGGTGGGCCTTCGTCGAAAAAGTAAGAGCACAGTGCAGAGATGGAGGAGGTGGGGCCACCGATGTTGAACCTGAAGGAAGGGAAAAGTTGCTCACTAAGGGGCGGAACCCACAGGGAAGCCCTCGATGCCCCCAGGGGGCCCAAATGCTTGTCCTGTGGAGGATTCTTAATTCCAGGCAGCCTAAGTATGGTGCACTTTCCTTATCTTACAGAATTCTTTGGTTGGCATTTCCCGGAGTACAAGATTCTTGAGAACAAGAGACTTTGTGGTCAAATTCATTTAAAAAAATACTACGTCACATGTAAAGTTAAAAAATAGAAAATAAACTAATTAAAAAAAAATACTACATCACAGACCCATTCTTGTGATACATACTGTATGTTATATTAAAGGCTCTGACAAGTCCTGCAGCTTGGAACTTGTTGATAAATTTCCCCAGCTTACTAACCATGGACTGCTCCCCTGAACTCATGCTGCCTGTGAGTGGAGCACATTTTGAGAACACTATCTTCCCAGTTTCATGCTTTCTAATTTCACAGTACCCACTAGGCATCTTAGTTGAGATGTCCTAACATGGCACTTAGTGTGGTGGAGTCTATCCTTGATTGGTGGTGTTCAGAGCTGTGGGACTGCATTGGGGTAAGGGAGCCTGTGACCATTCCAGGCCATTTGTATATGTCCCATTCTGTGACTTCTCTGGCCCATGTTTCCTTATCTGTGAAACAAGGAATCCAACAAGGAATGCCAACAACTGGGTTGGCAGTGTATTAGCAATCTCTTCTGGTTGATGGTCTAGGAAGGCCTGGATGGGGTCAGGGCCCATGACTTCAGCATCTGAACCTCCAAACTGGTTTGGAAGGATCTTTAAGCAAAGCGTACCTGTGGTCTGGGTCTCCTCTGTAAAAAAAAAATGTGGACTATACTGTTAAGCTGGTGAAGGATGGGCGGCCTGGTGTGCTGCAGTCTATGGGGTGGCAAAGAGTCAGATATGACTGAGCGACTGAATGACAAACACAGTTAAGCAGAAAAAGATTTAGCATGAGGGTCATTTGGATGTTCAATAGAGCGTTTGAAGAATAAAGTCATTAGAGATGCCACAAGAGTCCCCAAGTTTAAGTTCTGGACATACCCAAACCCAAGCCCTGGGAGATGGGTTTATTTCCAGGGAGGGGAACCCACCTCTGTGATCCAGCGCCACCTAGTGACAATTAAGAATCACAAGAGTATTACAACCCAGCAACCAGAGTTCTCTCTTAGTCAATCTAGCAGCTGGGGATGGGGGCAGTGTCCATTTCCCCGGGGAGCAGGCTTCCCTCTTCCCAGTTCCCGTGGAAGGTGCCCAGGGCAAGTCCACTGATGGCCCTCGGAGTGAGGAGAGGGCTGGCCACTACACAAGGGCATTCTTCTACCCATTACCCTCCTAACTCCCCTCCCCCAGCTCTAGGAAGGAAACTCACCTTGTATGAGGCATACCTTCACAGAAGCAGATGGGAGGTCTAGCTGAAAGCATCCCCTCAGCAATCATTTTGTGATGTAAAGAGTTCTTTTTGCAACAATAGTGGCTGAACTGTAAAATTCTGACTGGGCCATTGGCTTTATGATTCTCATGACCAGGGTTGTCCTGCGCTGATTTTGTAGGATATGAGGCACAAGCATAGGTGGAGGCCTAGCTCTCCCACACATGGCTGATCATCAGAGTCACTTGGACAGTGCTTGTCAAATATACTAGTCACTGGGTCTCACCCCTGGGGCTTTGGATTCGCAGGGATTTGGATTCAGAAGGACCCTGGAATCAGTGTTTTTAAGGTCACCCTTCCCCCTCTCTCTTCACTTAATCCCAAGACCAGGGACATTTGGGGACCACCAGACTAGCCCAGTGCTTCTCAGCCTGGAATGCACACTGAGGCCATCTGAGCTTAAAAAACTACCAGTAGTGGGGCCCCATCTGGCCAATTAAACCAGAACCGCAGGCTAGCTAGCCAGAGCCCTGACAGCCAGGTGTTCCCCCTTGGTCTTCTCCTGTGTCCCAGAGTCCTTTCTTCCCTACCAGGCTCATGGCTTTGACTGTCTACAGCAGCTGCCCAGGCCCACTGACCTCATGTCAACAATCAGAGCATCCGTGTGTACAATCTTCTTCCAGACGTGCTCCACCAGCAGCTCGGAGACCTGGGTGAGCAGCTCACAGTCCCCAAACATGTCAAACCTCAGGTAGCCAACATTGCCTTCCAGCACATTAGTGTGGAAGGAGAACTTGATCAGGTCTTCAAAGACTTCAGGGGAAGGGATCTGAAAGAGTGGGAGGTCAGCTCCATGTTAGGAAAGGAGAGATTTGAAAGCTCACTTTTTTTTTTAGGGTTTTGATTACTTTATTTCTTTATTTAGTTCTTTATTTCATTACTGATCATGGTACTTAAATGGACAACCACCTCCGCTAAAGAAGAAAGTCCAGGTCCAACTCTTCCATAGCTGTGGTTCCCTGTTCTGCCAAGCCCCATCCAGCATCTACTCCCTGTCACTTCTGCCAGATACAGTGAAAGCTCAGATTTTAAAGTGGGTACCATGGAGTTCCTTTACATCATGAGAAATATTGATGGCACAGGAAGGGAGCTAACATTTTGTAAGGAAGTAGTAGGTGCCAGGGCCTTTCCTGATGGTACCTGGAAAGTTAAAAAGGTAGGGGGCCTGGGATGTGAATCCCATGTGTGATCAGCAGCCTCCTTACAGGGAATGCTCATGGGTACCAACTCCTCAACCTGGCATCTGAGTGGAGAGGCCCAGGCATAGTCTCCACTCTGACTCCCCTGAGCTCCCCAGATACTATTTGTCTCTGAGTTCATCATCCTTTCCCTCCCTGAGGCAGGGAGAGAAGACATGAACTACAGGGCTCTTGAGTCTTTACTAGGGATCTGGACCTGGGCTGAGCACATTGTAGAAGTTACTGTAGAGAAGACACTATTATCTTCATCTTTTAAATGAAAAAAAAAAACAAAAACAAAAACAAAAACTGAAGCACAGAGTGATTAAGTAACTTGCTCAGGGTCATACAGCCAGTAAGTGGTAGAGCCAGGATCTGAATCCATACAAGGTGACACCAACCCAGGAACATCCCTGCTGTCTTCAGGACACCTGCCTTCCAGACCTTGAGCTGACTTCAGTCACAAATTCTTTGGCTACAGGCCACTCTCCTGTGTACTCCTCCAGGCCTCAGTTCTCCTTTTGGTAAAATGAGATAACAATTCAGTAGTAGATGCTTTTGGTGCCCTCAGCCATCTGATTTCAGCCAAGGGCCCTGCCTCTGGCAGACCCTTGTCTTTTTCTACTTAAGGATCTTCTCCAAGCTGCTCCAGAGCCTGAGCAAGTTCATGTTTGGGGGTGATTTTCAGCTAACAGAGGATGGAACTACTGAGTCCCATCTGCAGAGGGACAGCTCCAGGAAGCACTCCTCACACTGGTCAGTGTGCTATTGGAATCTTCAGAAACAACAGCCTCAATAATGGACTCACCCATTCCATCCAATTCACCCTGCTCCCTCACTCCAGCTTCAGCAACCATCTCCCACATCAACTGCCTGCATGCAAGCCCCTGTCTCAGGTCCTGTCTTCAAAGGAACCAGGACAAATGCTCCCTGCTTAAGTGTTGTGGCCATGCAGTGAAAGAGTAGATGATAAATGCCTTGGAGAGGTGTTGTGAAGCTGTTTTGACGGAGCTCTTTGCTGACAGGAGAGCTTGCTGAGTCCTGAGGCGTACTTTGGCCCCTGATCTGCAGAATTTTTCTCTCATCCACCCTGCAGCAAGCCCCCTTAGCCTTGATTTACCCAGATCTGCAATGCTGACTTCAAATATTTTGACCACACTGCTTCACTCAGAATTTCCCATCCTGTTGGCCCCTGTATCTAGGTGCACACTCACCCAGCATGACACCTTTGGGAGACAGTACTTGGCATTGGGGGAGGGGAGAAGGCAGTCAGTGCTCCACCAAGGCAGCCTCACCTCCGGAGTTGTCTAGTCTGGGCACCAGCATTCCTGGGCCTGTCCCCAGGCTCCATGTTCTAGCTTCAAGGCAAATGTGAGGCCAGGACCACTGCATGATTCCCTGTCTCCATCCCCCTGACTCATTCACAAAAACTGCAATTCCCCCAAGGCAGACAGGTGACATGGATGGACGCAAACCCCACATTTCTAGGAGAGGAACTCATGGGGACCTCATGTGACTTAGCAACCTCTTTCTCTAACACCAACAAAGAGAAGTTCTGCAAACTCTTGCCTTCTACCCAGACAAGAGTGAAGCTCCTTCTGTACTAGAGGTTTTCAACCTGAGCTTCTGTGGGTACTGATGTTCTACAGAGGTGCTCAGGGACCTCATGGGCATGAGGAGTGGAGGACAGGCTCAGAGAGAGGAAAAGATTTGACTGGTGAAAAGTTTAACATGGAAACAAGTCTGGAAGCCATTGCCTTGAACCCTGCACAGAGCCCTGGATGTGTGGACAGTTGATTGACTTCCTCGTGGGACCACGTGGGACCAACTCTCCCTTGTGACTCACCTGCATGGGTACAATTCCAGGAATGCGGTCTTTAGCATCCTCAGGGATATGGGCTGTCTTCAGGTGTGAGTCTCCGGACAGCACCTGCAGGTCAGCCTGCAGCATCTCAGCAAGGGCGGCTTCTGAGGTCACCCTGGCATAGCGGCTCTGCAGACCACTCAATTTGGCTGCCATCTTGACTCCCAGCTCAGGGGAGGCGTAGTTATCTGCTACGAGCTTCCCAGCTGTCTGCAGCACAGTGGGCACCTTGGCACGCAGGGTCACTATGTCCCGGGCTGTGGAGAGGGCCACGCTCATGGGCACAGTGATGTCCGGCTCCACCCCAGCCAGATCCCAGGCCTCGCCAGTGCTGGCACTCATGGCCATCTGCGTGGGCATGGAGGCATATAAGGGGCTGCTGCCCACCTGGTAGATGCCCACAGCGAGTGCCCCTCCGGCCGTGGGCTCCCCGATGATGGTGGCTCGCTGCAGATCCTGCATGGTGTGAGCAAAAGCCTCAGCTGCTGAACCGCTGGTGTGGCTCACCAGAACGTAGAGGTCCTTGTGGGAGCCGTAGCGCTGGCCTGTAACGTGGGGCAGGGTCCATATCTCTGTGACCCTTGACGTGGCCCTGTCAAAGACAGAGTAGAGGTGCTGGCGGGGCTCTGCATCGAAGAAGTAGGAACAGAGCAGCGGCACAGCTGTGGAGTAGCTGCCGGGGTTGTAGCGCAGGTCAACCACCAGTGCGGCCGTGTCTACCAGCTTTTGCCACACCAGCTGCACCAGCTGTGGCCCGATGGCCTTCACCGTCTCCAGCTCAGCCATGGCATCGAAACGGAGGTAGCCCAGCTGGCCAGGCAGCACCTCGGTCTTGAACAGGGCCTCGATGAGATAGGAGAGCTCCTCCAGGGAGGGGACAGCGGGAGGTGGTGGGGGCACCTCCTCAGCCACCATTTCACCGGGGCTGTGGAACACCAGCAGACGGTGGTCCCCAGACATCTCCTGCAGGTCGGCCGTAAGCTGGGAAGCCAGAGACTCCAGGTCCACCGCTGTGCGGTAGGCTCCCTGGGACAGCTTGGCTCGCAGCAGGGCACCCATCTGCCCCACAACCTCTGGGCGAGCGTAGTGGGCCTCCAGAAGGTGCCCTGTGCCCTCCACCAACTCCCCCAGGCTTCGGTGGAACTCTAGCACCTCCTGGGCTCTGTCCAGGGCTTCCTCGGCCAGCACGATGGCATCGGGGACCACACCGCCCCCCAGCCAGCACTCGCCATGGTTGTCGATGAAGGTGAGCACAGGCACCGTGAGCGCCAGGCCACCCTCGGGCGTCTCCAGCAGGGATACTGTGTGCGTGTGCAGCAGGCTGCCCGCGGTGATCTCGCCCACCAGCGTGGCCCAGCCCAGTGACTGCATGAGGAAAGCCAGCTCCTCGGCCGCGGTGGCAGTGCGGTGGCTAGTGAGCAGGTACACACCACGCTGGGTGCCATACGGCTGGCCCAGCAGCTCCGTCTGGCTGAAGTGCTCCTGTGTGACATTGGTGCGCCGGTCGTAGGTGGTGAAGAGGCGCACGGGGCTGGCATCAGAGTTCTGGAAGTAGGAGAGCAGCAGGGGCACAGAGGAGGACGGCCCCCCGGGGTTCTGCCGCAAGTCCATGATGAGGTGCTCTGTGTCCTGCAGCGGCTCCCACACCTGGTGCAGGATGTACGGGCCCAGCACCTCCAGGACAGAGGCATCAGCAAAACTGTCGAAGCGCAGGTAGCCCACGTTGCCCGGCAGCACAGACACCTGGAACACGGAGTCCACCAGAGCCCGCCGGACAGCCTCATCCTCGGGCACTTCGGGAACCGTCTCTGGAGGTTCTTCAGCTTCCCCCTCGGGCCCAGAAGAGGCTTCTTTGGATCTGACCACCTGTACCTGGAGCCTGGGGTCCTCAGACACAGCCTGCAGGCCAGCGTTGAGCTTTGTGACCAGATCCTCCTCGGAGACCACTGAGGACAGGTCCATGTTAGCCAGGTGGTGCAGCAGGGCGGGCACACGGTCCACCAGCGTGTAGTATTCGCGCAGGGCCTCCTGAAGCCGTTGAATGACTCCTGGCAGGGCACGGCGCAGTGTGAGAATGGCCAGGGCTTTCTCCAGGGCCTGCTCGGCTGGTGTCCCCACACAAGGCAGCACCCCGCTGCCCTCCCACGTCTGGCTGCCCTCACCCAGGGGCCCCAGGGATCTGGACACAGGCACAGTGAGAAAGAAGTCGGACTGGCCTATCCTCAGCTTCTGGAGGTCCAGAGCCCCCCCAACAGTCCGCTCGCCCACCACGATGGCCCTGCGTATCTGTTTGAGGATGTAAGCAATGTCCTCAGCCACGCCCCCCGTGCGGCTGCTGGTGAGGACCACCACATCCTTGTCGGCACTGTACTTCTCTCCCAGGGCTTCAGGCAGGGTCCAGATCTCAGTGGTCGTATTGGAGGGGCGGTCGTAGATGGTGTCCACGTGCAAGATTGTGTTCCCCGGGTGCAGGTAGGAGATGACATAGGGGATGCCAGAGATGTGTCCCCCAGTGCAGTGCCGGAGGTCCAGCACCAAGGCGGAGGTGTTCATGAGCTTCCTCCAGACGTTGGCCACCAGGAAGCTCCTCAGCTTGCTCATCACCTCCTGGCCCGGGATGTCGTCCACCCTCAGGTAGCCCACATTGCCTTCCAGAACCTCATGGCGGAGGCCATCCTGCAGCCCTGCGATGATTTCCTCTAGTGTGAGGTTCGTGAATGCTGGAGCTCGCGGGGGAGCCTCGAGGGTGCTGGGCTCATAGGAGATGACCAGGCGAGGGTCATTCAAGGAGCTCTGCACCCCAGCTGTTAACACATGGGCCAGAGTCTGAGGGTCTGAGATAGACAGAATCTCATGACTTTTGAGGGCCTGCTCGATGGCTTCCTGCATCCCCATCAGGTTCTCTGGAAAGCAGTAGTTATCCAAGAGGACCTGGGCCATGTCCAGCACCAGGCTTGGCTGGAAGAGGTGTGCAGGACCAGTCAGGCCGCAGAGCAGCATGGGCAGGAGCAGGGCCCATTTTCTCACCATGGGGATCCAGAGGGAGGGCTGGCTCCTGCACAAAAGCTCTCTTGATACCATGCGCGAGGCAACAGCACTACCCTGTGTATAGCTGCCTTTCTCCCTCGTCCTTCTCAGCAGGTGGACAGAAGGTCTGGGGCTAAACACAGGAGTTGGGGTGTAGCTCCCAGCCCCGGTAAGCCTTTAATCCTGTCTAATTCAAGCTCATCAGCCCTGGGGACTGGGGAGAAGGGGCGGAAGTGGTTTGACCCAGAACGTATGTGGGGGTCTCCTCTGGCTGCATCACCTCTGATAGAATAACATGAATAACTTCCATTTGAATTCCTGCCACATGCCAGGCACTGTGCTCCATACTTTATGTGAAGATGGTTTTCATCCTGCAAAGGAGAGTTATTAATGTGCAAGTAAATAGCATTTCCCCTCTACACTGGATGACCTACACCACTGGAATTAGGCACAACTCACTAGAGACCTGGTTCTGCCACCCTCTACTCTGTGGCCTTAGGGAAGTGTCTTACTTATTGTATAGACTAAGTGAGAAAATATGTGTAAGGTGCTTAGCATCAGGCAAGAAGGAAGCACTAAATTACTGATAAGGTTTCTGTGTTAGATAGTCTCTCTATTTTGTAGCTGAATAAACAGAGTTCAGTAGCTACTAGAAGCCCACCGTCCTAGGTGTGAGGGGGATGTGAGAGCAGCCAGAAGAAACCAGTGGGGCCACAGTCACTCAGATCATGCCGAGGTTGAGTCTAAGCTTCCATCTACCTCACAGCTTGAAGTCATTCCCTTGTATAGGGAACTGAAATGGTGCCCCATGACAGCTTTCATGTGATAGGAATGAAATGTCTGGAATTCATCACAGGGCATGGGGAATGGGATTGGTGATTGCAGGGCAGGAGAAGTTAGCTCTGAGATATAACAAGCATCCATTCTCCTGACTAAAGAAGACTCCCCTTCTGGTTGAGGGCCCAGCCCACAACCCTCTTCTTGCAAGGAGAATTGAGTTGGAGGACTTAGGTCTCTGAGGTCCAGGCCCCACAGGTATCCAAATCATTAGTCCCCAGTAAACAGCTGGACTTCAGCTCCTTTGCATAGAAGTGACATGGGTCCATCTTATGACTGATTTATCACAGATTTCCAAGAATACCTACTACGGAGCCTAGACCCTAGAACCCCTGCTTTGTCTCCCCATCCCTCTGGGTGTAGGCATTTCCTTCACTTAACAGTCTGGATGATTATGGCTCAGAGTGTGGTCCACATAGCCAAGGAGAGTTGCCAGGCTCCACTCTCTTCTCTTAGCCCTGTTACTGCCAGTGTACCCTCCTGGGACCAGGTACGTATGTGCTTCAGGCAGGCACGTATGTGCTTCAGCAGGCAGCCGGAGGAGGTGGTCTTGGGGCGGGGGGCCCTTCTCAGCACACTTGAAAGCCACAATCCGCTCTCTGGAAATCATTATCTGAGGATGTTTACCAAGTGGTTGATGAAGGCCAAAGAGGTCAATTAGCTAAACAAACATATTCTTAGCTCATGAGGATTTGTTTAATGCCCAAGTGACATATGGTCACATCACTCCACCATTTGCAGCCAATCAAGTGAGACTGATTTATCATAATAATAAGGCCTCCTTAGTCCCCACTGGGAAGGCTGAGCCCTCTGCTCCACCTCCACTTGGGGAATCACAACTCAGCCTCATCCTCTGAGGACACTTTTCTATCATTGCTTGAGCCCAGGCAGAGCCTCTGGACTAGGAAAGGTGGGATGATGAGCAGAAATAAGAACCACTTTGGAGAAAATGTTTCCCTTGAATTCTTATTAAAATGAAGTCTTGGAATGGGATGCCTGGAGCTGGTGCCGGGCTTTGATTTGTGCAGATGGCCCAGAGCCTCAAGGAGGATGTAGAAACAGGACAGGGTCTGTGGCAAGTCCCTGAAGTGCTGAGTTAGTGCCTGTGAGGGGACATGATGTGTCTTCCTGTGGATGTGGCCCGAAGCCAGCGGGACAGTTCTGTCCCCAGAATTCCCCAAACTCTCCAGGAGGAAGGGATGTCCAGGCCCCCAGATAAAGGGGATACAAGCAGGTGGTAGTGGGCTAAGGTGAGCAGATGGGAACCAGGAGGATCTTCCCATCCAACCCCTCCCAGTTTTTGGCCCAGGGGCTACAGAGAGTCCTGGAGGTGATCTCCGGGGCTGTGTTTGGCATTGGGATGCAGTTATAAGCCTCTGCCTCCCCCTCACTTGTACAGCACCCATGTGAGCAGAAGGGTCAAGAGTTATCTCCAAACCCTACTGCTTTCTAAAGTATAGACCCCGATTAGGTGACCTGACTGGTTTTTGCCCTAGCTTCCTCAAAAGGGAAGTAAGATAAGAAGAGACTCACAGTATTGTGGTGACAGTGTCGGCACGTGTAACAGAGAAGTCAAGGGGGCTGTTCTTTGTCTTATTATTGATCAAGTAAGAATTATTTTGGCGATTCTAAATGTCTTTGCCTGATGTATGTGTTGCAAATTTTTCTCCTAGTCTGTGGCTTGCCTTTTCATGTCCTTAACAGTGTCTTTTGAAGATTAAAAGTTCCTATTTTTGATAGATTCCAATTTATCATTTTTTTTCTTTTATGATTCCTACCCTTGGTGCTGTATTTAAGAAACCTTTGCTTATTCCAAGGTCACCCGTTTTTCTTCAGTATTTTCTAGAAGTTTTTACATTTATAGTTCTTTTTGAATTAATTTTTTTGTAGAGTATGTTAATTTTATTGTATGAGGAAGGGGTCAAGATTTATTTTTTTCCATGTTGATATCCAGTTGATACAACACTAGTTGTTGAAAAATCTTTCCTGTTCCATTGAATTCCCTTGGCATTAGGTCAAAAAGTGATTAACCACATACATGTGGGTCTATTTCTGTGCTCTCTGTTCTGCTGCATTCATTTGTTTGTCTTTTTTACCAGTTCCACACTGTCTTGGTTACTATAGTTTACTATATGTCTTGAAATCATGTAGTGTAAACCCTGTAACTTTGTTATCGTTCATCAAAACTGTTTTGGTTATTCTAGTTCCGTTGATTACCCATATAAATTTTAGATTCTGATAATTTTTTTTTAAGAATCAGACAACTGATTTGAATTGAATTGAAGCTATAAATCAGTAGGACCAAAAATTGATATCTTATCAATACTGAGACTTCCAGTCTATGAAAATGGTGTATATCCATTTAGGAGAATTGAGATGAGGAAAATTCTCTTATATTCCTAGTATTTCAAGAATTAAAAAAATATTGAACAGATGTTAAATATTGTCAGATGCATCTATTAAGATGACCTTGCTTTTCTTTTTTAGTTTGTTAACATGGTTGATTACACTGATTGGTTTTCTAATATTTAACCAACCTTGTGTTTGTGAGATAAGTCTCCATTGGTCATGATGTATTATTGTGTTATATGCTGTTGAATTCAATTTTGGAGGATTTTTGCACGTTCATGAAGAATATCCGTATGTAGTCCTTTTTATTTGGCTTTGGCTTCTAGGTAAAGCTGACCTTATAAAATGAGCTGAAAAACATTTATATTTCTTAATTTTTCTATTTCATGGAACAGTTCATGCAGTATTGGTATTATTTTAAGTAATTAAGGCTCTAAGAAGTACTTCTCTAGATAAGGAAGGAGGGCTGGTTCTGTTTATTCCTTATCCCTACTTCCCAACAGAGCATTCTCACAGTTTTGTGCCATGACAGGAAAACTATAACTGGAGTTCCAGAATAAATAATCACTCCAGCTGTTTATCACTCGCGTAAGTGTTCACTGCCCCCGAACAACGTTTGCCTGATGGGAAGGCAGAAAAGAACCGGAGTAACTATGGGTGCATCTCTCAGTATCACCTCCAGGGGATGCTGTGTGTCAGGCTATGACCCTGGCAGGGCCAGGTGCGGTGGGGGAGGTGATTTGAACTGGAATCAGTTTGGAGGTGTGAGTTGTGGGGGTGGGAGGGGAAGGTTCTCAGAGTGACCAAGGTCCTAAGAGCAGTGGGAGTATCACCCACGTGCTTTCTCTGCAGGCAGGGAACCTCTATGAAGCAAGGCTCTCTAGCCTCTTCGCTGCATTAAATATTTTCTGTGCAGTGTGGGCAGAAATTCAAGTTTACAGACAGTGAGAGTAAGTTGTGGCCAGAACCCGCCTAGAAACTGTGCAGGGCCTAAAGAGGTTCTGGGAATGAATGCTTTTCTTTCTTTCTTTCTTTTTTGTTTTTCACAAATAAATAAGATTTATTTTAAATTAAATCCAGAGAGACTTAATGCCTAAGTAGTCATTGTTACCAGAGAGATAAAACCATAAAAGTAGTAAACAAGGGTCAAGTGGGTTTCCTGCCTAAGTCGGCAAGGCCTTGTGCAGTATTTGTTCATGATGATGCCTTCATTCATAGGTCTTGTTCACATCCTGCTTCTAAGATGATTTCTCCTAAACCACTCTTTCTCCTCTTTTATGGGTGAGGATGCTGGGGCTTGGAGGGATAATAGGACTTGCCCAGAATCACAGGGCTGAGGAGCAGTGGATTGACTGAAGGAAGGGAGGATACTGTCATCCTCTGAAGATTCTGCACACACTTACCTGGGCTTTGGTCCCTGAATCCCAGGCATGCACTTGTGGTGGGAGGTGGGGGGTAGGAACACGATCAAGGCCTAGATTCCTTCTGGCTTTAGTAACTCCAACAATGCTGTGTCTCCGTAACTCCAGGGCAGTCTGCTGGATGCTTGGGTGAAGCCTGAATCCAGCAGAGGGAACACCATCCCCTATTCCATGGGAATCCACAGGATAAGATGGGATGACACAGATGAATGGGAACGGTGAATGGAACACAGCCTTGGAAATCTAAGAGCAGATCCACCTGGCAGGCCTGGGAACAGGTTGCAGGGCACACCTTGGAGGGCTTGAGGATCTGCTCAGGTTACTAGGCTCAGCTGTTCCCCACCTCTGATGTCCCCTGAGCATATCTGTTCCCAAAGAGGGCTGCCTCCTCTCCTCCCCTGTTCATTCCTCTCTCTCTCCTCCTATCACCCTCCCAAGCCACTAAACAAAGGTCTTCCTTTTAGCTCTCTCCGGGAAGACTGGGGAACTAGCATCCTTCATCTTACAACCAGATCAGCTTTCGCTCTCAATGGTGCTCTTCGGCCTGGTTTACCTGTAGTCTATCCTTCCCAGGACATCTTGCCTGGGGTGGCCTCACCTTGTGTCTGGAGTGATCAGTACATTGCTGGTGAGCAGGGCCTGCCCTCCAGATGCTGACCTCACTTTTCCTCCATGACTTAACCATTCTTGCATTTTTCTCTTATGTTCACCAGACATGTCATTACACATATAAACCCCAATAATTAACAGGTTTCAGGATTTTCTCCATGAGACCTCTGGGTCCAGGCAAATCAAGGAAGTAGAGAGTTGTCTTTGCAGTACCCAAATATGTGGTTACATTTCAGGTTTGAGTGCCCAGCACCAGAGGACCTCTGGTGTGTGTGCCTGGGAAGAGGACATGCAGGCAGAGGTGACTCTTGCTTCCAACCCAGGTACAGGTAGGAAGGCCAAAGATATTGGCAGAGCATGGGGAAAAATGAAGAGGGGGGAAATCAACAAGATAACGAGGAAAGAAATGAAGATTTCAGGGTGAAAGAGAATAATAGAAGGTAACAGAGTGGCTCTAATATTTTTCTAAGCATTACTCAGAAAGAGAAGCAAGACCTCAATAAGCTTTTTCTAAGTACCCAGGAAGCATTTGCACTTCGGGGGTTATAAGCAAGGACATAAAGACTCAGTGACCATTGATGTGACTGTGAACTAGTGAGTGACCTGGTCAGGACCTGAGCCCAGGCTAGGCAACCCCACACCTGGTGTGCTTCCAGCCAACCTGCTGCTCCTAACTGTCCTCTGTTATTATTGGGATTTATATATGTAATGACATGTCTCGTGAACATAGGAGAAAAATGCAAGAATGGTTAAGCCATGGAGGAAAAGTGAGGTCAGCAACTGCCCTGAGCTGGCCCTGACTATGGATACCATATGCCCTTTCATCCAAACAGGATCCCTAGTTATATGTGGACAACATGGATTAACCAGGACCATCCCAGGCAAACCAGGGTGATGGTCACTCAGCCAGAGGAAGAGGCTGGTTAAGCAGCATCTGGCAGGACTATTTCCAGGCAAAGGAAGGACAGTCTGGGCACCAACATGGATGACCCTGAAGGCAATGGAGGTGGGGCCCTGCAGGTGGGGCCCTGCGTGGCCCCCAGAATGCAAGCGTGATAGTGGGACCATGAGAGGTCCCACTTGAGAGGACCATGAGCCCACACACTCACTGTCCAGCAGAGACTTCATTCGCACATGCCCACCCCTCTCTGTGCTCCTCCCTTCCACCTCCCCTCAGGGAAAGAAGGGCCTGGAGGGAGGAATGGACAGGGTGTGGGGCTAGGGGACCATCGGGCCCAGGTCTCACACTCAAGAAAGACCACAGATTAGACATTTGGCTTTATTTCCAAGTGAAATTTTGATGCAGGCACAGAAACATACCACAGGGACTAAAAGATGTTTGTTATCCATCCTTATGATTGAGCAACACTGTCATACCAGGAATTAGCATCTTCTGTAACTCCAGTAATTAAACAATAAAGCTTTATTGTGTTTTTGGTATTAAAGCTGTTCATTGGTTCCATGTAAACATTTAACACAAGCCATTAAAAAAAAATATTCTGGGAACTTCAACCAATGGGAATGACCTGGGTCTCTCCAGGCTTCTTATGGGATCTGCCCTGGCCAGCAATCAGAAGGGCCATGGAGTGGAATCTTCACCACTTCCAGACTCTTCCTACTCCACCCTCTTCCATGTGTGACTCTGAGAGTCAGAGGTCCTCTCTTGCGGTCAGTGGAGATGAAGTCTCATCCCAAGGCCCAAGACCAGGACCGGGACTGGATGCACATTACTCAAAACAGCCAGTGAGTGCAGCCAGAATCAAATGTGGCCAATAAGGACCTGAGTGCATCACTGGCGGGAGCCCTCAACCCAGGAAGACTGGATGTCATCACCTGAGTACCTGGAGTAAAAACAAGGATGTTGCAAATACCAAAGCAAGAATGCATTTATTTCAACAAATTCAAATCCAGGTCTTGTCATCCATGGAGTCCTTGTGGGACAGGAGCCCATGGGTTTGTGATGGTGGTGAGCTGGTTATACTAAGTAACTGCAGAGACACAGGCCATGGGCTGCCCGTCCCTCAGGGTAAACACAGTGCACCTCTGCAAACCATCTTGCAGTCTGAGTCCATGGCAGCGAGTGGCCCTGTATGAACCACTGGTCACACAAGCTCTGTGCCAGTGGGTCAAAGTTCCTCTGGCCACAGCATACACTACAGCCTGAGGGCGTCCGTCCTGCATTTTCTCCATCCTGCAGCTGGTTTAAGGGACAGTTCTCAGTGACTCAGGGATATCTTAAAGAGCACTTGGACACTGAATCGACACAGTCACAGAGCAGTCAGAACGTACCCTAGATGTGACAAGTAGCCCAGTCTTCCTGCTGGGTACTGGTCGGACTTAGTTCAGTTTGCCCCCCAGTCCCCACCTCCCAAAGTCTAACTGTCTTCAGTTATCAGGTGTCCTGCTAAACTGCAGCAGGGTACTTGGGGAGGTCCTCGGCTTTGGTGACTGATGGACCTGTGGAGATCCCCGGATTGGAATCATGCCATTGACTGTTGCTACTTGAACTGTTGCTATTTGGGCTACTTGAGCCCAAGTTTTGGCTCCCATATGTGTGAATTGGGAGTCATGACGCCCATCTCATGAGTTGTGGGAATAATGTGCAGTGGGTGTGGCACACGTGGGCCATTTCTTTCCCCCTTATGCACTGTGGTTATTGCAGTAAATCCTGTCCCTCTCACTTGCTTTAATTTCCATTAATCTGTGTGCATCTCGCGTTTAGACTTCTCGGCCTCATTTTTGCTCAGTTTTCTGCTGACTCTGGATTATTCTTTCTCTTGTCCCCATCTCTTCATCTCCCCTCCCACCCCAGCAACCCTTCCAGGCTTTCCTCTTCTCCCCAAACCCTATTGCCCATTGGCATCCCCTCCCCTGTAGTTTAGCCCAGTGGTGTGTGCTTGGGGTGGGCCCTGAGAGGGAGAGCAGGTCTTTACCTCAAGGACCTGGTGGCTCCCCTTCCTTCTCCAGATTGGCATGCAGGTGGACTTGGTCCCTGTCATGCTCAGTGGGACACAGGACCTGTCACTAGGAGCCTCTCCACCCTGCCTCCCCCGCCCACAGGCCAGCACTACCTGCACCCACACTCTGCCACACTCATCCCTTCATAGTGGTACTTGAGGGTGGGGACCCCCATGTCATCCTTGTAGAGGATGGAGATAGGGCTCAGTTTGGTGGGCACACAGCAGGCCTTGCCCACCTTCATGGGGAACTTGAGATGCACCAGGGTCTTCACGATGGCATGTTTCGTTGGGGTCACATCGTCAGCCAGGGGGAAGAAGCAGCCACCTTTACATTCAAAGGCATCGTACTCCTTGGGCGCAATGATCCAGCTGTCCCAGCCGATGTCCTCGAAGTTCACCCGCAGGGAGGTCTTTTGACAGTGGTTGTTGGCCCCAGCACTCCTCTTCCGTCTGACCAAAGATGACTCCATGGTCATGTGGCTTTGCACATCCTCCTCCTCCTCATCTTTGTTCTCACCTGCCTCCACCACAGTGTTCTTGGACAACTTCTTGAGCACACTCTCCTGCTCATGGCCAATCATCTCCCTGAGCTCCAGCCTCGTTTCCTTAGTCCCATTGCTGCGGTCATTGGAGAAGACAACAAAGAAGGGCAGGTTTTTGGATCCTGGGGGGACGCTGATATCCAGCTTGTCACAGCCCTTCCTGTGACTCTCCACTGTCACTTCCAGTTTATTTTTGCTCTTGTTGGAGTCTGCCCGGACCCACCGCTTCACGGCACTGGACACCTCAAAGGTCTCCCAGCCCTCATCCCGGATGTCCTGAGACACCAGGAAGGTCTTGGTTCCCCCAGGAGCATCCCAGACCTCAGCTCCATCCAGAACGTCATAAATGACCATGTTTCCTTTCAGCTCGTGAGAGGAGTCCATGTGACTCTGACAGGAGAGGTAGAGTCGGAGCTCGGCCCTGGTGATCTGCTCATGCCTGGGAATGGAGATATTGAAGAGCAAGATGTGCTTCTGGAAAGGGAAGTCTTCTGTGGTGGCTACAGAGACAGCATCTGAAATGCAAATATACAGTCGTCTGCTGGGAGGGTCTGTTTTCACAATACCAAACCTGAGACTCATGATTTATATGAAAGGGCACTGAGCATGACACTGTCTGTCTCTAACAGGTCTCGCTTTGGTTTCACTCAAGACGTTAATGTAGTAGAGTATTTCAAAGATACATTTGACATCTCCCAAAGAAAAACAGAGGCAGGAGATGTCTTGCATTGAAACTCACAGCTCCAGCTGTTTACTGAGCATCTACTATGCACCCACCTTTGCATACTATATTTTACATTTCTCTTCCCATTGACCCAAGGCAGATCTAATTATTATTACACTTTTCAGATGTGGAGACTTGGATTTAGCGTGTGCAGCTGCCAAAGTGCACACATCCTGTAAAGATCCTCACTTAAAAAAATAAAAGAACCAAATAAACAAAACATCAAAGCACACTATCAGCCTTAGAGTGCAAATCCTGAGTATACAATATTAAAGGGGAGATCCTGGGAGGGGATGGTGAAATTTTATTACTACAGTGTTAAAAATATCACCTAAATCATGGAGAAAATCATTCAGAATTATAACTTATGAGCAAAATGAAGGTGGTTTGCTTTTTTTTTAATGTGTGAGGAAAAAAATAGATTAACCTCAATGGCTTGGTCATGTTAGACATATATGGAGCTTGCCTTTTAGCCACACAACTGTCTCTCTTCCCACTTCCCTGGCTGACTCTCAGCCATTAGCACATCTCTATTATACCATGGCCTGGTCACAGGAGGGAAAACAAGTTGTGTTTTCTGAGCCATACTATGTGCCAACATGAGGGGAGACTGTGTGCTGTCATGAAACCTGGCAGCATCTGACAGTCTAAAATTCCAATCCTGACTCTCCCTCTTCCAGGCTTATGAACTGGGAGAAGTCCTGAGTCTCTCTGGGCCTTAGTTTCCTCATCTGTAGACTGGGTCTCCATCCTACCACCTTCCCAGGGTTGGTGTGAAGCTTTGACAAGAAGGCACATGAAACCTACCCAACACTGTCCCTGGTTCACAGCAGATGCTCAACCAGTACTTCTATGTCCTCCCCAGAAACTGTGCATGCTCCACTTTACCTGTGCATGCTCCATTACCCCAAGCACATGGCCTTTCACACAGCTCTCTGTGTGCCCTCACCCAGCATGGATGTGCTGTTTTAGTTTCTGTACCATGTGTTAAGCCCGCTCATCATATGCGAGTAGTGAGTGGGATCCATGAGCAGTGCATTAACTACTGGCTGTGCTCTGAGGCATGCCTTGAAAATTGTCAAGGGACGACATCAGATATCTAGAGAACAAGTGCTCTCTCTGCCTGAGCCACACTCGGGCTGTTTGTGATAATGATCACTGCCTCCACAGCAGTACTGGCCACAGGCAGAGCTGGGATCAGATCAGAGCACTTGCTTCTGGGACACAGACAATGCTGGGAGTAGGGGAGCAGGGAGGGGTCACTGAGATGGATCCCAACACTGGACTCCAAGACTATAGGATTTGGTGATTAAGGCCAGCCAAAGAAGCTCAGCCTTTCCCTAAAGCAGGGGTTACAGACATGTCCCATGGGCATAGTGTGATGCTGGCAGTATCTATATTACCTGAAGACTGCATTAAAAAAAAATTAAACCCATCTTTTAGAAATAAGACAGGTCCACATTAAATCTAGATTTTTGTTTTCCTTTGGGGCCATCAGGGGCCTCCCTGGTGGCTCAGATGATAAAGACTCTGCCTGCAATGCAGGAGTCCTGGGTTGGATCCTTGGGTTGGGAAGATCCTCAGGAGGAGGGCGTGGCAACCCACTCCAGTATTCTTGCCTGGAGAAACCCCATGGACAGAGGAGTCTGGCAGGCTATAGTCCATGGAGTCACAAAGAGTCAGACATGAGTGAGCAACTAAGCACAGCACATGGGCCATTGGAAAATACAGCTTTGCCAGGCACACTACATGACCACAGCATCTTTTAGCTAGGGCATACGGTTAGGAGTCTGCAGGCCTCAAGCTCAGGAGGGAAGAAGTCCTGTGTGCCTGGTTGGTTAGAGGCTGCAACTGCAGAAAAAGCCTGAGCTGTGCAAACAGGTGAGAGTGGGTCAGAATCCAGCTACTTAACTAATAAGTGAACTGGGAAAGTTCCCTCAGGGTCTGCAAGCCTTGGCTCACTGCTCACAAGATCATGTCACCTACATGGTGTGAATTAGAGGACATAAGCCCTAAGTTGACATTCGTTATCTTCTAATCCTACTTAATCAGGGAAATTATTTTATACTTAGAAAATAATTACATTGTCTTTCAGTGCTTCTTAGAGGAATTTATCTGAATTTTAAACACCTTTTGATTAGTGAGAAATGCAGTCTTTCAGTGTTTAAAAAGACGCCTGTTAGTTAGAGGCTAAAGTTGTCTGTGTTTAAGTAGGAAGGAGACAGGATGGGAAGGGAGAGGTAAGGAGGGGATGGAAGAAAGCGAGCAGGCATTCCTTCAGCACCCACTGTGTTAATGTGGTGCTAGGCCCAGAGAGGGAGAATTTTCTAGAGCAGAGCTGTCTGGTAGAACTGTATGCAATGATGGAATTGTTCTACAGTCTCCATTTCCTATAGGGTAGCTAGGCGTGATTGCTGAGCACTTGCATCCAAGCTACTGAAACTAACTAAATTATTAATTTTATTTCATTTAAATTAACCTAAATTGAAACAAAGAGTCCCATGTCTCAAGTGGCCGCCATATTGGGCAGCGCAGCCATGGACCGACCACTGAGTCCCCCCGCCCCCACCCGGGGCGCCCCATGGAGCCGACTCTACCTTCCACACTGAAGCTGCGCACAATGTTTGACGCAGGGGTGGACGTCTTGTCGGTGGTGTATCTGTTGTATAGATCGATCATGTACTGCGGTGGCTCGGCTCGGGTTCTGTCCTGAGAAGGGACCCCACTCAGGTTGAGGTTGCGCAGAAAATCCACCTTCATGTTCTCCAGGAACATCCTCAGGTCGAAGGTGACCCCCTCCTGCTCACCGCCCGGCCCCCCTAGCAGGCGGTGGGCATCTCCCCCAGTGGACGGCCGCCCCCGGTTCTCCAGTGGCTTCCCTAGGGCGGAGCAGGCCAGTAGGGAGAGCACAGGCAGGGCCATCCAGAGCGCCCCACGGCCCATCTTGGGATGCTCTCGCCCTGGTCTGGAGACTGCGGCAGCCGCGGTGTGTTAGCGGGTGCCGGGAGGAGTCCGGAAGGAGCCGGCCTGCATTGTCCTGCCCACAGCTCTGTACGGCGCACCCGGGCCAGTTCACAGGCTCTCACCCTGCTGCTGTCCCCGAAGTGCCCTCCACTTGTTCTTATCTGGCCCTTGATGCTGTTCAGGCCTCTTATCTAAGGGGGCTCTCTGTTAATGAAGGCTCTATAAACATCTGACAAACACACAGGGCTAATGGGAAGGACACGGCCTGCTGCAAAGAATCCGAGTTTCTCCTTGGGGTTATTGCCCCCTAATTAGGATGGATCCTTTCTCATTTCCTTGCCAGCTCTCAGAAGAATCTTGAGACAGGGTGACATATGCTCCATCTCCTGGGCCACGGAAACAAAGAATCCAGGAAAGAAATAAGACCCAAAAGTCCTCCAAATATGGAAACAGCATTACAAAACTCCCAGAAGCCCCTCGGCTGACCACTGGGGTGGGGATGGGGGGTTAGTAAGAAGCCTGGTTCCTGTGGAACTGGAATGTGCATCTGTGGCTCAAGCACTTGGTGCCTCGATTTCTCATCTGTCAAGTGAATTCCTGAGTCTTAGAGGTCATGGGTAAAGGTGGCACATATAATTTAGTGAGGCCCCAATCGGGTGGGTGGTTGCATTCTGGCTGCAGCTTCTCTACCCTGGGTCTGACCGAATGGGAGCTTGGGAAGAATCCCCAGAGGCCCTGCACCTGCCTGGCCTGCTCTCTAAAAACATTACTTACACATCAAGGCCTCCTGGCCCTGGAACCCAAGAACAGCTCTGTCAGTGGTCTGGGGGTGATGGTGTGGTCTTGATTCAAGTCATCTGGGCGGTTGCCTGGGCCACACTTGTCAGTCAGGAGAACCATATAATCTGGGAGACAACGGAGCAGGGAAGCGCTGCGTCCAGGGCATGCCCAGGAGATGTTTCCCCTGCCTGAAGAAGCTGAGAAACTGTGGCCCAGTTGAGCCCTGCTAGGCTTCAGGGTCTGTGTTATTTTAAGAACAGCAGGCCCACACTTAGATCTGTCCATTTCCATTGCATGTGGGTTTGACCATAGCAAAGAATAAGCATAAAATATTCTGGGAGTCTACTGTGAGGAGGATTTAAATATGAGGTTTTTCCAAGCTGGTGAGGCTTCTGAAGGTGGGGGTGGGGGGTGCAGTGAGCTAAGCAGAATCAGGAAGATGAACAAGGGGCCAGGGCAGGCAGGGTCAGAGATCCCGGGTGTGCATCCAGCTTTTCCCCACCCCTAGTGAGGGTGGGCTGAAACCAGGAACCCGCAGTGGCCAGGCCTGGACAGGACTTGCTGTCCCTGTCTTTTGGGGACTCTGCCAAGGAGGATGGATGGGAAGGGTGCCGTTTCAGAAGGGCTGCTTGCAGAGCCGGTAGGAAGCATGCTGGGCTTTGAGCCAACTCAGCTCAAGAACTCCGAGGCAGGGGAAAGATGAATGGGTGCACGGCCCCCAGAAGTGGGGCTGTAACTTCCCAGCAGGGAGTGGGCTGGGAGGAGCTGGGGAGCTAGGCAGGCACCCCCCAGGGTGCTCCAGTCCCTGGAGGCAGCCCAGGAGCCTGTCATGTTCAAGAGGTGGAGCCAGGGGACTCAAGGGGCGGGGGTGGCCTGAATGTGCTCTTGAAGCCAGAGGAGCTGCTCTTCGATGTTTTCTTAAAAACATGACAGATTGCTATTCTGATGATAAGAGTACTATATATAGTGCAGATAATTTTGGAAATGCAAAGCATTAGAAAGAATATAAAAATAACCTGCAGTCTCACCATTTTGAGATATATGCAGCTCCACAATCCCCTATTTAAAACCCTTGTGGCCAGGAGGGTTTTGAAGTTCAAGAAGCTTCAGATTTGGGGAAGTATATACAGTATATGGAGTGGATACTGTCATATCCCCAATGGGGACAACATATTGGTATTTCTGCAGTGAAACAAACAAAAACACAAATCTCCTTTCAGGCCAGGTTTTGTCTTGAAAGGAGTTGAAATAAACTTCAGGTTTTCTAATAGTTTTGGATTTGAGGATCTCAGATACAGGACTGCAGACCTGTTTACATATGGGGTCATCACATCCAGTCACGGAGGCTTCACAGAAACACTGTCTGGAGGTCCTGGTCACATAGACTGTGATGAGGATGGCGCCTGTAGACCTGTGCCTCTGTGTGGAATGATCTGCCCCACAAACTCAGAATATCAATATGTCCATATCTCCTTTATTGTTTTTAAGTAATTGCATGAGACTTCCTGATCCATATTACTGGAAAGTCTGCTTTTCTTTCTCAGAGCATCCCTTTCCTGAATTGTCCAAGGGCTCTATAGGTTTACTTAGTCCAGAAGAGATGGAGGGGGGATGGTATCAGTCCAGATTCTAAGGCTGGAAAGGGAAATAAGGCTGGGATAGAGGTCCTGGCAGGTCCCACCCACCGTTGCTTCTCACTGACACACAGCTTTGCTGTTGGGATGGGTCCCACACAGTTTATAGCTGCTGGTGCACAGCTGCTGGGATGGCCTGGCAGCTCCACATTTCTGCTCAGGTCCCCACGATGTCTCCTCTTGGGCACCAAGGTAACAGTTTTCTTAAACATCCTCCCAGGCTTACCCTTTCTCCAGAAGGCACTCTGGTGGCAGGTGGCTGGGTGGAGAGAAGAGACCAGCTGTACTCACATTCTGATACCATCCTACCCTCTCCCACAGATTTCTAGGTTCTTATGGGGAGTTTCAGTTACCAGCCTAGACTCCCATTTTCCTCAAGGTGATTTAGAGCCCTTACTACCTTTCTGAATGAATGGGCCTTGGGTCCTGTGGACAGATTCCCTTGACTCTGGGTCTTAGCGAACAAGGTTTGGGTCTTGTTTTGTCTTTCCTAGATGACATGGGGTCCTCATGCAAAAGGACCCCCTCTCTTCCCTGCCACTTGCTTGCCTCAGGGAAGGGCTGCCTTAACTGCACCACAATGATCTTATTTCCCACTTCTCTCTCCCTTTTCTCTTCCCCTAAGCAGTTTACTCTGTGATCTAGCAATTCCATTTCTGTATATATAGCCCAAAGACTTGAAAGTAGTGTTTCAAAGAGATATTATTGTAAACACATGTTCATAGCAGCATTACTCACAATAGCCAAAGGGTAGAAACAACCCTAGTGTCTATTGATCCATGAATGGATAAACAAAATGTAGTATATCCACCCAATGGAATATTACTGAGCCTTAAAAAGGAAGGGAATTCTGACACATGTCACGACATGGAAGAATCTTAAAGATTTGCTAAATAAAATAAGCCAGTCATAAAAGGATAAATATTGTATGACCCCACTTATATGAGGTACTTAAGAGTAGTGAAATACATACAGATTAGAGAGTAGAATGGTGGTTGCCAGGGGCTGGGGGGTGGGTGGGTAATAGAGAGTTATTGATTAACTGTGATACAGCTGCCTCCAGGGGGTCAGGAACCCCTTCCGTCACAAGAGGCTTGACCTCTCAAGTTCCACACTCACTTACTTGTTGCTCAGAGGAGTGAAAGCAGCCCCACTTTGAGGTTCTAAGGAGAGAGCATGAACCAGGCAGAGAAGCAGATCTGTCACTTCCCAGCTCTGTGCCTCAACTCCTTGAGATCCTGCTTACTCCCGACACTTTGTCTCTGAACAGTGCCCAAGTGGTCAGCAAATTTGTTAGAACAGTGGTTCTTAAAATGTGGTCCCTGGACCACTGCAGCAGCAGCACCTGAGAACTGGTTTAAAAATGCAAAGTCTTGCCACAAATCAAAAACTGAGTCAGCCCAGCAAGCTAGTCAAGCTCTCCAGGTGATTCTGATCATTCAAATTTGCACATTGGCTTTGATAAAAGAGGAAATTCATATGAGCCTTCCAAAAGATCAAGTATGTGTATACTGCCTGGTATGGTATTTGGCATGTAGCAGATGTTAAACAACCAAATGAATAAACAGTTCATTTATTCCTCTGCTCACCCACCCTCTACATATACAAACAAGACTGCCAGGAGAGATCGGAGGAATCTCGAATTGGATTAGACTTGAGTAAGAAGGAAAAGTGGTCCAAAGCTTGAAAGAGCACCATCATCTTAGGGAGTAGAATAGAAGAGATTTGGAAATCTCAGAAGCACCAGTTTATCAGTGAAGAAGATTTTATGCTTCCAGATTTTGGTAAAAGGAAATAGCCTTTGGCTCTAACTTCAATATTTTGGTGCACAGCTTGGAGTCAGAGCTTCCAAAGTGGTTATGCCCTCCTCGTTTTCCCACAGAAACCCACTCCAGCCTTCCTTGGCACATGCTGTCACCAAACACATTTTGCACAAGCTGCTGCCTTCAGCGGCTTTATGCCACTAGCTAAGTCCAGCTCTTCCATCCTGGTGGAGCCATTTCTACTCCTCTCCACTCCTCTTCCCCTGGAGTCTCTCCCTCACACCCTCACCCCAGACTTCTTCAGGCTCTTTTATCATGGTCCCGTCTCTGTCTTGGCCACAGAAGAAGCCTGAGTTATAGGCTATATCTCTGATGACATTTTAAGAGTGATTTAGACACACAGAGGCACCTACTGGGATGCATCAAGCAAGACATCTGGTAGTATCCAGACTCAGTTTCCCCTCTTTTTGAATAAAACGGTTGTACCAGAAGTTTTCCAAAGTTTTCTTCCAGCCTTACCATTCTCAGCTCACAGCTGTACTGTTGTTCAGTTGCACATGAACTAAGGCTCTACTCTTTCAGAGGATGTATAACTGCAGGATTAGGGCTCACTGGCAGGCCACCACACTGCCCCCTCCAGACAGACCCAGGTGTAGTTAAGTGAATTCAAGGACTGTGCACATCTGGGCTGTGTGCTGGGACCTCTTGCTTCTGTGATCATGTGATGTTGACATATATATAGAGAGAGAGGGGAAAAAAGTTGTTTTCATATTTATGTTTCTTTTTAAACCTTGCTTTATTGTAAGGCCACTCAGTGCCATTGAGACAACCCTAGTAGGCTGGAGGTGGTGGGGCAGGGAGGGGCATCACTGGCTGGGAAGCTGGGAAGCAGCACCAACCACATTGGCCTTGAACCTGTCAGCCTTGCATATCAAAGCCTATATTACCTGTGATCTTGGTAAGACGTTGGTGGCCATATTACTTACCTGGTTTGAGCCTGTTTTTCTGAAGCACCAACTGGGGAGTAAGTTGCAAGGTTGCTATGTGGCTAAAGGAGATACCCTATCTAAGCTGCACGGTGCTCTGAAAACGTGAGGGGTCTCTGCTGACACTAGTTCCTTTCATCCTACAGCAAAATCATCACCACTGGGTACCATCCGTCCCAGCACGAGCACAACGCCCCTGTCCATGGCTGACACAGGGCTGAGCCTTCCAGCCTTCTCCCTCCACCCCTGTAATCCAGAAATGAGGGCACAGGGAAGTTGCAGGCTTTTACAGTGACCTCAGAGACCTCCCAGAAACAGCAAATACCAGAAAGAATAAGATAGAAGCATTATAGGACACCCCAACTTTCCTAAGAAATGGTATAGAACACCCCATCTTTCCTAAGAAATAGAAAGGGAGCAGTTGGATGAGAAAAAAATGAGGGGGAGAAGGGAAAAGGAAGACTCTAATATTGAGGGGGGAAAAAAGGCATTTGGAACTTTATCAAGCCCTAATGTTTTTACTTATTTTGCTAGTAATTTATATCCTGTCATATTTCAAAAGGGATTAGACATGGCAAACCAAGCCATAACCAATTTGCAGACCAATTTGAGACATCCCAGCCATCCAATGAATGAATCATTTAGTCCCAGTACTAGTCCTGCAGGAATAAGGCAGTGTGTGCCTTAAGGACCACCCCCCTTGCCTCACCTGATCTCTGCCAAGAGGCAGGGCCATGTGCCCAGGGCAGCTATTCACACACATGTCCCACGGCCATTTGGAGCACCTCAGAGGGGATGCTCAGCAGATGCTGCTGGGCTCCAGCCAGGTGTGTCCAGTGTTTTCACTAGTAAACATCTTTGCCGCGAGCAGCTTTGCAACACAACTAATTGGCCGTAAGGCCATTTTGCCTTAAAAAAATAACTGCTTGACAGTTATATTACACTAGAAAATGATAACACATTGGTTTTTGCAAACTCTTGGTTGAATTAATCTAAGCCAGATTTTGTTAAAAATTTTCACCATTTTCCAAAAAATTCTACTCATCAGGAATCACATAAAAATCTCTTTTGCGGGGAGGAATAGGAGGAGTTGATTCTTCTTTTGCCTCCAACTTCTAACACTGCATGATAAATTTGGTAAAGATGGCCTGAGAGAACAAGCTGTCATATCTAAATTAGCTAAAGAATCCATCATTAATGTTCTTGAAGACTGTTGTGAATTAGTAGCTGCCTCTTCTATATTTTCAAAAGTTTGGCAAACTTTTGTTTTTTGTTTTTTTCTTTTGCAGGTTTTTTAAACTTTATTTTATTGGAGTATAGTTGCTTTGAATGTTGTGTTAGTTTGTGCTGTACAGCAAACTGAATCAGCTGCATGTATACATATGTCCACTCTTTTTAAGATTTCCCTCCGTTTAGGTGAACACAAAACATTGAATAGAGTTCTCTGTGCTATGCAATAAGTTCTCATTAGTTATCTATTTTATACATAGTAGTGTCCACATATTTAGTGTATATGCTGCTGCTAAGTCGCGTCAGTCGTGTCCGACTCTGTGCGACCCCATAGACGGCAGCCCACCAGGCTCCTCCGTCCCTGGGATTCTCCAGGCAAGAATACTGGAGTGGGTTGCCATTTCCTCCTCCAGTGCATGAAAGTGAAAAGTGAAAGTGAAGTTACTCAGTCGTGTCCGACTCTTTGCGACCTCATGGGCTGCAGCCTACCAGGCTCCTCCATCCATGGGGTTTCCCAGGCAAGAGTACTGGAGTGGGGTGCCGTTGCCTTCTCCGTTAGTGTATATATGTCAATACTAATCTGCTAATTCATCCCACCCCATTTTCCCCCTTGTAACCATAGGTTTGAGCTATACATCTATGACTCTATTTCTGTTTTGCAAATAAGTTCATCTGTACCATTTCCCTAGATTCCACATATTAAACTTTTGGTTTTGATGGGTGAAAGGTATGACTGCTCACGGAAGACTCTGTAAAAACTGATCTATTATTTACTATAGTGGAACTGCCACCAGTTATTTTATCTTTTATGGCAAAATGGCCTCATGGCCAACTAGCTGTGTGGCAAAAATGCTTTTGAAGAAACTGCTTGCAGCAAAGATATTTATGGGGAAAATACTTAGACCCCAACCCAGGTACCGTCAGCCCCACTTACTTACCTGTTCTGTACTCTCTTCGGTGTAGGTTGATTTGTCTCCAGTGGCTGTGATCGCAGCCTTCTTCAGAGGCTCCCCAGGCTTCCTAAGCCACCGTGGCTGATTCTGAGGAGGGCCAGAGAACTGGGAGTTTCCACCTCTCCACCGGGGTAGGCTGGGGTAGGGGTCTGAACGTCCAGCCTCCTGGCCTCAAAGCTGGACTAACGTGGAGGTATAGCTTAAACGCAAGAGCTCCCCACAAGACCCAGGCAGTGTTCAGATGCTTGGCTTCTTGCCCTCCTGTCCCGTTCTACCCAATCCTCACCTGTTTCACATGGGAGCACATCCCTTGCCAGGGAACCCTGACCTCAGGAGCCTGGGCTCCTTCCTCCTTCTAAGTTCCCTCTTGGTGAACTGCAAATAGCTTTTCAATCTTCTCCAAGTAAGACTGGGGACCATGCCCTCCTTCTAGTTTCCGGCCAAGGGACTGTTATACACCTGCCCCCAATTGGACCCAGTTTCATTCCATGGACTACAGTCCATGGGGTCTCAAAGAGATGGACACGGCTGCACGACTTTCACTTTCACTTTTTCTTTCACTTCAGAAATGCTGGTCAGTCAGCTTCAGGGACTACAACTGTAAGGCAATGTCAACTCGGGGACAAGGGAGTCACTTGGGGGAGGCTATCTGGGACAGAGATGCTGACAAGGGGGCAGGGAGGAGCAGACATTTTAGTCCCTCAGGAGCAGTCCCTGAATCTCCAGAAAGATCCCTGACTCCTGTTGAGTCCCTTACTTGAACTACTCCAAGAAGACCTCTGACTAGGCTACCATAGATGTTCCTTTAAATATCTCAAGCACCTCCCCATCAACTGATATCCCCACTGAAGCTAAGGATGTGAGACCCCTAAACATGCCTGGGTTGTGTTTTACCTGGACAAGCCCAGGGTGGGGACCTGTGGTGCAGTATAAGTGGGTAGGACCCTGGAAGGCATAGGAGTGGCTGGTGTCTGGAGCTTCGGCTAAAGATGAGAGAGTGTGGAGATGACTTACGGGGGCCTCAGCTTCTAAAGAAGGCTGTGACCCTAGATGTCATACTTACACATGGTGATTCATCCATATTTTGGAACAGATGATATTCAGTTTTTCAAGATACCATTGTCCCTTTAATTTATTAGCTTTCCATAAAAACACATAACATACACAATCTACAGTATAGAAAGTATAATTTACAAAAATATAAAATCTTGGTTATGTTTTAGTATTCCAACATATTGCTGTATGGGTTATTTCAATAAGCATGTTTAAACAATGCACACGCAACCAGCATGACTACCTCTGTGGAGGAATGGTGTCAACTCCCTCCTTTTTGTTTTAAAATAAAATATATATTAAGAAAAAGAAACCAAAATTGGTTATATGTGCATACTGTAGGTATAAAAGCATCTGCAGTGGATTTTGAGAGAAAACATCCATTTATATCATATTCCATATCCATTTTCCAGCATCACTCCGTGGCCCAAAGTGTTTTAAACTGGTTATTTAAACAGAGGTTCTTTCCATATGAAGGGAGTGAGCACCTTCAAGTTTGTAGTCTTCTTTCCAGGTTATGAGATGATGGTCACAAAACCCAACATATGGATATGTCTGGTTTTCAGGCCTTCAGAGCAGAGAGGATGGGCTGTGAGCAACCATCAGGTCAGGGTTAATTCCCAGATCCCTTTAAAGGATTCGAACTGGCATTGAGGAGGCTGAATCACCAGCAATGAAAGACCCCAGAACGATGCCCCGGGGTGACAGATGGCTGTCTGCAGGCTCTGCCCTATTTTTGCAGCTGCACCCTGAGTCAAGTGCTCACTCCAGAAGGTTCCCAGACTACTACCCTGCTGTGTGGGGGCAGGGAAGGCTCCTTCCACTCCAGAGCAGCTGGTCTTACCGGCAGGCACAGGTCTCCACAGACATGTTGGGGTACACCTTCAGAACCACGTTCCGGTTCTCATCCAGGAAAAGGACTCCAAGAGAGCTCATCTTGTCGGGAACGCAGCACGGCTCTGGGATGCCCGGGACGATGCCCACGGCCCTGACGATGCTCTGGATGGTGGCATGGTTGGATGGGCGGACCATCTACAAGGGGGAAGGGAGCATGGTCACCTCCGAGCTCTGCCCACCCCGCAGTCCTCACCCACCCACCATGCTGCCCACATGTCCTTGACTGAGGACACAGAAAAGGTGATAAGGTGAAGAAGAAAAAGTGAGAAAGAAAACAAGATGAGATCCCAGGGCTGGGTATACATTTCCTCTGAAGTCACTTACAGGCTGAGTCCTAGAGACCTTTGCAAAAGGAGTCCTCCCTCCCCCTTCCCCCCAAACCTTGGGCTCCTAGAGGGAAGGTGCATCCGGGAAGGCACTGGCTACTTGGGGGCAGCTGCATGTCACACATCCCCAAGGAGCACCTGGAACTGGCCAGGTGCTCCAGAGGGAAGGCCAGGGAAAAGATTGGAGAACGCGCCTCGGGCCACAGCTACCCAGACTTCACAGTCCAGGGAGCACCGACACGCTTGCCACGTGATTGTGTTCTCCACACAGGAGGGGAAGGCCTGCAGGCACACATGCATCACTGTGATGGGGCTGAAAACTCAGTTCCTGGGCAGGTCTGCCTGAGAGGTGTCCGGTGCTGCTTCACTGGCATCACCCCATTTTGTCTTCGTATCCATATTATGGGGTGGGTATGATTCTAATCTTATTGGTGAAACTGAGGCTTAAATAACTAAATAACTTGACCGAGAGCCCTCAGTTAGAAAGTAGTCTAGCCTGGAAACCACACTCGCTGGGCCCACTCCAGCTCTCTCCCCCTCCCTCTCCAGGCAGCCTCTCATATCCAGGAAAGTCTGGGTTCCAGCTGCAAACACGGAGAATGCCATTTTTCAAGCACCTCCCCTAAGAGGAACAGTACCATGTTACAGGTGCTTTGTCAGCCAGAGTTTTATATGTCCTGTGTCTCTGGTGCGGAGGTGGGAGGTGGGAAGCAAGGCGGGACACCGGCATTTGGGGAGTTCAGGCTGATGTCAGGGAAGGTGGGAAGACAGTGAGGCAGACTGATAAGGTAAGTGCTGGGTCAGCCAGCGGGGTGCGGGGGTGGGTGAGTGGGGGGCTGCTGCATACTCACTCTGCATCTGCTGGGGCTGCATCCTTCCAGCAGACGCCTGTCTATCAGGCACCTCCCTTCCTCTCTCCTGCACATTCACAGCTTTGAGGAGAAGCCTCTTAATTCCCAAACAGGTTAATATGGCCCTAAGTCTGGGTCTGGGATTTCCCCAGCTGACTGATTTATTTACGTTCACAGTGAATTTACGCACTGACTTCCTCTCTTGGAGGGGAAGGCATGACCTGGAACTCAGCGGAGGAGCTAAGTAGGAGGAAAGTGTGTGCTCTGTGCCGAGGTTGACATCCTCTGGCAGCCAGCCCACGACAGCTCAGGCTGTGGGAGATGGATGGACAGAGCCATGGCCCAGCCCAGAGGGAAGGTGAGCATCTGAAAACGCAAGTCATTGCAATGGAGCTAACAGTCCCATGTGTGTCCTGCAGACTTGTGAACAAGGAGAGCTAGTTGCCACGTGAGCCTCTGCCCTGAGTAGGGGCAGGTAGGATGGGGACAGGGAGAGTCACATTGGGAAGCCACTGAGGCCAGCTCTACTGGTTACAGACACCATGCCCTGAAGTCCAAACCAGATTTCTAGAAGAGCCTTGGCAAGGAAGGGGTTTAAGAGACCTGACCTGTGTGCGGGGGTGGGATGGGGGAGCTGTCAGGGAACGGCCAGTGTCCACGCAACCTCTGTGATTTTGCTGGGTGGAAACACACACCTAAAAGGATGGATCTCCTGCTCTGCAAAAGAAGAAAGGTTCTGATTTAAAATTCAAATCCTATGAAGGCAACACTTTCAAAAGGACAGCCAGACAGCATCCATCTGGGGGCTGTATCCACCCAACAGGCTGCCATTTGGGCATCTCTGTCTAGCTATTCCCTGGCTTGAATAGATGGGAGGTTTTACTATCCCTATTTACAGACAGGAAACAGAGTGAGGAGGCAGAGGGACTTGCCTGCAAGGGCAGAGCTGAGGGTGACAATGAGCAGAACACAACAGGGTGACCCTGATACACCCTACCTTGGGCATGGGGAACTCGCAGGCTCCCGAGCAGTAGTAGGCGTCAAAGGACTTCGGTGAGATGATCCATTCATTCCACCCTATGTCCGCGAAGTCCACCTTCAGATACCTCCGGGAACAGACCCGTGGCTCATCCCACTGCTTCTTCCGGGCTTTCTGCATCGTCTTCTCATCGAAGTCCAGCACTTGTGAGGAGGCCATGAACACATCCTGGCCCTTCTTCCTGCGGTCCTTGCGGCCTGGCCGTGGCTTCAGCGCACGGAAGGGGCTGGGCCATAGTTCATGCTTGTGGTAGTGCTGGGCGTGGGGGGCGTGTGCTGGCCTCTCATCCAGCCCGGGCAGCTCATTACTCTGGAGGGGCCCCGTGGCCTGCGTGGCCCGGCGCACTCGGGGGTCTGCTGAGCTGTTGGGGGCTGCACCAGGCTCTGGGTCCCCAGCCTGGAAGGGATCATATCTCTGCAGTGTCACTGCCACGCTGTTGGGCTCTGAGATGGCCAGGTCATTGGCATAGATGAGAATGTAGGGTGCGTGAGGGCCGAGCCTGGATATCCCCATGTCCTTCTCCTCAGAATCCAGCTGAGCAGACAGGAGCAGTTCGCCATCCCGGCGGGCCGCCTTGACAATGAGGGAGATGTCCTTGGCCTGCCACAGGCCTCGCGGCGGGGGCAGCAGGGCCATGGCCCCACGGAGCAGCCCCTGAGTGGCTGTGTTCTGCGAGAGGCTGCGGAAGAGCAAGTGCTGGCGTGAGGGTAGGCCAGGGGGCAGCAGGCGGCAGGATGCATTCTTGGCCCGCTGTTTGCAGGGTACCTCACGCGCCGGGGGCCACCGTGGCTCTGAGTAGAAGTGGAATGTAGCCGTCAGGATCATTTCTGAATCTTGCATGGAAGTCAGGTTGAAGAAATACACGGCCTTCTGGTTGACCACTTCTGTAAGGGAAGGACAGATCACAGCCTGTTAGGTTGTCTCCTGGATAGGCCCCATGTTCACAAGGTCTTCCTCCTCAAGTTACGGAGGAGGAACGCCTATCGATGGGAGCATTTCTAGGCCAGCGAGGCTTTCCTCATCCCCTGTAATTCTCACATTGAACTGATGAGGGCACCCTTTGCTATTTTCAGTGACCAGATGAATAGGAGGGATTAAGGTCAGAGAGGTTAGGAATTGTCCACATGCCATTACAAAGAAAGGAAGAAAAAAAAGCCGGCAGACAGGGTAAATGCTCCGGGTTGCTGCACCCTGAAGCTCCCATTCCCACCCCTGCACTCTGATGCCCCTCAATGAATAAGTGTTCCCCACCACCTTCATTCATGAGACAAGGTGGAATGAGGTATCTTGGATAGCTTGGGATGGATCCAAGCCCTACTGACAGTAGTGCCCTCAACCACCACCTCTTATATTTGCACGGCCCTCTATTTTACAGACATTAAATGCAGTCCTTTGTCCAAATGTGGTAAATTAAGTAGCGTGCCTCACACTGTACCTGCATTCTGAGTGGCTTTTGAGAAAAACTGAACTTAAGAACACAGCCATTTGAGTGTCTGCTATTTATTCTGCCCAAGGCCTTTTAAACTTGTTTTATAAAAAAAAAAAGAGCACTATCAGGGTTGTATCAGGTCACTCAATAGAACCTCCAACATCAGACTGCCCTCCAGAGGCGAGAACCATGATAAGGACCAGGATCCCCCAAACACATCTGGGGTTGACCTGCACAAGTTCACCAACAAGGCAGCCCCACCCTTCAAGCTGGGAAAGACCCTAGGAACCAGGCTTCCAGGCCCTAATGGGACAACACCTTGCTCATCTGCCTCAGAGGGACCTAGAATCTCTGTCTCACCTGAATGCTTGGAGGATTAAATAAACAACATATATAAGGTGCCAGGCACAAAGGAGGAATCCCCCAAATGTGCTTCTATACCACTTTTACCTAAATGACCCAGGCTGGCAGAGCAAGTGCCTCCTACACCAGTGCAGGCCCCTCTCACTCAGCGGTCCAGCTAACACAGCTGAGAAAGTACTTTTCTTTTATCCAATTCAAGTCAACTCGGTCATTCTACTAACAGGTTCTTTGCTGGAGAACACTTAACAGTCTTGAGAGTAAACATTTCTGACTTTTTCCAAAGAGCTGGCTCTTCACAGCAGGATGCAAGCATCTCTGGCCTAGAAATCTGCAGTTCATGATGAGAAAGAAAATAGCAGACTAGGGGGAACCAAGATGGGACTTCCTAGATGAAAGCACTTTGGCTCCCCTTCCAGTGACAAAGTAGAGAGCGAGAGAGGGACTAAAGAAGTATAACTGTGACCACCAAGGCCAGGACAGCAACCTTGACTTGAGGTGTGTATGACCTGATGAAGGTGCTGGGAGGACTGTCTCCCAGGTGTCAAGACGTGATGTAGAGGAGGAGAATGTGGCCTGCCCTGGAGGTTATTTCTGCACGGGGTACAGTAGGGGAATGGTACATGCTGCCCCTCCCTTAGGATGAAGAACCAAGGAGAACATGCTCAGGAACTCAAAGAGGGAAGAATCTTAGCAGTCAGGCAGCCTGATCAATTACACTCAGGGCATGCAGGAGTCCTTCCTCCATTTGGCTTGAATGCCTTTGGCCATAGGCAGCTTGGCCCTTACCAGACAGTCTGCTACATGAAGACCCTCCCTGCTGGGAACCGTGTGAGTGGGTAACCCCCAAGCCTCCAGTGGCTTGAAGGGCCACAGACTGGCCCAGCTCTGACTGTGCCTGCATCCCTACATTGCAGGGAACTCCAGACTGTGACTGAGAGAAAGGCCACCTGCCTGAAATCTCCTAGCTTGGATTGGCCCTGGCTAGAAAGGAGAATCCCCAAAGAGAAGTCCCTATTTCTTGTGAAGCATGCTGGTGCCGGTGGCTCATGGTAGCTAGAAAAGATCCTTCCTCCTTCCTATGATTCCTCTCTCCATTCCTGCACCCTCCCCTGCCTCCCTCTCTTTTCGAGATAAATATTTGGGATGCTTCTACTTTGGGCTAAAGGCTGGGCTAAAGTCTGGGCCAATTAGGGTCCTGGCAAAGGTGGTCAGAGGTACTCAGAGGAGCTCATTCCAAGGATGAGGCAGATGGCAATGGTTGGGAGCGGCTGCAGTACCTGTCACAGCTTCAGAGGACACTGTCCACGTGAGGCCCCCCGTGGGCTGGGTGTTCTCAGCATCAGGTCACCATCCTGCTCAGAGCCCTCCATAGCGCCCCCTCAAAAAAACTCAACCTCTTACCAAGGCCTTATGATCTGGCCTGTCTACCTCCCCAACTCCATCTGCCCTCCGCACCCCCATCTCTGCCCCAGTCACCCTGGCCTCCTCTCCTTCCACACATGAAGCTCCCATCTCAGGGCTTTGTCCCAGCTATTCCTTCTGCCATTATCATTTCTCCCACAGGAATCACAGTGCCTCTCTCCTTCAGGGCTCCGTGGGTACCACTGGTTTACCTGGCTGGAGGAGCAGCCCCATCACTCTGTCTGTCCCGGGCTTCATTTGTCTTCACATCACTTTGGGACATGCTGATATATATTTCATTGTAACTTTTTCTTTTTCCCCCTAGAACACAATGTTCAAGAGGGCAGGGCTTTGCAGCTGAGTACACTGCTGTATCTCTAGATCCTAGTGCAAAGCCTGAGTGATTGTCACTGCTGAGAAATGCATGCTGAATGGTAGGGTAGGGAGGAGTCTCTGCTAGATCAATCTGCTTCACTTAACAAAGAGGGTTCCTGGCCTGCTGCCCTGGGGCTCAGCAAACATCCTGAAAGAAGTCCAGAAAGTCTCTTTCTTTGGAAAAACACAGCCAATTATGCAAATTCAGCTGGAGGCACTGCATGGCAGGACATTTTTTCAGTTACTTCCCTTTGAGCCTTGGTTTTCTCATCTTTAAAATGGGAATAATATTGTTTACCAGTCAGGAAACTGAAAGTTCCAAGCATATATGCAGGCTTGATTCCTTGTGTTCATAATCAGGGCAGCAGAGATGGCAAATGGACAAAAATATGGAGCTTCAGAGAGGGTACATAACTACATAACTTGCCTAAAGTCCCCCAGTTGGTAAGGGGCAGAGTCAGAGTGTGCTTCCAGGCCTGTCTGACCCCAAGCCCACGCGCTTCCCCATCCTCCCCAACCAGATACCTTGGATAGAATCTGGGTCTGCCTAACAGCTAATTAACAAAGGTCATTGCTGTGAACTCTTAAAATATTTTGCAAACACAAGTCATTACTTGGATGATTTTGCATTCTGACTCTCCAGGAAAGAAAGGACTGACTTGATTTAGACAAGTTGATCTCTCTATGGATCTTTGGAAGTCTTAGAACCTTAATCAGGTCCACTCTACTGGGCACTCAACCTCCTCCTGACTTGCTAGGGATGGGACTGGAGGGGAAAGAGGTAGGGAAAGGGCTCTAGCCCAGTGGTGGCTCCAGGCTCCCTGCTGGCCAAGAGGACCCTCAGAATGCTCTGCTCAATAGAAACAGAATCCACTTGGAGATCTGTCCCTTCACCTATTGCCCTTGAAACAGCCATCAGGGAGACCAGCATGAGAAAGCCAGACTGAAGATGCAAGCACTGACATAATAAGCTGGAAGAAGGTAGCCGTGGGCCAGTCAGTGGTGGTGTGGAGGAGCAAAGAGAACTAATGAGTACTGAGTGTCTATTTTTAGGCAGGCTCCAGAGTCAGGGTGTAAACATTGCTTCATCACTGACTAGCTGTGGGGCCTTAGGCAAGTCACACAACCTCTCTGTGCCTCAGTCAACTAGGCAGAATATGTGTGCATGCATCCTGCACACTCTCAACAAGGTGTCTGGCATTCAGCACGTGCTTGGAACACAAGGTCATTTGGTTTCACAAGTTACTGCTGCACTTAGGACCCCACACCCTTGACCACTGTCCTTGTGCCCAACAGGAGGCATTACCACCTGTCCACTATCTCCACCTGGAGCCTGAGAATTTTCACAGCCTCTTTCCCTTCCTGCATCAAACCAATCCCAGTTGCTGCATCCTGTTTCTCCACAACCACCCTGAACTCTGCATCTTTCCACCACCGTCTTTGCCTACAACCTGACCTCGACTGCCAGTGTGATCCCAGCACACTGTCACCCACACACCCACACTCACTCTTCACAAGGAAATCATCTATCACAGATGAAGAGTTAACATCCTTCACAACCTCTACACATCACTAAGAAAAAGATAAGAACCCCAAGTGGATGAAGTGATTTCAACAGGAAAATTTGCAAATGGCCAAAAAGCATAAAAAAACAATTCAGCAATGTAAAAGCACCCCAGTAACTTCAAATAAGAATGAAAATATAGCAAGTTTTACATGCATGTTGAAAATATAATCCCATTAGGGTAAAAACTGTATGTAATATTCCACAAAATATTAACTCTGGTTATATCTGGGTTGTGATTGGGGATAATTTCTTTTCCTTACTATGATTTTCCATGATTTTTGCATAGTATGCATTACTCTCATAATCTCTCCCCTCTCCTCTTCTCTTCTCCACCCCCCACCCCTGCACACACACTCTACACTACCCTACTGCCTATAGGCAAATTCATCACACTCAAAGCTCTTGATGGCCTTGATGGGCACTTCCGTTTCCTAACTCTCTCCTCCTGTTATTTCCTCATTGAAACCAAACTCCTCAGAGGTCCTGGTGCAGGGGGGTATGCTTCGCTTCCATACCTAGCTAACACCCTCTGCTCTTTAGAATCTGTCTGGGGCTTCCCCTGATCTGTGGAGGCTTCACCAGCCCCTCCCCGTCAGCCCTTCTCCTGCTGGGTGAGTGCTGTCCCTTGGGGCTCCTGAAGCCCATCCCCAGCCCTTTCTTACTCCATTGTTCTACTTGCCCCGCTGCTCACATTTTTCTGTTTACTTCTTCCTTCTCAACCAGCTTGTGAGCTTTTCTGGAAAGGGCCAATAGTCTTTGTTTCTTTGTGTCTTTTGAGCTTACAGCATCTGCCACTGAATGAGGTGCTCAGGAAAGACTTCGGCAACTGAATGTGACTTTTCACATTATTGATAGATGGGTATGTATCATTACTCACATTTTAGAGATGACACCAACCTCAGAGAGGTTAAGTAACTTGTCCAGTATCCTATGGGTAGGTGGAAAAGCCTAGACTTAAATGCAGATTGTTTGGGGCTGGAGGTGTCTAAACTTTAACCTTTATGGTCAGGTTCAGAAGCTCTCTCCATTGATGTGGACTTGTAGGGAACAAGACATACTTCAGGGAGCAATGGAAGGGAGGGAAGGAGCGAGGTGGCTGGAGTAATAATAGTAGAGCTAATACATTACTGAAGTTACATGTGCCAGGGGGTGTTAAGCACTGGACTTATTACAATTCATTTGAAAAGCCCTATAAGGAAGAGAGCATTATTAGCTCCAATTTAGAAGTGACAAAACTGAATCATGGACAAGTTCAGTCCCTGGCGCAGGTCACAGATTCAGGATTTGGTCCAGCTACCACCCTGCACTTGGAATCTGAGCTGTGCTGCCTGTTGGCAGGCAGAGGACATGGTTCCACTGCAACACGGGCTGCGGGGACCACCCCATTGAGACAGCAGAGGCCACCATCCTGACTGTACCAGCAGAGGCTGGTACTGACACGATTCAGAGCTGAAACCCTTACATCTGTGCCTCATTCATAAAATAAGGAGTCCTGCCCAGGCTCACACCTCCTCAAAGCAGGGTCACTGGGCACGAAGCAGGCACCTCTGAGGGCTGCCCAGGAGCTGGGTACGAACCAACTCAAGGCAATCAAGGGAGGGGATGAGAAACCAAGCTTCCTGAGTCAGACATAAAATTTAGTTCATCCCACTGAATCTTCACCTTGCCTCTATGTGCAAAGAAATCAATGCTCAGAGAGGTATAGTCATGTGTGCTGCAGCACACAGCCAGTAGCTGGTGGAGCTGGGACTTGTGCCCATGGCTGCCAAATGGTTCCAAACAAGAGTGCTGGATCTATCAGAAAGTCCAAGACTGGTCCAGAATAATTCTGATCTGCCTAACGGAGTAATTGTCTGTTCCACTTCCACCCTCTGTCTCCTAAATCCTGGGCTCAGTTTTGATGCAAGTTTGGAGTGGGGCCAACAGCCTGATCCTGACAAATGGACAGTGCCAATCATTGCCATCGTGAACAGTTCTGCCTGCCCTGGCCTGAGTTTCTTTATCTGTAAAATCAGAGGGCTGGATTTGAAGTTCTGCCACCAGGTTCTTTTCAGGGCTAACTGTTGCTTCACTGTTACTTGTACCCCCAGTCTATGAAAACAGAAAAACAGATTGTGCACCTTCATGCCTGGGCCTATAGGAGCCAGGTGGGCTCAGTGGGCATATTCACCCCTTATTGCAGCAGTAACCTTGCCAGGCTTGCTTTCCTCAACTGCAAGGCTTTGGGGACTGAATTAAGGGATGCAAGGTCAAGTCTACACCTCTGTGAACACAAATGTTTTGTATATAGGGAAATACCATGCACCAAGACCTAACCCAGACAGTGCTGGGCTCAGGGCTTACACATATCTTTTCATGTCATCTTTGCTGCAACTCCACAGGGAAGATACTACCATGACCTGCCAATTTTGTAGATGAGTACACTCAAGTCCACAGAGCTTCATTTCAACCATTTGCCCAAGGTCACAGTCATGCTAGATGAATCTTGAGTGGCTTAATAGTAATACTCCAGAAATGTGCCCCAAGATGTGATTAAAGGCACCAGGGAGAATAGAGTTAGATCTAGTTGGCTTGGAACCCAGGAACACTGACCTACTGAGTCTGTCCAGAAGGGTATGGGGGTGGGGTGGGGGAGGGGCCTTTCTGTGGCAGGAGTTCCCAGTGTACATTTATGGGAGACCAAACTTCTGGAATTTGGCTCTGTGGTCGTGGGTGTCTTACCCCAAGGCACACAGCCATCAACAGGGAGGTGGCAGATCTGACCCCAAACTACCTGACCCCAATGTTGGGCTTGTTCCCCTCTACTTGAAAAGGGGGCCTTACAGATCAATGATCTTTCTCCTGATGAATGGCCTCCTCCTTCACAAGGGCTGCAGGGAACCCCTACCCACATTTTCTGCAATGGCATTCTGAGACCATAAGTAATCTCCATGACATCGAGGGTCTTCCCTCAGCCCCTGCCACCAGGCTGCACCTCTCTCCTCTGCTCACTCAGGGCCTGCAGAGGTAGCCCAGGCTGGGCGGGCAGTCAGTGGAGGCTGGATTCTGAAGGGCTCTTGGAAGCAGGGCAGGTAGGGGTCTGCAAATGATCTCTCTCCAGCTCCATCCAGGGTGTGGGAAGAGGGGAAGGAATCTCCCCAGGAGGGGCAAGGGCAGGAGAGAAAAGGGGAACCCCCACTGCCCAAGTTTCTAGACCTTTCCTCAAACCACCATGGCTGAACACTTCATGCTAATGCTCAGCAGATTTCAGTCCCATGTACCCAAGGCTGGGCACTCAAGGCTGTTCTCAGTCCATCCTGCTTCCCCAACCCCATACCCACTAAATGCCCCAACTATATGTACCTGGGCCCAGTGCCTGCACTTCCTTCAGGGCTGCATTATACCCACCTGGTGGGCTCTCCTCAGCGCCTGCCTCATCTGTCAAGAGCCCACATAACTAAACCCTGCTACATGGATCCCCCCAACCCCCACCCTCATCGTCTACCCCCACACACAGACTCTGAGCTCCGCCAGCCCAGTGCCATCTTCATCCTGTGCTTAAAGCCTTGTGGGTGGGGTGGTCTGTGTCCAGCAAGTTTTCTACCTTCGCAGGCTTAGTGGCACCCCAGGGGCAGGAAACCTGTCACTCTGTGTCACTTTGGTGTTCCCACTGGCGGCTCAGGGCCTGGCATAGAGTGCTTGGGGGCGCGGAGGGGCGGGGAGGGGAAGGTGGAATAGTTATTGAAAGAATGAATGAACTAGTCAATGAATAGAAGGAAGAGGAAAAGCAAAGGTGCAGGGATGTGAGAGGATGGAGAAGTGAGCAGGACTGGAGGATGACGAGAAGGGGAGTGGGGGGTCCCCTCTACTTACCCAGCCGGGCACGGAAACTGCGGACCGTGTTGCCCCCTCCCGGCCTCGCGCCCCTTCGGCTGTATTTCTCATAAAGCCTGAGCATGTGGACAGCGACCATGTCCTGGGCGCCTGGGCTCTGAGCAGCGGCCATGTCCCCTGGAGACCGCTGGGGGTTCTTGTCCCCTGCGAGGCTGTCGGCGGCCGCGGGCGGGGCAGGCCAAGCTGCGCCCGTGTGGCTGCTGTCCGCGTCCCGGAGCAGCAGCAGAAGCAGTAGCGACAGCAGCGGCAGCTGTTGGGACCCGGGTGCCAGGCTGGTCCGAGCGGGGCCACGAGCCATGATGGGTGGCGGAAGCGAAGGGGCCAGAGCCGCCGGCTAGGAGGAGAAAGGAGATCGAGGATGCACAGGAGGCTAAGAACAGACCCTGCGGCAGGAGGGCACGCTGACTGCACACGCAGGCGGGGACTCGGAATGCCGAGATCCGCGCGGGGCGCGGGGCAGAGCGGGGCGCACAGCCGGGCTCACGGTAAGGCCAGCGGTCACTGCAGTCCGGAGCCACGCAGAGCCGAGCGGAGCCCAAGCCTGCGCGCTGCCTCGGCGGACTAAAGGCAAAACTTTGCAGCCCCAGGCGCGCTAGGCTCGGCGGGTTCGAGAGGCGGGGCGGGGCGGGGCAGCCGGCGGAGCCCTAGAGGGAGACCGGGCTGAACGCCCCGGACCACTCCGGGCCGCCGCCGACACGGCAATCCCTGGCCCGACAGCGATGTGCGTACGCTGGAGTGTGGCGGCGCGCGCGCGCGCAGGGGTGTGCGCCCGAGTGTGAGCCCAAAATGTAGGGGGCGTGGGCGTGGGCAGGCCCTCTCGTCGCTCCCCTGCGGAGAGCCGGAGACCCGGGGACCCAGCCCGGCTCCTGTGTGTCGGCGCCTTGGCCTGGCCTGGACTGCGCGAGGGCTGGGAGGCATTTAGAGGGGGGCCCTCCTGCCGGGTTGCCCCTGCAATGGCATGTGATGATTGTGGTTGCAAGATGACAGCTCCCCTGTGAGGACCCGAGGCGGGAGTGGGCGGGGGGAGGGGGGATGTGTGTGCGCCCAGTTGTCTCTGATCCAGTGTGTGTCCAAAATGGAAAAGTGAGGGGAACACAAACCCTCCCTGGGCATCCTTTGAAAAGAAAAACCTTAACACTAAAGCTCAACCAACTTAGGGTAACTGGAACAAGATCCTGATTTAAATTCAGAAGTTGTCGATTAACTGACCGCCCCCCCCCCTTTTTTTGCAACAATGATTCCTGTTGAAGAAACACATCAAAGGTGCTTATTAATCTTTGGACATCAGGCTTGTCCTGAAAAAAGGCCATGGTTTTAAATTGTTTTACAAAATGTTTCCGAAGCTTCAGGACAGGAGAAGAAAAAAACTTGGCTTTCCCAAGAAAGTTTCACAGTGAGGGTACAGTGAATCCTGGCTCACCACCTTTCAGTTTAGCCCTAGGGCAGTAGGTCCTGAACTTCATCTTGCCTTTAGCTGGATTTCTGGTTCATAGATAAAATTTTAGGGCATCTGTGAACTTGGATGGAAAAAACTTAACATCTGTATTTTCACTAACCTGTACCTGAAACTTGCGTGTGTGTGTTAGTTCCTCAGTTGTGTCTGACTCTTTGCAACCCTGTGGACAGTAGCCCACCAGGCTCCTCTGTTGGTGGAATTCTCCAGGCAAGAATACTGGAGTGGGTTGCCATTCCCTTCTCCACAGGATCTTCCTGACCCAGGGATCAAACCTGGGTCTCCTGAATTTCAGGCAGATTCTTCACCAACTGAGCCACCAGAGAAGACTGAAACTTAACACTCCATAATATAAAAAACCCAGATAAACACAACTACAGTGGTATTAACCCTACCTGTGACTTTGTCACCAATAGCTACCAACCACAAATATTTTCATATCACATTTTCTTATCATGTTTTCAGATTTCTCAAAATTATCACTCTTGCTCATCACTATTCTGAAATTAATTAATCCTGCTATTTACTTAATGAATTCACTAAAAGACATATATACTATGTTGCAAAGTTGTTTTAAAAAACAATTTGATAGCTCTATTTGAATGTAATTGGCTTCCTCTGTAACCCTGCATAGTAAGAATAGTCTTTTGAGAAAGGGTCTGTGGGCTTCTTTGGACCTAGCTAGGAGTTCAAGGCCCACACAGAAGGTTTAGGAACCCTTCTGAGGGAAGGAAAGGACCTCTTCAAAATTATATTCTTCCAGCAAGGTCCAGGATGCTAACCATACTACATTTTAAAGGACTATCTGCAAATTTGCAAACATGCTGTTCCCATTCCTTGGTAACTCTGGGTTGCGTAAGCCAAAATAGTTACTTTTCTTGGAGGGTTCACAATTCAATAATTGAAAAATTGCTGGAGAAAGCTTCCGTTTGATGTGTAAAGCACAACCCATTTGTAATTTTTCAAGATCTTGTAGTGTCAAATTAGAGGCCATCCCATTGAAAGCCTTGGAAACTTAGGCCTGTAGATTTTGGAAAAATGAGAGAACCATTTTATTTCTTTTGATAATTCACACACTTCATGTTCAACTTCCCATTAGTATAGCTCCCATTCGTCCAGTGCAACAGTTTTCGAAAGCGATTTGCTCGAAGGCAAGGTGCCCAGTCACAGTCTTGGGCTTGATGAATCTCTCCTCCTAAATGATCCACACCAACTTTACTACTCCATTCTCCCACCCCCATCCTCACTTCCCTCTTTCCCTGTGTGCCCCTTACTTCCCCTCCGCCCCCCCTCCCCTTCTCCCCCAGAATGCCTCTGACCTGTACCGGCTGGGGGTAACCTCTGCTCATGGGTAGTTTTGTCTCTGCTGGGGCCATACACAATCGAGGCCTGTGAAAAGGAGGGTGAGTCCGCAGGAGGCCGGGACAAGCTGGGCTATTCGGGGTCTGTGTCCATTAAAGCTTCCTTGCTCTCCTTAACTCATTCCCGCTCCATTCAAGCCAGCCTGAGGGTCAGGCTTTAGACGGCACTAAAACCTGTAGGGTACAGATTCTCTGACATTGTTGGGAAAGAATTAAGGCATCAGCCGGGGACGGCTAATATTTCTTGCCTCATTTTATTGCCAAACAGCGGGACTGTAAAGTCTTGAACACTAGAGCACTATGGCCCCCTTTCATGTAGCCGAGATGATGGGATAAAAATGTGTTTGGTGAAGCAATTCAGATTACCACCGGGTCACATCCTCGCTGGCTCCCAGCATCGCCTGCAAACAGCATCGCTGAGACAAGAAACAATCACTGTGCAACTTCAGCTCAGGCACAACAGTGTTCCTAGCGTGGAAATGAGGCTAATTGTGGAGCTTGCCAATGAGAATGTTTGGTTTTTAACAGCTCAGGCTGCTGCTCAAAATAAGAGTTGAGATGGCGGTCGGTAGATATAAGCCCCCAGAGCTGTGATTTCTTGCAGCTTGTTACTAAAATGGTCCCAGTCCTGGGACCATCCGACACTATTTTTATCAAGGGCTCTGAAGTCTTGAACTTACCGTTGGGGATAGAAAAATGTCCTCTCTTGGGTGGTGAGAGATTGTTTGGGGCCCCTGTGTCTCCCAGGCCTATCTGCCACATATTCTGGAATAGCAGAGTTTTCTTAGGCTCAGAAAACCTGAGGCTCCATAGTTATAAAGCTCTACACTTGAGTAAAGGAGAAATCAAACTCTGGACAGTCAGGGAAGCAAGCTCATTTGGTTTCATATGGAACCTCACCCCAAGTAAACTCACAGGAAATGTGCCTGAGCAGTTGTTTCATGATGTTGTCCAGTTACCTTGTGGGAGAGTTGGTTTGTGACTCTAATTATCTCTGTCACGTAGGGACAGCCCCATCATCTCTTTGGAACCCCCGGATGCCTCCTGTTTAAACGAGAAGGCCCTAACACGCTATGCCTGAGTCTGTAGCCTCATGTCAACTCACTCTTGGAAATGAGAGCATCTCCAGATTGAGATAAGGTTCATAGCCCTGTTTTCAACCCTTTCTTATTATATGGCCTTAAGCCAGTTACTTGTCTTCTCTGGGTCTTGGTTTCTTTAACTCTAAAATGGGGACAAAAGTAGGCTGTTAGGATTATCATCGTTAAGGTTTTAACATGAGGTGGTACTAAATAGCATTGATCCATATTAACTAGTCTTTTTATTTGTCATGTGTTTCAAAGAGGTTGTAGCCTGTTTAAAAAGGCTCCAGATTCTGGGAGATCTGATGAGAAGTTCAGCCTGCTCATTCCTTGTTCTGCAGAGGAAATGTATTTCTTAATACACAGCGCCAAGAGCTGAAAAGATAAAGAAAAAGAGAGAATGTTTCCTTGTTTAGGAAGTCATAGACTTCAACTAACATGCCTTTATCATCAGTATCTGTGGGTCTCTATCCAAGGATAGGGTGAATGATTCATGCCTCTTCATCTAGGTTTCCTAAGCTCTTGGCCCTTAGGACAAAAGAAATGCGAGCAAATCCCTCTTCCCATTTGGGGCATGAGCTGTGAAAAGGCGGCTGAAGGGTTTGCTGGGACGCTAGAGACAAGAATCCCAGGGCCTCCCCCAGGCCGCCAGGCCCGAGTGTAATAAATCTGTGAAATAACAAGCACAGAAGACTTTATAATCAATGACAGATTTTATTTTTGCTCTGGCAAAGTCCATCCATGGAGTTAACATTTTATAGGGAAATAACTACCCACTTTGTGACTCCTCCTCAGCCCATATTCTCTTTCTGAAAGTTGGGAAAAACTCAGAGAATCAAAGTCAGCTCCTCGGAGAACCATGGCAGGAGAAAGCATGACTTTCCCCGGGCAGGAACCCAACTCTCCCGTTACTTCCTAGGGTGGCTCAGGCCATTCATTTCTGTTTTGCTAAAATACCCGTGACATGTGAATAAACCAGGATTACAGAACATTGTCTCAGCCAGTAATCTGAGCCGGCATGGGCTCTGGTTTGATGAAATATGGTGCTCTCTGAGCAAACATGGGAATTGGTATTACTTCTCGTTAAAGCTGAACAGTGGGACTATTTAGAGCTGATGCATGAATGCTGCACTGTGGGGAGTGACAATTTGAAGGGAGCCGATTTGAGGGAAGGGGGGTGGTGTGTGTGAGTTGGCCAGAGCAAGCCAGTTAGAAGTCGGTGGGGGAGGCAGCCATAGGGACACTTTAGAAATGTGTACCCCTTAGGGGCTGTACCATCGCTTTACAATCCCAAAATAATCTTCCTCAAAACCTTTGAGGGAGGGACCAAGCCTCATCTTCTTGTGCTGGCATTCAAGCTCTCATCCTCTGGCTCAGCCAGTTTCATCTCTCTTGGTAGAGCCTTTCTCTAGTCTCTCTCTTCCTGCCAGTCCTCTTGTGCCCCAGAATTTAGAAGTCTCCACGTGCTCTCAGGACACATCCCAGCCTCCCTTTGCAGTGCTTCCCTACACACAGGCTATGGTGTACCACCTCATACCCCTTCCAGGACTCAAGCCTCATCACCCCCAGCAGCCAGGACAGTAATCTGCTGATGGCTCACAGCTGAATCTGCCCCAACATCCTCCTATCCCAAGCATTGCCTCACCCAAAGCTGTCCCTCTCTCCAGGACGGTCCGAACGCTGTGTTGAATGCCCTGAAGGATCCCTTGCCTCCAAGGCAGGGCCATCTACAGGGACCATCTGGCTCCAGGACTCCCTATGGACCAGAGGACTACAAGCCTATATATTCCATGGAAGGATTCAGAGGACTCTCCATTTCCAGGTGACAAGGAATTCGGTGGTGAGTAGGGCATCAACATCGTAAAGAACTCACTGATGGCTGTTCTCTGTGGACTGGGGCTTGGGATAGGAGATGTTACTGCTGAACTGGGATCCTTAGTAGAGATGGGATAAAAGGACCCCCAGATAATGGAATAGTTGCCTGTTCAGGGTAAAACAGTTATCAAAAGAAGGCACAATTGGAGTGCAGCCAGGATGCCTGACTCACATGAAGCTATGGAGATGCTTAGTAGAACCCAGAATCCCTAGAGGAACCCAGAATCCCTAGATGGGCAGCCCAACGAGAGTACTGCTTAATTTGTACATCAAAATGAGATCAATGGTAGATAAGCAAGGCTGGGGGTAGCCACCCCAATAAAAATCACACTGTCTCGCCCAATTTCTGGTCCTGAGACAGTTTTTAGGCCCAGGAAACATTGACTAGAGAGGCTCGGTCCCCAGGAGGTGGGAGACTGCAAAAGCACAGCAAAGGTAAGCAGTGGCGATTCCCCATCCTTCCCCAAAGGACTGTGGCATTCACTAAGAGAACAACTATACCTGGGGGAAGGGGAACATCCAGAACTTCAAGGATAGATGGACACAAGATCCAAGTGAACACTGGTATGGGGTACTCAGAGCATCACTAACTTCCTGTTAGAGGAGAGGTTTATGGGACTAGGTCATAAATGGATCCAGGTCATAAAGCTCAGGTTTTGTGAAATCGGTCTTGATTATTACTACAGCATGATTAAAAAAAAAATGTTCTCATGTCTCACTATTGTTACCCACTTAGAGTTTAGCTGGTCCCCGATCCATTCCTATCCTTGTAAATGCTTTGGCATGTGTCCCCTAACTGGTATTTTCACACCCAGAGAGACTCAGAATATTGGCCTCCTGGGACCTACCTGTTTTCTTATTAATGTGTCCCCCTTCTCCACAGCCCTTCTCCATTCCATCTCCTGCCATGGATAGGTCAGACTCTAGAGGGTATTGACAGGCTCCTGTCTGGTCAGATCCCATTATGGCCAAAACTGTGCCCTGACTTCCTACTTTTGACTCTGATGGTTGAGCCCCTCAATCCCTACCTGTGAACCCAGCTCAGCCTGTCACGGACTCAGGCATCTATCCCAGCTCAGACAAGCTACAGATTCAGACTGGTGAGTCGCTTTGCACCTTAGAGACCATGGAGGAGACCCTGCCCTCTACCTCCTTCCTGGCTGCCTGAAGTCCCCATGCCCAGTTCACCTCTGGGATCAGCCCACCTGTCTCCAGTTTCCTCTTGGACCTGCCTGAATGGTCTGACTGACTGCTCTTCCCTTCTCTGGCTTCCATTCACCTCTGGCTTTAGCTTAGACTTCAGTATGCACTATTTAAATCTCTGGTCCCCTGGAAAGCACCATCGTCCTGTGGAAAGAGATCACAATGGGATCTGTGGATCAAGGTCTGGCCCAAGGCTTCATCCTTGAGTCAGTGTGAGACTTTGACAAGCTCTACTTTCTCTCCTGTAAAATGTAGATAATAGTGAATGGACCTCATGGGTTGCTTATGAAAAGTAAAACGATTGAGGTGAGTCCTATTCTTGACTCACTCTAAGGTTAGGGTGACAGTAGTGTCTGCTGACCCAGGACCTTCCTGATTTTAGTGCTGAAAGTCCTGCATCCCAGGAAACTCTCAGACCTGGGCAAATGAATACTGAAGCAAATGCTGTAGGAAACGTCACTTCTGCTTTCCTCCTCTCCCCATAGGACCCTTTCACAGGGGATGATGTCCTCATACACCTTCATTTCCAGCTTCGAGACTTCCCTAAGCTGCTGCATGGAGAACAGCTCCTTGTCCTTCTGGGTTCACACCCCAGGATGATATCCCACTCTGGGTATATTCTCTATGCTGGGCTCAGCCTTAGCTTTCCCTACTCTGTTCCATCCTAGGAAGACTCAGGCCCTGCTGCAAGCCTGTGACATGCCCTGCTGTCCATCACACCCAAGTCCTAGCTCCACCATGCATGCTGATACTCACTCAGGCTTGCCTGACACAGGACAAATGTGCCAATGAAAACTGCCAGCCCGCAGAGGGTCCTCTGCTCTCACCTCCCTTCCGTTGCGGCATTGTGCAATCTACCTGCCTTTCCAAGCTCTGTCTGTGCAACCTCCTCCTTCTCTGTATGCCAGGTACTACCTCTTGGGGATTCCTGTTCATGATAACGTTTAGGCTCTTTCCCAATGTTTAGCTATTTTCGGGAAAATGTAATGGTTTGGTGGACTTGTGGGGAATACTGAGTGAAACAGGGTGGGGAAGGCTGGACTGAGAAGACAGCTGGACTGCTAGGCTGCAGGTGTATGTCTTCTGTGGCCCTGGGAGCCCTGAGAAGGCTTGCCAGCAGAGAGAGGCTACATGGGGAGGGGTTCAGAAGATTGAGAGGCTGGGCCCGGGGGGCATGCCAAGAGGTCATGAGGGACCGCCCCTATCCCCACCTGCTTCCGGAGGACTCGGACAGTAGTCCTTCTGTCTTCCTATGTTCATGGTGCCTGCTGAGGGTAGCAGGTGCATCACATGACACCAGAATGCAAAGTCCTCGGCCTGTGCACATTTTCCTACTACCAAGGCTGAGCTGATGAAGAGAATTAAAGCCAAGTTCCCTGAAAGCAAGCTAGACTATAATCCGTTCTTCTAGAGCCAGTTTGCAGTGGTGTTCTTGTCTCAGATTTAGGTTAATCAGATTAACATTTTACTTGGGATAATTTTGCCCTGTATGAGATAGTTGGCAATCTATCGAGTTTTTCCCGATTTTTTCCCTTATGAGCATTTTTTTTTACCCAACTCAGAATTCTAGTATTTATTAAATTTGCCTACTTCAGGTAAAATTGTAAAATGTGGTGCTTCTCAATATGTGTTCCTTTGTGTGGCTTACTGTTTACGTTTGCCCATCTCTATGCATAGTGAATACTGTAGTGTTCAGTCTTGCTGGTGGGGGTGCTCTCTCTGACCAGGGACTCTGAGCCCATGGCCAGTGTGTTAGTCCCTCACACCCAAGTCAGCACAGTGTCAGAGCATAAAGCAGAATCATTTTAGCTTTGCTTAAAAAGGATATTTGCTTTCTTATTATAAATATACTTCAACCTCATTAAAGAATATATGGAAAATATGAAAGCAGAGATAAAAAGAATTCTCTATTTTTGTACCATCCAAACTCAGTGTCAATAGATTATTCAATTCTCTTCCATTATTACTCTGTGAATGTCTTTTGTTTTCACATGGTTGACATCATTCTGGATTCACATGCTTGAATTTTTCATTTGTCACTAAACTTTGGAGCATAAATATTTCTTTATAATGCAAAAAATTTTTACAAAAGCATTTTTTAATTGACTGTATATTTCTTTGATTAGCTTTACCATGGTTCAATTAACCAACATTCTCTTATTGATTACTCTCACTTTTCCTATGATAAACAATACCAAAAGATACATCTTTGTGCAATAAATATTTTTTCCACATTTAAAATATTGGCTTTTGCAAATAATACCAAACACAGATTTTCAGAAATGAAATTATTTGATCAATGAGTATGAATATTTACAGGACTTATGTGCATATCTTAAACTTCTGTCCAGTAAGTTTATTACTAAACTTAATTTTTTTAATGTATCAAGTTTTACATGTTTTATAAAATCAAGTTTGGTTCTTCTTATATCATTTATACTTCTAAGCCTTGTTACAGCCTCTTCTACAGATTAAATATGCAATTGTAGTTTTGTCCTATGTTGTTTATTTTATTTCACTTTATTATTATACATTGTTACATTTGCCATTTGGTCTGGGTCCAATTTCTTTTACCTACCATGTGAGGTAAGGTGGTTGGGCTCTGATTGCTTGCTTCTAATTTGCCTGGGCATGAAAGCAGGAATAAACTCACCTCCCAAACCACTTTCCCTCCTCTGAACCTATCAGTCAGTTTTTGTGCATCCTTCCTGGTGAAGCAGAGGGATTATAAGAAAATGTGAAATGCTGTGATATTCCATGGAGCCTTCTGGCAGGGCTGTGGTGTGGAAGGGGCAACCTTTACACCCCACATCCTCCCTTGGTGGTCTTCTTTGCATCCCTGCACCTCACCCTCATTCTGGAACACTGATAGGCCCCTAAGCAGCCCCCCACTGCCATTATCCAGGGCAGTCAGTAAGCCAGCATGGCATCTGGTCCCACATGCAAAATGACAGGAGACTGGAGCAGGTATCAGGACATTCCTCAAGAGCAACTCAGGGAGGTGCTGGCCCTGCTCATGCCCTCATCCCAGTCTACTAACAGGGCTCTTTGGAGTCTTGTTTCTGGACTCTCATTGCATCCATAGGATATGGAAATTTTTTTCCTGTTCAGCATCCATTTAACAATGTTTCTTGAAGATCTATGATGAGCTGAATGCTGGGGCAGGTAGTTCTGGGAATGCAGAAAAAGCAGGTGGGTTCAAGGCTTCCAAGACCAGAGAGCAAGGAGGAGTGGGTCACAAGATGAGGTTAGAGAGGTAGGTGTGGAGCGAAAGTGATGGTAGAGATGTCACTGGGAGACCTAACTGAGCCTGGGTGGAGAGGTCCAGGAAGGCTTCCTGGAGGAGGTGGTGACTGGGCCGAGAAGGAAATAGCATAAGGGGAGAGAAAAGAGGGATGTTCCAGCCAAGGGAGTATACAGAGTCGGAGGGAGAGGAAGAGGCATGGTCTTTCCAAGAACTGCAAGTAGAGTGGAAGGCAACCCCTGGCCCTTGTAGACTCTGCACAGTCAGCCACCAGCACAGCAGAGGTAAGTCTTTAGGAAAGAAGGCAGAAGCATGTGGTGTCCACTGAAGAAGAGATGTGGATTTTCCAGGCAGTTTAGGAAACTCAAAGACTGTTCATGGGCAGATGCCTAGGGCCAGGGTCCTCCCTTCAGGCAAGACAATTAATTAACTAAGAGAGTCATGAAGCAGGATCAGGTCTGGGGTTGCCAACCACACCATCTCCTGGAGCCATCACCCTCCCTGGATTTGGGATTCTGGAAACAGTAGCTCTCTGCTCTTCCTGAGGACAGGGTCTAACTTCCTGCCAACCCAACAGTGGTTCTCTAAAGCCTCGTCCATGGAGGGGAACAATAAGGGAGAGTAGCTATCCCTAGCAGACAACAAGGGGTAGAGGACTAGACTGACCTCTGACTGTATGACCTTGGATGATCTTCAATTTTCCAAGCATAGTGTCTGCATCTGGTGTAATATTCACTTTGCCTGGTGGATCCCGAGGCTTAAACATCACTCCTTAAATCACTTTGGTGATGCCAAGTCTCTTCTACTCCCAAGAGAGGGGTCAGCCAGGTGATTCTTCAAACTGGCCATCACAGCCTTGCTGTGGCTACAATCTGTGCCTAGGTGTCAGGCATCTGGGGACCCTGTGTACCCTGGTGCCACTGTGTCCGGACCCTTTCCGTCTGTCTTGGCTGGTCTGGGAGGCTCTCTGGAGCCAGCAGAGGCACTGGAGGGCTGGCAGGCAACTTTTATGTGCCTAGTTAGGGTTTTATGGTGCAGCCTGGCAGATATGTGTCTGACTAGGTGTGTGGGTGGCTGGGGGGTGTCTGTGCTCCTGACTGGGCCCCAAGAATAGAAGCCATGGGCCACCCCAGCTGGCCCACCCTGGGGACTGCCCCCCCCACCCCCGGCCCAGGCCCAGAGCAGGGGGGCTGGGCTCTCCCGGCTACAGCTTTCTTCTCCTGAAATGAGTGTTTCCATTAGTTCACAGAAGGGCTGGGTTGAGCCAGGTGAAGGGGGGTAGTCAGATGTAAGGTGGGTAGGCAGAGACAGGCTCCTGGGAGACTGGGGTTGATGGGAGCTCCAGGGCTGCAAGCGTTTTAGAGCAAGAAAGCATCATGGCCCTTTCAGCCACATTCCTCCAGTTCCTGCCAGGGCTCGTGCTAGGCTCGTGTTCCCTGGGAACTCAGGGGACAGGCATCAGGGTCCTGGCCCGTGAGCTCATGCGCTAATTCTATGTTATTTTCCTTCCCTAAGGGATGCATACCTGGGACTCTCAGCACAATCATGAAGAGATGTGTTCTAGGTCTCAGTCATGTCTGTGATCCAATATCTGTCTCATCCAGGTGGGATATCTGCCAGCTGTTCCACCCCCTTGCTCAGGGGCAGAGGCAGAGGCAGAAACAAGAGACTTCATGTTGTTCCAATAGGAGATTTTTGTAGTTAATCACTTTGTTGATAGTCCCTAATCCCTTCAGAGATAGATGCTCTTGTGTTAAGACCATAATACTATTTTTGTGCAAGTCCATGGGGTCCGGAAGCACACCCAACTGAAGGGCAAAAACATCCTGATTTGGTGGGGATAACAGGAAAGTAACAGTGGTGATGGAGAAACATAAAGACACGTGCCAGTTCCTGCCACGTGTGAGTCATGTCATCACTCCTCTGGCACAATGAATGTCAGAGCCTCTGAGGCTGGTAAATGGGACACATGTGACAATTGCATCTCTCTGTCCTGGGGCCAGACTCACGGGAAGAGTGAGGAAATCTTTCATTTTGTGACCATCAGCATGAGAAGAGGAGACAGAATTGTGTCAGGAGACTAAGAATGCATAGTCAGTCCACACTCTGGGTCTGTCCATCCCTGGGCTGTGTCAGGGACACCCAGAAGGTAGATATTTCCTCCCCTGCTGCCTCATGGGGGACTGAGAACTCCCCCTGAAAATTGGTCAGGTTTCTCTGGGGCTTGTAGAGATCTGTGGGGGAGGGCAAGATGAAAGCCCTGACCGGTGGCTGCTTGGTGGAACTAGCACTTTCACCCTCAGGCAACTTTCTATAATATGAGCCTTCAAATTTCTTTGAATTCCATCAATACAGAAACCTCTTGCATAAAAAAGCTTATTCTCTGTTACCATACATGGGACCACTTGTGGAGGCACGGAAGGGCTACTGATTTGCTTTAAGCCTGAAGATAACTTTGAAAAACATCGAAATAATGATCAAATATATCCACTCATCAGAGGCAGTTTGGAAGATACTAAAGAGAGAAGAAATATAATCCTCATTCCTATTACATAGTGTTAACTACCATTTTGGTATCTTCCATCTTTGACTTTTCCTGTGTGTGTTTTTGCTTTTTCACACAGCTGGGGCTATACAATTATATACATTCGTATTGTGATTTTATGTTTTTCACTGAAAGACACAAACATATTCCCATGTAATTACAAAATTTTCCTAAATACCACAAGTAGTGACTGAGAACATGAAGTAGGTTAATTTAGTCAAATTATTGGTTAATTAGTCCCTTTTAAGCATTGACTGTAATAAATAATAGTGCAGTGACCATCTTTGGGTAGTTTATTTTTTTCAAATCTGGAATTAATTATTTACAGTCCTCAGAGTGTAACAGCTACTTCAAACAGTGTGAATACACTTTCAGGTTCTTGATCGCCCATGTAAAAGGCCAACCTGAGGATTCCACTGTCCATGTGCCCAGAAGGAGCAGCATAAGTCCTCTTGTCCACTTGTTCTAAACCAGCCAATTGGCCTAAATCTGACCATGAGGAGCTCTGTGAGTCCCTTCTTGGCTGGCCTTTCCCTGCCGCCGCCCCCCCCCATCTCTTGTCCAGAGCTGTGGGGAGCTGTGGTCTTCAGAGGCCTTGAAAAGCATTCCAGGCTGGGGTGCTTTGCTGGCCCTGGGCAATTCCATGAAAGCCCTTGCTCCCAAGCATCCTGTCCCACCCATGGAAAGGCTAGTGATGGCAAAACACGTGAGCAGACTCCAACCCCAACATGGCCCACAGAAACACAATGACTAACCCATGCGCCTTCCTGTCTCCTCAGAGTTCAGGCTGGGGGTCCTAGGTTCAAATAACTGTGTCTGACTCACTCTTTCCCATTCCCCAAAGGCAACTGCAATTGAAAAACACTGAAAGCACCTCCCACCCGGCCCAAACAGAAGCCCATCCCCAGGGCTGGCTCATTCTAGGGTGCAGGCAGGGCTGGTGAAAACAACAAGAGCCAGGCCAAGGTGGGCACACACGGTTACCCCAGCCCAGAGGCTCCTCCTCAGCCCTGGATACTCTTCCTTCAACCTGACTCAACCCTCCTCCATCCACACCAGCTGTGTGTTGTCCACTCTTGGCTTGGATTTTCCTTTGTATGTGGACATTAGATGAAAGGTTGGTCTGGGAGTCTCTTTCACCCTGATGGTGGGGTCAGGAGCCTGAGGTTACCAGAACCTGGAGAAGGGGTAAGAAAAGTGAAATTTACGAATAGAAGGTGTAGTTTTCAGGAGATAAGAAGGTTCCAAACCAAACGCATAACTTCACAAACATGCACGTGGACCTGAGAGTGCCCCAACATTTGTGATGCTGAGGAGCAGGTAGCAGGCGGGTCCTCTTAACCTCATGGGAACACCCCACCTGCTATCAGGAGCTCTGTCTGCACTTCTAAGTCCAGAATTGGAGGTTCTCCCTCAACCAAGGCCTCCACTCTGGAGCACAGGCAGCAGATACTCGGATGTCTCCAGGGACATGGAGCCCAGAGCCTAACAAAACACCTTGTTGAACTGGGGGTCCATTTGTTTGTTTCATTTATTTTAAATCTTTTTAGGAATAAGGGAAGACATCAATCATTAAATGCACTCTCCTCCATGGAAGACAATCACCTCTCTCTCAGAGAGTTTACCCACTGGTCTGTGTCACACCCAAAGGGGCCAGCAGAGTGAGACAAGAACTTTCTTCACACAGAAGGAACCCAACTCTTATAGACTTCCCCTGTCTCCACTTTTCAGAGTAAACCTTCCCATTCTGCCAATAGTTTCCACGTGACCTGGTTCCTACTTGCTTATCTTCCTTAGGACAAGCCCCACCAATCAATTTTCCTTCTTAGAATATGGTCTGTAGAACTGATCACTTCTTCAGATGAGCCCATGCACATAGAGCCATTGGGACCAGTGTTCTGGACTCCTTGTGTCTCCAGACTCCATCTGATGCATTGAGCAGCCCACCATGGTCTTTGACTCAATGCACAGCCAATAAACACACCATCCCCCTCACCCTAACCCCCATACACCCATGCCTTTAACATAAACATCTAGCCAACCGAATCAAGATAAGACCCTTCTCTCCATGACAGGATATTTGGCTTCTCTCAATTGAAATTTCTCTTGAGAAACCTATATGCAGGTCAGGAAGCAACAATTAGAACTGGACATGGAACAACAGACTGGTTCCAAATAGGAAAAGGAGTATGTTAAGGCTGCATATTGTCACCTTGCTTATTTAACTTATATGCAGAGTATATAATGAGAAATGCTGGGGTGGAAGAAGCACAAGCTGGAATCAAGATTGCCAGGAGAAATATCAATAACCTCAGATATGCAGATGACACCACCCTTATGGAAGAAAGTTAAGAAGAACTAAAGAGCCTCTTGACGAAAGTGAAAGAGGAGAGTGAAAAAGTTGGCTTAAAGATCAACATTCAGAAAACTAAGATCATGGCATCTGGTCCCATTACTTCATGGGAAAGAGATGGGGAAACAGTGGAAACAGTGGCAGACTTTATTTTTCTGGGCTCCAAAATCACTGCAGATGGTGATTGCAGCCATGAAATTAAAAGACGCTTACTCCTTGGGAGGAAAGTTATGACCAACCTAGACAGCACATTAAAAAGCAGAGACATTACTTTGTCAACAAAGGTCCGTCTAGTCAAGGCTATGGTTTTTTCAGTGGTCATGTATGGATGTGAGAGTTGGACGGTGAAGAAAGCTGAGCGCTGAAGAATTGATGCTTTTGAACTGTGGTGTTGGAGAAGACTCTTGGGAGTTCCTTGGACTACAAGGAGATCCACCCAGTCCATCCTAAAGGAGATCAGTCCTGGTTGTTCATTGGAAGGACTGATGTTGAAGCTGAAACTCCAATACGTTGGTCACCTGATGCAAAGAGCTGACTCATTGGAAAAGGCCCTGATGCTGGGAAATATTGAGGGCAGGAGGAGAGGGGGACGACAGAGGATGAGATGGTTGGATGGCATCACCGACTCAATGGACATGAATTTGGGTGAACTCTGGGAGTTGGTGATGGACAGGGAGGCCTAGTGTGCTGCAGTTCATGGGGTCACAAAGACTCGGACATGACTGAGCGACTGAACTGAACTGAACTATTATATTTGAGGCTGGTTATCTTGGACTGGTTTCTGAGAGTGCTCTAAGGTGTAGTTCCCAGAGCTCTTGGGAGATAGAGGTGGCCTGAAAACAAGGAGGTGAAAGCAACTCCCCAAAGTTTCTAAGGTTGGGTTTGGGACAGTGAGAACAAGAACAAATCACACACTGTACAACTGTGACTTCATCAGACATGAAGCATCAGTATTGATGCAGCACAATTCTCTATTTAGCAGGGACACATTCCACGTTTTATAGCAAGCTGAAAGAAATGCAAGAAGATAAATTCAAATAAAGACCTTCTCCTCCGAAACCCTAAAAGCTTTTCACACAGAGTGACATTGGGGACTTTGGCTGCATGCTTGAACTTCCCCTCGCTCACTTTGCTTTCTCAGAACTCCATCTTTGCAAAGCCACTAGGCCTGCATCTGGTGCTGATTAAGAGCGCCTAGACCGTGTGGTTTTCTCTTCCTCCTAACTAGGGGGTTGGAGACACACATTTACCAAGTTTTTTTTCCAGGTAGCAAACTCCTGCTAGGCATCCTATGTACCTGATCCCACGTAATCCTCACCACAATACCGTGAAATCCATTCTCATCTCCACCTCATGTATGGGAAATCTGAGGGTTATACAGGTTAAATCATTTGCCCTTGTTGACAAAGCTGGTAACGACAGAGTTTGGATTGGAGCGTGGAGCTGTTGATTCAAAAGCTCATGCTTTGTCTACTGCTTCAGACTCTAGACCAGCACCACCCAATAGAAACAGAATCTGAGCCACAGATAGGAGCCAAATATGTAATTTTATATGTGCTCATAGCCACATTAAAAAAGGGAAAACCAGGTGACGTTAATTCCAGTAATATGTTTTTTTAACTCAACGGTTCCAAAATATTAGTATTTCAACATGCAATTATTTTATTTATGTTTATTGAGGAACTATAATATGCCAGTCATTTTACATTATTTTCACTTGTGGGTTGAATTGTGTCCTTCAGACATTTAAGTTGAAGTCCTCACCCCTATTACCTCAGAATGTGACCTTACCTGGCTATGGAGTCATTACCAATGTAATTAGTTAATATGAGGTCACTAAGGTGGGCTCCTATATATTGGTGTCCTTATACAAAAGGTGCCTGGAAAATTCCATGGATGGAGGAGTCTGGTGGGCTAAAGTCCACGGGGTCGCAAAGAGTCGGACATGACTGAGCGACTTCACTTTCACTTTCACACACACAGGGAAAATGCCACTTGAAAATGAAGGCAAAATTTGGAGTTTGTCTTTGCTAAGCCCATAAACGTCAAAGATTGACAGCCAGCCACCAGAAGGCAGAGGAAAGGTGTGGAACAGACACTCCCTCAGAGGCCCCAGAAAGCTTCTGACGCCTCAGTTTGGAGCTTCTAGCCTCCATACATCAAGCCTCAGGCTTCCCTCGACAGAACTGTGAGACAGTAGATTTCTGTTGTTCGAGCTCCCCAGTTTGTGGTCCTCTGTTAAGGGCAGCCCCAGCAAACTAATATAGTAGGTCAGTTAATATGAATACCAGTCCTGTGAAGGTGACGGTATCATGCCCATTTAATGGAAGAAAAAAACAAGGTTCAAAGAAATGACTTACCCAAAGTTACTCACGAGTATGGTTTGAACCCAAATTCATCTCAAGCCCACTACCTCCCATGACTTTCAGTGGATATTTCCTCTCAGGCTTTGTGCAAGGGTTCAACTTAGGTAAGGAACAGATCATTCATTCACTCATTCATTCATGACTACACTCACTTCTCTGAAGTCCATTCTCCTCCAGGTTCTTTTGACAGGAAGGCTGACCCACTGGAAACAGGGGCTGTGGATCACGCTTTTCAGAAACCCAACTCCTGGACAACCGTGTTCCTTGGGTCCCCCTGAGGTTGCTCAGTAGACTCCCAGCAGTGGACAAAATGTTTATCCAGCTCAGGCCTCCCCCAGATGAAGCTATACTCCTGCCTCGGGGCCCGCCCTGGACAGAAGTCCCCTTCTGACAACAGAAATGCCCTTGACATAGGTGAACAAATGCCCCATTTGTGGTTCATGAGTTTCACTGAGAAACCCATGCTTGTAAGTCCCATTACAAGCATGCACGTCTTTTCACCTCCTCTACAAAATGAAATGGAAAGTAAGCCTGAATCTCTAAAGAATTTTTATTGGCCCTGCTTGTCATTTACTTTGGCTCCATAAATCAAAGAGACTTTAGGCTCAAAAATACAGGCAGCCCCTTAGTAATATTCAATCAGGATGTGCTGTGGCACAGTATATTGTACTTACTGGGTCAAACAAACATCTTTTCATCTCTCTGTGATTCTGTTTATTGCATAGGGGCTTTTCTTCTAGTTAACTTCACTCTTCTGATGGAATATTAAGGTGGCCAGGGTAGTTCTTAAGCAACGTAATGATCGTTCTTTTCAGTGTTTCCTTCCTTCGCTTGACCTAGACTCCAGAGGAATTTTTCTAGGGCCATAAGATAAAACCAGATACCCTCTGCCTCTTCTACTTATCACTGCAAGAAAGCATAGGACATAGCAGAAGTTCCACCCCTCATCCAGCCTGTTCATAGCAGGTTCACAATGACACAATGACAATAGTGAAACCCTCCTGGTGATTTATCCCTGAAAGGATATTCCTGTTGATGCTGTTCCTTTCTACTTTTAGTTTTGCTAAGAAATTGCAAAAATAGAACTTGATGATTGTATGGTATTATTTGTTACAGAGGTGTATAAGGAAAAAAAATGTGATCTAAGCCAATTTTTTGCAGTTTTAAGTTTTAAAAGGAGACATGGAATCACACCACGTAGACTGTTTTTCAGTGGCTTTTTTCCCCACTAAACAATACACAAAGGGGTCTTCTAAATCAGTAGAGATCAACTGAACACTTTATTCCTTTTAATTCCTCCTATGTCTTTCCATATTTTGTTTAACCACACTCCTGTTGGTAATACTTACGTTATCCACAGTTTTTGAATCTTAAAAAATAATCTAGCTACTAACAATTGTGTGTTTTGTGCAAGTATTTTCATAGGATAACAAATTTTGAAATAATATTTTTGAGTAGAAGAAATTCCTGCATCAAGTATGGGGCGGTACCATTCACTTTCCAGTCAAGGTAATTCTTCTTTGTTTTCCCCATTACATTGTAAGAGAGTTTGTTTTTCCCACCGGCTTACACCTTGGATGTTAAGTATCATTTATATTTCTGCTGACCTGAAGGGTAAAAGTTGTATCTCATTATTTTAATTTTCACCTACTTAATTACTAGAAAGAGTGAGCATTTTATCATATGTTTATCAATCTTTCCTCTTTGTCTATGATATGTCACCTTTTCTGTCTGGATGATCTGTTCATTGGTGTGAGTGGGATGTCAAAATCCCCTACTATTATTGTGTTACTGTTGATTTCCCCTTTTTTGGCTATTAGCCTTTGCCTTATGTATTGAGGTGCTCCTATGTTGATAAATATTTATAATTATTGTATCTTTTTATTGGATTGAGTCCTTGATTATTATGCAGTGTCTTTCCTTATCTCTTATAATAGTTTTTATTTTAAAGTATATTTTATCTGATGTGAGTATTGCTACTCCAGCTTTCTTTTAATTTTCATTAGCATGGAACATTTTTTCCCATCCCCTCACTTTCACTTTGTGTGTGTCCTTAGGTCTGAAGTGGGGTATGTCACTTTTTCTATTGGATTGTTTTAAGCTTTGTGGTTCAATTAGTCAGTATTTTGTTTTCAAAATAATGTTTCTGCTTCCATGCCTTGCTTATAAAAGCTCATTCTTTCTCAGGATTAGAAAATTCTTTGTGCCAGTCAATGTTCTTGATTCCAAGCAATAGAAACCGGTGTTATTTAACTTAGGCAGAAAAGAGATTTAATAGAAGGATACTGGATAGTTTAGTGAAAAGGGGGAGTGTTTGGAAACAGGCTTTGTAAAAAGGTCAGATTAGGGAGAGGCTGGAGAACCAAGAACACAGAGGAATGATATCCTCAGGACAGTGGGTGCCACTGGTGCTCTTGTCCCTGGATGCTTGCTGTCAAGAGGCTGTTCTCTTGATTCTGCTGCCATCCCAACTTCACTACCACCTCCATCAGCCCCAGTGCCGTGAGCTCCACTGCTACCAACACCTCTCCCCACCATCTCCATCACCACCATCATTAAATTCTGAACCGTCCTCTGATTGTTTGCAGTACTGATTACAGTTTTAAGATCCTTAAGCAACAAGCTTTAGCTGTCAGGAGTTAGGGAGAATAGTCTGATATTTGGGTTCATTTGAGGAGGATTAGTATCTTTAAAACACGAAGTCTTCCCATCTAAGGAACATGTGTTGTGTGCTGTACTGAGTCGCTTCAGTTGTGTCCAACTCTTTGCGACCCTATGAACTGCAGCCCACCAGGCTCCTCTGTCCATGAGATTCTCCAGGCAAGAATACTGGAGTAGGTTGCCATGCCCTCTTCCAGGGGATCTTCTTGACCCAGGGATGGAACCCATGTCTCTTATATTTCCTGCATTGGCAAGTGGGTTCTTTACCACTAGAGCCACATGTGAAGCTCTCTAAGAAACATAGTATGTGTTAAAAATCTCCCATGTTGCCAACAATTGTTAATGAAATGCCAGTCTGATTCTTATTCATTTATAGGTGATTCTGTTTTCTCTCTCAATGGTTATGAATTTCTCTTTATCTTTCGTGTTTTAAAATATTATATGATATTTTTTTTGCTCATCCTAGTAGAATGTATGGGTGATTTCAATTAGAGTTCCTTCTTCATGTCTTTCTGCTGTGTGTTCTGGCTGATTTCCTTGACTCTACATTTTGGTTCATTTTGAGGGCATGGAATGGTAGATCATATTTTATGTGTCTAAGAAGATATTCTTTCCTGAATTTCTGAGAGTACCAATTGGAGTTTTTAAAATTTCTTTGTTCGTTGAATTATCTGTGTGTCCAAAGGAGTCTATTTGACTGTCCGTCTCCACGTCACACATGTTGGCTTGCTCTATCTGCCTGGTGTATCCCCGTTTGAAACAAGTTGGTTCTTCAAGAAGATGGGTACAAAGGCCTCTTTCTTCTGGAGGCTTCTTCTCTAATTGAACTGGCTGCATGGGGGCTCCGGGTACCCGGGCTGGGCTGGCAGCCTCTCTTAGCATATAATGGAGAGAAAATCTTCAGGGTGAAGCCATGTCTAGTAAATGAGTTTGGTGGTGTTGACACCAGAAAGCAGGAATTTCCTCTCGGTTCACCTGCCTCTCCTCCAGCCCCTCCAGCTGACCAGGGGTGTGCCTAGCTGCAGAGGCAAGACCCCCTTTCCTGTATCCATTTGTTCAGAAGGAGCTGACGAATGGCTTCCTCTGAGTTCCTACTTTCTGCTGGTGAATTTCCATTCCCTTCTCTGACCTGTTCCAGTAATAACATTTCACACTTGTCTGACACCTTTTCTCCTCTGAGCTCCAAGCACTTTACAAGCAAACAGTTACTATTATTGCCCTCTGAATTCTGATGGAAAAGCTGAGAGTTACCAGATCAAAGCTGCCCTGTGTGATTAGGGGTGAGGGTGAAGTTCTCAGACACCTAAGACGGTCCCCGGCCCCGGCAGAACCAAAGAGAGCTCCCCAGCCCCCAAGGGGAGGGGGCCCAGGCTTTAAAGAGGTCCTCAAGAAGAGATGGCCCAGGGGAGGGTTGTCAGCACCGGCTTCCACAAGACATCCTCAGAGCCCTCTTATTTCAGTGTAAAGCTGACGGTCCATTTGTCCCTTTCTAGTGAAAGCAGGGACTTCCCCGATGGCTCAGCTGTAATGAATCTGCCTGCCGATGCAGGAGACACAGGCGACCCGGGTTCAATTCCTAGGTTGGGAAGATCCCCTGGAAAAGGAAATGGCAACCCACTCCAGTATTCTTGCCTGGAAAATCCCATGGACAGAGGAGCCTGGTGGGCTACAGTCCATGGGGTCGCAAAAGGGTCGGACACGACTTAGCGACTAAACAACAATGGTAAAAGCAGAAGAGAATGAGGCTCTTGGAACCCTTCCCTGAAAGGTAAGATGGATCAATGGTTGATCAGTGTTTTGGGAGGGGATGAGAAGACTCATGGAATCTTCAGAGTGTCATCAGCTTGTCTTGAGGAAGGAGGAGGGACTCTGTGTTGTGCAGCCCCAGGCAGGGGAATAAGGTTCAACTGATACAGGCTACATGCGGCAGAGTTTCACCATTTGGAGGCCTTACTGATGCAGTGAGCTATCCAAAGGGGAGTGAATGCCTGTCCCTGGTGAAGTCCCGATGGAAGCTGATCTAGCTGTCAATGGGGATGTGCATCACCTTATGGGGCTTGGGCAGGAGGACATGTAAGCCCTCTTCCAACCCAGACACATGCATAATAAGGTGTGACACTCATGCCGTCTCCTCCAGGTGGTTGAGGCCTTGGGGCTGAGACCCTGAAACTCTGGGGTGAGTCACACTTTGCAGGATGTACAAAGCTCTTCAGTCCCCTCCTTCTCCTTCTTTCAGTCAACAAGCCTTGATCTGGGGTCCACATTTCACCCGTTCTGTAGGAGGAGACTTTGCCCTGTGGAAGTTGACTGTCTAGCTAGAAGAAACACCCATAACTATGAAATTTGCAGCTGCCAAAAAAGGGTCTGTTGACTGAAGTGTCTGCTAAGTTGGTGTGGGGAGTCAGCACTCAAGATATGCTGAATTCAGCTGCCTTTAGTCTGGTGTCTGGAGTCTGGCCCTCAGTGACTTAGGAATGTATCAATTTCAGGGAGGATTCATGGAATCATGAGGATCGAGGGGACACTTAGCCAGGCAGCAGCTGAAAACAAGCCATCTCTACCCCATGGAGCACAGAAGGAGACAGGCAGCTCTGTGTATGTGTGTGTGTGATTGCATTAAGCAAACAGGTACACTGCTGAGCGTGTCTGTATGTGTTACAGCTCAGTTAAAGCCTTCACAACTCAGAGAGCACCTTAGAATTCCATTTTTACAGGTGAAAGATTAGATGTTCAGTAACGGGCCCAGGGTCTCAGCACTAGCTGGGAGCAGAGCTGGGATGTACACCCAGTTGTCCTCGGCTCTGCTGTTCTCTCTGCTCTGTGACGCTGCCTGCCTTGAAGTTAAGTGCCACAAATGGGCTCCCACAGACCTTGTCTGACAGGCCTGGAGTCTTTTTTGGCTGGCAGGGCCCTCCCAGGCCCCAGATACTCTTTCCCAAGGGCTGGCTGCCCTGCGAGTCTCCGGCAGCTTCTCTGGGGTCCAGCCCCGAGCCTCACAGACGCTGTGGAGAGCTCCGGGCCGAGGCCCAAGCACAGCAGGGCAGCCCTTGTCCAGTCCTGTGGTTTGTGATCCAGCCATTCAGAACTGGCTCTGAGTAGGCACTTATCATTCTTCCACGACCACCCAGTCAGCCCCACGCTGCCTAGAAGCGAAGCCTTGAGCTACCCAAGCCAGCGGCTGCTCAGCTCCGAGTCCTGCTGCTCCCGCCCTCTGTCTGCCACCCCCATGGCAGCTGGCCCGGCCTGCCTAGCTGAGGGGGATACTGGAGCCCAGAAACAGCAGGGCTGGGCATCCCCCATGAGCCACAAAGGGAGATTCACAAATCAAAGGGGCCCGGGGGGAACAAAGCTGTCACAACAGCCCATCACGGAGCCGGATCTCAAAATAACACTGGGCCAGTGGCCTGCCAGCTGCGAGTCCCCTCTGGGGCTCCTGGCTGCAGGGAAAAACATATCATTGGCCAGCTGGCTGCTCCCGACCAGACCTGGGAGATGCAGGTGTCTGCAGGGTGGCTGCAAATGTCATGCCATGCCATGGTGCTGGAAGGTGTCAGCTATGGTGGGAGCACTACAGGGGCAGGAGGGAAGATGGAAGAAACACCTTGGCCATGGGCTCTGCCTGACATGAGGACATGGTCTGGCTTCTTCCATGCCCTCAACCTGTTCCCAGACCTGCAATAATGACAGGCTGGCACAGTCTTCGAGGTCATCCTCTAACCTACCTGCACCTCTCCATTGCTGGCCCACTTCTTCCTTAGGTGACTAAGGCATGTCAGGATGCTAAAATGAGCTACAGTTCCTCAGCTATCACCCGGGGGTAGCTTGGAGGCCTAGAGATTGCACCCAAGTCTTGTAATTTCCTCGCTGTGCACTTTCCCTGCCTTCTTCTCTTCAAGCTTTGAGCCATCACATGGATAGGGTACATGAGAAACACTCACAGATGTCATCATTTCCCTTTCTGGCAAGTTTCAGAATTTTCCTGAACACAGCCCTCTCAATTAACCCACCATCCTGAAACCTTGTTCCTTCCTCCCAGCATCCTTACCTTCTGTACTGAAACAATGACTTGTGCATCAGTAAATATGAAAGGGGCTAGACGACAAAACACCAGGTTTTCATCCTGTTTTTGTCACTAACTCCTTTCTCCTTCTGAGCCTCACTTCTCCCATCCTTAAAATGAGGAGTTGATGAGATGGTCTTAGAGAGACTATCTGTTCTGAAATGTCTGGGGTTTGGAAGATGAACTGTAGTAGACTATTAATTAGGAAGATATGTTTAAACTTGGGGAAGGAGGCAACAAAGTATTCCATTTAAGGAAAGATAAGAAACATAAACACCTTTCCTTTGTGAATTTCTTTGCTGTGTCTTTTCTGATGCTTTTCCCTAAACCTGCAGCCTGGGGTTACAGCACTATCAGAACTGAATTTGGTCACCTTCAGACCAGTAGCTGCTGACAGAAGAGGATACCGGGGCACTGTTTTTTTTTGTTTTTTTTTTAAGATACAACTTAATTAATTAATTTTTGGTTGTTGTGAGGGCTTTTCTCTAGTTGCAGCAAGCAAGAGCTCGTCTCTAATTGTGGTGTGCAGTCTTCTCATTGCAGTGGTTTCTCTTGTTGTGGAGCATAGGCTCTAGGGTGCGCAGGCTGGGGAGATGCAGTACATGGGCTCAGTAGTTGCGGCTTCCGAGCTCTAGAGCACAGGCTCAATAGTTGTGATGCATGGGCTTAGCTGCTCCATGGTATGTGGAATCTTCCTGGATCAGGGATCGAACTTGAGTCACCTGCATTGGCAGGCAGATTCTTTACCACTGAGCCACCGGGGAAGCCCAGGGCACTGATTTGAGGTTTCCCTCACCACCATACCCTGGAGAAATGACACAGCCTGCCTTGACTTTCTTCACCTTCAGCCAGAGCCACCTGCCCCCAGCCCAGAGGAGAGCAGCTGTCGTGTCCCTTTCAGAACTGGCGTGTCCTTTCCATCTTTGTGCAGCCCCTCACCACACTGCTGACAGCTGAAATTCATATAATATAGAATTAGCTATTTTAAAGTGTACAGTTCAGTGTTGTCTTGTGTATTCACAGTGCTTGGCAGTCATCAGCTCATTCTAGCTGCAGAATTTTTCATTATCCCATAAAACACGCCATACTGACTAAATAATCACTTTCCATTCTGCTCTCCCCCCTACTCTGGTTTCTGTCTTTATGGATTTGCCTATTCTGGATATATCTTATAAACTGAAATACACATTATGTGATCTTTTGTGTCTGGATTCTTCCACTTAGCTAAATGTTTATGAGACTTATCCAAGTTGTGACATGGATCACTACTGCTTTTCTTTTTTATGGCCGAATACTATTCTAAATAAACCACATTTTGCTTATTCATTCATCCACTGATGGACTTTTCAGTTGCTTCCATATTTTGACTTTTATGAATAATGCAGCTACATTCATGTATAAGATTTTGTATGGACAGATGTTTTCATTTCTCTTGGGTATATGCTTAAGAGTAGAATGGCTAAGTCATATGGTAATTCTCTGTTTAACTTTTTGAGGAACTGCCAGACTATTCTCTAAAGCAGCTGTACCATTTTACATTCCCATCAGCAGTAAATGAGAGTTTTAATGTCTCCATATCCTTGCCAAGCTCATTATTATCTGACTTTTTGATTATAGCCATGCTAGTGGGTATGAAGTGATATCCCATTATGGTTTTGATTTGCGTTTCCCTAATAACCAACAATGTCCATCATTTTTCATGTGCTTACTGGCCATTTGTTGATATCTTCCTTGGAGAAGTATCTACTTAGGTCCCTTGGCCATTTTTAAATTGTCTGTCTTTTTATTATTGAGTTGTAAGTGTTTTTTATGTATTCTGGATATTAGACCTTTATCAGATATAAGATTTGTGAAAAATTTCTCATTTCATAGGATGTCTTTTCACTTTCTTGATAATATTCTTTGATACACAAAAGTTTTAAATTTTTATGAAGTCTAATTTATTTAATTTTTCTTTTGTTGCTCATACTTTTGGTGTCATATCTAAGAATCCTTTGATTAACTCAAGATCGTGAAGAATTACCTCTAAGTTTTCTTCTAAGATTTTAATAGTTTTAGCTCTTATACTTAGGTCAATGATAGATTTTGAGTTAATTTTTTGTATATGTTGTGAGGTAAGGGTCCAAATCCATTCTTTGCATGTAGATGTCAAGTTGACCTACTTGAATAGGTGTTTGGCTGAGTAAAGGAGATTTTAAACTAATTTTTCTGCCTAAGTCCTTATGCATTTCCCTATTTGAGTAAGCAGAAGTGTTCACGTAGAATTGCATGTAAGCCAGTTCACATTTTTCAAGTTCAAGGTTGTCATAAGGATTAAATAAGATAATGTATGTAATACTTACGTAGCAGAGTTGATTGGTACCTAATGCTGGCACTGAAGCCCAGTGTGAGGGGGACATAAATTATTAGACTCATTAGCAGGAAAAACAAGTAAGGAATCCTTCCCTACAGGGGAGCTTGGCTTGCTTGTACCGTGTTGCCTTTGTTTCTTTATGAGACAATGTTGCTCCAAAGTCCTGTGCCTTATTTCCACTCCCATTCACTGTGTATGTTGGGGATGCTTCCCCTGTTTCTGGGTCATTGGATGGATGAGGCCAGCCCACAAAGATATCCCTTGCCCTGGGAAGTCAAGGCTGCCACCCTGGAGCTTTCCCCAGAGACCACAGTGCCTAGTGTCTGACTGTGGTCCCAGCCCTGGTTCTCACCCAGTTAGTGGGGGGCTTGCTCTCAGATGTCACCACCGCATCTCTGGCTGTTCATCAGCACAAAGAGAGTGCCGTTCTGAGAATGTAATTTTCTTAAGTGTCCACATCCCAGGGATAGGGTGCTGGGTCTCCCCTGAGCTGTGGGACTTAGGAACTAATTATCTTCGGTGGCCACCCTTGGTGGTGATGTCCACCATCTTAGATTCCACTGCCTTACCCGGTCACCTCTAATTATTATCATTGTTTCTCTACCACCCACGTATGTCATTGTCTAGGATTAAACATTCTCACTTTCTCCATAATTTTTCCCTTATGCCTGTCTCAGTCAATCATGCTGGAATCACAGCACAGGACATCCCAGACCCCTGTTTTCTCCCTACTCCTGGGCTCCCTCCTGCCTTCCTCTCTTCCTCTCCTGCTTAGACTCTGCAAAGCATCGCTGCCACCTCTCTCTTGCAGGTAGGTCACATCTCCTGCGTCAGTCTTCTTGGATTCAGTCCCCCCAGGCAACACCCCAGCCATGGACTGAGCCAAACACTCCTTTCTCAGAACTGGCACCGGGGCAGTTTAATGCTGCTGGAGAAAGTCAGCCCCCCATCATGTGCCCACCAGAGCCATAGGAATTCTACTCCCCATAGTGGCCACTTTCAAACTTCTCCTTCCCTCTCTGTAGGAGACCCTCCTGCCCCCTCCACCACCACCTTCCTTGTTGCCCCAAAGGAAGCTTGTCCTCCCGTTCCTCTCCCTGTATCCTGTACACCTCCTTGTGCCAGCTTTTGGGGCTCTGCCCTTTGAGGGCCCATTTTTGCTCCCATGACTCTCTTTGGTTACCATTTCTTTGCTAGTTTCTGCCTCACTCTTCCTTCTCACAAAGAAAAGAGACCCGATTGTCCCTATCAACCCTCAATCACTGCTTTGACTCTCTCCCTATTTGACTAAACTTCTTGTCCCTTCCCAGCCTCTGCCTATGCCATTCCTCTCTCCCTGGCACCCGCCCATCCCCCGAGTGCCTCTGCTGTGTGAGGGTGGGGGCTGTAGTCCTACGAGCTGAGTGACTGCCTTAACTGTTGAACCCAACCTGGAACTACCGTTTAGTCTTTAACTTCTGTGATTTCTCTACAACACTGGAGTTAGGTGATCATTTCCTCTTTGGTTTCCATGGCAACACTTCCTTCCTGGGGCTCCCCACCCTCCTGGTGGGCTCCTTATCCAGTTCCTTTGTAGGCTCCCTACCTGCCTGCTGGTGACTTAGATGTTTGGTCTCCGGCTCTGTCCTTGCTCATCTTCTCTCCCTGCACCTCTCTCCTCCCTGGGCCACCTGGTCCACTGTGAGGTCTCCTGTGGTCCTGAAGGTCTGGAGGAGATGTCTGTTTCCTCCCACATGTGGGTTGTGGCCTGCTCTGCATGGTGGCTGGACAGGGACATTCTGATGGCTCTACCAAGAATGCCGTGAAGATTCTGGCTTCTAAGTTCTGAGCAGAGGACTCCCTGGAGAACCAAGTTCTGACCAGAACCCAGATCTTCAACCCTCACTACTGTGTGGCCAATGGGGCAGTGGCATGGGCATCACTGAAGTGCTGGTCAAACACTTAGGGTCTGAGCCCCACCTCAGGGTCCAGAATAAAATGTGAGTGTTGACAAGCCCCTGGAAATTTACATGCACAGCAGAGAATGAGGGGCTGCTATGGGCCCATTGATTTGCTTGGGGTCTCAGCTGCATGTCTGCTAAAACGGGGCTGAGCAGGAAGAGTCTCAGGGAACTCAATCTCTTAAAATGCTTTTGCTTCAAAATGGAGGCCAGGTTTCCAAGTCAAATCTGATGGAAGGCATCGTATATATTTTTTTGTATTGGAATGGGGGCTTATACTCAGCAAACAAAAGAGATTCTTGTTTGAAAACAACTCTTGCCCCAAGCCTTGTGGGCTACCAGAGAAAATCAAATTAAAGAAGAAAAAGCAGGCACAGTGTAGACATTTGACTGTGCCTGAGGCAGGAGGATCTCAGAGTTGAACTGTTCCCATCCAGGGTTTGGGGCTGGCCTGGGTCTGATAACACTCTGGGGGAAAGATATTCAGAAAATTTCCTTTGAGGGGCTGGATGCATCTTTTGAATTTCGGCCAAGTGCAGAGCCCTCTAAGGTGCTGTGGCCTCCCCCAGCCCACCCTCACTCTGCCTGTCAAGGCTGACACTCAGACCCTTTGCTCACCCGATATGGACCCTTGGAACTTGAACATGAGGGTATTCGGTGGCTGGATATGACCATAATCAACCCTGGCTTTTGAGCCAGTTCCTGAGGCCAAAAACAATAAGTCCTCTTGCTCCAAGTTAGCAAAGCGGTTTGGGTTTAGCTGGTAACTCACCCCCTCGCCAGCCCTGCCTCTATAACCAGCACCCCTGGGCCCGGGCAGACAAGGTCAAGACTGTCTGAAGGAAACAAGAGCCCCACTGTGGGGCCAGCATGCTCTGGTCCCACGCTCCCAGTGAAGGTGATAGGATGGAGAGGAGCGGGGCGTGGGACAGCCCCAGGCACTTATGGTTTCGGGCACAGCAGAAAAGCCGTAAGGAGAAAGCTCCCAGCAGCCTCCTGGAATGGATCGGGGTCTGGGCTCCAGAACAGTCCTGCAGCCACAGCCCAAGGCCTTAGCTGTGTCTAGCTACCACCTTGTTACCAGTGAGTGCTGCTCCTAGGCCAGTGGCATCCTTCTCTGTCCCTACCGGGCACCTATAAGTCACCATTTATCCCTTATCCTAGCTGTCACTCGCAAGAAGCCTCACTATCCCTCTAGGTTCCTCTGGCATCTTCAGAGCACCCTGGCCCGCCAACTCCTGTCTATATATGAGGCTCTGTCATAACTGCATCTCAGCCTCCATTGTAGGACTCCCAGGGAGTTTTGTAGGCTCTGAGACCTGCTGCAGTTCCGCCTTAAAGAGAGGGCTTCTCTGCTGCTCAGCTGTGAGAGATGTGGTTAGCTGATGGCTACTGGTTGCTTCCTAACCTAATCACCCTCTCTCTGGGGCAGCCTCCATCAACAACTGAGCAAGGCGAGGTACCAGGGCAAAGCTCTTTCCCCAAGCAATGGGATTTCCTCTAATGGTTCTGCTCTGGAGCTCTGTGGGTCTGGCAGAGATTTGATTACGTCTACATCACAGCCTGACCTCTCTTTGTCCAAATTAGGTGGTACCTGCCTGCCAATCTTTTACATTCTAACTCTCCCTTAAAGTCTGCTTCCCAGGCAACTCAACCGGGACAGCCTGGCAGGGCTAGGACCCATGTGTTTCCTGTATCTTGTCCCTTCTCAAAGAGGGTGATGGGGGAGAATGGATGGATTAAAAAAAAAGGATGGGTGAGTGGACAGATGTAAAGATGGATAAATGGATGGATAGATGGATGGATAAATGGACAGATGGATAGTTAGAGCTGTTCTAAATATTTTACTTAACTCAGAGCTTAATATTCATGAGGTTGAAGTTATTGTTGGCTTAATATCATAAAAGAGGACTGAGACACAGAATGGTTAAGGAACTTTCTTGGGGTCACCCAGTTCAGGGGTCAGGACATGGGACGGGTAGGTGGGGTTCCCTGCAGGCAGAGGCTGCTCTTCTGAGAGCTGTCTGTGTTTTTACCCCATCTGCCCTGCATTGTCCTGGAAGATTGTTTCAAAAGCCCAGGGAGCCTGACAGAGAACAGAAATGACATTTTGGTCTAGAGCATCTGTTTCCAATGACACATCCACACTGTGTGGACTGCAGCGAGGCCTCCCTTCTCACAAAGTCTGGCTTCAAAGTGCTGCTCCCTGGATATACATTTTGGGTCTGTGATATGCTTGAAGGCTCCACCTGCCAAGTTGTCCCAAGGAGGCTGCAGCTGAGTTCACTGTGACACAGTGTGTGGCTCGAGGCCTGGACCTCTGGGCACAGAGCAAGCCCAGCCCAGTGAGGTGCTGGTCCCGTCCTTGTGCTCCAGCTGCTGAGGTCCCTTCCTCAGGGCCACAGCATGCGCTTCAGCTTCACACATGAGCTGCTGTCATCCCTCCCATCTCATTGACTCCACAGCACCTCTGGAATCCCAGCTGTGGGAATAAGCTCAGAAATCAGGTGATTCTCCAAGGGTCTCCCAGAGGATAAGCAGGGCAGCAGCCAGGAGGAGTGTGGCTCAGCTTCCATGACACACTGGCAAGATGCTATCTGGGTTTTTATTGAGCTGCATCAGGAGCTGGATCATGAAGCAGATGCTGGCTTTTGCCCTGGATATGCCCTCTGGGTGGCTGAGCAGATTCCAGCCTGTAGTGCCAGGCCTTGATGGGCCCAGGACAGGAGACTCCCTGGAATCTCCAGAAGGAGGTCTGGTCCTGCTGGGTAGAGAGGCTCTTTGGTCATCTTGCTTCATTACAAGTGGTGACCAGCTATGACTGGCTCCATGCATGATGGTACAGCCCAGTCCCCAGAGGCCTGTAAGTCAACAGAGATTTGAGTGTTTGCATGCTGTTGGTGAGGCTTCCCAGGGGGCAGAAAGACTGAACCAGGCATCCTAGGAGGCCCCTCCTGATTTTATGTTCCATCCTTGGTGCCTAGTAGGACCTCTTCTTTCTGCCCTCCTGGGCAGGGGTTCTGGGGAAGCTCACCTTTGGTCATGCTCTGAGCCTCTGGCTTAGGCTTGAGCTGAGGCCTCTCAGTGTCTGCTGCCCCCTAGCCTGTGTGTTGACTAAGCCTGAGGGTCACAGTGGTCTTCCCTTGTCAGATAGTCTAGACTGTTGGGTCCTGCGGGACTGAGGTGGGAGCAGCAGGTGGCCCTGTCAGCTTGTTGTGGAACCAGGAGGTTCAGGCTGTTGCTCAGGCATAAGGAGCAGTGAGGCTCTCCAGAAATGCACAGTGGGACCACAGTCCTCCCAGTGGGTGGTGCCATTTGTTGTACAACAGTCACAGTGGGCAGAAATACAGCTTTGCAACCAAAAACATAGGCTTTGATGAGCAGGACCTGGACTAAAATTCACACTCAGACTCTCCAGCTGTATCACCAGTCCTCTGAGTCTTTCTCAGCACCCTCAGGTCCCAGCTGGGGAGCACATTTGCCTCCCACGGCTGTGTGTGAGCATCCTGTGCTTTGAGATAAGCCCTTTAGAAAAATGTCTGAGTCTTGCACATGGAGGTGTTGGGGAAGTCAGGGGATTATCACTGTTGTCATGGCACTGTGTGTGTGGTTCATCTCAGCCCTTACATTGAGGGTAATCTCAGTCCTTTCATGGAGGGTAAGACAGTAGGATACCCCTTTTCCAGATTGGGAAAGCTAAGGTAGACATGACTTGCTCAACATCTCACTGTAAGAGGCAGAACCAGGCAGTGAAATCTGATATATTTAACCCTGAAGTCTGGATTGTTATTTACCACCTTTTGTATTATTTCCAGGGTTTGGGATTTTTATATTTCTGACACTTGGGCTGCTTCCAGAATAGGAAAGAATCAATTGAGAGCTTGTGGGGTTGCTCAACAGTACAAGGGCCTCACAAAATTCCTCCCCAGAAGTGCAATATGGGGCTACAGTAGATCTCTGTAGCTTTCCTGCCCCAAGACAGCCTGTGCCTCTGGTCTTTGGCTGGAACCAGAAAGAATTCTGCCCTCCTCCTTACCTCCTATCCCGGATGGATCATGAAATCAAAGAGGACCTCACGCCTGGCCGGCTCTTATCTCTGTTGGTACCCCAGGATGCCCGGCTTTGCATTTTCTATTTTCAGAAGGCTTAGGTTAATCTGAGAGTCCTGCCAGAGACCACCCACCACCCTTAAACAAACAGCTCACCTTTCAGCCCAGAGCCGACCTTTCTGCCTAGGATGTTTGATAGGCCTGGTCTCACCGAATGTGGCTAATTAGCCCTAACATCTGTGGTGCTTTCACAGATGTCAGAGCTAGAAAGCCAGGCCTTTCTTCTGAAAGCCCTTACTCTGGCCAGTCTCCTTGCTCCGGGCAGAGAAGGCCAAAGCCAAGAAGGCATGTGGAGGTGATAAACACTAGACCCTTGGCTAAAGATTGTATGTGCAGAGCTAACAGTGCTCCAGACCACAGAGCCACACATGGGGACCCTGACTCTACTCTACTCCAAGATGCTCCTGGGGCAAGGATTTGGGTGATGGTCAGAAGGAGCTTGGAGAAGGCAATGGCAACCCACTCCAGTACTCTTGCCTGGAAAATCCCATGGACGGAGGAGCCTGGTAGGCTGCAGTCCATGGGGTCGCGAAGAGTCAAACACAACTGAGTGACTTCACTTTCACTTTTCACTTTCATGCTTTGGAGAAGGAAATGGCAACCCACTCCACTGTTCTTGCCTGGAGAATCCCGGGGACAGCACAGCCTGGCGGGCTGCCTTCTATGGGGTCGCACAGAGTCGGACACGACTGAAGTGACTTAGCAGCAGCAGCAGCAGGAGGAACTTAGAGTTCATTTGAAATTCTTCAGGAGCTTCTCCTGGTTATCATCTAAAGTGGAATTTACCACTCAGGCAAGGAATGGCATGTGTAGGGCATGCTGGACCCACCTGAAGTCACCTCCTTGTGCTTGTCACTCTGTTTTCTCATCTTTGTCTCTGTAGGGAGCCTGTTGTAAGAGCACTGAATTGAGAATGATCCCTGGGCTTATCTGGGGGAGTGGAGATAGATGCTGTGGGACAGAGTGAGAGGAAGCCACACTAGGAAGATGATGGATCAGTTCAGACATTAGGGTTCAGGTGGGAGAGCCAGGGGCCCCAGATGCCTGGAGTTCCACGAAGACCTTTTTCAGTTCAATATCCTACTTTACAACTTAGTTGCTTATAGTAATGATCTATTATTCTTCCTGGTCCTGTTCTGGGTTGACTGGGCTCATCTGGGTGGTTCTTGTTTAGGCTGTCTCGTGCTGTAACAGTCAGGTGATGGCTGTGCTGGAGGGTCTGAGGGCTCAGCTAGGCTGGACATCCAAGTCAGCTCACTGACATAGCTAGCTGTAGATGCAGGGCATGGGGTAGGAGCTCAGCCGAAATAGACAATACCGAAACACCTACTTGGGACTTCTCTGTGTGGCATGGAAGTGAGCAGCCAAGAGAGAATTCCAAAAAAATGTATTCCAATAGATCCAGATGGAGCTGCAAGGATTCTTTTGGCCCTGACTCAGAAGTCCTAGAATGTTACTTCTACCACGTGGTACACCTACTTGGGACTTCTCTGTGTGGCATGGAAGTGAGCAGCCAAGAGAGAATTCCAAAAAAATGTATTCCAATAGATCCAGATGGAGCTGCAAGGATTCTTTTGGCCCTGACTCAGAAGTCCTAGAATGTTACTTCTACCACGTGGTACAGGCCAGGCAAGTCACAGAGGCCAGCTCATTTTCAAGAAAGGGGATTAGACTTCTCTAGACATGAGGAGTAGCATGTGCTGATGGAGAGGTAAGGACAATATTAAGGAGGCAAGGACAACTGCCACAATGGTGGCAGTCTGGAGCCTATCACCTCCTGGTCTTGCCTGGTAGAATGTGGAAACCTGGTATGAGGATTTTCTCTGGATCCTGTCTTATGTTGCTTAGCACTTGTGAAAATGGTGAGGATACCTTATGTATGTATTTTACAAAGCATTTTCCCCATCCACGTGATTTGCCAAAGAGTGAGCAAGAGGTTAGTGAGAGGCAGAGTATTCTTGTATGTACATATGTTGAAGAAGAAGAGAGAGATTTGAAGCAGCTCAGTGACTTTCTTTACATGAGATGGGTCTTCTGCTACTGGCCAAGGTCAAAGCCCACTCGTCTGGTAGGAGATACCTTCAGTGGGTGAAATGTCCTCTTGCCCCAGCCTCCCCAGCATTCTCAACTATTAGTGGCTTTTTTCCATGCCCCCTGGGCAACAGGGTCACCCTTGGGTTCTGACCTGGCTTTCCTGCTCTTTGCTGTAGGCCCAGCTAACTGGCTTTGCTTCTCTGTGGCTCAGTTTTTCCATGCTTACTGTGAAATTGGAGTCAGGAGTCAGGATCAAGCAAAGGAGTCATAGAAAGCAAAACCTCCCTGGGTGGTGCAGAGTGGGCTCTGGGAACTGCCCAGAGGCAGACAAAAAGGCCATTTCCAGCTGGCCCCACTGGTACCTCCCTTGCTGCTTTCCAGGTCACTGGTCCAAGGGAAGCCCAGATTGAGGGCTAGCTGCTGGTCAGATCCCCAGCCTCAGGGCAAGCTCTGAGCATCCAGTTGTGTGTGGAACCTGCAAACTGCCCACCTCAATCTTTAGCCAGTTGATGTATAAAAAGGAATTCTGTTTTGTTTAAATGTACCCCAATCCTATAAGTGTGTGTGTGTGTGCTTAATAAGATGGTTGATATTTTATAGCAAATGGCATTAATAGACTTTGTATTTATTGTTTCTGCCCAAGCACTTATCCTACTTCTTCTAGGTCTTAACTATTAGAGAAGTAGACTTGGCTAGTACTGGGATCAACATAAGTGAAGACCATTAGTAACACTGGCTACAGTCCCCTTCATATGACAGCTCATCTGAAGATCATGGGCCCAAATGCCAACACCATTCATGGCTAACCCCTCAATGTCAAATGCAAGTGCCTTTCTGGGACCCTGGCCCTGGAAGTCTAAAGAACAATACTGTCACACCCATGAGCAACTACATCATGCTTGTATTAGGAGAAAAGTGCTTCATGGATGAAGTGAGCTAGTGTGTCTTCCAAAGAGGCCAGACATGGGGTTAAGAATAGAATTTTCACCCCAAGAAGCAAGCTCTGTTTTGACCCTGGCACAGGTTTAGGAGGAGAAAACTGACAGTGTACAGAGAGAATAAAGCTCTGAAACTTGACTTGCCTCTCTAAACACAGCCCAGGAAATGCTGCCCCCTGTTGCCAGCATAAACACTTATGTGTAGCCTCAGCCCAAGGCCACCAGTAATAAAATATAAAATACACAGAGCCCGAGTCAACAGGCAGGGAGGGCCAGGGCATGTGGTAGGTTCCAGTCTGGCCTGGGAGGTTCTTTTGGGCATTGATTCCAACAGCCTCTGCCCTTTCCAGATCTTTCCCAAGTTTCCACAGAGAGATCTTCCCATGCCTGGGACAGGCAGCAGCAGGGTGTTTCAGAGCTCTGGGATAGAGAAATGGAGATTCAGCCAGGTGGCAAATGGCAGGGTCCTGGGCATTGCCCATATCACTAAGTGCTGCCAGGTAAATTAGCAGCCAGAAGCAGGCAAGCTCAGGGGTCTGTGGGCTCTGTGCTCAGAAGAGCCTACTGGAATCTCTCTGACTTTCTCAGGACAGAGGAGAAATGTGGAGATGGGTACTGAATGGGTACTCCTCATCTAGGGATGCTGGTCAAGCAACTTGGTAGCAGGGGTGACAATTCCCCATTTATTTCCATCTGTGGAAATGGTCCTACTGTTTGCAGAAAGAGTGGCTCTCCCATGGCTTCCTGGGTTAATGTTCCAATTATTTATTTCTGTATAATAAAATGTCCTTAAACTTAGAGAATTAAGACATTTTGCCATGATCTTTCATGGTTCTGAGGGTTGATTGAGTTCAGCAAGGTGATACTCTGTCATGTAGTCAGGTATCATCTGGGGGTAAAGTCTTCTGAAGTCTAACTTGGGCTGGATATCTAAGATGGCCAGTGCCTAGGCTGAGGTGGCTAGGGTCTTGGGGCTGGCTGGAAATCTCTCTCCACACATGGCCTTTTCATGTGGCTGTCTTGAGCTTCCTCATAGTAAGGGCAGTTCTAAGAGAGTTGGACTGCTTACATGAAGTCAGGCTTCCTCCAGATCAAGTGTTCCAAGGGACCAAGGTAGAAACTGCAAAGCTTTCTCATCACCTAGTGTGCGAAGTCACTCTATCATTTCTGTTACATTTCATTGGTTATATTGGGCCAGCCCAGATTCAATGCAGGAGTGGATTAGATGAGGATGTGGATATTGGGAGGCATAGTTCATTTAGCAGGCTACCTTTGGAGGCAGCTATCACAGATAGAAAGAGAGGAACTAAGATTGGGGAGGGTTAGAAACCTTTATTCCTTCTTACATTCACCATGGAGCCAAAGTGGCCAGTGGGAGTCTTCTGGTTCACCACATATGACTGACAGACAGGCAGGACTTCTGGAGCCCTGAGCCCATATTTCTAGGAGTATATCTGGGCAGACTCCCTGGTCCTGCGTCAGCCCATTATCCCTGTATTCTGAAATGCTCTTCAGATAAATCTTCCTTATTTCCATGTGTTCTGTTGTTCTGTTTCCAAAGCAACTTCTCAGTTTTGGTCCCTGACTCTTCACCATTTTTAGCCATTTTCTCTTCAATGACTTTCACTTTCTCTACCCTCTCATTGCTCCAATCTATGGAGCATAAAGTTATCAGGATAATTATAATGAGATGCTGCCCTTAGCCTCATATTCTCCTCTAGAGGAACCTGCAGTAGATATGAATGAACTACAACACCCAAATAAGAGGCTCTGGAAGGAGTAGAAAACAGATCAGCTCCATGTGAAGTCAAAAGTCATTTATCTCTATTTGATCCATGAACACTATAGAAGGCTTAGAGGGCTTTATTATGTTTTCTGACTATATATCTATATATGGTATGAAGAGGCTTTCCATGTGGCACTAGTGATAAAGAATCCACCTGCCAATGCAAAAGACAAAAGAGATGCAAGTTCAACACCTGGAGTAAGAAATGGCAGCCCACTCCAGTATTCTTGCCTGGGAAATCCCATGGACAGAGGAGCCTGGTGGACTGCAGTCCACAGTGTTGCAAAAGGTTGAACATGACTAAGTAACCTAGCCGGTTGTATAGAAAGTATTTCAGATCTCTTGTAAAGGCTGTGAAATCACAAGACAGTAGATGAAACACAAAAGATAGAGCTTGCAAGTGATGAATGTTAGCTCTCTGCTACGAGGAGTAAAGGCAAAACCAAATTAGTGCCATGAGCTGGCCTGGCAGGAATTGTCCACAGGGGTTTCTAGCCCTCCGGACAAAGGAAAAAGCAAGTCTTTAGAGATATGGAATTAGTGGCCTGACTCTATCCTGCTACCCTAGTAAGACTCTGCTGCTTATCATCTCTACTTGGGGAAGGATCTGATTTATGGGATGGGAAACATCTACTTTTCCTTGTTGTTAATCTTACGGGTAGGTCTGACATCCAGAATGTTGAAATAATTGCAAAGAGTAAGAAATCCCAGCCATTCCCTAAAGATATTGAAAGGCCCTATTCCCAAGATTTTTTTGAACCTACAACAGCAATGTTATGTTAACTTCGCCTGTGGAATTTATTTCTTTATTCTTTTTCATACCTATCTAAATCTCTCAGCTTCTCTTCCATCTCCCCATCCTTCACCTCATGCAGGCCTGAGGACTTCTTTGATTAAGGGGTCTCTAGTTTCTTTAGTTGGCATATATCCTCATTTGTTTGTCCTTCTCCCAGGTGGCACCAGTGGTAAAGAATCTGCCTGCCCATGCAAAAGACACAAGAGACGTGGGTTTGATCCCTGGGTCAGGAATATCCCCTGGAGTAGGAAATGGCAACCCACTCCAGTATCCTTGCCTGGAAAATTTCATGGACAGAGGAGTCTGGAGGGCTATAGTTGGTGGGGTCACAAAGAGTCGGACACAACTGAGCACATATGCACACATGAACTCATGTGTTTATGGCAAGCTCTGCCCTTTCTTTCAAACCTGGATCATAAATAGATGTGTAATTGCTTAGAAGGGGGACTTACAAGAAAATTCCAAGTAAAGATGATAGAGGAATGGGTTTTTGCCTTTAGATTTGAAATGATTTGGAAATATGAAGGAGAAATAAAATAGAAAAACGTGACATGTGATGAAAATAGAAATCCAGCACACCTTTGAGACACAATTGATGAAGAATCCTGCACAGTCCTCCAAAGACAAGGTGCATAGCCTGAGGAGTCAAACAAATGGCCCCTCCTTTAGAATGACAATAGCCAGGGACACTGGAGGGTTTTAGAGGGCAGCATGGCATGAGGAGGGGCTAGGAGTATGGGCTGAGTGAGAAAGCATGGTGGAAACACATGTACGTGCATATTTGCAAAAATGTGTGTATCAAGGTGGAGGCCAAAACAGGGAGGTGTCTACAAAAAGAAATGCACAATGTGAGAGTTGTGAGTTAGGTTTTATTTGGGGCAAAATGAGGACTATAGCCCTGGAGTCAGGCTCTCAGATAGCTCTGAGGAACTACTCCTAAAAGGTAAGGGGAGAGGTCAATATATGTGTGATCTTAGTGAAGCGGGGAACATGCAGTCAAGCACACATTTTGGCAGAAAGTCATTGCTAGTCACAAGAAAGTTGCTGCTAGTCACAAGGAGCAGATGTCTTCATTAACGATTTTAGTGCTTTTCTAGATATGAGAAGACATGAGAAATCGGGCTCATAATAATATTCTCCTGAAAATATCTAACTATCTGAAGGTCTGTTCTGCCGGTTTTTCCCAGAGCACAGAGTGCCTCATTCCTGATCTCTGCCCGTGTATTGAAGGCCAGTGACTGCTGTGGCTAGTGACTTCATCCTTGTAAAGGCAGATGGCAAGGGACAATTTTTCATCCACAGAGGGAGGGCAGCTGACTTTCAGTTACTGATCTTGGTCACCAGAAGAAAAGTATACATGAAATCATAGATAGAGATATAGATATGGGTATAAATGCATATCCATCTATATAGATAAAGACGCATCTCCGATTCAATAGACATGAACTCACGCAAACTCTGGGAGATGGTGAAGGAGAGAAAGGCCTGGAGTGCTGCAGTCCATGGGGTCACAAAGAGTCAGACACGACTTGGAGACTGAATGACAACAACAATAGACTTGGCAACTGGACGACAACAACAACAACAGATGCATAAATTGCATGCATACAACTGTGACATTAAGAGCTTTCTTCTAAGCCTGGAAGATCTCCTGACCTACTCCAATCATATCTTCAGGGAAGAATGTTAGTGAGAATATGTTTGTAGACAATAGGCCAAATCCAAGCTGTGTGCTTAACTGCTCTTCTTCAACAACTAGCTGGAACAAAAAGAAAGGACTCCCTTCAGAGATAAGCAGTGACCAGAAAGAAATCAACATGGTATCTATGAAAGAAGGAAAATATTAAGACAGAGGGCAAGTGAGAAATACACACCTGCAGCCCTATGCCATCCAAGCAAAGGAACTTAAACCAATTCCATGAAATCAAGGTAATGGGACTTGAAAAGGAGATGATACAGCAATGAAAGATTAAAAAATATGAATCTGTAGCAATAAGATTAAAAACTTTATAGAAAGGAAAGTTATATGCGTCATCTAAAAGGAGACTTGATCCTGTTAAATATATAGTCAGTGACAAGAACTAAATTGAGGGAATCAAGTAAAAGGAAATGAAAAAATAAAGAGCTAAAATGGATTAGAAGAAAGTGAGATTTGAAAGACAGAAAAATATTGCCTAATACCCAATTTATTTTCCTCAAGACAATAGGGAAAAAATATAATCGAAAAGTAAAAATATAATAAAAGAAACTTTCCTTAAATAAAGCAAGATTTAAATTTACCTGAAATTTCATGACCCAGAAAAATTGTTATAGAATAATTAAAAAAGAGAGACATTCCTATAGGAACACTGGAATTAGAATGCAAAGAAAAACCTCAATAGCCACCCAGGATGTAAAAAAAACAAAACTCAACTTCAAGAAGAGACATTTTCATAATAATGGCTAGCAGTTTTCACAACAGAATCATTCAAAATTAGAAAACAATATAGTAATCTTCAGAGAATAAAGCAATGCTTAAGAATTAAATCAAGTTAGGCTTTTATTTAAGAGTAAATAATAATGAGAATAATGAGCAGTATTTTTGAATTCCAGACCCTATTTGTGTGTTTACACATATGATCTCATCTAATTATCTCAAAAACCCCATGAGGTAGGTACCATTAAATCACACATTAAATATGAGTTTCCTGAGACCTAGGGAGATTAAATTAAATTCCCCAGTTCACACAGTTTGAAATAGCAGAACCAAGATTTGAACACAGGAGTCTGAAGTCAAATCCTGCTCTCCTAAAGTATTAATAGTATCCTGTTTTCAAACTTGCAAGAACTGGGATACAAACCCTTGAAAATCTACCAGAACAGGGGTCTCCAACCTCCTGGTCTAATGCCTGATGATATGAGGTGAAACTGATGTATTAATAATAAACTACACAGTAAATGTAATGTGCTTGAATCATCCTGAAACCAACTCCACCCCAAATCCGTGGAAAAATCTTCTTTCACAAAACTGATCCCTGGTGCCAAAAATGTTGGGGACTACTATACTAGAAGACCAGTGCCTGTGATGCAAGAACTGAATGGGAAAGGTGTTTTAAAAACAGAGCAATGGTGTGCATTGCTGCTGCTGCTGCTGCTAAGTCGCTTCAGTCGTGTCCGACTCTGTGCGACCCCATAGAAGGCAGCCCACCAGGCTCCACCGTCTCTGGGATTCTCCAGGCAAGAACAGTGGAGTGGGTTGCCATTTCCTTCTCCAAAGCATGAAAGTGAAAAGTGAAAGTGAAGTCGCTCAGTTGTGTTTTGACTCTTAGCGACCCCATGGACTGCAGCCTACCAGGCTCCTCCGTCCATGGGATTTTCCAGGCAAGAGTACTGGAGTGGGGTGCCATTGCCTTCTCCGGTGTGTGCATCGACTCCCCTTTAACATAGGTCAGAAACAGCATAGCTGTGGAAAGACAGTTTAGGAGGTTTGTGATTTGCAGTTCTAAGACAGGCCAATGAACCCCACCTCCTAGTATTCCTATGCTTGTGGGATCCCCTCCCCTCAAGTGTGGGCTGGACCTAGAAACTTGCTTGTAAAGATAGAAAATGGCAAATGTAATGCCAGTCACTTCCAAGATTAGTTTACAAAAAGATGGGTTTCTGTCCTGCTCACCTTAAAACTCTTCAAAATAATACTGCAGTATATACCCTTGAGCATTATTAAGTCTTTGGTGTAGTGGATTGTTTCTGCATAAATTCCCACAGGTGAAAATAATGAGTCAAAATATACACATGGGTCTGGCACAGGACGCTAAATTGTTCTTCAAAAGGGCCATATTTGTTTACACTTATACCGAGAGGGCAGGGAAAACCCATTTCATTACACACTGCACGTCCTTTAAGTATTCCTTCAGAGGAGAAAATCATTCTTCAGGAGGCTTTTATTTTTGCTTCATTGTTAGCTAATGAGGCTAAACCTTTCTCTGTGCAACTGAGTAATTGCTATTTCAGTCTTGGTGTAAGGATCCACGGCTCCCAGCCCTCTGCCCAGTTTATTTCCTCCGTTCAGTTTTCGAGCTCTCAAGTCTGAGCATCGTCCACCCCACCCTCAATTCAGTTTTCTGAGCGTCCTGGGAGACCCCTGATCTGTTGTCCTCCATTCAGTGAGACCTCCATGAGGGCAGGGAGAGCTTTGTTTGCTCTCCCTTTACCTGTAATGTCTGCACAGGGCCCTCGCTCTGTCTGTGCTTAGTGTTGGGGGAATGTGTCTCTTCATCCTGGTGGTATCAGATGAGACTTCAAGCTGCTATTTTCATTTTAGCCTCTTGGCCTCAGGCTCTGGTTCTAGAACTGTGGCTGCCTCTAGCTACGGAGGTCACCACAAACCTCTTCCATTTCGTAATAAAGTTGGTTTTTCTGAGCCTCAGGAATCTCTAATCCCTTCTCCAGAACCTGCCCATTCCCCACCCCCTCCACCCCCACTGTCCATGCTCATCACTGCTTAGTTAATCCACTTGGGAAGCCTGTCTGCCCGGAGAGTTTAGTAACTGAGATGATCACATTTATCAGTTAGTTAAAGGCTTCATTTACCTCTGCCCTGAGGCGTGCGCAGAGAGACGTTTTCTTGGGCAAACTTAATTATTGCATCAGAAGTAAAAACATGTTCTCATGTTAGTCTTGGGGAGAGAGCAAGAGTCACCACGGCTTCCTGTAATTTTCATTACCAGTAATGACATTTTCCACCATCCTGAATTCACCAGGTTATTTTTATTCTTTTTACATTCCTTGTCTAAATGGTGACAGGATGTATCAGGGGCAAGCTTGATATCAGTTTTTATAATTCAAGGAATTGTCATCAATTTTGAAAGGTCACCATATTTATGCCTTAGCCCTATGGCTACAGAGCCATGGCTAAGCCCTCTGACTGCTAGGAATCTCATTGATTGGTCAAGATTTCCAGATAAATGACTTCCCAGATTCTATGGTTTAGAAGCTCTCTAAATTAGGAGGCCTCTCCCCTAACCAACAACCCATCGCCCAAAGCTGCAAAGGAAAGCTGCTGTTTTCTATCAACCTGGACTGGACACTGGAGCCACCTGGGGAACTTTAAATCCTGATGCTTACATGCAGATCAATTAAATCAGACCTTGGTAGCTCAGTTGGCAATGAATCCGCCTGCAATGCACAAGACCCCGGTTCGATTCCTGGGTCAGGAAGATCCACTGGAGAAGGGATAGGCTACCCAGTCCAGTATTCTGGCCTGGAGACTTCCGTGGACTGTATAGTCCATGGGGTCACAAAGAGTCGGACACGACTGAGTGACTTTCACTTTCACTTTCCAGGGTTGTTGCCAGAAATCTGTATTGGTTAATAATGCTGAAGTGAAGCCAGAGTGGAGACTCATGGTTCTGTCTCTTCTGATTCATCAAATGCATCACCTAGAGGGACATTAAAGGAAAGAATTTTAAAGGTTTGTGGTCCCCCACCAACACACATACAACTGTCTGAACATTAGAAACATCTGAAAAGATTAAACAGTCTGACAAAGTCCAGCCCCACCTGCACAGGTTCTGGATGGTATGGTATAGATTCTGGCTACCTCCTGAGAGCCCCAGGTTCTCTGTCCAGGGCTGAGGGTTACCCTGTTGATCCTTTAGGAGCTTCTCTGGCCTCAGGCTTTCAGAGAAACTAAGGAAGATGCCAATATTTGCATATGCAGAAGCACTCCTCTTGCAAAAGGCTTCCAGGTGCCTTGAGGCCCATCTAGAAATACAGCAGCAGTTCATGCAACCTGACTTATTTCCACTAGGTCATTTATAAAATAAAGAGCAAATGCCTAGAGAGATCCAGTGACTCACCAGGACCAGGACTCAGTGGCAGCAGCACATCAGGAATCCTGGATTCTGCTGTCCACCAGCAGCTCTTCCAATACCAAGCCACCATCCATGTAGGTGCTGTGATGTCTCATTGCCTGGTGTGGCAGCCTGAGGCAAGACATCCAAGAGATATCCAGGTCCTAACCCTTAGAACCTATGAATGTTAATTGTTGTTCAGTCACTAAGTTGTGTCCTACTCTTTACGAATGTTAATTTATATGCAAAAACAAGTCTTTCCAGATGTAGCTATATTAAGGATCTTGAGATGGAGAGTTTTTCTTGGATAATCTGAGTGGGCCCTGATCGCAAATGCAACTGTTTATAAGAGGGCAGGGCAAGAAGAGATTTTTCACACACAGAGGAGAGGATGATGTGAAGACTGAGCAGAATGTTGGCCTTGAGAAGTTGCAGTGTTGCGGCCACAAACCAAGGAAGCTGGGAGCCCCCAGAAGCTGAAAGAGACAAGGAACACATATTCCCCTTGAGCCTCCAGGAGGAGCAAGGTCTGGGAACATCTTGATTTCAGATTTCTAGCTTCCAGAACTGTGAGAGAATAAACATCTATTGTTTCAAGCGACTGAGTTCATGGTAATTTGCTACAGTAGCCTTAGAAAACTAATGTACTGAGATAATGGAACTTTAGGATTATGAAATGGAATTTGGAATATGTGTCTATGTGACTAGTTCTAACACTTTTCCAAAGTACCAACTCAGGGAAGCAAAGTTAAATCCATGCAAGGGATTCAGAACTTCCCACAGTGTTTCTCCAATTTTAGTTCAGGCCCTCTAGTTGCTTGCTTGACCTTTTAGAGAGCATCACTCATAACCCAGAGTGCTAAGTATTGGCCCCCTCCGGGTCTACGTGTAAGGAAGATGTGTGAACCCAGAACACTCTTGGTGTCTGTAGTGATGCTCAAAGAATGAGAGTTGTTGCCCTTTTTTTCTTATTCAGTTCAGTTCAGTCGCTCAGTCGTGTGTGACTCTTTGTGACCCCATGACTGCAGCACGCCAGGCTTCCCTGTCCATCACCAACTCCCAGAGCTTGCTCAAACTCATGTCCATTGAGTCAGTGGTGTTATTTTTTTCTTATAGCTAAGTCCAAACTCAGTGACCCCCCTCCTACCCTGGCCAGGCACAACTAAGAGAGGGAGGACTTCATGGGGTCCTCTGCTGCCTGCTTCAACTCCCCTCACTATAGCTTATAACTTGCCAGTACCACCCTGTCCCGTGCCACCTCCAAAACCAGACACACATGTTGGATCCACCCATTAATTGGAATTTCATTGTTCAGAGCTCAGCTCAAACATCCTTTTCTGTGAAAGCTTCCCTGACCTCCCCAACTAGGTCACTGGGTAGGGCAGGATCCCAGCAGGAAACAGATGGTATATTTAAATTGAGTAATTTGATGAGGGTTCAGTGAGGGGACTGCCTACAAAGTGTGGGCCAGGGTTAGGGGAAGCCTTGAGGGATGGGTGGTCCTCTGAGCCAGCAGGGCTAAATTATGGGGGGAAATTCTATCTCTCTTGGCCCGAGGTTCTCAGATGCAGTTGGTGGGAGATGGCGGTGGAGGAAGACAGGAGCAGAGCCTTCTGTGGAGGATGCAGCCACCCAGGTGTGAAGCAGGCAAGGAGCCAGAGGAGCCAGAGCCCACCTCCCTCCTCCTTCCTCTGTCTTCCATCTCCCATGGTGATCCTGTTGGGTGAACCCAGCTGGAAGCCACAAGTCCTACAGGGAGGCAGATGTGCACACCCTACATTTGGGCCTCTGCACCTGTGTGACTATGTGATGACTGTCTGTCCTCAGCTTCATCACGCCCCACACTGGAGTGTGAGTTTCACGAGAAGGGAAATTTGCATGTCCTGCTCATTGTACAGAGCCTGAGGCATAGCTGGTGCTCATTACATGTCTGTTTATTGGCAAATGGGCATAGCAAACTGGTGGGAGTTGAACCATGCTGGGAAACATCATTAAGGAACCAGTAAGGGACTCATAGTCCCTACAGCCCTAACTCCCCTGAATGGGAGGCTACCCTTCTGTCCTCTCTCATCTCCTCACCTTAACTCAGGAGGTCCCAGGTGAGAGGTGCAAAGGACCACTCCTACCTTGTTTCCAACTCCTATTATCATGGCAAGCTCACCCCAACAACCCTGCCTGGTGAGAAGCCACTGACACAGCCTGTCATTTCCTAAATCTGTGGCTTCTCTTCTGAGAGGTTTTGGTTCTCCACTGACTCCTCCTCTGTTCCACTGCTCTGGCCTGAATGTTTAGGTCCCCCCCAAATCCATATGTTGAAGCCCAGCCTCCAATGGGATGGTGTTGAGAGGTGAGGACTTCTGAAGGTAATTAGATTTCCACGAGGTCATAGGATGGAGCCCCCATAATGGGCTTGAAGAGATCAAAGCTCACTCTCTCTCCAGCATGTGAAGATTCAGTAAGGCAGCTGTCTGTTAACCAGGAAGAGAGTTTTCACCACAACCCAACCGTGCTGGCATCCTGATCTTGAACGTCCATGCCTCCAGAATTAAGAAATAAATGTCTGTTGTTTAAGCAACAGCCCATGATATTTTGTTAAAGTAGTCCAAACTGACTGACAGACCCTTACGGTCCCTCCTCCAGGGACCCTCAGCTTCCCTGGGCCTGGCCCCTGGCATCAATCATAAAGTCCCCTTCCTGTTCGGAGTGCACCACCCTAGGATGGGTTGGTGTCCCTGCCTGCAAAGGACATTGAATGGTCTGAGAAATCTGGCTTCCCACAGAGCAAAAGTTAGCCCAGAAAGTGACAAGTCGGCAATTCAGAAGACAGGCTCTTTCATCCTCAGGGGCAGCTGCATGCCCTGGTCCTTGAAGCTGTCTCTTCATACGAAGGGGATAGTGGCTCACCAAGTGATGAAAGAGAAGCAACCTCAGCTCCATTCTGTGGGCCAGCTTTGAGCTGGGACAGGAGGGAGCAACCCTGAAGGGCTCATGCATAATCACCAAAAGAAAAAAGAAGAAGATGAAGTTGCTCAGTCATGTCTGACTGTTTGCAACCCCATGGATTGTAGCCTACCAGGCTCCTCTGTCCATGGGATTTTCCAGGCAAGAATACTAGAGTGAGTTGCCATTTCCTTCTCCAGGAGATCTTCCCGACCCAGGGATTGAACCCAGGTCTTCGGCATTGTAGGCAGATGCTTTACTATATGAGCCACCAGGGAAGTCCATATAATCACCAAAGGCCATGCTAACTGAGTGCTGGAATAGTAGGGGGCTGTGGGAGGGAGGGGCAACCTAGGGAAGGTAGGAGGCTTGAACTGGGACTCAGGGGAACCAAGCCACTTTCTCAGCTCAGAGAAGATTCTGGTGGAGGCCCTGAAGAGAAGCTGTGCCTGCTGAGACTAACAAAAAGGCACCGAATGAGGGTGGACTCAAGAAGATGGCGACCTGGAGGGCCCAGCTCCAGGTAGGCCCCTGCATTCTTCTGTTGTCTCCAGCCTGCTTGGGTCTGACTCACCATGAGTGACAGTGTCAAAGTCCAATACAGGTGTCCTTGACCATGGCTGCCCACTGAACTCACACAGGAAACTCAAGAAAAAGCTGCTGATCCTGGGACCCTTGCCCCAGAGATAAGCATTGACTTGGCTGGGGATTTGGCAGTGTTTTAAACCTTCTCAGTGATTTGAGTGTATAGCTGGGTAGAGAACCGCTAGCCTGAGACCTGTCTCAAAGGGGAAGTCAACTCTTCTTCACATGTCCTAGCCTACTAGGTGGAAGATACGATCCCAAAGTCCATTCTTCCCACTTTGGAAAACAAGATGCCATGTTATAGATTTTGTTTTTGTGTTTTTCAAGCAAATAGACTTCTGCAGAACCAAGAGCTTGTGGGCCCAAGGAGAAACAAAGGCTGAGTATTGGCTTTATTTTCTCCTCACGGAACATTAGCTTGTGTCATCAAGTGGAAATTCTGCCGGGTGGCTCAGCTGGGCTTGGGAGGGAAGCTTTGACTGCACCCATGAGAGCTTTAGAAACAAGTCGCTGTGAGATATTAAATGTCATCACTTTCAAACTGCCATGATTTTATATATATAACTTGGAATAATTTAAAGTCACTTGAGAGATCATCTGAAGATGTGCAGACAGAGTATTCTGCACAGATATGCACATTATAAACCACCGACTTAAGCAAGAAGGAAAGGAAGTTATGCTGTGTAACAAAACTCAATGGAGAAGAGTTGGTGACAGGGAGATTATGTATAACGTTAAACCAAAGAAATATAAAGTCCACACCTAAAATATCATCTCAACTGGGTAGACTACAAATAGGCCACAGTTTTCCAATATTTTCAGGTAGTAGAGGCTTTCAAGTGTTAGCTCAGAGTGTTACAAAATGAATTATTATTTTTTTCCATGTATTTTAGCATTTCCTAGATTATACAAGAGACATGTATTATTTCCATAATCAGAAAAGAAATTATAACCAGAAAGTCAATGGACTGGCAACTTGCTTTTCTCCATGGAGGTTGCATTTCTACATTTAGTAAAAAGGTAAGATGCTTGGTTACATTTGATTTTCAGGTAAATGACAAATTTTTAGTGTAAATATATGCCATATATTGCATGGGCCATATTTAAATTTTAAAAAATGTATTATTACTTATCTGAAATTGAATTTAACTAGGCATCCTTTTATCTGGCAGCTCTACCTGGAAGAGAAGGTGAGCAGGACAAGGCTAGGTGGGGGAAATTGCAAGCAAGCGTCCCTGAGAGCTCCCAGGGTCCCCAGGCTGTGCCTGCTTCTCAGGCAGAGGTGTTGGAGGCCACTGTCCACGCAACAGCCACACTCTCTCCCTCATCCTTAGGTCATTAGTCTTCTTATTTTCTAAAGTACAGCTGCCTCCTTGTATACATCTATTTCATGAAAACTGTGACAATAATGTTTATTTGTGATGTATGTCTAAATTCTCAATAGGCATCATAGCCTTGATCACAGGTATGGATTTGTGTCTCTGATGGGTCATTCAGCAAGTGTCAGGTTCTTAGCCCACCACCTCTAAGGTCGTCACTATTCTTAGCCCCATTTTGTGGGTGAGGAAACTGATGTTCGGAGAGAAGGGAAGAAGCTCACTCCAAGTCACTCAGCTGGAGGACCACAGAGCTCAGTACCCTACCTCAAGTCTGCACAGGGGAGCATTTCTTTGCATCACCCTACATCAGTTCTTCAATTTACAGCTTATTCTCTGAAGCAAACTTACAAGGCAACTACTGGGATGTGAAAGCTAAGGTCCCCCTATTTCCTCCACATCCCAGCACAGTTGGATCCCATTGGTCTCTTCTTATCTCTCTCCATCGTCCCTCTCCTTTACCCTTCCCCCTCCCCTTTTCTCCTCCTCCCTTCCTTCTCTCCCCCTTCTTCCATCCCTTTCCCTTTCTCTTCCCCCTACCTCCATCTTTCCCTCTTTCCACAGCCAGCTGCAGTGAAGGGATTTGGAATCTCCTAGGTTCACTAAATTCCTCCCACATGCTCTGAGACCTCAGGCAAGTCACCTGAGCTCCCTGTAGTTCGGTGTTCTCAGTGTAGAACAAAATGAAAAACCTCAGATTCATGAGCTTAGTGCTTAGTGGAAAAAAAAAAATCCCCACTGGATTTCTGGTATTCCTAGGAAGCCTTCAGGTGGGTTACAGTGAGTGGTTCTTCAAAAGCATCTTTCCCCCTACTACCCATGGCTTTCACTGCTGATTAATGATCCAAATTATGTCAAACAAAGCTATGCATTGTGTCTTTGAATTTCTGGCTTGATTTTTCCTACCCACCTTACTTTGCCAGATATAACCAAGGTCAAGATTCTTAAGTAAAACTCCTATCTACATCCAATTGTCCTTATTTCTTGGTGAGATCCTGAAACTGAGAAGTCTTGCTATGAAGAAATTGCATCTCCTTTTTTTTATCCTCTCAGTCCCTTCAAGGTCTTTCACCAAACCAGGTCCTGAAACTTTCTTGGAAATCCAGAAAATTAAGTGAAACAAGAGCACCGTAGAAATCTAAGAATATATTAAATGGTCTGGCACAAATTAATGAAAACCTCTTTGCTTGTAAAAGAAAAATAAAGATTCAGTTCATTCAAACAAGGAGAGCTCTGTGGAAGAAGCATACATTTTCCATTTGCCTTCAACACCTCCAAATGTCCTGAGCAGAGGGTGAGAAGCCCGCACACACATGCCGTCTACACGTGTGGGGTGAGAGAGAGGGATGCCCAGGGTGGGACTGAATCCTCCCAACAGTGGTGAGAGATAGGGAAGGAGGAAACAGGCACTGAGAGGTCCAAAGACTGATCCAGAATCGCTCAGCCAGTGAGTCGTGGTGCTAGACCTGACCCTAGGCACTGAGATTTACTCTGCATGACTCTGCCTCTAAAGTAGAATGAAGGATGGCTACTTCAAGGTAAGAATTGACTGTATTAACCTGCATTTGGCCAGGAACCCACCTTTTGTGCTTCCCTTCATTGCTCTGGATAAGTCCCTGAAGATTTCTCATCATCTTCATCCTTGGGCCCCTACTCTACTCTTATTTGCCTCTCTCAATACCTTTATATATCTTTTCCAGTTTCACTGTGAGGGAGAATGCAAATATCATAGATTCCAACCAAAATAAACTGTGTTTAAATGCCTCACAAGACCTTAGTGACTTGGAGCAAGTTGTTTAACCTCCAGGACTTAGTCTTCTCATCTGTAAAGTGAGTACATTAACTGTCACTCCTGGGGATGCTGGAAAGATAAACTACACACTGAGGATGCTGAATAACCTCTTCCTGTTCTATCTCAGGTTCCAACTTCCCTCTCTCCCAGCCTCAAAATGCTCCAGATGAATATCCCTGATTGATTGGGAAAAGGAGCTTGTGAAGGAAGCTAGCATGCAGAATCCAGTGGTATCCCTCTCTCAGAACAAAGTAATATACCTCTAGTCCTGAGAATCAGCCTTGAGTGAAAATATATGCATGATGTAGTAATGAGCAGGGATCTTTGATCTCTCCCTAAGATCAGGAAGAGGCCCAAGTCAGGTCGTGGAGAGAGGCTCTTAACATAATCAGGGGTCAGCTCCATCAACCAGGCAAATCCTTCCTCATGATCAAGTACGCATCAGGATGCTCTTGGAAAAGTGATAGCCTGGTGATACCCAGGGATGGTGACGTGACCAGTTCAGGTGATAGATACCCAAAGCTCTGTGCAGAATGGTAGAGGAGCTTCAGACTGTTTCCTGGCCCCAGGCAGAAGGAAATACCCAAGCCAGGCGTTCTGTGGCCATGCTTCTGCCGCTGGCCTGGCTCCTCATTCAGTCCGCAGCCCTCTGCCAAGGACTGAAGTCACAGCCACGTTCTCTTCCAAGACCCTCTCTGTGGCTGTGCCAGGAGTTGGGCATTAGCTCCCTTTCACTTATTTGGAGAGGATGAATTATGCCAGGGTCATGCTAACCATCATTTAGAGATTATTTTTGGACACAGAAAACTCTTTAGCAGCAGGCGTTGTAGGTTACACAGTGACTCCAGGAGTGAGACACTTGAATACTCCAAGCAGACCTGCCAAGAGGAGGTCCTCACTGAATGGTGCCCTGGGGACTGAGTTTACAAACTCACCTTTGGAATCTGCTGCAGCGAGCGTGCCGAAGCACCAGCCAGCATGGGGCCAGCTCTGCTAGGGCAGGACTCACCCTCATTTATGTTGGGATGGTGTTCAGGGTGGATTGACGGAGGGAAATGAAGCAGGATCCAGAAACATCTATAGCCTCTGAGGAGCACCTGGCCCTGAACCTTTCAAAAGTCTAGTTCTTTTTTTAATCCCTTTCTGCCAAGTGCCGACCGGCCGCTGGGCCCCTGTGGCTAGTTCCTGGACCGTTTGTGTGTTTCCATTTTCATGATGAGAGACAAATTACAGGTCTGCTGCATGCCTAGGTTCGACCCTGTGGGCATTGCATAGGCACACTCATAGAGAGTGCTGATGGGTAATGAAGACCCCTAGGGAAGCTTCCCTGCAAACTGAAAAACAGATCTTTATTTTTTTCAGCCTCCAAGGAGTTTTCAAGTTTGAGTGGTTCTTTGAGATATTCTAAGCTGGTGACTGTCTAGCTTTATTGACTGAATCCACTGTAAAAATTACGTTACATAACTGTTAGTTTGATAGGGCTGCCATAACAAAATGCCACCCTAGGAGCTTTATTGACAGAAATTTGTTCTGTTCCTTCCATATTTTTTGCTGTTATTTTCGAATTTCATATTTTAGATGCTTAAATCATTAATTTTGAGCCTTTTTTCCTACCTTAATCATCTTAGGCTATACATTTTCCTATAAATACCACAAGGGTAACACATGATATTTTTAATTATATTTATTTATAAATATTTTCTATATGAAACCATTTTTTAAAAAAAATTTGTTGAGGATAGCTTTATTTTCAATATGTGGTCAGATTTTATAAATGTTTTCTTTGTGAGTAAAGTGTATATTCCCCCATTTGTTAGGTATGATAACTGTTTGTTGATCAATTATTAAAACATGTTGTGTTAAAATATTCCTTTAATAAGGTAGATTAGTCAATTTCGCATTGTTTTGGCAATTTTTGCTCTGTAATTTTGAGGTTGCTTTAGTAGTAAGTTTAGCATTTTCTTCTCAAATTATTCTTTCCTTAACACACGTTATTCTACTTTTAATTTAAATTATTCTGTGTCTTTAGGTTTTACAGTTATTTCTTGTAAACTTTATATGGTTAGATTTGGATTTTCTTTTGTTTCAGACTGATGATCTGCATATTTCAAGCCAGATTTTTGTCCACGTATATCTAGTATGATTAGAGTTAATGCCTGTAATCCTACTATACAATTTCTATTTAGCTCATTCTTTTTCCTTTTCTGTCTTCGCCTTTTGTGACTTAATTTGGATGGAATGCCATAAAATCTGATTGCATTGTTTTCCCTCTACTTGTTTTAAGGGTATGTGTGTGTTCTATTATGGTCATCTTAGCTATTTCAATAATGCATATCTGAGAAGGTCTAAAGTTTATTAATATCTTTACTGTCATCTCAAATGATAACCTTCATATGGTTTTTCTAAGTTGACTACTTTCTAGAAGCAGATTTACTATAAAGCTAATGAAACATGAGTCTTAGGACTCTCCATTTGGATGAGCTCTTTCCAAGATGCTGAGCCTCATTTTGTTTTTAAAATTTAGTCTTCCTTTTAAACTTAGTATTTATTCTAATAAATTGTAACAAATTTAATATTATTCTGTGCTAGCTGAGTATTATGTTTGAAAAGATGTTTCTTATATTGTATCTATTTTTTTTACTTGTCTCAGTGAAGAGATTCATTCAGGGGATCTAAATGGCAGCACTATTATAGAAGGGACTAAGATTGTGAAACTTGCAAAAAGACCCCTGAGTCCCCAAATATTTCCAGGCAGAAATCAGGCTGAGAAAGCCACTCAGCTGCAAACATAGACATTTCTTACAGAAAAGGGAGAACCTCAAAGAGATTGGGTCCAGGAGCTTGTGAGAACAGTGAACTAGGAACCACTTCCAGGAAAAAGAATCAGCCTCTAATCAGGGATGTCTCTGACCCCACAGCACGGGGAAAAGTAGGAGCCCAGCTGGGTTGCTACAGTTGTGATGTGGTTCCATTTCAGTTTCATCCCCTTCTGGTGGAAGGGTCTCCTACAGCTTCATCACTGTATCCTAAGGTGGGGATAGGGGAAACTAGTCTTTTGGTTTGAAAATCCCTGGGAATGACTTTGATCATAAAATCCTTAACTTAGAAAAGCCTGATCCTATAATGAAATGAGTCTTCTGGAGATAGGAGTGAGGCCATTTCACCATATGCTTCTGCTCGCAAGTCAGGAATGCCCCTGACTGCAGCCTGATTCTGCTCCTTGAAATGTCACCAGTGTTGTTCTCAGGGGCTCCTGGGATTACTCCTAGTGTGTTTCACATTAAAGGCCAATAGGGACATGGCTGGAAAAAAAATCTCATCCTGGGATCTCCTTTTCTTAACATTAAATGAAATGAAATATTAAATATAACTATTTACCCATGGTGCTGTATCATTTTTAATAACTGAACAAAATATTTTAAGTGGTGACCAAAGTCAATTGATTTGTCTGTTTAATTTTAAATAGCATGCCCCTCTTCACATAAACAATACAGGAGGTATTTATGAAAATTGATATGGGCTAAAAGAAAAGTCAGTGTGGGTTAGTAGGATAGAAATAATATGAATGTGCCCTTCAAGTTCCCATACATTTGTTAAAGTGCTCTTAAAGGTGTTTCTGAGTTTCTAAGCAGCCAAAGGAGGAGGAAAATATGATCATGCAACATGATTTACAGTGCCCTTAATATAAACAAACCATGACAGCTACCCAGGAGGTACACTCAGTGTTTTGCTGCTGAGACTTGAGACTCATGTCCCTTTGGCCTGAAACCAAGCAGTCACTATGCAGGATAGGGAACCGTGTCCTTTACCAGAATCCTCACAGGGTCAGTGACTGGGAGTTTTCCTAGTTGTCTTTGGGTTCATACATATACTCTAACTATGGGGTACAGTTGTATGAAAAGAGCTCCAGGAGAGGGGGCTCAAAGAGTTTGTTCCACGCTGCTCTGAGTTAATCCTTCACCCAGTCCTTGAGGAATAATATTTGTCTAAATTTAATGTTTAATTATGGAGTGATAATGTTTTCAAAGTTTGACTCTCTGAAACCAGGAGTGAAGGTGGTCTTCATTGCCTTTAACTTCTAGGGTAATATGCATACATGTGTGGCCAGACTGAAACCCAGATTCCATCCTCTAGAGAGCTGGACAGCTGTTGACCATGACAGCTGTCTAAAGAGGAAGTCACCTGCCTGCCCCTTCCACCTCAACTCCCTCCCCTGTCTGCTAAGTTTCATCATGTGCAGATCAGGTTGCTATCTTCACCCCTATGTGCAGGGAACTTTCTGAAGGTCAGACCCACCTCTGGTCTGTTGACCACCTGGTTTCCCTGCCATAACAAAGTGTCACAAACTGAGTGGCTTAAACTATAAAAATGTTTCACAGTTCCGGAGGCTAGAAGTCTGAAATCAAGGTGTGGACAGGGTTGGTTCCAGGCCTCTCTCGTTGGCTTATAGATGGCCGTCTTTACGTTCAGGCGTTTTTCCCATGTGTATGTCTGTCTCCAAATTTTCCCTTTTTATAAGGACACCAGTCTCATTGGATTAGGGCCCATTCTAATGACCTTACCCTCACTTGCTGACCTCTGTAAAGTTCCTATTTAAATAGGTCATATTCTGAGGTACTTGGAGTTAGGACTCTAACATATGAATTTTGAGGTGACATAATTCAACCCAGAACACCACTGCGTCCCCTAATAATGTCAAGCACAAAAGCAAACTGGAAGAATATTTGGAGAATTAATGAGAGGAGACATGAATTGGAATTGACTTTATCAATAGACGAAGTGTGTTCAAGGCCCAAGATTTTATGTTAGAGCAACAATTCTAGGCTGGAAAATCTAAAATAAGTGTTACTAAATGCTCGTGTTAGTCGTAAAAGCCTTAGTAAAGCTTAGCAAAGGATGTCTCACTTTAAGTTATGTGACTTCCTGAGCAACACTCCAAGATAAACCCGTTATAAAAAGTACCTCTAAGTAAATGAATGAGTTGAACCTACACAGGGTCATTATCCAGTCATAGTTAAATGACAGGAAACCTTCCCAAAGCGATCACTTGGGTTTCAAATAGCTAGTCTTGAGTTGGCACTGATGAGATGCCTGATTAGCTACCTGGCCTCCTGGCTTTAAAACAAGCACACCTGCTCTGAGCCAACACTCAGTCCCCTGCCCTCTTTACCATCGAGTAAGGGAGGCTGGTGGTGGGGAGGCAGTCTTTATCTTCCTTCTCCCCCTCCAAAAATGGCTGTTTACTTTTTTCTCATTAAAATGGTAATGAGTTGGAAAGATGTCTAACAATTCTGAAAGTTAAAAAGAATAACTTCCTCAAAATTTCTAGATGTCTGTGATAGCCAACGATTGCAATTAGGTATACATAACCCCAAATATGGAACCTCAAATACTTTCAACGTACATTTTTACATTTAATATATGATCTATATTCACCCAAATGGGATCCTACAAGACACACTGTTTCATCACTTGAATTTTGAACTTAATAAACCTGGCCATGAACCCACACAGAGCCACAGCAGCCTGCACAGCACCACTGCAGAACGCAGCTCTCCCTACTGTCCCAACTCTCTGCTGAAGACATGCACCACTTCTGATTTTTTGCTACTATAAATATTATTTAATAAAATTCCCAATATGTACACATTTTATGATCATTGGATTATTTCCAAAGGCTAAACACTATTAAGTAGAATTGTCTTGTCAAAATAAATGCATTTTATCCAAAATAAAAAATATATCTTTCAAAAATATTGGCTCTATCTTCACTCTCACCAGTAGAGCATGAAATTGTGCTTACCCAACATCTTAGATAACATTGGACAATATTCTTTTAAATTTTTGCCAGTGTGATGGACAAAACTCATAACTCACAAATAACAAAATCCACTTAAGAGTAGCATCAAAACCTACTACAGCTGTTTGTTTTTTTTTCTTTTTTTCCCTCATGCACCAGGTACTGGTTCAGAGGTTTGAGGCTGTCAGGTCCAAGTTGTCTGAAATTCTTGTGGCCTTTCCTAACTGGAAACAGACAATCTTGTTTTCTGAGTGGGAGGAGGAACATGAGACAAGAAAGAAAGTGCAGCACTTAGAACAGGAAAGCAAAGCTTGCCAGAAACCCCTGCAAATGTCTGCTTTTGCCTTACTTGCCATTTGAAACAATTCTTTTTCCCTTCACCTTTGCATCTCTATAGCTGAAGGTGATCATATGGCCCTGTGACTGTACAGAGGATGTTGTTAGCTTCCTGTCTATTGCCCATTCTTAACTTCTTAATAATAATCCTTGAATTTTTGCTTAGTCTAGTTTTTTTTTTTTTTTCTGATGGACTTTTAGGGCCTTTAGGGGAGGCCCATGAATTACCTTATTTTAAACCCCTGTAGACTTGAGCACACAGAGACTTCACAGTTCTTGGAATTTGGTTGGCTGCCAGTCAAGAACTTAGGAAAACATAAATACTACTTCTTGAATACTTACCATATGCCAAGCACTTTTCCAAATGCTTTACATATATTAACACATTTTATCCCATAACTGCCTTATGAGGTAGATACTATTATGATACCCATTTAACTGATGAGGAAATTGAAGTGCAGAGTGGTTAAGTAATTTGCCCAAAGCCACACATTCAGAAAATTAGAAGCAGGGAGCTGGGCTTTGAAGGTAGGCTGGCCTACCTACCTACTTTCTGGCCTTGTACTCTACTGAACCATATCAGCAAATCATAAGTGACTTTCACTATCATATCTTAATTATGTGATGAGAAGTGTTAAAAAGAAAACAACATATACAACTATTTTAAGCCTATACATTAAAGGGAAGGGTGACAGCTGTTTGAAGTAGGGTGCTACGGAAAAGACTGTATATGCCTCATTTCTCATCAGTGTCGATCAGGTTAAAAGCATAACCATCTTCTTCCTCGTTCATTCTGTGTTTGTGGAAACTTCACGGTGATCAAAGCTGTCTTGGGGCCAAGGGAGAGCTCTGCTGTAAACTGAACTTCTGTGAGGAGCCCTGCTTTCCTCTCCAGTCCGGGGCTGTCGACACGGAACCTGGGGAGTGTTGTTTGATTCTCCTTTGAAGAAATACTTCCCTTGTGCAATCACCATAGCCTGGCTTGGTGAAAAGACAGAAAGCCAGAGGACCTAGCTTCAAGATCACTGGAACCTGAAGGACCTTGGTTTCTACACCTATAAAATCAGGCTAGATTGGATTCTTCAGCAAGAATTTGTTTATAAAATCAGTGGATTCTGTGTTCCCAGATGTGCTATGTTTACGGACACAATGAGGTTGGCTTTTTCTCTCAAAGGAGAAGTCTTTGGTTTTTGTAAAGGGTCAAGATGGCAACTCCAGAAGCCAAGTTTAACTTCATTTCACTATTCAGAGTCACTTTGGTACTCAAAAACTTCATATCAGATATTCTTCATTTAACAGTTAAAGAGATGTATTTGTGGCCTCAGAGGGAACATTAGAAATGTATATAATGCTTCAATGCTCTTGGAAAATTTATAGTCCCAGGAGATCTGAGTGTGACTTTCCCTAGCTGCCTCACTAGACATCCTTCCAGCTTCTCTAGTTCCTTTCCTATTAGAAACTCACATGCTCTCTGTTCCCGAAGTGTACCAATCAGGGTAGGCTGAATTTTGCCACAGTAACAAATCACCTAAAAAAACAAAAATCTCAGTTAATTTCTTGCTCTCATGAAACCTGCTGCAAATCTGGGTGACTTTCCAGGGCAGCTCTCCTCCATATTGAGCAATTTACATGGTTTCCTTCTCTTGGCCCTTTTATCTCAACACCTTCACTGTTGCAGATGAAGAGTCAGAAGGTCAAACATCTGTAGTTAATTGCCTTGGCTCAAAGTTTGGCCATAATTTTCATTTCCTTTTTTTTTTTTTTTAGTAAGAACTAGTTACTTGGACAAACCTAACTGAAAGGATTAGAATTTATAATTCTCTGTGTAAGAAAAGTTAGGGGAGAACCAGATATTGGCATACATTATTTTGTGGACTGTATAGACCAAAGTTCTCTTGATTAGGTAAAGAGTTCCATCTGGCTAACCTGGGTGTTTTTCTCTTTGGATTAGTCAGATTCAGGATCATGGAGTCTTGGTGAGAAATAAATTTGAAAGCTACTAGTTCAATTTAAGTCAGGATATGTGACATTAATCCTAACAAATGACCATCAAGTCTCTCTTTTGCTCTTCCAATGTTGGAGTCTTACGACCTCGAGAGCCGAAAATTCCATGCTGAGACAGCCTGATTGGAAAATTCTTACAATTCCCAGGACTACTCCCTGCCTTTAAATGGAGCTTGGTCTGTCCACGTAGCCTCTTCTATGACCCTTCAAAATGCCTGAGGTCATCAACATGTCTCCTTTCAGTCCAGGATACACAGCCTCAGGTATCATCAATGACCCTGACATGGCTTCCATTACTCACTGTCCTAATCACCACTCTCTATATCATCTTATTTCAGTGTGGAGCTCAAACATCTTACCATTGCCAAATAAGGTTATCACTGCTCTTTTCTGGACTCTGCACAATTCTAGCAATGCCACTAAGACAACATTAGTTTTTAGAGCAAGTACATCATGCTCTGAGCTTATATTCCATCTGGACCTGTTGGGAACTGAAGCCTAAGACTTACCCCTCTTCCCTTCCAGGGTTCTTTCTAGTGGTTTGTAGACAAAAATAGATGAAAATTAAAATGAAAAGGCTTTATTAGTGGTTGGGCATGCATCCCAAGATTGACAAAAGGCAAGCATCTTTGATCTAAACTGGAACAGAAAATTCATTTTGGTTCTCCAGTGCTGAAGGATGACCTCAGCTCTCTCCAACTGTATTGAAGACAACTAGGAAAGAGTGTGAGGTTGACTTAACTCACTCATTCATTTTAACATAGGGAAGCTGAAACATACAGGCATACACACACATTCTGCAAGACGGTCAAGTGTGCTTTCTGTGAGGTGACCATTTATACTTAGGAGAGAAGAAAGAGAGATTTCTAGTTCTTCTACTAGCCGTGAAACAGGTTGTGAAAGTAGTGAGTAAAGGAGAGTAAATGGCCCTGTCTACTGGTTAAAGGTTCTCAGTGAATGTGTTTTATTTCATCTTCAGACCATTTCCTAATTTAACAGGATCATTTAAAATTATGATTTGATGACACACCAGACTAAGTATGTTGTATTAATTACTCAGCAGGAAAGGAACCGTTACAGAGAAATGAGACATGCATCAAATTGTTAGGATTTTGAGATTACTTATAATCACAGCATAACCTAGGATACCCCACTAGTAGTCTTTGTAAAACAATGATTAATATATAAAAGTGGTCATATAATTATGAATTCCCTGGATTTAAAAGAAATTTTTACCTTTGTTTATATTATTTCCAAGATTTTATTTTTATATTAATACTCTATCAAATTCTATCGAACACTAATAATCTTAGGAGACCCTAAACTACATGTATGCACAGCATTTCAGAAGAGAAGAGGTCACAGATTCTGATCAAGGACAAGTTTGTATAGTCTACAGTGATCTAAACCAAATCACTGGCTGAGTTCCTTTTGATAATGAACTTCTATTTGTTATATCCGGACTTAAGCCCCTGCCTTTTAAAATCTAAATCCAAAGATTTAATTTTTTGAAACTTGGTGTCATTCCCAGAAATGATGTATTTCTGAAAGTTTCTTATGGTTGGCAATGCTTAAACTATTGTCCCGTCATTATGATAAATTGACCTGGTCTATAAATATTAATTGGAAACTTACGCATGCCTTATCAATATTGGATTATAATTAGTAGGGCCATCTCAAGGTTCCATACACTCAGAGATGAGAGATGGGGTACATGCAACATTTGGCTAATTAATCATCTTGGAGCGTTCTGTGGGATTCTCTGCTTAATTGCTTGCTGTGTAGAACCACGAAAGCAATCAATTGCTTCATTTTTCCTCCATCTGCTTGTTACATAATGCAGAACCCATGTTTGGGGAATTATTTTAGTTTATTTATAGTTCCCTATGTTTATTCTTTCTTATCTACAGAGGCAATGAGAAATATAACTCTGTACTTTGAAAACATCACAGAAAAAAACACTTTCTACTTATTAAAAGCAATAAAAATTAAACAAATTTTAATGCATGGATTCTTTTATGCATACATTTATGTTAACTTTCCTCTTTTGAGTATTGTTATGAATTCGTGGTCTTCCACAAAGTCAATTTGTTTCAAGTAAGCTTCATTATTATTTTTGTTTTTATGCTCAGCTTGGTGGTTGTGATTTTTTCAAAGTGGCTCCTTTGTCCTTTCAACTACAATTTTACCATCGTTTTTTTAAAACAAACTTATTTATCATCATTACCAATATCTTCCATATTCATTAATACTTTTCCTACCCTAAGATTTGAGAACAAGAGTCCTGATGCCACTTGGTGGAAATCACTATTGAAAACCCAAATCTGGACCTAACGGTAAACAGGAGCTATGGCAGGCCTTGATACCTAGCCTATATGCTTTCTCTTTAGGACTCTGATTGCATTCAGGAGACAGTAGGCTCAGCCAGTCATATTCACTCTTATAGATTTGCAACTGAGGATGGCCCAGTCTGGCCCCGTCTGGGCCACCATCATCTCCTGCCTCGATTATTGAAGTAGAATTCTGTTTCTTCCTGGTTCTCCTACTCATTTTTTCTCCTACAGAGTAATTCTCTCACAATGCTAACCAGGTCATACAGCTCTTCTTTCAAAAATCTCAGTGGCCTCTATCCTACAAAGTCAGAGCAACATCCGCACAGTGGCCTTCAAAGCCCTGTGTCATCAGAGCCTCACTACCTGTCTGACCTTCCAGCCCATTGTTTCCCTTCTTGCTCACTCACTTCCAGAACAACTGGTTTCTTTGCTTCTGGTCCTTGGCAGCCCAGCATGTTACTGCAAGACTTCTGCACTTCCCATTCCTCTGAAGGGACTTGCTGAGATGCTCTTCTCCCCATGATTCTCAGCTGAATGTCCTCTCTAAAGAGATTTTCCCATGCTCCCTCCTTTCCCCTCAGCCTGCTCTGTGCATCCTTATAAACCACATTGCCATTTGTTTACTGATGCATCCCCCAGAGAGATGCTGAGCCTCAAGATGATAAACACATGTCTGATTTGTTCCCTGCCCTGTCCCCAACCCTAATGACAATTAATACCCGATGTAGGGTAGGTCTTCCAAAAATATTTGTTGAATGAATGACCAATTAAATGAATGAATAAAGCAATGACATTCCATGGTTTTGTGCTGGAAGTGTGTTTTGAATATTCAACAGCTCTCAGAGTAATCTTCTCACTGTGTTCTGGGTTTTGTTGCTCTTCAGCCAAGACTCTGCCATGGCTTCCACGTCTACAGAGCAAGAGCAGCATCCACACAGAGTCCTCCAAAGTCCTGCAAGATCTGAACAGTGAAAGCAGTCTCAAGCATTGAAAAAAACTTAATTGTCATCCCTAATTTCCTTCACTTCATTGTTCTTCAGCAAAGCAGCAGTGTGTGGGGAAACCTTTCCATGTCCTGAAGGCTCACATGGTTCTCCTATACTACAGTGAGCAAGGTACTGGCTAACCCCCTCCAGACTTCACATTTCATGCTCACAGCACCCCGGATCTTGTCTTGGTTAAGACTGTCCCTGTCTGCTGGTCCTGTAAGCTCTGATGCCTCAGGAGAGAAACACGCATGTGGAGAATGACCCACAGGCAATGCTCATCCATCTGTTTTACTGCCTTGGTCTTCTGTAAGAGAGCACAGCATTACCAGTGGGTACAAGTGAGAAGGAGTTCAGCTTGGTTTCTTTCTTTTCTTTTATCCAGTGACTGATTGGACAGGGCTGTGTAGTATTATGGAGAGCTGCCCAGTAAAGACCCCTAATGGAATAGGAGATTTTAAGTGGCAGTGAGTTCTGCATCTCAATGAGTATTCAAGTGCAATCTGAAGGATGGATTATGGAGGCTGCTGGGATAAGGCGCACCAAGAGCAAGATATGCCATGTGCTCCAACAGCTTTTCTTCCTAGAGTCCTTCTCAAGACTTCCTCTTTTTGTGCTCCGTTGGCTAAGCTAAATGGTAGTGTTGTCTCTCAATAAATCCCAGAAAAACCAAAGACCCACTCAGTCACCACAGGCACTCTCTTAAATGAAAGATAACTTCATATCTTCCACAAACTCACTTGTTGACAGTGATGGAGCAATGTGGAGGGAAGCTAGAGAAAGGTACCTCTTGATCACATTACATCAGGATCACAAGATGCATTAGAGGTTAGGCTGCTCTTCAATAAAATGAGTTTGATCTTTCCATCATTTCTGAAGAAAGTCTCCCTCTCCATCACTTATTCTCGAGGATTGGTATTTAAAAGTTATTTTTGGTATTTGTTGACATACATGCCTTCCAGATGTTACCCAAAGGTCCCATCTTCCTTCCAAATGACATGGAAGACTCGAATAAAGTCATACAACTTTGAAAACAGATTAAATTAGTGGTAAGTCAACCCTGTGTCATGAACAGAGTTTTATTTGCTAAAACTGCAAAGCAGTTTTAGCCTGTCCTCAACTCTTTACTGGCCAAAAATATTATTTACATTTAAAGAAAAATAATCAAATGCTTTTTTTTTTTTTTTTTGGTGCTTACACTATTTTTCCTGCTGTTTAGACTGAGGTCAGTTCATCCCTGTTTTCAGCTAACCTCGACATCCCTAACCTCCTGGTCTCATCTTTAATTAAAGAAATAGGTCCAGTGGCATTTTTAATTTTTAAAAAATTGTTCAATAAGCAAACACGCATTTCAACATCCAGCATTCTATTTATTCTGAGATGTTCTCTGTTCCTTCCTTCATATTACGTGCCTTTAAAGAAATTACCACCACCACCACCACTCCCTTTTAAACCTGACATTCATTCCACTTGGATGGGATGAAGATCTTGAGCTGAAAAATAGTGTCTCTTTTAGCTTGTCCAAATTCCTACAGAAATGAACAAAGTGGAACCTGGGAGTTCTTGGCTGGAAGGAATTTGTTGATGGAAATTAGGACCTAATGTTCTTTCAGTTTTCAAACTCAGATCAAGAACCAGTCTGATTCTAGAAACTGCCTTGTAGAAAAGATAGAAGGAACACTTTCTTTGTTACAGTGTCTGATGTGTCATACTTTAAATATGCATAAGGATATGTGCTTGCAAAGAAGTTTTGTTTTAGGATATTTCTAGAGCCATGCCTGAGTTCACCTGCATGATACTATTGGTGCTTGCTTTCCTCCCTGTACTGAAAACCCGATTTTGGAGATAGGGATAAAGGAGTTGGGGGAAGTAGATTCTCTAGAGGGAAAGAGAAGAAAAATTCAGTTGAGTATCTATATTTCAATTTCTCTGCTATTCATTTTGTGGCAGATTGCATTTACGAAGAAGGGTACAATAATTTCATCCATTCTACATGGTCTTCTCTACTGTGACTTTGCCACCCTCACATGGTCAGTGTTCCTATCTCCTCTTGAATCTAGTGGGCCTGTGAAAAAAATAGAACAGAAAAAAATGACAATATAACCTCTTCCAGTGGAAACTATTGCTGGAGTCTGAACATCCTGAGGCTTCCATCTTGTTATGAAGCCCAGCGACATCATGCAGAGACCATGTGTAGGAGCTGAGTCCAAAGGTCATCTGGAGATCCCAGCCTCCCAACCATCAAGTCATCCCTATCTGAACTTGGCTTCCCAGAAGAGATCGTAGAACTCGTGGAAATGAGACAAACCATTCTACCGCACTGTGACTCAATTCCAGACCCACAATGTCCATGAACATGATAAAATTGTTTTATGCTACCACATTTGTGATGCTTTGTTATCGAGTAAGGATCCAGCTGGAACACCCTGCTTAAGTCACATAAGCAGCTTATCTGGAGCACCACCTTGTGCCAGGATCTATGCTGGACATTATGGCCATGGAGATTATGACACCATTCCTGCCCATTTGGCAGGGACAAGACACGTGGACAGATGTGTTAGCATACCATGTGGAAGGATGGCCCTAGAGGCAGAACCCAGTTCTGTGAGAGCACAGGGCTTGGGGTGAGTAGGATTGGGGAGTGGGTTGGAGTCCATCTGATGGGGAGGATCCCAGAAGGTATCTGAAGGAGATGACATTAAGTTGACTTTGTTAGGTAGTTAGAATAGGAAAAGGGAGTCCAGAATGGAGGTGGCTAAAAGACAAGGAAGGGAAAAGCCTACGAAAATAGAGCAAAGGAAGGTTCCGAGGACCGGAGTGAGGACCTCAGGTAGAACAAATAGCACCCCTGGCTAGCCCAATTTACATAAGGCAGGCCTAGGGGGAAGGAGAGAAAACATATAAAGAGAGTAGCCAAGATGGGGGTGGGGGAAGGAGGGAGAGAGTGGGAATAAAATTTAAAAAAAAGAGTAGCCAAAAGGCTGGGGCTCGCTCTCTTCTCTTTGAGTCTTTTGGGTTGGCATGTCCTCACGCCTCATGGATGTATTTTCCTTTATTTTCTAAATAAAACTGAGCTGTAACACTGATCTGTCCTAGAGCTGTGACATGCCGAGGGCTTTAACTTCCGTCACTTCAAATTTTTGTTGTGACAAGACAGAACCAAGGAAATTACACACTTCCCTGACAACTTTGATGGGATTCGGTCAGCAGAAGAAAGTGAAACAGGTCTAGGTGAAAGACACAGCCTACTTATAGGCACTAAATCATGGAAGACTTAGGTTGGAGAGGAACTTGACATTCTTCTCAGCTCAAGCTCAGTGCCTGTGGGGAGAGGTGAGTACAGCTGGACTGCATGGCATTGGACAGTCTGGATCACAAGAGACCAAGGTACCAGGCTAAGGAGGTGAGAGTAGGCAGTGGAGCACTGCAGAGGATGAGGGGGAAGAATAGGAGCCCGTGACCCGGGCAGTACAGCTCCTCCCCCAGTCTTTTAGCTGTCTCTTTATGGCCATGACAGGCTGGGACCCTCTGCCAGGCTTTTTGAAAGAATCCTGCAGCCTGGACTCACCAACTGACCTCCTGGCTCCAGCCACTCCAGCTTTGGGGTTTCATGGGGGCGACACCATTTCCTCCTTGCAGCCTTGCATGAACACATCCTCCTCTCCCGTGGGCAGTCCCACATCGAAGTTGTGTTACTTGCCTGAGGTGGCAGAGGCTGGTTTCTGAGGTGCTCAACAAAGCCCCCACGTTATTCTTGTCTCCAAGAACCTGCTTGAGGCACTGCTGCCTCTCACACCCTTGAGGTGAGGGAGAGCAGAGAACAGCCCTAGCCAGCCTCAGGCAAAGTGCCCCCCTTCCACCCGTCCATCCCCCCTCCTCCCACCCCCACAGCCCCGCCCCACACAGGGTCTTGGGGCTTCCTGCCTTTCAACAGAAGCCGAGACTTCCTGCAGGGACCATGTCTGCACTGAAATAGATCTGTTTTGAGGCCACTTTGCTTTGAACTATAGAGCAACTCCAGGAGTTGAAATTACCATTTACCTGAATGACTGATACGTGCATTCGTGTGAGACATTCAGCATAATGGTTGATTTACATTTATGGAGGGATTGTAAGTAAATTCTCATTTATGAGCAACCCCTCTGTGCTAGGCTGAGGTTCTCTCAGCTGCAAATACTGGGCTGCAAGCCCTGAACCTTAATAACCCTCACTCTCCTTGACTTAGATTCCCTCACTCTAAAGAGGCCTGAGTCTGGTCTGAGACAGGTCATGTAAAGCCTTTGGTATCAACCTGGCACTGAACAGAGAACAGGCTGCTATTTGCTGACAGCCACCTCCTCCATGGAAAAGCAGTCCTTGCCTTTGGCTTAGACTCTCTTAACCCAGAGTCTGTTCTGCAGCTCCTGCAGTGGGGGAGACCAACCCTTCACTGCATCATACTTCCAGGTTGAGACTGAGTCTCAGCTGAGTCTGCTTACCTGGAGCCCTCACATCTGTAATCACGGAAGGGAGAATGGTGGTTGCAGAGGGCTGGGAGGAGGGGAAGGAAAGATGTTCAGGGGGTGATGGTTTCAGTTTGGGATGTTGGAGTCTGCAGAGAGATGGCAGGATGGCGGGGAGAGTTGCACAGTAACGTGAAAGCTCTCAGTACCACTGAACTGTGCATTAAAAACAGTTACATGGTCAATTTTATGTTGTCTGTTTCTCCACAAACAACAGACACATCCTCTGAAAGATGAGACTCAGACTCCTTAACTTGGTACATATGACCTTGATAGAAGTTGGTATGGTCAGGCTTCTGCCATCCCTTCCAGCCTCATCTGTCTGTCAGTTCTGCTGGTCTCCCCATTATGCTTTGGCAATCACTCAGGCTTATACAAACACACATATCATCACCACCACCACCAGCGCCACCATTACTACCATGTCATCTTCTTTTTCTTGTCTGGGCCGTTGTTCTGCCTGGGATTCTCTCTTAAATCAAAGCATGAATTATGAAGCCAGCCTGTCCGGGTTGGAGTTCCAGCTCTACCATAACTACTTGTGTAACCTTGAGAAAGTTGTTTCACTTCTCTGTGCCTTAGTTTCCTCAGCAGTAAAAGGAGGATAGTAATACCATCTACATCCCAGGTTGAACAGACCCATAGAAAACCCTGTGTATATCATGGCTGTTTTAATTATGATCTGTTTCTAGTATTGCCTGAGGAGCTGGCAGAGAGTTTTGTATTACTCTTCAGTAGCTGATCAGGCTGAGAGGTCATGTGATTTGCCACCTTAGGAACAAAGCCAGGTCATTGTTGCCTCAGGATAGGTCATTTGACTTTTTGGAGATGGACATAGCCAGACTGGCTCTACAGAGGGGCCTGGAGCCTGGGGCTCGCTTTCCTGCCCCGTGTATGGCAGCAATCTCTTGCCCTGGGTGGTGTTTGGGAGTCCAGGTCTAGGGAGTGGGCCAGTGTTTGGGGACAGCAGACTTCACCTTCCCCTCCCTGTGCTGGCTGCCCTGAGTAGTGCTGGGGGAGGTGGGGCTGCTGAGAGCCAGAAGATAAACATATTAACAGAACATTCCATCTGTCATTTCAGAGAGTCATTTACTGCCTAGCTGTGGTTGGAAAAATTAAGTCCTTGTAATTTAGAGTCAACATTTCTCGTGGAATCATGTTAGACCAGTTGGCGGAGATCTGCAGCCTCTCAGCAGAGTTGCCTACAATCAAAACAAGTTTGCAGTGGTACACTGTCAGTGGGTAGGTAGCTGTCAGCTACCTTACCTGCTGCCCTGCTGACTGTCCTGCATCGAGCACTGGGTGCTGCAGGCCACAGGGCAGGCCTGGGCATGTGGGGACCTGGGCTGCAAAGGGTGGACTGCAGGAATCGGCTGCTGGGGAAGCTGCACAGTGGAGCTCCAGCCCTCATAGTCCTTTTCCTTTCCTGACTAAGACAAATGAATCTTCCCCTGTGTATTGGTGAGCTCAGGCTACTAGAGCAAAATACAACAGACTGGAGGTTTAAACAATGATCATTTTCTCCCAGTTATGGAGGCTAGAAGTTCAAGATCAAGGTGTTGGCAGTGCTGGTTTCTTCTGAGGCCTGTCTCCTTGATTTGTAGATGGCCACCTTCTCTCTGTGTCTTTGCAACATTTTCCCTCTGCTTGCGTCTGTGTCCTAATCTCTTCTTAGAAGGATATCAGTCATACTGGATTAAGACTCTGTCTAATAATGACCACATTTTAATTACCTCCTTAAAGGTCCAAATCTCCAAATACAGTCACATTCTGAAGTACTGGGGGGTTAAAGCTTCAACATGTGGAAATTTCAGGGACACAATTTCGAACACCCTATAAATTAAGGAGAAACTAGTTTGGTAGTTCTACTGTGTAGAGAAGGAAACAGAGGCTCTGGGAAGGCAATTGGTGCCTCCCAACTCCCACAGCCAGCAAAAGCAGATAGTAGACCCAGGTGTGGGATTTCAGGTCCTCCTATTTTTACCACAGTACAGTTATGTCCAACCTACAACCCCAGGTGAGCGCATGCCAGGCACTGCACAGGCTGCTTAAACCCTCTGTCAGCTGAAAAAAAAACACACAACCTAATAACTGAGAATTATTTTTTATTTGGCAGACTTTCTGAGGATTTAGGCCCAGAAGACAGCCTCTCAGGTAGCTCTCAGGTACTGCTCAGAAGAAGTAAGGGAGGAGTCAGAATATACAGGAGTTTTTGTAACCAGCACCAAAAAGACAACGGTTGAAGATGACTGGCTGAAAACCAGACATCTCAAGTGAATGAACTGCGTGCTTTTCTAGCTTTTCTATATATGTGAAGATGCAAGAGTCTGGGCTCATTGAAATCATTCCTTTGAGATGCCTCTTAGCTATCTAGGGCTAGTATCCTGCTTTTCCCCATCCTGAGTCCCCTCAAGGTGCACAGTTGGGCTGACAGCTTGGTGGCCACAATGTCCTTTGTTTACTTGATATGGCAAGTGACATTCTTTGCTGACACCCCCAAATGCTTCCATGCAGAAGGACAGGGAGGTTAGCTTCAATATAAGAGAGAACTGTACAACAGAAAGTGAAATGAGGTCTCTGGGCAGCAAACTCCCATCTCTGGGGAAGGTGGAGCTGAGGCCCCTGCTTGGGTTGGGATGTTGTCTTCAGTGATGGGATTGTCCAATGCACCATCCACTTTTGCTAGACTTACAGATTTCTCCAACTAGGGGCTGGGTAGATATTACCCAGAGATTTTCCTGTTCAACCGGGCTTCAGCAAGTAAACTTTTGAGGCTGCTAAGTACTGGATGTTAGACCATTTAGTTTAAAAAAAGAGTTAGAATTGTACCGATATGTTTCCAAGTCAGGGGGGCTCAGCCCTGGACCTCAGGCATCAGAGTGGACATTTTAGGACCAACTCAGCTACCTTATTTTGAGATGGGGAAACTGAGGCACTGAATACAGCCTTGACTTATTGGACTTGACCTGCTGCTCCGGCTCAGGATTTGGCATAGGCATGTGGCCTGTTGGCCCCATGGCCATCTTTAACTTACCTGACTCGTCTGGCAAAGGCTGTCATTATGTGGGTGAGGTAGTAGGTGGAGGGGAGAGAGCATCATTTTGGACCCATCTGAATTCTGCCTTACCTTCCTCTAAGCAAAGCTGGGTGGCCACTGGCCCAGATGTGCAGTGGAATGCCCAGGAACAAAAGATATGAGGAGAACATCTATGTAAGGAGTGTACAGTGGGCTAGAAATCCACCTCCTCTGAGGGACCTCCCTCCATCCTGCAACCTCCCTCATCTTCAGAGGAATAAATTGAGACTCAAAGAGCTTCAGTGTTTGCCCTATACCAGCAGTCAGCGAAAAAGGCAGGACTGGAATCCTAGGCCCCTGGCTCTAATCCCAGTATTGTCCCTAGGAGTCCTGGTTGCCTTTTTGCTCCCCACATGGTTTCCCAGATGCCAGGGACAAGAGTAGGGGAACATCTCTGAGAGATGGCTCTGAACTGAAGCCAGGGAGTCTGTTCCCAAAGAGAGGGACAGTTTTCTGACACCCTTATGTCATCCACTCTCAGCCAAAGCCCTGCACACATCTGCTATCACTTCTCTGGCTCCCACTACCCTCTGCTTCCCCTGACTGGTGAGAAGAAAATATTAGCATGGCTGCCCCAGAGGTCTGAGGCCTACAAGCGCTCTGTGTGTGGCATTGTCCTGCTCTGACAGCTCTGCCCTCCTCTAGGGCTGTCCTGGCCCTCCCTGAGCTCCCTTAGGAAGCAGCAGGGAGAAAGAAAGAAATTGGAAAAATGTTTACTGCTGGCTCCCATTCTCTGCTCTGGGATGCAGAAGGCTCCCCTCTGACCAAGAGCTTGGCATGTAAGAACAAAGAACTCCGAGCAAAATATAGTTCTTTGCAGTGTTCAAGACAGCTTAGTGCAACCAGCTTGGAGGTCCCTCCAGCTGTGCACTGAATCCAATGACCAGGGAAAAGCAGAGCCCTGGGGTGGGTAGAATTCAAAGACGCCCCCAGGACTGCTCCACGTATGCATGCCTTTACTCATATCCTCCCTTTTAATGTAGGCAGAGCCCATAAATACGATGCCATGTAGCTCCTCTCCATATGTGAGTAGGTTACATTATACAGAAAGATGGATTGTATGCATACTATTAAGGTTCCTAGTAGGTTAACTTTGATTTAATAAAAAGGGACCCCTTCCATTCAAATGCAACAGTTTCTGCACAACCCAGCACTTTCTCTTCCCTCTATATCTTAGTTTAAATCCATCCCAGGTGTATGATGGCTAATGTTACATGTGAACTTGGTTGGGTCATGATGCCCAGTCTAGATGTTTGCATGAGGGTTTTGGGATGAGATTAGCATTTAAATTGGTCAGCCTTCAATAAAGCAGCTTGCTCTCCATAATGTGTCGGGCCTCGTCCAATCAGGGCAAAGGACTGACTTGCTTCAAGCAAGAAGAAATTCTGCTAGCAAGTAGGCTTTGGACTTGAACTTCAACCTGGATTTTCTTAGCTCTCCAACCTGCCAACCTTTAGACTTAAACTGCAGCATAGCTCTTCCTGGGTCTCTAGTCTACTAGTCTGTGCTGCATATTTTGGACTTGCCAGCCTCAGTGATGTCAAGATATGGAAGAATAGAAGATCCTCAGCCTTAGTCCCATCCAACAGAAACACTGCTAAGTAACTATCCAGGAATGAGGATTTCTTCATGAGAACTAAAAATCCCAGAGGAAAAGTTACAGCACACAAGTGGAGCAAAAATAAATTAGAAAAACCATATTAAAATGGGTAAGAGGCACACTTTATCCACATCACCTATTCCTCAAGGTACAACTGCATGGTGCCAAGAAGGATGTTTTGGGTCCCCAACTTCTCCTGTGGGGGAAAGGGAGACCAAGGGGGACATCTAACTTCCTCAGTATTTGACACTGCCTTAGTGGTCCACCTCTGTCTCAGCTCATGAGAGCTCTACAGGCAAGGAGAGAGTAGAATAATATATTCAAAGTACTAAAATAAAGCAGAAAAAAATTACCAACCAAGAACACTATACTTGGTAAAACTGTCCTTCAAAAATGAAAGCGAGACAAAGATCTTGCCAGATAAAAACTGAGGGAGTTTATCACCACTAAACCTGCCTCATATGAAGTAGACTTGTCAGCATTCACAATTATGTGAGCCAATTCCTGAAAATAAATCTCTATATGCATAAAAAATGAAGGGAGGGGATTCCCTGGGTGAGCCTGATCTAATCAGATAAGCCTTAGAGAAGACAGGGGGCAGAAGCAGCAGTCCTTCTGCTGCCAATGGAGAGGACCATGACGAGGAACCACAGACTCTCTAGAGCTGAGAGTGGCCTCTGGTTCACAGCCCTCAAAGAAATAGAGACCTCAGTGCTATAATCACTGGGTTCTAAATTCTGCCAACAACACAAGTGAGCCTCAGAGGAGAATGCAGTCAGCCAACACTGTGATTTCAGTCCAGTGAGACCCTGGGCATTGGACTTCACCAACCCTTGCCTAGACTTTTGAGCCTAGGAAACTGTGAGGTGAAATTACCATATAAGCTTGTGGTAACTCATTACGCAGTGATCAAAAACTAATGTATCCTCTTCCAGACTTCTATTGATTAATCTCTCAGGGCATGTGAAGTAAGGTTTGAGCTAAGTCTGGCACCTGGGCAGAGACATATCTCAGTTCAAGCATGTCTGATAGAAAAAAATTGAACATTACAACATACAGTTGAAACATGGTTATGGCACAGAGGTGCACAGCAATGAGAGGTGGAGAGCGAGAAAGAGAGAGGGACTGGGAAACTCCTATAGTTTCTCCAGACATCTTTTGTTAAACACTGTTGTTTTGCTTTGTTTTATTTATTCATTCATTTGTAAATCCTTTCATTCAAATAGTGACAAGAATGAAAAATTAATTTTTATTACGTCTGTTCTTTTTGGCCACACTATAGTGGTATGTGGAACTTCCCCAACTAGAGATTGAACCTGTGCCCCTGCAATGGAAGCACAGAGTCTTAATCACTGGACCACCTGGGAAGCCCTCTTTACAACCTCTGATTAGAACTATTTCCCCAGAGAATGGAGCATTTCTGCAGACTAAAAGTTACATCTGGAGGGAGAGCTAGCCACGGACAAAGAGCCCATTTGGTTATGGACCTTGGGTACCTCTGTGTTGGTCTTGAACCTTGGGCTGTGTGAGTATGAAAATGCTGCACACTCTATAAAGTGCCCAAGAATGAACAGTTTTGTAGAAGGTAAATATCTCCTTTTTGCAGCAAGAAAACAAAAGGAGGAGGGGAGAGAAGAAGTTTGCTATGGTTTCTTAGTAAGTCTGGGACTAAATGTCTGGTGTTGCCTTTCTTGGTGGTGGTCTTAGCTGAGCCATCAGCACCAAGAAATCTACCTTAGAGATCTTGTAGCAGCATCGGGTGATGCTGTCAGAGTGTACTCTGAGTAAGGACAGTGAGGAGCTGTTGACCAGCTGTGGACCTGTAACCTGAGTGAGGAATCGACTCATGTTGTTTTACGGTTGGGTGTTACTGCAGCACAGCCTAGCCCATACTGACTAGTGGAGTCAATACAGACCACTTGATGCAAACATTCATCCCAGGTGTCTGCCTGGCTAGCATGGCATCATGATCTAGATCATGCAACAATGCTACCTTATCCAGAATTTTCTAGGAAAAGGTTATCTGGAAAAGCTAGGTGTTCTGGTTAAATGATGTCTTTGAATTCTGAAGGCAAAGAATTTTATTTTTTCCTTCTTGTACATAGATGTAAACACACTATAAATGAATTCTGTTTCCTACTTTTCACTCATTTTAAGCTTTCCTTCATGTTGTTATAGGTTTTGTATGCATCATTTTTAATGACAGAGTAAATATTTAATGACTAGATTATGAAAGACCTTACTTAATCACATCATGCCCTGTGGTGGGATGCTTAGATTGTTCCCAATAAACATCTTTGTGCATAAAGCTTGATTTCTGTTTAACATTATTTACTTTGGCTAGGATTCCAGTAGTGGAACACCTGGACAGAAATGTCATGAAACTTTACCTTTTTCAAACATTCCTCTGGAAAGTAAAGCATTCACCTACCCTGATGCCACAGGTTGGCCAGTCTGGTGAAAGTAACTCACTCTTTCATTAAAGATGAAAATGTAGTCAGGCCTTGGCCACCATCCTGTCACATCACTCCAGGCTCATAGTGATGTAGACCAAGCCCCAGAAGACCAGGCCAGCCTGGGGGTTCTGACCAAGGAACAGGTCCCCAACAACCTCGGCTTGGTACTCTCTGGCTCTAGTTCAAGTCATAAAATTCCCAAGGGCTCACCACCATCCCCATCTGAACACCTCCATTCCATGATCAGCCCCTAGGGTAGTTTTGAGGGTCCACCATGGCCTTTGTCTTTCCCCTTGTGGATCCCGTGCTCTCTGCAGCCCTGGAGTTCACGGCCACTTTTAAGAGCCCTGGTTCCAGTCACTGCATCTCTCTCCAAGTGGCAATGCCCTGCAGCTCAATGGGGTCTTACTGGCTGAAATGCAGGGCTGGGTGGAGGATACTCCTTATTCACTCCTATAAAGCATCTTGATTGGGATACATATTGAGGACCCTGGGGCTCAGCTTTTCCCTGCCATATCCTCCAGATCATTTTTCTAACCTATGGACCTAGCATATTCCCTGGGGCCTGAGAGACATCAGAGTGACTTCTGTCAGTGCTATCCTCAAAACTATTTTCTCCCAAGCCTGGTCCATGACCCAGGCAAGCATTTTTATTTTCTTAGTAGTAGTAACAAAGTACCCCCTCTTTGATCAAACTATAATTAGGCTTCTCTGAGCCCTCCTCCAGACTAAGCATAGTCCTTGTCATGCAAACCTAGTTATAGCAAAGAATCCTGCTTAGTCAGTTTATCAAGAATACTCCCCCATCCTTAATGTCCAGTTAAGCTTCACTTCCCCCAACCATGGATACTCAACCAATTTCCTCTTCATAATTTCCTGTCCTTTCCCCTACTTTGCCCACTGGCTATAAATCCCCATTTGTCTCTGTTTGCATTTGAAGTTGTGTTCAACATCTTTCTCCTACTGCAATAATCTTGAACAAAATCATTTTTTAAAAATCAAGGGTGAGAATAATTTCTCTTTGACAGGAGATATTCTTTCCCATCCAGAAAACCCTCTTATGAGGAGTTACCTGGTAGAGAGGGAGAGGAGCTTTAACCTAGGGAATGGCTGCCAGCCTCGCCCACCATATATGTGGCTCCCACCAAGGACACTGTTGTTGGAGAGGCCAGAAACCCTGGTAAAGGAATTTTCTGAGTGTCTTCCCCGGAGAACTGAGAAACCCACACCCAACACCCCAGCCTTACCTTCATCTCACAGCTCTATGGCCTATTCATTCATTTATTCATCACACATTTATTGAGTTGCTCCTATACCATCTTGTCTTAAATTATTGGTGGAGATTTTATATTTTCAGGGATTTTCCCTCGTTTACTTTCAGTTTTATTTCATTTATTGGGCAAAGACTTTTGAGCAGCTGAGCATTCCTAAGGTTCTGGGGACACCACCAAGAGGAGTAGTATAGACTGAGGCCCTGCCGTGTTCAGCTCCCAGTCTCAGAGAGCAGCCTGCACAGATCAGAGGCCTCATGCGAGGAGGGACGATGCCCAGTTTTATTGCCAAAGACAATGGCTCCAGAGTAGAAAATGAAGCAATTAGATAATTGCTGCTTTGTGTCTGTATGATATCATACATTTAGAGTAGTTAGACTGAGGTAATTGGAAAACTGACAAATAATAAATCCTTAATATATTTCCTCGGAGAAGGCAATGGCACCCCACTCCAGTACTCTTGCCTGGAAAACCCCATGGATGGAGAAGCCTGGCAGGCTACAGTCCACGGGGTCGCTAAGAGTCGGACGACTGAGCGACTTCACTTTCACTTTTCCCTTTAATGCACTGGAGAAGGAAACGGCAACCCACTCCAGTGTTCTTGCCTGGAGAATCCCAGGGATGGCGGAGCCTGTTGGGCTGCCGTCTATGGGGTCGCACAGAGTCGGACACGACTAAAGCGACTTAGCAGCAGCAGCAATATATTTCCTGCTTTCCTTCCCATCCCTCCATTTTTCTTTTTCCTCTCCCTTTCCTTTCCTCCTTCTTCGAATTTTCCCAGAAGGCTCTTGAGGTCATTCACCTCTGTCCCTGTGTAAACTCCCCTCCACAGTATCCTGACAGGAAGGTAGGGTCCCAGACACCCAGCAGAAGTTGAGAGGAGATGTTCAGAATCTACCCATTGGGATACCTTGCTTCATCAAGCTACTCCCTGGCCCAATGATGAGGAGACACCAGACTCACTTCCTTTCCTTCTGACCCTGGAGCCCAGCGATTCTGTACCTGGTGATGTTGGCAGATGTCTCTCCCTTACCAGCCAGTCCTAGTGTCCAATCTTCTATTATTTACTTAATATCTTTTTTAAATTGATTCACTCATATTGCCTAAATAAATAAAATGTAAGAGGAAACGTGTATCAGAGGATGAGATGGTTGGATGGCATCACTGACTCAATGGACATGAGTTTGAGTAAACTCTGGGAGCTGGTGATGGACAGGGAAGCCTGGCGTGCTACAGTCCATGGGGTTGTAAAGAGTCGGACCCGACTGAGCGACTGAACTAATTAACTGAGTGTCTGTTCCTTGGGACTAAGAGTAAGCATTAAATATAAGATAGATACAGTTTCTTCTCTGTGGAGTTAATTATCTATCAGAAAAGAGAGAATTTACAAGTGAAAAATGAAAAAAATCTAACTGTAAGAAGGAAATAAAGCAGAGAAAGAGAGGAGAGTGGAGTATACATTTGCCACAGGCGAGGGGTGATGAATCAGTTATGTTTTGGACATACTGAGTTTTGAAAATACTGATTCCAAGTATGCGTTTGAATGATGACTTGAGCAAAGTCAGTGTGGAGAGGTTGGTACTGAAATGATCAAGGTAAGGGTGTTAGTTGCATCAATGGTATTTGAAGCCACAGGCTCAGATGCGATTATTTCAGGAGTGAGTGTCCATAGATACCTGGGCCCCTGATGCTCCCACACTAATGAGTCACAAAGAAGAGGAGGCCCAGCCAGGTATTAAAGGAAGGCAGCCCACTGTGGTCCTCTGTGGTTTCTTAGGAGCACAATGAGGGAAATGTGTTTACAAAGGATGGAGTGACAGCTACCAAATGTCACTGAAAAGCTGAGCCAGATGAAGACAACGAGTTCACCACTGGGGTTGACAAGACGGCCTCATGAGTATGACTCTGGTGGAACAGTGGAGGCAAACACCTGATTAGAGTGATTTTAAGGGAGAACGAGGAAGGGGAAGTGGAGAGTAGAGACCGCTTCCTACTCTTTCAAGGAATTGTGCTGGTACATAAAAGCCCACATGTGCAGCTGCTCCTGGAACATCTCAGGAAGCATCTGAAATCAAGTTGTGGACCACATGGCCTGGAAATTTATCCTTGAAAGCTCAGACTAACAGAGCCCTTTCCTAACCCTTACTGGCACCACTCCTGGGAGAGTGCCCTCAAGTTGCATTCTTCCCAGTACTCAGCCCCAAAAAGGTTTTTTCCTCTCTGGGGGCCAGCAGCCTGACAGGCCTGCACACAACACAGACACACACAGCAGAAGAGCTGGCGAGCACCAGAGCTGCAGGGCCGTACACAACCAGGGCCCTTATTCCAGAACACAGAGAGGCGCCGGGGCATGTCATGCTCCAGCACAGATATTTATTGATCTTGATTCACACGGTCCAAGAAAAGCTTGGCCACAGAGATTTCTGGTCCAATCAGAAGAATATGGGGGTTGGGCATGGGTGAGAGAGAAAGAGATGGACTTTTCAAAAATCTATATTAAAAAAATAACTCTGTATAAACCTAATTTCTGTGAGCCTGCTGCCTGCAGTAGTGAAATGCCCTGTTACTCTTCCGAGGCAGCAGTGAATAGCAGCTCTGTTAGGAGCTGGCGGGGTCTCCAGAATCAAAATACACCAGGGAGATGAGAGAGCTGCCTTCCTGGAGTCAGTTGTGAGCAGAGCCTGCGAGGAAGTGGGCCTTCCTCCTGCAAGCTCTCTACCTAAGTGAGACAGAAAAGTCCCCACAGGCATGTGCATTTCTATTTTATACAAAGTGAAACTGAATCACATCCAGATCAGATCTGTATTTTCTCCTGGGCTATTGCAGGAGGCTGTCTTCAGACTGACCTCATTCACAACCAACTTTTCTTTTGTATAATTGGCCACCAATATTAAGAAAAAACTTCACTATTCATCGGAAAACCTTGGGGGCAGCTTGACTTTTTTGTGTGGGAAGAAAAAGATCAGGACAATTACTGAGAGTCCACACCCTGCTGGGTGTCTGGTGTTTGCATTCTCCTTTAATCTTTACTGACACTTGGTTTTGCAGACAGGAAACTAAGACTTAATGAGGGAAATGACTTGCCCAAGACCTTGGTAGGCTGAGGAATGTGCCCCCTCTGATACATGTTTTTTTCTGATGTTTTCCAACCCTCTCTGACTTATTGGCAGCCAGTGGAGATTTCCTTGACTGTAGGACTTCTCATATAATATAGAAGGTAATGGTATAGGCACCAATTGCTCAGAAGTTCTGTCCTAGCTCCCTGAAGCTGGTATACTTTGCTTGGGCCACACAGTGAGTGTGGTTCCTGCTAGAGATGGTGGGATCATTTGTGAAGGTAAAGGTGAATGTCCTTGGTCTGCACCAGCAACCCATTTCCACCACTATAGCTGCCCCTAGGTTGCCCCCTCACTCCTGCATCTGCTGGTCCCCATGAGCACTGGCTTTGAGGCTTTTGCCTAGAGTTCAACTCATTTCCATATTCCTTTTCTCATACAAACCTTGGGGCAATTCTGGGGCTCCAGTAACATGAACCCTTTTCTCTAGATAAGGAAGCTGAGACCCCCAAGAGATTTAGCCACTCAACCTTCTGAGACAAAGCTGAGACTCAAGATTTTGGACTCCCACAGCCAAGCCCATTCCCAGCTCCACATGGCCTCTCTACGTTGCTGCTGCTGCTAAGTCGCTTCAGTCGTGTCCAACTCTGTGCGACCCCATAGATGGCAGCCCACCAGGCTCCCCCGTCCCTGGGATTCTCCAGGCAAGAACACTGGAGTGGGTTGCCATTTCCTTCTCCAATGCATGAAAGTGAAAAGTGAAAGTGAAGTCACTCAGTTGTGTCCGACTCTTTGCGACCCCATGGACTGCAGCCTACCAGGCTCCTCCGTCCATGGGATTTTCCAGGCAAGAGTACTGGAGTGGGTGCCATTGCCTTCTCCGTGGCCTCTCTATGTGAGCCCTGAAAGCCTCTGTCTTTCCCAGGACCAAGTTGGAGAGGAGAGCTCCTGAAACCTCAGCCAACCAGCCCCCAGAGCTACAGAACCTTACTCTCCTGCTAGTGGCGGCATTGTTACCATCCTCATGTATTATGACCCTGTTTATTAAACATTTTGTGTATTTTCTAGTGGATTTCCTCCCAATTATGAGAGACAGATATTGTTATACCCGTTTTACAGAGGAAGAAAGTGAGGTAAAGGAATTTGCCCATGGTCACATAGTTAATAGGGGGTAGAATCAGGATGAAAATCCAGATTCATCTGCCTCCACCAGCTTTGTACCGTACCCTGCAGCTATCTTATAGGCTCCATGACTTGTATGGAAATAAGAGCGTTTCCTCGTACCCTGCATTTTGCCTTGTGCATACACGTTTCCTTCTTTATATGAACACCGTGTGTCAATTACACAGCCACGTGGTAGATCTGGACAAACCCCGAGCAGCACATTTCATGCTGTTCAATGTTCTACTGGATTTGCAGCTTGTTTTACTCAGGTCGAGGCCTAACAGCCCCCTCCCTCTTTCCTTGCCTAGTTCATGGCTTTCCAGAAAGAACATGCTTCCTTCTATGCTTCTTCCCGGCTGCCACTACCAATTTTAGAGGAGCTGAGTTCAGGTCCACAATCATATTCCTCTGCCCTGAACTTCAACAGTTGTAGACATTATGAGTTGACAGTTTAGGGACTGATTCAAACTGCCCTGACCATTGGGGACCATTGTACCTCTCGTCTCAATACCTTAAAACCAGAAGGCAAAGTCATCAATTCTCTGCCAAAGCTTCATTTCCACCATCTCCAGAGAGCAGTCCTGACAGATGAGAACCTGTTGGTGGTGTTAGATCTATCTTAACACTGCTAAGCTCCATGGGGAACTACAACAAGTGAGCATGAAACATGCAGAGGCTGAAGATGTAAAGGCTTTAACATCTCCTATGAAACTCTGAATCTGGGGAGAGATGAGACTACTTTCTTGAGGCTGAGCTTCCACTCAAGTTCTTATGGCTTCAGTGTTACAGACCCAACATGAACCTTCTGAGACAACAACTTATTTACTCTTGGCAAAACGCAGCTTCCTCTCACAACAGAAATGAGAGCGTGGAAGGCTTATAAAGTTGACTCCAAAAGCATCATGCATATCTGCAAACTCTTCAAATCCAGCATTTGGACAAGCTGGGTGGAGATGGATCAGAAACACATGGATTAGATTTTCTTTAAACTACACTATGGGCCTCCAAAATTAAGGGAAAAGTGCTTGGCATGGTCCATTTGGGATTTACGGATCTCTGAGCACTTGAAGCATCAGCAAATGCTCCCCAGGCAGAAGATCCTTTGGCCGACTTCCTCTGACCCTCAATTCCCTCCCAGTGGGAACTCTTAAGGGGGAAAGGAAATGAAGACTTGAAGAAGACGTGAGCGAGTAGGGGGAAGGTCCTCAAGAAGGTGGACTGTGAATATGGGGATTATAAAGATGTGGACAATTTGAGAGGTTTGGGATGAAGCGAAGGTAGGTTCTTAAAATCCATGTCTGCAAATAGGTTCTATTAGCTTCTCCTTCAGCAATTCAAAGTTCCTTCCGAGCTGGCTGTGGATCTTGCAAATGAGCGTGCACATCATTGAAAAACTATTCACTTCCTGGAGCGGCCAGAGCCTGTGGAGTGATTGAAACCACGCAGAACATTTCCATGAAGCCTGGTAACACATAGGTCATGCTGTCATGTACTATTACTCAGCTGAAGCATGATCATGCTAAAGCATGATCTGTTATTTTCCACCTGTTTACTTTTAACACAAAGCTCTGTTGACTAAGTAAATTCTATTTTGAAGTCCTCAAATGAGGCATTGAGATGGAGTCAACTTTGGACATCTAGCCAAGACCAGATTCCTTGTGTTCAAGGTTAATGACCATCTGCTCTAGAAAGGGCCAGACGGATAACAAGATGTGTGGAAAATACGCTGAAGACAAGCGCTGACTCTGAAGCACTTGCGGACCCACCCAAGAGTTGACAGCCTCTCACCAAAGCCATCATTGCGTGAGTCATCCTGATTTGCAATGGTCTGTCTACAGGTCCGCGTCTGGTGCTGGCTGCTGAGTCCCAAAGAAAATAGTCCTATTCTTGTTTATTGCTGGGTAGGGGGCAGTGTGGAGCAATGGACAGAGTGCAAGTTTAGGCACTGGACTGGCCTAGGACTCAATCTCAGTTCAGTCATCCAGCTTTGGGAGAATCCATGGCTCACTGTATTCTTACTTTGCTCTTTGTGGCATGAGGCTCAAAAAGATTTCAGTTCGGCTACCCTTGATCCTGGGTCAGAAGTCTGAATTTCCACATCTTCCTTAAACCTGTGGGCTTTAAAATCAGAGTTCTTACTCTGTCTCTCCCAGTTAAAGATGTGCGGCAGGAAGGCAGCTCGGGCTCTAAGTGTGTTGTGAAATTGATCTCGCGTTGCCATTTTCCAGGGGCTTATTAGGAGGGTGGGACTATAGGAAAAAGACAGAAGCATCTGAGAGTGAGGTCCTGAGGCCGTATATGCTTTAGATGTGACTGTGAGAGTGAGTGGGATCCTCACATCTTGCTCTTTCTAGCTCTGCACAGTCAGCAGTGCTCTAGAGGACAGTGGGGCAACACCCCCTCCAGGAGCACCCCTGGCGTGGAGGAGACAGAGACACTAACACAGGATAACTGAGCTACACACTGAAGTAGCTGGGTGACAGAGAACAAACATTTCTTTTAAATTTTTCTTTATTGAAGTATAGTTGATTTACAATGTGTGTTGGTTTCTAGCGTACAGCAAATGAATCATTATATATATGTGTGTGTGTGTATGTGTGTATATATATATATATTCTTTTTCATATTCTTACCATTATGGCTTATTACAAGATTTTGAATATAGATCCCTATGCTATACAGTAGTACTTTGGTAAACAACAAATTTTATATATAGTAGTTTGTACCTGCTGATCCCCAAACTCCTAATTTATCCCTCTCCCCTTTCCCCTTTGGTAATAACCATAAATTTGTTTTCTATTTCTGTGGGTCTGTTTCTGTTTTGTAAATAAGTTCTTTTGTACCATATTTCAGATTCCACATATAAGTGATACCGTATGGTATTTGTCTTTCTCTTTCTGATTGACTTATTTCACTTAGTATGATAATCTCTAAGTTCATCCATGTTGCTGTAAATGGCATCATTTCATTCTTTTTTAGGGATGAATAATATTTCATTGTGTATATACACATGTTCTTCATCAATTCATCTGTCAATGGACATTTAGGTTGCTTCCATATCTTGGCTATTGTAAATAATGCTTCTGTGAATATTGAGGTGCATGGATCTTTTCAAATTAGAGTTTTTTCCAGATATATGCCCAGAAAGGAAATTGCTGAGTCACATGGTATTTCTATTTTTAGCTTTTTAAAGGAGGCTCCATACTGTTTTCCATAGTGGCTCCACCAATTTACATTTCCACCAACAGTGTAGGCAGGTTCCCTTTTTTCCACACCCTGTCTGTCATTTGTTATTTGTAGTCTTTTTAATGACTGGTGTGAGGTGATACCTCATTGTAATTTTGATTTGCGTTTCTCTAATAATTAGTGGCGTTGAGCATCTTTCCAGATGCTATTGGTATGTCTTTCTTTGGAGAAATGTCTATTTAGGTCTTCAGCCCATTTTTTGATTGGGTGGATATGTTCCTGTGCTTTCTATTTTACAGTAAACATGTAGCCCTTTGGTAATTAGAAAACAAAGGACTGGAGGTTTGAAAAAAGGACCATGGAATACACAAAAGGAAGAGACAGAGGAGGAAGTAGATGTATTACCATGGAGTCGGGTTTAACTGCTGGGTTCTGGAGAGGCTAAGAGAAATAGGATGAGTGGGAGCAGTCTGAAGACACATGGCCTCCACCAGCACGGGTCCCCACCCAGGAGACAGGACAGCAGGGCCTAGAACTAGGATCAGCTCAGAGATGCTGAAATGCCCAGGAAGGAGTGGCAGAAAACCAGGAAGAACAGGTTGGGGCCTGATGGGAGAAGCTCTGTGTGTCCATTGCCATTTTCATCTTGAAGGAAGTAATAAAAGGTAACCAAGCACATTACATTTTAGAGTCTCTTTGGTGCATGGGAACAGGCCTGGGGGCAGAGATGAGCTCATCAGAATTTATTTTTAACCTGCTCCTAAAGGCCAACAGTAAGATACCCCATTTTGCTAGTAGGCTGTGTCCAAAAGAAGCAGTTGGCACCTGCCTCCCCCAGGCTCCTCGCAGTCCCTCTTCCCACTGTGGGGAAAGGCCCAGCGGGCTTCAACGGGCTTCAACGGGCCATCAATCTTCATTAGGTCAGGCTTTGTCTTCAGGAGGCACAGAGCTCAGAGAGGCTGCTTGATGGAAGCACTGTGACCCCAGGGTTTTTAGAAATAAAGGCTAATTGACCATAGGAAAATCAAACAGATCTCATCACTGGTGTCTGGGCTGTCTCCCAGTCACACTTCCAGCTCGGCCTCAACAATGGAGATGCCTGCTGGGGCTGGCCCATCCTCCCACCCGTGGAACTACCCACAGACAGGACAGATGCCAATGCCTTTGGCGCTCTCTCCATGTGGGGCAGAGACTGTTCTCTAGGGTCTGAGGTCTTCGCTGCCAGTCTGGTCCAGTGGAACATTCCATCCCATCATTTGGAGACTTTCATTAGAGTAAAAATCCCACTGCGAGAAGGAACCCAAACACTAGGCCACGTTTGGTGTTGTATATTCTTGCCTGGATGATAGCAGTTGATTTGTGTAGAGATGGGCCACTGGCAAAGTGCTTTCTCGTATGTAATTTAGTGAATTTTCACTGGGCTGGCGAAGACTTTCAGAGGCAAAGACTTGGCTTCCAAGTAGCTCAGAGTCACTGTCAGTGTGTGTTTTTGTGCACACAGAGGGCGCTGAAGAGCAGGAGTCACCAGGGTTTCTAAGTCACCCTCGGTTTCTAAGGGAAGTTCAAGAAGGGATTGAGAATACAGGTAGGGTGAGCTAACTAGACCTGGATCCCATCTTGCAGTCAGGGAAACTGAGGCACAGGTAGCCCAAGGCCACACAGTCAACAGAGCTTCAAATCCAATTTGAATTGATGGCAACTGATGCAGGCCTCAGAGAACTTCATTAGTGTGTGTGTGACATCTTGAGGGGTGCAAGCTCCCCAGCAGAGTTGGCACCAGACATTGCCTGCAAAATGGCCAGTGCAGAATCCAGTGTGAGTCCACAGTCGGGCGTCACTGCTGTTCTGCTCTAACCCTGGGGGGAGTGAGAAGATTGTTCATCATCTCCAAGGCAGAATGTGCTTCAGGGAAAGGAATCGCATGACTTTCTGTAACCCCTGATTTCCCACACTCAGCCCTGACTCACAATCAACAGTTCAGCCCTAGCTCTTCCATCTGATTTTCCTTTGTGAAATGTGTTGCATGCTTTCCATAGTGTGTGCCTAGACGCGATCACATCCCCCTCCTATCTGCCCACCTGTCAGTCACTGAGGCAGCAGTTTTCAAGTGTGAATCATCATCTTCTAAAGGACTTAAGATGAGATTGATGCTGTGACCCACCCAGTCTTTCTGATTCGGTGGATGTGGGCTGGGCCCTGAGAATGTGCACATATAACAGGTTCTCAGGGATGCTGATGCTGGTGGGGGCACACTTGGAGAAACCCGACTTTGGAGTACTATCTCATGAGAGTAACATAAGAGGGAACTAGTGGACAGAAGCAGACCCATAGGCAGAGCTACCTTGGAACAGGGTGAAAGAGGAAATAAAGAGAAACCCAGAAACTACTGCCACACAGGGAAACCTGGGGCAGAGGTGGTTTATCCTCAGAGACTTAGTCTCTGCACAGATCCAGCTGAGTTTGAGTATTCCCAGGAAAACTGTAAGTGAGTGATGCTGAATGGAATTTACATTTTGAAAAATCTCAAATGAGAAGGGACCCACAGGGTGGCCTGTGAAGGGAGGGAAGGAGCAGGGATTGAGTACTTGTGGGCTGCGCCTCTACCATGTACAGCATTGCATGGCTGACATACACTGTCTGTTTGATATCCCCAACAGCCTTGAGATTGATGCTATGACCCCCATTTTACAGAAGAAGAAAAATAGGGTTCAGGGAAGTTAAATAACTTGCTCAGGCTTACCAAAGTAGGGAATGGGAGAGCCTGGATCAGAACTGACACAATACAAAAGAACTTGGTGGAAACCAGGAGCAGCCACTGTTTATGTTAGAATGGACAGAACTTGAGTACCCTAAATTTATTTGTGGTGGAGGAACTGAGACAAGCTGTTATGGTCTGAAACAGGTTGACTATACACCCAGTGAGGTGAAAGAGTCCCAGATCAGGGACATCTGTGAGATTTATTCTACTCTCGTCTATGAATAATGGCCTCTGGTCCCCATGTGCCTGATGCCTAAGGAACTTCTATGGGCTGAATTGTGTCCCATCCAATTCATATGTTGAAGGTCTAACCCCCAATGTCACTGTATTTGGAAATGGAGCCTTTAAGGAGGTGGCTGAGATTAATTGAGGCCATAAGGGTGGATCCTGGATCCAAGAGAAAACAAGAAAAGGGCAGCAGATCTCTCTCTCTCTCTCTCTGCCATGTGAGGACACAACAAGAAGGTAACTGCTTACAAGCCAGAAAGAGAGCTCTTACCCGAGGCCAAACCTGGCTGGAAGCTTAGACTTTCCAGTCTCTAGAATGGTGAGAAAATTAATTTCTATTGCTTAAGCCACTTAGCCTATCATATTTGTTAAAGCAGCCCTAGTAGACTAACACATTCTAACTAGGAAACGGTCCCCTTGTTTGAGGGGCTGATTAGAAATCCAGGCCACAAAGGGCTGCATAGTGGGATGAACTTTCCTTCTGAAACCCTCACTCACTTTTAATTTTATAGATATGGTCCCTTGTGGTTTGAGAAAGGGGACTCTGTCTTTAAAAAGACCCCTTCTATTCTACCTGAAAATTTAATTAACAACATTGTATCCAAATGTCTTTCTGTTTCTTGGTTGACAAACTATAGGGCAGGGTTTTTTAAGGCAATATTTTCCAGATGTAGCCAGAAGACCTTACATATAGCCTAATGTTCAACTGTTTACCATTTGGGGAACATCACAATTATGCTGCCTTATTGGATTTCATTAATCTTCAGCCACCTTTAACTTACTGATGTAATTTGGTCATGGACAAAACTATATGAGGTCAGCAAAGAGTTTTGCTTTTGAATCATGGATCAAGATTATAGAATCTGCATCATGAATCAAGAGGAACCATCTCTTGGCAGAATGTTAAGTTTTTCCAGCAATGATAGTAATTCAAAATGGTTGACTGCCTACTTTATCTATCTATCATTTGTCTATCCTCTACCTGCCTGCCTACCTATTGATATCTTTGATGTTCCTTAAATTTCTAGTGCAGTGACAATGAAAGAACACAGAAGGGGAAAATTTCACAACAGCAGTGAGAATAGGAAGGGTATACACTAGCGTATTAAAAACGACTGTGCTTGACTATTTAATTATAATCGTAATTTGATCATAAAGAGGAACAGACAACCGAAGATCATCAGATCCTTGAGGAAAACATTAACCAGCTTAAACACACTGCTGGCAAACCCCCTGTGTACCCTCATCCCAGAGACAGATGAGTCACCAGTTCCTGAGTCTGTAGCGGACAATGGTGGACTAGCCATTAGGCTTAATGCTGAGCCATTTATCATCTGTGGCTTGAGGTTCTGCTCAGTCACTTGCTGTTTTTAGTTTCCTTTGTAACTTCCAACATTCTATTGGTATTAACTACTCCCTTATATCTTTGAAAAACTGTGCTTTAAAAAAATTGACTATCATTTTAGCAGGGTTTTGTGAGGAAGCAGAGATAAATAAACATGGTTAGTCATAAACTCTCTTGGAGTATTTGCAGGTCTGGAAACACACTTTCTTCTCACTCCTCTGAAAAAAAATTACCTGAGGATATGTTACAAAATAATGAAGAAGTGATCTAATGAAGAGGAGACGATGTATGCTTTCGGGAAATTGAAGATATAAACCAGTACTCAATGCTGAGAAAACCTAAGGGCAGCAGATACACAGGTGATGGGTCTAGGAACTAACTGGTCCAACCAGAGATTTTCAAGGAAAAAATAGATTTACAATATATAATATGATTTTGATGGACTTCCCAGGTGGCTCAGTGGTAAAGAATCCACCTGCCAATTCAGGAGACTTGGGTTTAATCCCTGGGTCGGGAAGATCTCTTAGAGAAGGAAATGGCAACCCACTCTAGTATTCTTGCCTGGAAAATTCCATGGACAGAGTAGCCTGATGAGCTACAGTCGATGGGGTCGTAAAGAGTTGGACATGCCTGAGACACTGAGCACCATGCACCACCAATATGATTTCGGGATGAGACAATCTTAGTGATAGGGTGAGTCAAAACATTCTTTTCTAAAAATGATAAGAAAAATACATACAATAAATATTCCAGAAGGAACACTAAAATGTTGCACATTGGGGGGGAAAATTATGAACAGTAAGAAAAGAGAACCTCTCTAACATGGGACTATACCACTTGAGTAGCATGGATATACTGACAAAAACTTCTTCTCTATGGTCCTAATCAGCCTACTGGAATATTACACAATAATAAAGTTATAAAAGTAGTTTATTATTATTATTAGGCTTAATCGATCAGCAAGCACAGGAGACCATCATCTTTCATAAATTCATAAAAAGACACCCTTTTTAAAAAATGGAATATCATTGGCAGCATTTTTTAACTTAATGGAATATAAAACCATTTTGTGTCATAGAACTGATGACATACTATATGCAATAAAATTTGATATATTGACAGAGGAGAAAGAAAATGTTATAAATCTTAACAGTTTGAAATAAAAATAGAAATGACAGAAAATGAGATGGGGAAGAGCAAGGAAAGCAGAAGTCTTAATTGCTTTAATTTACATGATGGAGATTCAAAAAGGTGCCCTGGAAATAGAAATTAAGAAATAACTTTGAGCATTTTTTAAAATTTGAGAATAATTGCTTTACGATGTTGTGTCGGTTTCTGCCATACAACGACATGAATCATAAGGATGCATATATCCTCTCCCTTCCACCTCCCACCCCATCCCATCCCTCTAGGTTGTCACAGAGCACAGGGGGTGGGCTCCCTGTGTTATTTAACAACTTCCCACTAGTTATCTATTTTACATATGGTAATGTATATGTTTCAACTTGGGCATATTTTTAAATCATAAAGTAAGCTAAAAGAGCTAACAGAGAGCTACTATAATTATATATGATATAAATAAAGCTTTGGCTGAGTAAAATCTGATGCAATTAATTTGACTTTTCTATTGTTTTTTTTAAATAGGGGGAGCCAAGAGACACTGTTGAGAATTAACAGGTCAAGAAATAGAGCTTTGAACATGTTATTGAGACCGTTGAAGTCACAACCAGGAAAAGCAAAATTGGAATCTTTGAAAAGTGATTACCCTTGGAGAGTTGCATAAGGAAAGCAAATGAGGGAAAGGTTTTTTCTATATTTTTCATCATTGTTTGGATTTTTACTACTAACTGTATCACTGTTATAAAAATTTTAGAAAAATACATTCTAGCACTGAAAAATATACTTCCAAACTTACTTATCCATTATCTTATACAGTCCCAGGAAAGATGGACATGTAACTGCCTGGTATAAAGAATGTAAATAATATAAATACATGCATCTTCCTCTACGCAGTTGATGAGATATAGTATCTCAGTTTGTCTGTGGCCCAAATGACTGTATTATAGCTATGCATTGCTTGAAAGCAGAACCAACTATTCAAAAACTCAAGTTACAGTTTTTGTAGACAATTCTTAAACTAAGTGGTTTACAAACAAGAATCTCTTTAAATAAATAATTCACTTCACTCAAAATTCTTGGGAAACAGCATTGTTCAGCCTTAAGTTTGGAATACTTTATGAGATTATTTGACTGATTATTTGATTAATAGAGTTCGCTAGCTCTTAACATTTTCAAGACTAAAACTATTGTGTCCATTTAATAAGGTTTATATATGTTAGGGCCTCGATCTTTCATTAAAGTTTGCATTTTCTAATGGATTCAAACTAATTTTCTACAGAGGACTATGGAACACACAAACAGACGTATGCACACTCTCCCCTAAGCAAAAGCTGAGGCCTGACTCATTGTTGGGCATCTCAGTTTTCCCGGGAGGAGGCCAACACTTCCTCTGCTCAACTTCTTGCCAAAGCTTATGGGGTCTGCATTTAATCAGCAGCTGAGAGCAGCTGCCCATCCTGTAGCTGTTGGAGAGGACAGTCTTCAATTTGTTGACATATGATAGGGATAATTTCTTGAAAGATCATTAGTTATGTCATTCTTCCCAGTATTGTGAAATCTATATTTACACTAAGCCAGCTAAGCCAGGAGTTGGGCACCTGGAGTGCACAGGCAATCACTTTTACTAAATTGCTTTGTTGCATGATGCTATGTACCTAGCCTGAGAGGTTGCCCTACGTAAGAACTGATACTATTTCCCCAGGACATCATTCACTATCCCACACTGCATTCTCTTTAAAAAAAACTCTTCCAGGTTTAATGGCTGCCTCATCTGGGTACCACAAACTATTGACATTCCTCTGTATCATCATATGACTTCCATGAATTGCAGAAAAAAACATGGTCTTATTTTCATATGTAGCAAGAATGCTTAGAGAAAAAAAACTCTTCACCCTTAGAAAGTAAACTATCATTATGGAATGTGAGTGTTGGCCTTATTTTTGAATTCATTTTCTACCCTCTCTTTTGACTTTCTTCTCCCTTTTATTTCTATACCATTTTAGTTTATCCTATGTATCCTAATATACATAGGATATTATACATCTTAATATACATAGAATATCCTATGTATCCTATGTATCTAATAGTTTTATAACAAAAAGGGATACATTAGTAACAAAAATAACCTTCTCACCAAATCCATAAGGTAAGGGTCTTGTTCCCATTTCACAGATTAGAAAACTGATCATTGAAGACTGAGTCTGCCAAGAAGGTACAAGTGGAACCATTGCTGTAGGATCCTCAAGTCCAGTGGTCTTAGCACCCTTTCCTGTTATATAAGAAAGAGCCCCTGTAAAGTTCTTAGGAGCAATTATGTTTCCCAGAGATTGCAAGGAAATTACTGATGAATATTATATTGTAAAGGATATTTGTTTATAAGCCACTAAAGCTAAGTGACAAACCTAGTGTCTTCTGTATGTGACCTACATTCTGGCCATGATGGTTAGCAAGACTAGTTGTCTGCACGGGCCCCGGTATGACCAAGCTGTGGTGCTCTTCCTGGTGAGAGTCAGACATGGAGCATACCCATCTGCCTAGAGAGTGGGGGAGCAGGCTTCCCACAAACAGTGTAGCACTACTAGACCCTTCAGGCCTTCAGCTGCTCCCCTCCTGCAGCTCCTCAATGCCCCTCCTTGTCCTACCCCAAGTTTCTTTGTTCTCATGTGGAGCTCCCTGAGGTGCTAAGAAATGGTTCAAAAGCAACGGATCTGTCTGCAACAAAGGAAGAGAGAGGGATGACTTAGAGCAGTTCACCTTGGCTCTGGCAAATACACCTCCCTTTTATTCACAGAGGTGCGGATGAGGACAGAGCATCATCACAGCTTGGCATCATGGTGCACCAAGTGGACATCTGTCTGTGAAGCCTTTTCTGCACCAGCTGGGACAAGACTCGGCTTACTTCTCTCTGGCTCTGGATTAGCCCAGAACCTGGCACATAGTAGGTGTTCAATAAATAACAGTTTCTTCTTCCAGTTTGGTCCTGAACTTGGCCTGGCAGTTCTGGCTCCTCAGTCCTTCCCGAGTGGGGCCCTTGGTCTCTACCTCCCTTGCCTGGCGTTTGCTCCTGCACACTGGACCTGATAAAAGCTCCAACATGATTTATCAAACACCTCTCTCCTCCAGCCCCAAGACCCGCAGGGATTTCGAAAGGAAACAGGCTCCATGTGCTTCCAATCGTGCTCCATTTAGCTCATCACGTTGCTGTTCAGTTGGAGCTGGGGGATGTGCGGACACCCTGGAACTGGTTCGTGGCTCTGCTGAAAGATGTTTTTCTTAGAAGCAGGAAGTTACGTCCTGCCAAGAAGAAATGAAAATAAAGCCCCCGAGGGTTCACACGGGGTTCGCTGGGAGCTGCGCTGAGCTGTTGCAGTGCTCGGCCCTGTTGGGGAGGAAGTTGGAATGAGGCCTCCATCTGGAGCTCCAAGGATGCAGAATGCTCCCTAGCAGGGCATTGTCTGTGGCAGAAGGAAGACATACATTCTCCCCTTGACCTGGGGGACTCTGTGCCATCCTCCTCCTGCTCTTGGATCACCTGCATGGTCAGCATCATTGACTGCTCTATCCTATTCCTCTGAATCTCTGTGGAAGCTGAGGGAGCACAAGGGAAGGGCCCAGACAAAGCTGGAATCTAAATTTTGGCTCTCATCTGATGAACGCGCCATCCTCAGACAAACTGCTTCCTTTCTTGGGGTGGCAGGTCTGAGCTGTGAACTCAGGTGTACTCTTTGCTCTGCCCTACACTTCCTGACCCCCCTCACCCTTAGCTCCCTCACCTTCCCAACCAGGTTCAGATACGGCTATTTATTCAAAGACACTCACTGGATGAGTGGAACTGAGCAAACAAACATCCCAGGAAGGGAGGGTTTTTTCTCCAGGCTGCTCAGGCAGACCCAGGACAAGAGCATGGCAGACTCCCTCAGGAAATGACTAGGGGGGGCAATTGCTTTTGAACCTTTCCTCCGTAGCATACGATGCAGTTTGATAACACTTTACCCACAGTAGAGCTTCTTTCAAAATTGAAGTCCGTCCTTTCAAGCCCTTTCACTGCTTCATCAACTAAATTTATGTAGTATTCTAAATCTTTTGTTGTCATTTCAATAATCTTCATAGCATCTTCACCAAGAGTAGCTCCATCTCAAGAAACCACTTTTTTTGTTCACCCATAAGAAGTAGCTCCTCAACCATTAAAGTTTTATCTTGAGATTATAGCGATTTAGTCACACCTTCAGACTCCACTTCTAATTCTAGTTCTTTTGCTATTTCTACCACATCTGCAGTTACAGTAATAACATCAAAGACCACTGATCACAGATCATCATAACAAATATAACAATAATGAAAAAGTTTGAAATATTGATAGAATTACCAAAATGTGACACAGAGACACAATGTGGGCAAATTCTATTGAACTGGTGCAAATAGGCTTGCTTGACCCAGAGTTGCTGCAAACCTTCGATTTGTAAAAAGCACAATAGCTGTGAAGAGCCACAAAGTGAAGCACAATTAAAACGAAGTATGATTGTATTTTTGTGATTATTCTCTATTTATGGCAAGTGATACCTGTTTTTCATTTATGGAATAACAAACATAAACTTCCATTTTAAAATAAATATACCAAATATGATACCATCTATAATTGCTCAGGAAAAATGAAATACTTAGGTATGAATCTACCAAAATATACATAGGACTTTCATGCTAAGAGCTATGTAGTAAAAATATCAGTTCTCCCCAAGTTGACATACAGGTTTAATGATACTTTATCAAAGTCTCAGCAAGATTTTTTTGTGGATATAGACAAAATTATTCCATAATATATATGAAGAGGCAAAGGATCTTGAGTTGTTAAAACAAAAAAAAAACAAAAAAAATATTTTTAAAGGAATACTACAATGGGAAGAATTAGTTTACCTGATTTTAAAACTTACTACATACTTATGGTTATCAAGATTGTGTGATATCAGTGGAGGGAGAGACATACAGAGATATCAGTGAAATGGGGTAGAAAACTAAGAAACAAATCCACTCAACTATGCATATCTGAGTTTTGACAAAAGTGCAAAAAACAGTGGAAGATAGTATTTTAAACAAAAGTGCTGGAGCAATTGGACATTCACAGCCATCCCCACAAAAAAGATAAAGAAAAGAAAAAAGAACTTAAACATAAGTATTACAACTTTATAAAAATTAACTCAAACTCAAAATAGATGATAAAGTTAAATGTAGAAAACAGAACAAAAAACCAACAAAGAAAAAAGAACCCAAGAAAACTTCCAGGAGCTAGAGTTAGACAGAGTTCCTAGACTTAGCAAAAGCACAATCTATAAATGGAAAAATTGATAAATTAGACTTTATAAATACAAAAATACAAAATACAAGAATACCCTCTTAAGAAAATGAAAAAGTAAGTTACAGGCTGGGACAAAATATTTGCAAATCACATATCCAAGAGTGAACTAGTATCTAGAACATATAAAGAACTCTGAAAACTTAACAGTAAAAAGTCAAGGAAGAAGAGAGGAGGAGGAGGAAATGGAGGGAAAGGGGAAAGGGGTAGAAGGGGGAAAGGGAAAACTGGGCCCCATATCTCTCATTATTCAGGAGGTTTTCAGATGTAATCACATGACAGTGGAGGTCCAAGAGCAGCAGAAGGGGAGCCCTACAGGGCAAGCAAGTCTCTGCTTGTCTCACATGAGCTATTATCCTGCTGGCCAAAACAAGTCACAAGGCCAGCTCAAGGTGGTGAAGAAAGACTCCAACAACGGATGGGAGGAGCTGTAAGTTATAGTGCCATTTTGTAATCTACTATAAGAAGTGAGCTTAATAAAAATAGCTGCAACCCAACAGCTCACTCAACTGCATCTCTGCTGGATTTCTGGGCCCCTCTGCCCTTCATTTGCCACTGGCATCTCTTCTTGCCTCTCAGTATTTATTAATTTTAACTTGACCTGGGGTCTTAGCTCTCTCTAGCTTTTCATGCTTCTATATTTATTAGAGGGCTTCTCCCTTTTCTTGGATTCCTGCCCTCTCTAGGCACAGGCTAGGTTGCAAACCCTCACTCACACAGGGGGGACCTTTCTCCAGGCTGCTTCTCCTGCTCTCCTCACTATGAGTTGAAGCTCAAAAGGAAGATTGGCAGCCAGGGATGCCAACATGAAAGGACACAGATACCAATTTTATGTGGATTGTGTACCATTAAAAATGCTCTCTCCCTGCCCTCCTACCCCTCCAATCATAGAGGAAGTGTGTCCATGGTTCTCAGCCAGCCTTTTGATGACTGCAGAAATGGATGTTAGTAAAGCCCTAGAACACAGACCCACCCTTCCACCTATCCCCCAGCCCATCCCATCCCCCATGCTTATGACCCCACTGGGCACACTCCAGGACCCCAAGCCTGGGGGCTTAGTGGTCAACAGGGATCTAACTGCAGCTGCCCTTTAGATGCCCCAACTCAGTTTAGCCTTTTAAAGTTATACTTCTGGTACATGATTTCAAAAGTCTCCGATGGCCACAGCCCACATTAAAGAACACACCCTGTATTCCACCTGGCTGGACCTATTTTCTGCCAGGTCTCTGTGCCAGGGAAGCATATGCAATCATTGAAAACCCTTTCTGTCCACAATGAGATTCTGGATGACAGAAATCAGCACAAGAAATTCCCACAAAATACAAACAGCACGGAAGGCCAAGAACACTGCCAGTCATATTTCCGCATGTTTTCCCAGGTGCCTGAGTATCCCTGCTATTGTCACCACCAAGGGAGAGGAAGTTCACCTGCTGTCCTGTGCATTTCTGTATCCATGCCCCTGCTTCTTGGAAAGCCCCTTAGGGTGTACGAATTCCACAGTAGAGAAGTGATGGCAAAATTCCTCCCTTTCCAAAGCATTCTAATGCTTTTGAGATCCTGGCTTCAAACAACACCACTTCACCAGCAATACCCTGAGCTGGGGGTGTGGGGCCTCCTGGGGGCTGTCACTTGATTGCTGACATGTGTGAAGGCCCAGAAAGCTGCTCTTTCCGTAACTTACTTGGAGAGATGAGGAATAAGTTGAGCCAAAGTCCTATTGACAGCAACTTAAGAAACTGTGGGATGAAGGATCCCGGATGCTCCCTGATTCTGTTAGCAGGTACCAAAATGTGATCTACAGACAAACAGAGCCTCATTAGAACTCAGACCTCTGCCAGAGAGTATCCTACAGCCAGCTGGGGCCTGGGGACTGCTCAGCTGATATCCAGATCACCCTGGGAATTAGAGGCATGGTGAGTGGCTTGCCAGCACTAGGACCACACCCCCAGACCTAAACAAATTATGATTTAATTAAGTGCTTGGTCAAGGAGCTTCACCCTTCAGGTTTCTCATGTGAAAGTAAGCTTCCTGACCCAGCATTAAGGAGTTGGTGAATACAAAACTGTTTTGTTAACATGCGAGAATGTGCTTCGGAGGGAGGATGATGGAAAGCAGATGAAGGCAGGAGTTGTTTGATGGGTCTCCTCCTGGGGAGCATTCCACTTGGGCAGAGGGGCCCGCCAGGCTGGGGAGGTCTTTGTGTCTCCAGCACCAGCTCCAGTTTGGCCAGATGCAAAGGGAATGTTCCCGTGTTCCCATGTCGAGGGAACATACTAAGAGCAGGACGGAGAGTTCCAATGCTAGAGCTTGTTGTACACACCCCCGGACATCCCTGACTGCAGTGTGGGTGACGGCCAACTCCTCCCTGGAACCATCACAGATGGGCTTGGCCCCACCCCCTGGATGGACTCGTACTTTCACAAAACGTGAAATAAAGACAGCTGGTCACCGCCTGACACCTCATTCTACTCCGAACAAGCTCTCATTCACTTTACAATACACTACCCATGGACACCTCCCCTGGGAAGTTTCCCTTCCAATCAATCCAGGCGTGATCACTCTACACGGATCACATGGCATCAGTACAGGTGATTGAAGTGCTTCCTCTCTGACTAGGTGCTCCTTGCAGGTGGATCAGTGCTGAGTGTCTCTGTGTCCCCAAAGTCTAATTCTGGTTTTGGCATGAAGTAGGTGTTTGGAGAAGGTGATAGCACCCCACTCCAGTACTCTTGCCTGGAGAATACCATGGACGGAGGAGCCTGGTAGGCTGCAATCCATGGGGTTGCGAAGAGTCGGGACATGACTGAGCAACTTCACTTTCACTTTTCACTTTCATGCATTGGAGAAGGAGATGGCAACCCACTCCAGTGTTCTTGCCTGGAGAATCCCAGGGATGGAGGAGCCTGATGGGCTGCCGTCTATGGGGTCACACAGAGTCGGACACGACTGAAGTGACTTAGCAGCAGCAGCATGATCCATAAATATATATATTTGCAATGGTTTCCTTGACTTCAAAATAATGGAGGCAATTCATAAGCTTGGTGTATAACATGAAATCTTACTGCTTCTAATATTTGCATTTTAAAATTGCTTGTGTTTGCCGTCCTCTCTCCCTTCCCAAGAAGCTTCCTTCCTCCTGGGATCAGGTCATCATCCATCCTTAGAACTCAGGGAGGCTGGCCCAGCCCCAGGTCAACTTGGTCACTTTCCCCCAATCTGTCTTTGTAATACTCTCTTTTGGACATTGCTCTTGCTGCTTTTCTCCATTTCAGAAACCCTTGTTGGATGCAGAAACTCATGAGTCTGGTGATCTGGGTACACAGAGCACTAGGTCAGGGCAGGAGGCAGGGAGGGGCTTTTCTCATATGCTCCACAGTCGTGGATCCATATTCGGTGGATCTGGACCTCTCATGTTCAGTTACTCAGATAGACGGCTGCTTTGACTTACTTACACACAGGTGCATACAACACCCACAATCACATGCACCCCTATACATGTTCCCAAGACATGCTCAAGTGGACCTGGCAGGAGGATGTCCAGCCTCAGCCATATCCTTTCCTACGCCCTATGTTGGGCCAGGGTGATCAGTTCCACACTCTCTGCCCTCACAGTGCATCTCCTGTTAGGAACTCTTCTATCCTTTCCCATCAGCTCTACCAGTAGGGGCCCCCTCAATCTACTCTTTAATTTAACATTAAACCTCAAAAAGGGAGCCTAGGAGCTTGTCTTCTTCTAGAACCAAGAATAATATTGAGAAGAATGACCTTCTCAATGCAAAACAATAAACATAAGCAGAGAGCACTTATTTGCTACCATCCAGTAACCAAGAACAAAGAAAGTCAGCTCCAAGGTAATGTGGTGTCTCTACTGATAGCCGGTAGTGGATCTCACTAAAATAATCTAAAGTTCATTCTCACTGGACAACTTCTCCCATGCACTCATAACATATAACAGAGATTCAAGAGAATGCTGGGACATGTGTACAAGAGACAGTGTTTGTGAGGCTCTGCATCACAAAAGACATCATTTTATTCTTGTTGTTAAAACCATTGACTAAAAGAAGAGAAATACCAAGTGCTTGCATCTCCATTTTCTGCAGTACTTGTTTCTGTTTGGTTCTGACACAGGTCACACTAACAGGGCTATGGATTGAATTGTTTCCCCTAAATCCATGTGTTGAAGCCCAAACCCCCGATCTGATTGTGTTTAGAGACAGGACCTTTCAGCAGGTCATAAGAAGGGGATCCTAATCCTTCATGGGCTTCCCAGATTGTTCAGTGATACAGAATTTGCCTGCTAGTGCAGGAGATGCAAGAGACTCAGGTTCGATCCCTAGGTCAGGAAGATCCCCTGGACTAGGAAATGTCAACCTGCTTCTGTATTCTTGCCTGGAAAATTCTCTGGACAGAGGAGCCTGGTAGGCTACAGTCCATGGGGTCTCAAAGAGTTGGACACAACTGAGTATCTGAGTGCACATGCACATGCGTGTACACGCACGCAAGCGCGCGCGCGCGCACGCACACACACACACACACACACACACACTAATCCATTACAACCGATGTCATGGATTAGGAAAAGGAAGAGACATCAGAGCTCTGTGTCTGAGCTCCATAAAAAAAAATAAGGGAACAGTGTACTAGAAAGTGTGGATATTTGAATAAGAGGTTAAGATATACAGAAGGGCATTGAAAATCTTCCATCATTTCTTTAATGCAAGCTCCAGAAGTAAGGAGTAGAGGGAAAGGCGAAGGGGGAAGGTTTGGAATGGCAATAGATGAGTTGTGACCAGCACTGGGTTTCTGCAAGACCACTTTCACATCATCATGCAGAGATAGAGGCTAGTGGCTAGCAGACAGATTTTCTCATGTGATGCTGCCTCTAAGGTGTTGTGTCACTCAGGTAATTACTCATCCAGTTGTCCATTCATTCCTTCAAACTTTTCTTAGCACCTTCATTGTGCTAATCCTTTGTTTGCCATCAGGGAAATGGAGAAAATAAGACCTGGTCTGTTCTCTGTGGATTAATTGTTTAGATTGGAAAACTGGCACATGACTAAGTGGTTGCCATAGAATGCAATAAATACTGAAGTGAAACCAGTTGCAAGGTTTCTGGGATATGAAAAATGAGCTGGTCACTCCATGTGAGGGAACCACAGAGAGCTTGCTTGGGGAAGCAGCACTATAATCGCTGAGTCTTGAAGAATGACGAGGCTCTAGTATAACACCGCTAGTGGAGGGACCTTCATACCAATGTGCAAATGCATGAACCCATAAGGTCATTCATGGGTTATAAGAATTAAATGGAGTTGGCTTTATCTTTCACATTTTTCACAGGTTTGGAAATTGAGGGCTAGAGAGGTTATGCTGATGTGAAAGCAGAATCAAAGTCTCCTATCCCCAAGGCCTTTGCTCCTTTGACTATTCCACCTACATTCATCTGTGTCTTACTTTAATTCAAAGAAATGATAGTGAAAAAGTATAATTTTCTGGAGTAATGCATTCAGGGTGTGTGTATGTGCATGTGGGTGTGGGTGTGGGTGTAAATGTGTTGCAAATGACTGTGGTTCTGGGTGCTCTGTGGGCCAGATATCCATTAGCCGACCTCTAAAACCATGCCGTTGTGGGTGACAGATGTTTGGATTCAATTATGATGATGAGAAAGTTGCTTTTCCTTCCAAGGAAAGAAAGCATTATTTGAGGGTGAAAGACAGCCATATATAACATTGGTGATGAATATTGTTCACTGTGGAAACACTCTTTAAAAGTGCCCTGTTTCAAAGAGGGTAATGCATTCAGAAGCTTTTAACCCACTGGATTTAATTGCAACTGAGTGCCAAAATAAACCCCCTGCTAACAAACCTCCAACTTTTTGCTGACTTCTCGCGCTTGCCCCAGCTGTGAGTGGAGAATGGAAGTCATATGCTTGGATTGCTTGCAGGGCATATAAAGAATTCACATGTGAGCCTCCGGCTGCTGTACAAACAGCAAAATGTCCTTTCATGAAAAGGATGTCCAAGCAAGCGAAGGAGGTGAAACAGCACTGCAGCATTATCCATTGACCAGCTCTGGCTTTTTACATGTAATCAGGACTTAGCTAAATAACCGCCAATTACTGAACTGAATATGAGTAATTTGCAGGTCACCTAAGGTTCATTAAGGGTAAACACTTTTCCTTAAGCATTTGTGTTCCAAAGTTGTCCCAAAGGGCTCGAGTTTAGTTCAACTTGTATTAAAGTACACTTTGTTCATCTTAGCAAATATTCATCAGCATCTAATATGTGCCAGACAAACTGAGCTGCCCAATGCTCTTCCTCAGAATTACAGGGGATTAGGACAGAAAAACCTAGCACAAACTCTTTTACTGTCAATCTTGATTAGTTCACAAACTAACATTTTAAGGAGCAAGAGTACATTGAAAAAGTCAAGTGGGAAGTAAGTTGGTCCAATGTCACTGTTAAGCCTATGGCCCTCCATGCTTTCTGGCAGCTACAGATGCATGCTGACATGTTTAGAGTGGCATTTAGGGTGATATCAGAGATGGTCCAACTCCGGCTCTTCCTCTTACCTCATCTCCATTCTCGTCTATATTCTCTTTCAATCCTCCAATTATATGCAGTGTTTTTGTTTATTTCATTCCCCCTGTTTAGATACACTCAGGTTTGCCTTCTTGGATGAGGCATTCTTCAAGACACACAATGTGACCTTCTGTGTAACTCACCGTTTCCTTGTGCTACTTTCTTAGAGGATTGATCCCTTTTATCATTACACAATATCCCTCTATACCTCTAGAAATTTTCTTAGCTATGAAGTCTTAGTGATCTTAATATAGCCATTCCTACTTTATTTTGATTAATACTTGCATGCTATATCTTTTCTCCATTCTTTTACTGTAAAGTTGCCTAGAGAAACATCTAATTTACTCAGTCTATGAATTCACATGTTAATCTCATTCAGAAATACCCTCTCAGATACACCTAGAATAATATTTAGCCAAATATCTGGGTACCCCATGGCCAAGTCAAATTGACACACAAGATTAACCATCACAGTTGGCTGCCGCCAAGGGGTCATGTAAGGTGAGAACTGAACAGAACTTTTTGGATGGTCTGTGAGCCAGTCACTGAGGCCTTCTTCTAGGACAGTTTTCGCAATGCCATAGGATGAAAAATTTAATTGCTATATGACTTGCAGGCTGGCTGAAAAAAGAAGGGAATTATTATTTTCATTTTGCAGACTAGAAAGCGGAGGTTTTAGAAGGTTATCTAAGATTACCTAGATGATGTATCTAATGTCATTCAACTGATAAAGTGACAGCAAGAACATAAATTTAGAAATTCTAAAGCCAAGCTTAGACTTTTTCCCTTGCAGAATGGGACGAGAAGGAAAGGAGCACCAGTGATGAAGTAGTCCCATCACTACGGTGACTGGGATTCCAGACGAGTTCCAGTTTATGCTCATTATTCTGACATACATATTAATAGTGTTCCCTTTTTCTTTCAAATTATTCCAAGCTGAACAATAAATTATATGGTCACACCACCCTTCTCCCAGTTTGACCTTCAGCATTGCATTATCTGAACATCTTTGTGGCTATAGCCATTTTCATTTGCTATTTGATAAACCATCCAAGCTGAGCAGTATAAAACAAGAGCTGTGTGATTATGGTCACAAATTTGTGGGTGAGGAATTTGGACAAGGCCGAAAGGGGTTTATGAGTGGTTTATGCTCCATGCTATCCAGGACTCAGCTCAGGCTAGAACCACCAGGAAAACTCTTCACTTGTGTGTCGTGCCTGAGTTGAGATGACTAGAAGGCTGGGCTGCCAAATAAGTAAATTTTGGTTGCTGCAGCTGTCAACTGCCTTTTGTTTGGGTTTGGACTTCTCAAGCATGGCATCTGGATTCCAGAAAAAAATGTTCCAAGAGGCAGTGTTGGAGAACAAGACAGGACCTCTGCTAACCTGTCACTGAGCCAAGGAAACTCACTTCTGTTCCGTTGTATTGGTTACAAGCAAGTCACTACGTCCAGTGTGGATTCAAAGTGGAGGGGGATTGACCTCCACATCTTTATGAGTTCGTGCATGCTCAGTCATGTCCAGCTCTTTGAGACCCCATGGACTGCAGCCCACCAGGATCCTTCTGTCCATGGGATTATCCAGGCAAGAATATTGGAGTAGGCTGCTATTTCCTCCTCCAGGGGATCTTCCAACCTAGGGATCGAACCACATCTCCTGTGACTCCTGCATTAGCAGGCAGATTCTTTATCACTGAGTCACTTGGGAAGCCCCTACCTCCTTATGGGAGGCCAGCAAAGTCTCACTACAGAATTCTAAGTGGGACAGAAGCTGCTCATGCACTGTGGAAATTGCACCCTGTCACCACTTGATTCTGCTTCCAGAGTCACTAGGAAAGAAGATGAAGTGGGAGTGATGAGTCTGCCTTATGGGAGCTGCGGACCAATCTCAAAAAGACCTTGTGTTAGAACATCCTGATGGCACAACTGTCATTGGGGAGCTCATAAGCATTTACACGAAGGAACTCAGAGCTGGCCCCACCATCTGGCCTGCTTCTTTTGAACACTGTGTCCAAAGGAGGTGTGTCCACTGGAAGGTGAATTCATTCTCATGGAAAATCTTTTAAGATGTTATAATTATAAAGTGACCTCATGATTTGGTGTTCATATAACAAGTCACCTTCCTAAATCCAGTGTGGATGGAATGAGATCACACACCAAGCACTGTGTGAAGCACTAGTTCTTGGACATCACCTCTGCCTATTCCATGAAGAAGGAGAAACATGGTCATTTGCCCAGGTTACACATGAGGGATGGTAGGCTAGACTGTGAGCTCTGAACCTTCAGTTCTTAAGTGATACTCTTCTGGGTAACGAGTGCCGCTTCCCAGGAAAGAATCAAAAAATTCATGGAGGCTCAGAAAGTCCCTGAGAGGCAGTGACAAGTTTATGGGTGGCTCCAGACTGTCTCTCTGTATGTGTGTGTGTGTGTGCGCGCATGTATGCGCACACATGCACACGTCCCTGGGAGCACATTTTGCTGTGAATGTGTCCCCAGATCCCAGAGCCTTTTCCTCATTTCAAAAGCCCAAACACACAATCGGCACATTCAAAGGGAAAGCAGTTTGGGGCTCCAGCAGGGACTTCAAAGGGTTTTACAAAAGTTTTGTTATTTGGTTTATAGGCCTCTAAGGCTTCATGCGTTTTTTGGTTTTTTGTACCAAAGGGTGGAGAATGTAATTAAATGTGAACATTAAAATGTCAGGTAGTAATTAGCAAAGAAAAAGAGCTTGTGCTGCCCGCTGAGGGTCCTCCTGCATCAGGCAGGCCAGAGTGTGTAGGGCATGGCCAATGGAGGTGCAGACAAGGCCTGGGCCTTCAAAGAATATTACCCCAGCCCCCAGGGAGGAGCTGTCAGGACCCACGGTGCTAAGGCCAGAAGATCATGGTTTCCTGTGTGAGGCTGATAATTACCAAGTATCTGCTGTGCTGTGTGGGAGGCCTGGACTGGACCCTGAGACATGAAAGCCACAGACCTGACTCCCACTCTTGGGGACCCAACTCAACAAGGTCTCCCTAGACCTCCTCAGAGCCTCACCAGACCTAGTAAGGGTCTCACTAGGGCTGTCCAGGCTTCACTGCCTCTTTACCTTCCACTCCTGATGCCCCTCAAGGACTCTGCTGCAGCTACTCGCACTGCCTTGTCCTCCAAGCTGGTGAGATTTACCTCCTCTGAGGTTTGGTCTGTGATGTTCTTTCTGCCTTGAAGACTTTTCCAGACTCTTTGGAGATTCCATTCTCTGATTCTCAATCTCTATTAATAAGTCCCTCTGCCCACCCCCACCCCCATCTTCCCATCTTTTTCTCTCTTCTGTTTTTTCCCTACACTTACCAGTTTGTTAAGTTCATTTTTCTGTGTGGTCCCTGACTGCTGCCACCCCTAAAGGATGGAGCTTAATGGATAGAACCAGAGCAGAAGTGTTTGTGCTGTCTGGACAGATAGTTATAGGTCCTGCTGTCAGGTTTGCTTGGTCCTGAGCAGGCCATGGGCTTGGTCACTTCTGCGGCAGGTGGCAGCTGGGTGCTGGGTTCTGTCTTGCCTCTCTGTCCCCGATGCCCTCCTGTGGGCTAGCCTTGATCCAGGACTCCCCTCTCCCTGCTGGAGTGGAGCCACAGCCTGCTCTCCTTTCCCCACTCCAGGCCTCTCCTCCCACAGCAGGAAGAGTTCCTTATTGCTGCCAAGGTCATCTTTCTTGCAGCAGAGTCTGTTTTAAATCCTTCAGAGGCTCATCCTTTGCTGCTACCACAGAGTCTTAGCCTCTTCTCCTCAAAGGCCACCAATTATGATGACCTGAATATGCCACTTCTGTCCACCCTCTGGGCCTTTGCCTGCACCCCTCCCAAATGCAGCCCTGAAACATTACCAGAGACTGTCCTTCTGCTTTAAGATAAAGTTCAAACATTGTTTTTAACTGGGACTCACTTGAGCTGTCCCTGCCTCTCCAGAGTGAGCTAGTGGGGGTCATTATTGGTTTACTTCCCTACTCACTGAGCCAAAGGAAGTCAAAGGCCTTAAAGGCAGGCTGGCCCACTGTGGCACTTTGGTTTTGGAATCTGAGCTCCAGGTTGTAGTTCAGGCTCTGCTTTAGGGAGGAGATGAGGCATAGCTCAGGGGTTGTCATGCACACTGTCACAGAGGGGTGGATACGTTGCTCTGACAGGTGGTGTGATGCTGGGAAGGCCTCCTACTCCTGTTTCTATTCCGATACAAACCAAGAATCCTCACGTCTTCTCTGGACACCTAGAGGTGCACCCAGAACAAAGAAGTGTTGACTCCCTGCACAGTCCAATGAAACACGATAGCTACAATACATAAAAAACCACTCTTCTAAGATGACAGAAAATTCTAGAATCTGAGTGCTTTAACTAAATCCCCATGGGCCTGGTGTTTCAGCATTTAGCACATGTTCCTGCCTCTGGCACGAGGCCCTGGGGTACCAGGGCTCCTGCCCTCACGAACATCACCCTCTAGTATGGGAGGGAGGCAACTATTATATCAGAAGGGACTCTCCTGATGAAATTTTTGTAAAAAGTATAGTTGTGGCGTGTGCACACCAACACACTTTAGGGTTGTTTTCTAGTCATAAAGACCAAGTATCTGAAGGATGAAAGAGAAAACCATGTGAAAGGAGAGGAAAGACAAATCGAGGGATGACAATGGCATATGTAAAGGTTCTGGGGCAGATGAGAGTGTGGTGGATGATTCAGGAAGGAAAAGACCAGGGTGTCTGAGGATTACAGGGTCAGGGAGGAGGCTAGAAAGGAAGGAAGGGTTGTTCACAAATGGACTCTGGCCAGAAGGAAAGATTGGCCTCCATCCCACAAGCAGCAATAAACTCAGAAGTGATGGAATAGGGATATGGCTGCTGCATGGAAAGGGGGTGTGGGCCCAAGACAGGTGGTAGGCACAGAGGGAGGTGAATGGGTTTGGAGGGTTTGAGTGACACATGGTTCAAAACTGGACTGAGCATGGGATGCAGGAGAACAAAGTGCACACCTCTTTGTGAATGGTGGTCTCTGGCACACCTGTTTATGGATGGTGGCGCCCTCTACTGACCTTGAAAATACACTTCCCCAACGGGCTGGTTTCCCTTCAGTAGTAAAGACTGTTAACTCTGATGGAGGAACTTTCTCCCATCTCTTTGCTTCCCTCCTTCTTCTCTGCCTCCTTCCTCTCCAAGATAACAACCATCTGGGTTCTCAGTTCCTCTTCTGCCCCCAGTGCGGCTTTTCAGGAACCCTCCAGAGAGGAATCATGATCCCTGCTTGACAAATGAGGAAACTGAGGCCCAGCGAAGTTGTGACCTCAGCTAAGTCCAGCCAGCCAGGCAGCAGCGGCTCTGGGGCTCCAGTCCCCACAGCACACTGCCCCAAGGAGGTGTGCAGGACCCTGGCAAGAACAGGTCTTTCTTGCTCCCAATCCTAAAGACTCAGTACAGACCTCAGTGCCTGATGAGGCACAGCCTGGGCACTGACCAATCTGACTCTGGAGGCTAGGGTGGCACAATGACCTCTGATATGGTCCAGCCTCAGTGAAAGAGGCTGAATGGCAGGGGTCCTGGACCAAGAGAACCAGGCCAGATTGGGATGCTTTTTGGTTGAGAATTGGAAATTGGAGTTATTATTTCTTGGACATTGTTTAGAAAACACACCCTCTTGAAAGGCATTGACAGAGGTCTGTGGCATGTGCACTCTGGTCCTGTGGGGGAGGGAGGAGGGGAGTGGCCCCTTGCCCTGTCCCGTCTTTCATGTCTCGGAACCACGAGAGTGACATTGTCTGACCAGTTCATATGGCCACAGCATCCTCAGGAGGGCCTCCCCGGATTTCGTGTGAAGGACATCATGTGCATGACCTGGCCTTGCACTGCAGGTAAACGTTCCCCCACCCCTCCACGTCCTGCTTTCTTAACCCGCTTCCCCTTCTGTTTCAGTGTCAGATTATTCGCCTGGGATGGCTTTTGAAGAATGTGCACTTTCACCACTTCCTGCATCTGGAGACTGTCAGGGGAGGATGTTAAAAGTGAAATATGTCAGGTTTAAAATTCACTACATCCTCTCACCTCCAGACCCTCCCACAGTTCGTGGCATTCTGCCCTGGAAGATCTTTCTTCACATCGGCCAGCTTGGGCCTCCCTCTGCTCTGCTTCCAGGCTCCGAGAGAGGATGAGAAAGCCACGGGATCCACCAGTTGGAGCTGGAACTCTGGGTTCAAGTCCCAGTGTCCTGGAACTGAGGACCAGATCTCTGCTCTGAGTCTCAGGAGCCTCATCTGTGACATGGAGATGGCAATGGTACCTCTCTCACAGAAATGAAATGCTGAGAGGACAAATGAGTCAGTATACAGAGCACCAAACACAGAGCCTGGTACATGAGACAACCAAACACATGTTTTGCTGCTGCTGCTGCTGCTAAGTCGCTTCAGTCGTGTCCGACTCTGTGCGACCCCACAGACGGCAGCCCATCAGGCTCTGCCGTCCATGGGATTAGTCCCTACCTAATTTCTCAGGTGCCTTTTAGGTGTTGGTGGTTTTGTTTTGTTTTCTACAATGCAAACAGAACAGATGTATTTGCATACACAACAATGGTTAAGATCCAAGATGTAAAAGAAAAAGAAAGCACTCTTCTGTCTATCGGAGAAGATCAAGATTCTTAAGCATAGCTTACATTCTCTACTTATCCTAACAAATCTTCTCTACAGTTGGATGAGGTGAGAGCTGCTGCTGCAATTCTGCTGATTGGGGTCCCCTGGTTGCTCAGTGGCTGGGTGAAGTCAGCATTGTCCCCTTAGAAGGTTGGGATGACCTGATCATCAGCTTTGCAGAGAAATGTAGTCACATGTTGGGTGAGCTTAAGCTGGTATTGATCTTCTCTGGGCTCAGTTTGCCAATCTGCATAATGGGCAGGTCATGGAATAAGGAGTTGGTATCACGCCCGGTCCTTAATAGATATCCATGCAGATTCCTGCCCAAGTCTTAGAGAAAACAGGGCCCCAGTGATTGCAAAGTCCTGGACAATGGACTCATCAGGACTCCGCAATGCTTCTTATCCATAGCCTCTGATCCCAGGGAAGGTGGAACAAAGCAGAGTGAAGACAGAGAAAGTTTGTCTGCAGCAAGGAGCACATCCACATACCATCTGCAGGATCTCTCTTGGAGTGGGCCTTCTGCTCCCTCCCAAGTAGGCAGCTCAGCAGGTGGTTACGGCCCTGTGGGTCCACTGGCTGGATGCCTGGGGCATGTGACCAAACCTCTCTGGATCTCATTTTCCATACCACCCTCACAGGGCTGTCGTGAGGATGAAGTGTGTGCCTGGCACATGGCATGAGCTTGATAAACAGTGGCCCTTTGTGCTATTCTTGAGGGAGGCCTCTCCCTGCTAGCTCACTGCCCTCTGAAGATCCTGCAAGGTTTATGGGCTGACCCCTGCTGGTACTCTGCTCTCGTTGCCAGGGGAAGGCTGGCAGGTGCCCAGGATACCCACAGGTCTCATGGGTGCAGGAGGCAGGAAAAAGACTGCTCCGAGGCAGAGACAGTATCTGGGGCCCATCCTCATCAGTGGGACAAAGGAGCGAGAGACCAGACAACTGCTTACCAATTTTCACTGGGATTGTGATGCTTTTCACAGTAGGGAAAGTAGAAGATCAGAGAGGACCTGTCACTTGCTCCAGGCCACACATGTATCAGTTGCAGGGCTCAGCAGATCCCAGGCCTCATTTCCTAGTGTCGGGCCCTTCCAGCTGGAGACACTCCCAGCATCCTGTGTCTGCATTCATCCGTGCCTATTCTTGGTCCTTGCTGCTCTGTTTTCACCAAAGTCAAGGGTACTGGAAAGTCTTCTGCCAGCCCTGCGGAGGCCCTGCCTTCCCTGGGACCAAAACATCACAGCCCAGCAATCCTGCTAACTGTGGGAGGAACACAGTTGCAGGCTTTCTCCTGAACTTGGGTAAAAAAAAAAAAAAATGCACTTGTATTTTCTCTCCTTTCTTTTATTGGCCAGGAATAGAAATATGTCAACACAATATATATTTTTTTAAATCACTGAGTTACTATCATAAGCTTCAGCAGCATGGGGTAGAAGAGGCTGTTGTGTTTCTTGCAGTTTGATTACAAGATAAACTCTCCCGTGAAATGTGGTAAGTTGTTTCTGGAACTATAGCACTTCCTGGGAGAATTGCTTTAGGGGGCATGGGTTGTTTTGACGACCTCCTGGGGAGGGAATTTCAGTTGGGCTACACACTCAGGAATCTATGGTCTTGCAGCTTGAGGCCACTGAGTTCCAGGCTCCCTTGCTTGAAAAAGAGCAGTGTTCTTGGTCAGGGGCATGAGGAGGTAATTACTGAGTGATTGTGGTTGAACTAGAAGGTTAAGAACAGGAAGAGAAGAGTCCTATATGTACAAAATGTGCCTGTAGGGTGCTACACTCTACCAGGTACCTTCACAAATCATCCTCATGGCCATGATTGTCTCCATTTACTTGGAACATGAAGGTATCATTCACTTGGCAAAGGAACCCAGTAATCAAGTGAGAGAAACTAGATTCAAATCTGGTCAAATCAAATCTAGATTTGACCCAAACACTGTGCCCTCATGAAAAGAGGTCCATTGGTTGGTGTGGGAAGAAGAAAAATTGGTTGAGAAAACCATCTTTTTCAGGACATATGAGGCAGCAAACCAAGTGTAGTGAGGTGGAGTAGGAGCACTGCAAGCTGAAGCCAAACTTCTCTTGCTTTCCAGAAGGGGTCAGGCTTGGGAGACTGGAGAAAGGCACAGGAGAGTGATGGAAAGAAAGAGGTATCAGAGCTACTGTCCTGCTGGCCCCAGCAGATCCCCTGGATGGCCTGACATGGCCCAGGTAGGAAGTGATGTACTGCCCATTCTTCCTGATTCTTGCAACAGAGTGCAGAGTTTAGGAGAAGCTGGGATAAATGTGAAAGAAAAATGAAAGTGTTAGTCGTGTCTCTTTGTGACCTGATGAACTATTGACCACCAGGCTCCTCGGTCCATGGAATTCTCCAGGCAAGAATACTGGAGTGGGTAGCCATTCCCTTCTCCAGAGAATATTCCCAACCCAGGGATTGAACCTGGGTCTCCTGCATTGCAGGTGAATTCTTTAGCGTCTAAGCCACCAGAGAAACCCAGGATGAATGTGGAGGGTAATAAACTGATGGGGCTTCCCTGGTGACATAGCTTCCTGGACTCAGTTCCCCAGCCCTAAGTGAGAACTGCCACCGCAGGATAATGTAACTTCAGCTGAATAAGTAAGAGGAACTGATTTCTTGGTCTTTCACTTCACATCCACAAGAACTCCCAGAAGGTACTTAAAATGGCATTTTCCATGACTCGGTGAGTTCCTGCTTGCTCCCAGACTGGCTGAGAGAAGTCAGAGAAGACCAGTTCCATTCTGAGATGTAGTCTTTCAAACTCATCCAGGTCTTAGAAACTCACAGAAATTTATAAACAAATCCTCTAGTGTGTGTGTAGTCGCTCAGTTGTGTCTGACTCTTTGGGATGCCATGGACTGTAGCCCATCAGGCTCCCCTGTCCATGGAATTCACCAAGCAAGAATAGTGGAATGGATTGCCAGTTACTTCTCCAGGAGATCTTCCTGACCCAGGGATCGAACCTGGGTGTCCAACATTGCAGGAAGATTCTTTACTGCCTGAGCCACCAGGGAAGCCCAAAATCTGCCTTTAATTATCTCTGTAGTAATTGTCTAGGGACAGATATATACTGTCATAGACACAACAGTCATTCTGAATGACTTTCCTGGCAATGCCTGATGCAGAGTCAGAGCTTATAGTAATACTAAACATACATAAGTCAACCTCTAAGACCTCAGCCCTGCCCCCTATCTTTCTCCTCTGGGATCTCAGAAATATCTTTTGAATTTTCTTGGGATCGTCTTTCTTGAAAGAGATTTTTGTTCTAAAGTTATGAGAGTCATTAAAAGCACAGGAGTAAGCAGTGGAGAGCTTAACAATTGTAGACAGTGTACATATGTGGCCAGAAATTAAGGAGTCTGGGTGGGCCAAGGATAAAGTGGGGTTTGGACTCTGCCTAGATTTGGGGGTTAGCTGTTTTTTTTTCAGGGATCCAGAGGTCAAGTACTTAGTCTTACTGCCTCATTGTTATAATGAAAAAGTCTGAAAGAGGGCTGAACAATTTTCCTGGGTAGATAAGTGAGGCCAAAAGACAGAACCACAGGCCCTGGATAACAGTAGTAAAGAAGCATATCAAAAGATGGGTCCATTTCTAGTTCTCTTTTTACGTCTGTCTATCAGAGACCTGAGTCATGAGGCAAGACTGGGGCAGGGGGAGGGTGTGAGGGTCTGGAATGTTCAGTGACTTAGGAAGCCAGTTAGCTACAGAGAATCAAGTGGAAAACCTCAGCTAATATGGCTTCACTCTGTGTCCATCCTGGGTGTGAGAGGGTGGGTGAGCAGGCACTGCTTAAGAGAGCCAATGTCATTGCCGGGCCCTTGAAGCCCTCTTGCAGCCAAAACCCATGCTCAGGCCCAGTACTGAGGCTAATAGAAGCCCACCAAGCCTGGCATATCTGATGAGTGATAAGGACACACAGGAGGCTCAGCCTGGCCTGGCATTCAGTCTTCAGACAGAAAACCAAAAAAATTCAGAGTGGGTTAGTTTCTCCCATGGCCAGTCTCTCCCTCCTGTGGGCAGAAAATACGAAGGATATTTCTGAACTCAGGCAAGAACTAGGGGTCATTAATAAACATGGTTTGTCTGAGCCTTGTGTGAAGAGTCTGTGATAAGGACTTAAGAAAGCAAAGGTCTCATCTGGACAATCTAGCCAAGTCCTGCATGTCCTACTGAGACAACAGGACTAGACATAAGAACAGCAGCTTTGGAAAGGGATCATACATTCAAGAGCAGCACATCTGAAGTTACCGAGGATCTCTAGGCTGCAGAAGAGCAAATGCAGGCCGAGGACTGATGCACAGGGAGGAAAACTTGTTCCTTATGACATGTATGGATGTGAGAGTTGGACTATAAAGAAAGCTGAGCGCCAAAGAATTGATGCTTTTGAACTGTGGTGTTGGGAGAAGACTCTTGAGAGTCCCTTCGACTGCAAGAAGATCCAACCAGTCCATCCTAAAGGAAATCAGTCCTGAATATTCATTGGAAGGACTGATGCTGAGGCTGAAACTCCAATACTTTGGCCACCTGATGCGAACAGCTGACTCATTGGAAAAGACCCTGATGCTGGGAAAGATTGAGGGCAGGAGGAGAAGGGGAAGACAGAGGATGAGATGGTTGGATGGCATCACTGACTCAACGGACATGAGTTTGAGTAAACTCTGGGAGTTGGTGATGGACAGGGAGGCCTGGCATGCTGCCGTCCATGGGGTCACAAAGAGTTGGACATGACTGAGCAATTGACTAAACTTAACTGATGACATCCAGAAGTCAAGTTGGGGCCCACACGTGCAAGTTAAAGGGACCCCAATTCCAGTGTGACCTAAGTGTAACATTGGGGTTCACCCAGAGAAGCGGAACCAATAGGAGATTATATATATATATATATGCTCTGTTGTAGGGAACTGCTCTAACCCAGTCATGGAAGGTGGTTTGGCTAAGCAGTCTCTGCATGGCTCTTGTCCTCCAGGCTGATGCTGGAGCTTGCAGTCCACAGGGAAGGCTGTCAGGAAGGGACAATCACAAGGAGGCTGGAACCTACAAGTGGGAGGCTGGGCTGAAAAATGTGTCCGCTCTTGTTTTCTCTGCCCTGGTGACAAGAACCTACAGAAGCTGACCCCCCACCATGAGGTTAAATACATATATTTGGCATAGAATTTAGAGGAACAGATCAGGCTATGGCTTCATACCATTCTGGTAAATCAGTAGTCGGCAACAAGTGTCTGCTGCTACTTCCCCATCAACCCTCCTCAGTCAGTCAGTTTAGTTGCTCAATCATGTCTGACTCTTTGCAACCCCATGGACTGTAGCATGCCAGGCTTCCCTGTCCATTACCAACTCCTGGAGCTTGCTCAAACTCATGTCCATAGAGTTGGTGATGCCATCCAACCATCTCATCCTCTGTCGTCCCCTTCTCCTCCTGCTTTCAATCTTTCCCAGCATCAAGGTCTTTTCCAATGAGTCAGTTCTTTGCATCAGGTGGCCAAAGTATTGGAGTTTCAGCTTCAGCATCAGTCCTTCCAATGAATATTCAGGACTGATTTCCTTTAGGACTGACTGGTTTGATTTTGCTGTCCAAGGGACTCTCAAGAGACTTCTCCAATACCACAGTTCAAAAGCATCAATCCTTCAGTGCTCATCTTTCTTTATGGTCCAGCTGTTACATCCATACAGGACTACTTGAAAAATCATAGCTTTGACTAGATGGACCTTTGTCAGTAAAGTAATCCCTCTTCTTTTTATTATGCTGTCTAGGTTTGTCGTAGCTTTTCTTCCAAGGAGCCCCTTGTCAACCCTCCTAGTCTCCCAAGAATTTTCCTGTGACCCATGCTAATCAGAAACATAGCTGAAAATGAACTCTGAGAAAAGGAGTCAGACTCATCCAAGCTGACGTCTTCCAAAGTTATCACAGTAAGGATGATTTTTCTTACTGTCAGAGCTATCCTGAGGTGAACTGGGATGCTTCTGGAATAAGGGCCTCCCCTCCCAGTCCCGTCCAATCAGAGGCTGAGCATCTGCTTGATGGGGATCATTGGGTTTGATTAGGAGGTTGTGAGGGTCCTTTAATGCCTATGACTGTGTGAGCAAGAGGCAGGGAGAATAAGAGCCAGGTGTGTAACACAGGCTCAACCACTGGAAACCCCAGCCCCAGCCCTCCATACCCATCCTAGAGCAAACTTCAGGTCTATAAGTAAGATGGTCTGGTGTTGGGGTGGGAGGAGAACTTCCTTTCGCCTGCTGGGATCTCACTGTAAGTTTCACTTCTTAGGATTGGCCCATGTGACGCAAAACTGCTCTCATAAATAATCTCCTGAAGTGGTGTTTGGTGGCAGAAGTGAAAAGAGGGCTCCTGGAGTGAGAGTCAGGTAGAAAACAAGGGTCCCCACTAGCTCTCACCATGAGCATCAGCCTGGTGGTATGGATAATGCAGCCTCCTGTCCTAGCCTTGAAATATGTGTATGAAAGCAGCTCTGGGTGCCCAGAGTGCCTGGATGGGGATCCATATCATCCAGGCTTTCCCACCTTGAATCTGGAGGCTATTATACCAGTTAGTGTATAAGTTGGCTATTACCCTTCCCCTGTTTAGTACCGGCTGACTTTGAGTTCAGCCAGTCCCAGGATGGGAGGCAGCGAGAGGTTTGCTGCTGCTGGAAAAAGGCCTCAGAAAGGCCCACAGAAGGAACCTCAGGAAGAGACTTTCCTGGGGATGGGAAAATTATTTATTGGTTCAAGGAAAACTGTTTAAATTATTTATGTCTCTCCCTCAAACTCACATATAGCACAATAAAAAGGCACCGGCCAGACTGGCCCCATCCATCTTCCACTTCCCAATTGCAGGTGATGGCCACCTCGGTAAACCTCAGTTTTTACATCTGCCAATGAGGAAAATAGACAAATAGCCAGTGCCCCATCCACAGGACTGGCTACAAAATATGCAAGACCCTGTGAAAGGAAAATGTGGGGCCCCTTATTAAAGAGTTATTAAGAAACTCAAGACTGAAACACCAGAGCATTAAGCTAAACATGAGACCCTTCTGAACATGGGGCTCAGTGGGGTTGGATGGGTTCTATGCCCGTAAAGCTGGTGCTGTCAACACAGTCCCACTGTCCACCATGGTGTTTGTAAAGCTTGTGAATATGTTCTGTCATTCAAAAGAAAAAAAAAAAGGAGACAAAAATGCATCAATGTATTGCATCACACATGCAGCAGTATATTGCACTGATGTGTGTGTATAGACATATACATATCTGTATGTTCCCTACAATCTTTCATACCAATAGGCTTGACATCTCTGGGATCCTTCCATCACATATGCAATGTAAGAAAATCTGATGACAGTTGTTAATGGCAGAAAAAATTTGTTGATCTAGCATACGAATTGGAGAAGGCAATGGCACCTGACTCCAGTACTCTTGCCTGGAAAATCCCATGGACAGAGGAGCCTGGTGGGCTGCCGTCTATGGGGTCACATAGAGTCGGACATGACTGAAGCGACTTAGCAGCAGCAGCAGCAGCAGTATACAAATGAATTAAGATTTATATGATATTGTAATCATTAGTCAATTTAAGAAAGTTTCAAAAGTAATTAGGAACCAAAGAAAGCACACAGTCCTGATTTTGTGACAAAAGTTTAACTTTTTATGCTTGATATATGCTTGATACATCTTTATGCTTGATATATCTTTTTTCATTGGCTAAAATGAAACTTCAAGGTTTTGAAAATCTTTGTTATCAAAGGTGGAGTGAGACATAGACTCTGACTGAAATGGCAGTCTTTTTAGCTATGAGAGTCTTAAGGAGAAAACATGGACCGTATGTCCAAGAGACAAATAATCATTTTAAAGTCATGATGGTTCTTTGGCAAAAACACTTGTGAATACCAGGTGCTGCCAAATGAAAGTGTGGCTGAAATGGCTCAAGCTGGCTTGGTGAAACATAAAAATATAGTGTAGTCAATAGGGCCTACCTCCCTGGGTATGTACTAAAATTTTCCTACTCATAATTTATTATGTATGAATAAATGACTTGCTTAGCTGATGAAATGTGCAGAAGCCCTTGACAAACAGCTAAGTGGGTTCTCTATTCCTTTCCCCCTGTCTCAATGCTTATGAAAACACACACAGAAAAGCAGTCTTGATAACCTCATGTCCCTGAGAAACCACAATGAGCTGAATTCCATGCCATGAACTTGACATGTAACAAGAGTGAGAAACAAACTGTTGCATTGACTCCCTGAGATTTAGGAATTGTTTGTTATTAAAATGGAACCTAGACTATACTGACTGATACAACATTTGAGGTTTATTTAACAGTCTTGGTCAAGAAAGCTGCTACTCTCTACTTTGCTAAGTAATAAGAAAACAAAACTCAATGATGCGAGAAAACATTAACTAAGTCCTCCCTTCCATAACTTATTTAAACTTTTAATCATTCAAACATTTAATTGCACTACAAATATTACTGAGAAGTTGTAATGGATATGATCCCATTACCAATATATTCACATAGAAAACTAGCAACTAACATCCAGGAGTTATTCAGTCACTCATGCTTCCATGAGGCTTATCATCTCCCTTGTTGACGGTGAAGACAAAATGGTATCACCGTAATGAGGACTGAGTACCAACTGATAACACTTAGGCAAAGATTGGTCATTAGGTCTGTCAGATCTACTTGAGTTCCAGAATCTTTCATTTTTCTCTTCCCAAGCCCCAGGCCCACTTGACCATTACACATATCATTATGTCTATCCTCACAAAGAAACTTCAAGTTGCAAACACTTAGCAAAACTCCTGGCACAGAGTGATCATTCTATAAATGTTATCTTTCAGCATCAGTATTCATATTATTATTACTATCCCCATTTTCAGATGAGAAAACTCACACTGATTAGTTAATTGGCCTCAAGTTGTAGGCTTACTAAAATTACTAAACTAGGATTTGAAGTCAGGTTTTCCCACAGCCCATGTTTTTCCACAACACTAACTACCTTTCCAGTAGCTCATGTCTGAGCTCGTCAATGATTGCTCTCCAAAAACAAATGTCCAGAAGCCAAAACTGAAAGGCAAATGTAAATGACTAGGAAAGAAATTATTGAGCTCTTGAACCAAAATGTAAAAATGATCAGTCAGGATTTCTGCTTCTAGTCATCACGAAGTGATTTGTTCTAAAATTGTCCTCCTGATGAAAATAACTATAAGATTGTACAAAATATATGAGGAAAATGTTTTCGAGTATTGAGCCAAGGAAAAGACAGGTCTGTGATCTTTTTTAAAAAAAAAAGGAATCACATGGAGTGAGCTCCACATTCACCCTGGTTTTCTGCCTAGAAGCAAATTTTAGCCATCATACAAGGAGATGGAGATGGAACTCAAACAGAGGATGTTTCACTGAGCTGAGGAGGTATAAATGATAGATTTGGGAGACTCTTGCTGCTGCTTAGGGAGAAATTTATATCTTTTAATATTTATATTAGAAAGAACAGAGATTTAAAAGTCAGCAATCTAAGTTTCCACCCGAAAAACTTGAAAAAGTATAAAAAAGTAAGTAGGAGGAAGCCTTGAATAGATACTTTTGCACAAAGAAGTTCAAAATGGTACAGCCACTTTGGAACCCATTTTGAAATTTCTTCTATTATTAATCAGCAATGGCTCAGCAATTGGACTCCTAGGTGTTTACCCAAGAAAAATGAAAACATATGTTCAACGAAAGACCTGTATAAGAATGTTCATAGCAGCTTTATTCACCTCTGTTCAAAAAAGCATAAAACTGGAAACAACCCAACTGTTTACCAGTAGGACATGGTAAATAAACTGTCCCATATTCATGCAATGAAATGTACTCATCACTGAAAAAGAATGAACGAATGATCCGCCCAACGGTACAAATGAATCTTGCAGGTATTCTGTTAAACAAATGAAGCCAATCATAAAAGAATACATACTGTATGATTTCATTTCCTTAAAGTTCAAGAGCAAAACAAATCAACAGTGATTACATTAGTTATTTATTGCTGCATAACAAATTATGCCAAAAGTTATTAGCTTAAACTGTCAAGCATGTATTATCTCATGGTTTTTGAGGGTTAGGATGTCTTTAGTTTAGATTCTCACAGTCTGTTTCAAGGTGTTGGCCAGGGCTGCAGTCATCTCAGTTTTACTTGAGGACTGTTTGTTTCTGAGCTCACTGGCGTGGCTGTTGGCAGATCTAAGGTATTTGATGGTTGTGGGCTGGTGAGATTAGTTCCTTGCCTCATGCGCCTCTCCTAATGGACCTGTCCCATGGCAGTTGGCTTCCTCCAGAGATGGGTGTCCAGGAGAGAGTGCAAGGAACACAGAAGTAGTAGTCTCTATAACCCACCCTATCCACAGAAGGGGTAGGACGTCACTTGGAGCAACATATACACCATTGGAGGGGATACACAAGGGTGTAAATACCAAAATGGATGTCTTTGGGGGGCCATCTTACAAGCTGGCCACCACAGTTGCAGGAGTCAGAACAGCAGCTGCTTAAAGATGATGGAATTTACTGGAAGGAGGCACAAGCAAACTTTCTGGAGTGATGGAAATATTGTATAATGTGACTGTATTGTTGGTCATATGGGTGTATACATTTGTCAGATATCCTCAATTTATGCACTTAAGACCTGTACCTTTAAATACACGTAAATTTTTCTTCAATTTAAAAATACTTTTAAAAGGATGATTTGTCACTTCAGATATCATTCGAATGAATGCAGACTCTTATACAGCAGACCAAATAGAGGTAAGCACAGAAAAACACATTCATTTATCATGCTACACTTCAAGTATATAAACTTCGTAAAGTCAAAGGAACACAACTGCTGTATTTTCACAAGGCTCTATTTACTCTCCTCTGGGAAGAGTGTTCAAGGTTTTTAGCCAAACCTCTAAGACTTGGTTGGGGATCTGAGGACAACCAGCCACAGCCTCTTCTTTTAAAGTCCCTGTCTACTTCTAAAAGAGGGGGAAAGACAGGCAGTACTATTTAGGACCTTGGAGCCCTCCAGGGTGATGAGACATAGATCTGAAATGAGGGCAATTGCCCAGAACCAATTCCTGACTTAGGATGCAGTCCTTCCACCAGGGGTCACAAGGACTTTTGGACAACAAATACCTCTTTAAAAAAGAGTGTTTTGACAAATCAAGTATAAGTGAATCAGAAACAGGCAGCTTACATTTCTCTTAAAATAGACCAGGATTTAAAAATTAAGACACGACTTTCTTGGCCAAGTACCTTTGAAGTTTTCCAGACCTAAAACATTTAGAAAAGCAGTTTCATCTACTTTGAAAACCCAGAGTGCATGCAGATTATCATCTTTTGGATTGGATCCACTGAAAATGAACTATTTTGCTCCTTTTCCCTTTGCCATTCTTGAGTGGTGACAATGGATAGGTCTATTATCATGAGTTCAAGTGTTCCCCTTTAGTCACTGAGAGTCATCCATGTGTCAGGTACCACGCTAAGCATGGTAAAAACCAACCAGGCAGCTCCCTCACTCCATATGGCAGACTTATCCAGAGGAGGGTGCTTGACCCTCCTCCCAAAATCAGATTGGTTGAACATGCAGTCGGTTCCCATGGTAACCTTGAGATTTTTTTTTTCTTTGGTGATTGGGTTTTAGCAGGAGAGACTTCAAACACTGGTCTCCAGTAAACTAGTGACCGTGGGGACTCATGGCATAAAGATCAAATATTTCCAGGGTTGCTGAACCTATTAGGTCATGTATCAGAAAGGAAATGTGCAAAGGCTTATGTGTGTATTTGCTAAGTCTTCAGCTGGGCTCCATCCTCCCCCTCTGAAGCAATGGGGAAGGCTGCCTGACAGTGATACAAACTCAAAGTGAAGCGTGGTTTTGGAAAATCACATCCAATATCTGTGTAACACAACCCTGGGGCTGTTTGAAAGCCAGAGAGAGTTCTGACTGGAGGAGAGTAGCCCCTCTCAATCTCAGTAGTGGTGAAAGGAACTGTAAGAATCACAGACAAGTCTCCTGGGACAAACATAGTCCCATCTCTGATATCCTCTCAGAATCCAGTCCTTCCAGCAACTATAGCAGACTTGGGACAGTCTGGAGGCAGTAAAGTCCCAACTAGTGTGTTCTCATCATCCTCCTTCTCCACAAACAAGTGCACACGTGGGAAAATGTGAGTAATCTATTCTCAGTAGATCCTAGAAATAACTTCAGTGCCAAATTTCAAGGACCCTCTTATTTTCTGTAACATTCTTTAACAGCTCTGTGTTGCCCCACACTGTAGCAGAAAAATGCATGGACTTTGGACCACTGCCTGATGAATTTCCTTAAGTAAGTGATGTATCTTCTCTGAGCCTCGGAAAAGTGGTACTTGTAAGAAGTCAAAGACAAGAGAAGGGACATCTCAAGACTGGAAATGGGTTACCATGAGGGCCATCCTATTGCACAATTCTAGCGGGCCCTGTTGACATTTTATTCCATGTAAATGGTGTCCCTAGGATTGTGCAACTGGGTGCATTCACAGGCCCAGGGATCAGGACTTCCTCTTCCCAAAGGGTAGGAACCCTGAGCCCTTTCATAAGACTTTGTTCTGAGATGCAGACCACAAGAAGGCTGGCTGAATTTGGAAAACCACCATGCAATAAGAAGAGAATTTGGAAAGAAAACTTTAAAAATAATAACCAGAAAAATAAAACCCACAGCAAGATGATCCTCAAAGCCAAAAGTATGAAACAAACAAGAAAGTATAACACTGTGAATGACAGTTAACAAATCCAATAAATGGGAGAACTAACCTCTAGAGAAAATGAAAATAACAAAGTCATTTGAAAAGGACTTTGAAATTGGTAAGCTTAAAATTCCTCTAGAGACAAAGGAAGGAATAAATGTAAATTTTAAGAATTTACATTCACAAAATAAGAATAGGAGGTTATGAGTCAAGCAGAGGCTATACAATAGGATAGGAGCATTCAAAAAAATTAGAAATCTGAAAGCAGAAAGTACAGTTGTTGAAACAAAAACAAATGATGTTAGAAGAGATAAACAGAGACATAAGAATCAAAGAGAAGTGATGGTTGAGAAAACCAAACTGAAAAACCTTTAATAAGCTAGTTAGTAAAAAGAGCAAAAAAAAGAAAGAGAGATGGAAAATATGACAAAGGAGTTAAGACCATGGGGGATAGATTCAGAATCTTCAACACACAACTAACAGGAGTTCTATAATAAGAAAACAAGAGAGACAATATTTACAGAGATAACAGCTGATAATATTCTAGAATTGAAGAAAACGCTTACAGAAGGCCAAGTTAGATCATTTTTTAAAAATTAATCTGGTATAATTCCAAGTACCCACAAGGGTATTTCACAGAGGAAAGACCACTGAACCAACCAACACACACCAGGATAGTCTGCCTTATGCTCTACACATAGGCAACTCCCAACAGCATACCCTACTTATTTTCTCCATTGGGCACCCATATCCTATATCCCCTCACACAATGCCATCAATCATTCTAATAGTATACACCCCATGCCATCACTCCCCTATAGCACATCTGCTCTCACACACCCACTAGCATCCCTCAACTGTGCGAACCCCATTTAGTCACTTGTGCTATATAGCATTGTCCACACACTGGCCACCCCCTTTCAATGACCTGCACAGAGCCTCTCTTTGGCATCATCATCTTCTATTCTCAAGTTCTATATCTCCCTTCACCAACCTCATATATTCTATGACTATTTCCAGCAGAAATGGATCAATGATCATGAGTTTTACTTGGTAGAAGGAGATATTTTGGAGTCAGAAAATTTCAGACTTCTCCCTGAGTCTTTCTTGGCAGCTGTCATCTTTCTACCTATTGAATTCATACAATCATAGAGTTTCTAGGTGGGCAAGTCTCTGGACATTGTGTGCATTTCTCCTAAGCGTCCTCAGCAAAGATTTATCCAGTCCCTTCTGGACCATTTCAGTGACAGAAGACCTCTACATTTAGTACCTGTAGTGTTAGTTGCTCAGTTGTGTCTGACTCTTTGCCACCGTGTGGACTGTAGCCCACAAGCCTCCTCTGTCCACGGAATTCTCTGGGCAAGAATACTAGAGTGGGTAGCCATTCCCCTCTCCAAGAGATCTTCCTAACCCAGGGATGGATCCCAGGTCTCCTATATTGTAGAATTTTTTATCATCTGAGCCACCAGGAAACTGGTGGACAAAAAAAAATTGTTTCTTAACATAGAAGGCAGACTCTCAGTCTATAAATCCAATTCTACTTAATTTCTATTTGAAAGTCTCATGCTATTAAGTTTATGAAAAGAATTAAATTTCATTAGTTGTCCTCTCTTTCCCCCACCAAGGTTGTAGTCGTTTAAGAGGGGACTAAAAGCTAAGCAATATGCAACTGTTAAGCTCTCTGTCTCCTTGGATGTCTGCCAAGATGAGCATAGTCTCATTGGTTGCTGATCTTGGATCTCCACGGTCTCCACTGAAGCCCCCTCTCGCCTGTTGCCATGGCTCTTGCAGACCTCAAGCTGTCATTAGCTCATCTGTGCCATCACTGTGCCTTCCATCACTCGGAGTCTGCCTGTGCCTCTGAGGGGCGTCCTGGGCACAAGAAGCTTGTGACATTCTCTGTCATGCCTCCAAGCACTCAGTTACTCTTTGGGGCTTAATTGCCTCCTTAAAACTCCAGCAGTCTCTGCCCAGGAAGTGGGCATGTCCATTCTCACCATGAATCCTGGTCTCTCCATGTGCCCACTCCCTCCATGCCTATATCACCAACCAAGATCTTTTCTAGCCTCTAGAAGAAGCCCTTTTTTCCTTAGCAGTAATAGTTTTCTTCTCATAGGCACAAGATATTGTTTCTATAACAGACTAAGGTTCTGAGAAACATAAAAGTCAAACTGTTTCTTCATTGTTCCCAAACTTGAAAGCTGAGAGAGAAAGGGGAAAATACTCAAGAAAACAGACATTGATGGTTAAATGTGCAAACATTTAAGTTAGCACACTTATACTGTATTGAATGTAGCAGTCATGATTCTCCAGAGAAACAGAACAAATAGGATAGATACATAGATACATCAGTTCAGTTCAGTCACTCAGTCATGTCTGACTCTGCAACCCCATGGACTGCAGAATACCAGGCTTCCCTGTCCATCACCAACTCTGAGAGCTTACTCAAAAACATATCCATCAAGTCAGTGATGCCATCCAACCATCTCATCCTCTGTTGTCCCCTTCTCCTCCTGCCTTCTATCTTTCCCAGCATCAGAGTCTTTTCCAATGAGTCAGTTCTTCGCATGAGGTGGCCAAAGTATTGGAGTTTCAGCTTCAGCATCAGTCCTTCCAATGAATATTCAGGACTGATTTCCTTTAGGATTGACTGGTTGGATCTCCTTGAAGTCCAAGGGACTCTCAAGAGTCTTCTCCAACACCACAGTTCAAAACCATCAATTCTTTGGTGCTCAGTTTTCTTTATAGTCCAACTCTCACATCCATACATGACTACTGGAAAAACCATAGCCTTGACTAGATGGACCTTTGTTGGCAAAGTAATGTCTCTGCTTTTTTAATATGCTGTCTAGGTTGGTCATAGCTTTTCTTCCAAAGAGCAAGTGTCTTTTAATTTCATGGCTGCAGTCACCATCTGCAGCGATTTTGGAGCCCAAAAAAATAAAGTCTCTACTGTTTCCATTGTTCCCCATCTATTTGCCATGAAGTGATGGGACTGGATGCCATGATCTTCATTTTCTGAATGTTGAGTTAAGCCAGCCTTTTCACTCTCCTCTTTCACTTTCATCAAGAGGATCTTTAGTTCTTCTTCGCTTTCTGACATAAGGGTGATGTCATCTGCATATCTGAGGTTATTGATATTTCTCCCAGCAAGATTCCAGCTCGTGCTTCATCCAGCCCAGTATTTCTCATGATGTACTCTGCATATAAGTTAAATAAGCAGGGTGACAAGATACAGCCTTGATGTATTCCTTTCCCGATTTGGAACCAGTCCGTTGTTCCATGTGCAGTTCTAACTATTGCTTCTTGACCTGCATACAGAGAAAGAGATTATTATGAGGAATTGGCCCACGTGATTATGGATGTTGAGAAGATAATGATCTGCCATCCACCAGCTGAAGGCCCAGTAAAGTGGTGTCTAAACTGTCTAAACCTGCGGGTTCAAGAATCAGGAGCAGAGATATTGAAGGGCAGGCCAAGATGGATGTCTCAGCTCAAGCAGAGAAAGCAAATTCATTCTTCTTCCACATTTTGGTTCTATTCAGGCCCTCAGCAAATTGGATGATGTACGTGCATTGGGGAGTGTGGATCTTCCTTACTCAGTTCACCAGTTCAAATGCTAATCTGTTCCTCACAGATGCACCCAAAAATAATGCTTTATAGCTCTCTGAGCATCCCTGAGCCCAGTCCATTTGACGTGTAAAACTAGCCATGACAATGTACCTCCCTTTAGCTTCCACTTGTGATGTCAGCTATTCCATAGGGCATACCACCTTGAGTCTTCTCAGTTTTAGGGAAAATACACTCAGCTCTCTCAACCCTGTGACAGCTCTACGATCCTTCCCCAACTTGGAAAAATCTTTGTGAGAACGTTAGATGACCCTGGGTGGTTTCTTTCTCTGTAAGATAGGGTAAGAATAGTGCAGGCCTTGTGGTCTGCTTTGAGCTCTGTGACTGGCTCATGTGACACTCAGAGGGCTTCTCTCCCTTTAAATGTTCCCATAGGTGACCTGGATTAACTCACTGAAACTTTGCAAACCCAGGAGCGGAAGGCTATCATTATTCTCCCCATTTTACAGAAGGAAACAGGCAGGACGGAAGTTAAGTAACTTGGAGCGGAGAGATTCAGATCCAGCAGTCTGGCTCCGAAGGCACCCCCTACCCTGGTCCTGCCCCCACAACCCCTGCCCCACCAACCCCATTCCCCCACCCCCACCCCCCGCCATTCCGTTTGCTTTCTGAAAGTGTGTGCTGTGGCCTCAAACCTTTATATTGCTCCGAATTTTCATCAGCCTTTTTTCATCTCTAAGTATGTCAGCTTTTATTTTCTGTTAAAAATTATTCCTTGTGGCTTTGTTAAACATTTTTTTCTAGGAATTAACCCATGTTAATTTGCTCCCTCTCTTTCTAGTTCACTTTTTTCCGTGCCATTGGTCTTTCTTCCCCACCCCTCCTCTTGTTCTGTGAATCAACATCTTTGTTTCTTTGTTAATTTTTTAGGTCATTAAAGCCCCTTTAGCATTTTTTTTTCAAATTGCCATCTAAAGAAATGACTTTCCCTCTGAGAATGGTGTGGTCTGAGTCTGCACACTTTGTTAGAGTATCTACATTTTAATTATATTCTCAAAAGCTCTTACTTTCTTTAAATTTCCTCCCTGCCTGGTTGATGTTTAGGAAACTATTTTTAGATCCTTTGTGGTTAGGTACTTTTAGGTCCAGGCTTTTCTGTTTATTTCCAGGTTTATTGTTTGAGGCTTAGAATGTGGGATGTATACCTTAGGGTTTTTGCATGCTCTGAGAACTTCTTGGAAAGTTCCCTTAAGCACATTTAATCCCTTGCAGAGTCCACCTCTGGCCTTCACCACTTCATGTTGGATGGCAGGGGGCCACTTCCCTGTGGATTTGTCCTGGTTGCCTTAAGCCTCCTGAGAAAGGGGTAGGACAACCATCAGGCAATGCTGGAGCCATAATAGTGGATGAGCCAGGGCTGGACACACAGGGCAGCAGGGACCAGGACACTCACAATGGGGGATGAAGAGGCCAACCTGTAGTGGTTGCAGCCATAGGAGCCTGGATCCCTCTGCAGACTGTGGGCAGATGACCTGGGCAACTGTGACTGTGATTAGGAACTGAGTGTTTAGATTCTGGGGGAGTTCAAGTGGCAAAGATGACATGGGCTTCACATGGAACAGGTGGTCATGCTGGGAATCCATAGAGATGAACAAGGACTTGGCCAAGCCTTTGGCCTCTGACCAGTCACTCATCTTCTCATTTACTTACTTACATCTGTATTCCCACATGTAAATAGTGAGTGCGGGGTGGGAAAGGGGGTTCCACCTTTCAGGGATCTTATAAGCATTAACCTGGAGATGAAAGAGAGTAGAGGGAAGTGTCTACAACCACAGGCTGAGTGATTGTTTTCATCAAAGTAGAAGCCCATGATCAGACCCAGCCATGCCATGACAGGTAATCCAGAGTTTGCAGATAGAGCAAAAGGCAATCCATGCACAGCTTGAAAATCCTCTTTCTCCAAGAAGGACCCGGCATGTGAAAAAGAGCTGTGGTCTTTCTCTTGTGCTCTGATTTCATTTCCAAATTGTCAAACATTTTAAGTCATAATCACCTAAGTGAGAAGAGACGCTGGATGCAGGAAGGCTGTGCCTGACCTGTTTCAGTCTGCTTCTGCCCCTCTGCTCCTCACACCCTAGTCCTGATGTCAAGTAGGGGCTTTTAGGTAGTCCTAACTCCTCACTTAGGGCTGTGTTGAGGGTCACAACTGCTGCTGGTCTAGCTCTGGCCTTGTGTTCTCCTTCTGGCAACCGAATTTCTGCCTGGTTCCAAAAAGATGATTCTCAATGAATCCCAGCTCTTCTTGAGTTAGAGCTAATTTTTGCTCGAGAGAGTAGCCCCCAAAGACTGGAGACCTAACTCTGAATCTTGCTAGGGGTTTAGGACAAGCCTACCACCTCCCAGTCTTCCTGAAAGTCTAAATGTCATCCACCCTGGCCACCCCGTGGACAACCATCATACACTAGCTCTTAAGACTCATGCATCTGGGAGCCAGGACTGCCCCCGTATTGTCTGGCCATTGCTGCCTATGCCCACTGTGCCATGTCACCTGGGCCTGTTGTTTTTCTTGTAAAGCCAGATTCACCACCCCACCCCCACCAACCCTCATTGTCTCTCCCATCTCAGTTTGACAGGTGAAATTCTAGATGTAGGACATTTCTGTCATAAGTGATTCCTCCATGTACAGCTAATAAAGAAATTGTCTCCATGTAAGTACCAGGGGGAACCTGAAAGTAGCCAACAGACAAGTTTTAAGAATTTCAAACTCACTAGCTCTTTTATACTTTTCACAAAGTGAAGTGAAAGTGAAGTCACTCAGTCGTGTCTGACTCTTCCCAACCCTGTGAACTGTAGCCTACCAGGCTCCTCCCTCCATGGGATTCTCCAGGCAAGAATACTGGAGTGGGTTGCCATTTCCTTCTCCAGGGGATCTTCCCGACCCAGGGATTGAACCCGGGTCTCCTGCATTGCAGGCAGAAGCTTTAACCTCTGAGCCACCAGGGAAGCCCATACTTTTCATAGCTGATTTACAAATGGAGGCATGGTTTATAGCAGTCTGAAGGCCAGGCAGGAAAGTTCTGGGACCACACCAGAAAGGGGGAGCTGAAGAGTGAGGAGGCTTAGTTACCTGAGACCTTTACTATAGGAAATAAAGGAGAAGGGGCATTGGGCATTCATTCATTCTCCCTTTTAACAAATATACCAAATTAGAACTGTATTCCAGATTCTAAGTTGGATACAATAGGAACAAAATAGACAGGGCCCCTCCAGGGCCTTCTGGAGCTCATAGGCCAGCTGGTTTCTTTCCCTCATGGGAAGACCAGAAGGAAGAGGTAACTCACATGTGGAATAAAACCAGAACCAAACCTGAAGCCCATTACTCAGAAAACCTGAGGCACAAATCAATAACTTTGAACCACTGTCACTAAGACCTCCATTGATTTTATATTTGGGTTTACCCCTAAAGCCCCAGACCCTTTCCTAGGTAAGCTCGTCTCTTAATCTGATTGTTTCAGACTAATCTAAAAATCATCTCAGCAACACTAAGACATCTGCAGATCACTGGAGGCTATAGAAAAAGTCAGAGCCTGCCTTGATTTCTAATCCAATTCTAAACTCACAAAGAAACATGACACAGGGAGAATTTGCCCAATTTCAGATTTCCCTGCAAAAACGTTTATGTACCTCTGTTAAATTGTGTTGGCAATTTGGCCTTGAAATGGCTTTTTGGAAAAGCAAATTAATGACCCTTGCTAAGTTGTTTCTTCAAAGGGACATAGAATCTAAAAGAACCAAAATGTAAGTATCGGCTAAAGAAGGCACTCCTTCTGTCTGTTGAAATCCTGCTGGATTGGGGGTTCTGGCCCTTTCTCAGATTTTTGGAAATCAGAGCTTACTCATAGGAAATCAACGCAACTTCCTGTCCTGAGAAAAGAACTGTCCAAACCTTCAATAACTCTTTCACAACAGCTTTAATGACTGAAGGGTAAAGGGGTTGGAAACATAAGGCTTGCATTTCCCTTGAAGTACAAAGGGGTTTAAAAATTAAGAGGAGGTCTGGAAGGAAAGGATTTGCTGACCCTAACACATTTTTTTTTCCTGAAACAGTCTAAAAAGGACCATAGGCCCAGAGCCAGCTGAGCTCAAGCACTTCAATTTCATACTAAGCAGATTCAGTTTGTAAATTATACTGTTTGCTACATTTTCCATGTAGATAAGAATCCCCTAGAATCTGTAGGAAGAAAAGAAAAGGAGCCATTTTATGGTCTGCCCTTGGAAAGGAAAGGAAAGGAGAACTGCTCCATAGAATGGCTGCAAGGCCTTTGGTTTACAGTGCCCGCCCTAGAGAGCCCAGGGCCAGAAAGGGCCTGGAAGATGGCGGGCTCCACTGGGCCCTGGCATGGGGAGGGCTGCATGGTCAGCCATCTCTGATTCCATTTCAACTGGACTTGAAGAACAGAGTCAGAAAGACCCCCTGAGCAGCACGCGCAGCATCTCTTTGGAGCCTCTAAGAACACTTTGCAGCATGTAGCACTGTCCCATTAAACAATGAGGACACTGAGGCCCTGGGAGGAAGTCAGTGGATTCTCCACTGGCAGAGGTCTGTAAGTCCCAGAGCTAGATTCACTGGTGTCCAACAGCGTTTTCTTTATAATGTCAATTTTAAGACAGGTTCTCAGGAACCATCTGACTCCAGAGTGTGAATAAGAGGTATTTGCTGAGCCAGAGCTGGTCCTGGGAATGCAGTGAGAAGAATCAGAAGGACTGGGTTTGATTTTCAGCCCCACTTGCTTTAACATACAACCTTACACAACACGCAACATATTAGCCTCTTTGACTGTTTTTCCTCTTCAGCAGATTGAAGAAGACAGGACATGCAGAGTTCGTGTGGAGATTAAAGGTAGTGTGGCCCCAGGCTGTGCCAGCACAGAGTGGGCCATCAGTTACTGAGCACCATCGTCCCCTTCTGGGTGCCTGCTTGGCACCCGCGGCAGGCCTCAGTCCCACCACGGGACCCCCACACCCAGCCTTTCCTACCTGATCTAAATAGCAGCTCGATCACTTTGATTTTGCAGCAGGAAAAAAATCTCTGCCTAGCTTTCAGCATCCTTGTGGCATTTGTCTTATAATTAAATATATATTTAAAAACTGAAAGAAGCCAGTAACAAAAGGTGTATGATTCCATTTATGTGACAATCTGCAAAAGGAAAAATGACAGGGACAAAAACATACATCAATAGTTGCTGAGGCTGGGGTAGGGGTCATGGATTCTTCAGGATGTTGGGATTGTTCTATATCCACCGTGTGACGATGGTTTTAAGAATCTATCTATGTACGTTTATGTACGTAGAACTGTAAGAATTACATGCCCCAAAGAGTTAATTTTACTGTGTGCAAATCTTAATATTTATATGGTAGGGAAAAATAAACTCATATACAATAAAAAATTAAAATTTAAGAAAAAATAGTTTTGACCACAAAGCTACATAAACCAGTCCACATAATCTGAATAAAAGTACTTTTAAATGACAGAAGCATGATTGGAAAGCTTGCTGAAACGAACTGTACTTCATAAAAAACAAAATTCATGACTCAACCCAACTCAGAGGGTGGGGACTGAGGAGGGGCTGGAAATCAGGGCCCAGGGAGTGAGCAAATCTCTCCTTCTTCAAGGGAACCCTGGTCATGACAAAGAGCCCATTAGAGGCAGGGATGTGGGGGAAAGGTCGTCACAGAGGTGAGGGCTGACAGGCTTGGCCTGGGACAGTCTCAGGGGAGCCCAAAAATCCTGGCCACAGGAAGCATCAGGGAATATGACATATGATAGCAGGCTTTGCAGATGGCTTGCTGAGGAACTGGGGAATTGTGACTATGGGGGAAGCAGACATTGGGGGCCAAGAAAATTCTCTTTATAATGCTGAATTCAAGAGCAAGGGGAGTCCATAAAACACACAGGGGCCTCTGGTTTCTGACTGCTGTGTGTTCAAGTGTGAAATAGAGCGGTGTTTTGTGCAAGGCAGAGAAAACAATGCACTCAGCCAGCACTTCTCAGTTCACAAGTCATCTCTGATGATCACAGGTCAATGCAGACCTTGCGTTCTCATCTTGAAAGCGTGTTTAAATGAGATGTATCACCAGATTCTCAAGCTATGTCATCTAGTTCCCTCTTTAGGCATGTGTCCATGTGTATGGCACTCTGTTAAGTAACTCTGCTGTAGTTCCATTATCACATGGACCTTTGAAGGGTTATCGTGGCTCATCGTTCAAATGAAGAAGTCAAGTTTACAAGAGGGAGGACCTTCACTGTGATCACTCAACTAGTAAGGGGCTCAGAGCTGAGCTGTTGACTTAGACGTGCCTAGCTCCATAGGCAGACCTCTTGCCTATATTCCAAGTATAACAAGTGTGAGGATGATGGGGCAGATGGATGGTGAGGGATGCTGTCAGGTTTATCTCCCAAGAGGTTTCCTGGGTCAGTTCAGGCTGCAAGGCCAGACACACTGAGGGGATATGAGTTCAGGGCTAGAGACTTGCTGCCTCAACTCAGGTAAACAGATAGATTCAACCTCCATCTGGCTGACTATAGTGCAGAAAGGACTTCGGAGAGCTACCAGGTCCAGGATCCTCCCTTTCTCTGGCAAACTCATGCTCGTCCTATAGGAAATAAGTAGGAGCCTCAGTAAAATTAGAAGGTTGCCAAACTAGCCTAAGGCTTAGATATTCACTGTCTGAATTTACATGTATCCCAGGGACATGATAGATTGTGACCTGAACCAGCACCCTCCCTTCCCAACACTTTCTTCTCAAGGGCATACCTTGTTGGATGTATAGACTGGTAGGGCCATCTAGAGCTGCTGAATCGACCCCCCAGGAGATTGAGAGGCACCAACTTAGTTGACACAGGGATGGACGTTATTTACCAAGGGCAGAAGAATAATGTTCAGATTGTTATAAACCCTCATTAAATGCTCTCGACAGCCTAGTGCTTCCCACAAGCTGTGTAGAAAGAGTTTTATAAACCTGGATGATAGGGGAAACACTTGACATTTGCAAAGGAGTTATCTGGAGCTCTAGTGAATCCCATAATTCAAAAACAGTATTACAACAAGAACAGTTTTTATGCCATTCCCAAAAATGTTTATATATGGTGACAGAAGTACAATTTTTTTAACTTGGAAATCCGACAGAGGGCAGGCGGTTCTCACTCTTGTCTTCTAATGCTCCAGACTTGCCAGAATGGTAAGAGCGGTTTGCTCAGTGGAGAAGGCTGTCAGGAGACAGTAAGGGCTGGGGCTGGCATCTCCTCATATTAATGTGCATCAGTTATTGAACCCTGCATCAGTTTATATCTTTTTCTTAGATGAGCTTCATATAAGTTGTCTCTAGCTGCATAACAAATTGCTCTCAAACTATGAGAGACAGATGCATGAGTGGCTTAAAATAACAACAGTCCTTTATTTTGCTCATGAATCAGTTCAGCTGGACAGTGTGGCTCATTTCTGTCCCTAGCATAAGCCTAGGGGTTAGAAGGTCGACTTTCAAGATGGCACATCCACAAGGCTGGTAAGTTGACTCTGGCTGTCAGCTAGGAGTTCAGCAGGGGCGATGGGCTGGGGTCTCTTCATGGAGGCTTTTCCACAGGCTACTTAGGTCTTCTCACAACGAGATGGGTAGGTTCCAAGAGTGAACAACACCAAAAAGAACCTGGAGGAAGTGCATGGTTTTGTTACACCCTAGCCCAGGTGTCACATAATGTCACTTCCTCTGTAGTCTATGGGTCACCGTATAGGTCCCTTGTTACTGGCATTTTGCCATTTCTTCAGGCAGACCTACGGTAGCTGTATGAATGGATTGACAGGTGGCTACACATAAAATTATGAATTTGTTGTGATTTTCCAATTGAAATTTAATGAAATAGGATTTTTGTTTTAGTTTTTACCCATATCTCCTTTGTCATATAGTGAAAATCTTAGTTCTCAATATTAATGTATGTACTTGTTTGTTTTATCTTATAAAATCCATTCTGTTTCTTGATTCACTAGATATAATCAGTATCTTGAGATTCCAGTATCCTTGGGATTTTGTGCCCCTGAACGTCTTTCTACCTTCCTCAAACTTCCACCTCCTAAACAGAGCATGGCTTTTACATTTTCAAAGTTTTTATCATTTATATCTTGCTCTGAAACTGCCATTGTGTCTCAGCTTTTATTTATATGTTGATTCTGAAAGTCAAAGCCCAACAAATAGAACTTTTGACAGTATAATTATGTATTCAGTTGAATCATATGAACCATATGAAATTCCTTATATTCAATCTTCTTTTACCTCCCAAAAATGTGGCAATTTCCTGTGGTTCAGCCAGATATTTTTATTAGAGAAACATCTACATAAGGACAAGAATGTTTTCCTAGGTCACTGAATCTTTGCTGTTCTACAGAGAATATTCTAAGGTTTAAAGTCAAATAGATTCCTTTTTTAAAATGCCATTCTTTGCTTAAAATTATGCCAAGTTTTAGCTTGTCTCATGTTTGTACCATGACTTCTTTCAAGCCTTTTGTTTTGTCTGGAGAATCTGATTGCTTTTTTTTTCTTTTTAGACAGGACATATGGGAGAGAAAATTCCTGAATCCTTGTTAAGACTGAAAATATCTGACTTTCACTCTTCCATCTAATTGACAGGGTTATAAGTATACAATAATTTTCCTTTAGGACACTGAAGTCTTCTCTGCCATTCATTCTAGTTTGTAGTGATGTTGGCCAGAAGTTTTATTTGATTCTTCTTCCACTGTAGCTTTCTCCTTTGTTCTCTCTAGAAGCAACTCGACTTTCCCTTCACTCTTCCTCCATCTTTCCTGCTTAGCACTCAGCAACTCCTTTTAATTTGAAGATATTTGTTTAGACTATGGAAACACTATTACTTCTTCACTTACTTCTCTTCATTTTCTCTGTTCTTATTTCCTGGAACTGATAGATGTCAACTCTTCTACATTTCATTTTCCAGTTCATTTACCTCTTCTCAAACACATTTGCATCTTTCTTATTACATTGTTCCAAGTCCTCAGAGGTTTTCTATGCATTTTCTTTTAGGCTTTATGTGGAATTTTGAAAATTTGGAATAATAATACCTAATATTATTTTAATTTCTGTATATGTATTCTTTTTTGTAGGTCTTCTAAAATTTGTTTTATTGAGGTATAATTGACATACAACATTATGTTAGTTTCAGGTGTACAATATAATGATTTGATATTTTTATATACTGTGAAATAACCACTACAAAAAATCTAGTTAAAGTTAGTTACCATACATAGTCACACAAAATGTATTTCCTTAAGATGAGAACTTTAAAGGTCTAACTCTCTCAACAACTTTCAAATGTGCAATATGGTATTAAATATAGTCACCAAGCTCTATATTACATAATAATTTTTTGACATTGGGATAATAATATTATTATTTTAACTTCTGTGTATACTTCCATGCTCTCTGCTAATGGACAGAGAAATTTTCCATAAAAAATATTTTTCATGGTTTTGGGATGAAGTATCTTAATATATTCTTTGAATGTTTCTGAGAATAGTAGTAAGAATTTTATAGTGCATCCAACTAAAAGTCAAATAACTGACATATAAGAAGAATCTGTTTGAAAGCAGAAAAAATTGTTAGGAGAAGATAATACATAGAGACAATACAACAGGGGGAAAACTGATATTTCAGAGAATCATAATATAGGAACAAAACATGTATTTGAAGATACAAATGTTTTTAGTTTACTGAAGTGAAGAAAAATGTCAATCTGCACATAAAAGTACCTATCAGACAAAATAAGGACAGTCTAGACAAACCTTTCTTAAGAAATGAAATATAAAGGGTAATGAAGGAATAATTCAATCCGAGAAACGAACAAAAACCCAAGATATATATACCAAGTACTACAGTTCAGTTCAGTTGCTCAGTCGTGTCTGACTCTTTGCAACCCCATAGACCGCAGCACACCAGGCCTCCCTGTCCATCACCAACTCCAGGAGTTTACCCAGATTCATGTCCATTGAGTCAGTGATGCCATCTAACCATCTCATCCTCTGGCTTCCCCTTCTCCTCCTGCCTTCAATCTTTCCCAGCATCAGAGTCTTTTCCAATGAGTCAACTCTTCGCATGAGGTGGCCAAAGTATTGGAGTTTCAGCTTCAGCATCAGTCCTTCCAATGAATATTCAGGACTGATTTCCTTTAGGATTGACTGGTTGGATCTCGTTGAAGTCCAAGGGACTCTCAAGAGTCTTCTCCAACACCACAGTTCAAAAATATCAGTTCTTCAGAGCTCAGCTTTCTTTATAGTGCAACTCTCACATCCTTACATGACTACTGGAAAAACCATAGCCTTAACTAGATGGACCTTTGTTGGCAAAGTAATGTCTCTGCTTTTCAATATGCTGTCTAGGTTGGTCATAACTTTTCTTCCAAGGAGCAAGCATCTTTTTATTTCATGGCTGCAGTCACCATCTGCAGTGATTTTGGAGCCCCAAAAATAAAGTCTGCCACTGTTTCCACTGTTTCCCCATCTATTTCCCATGGAGTGATGGGACCAGATACCATGATCTTAGTTTTCTGAACGTTGAACTTTAAGCCAACTTTTTCACTCTCCTCTTTCACTTTCATCAAGAGGCTCTTTAGTTCTTCTTCACTTTCTGCCATAAGAGTGGTGTCATCTGCATATCTGAGGCTATTGATATTTCTCCCGGCAATCCTGATTCCAGCTTGTGATTCTTCCAGCCCAACGTTTCTCATGATGTACTCTTCATATAAGTTAAATAAGCAGGGTGACAATATACAGCCTTGACATACTCCTTTCCCAATTTGGAACCAGTCTGTTGTTCCATGTCCAGTTCTAACTGTTGCTTCTTGACCTGCATACAGATTTCTCAGGAGGCAGGTTAGGTGGTCTGGTATTCCCATCTCTTTCAGAATTTTCCACAGTTTGTTGTGATCCACACAGTCAAAGGCTTTGGAATAGTCAATAAAGCAGAGATACATGTTTTTCTGACACTCTTGCTTTTTCAATGATCCAACAAATGCTGGCAATTTGATCTCTGGTTCCTCTGCCTTTTCTAAAACCAGCTTGAACATCTGGAAGTTCACGATTCATGTACTGTTGAAGCCTGGCTTGGAGAATTTTGAGCATTACTTTGCTAGCGTGTGAGATTAGTGCATTTATGTGGTAGTTTGAGCATTCTTTGGCATTGCCTTTCTTTGAGATTGGAATGAAAACTGATCTTTTCCAGTCCTGTGGCCAATGCTGAGTTTTCTAAATTTTCTGGCATATTGAGTTCAGCATTTTCACAGCATCCTCTTTTAGGATTTGAAATAGCTCAACTAGAATTCTATCACTTCCATTAGCTTCGTTCATAGTGATGCTTCCTAAGGCCCACTTGACTTCTCCTTCCAGGATGCCTTGTTCTAGGTGAGTGATCACACCATCGTGATTATCTGGGCCATGAAGATCTTTTTTGTACAGTTCTGTGTATTCTTGCCACCTCTTCTTAATATCTTCCGCTTCTGTTAGATCCATACAATTTCTGTCCTTTATTGTGCCCATCTTTGCATGAAAAATTCCCTTGGTATCTCTAATTTTCTTGCAGAGATCTCTAGCCTTCCCCATTCCGTTGTTTTCCTCTATTTCTTTGCATTGATCACTGAGGAAGGCTTTCTTATCTCTCCTTGCTATTCTTTGGAATTCTGCATGCAAATGGGTATATCTTTCCTTTTCTCTTTCCTTTTTGCTTCTCTTCTTTTCATAGCCATTTGTAAGCCCTTCTCAGACAGACATTTTGCCTTTTTGCATTTCTTTTTCTTGGGGATGGCCTTGATCACTGCCTCCTGTACAATGTCATGAACCTCTGTGCATAATTCTTCAGGAACTCTGTCTATCAGATCTAGTCCCTAGAATCTATTTGTCACTTCCACTGTATAGTCATATGAAATTGATTTAGGTCATACCTGAATGGTCTAGTGGTTTTCCCTACTTTCTTCAATTTAAGTCTGAATTTGGAAATTAGGAGTTCATGATCCGAGCCACAGTCAGCTCCCAGTGCTGACTGTATAGAGCTTCTCCATCTTTGGCTGCAAAGAATATAATCAATCTGATTTTAGTATTGACCATCTCATGATGTCCATGTGTAGAGTCGTCTCTTGTGTTGTTGGAAGAGGGTGTTTGCTATGACCAGTGCATTCTCTTGGCGAAACTCTGTTAGCCTTTGCCCTGCTTCATTCTGTACTCCAGGCCAATTTGCCTGTTACTCCAGGTATTTCTTGACTTCCCACTTTTGCATTCCAGTCTCCTATAATGAAAAGGACATCTTTTTTGGGTGTTAATTCTAGAAGGTCTTGTAGGTCTTCATAGAACCATTTAACAACTTCAACTTCTTCAGCATTATTGATAGGGGTATAGACTTGAATTATTGTGATATTGAATGGTTTGCCTTGGAAATGAACAGAGATCATTCTGTTGTATTTGAGATTGCATCCAAGTCCTGCATTTTGGACTCTTTTGTTGACTATGATGGTTACTCCATTTCTTACAAGGGATTCTTGCCCACATAGTAGATATAATGGTCATCTGAGTTAAATTCACCCATTTCAGTCCATTTTCATTCGCTGATTCCTAAAATGTAAATGTTCACTCTTTCCATCTCCTGTTTAACCACTTCCAATTTGCCTTGATTCATGGGGCTAACATTCCAGGTTCCTATGCAATATTCCTCTTACAGCATCAGACTTTACTTCCACCACCAGTCACATCCACAACTGGGTGTTGTTTTTGCTTTGGCTCCATCTCTTCATGCTTTCTAAAGTTAGTTCTCCACTGATCTCCAGTGTCATATTGGGCACCTATTGACCCAGGGAGTTTATCTTTCAGTGTCCTATCTTTTTGCATTTTCACACTGTTCATGGGGTTCTCAAGGCAAGAATACTGAAGTGGTTTGCCATTCCCTTCTCCAGTGGACCACGTTTTGTCAGAACTCTCCACCATGACATGTCTGTCTTGGGTGGCTACATGGCATGGCTCATAGTTTCACTGAGTTAGACAAGGCTGTGGTCCATGTGATCAGATTGGTTAGTTTTCTGTGATTGTGGTTTTCAGTGTCTGCCTTCTGATGGAGAAGGATAAGAGGCTTATGGAAGCTTCTTGATGGGAGAGATTGACTGAGGGGGAAACTGGGTCTTGTTCTGATGGGTGGGGCCATGCTCAGTAAATATTTAATCCAATTTTCTGTTGAAGGGTGGGGCTGTGTTCCCTCCCTGTTATTTGACCTGAGGACAACTATGGTAGAGGTAATGAAGATAAAGGCTACCTCCTTCAAAAGGTCCCATGCAGGCACTGCTACACTCAGTGCCCCCAAACCTGCAGCAGGCCACCGCCAACCCGTGCCTCTGAGAGACTCCTGGACACTGATGGGCAAGTTTGGATCAGTCTCTTGTTGGGTCACTGCTCCTTTCTTCTGTGTCCTGGTGCACACAAGCTTCTGTTTGTGCCCTCCCAGAGTTTGTTTCCCCAGTCCTGTGTAAGTTCTCACAGCTCTATGGTGGATTAATGGTGACCTCCTCCAAGTGGGCTTATGCCATACCCAGGTCTACTGCACCCAGACCCCCTGCCCCCACAGCAGTCCACTGTTGACCCGTACCTCCTCAGGAGACACCCAAACACAGTTCTGTCTCAGTCTCTATGGGGTCTTTGGGTCCCAGTGCGTACAAGGTATGTTTGAGCCCTCTGAGTGTCTCTGGTGGGTATGGGGTTTGATTCTAAACGCAATCTTGCCCCTCCTACCATCTTGCTGGGGCTTCTCCTTTGCCCTTGGACATTGTATATCTCCTCAAATTCATTCCAGCACCTATTGTCTTGCTGGGGCTTCTCTGCCCTTAGACATGGGGAATCTCCTCACAGTCACTCCAGCACTATGCAGCGATTACTCCAGAGCAGTATTTTTAAACAATAGCAAATATGGGCTTCCCAGGTGTCTCAGTGGTAAAGAATCTGCCTTCTCCTGGTAGACCCGTAGAGGCAGAAGAAAGCATATATTGTGGAAAGGTTAATCTCAATTCACAGATTTTAAGTAATTTAAAATTTTCTTCTTCAAAAATTTTTGCAATAAAGTAAACTAAGAGCTGCTATAAAAATAAACTTAAATAGATAACTGACAGGAAGAAATTGTTAACTTTTGGCAGTAGAATTACAAATTATTTTTTCTTTTGTACCTTTATGCATTTATCAAGAGTTTTGGTAATCATATAATTTATCTAGATTTTCATGATTTTGAATACTAGGCTTGCCACTGGGCAAGTTAATTACCCTCTCTGTCTGTTTTCTCATTTCTCTTTAAAAGCCTCAATTTACTTGAGACTTATAAAATGTGGTTTATAATGAGATCTTCCTCCATAACACTTTAATTCTTATAAGTATTATAAGAATTAAGGGAAGTGATGCAAGTTTGAGTGCATATAACAGGGCCTGGTAGAGTATAGAGAATGCTCAATAAACAAACAGAAGATGTACCTAAAGGAGTTTCTTTCTTGGATTACGTTTTCTTTCAGAATATCTTTCTCATCTATGTTTTCCAAGCTCTATCTCCTTCCTCCCTTCTTTCCTTCCTTCTTTGTTTCTTTCCTTCTATCTTATTTTCTTGCTAAAGTATGTTCGTATTTGTGCCTGGACATTTGTTAAATCCTTCCCATGCTTTATATGGTGGCTTTCTCTAGATACTCTATTTGTTCGCATACAGATGGTAAAGAATCAGCCCACAATGCAGGAGACTTGGGTTCGATCCCTGAGTTGGGAAGATCCCCCGGAGGAGGGCATGGGAACCTACTTCAGTATTCTTGCCTGAAGAATTCCATGGACAGAGGAGCCTGGTGGGCCACAGTCTTTGGGATCACAAAGAGTCAGACATGACTGAGTGACTAAGCACAGCTCAGTATGGATAAATCTCCCTGACTTTTTCGCCACATAGTTTGAGGTCTTTCTTCTCCTAGGAACTGCAGTCAGAGGGTTGGATTTTCTGCAGATTTACCAGAAGAAAGGCTTATCTGGGCCAGCATGCAGCCTTCACAGGGTAAATAGGCTTGTCACTCTCTTTTGTAGTTTTATTGTGGCTCGTGAGCCTGGGTTTCCAATACATCTTGCAGTCTAAGGAAACCTTTGAGCTTCCCGCCAGTTCAATGAGGGTTTTACTGACATCCAGAGGAGCCACATGGACTGTGGGTTTTACATTCAACTTCATCCATCTCTCTCCAGTAGCCACCTCACAACTTCCAAGACAAGAGGGGAAAATGGGCAAGGCTCTGTGGGCCTGTGTGTGTGAAGAGTGCAAAGAGTGCAAAGGAGGAGAGAAAACTTTGGGAACTTTGCAGTGTCTCCTCTCTGCTTCCTCCCCTTCCAGGGGAGCTTAGCTCTTGAGGTTTTGGTCATCGCTTTGGCTACATTCGTTCTCCTTGCTGGAGAAATTGAGCTCTCGAGTCCATACCCCATCTGGGTCTTGTTTCCCACCTCCGTCCCAGCAAGAGGTCACCTCACCGGGGAAACCCAGGTGTTTTGCCTTTTCAGGGTGAGGCGAAGGGAAGCTGACAAGGACCCTGCGTTCTGCGTCACTGTGGCAGATTTCTGTCCGCCCTTCTTTTACTCTGTTCCCCTCCCAGCTTCTTTCTCTCCTGACATCCTGGGTCAGGACTGGCCCTGGAACAGGTGGAGGCCAGTTTCCTCTTCCTCCGGCCCCCACAGCCTGCCCTGAGGACTGAATGATGGTATGTCCCTTAGGATGCTGGCGACCACCAGCCCCCCACTCAATTTTAGCAGATCAAGGAGGCCTCCGGCAGAATGAAAGGGGGTTGCACAATGGGGGTCAGGACAGTGATGAAAGGCCTCCATTCTCCCAACTCCCCCCAAGCAGACCCACCCTAATGCCCAGAGCTCGCTCCCGAGCTTTCCTGTCCAACCTAAACACACTCATCCCCCCAATCTCCACACCTCCATGCCCGGCAGCACCTCTGGTCTCCTGACCTGAAAGTTCTTCCCCTTCCTCATGAAAGTCAGGAAACTATCCTGAGCTTGGTTCAAACAGATTCTGTTTTGCATTAGAAACTCATCTTTCTTCTTCTGGGAGTCTGGCCTGTGTCGTCAGAAAGGGAAATGGAAATTGAGAGCAAGGCCAAAAGCTGCTGACTCCCAAGAGGAGGGCAGAGTGTGAGTGAGAGGAGTTCTCTGTCCTCCTCACGTTTCTGGTCCTGCTCAGGACTGCCCATCACCAGCGCCCTCCCTCCCAGGGGTGGGTCATGGATGAACAGACCCAATCAGAGCCATGGTCCTGGCCTTGGCCCCACACCAGGGAGCACAAGGCCACTTGGTTCCACCTGGTTTTGTGTATTGTTACTACAAACACACAGCATCCAATTAGCTTTCTTTTACCAGGACTCTCAAAGAAAGAGATTATATGGAAAGAACATAATCACATCTTGGATAAACTTCAAAGTTAGATTTGCTGGGCAGTTTAAGTTCAACAGAAATGACTGATTAGGAGAAGAGTTTTCCAGCATGAGTTAGTTGTGACTAGCAATCTCCACACATTCATAACGTACTCACACATACCCACCTGCTCACACAGCCATCAGCTTCAGGGAATAGATGCACACAGAACAGATGCACAGGGGCTGAACTCAGACTTGGTTTTTAATCCCGTGTCCATGGTCAGTCCCCATGTTGTGGTTCAAATCCTGTTATTCTACTCCTGGGCTTCCCCACCCTCATTACCAACCTTTTCACAAATGCTTTTTCTCCTTGCTATAATTTCTGGTCCCTAGTCATAGAAGATAAATGAAATTGCTCCTTCTGTTCCCTGCTCATAGCAGATACCATGAACTTGGTGCATGCTGAACCCTCCTCTGTCTTTCTCTGATGCTATCTGCCACAGGGAGAAGGGGGCTACACTTATCAAGGGCCCTCCGTGTTCCAGGCATTTCTGATACATTGTTTCATTTAACCTCCATGATGATCTTAAGAGGCAAGTAGTGTGTCTACTTGCTAGAAAACGAAATAGACGATCTGAGACAGACCTACTCGAACCAGATGTGCCTGGCCTGTGGGAGCAAGGGGAGTGGACACTGATGCTCCAGAGTCACCTCCACTTCTCTTTCCCACTTCTATGGCTACAGCTCCCCGGACTCAGCATACCCTGGACTTCTGCTAAGGATTTCTGCCTGGCTTCCAATGGCTCTTCAGTGCTGGTAAGAGCAGTCATGCTGCCCCTCGGGTGACAGAAGTGAACTTCCTCCGTGTGTGATATCAGAGAACCCAATCTCTCAGGAACCAAAATAAACCCTTCTCTGCAAAACTTTCTAGACCCTTGACCTGTCTGCCTCCAAGTGACCTGTGAGAACTCAGGCGTTCTGGATGACGTACCTCTGGGATCTCCCTCATGGGTCAGAGTGATATCTATGACACATATCCCTTGGAGATCCTGGGTCCCAGCCATTCTCACAACTTTCTCTCACATGAAGAAAAAAAACTGAGAATTTTATGATGATAAGTTAGGGAATAAGCCTGGCTCCCTCCACAGACCCACCTGGCAGCATCCAGAAAGCAGCCCTGTTGCCTCGATGGAAGGCCATTTTTTGTTGTTTAGTCACTAAGTTGCATCCTATCCTTTGCAATCCCACGGACTGTAGAGTCTGCCAGGCTCCTCTGTCCATGGGATTCTCCAGGCAAGAATACTGGAGTGGGTTGCCATTTCCTTCTCCAGGAGATCTTCCTGAGCTAGGGATTGACCCCACATCTCTTGTTTGGCGGGCGGATTCTTTACCCTTGAGCCACAAGTGAAGCCTATGGGAGACCAATGGTTTGCATTAAACTCTTCAATCCTTCACCTAGAGGGAGAATTCCCCACATAGATATTGGGATGAGGAAGATAAGTGGATATTGGGCAGGAAAAAATATTAAGTATATGCTATTGAAAGAGACCACAGTCCCTGCTGGGACCGTGGGTCACAAGTAGAGGGGCCAGTGATATGCATATGGAAAAGTGATAATGAAAAACCTGCTGGCATGTCCTGAGCAGCTTCAGTGTGCGCTGGTGGTTTATCTACTGAATCCTTGTGGAACTGTTGTTATCTTTACCTTGTAAGTAAAGAAACGCAGGGTTCAGCAAGGTGATAAGATTTATACAACCACATGCTCCAATTTATTAAACCAAGCATATTAGAAAATGACTGAGCAAATGGAAAGTGCACAAGATATAAAAAACTTGGAAATGTGTTTTAATAAAAACACATTACATGTGTCAAGAGTTGCATGTGCATAAGGAATGTGACAGTCCTGCATATCAGAGGACTATCTTTGAATTTAATATATGTCTTCCTATGGTCACATTGGAGAAGGCAATGGCACCCCACTCCAGTACTCTTGCCTGGAAAATCCCATGGACGGAGGAGTCTGGCAGGCTGCAGTCCATGGGGTCACTGAGTCGGACACGACTGAACGACTCCACTTTCACTTTTCACTTTCATGCCCTGGAGAAGGAAATGGCAACCCACTCCAGTACTCTTGCCTGGAGAATCCCAGGGACGGGGGAGCCTGATGGGCTGCCGTCTGTGGGGTCGCACAGAGTCGGACACGACTGACGTGACTTAGCAGCAGCGTGGTCACATTAGAATGAAATCTACCAGTAGTCTGTGGTACTCTGAAGAATGAGCCCATGTTTTCCAGGACCTTTGCCACATGAGCAAGTTTGAGAATCACCAGTCAACCGGATCCAGCCCCAAGTCCTTCCCAGATATCCTAACTTCCTCCCCATCACTCCTGCCCTAGCCCAAAGCAGGGCACAAGAAGGGTGTTCCAGAAAGTAGGCATAGCATGTGCACAGGGAGATATGTGTGCACAGATTTCCACCTTGAGAGACCTTTCCAGAAGCCATGTGGAAGGTGCATTGGTGGAGAAATATGGCAGAAGAAGCTCTTATGAGAGGTTGTAAGAGAAGAGATAAGGATGTAAGCTGGGCAGAGCTGGGACTGGCAACCAAAAAGTAGCACTCACCAGGATGGGAGGGTGGCATCCATGTGGGATTCAGTGGGCATAGGAGGACCCTGGGCTGTTCTAAGATGTGGCTGTGAGGCGACATCCTTAGAAAACAAGGATAGATTCCACCTTGTGTCTTTGGGGGCCATGAGGACTCTTCCACGCTGGCTATATCACACTCGCCCCTATCCTGACCCTCCCCCAAAGGCATGGAAACAAATGTGACTCTGCTAATGGAAAAGGGGATAACTTGCCTTTTTTTTCCACATTATGGAGGCAATCTGGGGGGGGGGGGGGTGTGTAGCACTAGCCGCTGGGCCTTCCTCTGCTGGGAAGTACATGATTTTAAACCCATCCAGTGGGGCAGTGGGCCTGGCCTGCCGTGAGCTGTGCTCTCCACCACACCTGGCTGTCATAGCTTCTCCCCTCCATCGGATTCCTACCCCCAGATTTTCTATCCTCCCCACCCTGGCAGCCATCATGATTCTAGCAACAGTGCTTCTCTTCCCTCGGCACTGCAGCTCCTGGCGTCCAGCATGACCTCTGGGATGGAGCTGTTCTCCTCAGCCACTGGAGGGGAGCAGCTTTTGAACACATCCAGGGACCTGCTGGGGCTTTCTGTAGAACATGGGTTTCTTGGTAAAGCATTAGTCCACACCCGGAACAGGAACCAGGCCACCTGCCAACCATGGCCCTTGTCAGAACCGTTCAAAGTGAACTTTCTGAAATGACTGACTGTAGCATGGTGCTTGTGGAGGTTTCTGACCTTTGAGAGAGGGCTGGAGTGAGGAGAGGACCCCAAGTGTGTCTAGGTCTGGGCTATGTGTGTGGCTGAGACCCCAGTGGGCATGGCCAAGGGTTGACAGGACACAGAAAGGAGCCAGGATGGAGTGAGGGCTGTGCTTCATGATTGCACAGGTACAAGGACAAGCTCCCCATACACATCCAACGTGAGAGCAGCTCAGTCCTCCTGGAGGTACATCTAAGGGCATCAGAGGGCACTGCAGGAGAAGTGTCAAAGCCTCCAAAGGCATAGCTCATCTGATCCCTGAAGCTGATATTTGCCTTCCTCTTTTTTTCTCTGAGACTCACACCTTTGACAGAGACGTGAGTACTCCTGTATGTTCCTCCTTAACCTGCCCTGGAAGAGCCAGATAAAGTCTCTCAGTCCCCCTACACAGGAGTCAGCAGATAACCCCAATCCTTACTCCAACCAGTTACCCTAGTCATTCACTCCAATCAGTCAGCCAGTCTTGCACAGGAGCCGCAGCCCGTGAGCCTTCTCTGGCTTAGGTTTTCTTCTCTTTCACAGTATCTTGTCCTATTCCACCCTCACCCACTACCTCAGAGATGCCAAGCTTTCTGGGAAAGCCACGTGTAAATCCAGTGTGAATTATATCACTAGTCCCTGTTCTTAGAGCACTTATTCATCTACTAAACACCCTCTAACTCATTGTCTGCACCAGGCCCCTTGGGTGGCCAGCAAAAGGGAATGGATGAAGATGAATAAGCCTATGTTATGTTCCTATGTTTCTATGGAGTTCCATGGAAGGGAGGTGTGTGAAGCTGCAGCCAGTCATGTGCCATGACAGAGGCACAGATACCCATGGTGGGGCTACAAGGAAGCAGATGGACTGTCACAGGGGAGGTGAAATAGGAGGCCTATGGAATAGGAGGCTTTTGGAATAAAGGCCTTGGAGAATAAATATACTCCTGTAGACAGAAGTAGGAGACACCAGGGAGTTTGGAAAACCATGAACCAAAGCAGGGAGCAGGACAGTGCCAGAATCATTGAGAAATAGCTGGATGTTGAATTGGTTAAACACAGGGTAAGTCGATGGCAGAGAGAAAGAAGAGATGATCTTGGACACAGACTGCAAATGGCCTGGAATGCTCAGCTAAGCTTGGACTTTACTATCAATAGGAGGAAAGGGTATCATTTGGGGTGAGGCAGGGCAGACCCCAGGGTACTCCAGGGAATGGTCCAGAGCACCAGCCCCTGAACAGGCAGACAAGGGTGTGGGTGGCAGTAGATCACATGAGAGTGGCAGGAAGCCAGGAAGGCAGCGAAACCTCTTGGCACCCTGCATTTCCTTCCATGCAGCCAAACAGGAAAGGGTGGGGTGAGGAGCTCCTATCAGGAAGATTGGGCAAAGGGTTCTGTGGACCACCTTCCTCCATAGACATTCACCCAACCACCAGTAACCTCAGCTCTTTGTTTCTGATATATTCCAGAGTATTGTTGTTGTTTAAGCTAAGTCATATTTGACTCTTTTGCGACACCATGGCCTGTAGCCCACTAGACTCCTCTGTCCATGGGATTTCCCAGGCAAGAATACTGGACTGGGTTGCCATTTCCTTTTCCAGGGGATCTTCCTGACCCAGGGATCGAACCTGCGTCTTCTGCTTTGGCAGGCAGATTCTTTACCACTGAGCAACCAGCGTAGCCCCATTCCAGAGTATCTCTGCTGAGGAAAAGATACGCAGTCTCAATTTGTTTTTATTCTATCTTCTCTGTCTTAGTCACTTAAATTCCTTTGAACTGGCCACGCCTATAACAAAGTTGAGGAAAGGATATTGCATCTTCTGAGCTGGTCTCTGAGCACATGGTCAGATCCAAGACTCATCCCGTCTCCAGCCTGCCCACCGTGCTGTATGTGCGGTCTCCCTCCAGCCGAGAAGGGCACGTCTAGCCTGGGCAGGCCCAGCTGCAGCTCCACCACAGGGAACCCTCTGCTCTTCACGCTCCACTGAGAGTTTTCAATTGACTGTAACTTCCTTTTCAGAAATCCTATTTGGCTTCAAAGTTACAGAAGATTGTCCTCCCTGGGGACTGCAGAGATGTTCAAAGTTTGCCTCCCAGAGATGACCGGAATTTGCTTGAAGTGTTTTTAAAAAGGCATCATAATACCACCATTGTCCTTGATCCTCAAATGCAAAAATTAAAATCCTCAAACATCAAACGATCTTGAAAATCTCTTGGAAACGTACCCTCTTTAGAGTTCGGGCCAAAAATTAAAAATCCCTTCCTCAGGAGGGTACTGATTGGTTTAGAATGAGGCATAGATTGTAAGAGAAGATTACCCAGGTACCAAGACAATTCCAGGCCCCTCAACCCAAAACTTTAAGACCTCACAAAGTTTAATATGGAAGAAGACGGGAAACGTGTAAATGAATAAAATCTGTATTGCAATGTCAAGTGGAGAGGAATATGTAAAGGAATCGAGCGACAAGATTGAGGGGTTGCTATTATAGGGGGTCAGGCAGAACCCTCTGAGAAGGTGCTATCAGAGAAGAAACTAGACATTCATTCCTGGAATAAATAGTGTTAACAAGTGAAGGAAGAGGCTTCCAGGAAGAAGGGTGGAATGTGCAGTGGTCCTGAAGTGGGAGGGACCTGGACAGTTTGGGAAATAATAGGCGGTCCGGTATGGCTGAAGGGAGTGAGCCACAGAGAGTGAGAAGAGATGAGATTGGGGGTCGGGGGAAGTAGAGTCCAGGTCTTTCACAATAGGAGTCAACAAGCTGTCTCTGTAAGGGGGTAGTTAGATATTTAAGCTTTGTGGCCATACAATCTCGGTCATATCTACTCAACTTTGCTGCAGTTTCATGAAAGCAGCCACAGGCGATATGTAAATGAATGGGTGTGGCTGTGTACCAATAAAACTTTATTGACAGAGACAGGCAGTGGACCGGATTTGGTCAGAGGACTATAGTTTGCTGGCCCTTGTTTTGGAGCCTTGTAGGCCAGGGTGAGAACTTTGACTTTTATTGTTAATCTCGTGGAAGCTATTTAGGACTCTAAGCCTGAGAGGAAAGTGATCTGATTTATGTTTTAGAACATTCTATCTTTAAATGAAGAAAGACTTAGAGGGCAAGGGCAGAAATAGGGGACTGGTTTGAGGCTGTTAAAGTCCTCTGTGTCAGAGAGAGTGCAGACTGGATCTACAGTGGCTGTGGCAGTGATGCTGCTGCTCTCCTGTATCTCTAGGGCTCCCCCTGGGTCTGTGATAGAACAGCACCCCCCAGTCCTGTGAAATTAGGCAAGGACATATGATTTGCTTCAACCAAAAAATGTGAGAAGAAGATACTTCTAAGAGCTTGCACACACCTTGCCCTTTCTTTGCCATGCCTTCTGAATTCTAGAAATTCTGTCAACCTGGCTCCTTGAGTAAGGATAATATGGAGCAGAGCCCTATCAACCAGCAATGCATGTAGAACAAGAGCAAGAAAACTTTTGTTATTTTAAGCCACCAAGAATTAGGATCTACTTGTTACTGAGGCATAACCTAGCTCTTTCTGACTGATGCAGTGGTAGGTTGAGGAATAAGGCTAACTGGCCATGCTGAAGAGAAATTTTCAAGGTAAAATTTATGAGACTTGCTGATAAACTAGTTAAAGGATGTTTGCAAATAAAAGGACTAAAGGCTGACTCCTAGAAGATTTGGCTTGAGCAGCTAGGTGAAGGATAGCACCCTTTAACAAGAAAAATAAGACTTGCAGAGGGGCGTGGGGTCTAGTGTAAGACTGGCCAAGTTTAAATAATGGTTCACCACTTACTGGCTATGTAACTTGAACCCAGCCTTCTCATGGTAAGTTTTCTCATCTGTAGAAGGGATAAAAAATAGTATCTACTTTAGAGGTTTATGAAGAGGATTTGTAGAGATAGTTCATGCAAACTACTTAGCCTAGACCTTGGCACAAAGAAGTTCCAAAGTACCTGTTAGCTATGTCATCGTCACCATCACCACCACCATTATTGTGATTGTCATCAATATCTTAACAACTTGTTTATTTTGAGTCAATCCCTTGTGCTCAGACAGTTCCAGGTACCCTGAGAAGTTATATTTCTGTATCTGTATCACTACCAAAAAGAACCCTGCCTGGCATGGCCTTCCCTGGCCCTTCCTCCAGATAGACCAAATGCAGACACTAGCCAGCCCCCTGTCTGGCTCCCACTCTCTGGCTAAGCTTCAGATGGCTGTTGCTTGCTGTCTACAAAGGAACTGGCCTTGCTTCTGTCTGTTTTTTCCAACTCCAGATGCCCTGAACAGACCAGTATGGGGGATTCTTATCCCCATAGTGAATCCAGAGGGAGAACAATCCCAGCTGGCATGACTCTGCCACTGTCTTCCCTTTATCCTGGATTGCCCCTGTTGGGGGGCAGGTAGAATTACAACAGAAGTTCTAGAAAATAGTGGCAACTTTTTAATCATTAAGAAGAGTGAAAACATGAGCACAGCCTTTGTATATTGGTCCTCAAAGCTGAATTAAATGGTTACTTTTCTAGGTCAAGTGCTGATTTGAAGGATTGTCTAGTAGAGGCTGTGGTCCACCAAGAGCCCTCACCCCTTCACTACCAAGTCCCTATTGTGAGGGAGATTAGTACACCATTTAATCTGTGGCTAGAATAGCTATTATTGTTGTATTACTATTATTATTATATGTTTGTGTAAATAAATGAGCACACAGAAATGAATAGGTTAAGTAGATAAATTTGCTAAAGACCACAAATTGGTCATTGGCTAAGTTGTCCTGCACTTTCTTTCCAAACATCTCATTATTGTAAAACATATCTGTGGTTTTTAAGTCAAGATGAATCAGTGACCTTATGTAAGATAAAACTACTGAGTTCTTAGGAGAAAACACAGGCCTAAATCTTCAAGGCTTGTCATTTGCAAAGGAGTCGTGGATAGGACACCAAAAGCATTAGCAACAAAAGAAAACAATTGATATTTTAGAATTCATTGAAATTTAAAACTTTGTGCTTCAAAGGACACCATCATTAAAGTGAAATACCAACACATAGAGTGGGAGAAACTTTCTACAAATCTTATATTTTATATGAGACATGTATTCAAAATAAACAAAGAACTATTACAACTGAATAATAAATTGACAGATAACCCAATTAGAAAATGGGCAAAGGATCTGAATAGACATTTCTCCAAAGAAGACATACAAAAGGCCAATAAGCATGTGAAAAGACAGTCAACATTAGCCATCAGGGATATGCACATCAAAACCATAATAAGATACCACTTCAGATATCAGATAATATCAAAAGTCAGATAATAACAGGTGTTGGCAAAGTTAGAACCCTCAAACATTGCTGATAAGAATGTAAAATGGTGCAACTGTTATGGAAAATAATCTGGCAGTTCTTCAAAATGTTAAAAATAGAGTTACTATATAACTAAACAGTTTCTCCCTTAGGTACATACTCAAGAGAAATGAAAACATATGTCCACACAAAAATTTGCATATAAATTTATTAAAGCATTATTCATGATAGACAAAAGAGGTGAAACCCAAATGTCCATCAAAAGATGAATGGGTAAAACAAGATTCAGTATATCGATACAATGGAATACTATCCAGCCACAACAGGAAAGCAGTACTGACACATGCTACAATGTGGATGAATTTTAAAAACATGATGGTAAGTGAAAGAAGCCAGTCACAAAAGTCTGCATACTGTATGTTTTCATTTATATGAAATCCCCAGGATAGGCAAATCTACAGAGACAGAAAGTAGCTTAGTACTTTGCTACAACTTGGAGAATGGAGGAATTGGAGCTAAAAAATGAAGTATGTCTATTTGGGGTGATGAAACTGTTTTAAAATTGATTTGAAATTTCACAGCTTGTGAACATATCAAAATCATCAAACTGTACGCTTTAAATGGGAGGATTGTGTGATATGTGAATTATAGCTCAGTAAAGATATCCATGGTTTTATTTGACAAGGTCATTACTTTTATGCCTTCATCAATCCTGCTACAGATTTTATGTACTTGAGAGCCAAGTAGACAAAATGCTCTAACTCCCCTCATAGCAACTTCCCTGGTGGCTTGAACGGTAAAGCGTCTGCCTGCAGTGAGGGACACCCGGGTTCGATCCTTAGGTCGGGAAGATCCCCTGGAGAAGGAAATGGCAACCCACTCCAGTATTCTTGCCTGGAAAATCCCCATGGACAGAAGAGTCTGGTTGGGCTACAGTCCTTGGGGTTGCAAAGAATCAGACACGACTGAGGGACTTCACTTTCTTTCTTCCCCTCATATCTCTCCACTCCACTCAGTCTTCTATAGTACAAACACTTTTGTATTTATTCTCTTTTCTTCCTGGAAACCAAACCAAGCCCACCCACCCCCTATGTTGGCAATGGCAAAATTTAATGGAGTGTGAGTCTTTTAGAGGCAAGGGCTTGTCAGTTGACCAAGAACATGTCTGACCCCAAGGTGTGAGGAGAGCCTGTCTGAGGCTAACTTTCCACTGCTCTGGCCCATGTGTTCTAGACTTCAAATATGTCCATGGCCAAGGTCAGGTACTCAGGCCCTTGAGCTGGCAAACCCAGGATGGATTTGGATCACACTCCCCAGGCGAGTTGTAATTCAAACCTCATGATTTAGGAAGAACCCAGAGGAACAGTGCCAAGGTCCCATGATAAAGATGCTCTGTCATTATCAAGGAAGACCTCAAGTTCATTCTTGATACTGAGGAGCCATGCCTCCCAGCCTGCAGATGCTACAGCTGCTTGCAGAGTGTGCAGAAAAGCAAGTATTTACTAACTTCTGAGAAACCTGGATTTGAATCCAATCCTTTTCTCTGGATTGTCAGTGAAAGACTGGGTCTCCTCTCTCAGGAGTGAGCCCTTGGCCTTTCCTTCACAACTTTCTACCATAGATCAAAAGGCACCAACTTGCTCCTTCATGGAGCCCAAGGAAGTCAGGACAGATCCATCAGTGAGGAAGGCACACTAGGAGCATTATCCCAGCAATAGCTGAAGGCTGAAAGGGAGACACCTCAGTTGTGTAGGGTCGGATTGTAGGCCCTCAAATTCATGTCCTTCCTGGAATTTCTGAATGTGGCCTTATTGGGAAGTATGCCCATTGCAGATACAGTTAGTTAAGTTAGGATGAGGTCATACTGGTGTCAAATGAGCCCTTAATCCAATATGACTGGTTTCTTTACAAGAAGAAGAAGAGATACAAATAGACATATGGGAAGAATGCCAGGTAACAATGGAGGCAAAGACTGCAGTGGTGTACCTACAAGCCAAGCAATGGCAAGGGTGGCCAACAACCTCAGAAACTGAGAAGCAAGGCAGGATCTAAAACCTTGAGAGGGAACATAGCCCTGATGGTACCTTGATAGCAGACTTCTGACCTCCAGAATTGGGAGAGAACAAGTTTCTCTTGTTTTAAGCCCCACAGTTGTGATGATTTGTTTCAGCACCCTAAGAAACTGATGCATCATTTTTTGTTCTTTAAGCAGCAAGATGAGCATAGACAACCAACTTTGATGGAACATGCAAGCATCAGTGTCTAGATTGGACCCTGAGAAGAGTGATTAACAAAATGCATAGTGTTTCTCTTCTCCTGATACTCACAACTATACGGGGAAGACAGACACCAAATAAATAATCATGAATAAATCTACACTTAACAATTTTCCTAGGAACTAAGATTAACCTCCCAGGAGAGTGTGACTGAGTTATGGGAAGCAGGTAAGCCTCCTGAGGCAGCGCCATTGTGCTGAGATCTGAGGGAGTGGGAGCCTGGGTAGAGGGGAGACTTACTCGGCAACACATGTGTCTGTGTCCTGTTGGGGTTTTGAATGTTGCCCAGGTAGTAGATGGAAAACCCAAAGCCAGATGTTCTCCAGGTTAATACCAGGGAAGAGCACTGTAGACACAGGGAGTTGTGTGCCTGTGTATGTGTGAATGTCCTAAACAAAGGAGCAGGATGCAGGGAGGAACTGGAATTTAAGAATTAGTTTAGAGGCCAACGACAGATAAGAGAATAAACTCATGGAGGCTACAGAGGTAAGTGGGGGAGAGGGTCTAATAGGACATGATCTCCCTATGTCTGTTTCTCCTTCATCCTATAGTAATGCACTCGGACGGGCACTGAACAGTCAGCCGAAAAGCTGGCCCTTCCCAGCTAACATGGCCACACCCAAGCAAGTGTGCTACATGTAGGCGCTGCAGGCACCTCTGCTCCCATTGTATCAAATAGAGCCATTTCTTTTAATCTAGCACTCTGCTCTATCGCTTGGTAAATACTGTTTGTTGCAACTCATAAAAGCTGAAAGTAGGGACACCTTTATCCTTGTTCAGTCCCCAGAGTGTAGTACAGCACAGGTCCTCCTCACCAGATGCCCTGGAACAGCAGCCCAATTTAACACATAGTCATCTACTGGTGTTTTATAGATGATATTTACATCTATTGGTCCCCTTAGAAGTGTGACTGTGACTTATCACTCTATAGATCCAGACAGACAGCAGCTGAAACTTGTTTTCCATCTTAGCAGTCATAACATGTTTCCCCATCTCCTGGAAATAGGTAAAGTGAGTCCATCACCATCTAGAAAAACTTACACATGAAGATTTGCTATGGCCTATTGAGAGGCTTCTCATTAGAGGCAGACGGGATTTTGCCCGAGATTATGTTACGGTTAAATTATCACCAGTGACAAATCCATAGCTATTGAGACTATGGACAAAAGAAATGGATTTTTATAAAAAACAGCAATCCTTCCCAAATCCCATATTAAAATGTCACACATCAATCTTCCCTCTAATCTTCCCCAGGCTTCCTGTCTGTGGACAGTAGCTCTCAGAAATAAAACTATGTTTCTGCCCTCTTCTTTTACATGGAAAATCAAAACCAAAGCATAGCTGATTGCTCAGTCTTTTGAAGGAAAGAAACAATGGTTCACAATTTGAGCCTGCAGCTTTCCATGCAAAGGTGTGACAGCCTCTTCTCTTAAACTCCCCTTTCATGCCTACATCTAGGAAATGGACACTATAGCACATGTCCGAGGCATCCAGTGTTACTTCTATCTGGGTCTCCCTCCCTTCACTGTGCCTTGAGGTGGCTTAATAGTGCCTGGCATGTTTCTTGCAATGGTTGTCCTACTCAGAGTCTTCCTGCACATCTGAAGCATTTGCCCCAAATTAACCCTTCCCTCACACACCAGCCTTTCCAAAAAGACATTCAGTGTGCTTGTAAGCCATAATGAGGGCAACCCCGGTGGCTCAGCGGTAAAAGATCTGCTTGCAATATAGGAGACTTGCAAGGGATGTGGGTTCAATCCCTGGGTCAGGCAGATCTCCTGGAGGAGGAAATTGCAACCCACTCCAGTATTCTTGCCTGGGAAATCCCATGGACAGAGGAGCCTGGTGGGCTGCAGTCATGGGGTTTCAAAAGAATTGGACATGACTGAGTGACTAAATGACAACAGCAATAAGCCATAATGAAGGGAAGGCAGCCTCCTGTGTGCTCAGAGCACTTATTACACCTTGTGTGAATGCTGATTGTTTAAAGCTTCTGAGGCAGGAGGCCCTGTAGTTCTTCTGAATGGGATGAACAACTTTCTTTTCTCCCCCAGCCTTGGTTCACACTTTGGAGTTGATGCCAATATCTGAGTCCAGGGGATCCCCATTCAGGTAACCCCAAACAGACCGGGCAGCACTAATCATCCCTCAAAGGGAAAAATCAATATCTTCAAATCCCAAAGCAGGAAAAACATCACTTGAATGTGTACTTACACATTCTTGCTGCTACTGCTTCAGGAAATAATTCTGCACTGTCCCTGATTCTTTACATCACTGGCTCCCAGTTTAGGATGTCAGACAAGTGATTCTGGGCCATATAGCCTAGCAGCAAAGAACCTGGAAAGGCAAATTTACAAAATGATCAGCTTGTATGAGGGCTGATTCTGGGCTAAGGGAGCCAATAATGGTGTACAAATCTTACCAGGTAGGTATCAAGATATACTATAATGCTGTAGGAATCAGAACATAACAGCTTTAGCTAAGGAAAAAACAATTAGTGAAAGGGAATAGAGTCCAAGAAAAAAGTAGCTCCTCTGTTCATGAAATTCTCCAGGCAAGAATACTAGAGTGGGTTGCCATCGCCTTCTCCAGGGTATCTTCTCGACCCAGGGATCGAACCTAGGTCTCCTGCATTGCAGGAAGATTCTTTACCATCTGAGCCACCAGGGAAGTCCATAAATGAAAAAAGAATAATGAAATAAATAGAACTAGCAGAATTAGGTATCAACACCTGTGTAACAGATCAAAGATGGTTTTAAAGTCCTTGATACTCTTCCCATCAAGAGGTGGAGTCTCTGCTTCCACTTGTGAATCTGGGATGGATTTTAACTGCTTTAACCAATAGAGGGTGGCAGGAGCAACACTATGTCAGTTCTAGTCCTGGACTTTAAGAGACAGCTGATGCTCCTCCCTCTCTCCTGGATCCCTGAGCTGTCATGTGAGAAGTTTGATACCCTGAGGCAGACATGCTGTGAGGAAGTCCATGCTCACCACATGAACAGCCAGTGGGAAAGAGAGATGAAGGAAGATCCTGGGTCAGCCCCCAACTGTGCGAGGCATCCTAGCTGAGTTCCCAGACATTATGGACCAAGAAGAAGTCATTGCTGCTATGCCCTGTCCCAATTTCTAATCCCATAGTCAGAAGATGTAGTAAATAACAAATTATTTGTTTTTGCCACTAAGTTTGGAGATTAGCTTGCCATGCACTAATAGCTAACTGGAAGACTTTGGGGTAGGAGGATAAAGTTAGACCTCTAGTCTATAATTCACTCCAAAGTAAGTTCCATAGGGATTTAAATAACTTAAAAAATAAAAGATTAGCATAAAACTAAGACTGACAGTTTACACTACTAGCAAGGAAGTGGGAAAATGGCCAGTTTCATACATTGCTTGTGAGACTGTAAATTCCCAAAATTTTTTGGAAAGAAATATGCCATATCTACTAAATCTATCAATTCTGAAAATCCAGCCTATGGAAATCAAGTCCAGTATGTAAGACCCTCTGTAAGAGGATGTGCATCACAGCATCATTGACAGTGGCAAAATACCAAGACAACCTGAATGGTGAATTCAATTGCATGATATCCACACTATGAGATGTGATAGAGCTGTGAAAAACAAAAAGGCTAGATCTGAGTTTATGAACCCCAAAGGGTCTCAAACAATATTTTTTAAAATAGTTTCACAGTCTGGAAAATGGTAAATGGCAAATTTTTATAAAACTAAACATGCATTACCATACGACCCACACCTTTTTATTCCTGGGCATTTTTCCAGAGAAATCAAACTTGTGTTCACACAAAAACCTGTACTCAGAGATTCATAGTAACTTCATTCACAGTAGCCCAAAACTAAAATCCAAACCAGATGTCCTTTAACAGGTGAATGTTCAACAAACAGTGGTCTATCCATACTATGGAATCTTACTCAACAATAAAGAGGAAGGCACTATTGAGAAACCCAATAGCCTGGATGATCCAAAGAATTACACTGAGTGAATAAAGCAATCCAGAAAGCTATTACACTGTAGGTTTCATTTTTATAACATTTTGAAGTGACAAAATTATAGGAATAGAGGAGAGTTTAATGTTGCCAGGGGTTAGGGATGGGAGGAAGGTGGATGAAGTGTTGCTGCAAGGAGCATGTAGGAGGGAAGTGGATGTGCTAAGAAAAGGGAGACAGAAGAGGATCCTGATGGTGACAAACTGTTCTGTATCTTGACTGTGGTGGTGGATACATGAACCTGCCCCCATGATAATGTTGTACACACACACATACACACACAAGTACAAACAGAGCTGGGGAGAAGATCCCTGGATCATCCCTGAAGCCACTATCCTGGCTGTGACACTGAACAGTTTTGCAAGAGATTACCATTGCAAGATATTGCAAGATATCTTACAGTTTTGCAAGATATTACCGTTGGAGGAAAACGGATGAAAGATACACAGTATTGTTTACAAGTACATGTAAATCTATAGCTATCTCAATTAAAATTTTTATTAAAAATATTCTTAAAGTGCAACAACAGAATCTATAATAAATAAAGCTTTAAAATTACTTTCAGAGGTGTTAAAGTGCCATCTTCCGATTTTGATAAAAACAAACCAACTTAAATCCCATAAATCTGAATATGCATTTGAATGAGCTTAAGAGAAGGGTGTGGAGAAGGAAATGGCAGCCCACCCTCGTATTCTTGCCTGAAGATTTCCATGGATAGAGACTGGCAGGCTACAGTCCTTAGGGTTGCAACAAGATTCGGACATGACTGAAGCATCTTAGCACTCAGAAGAAGGGTGTGAATGACCTCAAACTTCTAAGGCTGGTAACCTGAAGAAGTTGGCCTGGAAGTAAAAAGGGAAGGATTGTTAACTTATCCTGTGACACATCTCTGTGTTGACTATTTGGCTACACTAGGATGCATTCTTTGACATGAAAAATAAATATTTTAAAAGGCTAAATAAAAAAAGCCATGAAACCTTTAGGGAGAGAATTATTTTTACAATTTTAGGGTGGGGGTTCTCTTCCACAGAAAGGAAGATTCAACACCCAGAAGCCATAAAGGAAACAACTGATTAATCTCACAAAAATTAAAACACATCATAAAGTTTAAAAAAAGACAAGCATTTGGAATTTTCTAACAAGCACAGGATTCATAGCCAAAAATAACTTACAAATCATGCAAAGAAAACAATCCAGTGGAAAAATGGGTAAAGGATTGGAAGAGACCATTAAGATGAAGGCAATGGTGTGGATGCTCCAGTGGGGCTCTTTCATTCTTGGTTTGTGCAGACTCCAAAGGTCAAGCACAATACAGTAGATACCAACTAGCCCCTGGGATCTAAAGGCTGGGTTCAGAGCCTGCTGAAAGTATTTTCTAATCATTCATATTCCACCCATCTGCAAGGCAGAGGGAGACAGGGCAATTGGTCCTGGGCTGGTAAGGGCAGGGCAGGGTGGGATGGGAGGAGTCTCCAGAACAGAGTAAGCAAAGAAAGATCCGTGGGCTACCCAGGGTGTTAATCTAGTCTCTCCTGGAAGTTTACTAAATGACGGTAAAGGAGGGAAAATAAGGTGAGGACAAAGAAAAAGGAGAGGAAGCAACAGTGAGGAAAGTTTGGAACCTGGAAAGCAGCTGCCGAGTGGTCATAATGGAACAGATGTGAGAAGCCTGAAGCCTACCCAGGTGACAGGGAGTGCCCCGAAGCAAAGCAGAGTCTGCCAGAAAAGGATCAAGATTGCAAGGGGCAAGTACTTCTGCAGGTGGTAATGTGAGTCGAGCTGAAAACAAAAGGCTGTTAAAAATTAGTATGAGAATGTTTCGGCCCATAGTCCCTTGACCTGATTTGTACAGGTCAGGAACTACTTCCCCGTTATCCTGGCGGAAGATGAGGCTCTGCTCTCTAGCAAGAGGGTACTGGGGGCTCTGGATGCAGGAACCATGGGCACAGATGCATGTGAGGGTACCAGGCTGACCACGGAGATAAAGTGAACGTGCTGAATGCTGAAACTCACACCCTATACCTCCTTCTCCTTGAGAACTGAGAACTAAGAACTAAGTGGGATTTTGGATGAGTTTTCTCTTGGGGATATTGGCTAGCCCAATAGAATCTATTCAGAACTGGCAGTTCAATCCCTCACCCCCACCCAGTAAAATGGCCCAGACTAGTCTTCCTCCAACAAAGCCCCACCCAGACCCACAGGGCTTCCAATGTGTTTGTTACAGCGTTACTGTTACATCAAGTCAGAGGAAAAAACTATCAAAGAGCAAAAAAAGAACTTAGACGAAACAGAGATACCTCAAAGAGTGGGGGAGAAAAAAAATGATTAATATATGTAAATTACAAGTGCTATATCCAGGAAATAAGAAGATAATTCATGTATCCATGAAATGAGTGAGCAGGATGCTTACAAAATAAAGACAGTTTTAAAAGAATCGTTCAGAACTTTTAAAGTGTTTTTGGAAATTAGCATGGCAGATATGCAAAACAAATTAGCACACAATAAGCTTCAACAGAAAGGTTGAGACATCTTTCAAAAGACAAAGCACAACCAAAGAGATGAAACATGGGAGAGAAAAACTGCAAACTCTAGAGAATCAGCTCAGGAGGTCTATGACTATTAAGCAGAATGGGTTAGAAATGAGAACCAGAGAGAAAAGATTGAGAGGATGAGCTGGAGGGGTAGAAAATAATAAAAGAATATTTACCAGATTGTGAGTAACAATCATGAGCCTCCAGTTTGAAAACCCCCACGTGAAATGATACCCACAACCCGAGCAGCACAAGAATAAAATGTCTGAAAGATTTCAGACAGGAAAGTGGCCTGAAGAGAACAGCATCTAACTTCTCAACAGCAGCTCTGTGAGCCGGAAGGCAGTGGGCGGCAGCTTCAAAGTCTGAGGGTCAAGCATCTCACCCAAACTGCCAATAAACTGTGAGGGTAGAATGGCTAAGTTTCGCCTGTACAAACTCTCAAAACACTGTATTAACATAAAACGTTTCTCAGGAACCTCTTAGAGGAGGCAGTTCATCAAAACAGGAGAAAACCAAGAGACTCAACTCAGGGAAGTCAAAGGGGTGCCCAGGACCCCAAGACCATGAGGTGGAGGGTAGCAGTACAGGGAGTGGTCAGTCCACACTGGAGAGAACGTGAATCTGTACAAAGAGCAAGGAGAGCCTCCTTGAGCCCCGAGTTTACGAATGACTAGTAATCAAACACTAAACAAACGGGAAACTTGGCAGCTCTTTATTCCAAGCAAAACAAAATGCTGTACAAGATAGGAAATGCACTCTACATGGTTTAGCTGTGAATAATATGAACATAGTCATAACTACGTAAAACCGACTATTGATTTGGCCGAAAATCACACTATAACTACCGTGACGGGAGAACGAAGAGAAGAGAGTGTGCATATGCATGAAGGGAGAGGTGGAGGGTGGTTTCAGAGTGCTAAGTCCTCCTCTTCCATAGTCAGAATTCATCAAATAACATTTAAACTGGAAAATCAAGAAATGGAAGTCTAAGCATGTTATTTTAAAATTAGAAGGAAAGCACCAGAAGGATTCAAAGTGATGGCCTCTGGGGAGGAAGGTCGGGAGGGGGGAAGGGAAATGCTGGTTTTCATTATAAGTCATGCAGAACCCTTTAACTTTTAAAACTATGTACATATATGACTTTGATAAACATAAACTTTTAAAAAAAATCTACCAAAGAAACAACAAGGAAATGATTAAATGAGTGAAGTCAGCACATTTTGAACTTTTTATCTAACGAATCTCTAGTGGATGAAGAAGTCATTTGGGGCATTTGGGGCATTTGGGGCACAGACAGAAAAGAAGCAGCAATCCAGAAAATTCTTTGAAGTCTTGTTTATTATCCTTAAAATTCATGCACAAGTTTCATTCTCCCTCATGATACATCCCTGCTTGTTTTTATAGTATGTGGAAGATTTTTTTTTCTTTTCTTCTTTCTCCTCTTCCTCTGAGTCAGGAACACACCAGGCTAGGATGACGGAGTTGGACATTTAGCATAATAAGGTCCGGGGGCTGGAGTGGGGGAGGTCCAGGTGCCTGGAGGATTGTTCATCAGGGAGAGTGAAATGTCTGAGCATCTTTCCATCGCTCCTGGGTGAGTTTGACTGCTCTGCTGGCCCACATAGTCTCTTAGGTGGCTGCCCCGCGATGTGACCATGTGATGGGGAGGATGCTGGCAGGTGCAGAAAAGTAAGCACCCCATGCGGACTGCAGAGCTAAGCCTGCTGTCCATCAGCAGGGCCACAAGGATGCCGTCGCTCATTCATTTCTCAGTTGATCTGGCCCCGGTGTCTCATTTCTCAGTTGGATGTGAGCAGAGGAGGAGAGTAATGGGGTGTTATTTATGAGTCCCTTAAAACCTCAACAGCCATGTGTCAGGCGCAGTGCCTGGTGCTTTATAAATGCAGCATGTCATTGGATCTCCACGACTCTCAGGGGTCAGGATTAGTACCCTGTGAATCAGAACCTCGGCCTCTGTGATTCCTGGCCCCACTCTGTCTCCCCTGCACTGCAAAGCCTCCCAGTGGGTACAAGGACAACTGCCTCTAAGGGTCTGGTGAGGAATCACAGGGACATGGTTTGGTGTGAGGCCTTTGTCACCTGGAGAGCATGGAACAAATGTAGGCTCCAGCTTTGGTTGCTGAAGAACTGATGGTGTCCGGACAGAGGATGGAGGCGGCCACGGGGGCCCTGTTCCCTGCTCATCTCAGCCCACACGTTCCCCTTAGATGATTTCATCCGCCGCATGGCTCCAATTACTGTCTATCTGCTCAGAGTTATGTCTCCAGCCCAGACTGCATGTGGGGGTCTGGCTGCAAGCAGCCCATCTCACTCGGCAGGCCCACAGTGACCGCCTCATCCTCATTCCCAGGTCTCCTCCACTCCAGCGTCCTCTATCTCAGGATATAACCCCATATCTCTCTGATGCTGTCCCCTGTCTCCAGTCTAAGCAGCTCCTCTGGCTCTGTCCATTTCTCTCCCACCACACTGGCCAACACGCCTTCCTGCCTGGGTCACTGCGATGTCTCTTAACTAGTCTTCCATTTCCACTCTTTCCCCTACCTGACCCATTCTGGGCATTAGCCAGGAAAATATTTTCGAAACACACGCCCAATCATGTCCACCCGTCACTAAAGCCTTTTGAATATTTCTGATCCATTTGGAGAGAAAGCAGAGCCCTGGTGCAGGCCACCTGGCACAGCAGGGCTGGCCCTGCCCCCTCTACAGAGCCCTGTGCACAATCACTCCCTCTGGACAGTCACCCCCTTGCCACTTGAGCTGCAGCCACAGACTCCTTCTCTCTGTACCTCAGAACCCCAGCTCCTTCCTGCTCAGGGCCTCCTACAGGTCTTTTTATTCCCCTGGCCTCTTGCTGCCACTCTTGACCTGAGTGACTCCAACCATCCTTCAGATCAGATGTCACTTCCTTGGGAAAAACGCCCTCATACTGTAGACTATTTAGTGTCCCCCCCCACCCCCCACCCCGCTCATTATTTCTGTGAAATACAGATGACTGAAGAAAACACTTATGGCTATTATGATTATTTCAGTTATTTTCATTCCCGGAAGATGGTCTTTCTGCAGAATTATATAGTGACCCTAGGAATCTCTTCAGCCTGTTTCTTGACTATGTCCCTTGGGCCTCAGAGATCAATTAATAAATATGGATTGAATGAATTACTTAGAAGTGGCTATTAACATATAAATCATGGAATATATTGTTTTTAACAGCTTTTATTTTTTAGAGAGGTAGGTTCACGGTAAAATTGAGCCGAGAGTAATACAGAGATCTACCATATGTCCTTGAGCTCATGTGCATACCACCCCCATTATCAATACCCACCACGGCAGAGTGGTACCTTCATTACAATCGATGAACCTATACTTACACATCTTTATCACCCAAAGTCCATAGTTTACGTTAGGGGTCACTCTTGGTACTATACATTCTATGAGTTTGGACAAATGTACACAGGCATATCGTGTTTTATTGCATTTTGCTTTATTGTGTTTCACAGATACTGTGTTTCCTACAAATTGAAGGTTTGTGGCAACTCTGCAATGAGCAAATCTATTGGTACCATTTTTTTACCAGCAACATTTGCTCACTATTTGTCTGACACATTTTGATAACTCTTGAAATACCTCAAACTTTCTCATTATTATTATATTTGTTGTGGTGATCTGTGACCAGTGATCTTTGATGTTACCACTATGACTCACTGAAGTCTCAGATGATAGTTAACATTTTTTAGCAATAAAGCATTTTTAATTAAGGTATGTACATTGTTTTTTATACATAATGCTATTGTACACATAATAGACCACAGTAGAATATAAGCATAATTTTTATATGTGCTGGGAAACCAAAAAATTTGTGACTTGCTTTTTGCAAAATTTACCTCATTGCAGTGGTCTGGAACTGAATACACAGTATCTCCAAGGTCTGCCTGTAATGACATACATCCACCATTGTAATATCATAGGATATTCTCTGCTCTAAAAATCCTCTGTGCTTCTTCTATTCATCCTTCTCTTCTCAGAAGGCCCTGACAATTATTGATCTTTTTTTACTATCCCCTTTTCCACGATATCACTTTCCCTTTTCTAGGATATCACTTGGTTAGAATCATACGACATATATAATATTTTGCCCGTTTTTACTTGAGTTGTCCACTTTCTTACTGGAAACTTTTACAAGATCTTTGTATATTCGACATAGTCCTTTATCAGATATATCTTTTGAAAATATTTTCTCCTAGTCAGTGGCATGTATTTTCTTACTGTTGAGTTGTAACGGTTCCTTGTATAGTTTACATAAGTCTTTTTTTAGATATGCCTTCCAGTCAGAGGCTTGTCTTTTCTTTTTCTTGAATTGTATTGATTTTTAAAGACAAAAATAACTTGAAGCCATTTTAAGGAATTTATAAGAGATTTGGATCCATAAATATATCCAGGCCTTCTTCCTAGTTCTTGAACCCGAGCACAAACACAGATTGGTGGGTATTCCTCAACATGGGAGAGCAGGTTAGTCAGGAGTTACAGAAATGTCTTCTTAGCTCCCCTGGTGAAGCTGAACAATGAACATGGTCAGGTCCATCTCACCTGGCCTGCTAAGACACTGTCATCAACTCAGGCTAAGGCTGTGGAGTTGAAAGACTGAAAGTCCTTTGAATAGAGATTCCAATGTGCAGAAGGGATGGCAATCCAAGACGGATGCCACAGGTGGACTTACCTTCAAGCAAAAGACACTTACAAGCCAGGCTCTGAGTTTGCAGGAGCCCCTTTCAGAGCCCTGTGTGTTAGTGTGTTAGTCGCTCAGTTGTGTCTGGCTCTGCGACCCTATAGACTGCAGCCTGCCAGGCTCCTCTGTCCATGGAATTCCCCAGGCAAGAATACTGGAGTGGTTGGCCATTTCCTTCTCCAGAGGATCTTCCCAATCTAGAGATCAAATCCAGGTCTCCTGTATTGCAGGCAGATATTTTTACCATCTGAGCCACCTGGGAAGCCCAATACAAGAAATAAGATTGCTTTCTCTTTGCATTGGGGGTACCCCCTTGTCACGTATACCCCCACCCCCATTATGTGACACTGGTGGGACTCCAGGCATTTTGGTATCCAGGAAGGAGAGATTTCAACTGGGAATGTATTGTTTAAATTATAATTTAAAAAGTCATCTTGCAATGTTGCAATAAAACAAACAAGTTATTTGTACAAATAAATTTTTGTACTTAAATTTTTAATTAAGAAACTTAGAAATGAAGCATACTCATGATATAGAAAACAAGCCAGTAGTTACCGGTGGGAAGAAGAAAGCAAGGAGGGGCAATGCAGGGGTAGGAGAGTAAGAGGTACAAACTACTAAGTATAAAATAAGCTACAAGGATGTATTTATCATACAACATGGGGAATATAGTCAATATTTTATAATAACTATCAGTGGAGTATTACCTTTAAAATTGTGAATCACTATATTGTATATCTATAACATATAATATTGTACAGCAACTAGAGTTCAATTTTTTTTAAAAAAAGAAACTGAGAAAAATATCACATTAAAAAATCAGTGGAATATGACAAGTTTTAAAGATGTGCAATGGAATCAATAAAAATATTGTTAATCAAATTAAAATTTTTAATGTTCAGATTTTACCATGAAGAGGAAGAGCTAAATCTCTAATGAAAATAATAAATAGGGTCTTGGAATGTTGAAAGGAGTAAATTAAAAGCGGTGAATCCCAGGAAGATAATGGGAAGATATTTAAATTTCTTGCTGAATTCACTAAAACTGACAATGAAAAAAACCCAAAATATAGAAATGCCAACTATAACATGGACTAAGATGTGAATATCATCATTCAAAGACTATTTAAGAATAATTACCATGCAAAAGCTTGATATGCCCTAAAATTTTATTGCTACAAACAGAAAAATTTGTTGCTACAATTTTATTGATACAAACAGAAACATAAAACAAATATTCCCCAAATTTGATAATATACTATAATTTACATGTCATTACCAGTGAGTTATGAAATTGAAAGCAATTTTTCTAAACTATCCAAACACTTTTACTATTTTTGATCAGCCATGCTCTGAAGAAAGTCTAAATTATCTTTTTATTATGACTGTAGAAAATCATTGTCACATGAAGAGGACAAAGAATACTCAGCCAAATGCAAAGAAAGTGTTATAGAAGTATGGCTAGAAGTGAGTCAAAATTATGTTTTTGAAGGGTTTAATGATATTTATGTTATTTGCTGCTGCTGCTGCTAAGTCGCTTCAGTCGTGTCCGACTCTGTGTGACCCCATAGACGGCAGCCCACCAGGCTCCGCCATCCCTGGGATTCTCCAGGCAAGAATACTGGAGTGGGTTGCCATTTCCTTCTCCAGTGCATGAACAGGAAAAGTGAAAGTGAAGTCGCTCAGTCATGTCTGACTCTTAGCGACCCCATGGACTACAGCCTACCAGGCTCCTCCGTCCATGGGATTTTCCAGGCAAGAGTACTGGAGTGGGGTGCCATTGCCTTCTCCGATTTATGTTATTTATCACCTTTTTAAATGTTTGATTTATTGTGATTCTGGTCACATTGGAAATGTTCATTTTTTAGATCTAATTTTGTGTTCATACTTCTTTGTTTTTTTCTTAAAGAAGTTTCCCAAATTGAACAAGAACTACTAGAACCTAGGTCTACCATGACTGACATGGGATGGAATGGGGCTCACTCACCACCCGACTCTCCATTGCCTCAGATAGTCTTTTGTGAGAAGTTGCCTGGTAGCCAAGGGCACACAGAGCCAATCTAAGAACCTGCAGAAGTGTAGGCTTTTCTACAGGAAGCCAGCCCTCTGCCCCTGACACTTGAACAGAAGGACCCATGCCAGGCAGCTCTGTGTTACGAGAGGATTGGATTGGCATCAAGTCACTAGATAACTAAGTACCAGATTCACTTCTGAGTCATCTCCAGCCCTGATCCTTTCTTAAAGACTGGTGGTGGGTATTATCACCCTCCTGGAGATAAAATAAAGTGACTCATAGTTTCTGGAAGACAAATTGGCAATATAGTCAACATGTTCACACCCTCCAGTCCCGTGATTCCCCTTCCAGGAATCTATGAATAGAAATGATTAGAAAAGCAGGCCAAGATGTCAGAAAAATGAAGCTCCCATGGCATTACATGGCACAATGATGATATGATAGTGACAGTGTTTAAAACAATTCCTCTCCTGTGTGCAGTTAGGTGTCTAGAACTAGAAGAAATTTATCAAAGTATTGCTAAAATGCTTCTGAGTGGTGTCAATAAGTAAGTGGGAAAAGAGATAACTCTTAAATACCGTTAGTACACTTTTGAACTGGTACCACCTTTTAGAGGGGACAGATTCAGTGATATGTATCAATATTTAAAATGCCCCTTGACTCTCACATATATTTAAAGATATACCTACAACATTGTTTCTCATAAATAAATGGAATAATGTAAAACTAGAAACAATCAGTATCACCATGACTTGTGAGTTTATCAAAACTATTGTAACAATTAAAAGTGAGAAGGTAAATGTACTTGTACTGAGATGGAAAATTTTCCAGGATATATTATTAAGTGAAAAAAAAGTTTCAGGACAATATGTACAGTTCCTCACATTTACATGAAAAAGACATTATAACTATGTATATGAATGCATATGCATAAAAAAATTCTGTGAAAGGTGAATAACAAAACTTTAACACAGATTTCCTTAGAAAAAGAGAGTGGCATTTATGTGATGGGTGGGAAGCACTATCTCTTTTTTTTAAAAAATGTTATTTCTTTATTTACATTGCTTATGAATGCTTATAATATTTATATTCATGTATTACTTGAGTAATTTAAAAAATACAAATAAACTTTATAAATGTTTTTAACATTGTCACCTCAAAAAAAAAAAAAAAAAAACAGTTCCTCTCCTGTGTGCAGTTAGGTGTCTAGAACTAGAAGAAACTTATCAAAGTATTGCTAAAATGCTTCTGAGTGGTGCCATTTGTGATTGCTGTTTTCTTCTTTATCTGTTTGTGTATGTGTGTGTGTGTGTGTGTGTGTGTGTGATGAGCATAGGTAACTTTGATAATCAGAAGAACATGCTTTATTAAAATGAACCAGTCTTAGAAGGAAATCAGACATCTACACTAAGTGACTTACACACCTGCTCCCACAGGAATGTCTGTCATCAGTCTTTCTTTAAAATAAATTGCTTTAGTCATCAAAAAATGGGCCACACCCACCTCGTTTCTCCAGGATACCTGAAGCCTTTGCCCAGACACTTTGATTCAGCAACTCAGGTAAGTTAGGAGCCACTCTTTGCAAGATTCCTGGCATTCTAATGTGGGCTTTCCCCACTGTAGATAGGCTATTGAATGCAGCCTCTTGGGACCCCCAGGCAGTACCCTTGGTCATCACTGTCACAAGAGTTATGGACATACCTGGATGGGAATGGCTAAGAGAATATAATCTGAAAATGTCCTTCAGCTGTGGCCTCCTTTGGACCTTACAGAGACCAGAAAGCAGAAAAAGAACAAGAGCCCATGTGATGGAACTCATTCCCCTTTCCATAAAGTGAGAGACTGAGCGATTTCTGAGAACCTGGTTCTACCCCTTTGGGTACTGCTATCACAATGGTGCATCATGGTAACTACAAAGCAAGGATATAGACTCCACTCTGTCCAGTGGGATTGTCATGGCTTCATTTTAGGTTGAATGGTTCAATATTATTCATCCCGAACTCAAACTAGCTTCTCTAGGTTGCTCAAGTCTTTAGAAATAAGGCTAGGATTATGGAAATATATAAATTAAACATGCTGTGCAGTCTTAAGCTTTTAAACAGAAATAAGCAAGGGGAAAGGAGGCAAAAATACTATGTGCCTTTGTGTGCCTGGTTCATGCATGGTGCCTGTGTACACGTGAGACAAGCGCATGAGCTGGGTCATCACCTCTGAGGCCAGGGAGGAGATGAGCAAGCAGGGCGGTCAGAGCAGGGGGCGGAGCTAGTGCCATTGGCCGGTCCTGCCATGGAGGCCTTTGTGCAAGGGCCACCCATGAAGAGATTCTTCATGGGACTCAGGGCCATAGGAAGTCTTCATGGATCAGGGGAGTCCTGGGGTCCAATCCCAGGGGACCCTGGAAGAAGGGTCTCCAGAGGGAAAAAGGAGGGCCAGGAGAGGTCAAGCTAGACGCACAGCTCTGTGCCAGGTACAGAGGAAAGCCAGGAAATCACAAGGGCAGAGTGGGCTCAGTGCACTTCGAGGCCACCAGCCAGGTGCAGCTGGGGAGGAAAGCCCCCTGAAGCGGGTACCTGAACATGGCATGGCCCGTAGACCCTGTCCTGCCAGAGGCTCTGAACCCACACCCTCTGATCTCCCTTATCCTGGTATTCATACAAAAGGAGTTTTATATGTCTATCCAGCGAGCAAAGGCCATGAGCAGCCACAGAAATGAGGTGAAACAGAGCCCTTCCAATGCCTGTAAGTTCTTTGATCCTAGTGTTACTCAGGCCGGTTCCTGACACAAAGGAACCATCCAATGCAGAGGCTCTACCTCCAGGAAACCTTGGGTGCCTCCTTCAAGCCTGCTTGGAAGAATGTCAGCATCACAGAAGGTTGGCCGATGTCTTGGAGAAGCTGGGGAAACTGAGATCCACAGGCGGAGGCATACCACACAGTCCCAGCTGGCCAAGGAAGACTTGGAAGCAGTTGGAAACCACACTGTGAATAACCATGGTCTGTTTTGGCCACAACTCCCAAGAGGGCATTCCCCCCTGCCCCAACATGGCCTGCCCGTGGGCTTCCAAACCATCCACTTGGAAGCGCCCCATCACCAGCCTCTAATGAAATGCACTCAGCGTTCCTGAGCACAGCCCCACCTTTACCGATTGGAGCAGCTCCTGGTCCAGGCCACACGCAGCTGGGGGTGAGCCACTCCGGCTGGTGTGCTGTGAGATGCCGGGAAATGGTCTGCAGAGCTCTGATATTTATTACTTTCCAAATTTATCACAGCTCAGTCTTCCAACACAGAAAAATATGGTTTTAATTTTGTCATCAATGCCTCCCAAAACCTCTGTCTGTGGGTCCTCAACGACAGGCCCCTCTTGGTGGGCAGGGCCTGAGGCCTGAGGCTGGGCTCAGACAGGTTGCCAAGCCTTCCTGCCCGGCCCGGCTGCTACTGAGGACAGCACTGGCCTTGCCCGATCTTACTGGTCATCAGCAGAACCCCACACAGCCCCTGCAGTCCTTTTCCAGATGTCTGCAGCCTGGCTGAAGCTTCCCTGGTGTGCTTTCCCTGGAGAGCAGGAATCTGCTAGCGGGAAACAGAGAAGCAATCATCATAAGGAGAGTTCTTGAACACCTAGTACGTGCCAGCATCATTAGTACAGGACATGCCCTGACACAGGCCATGAGCCAGGCCCTGCAAGGGGAGACAAGAGGGCCAGCTGTTCTCAGGTCTTCAGGGCCGAGGGGTGGGCAACCGGCTGGTCCCAAGGCAGGTAGAACAGACAGGTCCCAAGAAGCTCATTCAACGTCCTTTTCTTTCTTGTTTTAAATCTGTGTCTCTCTGTCTCTGTGGATCTCTCTCTCTGTCTCCATCTCTCACCTGTGTCTCTCTCTGTCTCTGTTTCTCTGTCTCCCTCCCTCTCCCCTTCTCGCTCAGTCTCTCTCTCCTGTCTCTACCCCACCCATCACCTTCAGGTTCATCTCTGTGCCCAGGGTCACCAGGGGGCCTGCCATGGTAGGTCCTGCTGCACTGCTCAGCCTAGGCTGGCCCAGCGCTTGCCCCTGGTCCTGATACCAGGTCCCAGTGGACATGCCTGCCCCTGGGAGCTGTGGAGCCTTTGCCCCACATTCCTGCCTCCCCCTCAGCTTGGGGTTAAGAACAGTTGCTCCCATGTCTGTTGTCTGTCTTGGAAGCTTGTGGTCTGTCTGGAAGCTTCTGCAAAGTTTAGGAGCCTCTTTTTGCCCTTTTCCTTCACCTCCCCAGAGTGAGTGGAGCTTTCCTCCCTATCACTGTGACTGGGGACACTCAGCTCCAGCCTTCTCTCTCCCAGAATGAGAGAATCAGAGGTTGAGCCATTCACAGGTCCTGGGGTAGTTTCTCCCATCACATTTCCAGCCCAAACCCAAATCATTAGTTCTGAGGTGGCGAAGCCCTCTCTCACTGCTCCCCCATTTACTCCCTGCTCTGCTCTGGACTGCTGAGACCAATGACCTTGGGCACCTGTCACCACCCCCATACTCCTCTCCAGAGCAACTAGGATCATAGATTGAGGGTCCTGGGGAGGGGCCAGGGGCTGAAGGAGGGCATCCCCATCCATAGTGGGGGCTGCTAGCAGAGTGGTCCAGCAGGGGACATATAAGCAGTGAAGAGGGGCAGAACAGAGAGCAGTGGGCTCTGCGGTAACCCTTTTACCAACTACGTAGGCTGTCTCTTCTCTCACAGTATGATCCTCCATTTTTTCAAGAGAAACTTCAAACCTGGATTTTTATAGCAAAATGCTGGGTGGGACATAATCAAAAAATTTTTGAGAAGCACTCTGTAAGTGAAATCAAATCCCTTGACCGAATAAATTTGACCTGCACACCACATTTATGACCTACCTCTGTTTGGTATCCCCTAACACCCATCCCCTAACCTCTAGACCACCCTGAGGACTGGCAGGAAGGCTCCTCACATATCCCACACTTTTCCTTTGCCCCCACGTGGGCCACATGTCCTGCTCCCCAGAGCCATCGAGGTACTCAGATGCTCCCCATGCAGGGAACAGTGCAGCCTGCAGCCTCCAGGCTGGTCAACCTGCCCTTGGCCTGCAGACCCCTGGGCTGCTCTTACTGCCTCTCACCCAGCATGGCCAACCACAAACTAATCCAAGGCAGCAGGATGGTCTAGGCTACAGGGAGTCCCTGGAGGGCCAGGCTGCCAATGACACACTTGCTTGGGTTTCTTTCCCCTTCTTTGCTGCTACCAAAGATGATGTTTAAACACACAGCTACTTTCTGTCTCCACTCAGGCAACCAGGTCTGAGAGCCTGCCGGGGCTGAGTCCCACAGCGCCTGAAGATGGTCCTGCCGCGCACGACTGGCCCCAGCGAGGCCTACCCCTCAGGTGGTGAGAAGCGATGTGTCTAGGTCAGTTACCAGCTTTGCTGAGCTAAGGCTGAGGGGCCAGGGCAAGTGACTAAGCTCAATTGACCTTCATCTTCATCCATAAAACTCATGCTAGATGAAAAGACACAAAATTAGATACCATACTTAAATTTTCTCCCAACTTCCTAACCTGCAGAAACCCTGGAATAATAATAATGGTTAGCATTTATTGGGAGAAGGCAGTGGCAACCGACTCCAGTACTCTTGCCTGGAAAATCCCGTGGACAGAGGAGCCTGCTAGGCTGCAGTCCATGGGGTCGCTAAGAGTCGGACACGACTGAGCGACTTCACTTTCACTTTTCACTTTCATGCATTGGAGAAGGAAATGGCAACCCACTCCAGTGTTCTTGCCTGGAGAATATCAGGGACAGGGGAGCCTGGTGGGCTGCCGTCTATGCTGTCGCACAGAGTCGGACACGACTGAAGCGACTTAGCAGCAGCAGCAGCAGCAGCATTTATTGATCCCTACTATGTGGTACTGATAAGTGATTATGAATGTCTCATCTAACCCTCACAACTGCCCTGTCAAGGTTTATCATCACCCCACCCTACCCCCATTTCCCTTTTACAGTTGGATTTTTCATCTCCAGAGAAGCTGGCTATTTGTCCCTGTAAAGGCTCAGGATTGAAAGTTTAGCTTGTCTTAATGTTGACTCTAAAAATACCAAGGTAGAATTCGGGACCACCCCTGCTGGCTTCAGTGATCAACCTCCATCCCTTCCAGCCCCCTTGTCCTAGGAGTGAGCTCCTCCCCGAGAGTCTACCGTTGGTCCTGGGGTCCAACATGTGTGAGCTCCCCATGGGGGTGGTTGGCCTCAACTCTTGGCACGGACCTGCGACCTTTTACCACCTGCCCCCAACCACTCGGCTGCTACTTCCTGCTTGTGCAACACAGGCCTTGATAGTGGAACACTGCCCAGCCAACTCTTATTCATCCTCCAGAACACAGTTCAGACAAACCTTCCACTGAAGCTGTGCCTGGCAGCTCCCCCAACCCCCAGCCGAAGTGAACCCCTCCTCTGGGCCATCCTGGCACCCACACTTGCCTTGTTAGTGCATTCTTCATGCTGCATGAGTTCACAATACAGTGAGTACAAAACTAAGCAGAGGCAAAGTGGCCCCCTCCAGGTGTGACCTGAGAGTCCCAACAGTGTTCCCAGGGCCCCTGTTCTTACTATTTGACACTGCCAAGAAAACCACACCCTGCCAGGCGGCCTCGAGGCCCCCAAACCTGGGAGGACAGAGGCCTGGGTGTCCTGCTCCAGAGAAGCCCCTGGCCTTCAGGCTCCCTGTTGCTCCTCCTGTGTGGACTAGGCACCTTCCCTTTCTCTGGCTTTATTTCATATATGCTCCAGATGCCTTTTTAACAGGGACTGTCTGTCCCTTCCTCAGGGCTGAGAAGGGCTGAGGGCACCAGGAACCCCAGGCTGCCCTGGGTGTGACATCCTGTGGTATTATTAGCACAGGAGGCAATGAGGTGTGGACGGTTTGCCAGCTAGGACCGGAGTTAGATTACCATCGAAGCGATGCCAGAAATGGGCACCCACTCAAAAATGTAAAAATATGTATTTCAGCTGTTGGAAGTGTTTCCAGGAAAGAGAGGGGGGAGGGGCCACTCAGTGGCATAGCTCCCCCTGCTGGTCGTGATGAAGATGACGCTTCAACCTTTGCTGCAGGGAAAGACAAGAGTGGTGCACGCATCCACCATTTCGCTCACTCTGTCACACACACACTGATGCCCCTCTTGAGCACCCTTGTGCCCACTGGCACCACAAACCAATCAGTCACATAGCCAACAAATCTATAAGCACCTACTGCATGCAGACACTGCCCCAGACTCACCTTATCTGGGGTGCCCCCCAGCCTTCACTCCCTGTCTTCAATTTGCTATGCAGTCCCCCTGGCCCTCCTCCTCCGATCCCACAGAACTGGCCCTCAACTGCTTCCTTCAGGCCATCATGCCCTCACAGAAGGAGGGCTTGGGGGCCCAACTAGTTACCCTGCCTCTGTGTGCTTCTGCACTCCACCCCACACTCCACAGGCGTCCATTGCTTCCTCCCAAGCCTTGAGGGCTCCCCTGTGGCAACTAAAGCTTTGGGTCCTGAGACCAGCCTGCTCATGGGCTTCCTACTCCCTCACTCATCCACCCTCCACGCAAACCTCAGCACTGTTTCCTGAGAACACCTCCTACCCACAACCTCACAGACACCTCTCACCTGCCAGGTACACCCTCACCTTCCACCTCACCTCCCCAGGCACACCTACTTTATACACCCCTACACAGCCCTCAGCCCTCCTGCCCGCAGACAGACTTATACCATTTCTCTTCCCTACTCTATGCCATGTGTATGACCCCTTCTCTCACCTTTCTGCATTAGACCCCCACTCCCAGAAGCACTTTCCCCTGTCACCCTCTCTCATGCCCAGTCTCTCCCCTGAGCTCAGGACTCTGCGGAGAAAGGAGGAACATGGGGGAGCATGAAGGTCACAGGCCCCAGTGCCCAGTTTCCCAGGAGGAGACTTTCAAAGGCATTGCATTCAGAGGGCAGTGGTTGGCCGCCAGGGCCCCGCATCCTGGTGGTAAGCCGGGCAGCCAGCAGGACCATTGTTCAGGCCTCAGCTGCTGGAGCCCCTTTTCCATTTGTAGAGGCAGTGGGAAAACGAGACCTTGAATCCAGAGGCCCAGGGGCCCGTTTGAGCAGCTCTCCTCAAGCAGAAGTTTCCCACATCGCCTTCCAGCTGGGGCGTTGCACCAAGCCCTCCTGCCTCCCCAGCAACGCCCGCCTCCAGCTTGCTTGGCCTCCACTCTGAGTCCATCAGAGCAGGGAGGGCTTGGGAGAGGGGAGGGAGGTAGGAAGGTCTAGCAGCCTGGCCAGGCTCCTGGATGGTGGTGGTCCTTTCTGTGAAGATCCTTCTGGCCCTCCGACCACCTCTTCCCACCACCCAGAGATACCTCAGCCTGCACGGGGCTTGAGGGGTGCACAGAGCCAAAGTCCACATTACTGGGTCCCTTCCAAGCCACTGTGTGACCCCAGTCAAGCGAGGGAACCTTTCCTGCCCTGTGTCTTCACGCTCTCCCCACTAAAACAAGCTGGGAGGGCCCACGTGGAGATTCAGAGAGAAATGTCGTGTACAGGCCCCAAAGCAGAACCTGGCACCAGTGAGAGCCCCTTCTCAGATATTTGCTTGCCCAAATCTGAGCATCTTCAGCACTCAGAGAACCCCACACCCAGACGGAACGGGCCGCTCTCTCGCTTTCCCCTCAGGGGGCTCTGTTCTGGCTATGCTGGGCAGGCTGTGTTCTCGGCCCTTATAATGCCCACTCTCCTTGGCCTGCAAGACTAGATGCTGGCCCTCTGTGTCCCCACTCTGAGTCTCACCTCTTTGCTCCAGTCCCCCCACCCCACTTGGCCACCCAAGACTTCCAGCCCTCACTTCCTCTGACAGGTTTGCTTCAAGCCCCAGGGTCTTACCTCTACACACCCAGCCCCTCAGCAGGGCCAGGTTGCCTCAGTAACAGCTCGGCAGAGGGCAAGGTGGGGGACTTTAACACACAGATGCCCTCCGTGTTACTCTAAGGAGAGGGGACCCAGAAAGTACTAGCAACTCAGCCTTCTTGTCCCCAGGCCATTTTGGAGAAACGCCTCCTCCCTGTCTCGGGACCCATCCCCCATGGCTGTTTCCCATTCAAGCTATAACCTGACCATCCCAGTGGGTCCTTGGGCTCCCTGAGTCCATGATTTCCTGGGGCCCTGGCTGCTGTAGTCCTTGGAGGCTCAGGATCCAGGTGCCAAGACCTCAGGGCCACATGCTGAAGTTCCCTCTGAAACGGTCCCTCCCATCAGGCCTGCCACATGGGTGGCTATTCACAAGAGCATAGCCAGGCTATTCCTGTCTGGCTGGTCCCAGGACCTCTGAGCCCACCCCACCTAGCCAGAATCAGGAGGCCCTGGGAGAGGCTAGAAAACTGTGCTCCTCCAGGGTCACCTGTCACTGTGGGAAGTGCCACCTGTGAGTGCCCGGTACACAGTGGTGCTCATTAAATGCTGAGATGTGTCCACTGACTTGAGGTCAAATGGAGGAGTGCAACCTCCCTTACTGGCTCGAGTCCCATCTATGCCACACCCACACGTGCGCGTGCCTCATCTAAGCCAAGGAGGGAATTGCGTCCGGACAACTGGAAAGTTTCTCCCCTGTCCACGGCCAAGTGGATGCCAGAGCTGCAATCCAGGGCATCCCTGCCAAGTTTCCAGGCTCTTGTCATGTTCCCCTCCTACCCAGGAGGAAAACCCCTGCACTTTCTCACTTCTTTTGAGACAGATCAATTTGAAGGGAGTTGGCTTGCATCTAAGATAAGGCCTATTTTTTCTACACACATTTTTTGGCAGAGGGAACAAATTATTTTCCTTATTTTCAATGGGTTGCTTAGGATGGGCTCTGGGGCACACGTTCCAAGGCACCTGTTGCTAAATCCCAGGGCTGGGAGGAGATAGTGCAAACTGCCAACTGCCGTGGGCTTTGGGATTAAAGAGAGAAGGAACCACTCAGGTTCTCTGAAGTCCAGCAGCAGCATCTTTCAGGAGATATGGCAGGGTTAATGGTTCCCTGAATGTGCACGTGGCAATGATGAGGCTGAAGGGCAGGTCTCCACTCAGCCAGGAGACCCTCTCTTGGGCCCATAAGAAATACACCATAGGTCAAATCCACAGTGGGTAGAATCAGAGGTGGGGTTTGAACCTAAGATTGTCTGGTTTCAAAAATTCACTTATGAACCACTTTGGTGCATAGCCGGACGCCGCTCCCTTGGGCATCCATCTGGCAGGCATGAGTACGGAGGCTGTGCTGGGTCGGCATGTTCTCATCCTGCCCACCTACAATGGACTGTTGATGTTCATGTCACAGCTCTAAAATATTATCACTGGAGGCCATGAGATTTCAGAAAGAACTTCCTTTCCAGAGCCACGTTGCTCTCTATAATTAGCACAAGTTTCCATAAGCATCAAGAAGAGGCGGGAACAGCTGCCCCATGAGCTAGATTTGTTAATGTAAGGCATTCCTGGGGCTTCTGTGCAGCCCAGGCTGTGCTCTTCCATCCCTCCCTGCTTCCCTGGCCCCTGCCCTCAGCAGCCACTAGGCCCTCATTAAGGGATTAGCACCATCGGCTGTGCAGCAATGCCTTGGCCGTGGACACGAGAAATGCTAGGCTTTCTGCTCTGGCCCTTCTGCCCCTTATCAGTAATCCCTGAGCCATGTTTGTGCTGGAGAAATCATAGCAGGGCTTGGGCGGAAATTATGGACAATTGGTGTCATACACTAATTAAGGACTCCAGGGTCAAGCATCACGGAGGGGACCAGACTTCAACCTCAGTCCCTCTGCTAATGGGATGTTGAAAAGCACAGCTGTGGCTGCAGACTAAGAAAGCCCACTTTGCCAAGTGAGAGAGATAAAAAGGTGATGCATTCTGCTGTGCCTCAGGAAAGATGACAGGTCTTCCTCAACCAAGTACAAAAGAGGGGTTCTCCTATCTGGGCCCCATGCCTGGGTCACCAAGGGTGCCGCTGCCGGAGTCTAGCCACATGCTGTGAACGCCACCACCATCAGCAGCCCTCTGCTTTCAGGGCAAGGAGGCTGGAGGGGCCCTGGGGGATATTATCATGTTGATCACAACACGTTAGGTTATCACAATAACCTAATAGGATACTTGGGATAATTCTGAGGGTCTATATCGCTGTCATTAAAAACAAAACAGATTAAAATTCAAGGACAATTCTGAATAATGGGAACTAGCCAAACATACAGGGGAAAAATAAAAATGTAATCCTAAATGGCTTCTCTTGTTTATTTCCCAGACTCTCAGCCCCCTAGACCATGAGCAACTCCATCAATATGATCTTTCTCTGCTCCTATTCCCAAGAAGGGCAGGTGAAAGGTGAAAGCCTGGGGCCAAGTCAGTTGCTGAGCACATATCCTTGCACGAGGGGTGAATAATATACCCAGGTATCAGTCATATCTCCCTCTGCCTCCCAAACTCACTCAGTCCTTCTTGTGACCGGGGGCCCTTGCTCAAGCCTCCTCCCAGCTCCCAGCCCTTGCTCTCATCTTGCTCTTATTTTGCTCCAGATCCCAGCTGAGGACAAATGGACAGAAGACTCCTTTGCTGATTCCAAAACAAAGGCTACAAGTATGAGACCACTAAAGTCAAGACCTGGCAGTATCAGCCTAGATGAGAGAGTTGGCATGAGCTCCTACACAGAAAGTAATCATATGTTCAGGAACTAGCTCTTAAGTGTCCCATAGACCCGGAAAATGTCCACATGAGCATAACCCCACAAGGATGCTCACTTCCAGGACAAGGTAGTACATAAGGGTCATAAGGGTCCAGCTTAGAGCCCCTGCCCCACTCACTGTCCTCTGGTCAGGACTCCCAGTGGTGGCACTTCCGTTTGGAGTGATGGTCAGCCCTGGCCCAAGACTATCCCTGCTCAATGCAGCCATATGGCCAACCCGCATCTACTGGCCCAGGATATTCTCCAGCCTCTTTCTAGACCCCTGTAGGAAAGAGGGTGTTCAAGTTAGGCCTGCCTGTGGCTGGCATTGCTTGTGTGTCAGGGCAGATGCTCTATGGTACAATCCAATCATTCTTGAGGAAACCTTCTGAGCCCCTTTCTCTTCCTCCTGCCTGTTCCAAAGCCCCACTTTTGTTGAACATGCTATTCATCTTCTTTATCATCCGATTCAGCTTCCTCTGACAGAAGGGACCTCACTTTTACTGAGCACCTACTATTTTCAGCCAACTAAGGCCTGCAGGTTGAATTCAGCCCACTGTCTGTCAGTAAAGTTTTATTGAAACGCAACCAGGTCCATGTTTTGTCTTTGGGTGCTTTCAAGCTACAACGTCAGAATTAAGTATTTGCGACAAAGACCGTACGGCCTGCAAAGCCTAAAATATTCACTATCTGACTCTTTACAGAGAAATTTTGCCAACTTTTGTTCCAGAAAGTTTACAACAATGGTTTTATTGTATCTTCATAGTCACCCTGAACACTAGACCCTGATTTCTATTTAGAGAGAAGCCTCTGAAGCCTGGCAAAGTCAAGTAAAATCCACAGTTAGTAAGGAGAGGACACAGTCCTCAATCCACCACACTCTTGGCACTTGGCTTTTATTTTTTGTCTTTGGTAGAACAAGCTGAGGGTGAACAATTGCCTTGGTCTTGTTTGGGCAGCTAGAACTATGGCTCTCAAACCAGCAAGATGTCTGGTAGCAGACTCCAGCTTTTCTCCATGGAAATCCTAATTAAAAGAAAAAGATAAATGACCTCCTAATTATCTCCCAAGATGCCCAAATTAATAGCCCAGATGACTAAGCCCCTCCTCTTACCCTTGGGTTTGTGACATAAAAGTCAATCAATCAGTTAGCCCCTTTCCTTTTCCCTCTGATCCAGGTATTAGGCATTTGGACCCCAAACCAATTGGGTAAGGCTAGGCCACATGCCCCTCAAAATCTTCTCCGGGAAAATCAGAGGACTTCCCATAGGCCATGAGACTCAGCATGAGGAAGCTGATGGAGAAAGGGCCTTAGGGCATCCAGAACCTTTCAGACCTTATCTATAATCACGAGGGTTCCCCCCAAAACATGTGAGTTGGCACTAGGCTGCTTCTCACTCTCTCTGCTGGCTGCCAAGCCTCTGGATGTCCTTTCATGCTTGGAGAGCTGACCTTGGCCTGAGTCTCAGGGGACACAGGGCACAACCACTGCTACAGAAACCGAGCAGTGTACGCACAGCTCTTCAGTCTTTCTTCTCCCTGTGCGCCCCAGGCCATGTCCCCACACTCCTCCAACCAGCAGTGAGAAGGGCGGAGGTGGCAGCATAGGGCAGTGGGGCCAGCATGGCAGCAGCAGTGGCCTGGGCCCACACCCTCCCAGCTGACCTTGGCCTTGGTGGCTACACCTGCCTTGATTCTTGCCTGTTCTCTGAGCCCATGCACCAGACTTCTCTGTCCCCCTGGCCTGATCTCTTCCAATAAATTCAACTTCTGCTGAAGTTGACTCAGGTCTGCAAAGAAACAGAGCTTGAAGAGATTAGATGTCCCTCCAAAGCGACACTAATAGTTAACAGGTGGGTCTGGGACTCAATCCCCCAGCTTCTCTGGACTGAATAGACTATGCCTTTCCTCTAGTCCACACTGCCTCACAAGGAGTGACACCACTTATTATAGAACCTTAGGAACCGGCCACCACCCAGATAAGGCTGGAACTGTCTTATGTCCCTCCTCACTCAGCTCCCAGCCAAGGCCTCCCTAACAACTCTTCTCAGGTCCAGGGCAGCCTCTTGACCTAACTCCTGCCTTCGTAGGAAACACAGTCAAATTTCTGGACTACCAGGTAGGTTCCAGAAATGAAAATGGAATTTTCAATCATGTTTGGAATGATGAAAGGAGGGATGGGCTTGGAATGTACCAGTTAGCTTCAAGATGGGCAGCCTCACCCACGGGCAACAGCATGGGAGGAGATGAGTGGGGGATCGGACTCCTGGAGGGCCTGAGACCAAGACAAAGAATGGAGAAAGCGAGCCTGTGGTGGCTTGTTGTTGTCCCAGAGCAGCATGAACAGGGCTTGGCCATTGGGTGGGGTTGTGCAGGTCGGGAACTGAGAGTGACCTGGGCAAAGGTCACAGTGGCTACATGAGTCAATGCCTCTTGCCTGCACCCCAGCAGGGCCCCTCTACACCAAGAGTCTTGGGACTTCGGATTTTTTTTTTTTTTTTTAACCCTCTGAGCCTGAGTTGTGTGGACAGGACAGGTCTGGACCTTATATCATTCTTCTTGCTCTTGTGCAGACACTGTGGTGGGGGGAAGGGTGGCATTCTGGCTCCTAAGTTTGGGAACCCATGGGCACTGATTTTGTTGTCCAAGGCCAGGCATCTGGGTCTATTGGCTTTTGACTATGTTCACTTGGGGTGCTCCCTCAAAAGGTGAGCATGACAGCCCCGTGCTGAGTACTTCACATAGTTACGTGATGGATTGCTGCTGCTGCTGCTAAGTCGCTTCAGTCGTGTCCAACTCTCTGCGACCCCATAGACAGCAGGCCACCAGGCTCCCCCGTCCCTGGGATTCTCCAGGCAAGAACACTGGAGTGGGGTGCCATTGCCTTCTCCCACGTGATGGATTAGACAGGTATATTTGCTGGTCTTCTAACCATCTCATGTTTATATCATAAAAGTGAAAATAAATAGGCTTTTAAAAAAGAATTCCTTTAACTTTGCAGAGAAACTTAAGAAATGATCACACTTCCTCAGGCCTCCAAGTTGCCTTCAAATTTCTGTTGAAAACTTGAAAGGGGACTTGTAACATCCTTGTCAGACTGACCTGATTAACTCAACATTTTATTTAAATTGCAGTTAGCACCTGCCTCCAATTACTTGGCTCTGGGCAGAGAGCAGAGTTCTGAATAAATGCTCGGCCCCATTTTTGCACACCATTACCCCAGGCGAAGGCCGGGCAGAGGAGGCGTCATCTGTCTTCATCAAGCCTGTGCTCCCGCTCTCTGACAGCAGCTACTCAGGAGGTAATGAGGACGATTAGCACTGGGAGGCCGAGATGCTAACGACAGCCTCCGAGGTGGCCGGGGAACGATTTGTATTCATTACTGTTCCCCGCAATCACTGTCCCTAGGTTTATGTAGAGAACAGACTGCAAAGGCAAGGAGGTGGGGAGGTTAATGACAGCAATGATGCTGATGACAGTGATGATGAGAGAAGGTGGCGGCCACCGATCCCAATGCCAATAAGCCCTGTCACTTCAGGGGCACCTGCCATGACCAGGTACCATGGCAATCATGTGGTCCAGTTCTTCCCAGGTCACACCCACACCAACTCTGTGGGATTAGGTTCTTGGGTTCTCCTTCCATTTTATAGCCAAGGAAATGAAGATGGGTGCATGATCACTTACCCAAACAAATTCAGCCATGTGCCTTGGCTTAGAAGACCAACTGAAACTGTTTCAAAGCCTTGAGCGCTTGACCCTGCCCCTCATTTTTTCCTGCCAGAAAGTGATCCCTGGGCCAGTGGGGCTGGCTTTCTGTGGTCACAGAGAAGCACGTGGGCTTGGTGATTCTGGTCACAAGCTGTTCCCTCAACCAACCATTTGTTTCTTGATTCAAACAAAGCTAATTGTTTAATGTATTCAGTGTAGTTAGGGTGTGTGTGTGTGTAGCTGCATTTAGAGCTTGAACACTGGGAAGACTGTGGAATGAGTGAAAAATGTCATGATTCATGGGAGCAACACAGGTTGGAGGCAGAGCTCTGCTTTCAACACTGTGACCTTGGGCAACTCACCCACTGACTAACACCTGCCTCAGAGCTGTGCCCAGGAATAAAGCCCCAGGGCTCAACTCTACCACCAAGGGAGTGAAGATCTTTCTCTAATCTTCCAGGCCAGATTATTCCCGTGAGGAGCTAAGCTTCCCATCAGCTTCAGAGTACTGCTGGCCCCACCTCCTATCTCTGTCCATCCTCTCCTCTCCTAACTCATTTCCACTGACCTAGCTGTACCTTCATCACACATTATCCAGACCACTGCTGCTGAAGCAGTCTTGCTAAAACGCACATGGGGCCACTTCCATGCAGAAAGTCATTTAAGAGCTCTTGTCTCCAACCAAGTAGACCGAAGCCCCTCAGGGCGTGGGGCAAGTCACCTTGCCTCTGCCTTTACTTAGCCCCTGGCCTCCCCTTTGCTACTTCAGTCACAATGAACCACTGGAAACTCCACAAACCTGTCTGAGGGCTCCACCACCTGCACGTCTCAACACCAACTACTCCCTGGTTTGGAAGGGTCTTACTGCTTTTATTTATCCATCCATTATCAGACGATATCTAGGAGCTCTGTGCCCACCTCAACCCATCCACCACACCAACCCTAATACCATGCTTTCTGCCTGCTGCTTCCCATGTCCATGTGTCTCTCATTACCACCAGTCTAGAGGGGCCAAATATAGGAACTGTGACCCATGCACGTCTGCACGTCTGCTCAGCACGTGCCTTCTCAGGGCTCCCAGCTCCTGACTTACCCTGGGCCATCCTTGTATCATCTGCTGCCACTTGTTAGTTAGCACGTTCACCTCAAAGATGTATGAAAGGCTTTGGAATTGCCTGTGTCCGCTTCTTCATCCTCAAAATAGCCATGGGATGCTTACCTCCCAGCTTCTTTTAATAAAAAAAAAAAAAAAAATCCTCTGGAGAACCAGAACCATAACAAAGAAGCAAATGAATGAAAAGAAAATAGAATCAAGTCTGAAACCCTTACCATCCTTCATTCAGGGAAAGATGTCCCACGGAGTCCTCTCAGCCAAGTGAGATCCAGTAACCTGTCCATGACCACCAGGATCAAGGCCATGACCTTGGGCACCTTGCCAACTAATACTTGGTATACAGTTGCCTGGAGAATCAGTCACAGAATCACCCCCTTCTCAGTGCTGAGGTAATTTCCAAGATCCATCAGAACCAGTTCCTGTAAGAAGGGCCACGTCTGTAATATTCCCTAAAAGGAGGCCAGCTTCTCAAGACATCCCTGGGGGAGGGGGTCCTGGGAGAGACCACAGCTCCAAAGCCAGAAAGCGCCTTCAAAGTCTCGGCAGCCCCCTCCCTTGGCTGCCTCACTCCAGGAGGTACAGAGCCACCCAGATGAAGTGCCACCAGGAAACAGATGCATCGCTCCCTCCCTTTACCCCTGCTGTGTGGGCAGAACCATCCACTCAACCACTACCTCTGGATGGGTTCCCGGCCCTTCTCTTTTTCTCTCAGGCTCTTCTAGGGTCACTACCTCTGTGGGGCCTGAACAGCCCCTAAGAGGCCCCATGCCCTCATTCGGGCGATTCTACCTCTGTGGATACAGCGAGCATGGGGAGTGGGCTTCTGGCAGCCCTGATTCACACTGAACCTAGTCTTCATCCCCCGGCCCCACCCCATCGGAGTAGCAGAGCCTTGCCCCCCAGCCTCCACACGTGATGTCCCTGACCTTTTCACATCCTTGAACTCAAGCCACAGTAGATTTGGTGACGTGCAATGGTCTCAGGGGCTGTGCTTATGGAAGGCCCAGCCCGGGCCCCTACTCAGCTTATCCCTGACACTCCCCAGGGGGCCCTTCCCACCTCCCTCTACATCTCCAGCCCCATCTCCTCTGGCGCCAGACCTGGATTGAATTTTTTTCAATCCAAAAATTCCAAGGGCAGTTCAAACTCACCATGTCCCAAACTGAACTCATTACTGGTTCTTCCAAACTCACTCCTGTTCCTTGCTCCAAAGAATGACATCACCACCACCCAGTCCCCTCGCCAGAAACCTGGGACTCATTTGAGATGTCTACCCCACCAGTGAGTTCACATTTACCTAATTTTTCTCAAATCCAGCCACCTCTTGCCCTTCCCACTGTGCTTTCCCTAATTCAGACTCTCATCATATTTGGTCTGGATTATTCATGCAGCTTTCTAACTGGTTGAATTCTAATCTGGATCCCTTCCAACTCACCCTCAACACAGTACTCAAGAAGCTGTTCCTAAATGTCCAACATGGACATCAGTGGTTTCCCATCCATTTCAAGGAAAGTAAACTTGCTTACCTGGCTTTATGCCTGCTTCCCTAACTTGATGCCTTTCTTTGCTTTCCTGTGCTCTCAACTCTCTTTTTATTTCTCTGTGACCCACTTTGTCCTCCACCCCCAGCACTGAGCATGCTGTAGGGAAGTGACTGATGAACTTAAGGGTGCATCAAAAAGCAACTGTAAAGACCTGTTAAAGCACAGTGCTGGGGTCGCTCCCGTTTACGGTTTTTGATGAGTGAATCTGGATAGTATCTGAGAACTTGGCATTTCCAACTTCATATCTTCTTAGTGGTGATGCTGGTGGCCACATTTATAGAAGCGCTGCCCCAGGGCTTCAGTGAGCACTCAGAAAGGACTCAGTAAATGTCAATTGAGTGAATGAGTTGCATACATGCTGACTAACTAAAGGTTTTCAGCCTATCATGAGGATTCTACTGCTCAGGTCTTACATGTATAAGTAATCTCGGGTGGAATTTCTGAATAAGTTAAAAGAGACAAACTACATCATGCCTTCTCCACACTCTGGAGCACCCATCTGAGTTTCTACGATTGGAGCCTCGCTGTGTGCCTGGAGGTGTCACTATCTTTCCCAGGCATAGGGATGAGAACTGGAGGGTCTAGGCCTGGGATCTGTGACTGCATTTCCGTTACACCATTTGGGATTCTTTATAGACTGGAGAGCTTACAACAGCATCATCGAAACACGTTTTTGTGATTTTCCAATAGCCCTGATTCCTGCTACCATGTCCTGTTCCCATTTCCAGTCCACTGCCAAGCTTGGAGGACAAAAGCCAGCAAGCCTCAGAGCTCTCAAATGCTCACAGCGGTCCCTTCTCATGGAGGGAGTTTGGAGAATGGAAAACAGGATGTGAAAGACCCAGAAAATGCCAGAGAAGGTTCTTTAGTGAGCCAGCCTGTAACTAGACAAGCAGCAATTGTGGAGACACCATGCCTGCCAGAGTCATGATCAGTTTAAAGAAGACCTCAATGTCCAGAACAGCCATGCCAACCACCAAGGTCCCCCTGCTTCACTCGTCATATGCCCTGAGCCCCAAGCTGGTCCACTTTGATTTTGAAACAGTAAATCTAACTGGAGGAACATCCGTTATCTCATTCCTCAGTTTACCTTAACTCCAGGTGCTGCCAACCACCCTGGGACTTCACAGAGGATGTGCGTGGGGTGGCTGCTGTATCCATAGCTGCATGTCCCCTGGGTGCTACACAGCAGTCACTGTGGGAATCCTTTCCTTGGCCTGAGATTTAGTGCTGAACCTTGAGCAAAGGGCGCTTCCCAGGTGGTGCAGTGGTAAAAAAATCTGCCTGCCAATGCAGAAGAAACAAGAGACCCAAGTTCAGTCCTTGTGTCAGGAAGATCCCCTGGAATAGGAAAGGGCAATCACCTCCGGTAGTCTTGGTTGGAGAATCCTCATGGACAGAGAAGCCTGCGGGGCTACAAAGAGGGGGTCGCAAAGAGTCAGACATGACTGAGTGACTGAGAACATGCGACTGAGCACTTGGGCAAGGGAAGCCCTCCCCAGGGAACGGTCTCAGTTCACTCTCGTTCCTCCAGGTAACTCCAGGTGACTCTACCACAGAGGGGTGTGCTGCCCTTGTGCTCCCTGCTTTTTCTTCCATAATGCTTGGGCATTCAGTTTGCCTCAGGATGGCACCTGGATCACACACCAGTGTGTCTGGAACATCGTCATGGAGGGGATGAATGTAGGAGGTGAGGTTGGTAAAGAAGGCTGCGGGCTTGCACTGTTCCAACACCAGCTCTCCACATTGATTGAGTGCCTACAATTCAATTTATTTCTGATGCTAACTGCCTGATGTCAGAGCAGACCCCACAGGAAAAGGATTTAGTCCCACAGGACTTCCTCCATTGCCGATGCCGGCCCCAAGTTGGCAGGGGTCCTTAGGCTACCCGCACTTCTGCTCAGCAGACCACACATTGGGGATTCTCACAAACCACCCCCCAGGTTTGATACTTTGCTAGAACAATACAGAGAACTTGGGAAAATCCTATGCTGACTAATACAGTTTATAGAGGACACGAACAGCCAGAAGAAGAGCATAGGACGAGATCAGGGACGCAGGGGTTCCAGGGGTCCCTCCCAACACATCCATGTGTTCACCAGCCCACAAACTCTTCAGGCTGCCTTGGTTCAGGATCTTTTCTTGGGGTTTCATCACATAGGCAGATTGAGCAAATCACTGCTCAAGTGACTGGGCACAATCTCTACCCCCTATGTCCACCCTCCAGGGGTCAGAACTGGTGGGACTGAAAGTTCTCAACCTCTAATCTCTTGCTTGGTCTTTCTGATGGCCATCCCCCCCTCCATCCTGAAACTCTCTTGAGGGCCCACCAGGGTACCCATGTGTCTCTGAGACATAATGTTAGGTGCGGTCAATGTGCTCTTTATGAATAACTAAAGACACTCCTATGCTCAGGAAATTTCAGAGGTTTTTCCAGCTATGTGCCAGAAACTGGGGGCAAAGTCCAAATGTATGTCCAAATTTATTTTACCTCAAGGCCCCAAAGACAAATGTAGGAGGGTTCCTTCCCTTGCAGGGTGACCTCCCAGGTCCTACTCAGAGCCTGCACATTCCCACTCCTTGACCCCCTGGCAAGGCCCATCCAAAGCAGAGGCAGGAACCCCACTGTGGCCCACGGCTCAGACGCAAACCGCCCAGGCTGCTGGGATGCTGGGGCAGGGCGCAGGCTGCAGAGGCAGGCAGGGGCCAAAGGGCCTGGGCCTTCGGGGCCTGGAGAGACGTGCTAAGCCGCCCCCACTTTAGATTCTAAGTGACAAGGAGCCCTAGGAGCAGAGGTGATGCAAGTGGAGAAAGGCCTCTTTTCTGTTGCGTGGGAACCATTCTTTGTGGGAACACAGAGCGTGGCTTCAGGACAGGCTCTCACTAAAGCTTTCTTGAGTGGAACTGGGCAGGTGAAGCCTGAGAGAGGTGATCCTGGGAGATTGACTAGAGAAACGTCCCCGCGTTCAGGCAGAGTGGTGGGGAACAGAGGGAAGTGATTGCAGTGCTTCAGTCAGAAAGCTAGGCGTGGCTGGACAAACACTGTCAGGGGTGGGCAGGCAGAGGGCACTCCAGGTATCCAGTTTGGGGCTCTGTGACAGGCCCTGGGGACACAGAAGTGTGAAAGGAAGGGTGGCAGTGACAGCTTCCTTGCAGACAGGCTGAGGATGAGGAAAAGGGATACTGAGCTTGGGCGCACAGGGCCAGGGGAATAGAGACCCTCACACGGAGACCTGAGCCAGGCTCTCACCCTCCTCCAGGGCAATACGTGATCTTATGTTGGCTGAGTGAGCCTGGGTGGCACCCTCCCCACCCTTCCTATGCTGTCCCTTCTTGGGGTAAGGTGGCTCCATCGTCAGGTTTCTCACAGGAGTTAGCCAGACAACCTGCCCTGCACACCTGGCTCAGAGGTGGGTGCAAATCAGGTGTTCCCTCCCCTTCCTCCAGAGGTGCTTGCTCAAGCTGGGGCTGGGTCCTGGTCACCCCACCCCATCCAGCCACCTTTGCTCATCTCAGGCAACTCAGGGGAAACCTGGATTCCCTGACTGGGGGACTGCAGTCGTCAGAAATGCAGAGGGATCAGCCTGCCTCTCCCCTTTCCCCAGCCCCCGCCCTCAAACTCCCCAAGAGCTTCCTTCCCAGCTCCATTGCCTCTGAGCCCAGTCTGCCCATATGTGTCCCACTGGAAAGGCTCCTGCCTTGCTAGGTTCAGGACTTCAGAACTGTGTGTCAGGTGCTCGAAGGGCAGCCTATATGGTAGGAATTAGCAGTGTGGAAAGAAGCTGAGCAATCCTAGGGCATGCCCATGGCTTCTTCCCCTTAAAGAAAGAGGCCATTAATGTCCATTCATACTGCTCTGGGCTCACAAGCCCTGCAGTCACTCCCATCCCAGCAGACAGAGGAAGAGCAAAGCCCTGATTACAGAAGCCCCTCCCCATCTGGCCTCAGTCTTCTCTAGGTCCACAACTCTTGATGCACCCACAAGTTCCCTGCCCTGCCCCCAGCACAGCCCCCTCCACTGAGCCTGGGGCAGGACCAAGGTGGGGCCATAGAACAGACTGAAGGCAGTCCAGGTTTCCTTCACCTCCAGGCTGTGTGACCCTGGGCAGTTGCTGAACCTCTAAACCTCAGTTTCCTCACTTGCCAAGTTATTTGTGAAGATCCAAATCAGTATTGCATGCAAAGTGCTTTCATGGTGCAAATGAAGGCTTCCTTCCTCCCTGAAATTAACAAGTGCAGCACTGGGGAGTGGAATATTAAGCCCATCCTCAGAATTCGGGTGGGTCTGATGGCAGCAATTTCCAGATGAGGCTCATTTGTTGGCCACAGACTTCTGACTTGGAACACAGCTGGGAACACAGATCTGATAAGCAGCAGTCAGGACTCACCCGGCTCTGGCCCTGACCTGCGGCTGCACAGGCAAGCAGCGCCACCTAGTGGACATAGTTGACACCATGAATCAATACGCAGTTTTATGGGGTGGGTGTCCTATTGCACCCTATCTCACTTCTCTCACACGTGACAGGCACACATACACCATCGCGAACACTTACCACAGCCCTTACCCACACCTGCACCCACACACAGATGTTTCCCAGCCTCCCCTGTTGGGTCTTTCCTTGGGGCTGGCCATCAGCAGCTGTAAAACAATGCTTCCTTTTTCTGTCCAAAAACTGATTCTGGGACTTGTGAGGACAGCCAAACTGTCTGAAAAGGAAATGGGGTGAGGTCACATTTGCTAAGGGCCTAGTACTGCCAGGCTTCAAGCCGTGACGTAGGTGTCACCATCACACAAAAAGGACGGCTTATCCAAGCCCACCCAGCCAGGGAGGGACTCCAAACACCAAGCTCTGTAGCTGATGCCTCTGCTCCTCTGAGCTCCACAAATTACTGCATTTTCTAAAATGTTTCTATGGATCTTGTAACTTCCTTCTTGAACTAATATTTTTATTTGTACTTGGCCCAACATTCTATTTTTGGTCCCAAGATGATTTTCTAAGTGACAACAGAACCCCAATTCTCAATGCTCATTGCTATACCTACCTTGTCCTCAGCCTCCTCTTGACAATGGGGTGTGAGTGTTAATGTGTACATGTGCATGTATGTGGTTTGGTAAGTGTGTGTGGTTTGTGTGAGTATCTCTGAATGTGTGTATGTATGTGTACATGCAGTATTGTGATAAGTGTGTGGTAAGAGGGTGGGGTGGGGTGGGGTGGGGTGGGGTGGGGTGGGGTGGGGTGGGGTGGGGTGGGGTGGGGTGGGGTGGGGTGGGGTGGGGTGGGGTGGGGTGGGGTGGGGTGGGGTGGGGTGGGGTGGGGTGGGGCGGGGCTTGTGGCACAAAGGCTGCAGTCAGAGACAGGTGGGGCCTAATACAGTTCTCTGGGTATCCTGGGTATCCCATCTCCTTTATGTAATTCCTCTCTTTGAACAGAGAGTTGGCTTCTAATGAAGAGAATATGGGGAAATGATGTGATGTCACTTCCAAAACTGTTACAAAAAAAGACTCTGGGTTCCATCCTGAGTGTCCACTCTTGCTTTCTCGCTTACTTGTTCTGAAGGAAGCCAGCTGCCAGGCCCTGAGCTACCCCATGGAGAGGCCCACGTAACAAGGAACCTCACGAGAGGGCCTTCAGTCAACACACAGCATGTAAATGAGTGGTGCCAACATCCCTGGGCAAGCTTGGAGGCAGGCTCGCCCCAGTCGAGCCTTGAGATGATACCACAGCCCCCAGCAACACCTGAATGAAGCCTGTGAGAGACCTCAGCCAGGGGCCAGCCAAGCCACACATGGATTCCTGCCCCACACGACTGTGAGGTGATAAATGTTGTTTAAGTCACCAAATTTGGAGTAATTTGCTGTGCAGCCATAGATAACTAACACCTGGCCCTTTCCTTTGCCTTTCTGAGTGCCAGTTTCCCTGCTATAAAATAGGCATTGGATCAGAGGACATGTTTAGCACAGTGCCTGGCACAAAACAGAGACTCAACAAAAGTTTCTTTTTTCCTTTCCACACCAAAGCCTGGCTTGGTGTATTGCTCTCCCAAACAGCTTGAAGTGATGGAAAACCCTAAATCAGACCCTGCTTGGAGGCTGGAGGCTGGAGGCTGACGGAGAGGCTACCCCTTTCCAACTGGTGACTGGAGTGCCGATTGCCATCTCTGGAGAATCAGGACCTGGCAGCCCAGCCATCTGGAGAGCAGATCTGATGGTGTCGGCACGGACTTCCCTCCCCTGAGTGGGGGCTGTGGTATCACCTCCAGCCACAGACACCCTTGACCTCTGCCCTTATTGGAGGGAGCAGGACCCTCTCCAGGATGAGGACAGGGCCAGGGCTCCAGCATTCTGATGGCCTGCTGGGAGTCCTCTGGACCAGGTGCTAACAGCCCCAATAGCAGGCTGACTGCCTTTCTTCAAGGGAGCCCAGGGATGCACTCAGTCACCACCCACAGCTGTAGGAGGTGCACCTGTCCAGCTTCTTCTGCCCCAGCTGCACTCAGACACCTCTAAGTCCCTCTATCTGTCCTCCTGGCTAAAGACTGGGAGAGTGGGAGGAAGCCTCCCAGCTTCCACCTCTGCTGCTGCTCTAAAGCAGCCCACTGGCATGCTGACCTTGCTGCCTCTCTGCGGGCATACCAGGACCTGGCTCTCCAAAATAGGCCCTGGGAGCCATGTTCAAGGTGGGCTATTGGGTCTCCCCTTGCGTGAGCCTAGCTGAGCCCCTTTTCTCCTGTGGCTCCTTGGGTCAGTTGCACTAGCGCCACAACTCTGCAAAGTGCAGAGAACTCACCTCTGAGTCCCAGGCTCCCAGACTGGGCTTGTAACTGCTTCATCCTTCCTCCTAACAAGAGGAGAAAGTGTCCTACTTTCCAGATGAGGTTCAGAGTCTTTGGCAAGGTCACACAGCATGGGTTCAGTTCAGTTCAGTCGCTCAGTCATGTCCGACTCTTTGTGACCCCATGAACTGCAGCACGCCAGGCTTCCCTGTCCATCACCAACTCCCAGAGTCCACCCAAACCCATGTCCATCGAGTCGTTGATGCCATCCAACCATCTCATCCTCTGTCGTCCCCTTCTCCTCCTGCCCTCAATCTTTCCCAGCATCAGGGTCTTTTCCAATGAGTCAGCTCTTTGCATCAGGTGGCCAAAGTGGGTGGCCCTTCTTAAATACTCTTTGTTCCCCCAATTCTATGACATTCCTGGCACCTAGAGGCTGGGATTCTGCCCTCTTTCTTTGAATCTGGTCCTGGAATGGCTCGACCAAGAGAATAGGGCAGGAGCAATCCTGTGCCAGTTTTTCGGGTGGGCTGCAAGGAGCTAGTAGCCTCCACTTCTTGGAATGTTGCTCTTGGAACTCAGTCACCATGCTGTGGGGAAGCCTGAGTGGAAGGGCTGCACAAGGAGGAACCAAGACCCCAGCCCCTGCCGCCAGCCAGCGCCTGCTCATCAGCCACAAAGTGAGACTCCTTTGAAGCTGACCCCTAGTCCCGAGTCAAGCTGCCCCTGCTGACACCTCCATGCAGAGTCCTGTCCCAGCCCACCTTGCAGTGTCCGAGCTAAATAAACATTGGTCTTCAAGCCAGTAGGTTCAGGGTGACTTTAAGTAACAGATACAGCAAGAAATGGTGAGCACAGCTCAGCTGACATCAAGGTCCAGATTTCCGTAGATTCCCAGTGTGGCAGGAATATCTCCAAAATCAAACTCCCCAGCTCACTGGGGGCCAGGAAACTTCTTTCTTGCTCAACCTGACTGCATTTCACCTCCAAGCCCTGTGGGAAGGGTAAAAGGCCGAGGTGAGCCTGACGCCCCTTGCCCTGTACAACCTCTGTCACTTGAGTGTGGGTAAGACTTGTGACTATGATGAAATATCCCTCCCTCGATGAAGTTACTTATATGGCAGAGGGACTCTACAGATGGCACTGAGGCTGCTAATCGAGTGACCTTAAGACAGGGAGACTTGGAGGGATCTCCTCAAACCTAACATAATCGCCTGGGACCTCGAAATGCGGTTTTCTCTGGTTGGTGGGAGACAAGGCATTCAGAGAGGTCTGACATGTAAGGGGGCTTAGGCATGAAGGAGGGGCTCCCTTGCTGAGAGGGAGGAGTAGGGGGCCAGGACCTGAGGATGGTTACTGGGAGCTTAAAGCAGAACCCAGATCACGGCCAGCAAGAACATAGGGATCTCAGATCGAAATTCACAAAGACCTAAATCCTGCCAGCAACCTGAGGGAGCTGGGAAACGGAATTCGCCAGGAGCCTCCTAAGATTCTGGCCCGGTGATTTCAGTCTCGTGGGATCCTAGGCAGGTGACCCAGCAGAGCCCGTCTATACTTCTGACCTACAAGAACTAAGATATGATAACTGGGTGTTCAGTTGCTAAATTTGTAGCTTGTTACACAGCATAGATAATTAATATGTCCCCATTCCTTTTGCTTCCAGACTCTTCCTTCCCTGGAAGTATCCTTTATTTCTTCATTGCAAACAGGGTGTCATGTAGGCCTTCAAACATTGGCTGGGGTGGGGATCTACAGCCTGAACCAGGGCCCCTGAACCAGCTCGCAGGAGTAAGTGGTTCCACGCATTGGTGGGTTTAAGCGTGGTCCCAGGATGGAACCCCTTAGTGTCCCAGGGCCAAGCCTCTGTGGCCTGGCAGAACCTCAGGGGATGGTAGCATCAAGTCCACTGGCCTCCAGCTATCAGGCTCTCAGACTTCCTGTTAGGGTGACTAAGCCCAGCCTTAATTAGCTGGGCTCTGATGACCTGGACACTCCCAATTCCCTCATTTTCAGGACAATAATAGCTCCCTGTTCAAACCAGACTTTCCTCCCAAAGGACCAATTTCAAACTCTTCGTATGGCTGATTTATTCTGCTCCCTGTCTAACTAATCCAGCCATGATTTGTCTCTTACCTTCTGTGAACCCAGTAGCATTCTGGTCTGAATCCACAAGAACATCTCACAGCATATGGATGGAACTTAATGGGCTCAAAGCCTGTTCCTTTTCTCCCCTCCCCTTGCCAGTCTGTACTCCCAGTTAGCAGACCACATCATGGTTCCCATGCCCATTTTCCAGATGGGAATCCTGAGGCTCAGAGCACTAACACAGACATGGCACTTAGTGTGCCACCCAGAGGGGTTTCTAGTTACTTCATGTCATTGCCATTACTTCTTAGGTTTTGAAGGACAATGATTTTTGTCTTCTATGACCAAGAAAGCCATCTCCATCAGAAAGAAGTGCCAGCCTGGATGTCCACCAGATTTTTAAGAGAACTGCCCCAACAATGATTCCAAGGTGGTATATTTATTATCAGATTATGCAGGGGGATAGTGTTTGGATTCTCTGTCTACTAACTAATTTTCTTATCTGTTTATATAGAAGTGAATTAAAATCTTCCATTATGGTTATAGCTTTGCAATTTTTTATCATTCAGTTGGGTTTTGCCTTATGCATATTGATACAATATTGGTTTTGATACTCCAGGGCTACGTTATTCAAGAACATACAGCTCATAATTGCAGATCGTTCTTTTGAGGATAGTGAATTCCCATTACCCCCAAATGCCATTTGCCTTAAATTCTATTGTATCTGTGATTAATATTGCTTCACCATCATTATTTAGGTTTGCACATGCCTGGTATATGTATTTTTTCTATCCCTTAATTTTCTGCATAATTTTATTTCAGTTCTGTCGCTTGTAACAGCATATGGATGGATTAAAAAATTTTTTAACCTGATGGTAGCTATCTTTTAATAATCAAGTTAATCTGTTTGCCTTTTGGTGATTACTGATATAACCTGAACTTACTTCAGCTATCTTATTTTATAGCTTCTTTTTTCCATACATTTCCATTGCTTCTCTTTTTATTTGTATTTTTCCTACACAGGCAATTTTTGCTTTCTTTATGGTTTTGAAATGATTACATTTTTCTGTTCTTGCAGTTGTTACCCTGATCTTTCCAATCGATGTCCCTAACTTACCTTCTCCTTTGAGCTGAGAATAATCTGCATTATTATTCATCATCTCTATCCTTCCTCCCAAGTATGATAAGGATCTTGCCAGGCTCAACCACCCAGCCATGGAGCCCTTGTCCTCAATTTGTTATTTTTGTCTGAGGTCAGTTTTACCTCTTATGCTGAGATATAAATTATGACCTTTAATTTTTATAATCAAAAGTGCATTATAGATTCTGACATGCATTACAGATTCCATGCTGTATGACTGATGTGTTGTTTAAATTATTACCAGTTTCCCTGCCCAACAGAAATTCTTTGTACTACATGTTCACATTTTCCTAACCATTAATTCTTGAGCCTTTTGAGATTCAGGGGAGGCCTGAAGCAAAGGCTTTTACTTCAAGAGAGGGGGGATGTGGTTGGGGGGGAGGGTTCTTATACCCAAGAGTGTCACAAAGCGTCCTGTTCAATTTCAATGCTAACACATCTGAAAACTAAAAGAAAGGAAAATCTTGAAAGCAGGGTAACAGACATTCATGCATATTAGACCAATGCAAAGTAAGAGCTACACGCACTTTCATAGAGCAAAATTGGCCTGAAAGGGACCCTTGGGGTAGAGGAAACTAAGGTGAGCATAGAATCTTAAATATTAAGAATCACTCCATCGCCAGCCCCTCTGACATAACCCTCATTGACCACAATCTGCCCCCACTTCAATCTCTCCCCAGTCCACGTTCATCTGCTCTTTATCTCTCTAAAAATCATCCATTTTCTCATCCTGCAAGTTCCTTTCGAAATCATTTTCAACTCTAAGTCCACATATGGTTCAAAATCCCTGGCTCTCCTGGCATTTTGCCATTCCCACCTTGCCAGGCTCCAATACCAGAGGAGCCAGCACCTGGCTTCCCCTCTGCCCCTTGGTCTGTGCAGCGCAGAGAGGGAGGCTGGGGAACTGCACGCCTCAGCTCCTCAACAAGCCAGTCCTTGCAAACCTCCCCTGGCCCCTTGAGGCTGCTGCATAACCCAGTTTTTCATCCTTTGCTGGCCTCCAGCAGGTTCCTCCAGCAGCTGTTCCCAATCTTTCTCCTCTCTCCAAGCCCACACACCCACCCCCACTTCCTGATGAATGAGCTTCATAATTTATTGAGATTTCATCTGATAATGACGTTCTTACTTTCTCTCCTCTTTGCCTCAGAATGTCTCTACCTTCTCCCAGTGGGTCTTTATTGAGAAATAGTCTTCCTCTTTTCAAGACAAACTTTTCCTCCTGGACTCTGGATCCCTCACCTTCCTGATTCCTTCTTGACCTCTTTCCACGTTTCTGTCTTATAAATTCTTTTTTTTTTTTTTTAGCTTTAGTGAGATATAATTCATATACAAAAGCATGCATATATTTAATTTATACATCTTGATGAATTTGGACATATGCATACTCCTATGATACCATCCCACAACCACAGCACCAAGGCACTAAAAATATATATCACTTTCAAGAAAATTTCCTTGTGTTCTTTTTTTTTCAGTAAGAATATAACATGAGATCAATCTTCTTTACATATTTTAAAGAGTACAATACTCTGGGGCTTCCCTGTTGGCTTAGTGGTAAAGAACTTGCCTGCAATGCAGGAGATGCAGGAGACCCAAGTTAGATCCCTGGGCAGGAAGATCCCTTGGAGGAGAACATGACAATCCATTCCAGTATTCTTGCCTGGAGAATCCCATGGACAGAGGAGCCTGGCAGGCTACAGTCCATAGGGTTGCAAAGACTCGAACACGACTGAAGCGACTTAGCACACACGCACACACACACAATACTATATTGTTAACTAACAGGTAAGATGTTGTATAACAAAATCTCTAGAACTTATTCATCTTGTATAATAAATTCTATACCCATTGAAAACAACTCCTCGTCCGCTCCTACACCCCAGCCTCTGAAAACAACCATTTTATTCTCTGCTTCTCTGAGGCTGGCTATTTTAGATGGCTCATATAAGTGGGATCATATGGTATGTGTCCTGTAACTGGCTTACTTTACTTGGCATAATGTTCTCTAGGTTCATGCATGCAGTCACAAATGGCAGAATTTCCTTTTTTAAAGATTCAGTACACACATATGTGTATTTATATATGATACAAATCATTTCTTTGTCCATTCATCTGTTGATAAACATTTGATTTGTTTCCATATCATGACTATTGTGTATAATGCTGTAGTGGACGTGGGGATACAGATATCTTTTAGACTTCTTAATTTCAATTTTTTTGGATATACACCCAGAAGTGAGATTGCCAGATCATACAGTAGTTCTGTTTTCAATTTTTTTGAGGAACCTCTGTACTGTTTTCCATAGCGGCTGTACCATTCTACGTTCCCACCAACATGGTATAAGCATTCCAATCTCTCCACATTCTTGCCAACATTTATCTTTTGCTTTTGCTAATTATCATCCTAACAGACATGAGGTAATATCCCACTGTGGTTTTGATCTTCATTTCCGTGATGACTAGGGATATTGAATACCTTTCCATACACCTGGTGGCCATCTGTATGCCTTCTTTGGAGAAATGTATACACAAGCCCTTTGACCATTTTCTAATTGGATTATTTGGGGGGGGTTGCTATTGAGTTGAAGGAGATATTTATGTTTGGGATAGTATCCCCTTATTAGATGGATGGTTTGCATATATTTTCTCTCATTCCATAGGATGCCTTTTCACTGTTAATTGTTTGCTGTCTCCTTTCCAATAGTCCTACTTGTCTATCTTTGGTTTTATTTCCTGTACTTTTGGTATCAAATCCAAGAAGTCATTGCCAAGATCAATGTCAAGAAGTTTCCCCCCACCAGTGGTTTCTTTGAGGAACTTCATAGTTTCACGTCTTACACTTACATATTTAATCCATTTTGCTTTGATTTTTATTTATGATGTCAAATAGAAGTCCAATTTCATTCTTTTGCATGTAGATATGGAGTTTTCCCAGCACCATTTTTTTTAAAGAGACGATCCTTTCTCACTGTGTCTTCTGTCTTGTGACATCTCTTCCTCTACAAAACTCAGGAAAACCGAGTTTATCTCCTTAAAATAAACTATGTCCTTAGGCTTGTTGCCTTTCAGATTCCTGCCCATCTCCATCCCAACTTCTTTTCGTGATTGTAAAGCTGAGTAGTGAGCTATGCAGTCACCACTTCTCATTTTGCCTTCCATCCACCTTTGGTCTGGAGGCATTGGACCCCGCCCCCACACACACCCATGGAAGAGGGGGTGCAGTGGCTCCTTTGCGGTTCTCACTTCCTTTGGCTTCTTCACGAATTGTTACTCTTGTGACTTTCCAGGTCTCAGTTTCTCTGATGTGACAAGTTCTGCCACTTCACATTAACCCTCAATTTCCTTCCCACAAATCTCTAGGATTCTGTCCTTGACCCTCCTCTTCTGCTCCGTGTCACCTATGATTCTCAACAGGGAGATGTGGCCCTTTAAAACTGATCATCCAAACTGGGACACTTTGGAGAATTAAAGAAATTATGTAGAGCAATAGGTATCAGGCAGGACTGTCCTGGTCAGACTACCCATAGGGCTATTGTAAGGGTACCGGGATTTGTTTTAATCAGGTATGATAAGACATGCAGACTTGGAAATGATTGTCTTGAAAGACTTTGTTACATCCACAGATCCCTGGAAACAGGAGACACAGCCTGCCATGTAGGGCCACCAGGGTCAATCAGGAGGCAGAGGAATGGGGAAATTGTGGGCAAATGTCTTTATTGTGGTTTTCATGGGAATGATTAGACAGAGCAGAATGAGGTTGCTTAGGATTGGCTAGTTTGAACAATTTTAGTAGTTCTGGGGCATGTTTCAAGCATGTGGCCCTGGGTGATTAGGACAGATGGATACTGGCCCAAAGTGTGAGAACCACTAAAGTAGGTAGTCAGGGTATGGGCCCTGGGTTGGTTGGTTTGCAGTTGAAAAGCATACTCTCAGGTGGGTTACTATCTTTAGGAACTGGCAGCAAGGTCCCAAGGTGTACAAGCATCAGGATACAGAAAATAAAAGACATGATCAACAGCTTGACTCTGGGTTAAACAGTTACAGTTTTGCTGAACTACGGCACTTCTCACAGCTTTAGATACCAAGGAGACTTTAATAAAGACAGTCTTCCCAAGGAGAGAAAAAGGGAGTTTGGAGGCTGTTTTTGGTTTTTGTTTGTCTGTAATTTACTTGGCTTTTTTTCTCAGACTCATAGGATTGATGATTCTGAAAAGCACTCTACTCCAAGAGCAATGCTCTCAGGAGGCTGTGGGGCCATGCATAAACAGGTGAGTCCCCTGCATCCTGCAAGTCACATCAGCTGGACCAGTACCTATTTCACTGGCATGCAGTCATCCCCAGCCTCCAATTAAGGTGACCTTTATCCTGAGAAGCTAATATGACCCATCTGTTCCTTCTCTTTAGTTACCCTCGGGGACATAAACTAAGCCAGCCCTTCCCCCTCATCCTTGGCTCCAGTCAAGCTTATCAGCTTGCAGTTTCCAGAATGCAACACGTTTCTCTCTTCTGCACCTTTTTCATACTACTTGCTTCAACTAAAAATATTATGCATATACATGAAGAGCATAATCCTAATATATATAAAATCGAATATATATAATAATATATGTTCATCTGTATAAAGAACCATATATGTGAAGTTTAAAGTGCACATATATATGGAGATGTTCAGAAAAGGAAGAGAAAGTGGACTCCGCTATGGACCCACATTTCAGTATCCCAAAATCCTGTATTTCACACCTACCACGTCTTTCTTGTCAACTTGCTCTCCTGCCCTCCAGAATGACCACTTCTAACCTCTCTTCTGCTAAACTCTTCCACTGCATACAACCCCCCTCACTCCAAGCAGGTGACACTACCCCTACTTTCCAGGAGGAACCTTCTGAAAAGGTTCCAGGAGAAACTGTCTAGTACACAGTCCCCAGCTGAGCCCCTGAGCCCAGCCACTACCCTCCCTCAGCTCTCACCCTGCACCCTCACTTGACTAGCTGCACTGGTCTCTCAATTCCCTGGACACAGCCCGCTCTCCCTGCATAGGCCCACTGCAGGCAGCTCTGTCTCTGCCATTTGGCACGTCTGGTGGGCCTTCAGCAAACTAACTCTTATTTGCCCTGCAGATCTCAGCTCAGACATCACTGCCCCCTTGTCACTAGCCCTGAACCTTAACAACGGATCCCCTTCCTCTGTCATATGTTCTCCAGGCACCTGCTTCCTTTCATACCTTGCATCTCCTCAAATAATCATCATGAGATGATGTTTAAATTATAGGCATTGTAACCATCCTGAAGTGTTTGAAAGCACCATGGGAACAGGCACCTATCTGCTTCTGCTGCTTAGGTTGCCCCTGACAATGGCACCCCACTCCAGTACTCTTGCCTGGAAAATCCCATGGACAGAAGAGCCTGGTAGGCTGCAGTCTGTGGGGTCGCGAAGAGTCGGACACGACTGAGCGACTTCACTTTCACTTTTCAGTTTCATGCATTGGAGAAGGAAATGGCAACCCACTCCAGTGTTCTTGCCTGGAGAATCCCAGGCACAGCGGAGCCTGGTGGGCTTCTGTCTGTGGGGTCGCACAGAGTCGGACACGACTGAAGCGACGCAGCAGCAGACACTTAAGAAATACTAAATAATATTTACGACATGAAAGAAAAGGAAAAGAGAATAAGTCAATGAATTAATGAATGAAAGTAAAGTCTTTAATACCCATGTTGGAGAATCTTGATCTGATAGGAAATAGAAGCTGTGGCTTGGCAGAGACTCCCTCCTTAACCAGACTGTAGCCAGGCACCTCCGAGCTCTCCTCTGGACTAGGCCTTGTCTTTGGCTGGCAGAACCCAAGGTAATGTGCTGACAGACTCTGAATGGGATGAGGAGACTCAGGACCAAATTTTGGGACAAATTTATACTTGCTTACAGTAAACCCACCTGTCATGAACCCAAGATGGCCCTGGAGAGAGAGCCCTGGCCTCTTTCTGCCCTAGGCCTGGCTGGCCCTGGCCAAGCAGCCAGCCTGTCAGTTCAGAAGGTGCCTGGGGACCCGTGGAAATGACCGTTCTCGTGCTCTCTGGTGAGGTTGACTGGGAGTGGAGGTGTGTCAGACTCCAAACCTCACCTTTCAAGCTTTCCTACAACAGAGCCTCTGAGGCAAAAACACCTCCTGGTTGTTCTCATTCCCTAAACGGCTGTGTTTTATGATGTGTTAAGTTTGGGGGGAAAAAGAAAATTTCTCCAGCTGTGCAGTTATCCCAGCTGAAGGCCTTGCAGGATGGTGATTTATGATCTGCTGAGTGCCAGCAGCGTGCTCAGCTCCACAAGAGGGCCCGAGAGGGGAGGCCGGGCCAGGGTACTGCACCACCCCCCGCACAGCAGGTACGACCTCCACGGAGACCCTTCAGGTTGAGAGGCCCCTGTGGGCTCAGGGCTCTCCGCACACCGGGACTGTCTCCAAGCCTTGGAAATTATTGGCCTGCTATTCCAGTCATCCTGAGAGTCCAAGCACGGCCTTGGTTCGTGGCGCTTCTTTGGCTTGAGTGACGGCCTCCTGAGCTGAAGGCTCTGTGGGCAGCTGTTCCTGGCCTGCAGCCCTTGCAGCTTTGCCCCCATCTCGGTGCCTGGGCCCAGGATAAGTAGGGCCTGTTTGTCCTGGAGGCTGACCTGGTGACCTCAGAGCAGGCTTGGTTTGCCAGCACCCCACTTCCAGACCTAGGTGTGAGGGCTGCTGTCCACCAGTTTCCTTCTCCAGGAAGCAGAAGGCTGTGCCAGTGGAGAAGACTTCACAGTTGGCCTACCCAGCAGATTTGGAGCTTTCTGGTTACATGGAGGGGAGCCAGGCCAGGCTTTCAGCAGAGTAATCTGATTAGAGGTAACAGGCTCTCCTAGACGGGCACACACTATGACTGCTGGCATGGGTGAGTGGGTGCCTTGTGGTGGAGGGATGACAAAGGTGGGACTGTCTTAGTGGCAGGAAACCGTTTCGAGGTGGTTATAGAGGATCCAGGCAAACACTGATCCAACGGCCTCCCACCTTCCTTCTTTGATAGAGCACATCCCACCCTCTCAAAGCTAACTGTAGAAACTGCCTGTCATTCCAGGTCAGTCTTTACCAGGGAGCGGGCTGAGCAGCCTGGAGGGGTGAGAACTTGGGGCTTCCGGTCACACAGAAGCCACCTGAGTTCAAACAATAGGTGCCCTGGGCTCTGTGGGCTCTGGGGGCCAGTGCTGCTGGCAAGTGGAAAATCAGCCCACATAGGAAGTGTCAGGGTGGCTGTGTTTCTGTTCAAAAATAGGCTCATTGTCAGCTCCAAATCCAAGCAGAAAAGCAGGGGAACCCTGAGCCCCACTGAAGAGCTGAGGGAGAGCAGAGGGATGGAGAACCGTGGCAGCCGGCTCTGGGTATAATTACATGTGACTTAGAGTCCGCCTCTCCAACAAGGACCGATTAACCTCTCTTTCGGGGGTTCCTGTGAGCTTCAGATGGGGTAACAGACGGAAGTATCCACTGTGCTGTGATCTTGCTCAGCAAGGAGATACTGCTCTCATACCCCAGGGTGGCTGCTGCTGCTCTCCCCGACAGGTCACACAAAGAACAGGCATTCAACTACATTTAAAGTTCAAATAAACTCACCTTGCTGCCTCTTCTTCTGTCATCTATGTAACTACTCATTTAATTAACACTTCGAGGCACAGAAAATACTTTAAGCACTAACAATACAGAGTGAATACCACGAAGTTGGAAATGTGTTAGACCAAGGTTAATCCAGAGGTGAATAGTAAAATTATCACTCCAACAATAAACTTTTAATATTGTGGTCTGGTTTTTTTTTTCCTTCCTCAGATGGGATGGATTGTTTTGTAAGAGAAAAATCACTTGGAAAATTAGAGCATAACAATTCTGAGAGGACCTATGCCTGTTCTAAGCCTGGCCCAGTGCTGACCTACCCTGTCTGAAGGGATCCTGAGTTAGAAAGAAGTTGGGATACAACCAAGAAAGAGACAAACAACAGCTGATTCCAGCATCCAGGACCTGCCGATTCTGGTACCCACCCTTCCTTTTCAGCAGCCTGGAATATAATGACGGCTTGTTCTCAGTGTGGATCTCTCTAGCCAGGAAAAGTCATTACAAGGAACAGGCCTCAGGGTCTCACTACTGTCTGTGGAAAGATGAACAACTACTTCTACTTAAAAGATGGCCGTGATCCTACTCTCATAGCAGGAGGAATACACATATAGGCCACACCCACATGAGAGGACACCATGTACTGGTCCCGTGCGAGGCCAGATACACACAAGCCGGGCCCATGTGGACAGTGTGCTACAGCCAGCAGCACGATTCTGAAGGGGCCTGGTGAGCCCCTATTTTGATTCAAGGACTGTCACTTTCTCTCCTTATTTTCCTTCTGATCATTCTCTGTGAGTGAGTCATGTCTTCTCAGGTTCCAGGGTGAACAGGGCTCTGAATCAGAAGCTCACCGTCTTACCACTGTCTCTGGGACACACAGGGTTAGGCACTTTCAACATATCCAAGCACTATGCATGTGGAGAGAAGAATCTGGGGTTGACCAACACTCTGACTTATTTTTAGCCAATAACCTTTGGATTACCTGTTATCAACAGAAAAAGCTAAGCAAAAGGGAATCCCCAAGTCCAGAAGGATTCGCTTAACAGTGATTCCCAAAATGCCTTATACAAACAGCAACAGCAATCAAGATGGTGATTGTATATTCATTGTTACCAGACTGCCTCTCTTGAGAAATGGTCTGGGAGAGAATGTCAAGTGCTATCTACTTAACAACTCTAGTCTTTAGCACTGCAGCATGAGAATGCAAAGTCTCTTTTCACCTCATGAAAAAGGAGAACTCCTGAGAGCCCTCTGTGACAACGCTAAGCTGCTTACTCACTTAGTTTCTCTAACAGTAAACGATCATTTGTGGTGACCAGCTTCACCAAAACACTGGGAAAATACACCCTGAAAATAAGGTATGGACATTGATTCACTCATTCAAATATATGAACTACTTGAAACTGAGGAGCGGGGACATACACAGAAGACAGCGCTGATAAGGACAAGTTCAGAGGCAGCAGAGTGAAGTCCAAGCCTCCGGCACTGACAATACCAACATCACCCTTCAGTGTTCACTGCAGACAGAAGGGTTTCCTGTCAGAGTGGAAAGGAGCAACCATGGGAACTATTCAAACACCAGAGGAGAGGAAACAGACAACCAGCAGCTGAAGAATACTCAATAGATGAGAATTATGGTTCCACAAAACAAGAACTAAAGGTGAGAGAAGCCCTCAAAAAGAAGGAGGAGGAGAAGAAAAAGGTCATGAGAGAACAAAAGAAGTTTAAACCTGAGTAGATGGTGCTTGGGGAAAAATTTCTTGTTTCTTAAACCTAGCCAGCCCTTTTGTCTTCCTGCTGGTCTGGCCATTAATAAGTTAAATGGAACAATGAAATGTGTTACCTCTCTGTTTGCATGAGAATTATGTTTTCAACACAACAGCTTCCTCCATAACAACATTCAATGCTATGAGGGTGAGTATCTATAAAATGTCTACAAATATCTACAATATCTACAAAACCCTCCAAATGAGAAAAGAATGACATGTGAATTTTATGCAGAGCCTAACAAACATCATACTACATGAGAAAGGCATTTTCAAATATTCCAGACATGGAATACAGAACTCATGAGCTCATCTTGGAAAAGCTATTGGAGGATAAACTCTAATAAATGCAATAGAATTCCTATATAACCACTAAAGAGACAAAAGTAAGTTTTCTGTTACAATCCAATATTTAATTCATTCATCCTTCTTCCTGTAATCGTAATTTCATACCAAAGATCAAGAGAGATGGCATTTTCTGTGTGCAAGTCCTTCTCCTGGTCCATCTGATGCTAGTATACTAGTCTGTACTATGGAACTCCCACAGAATGAAGTCAGTCACTCAATCATGTTCGACTCTTTGCAACCGCATGGACTGTAGCCCCTCAGACTTCTCTGCCCATGGAATTCTCCAGGCAAGAATACTGGTGTGGGTAGCCATTCCGTTCTCCAGGGGATCTTGCCAACCCAGGGATTGAATCCAGGTCCCCTGCATTGCACACAGATTCTTTACCATCTGAGCCTATGGAATGCAGTATTTCTCTTATTGACTCTCATGGGATTGGTTTCTGCGGAATATGCCTAAGCATTTCTGGATAGCATGCTCATGTCATAAACCAATGCCTATGATATGAACATTGCTCCAAAATATTGACATTACATGATAGGTATGCAATAACAATTTTTCTGTTCATCCATTCTCCATTCGTCTAACTTTTACTGAGAACTTACTCTATTTAGGCATCGCACTTGGTAATAATGACTCAAAGCAGAGGAAAGCACAGTTGAGCCTATGACAGCTCATAATAAAGTCACCCATTAATAATTATGATGTTGTGTTTGCTGTAGTAGTGATATAAACAATCACTCTAACAGTCTAGGGGTAAGAGTGAAAAAAGTATATAATGCTTCATAAGTCTGCACCTATTTCAAGGAGAGGGCTTTAAGTGGAATATGACACTGTCCCTTCCCTCTCTGTGCAGAAGAAAGGTGGGTGGTGGGGAAAGCAGAGAAGTACCAGGAGATCACACCTGCATGACTATCCATGTATCTGGGTGTGGATGACTAGGGAACTTGTGAGTGAGAGTAAACAGAGAGGGCACTTAGTAGTGTACATTTGTGATTCTCCAGCAAACCAGCCTACTCAGCCCAGGGTGCCCCCTGCCCACAGATCTATGGAGGCTCTCTCGCTATCCCCCAGCATTACCGCTCAGGTTCCTGTGCTTCTCCAGCACTCCTTCTGGGTAGGACACCGTCCTGGCCACAGGCACAGATCTAGTCCTGGCCTCATTATTACAGTGATGAGCAGAGGCCTCTTTTCTTCTCACTTAATGAATCCCAACAAAAGTGTATTCCCAGATTATTTGTTATTATTGCACTGCTTTCTATGACTTGCTTTTACAGCTTATCTTTCCATCAACATACCTTCCCTGAAGGTCAAGAGCCAGAGGACATGTGAGTGACCCTGCTCAACCCCAGACCTCCCTTACAAATGCCTTACTCATGGTCCTTGGCTCCGGCAGGAGCCTGGCAGTCTCTCTATCCCCTGGATGACTCTCCCCCACAGAACTTGACCAGAGGAGCTAGGGGGTGGCCATTGTTTCCAAATGCCATCACTTAGCTCTGAGGGCAGCAGTTAGTACCAGAGGGCAGAGACATTGTCTCCCCTTAGAGGTCATTAGAACACTCATAAAAATAAGCTGCTCACATAAGTATGCCAGCTCAGGCATCCGGGCAGGCCACAACAGACCCGGATGCTCAATGGCAAGCCAGCTTGGACAGTCGCTAAGGGACTCACGCGCACCATTTTGTTTTGTAGAGCTGGAACTGCTCAGACTCTGGAATGCTGTGTCTCTTTGATTTGCCCCTTTGTTGCAAATAGCTTTAATGTTTTGCTTTGTTTTCTGCTTCATACAGGCAGAATTCCCTGTAAACCAGCACTTTAACTAGTGAGTACTGAGCTCTTGAGATGTATTTTTTGAGAGAATAAAAATACTAACATTTCTGTGAAGTAAGTTTTCTACGTTGGATTTGTGAGAAGATTGGTTCTGAATTGCTGACATCCCAAGTGCTGATACTGAACAGAAAGGATACTGTTTGAGAATATTGAAGGTGTTCTATGGTGTATAATTAACCAAAGCCTCTGTATCTAGAAAGAACTTAAGAATCATCAGCAGTAAGGAACGCATGATTTTTTTACATAAAGGGACACTTGGTCATTTCCTTGAAGCTACTATCCAAGCTTGACTGTGTAGTGGACTCAGTTTCCCCAGTTCCACAGCTACCCAACATTTCAGAAGACAAGTCTGAAACAGCACTTGATTTGTCGGAGGGCTACAATTTCTTACTATTAAATGAACATTTCCTATAAGTTTGCTGCATCTGTTTGCTAGCAGATTAAAGCAATTCTCTTCGGTTCCTAGTTTGCTAAGAGCTTTCTTTTTAAAAATCAAGAATGGATATAAAATCTCATCAAATTTTTTTCTGCATTTATTGAGCTGTGTGTAAGATTTTCTCTTTTAATCCGTTAATGTGATGAATCACATTCATTGATTTTACATTGTTAAACCAATTTGGCCTTTCTAGAATAAGCCACGGAGAAGGCAATGGCACCCCACTACGGTACCCTTGCCTGGAGAATCCCATGGACTGAGGAGCTTGGTAGGCTGCAGTCCATGGGGTCGCTACAAGTCAGACACGACTGAGCGATTTCACCTTCACTTTCCACTTTCATGCATTGAAGAAGGAAATGGAAACCCACTCCAGTGTTCTTGCCTGGAGAATCCCAGGAACGGGGGAGCCTGGTGGGCTGCCGTTTATGGGGTCACACAGAGTCGGACACGACTGAAGCGACTTAGCAGCAGCAGCAGAATAAGCCAAATTTGATCATGATAGTTTATTCTTTTTATATTGCCAGGAAAATTTGTGAAAGGCTTTGAAGTGGACCAAAAAGGTTACTTGGTGTTCTCAATGGAGGTTATAATCCATTTATATTAATAGTTATTGTAAAATATTGGCTATATTCCCTGTACTATAAATTTATTCTTATAGCTTATATTATATTTAATTATGAATGATTTTTAAGTTTTTCCTGAGAACGAGGTTAGGGGTTCCCTCATTAACTGATAAGTTAAACACAAATTTTGACTTGTGTATATTTTGTTATTAAAGTAATAATTATGCTTTCTTTACAAATTGTCTTCTAACAGTTTTTTCCTAGGTTCAGTTTGCTACCACTTTGTTTTGGATATATGCATACATGTTCATGAGTCAAATTGACCTGGTATGTTCTCATAGTTCCTTTCTGGGCTTTGCTATCAGTGTTATGTTAATCTTTTTTTTCTATCAAAGAACTGGATAAGATTGGAGAAATTTCTAGTTATTTTTTTAGAATTTGCCAGTGAAGCTACCTACTTGGAAGTTTTTATTGAGGAATGGTTTTAATTAGGAATCAGTTTCCTTGACATTTTAAACCTACTTATTATGAATTTCTATTTTGATTATTAGTTTTAGTATTTTTCTAGGAATCTGTCCATTTCAAGTGTATTGGCACAAACTTATTGATATGCTCTCATTTTCTTTTTTGAACATTTTTATTGAGGGATAATTGACATATCACATTATATAAGTTTCAGGTATACAACATAATGGTTCTATATTTGTATACACTGCAAAATGATCAACAGAATAAGTCTAGTTAACATCCTTTACCATCCAAGTTTAAAGTTTTTTTCTTGTGATGAGCACTTTTAAGGTCTAGTCTCTTAGCAGTTTTCAGATATTATATTGGTGGCCATATTATTATCAATGGTCACCAAGCTGTATGTTATATCCCCATGACTTATTTGATAACTCAAAATTTGTACCTTTGACCCCCTTCACTCATTTTGTCCATCCCCCAGCTATGGCTTCTAATAGACACCAATCTGTTTTCTATATGCATGAGCTTGGTTTTTGTTTTGTCTCATTTTTTAGATTTCACATATAAGTGAGGTCATGTAGTATTTGTCTTTCTCTGATTTATTTCACTTAGCATAATGCCCTCAAGGTCCACTCATATTGTTGCAAATAGCAAGATTTCCTTCTTTTCTGTTGCTGAATAGTATTCCATTGTGTGTATGTGTATCTATATGTGTGTGTGTGTCTGTGTGTGTGTGTATGTATGTATGTATATATATCTCACATCTATATCCATTCATCCATCTATGGATGGACACTTTGGTTGTTTCCACATCTTGGCTATAGTAAATAATGTTGCTATGAACATGAGGGTACATATACTTTTTCAAAATATTGTTTTAATTTTCTTTGGATGAATACCCAGAAATGGAATTGCTGGATCATAGAGTAGTTCTATTTTTAACTCCTTGAGGGCTTCCCTTGTGGCTCAGCTGGTAAAGAATCCACCTGTAATGCGGGAGACCTGGGTTCAGTCCCTGGGTTGGGAAGATACCCAGAGAAGGGAAAGGCTACCCACTCCTGTATTCTGGCCTGGAGAATTCTATGGACTGTATAGTCCATGGAGCGGCATAGCAGCTGGAGCTGCAGCTGCATGGTGCTTGAGTGGCGGCTGTGTGGCGCTGGAGTGACTTGGAGGAGATACCCCATGTCCAAGGGCAAAGGAGAAGCCCCAGCAAGATGGTAGGAGGGGCGAGATCATGTTTAGAATCAAACCCCACACCCGCCAGAGACGCTCAGAGGGCTCAAACAAACCTTGTGTGAACCAAGGCCCAGAGACCCCACAGAGACTGAGACAGAACTGTGTTTGGGTGTCTCCTGAGGAGGTATGGGTCAGCAGTGTACTGCTGTGGGGGCAGGGGCTCTGGGTGCAGCAGACCTGGGTATGGCATAAGCCCTCTTGGAGGAAGTCACTGTTAATCCCACAATAGAGCCCCCAGAACTTACACAGGACTTGGGGAAACAGATTCTGGGAGGGCACAAACAGAACCTTGTGCACACCAGGACCCAGGAGAAAGGAGCACACTGAAAACCACAATCACAGAAAACTAACCAATCTGACCACATGGACCACAGCCTTGTCTAACTCAATGAAACCATGAGCCATGCTGTGTAGGGCCACCCAAGACGGACGCGTCATGGTGGAGAGTTCTGACAAAACATGGTTCTCTGGTGAAGGGAATAGCAAACCACTTCAGTATTCTTGCCTTGAGAATCCCATCAATAGTATGAGAAAGCGAAAAGATAGGACACTGAAAGATGAACTCCCCAGGTCAGTAGGTGCCCAATATGCTACTGGAGATCAGTGGAGAACTAACTCCAGAAAGAATGAAGAGATGGAGCCAAAGCAAAAACAACACCCAGTTGTGGATGTGACTGGTGATGGAAGTAAAGTCCGATGCTGTAAGAGCAATATTGCATAGGAACCTGCAATGGAATGTTAGTTCCATGAATCAAGGCAAATGGGAAGTGGTTAAACAGGAGATGGCAAGAGTGAAACTGACATTTTAGGAATCAGAGAACTAAAATGGACTGGAATGGGTGAATTTAACTTAGATGACCATTATATCTACTACTGTGGGCAAGAATCTCTTAGAAGAAATGGAGTAGCCATCATAGTCAACAAGAGTCTGAAATGCAGTACTTGGATGCAATGTCAAAAACAACAGAATGATCACTGTTCATTCTCAAAGCAAGCCATTCAATATCACAGTAATCCAAGTCTATGCCCTGACCAGTAACGCAGAAGAAGCTGAATGGTTCTACAAAGACCTACCAGACCTTCTAGAACTAATGCCCCCAAAAGATGTCCTTTTCATTATAGGGGATTGGAATGCAAAAGTAGGAAGTCAACAGGCAAATTTGGCCTTGGAGTACAGAATGAAGCAAGGCAAAGGCTAATAGACTTTTGCCAAGAGAATGCACTGGTCACAGCAAACACCCTCTTCCAACAACACAAGAGAAGACTCTACACATGGACATCACCAGATGGTCAACACCGAAATCAGATTGATTATATTCTTTGTAGCCAAAGATGGAGCTCTATACAGTCAGCAAAAACAAGACCGGAAGCTGACTGTGGCTCAGATCGTGGACTCCTTATTGCTAAATTCACACTTAAATTGAAGAAAGTAGGGAAAACCACTAGACCATTCAGGTATGACCTAAATAAAATCCCTTATGACTATACAGTGGAAGTGAGAAATAGATTTAAGGGACTAGATCTAATAGACAGAGTTCAGAGGTTCATGACATTGTACAGGAAGCAGTGATCAAGACCATCCCAAGAAAAAGAAATGAAAAAAAGGCAAAATGGATGTCTGAGGAGGGCTTACAAACAGTTGAGAAAAGAAGTGAAAGCAAAGGAAAAAGGAAAGATATACCTATTTGAATGCAGAGTTCCAAAGAATAGCAAGGAGAGATAAAAATGCCTTGTTCAGAGATCAGTGCAAAGAAATAGAGGAAAACAATGGAATGGGAAAGACTTAAGATCTCTTCAAGAAAATTAGAGATACCAAGGGAACATTTCATGCAAAGATGGGCACAATAAAGGACAGAAATGGTATGGACCTAACAGAAGCAGAAGATATTAAGAAAAGGGGGCAAGAATACACAGAAGAACTATACAAAAAAGATCTTCATGGCCCAGATAATCATGATGGTGTGATCACTCACCTAGAGCCAGGTGAAGTCAAGTGGGCCTTAGGAAGCATCACTACGAACAAAGCTAGTGGAGGTGATGGAATTCCAGTTGAGCTATTTCAAATCCTAAAAGATGATGCTATGAAAGTGCTGCACTCAATATGCCAGCAAATTTGGAAAACTCAGCAGTGGCCATAGGACTGGAAAAAGTCAGTTTTCATTCTAATTCCGAAGAAACGCAATGCCCAAGAATGCTCAAACTACCACACAATTGCGTTCATCTCACACACTAGCAAGTAACGCTCAGAATTCTCCAAGCCAGCCTTCAACAGTACATGAACCATGAACTTCCAGATACTCAAGCTGGCTTTAGAAAAGGCAGAGGAACCAGAGATCAAATTGCCAACATCTGCTGGTTCATCAAAAAAACAAGAGAGTTCCAGAAAACCATCTACTTCTGCTTTATTGACTATGCCAAAGCCTTTGACTGTGTGGATTACAACAAACTGTGGAAAATTCTTCAAGAGATGGGAATACCAGACCATTTGACTTGCCTCCTGAGAAATCTCTATGCAGGTCAAAAAGCAACAGTTAGAGCTGGACATGGAACAACAGACTGGTTCCAAATAGGAAAAGGAGTACGTCAAGGCTGTATTATCACCCTGCTTGTTTAACTTATACGCAGAGTACATCATGAAAGATGCTGGAATGGATGAAGCACAAGCTGGAATCAAGATTGCCGGGAGAAATGTCAATAACCTCGGATATACAGATGACACCACCCTTAAGCAGAAAGTGAAGAACTAAAATGCCTCTTGATGAAAGTGAAAGAGGAGAGTGAAAAAGTTGGCTTAAAACTCAACATTCAGAAAACAAAGATCATGGCATCTGGTCCCATCACTTCATGGGAAATAGATGGGGAAACAGTGGAAACAGTCAGAGATTTTATTTTCTTGGGCTCCAAAATCACTGCAGATGGTGACTGCAGCCATGAAATTAAAAGACACTTGCTCCTTGGAAGAAAAGTTATGACCAACCTAGACAGCTTATAAAAAGCAGAGACATTACTTTGCCAACAAAAGTCTGTCTCGTCAAAGCTATGGTTTTTCCAGTAGTCATGTATGGATGTGACAGTTGGACTATAAAGAAAGCTGAGCATCAAAGAATTGATGCTTTTGAATTGTGGTGTTGGAGAAGACTCTTGAGAGTCCCTTACACAGCAAGGAGATCCAACCAGTTCATCCTGAAGGAAATCAGTCCTCAATATTCATTGGAAAGATTGATGCTGAAGCTGAAACTCCAATACTTCAGCCACCTGATGCGAAGAACTGACTCATTTGAAAAGACCCTGATGCTAGGAAAGATTGAATCGGGGAGGAGAAGGGGATGACAGAGGATGAGATGGTTGGATGGCATCACCGACTCAATGGACATGAGTTTGAGTAAACTCCTGGAGTTGGTGATGGATAGGGAGGCCTCACGTGCTGCAGTCCATGGGGTCGCAAAGAGTCAGACACGACTGAGGGACTGAACTGAACTGAATAGTTCATGGGATTGCAAAGAGTCGGACATGACTAAGTGACTTTCACTTTAAGGAAAGTGAAGTGATGTTTTCTGTGACGGCTGCACCAATTTGCATTCCCATTAATAGTGTATGCAGATTCCCCTTTGTCCACATGCCAAAACTTATTTATCTTTTTGATAATAGCCATTCTATCAGGTGTGAGGTGTTGTTTCATTGTGGTTTTGATATGCATTTCCCTGATGATTAGTGATGCTGAGCATCTTTTCTTGTACCAGTAAGACATCTTCTTAGGAAAAAATGTCTAGTCAGATCATCTACTCATTTTTTAAAAATCAGCTTCTTTTTTTGTTTGTTGTTATTGTTGTTTGCTACTGAGTTGTATGAGTTCTTTATAAATTTTGGATATTAACTCATTTTCAGGCATGATTTAGAAATATTTTATCTCATTCTAAAGGTTGCCTTTTTATTTCAGTTGACAGTTTTCTTTGCTGTGCAGTAGCTTTTTAGTTTGATACATTCTCACTTTTATTTTTGCTTTTGTTGCCTTTGCTTTTGGAGCCTGCATAATCTTTTTATAAAGTCTCCAGATTCTATAATAATTTTTTTCCATTCATGTTCTTCATTATTTGTGCCTTCTCTCAGCTTTCTAGATGTCTTACTATTAATAGAATCAATGTTGATCAAGCTATATTGATTCCCCTTATTATATATTTGTTATGTCATTCATTTCTAGTCTTAACTTCCTCCAACTTTACTTTGGCTAATTTTGCTGTCCTTTAACTTCTTGAGATTAATGCTTGTTTATCTTGCTAATTTTCCCCTTTCTTTCCTAACGTATGTATTTAAGGCCACAAATTCCCCTCTAAATACTGCTCTAACTCTCTCAAAAAAGTTTTTCAAGTTTCCCCCTAAACTTTGTCACTGCATCTTACAAGCTGATATTGTTTTGTTTTCATTCATTTCAAAATATTTTCTAATTCCTCTTTTTTGTTTGACTCATAAGTTATTTAGAAGTACCTTGTTAAATTTCCAAATACCTTGGAATTTTCAAAATATTTTATATTATTGATCTCCATTTAATTCCATAAACATATAGTTCTTTTCCTTTTAATTATATTGAGACTATTTTGAACCCCAAATATAATCTGTTGGTGAATATTCCACATGCACTTTGAAAAAGTGTATATTTTGCTATAGTTTGGTGCAGTACTCTACAAATGTGAGTTAGGTAAAGAAGGTTGATATTGTTCTACAACTCTTTTACATCCTTACTGATTTTCCATCTACTTATGCTATCAACTATTAAGAGGTAAAACCTTTAACTATAGTTGAAGATTTTTCTATCTTTCCAGTTTTGTCAGTTCTATCAGTTTTCGGCTTCATATATTTTGAAGCTCTGGATTTGAAATGCCATTTTTCACATACAGTATGTATTAAATTAAATGGGTTTCTCAGGTGGTGTTAGTGGTAAAGAACCTGCTTACCAATGCAGGAGACTTAAGAGATGCAGGTTCAATGCCCTGGGTCAGGAAGATCCCCTGGAGAAGTGCATAGCAACCCACTCCAGTATTCTTGCCTGGAGAATTCCATGGACAGAGGAGCCTGGCAGGGACTACAGTCAATAGGGTTGCAAAGAGTCAGACATGACTGAAGCAACTTAGCATGCACACACATGGATTAAATATTCATAAATATATATGAGTCTATGGAGTCTATTTTTTGACTATTTTGTTCCACTTAACCATTTATGTATCCCTATACCAGTATCACATTGTTTTAATTACTGTGACTTTGGACAATACCTTGATTATTGCTAGAGCAAACCCTATCCCTTCCTCACAATTAATTTTTCTTTACAAAATATCATGGTTCATGCATTTACTATTCATTCAGAATATCAGCATCAGTTAGTCAAGTTCCCAGTAAGTTTAATCTTCAGTATTTTATACATTTTATAAAATATATATGTTATATATCCCTATTGCTCAGAGATACCTTTCCCATTAGAGATATATATCAGAGGTTGGCCAACTTTTTCTGTAAAGGGTCATGATGATAAATATTTCAGACTTATGCGCCATATGATCCCTACTACCTTACCACTGCCATTGCAGCACAAAAGCAGCTACAGACAATATGCAAAGAAATGGTCATAGAACTCTAATTACAAAAATAGGCAATAGGTCAGATGTGGCCTGCAGGCTAGTTTGCTGACCCTTGATATAGAGAAAGATTAATTTTTGGTGCATAGATATCTTTTTATCCATACTTCATAATGAGTTTTCTAATACTATACATGAGTTCACTATTTACAGGTGGGCAAAATATCCAAACAAAAGATTATATGTTCCAATTTTCTAACATTTATGCCAATTATACCATTTTGTAATCTTATTGCATTGGCTGGATAACTCTAGAGCAGTATTCACCTATAGTGCTAACAGGAGGTACTGTTTTGTTAATCAGAAGACTCTATTTTTTCATCTCTAAATATGATGTTGCTTGCTAGTAGTGTTTAAAAAATGTTGAAGTTTCACATATGATGGTTGCATCAGGTATCTTTTAAGATTCCTTCTAATTCAAATTGTTTCATTATGAGGTCATTAGTTATTACTTTTTGATTGTGGCAGTGGACAAATTGAGTGCTCCACTGAATGATTCATCATCCCATCACTGACTTATTTAATGAATACTTTCCAATCTTCTGGTTTAGTTACCTGAACTTGAAGACAACAATTGAAGAAAATTAAGTTTTCCCGGAGATTAAGAAAAAATAAGTAGAAAATGAAACTTATTTGTTTTAAAGTTATTTAAGATGTTTTCCTTGAAATTTTTCAGTATAAATAAATCACTGAAATGACCTTTGGTAACAATTGTAAACTTAATTGAAAATTCAATAGTTCTTTAGACAAATTGGGGGTGAAAGGTACAAAAGAAAAATAAATTGGTAAGACTTACATGAGCATAAAACCTACATTTATTTCTGAAAAGTTTGGGTCCAATATATAAATTCACCAAGAACATATGATTTAAACTATGTATTTAAAGTTGAAAGCTAATATGTACATACATGCTTGTATTTAAATGTTGTAAAAGTTCCTCTAAATAATCATTTATATAATCATATAGGTGTTAGTGGGAGTTTCATATTCATATCCTGGGCAAAAATTGATTTATTATTGGTATAAAACTCGGTATTTCAATTAGTCAAAAATTTTCAATTTGGGATTCACTTCCCCAAAATGAAATAAAAACAAATGCAATTAGTATTTTCATATTTATTTATTTCCCTGAAAAGCTAAAAATTAGTCCAGCTATAAAAATATGAGGCACACATTAAAGAAGACATGTTTACCATCAAGAATTGTGGAAATTTTCTTTATAAGAACACTTCAAGGTCCAAATAATAAAAATACTTCAGGCAATACATAGTAAATCTTTCGATTTAAATAACAGCATAGAATCCTTTTCAGAAATATTATTGTACATTATATTTATTGTTTTACTATGAAAGAAAAGAAAATTAGTAATATAAATATTAAAAGCCAATCATCAAAATTAATGTTTAGCACAGATTATTGTTTACAAAAACAATGTAAATAGGTAAAATCATCAATTCATTTAATATAAATTATATTTCCAGTATTTAATTATTTTTAAAATAAGAAGTAGCAATTTTAATTCAACCTATTCAAGTGTTCATTCAGCTAAGGGAACAAAATAAGCTCTTAAAAATTCAAGACTTATGGATTAACATTAGAAACTTTCTCAGTACAATGCAAAGACTACCCTGATCTCAACTGAATTACATCATACAAAGACATGTATCACTTGCTTTATAGTTTATAATCAAGTATAACTGGTCACTAAAATTCCTTGACAAAAATATCACTGTAATTGTATGAGGCAAAGTCCTATAATAAGATGAATTTAATAATGGCCACATCTTTTCAAAAACAGAATATGGAAGTTTTCATTTTCACAACTATGAATTTGGTTTTCCAAATTCTGGTTCCCAAAGCCAACTTCTAAATGTTATGGCAGAGGTGGGGCAGTAATGGAAATAAATGATTTAATGGAACACTGAAGAAAAAAATAAGAATCATAGATTTTAGTTTGAAAAATATATCTGGTATAACAGATACCTAGAAGTACATAATAAAGCTTATATCAAAGTTTATTGCCCTCTAAAGCTAAAGGGCAGAGATTAAGAGGCAAGTAAAATGTAATGTTTGCTTTTAACAAAGCAGACTAATATGTTAAGTGTTAGGGTGGGATAGGAAAGAACTCAAGAACGGGCAAAAATTTCCTCTTGGACTTTCTACATAAACATCTATTTTAGTTTTGGACTGTTCACCAGTGTGCTCAAGTGATGGAGAGGAGGAACTCTGCCCACCCATGAAAATGCTTCCCAGACCTTGTCCAGCTGCTCTAGAAAGGCAGCTTGTCCTTTGAGGTCCCTGGGGCTCCACAGGAGTAAAGAAGTACAGGGAAAGGAAATCCAATTTGCATAGAAAGTTGACCCTTTCTAACTGGGATCTTTAGTGACCTAAGCTATTCAAATATCACCTAAAAGTACATAAAAAACATGGATACGTATCTGTCTTGAAAATGCTTGTAAGAAATCATGATATAATCTCGCAATCTTGTGATTCTGAAAATTCTCAGCTCCCTTCAGCTGTCTTTCCAAATAAAATCTTAAATAATACAGTTTAAATCCTTTACTGGGTTCTGTAATCTCTTCAACCAAATAGATGGAAGTTGTTTTATATAACTTTCATTTCATGGGAAAATATGGGAATGTATTTGATATTACCTAAGTAAGATCAGTGGGTAAACACCGTTTACCCCAAACCAAATGGTACTGCCTTCAGGGAATTGTCAGAAAGTCAAATGATATACCAAGAACACACATTTGTATAAGCAAAGCCCTTCAGGCACAGCTTGAACATGTTCTTTAAGAGGAGGCTCCAAGACACTTGCTAATAATTTCAAGTGTGAGGCAACGGAAGTCTTTCTTAGTTTACAGTCCAAAGCTTCTGAAGAACTTCAAGCACAATTTTATAACAAAACATATACTGCTCCTAAACACACATATATATGAAAAACAACGGAATGTTAATTGAATACCAATATCCACTTTCAGAAAAGACATTTGTACTTTTTAACCACAAAGTGCCTAGAAAGAATGCCTTAATCTAAAAAGAAGTGCCTAAAAAAGGTTAACATTAACCAAGAACTTCTTTATATAAGTACATTTTTTAAAGCATCAGGAAGATAAACGGTAATAATATAGTCTTTGGTCTAGAATTAGTTAACTGAACAGAGGGGAATCTGACTCAATATCAGTCTCTTTATATCTTCATTGGATGAATCAAATTTAAACTTTTTTAAGATGTAGCCTCAGATCTCTTAGGCAATCCTAGTCCAAAGTAAATACTTCATATCATTGAGCATTGCCTTTAAAAACTATAAAAAAGATTGAGGGGTACCTGTTTGTTTTCATTATCCATATTCTCTTGACTCTTCAATGATTAGTATAGCTAATATCTGTGATATTGTTATCTTTTTTATGACATGCCAATGACTGATACTTTAGTTGCAAGTAAGTGTCCTAAAATTGCCATTCATAAATTTATGGAAAATAACTTTAGATATGTTACTTAAATAACATGGCATTATGGACTAAGCACGTGTTTGGGCATTAGGAGACTTCAGTTTCAGATTTGGCTCCTATACTTGCTCTCTGAATGACCTTATAAAACAAACTTCATTGCTCTGAACTTGAGGTACTTCATCAGTAATGTCAGAGCATAACTTACGTTAACCTCAAACAGTGAGAATTCAATGAAATTGTGTAGGTAAAAGAGCTTTACAAATTGTAATATGCTATACAATGTATGTTACAATGTAATATTCATCTTTATATCATTATTGTTCTTATGAGAATTTATGTGGTGTGACTCACCTTTGTTTGGATCATTCCATGACGTTGTTCTCTCATTTGGCCCACTATATTCATGATGTTGAACTGTAACAGGATGACAGTAATTTTGTATTATCCAAAGAGGGGGAAAACACAAAACCCACAGATGCCTAAGGAGTATATCATACTTCTTTCCAGTAAAAGATATCTCAAGATTTAACAAGCAAGTTCTCATTTTCAGTCATAAGAACATGTACTATGTTTAGCCTAGTCTAGTGGATAAGGAAGACTTGTTCAAATGGGTTTCCAGGAAAAAGCAGGAAGCAATCATTTATAATAAGAAATGTTCTCCAAAAGAAATAACAACAAATTTGCCCCTGTGTATACTTTTCTGTTCTCCAAAGGGAGAACTTAAAGCAGCATTGTGATTCTGCAAGAGTCTGAAGCACAGAAAACCTTTTCTGGCCACAACAGTAACACAGCTGTTTCTCATATAAAGAGCCCTCTCAACTCAAATGGAGACCCTGAGCAACAGTTGGCCCAACACCAGATTCTGCACCTGTGCACGGAGAACAGCACTACCCAGTGTGGTCGCTAAGCTGGTGCAGGTCTGCAAAAGGCTGTTGTTAGACCAAAGTGAGATAAGTCCAGAAACTGGTAATAAGTGTTAAGAAAATCTGAATGGCAATCTGACAGTGGTGCAGCTCAAGCAGCTTCATCAGTGGAACAGGATATAGAACAGCTCAGGTGTTGTTCGACTTGCTTGAAAAGTCACATGTGGTGCAAGCTGAGGACCAGTCATGTGCAGTAAGACCACATGAAATTTAAGGTTTGTCAACTGTCAACTATCATACAAAAGTATGTAAAAATCAGAGAAAATTTAAGTATTCCTTTATTTTTATAACTTTTCATTACTGTAACTTAAAATTTTAATTAATCCTTTAAATATGTTTATATTGAAATAACTATAGATACATAGTAAATTGCAAAAAATGTACAGGGATAGTCTGTGTATCTTTTCACCTAGTATTATACCACCCTATACAACTAGAGTATAATATCAAAACCAGGAAATTGACATTGGTATAATTTACCAGCCTTTTCAGATTTTGCCAGTTTTACATGCAATCATTTGTCAACATAGGCATACATGTGTTATTGTATACAAAGTTTTCACATGTGAAGATTCATGTAACTGCAACCACAACCAAGATGCATAACTATACCACCATAAGCCTTCCTCCTGTTATCTATTAGAACTACCCACCCACTCCAATTCTCAACCCTTGGCGACCAGTAATCTGTTCTGCATCTCTACAGTTTTGTTATTTCAAGCAGATTACATAATGGAATCATGTAATATCCAACTTTTTGAGACTTTTTGTCATTGCTAATTGCTTTGAGATTCATGCAAATAGAGTATATCAATAGTTCATTCCTTTTTGTTACTAAATAGTATTCCACAGTATGGATGTGTTGAAGGACATTTAGGTTGTTTTCCAGTTTGGGGCAATGATAAATAGATCTGCTATGAACACACACACACAGGTTTTTATGTGAACAGAAGTTTTCATTTCCATGGAATAAACACCCAAGAGTGTTATTGCTAGGATTATATGGTAAGTTTAGTTTAGTTTTGCTTTTTTTTTTTTTTTAAGAAATTTAAAAGCTATTTTCCAGACTGGATATGCCATTTTACATTCATTCCTATAAGCAATGTATGCTGCTGCTGCTCACTTGTGTCTGACTCTTTGAGACCCTATGGATTGTAGCCCACCAGGCTCCTCTGTCCGTGGGATTCTCCAGGCAGGAATACTGGAGTGGGTTGCCATTGCTCTTCCAGGGGATCTTCCTGCCCCAAGGATCAAACCCATGTCTCCTGCATTGGTAGGCAGATTCTTTACCACTGAGCCACTTGGGAAGCATAAGCAATGTGTAACTAATCCAGTTTTTTTCAAATCTTCATCAGCATTTGGTGTTGTCATTATTTTATATATTAGCCTTTCTAATCAATATCTAGTGATATTTCATCATGGTTTTAATTTCATTTTGTTGTTGTTTTTTAGTCGCCAAGTTGTGTCCATCTATTCTCAACCCCATGGATTGCAGCATGCCAGGTTTCCCTGTCCCTCAGCATTTTCTGGAGTTTGCTCAAACTCATGTCCATTGAGTCAGTGATGCCATCCAACCATCTCATCCTCTGTTGCCCTCTTCTCCTGCCTAGAATCTTCCCAGCAACAGAGTCTTTTCTAATGAGTCAGCTGTTTGCACCAGGTGGCCAAAGCATTGAGCTTCAACAGCAATCCTTCCAAAGAGTATTCAGGGTTGATTTCCTTTAACATTGACTGGTTTGAAATCTCTTTGATTCATTTACCTAAAGGCTAATGAAGTTGAGCCTCTTTTCATGTGATTGTCATTGATACATCCTTATCATTGAAATTTCATGTCTTTTACCTATTTTCTAACGGAATTGCTTGCTTACTTATAAGTTTTGAGGTCTTTACAAATTCTAGGTGTGAGACCTTTGTTGGACATGTGGTTGCAAACAGTTTCTCCAAGTCTGTAGCTTGTCTTCTCATCTACTTCATAGGGTCTTTCACAGAACAAATGATCTTAATTTGCTTTCTCCCTAATATTAGTGATGGCAAGAATGTCTGCTCTGACCACCTGTTTTCAATACAACACTTGAAGTTCCAGGTAGTGCAATAAGACCAGATAAAGAAATAAGAAACAAATGCATTGGGAAGGAAGAGATAAGTGTGTCCCTACTTGCAGCTGGAATGATCATCTGTGAAGAAAATCTCAAGGAATCTAAAAACAGAACAAAACAGGGCAAAAAAAACCCTCTTAGAATCAATAAGTGAGTTCAACAAGATCACAGGATACAAGATCAACATGAAAAAATCAACTGCATTTGTACATACATGTACATACAATGAACATGATAGTAAAAACACCATACCATTTACAGCTTGAAAGAAAATGAAATAAGATAAATCTAACAAAACATGGACAGAAGCTGTATGATGAAAATAACAAAATGCTGATGAAAGAAATCAAAGAAGACCTAAATAAGTTGACATACCACATTCATACTGGAAGATCCAACATAGTAAAATTCATCCTATCAAAATTCTTCAAGCTTTTTTTATAAACATAGAAAAGCTAATTTTAAAATTTATATTGAAAGGCACAGACTTATAATAGCTAAAACAATTTTGAAAGAAAAAGAATCACTCTCCCTGTGTTAAGATTTCCTATAAAGCTACAAGAATCCAAAGTGTGGTAATGGCAAAAGGATAGATACATGTAGATCAGTGAAACGGAATACGGAACTAGAAATAGGCCCTAAAGAAATATTCAAATTCATTTCTGACAAAGGTGCAAAAGCAATTCAGTGGGGGAAGAATAGCCTTTTCAACAAAGGAAACTTAACAGCTGGACATCTTTAGGCAAAAAAAATAAAAAGTGAACCTTGACTTAAACCTTACCCCTTATTAAAAAAATTAACTCAAAATGGACTACAGACTTAAATACAAAACATAAAACTATAGAACTTTAAGAAATGACATAGGAAAAATTCTTTAGGACCTAGGCAAGGTGAAGAGTTCTTAAACTTGACACCGAAAGAATGATCCAGAAAGGAAATATGATAAAAATTCAACTTCACTGAATTTAGAAACCATTGTTTCTTGAAAGTCTGTCTTATAATTTATAATTTAAGATTAGGCAAATTATGGAAATAAATTTGTATTATTCACCTTTAACCTTAATTTACTGATAGCAAAAGAAGTGTCAGTGGATTGTTTTCTCAAGAAAAGCACAGCTTTTCTGAATATAACTTTAGTGGTTAACCAAATAATAATAATGGAAGTAACTACAAGGAAATGAAGACCAAAAGAGTTAATGTTAATTTTACCTAGAATTATGATTCCTCATATATTGAGTTTTAGAGCCATTATTGATTGTGAATTGCTAAAACCACATTTGTATTAATTGCAAAGATGTACTGGTTAACCTGGCAAAGAAACCATTAAAATTTACTTGTCACTTACAGAACAAAAGAAATAAGTTCCAAGACAAAAGAATTATTTTAATGAATACTAAATTAAAAAGCTCATGTTCAATATTTCACATGAAACATAAATACTTTGCAGACTTACAAAATAGTGCTTTGAACTGCTAGGATTAAAAACACATACACCACAACCAGACAATGGTGATAGAAGTCATACTGAAAGTGTTTTATTGAAAATTTGGAGTGAAGGTGTGGCAGAAAAAGATAAAGTCCCATTTTCTAATGAAATCACAGTGTGACAAATTCAAGGACTGGCTAGTGATGCAAAGCGGTACCAACTCACGAAACAAAAGTAGCAAAGTATTTGCCATCGCAACTTATTGAATAAAAGATACTGCTAACATAATGACTCAGTATATGTGTGATTTGAACATGAAGTGATAAGAAGGAAGAATTTTTCCTTTTCTGTTTTATTACTGGCAATCACAACTAACTAATTTTAAATAGCACGAAATTGCTCACAAATATGGTTTTTCCAGTAGTCATGTATGGATGTGAAAGTTGGACCATAAAGAAAGCTGAGCACCAAAGAACTGATGCTTTTGAACTGTCATGCTGAAGAAGATCCTTGAGAGTCCCTTCGACTGCAAGGAGATCAAACCAATCAATCCGAAAGAAAATCAGTCCTGAATACTCATTGGAAGGACTGATGCTGAAGCTGAAATTCCAATACTTTGGCCACCTGACACAAAGAACTGACTCACTGCAAAAGACCCTGCTGCTGGGGAAGATTGAAGGCAGGAGGAGAAGGGGACAGAGGATGAGATGGTTGAATGGCATCACTGACTCAATGGACATGAGTTTGAGCAAGCTCAGGGAGTTGGTGATGGACAGGGAAGCCTGGCGTGCTGCAGTCAATGGGGTTGTAAAGAGTCGGACATGACTGAGCAACTGAACTGAACTGAACTAATTTTAAACGGCATGAAATTGAAAAGCACTACATTGTCATCAAATGTAATTTGGAGCTTAAGTTTTGTGTATGATTATGTTCTGATAGTAGAACAGCAATGACAAGAAAACATTCTGAGATAGTTACACAGATTAAAGAATTTACTCCAAATTTGAGTCAGTTCTAGTGAGGCGGATGAACCTAGAGACTGTTACGTAGAGTGAAGTAAGTCGGAAAGAGGAAAACAATATCATATGTTAACGCATATATGTAGAATCTAGAAAAATGATACTGATGAACCTATTTGCAAAGCAGGAATAGAGACACAGACATAGAGAACAGACTTGCAGACACAGTGAAGGAAGTAGAGGTTGGGACAAACTGAGACAGTAGCATTGAAACATATATATTACCATATGTAAGACAGATAGCTAAATGGGAAGTTTCTGTATAACACAGGGAGCTCAACTTGGTACTCTGTGATAACCTAGAGGGGTAGGATGGGATGGTGGGTGGGAGAGAGGTTCAAGAAGGAGCGTACATATGTATACTTATGACTGATTCACATTGTTGTATGTCAGAAACCAACACAACATTGTAAAGCAATTATCCTCCAATTAAAAACAAATTTTTTAAAACAGTCTTGCTACCAAACAAAAGCAAAACAAAAACCAAAGCACCCCTTCCAGATGAATAAGACAGTGTGTTTAGTAATATGGTAAGTATTTTTGATTTTGTGAAGGTTAATGTGTTAAATTTTGGACTATTCACTTCATTACATAATAATATGGTAACTGATATTTAACAACTGTTACTGTATGTTGAAGATGGTTAGAGGGGAAATTCTATCAAGAATGTTTCAGAAGAGCGGGGCTAAGATGGCAGAGGAATAAGACGGGGAGACCACTCTCTCCCCCACAAATTTATCGAAAGAACATCTGAACGCTGACCAAACTTCACAAAACTATTTCTGAACGCTGGCAGAGGACATCAGGCATCCAGAAAGACAGCGCATTATCTTCGAAAGAAGGTAGGAGAAAATATAAAAGATAAAAAGAGAGACAAAAGAGTTAGGGACGGAAACCAGTCCGGGGGAGGGAGTCGTAAAAGAGGAGAAATTTCCAAGCACCAGGAAACCCTCTCACTGGTGGGTTTGGGGGAAGATTTCGAATCTCAGAGGGCAACATAACTGGGAGAAAAAATAAATAAAACCCACAGATTACATGCCTAAAGGCAACTCCCAGCAAAGAACCCCAGACGCTCGCATCCGCCACCAGCAAGTGGGGGCTGAACGGAGAGGAGCGGGCGGCACTGCTTAGGGTAAGGACCGGGCCGAATGCCCTGAGGGCAATCTGAGGGAGCTAACGTGAGATAGCAACCTAAATTGTGGGACAGCCAGAGAGAGAGAACTATCCCACAAAAAGCCCAAATCTAAGGCACTGCCGGCCCGCTCACAGAACAAAGGACTGAGCGATACCAGAGGAGAGCTGGCCGGCTGCGGACCGCCCCATCCCCCGCTGGACACAGCAGGCAGGCGGGGCCAGCCAGAGCTGGAAAGGGGCAAACTCGGCCCCAGAGAGGGCACCCCCTACCAAACTGCAAACAGGCTTCCAGTTTCTAAGCAAAGACTGCCTGAGATCCTGGAGGGTCGACAGCCGCCGGGAGGGTCGCAGCCAGAGACCAGCTCCCCAGAACTGACACAAAGCACACCGGAGCCGGGCGCACCCGTGAACCGAGGCGGGGACCAGGGAGGTGATAAGCCGCACCGCCCCAACAGGGGAGAGTGCGCTCGCCAAACTCCTGGATGCCTGAGCTGCTCCAATCGGGAATGGCACAAACCGCGGGCCCAACCGAGTCTGCACCTTTGTGGAGTACCCGGGAACCTGAACCTGAGCGGCTTAGACCTGGTTAGTGCACGCATCTCAGGGCCCACTCTCCGGCCGAGTAACCTGATGCCTGCCCTGAGCAGGGCAGACTGGGAAAGCACACACGCCATGAGTGGGGGCAAACCCAGTGTGGCCGAGACACTGCGAGCTCTCCACACACATGCCAGTGATATAGGTTTGCAGTGTTCCTCCCTCCCCACAGCACGACTGAACAAGTGAACCTAAAGAGACCATCTCTGCCCCTTTGTGGCCGGGCGGAAATTAGACACTAAAGAGACCTCCAAACAGAAGCCAAATAAACAGAGGGAAGCGCATTGGAAGTGACAGGCCAACAGATTAAAATCCCTGTAGTTAACACTGACTGCATTGAAAGGGGCCTATAGATCTTGAAAAGTATAAGCAGGAACAAGGCTCTATCTGAAACTGAACAGACCCCACACTGCTCACAACAGCTCCAGAGAAAGTCCGGGAAATATTTTTACTATTATCATTTTTTTTTTAATTAAAAAAAATTTTTTTTCTTTCTTTTTTCTTTAAGTCCTCTATTACACCTTTAACTTTCATTTTCATAACCCACTATTACCTTGCAAAAAAACACACACACACACAAAAAAACCCTATTTTTAAAGCAAACTGCATACATATATCTTATACTTTTTGTGGTTTTTTTTACTGTTTTTTTCCTATTTTACTTTTTTTACTGTTTCTTTTTTTTTTTACTGTTTTACTGTTTTATTCTTTTTATACTGTTTTCTTTTTTCTATATTGTATTTTTTTATAAGAGTCTAACCTCTACTCTAAATTTTTAATCTTTGTTTTACATATTTGATATCAATTTTGTACATTTAAGAACCCAATCTTTAGTACCCATTTTTACTCAGGAGTGTGATTACTGGCTTGATTACTCTCTCCCCCTATTGACGCTCTTTCTTCTCCCCCAGGGAACCTCTATCTCCCACCCTCCTCCTTCTCTTCTCAACCCAATTCTGTGAATCTCTGAGGGTGTTCTGGGCACCGGAGAACACTTCAGGAACAGAATACTGCCCAGATCTCTCTCTCCCCTCTTGATTCCTCCCTTTCTACTCATCCTCACCTCTATTACCTTCCTCCCCCCTCTTTTTGTATCTCTGTGAACCTCTCTGAGGGTTCCAGACTGTGGAGAGCACAGAGGGAAGTGTTTACTAGCTAGATTGTTCTCTCCACGTTTGAGTCCCCCTCTTCTCCTCCTGGTCACCTCAACCCCCACCCCTCCCTTCACCTCTCCATGTAACTCAGTGAACCTCGCTGGGTATCCCTCACTGTGGAGAATCTTTTCACCATCAACCTAAAAGTTTTATTATTGATGCTGTATGGATGGAGAAGTCTTGAGGCTACTGCAAGAATAAGACTGAAAGCCAGAGGAAACATTAATTATAAGAGATCATCCAATAGCCTTCACATATACACTGAAACCAAGCTCCACCCAAGAGCCAATAAGTTCCAGAGCAAGACATACCACGCAAATTCTCCAGCAACACAAGAACATAGCCCTGAGCATCAATATACAGGCTGCCCAGAGGCACACCAAATCCATAGACATCTCAAAACTCAATACTGGACACTCCATTGCACTCTAGAGAGAAGAAATCCAGCTCCACCCACCATAACACCGACACAAGCTCACCCAACCAGGAAACCTTGACAAGCCACCCGTCCAACCCCACCCACAGTGAGGAACCTCCACAATAAAGAGGAACTTCAAACTACCAGAATACAGAAAGGCCACGCCTAACACAGCAACCTAAACAAGATGAAAAGGCAGAGAAATACTCAGCAAGTAAAGGAAAATGAGAAATTCCCACCAAACCAAACAAAAGAGGAGGCGATAGGGAATCTATCTGAAAAAGAATTTAGAATAATGATAATAACAATGATCCAAAATCTTGAAAACAAAATGGAGTTACAGATAAATAGCCTGGAGACAAGGATTGAGAAGATGCAAGAAATGTTTACCAAGGACCTAGAAGAAATAAAAAGGAGTCAATATATAATGAATAATCAAATAAAGGAGATAAAAGACACTCTGGAGGGAACCAACAGTAGAATAACGGAGGCAAAAGATAGGATAAGTGAGGTAGAAGATAGAATGGTGGAAATAAACGAAGCACAGAGGAAAAAAGAAAAAAGAATCAAAAGAAATGAGGAAAACCTCAGGGACCTCTGGGACAATATGAAACGCCCCAACATTCGAATCATAGGAGTCCCAGAAGAAGATAAAAGGAAAGGCCATGAAAAAATACTCGAGGAGATAATAGTTGAAAATTTCCCTAAAATGAGGAAGGAAATAGTCACAGAAGTCCAAGAAACCCAGAGAGTCCCAAACAGGATAAACCCAAGGCAAAACACCCCGAGACACATATTAATCAAATGAACAAAGATCAAACACAAAGAACAAATATTAAAAGCAGCAAGGGAAAAACAACAGATAACACACAAGGGGATCCCCATAAGGATAACAGCTGATCTTTCAATAGAAACTCTTCAGGCTAGAAGGGAATGGCAGGACATACTTAAAGTAATGAAAGAGAATAATCTACAACCCAGATTACTGTACCCAGCAAGGATCTCATTCAGATATGAAGGAGAATTCAAAAGCTTTACAGACAAGCAAGAGCTGAGGGAATTCAGCACCACCAAACCAGCTCTCCAACAAATGCTAAAGGATCTTCTCTAAACAGGAAACACAGAAAGGATGTTTAAACACGAACTCAAAACAACAAAGGAAATGGCAACGGGACCATACTTATCAATAATTACCTTAAACGTAAATGGGTTGAATGCCCCAACCAAAAGAGAAAGACTGGCTGAATGGATACAAAAACAAGACCCCTATATATGCTGTCTACAAGAGACCCACCTCAAAACTAGGGACACATACAGACTGAAAGTGAAGGGATGGAAAAATATATTTCATGCAAACGGAGATCAAAAGAAAGCAGGAGTCGCAATACTCATTTCAGATAAAATAGACTTTAAAATAAAGGCTGTGAAAAGAGACAAAGAAGGACACTACATAATGATCAAAGGATCAACCCAAGAGGAAGATATAACAATTATAAATATATATGCACCCAACATAGGAGCAGCACAATATATAAGGCAAATACTAACAAGTATGAAAGGGGAAATTAACAATAGCACAATAATAGTGGGAGACTTTAATACTCCACTCACACATATGGATAGATCAACTAAACAGAAAATTAACAAGGAAACACAAACTTTAAATGATACAATAGACAAGTTAGATTTAATTGATATTTACAGGACTTTCCACCTCAAAACAATCAATTTCACCTTTTTCTCAAGTGCACACGGAACTTTCTCCAGGATAGATCACATCCTGGGCCATAAATCTAGCCTTGGTAAATTCAAAAAAACTGAAATCATCCCAGCCATATTCTCTGACCACAATGCAGTAAGATTAGACCTCAATTACAGGAAAAAAACAATTAAAAATTCCAACATATGGAAGCTAAACAACACACTTCTGAATAACCAACAAATCACAGAAGAAATCAAAAAAGAAATCAAAATATGCATAGAAACAAATGAAAATGAAAACACAACAACTCAAAACCTATGGAACACTGTAAAAGCAATGCTAAGGGGAAGGTTCATAGCAATACAGGCGTACCTCAAGAAACAAGAAAAAAATCAAATAAATAAACTAACTCTACACCTAAAGCAACTAGAGAAGGAAGAAATGAAGAACCCCAGGGTTAGTAGAAGGAAAGAAATCTTAAAAATTAGGGCAGAAATAAATGCAAAAGAAACAAAAGAGACCATAGCAAAAATCAACAAAACTAAAAGCTGGTTTTCGAGAAGATAAACAAAATTGACAAGCCATTAGCCAGACTCATCAAGAAACAAAGGGAGAAGCATCAGATCAACAAAATTAGAAATGAAAATGGAGAGATCACAACAGGCTACACAGAAATACAAAGGATCATAAGAGACTACTACCAACAGCTATATGCCAATAAAATGGACAACTTGGAAGAAATGGACAAATTCTTAGAAAAGTATAACTTTCCAAAACTGAACCAAGAAGAAATAGAAGATCTTAACAGACCCATCACAAGCACGGAAATCGAAACTGTAATCAGAAATCTTCCAGCAAACAAAAGCCCAGGACCAGACGGCTTCACAGCTGAATTCTACCAAAAATTTAGAGAAGAGCTAACACCTATCCTACTCAAACTCTTCCAGAAAATTGCAGAAGATGGTAAACTTCCAAACTCATTCTATGAGGCCACCATCACCCTAATACCAAAACCAGACAAAGATGCCACAAAAAAGAAAACTACAGGCCAATATCACTGATGAAGATAGATGCAAAAATCCTTAGGGAAATTCTAGCAAACAGAATCCAACATCATATTAAAAAGATCATACATCATGACCAAGTGGGCCTTATCCCAGGAATGCAAGGTTTCTTTAATATCCGCAAATCAACCAATGTAATACACCACATTAACAAATTGAAACATAAAAACCATATGATTATCTCAATAGATGCAGAAAAAGCCTTTGACAAAATTCAACATCGATTTATGATAAAAACTCTCCAGAAAGCAGGAATAGAAGGAACATACCTCAACATAATAAAAGCTATATACAACAAACCCACAGCAAACATTATCGTCAATGGTGAAAAATTGAAAGCATTTCCCCTAAAGTCAGGAACAAGGCAAGGATGCCCACTTTTACCACTACTATTCAACATAGTTTTGGAAGTTTTGGCCATAGCAATCAGAGCTGAAAAAGAAATAAAAGGAATACAGATAGGAAAAGAAGAAGTAAAACTCTCACTGTTTGCAGATGACATGATCCTCTAGATAGAAAACCCTAAATATTCTACCAGAAAATTACTAGAGCTAATCAATGAATATAGTAAAGTTGCAGGATATAAAATTAACACACAGCAATCCCTTGCATTCCTATACTCCAATAATGAGAAAACAGAAAGAGAAATTAAGGAAACAATACCATTTACCACTGCAACAAAAAGAATAAAATACTTAGGAATATATCTACCTAAAGAAACAAAAGACCTATATAGAGAAAACTATAAAACACTGATGAAAGAAATCAAAGAGGACACAAACAGATGGAGAAATATACCGTGTTCATGGATTGGAAGAATTAATATAGTGAAAATGAGTATACTACCCAAAGCAATCTATAGATTCAATGCAATCCCTATCAAGCTACCAATGATATTTTTCACAGAACTAGAACAAATCATTTCACAATTTGTATGGAAATATAAGAAATCTCGAATAGCCAAAGCAATCTTGAGAAAGAAGAATGGAACTGGAGGAATCAACCTGCCTGACTTCAGGCTCTACTACAAAGCCACAGTCATCAAGACAATATGGTACTGGCACAGAGGCAGAAATATAGATCAATGGAACAACATAGAAAGCCCAGAGATAAACCCACACACCTATGGACACCTTATCTTCAACAAAGGAGGCAAGAATATACAATGGAGAGAAGACAATCTCTTTAACAAGTGGTGCTGGAAAAACTTGTAAAAGAATGAAACTAGAACACTTCCTAACACCATACACAAAAATAAACTCAAAATGGATTAAAGATCTAAACGTAAGACCAGAAACTATAAAACTCCTAGAGGAAAACATAGGCAAAACACTCTCCGACATAAATCACAGCAGGATCCTCCATGACCCACCTCCCAGAATATTGGACATAAACGCAAAAATAAACAAATGGGACCTAATTAAAATTAAAAGCTTTTGCACAACAAAGGAAACTATAAGCAAGGTGAAAAGACAGCCTTCAGAATGGGAGAAAATAATAGCAAACGAAGCAACAGACAAACAATTAATCTCAAAAATATACAAGCAACTCCTGCAGCTGAATTCCAGAAAAATAAACGACCCAATCAAAAAATGGGCCAAAGAACTAAACAGACATTTCTCCAAAAAAGACATACAGATGGCTAACAAACACATGAAAAAATGCTCAACATCACTCATTATTAGAGAAATGCAAATCAAAACCACAATGAGGTACCATTTCACACCAGTCAGAGTGGCTGCTATCCAAAAGTCTACAAGCAATAAATGCTGGAGAGGGTGTGGAGAAAAGGGAACCCTCTTACACTGTTGGTGGGAATGCAAACTAGTACAGCCACTATGGAGAACAGTGTGGAGATTCCTTTAAAAACTGGGAATAGAAAACAGGATTCTAACTTCAAAAAAAAAAAAACTGGGAATAGAACTGCCATATGACCCAGCAATCCCACTGCTGGGCATACACACGGAGAAAACCAGAATTGAAAGAGACGCGTGTACCCCAATGTTCATTGCAACACTGTTTACAATAGCCAGGACATGGAAGCAACCTAGATGTCCATCAGCAGATGAATGGATAAGGAAGCAGTGGTACATATACACAATGGAATATTACTCAGCCGTTAAAAAGAATACATTTGAATCAGTTCTATTGAGATGGATGAAACTGGAGCCCATTATACAGAGTGAAGTAAGCCAGAAAGAAAAACACCAATACAGTATACTAATGCATATATATGGAATTTGAAAGATGGTAACGATAACCCTATATGTGAGACAGAATAAGAGACACAGATGCATAGAACAGAGCGAGAAGGTGAGGGTGGGACGCTCTGGGACAATAGCATTGAAACACGTATATTATCATATGTGAAACAGAACACCATTCCATGTTCGATGCATGAGACAAATGCTCAGGGCTGGGGCAATGGTATGACCCAGAGGGATGGGATGGGGAGGGAGGTGGGAGGGGGGTTCAGGATGGGGAACACATGTAAACCCATGGCTGATTCATGTCAATGTATGGCAAAAACCACTACAATATTGTAAAGTAATTAGCCCCCAACTAAAATAAATAAATTTATTAAAAAAAAAATGTTTCAACTACAGAACAATCTCAGTTTTTCGTCAAGAGAAGAGCCAGCTTGTTCTCAGTGTTTTAAGGGTTTTTAAGCAAGCTTAAAAAGAAAACTGACTATAAAATAACAGTAAAAAGATACAAATCATTACATTTTCTCAGATCTTCATATCCTTTAGAGTTATAATTGATAAACTAATCTTAAAATGTCAGTCACACATGGCTGATAAGCAGCTTGCAGCATGTAAGATTCCCTGTGTGAGTTCCACAACACACAAACTGGTCTGCATCCTGTTTACCAAGACCAACCCACTGTCATGCTCTTGAATGTATCTGAAATATATCAAACTGCTTTGAAAATTTCTGAATGCTTACTCTCAATTTCAGAAAGCTTATCTGTCTGCAAATAACAAACATTCACAGATTGGTGCTGGTCCAAGACCATACTTTGAGTGGCTCTGGTGGACAAAATTTCTGAAAAGAGTAGAGATGGGCATCAGTAAGGATACTAGATATCTCAAGCCTCTATGGAAAGCCAATAAGGCAACAATGGATGCATTTCCTATTTCTGAACCATTTTCCATCAAATCTAAGCATCCTTAATTGTAAAATACATCACTATTTTACATACTGCTAAGAAAAACACTGTCATTTAAGCTGACAGATGACTTATTATAAAGCACATTTTGAATTTAAAAAAGGTAAAATGACAGGGGAAAAAAGTGCTCCTTGGAAGCATAAAATACAATATTTATAGTTTTTACAATTTCTATAAGTTATATAAAATAAGAACAAATATAAACAAATTAATTATGATGAAGAATATATAAAATGAAAATTATGCTAACGTATTTTCTGTTAAAAGGATAAAACAACATTAATTACAGGAACAGGTAACATCAGATTCATACTACTGAAATTTTCAGCATTTTTTAGTATTTTTGTCATTTTTTTACCACTCAGTTTATATTCACTGTTTGTAATAAAACTCTCAGTTTGCTTTGGGAAACCGTTACTTTTTCACTCTCAACCTTATAGCCTAGAGTAGTCCTGACTGACCTTAATGGACCAGCATCTCCCACAGTGGTTAGTTTAGGGAAAGGGCTATAACTGAATCAGAAACAGGGGAATGCTAGGAGATATTGGCTCAAGCTTCTAAAAAGAGACTTCCTCTATCCTTTAAAGAGTCCCTGGTAGAGGCCACTTTTCTATCTGTGACATAATGCGACCTTAGGATGGAAACACGTAGAACTTATGCAATCAATTTGTTGTCATAGGGAAGACCTGGTCACTGTTGGGGTATAACTATATATAGCCTGAGAGAGCAGTGATTTAACATTTATGCTGATAATAAGATAACCACAGAATTTGCCTATCAGGGCAAATGCCTCCCAGCCCTTTTGCCTTATGACTGAGCTGTGGACTTTCCTATTCCTTGAAGACATGGTGAGATGCACCACCCTCCCCAACCCAAGTGCCTGCTAAGTGAACAAATGTCTTCCCCTCCTTACTTCTGCAGCACAGGAAAGCAGTTCAGTAAAAGCAGGCCTTCTGGGCACAAATCTAAAGTCATGGTCCCTAATTAATCAATCCTAAAGGTAACAGTAAAATCACTACATGTCTAATTCTTGTGTCAATCTCTTAGCTGGTTCCAAATTTAGGAAGAAAGTAAAGAATTGTTAATGGTTGACTCAAACCCAGCAATATTATTATCCTATTTTATGTATGAGAAAACTAGATTTCAGAGAAAATGACCAGTTTGTACAAAGTCACCAAAATCTAAAGTGTGTGGCAAACTAGCAGTCAGACCCAGGGACCTCTCATTAACTCTGAGGTCTACTTTTTTCCCCAATGTGCTCACATGCAAGTATTTCTATTCATCAAAAATAGACACATTTTGGGCCTTTCCCAGTGATCCGCTGGTTAAGAATCCATGTTTTCACTGCAAAGAGCATAGGTTTGACCCCTGGTCAGGGAAGTAAGATCCCACATGTTGTGCAGTGCAACCAAAAAATAAATAAATAGGCACACATCATTGACATTCTTTAACAAGACTTTAAAAACTGTGTATGTGGGTGGAAGGAAGAAAAGAAAAACGAACTCATATTTACTGTGCACTTACTGCACTCCAGACATTGTCTGAAGCCATTCATTTGCATTATGTATTTAGTTTAATCCTCAGAACCACCTCCAAGAACCTACAGCAGTTAAGTGAGAAGCAGGTATCCAAAGCTCACATGCTTTCTATTGACTCAGTTGCTCTTGAAGACCAAATATTAGTCTCCAGCTATGAGAAGGCTGTTAAAAGTAGTGTTTACTAACAGCATCAGTTTATCTGCTTAATTCACACACTTACTGAAAAGTTCTTTTCAATGGCACAGAATACAACATCCACACATAGGAACACCCCTGTCCGACCCACGCCTGCGCTGCAGTGAACAACGATGGGTCCTGTAAGGTGGCTCTTCCTCACATAACGAACATACTTTATAAAACCTTCTGCTGAAGCAGGAGTGCCATGGTCTGGCCAGTTGGTGAACTGCAAGTGTTTTACAAAGTGACTAGCTCCTGTCTGTGGGGGCGGGGGTGGGGAGGGAGAAAGACAGGGAAGAGGAGAGAGAGAAAATGGATTTATCAACTTCTCATATTAGAGATCCTCTTTTAATTTCTAGTATGCCAGAAACAGTAATAATAATGGCTATATGGTAATACAATAATAAAAATAAGACTACTAACAGGTAACATGAGTTTAGGACTTACTCTGTAGGAATGGTACTAAAGACTTCACATGCATTATCTCATTTAATCCTCACATCAACCCTGGGGTGGCAGACACTGGGTTATCCTCATTTTACAGATGAAAAAGTAAGAATTTGAGTGATTGATAGATGTATGCTAGGTCAGGAGACTCATATGTTTAGAGCTGGGACAATAATGTAGTCCTTCCAAATCTAACGCTACCATCTTTCTTCTGCACCATGAGAATGCAGAAGAAACTAAACAAACCAGGAATCCAAAACAGAGTGAAAAATGAGCTAACATGTTAGGAATAATACAGAAAAGCAATATATCTTGGTTTAAATATTATGATGTGCTGTGCTTAGTTGCTCAGTCGTGTCCAACTCTTTGCGACTCCATGGACTGTAGCCCGCCAGGTTCCTTGGTCCTTGGGGATTCTCCAGATAAAAATACTAGAGTGGATTGCCATGCCCTCCTCCAGGGGATCTTCCTAACCCAGGGATATAACCGAGGTCTCCCACATTGCAGGCAGATTCTTTATAGTCTGAGCCACCAGAAAAGCCCGAATATTATGATACTAAATTTACAGGTAGGTGCTGTCAAGTTGCTTAATCAGGGTTTGATGAAGGTGAAGGAGGAGAGTGAAAAAGTTGGCTTAAAGCTCAACATTCAGAAAACTAACATCATGGCATCTGGTCCCATCACTCCATGGGAAATAGATGGGGAAACAGTGGAAACAGTGTCAGACTTTACTTTTTTGGGCTCCAGAATCACTGCTGATGGTGATTGCAGCCATGAAATTAAAAGACGCTTACTCCTTGGAAGGAAGGTTATGGCCAACCTAGATAGCATGTTTAAAAGCAGAGACATTACTTTGCCAACAAAAGTCCGTCTAGTCAAGACTATGGTTTTTCCAGTGGTCATGTATGGATGTGAGAGTTGGACGGTGAAGAAAGCTGAGCGCCGCAGAATTGATGCTTTTGAACTGTGGTGTTGGAGAAGACTCTTGAGAGTTTCTTGGACTGCAAGGAGATCCAATCAATCCATCCTAAAAGAGATCAATCCTGGGTGTTCATTGGAAGGTCTGATGTTGAAGCTGAAGCTCCAATACTTTGGCCACCTCATGCGAAGGGTTGACTCATTGGAAAAGACCCTAATGCTGGGTAGGATTGGGGGCGGGAGGAGAAGGGGACGACAGAGGATGAGATGGTTGGATGGCATCACCGACTCGATGAACATGGGTTTGGGTAGACTCCGGGAGTTGGTGATGGACAGAGAGGCCTGGCGTGCTGCAATTCGTGGGGTCGCAGAGAGTCGGACACGACTGAGCGACTGAACTGAACTGAACCTCTTCTGGCAACCAGGACAGGGTGATAAATGACTATGTGAATAGACTTTGGTCCTTTTTCTTTCGCTGAGCCTCCTGAAGGTGGAGTTATGGAACTCTCCCTGGGGTTGACAGATAAAATGCTTTGAGTTTACCCATCATTCTTCCAGAGTGTTCACCCCTTCCTCAATGTGGAATCCTCATTTTACTTCACTGGGCGCTCTTGTGAAAAAATTCAGGAAGGATTTCTCACTCCTTCTCTACTTCTCCTTAATGCACCACTTTTTTTCCTAAGTTCCAAATAAAAATACCATTTTCTATGGTGTTAGAAAATAGAAAGACTCAAGGTTTTTTTTTTTTCTGAGTAGTATTTTATTGTGTAGCTGTATTGCAGTTTGCTTATCCATTCACAGTTGGTGGACATTTGTTTTGCTCTGGGGGCAGTTATGAATTAAACCACTACGAATATCTGAGTACAGGTTTCTATGTAGCCATATGCTTTCATTTCTCTTTGGTAAATGGGCTTCCCCGGTGGCTCAGCAGGTAAAGAATCCACCTGAAAAGCAGGAGACATGGGTTCGATTCCTGGGTTGGGAAGATCTCATGGAGAAGTAAATGGCATCCCACTCCAGTATTCTTGCTTGAAGAATCCCATGGACAGAGGAGCCTGGCGGGCTGCAGTCCATGGATTCACAGAGTCAGATATGACTGTGCATGCATGTGTGTACCCAAGTTCTTGGATCATACTGAAAGACTCAAGTTTGAATCATTGGTACATGAAATTGGATGAGGCAAACGATGCTTAAAAATCGTGTGAAGGAACCAAATTGAGGATAGGTCTCACTCCATCACATATTTCAGGAATTAAATCTTTCCTGTGCTGTTGACCACGGAGAATCTGCACAAAGGTAGGGATCACTGCTTTCCTGACCCAGTACCATGAGGCAGATTCTTCAAACGTCAGCCCCATGGTTTTGAGTTCTGGGAATATCAGCCCAAAGGCCACCATCCTAGATCCCCTTGCCAACTCCACAGGTAGCCCTGAACATTTGAATCTTTTCAGACAGATCATTCCTCTGGGCCTCCCACCTGATCTATATTCTCCAAGCATGCTGTCCTTCTCCTGCCATAGCACGTATCACATGTCATTTGGAAGGGGTGTCTTCCTTCCCCATTAGACTGTAAGTACTCTAAGAGTTGAGACTGTCTGCTTTTTATCTCCAGCATCTGACACAGTACTTGGTTCATATCAGGGAATCAAGTTTTAGGAGAGTGAGGCATCAGGCAAATCCTTGGGTGTACAGAGCAAACACAGGGCCTAGCACACAGCTAGCAAGCCCTACATCAATGTCAAACATTACTATTATTCTTGGCCTCCCTGGTCAAACCACTGTGTACTCTGATCCTCATGCTCCTCAATTCTTTCTGCCTCTCTCCCGACTTTACCTCTCTTCAACGTCTCTCTTCTCACTCAGACCCCCAGTTCAGTTCAGTCGCTCAGTCGTGTCCGACTCTTTGCCACCCCATGGACTGCAGCACGCCAGGCTTCTCTGTCCATCACCAACTCCGTGAGCTTGCTCAAACTCATGTCCATTGAGTCAGTGATGCCATCCAACTATCTCATCCTCTGTCATCCCCTTCTCCTCCTGCTTTCAATCTTTCCCAGCATCAGGGTCTTTTGCAATGAGTCAGTTCTTCGCATCAGATGGCCAAAGTATTGGAGTTTCAGCTTCAACATCAGTTCTTCCGATGAATATTCAGGACTGATTTCCTTTAGGATTGACTGGTTTGATCTCCTCAGGCCCCCATGCTACAGTAAACTCTTAGAAGGCATCACCAGTTCCCTAAATGCTTCTTCTACTTCTACTTCCTTGCCTTGCCTCCATGGGTACTACACTCTACAGTTCTCTCTAATCCAGGCCACCTATTCTCCTGTGCTCCAGGTACTACAGAGTCTAGAGATTAGTTGCATATTCCTTGCTGACCAACACAATTTGCAATTCATTATTTCTTCTCTTTGTACAAAAACTCCACTTCTTTTTAAGTTTCATACCTCTTAACTTCATCTTCTCATCACTATCAACTTACTACAGATTCTGACAGGGCAAATTTGGGATCTCAACAACCAAACAGACACTCTATCCTCACATTTTTATTTCTCTCTTACAGAGGAGACCATTCATGTCTTCTAGTCCTCACAATGTGATTACTCCTATCAAAAATCTTCCAGTTCTTAGATTCCAACATTGTTTTCTCAGCAGAAACTCTTATGCTACCACTTTATCTGTGCTTCACCTCCAAAAATGTGACTAGATGGAACTCTTCTGCCCCTGATGTCCTCTATTTCCTCCTAGCTGCTGATTCCATTCATCTCCCTAAGTTTAGAGTTTATGACTGATCATCTAAATCATTCTCTTACCAAATTGTCAACTCCATTCATCCTTTGAATCTTGCCACATATCCTGAGCAACATCCCTCCCTGAATCAGTCCCATAATCTCTGCTCAGGAATCCCATGGTTAGAAAAAAAAAATCACATAGTTACGTATTTTATTGTTATTGCAAATTATGGGTTCCAACCTCAGCACCTTCAGCAACCTTTTCCTGATCATTGCCTGTGCTCCAATCAACTTCTTTGGTGATGAGTCCAAATCTCATCACTTCAAGTTTCCAATTTAACTCCCACCCCCTTCACTCCTATAGAACACAAGTATCACCTACCTGCTAATCAAATCCACTTAGAGCAATGTAACATCACTTTCTCCTAAAAATCATTCCTTTGCTATTTTCTGAGTCTGTTAGAGCAAGAAATGAATTGTTCTATGGATTATTCTAGACCAATACTTCCCAATATTACTTTCTACAAGGATGCAAATGCTCCATATCTGTGCTGCCCATATGGTAGCCACTAGTAATATGTGATTAAACACTAGAAGTATGGCTATTGCAAGTGAGGAACTAAATTTGGTATTTTATGTAAGTTTAAACAATTTAAATCTAAATCAGTCAAATGTGGCTATCACATTGGACAATATAATTTTTGAACACTCCTTATAAGTCACAAGTCGTAAGTCACATAAAGTCTGCCAATTTTATCGGAAAACCATCAAAGTCTTTGCTTTCTATCTAATTGCTAGTTGCAATAAGTTGATAATAAACCCTTCTTACTAAAATTCTTCAATGTCTCCTAATTATCTTCATAATAAAGTTTGTGCTCCTTAGCTGAAATCCAAAACATTTCATGTTCCGGCTTTCTCTACTTATTTTCTATAGCCTCATCTCATCTCTCATTTCTCTCTGGCATTTGAACTTTTACATTCCAGAAACTCTTAACTACTTACATCTCTCTGTACATATATCCCATGCTATTTCATACCTACATCATCTACTTACTGTTTTCATTTTTCTCACTTGGGTAAATTCTCAATATAGATGTCACCTCCTCTAGCAAATCATCTGCCCAAACCCAAAGAGAACTAAGTACCTCCTTTCTGCACCCCATACAGATCTCAATATTACCATCCATTGAGCACAGTAACTGCAAGTACCAGTGAGTGCACCAAACAATTTGCTACTCAATAAGGAGCAACAGTGCCTAGCCCAGTGATTACCAGCATATCTTAAGGACTTCATCATATCTGTCCCTCTCAGCAGAGGTAGCCAAAGTACACCCCAGGATTAGGTAACTTCCAATAATCATTCTCAACCGCCCCAACTCCCCTTTTCAATTATTTCATCTCTCCAGTCAGAGTTTGGTTAGGCAGAAGAAGAAATGGTGTTGTCTTAGTTTCTGGTACCAGGGAGAAGTAAAAACAAGTTACTTTAAACAAGTGTCCCCAGCTATGGCCCACCTTACTCCTAACTTCCTATCCTGCCACATGTGCTTATATAAGGAAGTATATATCTAACACTGATTTTATTTTTTAACTTACAGACTTCTTGACAACTTGAAACATTCGAATGATGAAATATTGAAGTATCTGGTAGTTCTGCAGGAAGATAAGACAGCTTTTCAATTCCAAAGGTTTCTTCATAGAAATAGGCCAGTAATGGTGGCATTTGGTAACTCCACTTTCTTTCTCTTTGGTTATCATGGCAATAACATTAGAGTTATTTTCCAAAACCATTTGCCAAAAGTCATCCGTGGTAGTTGGCAGTGGTCCTTGGGTAGCAATATAGTAATACTCTTCTCCAGAATTGACTATTTTAATATAATTGGCATTGATATAGTCCTTGTTTTCTCCAAGAGGAACACGTGTTGAATCATCTATTACAAAAACAGAAACATATAGTAGATAAAGGAAAAGCAGGATATGCAATACATGCAGATTTCATGAAACCATTTCACAAAAGTAAATCTATTTATCTCTTTGACTAATAGAAAAGATGGCATAGGAATTTCTTGAAATATACAATTAGGGTAAGGTTTAAAAAACATCAGTTTCTACTAAAAAGAGAAGAATGCCATCAGTATCCAGACACCTTGAGAGATTCCTGTTACATATGGCACAAGTAGGAATAGGCCAAGGGAGGTATCTCCTAGCCTATAACTAAACACAGCAAAGGAGGAGCCCTCTGAAGGAGCATGTGAATGAATGGCATTCTCCTACAAATCCAGAGAACCTGAAAGCTCAGAGCAGCAGAGGCCAGAAAGGAACAAAAGTTTTTGAAAAAAAAAAAAAAAGATTGGGATAGTTGAGTAGATACAAATTCTAGGATTATTAGAATTCTACCAACTCTCTGCACACAAAGTAGCCATCTTTTATGTCCACTTCCAGCTTTCACCTGGTGAAGCGGCATGCTCATCAAAGCAAAAGTATTGTGGCAAAAGGATGCTACAAAGGGGATTTGCTCAAAATAGGGACTATTATTAACAAATATGAGAGAGGAAAAGCCAACTACGTGGCTCACTAATAAACCCCACTGGCCCAGGAACTCTCTCTTCATTTTACATAGACATCTGGAGCTCTGGTTCCACCACTGCTCCCACAGAGAGAATAAAAAGAGGGTCTTTCCCTGCCGTGCAGTGGTCTCACCAGTAGCTCCTCCCTAGTACTCAAGTCAGGAGTACTCATCTACCAAAAATACTATGACCAAGATCTATGAACAGAGTTTACACCAGTTCTGAGAGAACCTTTCTCAAATTCAAAAATAGCAAACATAAATCTCTCCTTGTAAATATGAATAGACAAGACAATTACTAGATAATAAAGATACCTAGTACTCCACAAAAGGATACCATTCTGAGAAATCACAGCAAATGTCTTCCTTTCTATAAGAGAAGAATACTTTAAAAACGCTTATTTGTATTTTAAATGAAATCTGAGCAAACATTATTTTATTATTTAAAAGGATGACATACATATATATATATGTGTTTATTGACACAACTTTGTTACAATATTAAATTACAAAGGAGGTAAAAGAGCATTAAAGTGAGATCTTTCATCATATATATGTATACGTACATATATATCATATATAAGAGCTTCTCTGGTGCCTCAGAAGTAAAGAATCTGCCTGCCAATGCAGGAGATGCAGGTTCATTTCCTGAGTGGGGAAGATTCCCTGCAGAAGGAAATGACAACCCACTCCAGAATTCTTGCCTGGAAAATCCCATGGACAGAGAAGACTGGCAGGCGACTGGCAGTCCATGGGGTCACAAAGAGTCCGACACGACTGAGCACAACACAGCTCAGCATTTATCAAAATGCTAGTAGGGACTGCTTTATTATCTAAAGTTTTACAGTGAATATGTACCACTTTGTAGTAGGAAGTAACTTTTTATTTTCAAAGGGGGAATTTAATAAGTAAAAATTAAACAATCTAAAGTAATAAAAGCTTGCTCTCAAATAAAAATCACAATTTATCAATTAAGAATCCCTAAAGTGAGAAGCAAACAGAAAAACAAATTAGTGATTTAGAAAACAGCTTAAGGAATTTTCCCAGAACCAAAAAAATAGATGAAAAAAAGGACAATAATTATTAAAATACTGAAGGATGCAGAACATACAAAGGGAATATATAAAGGGAAAGGATTTCAGAAACAAACTATAGAACACAGGCATACCTCGGAGATCACACAGGTTTCATTCTGGACCACCACAATAAAGGAACTATAGCAGTAAGTAAGCCACGTGAATTTTTCTGTCCCCCAGGGCATATAAAAGTTATGTTTACACTATACTGTAGTCTAGTAAATGTGCAATAATAACATTATGTTTATATAAAACGATGTATGTATTTTAATTAAAAAATACCCTACTGCTAAAAAATGCTAACCATCATCTGAGCCTGCAGCAAGTTGTAATCTTTTTGCAATAACGTCACAGATCACTGATCGTAGACCACTGTAACAGATACAATAATAATGAAGAAGTTTGACATATTACAGAAATTACCAAAACATGACACAGAGACATGAAGTGAGAAAATGCTGTTGGAAAAATGGTGTTCAACACAGAGTTGTCACAAACTTTCAATCTATAAAAAAAAACACAGTATCTGCAAAGTACAATAAAGTGTAGCACTATAAAACCAGGTATACTTGTATTTAGCAGGAAAGAAATAGCTCAAGTGGCCATAGGAGAAAGGTGGTGGTGGTGGTTTAGTCGCCGTTCCCCTCAGAAAGAGAATTTAGTGCAAACACACAAGCCATGCATCACCTCATTTGAACTTCAAAACAGTCCTTTGAAGAGTCATATTATTATTCATGCCTTTCAGATAAGGAATCTTTATTCAAAGTGCCTAAGTCATTTGTTCCATATTATGCAGCAGTTCTTCTAGACTCCATAATCTTCAAATAATTCCATGATTTGCTGCCCTTCAAGGAAGGCTTAAGTTTTCAGGAGGAAAGTTCTTACCAAATACCAGATGCCATTAATGAAGAGAGCCACTAAGACCTTGAGACCAGCAGAGCATAAGGTTACAGTGACAGGAAGCAAAAATTGTGTTAGTGGATCACTAGAGGTAACAGTGAGGCTTCCCTGGTGGCTCAGACGGTAAAGAATCTGCCTGCAATGCAGGAGACCGGGGTTCGATCCCTAAGGCGAGACGATCCCCTGGAGAAGGGAACGGCTACCCACACTACAGTCCATGGAATCACAGAGTCAGACACAACTGAGCAACTTTCACTTTCAGCTTTCACTTCAGAGGTGACAGTGACTGGGGCCACTCTCCTTTCCATCCCTTTACTCCTGACTTCTGGCTGTGGCAGAAATTGCATCATGTATTGGACCCTAATTTAGAGCGAATGTAACCTCTTGGCGAACACTGCTCCAACTCTGTGAGGTACTGCCACCTAGCTGGCACTGTTACTGTGTCTACAAAAGGTCATTTCGTTGCTCTATCAAGCCAGCTGCCTCGGAATGATGAGGAGTGTGTCAAGACCAGTGAATTGCATGATCATGGGCCCACTGCCACAAATAATTTGCCTCCAAGCAAGTTCCTTGATCGAAGCAAGGCTGTGTGGACTACCATGATGGTGGTAAGGCATTCTTCAGGTCCAGATGGTAGATTTGGTAGAAGTTTGTATGCAGGGAAGGCAAATCCGTATTGTGTCTGTTTTAGTATGCAAAAAAGCATTGTTCCTTCCATGACAGAAGCAATTCAATGTAATCAACCTGTCATCAGGTAGCTAGGGGGCTGATCACGCTTGGGAACAGTGTCATATTAGGGCCTCAGTGTCAGTCTCTGCTACTGGCAGTTTAGGCACTCAGAAATGGCCATAGCAAGGTCAGCTTGGTGAGGAAAAGTCCATGTTGATAAGTCCATGCATAGCCTCTATTCCTGCCAGCAAATCTATTTTATTCATTAATCCACTGGGTAATGACAGGAGTAGTTGGGAAAGAGGCTGACTAGTATCCACAGAATAGGTCATCCTATCCACTTGATTGTTAAAACCTCTTCTTATATCACCCTTCAATAACATTCACAACATTCAATAATATTCACAAAACACACAAATATATTCATGTTTTTGCCCTTTCAGAGAGATCTATACACACTTATTTCTCCCAGATTTCCTTGTGATCACTTTCCCAGTCATGTTTCTTCTAAGTCTCTGACCATCCAGCCAAACAACTGACTACAGCCCATGAATTAATAAAGATCTGTATCTCTGGCCATTTCTGCTTCCAAGCAAAATGAACAGCCAAGTACACTGCTTCAAGTTCTACCAACTGAGAAGATTTCCCTTCACCAACTGTCCTTCAGGCATGTTCCAAAAAAGGCACTGTAGTGCAGCTGCTATCTACTTCTAGGTGGTGCCTGCATATCATGCAGAACCATCTATTACCCAGGCCCAGTTTTCCTGTCCTTGGTCAGTTGATCATAGGGAACTTGTCATGAAGCCACAGGTGCAGGCTGGGAAAGAGAAGGTAATGCAGCAGAAGAGGAGGATTTTGGCAACTTTATGTAACTTATTTGTACCTTCAGAGCTTTTAGGGAAATTATTTCAGTAGCTACTGTGAGTAGATGGGGGTAGAGGCAGTGAAGAAGACAGAGACTAGCTGAGAGAGAAAGCAGACTCAATCTAAGTTAGCAGCAGTGGGAATCAAGAGATGCAGGAGGACTCTTGAGATATTAAGAAGGTAGAATTGAAAGGACTTTGTGGCCACTTTGGATACTGCAGGTGACTCAGATTCTCTGGCTTGAACAAATGAGTGATTAAACTAAACAAGATACAGAATAAAGAAGAAGGTCATTTTTTATGAAGAAAAATGGTAATTTAATTTGGAAAATTTTTTTGACTTTGAAAGGAATGTGAGGCATAAAAATGAGATTTCCATCCTAAGAGTAAAATTGTGTTGTTTTGTTTCCGCTCTTTGGAAGGTCTGAGACAGATGAATCTGTAATTGGGTGGGGAAGAAACTAGCCCTGGAAAGCAATGTGTAAGTCTTTGGCAACAATTAAAGGGAAGCCTTCTGTTGGAGGGTAGATTGGCAGCTTTATTGTTCAGGACAAAGGATATAAATGGTACCATTGTATATGTGTGTCTAAACAAAATGATCAGGGAAGGTGGTAAGGGCTTAGGGTAGCAAAAGTGAAAGATGTCTCAGAGTATTAAACTTTCTGTTTTAGATGCAGCAATGCATAAGATGTTTTAGAAGTACCAATGCATAAGAACAGGGTTGAAGGACTTGTGAAAAGAATCCTGTGACAGTGAGCAGAAGATTTACCTGGGATAGAAGACTTGACCTTCATCATGATCTAGGATAACCAAGAATATGCCCGGGTCACCCAGTGCTAGCTTCCGGAGTTCTTTATCATGGTCACAGGTCAAAATGGCTAATACTGAAAGCCATACAACCCACTTTTTACCTTTTATCAAGTGTAAATAGGAAAATAATTAAAACCATTGTTAGCTTACATGGAAGAATATCTCGATATCTATTTTTGTCTCTGTTGTGTAGTTCATTCCCAGAGTGGAAAACAGCAGGCAGATTCTTAAATTCCAAAGCCTTTAAAAGGTAAGAAATATAAGTAATATATTTACTATGACAGAAAAAAAAGGAGGAAAGAAAAAATATCTGTCTTTGTGTAGTGTTCATGATTCTTAAGTCCCTTCATGACATGTCCTGATATTAAATGTGTTCTATGGTAAGTAAAGAAGTCAGAGCTCCACTGGAAAAGTCCTATATAAAATATCTTGGATTTGAGATGTGAATCAACAAGTTGCTTGATAAGGAAATGCTCAACTCTATGGAGATACTTTTTCCCTTGAACTTCAAGATTTTTCCTTTTTCATTTAAAAAAAAGCCAATACAGAATATTAACTTCTTGGACCTACCCCTAAATCTATCATTTTATAAATGAAAATAATAAAATAACAGAAACAAAAATATAAGCTCTCACAATTTACTCCTTGCCCCATGAAGAAATTATAGTTAGGACACTAAAGAATTCTTCTTTTCAAAAACTTTCTTTACCAACTGTGAATTCGACAGTAAATGAACATTTAGTATGTACTCATCACTGTTCCACATTCTGCAATACAAAGATGAATCTGAAAATGGCTTTATACTTAAGAAGTTAACAACAGCTAGAGAGGTGGCCATGTGATCAATGTAGAGACACACTAGTATAAATGACAGCGCTAGATTGTACTTGAAGGTATGGAAAGGAAAGCTCCCAGAAAGAAAGCAGCACTTGAAGTGAGCCTTCCCGAGGCATCAGAAGTTAGTAGCACAGAAATCTGTGTGTGTGAAAGGAAAGAAGAGGTAAATGGGTACTACACCAGGTAGGAGAACAGTAATAAAGTCATGGACATATAAAGGTCCTCTTTAGAAAACAATTAATAGTGTGGTAACAACAGCACAGAACACATGAACAAAGAACACAAAGGAAAACTAAAACTAACTAGGAACGCCTTGTTTCATACACAAAGGGAACTGATACGTATCCAGCCCTACCCTATTTGAACAATTGCGGATAAAACCTGAGAGTCCATACTTTTTAAAACTCTTCAGTAACTCTTGGGTAGCCAACTTAGCACTACCATAAGTTAATGTTGGCCACTACTGCAATGGAGAATGAGGATCCAGGTTTTAAGCCATAGGATAATATCAGATTTTTACATTTTAATCTTTCTGCAAACCAATTCTAAAAGTAGCCTAGAAAAAAGCAACTGTAAAAAGAACCAGAACAATTCTATAAAAGAAGAATAATGAGGAAGACAAGTCTTAATTGATGGTAAAATATAATACAAAGCTATGTTAATTTTAAGAGTTTGGTATTAGTACATGAATAAACAAATCAATTTTAAAAACCACAAAAATAAATTAAAATATATGTGGTGCTTCAGTATATGAAAAAGTAGCATTTCACATCACTGAAGAGAAGTTGGGACAAGAGGATCATTGAACAACTGATTAGCTATAGAGTGTTGGATCCCTACCAAATATAACAAATTATATGCTAGCTGGATGAAAGATTTATGCATTGAAAAAAATCATAAAATATTAGAAAAAAAGCAAGAAATAATTGTTATGTTCCTAGAATGAAAGGGGAATCCCTAAGGGATGCAGAAAACCCTGAAGCCCCCAAAAGAAAGAATGACATATTCAACCATTAAAAATTAGCTATTTCTTCACAGTAAATGTATGTGCACACACATGTGACACAAAAAACAAAGTGGAAAATTTTACCATATATACAAAACACATATAAAAAGGATAATTTCTTCATTATATAAAGAGTTAATAATTGATAAGAAAAAGAATAAATAGAAAATTAGCCAAACAACTGGAATTAGTTCACTGAAAATAAATATGAAAGGCTTAAAAGCATATGGAAAATTATTTGTTCTCAAATTAAGAAATGTCAATTAGAACACCAACAAGAAATCATCTGTCACTTAAAAATGAGTAAAGACCCAAAAATCTAACAGCACAAAATACTGGTTGTCTTTCCAGGAATTTGTTCTAAAGACTATGCATAGGAACATGAATGAAGAGGGGCAATGTTTTTCATAATAACAACATCTGTAATAATCTAAATGTTCATCATAGAGGACTATTTAAAGAAAAAAAAGTCTTCATTCATACAACTACCATGAAATACTTAAAAAGAATGAGATAGAGCTATATATGCTCATAATAAATTATTTCTTATTGGAATTCTTTATAAAAGGAAAGAAAGAGCAAAATAATAGAGTACATGCCAACAATTTTTCTGAAAGTTTATATGACAGATTTAATAGTGGAATAGGGAATCAAGAGAGAAAAAGAGACTTTATCTGTTTTGTAAACTTTTATACTATTTTATTCTTTTACTATGTATACCCATTACGTTAGAAACAAAATTTAATATTTAAAAATGAAAACAACATATTCAATATGAAAAAAAGAACAGATATTCTCTGATTGAGAAGTAGAAAAACAAACCACATACAGACCTTGGTGAAAACCAAAATATTTACCACAAATTCCTGGGTGATTTCATATTCTGATACTTTTTTTGTAAGTATTTTAAAATAATCGCTGATGATTGATTGCACCTGAGTATTGAATATTAATGGTCGAACCAGAGCTAACTGAGCTAGCTCCTTTTCAGAAACAATTTCCACACCTAAGAAAGAGAAAATTCACATCTGTAAGTTACTTACATATGTGTGAAGGGAGATTTTATTTTTATTGCTTTCTCTTAAGTAAAGAGCCAGCCATTTAAGAATTAATGGAATTTTATTTTTCCAGAAGTGAAGAGTCTATTATTACTTTTAAAGGAAGGGTCCTTATTTTGGAAAAATCATGGCTATACACCTTGAAATTACACAAAATCCACTATTCTTAGAAAAATCTACTATGTTATAAAAATAACAGATATGATAGACTGAGAAGTGATCCATTTTATAATGTGATTGAGTGTATATATTGACAATTATGCCAAGGCAAGCAAGGTAAAAGAACCAGAGATCAAATTGCCAACATCCGTTGGATCATAGAAAAAGCAAGGGAATTCCAGAAAATCATCTATTTCAGTTTCATTGACTATGCTAAATTCTTTGGCTGGATCACAACAAACTGTGGAAGATTCTTAAAGAGATAGGAATATCAGACCATATTACCTGCCTCCTGAGAAACCTGTACGCAGATCAAGAAGCAACAATTAGAACCAGACATGGAACAATGAACTGGTTGCAAATTGGGAAAGGAGTACGTCAAGGCTGTATATTGTCATCTTGCTTATGTAACTTATATGCAGAGTGCATTATGCAAAATGCTGGGCTGGATGAAGCACAAGCTGGAATCAAGACTGCTGGGAGAAATATCAATAACCTCAGATATGCAGATGACACCAACCTAATGGCAGAAAGCAAAGAGGAACTAAAGAGCCTCTTGATGAAGGTGAAAGGTGAGAGTGAAAAGCTGACTTAAAACTCAACACTCAAAAATGAAGATCATGGAATCCGGTCCCACCACTTCATGGCAAATAAATGGGAAACAATGGAAACAGTGACAGACTTTATTTTCTTGGGCTCCAAAATCACTGCAGACAGTGATGGCAGCCATGAAATTAAAAGATGCTTGCTCCTTGAAAGAAAAGCTATGACAAACCTAGATAGCACATTAAAAAGTAGAGACATTACTTTGCTGACAAAGGCCCATAGAGTCAAAGTTATGGTTTTTCCAGTAGTCATGTATAGATGTGAGAGTTGGACCATAAAGAAGGCTGAGTGCAAAAGAATTCATGCTTTGTCTTGGTTTTTTTTTTTTTGTTTTTAATTTATTTATTTTAATTGGAGGCTAATTACTTTACAATATTGTAGTGGTTTTGACATACATTGACAAGAATCAGCCATGGGTGTACATGTGTTCCCCTTCCTGAACCCTCCTCCCACCTCCCTCCCCATCCCATCCCTCTGGGTCATCTCAGTGCACCAGCCCTGAGCACCCTGTCCCATGCATCGAACCTGGACTGGAGATCTGTTTCACATATGATAATATACATGTTTCAATGCTATTCTCTCACATCATCCCACCCTCGCCTTCTCCCACAGAGTCCAAAAGACTGTTCTATACATATGTATCTCTTTTGCTGTCTCGCATATAGGGTTCATTACCATCTTTCTAAATTCTACATATATACGTTAGTATACTGTATTGGTGCTTTTCTTTCTGGATTACTTCACTTTGTATTACAGGCTCCAGTTTCATCAACCTCATTAGAACTGATTCAAATGTATTCTTTTTAACGGCTGGGTAATATTCCATTGTGTATATGTACCACAGCTTCCTTATCCACTCGTCTGCTGATGGACATCTAGGTTGCTTCCACGTCCTGGCTATTATAAACAGTTCTGTGATGAACACTGGGGTACATGTGTCTCTTTCAATTCTGGTTTCCTCGGTGTGCATGCCCAGCAGTGGGATTGCTGGGTCATATGACAGTTCTATTTCCAGATTTTTAAGGAATCTCCACACTGTTCTCCATAGTGGCTGTACTAGTTTGCATTCCCACCAACAGTGTAAGAGGGTTCCCTTTTCTCCACACCCTCTCCAGCATTTATTGCTTATAGACTTTTGGATAGCAGCCATTTTGACGGGCGTGAAATGGTACCTCATTGTGGTTTTGATTTGCATTTCTCTGATAATGAGTGATGTTGAGCACCTTTTCATGTGTTTGTTAACCATCTGTATGTCTCCTTTGGAGAAATGTCTGTTTAGTTCTTTGGCCCATTTTTTGATTGGGTCGTTTATCCTTCTGGAATTGAGCTGCAGGATTTGCTTGTACATTTTTGAGATTAATTCTTTGTTCATTGCTTTGTTTGCTATTATTTTCTCCCATTCTGAAGGGTGTCTTTTCACCTTGCTTATAGTTTCCTTCGTTGTGCAAAAGCTTTTAAGTTTAATTAGGTCCCATTTGTTTATTTGTGCTTGTATTTCCATTACTCTGGGAGGTGGGTCATAGAGGATCCTGCTGTGATTTATATCGGAGAGTGTTTTGCCTATGCTTTCCTCTAGGAGTTGTATAGTTTCTGGTCTTACATTTAGATCTTTAATCCATTTTGAGCTTATTTTTGTGTATGGTGTTAGAAAGTGTTCTAGTTTCATTCTTTCACAAGTGGTTGACCAGTTTTCCCGGCACCACTTGTTAAAGAGATTGTCTTTTCTCCATTGTATATTCTTGCCTCCTTTGTCAAAGATAAGGTGTCCATAGGTGCGTGAATTTATCTCTGGGCTTTCTATTTTGTTCCATTGATCTATATTTCTGCCTCTGTGCCAGTACCATACTGTCTTGATGACTGTAGCTTTGTAGTAGAGCCTGAAGTCAGGCAGGTCGACTCCTCCAGTTCTGTTCTTCTTTCTCAAGATTGCTTGCACTATTCAAGGTTTTTTGTATTTCCATACAAATTGTGAAATTATTTGTTCTAGTTCTGTGAAAAGTACCACTGGTAGCTTGATAGGGATTGCATTGAATCTATAGATTGCTTTGGGTAGTATACTCATTTTCACTGTATTGATTCTTCCAATCCATGAACATGGTATATTTCTCCATCTATTTGTGTCCTCTTTGATTTTTTTCATCAGTGTTTTATAGTTTTCTCTATACAGGTCTTTTGTTTCTTTAGGTAGATATATTCCTAAGTATTTCATTCTTTTCATTGCAGTGGTGAATGGAATTGTTTCCTTAATCTCTCTTTCTGTTTTCTCATTGTGAGTGTATAGGAATGCAAGGGATTTCTGTGTGTTAATTTTATATCCTGCAACTTTAGTATATTCATTGACTAGCTCTAGTAATTTTCTGGTGGAGTCTTTAAGGTTTTCTATCTAGAGGATCATGTCATCTGCAAACAGTGAGCGTTTTACTTCTTCTTTTCCTATCTGGATTCCTTTTATTTCTTTTTGTGTTCTGACTGCTGTGGCCAAAACTTCCAAAACTATGTTGAATAGTGGTGGTGAGAGAGGGCACCCGTGTCTTGTTCCTGACTTTAGGGGAAATGCTTTCAGTTTTTCACCGTTGAGGATAATGTTTGCTGTGAGTTTGTCATATATAGCTTTTATTATGTTGAGGTATGTTCCTTCTATTCCTGCTTTCTGGAGGGTTTTTATCATAAATGGATGTTGAATTTTGTCAAAGGCTTTTTCTGCATCTATTGAGATAATCACATGGTTTTTATCCTTCAATTTGTTAATGTGGTGTATTACATTGATTGATTTGCAGATATTGAAGAATCCTTGCATCCCTGGGATAAAGCCCACTTGGTCATGATGTATGATCTTTTTAATATGTTGTTGGATTCTGTTTGCTAGAATTTCCCTAAGGATTTTTGCATCTATCTTCATCAGTGATATCGGCCTGTAGTTTTCTTTTTTTGTGGCATCTTTGTCTGGTTTTGGTATTAGGGTGATGGTGGCCTCATAGAATGAGTTTGGAAGTTTACCTTCTTCTGCAATATTCTGGATGAGTTTTAGCAGGATAGGTGTTAGCTCTCCTCTAAATTTTTGGTAGAATTCAGCTGTGAAGCTGTCTGGTCCTGGGCTTTTGTTTGCTGGAAGATTTCTTATTACTGTTTCAATTTCTGTGCTTGTGATGGGTCTGTTAAGATTTTCTATTTCTTCCTGGTTCAGTTTTGGAAAGTTGTACTTTTCTAAGAATTTGTCCTCTTCTTCCAAGTTGTCCATTTTATTGGCATATAGTTGCTGATAGTAGTCTCTTATGATCCTTTGTATTTCTGTTTTGTCTGTTGTGATTTCTCCATTTTCATTTCTAATTTTGTTGATTTGATTCTTCTCCCTTTGTTTCTTGATGAGTCTGGCTAACGGTTTGTCAATTTTATTTATCTTCTCAAAGAACCAGCTTTTAGCTTTGTCGATTTTTGCTATGGTCTCTTTTGTTTCTTTTGCATGTATTTCTGCCCTAATTTTTAAGATTTCTTTCCTTCTACTAACCCTGGGGTTCTTCATTTCTTCCTTTTCTAGTTGCTTTAGGTGTAGAGTTAGGTTATTTATTTGACTTTTTTCTGAGGTAAGCCTGTATTGCTATGAACCTTTCCCTTACCACTGCTTTTACAGTGTCCCACAGATTTTGGGTTGTTGTGTTATCATTTTCATTCGTTTCTATGCATATTTTGATTTCTTTTTTTATTTCTTCTGTGATTTGTTGGTTATTCAGCAGCATGTTGTTCAGCCTCCATATGTTGGAATTTTTAATAGTTTTTCTCCTGTAATTGACATCTAATCTTACTGCATTGTGGTCAGAAAAGATGCTTGGAATGATTTAATTTTTTTTAAATTTACCAAGGCTAGATTTAAGGCCCAAGATGTGATCTATCCTGGAGAAGGTTCCATGTGCACTTGAGAAAAAGGTGAAATTCATTGTTTTGGGGTGAAATGTCCTATAGATATCAACTAGGTCTAACTGGTCCATTGTGTCATTTAAAGTTTGTGTTTCCTTGTTAATTTTCTGTTTAGTAAATCTAACCATAGGTTTAAGTGGGGTATTAAAGTCTCCCACTATTATTGTGTTATTGTTAATTTCCCCTTTCATACTTCTTAGCATTTGCCTTACATATTGCGCTGCTCCTATGTTGGGTGCATGTATGTTTATAATTGTTATATCTTCTTCTTGGATTGATCCTTTGATCATTATGTAGTGTCCTTCTTTGTCTCTTTTCACAGCCTTTATTTTAAAGTCTATTTTATCTGATATGAGTATTGCTACTCCTGCTTTCTTTTGGTCTCTTATTTGTGTGGAATATCTTTTTCCAGCCCTTCACTTTCAGTCTGTATGTGTCCCTTGTTTCGAGGTGCGTCTCTTGTAGACAGCATATATAGGGGTCTTGTTTTTGTATCCATTCAGCCAGTCTTTGTCTTTTGGTTGGGGCATTCAACCCATTTATATTTAAGGTAATTATTGATAAGTATGATCACGTTGCCATTTACTTTGTTGTTTTGGGTTCGAGTTTATACACCCTTTCTGTGTTTCCTGTCTAGAAAAGATCCTTTAGCATTTGTTAGAGAGCTGGTTTGGTGGTGCTGAATTCTCTGAGCTTTTGCTCGTCTGTAAAGCTTTTGATTTCTCCTTCATATTTGAATGAGATCCTTGCTGGGTACAGTTGTAGGTTTTTCTCTTTCATCACTATAAGTATGTCCTGCCATTCCCTTCTGGCCTGAAGAGTTTCTATTGAAAGATCAGCTGTTATCCTTATGGGAATCCCCTAGTGTGTTATTTATTGTTTTTCCCTTGCTGCTTTTAATATTTGTTCTTTGTGTTTGATCTTTGTTAATTTGATTAATATGTGACTGGTGATATACGCAAAGTCCGATGCTGTAAAGAGCAATATTGCATAGGAACCTGGAATGTAAGGTCCATGAATCAAGGCAAATTGGAAGTGGTCAAACAGGAGATGGCAAGAGTGAACGTCAACATTCTAGGAATCAGCAAACTAAGATGGACTGGAATGGGTGAATTTAACTCAGATGACCATCATATCTACTACTGTGGGCAAGAATCCCTTAGAAGAAATGGAATAGCCATCATGATCAACAAAAGAGTCCGAAAGGCAGTACTTGGATGCAATCTCAAAAATAATAGAATGATCTCTGTTCGTTTCCAAGGCAAACCATTCAATATCACAGTAATCCAAGTCTGTGCCCCAACCAGTAACGCTGAAGAAGCTGAAGTTGAAAAGTTCTATGAAGACTTACAAGACCTTCTAGAACTAACACCCAAAAAAGATGTCCTTTTCATTATAGGGGACTGGAATGCAAAAGTAGGAAGTCAGGAAACACCTGGCGTAACAGGCAAATTTGGCCTTGGAGCACAGAATGAAGCAGGGCAAAGGCTAACAGAGTTTTGCCACGAGAACGCACTGGTAATAGCAAACACCCTCTTCCAACAACACAAGAGAAGACTCTACACGTGGACATCACCAGATGGTCAACACCGAAATCAGACTGATTATATTCTTTGCAGCCAAAGATGGAGAAGCTCTATACAGTCAGCAAAAACAAGACCGGGAGCAGACTGGGGCTCAGATCATGAACTGCTTATTGCCAAATTCAGACTTAATTGAAGAAAGTAGGGAATACCACTAGTCCATTCAGGTATGACCTAGATCAAATCCCTTATGAGTATACAGTAGAAGTGACAAATAGATTTAAGGGACTAGATCTGATAGACAGAGTGCCTGATGAACTATGGACAGAGGTTCGTGACATTGTACAGGAGACAGGGATCAAGACCATCCCCATGGAAAAGAAATGCAAAAAAGCAACATGGCTGTCTGAGGAGGCCTTACAGATAGCTGGGAAGAGAAGAGAAGCGAAAAGCAAAGGAGAAAAGGAAAGATATTCCCATCTGAATGCAGAGTTCAAAAGAATAGCAAGGAGAGATAAGAAAGCCTTCTCAGCGATCAGTGCAAAGAAATAGAGGAAAACAACAGATTGGGAAAGACTAGAGATCGCTTCAAGAAAATTAGAGATACCAAAGGAACATTTCATGCAAAGATGGGCTCGATAAAGGACAAAAATTGTATAGACCTAACAGAAGCAGAAGATATTAAGAAGAGGTGGCAAGACTACACAGAAGAACTGTACAAAAAATATCTTCACGACCAAGACAATCACGATGGTGTGATCACTCACATAGAGCCAGACATCCTGGAATGTGAAGTCAAGTGGGCCTTAGAAAGCATCACTACGAACAAAGCTAGTGGAGGTGATGGAATTCCAGTTGAGCTATTTCAAATCCTGAAAGATGATGCTGTGAAAGTGCTGTACTCAATATGCCAGCAAATTTGGAAAACTCAGCAGTGGCCACAGGATTGGATAAGGTCAGTTTTCGTTCCAATCCCAAAGAAAGGCAATGCCAAAGAATGCTCAAACTACTGCACAATTGCACTCATCTCACATGCTAGTAAAGTAATGCTCAAAATTCTCCAAGCCAGGCTTCAGCAATACATGAACCGTGAACTTCCAGATGTTCAAGCTGGTTTTAGAAAAGGCAGAGGAACCAGAGATCAAATTGCCAACATCCGCTGGATCATCGAAAAACCAAGAGAGTTCCAGAAAAACATCTATTTCTTCTTTATTGACTATGCCAAAGCCTTTGACTGTGTGGATCACAATAAACTGTGGAAAATTCTGAAAGAGATGGGAATCCCAGACCATCTGACCTGTCTCTTGAGAAACCTGTATGCAGGTCAGGAAGCAACAGTGAGCACTGGACATGGAAAAACAGACTGGTTCCAAATAGGAAAAGGAGTGCATCAAGGCTGTATATTGTCACCCTGCTTATTTAACTTATATGCAGAGTACATCATGAGAAACGCTGGGCTGGAAGAAACACAAGCTGGAATCAAGATTGCCGGGAGAAATATCAATAACCTCAGATATGCAGATGACACCACACTTATGGCAGAAAGTGAAGAAGAACAAATGAGCCTCTTGATGAAAGTGAAAGAGGAGAGTGAAAAAGTTGGCTTAAAGCTCAACATTCAGAAAACTAACATCATGGCATCTGGTCCCATCACTTCATGGGAAATAGATGGAGAAATAGTGGAAAGTGTCAGACTTTATTTTTTTCGTCTCCAAAATCTCTGCTGATGGTGATTGCAGCCATGAAATTAAAAGATGATTACTCCTTGGAAGGAAGGTTATGGCCAACCTAGATAGCATATTAAAAAGCAGAGACATTACTTTGCCAACAAAAGTCCGTCTAGTCAAGGCTGTGGTTTTTCCAGTGGTCATGTATGGATGTGAGATTTGGACGGTGAAGAAAGCTGAGCGCTGCAGAATTGATGCTTTTGAACTGTGGTGTTGGAGAAGACTCTTCAGAGTCCCTTGGACTGCAAGGAGATCCAATCAATCCATCCTAAAGGAGATCAATCCTGCGTGTTCATTGGAAGGACTGATGTTCAAGCTGAAACTCCAATACTCTGGCCACCTCATGCGAAGAGTTGACTCATTGGAAAAGACCCTAATGCCGGGTAGGATTGGGGGCAGGAGGAGAAGGGGACGACAGAGGATGAGATGGTTGGATGGCATCACCGACTCGATGGAGATGGGTTTGGGTAGACTCCGGGAGTTGGCGATGGACAGAGAGGCCTGGCATGCTGCAATTCACGGGGTTGCAAAGAGTCGGACACGACTGAGTGACTGAACTGAACTGAACTGAACTGAGCTGAACTGAACTGGGGTGTTTCGTCTTGGGTTTATCCTGTTTGGGACTCTCTGGGTTTCTTGGACTTGGGTGACTATTTCCTTCCCCTTTTTATGGAAGTTTTCAACTATTCTCCTCAAGTATTTTCTCATGGTCTTTCTTTTTGTCTTCTTCTTCTAGGACTCCTATGATTCGAATGTTGGGGCATTTAACATTGTCCCAGAAGTCTCTGAGGTTGTCCTCATTTCTTTTAATTCTTTTTTCTTTTTTCCTCTCTGGTTCATTTATTTCTACCATTCTATCTTCTACCTCATTTATCCTATCTTCTGCCTCCGTTATTCTACTGTTGGTTCCCTCCAGAGTGTTTTTGATCTCATTTATTGCATTATTCATTATATATTGACTCTTTTTTATTTCTTCTAAGTCCTTGTTAAACATTTCTTGCATCTTCTCAATCCTTGTCTCCAGTCTATTTATCCATAACTCCATTTTGTTTTCAAGATTTTGGATCATTTTTACTATCATTATTCTGAATTCTTTTTCAGGTAGAATGCCTATCTCCTCCTCTTTTCTTTGGTTTGGCGGGCATTTATCCTGTTTCTTTACTTGCTGAGTATTTCTCTGCCTTTTCATCTTGTTCAGATTGCTGTGTCTGGGGTGGCCTTTCTGTATTCTGGCAGTTTGTGGTTCCTCTTTATTGTGGAGGTTCCTTGCTGTGGGTGTGGTTGGACAGATGGCTTGTCAAGGTTTCCTGGTTAGGTAAGCTTGTGTTGGTGTTCTGGTGGGTGGAGCTGGATTTCTTCTCTCTGGAGTGCAATGCAGTGTCCAATAGTGAGTTTTGAGATGTCAGTGGGTTTGGTGTGACTTTGGGAAGCTTGTATATTGAATCTCAGGGCTATGTTCCTGCATTGCTGGAGAACTTGCATGGCACATCTTACTCTAGAACTTGTTGGCTCTTGGGTGGTGCTTGGTTTCAGTGTAGGTATGGAGGCTTTTGGATGAGCTGTTATCGATTAATGTTCCCTGGAGTCAGAATTGATGCTTTTGAACTGTGGTGTTGGAGAAGACTTGAGAGTCTCTTGGACAACGAGGAGATCAAACCAGTCCATCCTAAAGGAAATCAGTCCTGAATATTCATTGGAAGGACTTATGCTGAAGCTGAAGCTCCAATACTTTGGCCACCTGATGCAAAGAGCTGACTTATTGGAAAAGACGCTGATGATGGGAAAGACTGAGGGCAGGAGGAGAAGGGGGCAACAGAGGATGAAATGGTTGGATGGCATCACTGACTCAACGGACATGAGTTTTAGCAAACTCTGGGAGATTCAGAAGGACAGAGAAGCCTGGCATGCTGCAGTCCATGGGCTCACAAAGCATCAGACACAACTGAGTGACTGGACAAAAGCAAAACATATACACGACATGGATGGGAAAAAGAAAGAACTTTTGTCCTCCCTGGGACCAAGTGTTTAGAAGTCCCTGGACCCTGGAATCTGAGATGAGAGTATGTGCAGAGTTTAACACATCTCTAACTCTAATTCTAAAATAGATCAAGCATGCACATGTGCATACACACATACACATCAAAAGGATTAAGAGGATCTATATATTGATAGCACTAAAATAAATGTATAATATATATCTTTATATGTTATATACAACTGTAAGTAATTTGGATGGCATCACTGACTCAATGGACATGAGTTTGAGCAAGCTCCAGGAAATGATGAAGGACAGGGAAGTCTGGCATGCTGCAGTCCATGGGGTTGCAAAGAGTTGGATATGACTGAGCGACTGAACAACAACAAAAACAATAATGATATGTTATATTACAGATATAGATCTATGGTATATAGCTATATATTTGTAACCAATCATAACAAAAGAGAATACATTCTATTTAATAGTATATATGGAAATTTTCTGAAAAACTAACAGTCTTTTAGGTCATGTCAATAATCTAGATTCTAAATATCTAAAATTTTAAAGATCATGTACAGTGGCCAAAATGCCATAAATCTAGAAAGTCAATATTAAAACAATTTTTTTAAATACGAATTTTGAGGGATTTCCCTAGTGGTCTGGTGGTTGAGAATCTGCTTTCCATTGCAGGGGGTTTGATCCCTGGTTGGGGAAGTTGGTTCCCACATGCCTCAGGATAACTAAACCCACACCTCAACTACTGAGCCCAGGTGCCTCAGCTAAAGAGAATGCATGTCACAAACTACAAAGCCCATGCGCTCTGGAGCCCATGCATCACAACTAAAGAGAAGCCTGGTGCCACAATAAAGATCCCACATGCTGCAACTAAGACCCAAAACAGCCAGAAAAACAGAGAGAAATCCTGATACATAAAAGGACTCTCATTTTTTAAAAAAAGAAGAATTCTGAGGTAAAATGCTTAAGTGAAATCTCTTTCCAAAGCCAAATCATATAACAAAAATCAAGTAAATCCCAGCAAAAATACACAAGAAGCAATTAAACAAAAGAACGGGCATAAAGAAGTGGTAGAAGTTTCTAAGAATCTGCACTGCCCTGAGAAACTCATCTTGTCTTGGAACCCTATTATATCCAAAAGCTCTTTCTAGAACCCTATTATATCCAAAAGCTCTTTCTAGAGGTGAAAATAAGGAATTGTTGGTGGAGAGAGGCAGTTACAGAAATCCTAAAATTTCCCACAAATATCTCTAGGAAGCCCAGAAGTGAAGTGAAGTCGCTCAGTTGTGTCTGACTCTTTGCAACCCCATGGACTGTAGCCTATCAGGCTCCTCCGTCCATGGGATTTTCCAGGCAAGAATACTGGAGTGGGTTGCCATTTCTTTCTCCAGGAGATCTTCCCGACCCAGGGATTGAACCCAGGTCTCCCGCATTGTAGGCAGATGCTTTACCGTCTGAGACACCAGGGAGTAGCCACTAGGAAGCCCAAGGAGGAGACAAAATTCCCATTCGAAGCCATTTTGATCATCTTCCATCCCCAACAGAAAAACCTGTTTGGCTTCTCACTGTGTTCTAGCCTTGCTGGGAAAAAAAATGCTGAGAGAAGGCAGAGACACTATTATGGTTTACTTTATTATTCATACCTATATTTTCTTTTTTCCCACATATGATAATGTATAATCAAAAAAAAGTTATTATTTTACTTACAAAGTAATTACTGTGCAAAAAAATCAGATTAAGAAAATGAAGAAGCAGGTCATATTTAATCTATAAAAGTTGTTAAGAAATACACAGCTCATTTTATTAAATTGACGTTTGCTATACTAAAATATTTAAAGAAAGAATAGAAATGTACCCTTTATTAATGTGAGGTATGGAACATTTTCTTCATTTTTAAAGGAAAATCCTAGAAAATCTTTTTCCCTCTTGAAAAAGTTTTTCCTAGCTCTTTTCCTGCATCTCAATTAGAAATTTCTTTGTGCATACCTCTGAAATATAGCCTCATCAAGAATCTGCTAATAAAATGGGATGAGGTCATACCCTGAAATGTAGGAGTCTCAGGATGGGAAGGGCCTGCAAGCTCCTCATTCTCACTGCTCGACTTCTGCTTTAGAAAGAAGCTACTGGTTTTCCACAAGGTGTCGTCATTCTCACTAGAAAAGAAATTTATATTTGTCCATGGCTTAGAGAATGTATGTGTATATAAGAAAGAATCTCTGATAATCTGTATTAACTATTCAATTGACATTCACCTCCATTTCAGTTCAACCACCCACTTCCATTGTCAACCCCAGGAACTGGCCTACTTTCAAAGAGATAATTCCAAAGTCCCAACGTCTGATTACAAACTCCAACTTAAGCTTTCACTTTGCTTGGAAACCAGCTGCCTTATATCAATCCCCCTATTCATCTTCTTTCATCCTTTATCTAGGCTGTGTAGAAGAAAAATCCTGGGGTCACTGGGCTTTCTAGTATCAGCAGAGAACCATTTGGAAAACTCTGGTATGTTTCTATTCCATCTCCTCTACCATGCCTAATTTCTGAACTACCATTCTCATGTACTACCTTTCTCAATGCTCTGCTTTAGTAACAATGCAGCCCCTTCTATGAAATGTAAGCCAGAAAGTAAGAACTTTTTCAACTTACTCTCTTTAACAATGTACACTTAAGTGCATCAATATTCTTCATTAGTCCTTGTTTTCTCCATGTTCAGAATTAATCCTTTCAGGTTTTCAACTCTATGCTGTCTCCTCTGAGACATTTTTCTAAAATTATCTTTTCTTCAGTACAGTTCAGCTCAATTCAGTCACTCATTCATGTCCGACTCTTTGCGACCACATGGACTGCAGCATGTCAGGACTCCCTGTCCATCACCAATTCCCCGAGCTTGCTCAAACTCATGTCCATCGAGTTGATGATGCCATCCAACCATCTCATCCTCTGTCATCCCCTTCTCCTCCTCCCTTCAATTTTCCCCAGCATCAGGGTCTTTTCAAATGAGTCAGTTCTTTGCATCAGGTGGCCAAAGTATTGGAGTTTCAGCTTCAGCATAAGTCCTTCCAACGAATATTCAGGACTGATTTACTTTATTTATTTATTTTTTATAAATTTATTTATTTTAGTTGGGGGCTAATTACTTTAGGATGGACTGGTTGGACCTCCTTGCAGTCCAAGGGATTCTCAAGAGCCTTCTCCAACACCACATTTCAAAAGCATCAATTCTTCGGCTCTCATCTTTCTCTATAGTCCAACTCTCACATCCATGCATGTCTACTGGAAAAACCATAGTTTTGACAAGATGGACCTTTGTTGGCAAAGTAATATCTCTGCTTTTTAAAATGTGGTCTAGGTTGGTCATAGCTTTTCTTCCAAGGAGCAAGCATCTTTTAATTTCATGGCTGCAGTCATCATCTGCAGTGCTTTTGGAGAGCCCCCCTCCCCACAAAATAAAGTCTGTCACTGTTTCCATTGTTTCCCCATCTATTTGCCATGAAGTGATGTCACCAGATGCCATGATCTTAGCTTTTTGAATGTTGAGTGTTTTCTTATATATAACTAATTTCTCCCTACCTACAAATTCTTCCATATCATAAGAATGGATATGAATCAACTGATTCTCTCTCACCTTAAAAATTGGAAACACTTTAATCCTCCTATCTCCATCTAAATACTGTTCTATATACTCTAATAAGTTCTCAAATACTAGCCCACGTTTCCTCTCTGTTTCCTTTCCAACTTCTCACGTTTCCTCTGTTTCCTTTCCAACTTCTCACTACTCAGTTTACTCACTTATGCTATCAGTTTGGCTCTTTTTGTGCTTTCATTTGCAACCCCATTTAGCAAAAGTCTCCTCATTTGATTTCTGGGTCTGCTCTCCAATTCCTGAGAAAATTCTCCCTTAAATGAAAATTTAAGTGTTATACTTGCCCACCAACCTCAGGATAAACTCAGGCTCCTTAATGAACTCATAAATTCAGGAGGCTAATAGTTTCACCTTTGCCTACTTTTCTGTCCTCATCTCTATTAATTTCCTTTATGTACTTTATGCCTCAGCCTTAACAAAGTAAATGTCTTTTCCTTTTGTTTCTGTGGGTAATAACATGTTTCTAACTCTTTGTCCCTTTCCCCCTTTTCTTGAGTTACTGTAAACATCTACTTGCTCTCCATTTCCTACCAGCTATCTTTCACCATCAAGCCTCCTTCCTGATAGATAACAGATAGATAGATGACTGATAGACAGATAGGAAGATGCAAAAAGATTCCATCTGTGCTTCATTTTCATTCTAACAGACTGAATAAAATGTGTACTCCTTGGTTTCACATATATTCAATTCATTCAAACTATGGCCCACGTTATATTTTCTACTCTGCCTCTCATCTTCCCAAGCTCCCTGGCATTTCAATTAACGTATACCCTATAACTCTTGACACATAACATTTCTCACCAACAATAAGATAATTTCACGGCTCCTTATTTTTGCTCAAACTTCTTCCCACAGCTTGAAATTTTCTTCCCTTGCTTTTCACCTGCTGAATCTCTGTTTATTTAAGATCCTAAATCCAACCAAAATATCTTTTCCTCAAAGCAGGTGGTGGAGAACCCTCCCCCTTGCATAGTTTTCTGTACCCACAATCCTTGGACTCTGATTCTATAACAATATTTATTACTGTATTTAACTTTGTCTTTTATGTGTCTGTGCCCCCAATTGTCAACTACAGAAAAAGAACTATTAATATTCTGTATTTGTATACAGTGCTTCGTATGTAATTAGTATCTAATAATTAGTATATATTAGTAACATATAACATTATCTCAAAACACTTTCAAATTAATGTTATTTATTGTTCATTTAATGTACTTCTGAAATTTGTTTATACAACTGTATACTATATACATTATTATGCAGTGCTCTTCCAGTGACTGTAGCTAATATTACTTACAAATCCCTAAGAAAATATGGCTCAATAAAATATTTTCTTATTTAATATCTTTATACATAACACCTAAATTTGAGCATTTTATAAGCATTAAAGTTGCTGTTTCTTTTGTTTCTAATGGAAATTTACTTTTTCTCCAAGTTTTTAAATTTTTTTCATATATAATATTCACCATGCTAATAGTTCCATTTCTAGAATACATTATTTTCTTTCCGGAAACATGTAATGTCTTATAAAACTTAGTTGTGTACTAAGCTTTACCTTACCTCAAGTACACTGCCCCATCCAAGAACTCTAAACACATTTACAAAGGTTTCGGAACTGGGTAATTGTTGAGATGATAGAGAAACTGAATTATTTAGGAATATCTTTTTCTTGTGTTAATATCATATTTATGAGGTCATAAATACATCCTATTTCTAGACAAGTCAGATTGTACTTACTACAAAGTACTATATTTTTAAAATTAATCAAACATTTGAGGGCCATTATTTAGCCTCCACTCAAAGGTCTAGTTATGAATATGAATAAGCAGAAAACTTACTAAATAAGCATATGAGTTTTACCTTTCAGCCTCCTCTTTAAATTGATCTTCAAAATCATGACTATGTTGGAAATCTCGAAAAAAGACTTTTAGCTTCCTGGAGTTAACTTCATTTTGAAAAACCTATAGGCATATGAAAAAAATTATAGCTATAATTTAGGAATCAATAGTTTAAGAGAAAATGATTTCTATAGCTTCTCAAGAAGTGCAATAGGTCTTCAATAATAGAATTAAATAACAATCATGGTGTGATTTCTACTCTTAGAAAATAAATTCAAAAGAAACAAAAGAGACCATAGCAAAAACCAACAAAGCTAAAACCTAGTTCTTTGAGAAGATAAATAAAATTGACAAACCGTTAGCCAGACTCATCAAGAAACAAAGGGAGAAGAATCAAATCAACAAAATTAGAAATGAAAATGGAGAGATCACAACGGACAAGACAGAAATGCAAAGGATCATAAGAGACTACTATCAGCAACTATATGCCAATAAAATGGACAACTTGGAAGAAGAGGACAAATTCTTAGAAAAGTATAACTTTCCAAAACTGAACCAGGAAGAAATAGAAGATCTTAACAGACCCATCACAAGCACGGAAATCGAAACTGTAATCAGAAATCTTCCAGCAAACAAAAGCCCAGGACCAGACGGCTTCACAGCTGAATTCTACCAAAAATTTAGAGAAGAGCTAACACCTACCTTACTCAAACTCTTCCAGAAAATTGCAGAAGAAGGTAAATTTCCAAACTCATTCTATGAGGCCACCATCACCCTAATACCAAAACCAGACAAAGATGCCATAAAAAAAGAAAACTACAGGCCAATATCACTGATGAAGATAGATGCAAAAATCCTTAGGGAAATTCTAGCAAACAGAATCCAGCAACATATTAAAAAGATCATACATCATGACCAAGTGGGCTTTATCCCAGGGATGCAAGGATTCTTCAATATCTGCAAATCAATCAATGTAATACACCACATTAACAAATTGAAAGATAAAAACCATGTGATTATCTCAATAGATGCAGAAAAAGCCTTTGACAAAATTCAACATCCATTTATGATAAAAACCCTCCAGAAAGCAGGAATAGAAGGAACATACCTCAACATAATAAAAGCTATATATGACAAACTCACAGCAAACATTATCCTCAACGGTGAAAAACTGAAAGCATTTCCCCTAAAGTCAGGAACAAGACACGGGTGCCCTCTCTCACCACCACTATTCAACATAGTTTTGGAAGTTTTGGCCACAGCAGTCAGAACACAAAAAGAAATAAAAGGAATCCAGATAGGAAAAGAAGAAGTAAAACGCTCACTGTTTGCAGATGACATGATCCTCTAGATAGAAAACCTTAAAGACTCCACCAGAAAATTACTAGAGCTAGTCAATGAATATACTAAAGTTGCAGGATATAAAATTAACACACAGAAATCCCTTGCATTCCTATACACTCACAATGAGAAAACAGAAAGAGAGATTAAGGAAACAATTCCATTCACCACTGCAATGAAAAGAATGAAATACTTAGGAATATATCTACCTAAAGAAACAAAAGACCTGTATAGAGAAAACTATAAAACACTGATGAAAAAAATCAAAGAGGACACAAATAGATGGAGAAATATACCATGTTCATGGATTGGAAGAATCAATACAGTGAAAATGAGTATACTACCCAAAGCAATCTATAGATTCAATGCAATCCCTATCAAGCTACCAGTGGTATTTTTCACAGAACTAGAACAAATAATTTCACAATTTGTGTGGAAATACAAAAAACCTTGAATAGTGCAAGCAATCTTGAGAAAGAAGAACAGAACTGGAGGAGTCGACCTGCCTGACTTCAGGCTCTACTACAAAGCTACAGTCATCAAGACAGTATGGTACTGGCACAGAGGCAGAAATGTAGATCAATGGAACAAAATAGAAAGCCCAGAGATAAATTCACGCACCTATGGACACCTTATCTTTGACAAAGGAGGCAAGAATATACAATGGAGAAAAGACAATCTCTTTAACAAGTGGTGCCGGGAAAACTGGTCAACCACTTGTGAAAGAATGAAACTAGAACACTTTCTAACACCATACACAAAAATAAGCTCAAAATGGATTAAAGATCTAAATGTAAGACCAGAAACTATACAACTCCTAGAGGAAAGCATAGGCAAAACACTCTCCGACATAAATCACAGCAGGATCCTCTATGACCCACCTCCCAGAGTAATGGAAATACAAGCACAAATAAACACATGGCACCTAATTAAACTTAAAAGCTTTTGCACGATGAAGGAAAGTATAAGCAAGGTGAAAATTCCAGAAAGATAAACGACTCAATCAAAAAATAGGCCAAAGAACTAAACAGACTTTTCTCCAAAGGAGACATACAGATGGTTAGCAAACACATGAAAAGATGCTCAACATCACTCATTATTAGAGAAATGCAAATCAAAACCACAATGAGGTACCATTTCACGCCCGTCAGAATGGCTGCTATCCAAAAGTTTACAAGCAATAAATGCTGGAAGGGTGTGGAGAAAAGGGAACCCTCTTACACTGTTGGTGGGAATGCAAACTAGTACAGCCACTATTGAGAACAGTGTGGAGATTCCTTAAAAAACTGGAGATAGAACTGTCATATGACCCAGCAATCCCACTGCTGGGCATACACACCGAGGAAACCAGAATTGAAAGAGACACGTGTACCCCAACGTTCATCACAGCACTGTTTATAATAGCAGGACATGGAAGCATCATAGATGTCCATCAGCAGACGAATGGATAAGGAAGCTGTGGTACATATACACAATGGAATATTACTCAGATGTTAAAAAGAATACATTTGAATCAGTTCTAATGAGGTGGATGAAACTGGAGCCTATAATACAAAGTGAAGTAATCCAGAAAGAAAAACACCAATACAGTATACTAATGCACATATATGGAATTTAGAAAGATGGTAACGATAACCCTATATGTGAGACAGCAAAAGAGACACAGATATATAGAAGTCTTTTGGACTCTGTGGGAGAAGGTGAGGGTGGGAGGATCTGAGAGAATAGCACTGAAACATGTATAGTATCACATGTGAAACAGATCTCCAGTCCAGGTTCGATGCATGAGACAGGGTGCTCAGGGCTGGTGCACTGGGATGACCCAGAGGGATGGGATGGGGAGGGAGGTGAGGGGGGGGTTCAGGATGGGGAACACATGTACACCCATGGCCGATTCATATCAATGTATGGCAAAAACCACTACAATATTGTAAAGTAATTAGCCTCCAACTAAAATAAATAAACTAAAAAATAAACAAATAAATAAATAAATAAAAAGAAAATCACTTGAAATGTGTATCTCCCTTTAAATATTTTCCAATCCATCAAAACAGCATGTAGAGTACCATGCACATAGAAATTATTTCTTTTGACTCACCCAAGTTTTAATCATCCAAATTATTTTCCAAAATTTCATAAAAACAAAGCTTATTTTTCCTTAAAAAAGACAAAAAAAGATTATTATTGCAGCCCAGAGGAGATTCTTATAATGAGTGCTTATCTCATTTAGCTTATTGTTAATATAAGATTTTAACACTCTATTTATCTTTATTTCAGTGCTGTGTAATTTAATCCAGTAATTCTAGGTATGTCTCTGCCATGAGGTTTTGTACTGCTAAATGGACTTTAGTCCACATTGTTGACTTTGCACTGTCCTGTACAGTACACAGACCACTGGTAAATAAACTGAATATAATTAAAGGAAAAAAATCACCTTAAAATAAAGATTCAGTAATCCATATTTTTGCCCTCAATTCTGCTTCAATTAACCCACTCAACTGACAGTTCTTTTCTGGGGTCCAAATACATGCAGATATTGTTCTAAGTGCTACAGATAGAACACTGAATAAGAGGTATGATGTGTTCTGCCCTTGTGAAATGTATACATTCTCATGGGGAAAGAGAAAACACACAAGCAAACATATAATAGCTACACCTGTGATAAACAATAATTCAGTAACAAAGTATGGTGATACTTATTCACCATGTATCTAAAAGATAGAAGGAAAGTTAGACAAAGAGACAGGAAAGCATCCTGAACAAAAGGAACAGCAGGTCCAAAGTCCAGAAGGCTCACCACTGTCTTGCCTCTGCCTAATTTTCCACCTTCAGCTCCCACCCATTTTCTATGCAGCAACTCCAGCCATACACTGTGTTACGTCTTGTCATCTTTTTTTGAAGTGTCTTTTGATGATTCTTATTTTGTGAAACATTAATCCTTTCCCCTCTTCTTAGTCCATATTCATGTGTATGTGTTTTGCTTAATTCTACAAAATTTCCTAGATTTGAAATACTTCTTGTGGGTATATATATGCTTGTGGGGATATATACAGCTGTCATTCTAGAACATGGACCCAAGCACAATCAATTTTAAATGCAAGCATATTAATGGAATAACTACCTAGAACTCTTATCAAGCACATTCGTTTTGCAGGATAAGTCAAAACATATAACTTATTAAGTTTTAACTTCACATAAATAACCACTAGTGGAGGTGATGGAATCCCAGCTGAGTTCTTTAAAATCCTAAAAGAGGATGCTGTTAAAGCGCTGCACTCAATATGTCAGCAAATTTGCAAAACTCAGCAGTGGTCACAGGACTGGAAACTGTCAGAAGGGCAATGTCAAAGAATATTCAAACTACCCTAAATTGTATTCGTTTCACATACTAGTAAGGCTATGCTCAAAACCCTTCAAGCTAGGCTTCAGCAGTAAATGAACTGAGAACTTCCAGATGTGCAAGCCGGGTTTAGAAAAGGCAGAGGAACCAGAGATCAAATTGGCGACATTCATTGGATCATGGAGAAAATAAGGGAATTCCAGAAAAATATCTACTTCTGCTTCATTGACTACACAAAGCCTTTGACAGTGAGGATCACAACAAACTGGAAAATTCTTAGAGGTGGGAATACCAGACCACCTTACCTGTCTCCTAAGAAACCTGTATGCAGGTCTAGAAGCAACAGTTAGAACTGGAATGGAAAAACAGATTGATTCAAAACTGGAAAAGGAGTACAAGATTGTCACTCTGCTTTTTTAACTTATATGCAGAGTACATCATGGGAAAATGCCAGACTGGATAAATCACAAGCTGGAATCAAGATTCCCAGAAGGAATATCAACAACCTTGGATATGCAGATGATATCACTCTAATGGCAGGAAGTGAAGAGGAACCAATAAGCTTCCTGATGAGGGTGAAAGAAGAGAGTGAAAAAGCTGGCTTAAAACTCAATATTCAAAAAACTAAGATCATAGCATCCAGTCCCATCACTTCATGGCAAATAGAAGGGGAAAAAGTGGAAGCAGTGACAGATTTTATTTTCTTGGTTTCCAAAAGCATTTCAGACAGTGACTGAGGCCATGAAATTAAAAGACACTTGCTCCTTGGAAGGAAAGCTATGACAAACCTAGACAGCATATTAAAAGACAGAAAAATCACTTTTCTGACAAAGGTCCATACAGTCAAAGCTATGGTTTTTCCAGTAGTCATGTATGGATGTTAAAGCTGGACCCTAAAAAAGGCTGCTTTCGAATTCTGGTGACTGTTGAGAGTCTCTTGGACAGCAAGGAGATCAAACCAGTAAATCCTAAAGGAAATCAACCCTGAATATTCATTGGAAGGACTGATGCTGATGCTGAAGCTCCAATACTTTGACCACCTTAATGTGAAGAGCTGACTCATTGGAAAAGATCTTGATGCTGGGAAAGACTGAAGGCAGGAGGAGAAGGGGATGACAGAGGATGAGATGGTTGGATGGCATCACCAACTCAGTGGGCATGAGTTTGAGTAAGCTCTGGGAGTTGGTGATGGACAGGGAAGTCTGGCATTCTGCAGTATATGGGGTCACAAAGAATCGGACACGACTGAGTGACTGAACTGAACTGAACTGCATCACTAGCTAGTCCCTGAATTCATCACGCTGTGATTTCATTAGTAAATGGGACTTTTATCTTTTTCTGCCACATCTTCACCCCAAATTAAAAAAAAAAAAACCCTCTCAGTACAACCTATCACCATTGTCTGGCTGTTGTGTATCAGTTTTTTGTCTTAGCAGTTCAAAGCACTATTTTTCCTCTTAGAAAAACCAATTGTACCCACACCATAAATTTCACAGACCATTCTATCCACAATGCCACCTGTCACAGAAAAAGTTCCCATATATGCATAGGTCATCCGCTGTAATCTCTAAGCAGTTTCATCTGTCTTATTTGCCACTTCCTAAATTACTAACACATTTCTTCAACTCTTAAGGTTTATAATGAGTCTTTATAATCTGCAGTTATCCCAGTTCTCATTCCACCACATACACACTTTGCCTTCCTTTCCTAATACAGCTTATTTTTGGCCTTCTGTTTCTCCAAGTAAGTTTGATTCAGATGACTAAATCTCTCTCACTCCCTCACCCACAAACACACAAAATTTTAAATCTGTATTAAAACTAGGTTAAATTAACTTTGTAATGTAAATTAAGAAAAACTGTTATCTTCATTATATTAAGGCTTACTATCCATTAATATGATATCAGTTCAGTTGCTCAGTCATGTCCGACTCTTTGCGATCCCATGGACTGCAGCACACCAGGATTCCCTGTCCATCACCAACTCCCGGAATTTTCTCAAACTCATGTCCGTCAAGTCACTGATGCCATCCAACCATCTCATCCTCTGTTGCACCCTTCTCCTCCCGCCTTCAATCTTTCCCAGCATCAGGATCTTTTCAAGTGAGTCAGCTCCTCGCATCAGGTGGCCAAAGTATTGGAGTTTCAGCTTCAACATCGGTCCTTCCAGTGAACATTCAGGACTGATTTCCTTTATGATAGACTGATTGGATCTCCTTGCAGTCCAAGGGATTCTCAAGAGTCTTCTCCAACACCACAGTTCAAAAGCATCAATTCTTCAGTGCTCAGCTTTCTCTATAGTCCAACTCTCACATCCGTACATGACTACTGGAAAAACCACAGCCTTGACTAGGTAGACCTTTGTTGGCAAGGTAATGTCTCTGCTTTTTAATATGCTGTCTAGGTTGGTCATAACTTTTCTTCCGAGGAGTAAGCGTCTTTTTATTTCATAGCTGCAGTCACCATCTGCAGTGATTTTAGAGCCCCCCAAAATACAGTCTGCCACTGTTTCCACTGTTTCTCCATCTATTTGCCATAAAGTGATGACACCGGATGCCACGATCTTTGTTTTCTGAATGTTTAGCTTTAAGCCAACTTTTTCACTCTCCTCTTTCACTTTCATCAAGAGGTTCCTTAGTTCTTCTTCACTGTCTGCCATAAGGGTGGTGTCATCTGCATATCTGAGGTGACTGATATTTCTCCTGGCAATCTTGATTCCAGCTTGTGCTTTATCCAGCCTAGCATTTCTCATGATGTACACTGCATATAAGTTAAATAAGCATGGTGACAATATACAGCCTTGACGTATTCCTTTTCCTATTTGGAACCAGTCTGTTGTTCCATGTTCAGTTCTAACTGTTGCTTCCTGACCTGCATACAGGTTTCTCAGGAGGCAGGTCAGATGGCCTGGTGGTCTGGTATTCCCATCTCTTGAATAATTTTCCACAGTTTATTGAGATCCACACAGTCAAAGGCTTTGGAATAGTCAATGAAGCAGAAGTAGATGGTTGTCTGGAACTCTCTTGCTTTTTCGATGATCCAGCAGATGTTGGCAATTTGATCTCTGGTTCCTCTGCCTTTTCTAAAACCAGCTTGAACATTTGGAAGTTCATGGTTCATGTATTGTTGAAGCCTGGCTTGGAGAATTTTGAGCATTACTCTGCTGGCATGTGAGATGAGTGCAACTGTGTGGTAGTTTGAGCATTCTTTGGCATTGCCTTTCTTTGGAATTGGAATGAAAACTGACCTTTTCCAGTCCTGTAGCCACTGCTGCGTTCTCCAAATTTGCTGGCATATTGAGAACAGCACTTTCATAGCATCATCTTTTAGGATTTGAAATAGCTCACCTGGAATTCCATTACCTCCATTAGCTTTGTTCGTAGTGATGCTTCCTAAGACTCACTTGACTTCATATTCCAGGATGTCTGGCTCTAAGTGAGTGATCACACCATCGTGATTATCTGAGCCATGAAGATCTTTTTTGTATAGTTCTTCTGTGTATTCTTGCAACTTCTTCTTAATATTTTCTGCTTCTGTTAGGTCTCTGCCATTTCTGTCCTTTATTGAGCTCATCTTTGCATGAAATATTCCCTTGGTATCTCTAATTTTCTTGAAGAAATCTCTAGTCTTTCTCATTCTATTGTTTTCCTCTATTTCTTTGCAATGATCACTGAGGAAGGCTTTCTTATCTTTCCTTGCTATTCTTTAGGCTAATAAAGTTTTGCCAAGAGAACGCACTGGTCATAGCAAACACCTTCTTCCAACAACACAAGAGAAGACTCTACACATGGACATCACCAGAGTATCAGATTGATTATATTCTTTGTAGCCAAAGATGGAGAAGCTCTATACAGTCAGCAAAAACAAGACTGGGAGCTGACTGTGGCTCAGATCATGAACTCCTTATTGCCAAATTCAGACTGAAATTGAAGAAAGTAGGGAAAACCACTAGACCATGATATAGGTCATATAGGTATGACCTATATCAAATCCCTAACGATTATACAACAGAAATAGAAATAGATTTAAGGGAGTAGATCAGATAGACAGAGTGCCTGATGAACTATGAACAGAGGTTCGTGACATTGTACACGAGACAGGGAGCAAGACCATCTCCAAGAAAAAGAAATGCAAAAAAGCAAAATGGCTGTCTAAGGAGGCCTTACAAACAGCTGTGAAAAGAACAGAAGCAAAAAGCAAAGGAGAAAAGGAAAGATATACCCATTTGAATGCAGAGTTCCAAAGAATAGCATGGAGAGATACGAAAGCCTTCCTCAGTGATTAATATGATATAGCTAACCATTAAAACACTTTATAATGTTCTTAGTAAAGGCATTTCACACCTTTGCTTAGATTTACTCCCACATACTTTATAGCTGTTAAGATTATAAGTGTATTGGTAAAGATTATACCATTATATATGCTAACTACTGAATAATGAGTAAACTACAAGGTTTTTTACATAGTAATTTTTTTCATTTGTTATATTCTAAAATTTCAAATTTCCATCATGACTTCCTCATTGACTCATGAGTTTATAAGTACATGTCTTTAAATTCCAAATGTATGTTTCAATTTTTGTGGTTGACTTCTAACTTAATTTCTTTATATCAGAAACCACAGTCAGTACTACAAAGGTTATTTGACATTTATTGTGATACATTTTAAGTTGGTACATTATCAATTTTTATAAATGGTCCATATATGCTCGAAAAATATTTGTGTTCTCTAATTTTTGGATGCAAGTTCTATATATGTTCATTATATCTAGCTTGCCAATTGACTTTTTTCTAATGTCAATACTTTTAACTAATTTTATAAAATATTGATAAAAGAGACATTTTTAAATGGCCACTATCCTAGTGAATTTATCAATTACTCCTTGAAATTTTCATTCATATATTCTGAAGCTGTCATTAGGTGCTTATAATTTTAGGATTTTGCACCTTCCTTGTGAATTAAACCTTTTAGTATTACAGAGTAACTTCTTAATGCCTAACGCAGTTTGCTTTTAAGTCTCTTCTTTCTGATTTCTCTATTAGCTATACCAGCTCTCTCTTGTTAGTGTTACTCTGCATATGTTAATTTTTTTACTTTAAAATATCCAGGGAAAGTATCCCCAAAGATTCCTCCTCATTAAACTACATGGGTAACCAATATATTGCCTTGAATCATAGACCTAACATTCCAGGTTCCTATGCAATATTGCTCTTTACAGCATCAGACCTTACTTCCATCACCAGTCACATCCACAAGTGGGTGTTGTTTTTGCTTTGGCTCCATCTCTTCACTCTTTCTGGAGTTATTTCTCCACTGACCTCCAGTAGCATATTGGACACCTACCAATCTGGGGAGTTCATCTTTCAGTGTCCTAAACTTTAGAAAATTCTTCAAGAGATGGGAATACCAGACCACCTGACCTGCCTCCTGAGAAATCTGTATGCAGGTCAGGAAGCAACAGTTAGAACTGGACATGGAACAACAGACTGGTTCCAAATAGGAAAAGGAGTATGTCAAGGCTGTATATTGTCACCATGCTTATTTAACTTATATGCAGAGTACATCATGAGAAACGCTGGGCTGGATGAAGCACAAGCTGGAATCAAGATTGCCAGGAGAAATATCAGTCACCCCAGATATGCAGATGACACCACCCTTATGGCAGACAGTGAAGAAGAACTAAGGAACCTCTTGATGAAAGTGAAAGAGGAGAGTGAAAAAGTTGGCTTAAAGCTCAACATTCAGAAAACAAAGATCATGGCATCCGGTGTCATCACTTTATGGCAAATAGATGGAGAAACAGTGGAAACAGTGGCAGACTGTATTTTGGGGGGCTCTAAAATCACTGCAGATGGTGACTGCAGCTATGAAATAAAAAGACGCTTACTCCTCGGAAGAAAAGTTATGACCAACCTAGACAGCATATTAAAAAGCAGAGACATTACCTTGCCAACAAAGGTCTACCTAGTCAAGGCTATGGTTTTTCCAGTAGTCATGTACGGATGTGAGAGTTGGACTATAGAGAAAGCTGAGCACTGAAGAATTGATGCTTTTGAACTGTGGTGTTGGAGAAGACTCTTGAGAATCCCTTGGACTGCAAGGAGATCCAACTAGTCCATCCTAAAGGAGATCAGTCCTGAATGTTCACTGGAAGGACCGATGTTGAAGCTGAAACTCCAATACTTTGGCCACTTGATGTGAACAGCTGACTCATTTGAAAAGACCCTGATGCTGGGAAAGATTGAAGGCAGGAGGAGAAGGGAACGACAGAGGATGAGATGGTTAGATGGCATCACCGACTCAATAGACATGAGTTTGGGTAAACTCTGGGAGTTGGTGATGTACAGGAGGCCTGGTGTGCTGCAGTCCATGGGATCGCAAAGAGTCAGACACGACTGAGCAACTGAACTGAACCAATATATTAAGTGAAATGAGTTCTACAGAATTGACCTAGTCCTGAAAAATAGTTTCTCACACTAAATGATGAAACAAATCTATAAAAATTAACTTCAGGTAATTACAGTAGGAATGTGAAGATTCTGAATGAAATGGAAGAGAGGAAAAGAAATGGGGCCATGTTTACACTTTGACAAGATCCCTCCCATCTCCAACAAGATATGCTAAAAAGTCATTTGTATACAACTCATTTGCTAAGAAAAAGTGAAATCACCTGAATGAGAAATCCCAGCATAATTTAAACCTGAGATATACTTCAAGCGATGCTTCAATATAAACTAGATTATATTTATCAAAGAAGCAAACTGTTCTAGATAGCTGTAATTCAAATAAGGCTCACTCAGGACTCTAACATGTCCTTGATGGAATGAAATGTGATTTGGTTAACAATGCCAAGAAGGCACAAAGAGAAATATTTTAAATTATCAAGATGCCAGGTCTTTTTGGAGAGTGCTCTTTTTGTCAAATTAATATCAAAGAAAAGGTTGGATACATTTTTCCAAGGAGCCTAAGTTAACTGTTCTGTACTGCATATGCCAAAGATTTATGAGTGAAACTTGAAAATAGTCATGCTAAGAGATTGAAGCCTGGTTTCTAGTCTTTTTTCTGTGACTTAAAGAGCTGTATGATCACAGACAAATCATTTCAGCTCCCTGGGACTTGGTTTTTTTCACCTTTAAAATGAGTGCTGAAATAAAAATTTATTTATCTACCTACTAAATCTAATCATCAACATACAAGTCTATGAAGTCTAGACAATTCCTAGGGACAGCATCATAACTGAAAGGCTATCAAGTGACTATAACACCAAATTAATTCATGAACTGTAAGCAAGGCAAATTCTAATAAAACTAGCTGATTTTCACAACATATTCTAAAAACACCCAGAAGTATTCTAAGATATTCTTTTCTAAAAGGAAACTTTAAAGAGTATCATAACTCATCTTAGAAAAGTCAAGTCATAAGATATAGAGGAAAAATCCATACCATAAATATACTTAGTTCCTCAAAAAAAAAAATCATGTGTGTTTTCCTTAAATAGATAATGTTTTCCAAATTTTTAAATTTTAAAAATAAGATATACTCAGTTCTAGAAGGCAGTCAAGTATGGTTATGTAAAGGATCTACTCAAGACATTCTGTGAAATTTCTCACTTCCAAATATTTCTCCAAGTAGAAAATCATTCAGATCAGAGAAAAGTATTAACAGTGGAACTGAGAACCCTGGATTATACTAAGAAAAACTGCCAGCCAGAAATGTGATGGTTGCTTTGATGTGGCCATCTTACATGCCACATAGGACTGGATAGACTTCTACATGAGAGAACAACAAAACTACAATGATTTTTTTCAAAGCAGGAGCACAACTGTCAGCCTGGGTGGCAGTGGCAATCAAGTTGGGAAAGTAGGGGAGACAGTTTCTGCTCTTGGTACTGATTTTTATCTCTATTAATTCTGGAACCTACTGGAAGTGAGTATGAGGACAGTAACATGATTAAGCCCCAAAGTTCCAATAGATTAGATAAGAAAAAAATGCAAGGCACCCACAAGAAGAAAATGTATTTCCCTTTTCATAAAGGACAGAAATGGTATGGACCTAACAGAAGCAGAAGATATTAAGAAAAGGTGTCAAGAATACACAGAAGAACTATACAAAAAAGATCTTAATGACTCAGATAACCATGATGGTGTGATCACTCGCCTAGAGCCAGACATTCTGGAGTCTGAAGTCAAGTGGGCCTTAGGAAACATCACCATGAACAAAGCTAGTGGAGGTGACGGAATTCCAGGTGAGCTATTTCAAATCCTAAAAGATGATGCTGTGAAAGTGCTGCACTCAACATGCCAGCAAATTTGGAGAACACAGCAGTGGCCACAGGACTGGAAAAGGTCAGTTTTCATTCCAATCCCAAAGAAAGGCAATGCCAAAGAATGCTCAAACTACCACACAATTGCACTCATCTCATATGCTAGCAAAGTAATGCTCAAAATTCTCCAAGCCAGGCTTCAACAGTACATGAACTGAGAAATTCCAAAAGTTAAAGCTGGATTTAGAAAAGGCAGAGGAACCAGAGGTCAAATTGTCAACATCCATTGGATCATAGAAAAGCAAGAGAATTCCAGAAAACCATCTACTTCTGCTTTATTGACTATGCCAAAGCCTTTGACTGTGTGGATCATAACTAACCGGAAAATTCTTAAAGGTATGGGAGTACCAGACTACCTTACTTGCTTCCTGAGAAACCTGTATGCAGGTCAAGAAGCAACAGTTAGAACCAGACGTGGAACAGTGGACTGGTTCCAAATTGGGAAAGGAGTACATAAAGGCTGTATACTGTCACCCTGCTTATTTAACTTATATGCAGAGTACGTCATGAGAAATGCTGGGTTGGATAAAGCACAAGCTGGAATCAAGATTGCCAGGAGAAATATCAATAACCTCAGATATGCAGATGACCCTACCCTTACGGCAGAAAGCAAAGAGGAACTAAAGAGCTTCTTGGTGAAAGTGAAAGAGGAGAGCGAAAAAGCTGGCTTAAAACTCAACATTTAAAAAACTAAAATCATAGCATCTGGTCCCATCACTTCATGACAAATAGGGGAAACAATGGAAACAATGACAGACTTTATTTTCTTGGGCTCCAAAATCACTGCAGGTGATGACTGCAGCCATGAAATTAAAAGACACTTGCTCCTTGGAAGAAAAGCTATGACCAACCTAGACAGAATTAAAAAGCAGAGACATTACTTTGCCGACAAAGGTCTGTCTAGTCAAAGCTATGGTTTTTCCAGTAGTCACATATGGTTGTGAGAGCTGGACTGTAAATAAGGCGGAGCGCTGAAGAATTGATGCCTTCAAACTGTGGTGCTGGAGAAGACTCCTGAGAGTCCCTTGAACAGCAAAAAGATCAAATCAACACCGAATACTCGTTGGAAGGACTGATGCTAAAGCCGAAACTCCAATATTTTGGTCATCTCATGGGAACAGCTGACGCTTTAGAAAAGTTCCTGATGCTGGGAAAGATCTAGCACAGGAGAAGAGGGTGTCAAAGGATGAGATGGCTGGATGGCATCACTGATGCAATGACATGAACTTAGGCAAACTTCAGGAGATGGTGAGGGACAGGAAGGCCTGGTGTGCTGCAGTCCATCGAGTCGCAAAGAGTCAGACATGATTGGGTAACTGAACAACAACATAGCCAATTAGCAGAGATCCCTCTTCTAGGTTTACCTTAAAATTCACTAGTCTAGGTGTTGTTTCCTGGCTTGATGAATGCGGGTCGTCATGACTTGATGAGGGCAGGTCATCATGAGGTGATACAGGCAAAGATACATTTAGGTTTTTCATATCAGAGTCCTTTCCTTTCTGATCTTCTCCTGAACAAAGAAAAGGAAAGAACTGATTAAATGGAAAGGGTTACAGAAGACAGGTTGAAACTTAGTGAGAAAAGTCAAGTTACATGAGGGAAATTTTCATCTACTTTTCCTATTTTAGAGTCACCTCATCTTAATCTCCTATATTAATCACTTTTCTCCTTGCTTTGAAAAAATAACTTAACAAACATGATCCTACCTCTAGGATTTCCCTCAGAAAGTGGATTTTTGAGCAGTCCCTTTGTTCCTGCTTCCATATTACTCAGTAAAGTACTCTTCAGGAAAATTCTAAATATATACCATCTACAGAACCTATGCATTGGGATCTATAGAATTCAATTCTTATGTGTTTCAGAGTCTATTTCTTGGATAAAGAATAGTGTGTTACATAAGTCTCATTTTTACATTTTGTATTGTTAATAATAAATCAGAAATACGTTAGTGTACATAGAAAGTTGTTTTAGACTTTATTGAAGAATGTCATATGAGTCATCCCTAGGAAACTCACTGTTGGCTTTATTTTAAGATTTTTGATAATTACTATGTTAATTTCACTGCACAGAATCTTTCATAGAAACCAAGGGAGTTATTTTTCTCTGATCTTAGAACTGAGCACTCAGAGTACTGTTTCTCATATCATAATAACCTTAAACATTATGATTTAGAAATTTATAACATAGCATATTAAAAAATCAACAATAAAAAGTAAAGCATAGTAAACAAGTACTGTAGAAATGGAAAATGCATTTCTAAATGTGTCAAAAAAGGAAATCAAATAGAAATTATGAACTATAACATCAATTAATTCTCTAAGTATATATTAAGAAATATCAGTGAAAGACAACATATTAAAACTAATGTGAAGTAGCTAAGGAAGTGTTTAAAGGGGAAATATATAGTTCAAAAAACAGTTTTTAAAAGACAGAAGAAATGACAAAAATGTGTTTTGTATTCAATGACAAAGACATTGTAACTGAGGAAATCTCACAAAATAGAAAGATATCATAAAGAAAAATAACAAATAGAAAATAAGCTAACATAACAGAATAATCAACAAAATCAAAGGTTGTTTCTCTGAAATCAAAGACTTAAAAATACACAAACTTGTTTCATGACACCGTATAATAGCAAAAATGAAAAAAAAAAGGCACAACCACAAATCCAACTATCATCCTAAGAACTAATAAGAAAATTCAATTAGACAAACTTGATTAAATGGAAACTTTTATAAAATTATAAATTATCAAAATCTACTCAAGAACATACAGAAAGTCTGAATAGCATAACTATTTAGAAAGTCAAACCAATAATAAAAAGTCTCACACCCTGGAGGAAAAAGGAATCTGGACCCAAACAGATCTCCAGATGATATTTTATCAAATTTCCAATGAACAAAAATCTCTTTCTTATGCAAACTGTTTTAACAAAATTTTTAAGTACTTATATTTCATTTATATTAAAAGATTAGCAAATCCTGACATGAAAACAATGCATGTAAAATACAAGCAAGAAAAATTATAAGCCAAATTCAAAAATGAACACAGGTGCAAAAGTCCTAAATAAAATATCACTAAATGATCCAGTGGAAAGAAATGCATAGATGAAGATTTATCTCAAGAATTCAAAGTATGCTCAGTTTCACAAAAATCTATCAATGCAAACTGGCATATTAACAAATGTTAACAAAAGAAAGGACAGAAATCATATTATCATTTGAACATAAAAAATCATGTGACACATGTAAACCCATGGCTGATTCATGTCAATGTATGGCAAAAACTACTACAATATTCTAAAGTAATTAGCCCCCAACTAAAATAAATAAATTTTAAAAAAAAGCATGTGAAAAATTCAACAGTCTTTCAAGGTAGAAACAGAAGAAAACTTCTTTAACTTATACACAAGTTTATCTAATCAAAATACTGAACCAACATTACCCTTAATGGCAAAACTTTAGACACATTCTCATTGTTTTTAAGAAAATATAAGAAAGCCTACTACTTGGGACTGCAAGGAGATCCCACTAGTCCATCCTAAAGGAGATTAGTCCTGGGTGTTCATTGGAAGGACTGATGTTGAAGCTGAAACTCCAATACTTGAGCCACGTGATGCGAAGAGCTGACTCATTGGAAAAGACCCTGATGCTGGGAAAGATTGAGGGCAGGAGGAGAAGGGGACGACACAGGATGAGATGGCTGGATGGCATCACCGACTCGGTGGACATGGGTTTGTGTAAACTCTGGGAGTTGGTAATGGACAGGGAGGCCTGGCATGCTGCGGTTCATGGGGTCACAAAGAGTCGGACACGACTGAGCAACTGAGCTGAACTGAACTGAACTACTTATTTGACATTAAAGACATAATGACTGGGGGAAAAGCAAGTAAATTGTTATCTGCAAATATTGTAATTGTCTACATAGAAAATTAAAGAGACTCCCAGGTCAAATACCAGTAATAATAAGAAAGTCTGACAGAAGAGTTGACATGAGATCAATAAATTAGGATCATTCATAGGCCAACAACCAGATACCACAACAAAGGAAAATATGTCATTCACAATAGCAATAAAAATACAAGGTAACTAGAAATAGACCAAACCAAAAATACACAGTGAAAATTGAAAAATTTTGTTAAAATTTACAAAAATAGAATAAATAACCTATATTTCATACAAATGAAAACTCCTATCATAATAATGGTAAGTATCCTCTAAATTAAACCACAGATTCAATGCAAATCCGATAAATATTCAAGCAGGATGTGTGGGGGTATTTGTGTGTATGTGTATGTGTGTGTGTGTGTAAACAAACTAGAAAACAGAAATCTAAGAACAGGAAAGACAATTCTGGAAAAGGATAACAGACTGGGTGTATTTGCCCTATAAGATAGCAATACTTATTATAAGCTAAAGTCATCAAAACAGTGTGAATTGGTGTAAGGATGGAAAAGCAGGTCAATATAAAGGAACTGAGATTCAAAAACAGTCTTAAGCATATAAGAGCACTGGCCATTTGATAACAATGGCAGTGCAGATTAGAGTGGGGAAAGTATTAAAATAAATGGGGCTGGGACAATTGGTTTACCTACCATAAAAGAAAGATCATATCCCTTCCTCACTGCATAAGATCAAAAAGCAAAATATGCAAAAGAGACTATTTTTATTATTTCAGAGTAGAGACAGATTTTGGAATCATGAAAGCACAGTTTATATAAGAAAAAACTGATATTTGAATATTCATTTAAAAGACAGTATCAAAAAATAAGCATTTACTAGGGGAAAATGATACAACTGATGACAAAATGTATCTAGGATATATAAAGAATTCTTAAAATTCAACAAGAAGAGCAACCAACTATTACTGATAAGAGAATAGAGAAAATTTACCTCATATCCTCTGGGAAACTCCTTTAACCACTAAAAAAAAAAAAAAAACAACTGAGCAATAAGATATGGTCCTCTGAATGCTGTGGGGTACAAGTCTAACACTCCTGATAATGAATGTTAAAATTGCACCATAGCTTCCTAAAGCTCTTGACATTGGGTATCACTGCAACAATTGCCTCATATCAAGATTTAAATAACAGTGAGCTCTGCAAACCTAAGAAGGAGCTTCAAATGCTACGGAAGTCAGTTACATGGAAAAAAATGTCTAGAAGAATTACTAACAAACAACTCATACAAGAAGAATACTTAAAGACCAATAAATGTATGAAAAACTGTCCACCATCAGTTAATAAAGAAATGAAAATTAGAATAACCCACCACTGACTTTCACTTCTGCCCATGAGGGATTTAGTGCTGCAAAACTTATTCACAACCAGAAAATAAGACAAAATACATGTGACAACAACTTTCAGATATTGTAAGATAAGCCTGGAGTATCTTGTCATGCGATTAAGTCATTAAATGCTCAGAAAACAAAAGGTTGGCTATGTCAGAGACACAGGAGTCAACCTGAAAGAGCTCCCAAGGGCCCAGACTAGAACAATTTGAACAAAGCAAATAACATAACTAGATGATAATATAAATTATAAAATACATATGCATGAGTCCATACTGATATAAACAAATGAATAAATAAATTAGTAGGGGAGTAGAAACAAATCTTCTTTATAAGGTAATCCTAAATAATATACATCTACTAATATTACTCCCTCCTCTAGGAGGTAGAGCTTCTTGCTCCCTTCCCACCTATGGGAGCAGCCTTATGTTTTGACCTCTTGAATATCACTCTCCTCTTCTAACGGCACTACCATTGTTCAAGTTGTCACCATTTGTCTTAATTACTGCCACTACCTCTGAACAAGCCTGCTATTTTCATGCTTACCATCCATCCAATATATCCTCCACACTGAAAGGTGAGAAATAACAGATAACAGAAACAGACATATGGGAGTTCTAGATGTTGGCATTAACAAAGACTTTTAAAGTAATATGCTTAAGGCGTAATCAAAACAAATGAAAATCTAGGAAAGGAGCTGAATGACAGATTTCTGTGGTTTAAAAGGAACACAATAGAAGCAATCTACAATAAATGTCCATCAAAAGAGGAACAGATAAAGAAGATGTGGCACATGTATACGACAAGAGTATTACCATCTTTATTACCACTTACTACACCTTATTACATGTGTTACATCTTATTGCCATTTATTACCAGCCATAAAAAAGGACAAAATAATGCCATTTGTAGCAACATGGAGGGAACTAGAGACTATCATACTGAGTGAAGTTAGACAGAGAAAGACAAATATCATGTGATATTGCTTATATGTGGAATCTAAAAAAAAGGGTACAAGTGAACTTATCTGCAAAACGGAAATAGAGCTTGTAGAAAACAAACTTAATGGTTACCTGGAAATGAGTTGGGGGTAGAAATAAATTGGAAGATTGAGACTGACACATACAGACTACTATATATAAAATAGATAACTAATAAAGATCTACTGAATAGCATGGGGAACTCCACTCAGTACTATGTAATGGCCTATATGGGAAAAGAATCTAAAAAAGAGTAGATACATGTGTAACTGATTCACTTTGCTGTACACCTGAAACTACACAATATTGTAAATCAACTATACTCCAATAAAAATTTTAAAAATAATAAAGTAGTTTGGCTCTTGCTTTGTCTCTCTCTTATTTTTGGATTTTAAATTCATCCATATATCTAACTTTTCAATTTTACAAAGCATTCTCTTTCCTTGAGAAAAGAGATAATTCAGTAAGTGGCAAAAAAGAATAAAACTATAAATTACTATAACATAATGTAGTTCTTTTTGTAGAAAAATACATTCAGAATCTGAAAAGTTCTACCAATAAAATATGAGAATTGCTAATTTTACTTTAATTTCTTTCAAGAAAGCACTCCCAGTTGGGCCACTTGCATATTAATTTGCAAGTGTCATAAGAAAATTAACAACAAGTATTCTTTGTATGCTGTTTTTTGTCCTTTGCCCAAACACTAAAACAAAGTCATGGAGTGCATAGGATGTAATAGGAAAGCTGCTACTGCTGCTAAGTCGCTTCAGTCGTGTCCGACTCTGTGCGACCCCATAGATGGCAGCCCACCAGGCTCCGCCGTCCCTAGGATTCTCCAGGCAAGAATACTGGAGTGGGTTGCCGTTTCCTTCTCCAGTGCATGAAAGGGAAAAGTGAAAGTGAAGTCGCTCAGTCATGTCTGACTCTTAGCGACCCCATGGACTGTAGCCTACAAGGCTCCTCCATCCATGGGATTTTCCAGGCAAGAGTACTGGAGTGGGGTGCCATTGCCTTCTCCGTAATAGGAAAGAAGCTGAGTCAAATTATATTTTAAAAGATTCCTTTAAAATCTAAATTTCATCAGGTTCTCAAATAGAAGGTCAGAAGATAATTGATAGAATGGTTAATGCACAGTTAACTTAAAATGAGAAAAGTATCAAGTAGATTTTTTTAAAAATCAGGTTACACAAAAGGAAATATATAATCCTGGACAATAATCACAGCAATGTAAATTAAAGGAAGCTCAAGGCATCATTTCAAAACAAGTAAATTAACCACACTTTTTTTGCTATGATAACACCAAATGTGGTGAGATTACAGTATAACCAATATATTGCTGGTAATGTGATTTAATCTCTTCTAATAATAAAAAGTAATACAAAATTCAGATCCATTAGCTTCAAGATCCCCATCTGGAGAATTTATCCTAAAGAATAAATTGGGCTTCCTTGGTGGTGCTAGTGGTAAAGAACCCACCTGCCAATTCAGGAGACATAAGAGATGCGGGTTTGATCCCTGGGTCAGGAAGATCTCCTTGAGGAGGGCATGGCTACCCACTCCAGTATTTTTGTCTGGAGAATCCCATGGACAAAGGAGCCTAACAGGCTACAGTCCGTGGGACTGCAAAGAGTTGGACATGACTGAAGCGACTTAGCACACATCCTAAAGAAAGAATTCAGTGAAAGAACAAAATCTATAAATATTATTAATAAATCAATAATAGTATCTATAATCAAAGGGAACAAAAACTGGAAACAATATACATGTTATGGGTAAGTAATATCACAGTGAGAAAGAAAGCGGCCTCCAGGCCTTTCAGATTGCAAACAGGACTAGAATACTTCTGGAGTCAGACCTGCAAGGCTAGAGCAGCAGCCTGGCAGGGAATGCCCTATGTAGAGCTCTGGCTTAAACCTCTAGCGGGAGGGAGCAACACCCACAGTGATTACAGGGAGGCAGCATAGAAAAGCAACCAGGGGCTATGCTGAACAAGGAAGGAATGCAAAAAGGTACAAAAGAAAGGTTGAAAACTGATGGTAAGCTACTAATGTGTGAGGCACGCATGACAATGACAACATGGGTCAGCTGGGGACAGTTAGCATCTAACTAAAACACTGCATTAGTATTATATACAAAATCCTTCTCTGTGTTTTTGTGTTTTTATATACTTTCTAAAGATGATGCTGTGAAAGTGCTTCACTCAACATGCCAGCAAATCTGGAAAACTCAGCAGGGGCCACAGGACTGGAAAAGGTCAGTTTTCATCCCAATCCCAAAGAAAGGCAATGCCAAAGAATGCTCAAACTACTGCACAATTGCACTCATCTCACATGCTAGTAAAGTAATGCTCAAAATTCTCCAAGCCAGGCTTCAGCAATATGTGAACTGTGAACTTCCAGCTGTTCAAGCTGGTTTTAGAAAAGGCAGAGGAACCAGAGATCAAATTGCCAACATCCGCTGGATCATCGAAAAAGCAAGAGAGTTCCAGAAAAACATCTATTTCTGCTTTATTGACTATGCCAAAGCCTTTGACTGTGTGGATCACAATAAACTGTGGAAAATTCTGAAAGAGATAGGAATACCAGACCATCTGACCTGTCTCTTGAGAAACCTGTATGCAGGTCAGGAAGCAACAGTTAGAACTGGGCATGGAACAGACTGGTTCCAAATAGGAAAAGGAGTATGTCAAGGCTGTATATTGTCACCCTGCTTAACTTATATGCAGAGTACATCATGAGAAACGCTAGGCTGGAGGAAGCACAAGCTGGAATCAAGATTGCCAGGAGAAATATCAATAACCTCAGATATGCAGATGACACCACCCTTATGGCAGAAAGCGAAGAACTAAAGAGCCTCTTGATGAAAGTGAAAGAGGAGAGTGAAAAAGTTGGCTTAAAGCTCAACATTCAGAAAACTAAGATCATGGCATCTGGTCCCATCACTTCATGGGAAATAGATGGGAAACAGTGTCAGACTTTGTTTTTTGGGGGCTCCAAAATCACTGCAGATGGTGCTTGTAGCCATGAAATTAAAAGATGCTCCGAGCACCTTGTATCATGCATCGAAACTGGACTGGCGATTCGTTTCACATATGATAATTTACATGCTTCAATGCCATTCTCCCATATCATCCCCCCCTGGCCCTCTCCCATAGAGTCCATAATACTGTTCTATATATCTGTGTCTCTTTTGCTGTCTTGCATACAGGGCAAAACAAACACAATATTGTAAAGTTAAAAAATAGATAAATAAACTAATTTTAAAAAAATAAAAATAAATAAATAAAAGATGCTTACTCCTTGGAAGGAAAGTTACAACCAACCTAGACAGCATATTTAAAAGCAGAGATATTACTTTGCCAACAAAGGTCCATCTAGTCAAGACTATTGTTTTTCCAGTAGCCATGTATGGATGTGAGAGTTGGACAGTGAAGAAAGCTGAGCGCCGAAGAATTGATGCTTTTGAACTGCGGTGCTGGAGAAGACTCTTGAGAGTCCCTTGGACTGCAAGGAGATCCAATCAATCCATCCTAAATGCTATCAGTCCTGGGTGTTCATTGGAAGGACTGATGTTGAAGCCGAAACTCCAATACTTTGGCCACCTCATGTGAAGAGTTGACTCATTGGAAAAGACCCTAATGCTGGGAAGGATTGGGGGCAGGAGGAGAAGGGGACGACGGAGGATGAGATGGCTGGATGGCATCACCGACTTGATGGGCCTGGGTTTGGGTAGACTCAGGAAGTTGGTGATGGACAAGGAGGCCTGGTGTGCTGCGATTCACGGGGTCGCAAAGAGTCGGACACGACTGAGTGACTGAACTGACTGACTGAAAGTAGATAGGTATTTCTGCAATACATATATATTATACCTACAATCAGAAATAAACATTATTTAATCAGAGTAGAATAAAACACAAGAGTCTAATCCTTGCTATTCTCAGCACAGTGGCTTGTTAAGAGATGCAGAATTTTGGGCCCCACCACAGACCCAATGAATCAGAATGTGCAGGTTAACAAATTCACAGCTGGTTCATACATATTTACAGTCTAGAAAGCACTGCTCTGACCCTACTGCTCCCACACCCACCACAGTGCACAGTGTGTTAAGAACCTACCAGACTCCGCTGTAGCATTTTCAGGTGAAGACATGTCGTCATTCCCCAAAAAGATGGGTAAAAGGTTTCTCCAGGTACTGAGCCTTGTGTTCTGAGAGTTAGACAGAATGTCTAATTAATATCCTGGGGCTGGCACACAATTGTTTTTCACCTGGTCAAACATACAGTGTAAAGGAATTTTAGACAACTCGAGTTCTCACAGTTTTTACATGTTATTACTCAATTTATTTATACATCTAGCACAACTTATTTTGCACTAACTACACTGCAAGTGTTCTTATAGTGGCTACACTATAGGACAGCTATAACAACTTGCTGACTGAATTAAAAGCAGTTAAATCCATTTGGCATCACCAACTCAATGGACATGAGTTTGGGTGGGCTCCGGGAGTTGGTGTTGGACAGGGAGGCCTGGCGTGCTGCAGTCCATGGGGTTGCAAAGAGTTGGACACGACTGAATGACTGAACTGAACTGATTCAGCGAATTAATTCTCTTATGCCAAACTTATTCGTAATTAGGCACTGAGGGACTACTGAAGGATAAAAATTAAGTTCAGAGCCTGTCTTCAAGGAGTTCATTTTCAACCTATAAAAAGTTCTCACATAGGATAAACATTTTTTTCTCTTCTAATCTTTGCCATAGTAGGCCTGTAAGATGATGTTACATTGTTCCTATTGGTTAAAATCTAGAGGTTTTGTTTTTTGTTTTTTGGTCTGGAGACTTTTATCATTCGTTTCCTTGCAAATGAAATAAAGTGAAAGTGTTAGTTGCTAAGTCATGTCTGACACTTTGCCAGCCTATGAACCATAACCTGCCAGGCTCCTCTGTGGAATACTAGAGTGAGTTGCCATTTCCTGTGCCAGGGGATCTCCCTGACCCAGGGATCGAACTCTTATCTTCTGTACTGCAGGCAGATTCTTTACCATTGCACCACAGAAATAAGGTTACTATAACTGAACCTAAAAGTTATTATTTTGAAACATATATTTTAAAACTTTGTGATACAGTATGTTAAGAATGATTATTTAAAACATGGAAGTAAGGTAAAATCATAGGTGGCATATCCTTTCAACGTTATATGAGGATGGTGTTTAAAAGGCCCTCCCGAGGATTATTTAATTATATAAAGAGATTGTACTTTGTACAACTCATTATTTACTGTTGATTAAAAGTCCTAGACTTAGTAAGAATACATGTTAACCTACAAATTTTCATCCTGTAGGGATACAAATAATTTCCGTCTGGATAAAAAAAGATAATACCAAAGATAATAATTTATTGCCCTGTTGGACATAAACCAGGCTTTTAAAATCTGACCTAGCAATCTTACTCTAACATTTGTTCAAAATACGTATAAAAACCTAGATCCTCAAAATGTTCTCAGAACCACCTTTGTCACCTTCCCAGTTGCTTCACTAATAAATAAATTTAATAAAATCCTTAACACGGTTTCATTTCAAATTTTAATGAGTTACATTTTAAATTTTTTGAAAATTCTACTTTTATGAAGGGGGGGGTGGAGTTCTTCTTTTTAAAAGGACATCAGGACTTCCCTAGAAGTTCAGTGGTTAAGACTCGACACTTCTAAAGCAGCAGACGTGGGTTTGATTCCTGGTCAGGGAACTAAGATCTCACATGCCATAAGGCCAAAAAATAATAAAAGGACAGCAGTGGCCTTGTGACTGATACTGAGGTGGTGGACATAAGTGATGAGCCTCCGCTGGAAATAACACTGAAAAGTCAAACATCTTATTGTTAAATAAAAACCACCAAGAATGATGCCCAAGCTTCTGCCTCCCAAATATATGACTGAAAATATTTTAAATGATACACTCTTTTAAAATTTTTTTGTAGTTGATTTACAACATTGTGTTAGTTTCTGGTATACACCAAAGTGATTCAGTTATACATAAATACACACACACACACACACACAATTTTCCATTTCAGCTTCTTACAGGATTTGAGGATACTTTTCTGTGCTATACCATAGAAGCCTGTTGCTTATCTATTTTATAAATGCTGTACTGTGCTTAGTCGCTCAGTCGTGTCAAACTCTTTGCAACCCCATGGACTGTAGCCCATTAAGCTCCTCTGTCCATGGAGATTCTCCAGGTAAGAATACTGGAGCAGGTTGCCATGCCCTCCTCCAGGAGATCTTCCCAACCCAGGGAATGAACCCAGGTCTCCCACATTACAGGCAGATTCTTTACCATCTGAGCCACCAGGGAAGCCCATTTTATATATAGTAGTTTGTATCTGTTAATCTTAAACTCCTAATTTATCCCTGCCCCACCCCCTTCCCCCTTTGGTAACCATAAATTTGTTGTCTATGTCTGTGAGTCTGTTTCTGTCTTATAAATAAATTCATCTGTATATTTTAGATTCCACAAACAAGTGACGTTATATATTTGTCTTTGTCTGACTTAACTTAATATGATAATCTTTAGGTCCATCCATGTTGCTGCAAATGGCATTATTTCATTTTTTCTTATGGCTGAACAGCATTCCATTGTTTATATGTACCACATCTTCTTTATCCATTCATCTGTCAGTGGACACTTAGGTGCTTCCATGTCTTGGCTATTGTAAATAATGCTGCTATGAACACTGATATGCATGTATCTTTTCAAATTAAAAGTTTTCTCCAGATATACGCCCAGGAGTGGGATAAATAAACGAGTATTTTTGTAAAAATCAATAAGAAAACAAACTAATTAAAAAACAGGAAAAAAAGTGAAACTGACACTTAACCCAAGAATATGTACAATGGTTGGGAATTCCCTGGCAGTTCAGAGGTTAAGACTCCATGCTTCTGCTTCAGGAGGCACGGGTTCGATCCCTGGTCAGAAAAGTAAGACCCCATATGACACTTGGTATGGCCAAAAAAAAAGGTACAAATGGCAAACAAGCATATGAAAAGATGCTCAACAGCACATGTCACTAGAGAATTGCAAAATAAAACTACAATAAGATGTTAAGAGCTAACTATCAGAATGGTTAAAATTCAAAAATGTGACAATACTAAATGCTGGCAAGAATGTGGATTCACTGCTGAGAATACAAAATGGTACAGTCACTCTAGAAAACTATTTAGCAGATCCTTACAAAGCTTAAAATAGTATTGCCATGTGATCCAGCAATTATTCTCCTAGTTATTTACCCAATTGATCTGCAATTATGTTCACACAAAAACATGCATTCAAATGATTATAGTTGGTTTATTCATAACCAGCAAAAACTGGAAGTAATCAGGATGTAATTCAACAGTGGAATGGATAAACTATGGTATATCCACAATGAAATATTATTCAGTGATAAAAAGAAATAAGCTATCTAGCCAAAAATAGATATGGAGGAATCTTAAGTGAATGTTGCTCTGGGAAAAAAGCTAGTCTGAAAAGGTATGATACCAGATTGACTGTATGATTCCAGCTCTATGATAAGACCTTTATCAGATATGTGTTTTGCAAACATTTTCTCCTAGTGTACAACTTGTCTTTATTTTCTTAACAATATCCTTCACAGAAGTTTTTAATTTTAATAAAGTCCAGTTTGTACATTTTTTCTTCTTTCTTTTGGTGTTGTGTCTAAAAATTCGTTGCCAAAACCAAAGCCATCTAGATTTCTCTTATGTGACTGTGTCCTTTCAAGAGCTATTTTAAAGTCCTAACCTCCAGTATCCGTGAATGTGAATTTATAGGGCATTTCCAGGTATAACCAAGTGAGAATGAGTTTCTAACCCAATGACTGATATCCTTAAAAGACAAGTGAAATTTGGACACAGATACAGAGGAATAAATCCATGTGATAACAGAGGCAAAAATTGGAGTCATATGTCTACAAACCAAGGAACTCAAAGATTACTGGCAATCACTAAAAGAGGGAGGCAAGGAAAGATTCTCTCATAGAGACTTTAAAGCCAGCAAGGCTTGCTGACAACTTAATTTCAGAATTTTGCCTCCAAATGTGAAAGAATGTATTTTTCTTTTTTTAAATTATCCAGTTTGTAGTATTCTGTTATGGAAAACCTAGGAAACTAATATATATTCTGGCACCAGAATGTTGTGCTGATGTAATAATCACCTAAAAATGTGGAATTAGGTAATGGGTAGAAGATGGAAGAGTTCTGAGGTACAGAAAGAACTTAGACTGTCTTAAAAACACTATTGATGCAAATACAAATGTTAGGGATTTCCCTGGTGGTCCAGTGGCTAAGACTCTACACTCCCAATGCAGGGTGCCCGGGTTCGATTCCTTGTCAGGGAACCAGGTCATACATGCTGTGTGGCATGGTAAAAAAAAAAAAAGAATTTAATTTTTAAAAATTAAATATATAAATACAGATGTTAAAGGCAATTCTAGTAAAGAGATTGGAAAGAAAAGAGGGGAATTTTAGAAAAAGAGCATATCCCAAACATGTAAAAAGTTTTACAACTCAAAAAGAAAATCAACCCAATGTTTTTTCAAATGGGCAAATAATTTCAAAAAAAAATTTTTTTTACAAAGGAAAAATACAAATGGTACACAAACAGATGAAAAGATGCTCATCACCATTGGCCAACAGAAAAATGCAAAAGAAAACAATACCAAGATATCACCACATACCTATTAGAATGGCTGAAATGAAACATACACACAAAAAACAATACAAAATAGTTTTGACAACAATGTGAAGCAACTGGAATGCTCATCACTGCTGTTTGGATCACTTATTACCCTGTTTATTTTTCTTAGAAGCACTTGTCATTACCTTAAAATTTGCTTACGTATGTATGGAATAAGTCAAAATTTATCTGCTTATATGTTTACTGTGTGTGTCAATCAATATAAGGACCACGAGGCTGATGACTTGGTCAGTCTTGTTACCATTTTTGTCATCTCTGCACCAAGAAAAATGGCACAAACTGGGCACTCAAAACATATTTACTAAGAGACAGGAAAGAAAAGAAAGGACACTAAGACAAGTGAATGTGTGGGGGCAAGGAACCCATCATAATACACTACAGAGGGACAACACACTTTTGTAAAAGAAAATGAATTTAGATCACCGGAAGGCTACATGCAGAGACCATTAATTTCAGCTGCATATCAGAATTATCTGGAGAGCTTCGCAAAAGGCCAATCCCTACACCAAATCAAGTTGAGAACCACTGAGGAAATGGAACCTAAACTACAGAGCTGCATGTATCTGAGTGTAAATCTTGGACAAGTCACTTAACTTCCCTTTGCCCCAAAATTCTCATCTACAAAATGGAAATAATACACACTTCCTGGAGTTATTGTCTAAAATTAAGACTATAGATAAAGTTCTCAGTAAATGTTAATTCTCCTCCCCAGGGAAAACTTGATGAAATCTTCACTGCCCAGTGATAAATGCTAATTCAATCATTAACTTATTTCAGACAGTGACTGCAGCCATGAAGTTCAAGACACTTGCTCCTTGGAAGAAAAACTATGAAAAACCTAAGCAGCATATTAAAAAGCAGTTAACATCACTTTGCCAACAAAGGTCCAAATAGTCAAAGCTATGGTTTTCCAGTAGTCATATATGGATGTGAAAGTTAGACCATAAAGAAGGTTGAGTGCTGAAGAACTGTTGCTTTCAAACTGTGGTGCTGAAAAAGACTCTTGAGAGTTCCTTGGACTGCAAGGAGATCAAACCAGTCAACCCTAAAGGAAATCAACCCTAAATACTTATTGGAAGGATTGATGCTGAAGCTGAAGCTCCAATACTTTGACTATCTGATGTGAAGAGTCAACTCATTAGAAAAGACCCTAATGCTGGAAAAGATTGAGGGCAGGAGGAAAAGGAGCAACAGAGGATGTGGTGGTGGGATGGTATCACCAACTCAATGCATATGAGTTTTAGCAAACTCCAGGAGATCATGAAGGACAGGGAAACCTAGTGGGATGCAGTCCATGGGGTCGCAAAGAGTCAGACAAGACTTAGCAATTGAACAACAACAATCATCAATTCATATTTTTCTTTCTTACTTGATTATTAAATTGAACATTTGCATTCGGTAAATTTAGAAATACAAACTTTTTCACTCTCCTGATAAGATGATGCCTGAAGTTATGTGATTCTCAAACCTGGCTGTAGGTTAATTACCTAAGAAGACTTTTTTTTAAAAATACCAATACCAAATGTCCAGACTTGGCCCGAGTCAATTGATTTAGAATCTCTGGAGTGAGTCTAGAGCATCAGTATTTTTAAAAAAGTTTAACTCAACAGTGATTTTAAAACATAGGACTGAAAAGCACTGATTTGCATTAATGATAATTGCACATATGAGTCATTCAGGGAGCTCTTAAAAAACAGATTGAGTCCAGAACCCCATCACGACTTACTGATTTAGAATCTGTGGATGTAAAGCCTATCATTTTGCAAAGCTTCATAAAACTCCCCCAGTTATTCTGGTGCAGACCCATTGGGAACCACACTTTATGCCATGCATTCAGTCTCCCTGTTGTCCACCAGAAAACATCATTTAGAACTTTCACTGGCCTCCTGTGCCAAGCCTGCTCAGTGGCTTTTAGTCAGCAGATGAAGTGACACATCACAGTAGGTCTTGATTTTACAGATCTTTTTAGAACATGTTCGTGTGATGCCCCTTGACCCAATCATTTACCATACACCGTGCCCAGCACTAGCTATATAGTCCGTTGTCCTTTCCAACCAAATCCCTGTAAGAGGCTGCTGATATGGTAAGGACAAAATGGAATCACACTACTCCCCAATCTTTATTTCCCTCTAAATGGTATTGCAATGCCAGGACAAATGAAATGACTATCACTGGTCAGATGAATCTGAATGAAATCCAAGTTGTTTTCTGCACTGAGAATAAAACTGATATGTTTGCTTCCCTCAGAGAGGTAATAAAAGTAGGGAAAACAAAGATGATCCCTGAGTTAAGAGCATTTCCAAACTCAACCTAAACCCAGCAGCAGAAACCTTAGAAAATGATTTTAGGGGTGTCAGTCAGTAGACACACCACCATGGCTGCACTACCAGGCAGATAGTAGTGCAGTAGTCACATAACCAGGCATTAATTTAGGTTTATTAAGTATATTAATTCATGTGATCCTCACAAGAACCCTATATGTAGGTATTATTATTATTCTTATTTCATGGATAAAAAGAAAAAAGGAACAGAGGTTAAATATTTTGCCCAAAGTCACATAGCTAGTAGGTGGCAGTTTCTGAATCCAGTCAACCTGCTTCAGTCCATTATCTTGTCTACTCCACTACTATGGTATAGATGAGTGATGGCTAAGTTCTTAAAAAAAAAAAGTTGAAGTCTGCAGCAGAAACTGGATATCAGACCATGTGTACCTAGGGCAAGCTACTTAACCCCTCTGAGCCTACTTTTGCATCTGAAAAGTAGAGATAATAATAGTACCTTCCTCATTGAGTTGAGGTGACAATTCAACAAGATTATGCATATAATGTGCTTCTAAACAGTGCCCAGCACTTTTAACAGCTGTCAGTGTCAGCCATTATTATTATCTGTATCATAATACAGCCCAAGCAGTCAGGGAGAAATTACAACCTATGAAGCTGAAATTTTTCCCTGCTGATCTTAGATCTGTAGATTCCCATTACAGCAGAACCAATAAAACAAGTAATAACAGATATTCACAAAATCTTAAAGTGTCACTGAGGAAAACCCCCAGCCCCTACAGTCCAAGATTATGAGTTAGTCTGGAAATGGAAAGCTCTATTTGCTATAGTTTGGCTCTTTTTAGAAAAACATACTCAAGTATCAAGTTGTATAAATGTAACCACACCAGGAGCTAGACTTTCAAGTAGCTGCAGACTGTGGCGGACTTTGGTTAGTGAATATGTCACAGGAGAAGATTCCCCTCAGGTGGTAAATGTCGCTTTCCTCGGTCACATTTGTATAAACAAAAGAAAAACAAAGTAAGGATTCAAACAGGTAACAGTCACCTTATGCTTGCCACTGTATTAAACATTCTCCATGTATTACCTCACCTAATCTTCATAACACTTTTCCCACCCACAGGAAGCCAACAACCCCACTGGGTTAATCTCACTTTTAAGTTCATGACTACACATCTCAAATAGGCACTCAGCGCTGCCTAGCAATCCAATTCCATTTCCCTACTCAGCTCACTTTCCCACTCTCCAGAAGGGGTATGTCACATGTATCTCCTAAGACCTCTTCTCCTCTCCCCTGCTGCCCTTACTCTCAGCCAGTGGTTGCCTTCATAGACAGATGGTGCCTCTACCACCTGTCTGCATCTGTACTCAGCTTCCCCTCTAGATACAATGGAATATATGTTCCTATTCATTTCAAAGCCAACTGCTCACCAGCTCTGGGGTCTCCTCTCTGAGGTATTCAAGTACTTCCCCTGAAATGTTCCCCTTTCTCATCTGCATCATTTTTGCCTTTCTATGAATTCAATCCCAATAGCATATAAACATATTCCAGTTTCCCCTATCTTAAAAGAAAATTCCACTTGACTTTAAGACCCCTCTACTCTACCAAAGTTTTTCTTGTTAAAATGATGAAAATCCTCTTAATTGCCAAACTATTCTTGCATATTCACCATGGATGGCCACCATCTCCCTCTGGCTTCCCTTCCTCTTCTCTATGTACACTCTCAACCTAGGTGGTTTCACCTAGTCTTTTAAATACCACCTATGTGGTAATGATTCCAAAGACCAATTCTAGCCCTAGTATCCCCCAGGACTTTAGACTCAAATTTCCAATGGCATATTTGACATACCAACTTAAAAATCGACTAGGTGATTTATATTATATATGTTTTACCACAATAAAAAAAAATCTACCAGGTGATTCACAGATAGAGTGATGGAGAGATGAAAAACAAGCATAGCTAAATATTAATAGTAGGGTCTAGGTGGTAAGCATATGGAATTCACTGTAAAATTCTTTCCAAGTATATTGTTCATATGTTGTATGTTGGGGAAAAACCTATTAGGAGTCTCAACATAATCTATTCAAAACAATCTTTAATCCCATCCGTTCCAGATAGGAAATCTACCTCTCACCTACAGTGTTCTACCATCTCATTAAATAGCAAGGCAAAAGTAGGCAACGCAAAACCCCAAAACTCAGCCTTGAGTGGCTCTCTCCCACCTGGAATATAATTCCATGAAGACAAGGAGGCTGTTCATCTAGAAAAATCCTAGCACACCGGAGGTGTTCAAAAATACCTGTAGAATTAATCATGAATTAATGCTGTGTTTCTCTCTAAGCCCTACAATCCTCACTGGTCCTTGAGTGAGAATGGAGCTCTTGGCCTCCAAACCTCCCCAGCCCAGGGAGCAGAAACTGTCCTAAGACCCGATTGTGGCTTCTTACCAATCATAGCAGTTCCATGCTCCTCAGCGAAGAGTTCAAGGCGTTTCTTTATCAGAGAACCAAAGTGACTCCTGTCCCAAACCTGTGACACACACGACCCATGACACATGTCACACCACAGTTGGGCATCACACTGCCCAGGCTATCTTCCCCCAAGGATTCAGCGGACTCTGACCTCACTTTGCCAAGGGCCTGCCAGAATCCAGCCCAAAGACCTCCCTGTGGTGACTGGGGCCACAGTCCACTCCTTCAGTGGGCATCAGCACCATCTTCCCCTCAAGACCATTGGCTGGACCCAAGTCTGCCCTCTCAAGCTCCTGTGCAGCAGCCCTCTCTACCCTCCCCCATGTCCCACCTGGCCCCCACTACCTTTCCTCACCTGGATCTACCCCGTCCAGCCTGGCCCCAACCGCCCCGCCCGCCTCCAGCCCCCTCACTTGCCAGTTGGGTTCACGCGGGAGCTCTCGGGCCGGGCGAGATCGGTGCCATCCAATCCTGGAGGCTCCTGTGGGCCTGCGCACGGAGCCTCGCCCGGCTCCAGAGCCCTCTGCTAGCAGTGCTTCCCTCTGCTGGCCTTCCGAAGCACTGCCGCGACCACCGCGGACCCGATGGTGGATTTCCCGTGGTACCCGGTCCACTGCCCTGTGTATGCTCCTTCAAGGCAATGGCACCCCACTCCAGTACTCTTGCCTGGAAAATCCCATGGACCAGCCTGGTAGGCTATAGTCCATGGGGTAGCTAAGAGTCGGACACGACTGAGCGACTTCACTTTCACTTTTCACTTTCATGCATTGGAGAAGGCAATGGCAACCCACTCCAGTGTTCTTGCCTGGAGAATCCCACGGACTGCGAAGCCGGGTGGGCTGCTGTCTATGGGGTCGCACAGAGTCGGACATGACTGAAGTGACTTAGCAGAATGCCAGCAACTCTCTGAGCTATGCCCACATCCATTGAACCACTGAGGACTGTGTTCTCTGGGGGTGATCACCTGGTTCACACCTGCCCCTAAGCTTCCTACTGAATTGGAGAGGAGCCAGGATAGGGTGCTGGTTTGCAGTGTCAAAATAAGGCAGGTAGTGTTTAGGCACTTCGAACAGGATAGACTATTGCAGGAGTCACTAGCCTGTGCCAGAATGTGAGGTCATTTAGCTGTTAAGTCGAGTGAGACAGTTTCAGTTAGGGTGGTCAGTGTAGGGGGAATTCAGCGTATAGACATTGTCTCAGTACTACAAGCCAGAATCGTTTTATCCTAACAAGAGCACCTCTCTTCATTTGGTCCTGACCAGAGCCATTCTGGTGAACCCATTTCCCTTAAGGCATGATGAGACCTGCCTCACTTAGCCCACAGCCTGGTCCAGGGGAGCCATATCACTGAACTGAGCTGGAACTGAGCAAAAACAGTCACCCTCTGTCCAGGCATAGGGGTCAATTTCCTGCTTGGTGAGTCGCAACAGCTGCCTACTCTCCACTAGAGCCCTGGCCATCCCTCAGCAGCCAAGGCTTCAGGCTTCCTCCATCCTCAGGATAGGATTCCTCCTTAAAAGATGAGCTCCTGTTTGATGTTTCTGTTGTTTCTCATAGTGTCTAATGTCAAAAGTCTGTGCACCATCGCTATTTCACAAATCCGAGCAGCACAAATGAATCAGAATGTTCTATGTGTTCCTACATATTATATGGCTGTTGTGGGGAAACATGGAGAGAAGTGTCACCCATGGCATAGGGACATCACTGAATGGAGACTGAATGAACACTTGGTGGAAGTGGTCCCTGAGGTCTCATCCTGTCCCTCAGCTTTCTCTTAAACCATATCCTGTTCCCAGTGGTTACATACCCAAGAGGCTGCTTCTGTTTTCACCAGTGAAAAATTTGAAGAATTATAAAGTTAGTTCTTTATCAAAATTTCTGCCATTCTTTGGCAGTCTTGCTATCACCAGTAGTACAAGGAGTCTTGCAGGCCAAGATTTAAGTCCCTCCTTTGCTACTGAAAGGTCCCCTTTCTAGCCTGACTGAGGAGTAGCTTGGTTGTCCCCTCCCTGCTTCCCCCAGATACCACCTTTTCATATCTTTCTCAGTTCCAGGTCCACTGTGGATCCCTGGGGAAGCTCAACTAGTGTAGCAGCAGTGACCAGCACAGAGGTGATGCAGATTCTGGAACCTCAGTCTCCATTCCTGACCCTGATCTGAGCACCCAGACTCCCTCAGGATGAACCCTGAAAACCAGACATACTTCTGCTCTCCATTGAGCTGAGACCCATCTGCTCCTTTCAAGTGCAAGAATTTACTGCCCAAATGGCCACTCATCTCAAGCTGTGAGTCTCCAGACACAATCAGAGAGGACCCTTGAGGGCCTCCTAGATCACAGTAAACAGCTTGCACCCAGAACCTCAGGACCCAAAGACATGTCTTCACAGCCCCCAAGGCCCATGCTCAAGTTCAGGGTTTTCTAAACTTTTCTTGGGGCCAGGGAAGAGCAGATAATTAGGAACAAGCAACGCTGACAAAAAAAAAAAAAAAAAATCATTTCAGCCACACTACCCTTCCACAGTCTCCATCGTAGTACAGACCTCTGCTTTACAGCCTGTTTTATTTTTGGATGGTGCTCTTCACACCCAGCACCACCAAGTGTGAGTCAATGGGGACTGTGAGCTTGGAAGAAGCTGTGGGGCCTTTTCTGTGTGTTTCTTTCTCTCTGTTCAGCTTTGAGATACTTCACATAAAGACTCTATAAAAATAAATTGTGGAAAGTACAAGGCCAATAAAAATCCCAGTGAAAGCTGAACACTAGTTTATTTAAAAAGCCGAAGGACATGCACTTACCTCGTTCTGGATTCCCAGCTGCCTAGTTCCTGGGCCTGGCACATGGTCAATGCCTCATAAATATTAATTGATCGATCCATTAGTTGGTTGCTCACCCATTTGCAGAGCAACAAACAGTCTACCACTCTGCTTGCACACACACACAAGCCTAAGGAGCGAGTCCTTAGGCTTTTATGGGAGAATTGCTAAGTTGGCAGGGGAGCCTGCCACAATGCTCTGCCTTCTACTTCCAGCTCTGCTTATTAAGAGTCAAATAATGATGTGGCAGAAAGTGAATTGCAAACACTGCCAAATTCTAAGAGAGAAGCTGGATGCATGCCTTTCAGGCCTCATGTATTTGGTCCTCTTGGTCTGTGCCAAGCCTTGTGCTTTACAGCAAAAATTCAGATGTTGCCATCTTACTGCATCTTATTAGCTGGACAGAATAGGTGCATGCAGAAGGCAACTTCTTTGTTTCTTTCTAATGTCTTCCAAACTCAATGCTCAGATGCATTTTCCCCCCTGGGGTCTTGCATGTAAAACCTTGGGCAGGTCTATAACTTTGAGCACCCAGAACAGTACTTTTCAGTGTAAGACTCCCTCTGACTTCTTATCTAACTCTTGGGCTCTATCTTGAGGCCAGGACTGCTTTGGGCTAGAAATAGGCATGGGAAGTGGGCACTTCAGTTTCTCCTTTCTTACCCAAATTCACACCCACATTCTACCCTCCAGACCCAGCATCTGACACCTCTACAGATGGAATCCAACACAGGGCCCTCTGCTGACTCTTTGTCCTGAGAAAATCCTGGGCTTTCCCTAAGAATTTCCCTAAGAATTCCTTTTTGAGATACCTCCAAGGGCAGCTCCATGGCTTGGGTGATGTTGCCATTCGCCAGTTGTTTATAATGCCCTCCCTCTTTTCAAGTGAGGGAAGGGCCACCTTCAGGTCACTGTGAAACTTCCTATAGAACCTGCCCTGCCAATACATGAGCAGTCATGGCATGGTTGAAGCAGAGTAAAGAAGAGCAGTTTTCAAAATTAAACTTTTTTATTTTGAGATTATTGTAGATTCACATGCAGTTATATGAAACAATACAGATGATCTCCTGTACTCTTCACTCGGTTTGCCCCAATGGTAACATCTTACAAAACTAGCAGAACATCACAACCAGGATATTGACATTGATGGGATCCATCCCTCTTGTTCAGATTTCTTTTGTTTTACTTGTACTCATTTTTATGTGTGTATTTTAAGTTCTATACAATCTAAAATTTACATACATAATACTGTACATTAGCTGTGTTTCAATTTTTTGAAAAAGTTCTACATAATTTTATCACAGGAGTAGGTTCGTGTATCCACCACCACAGCAAGATATGAAACAGTCTATCACCATCAGAATGGTGCCCCTTTATAGCCACACCCACTTCCCTCCTACCTGCCCCTCCTCCCCTGCTTCCTCCTAAATCTAGAGTAACCACAAATCTATTCCCCATTTCTATAACTTTGTCTTTTTAAGAATGCTATATAAGTGGAATCATGCTGTGAAAACTTTTGCGATTGACTTTTTTTTGGTATAATTCTCTAGAGATGCATCTAAGCATGAATCAATCAATAGTTTACTCCTCTTGGTGTGAATGTACCAAAGTTTGTTGAATCATTCACCTGCTTGAAGAGCATCCAGATTATTTGCAGTTTTTGGCTATTACAAATAAAGTTGCTATAAACATTCAGTTAAAAAAAAAAAACATTCATGTACAAGTTTTTGTGTGAGGATGTTTCCATTTCTCTGAGATAAATGCCTAATATGCAGTTGCCGAGTCTTATGGTAATTGTATATTTACTTTTTTATAAGAAATTGCCAAACAGTCTTCCAGAGTGACTGTACAATTTTATATTTCCACCAGCAATGTATGAATGACCAGTTTATCCATATCTTCACCAGCATTTGATATTGTCATTATTTTTTACTTAACCATTCTGATAGGTGTATAAAAATATCTGTGGTTTGACTTTGCATTTTTCTAGTCACTAATGAGATTTAACATCTTTTCATATGCTTACTTGCCATTTATATATAATCCTCAGTGAAATATCTGTTCATTTGCTATTTTCTAATTGGATTTTTTGATATTCTACTGTTAAATTTTGAGAGTTACATTTTAGATACTAGTCTTTTGTTGGATACATAGCTTGCAAATAATTTCTCCCAGTTTACGGTTTGCCTTTTCATCCTGTTAATAGAAACTTTCACAGAGAAAAGGATAGATTTTTCATTTTTCCTTTTATGGATTGTGATTTTGATGTCAAGTGTAAGAACTCATTGCCTAGCCCTAGAACCCAATTCAGGGTTTCCCAGGTGGCATAGTGGTAAAGAATCTGCCTGCCAATGCAGGAGACACAAGAGATCCAGGCTTGATACCCGGGTCAGGAAGATCCCCTGGGGGAGAAAATGGCAACCCACTCCAGTACTCTTGCCTGGAGAATCCTATGGACAGAGGAACCTGGAGGGCTGCAGTCCATGAACTCGCAAAGAGTTGGACATGACTGAGTATGCATGCAACGCAACAACACAAGAACCCAGTCTTTTCCTTTTATTCTTCTAAAATTCTCATGGTTTTACATTTATATTTGATCCATTTTGAATTTGTTTTTGTGTAAGGTGTAAAATCAATAGGGTTAATGGGGGATTTCTGTTATTGTTTGTTGGTGGGTTTTTTTTTTTTGGTCTATGTATGTTCATTTATTGAAAGGTCATTTTTTTTCCCATTAAATTTCTTCTGTACCTTTGTCAAACATTAATTGGGAATACTTGTGCAGGGTTATTTCTGGGTTCTTTATTCTGTCCCATTGATCTATATGTTTATCCCTCTGATAGATTATACTGACAAAGTATAGATTATACTTTGATTATGGTAGCTATATAGTAAGCCTTATTATTTAGTACAGTGATACCTCTCACTTCAGTCTACTTTTTCAAGATTATTTTAGCTGTTCTAGGGTTTGCACCTTTTCAGAACATTTTTAAAAATAAAAATATAAAATAGAATTTATAAAATGGATTTTAGAATAAGCTTATCTATGTCTACAAAATGCTTTCCTGGGAATCTGATAGGAATCACATTAGACTTGTAAATTAATTTGGGGAGAATTGACATCTTTACTATGTTGAGTTGGGAAGGCCATTTTTGCTCTGCAGTTTAGTAATGAATGTGTGTATGTTTGAGCAACCTAATACAAATAGTGTGCTGGCAGATAATAGAAGCTTAATAAATATTTTTGGCAGAAAGGAAGGATGAGAGAGACTGGCAAAATCTTGAAAATTTTGCATCAGTGGTTCCCAAATTTGGCCACACATACAATCCTCTGCTGACATTAGTAAAAGTATAGATTTCTGGGTTTCACCTCAGCCAACCCTGCTGGTTTAGATTGTCCAGGGTTGAGGCCAGTGGACCTCTATTTTTAACGCTCTCTGTAATTGATTCTCAGGTACAGTCAGGCTTGAGAACATACAATACAGAAACTAGACACAGAAGCAGTTTGCAGGTAATGAGCTGAGTCCTTTAGGACCACATCGTTCTTTTTGATATTTGCCCTGAAATAAAGGAAGTGGCAGCGGAAATCAAGTTCACTTAAGGCAAGTCCTTCAAGAAATATGGCTCAAAATGAGTAAACAGCCCTGGAGGGTGGGGGAAGGACCTTTCCTATAAGGAGAAAGATTAGATTCATTTTGAAACTGTAGCCACGCATTTCTTTTCCAAAGAGAAAATAAGAAACCAGAGTTCAGAGAACTGAAAGCAGTTGCAAAGTTGTAAATACTGTTATTTATTCACTGCATTGCCTACTTGATTAATCCCCTAAACTTGAGGCCCATGAAACTGTGCAATAGGGCCCTGAGGGAGCTGACTCCAGCCCCGAGAGCGTTGGAAACAAGACTGTTCAGATGCCTGCAAACTTCTTTCCAAATAACCTATCAGACTTTTCTATTATAAAAGAAAGTGAAAGTGAAGTCACTCAGTCATGTCCAACTCTTTGTGACCCATGGACTGTAGTCAGCCAGGCTCCCCTGTCCATGGGATTCTCCAGGCAAGAATACTGGAGTGGGTTGCCATTTCCTTCTCCAGGGGATCTTTCTGATTGAACCCAGGTCTCCTGCATTACAGGCAGACTCTTTACCTTCTGAGCCACCAGTGAATCCCTTCTATTATAAAGAAAACAGGAAATTAGAAATAAAAGTACATAGAGAAGAGCTCATAAATTAAATTTTCAAGCACAGGCTCCTTTAAACCTTTGTCATTGTTTTTTGTTTGTTCTTTCTCTCTGCTGTTTCAATTTTTTTTATTTTCAGTGTAAAATTCATTATTTAAGTAATAAATATATAAAAGTAAAGGAATTTTTAACAAAATACTCCCCTAATTCCATCACCCAAACAGTGGGCAATTTCTACTAATATTCCATTGGTTCACCTTCCCTGCTCTTCATTGTATTCCTCTGTGTGCATATATGCTTTTCTGTTGCTTTTTATTCAACTAGCATACAATTTGGAGTTATTATGTCAAACATTTTCCTGAGTTGTGACTTTTTAGTATTTATTTTAATTGTTTTCTTGGCAGCATAATATTCAACAGTGCTAATTTACTAGTACTATTCTTTTTCACCATGTTGTCTTTAGTATTACCATATTTTATTCTATTACCATTTCTATTCTATTCTTTTTTTTACCAAAAATAATTGTTTTTAATATTATTACTGATATATTCTAAGGCATTCCAGCCATTTTTAGTTTGCTGTTTTAATCAAGAATAATGAGACAAACATCTTAAACAGATATTTTCTTATTCTGAAGTATTTCTTTGGGATAAATTCTCAGGAATATCATTGTTAGGTCATTGGGCATAAGCATCTTTATGGCTTTTGATATTTCTGAGAACACCAAAATCACCAAACTTTTGCCAAAATTGGATAGTATGTGGTGGATGCAAATTTATATGTTGGCATTCATTATTTTTTATTAGAATGTGTCTACCATTTGTATTTTTATCATATACATTGTCTGTTTAAATATTTTATTACTCTATTATAAATTATAATGACCTTTCTAAATGTTATAGATATTAATCTGTATTCACAATTACGTAAATGTTTTCCCTATCCATTGCTACTATTTTTACATTAATTTTGTCAGGGTTACTAAACAGAAGCTTTAACTTTTCCAATATTATCAACTTTGCAATTCTTGTTTGTTATATGCTTTGTCTATTGCAGGATACCAGAGAAAGTTACTATGCCTCTGTAGATCTGATAAAACCAGAGTCTATTTTCTACCAGTTTTCCTATGCTTTTTTTTAAATCAAACTGTATGTAATTTTAGTAGATGAAGTGAATTTGGAATCTAAGTCATCTTTTCCAGCTATTTCAGTTCTACCTATGAAGTTGGCCTCTTCCCCCACATTGAGGCACTGACTGCCGTAAGTCCCCTGTTATATAGCACTCAGTGTTCCTTGGTTCACACTGTGGTCCACCAAGTCTGTTTCTTTTGTACATTTGATAGCTCCAAGTTTTAGGATTTTGGTTTTTGCTGTGGTGGTGGCTATCTGTTAATAGTGGATCTGCCATTTCACTGTTCCTTTTTTCTTAGAGGGTCCCATCTTATTTTTCTTTCCTATAATTTTTAGAAACGGAGCCCCAAAAGGAAAAGGTTCTTAAAAAAATGTATAACCATTTGGAATTGCATGGGAAAAACACAGACAGATAACAAAACATATTACTTCCATGGCCTTTGAGCCAAATCTCTCATCAGATTCCTTCCAGGGATCTGGGGCACTTTGAATACCATGGAAATTCCTTCAATCAATGGAGAACCCAAAAGTACCAGCTGCAACAAGTCATGTGTCCCAGAAAGTGTGATCAGTGCACACTTACGGTACAGTGAGAATGTACCTTTTGCTGGTTTATCTTGATGTGAGATGTTGATTCTCAAATTCTTTCGCCAGAGAAAGTCCCACTTTGAGCTTGCAGGGGCACATGCACCTGCCTACATGCACGTGCCTACATGCACATACACACACACGCAGAGCTTTATTCAACATAAACCCCAGAACGAAAGAGGGTCACAATCACTATTCAAAAAATGAGTTTCAGAAGTGACAGGTATGCTTTTTTTTTAAGTTACTTAAGTGGGCCAGACTTTCCATCCCAGGTCACCTTCTCAGAGCACCGCTGGCCTCCTTCCTGATTGTAGAGTATGTGGGTACATTCTTTAGACCAACATCTGAGGCTCTTCCATGTGATCAGGGTCAGAAGGATGTCCAGGCAGAAACCCTTGGGTCCTGCCTCTGGAGATTGTCCCATTTTTTCTGTTCACCTAAAACAATAGCAGCTTTTATCGGGTTGCTTTGCCATTTGGCCAGCAGCCTTCCCTAAACAGAACAGTTCAATTGTCTTTTTAATCTTACTGGACAGCAGTGATTGTTTTAGCCTCAGAAGAGAGAAGCAGGAGGACGCATGACATGTGATGGAAAGACGTGTGTGTTATACAAGTCCACGTGGACAGGCACATTCTAGGGGAAATGTAAAAATGCACCAAAAGGGTAATCAGACAGCAGCGGTGTGAATCTGCCCCTCATAGCTCTATGATCTCATACAAATTAAATAAACTTTCTAAGCTCCATTTTAAAAAGAGGAATAAGAATACCACTCAAAGTTGAAATGAAGATTCAGTTAAGTCATTTATAGAAAATACCTATATACTATTACTATCTTAATATCTAAAAGGACCAAATAAAATAATTTGTTACACAATTTTAAAGGATGCATGACTCCATCCATAAGCAAAGTCCCATTATATCCTCGAAAACTTCTCTGTACTTCCAGCATGAAAGAGAAAATGTATACAGCAGAGGCCCTTAACCTTTGGGAGATTTTTTTCTCCTGGAGGACTTAGAGAATGTTAAAAGTTACTTTTTCCAAAAGATGCAGCAAGTCAACATTCTAACTATAGAGCTCCCCACCTGCCTTGAAGCACATCTGTGGGCAGCTCCATGGAGCCCAGGCTGGGAACTCACGCCTTGAGCACTCACCACCCACAGGCCCACATTCTGTCAGCAGGAAGAATAAGTGACCATGACAGGACTCAGCCGAACTACATCCCAAGCCATCGTCCATCTGAGGGCTATTCAGTCCACTCTGAATCCTGACATCTCTGCCATAAACCAGTGCTTCTCCTCACCCCACCTCACACCCCATGCTTGGGCATAAGCTCTTTGTCTATAAAGGAAAAAAGAAAGACAGTGTATTGAATGCATTAATAAGGTTGCATCATCTCACTGGTGTAATTTCCTCCTTTATGATTTATGATTAAAAGTAGCTAACACTTGTTGAGTTCTTACTACATGCCACAGTGTGCTAAACACGTGACTCACATTGTCATCTAACTCTCCCAGGAACAGCAAGAGGTGGATTTCACTATTTCCACATGGCAGTCAGTTAGCTGCATCTTAGATGGTTTAAAGGGGCTTCCCTTGTGGCTCAGCTGGTAAAGAACCCGCCTGCAATGCAGGATACCTGGGTTTGATCCCTGGGTTGGGAAGATCCCCTGGAGAAGAGAAAGACTACCCACTCCAGTATTCTGGCCTAGAGAATTCCGTGGACTATACAGTCCATGGGGTCGCAAAGAGTTGGACATGACTGAATGACTTTCACTTCACTACATTAGATGGTTTAAAAGTCACTTGCTGCAGGTCATTTAGTCAGTGAGTGGCGGAGCCTAGCTTGGAGCTGTGCTCTGACAACTCTGATCTTTGCCTCCTCCCTTCAGGGCGTTGCAGATCTCCTAGGACATTTCATAAGTACTGACACTTTCGGTCCTTAACTGTTTCCCCAGGGATCCCCAAAGCATTGCTCACCCTATTTTCTTTTAGCTCCCTAGCCCTGAGGAGCCCCCTCTGAGAAGATTGCCCTCCATGTATAAGCTGCTTTCTGCTTGCTATACACTTTTGTGAACCCATAATGCATCACTCCTAAAGTCAGAGTGTCCAACTTTCCCATAAGTGGCATGCAGGGTCTTCAAAGCCTCCGTGTCATCCTCTCTATTAACACATTGCTTCCTATTTCAGATAAGAACCAGCCCATTTGTCATGTTTGAATTTCAAATATTCACCCACCTTATCAGCCTGCCTGCCTCTGTCCTTTGAGAGTCCAGTTCAATCAGTTGTGATGAAAATGTAGCTGGGACACAATGAAATGAAAGTGAAAGAGTGGTTTCAGTTATATCTAAATCTTCACAGCCAATGCCTTGGTAAGTTTCAGTGTGTCATGAAAATGTGTTGGTGCGAAAGCTTCTTGAACATTCAGCATTTTTCAAATACTGGAGCTATCTGTGTTGTAGGCACACGAACAGCATTCGAGAGTTTAACCCTCTCTTCTTGCAGTCTGACAGTTTTTGTGACACTTACTCCTCCCATGTCTTCATCAGTCTGATCTGACTCCAGCCTGGTTATCCAGTCCCAGCTTCTGGTAGCACTTTGTGTGAACAGTTTGGCTTTCTTGATCAAGAAAGAGCTCACTGTGTTAAAACCACAGGGGCTATTGAGAAGGGCCACATTACATGTCACCAAGACTCTTCTCTGAAATACATTTAGCCCACAGGAAGGCAGAAGCACACAAAGTAACCCACTGAAAGAGAGAGATGAGGAGAGATAGTGGGCCTGGCCACATGCTGGAGGCAGCAGAGGAGAGCACTCAGCAGGGGGTCCATGAAGTGGGAAACCTGGGGTTGAATTCTGACTCTATCATTTACTTACTAATGACCCTGGGAAAGTCCTGAATATGTCATCGGTATAGGGTGATGTGTCAGAGCATAGGGTTGCAGCCTTGGAACATGGAGTATGGTAAGTACCATGAAGAGGTGTGACCCCAGAGGGATGCAAGGGGAATCCTGTAATGCCCATGGACCATCACCCAGCCAAAGTAGACACTGACTCCCTCTAGAAGAATTTAGCCCAGCCTCATTCCACCCAGAGTGCTACCTACCTGAGGGTGCCATCATCTGGGTCCTCAGCCTCCTTGAAATCTTCCCACTCATTCTCACTCTCATGGGACACTTCTGGAGGCAAAGACTGTGAGAAAGTACCCCAGGAAGAGAACTGCGGTAAGGGAATGGTCCCTGAATCTGCCTCCAAACATTCTCCACAGGGTAGCTGGTCTCCCAGTGAAGGGTTGATAGTAAGATACACTTCATCCTCCGAGGTAGGAGAAGAGGTCCCAGGTGGATGGTACATGTCCCGTTCCTCATTATCACTGTACAGTTCAGGACTAGAAAACAGAAATCCACGTGTCTTCCAGGGTTGATCACAAATCCCGCTCCCCACCTTCCCTTGCCTTCAGGATGTTGGTCATGACATGTCACAGGCAGGCCAGCCATGCTTCAAACAGTTCCTGCTAGAGACTCCTCTGGGGCCAGGAGGTGAACAGTGAACAGGGCATGGCCCTTGACCTTGAGGAGTCCATGATTTAATGGGAAGAGTGAGCAGTGAACAGATGTTACAATCAGGTAGTAAGTGCTACAGTACAGAATGTTATGAGAGTGGGCGAGCTCCTTACTGAGTCCAGGAGATGGTGGGGGGACTCGCCAGAGGACATGGATCAAAAGCAGAGCTCTGACCCATACTTCATATGGGAAGACAGTCAAGCCTCAGGCAAGTGTATTAACTTCTCTAGAGCCTGTTTTTTCATCTGAAAAAATGGGAAGGTCAAGAAACTTACAGGAGTGTTGGAACGCTTAAGTTAAATAATTCTGATACAGCCATCCATGGCTCCTGGTACAGGGTAAGTTCTCAGTGAATGGAGGAGGCCATGATTACTACTATGATTATAGTTCTTTCAACAGAGGAATTAGATGGAAAGGGCCAAAGCAAGAGGCTCAGAACAACTCAAGCAGGTGACCTTCAAAGCACTTTTTGCAAATATCAAGTCCTTTTCTGAGCATTGCAAAAGTGCTTATTTGGAGATGCAGCTAGCTGGAGTGACATTTACTCCCTGCGTGACATAGGAAGCAGATGGACGGGGAGGCTCATTGTCTGGCGACGAAGATGCAGAAGCAATGGTGAAAGAATAAGGCTTCCAGGGGCTGCCGAAGGTCACCACACACTCCTTTTTGATTAGAAAGAGCAGTTCATGAAGATGACAGAGCATTTTGCATAGGGCTTCCAACATGCAAAGAAGGTACTCAGAAAATATCTGTAGAGAGACTGGTTAGAGAAGATGAGCAGGAAAATCTAAAAGAAATGCAGACAGGTTGATCTTTGTACCAAATACACAAGTCCTTGTTTATTAGCCTCCTTACCCACCCCCATATCAACAGGTTGGTTTTGTCAGTATCGCCTGCCCTCCCATTCCCTTTCCTGCAATACGTCTTTCCCTTAAAATCAGCGCTGGCAACTCCCTATAGCCAAGAGCTCCCAAACACCCATACAGGGGCCCTCCTTCCAGTAGGGCCAGGGTAGTTCTCTCAACCTGAGTTTTGCTGTCAAAGAGACATCCTTTCTGCTTATGAGAGATACAGGGTTCAAGTAAATGTGCATTTCATGTAAATATACACACACTCATGTGCTTAAAAAGGGACTATATTCTGTAAGGACATTCACTTTAAGAAAATATTTTAAAATCTCTAAGCACTTTAAGGAAAAAATTGGTTTAAAACCTTAAACTACTTGACCAAATTGTGTAGAAAAATGTGTTTCCTTGTAAATATAGGGAGGGAATATCATGGAAGCTTTACCAAAGGACAGGAAATCCAGCCTGGTGCCCAGGCCCACTCTGTTACCCTCCCCCAACCCCCTCAGCAGCCAACCTGTCCCACCTTCCCCGCCAAGAAGCAGGTGATGACAGGGCAACGCCTGGCTGCCCACACTTCACCTCCCACTGCTGTGCTCCTCCAATCTATCTAATAATCTTCATGCTCTCCAGATTGGATTTGGGGCTCTAGCTACTGGCCCAACCAGGAGCGAGATCCATGGAGGCCATCAGCCTGAGAGGCAAGATGCAAAGCTGCTGGGTGTCTGGAGAAGGGTTGGTGATCTCCAGGGTGACATTCTGGCCATTACCTCAGGGAGAATCACTGCCTTTCCATCCACCCTTCTACCCAGGCTCCCGACTGCTCTTGGAGCTCTGACCTGGGGTTTGCTTGTGGATGTGAGAAAAGAGAGGTGAGGCAAGAAGAGGCATAGGAAGTCAAATACTGTATTTCTTTCTTACATGTTTTACAGAGATCTACTACTATATGGCAGTATTATGTGTACAGTGTGCCAAAAGGAGAAAATAGGGCAAGAAAAGTAAAATTTCATCTTCTCCATGAACACTCTGGGTGTGCAAGGGTGTTGGCAGCCACTTGACTGTAGGAAGTAACCACCTGGTAGATGGTAAGATCTGGCAGTTTGCTGGGAATTTCAATTGATTGGGATCTGTCTTTAGCTGGAAATGGCTCAGGAAAGGGAAGGAAAACTGACTTGTGCTGAGTTCTTGCTGTGTGCCAGACTCTGGGCTAGCGCTCTGCATGTGTTATTTCTTTTGAAGGCCACAGCACACTTTGGAGTTACTGAGGTCTTCATTAACATTTGAGAAGCCTCAAGCTCAGAGAAATCAATTCTCCAGACACGCTAGTAAGTAGTAGAGCTGAAACCAAGGCTATATGATCAAGAAGTCAGTGATCTTTTTGATCTAAACCACTGAAAGAATACTTCACTCATAGATGCCAGAAGCAAAGAGGCAGTCACCTAGGGCAATCACTTCAGAACTGAACTGCGGACATTCAAGGGAGATCCACAAAGAACCACAATCCCACCTTGGAATCCTAATTCTGACCCTACCCAGGAGCTGGGGGAACTGTGTCCAGAGATTGCTGGTCATGTGCCATGCTTTTCCTCCTGTAGGGGGAAGTCACTAACTATATGTACTTCAAGTGCAAGCTAAGGTTCTATTGGAGGAGAAGCTAACATAGTTGGATTTTGTTTGGCTGGCACAATACAGTATACTTTTAAAAAATTCTATCTGGATGCTTCTAGGAAACATGCCTGGCTTCTGTCTGTCACAGATCGAACACTGTCTAATTGCATTACCCCAACTGCTTTATAGTTCGTGTCACCTATTAGCCCCTGTAGATTTGCTCTTATCAGCCTTCTAGGATGCCAACAATTAAGAGCCATTTAATGTCAGTGGGTTTATACAATGTCAAACATGAAACATTGTTCCCCGTTGTTTGGCTGCCTTGTGCCCATGCATCTAAATAACAGCATGCCTAGGAGCAATATCGTACCCTCTCTCCATATCCATAGCCCTCTCTTTGCTCCTAACAGGTTTCCAAGCACCTTGGATATGTGTAGTAAATACTCATCAAACTGAATGAAAGAGTTTGTTTCCCATCAGAACAGGACTGAGAAGTGGAAATACTCAGGGGTGGATGAGCACAAAAATGCAGACTAAGTTAAAAACAAATGGCTATTAAAATGAACAGTACAGGGCTTTTCTCATGGTCCAGTGGTTAAGAATCTGTCTTGCAGTGTAATGGACACTGGTTTGATTCCTGATACAGGAAGATCCCAATGCCTCAGAGTAATAAACCCAGGCACCACAACTACAAGCCAGCACTCTAGAGCCTGTGAGCTGCTACTACTGAGCCCATGTGCTGCAACTACTGAAACCCAAGTGTCCAGAGCCTGCGCTCTGCATCAAGAGAAGCCACTGCAATGAGAAGCTCTGCACACCGCAGGAAAGAGTAGCCCCTGCCTCACTGCAACTAGAGAAAGCCTGAGAACAGCAAAAAGATCCACCACAGCCAAAAAATACTATTAAATAAATAAATCTTTTTTAAAAATGAAGGTTTTAGTCTGGTTTTGAAGATGTAGTGGTTTTTTTTTTTTAGCTTCTGTTGATTATAAAGCGTCATATTAGCTATAGAAGTGATGATGCACACAAGGGAAACTCTTACCACAAAGCTTCAAGAGGCCATGAGGGATGCAAAACAAAGGTTTGTATGTGAGGAAGAAATCCCAAGGCCTGCCATCTGTAGTCTCCAAGGATACTGGAGGACCTCTGGGTGGGGTTTTCTTTTCCAAAATCTCACAAGTTGTGATTACCACAGCTCCAGATTTCATGTTTCTCTTGTTCCATCCTCCCCTCCAAATGCCCAGAACCCTCCTGGCCCAGCAAGCATCTGAGCCATGTTATTAATTGCTTGCTTGTAATTTCTAGCAATGACATACATACAATTTACAATTTACAATGACATACATACAATTTATGTCTGCAAATGGACTGAGCCTTACCTTCCAAGTCTCCTGATATCACAAACTGAATCGCAGTTTTGCCTCAAATCCTTCTCCAAAGAGGTAGCCAATGTTGATGCCTCCATTTCTTGGTGAAGTTTGCATAAATGAGGGAAGGAATCCCGAGGACCAGTCAAGGAAGTGGCCCAGGGTCTCTCTATGTCTTGGTTCCATTGTGCCTCTTGAGAGGCTTGTTGGAAAGACTCTGGCCGGAGACTCAGGCTTTCCCCTGTGTCTGGGGAGGCACTGTCCCTCCATCTGTCCTCTTGATCCAGGCTGGGGCTCTGCTCCAAGTCAGTGCATGTTGCCCTGGTGAATTCTTTGTCTGCTGTGAGCACAAGTGTCTATTGAAAGAAATACTACGGATTATTGGATCCATGGTGCACACTGAGCAAAATCTAAACATTGACTTCATACCAGTTGGTACCACAGTTGGTACCAATCCACCCCTTTTCTGTGCTCTTCAAATGAGTGCCTAGACTTGCTATTTCTGTGTCCACCTCTTCTTCCTTGCACCCACCCGAACCAGGCTTCTGTCCCCATCAGTCAACTGAAAGATATCTAATTAGGATCTCTAGTTACCTATGGAGAAGCCAATGGCACCCCACTCCAGTACTCTTTTGCCTGGAAAATCCCATGGACGGAGGAGCCTGGCAGGCTTCAGTCCATTGGGTCGCTAAGAGTCAGACACGACTCAGCGACTTCACTTTCACTTTTCACTTTCATGCATTGGAGAAGGAAATGGCAACCCGCTCCTGTGCTCTTGCCTGGAGAATCCAGGCACGGCAGAGCCGTCTATGGGGTCGCACAGAGTTGGACACAACTGAAGCAACTTAGCAGCAACAGCAGCAGCAGTTACCTACATCTTTCTAAAGCCAAAAGATAATTCTTCGTCTTCATCTCTAACTCTCAGCAATGTTCAACATAATTGGACCCTCCTCCTTCTTGAGAATGTCCTTTACTCATTTACTCTACTTAAACACTGAGTTTACCCTAAGCTCCACCCTTATCCGAATCACCTCCAAGGCGCCTTCTCAGTCTCATGCATTACCTCATTTCTTTGGACCAGACTACTCAATGTTGGGGTGTCGCATCGCTCACTTCTCAGCCCTCTTCTTGACCTTATTTGTATTCCTCCCTGAGATGATCTCATCAAATTTACAGCTTTCAGTGGCATTATTTGCTGGTAATTTCGAATTCACATTTTCCAGCCCTAGCAGATATCTCCATTAAATGCTCTATAAGCATTTGTTTACATGCTATCAAGAACTACTGCTTCTTTCCACATACCTTAAACTGCTCCCTCCAAGCACATCCTATCTTGGTAAGTGGTACTACCATTCATTCAGTTACTTGAGCCAACTCTACTCCTAGTCTTCACATCAATGTCTAATCCCAAAACCATCCCATGGGCTCTACCTCCCAGAGTATCCTAAATCTGACTTCTTCTTACAGCTATTTGGCTACAGCCCAAGTCTAAGACTGGAGAAGGCAATGGCACCCCACTCTAGTACTCTTGCCTGGAAAATCCCATGAATGGAGGAGCCTAGTAGGCGGCAGACCATGGGGTCGCTAAGAGTCAGAAACGACTGAGCGACTTCACTTTCCCTTTTCACTTTCATACATTGGAGAAGGAAATGGCAACCAACTCCAGTGTTCTTGCCTGGAGAATCCCAGGGACTTGGGAGCCTGGTGGGCTGCCATCTATGGGGTCGCACAGAGTCGGACATGACTGAAGCGATTTAGCAGCAGCAACAGCAAGTCTAAGACACAATATGTTACCTGAATCACTGCCAGATTACCTGCTCCACTCCATCTCTCCCAGCAACCTAAGTGACCTCTCCAAAGTGTGAACCAGATGAGGCCACATTTCTGCTTCACCCTTCATCCTCCCCCCTCCCCAGCCCAGTGGCTTCCCATGGCAGCCAGGATGGAATCAGCACATTACCAAAACCTACAAGACCTACATGATGCGGTTCCCAAACCCCTCTACAACTCCTCCCCTTCCACAGTTCTCTTCATTAACTACTGTCCAGGCACAATCATTATCTTTGTGTCCTTCAAAAATCTAGCTCATTCCTATCTCAGAGCTTTTACCCTTGCTATTCCTTCTGCCTGAAATGACCTAACTCCAGATGTTTGCATAGCTGCCTCCTTCTCGTAACTATTCTAGTTCTAAACTAAAGTCTCCCTTCCTTGGTCTTCAATCAGTCCTCTGGAGCCAAGTGAATGAATGAAAATTCTTCTTCCACGCGGCCCTCAGGTATGAGGACAGAAGAAGCATGCCCACCATTCCTCGCCTCAAACCCTCTCCATTGGACACTTCTGAGTTCTCTGGTAGAAGCTTTTCTCCAGGACAGGACAACTGTTTCCTTGGTATTTACCAGATATCTGAACAAAAACACAGGGTACCAGCCCCTTTGCCTGATGATCTTTGAGTGTGTGAAATTTGACCCTCTACCACCCTGTTCACTTGCTTAACACAACTGCTATCATCTAACTTCTTTTCCAAACTAGCCGCTCTCTGATTTCCTTCCTATAGCTCTTCTCTCACCAAAGTTGGTATAAAATGACCTCTTAGAGTCCAAGCATCAAGAAGATGTGGGTCACCAAGTCCCTGTGCTGTCTCTACCAACCGTCACCCTCAGTGATAAGTGATTGATGTTATACACATCTTACCCACGTCTCAGATGAGGAATCATGAGACCTAGAGAAGTTAGGCAAGTGTCCAAGGTCCTTGCAGCAAACAGAGCGGGTACAGATGATTCCAGGGTGTCCATGCAGACCTTCCTCCATGAGAGAGGTCTGCTGGTTGCTGGTGGCTCACAGCAAGCCCCTCCCCAGGAATTGTGTTCAGCTTAAGGGAACTGCCTCAGCCAAAGTTAGGCCCCTCCCTTGGGCAGCTCATACACCAGTGCTGTTTGGTGCAGATAGCAAAAGTACAGGCTCTTTTGTTCCAGTTAAGGACAGCTCTGAGGGGCCATCTCAACTTCAGAGTTCCCTTTGGGGTCAGCTGAAGCCCCTATTGCAGCTGAAGCTCATTTACTTCCCCTTCCACCCAGCCCTGCTTCTCTCACCTTCACAAGGGTGTTCCCAAGAGCTATCCCCATACACCTCCTGCACTCCAGTCTACATCACAGACTCTGTGTCCTGGAGACTCAACAGGTGGCAATGTGATGGGTAATGCTAAGTGTCAACTTGGCTAGGCCATAGTACCCAGATATTTGTTCAAATACAAATCTAGATGTGACTCTAAAGGTATTTTTTAAATGAGATTTGTCTATAAATCAGTAGACTTTGAGTGATGCAAATAACCTTCTATAATGTGAGAGAACCTCATTCTGTCAGTTGAAGGCCTTAGGAGAAAAATGACTGAGACTCCCGAGAAAAAATGAGGCCTGCCTCCAGACTGCCTTAAGATTCACCCTGTGACATCAACTCTCTGCTAGATTTCCAGTCAGCCAGCCTATTCCAAAGAATTTAGACTGGCCAAGCTCCATGACAGGGAATCCTGGTGTGCTGCAGTCCATGGGGTCACGAAGAGTCGTATACAACTGAGACTGAACTGAACTGAAGCCTCAAGGTTACCTGAGTCAATTCCTTAATATCTCTCTCTCTCTTTCTCTCTCTCTCTACACACATGCACACACATATCCTATTTGTTATATTTCTCCCAAGAACCTAATACAGGCATCAACATAACAATCTGAATTTTCCAGATTCCAATGCCTCTCTTCTCTGCACCAGACCATACATGACTAATTCACGTTTTAGAAGGGTGGACTTAGATCCTTCCTATTTTTCCCCTCCATTTCATTCTTCTCTGTGGAAATTCTTACCTCCCCTTTGTCTGGTTTTATATGTACTCTCCTTGCTCCTGGTTTCCCCTCTCTGATGCCTGACTGCCTCTGATACCAGAGAACCCAGCTCTAGAAGTTTCACAGTCAAGATTTAAATATGTAACCAACTATGGGAAGACCCAAATATTGGGAGAGGCAGAAGCAGGAGGAAGAAGAGAGAGATAGGGCCTTATGAACTTGTCACAGACTAATTGAGGTTAGGGTGGTGAGCTACGTTCCTGCCTCAGTGAAATAAGATGGCATTGAGCCCTATTGAAGGCAAAAGTTAGGCTTCTCAGGACCCACCAGACAAGGAAGGGGTGCCTGAACATGATGCATGTGGAGAGGGCAGAGGGCAGCACCCCTTACCTGCCAGCCCTGGTCCATCTCAGGCAGCGCACCTGGAGGGGGTCGGCAAAGCAGGAGCGTGACTTCCTGTGAGGCTCCTCGAAGTAAATGGAGCACCTCCTACCAGAAACCAAAATCTATGGTTAGTTATGGGGCTGGTCTGAGGGTATCCTCCTCTGTGTTCCCCACGATCTGTCTGGCCCCTCCTCTGTCTATCTCGTTCTGTTTTTTGGCGGCAGAGAACTTTGGAGAGCGCTGCTGTGGGCCTGACTTCCCCAAATGCATGGATCCAAGGCCACAAAATGATGAGCCAATGCTGAGCTTTAAATGACCAAGGTCTGCTGAGGGTCTTTTCACAGCAGCATCTGCCAATACTGATGCTTCTTCTTCAGAGAGAAAGAGTGATTCTAGCAAATGACCCTTCCCATCTCAATGTTCATTACTTCTCTACCCTGCTCGTATCAGGAGCTATCGGTCACATAAACACCACCACTCCAATCTCTAAAGCCTGACCCTCAGTCCCGAGCTTCTGCCCAGGCTCAGCTCAGGCCCTCGGAACTTCTCACCTGTGATACTGCAGTGACCTCCTCTCTGCTCCCTGGCTCCTCCACCCTCACCCACCTTCCTTCCTCCACAATGCTAATGTACAATCGTTCCAAAATGCAGATATCATCAGGTTCTTCTTCAGCTGAACCCCCTCTCTGGCTCACCTCACCCTCAGCATAAGCACAGCACCCAGAACCTGGTCTAACTTGCTATCTCTCTCCCACTTTCTCCTCTCTGTACCCACATCTGTAGCTCCCACCATGGTGAACCCCTTGCTCTAAGCCATCCTCTCAAAGCCCCAGGCATGAGTTTGCCTGAGGAGCTCTTATTACCTAACTAGACCAGGACTTCTCAACGTCTCAGCACAACTGGCATTTTAAGCTGAATAATTGTGTTATCAGAGCTGTCCTGTGCATTGTAGGATGTTAAGCAACATCTCTGGTCTCTGCCTAGTAGATACCATTAGCTGTGACAACTACAAGTGTCTCTGGGCTTCACCAAATGTCCCAAGAGGCAATTTCACCCCTACCTGGGAACCACTGATCTGGATCCTACTCAGTACACCCAGCTACAATGGCCTCCCACAGAAGGGGCTCCTTCCTAGCTCCCTTGTACAAGCAGTGGAGCAGGGGGGCTTTTCTCTCTCATGACACTTATTTCCTGCAGTGGGAGTTGTTCTTTTGTCTATCCCACCAGCCCTATGAGTTCTGAGACCCTACAAACTGTCCGTCTGCGTGTCTTCAGTTCCTCATACAGTTGCTGGCCCAGCAGCAGTTCTGAGAGGACAGTTCCTGGATCAGATGAAGGATGCAGGATGGATGGAGACATCCCCCCTCTAATCTTGTTCTGAGAATTCTCCACCCTTCCCCATCCCTCCTTCATGCACCTTGCTCTGTGCCCTGGAGGTGGACATGCATCGTGGGCTACGGAGAAGCTTTCTGCTGGATTCAGCCAATGAGTGGGTGAGCAGGGGTCAGATCTGAGGAAGAGGGAGAGGTCCAGGTTTGCTTTCCTGCCCATGGAGTTATCATGGAATAATGATATCTCTCAGCTAATTTCATAGCTCATGTCAGCAAGTCGACTTTACCCAGCTCACTCAGTTTCTTAACTTTGGTAACTGCTTCTACCCACTCCCTCTGGACTTGGGGGAGAGGGTAGATAACTGCATCCACTGTTCTCAGCCCCAGAGCTCTACACTCTCCCTTGAGTTTCCCAGCAACCTCCACACCTTTATTAAGCTTTCTCAAATGGTCTAATTTCTGCCAGGACCTTGGCTGATATGTACAATATTTCATTGAGATGTTATGCCATAAACATTGTTGTTGTTGTTCAGCCACTAAGTCATGTCCAACTGTTTGTGACCCTATGGACTGCAGCACGTCAGGCTTCTCTGTTCTTCACTATGTCCTGGAGTTTGCTCAGATTCATGTCCATTGAGTCAATGATGCCATCTGACTATCTCATCCTCTGCTGCCCTCTTCTCCTTTAGTGTCCACTTTTTACTTTCTTTTTTATTACATTTTTGATCATAAACACAACAACCTACACAACTCTACATGTCAAAGCTGTAAATTTAATAGAGAAATGGGAAAGGGAGTAGAAAAGGACCTACAGTGGTCCATTGAAACTTCATGCCCACCTCTGGGAGTGAGTATTAGACCTTTAGCACAGAAGTCAGAGTTTTATTTTGAGTTTCACTACAAACCTAACTCAAAGCAAGGCTTACTCAACGTCAGATACTTAAGAATTGAGAAGAAAATTTTAATATGAGGATGTTCTGCCAATTTCTCTCTTTATGTGATTCAAGCTCAGACTCCAGGTGTGATTTCCAGGAGCCCACAGCATTCCTCACTCAGGGTGGGTGGCCCTGAAAGGAAAGTCATCAGCCCACAAACCTTAGTCCACAAACAGGACTTCACCCCTCACGTCCTCCCACCTGGAAGTCCAGGCCTTCCGTGGACCTTCCATTCACAGCCAGGATGATATCACCAACTGCGATGGCCCCGTTCTCCTCCGCCGGCTGCCCAGGGAAGAGCCGCTTAATCATCACAAGATCATTCTTGAGGTGGCCACAGTGCTCGCTCTCCATCTGCACAAAACTGAATCCCAAACCACTGGCATTCTTTTTTAGCTTGACTTCGAACTTGGGGCCTGTATTATGGGATGTGGATGAGATCCATCCTTCAGTAAATTACAGGTGAAATTTGCTAGCCTCAAAATGCAAATTGTCAAATAGATGAATTATTTCTGTTTTATGTTAAAAGATTTCATTTTGTTCACTTTTACACAGAGTCTATTATACATTTTATAGGTCAATGTCATCCAATAGAAATATGTGAGCTGTGTATGCAAACTACATATGTAATTTCAAAGTTTAAACCAACATATATAAAATATTACCTTTTCAACATGCAGTCAATGTGAAAAAAATTATGAATGAGGTGTTTTACATTCTTCTTATGAACTAAATCTTTAAAACTCGAGCATGTATTTTATCAATTTGGATTGGCCACACCTCAAGTATTCAATAGTCACATGGGCAAGTGGCTACCATATTGGACAGAGTAATTATAGATAGCCAGCAAAGTTATATGTATAGATAAAATGTATAGCCATCTACAATAGACCCATATCATTTAATAAAACTTGTATCTCATATATTCCTGTTACCCTTTTAGAACCCCAGTCATGTTTTAGTGTACTTGAAAAAAACTCTTGGAATAATTAGACCATGACAATAATTATGGCCAACTCTATGAAAATGTTTTTGCTGCCATTTTGTTTAGCCCTATGAACTGACCATAGACAAAACAACTGCTTCTGGGTACCCAAGGTGGACACAGACTCAGGAACTTTCATAGTCTGGCAGCCAAAGAGGTCTCCAGGCCTCCCCTAGTCTGCCTGTACCACCCCAATAGAGGGACAGAGCACTAATTTATAAACTCGGATTTGGGGCAAGAATGAAAGTGTCTGAAGCAATTAGGTTCAGGCATGTCACATGACCAATTTCACCACCATTGTCATCTGACCACTGTAGCTCATTCTGTAGTCAATTTCTCAAAGGCCCTCAGTGGAGTTAGCTGAAGAATAATGAGAGAGGAAACAGGCTTATTTTATGCACACACCGCCCCCCTCCACCATGTGTATTCAACCTGACTTACGCCTTCAGAAAAATCTCTATAAAGGGGTTGAAAAGTGGTTAAGCTCCAAATCAAGATATTTTAAGGGAATAAGTGTCTTCCTAGCAGGAAACAAAACCATAGGGAAGTACAGAAAGGCAACCCATCAGAAGATGTGCTGTAGTGCCCCTGTAAACTGATCGTGGGTTTGCTTTTTTAAATGCTAATAAATAGGCTAGGTTTCTGTGCACCTTCCTCTCCTCACCCACCTCAGCATTCCTCAGATTTTGCCACAAAAATCTTGGCTGAAATATCGGCACTTGGTCAGAAAAGGCATGACACTTTCATTTCAATTTCAACCCCAAACACTTATACACAAGCATTCCAGCAGCTGATCAGAAAACCTCAGAAGGCTTTGGGGCAGAATTATACCTGGTCATCATATTTTGGACAATGCATTTTTTCCCCCAGAAATATTTCATTAGATTGCTTTCCATCACATCAGAAAGTCGGCCCCATTATAACCACCACTGCTCATTATCTTTTAAAAACCCAGATGAAGCCTTCCTGCTTTCCCTTTGGAAATGACAATTCAAAAGCAGCACAGGATGACATGACAATAGTAACACTCAATTCTCTCTCCTCTCACCATCTGTCGCGGAGACACTGCTTGCGGGCCTTCCAGGCAAGACTGTTGCCAAGGAAACAGCCGTGCACTCATCTCCCATCCTGTCATTAGCAGAAGGACACTGCTGTGCAATCCTGGGGCCTCTTCTCTCTAAGACCAGTCTTGCAACCTAGAAGTGTGGGTGGATGAACTCAATTTACACCTCATATGGCAACCAGGAGGCTCTCCCTCCACACTGCAAATGCTTCATAATTTTTTTGATACTTCCAGCGGCTGCCTCATTTGAATCTCAAAACAAAATCTCCAATCTAGCCTATTTGTTGGGGTCCAGAGCCACATTTCCAACTGTCTATTGGACAAATGCTCCTGGAAGTAATGCATGTACTTCCATTTCAGTATATTCAAGGCCAAATCATCTTCTTTGTCTCGCTCACCCTCCCTACCCCCTCCTCATTCTGCCTAAAACACTCCTATTCTTGCCTTTGCTGTCTCAGAACCCAGACCTGTCCCTCAGCTAACCTCCCAGGGGCCACACTTGCAGTAGCCCAGCTCTCTTCCTTCCACCCTCCAAATACACATCTGGCTTGCAAGGCTTGCATGTTCTCCACCAGAAACACCCCCCACGGTGTTCCCTTCTCCATTCCCTCTCCTGTTGCCAGTGGCCAGCTGAACTGGAGCAAGTGCCCTCTCACTTGACGTCCTGGACCCTATCTCCTCTTCCTTCAGTCCATTCCCCTCAAGGTTATTGGTGGATTAAAATAAGACATGAGTTGAACATGCAACACTCTCAATTAAAAGTCTCCAGTACTTTCCATCACCTAAAATTCAACCCCTCGGGACAGTATCCCAGGCTATGTCAATCCAGCTTCCCCCTTTATTTCTGGTTCAGTTTCCTATCTTTCTCCCCCACACTGTATGCTCCCATTACCCAGAGCATGATCCCATGACTAGACATCAATTGGAAGCTTTTGAGAAATTCTAAGCTTCCATTCAGGGAACCCGACCCTGCCAATATCCTCCTGCAGCAATGGTCATTCAGCACCAAGCCTGTGACCACAGAGTGACAGTTGCTACCTGTCATCACTGCTAGTAGGTTGGCCAAATACATTCTCTCAGCATGCCCATTAGCAAAGTTCTAAAGAATAGAGAATACTAATAAATGATGACTCTGTTTTCAAGATATGTCAACAATGGTTACCAAGTAAATCTCACCACAAACTAAAAGAATGCTTTGGGGAAGGAAGAAAAAGGAGGCCCTTCCTTGCCTCTATTTGATAGAGGGGGTTCCAGGGGTTCTCTGCATTTCTGCCAATTGCTCAGTTGCCAAGAGGGAGACCCCAGCTCTCTGATTTAGGATACTGTGGCAAGCAGAGGCTCCCACTCTCAGGTGGAGGATGGGACAGAGAACAATAACATCCAAATGCTGCCTGGATACTGCACAGAAAGAGAACTTAGAAGTTAATGCTCTGGGCATCTTGATTTCTATGTCATTGTCATTAAAGGACCCCCAGGACAGTGTGTCCTATAATTACACAAGATGATGGGACTGGCATGAACTTGGGGTGCGGTGGGGTGTCAGTGCATGCTGACGCAAGTGCCGAGAGGCCCTGAGAGTAGATGGAGGCATTGGTCAGCTACGGCTGGAGCTGAGGGTATGAGGGGATGGCCGGAGCCAGGCAGAAGTCCCTTTGCTTCATCAGCTCAGTCCAACTGTCTGATTCCAGACTCTAGGCAAGTGACAGTAAGATTTTCAGGGCTCTCTATGGGAGGTGAGCTTCCCTGCCTGGGAACATCTGCCTGCTTCCTCCTGACTTTCACACCTCCAGAGAAAAGTGCTGCTAACAGGTAGATGTGAAAGGAAAAAAAAAGTAGACAGAAAAGAAAGTCTCGTTTGTTTCCTGCCTACCCCTCTTGCACCTGGAGGCAACTGCAGTTTCTGATGTTGCCAGGAAATCTCTGGAGGGATGGGAAGATCCCCAGTAACCAGTAATGCTGCACTCACCTGTCCAGAGCCCTTGAGGCACTGCACGGCCTGCTTGTGGGTGAGGCCGCACAGACTCACTCCATCCACCCGCAAGAGCCGGTCACCTGGGAAGGGGAAGATGTCATGTTCCCGAGCTCCTCAAGCTGCAGGAAGGACTCTTTGGGGAGACCCTGCCCAGCACCCCTCCATGCAGCCTCAAGGAGGAACAGGAAGCTAAGCTGGGAGGAGCCCTGACTGGGCCTGAGTACTGGCCCCTTGTGGTCCACACCAGTGGTCTAGAAACTTCTCTCATTGGCTCACAGAGTAGTTAAGCCAACTAACAAGCACAGCCTTGTCCTTTCTCTCAACTTCCCATGAGACCATTTTTGAAAGTTTTTGCAAGTCTCTTACAGGTAACATTCATATCTCCAGGATATTTTTTATTTCAAAAAAAAGGTCAGGGAGACCCAGTTGATGCCAGGGACACTAGAATTCTAGGGGAAATGTATGTAGGTAAGATCTCAGTGCCTTTCTTAGCTCCATTCTGGCCATTTTGGAGAGCAGTGAAAACTCTCCCCCTTCCCTCAGAGCAGTGGACTTGAGGAAGGGCAGAGAGGAGGCTTGCTGGTGTTCTCCCCAGATACTAAAGTGGGGGTCACTAAAGCCTACTTCGTCCTCCATGGGGAGCACTACTTCTCCCATGAAAGCCGAATGGCCACAAGCTTATTTAAACAATCTCATATTTTTAAATCACCTATGTTTCACAAGTATTTTGAGTCCCATGTTACGTGTCAGGTAGGTGGGCCAGGTCAAATCGTCTCCTTTTCCAGGTGAAGAGACTGAGAGCTAGAGAGACAATCATTTGTACAGGGGACAGAGTGAGAGTGGGGCAAGGCTTGCAGGCTGCAATCCCCAGGCCAGGGCTCCTCACACCCCAGAATGCAGAGCCCATCCTTCACCCTGCAGGATCTGCCCTTCCTTGGCAGCTGGCCCTCCGGGAACGATGGATTTCACGTAGATACCTCCACAGAGCACGCTTGTGTTAATGCCTCCCTGGAAAACACAATAAAAAAAACTCATCAGCCATTTGCTCCCCTCCTAAAGGGGCTTCCCCAACCTCCCTGACTCAGAGAGCCCCCATCTGCCCCCCATGAGACTCTATCCTATCACCTCCTATCATCTATGTGACACCATCTTATATATTCACTTGTTCGTTTACGCTATGTTATCCACTGAGCAGGAAGGTTAGATGCACATAAGAAGTATGACAATATGAGCTGGATGAGTGAGTTGTGCTGTATCCAGCCCAGCACTGGCCCATGGCAGGTGCTCAGAAATGAATCATATCAATGTACCACTTTGTGTCTCCATAAGCAGAGACCAGCAAAGGTGGATACAGCTATGATCCAAAAGGCTGGTGCCTGGCTTGTCCCATATGCTTGTGTGTTGATCTGTACATGCAAAGGTAGAATTCAACTACACAGTGTTCTGCAATTTACTATTTCTTTAACTTAACAATAGATCACTAAGGTCCATACCATCACTAGACAGAGATCTAACTCCTCTTCTTCTAATTTTTCCATGTATGTATGTACATACATATAAAGATTCAGTGGGATTGTATCATTTATGTACAATTTTTATCCTCACTCCTCCAGGGTCTGCCAGATGGAGCTCAGGAATCAAATGCAGTGTCCATCCTGGATAGAAGTCTTGCCAACCTGACTTTGTCCTGGCCTTGGACATGGGAGCATGAGGCCCCGCTGTGTCCCTGCTGTGGATGACTGGAGACAACCCCACTCATCTTTGGCTTGTGTCCCTGAATCCCCACCCTGCTACCCTCTCCTTACTGTCCAGTGTAACCTTAATTCCAACTATGCTCCTTGGAGTGTCTGCTCATCCCAAGTTTGTCATCAGTTTCCCAATTTCACCTTCAACTCTTATTCCTCACTGAGGCTCCCACGGATTTTCTTGGTTCATCACTTCTGCTGTGCTACTTGAACCCGATGGGCACTGGGTTATTAGAGATTGGCATATGAGTGCAATGCCCACCAAGGCTCCAGATGAACATCTTTTCAACTATTTACTTTTCAAACTCTCTTAGAAATTCTTACAGTCACGCTGAATCCAAGTGTCCCATCTTCTTTAACCAGCTCCACGAAGTAAATTTCGCTGGCATTGGTTTCTGAAAGTGATGGAGGACAGGAAGAACCAGCACCCTGCCACAAACAAACAGAAAGAGAGAAGGTGTGAAGGCACTGGCCCTGCCTAAGCAGATGGCATCTCCTACCTCTCTCTTGCTCTCAGGAGATAGAGAAAAAAATTGCACACTAAAAAAAATCATAAGTTTTAGGGTTGGGCCAACAGAGGATTCCTTGTATGAAACTTGGACTTGTCTCCTGGTCTCTCCAGGCTTGTTTCCCAATCCACAGAACTGGAATGAGAGATCTCCTTCTAACAGTGAGTATGAATGATGCCCAACACCTAACAAGGACTCAATAGATTACCTTTTGTTTCTACTTGAGATGCAGATATTGTTATGAGAACTGAAATCATTCAGACACTTCCTACACACATGAAACCATTCAAGTGAAGGCGTGCTGGGTACCAGACACATAGCAGCTTCCCCAGCAGAAGAAAATCTCAGAAGGATCTTCAGCCATCTCTAGTGAGAGTAGCTGCATGGGTCTCTACTCTACAGTGAGTGAATGCATGAGGGAAGGACAGAAGAGAAAATTATCTGCCTCATCCCAGGCATTCTGCTCAGTGCTGTGACATGCATGATATGCTGAGTCATCCTTCCAATCATGCAACATTAATTGAGCACCCACTATATGCCAGGTACTGTAAAAAGTTGGGGAGATGGCAGTGATAAGACACACCTGCCCATATTGAACTACTTCTAATGGGGAAGGATCTTTCAATGAACTGTGCCAAGAAGATAGGGCCACAGATACTCCCAGCCTTTTGTCCTATCTGCCTCCTTGACTTAGCTACTTCCTGGTCTGCCTTGTCAGAAAATACAATTAGCACATAGAAAATAAACAGGCTGAAGTAAGCTAAAAAAAATCTTGGATACTAATATTTGGTCTTTGACTTTAGTTCCTGACACAGAGCTCTCAAATCCCTTGGAATTTTCTGGGTGAGGAAAATGTCTTTGGTTCTAAAGAGGGGACTCTGGCTTCCTGTACAGTTTCAGGATGGGGACTGGTGACCAAAAAATCAAACCATGATTAGAAGCTTGGAACTTTCCACTCCACCCAACTCCCCATCCTCTGGGGAGGCAAGAGGAGCTGGAGATTAAGCTAATGATCCATCATGTCTACGTGCGGAAGCCTCCATAAACATTTTAAAAGTATGGGATTCATAGTTGCCGTGTTGATAAACCCATCTATGCAGGAAGTATGGCACACCCGCACTCAAGAGGGACAGAAGATCGTGCTCTCAGAACCCTTCTAGACTCGACTCTGCGCATCTCTTCATATGCCTGTTTCCATTAAAAACATCCTTTACAATAGATCGGCAATGGCTGATTTCTGTTTGAAACTGAACCATTTCTGAATGAAACTGTTTTCCAGGGTTCTGTGAGTTGTTCTAGGAAATTAACAAACCCAAGGAGGTGGTTACAGAGAATTCCAGTTTGCAGCCAACTCGGAGTGTGGGTAACCTGGGAACCGATGACTTGATTGTGGTCTGAAGTGGAGCCATTTCGAGGAACTAGTCCTTCACCTGTGGGACCTGGTGCTAATTCCAGCCTGTTAGTGTCAGAATTGCTTGATGTGGAAAACCCACACAACTGGGGTTGCAGCGTGTGAGATAAAGGAGAACAGAATTTCATTCTAGACACAGGGCTTTGAGGCGGAGTGAACCAGAAGACATACAACTGACACAGCTCCATGGGGCCCAGAGCAAAAGGGAAAGAGGTCTGGTGGGGCAAGGAGACCTTTCCATCCAGCGTCAGTGAAACACAGCTGGAGTGTGGTGGCCCGGGAACTAAAGCAGCAGTTCTCTACACACCAAAGCCAGCCTTTGTCTTCTTCCTCCTTGGTGTGTTGTCAAGAGCAAAGCCAATGAATTGCAGCTTAAGGGCCAACTGGAGGCCAACAATGCAAGATGTCTGATTGTCCCTGCATTGGCCTTGGCAGCAGCCAGTCATTACCAGCCACAGTTTTAATTAGTGACCAGGGTCACTGAAACCTCGAACACCGAGCCCTGGCACTGCACTAGAAATTGTGCCTTTTCTCTTTTATATTTTTCTCAACAACCATGCACTGTGAGCATTTATTCCCATTTTGAAGATGAGAAAACTGAAGGTCAGAGGGGTTAAGTAACCTCTATCTGCCTGACGTGGCAAATAGAGAACAAAGAAGAACTTTTGAGCCAAAGCTGTTGGGCTCCACAGCCTGTTCTCTTTACTCTGGGTTCTAGAGTGAAGCAAGAGGATGATTACCTTTAATGGCAGAGCGGACAGCTGAGGCCTCAACCTGGGCATTAAACTCTGAGTCTGAGCCATTTCCAGTTCTTCGATATTTCTCTCCCGGTCTTGTGTGTGTGATGAAAAACTTCCTCGGTGCCCATTGCTCAGGCTGTCTGTAGAGAATACCCCTGAATTGGCTCTGCTATTCTTCTCCTCACTTGAGGTATTGCCACAAACACCTAGAAAAACAAGCCAAGAGGAAACTGACAGCTTGGAAAAAGGCTGGTGTCTCGGTGGCATTTCTATGTGGGGCACCGTGTTTTCCTCCAATGATGGAGCAATCTTTCATAGCAGCTGGGAGCTGTGTGAGTTTAGCACCTCATGAAAGATGATGCATTTAGAGTAGAGAAGGGAGGATTCTGGATGTGTTCTAGAAGCTTAAATAGAGCTTGTGTGACCCAATTATGAAAACATAGGAGCAACGGACAGTTATAGTGGCAGTTTCCCCTTACTAAGCTCTTGTCATGTGATGGGCACCAAACACACACATACATATGTATCTTTCCATCTTTTTTACATACCCACCAGGAAGGTGTGACCCCAGTTCAAACATAAGAACGCAAAGTGAAAGGATTAAATCTTGCCCAAGACCCCATAACAAGCACATGGAGGCACTTTTAAAGCTGGCCTCTTCCAGGGTCCCTGCTGATCACACCTGTAACCACCCTATGATCCAAAGACCAAAGTGTCCAGTCACTGGGAGCAAATTTGCACTAACTGATGGTGGACTCCTTTTGGGTGAAGACTGGGCCACTGATTCCCTTTTACCCCATGTCTTACCCTTGAGCTGACATAAAGCAGAGGAAAGAACCTGAAGAATCAGTAGGTAAAACCCTGGGCAAGGTAATTCACATTTCTGGACCTCAATTTCCTTATATCTAAAATAGAAATAATATCAACTACTTCACAGGGTTGGTGAGGCTTAGAGATTATATACAGAGAAAGATGTTTATATAGGGAGAGAGAGATTACAGCTTAGTACTTGGTACTAAGAGCCTGGATACAGGTATTACTATTCATATGTTAGTATCAGTGATTCAACTAGATCCCAGTATATAGGAGGAAGGAACACAGTTAGATTTTCTTTAAATCTGGATATATAGACACACGAGTAAGTTTACAACTTTTGATACAGACCCATTACCACCCAAGAAAGTGCCCAAATCCAATGAATGAACTTTATTTAATGAATTAGATTAGAAGTTGTTCTATCCTAAAGGTATTCAGTAGAGAGTGGTGGAGACACCGTTCACTAATGCCTTATTTCTGGCCATTTTATTCAGATTCTACTGTCGTTGTCCTCTGGCAATGTTGGAAGCATCTGTTCATTTTCTTCCGTACCCTCGACAAGAGATGAGGACAGGACTTATGATTGGATTAAAATGTCAAGCAGTGCAACGTATATCCTGCCTAATGGAAATACAAGCTAGGAGATCTTCTATGGGTAATTAAAACTCATTTTATTGTAGATGGTGATGACTGCTCCTGAGGGAATGATATCTGTCTTGTCCTTGACCTACAATCTAGAGCACCTCCCCCAATAGCACACCAACCAGATAGAAACTCCTGGTGGTCAAGCCTCTGCCCACAGTGACCAGCTGGAGTCTCTGTGAAAACATCTTACTCCAAGAAAGGTAAAAGCTGTGTCGAGGAACCCCAGCTGTGACCAGGCAGAGTTACTAACAGGTGACAGTTTCCCAGGATGAGAGTACACGTAATTCAGAGGCACTGTGGGTACTCTATCATCTAAAATTCTAAAGTGAGACTGTGATTTTGAGCCTCACAGATTTGGGGTGCCACTTTTGGTCACCCCCCAATCCCAGCAGGCACTCTTGACACAAATGACTCCAGCTCAACTGCATTGTTTCTTGATTTAAGAAAAGGATGGTTTGATTTCTCCTTTCTGTCCTTGTGGAAAGTGTAGACGGAAACCAAGGACAGCTAAAATAATGTGGGAAGAACAGTGACAATGTACGAAAGCCAATAAAGCAGTGAGCTGCGGCTGGTGTTTTGGAAGGGCTGGGCAGGCTTCTGGGTCGGCTCTAAACACAGGATGAAAGGCGCATGTCTGAGGCCCCAGCTTTGCCACCTCTCCCGGTCCCCATAGCTTCTGGACCAGCGGGAGCTGCAGCACCTGGGCAAGCCATATGGTGATGGCGTGCACACATGCAAGAATGAGAGAGATTTTTCAGTGGGCAAGGCAAAGGGGGCAACTACATTTAGGACCCAGAATTCCTGGCTGGTGTGGCTTGAAGCATTGCTGTACATGAGAGGGAATTATACAAAGCTCCTGGAGTGTGAGCCTTGCTTTGTAGACAGTCTGCTGGCAAATTGCAGGATCATCCAACCAAAAAGCAGTGGAGGGCCCGGGTAACTGGGTAGAAAAGAGATATTAATATCTCCACATTACTTCCATTAAGCCCCCACTAAATCTGCCCCAGATAAACATAGTAATATTGTTTTTTGATAGTAGATAATTGTCATATAGTTATCTAAAGGATGAATAAAAACATCTTTAAAAAAAAAACAAACCCTTACTCTCTTGATTGATCAGTAACATGCTGAGCCTTGACAAAGTAAGAACAGAATGCTTCCTATGTGAGTAGCCCCCCACCCCCATCTCCTTCCCTGTTGATTGCCACACCTACGCCCCAACTATGTAGAAATCCCGCAGCAGCCACTTTCAATAAGGACTTGGGTGACAGAAAGCAGATCCTCCCTGTCATGCAAGAAGAGTCGCAGCAAAACACACAACAGCTGCATCTGATAAAGAACTAAGGTAGGCTTCTCCCATTCAGCAGGACAAGCAACGGTAGAGCCTGTGCTGGCCCTGAAATTGCAGAGTTTATTGATTTGTGCCAAAGCCATTACCATGAAGAAAGTAATAAACAAGACCTCCATGACTTAAAATCCCAGTCCCCGAAGGTAAAGATGCACTCCTGAGAGTAAAGAAGACTCTCCAGCTTCTGAAAGCAGATGAAGACATACCTTTTGACTGAGAAATGATTAATTCTATGTTGTCAGGAGAATTCTGAATCATTCTAACAGCCATATCGAATGTGAAGCCCTCCAGACTGATGTGATTCAGGGCTAGTATCTGCCCTCCTGGAAGAATAAGACATCTCAATCATCCCATCAAGAAAATGAAAAAGAGAAATTCCTTAAAACAGCATCTCTGGCAATTTAAAAAGACGTACCTGGTTTGATCTTTTTGGCTTTTTCAGCTGGTCCCCCAGGTATAAGAGAAGATATAAAGATGCCAGGATCGACTTTGCCTACATCTTCCCCCTCATTAATCACAAAACCTATAGTCCAATTATATTAAAGAAGATGATAATGATTTTGCAGCTCAGAGAGGTTAGGTTATTTACTTGAGATTATGCAGCGGATATTTGTACCTAGGCCCTCTGATCTTCAAACAGCTCTTTCTACTCTGCCATGACACATGGAGAAAAGTAGATTGTCTCCCTTTCAGAAGCACAGCTAAAACCCATCAATGAGCATGGATTTTGCTCCAGTACATAATCAGAGATAAGAAAAAGATGATTTTTAATCATGTAATTTCTCTCAGTGCCTTATTTCTTGTAAGTTTATAATAAGGTTCTTAGGGGTCTTCAAATGTGGTAAATTGCAAGAGCTGAAAAATATTGTCTATTCTTCTCCATCACTAAGAATTTCAATATACTGAGAAATGGTATTAGGTGAAACAATGTTTTTCTACTTGTTCTTAGATTTTCAAGACATGCACTCCAAAATCCTATAGGATCTAAAAAGAAACTTTTGTCTCCAAAGTCCCATTACTCATTAGGGATATTTAAAAGGAAGAAAAAGAAGTGATCACTGAAAAAAGGCAAATTGGAAGAGGACAAGCAGGAATAGCGAGTAGGAAAGTCTAAGGGGAAGACGGTACACAACTCCTTTCTGCCCAGAGACAGAGAGACTGGGACTCCTCTACTGGGGGCCCTCTTACCAAAACCACGGTGTGGGTCCCGGCTCAGAGTCACATGCACAATTTCTCCATCTGGTTCAGCTATGAAGCTCCTTCTCCTGTTATTTCGTGATCCTAGATATGGAAACAAAGCCACACATTGTGCTTTTTCCCAAAATTATCTGAGATGTAATGCAAGAGGTGTGAACAGCATTTCACACACACATGCATGTGCACATGCATAATACTGGGCATGGATCACTGAACACATACCAGATGAGTTCACTGGGTCAGTGGTGGCTCATCAAAAGCAGAGGCAAGGCAGGGTGGGCCATGTGCTTGTTCTGCATGACTTATTACAGCTATTCTTTTTCTGCACTGGTCTTAGGATAAGACAGAATTTGAGCAGAGATGACTTTGCTGACAGGGCTTCCCAGGGAATACAATGGTAAAGAATCTGCCTGCCGATGCAGGAGATGCAGGAGACATAGGTTTGATCCCTGGGTCTAGAAGATCCCCTGCAGGAGAAAATGGTGACCCACCCCAATACTTTTGTCTGGATAATCCCATGAACAGTGGAGCCTGGAGGACTACAGTCCATGGGGTCACAAAGAGTCGGAAACGGCTGAGCAACAGAGCGTGTACAACCTTGCTGACAATGAAAGCTTAAACTAAAGTTGGAGCACAGAGATGAGACAGCAAACCTTCCTCTTGTTGGCCTCTCACCACCAGGGGTGATGTGGACCCAAAGTCCAGTGGAGGCACCCTGCAAGTTTTCCCCCAGCTTGGGTCTTGCAGGGACTCAAGACAGAGCCTTAAGGGGCATTCCAATGCTGACCACAGAGCACATGGAAAAATCCCCAAATGGTAACCTACCCCTCAAGGATTTCCACATCACTCCCTCCCACAAGGCACCATAATGGGACTGGCACACAGGTCATGTAAAGAGCCACCTGGTGATATTCCACATCCAGCCCCCAGGCTTAATGCTCATCCAATATAAATATCTTCTCTAACTCAGGAATCTTTATGTCCCCCTGGGGACCTTCCTAGAGGATATATGACAAAGGGGGAGGATATGTTTTCTGGTAAGAGAAAGTGAAAGTGTTATTTGCTCAGTCATGTTTGACTCTTTGCAACCCCATGGACTGTAGCCTGCCAGACTCCTCTGTCCATGGACTTTTCCAGCCAAGAATACTGGAGTGGGTTGCCATTTCCTTCTCCAGGGAATTTTCCAGGGATTGAACCCAGGTCCCCTGCACTGTGGGCAAATTCTTTACCATCTGAGCCACCAGGGAATCCCCTTTCTGGTAAGTAGCGGGAGATGATATTCTGGGACTGCATGAAGAGTTGTAACAAAAATGAATGAAGCGTTTTTCTAACCATGCCTCTCCATGGCAGGTGTTCCTCACACTGGACCAGAGTGCTCAGAATCTTGGCCAGTGCTCACACATTTTAGATCGATGTCCCCAGGCCAAGCCAAAGGTGGACAACAAGGGCTCCTCTCAACCATAAGTAGTTTTGAGATTAATGGAAAAGCAAAAAGACTGTGAACATTATTGGAGAAGCAAAATGAAGTGATGGCAAAAGACTGAAAGCAAGCATAATGTGTAAGATTTCCTTTACCCCTACTTGGCCAATGGTTGGCCTGTACCTGTGCACATGCTCTGAGCAGGCTGCCTAGAGAGAGGGTCACAAGTTGTTGGCTTCTGAATCAAACAGAGGCGCTCCAGCTGCTCTCGGCCAAGGCAGGGGCTGTGGGGAAAGACAACAAGTTTAGATAAGAGACCTCTGGGAGGCAGCTTCTCACCATTCAGAGTATGTGTGGTGGTCCCATGCTCTATCGGTCAGCAGATCCATAGGCACTATCAAAGGCTGATCTGGTTATTCGAAGTACACTGGAAGGAATGGCTTTGGGGGCTTTCTCTCGTAGAGGAGACCCTAGAGTCACCCAGGTCCCCTATGAACCTCCCATTATCTCTTCTTCGGTTTGATAAGCAGCCTTTCAAAACCTCCACTTTCTTAACTATAACAAAAGGATAATATTTCTATTTCCCAGGACTGTGATGGCTATAAAATAAGGTAGTATGTATACAGCACTGCTGCTTTTACTGGGTCCTGATTTTTTGTTGTTTGCTTTCATTTTTTAGCTGGCCAGCCATGCTCCAGCACCCCCACTATGATGGCCCCTGAGGTCTTCACACAATAACTTACCTGCTGATCCTTGCAGCCGAAAACAGGAAACTTTCATGCTGGCATTCAATTGAATTTGCTGAGCCAGCATTCTAGCAAACAAAGGACGTTCTAGGCCCTGGGAGAATAATGAATGAAGTGGAGAGCCTGCCCTACCCACAGGGCCACCTCTGCTCAAGATAAGCTACATTCAGGGATGAACAAAGTAGAGAATGAGCAGGAATAACAGAGGCAAAGCCACAGGACTTAGAGCCTTGGGAAAAGCCAGCACTGGGCCTCATCTGAAGAAGGCAGGCCAGGAGATCAACCATCTGAACAGATCCAGTAGCCCTTTATCATCCAGGTGGCCCCAACCTCAGGGACTCCACACCTGCTCCCACTGTTTTAGGCAGCTAGACCAAAGTGGAGATGGATGCTGGCAGGCAGCTTGCCACCACACCTCTCACTGTACCCTGGGATCAGCGTTTTTATGTTACATATATTTGACCATAGTTAAAATAAGAGACCCTAGATTTCCCTTTTCATGGAAAGTTATCAGTAACCTCTGATGAAAGAGATGGGAATACCAGACCACCTGACCTGCCTCTTGAGGAACCTGTATGCAGGTCGGGAAGCAACAGTTAGAACTGGACATGGAACAACAGACTGGTTCCAAATAGGAAAAGAAGTACGTCGAGGCTATATATTGTCACCCCATTTATTTAACTTATATGCAGAATACATTATAAGAAACACTGGGCTGGAAGAAGCAAAGTTGGAATTAAGATTGCCGGGAGAAATATCAATAACCTCAGATATGCAGATGACAGCACCCTTATGGGAGAAAGTGAAGAAGAACTAAAGAGCCTCTTGATGAAAGTGAAAGAGGAGAGTGAAAAAGTTGGCTTAAAGCTCAACATTCAGAAAACTAAGATCATGGCATCTGGTCCCATCACTTCATGGCAAATAGATGGGGAAACAGTGGAAACAGTGGCAGACTTTATTTTGGGGGGCTCCGAAATCACTGAAGATGGTGACTGCAGTGATGAAACTAAAAGGCGCTTACTCCTTGGAAGGAAAGTTATGACCAACCTAGATAGCATATTGAAAAGCAGAGACATTACTTTGTCAACAAAGGTCAGTCTAGTCAAAGCTATGGTTTTTCCAGTAGTCATGTATGGATGTGAGAGTTGGACTATAAAGAAAGCTGAACGTCGAAGAATTGATGTTTTTGAGCTGTGCTGTTGGAGAAGACTCTTGAGAGTCCCTTGGACTGCAAGGAGATCCAACCAGTCCATCCTAAAGGAGATCAGTCCTGGGTATTCATTGGAAGGACTGATCTTGAAGCTGAAACTCCAATACTTTGGCCACCTGATGCGAAGAGCTGACTCATTGGAAAAGACCCTGATGCTGGGAAAGATTGAGGGCAGGAGGAGAAGGGGACGACAGAGGATGAGATGGCTGGATGGCATTGCCAACTCGATGGACATGGGTTTGGGTGGACTCAGGGAGTTGGTGATGGACAGGGAGGCCTGGCATGCTGTGGTTCATGAGATCGCAAAGAGTCGGACACAACTGAGCGACTGAACTGACTGACTACTGATGCGAGTCATTAAGGGTTGTGAAAATCTGGCATTCATAAGCTAAAAGTAGAGGAGTACCAGAGATTACTGAGGACTCTGATTCAGCTTTCAACTGAGAAGGCTGGCTGCCATGCAATGTTGCCAGTACCCTCGTGGGCATGTCCACTAGCAGGTCACTGGAAGGGTATTTGCAGTCAAAACATTCTCAAGATGACCTCGAGTCAGTCATGGCTTCTTTGAGCTTTTAATCTATCAAGTAAGCTGAGCTCACCATCCCAGTCATCCCCACCAGGGGGCTGGGCATATAAATAACACAGTCTTGGAGCCTTCAGACCAGTCCAGATGAGTACTGTCAAGAGGAGAAGAAGAATCAGCCAGCCAAGCCCTGCCCTAAATTTGTAACGCAGAAAATTGTGACATAGAATAACAAAATGCTTGTTATTTTAAGCCACTGTGCTTTGCCGTTGTTTGTTACACAGTAATAGATAGTTTTGCTTCATCATTATTGATTGGGTTTGCAGTATATGGTGATGCATATTTGCATCAACAGAACTGGGAGCCATAATTTTCTATAAATTGCTTTAAGATATAATATATGCATCACAATCCAAATCAACCACCATTTCCTCTTGCTGAAACAGATGTATAAATCATTCCAAAGAACAGCTCCTATAACATCTTCACTGGTCACATGCTGCCTATGAATCTGTGCTATTTATAGAACTTACCATGTTAGTGCAATCCAACTTACAGGCTATTTTAAAATTTATGGATCATTGTGTTATAATGTAGAGTTATGTTTATAAGCTCATTATTTTGCCTTCCAAATTAAATTACAAGTGATTCATCAACAAAGAAAGCAGCAGTAGTGTAGCAGTTAAGAGTGCAGATCCCAGGGCCAGTTGTGTGTGTTCAAGTCTCAAAATGGGAGAAAATAGAAACCACTTTGTAGGGTTGTGAAGGTTAAAGTCTTTGATGGGTACAGTGTTTAGAACAGTACCTTGTTCATGATAAACCCGAAAAGGCTACTACAACTTGTTTATTTTGTCCTCATCAATTTCATATCATCACCTAGTTCTTTCTTCACCAAAAGATAGAGCAGCATAGTAGGGGGACACGGAATATGTGCCTTAGACTGTCTAGCACAGATTTGGCCCACAGACAGCCTTCGGGAAATCTCTGTGGAATTAATTAATAATTACCCAATGAATGCATACTTCCCTGAGACATCTGACCTCCTTTAAACAATGTCTTCACATAGGGATTGCTCCGGAGCACCAAGTACATGGTGGTTCAGGCCCAGAGAACAGATGTGTCAAACCCACCTGCCTCTGAGTCCTTGTGCCTTTGTCCCCTTGCTGGTGTCCATGGTGAAGTTATCCAGTGACCTGTGCAGCCGGCCTCCGGCAGCATCCTCCAGCCCAGGTGTGAACAGTGCATTTTCTGAGCACGACAGTCTCTGAATCCAAGTGAGTTGGTTGGACTGGGCCAGGTGTGCAAGACTCAGACTGGCCATTTGCATACACTTATCGGAGTCTGAAATGTGGCAGAAACAGATAAACATAAATACCCACAAGAACGATGCTGGCTCCATCACTCTTATGGCAGCAATACATCCCAGGCCCCAGGTGCTGTCCTGGCTTTTTTTTGTCTGCACGGAGGGACCTATTTTTCCTCATGCCGGCTCATGGAGCTGCTATGACAAGCCCTGAGAATGCCAAGTCTGCCTAGTTAGCACTCACTAAGGAAAGAAAACTCAGACACACAGGTAGGAGGAGACGGTATACCCTCCATCCCCTGGCAGCTGACAGGACTTTGAGCCGCAGTTCATGGCAGTGTCACAGCGCCAGCAGAGCCTTGTGTAAAATTAACTGCCGCCACCCATTCTGCTCACTGCCTTTACAAACCATCCTCCAAACGTTAACAAATGGTCCTGCAGATTACCTGAGCTCCCAAGATTACTCTCTGCCCTGTGGAACATAATCTTTCATCTCTACACAGCTTAGTTTCCTTACTAATAAGATTTAAGATCCGATTTTCTGAAATATGAATAGATCAGATGTTTTGTCTTCCAGTTTTAACAACTTCCTCCCTCCCTTCTTGCAGAAAGAGGTAACAAATGATTTTGATGAAATCTCTAAAGTGAGCCCGGGAATGTGAGTGACTCTCACCACTTTACTCTTTATGTCATTCGTAAGAAACTGGATTTGATAGATAGATTCCTTAAATTAACTAGGATTTATACAAAGCCCAGTTTGTAATTTGAAAAAAGAAAATGATGACTATGTTCTGACTATCAACAGATTGTATGACCCTGTTACGACCAAGAAGAAAAGAATGCTCAGCACATGGCATTTTTGTGGCTCCAGTTGTGTGTGTGAGTGTGCGTGTCTGCACTCATATCTAAAGCACAGTGAGGTGCCTTCAATGAGAGCTTGTCCATGAGCATTTATTTCCTCTAGTAGACAATCCCCCTTACTTAAAATGGTGCCTGGTTCATTGTTAGTACTGTACCCACTGAAAAAGGTAGCGCTTTTTTTTTTTTTGGCCTCACAACATGGCATGTGGGATCTTAATTCCCTGACCAGGGATCAAACTTGCACTGCCTGCAGGAATCTTAATCACTGGACGGCCAGAGAAGTCCTAACATGGCCTTTAAAAGATACTTTGGGGGAACATTCTGTGTCTAGGAGGCATTCAGTACCATCATTCACATACAGTAGGCAAGGGAGATGGAGAAGGAAATGGCAACCCACTCCAGTATTCTTGCCTGGGAAGTCCCATGGAAAGATGGGGTTGCAAGAGTCGGACACAACTTAGCGACTGAACAACAACAGGCAAGGAAGAAAAGAAGACTAAACACAATTTGAATATGATATAGCAGCAATGATAGTAATATCCACACTAGCAGCCTACCCATCCTGTGCGCTTATTACATGCCAGGCACAGTGGTAAGCATGTTATTTGTATTGTCTCATTTAACCCTCACAAGAACCCTATGGGGTAGATATTATTATACCCACTTCATAGATGAGGAAAAGTGAGACTAAGAGAGAGTTAACAATTTGCTCAAGTTCCCCAGGGCTTGTAGGTGGTAGAGCAAAACTCACTCAGCTGACTTTACAGCCCGTACCAGGAAATGGATGTACCGAAGACATAGAGATAAAAACAGCACAGGAGATACATCTGAAGCATGTCCAGCCCCCTCTGATTGCCAAGGTTTAAAGGGACAGCAACCTTAGCCTTAATTATGGTGTATATTTAATACTCACAGGGAGACACTGTAGAGAAAGAAAGTGGTGACAGGGACTCAGCGCAAAAAGGTTTTGTGGGTTTCAAAGAAGCCTATGTATAGAGGTTGGCGGTACGGGAAGAAGAGGATGTGTCCTAAGAGAGGAAGGCTCCAGAAGATAGCAGAGGAGTAAGATCACCAAGGGCCTGAATTCCTAGCAGAGTTCTGTCCCCAGCAGAAGATGGAGAGCACTGGGGCACCAGAGAGAAAGCCACAAGGAAACAGAAAAGGGAACTAGGGCAGGATGGTGGCTGGTCACTGCAGATCTGTGGAGTCTTACAGCCACAAGCTTGTGGAAGGGCCACAGGTACCCCTGAAGCTTCTGGCCATCTGAGTCAAAGGACGAGAAAAGGCCTGTGGTCCCCCTCTGCAATGCTGACAGATTCTCTCTGATTTAATCCTGAATTTATGCACTTGTAGAAGCTTGGTGATTTTTCGCTCTCCGCAGGGAATCAAATATAACTATAAAGTAATACGCTTGTTGAGACAATTCACAAAAGAATGACTAAGAAACATTTGGAAAATGTCCAACTTCCCAACAGTCAAAGAAATGTCAAATGAAACAACCCTAAGAAATCATTTCTCCCTATAAATGAACAAAGATAAACATGATAATATCTATTCCAGCAAAGATGTAATAAAACAGGCACAATGATACTGGGCATGGAAATGGCACTCAGAAAAACAGCAAAAGCCCTAAAGATGCCCCTGCCTTTTTATCCCAAATTTAAATGAAATCTGGCTTAAAGAAATAATACAAGATACAAAAAAATTTTTCTTCCACTGATGTTTCCTGCAATATTATTTATGATATTGGAAACTTAAAAGCAAACATAAAATCAAAATAGAGGAACAATTAATTAAATGGTTGTATTTCCACACCAATTACCCATCCATTCATTCAAAGAACATGTGTTAATATGAACCGTCTCCCACTTGATACACCTCTGTTTCATGTTGGAATAGTAAAGGCAGGGACCCTCTCCCTACCATCTGGAAACTCTCAGCTCATTGAAAACTGGAGGCAGACACATCCACAAATAAAAGGGGCAGAACACCACGTGTGAGAAGATGGAGCCTGCACAAAAGGAGGAGGAGTCAGCTCCATCTGGGAAGGGAGTACAGAGGCAGTTAACCAGCAAGGACTTCAAGGGGCGGATTGTCCTTGAACTTATTTTTGGAGAATCAGACTTATCTTGGCTGTCTGAGCCTGGAAGAGCATAGCAAGTAGAGGCCATGCAAATATTAGATTCCCCAAAATTCCTATTATGATAGAATTTGTACTTTGGGAAAACAGTGTATTATGAACAAAACAGGCTTAAAAGGACTAATTTTGCTATTCAGCCCATGGAGTCTTTATAAATATTTTATGTTCATTGATATCAGGCAATAAAATAGATACTGATGATGTCTCACACTTTATCTCAGCAATAGCAGGTAAGACATAATTTACATTCATTATTTCTAGCTCCCTGGAAACATCATAGAAATGCTACTCTGTGACTTCAAAGTCATATTTATATATTTATTTGATTTTGCTGAAAATAACAGGCCACTTTTATTTTCTGTATTTGGTTCTGCATCTGAATGCGCAACAATTTTGTTTCCTAGTTGATCCCCAACCCTAGGATCCCAGGACCCAAGGATGCAGCTCCCTGTGAATTGACTGGTGCCAAACAAAACCGCTTGGCATGCTGCAGTCTATGGGGTCGCAAAGAGTCGGACACAACTGAGCGACTGAACAACAACAACAAACAAAACCCCCACAAGCAGGGGCTGCCATTACTAGTCACATGGAGCCATGAACATCAGACATTCATTCTAGATGAGCGAGAAACAGCACAGCCTATCCTGTTGGAACACAGCACAAACCTGCTGGATGGACAGTTACTCAATTGAGGACACTGAGGCCCAGAAAGGGCAAGTGAGTGTTTAAAGTCACGCAGCTAGTAAATGGCATAGCTCTGAGTCTGCTGGACTCCAGGGTCCACATTCCAAGCCTGGGTGGGGTTTGTCTGCATCCAGATCACCTGTGTTCTTTTACAAGTACAGATTCTGATTTAGGGGCCTGAGATTCTGCATTCCTAGCTGGCTCCCAGGTCATGCACAACAGAGACCGCTCTGGGAATATGAATGGTGAAATCACTATATTATATTGCTCCTTGTTATAAATGAATAGGAAATAATGGTGAGAGCTCAACAGTAAATGTGATACACCCAGCCTTCAAACCCAAATAGCTTTAGGTTGAGAACTACTCACCACTTGTAACTCCAGGAGAGCTCATCTGAGCATTAAACCCATGCTGGGCACAGCACAGGCCCAGCAAATATTTACAGGTCTTGACTGAATCAGTGACAAATGTGTGCTTTTTCCCAGTGATGCTGCTTGTGATGATGAACTTCTTTCGCTGCGGGGAACAAGCGCTGACTTTAATATATTGATCATTCTCACCCATCCATCGAAGCACAACTATCCAGAAAATTACCAAATTCAGGAGCTGTCAGTTGGATACCAAAGCAGTAGGCATCCAGAAGGGTATGGCAGATGTTGTCTGACTATGGCCCAATATTTTTTCTTAGTTGAAATACAATCCCTCTTTTTTTTCTCCTTCATTCATAAATCAAATGTTTCTTTATTGAGCAATTGCTATCTGCCAAGGACTGCGCTAGGGGAAAAGAATATGAAATGAGTTCAGTACAGGCATTGCCCTCAGCAAGGAGTGAATATAATTTTCGTGTGCATTGGGAAAGGCCATTAAATATACTTATAGTTTGCATTGTCCAAACTCTCAAACGTGCAAGGCAAAATCTCAGCTAGCAGGTTTATAGAAAAGATAAAATCACATCAGTAATCTCATATTTCATGCTGTCATGTGCCAGGTTCTCTTCTAAATCCTCTCTGTGTTTTAATTCATTTTATCCTAGAAGCTACAGGATGAGAGCAGTTCCATCATTATCCTCATTCTACAGATGAGGAAGCAGACGGAGACTCCTGAGAATGCAGCAGGAACTGAGGTCATATCACCAAGAAACACTTCCTCAACATGTATAGCTTCAAGGCCCATGCACAAAGGGATAATTTTTGTACAGCTCACTGAGATAAACTGGAGAGGAGTATTTATATGGGGCTACCTATATGGAGTTTCCCAGAAAAGATCCTTCAATGTTTGCAATATATAACTCTAGTAAGAACAATGAAATATACAGTAATAGAAATTATATTAAATGCAAATTTATATATAACTTCTAAATAAAATCTCTATTCTAGATATTTCATAAGAACATTGAACTTGAGCTATAACCTTGAACCTTGAGCTATAAAGATAACTTTATAAATACAGGTTTTATGCTTGAAAGGGCACTCTGAAACTCATGAACTTCTTTAAAGCCATTCCCAAGAAACTCCATTTACACAATCAAATATTAGCAAAGGGCGACAACTGTTCATTGCTTTCCCTTTAAAAAACTCTTTTTTACCATTAACCTAATTTCAGATAATTTAAGCATTCTCTAAATATCTTTTACTTTTATTAACAAATTAATGTTGAATATATACTAAGGTGAACGGATTTTGAATTCAGCTGAATTATATCTAGTATTTTTTATTTAATGCATTTTCTCAAACATTCATAGATGCTATCCAACTATCCTTACTAATTTTTCCTCAGTATTCAAATTATAATGCCTAAACTCCACTGGCTGATCATTTTATCCATACTTTTCCAAAGTTGAATATTTGCTTAGAATCTATCTACTTTGTCAGTATGCATTGATATGCTTATATACAGTCATGACAATTTTATATTAAATTCACTCAGGTATTAAAAATCTTAGATAAGTCATTTTTTACAATTGCATAACTCTTCTTTAACAAATCTAAAAAAAAAGAGAGAATTGTTCACACATGCACACACATGCGCACATATATACCACATCTTTCTTTCAGACCATAAACTCTTGCCAAACTCTCGTACTTTTGGACCCCAGTGCCCTAAGGTATTCAACACCCCAGAGAGTAGAACTTCTATCTCATTTCTTGACATGAAGCTGAAAACAGTCTTGGCTGTAGTGGTTTAGATTTTTTTTTTCCCACTTTGATAACATCATTTAATGGGAAATCCATATCTTCTAGCCAACTTTCACACAAGCAAACTGCTCTATGAATAAGATGATGTGTAACTTGAATCTCAGGGTTTTCAGCACAAACACAAAAGTGTATTTACATCTGTGTTGTTACAGAACAAAAATACTTGGTGTTTCTGTAACATCATGTTTGTTTCAAAGCATGTTTTATCATTTCAAATATTTCCTCCTGAGTAATTTTATTGTTGCTTCTGTTCCTTTGCAGGCTCATTTATTTGTTTGGCTTGACACATCTTTGCAGGATAAGATTCTCTGAGACAGAGACAGATGTGCCCAGCTAAGGAAGTTAAAACTCCAGACCCCTACTTAGGAAGGCCATTTCCTGGAAGGGACCCAGCAACAGCTTCATATGTTTTTATAAAATGTAGAAAGAAAGATGCTTTCACCACAATCAATTAAAATCACTGACTCTTCTTTCCACTGGAACTCAGTTTTATTTTTCTCACCAGAGGTAACACTACATGATGGAGAAGCAAACCCCACTAAGGAGAAGCTGAAATGAATGGGGCTGCTTTCAGTGTAGAGTTAATGGTATTTATTTATGTAATTTGCAGTCTCTTCTACAACAGTTTATTGCCAGCCATTCCAGAATACTCCTTCCATTGGACCAACTCACCCAAAATCTCAGCATAAAGACATAGGACCAGTAGTCACGTAAAACTGACTATGCCCTACAATGCCCAGCCTCAGAAGTATGTGGCATCAGTGCCAGAGGGGAATAAGATTTGAAATGCAGAGCCAGAGGCCAGTCTGCAGGAAACATTTTCAATTATCAGAAATGAAAACCTGTAATTTAATTCTCAAAAACATCTAATTAAGTGGAATTTTTATCCTAGCGGGAATGTACTTTGTAATTGTATATATACTGCCTTATCAATACAGTGCACATTTTTTTCTTTTTCTTTTTTTGATGGGAATCACACAATATGGAATTTGATTTTCCTGTGTTGGTAGCCTAGAAACCTGCAGTGGGCTTCAAAGAGCAAGAATGTCTCTGTTGCAAAGCTGCATGTTTTATGGATCTCATCAACAATAAAAACAACTTTCAATCAGACGTGCTAGATTTCTCTTCTCTCTAGAAAAAAAGATATTACAAAAGTATCATCCTATGGAAAAGTACAGAGTGTATGCCACCAAAACTTTGAAAGAGAAAAAAAAGAATTATAGAGTTTATCCGGAAGTTCATTAATAAGAATATTAATTTTTTTTACTTTTGTGATTTTGCAATAGTTGATCTTTTAAAATTCAAGAGTTGTGGTGACTTATTTTCTCATTCTACATGAGCAGTCACTTTAAAACCTTGTTTGTTTTTGGAAATTTTGTGTCCTTGTTTTTAAAGAGACCCCTACAAATGCTGTATCTTTCCAGGCTTCACGCATTTCTCTCCAGATAATTTTAACTACTATTAATATCCAAGAATAGTTATTAGCATGGGTAAGTTCATAATTTCACAATGAATGCTTTCGCGATTGAATAATCTTCTGAATCGATATCTCTGTCACAGGCGGGCTGCTAATGTACCTACAAATCATATTCATTGTGAAAATGGCATTTTTTTTCTATTTCCTTGGCTACCTCTCTTCAGGTTGACAAAACAAATGTTAGCAATTGTCTGAAGCATTCTGGCTTCCTCTAGTAATTAAGCAAATTTGAAACTAGCTTCCTAAGTTGTAGCCTGAAGAGTTCAAGTCATTTTCTGTGTAAGATGCTGGGTTTGTGGCAAGCAGCTGGTGACGTTACTTCCCATGATGACTTTTCCATAAAAAAGGATATTTGTGTTGAGGAAGAGACTGGTCATCAGAACATGGAGATCCTCATTAGTGACTTGGTGTTTTTAAGCTACTAAGTTTGTTTTGTGAACCAGATGACTTTCCAGCTTTAAACAAGAAATTGTTTGTGGTCATGGGGGAAATAAATATCTGTAAAAGTTAAACCAACTTAAATATAAAATACTTAAGGGGGCTGTTAAATTTATGGCTTCAAAAATTCTATTTTTCAAAATTACTTGGTAGGTTGTCTGCATTTCCAAAAATGTTTTGAAAGAAATTACACTGAGAATTGAGAATTTTGAACAATCAAATATGAGATAGAAAAAACAGGAAGTAATAACAGTATTGAATATTCAATAATCACAACCCCACTGTGGCTTGCCAGTCTCCTCTGTCCATGGAATTCTCCAGGAAAGAATACTGGAATGGGTAGCCATTCCCTTCTTCAGAGGATCTTCCCTACCCAGGGATCAAAGCCTGGTCTCTTCTATTGCAGGCAAATTCTTTACCATTTGAGCCACCAAGGAAGCCCTTATTCAATAATTAAATTTCTCCAAATAATCCTTCAATTGAAGTCAAGTCACTTGAGTCATTAAATTTCTGAAAAGTCCACAACTATAAATATCAATTACTTTTTTTTAGATAAAGTCAAAAATATCTGGGAAAAAGTCAGTTTTCTGATATCATAAAGGCCACTTTAATAAAATTATGCTCTATTCTTATTTATTTTTAGATGTAAGCTTTTTTCCTAAGTAAAAATAATACTTTATTATGAAATTCTATTGGGAATCATACTTAACAATGTCAACTTCAACAGCCAAGATGGGAGAAAAACAAAAAACACTGAGAAAAATAATAAAACCAATTGAGTTCTGCTTAGGAAATGCTAACATAAGGTAATGATAATGAAAATAATAACCCAAGAATCAGAGAATGAAAAAAAATTTTGTTAGTAGGAAAAATTTGAAAACCACAAAAGAAAATTCAGTAGAAAAAAAACAACAATGTTTACTGAGCCACATGTCAAAGAACTCCATGTTTTATGATGAAATCATTGCTGAAGGTATGGGACATGGACTCAGAGGATAGGAGAGTTGATTACCTACTGGACCATTCTCTCCTATGAGGACACATAAAATGTTTCTGATGCCAAATTTATTGTTCAGTTCAGTTTAGTTCAGTCGCTCAGTCATGTCCAACACTTTACGACCCCATGGACTGTAGCACATCAGGCTTCCCTGAGCATCACCAACTCCCAGAGCCTACTCAAACTCATGTCGATCATGTCGGTGATGCCATCCAACTATCTCATCCTCTGTCATCCCCTTCTCCTCCTGCCTTCAATCTTTCCCAGCATCAGAGTCTTCAAAAGAGTAGGTTCTTCACATCAGGTAGCAAAATATTGGAGTTTCAGCTTTAGCATCAGTCCTTCCAATGAATATTCAGGACTGATTTCCTTTAGGATGAACTGGTTGGATCTCCTTGCAGTCCAAGGGACTCTCAAGAGTCTTCTCCAACACCACAGTTCAAAAGCATCAATTCTTCAGCGCTCAGCTTTCTCTATAGTCCAACACTCACATCCATACATGACTACAGCAAAAACCATAGCTTTGACTAGATGGACCTTTGTTGGCAAAGTAATGTCTCTGCTTTTTTAATATGCTATCTAGGTTGGTCATAACTTTTCTTCCTAGGAGCAAGGGTCTTTTAATTTCATGGCTGTAGTCACCATCTGCAGTGATTTTGGAGCCTAGGAAATAAAGTCTGCCACTGTTTCCACTGTTTCCCCAACTATTTGCCATGAAGTGATGGGACCAGATGCCATGATCTTAGTTTTCTGAATGTTGAGCTTTAAGCCAACTTTTTCACTCTCCTCTTTCACTTTCATCAAGAGGCTCTTTAGTTCCTCTTTGCTTTCTGCCGTAAGGGTGGTGTGATCTACATATCTGAGGTTATGGATATTTCTCCCAGCAATCTTGATTCTAGCTTGTGTTTCATCCAGCCCAACACTTCACATGATGTACTCTGCATATAAGTTAAATAAGCAGGGTGACAGTATACAACTTTGATATACTCCTTTCCCGATTTGGAACTAGTCTGTTGTTTCATGTCCAGTTCTAACTGTTGCTTCCTGACCTGCATACAGATTTCTCAAGAGGCAGGTCAGGTAGTCTGGTATTCCCATCTCTTTAAGAATTTTCCACAGTTTGTTGTGATCCACACAGTCAAAGGCTTTGCTGTAGTCAATAAAGCAGAAGCAAATGTTTTTCTGGAACTCTCTTGCTTTTTCGATGATCCAGCAGAGGTTGACAATTTGATCTCTGGTTCATGGAACAACAGACTGGTTCCAAATAGGAAAAGGAGTACGTCAAGGCTGTATATTGTCACCCTGCTTATTTAACGTATATGCAGAGTACATCATGAGAAATGCTGGGCTGGAAGAAACACAAGCTGGAATCAAGATTGCCGGGAGAAATATCAATAACCTCAGATATGTAGATGACACTGCCCTTATGGCAGAGTGTGAGGAAGAACTAAAGAGCCTCTTGATGAAAGTGAAAGAGGAGAGTGAGAAAGTTGGCTTAAAGCTCAACATTCAGAAAACTAAGATCATGGCATCTGGTCCCATCACTTCATGGCAAATAGATGGGGAAACAGTGGAAACAGTGTCAGACTTTATTTTTTGGGGCTCCAAAATCACTGCAGATGGTGACTGCAGCCATGAAATTAAAAGATGCTTACTCCTCGGAAGGGAGGTTATGACCAACCTAGATAGCATATTTAAAAGCAGAGACATTACTTTGCCAACAAATGTCCATCTAGTCAAGGCTATGGTTTTTCCAGTGGTCATGTATGGATGTGAGAGTTGGACGGTGAAGAAAGCTGAGCGCCAAAGAATTGATGCTTTTGAACTGTGGTGTTGGAGAAGACTCTTGAGAGTCCCTTGGACTGCAAGGAGATCCAATCAATCCATCCTAAAGGAGATCAGTCCTGGGTGTTCATTGGAAGGACGGATGTTGAAGCTGAAACTCCAATACTTTGGCCACCTCATGCGAAGCGTTGACTCATTGGAAAAGACCCTAATGCTGGGTAGGATTAGGGGCAGGAGGAGAAGGGGACGACAGAGGATGAGATGGTTGGATGGCATCACTGACTCGAAGGACATGGGTTTGGGTAAATTCCAGGAGTTGGTGATGGACAGGGAAGCCTGGCGTGCTGCAATTTATGGGGTTGCAAAGAGTCGGACACGACTGAGCGACTGAACTGAACTAAACTCCTCTGCCTTCTCTAAATCCACCTTGAACATCTGGAAGTTCATGGTTCACTTACTGTTGAAGCCTGGCTTGGAGAATTTTGAGCACTACTTTGCTAGCGTGTGAGATGAGTGCAATTGTGCAGTAGTTTGAACATTCTTTGAAATTGCCTTTCTTTGGGATTGGAATGAAAATTAACCTGTGGAGGTACAGGTCAGCAGTGACCTGCTGCAGGGGCTCTGGTTGCAGCAGACCTGGGTATGACATAAGCCCTCTTGGAAGAGGTCACCATTAACCCCACCATAGAACCACCAGAACTTACACAAGACTGGGAAAATGGACTCTTGGAGGGCACAAACAAAACCTTGTGTACACCAGGACCCAGGAGAAAGGAGCAGTGACTCCACAGAAACTGACCCAGACATGCCCATGAGTGTCCAGGAGTCTCTGGCAGAGCAGTGGGTGAGCGGTGACCTGCTTCCGGGTCACCAGAAGCTGCACTTCAGGGTCACCTGCTTCAGACTGCACTCAGGAGGCACTGAGTGCAGCAATGCATTCAGAGGACCTTTTGAAGGAGGTTGCCAATATCTTCATTACCTCCACCATAGTTTGGCCTCAGGTCAAGCAACAGGGAGGGAACACAGCCCCACTCATCAACAGAAAATTGGATTAAAGATTTACTGAAAATGCCCCTGCCCATCAGAGGAAGACCCAGTTTCCCCCTCAGTCAGTCTCTCCCATCAGGAAGCTTCCATAAGCCTCTTATTCTTCTCCATCAGAGAGCAGGCAGAATGAAAATCACAATCACAGAAAACTAACCAAATTTATCACATGGATCACAGCCTTGTCTAGCTTAATGAAACTATGAGCCATGCTGTATAGGGCCACCCAAGACAGACAGGTCATGGCGGAGAATTCTGACAAAACGTGGTCCACTGGAGAAGAGAAAGGCAAACCATTTCAGTATTCTTGCCTTGAGAACCCCATGAACAGTATGAAAATTAATTGTAACTAAATTCAAATAAATGATGTTCAAATGTTATTTCAAAAACCGTACAATTAATAGGTGTGTTGTTATTGTAATTTTTTTTTAATGACTGACAAATGTTTTCACATCTGTAGTCCATGGGAGACAGGCCAGATGCCTCCACACTATGTGTGCAAAGGGAAAATTAAAATACAAGGAAAATGTTTCAAAAGCATTCAGACTCCATTGCACCTACTTCAAACTCTTCTTCCCCATCTGCCACTCCCAACCTTGCTCTCAAAATCAATAGATTCCCCAAACTAAAAGAACTTCACCCAGAGGGAAAGTGTAGTCCTTTAGGTTAATGGCTGCCCATGGAGGTAGAAGGGGACTGGGTGAGGGATGGCCAGAAGAAATTGCCTCCAGGGAACTCTCAAATTCCCTGATAGACTTCTTCCAAATATGTCATAGTCAACAGAATACAGGTTAGCTGACAGGCTGTGAGCTTATTTTCTTAGGAGAAGATCACTTGACCTATTGTTCCTTTAAAGGGGTAACAGATCAAAGGAAAACAAAGCCTGGGTCATTTCAACTGAATGACACTCACATAAGCCAAAATCTTTTCAATTTCTCTCCACTGAAACCGTAAAGTTGCAATTCTGCTGTTGTTTCTCACTTCGTATACTATGACACCCTTGGCACAGATCCCCAAGGCCATTTCCCCTTCTGGCCTTGTCTTCTCTGGGAGAACTTGGTACGCCAGCACACCATATTCTGGGAGCTGCTGAGTGACCTAGAATGAGAACAAGGCCAATTAAGAAAAGACAGGCACATTGGTCTAAAATAACAGATTTCAGACCATTACATGAGAAAAAAAAAAACCTTAACAGATGTTCTGAAAAAAGAGTAAAATTGCCAAATAAGTTTAGGAAACACTGAGCTAAACGTATTTCCTTACTACAGCATTTCTCTGCACCTCTAATATGATAGTGTTGTTATATTTTATTGATAGAATGAAGGAATCCTTCCCTAATGAAGTACCTTGAGACACTTGGAACACTGATATTAATTATGAAAGTGATACCAGAAAATAATAGTATTCTGAACAAGGTTGTAGAATTCAGACTCTTCTGAATCATCTCACAGGGATTTCTTTTCCTAAGGTCTACTGCAGTACTATCTGATACAACCCCTTCATTTTACAGATGGAAAGACTGAGGCCCAGGCACAGAAAGCAGTCTTCCAAATGATCAGCAGCACTATTAAAGCAAGATAACATCCTGCAGAAAAAATGAGCAATCACTGGCATTTCTTACCACATGGCAGTGATTTGGTGGGGTCCCCACAGCCCAAGATCTGTCTTCAGTTTACCAGTTTAGGAGATAGAATTTTGTCAGGGACCTGAGGGTCAGTCAGAGCTGGGAACTGCATCAAGCTAACCAAAATCTTCAGAGACTGGTGCGTAAACCTAATACAAATTTTTTTTATGTCTGAATGGTAATCACGCCTCTATTCTGGTCTCTGCCACCTTCATCTTCACCTGGTAGACTCCAGTTCAGTTGTGGATGTGTTCTCCACACATTTGAAACCCTCTCAGGAGGGTTTCAGTGGTGAGATCTGGTGCTCATCTCTACCCCAGAGCAGAGGGGACAAAATCCTGCCCAATCTCTCTCATCCTCAGGTGGGGTCACAAAAATGAGGACAAATTATGGCTTTGGAGAGCTCTTTCTCAGACTCTTTTCTGTCTTTCCTCCCTGTGCTGATAAGTAATCTGTGCAGATAGGTCACACTGCTTACAAAACCTACAGCTATTTGTGTGATCTTGATTACATTTCTGGACCCTGAATCTTGCTGTTTCTTTTAACTTTGGAAAGACCCTGTCATTGTCACTATCATCATCACTGTCATCATCATCATCATCTAAAACAGTATTTATTGGACATTAGTGCTGAAATATCCAATGGCCAGACTAGGCATGTAGGCATGTACTTAGAGTATGACAAAGCAGGGCCAACCCAAAACAATTGGGTAAATTCTTTTAAAGAATTTGATGTGATATTTCTAAAAAAAAAAAAAAATTAAAGCACTAAAATAGTCATCATTAGAATAGATGATGAATCAATAGAATAGAATAGAATATTCAGTAGAATAGAATTCTACTGAATATTCATCATCAATAAAAGATTCTATTCATCAATAGAATAGCCTCTATTAAACTTTCTTTTATTTTTTAAATTGTTTAGTATTTATTTTAATTTGTAATTTTTTAATTATATAGAAAGGGATATGATATTGAAGTACTTGGAGCCACAAAATTCTCAAAATGGTTCAGTGCCATTTTGTAACAGAGCAGGACCCTACGGGGCTTTCCTGGGACAGACTCCCCTATCCAATCTCTTTTGCCTGCCTCTTGTTTGTAGAAAACCTTTAGCTTCCTAGGCCTTCCCTCCTTTGACCCTATCATTGCACTTCTGGGAATCTGTCCTAAGAAAATATACCAAATGACCAAGATCAAAACCCTTTGATCAGAGTGATGTTTGGTGCAGACTTGCAGAGTTGGGTTGAGAAAACTAGTTCCTTGCAGTAAATTTTCCTAAAGGCACCTCCTTACAGAGTACTTGGAGAAGGAAATGGCAACCCACTCCAGTATTCTTGCCTGGAGAATCCCACAGGCAGAGGAGCCTGGCTAGCTAGCTACAGTCCATGGGGTCGCAAGAGTCGGACACGACTTACTGACTAACCACCACCTATAGGGTACTACCTAAAAAGGTATCACCTAAAGGTAAGGGAAGCCGGTGGCTCAGAGGTAAAGAATCTGCCTGCAGTGCAGGAGACGCAAGAGATATTGGTTTGATCCCTGGGTCTGGAAGATCCCCTGGAGAAGGAAATGGCAACCCACTCCAGTATTCTTGCTCAGAAAATCCCTTGGATAGAAGAACCTGGTGGGCTATACAGTCCATAGGGTCACAAAGAGTCATACACGACTGAGCTACTAAACACAAAGGTGCTACCTTAAAACGGATTATTGGGCAAGCTTTACAAAGGATATTTACAAAGCATTTGTATTCATTTGGGGAATGCATAGGTTATAATGCTAAGTGGGAAAAAATACAAGGTACAATTAGTATGACTTGAACAACAAAAAGAAAATATTTTAACAGCATATGGCAATCCTTAGTTATGTGGAAAAAATGGCTCCATTGTTGAAGAAGTTTGGAAAACCCTGAGTTAACCTTGAACAAGTTGTTCTGAGATTAATATGCTAATATAGGTGTGAATCTCGCCATCAGTGGTACCCAAACTGGACTTCTGCCAAATCTGATGAACTAGCAGAATTAGTCATCAGTGAAGCGTAGGCCAATAGATGTCATCTGATAATGGAAAAGGGAGCCACAAGGAGCTATAATTAAATAATCCAGTAAATGTTTATTGGAGTAACTGGTCTCTGTGCTAAGTTCTGGGGATCCAAGGCCCTTGGGACATTTACAACCTAGAAGAGGGGACAAGAAATGAACAGAAATGACTGTGATGTAGACTGTCAGCAATATATGCCAATAATGTTTAAAATGTTTTTAACCTTTGACCTTGTGATTCTACTCATGAGAGTCTACCCTTAAGAAATTAAGTAGAAATGCAGCTAAAGACTTATGCAGAAAAAAATATGAATCTCAGTGTTGTTTAAAATAGTCCCATATTTAAAATAATTTATGTGCCAAACAACAGGATACTGAGAAAAAAATTGGGGGTACCTCATGTGTTGATTCAAAAGAAAGTTTCAGAATTTTAGTGAGATGAGACTTAAAAACAGCCCACAAAACTGACTATATAATATAAATCTTTTAAACATAAATGCATGTACACATGTGAATGCACAGATGGCAGAGGGAAAGATGAATATATACAAATTGATTGTATTGTCTCAATGGGGAAGAATGAAGTGAAAAGTGAATGTTATTCACTCAGTGTGTCTGACTCTGCAGCCCCATGGACTGTAGCCCTACAGGCTTCTCTGTCTGTGAAATTCTGCAGGCTAGTATACAGGGGGGGATACCCATTCCTTTCTCCAGAAGATCTTTGTGATCCCAGGATCCAACTCAGGTCTCCTGCATTGCAGATGGATTCTTTACTGTCTGAGGCACCGGGGAAGCCTATTTGCCCACGTGTGTGTGTGTGTGTTAGTCACTCAGACATGTCTGACTCTTTGTGACCCCATGGACTGTAGCCCACCAGGCTCCTCTGTCCATGGGATTATCCCAGCAAGGATATTGGAGCGGGTTGTCATTTATATATATATATATCACTTTGCTGTATATACCTGAAACTAATGGAGTATTGTGAATCAACTACTTTAATTTGAAAAAGATATCCCCCCAAAAAAGTTCCCACATTTTTCCTTGAGTTGCTGGCTTCCTTTACAACATCCTTCAGTGAGAGGAAGAAGGGACGCAATGAGCCAGGCACACTAAGCCAGGGCCTGCGCAGAGGCCTGCAGACCCAAATCCTTGGCCTCTCTGCTGGCTCTGTGGTCCTGCAGCCTCTCTCCACCAGAGGTGTGCTCGTGGCTCTGAAGTCCTCACTTGTTTATTGTCAAGGGAATGCTGCATCCACTTAGCAAGGAACCAGAACAAAGGCTGGATTAGGGAACACATTGAGAGCCTCTCTGCCAGAGCTGCTCAAATGAAACTGCTCGAGTGTTTATACTGTACTAGGTGCCGCAGAAAGTTCCAAGTGACTGACCAAAAAAAGATAGCCCTCACCTCAGCAGTTCTGCTTTCAAAAGACTATCTCTATCAAAGGCTAGAAAACACAGAATATTTTTGTCTCAGGAGACATTGTAAAAAGAAACATAAAAACCCTGGAGTTCCCTTTTGAAACTGCTCCCCAACCCTAGAAGCCCCACCAGGTACATCACCCTGGGGATGCTAGGGGACCTCCTCCCACATGTCTCTCCCCCACCCCCAGCTCTATCTGCACAGGCAGAGCGGCCAGCCCCTCCCATCCGGAAGCAGAGTAACTGGTACTGTTACCGTTCTCAGTGGGAAGCTATCAGCTATCACAGTGCTGCAAGCCTTTGGGTCCCCTTCTGTCCTCTCTACAAAACTTGAACTCCCCAGGGGCAGAAAGCATGTCCTTCCTGTCTCTGTTTCCTGTAGTGCCTGGCCCACTGCGGGTGTTAAGTTGTGAACTGAGCAAAAGCTATTCATTGGAGGCTCTGTGCACCCACAAACATAAGAGACTTTGCTTTTGGCTCACACTCAAGTTTGTATTTCAGATGTCAAAAATGTCTCCATGAGAAATGTGGCCTACCCCAACTCACAGAATATTGACTGTGTGAGATTCAAGGTTGAAGAAAGGGCCTGCTATACCCACCCTGGCCCAATAAATCCTACTCATTTGGGGGATCATTTCCAATGCCATCTACTTCCAAAAGTCTCAAGTCCTGTGCTTGTACCTCCCTGTGGGTCTGAGCACATCCAGCCCCAGAGAAATCTCTGGAGAGGATTGCTGACTATGTGCCCTCTCAAGAGTCCAAAGGCCTCACCCTCAAGAACTCCAATTCAGCATCCTCTCCCCAAAGCACAGGACTCAGACGGTGCATCTCTGAGACTTCGACTTGGACCCGGAAAGCCGTCATCCTCTCAATGAGATTAGCAGGGATATAATCTTCAACTCGAAAATAGGCTTTGTTCTCTACCTGCTGGAAAGATGCAGAAGAAAAGGGATACATCCAAGACATCTTCTATAAGACTCTGAGCAGAACAGAAGCCTGTCTGCAGTCACAACTCAATTAGGGCCCCAGGGAAAAGATGCTCTTTTGAAGTGCCCACTGGGATATCATATTCTACCATATTAGAGGTTGAGCCAAACCGTATAACAGAAACAGAAGGGAAAGAGGAAAGAAGCCAGCTATTTTTGACCCCCTTCTGTATGCCAGGAGGTCCCCAGAACATATTAGCTCTTTCTGTCCTCAAGGTAATCATAAGAGGACAGTATTATTATTGTCATTGCCAAGATGAGTCAAATGAACAAGAAAGTCATTTAGCGCGGCTAAGTTCACACCATTTGGAAGTGACAGAAACAAAGCCCTCACCCATTCCACAATGTCACACCACTTTCCAAATGGCACAGTGAAATACTGGCTCTAAAGCTTTGTTTCTATATATTCATTCAGCACTTCTATCTGTATGTGTTACCAGTATACTCCCCCCTCTCACAAAGGAGGCCTTGTCTATGGCACCATCTCTTCATAACAAGGTGATCAAGAAGTTGTCCCCCGAACAAGAGAAGATCTGACACCAACAGCCCGCCCCAGGCCTGAGCCTTCATCATCTACTCTTTTGGAAACCTGAGGCTGCAGCTCCACTAGCTGCTGTAGGAAGATCATTATGGTTCGTCATCATTCACTGCCCGATACTGAGTTCCCTGGTATGGACTCTGGGGCACGGAGAGGTACACAGACATTTTGGAGGAGTGGTCTCAGCGTTCGCAATAAGGAATGAGGAAGGTAGAGCTTGGCAGATAGAGAATCTCTGACCCTTCCCTGGTATTCCTGAGTCAGCCCATTCTAGTCTCAGGAAGCCAATATCAGCCTAATCTTGGGCAAGACGCAAGCTGAGGGCAACTGTCCATGAGGAGGGCAACTGTCCATGAGTAAGGCAACTGGAAACTGGGAACATCTGGCCACTGGGAGCATCTGGCCTTCTTGGGTCTGGGAATGGGCATGTTGGTCTGATGAGGGGGTCTGACAGGAACAGCACAGCATCCACTACATCACCATGTTCCTGGTCTGGCACAGGAGTCCCCATGTGGCTGGAGAGAGAATCCTCCAGCCTAGCGCTGGCCCATGCCAGTTCTGAGCTCAGCTCAGAGACACTAAGGGTAAGAAATTGCTTGGTAATCCAGTACACAAAAAAGCATTCAGAATGCTATTAGGATTGCCCCAATCCAGAAACTGACACCAAATTCTGGCAAAAATGTGGAACAGCAGGAACTCATTCAATTACTGGTGAGAGTGCAAGATGGTTAAGCCTCTTTGGGAAGACAGTTCTTCAATTTTTTGTGGAACTAAACATATTTGTACTATATGATCCAGCAATCATCTCTTTGGTATTTACCCAAAGGAGTTGGAAATGTATGTCCACACAGAAACCTACACGTGGATGTTTACAGCAGCTTCATTCATAGTTGCCAAAACATCGAAGCAAAAGAGGTCCTTCAGTTGCTGAATGAATAAATAAACTCAGGTACATCCAGACAATGGAATATTATTCAGCACTCAAAAGAAATAAGTTATCAAGCTGAAAAGACATGGAGGAAACTTACATGCATATTACTAAGTGAAAGAAACCAGTTTGAAAAGGCTACAAACTATATGATTCCAACTATATGACATTTTGGAAATGGCAGAACTATAGGGACTGTAAAAAGGTCAGCAGTTGTCATGGGTAGGGGAGGAGGAGGGTGGAGCACAGAGGAGTTTAAAGGCAATGAAACTACTCTAGGGAATTCCCTGGTGGTCCAGTGGTTAGGCCACTGCCAGGGCCCAAGTTCAGTCCCTGGTAGGGGATCTAAGATCCTGTAAGCCACATGGTGTGGCCAAAAAAAAAAACAAACCACTACTCTGTATGATTCTGTAAGAGTAGATATCTGTCATTATAAATTTGTTCAAACATATAGAATGTACAACACCAACAGCGAATTCTAATATTAACTGTGAACTCTGGAAGATAAGGATATATCAATGCATAGGCTTATCAATTGCAATAAATTACAGTTGATAGTAGGAGACAATGATAGTGGGGGACAATGATAATGGGGGAAGCATATGTGGGGGCAGAAGGCCATATAGGAAATCTCTGCATCTTCCACCCAATTTTGCTATGAACCTCAAACTGTTCTAAAACAAAAATCTATGAACCATTTATTAAAATTGTTTAGGACATTAAACATTAAACATTTTTTAAAAATTTAGGACCTTTGACCCAGCATCCCTTTGCTAGAACAAGAGAAGTCAGATCAACAGAAGTCAACATGAAACTAAAAAAGCTCCAGCACAAGTATTTCTTTCATTGTCATTTATTTTAAAAAGAAAAATTAGAAGCAACTGGAACAATAATAGTAGTAGTTATGAGCACTTCCATGGCACCTCTAGGTGATGCCCACAAGTGAGAAAACAAATAAGAAAGCCAAGTTCCGGCCCTAGTGAGGCATACCACGTGGTTATCCCAAAAGCTCATTAGGAAGGCCAGGGGAAGACATACTATTGAGTGAGAAAGCAGAATGCAAATCAAATGTGGCAACGTTTACAACTGCATAAAATCCCTGTGTGTGATCAAAGGCTGGAAGAGAATGCACCCAGAGGAAATTTGTTCTGCTGCAATGATGTGATTAAGGAGATTTATTTTTGTACCAAACTGTCTTTGTCTCCCTTTTTAAAATGCAAATGTAATCATGTTACTTACTTCCCAGCTTAGAATCCATCAGTGCCTCCAGTCTTTCATTGCAGTGGTTTCCAAATCATGTTTTTTTTTCCCCGGCACCAGAACCATTTATCAGACAAAATATCCACCCCTTAGAAGGGCACACAAGGTTCCTTCCTGGATCTGACTGGCAGCGCTGCCCAGCCTTGGGACCCATTAACTAAGGCTGCCGTGAAATCCTTGCAGCTCTGGACGGGCCAGCCTCCTCCTCCTGCTTAACCAGTGACCCAGACATAGGGAGAGGACTGCACTCTGAGACCTCCTTATGCCCTTTGATGTGCCTGGCACATAGTATAGCAAGGCCCTATAAATGAGTCCCAGCTATGCTCTCACTAGCTTACCTGACCTCACAGAGGCACAATTCTTCAATCTGCCTGCCATTGCCGAAGACACAGTTTTGATCCCTGATCCAGGAAGATTCCACATGCCTCGGAGCAACTAAGCTCGTGCACTACAACTACTGAGCCTGTGCTCTAGACCCTGGGAGCCGCAACTACTGAGACCATGTGCCAAAACTACTGAAGCCCTTGCGCCCTAGAGCCCACAATTTGCATCAAGAAAAGCCACCACAATGAGAAACCTGTGCACTTCAACTAGAGAGTAACCCCTACTCCCCTCAACTAGAGGAAAGTCTGTACAGCATCTAAGACTCAGGAGAGCCAAAAACAAATAAATAAATAAATAAAATTATTTTTTAAAATTTTAAAATAAAATGCAATGGAAATAACACCAACTTTGCTGGGTTGACACAGGCTTAGATGATGCAAGCAAGGAGCAAGCCCTCCATAAATTAGGGTTGAGCGAGTAGATGCACAAATGAACAGGTATGTGTAATCTGTTGCTTTCACACACACACACACACATGCATGCACACACGTGTGCAAGAAAGGGAAAAGGCCTGCCTTTAGGGGCCACATGGGGGCAGCAGAGAATATCTTGGAACCACACTGGCGGCCAGAGCAGATGCAGAGGTGGAGGTGAGACAGGATCTGAAGTAGAAGCTGAAGGTGAAGGATGAGATCCAGGCTGAGGCAGAAACTAGGTGAGGCCAGTCAGAAACTGGGCAGGTAATGGGCACAAGGGGTCACCAGAATGGGGTGCCTAGAATCAGGTCTGGGCCTGTATTGCAGAAAGTGTAGAAGGGCCTGGGCCTGTGTGCTCCCAACTGCCTTCAGTGGAACTGGCCTACTGTTTCTGTCAACTCTCAGCATTAGAGTTAGGGTATCAGGTTAAACATTGTATGTCTGAATCCGCAGACTGAAAGTTAGTCTTTGTTTTCCAGCAGAGCACTCCTGAGTCTGGAGTAGGGGCAGGAAAACTTGCAAACAGCAGTTTCGACGTGCAGGGCCTCGGACATACATCACCACCTTCCACCCTTACAGTAGTTCTGACCTACTCTTATCTCTTATTTCCATTTTGCAGATAAAGAGCTGAGACAGAGAAATGATGTCTAATGCCACGTGGCTCCTTAACAAAAGAGGCAGGGTTTGGACCTCGTTCCATCTGACTCAAAAACTCAATCTATAGAGCCTGCTAAGGTCAGCCCAACACTGCCCTGGGAGGCCACACTTCCCTGTCTGTAGGAGCCATCACAGGGCTGGACTAGAGGCTGCAACAAGGATGGTGACTGATTCACCAGGGCACCCCTGGCTTACAGCACTCTCCATGTGCCTGGGCCGTTCTTCTCCCAAGACCCCCCTCAAAGTAGCAGCACAAAGGCAGGAGCGAGCAGGCCTAGGCATGGTTAGGACTCCAGCTCTGGAGGCTGAGGAGACACGAAGGAGCTCCAAGCAGTGACAGGCCTGGAGGCTTGTCAAAGGGGCAGGGAGGGGTTATGTGGGCCCTGGAAGACTGCCTGCCCAGGCAGGGGGAAGGGTGGGGACGTGCCAAGAGAAGAAACTGAGGTCTCAGTCCCTGTAGATGAAGTGGGAGGAGGGAAGTGAGGGTCAGAGAAGGGTAGGGTGTTGTGAACTGAACTACATTTCCCTGACAAGCAAGTTGCTGACTTTCCTAATGGATGACTTTTATCCACAGTGTTATCCCGCCAGGAGCCTGTACTCTGTTCATCCACCCACTCCTTAGATCAGTTGCTCTTGAGCAAACTCCCCATGTTTGAGGCTCTGCTTTGGCGCGAAGGAAATGGCAGAACAAAACAGACAAAATCTTTACCGTCTGGTGGATTCCATTCTAATGGAGAGACTGACAGCAAGACTGATAAGGAAATGGATACTCCATACCAGATGGTGAAAAATGCAAGGGGATAAAGAGGGACTTAGAAGGCTCCAGACATTGAGGCAACTTCTGAAGATGTGCTGGGAAGAGAGCAAGATATTGGTGAAGCCTGAAAAATGTTTTTCAAACTGCTGCCTGTAATCCATTGGTGACCTGTGAGTGGTTCATAACCAGCATTTATAAATTAACTAGAATAGAACAGGAAATACCAGTATGTATCACACAAGTGCATCTTATTTCCTAAACTTTTGCCTCATTTCTGTTACATGGACACAGTGTACAGGTTGAGTTATAATGTTTGTCTTTTTTTTTATCGGAGTCATGGCACAATACATCTGAAAGCTAGTGATGATGAGCTCAATAAATTAGTACATTACTGGTTTTAGGCAAGACTTTAGATTAGAACTACCTTACAATGTACAAACTTGACCTGTTCATTTTTGTATCTCCCAGAGCCTAGCAAAGAACACTTGATGGATATTTGTTGGATGGATAGGTGGATGGATGGATGGATGGATGGATGCAGTTTACCCCAATCTCAGTGGTAGGTGCTAAGAACACAGTTTCAGTCTTCACATTTATAACATTTCCCCACTGTCCCATAACTGCTTCCTCCAGTGACCCCACCCAAGGGCCCCTGATCTCCACCCCTACCTCCTCTGGGTAACTGCCAAATTCAGCTTGCAGGGCAAGGACCCCCAGCTGCAACAACGTCTCATCGTTGCAATACAGCTTCTCCTCCAGGATGTCTTTCCGAAGTTGCAGGTAAAATTGATGCCTTGTCCAGCTGTGCCTGCCAAAGAGATGCAGGAATAAAAGTTACTGGAATGCTAAGGGCAAAGGAGAACACTAAAGCCAGAGGGTTTCCTCAGTCTGTGAAGCAGAAAAAGGAGAGAAGATGGGATACAAGTCAGTAGGAACCCAGAGGGCAGTACCAGTAACACACGGGTGATCTTGTTTATCCACGCCATGCCTCCTGTCACTCGTTGAGGGCTATTCTATGCCCATGACACAGGGTTACTCACTTCCCACAATACCCATGGAGATGTTTGTTCTTGTGGCTCAAGTAAGAAAACCAATACTTAGTCAGATAGTATGTCTAATAAGCAAAGGAATAGAGAGAGTGATCCAGTCCCAAAGCAGTGACCCTCTCCTCCCATCTTCATCACTGAGCTGCCGGGAGGTGGGACATGTTGGGGTCAGGGGAGAGAGAACTTGACCTTGACTGGCATATGTATGAAACAAAAGGGTAAAGTTTTCATTTTGACCAGGGCTTGTCCCCAAACACTGACTGTTCTCCCTTTTCTGTCATATTGGAATCCAGTAAAAAGAAGACCAGACACAGTAACCGTTGTAATGTGTACACACATTAGTTTGCCAAGCACTTGCCTACCCATTATCTCTAATGTCAGCCTGGACAGACATAAACACCCTAAGGACCAAACCAAGAAGTTTGCAGCACTCACTGGAGCAGCCCATAGTGACTCACGAAGAACTTTATCCTTAGAAAGAGCACAAAGGTATTTGGGGAGCTCTTCTTCTGGGGCTGCTCACTCCAGCCTTCAGGGGCTATTTTGCACAACCTGGTTTCAGCATCCAAGAAAAAGAACTCCTTGCCTAAAATGGAAGTAGAGAGTGTTTAGAGGGAAAAGCAGTCGGGCAGGCACCACGCCTCAGACTCACAGCCCTGAGCTCTGCCCAAAGGGTGAGACAGGAGCCGACTGAGTACAGGAGAGAGCAGAAGCAAGTTGTCTGGATTCCTAGCGCCACAGGACCTTTGTCAGGTCCACGAGGGGCCAAGAAGAGGGAACAAAGATGAGAGTGTCCATGAAAAGAAACTTAGCACCCAGAGGAGAAAATATGAATATTTATCTTAGAGGAGATATCACTTATCATCTGCCTCCCAGTGACCACCTTATAAAAATAAAATTAAAAAACACAGAACTGAGTATTTATTCCCTTTCTGCCATGGGCCAGGTGCTCTGTATCTGGGTGTGCAAGGTGCAGCGTCCTAGTCTCAAGCAGTTTTGTTAGAAGGAATAGAACTCAGGGACCTAGACATTGGGCTTCCCAGGTGGCACAGTGGTAAAGAATCTACCTGCCAATACAGGAGACGAGGGTTCAATCCCTGGGTCAGGAATACCCCCTGGAGTAGGAAATGGCAACCTGCTCCAATACTCTTGCCTGGAAAATTCCATGGACAGAGGAGCCTGGTGGGCTACAGTCTATGAAGTCACAAAGAGTCGGACATGAATGTGTGACTGAGCACACATACCACATACACACCTAGACACCAAGGTTACCTGAGGCATCAGGCCAGCTGTGGGCTACCTGGGAGCCACTTACCTTTCATGTAAGCCAAGCCAAAGTATGTGAGCTCCCCAAGGTTGGCAAAAGATGCAATGGCACTAAAGACAGCTCCCACTGTCGACGTGATGTCACATTTCACCTCCAGGCACTGCCCGCTCGGCAACACCACACAGAGGCCCCTGAGAGCCAAGAAGGACTTCGCTTTTCTGGTCTGAAAACAAGAACAGTATAAACTGTAACAATAATTGAAAGACATGGAGTGTTTACCATGGGCTAGCTACTGTGCTAACTACTTTATGTGTGTTTTCTCCTTTAACTGACAAACAGCCTAAGAGATGAGTATGTTTGTGATTCCTGTTCAGCAGATGAGAAGCAAGATTCAGAGACTGTAAGGGACCAGCCTAGAGTTGCACAGTTAGTAAAAGACGGAACTGGACTCAAATCCCTGCTCTTTGTCAGGCTCTGCAGGGGCCAGGAAGGCTGGGGGTGGGGGCAGCTCATGTAGCGGATGTCTCTCCCCTGCAGAAATCCCTGGGGCTCCACTTCCTGCCCAGGGCCACAACGGTGAACCGTACACCCCCAGAGTAGTGAACAATGCAATACTGACCCCAGGTCATCACAGAGCACAACAGAGAGAACTTGGGTGGGCACCTGTCCAAGGAGGAGAGAGGGCTAGAGCTTAGCGGATTACTGTGAACCAAGAATTTGATCAGCAGAGGCGCATCCAAAGATGTGGAGCAGCATCTGCCTTCTTTCCCTCACCCTGCTCAGATTAATTCCAGATGCATCTGCCTCTGTAGTCCCACCCCGACCACTGTCACCTCCGCTAAGCCGCCCAGAACAGCCCATTGGTCCACTCCACAAAAGCTGGTCTGCCACATCTCTGCACACACTGCCCACTGCCCCCAGTGCCTTCCCCTCCATCCTCTCATGCGTGTTCCTACAAGGTTTCCAGGTTGGGCTCAGGACCTCTCATCTGCAGCCTGGAGGGTTGAGCCACCCACACCCTCCTCTGCTCCCCTGTTTCCTTGTGCTCAGGGTCCCTGCTTTCTAAGGATGAGGGCTGAGTATTCCCCGTGCCCCAAAGCCTAGCCTGAGGCCTGGCCCAGACCTCCTCAGAATGTCTTCATTAAAAGACGGTCACGGATGGACACTGCAGATGGCTTTAGTTCCATTGAGACCATGCCTGCCACTACACTATGACCCTCCCACACCCAGCGGCAGCTCCACTCCCCAGCTCCACTGGACTGGGGACCCTGTGAGAGTGGGATTCCCCATGATCCCAGGCAGGGATGACCACATGGCACACTCTAAGCTACTCTGGTTCCTGCTCATCCGCACCTGTGTCACCTGGTTGTTGTGTAACACACATGCTCGTGCCAGGGGCAGGGGAGGGTATGGAAGGTGCTTTGAAGTGCTCTGTGCTTGAGTTTAATGCTCTGCAGTTGCCTTCTTGAAATTTGTAATGATTGTATGTTTGAATGTACGTTTTCTAAATGACATCCCATTAGAGCATGTACAAAGAGCTTGGGTTCACAGTGGTCCTGCCTGCCCACCTCTGGTAATGGGTTTTGGCTGCCACCTTCTCTGTTCCCTGGTACCCCAGGGCCCTTCCAGTTTCCTCCTCCCCCTCCCTACCCTGCAACCTCTGCCAACCTTCACTCAGGGCAGCTACCCGCTTATATATTCAAACATCTCTCCCCTCCTCCCCAGAGGGCTGGTTCAGGAAGGGTTCCAGTCAAACATCTCAGAGCAAGGCAGGCAGTGGCTGTACCCACAATGGACCAACACCACCAAAGCTCTTTCCTTGATCCTCAGGAGGGACAGCCTGTCACTCACCCCCAATCCAGGTCTGCCTTGGTTGAGCCAGCAGATCAAGGGAAGGGAGATTGACTTTTCCTCTCCAGAAAATAAATGCATAATGCTGGAACATAAACTCCATGTGAAAAGGAGACTGCTTTTTTCATATCAAGAGATCTGAGGTGTGGAGCATTGCCTGGCACCTACTAGATGCTTCAACAATATTTCCTGACTAAATAGGGAAATGAAGGCAGAGCTTGTCTGGAAGGACAAGCAGGACTTGGTCAGAAGTCACAGAAGTTTCTTCAGAAAGGGAAAGAGGATGTTGAAGGACGGATGTGAAGTAGGAGTGTGACTTGGCAAGGGCTGGCAGGCTCCTGGAGGAAAGGGTGAGCCCCTCAGAGCTCGATCAGCCTCGGGTACTGCTCAGCCTCAGGCCGCTCACCACCCTTCAACCCTGCCCAGTCTAACCCAGCAGTTACCACAATTGATCCAGGCAGATACAAGGTCACCGGGGCCTCTCCAGCCATCAGGGCAAACTCCGGCCTGGAGAACTGAGGAAATAGGCAGAGTTACTCCCGGTAGAGAAGAGAAATCAAAGTCAAGTTCCACAGGGCTGGACCCCCAGCTTCAGAACTGAGCTTCTCCCATGGCTTCACCTCCTCCTACCCACTATCAGCGTTCCCTTCCCCAAAACCAGCAGGAAGCAGGTTTCAGTGAGATGAGGTCAACTGGGCCGAGGGCCTAGCTAGGCTGGGCATTTCAGAGCAGATGTCTTAAACAAGTAGGTGTGGTTTTGGTGATGTTCTAGCTCTTCATTTGGGTGTCCACTTCATTTTAAGTGTCATAATTCATGCATCATCATATAATCTCTTATATGTCTCAAAATTATACAACACAGTTCAGTTCAGTTCAGTCCCTCAGTTGTGTCCGACTCTTTGCGACCCCATGAACCGCAGCACGCCAGGCCTCCCTATCCATCATCAACTGTCAGAGTCTACCCAAACCCGTGTCCATTGAGTTGATGATGCCATCCAGCCATCTCATCCTCTGTCGTCCCCCTCTCCTCCTGCCCTCAATATTTCCCAGCATCAGGGTCTTTTCCAATGAGTCAGCTCTTCGCATCAGGTGGCCAAAGTATTGGAGTTTCAGCTTCAAGATCAGTCCTTCCAATGAATACCCAGGACTGATCTCCTTTAGGATGGACTAGTTGGATCTCCTTGCAGTCCAAGGGACTCTCAAGAGTCTTCTCCAACACCACAGTTCAAAAGCATCAGTTCTTCTGTGCTCAGCTTTCTTTATAGTCCAACTCTCACATCCATACATGACCACTGAAAAAACCATAGCCTTGACTAGACGGACATTTGTTGACAAAGTAATGTCTCTGCTTTTTAATATGCTGTCTAGGTTGGTCATAACTTTCCTTCCAAGGAGTAAGCGTCTTTTAATTTCATGGCTGCAATCACCATCAGCAGTGATTTTGGAGCCTCCAAAAATACAGTCTGACACTGTTTCCACTGTTTCCCCATCTATTTCCCATGAAGTGATGGGACCAGATGCCATGATCTTTGTTTTCTGAATGTTGAGTTTTAAGCCAACTTTTTCACTCTCCTCTTTCACTTTCATCAAGAGGCACTTAAGTTCTTCACTTTCTGCTTAAGGGTGGTGTCATCTGTATATCTGAGGTTATTGATATTTCTCCCGGCAATCTTGATTCCAGCTTGTGCTTCCTCCAGCCCAGAGTTTCTCATGATGTACTCTGCATATAAGTTAAATAAGCAGGGTGACAATATACAGCCTTGACGTACTTCTTTTCCTATTTAGAACCAGTCTGTTGTTCCATGATTGTATGTATAAATATAGTACATGCAACTAGAGTTTTTGAAAACAAAAATACTTTGAGATTTAGATTCAAAGTAAACATTTTACCCTGTTGTGGATGTTGAATCGGTAGTGTGTCTGATTATTTATTCTCAGTGTCATAGTACTTCATGTTCATAGCATTGTTGTGACCCAGGAAATGCCTTGATACCATTATTATTTATACCCAGCCATCATCCTGTGGGGTGCACATTCTCAGCCCCTTTTACAGGAAGTGGAGGTTCCAAAAGGTTAAGAAACTCACCCAAACTAACACCAGTGAGTCACAGGATTGGGTGGGCCTTTTTTTAAGATTTTTTTTTTTAATGTGGATTATTTTTAAAGTCTTTTTTGAATTTGTTACAATGTTGTTTCTGTTTTATGTTTTAGTTTTTTGGCCACAAGGCATATGGGATGTTAGCTCCCCAACCAGGGATCGAACCCACATCCTCTGCATTGGAAGGTGAAGTCTTAACCACTGGACCTCCAGGGAAGTCCCTACGTGGGCCATCTAATGTGTCCCCCAAGGGTACCCATCAGGACTTCTGTCTCAAGAGGCCAAAAGAGCATCCAGGGGGTAATGCATGTCCTGAGAGAGTTCCTAATATTATAGAAGCATTCGACTCCCATCCCTCCAAGCTCATGAGGACCTGAGAGTGGTCTTAGAGTGCAGCAGGGGCTGGAGTGGAATATGGTGCTCATTGCCACACAGGAGAGGATGTCCTGAGGCTATGCCAGGCTCCACTCATCCCTAATTAGTTGAGCACATCAGGAAAATCTCTCCGCGACAGACAGGCAGACAAAGTCTGCTGGGGGCTTCTGGGTCTGACATTCCCAAAGGGCTCCTGATGCTCAAACAGAAGGCCAGGCAGAGGCAGCCTCATTCGTGAACAGCCTGCTCTGAAAGGGCTTGTCACAGATCCAGGGGTGCCTATCCCCATGGCCACTGTGGCCTTGCATGGTTAGTTTTTCAGCTAGTGTCAGTATCACACATGGAGGAAGGGGTACTTTTTTATCTAAACACTGAAAGTGGCTCTGACTGCTGGTGCCAGGGCTGTTTCGGGCAGAAGGTACAACCTGGGACCACACCCGATCTCACCCTCCAGCACAGGTGTAGCAAGCTGGCCCCTCAGCAGAGACCAGACTGCCTGCCAGGAGTCTCGGGTACCTGGAGCCATGAGCAGGGGCCACCCAACATGGTCTCTCCTGTCAGCCTGGACTTTCCAGCGGGGCAAGCCAGCCTGCTACTCTTGAGCCCCAACTCCCCACACTCATCCAAACTCGCCTGCTCTTGTGCCAACCAGCCTGGAGAATCTCTCTCCCGAACTATCCCACCCATTCCTTTGCATCTACAAGTCACCTGTTCAGAAGGCCGCTTCCAAGTATGTTCTGCCTTGTCAGCTCTCTCACCACCTCCCTTGTTCTGTCCCCACCTCACATCAACAGCTGCGAACTTCCTGAACAGTAGGACCTGGCACCTTCAACGTTCTAGCCTACAGAGTTTATAGCAAGGCCACTCCATAAGACCTATTGCCCTGAATTGCAAGGTTGGTGATTATTTCAGTCCAGGTCTGTAAATCTCAGCCCAGAGAGGCTGGCCCTCAGCAGGACCCTGCCCGTTTTTATTTGCTGTGTCAGCCACTCATGGCTCCTCTCTCACACCACCCGTGGAAGTGCCCTTTGACCCTCTTTGCTCACCTTTCCCTTTCTTTGCAAAAAACCTCTTTTGGAAGGAGTTGCCAGCCGTGAGTTTTCCGGAAGAGCGGAACCAGAGCTGAGCCGTCGGCCTTCCTGAAGATCTGGGGGAACTTGAACTGGAAGGGCACTGGCCAGCAGTCAGAGAAGAAGCAACAATTAACAGTGGAAACAGCTTCCCTCTAGGCTGAACACAGCCTAAATTCCTAGCACAGAATCAAAAGCTAAATAAATCATTGTTTTTAACACTGTGTTTTGTGATTGTTTGTTGTGCAGCTCATCTGACATAGACAGTCTCTAACCGGCAGCATGCTGTTCCCAAACTGAGCCTAACTTGGTTTCTAGAGGAGAGAGAACATCCTGACAGCACAACTGCCATCAGGCCCCTTATCATCTTGAGCTCATATCTGCTTAAATGTGGCTTCTTCACCTGCCAGTGGAATAGGGTCGGGTTTTTCTTGAAAAGCAAGAGACTTCTCATTAATAATCAAAAAAAGAAGCAGGGTAAAGCTGCTCCCACATCAGTACCCCACACCAAGTGCACAGCACTGTACACCTTGCTGCCTACCTGTTCACAGACATGCTGCAGCGACCGTGTGCTGAGGTGTTCAGTCCGGGCTCCAGGGAGCTCTGGGTCTCTGTGCTTCTCTCTGAAACTAACCAAACAGCATAGTGGAAGGCATGGGCAGAAGCAAAGAGCACAGTTTTCTTGCATTAAGCAACTTAGGGCACGGATATCAGCATCACAACTTGATAGCTGTGTGATGTTGACAAAGTTACTTGACCTTTCTGTTTCCTCATGCAAAAAACATAAACAGAAATAACAGTCACAGAGGATTGTGGGAGTTTGGGAGAGATGAAGCCTAACAAGAAAGAGTACCTTGTTTTAGGGACAACAGATAGCAACATTATTTTCTTTTTCAAATCTCACATTCAGTTGAAAAGTAGAGAATAGTAGAAGACTTGATTATTGTAAAAGCCATTCTTCCAACACACTTAGAGCAACAATAAAAACAATCTTTACAAATTGCTTCTCCTTTCATTCCACCTAGAAATCAGTTAAAGGAAAAAATTTTCTTTCTTTCATAATGTTTGCTTAAATTTGTTTTTATCAACCTGGACAGTTAAAACTCAATATAAAAAGAGTCTACGTTGGCTATAAATAACTCTGCTAAATTATATCTCCAAGTGAAGCTTTCCTTAGGACACAGGCAGAGTCCTAAGCTCAGTCCCTTTGCTTCGGGGGCAACCTGGAAGAATGGGGCTTGCCTGGGCTTTCTCTGAGCCTACAGCATGGACATCAGGCCATGAAACAACAAATGGAGCAGGAAACAATACAGTGGCTATCATCAGCCCACCCAGGGGATGCTCAGGGAGCTGCACCCACCTCTGCAGCGATGCGGACACCCCAGAGCCCGCACCGCCTGGCTTTCACAGCTCGCTTGATGCAGCCTGTTCCTGAGCCGGTGGCTTCGGTCTCGCTGCGCAGAGGAGCTCTCCTCCACGGCCCTCCTCTCCACCTGATGGCCAAGTGCATCACACATCCACATCCCAAGGTCAAGAGGGAACACTTGCATAAAGACATACAGCCTGACCATGAGTTTGAGTCAATGTAGAAGGGTCTGCCCTTCACATTGGGAGTCAAACCAGGAGCACAGTAGCCACCAGAGTGAGCTCACCCACACACTCGCCCACCACCCACGCAGCCTAGAAGTGGGTCACTCACCCCCACCCCCCAAAACCTGCCTACTCATGCATACCTGTGCCTTGGCTCAAGCACCCCCACCACAGGCCAGAGTCTCCCTGATGATCGCCCCGGTGCTTCCAAGACTCAGAGCTACATCTTCTCCACTTCTAATCCTCTCCACCTCTGCCCTCTCCATAACTGCTGAAACGAACGTCTTCTCATCATCTCCCCTCAGCAGTTTACTCACACCTGCCTCTATTACACCATGGTGCAACAAATTCACTTGTTTGTCTGCCACCTGCGACCTCGTTGTGTGCTTTACACACCCTTGTAGCTCACCTAGCTCAGTGCCCCAGTTAGAGTTGAATAAGTGATCAAAATCACTTTACAATTTTCTGATGACAATGCTGAGCATCATCACAGTGTCCATCAGGGGACAATGGCACACTGATGGATGGTAGGCTCTAGTGTTTTTCAAATAAAAGAGCCCCTCATTCCCCACTGAATCCTGTGGCTCAGTGGACAGGAGTAACATGTTTACACCGCAAGAGAGAAGAAGTTCAAAACAGGAGGACAGGATGGGAGAGGCAGTTTCTGACTGACTATGGGCAGCTTCCCCAGCTACTCCCTCCTCTCCATCCACATGCCTCCTTGTTAATCTTGGTCTCAATTCTCCAACATGCCCCCTGCTCTAGGGCAGTGCTGCACAACTGATACCTCGCTTGCCCCACCTGAGTCTGAGCTCTGTCCTGGCCTCAGGGCCAGGTCCAATTCCTGCTCTGGAGCTCCCCGCTGGGGCCAGGCTGAGGCTGTCTCCACCTGAGACCACCACCTTACTCAGCTTGTCCCCCCGACACATCCTTCCATCACTCCCTCTCCTAGGAGCACCTCCCCCAAAACTAGCTTGCACAAAAATGCCCTGACTTTGCTTCAAGGTAACCCAACCTAAGCCAAATGCTTGGTATGTGCAAGACCCCTTGTTAGGCGCTGGAGAACACACAATGGGTGCAAGCACACAACATGGCAAGCAGCACAATGAGACAAGCACAGCAAGGGGACCCTCTGCAGGTATAAGATGGCAGAGGACAGGGGGCAACCAGGGACCATGTAGGCACAGTCAGGGAAGGTTTCTCATATCAGGCCTAGATTTGAATTTTGATAAGAGAGCTAACTCATGGGTCATAAACATAACCATTTTAATGCAAAGAGGCTCTTTTAAAGATCCCAAAGGTCTTGGCCACATTAGAAATCTAAGCTCCCCCAAAGGTCTTCACCAGCGCTGCCCAACAGAACTGCAATAACAGGAAAGTTCTAGATCTTCCCTGTCTAGCATGGCCCTCGCCGGCTGCAAGTGGCTGATAGGTGTGACCGAAGAATTGAATGTTTTATTTCCTTCTAATGAACTATAACTTAGCTCATTTGAATTTCAACAGCCACACATGGCCAGGGAAAGTCCCCGAGGTTGAAAAGCACAGATCCACACTGACCTCAGAGATGGTGCCCAGGACCAAGCCGACCAGCTGTCTGACATGCAGATTGGCAGAAGTTGGGTGGACAGCCGCTTCTTCCCAATGAATCTGACAAGCTTCCAGGACAGACTGCAGCGGCAGCCGCCTGCCAGGCTGGTCTTCGCACATGGTCAGCAAGATGGAGTGAAGGGGTTGGCAAAGCTGCAGGGGCTGGAGAGCGGGGCAGCCCTGTGAGAGGCTGACAGAGCTGCAGCCACTGAGGGCAATGTCCTGTCAGGCGTGCCCGGGGACCAGCGGGAACGGATGGTCTCATTAACTAGACAGATGCCCACTCCTTCTGCATGGCTTAGGGAGGGACACAGGCTACTTCACCGAGACCACAAAATGCAGAGCAATTATCTCTGCACCAGCTGTGTGCAGTTTGCCGCTCTCTAATCTGGAACGCCCTTTGGTGCCTGGGGAGCCCAAACACATGCTTGAAATCCCTACGAAAAACAGGTGCTTGACAAAATGGATTTCTGCCTATGCCAAGGACCCAGATCAAACCAGGATCAGCCTTTAACTCACATTCACCTGGGCAGCCTGTCATTTTCTCAAATTATTAGGTGGTTCTCACTGGGTCTTTCCCCTAGAATGTGAGCTCCAAGACCATAAGCACTGTGGCTTTTTCACTTTGGAATCACCAGTGGTCAGCATAAGGTCGATTATCGTTGGTTGAACTTCATGTCACACGAACTCATCAGGCAACAGGAAAAATGCATATTTTATTAAACACTTTCCTCATGCGTTTAAGTGGCCAGCATTTACATGGAAAGGGTGTTAAATTCAGACTCACAATCAGATGTTTTTCTAACGCTCATCCATACTGCAAGTTATTTTTCAGATGAAGGCTGTTCTACTATTTCCTGCCATGGAGAATCAGCTGTGAATTTCTATCATCACATGTATGCAGACTACTGAGTCCTATACTCATACAGCACATCAGAGGGCCTCTAATGTGCCTAGACAGCACAGCTACTTGAGATATAAGGTGGGAGACAGTCCCTGTCCTCAAGAGGTTCGAAGTCTAATGGAGAAGATGGTCACTCAAAAAGACAAGCACAGGACAAGGTGATAAGGGCTTTGGTCTTGGGAAGTACAAGACAAGGTCACAACACAGAGGAAGGCACTTGGCCCAGCCTGGGGAGGGAGGAGGGAGATGGGGAAGGAACTTGAACTAAACATCAAAAAGCACACTCAGGTTAATTGGGAGAGAGGTGGGAGGTGAACCACAGGTGGAGAAGCAGTGGGGGCAAAGGCTGGCACGTGTCTGGAAGGTAGGGGACTACGGGCAGAACCAGGCCCAGGGCAAAAGGACAAAGCCCTTGTTCAAACAGTTAAGAACTTTAATGCAGAGCATTAAATCAAGTGTGGGGCCCTTGCAAGTGCAGTGTGCTATTACATAGGCCGCACACTCTGTGCTGAGGAGTGATATGCAACCCCCTGGGGAGTGGAGAGCCGTGAACAATTCCACAGAAGAGGAAGGTGGCCAGGTCTCTTTTCGGAAGGAGCACCGGAAGCACTAGGATGTTGAATTGGAGAAGAAAAGGGTGAGGTGGAAGAAAGGAAGGGAGGAAGGAGGGTAGGGAAGAAAGAGAGAAGCCAAACAGACTGGATAGAGTTCTCCAACGTGTATGCTCATTATACTAGTTTCCACAAAATTGTTATAGTGTCAGATGAATATTCACACATACAAGCAGACACATATGCATCCTGTAGTCAAAATTTTTATAAAACGCTATGATAAAGCTTAAAGGTCTCTGCACTTTAAGTCTTCTCAGAGTCTTTAATAAACTACTCTGATAAATCTTCAAGAAGAAGACATTGTAGGGAATATTTTCCCAGATGGATTAAGCACAGAACCCTTTTTCATGGAAGCATCTCACTTCAGTAAGGGCTGCTTTAAGACCTTTTCTATAAATTGGTATCTTCAGCATCTATAAAATTCTCTAGCTTCCTACTTCCTCTGGACTAGAGTGGCATATGAGTCTTATCTTGCTTGCCAATCCCAAATTGTGGCTGCCTGGAGTGCCATGTTGAGTAGGATTCTGAGGTTCTTTCTGGACTCAGCAGGAGCAAAAATCAATTGGCAATTCTTCCTAGAACCCAGGAGGACAGAGTGGTGGTACATAGCTCAACAGATGTGGTCCCTGCCCTGGGAAAACAGACTAAATAAATCCAAAGCCATCACCTGGCAAGACTTTGAGAATCCTGTTCACAGACCTGATTTGGTGGAACGTGAAACCCTGCCGACCAGTAGAGAGTCATTCCCAAAGAATAGACATGCATCTATCCAAGAGAAAAAGCACATGATTAGATTTGTCATTTCTGTTATTCCATGGTCCTGTAAATGAAATATAATTTATTTTCATGTGTGGAAGACACTGTTGGCTGCCTAGCCCAACAATCATCTGCAACTCATTTAAACATTGCTGCATCCTACTCTAGAGGCTTAAAGTCTCAGTGACCATGACACTCATTTTTTGTGAAAGACATGAAGTAGGGGGATTCTGAAAAAGTTTGTTCTTTACTGTCAACAGGAACACATGCATCTGGTCCCATTCTTTCCTCCCTTGTTTCTGTCTTGAATACTGATGTGATACGTGGAATCGTGGCAGCCATCATGTGACCATGAGGCAACAAGCATAAAACCAAAAAGTCAACAGCTAAGGAGGACAGAATGAAAATATACAGCTTTAGTACATAATGACATTTACTAAAGCTGATGACCAATCTCTTGACTTCTTGTTACATAAATAATTCATCTGTGGTTCCAGCCACTATATTTTAGGCTTTTTGTTTCTTGTAGCCAAAACTGTCTCTACATAACATACTATGACTCAGCCTGATTAAAAAGCATCATATGTTGTCAGAAAGCAGCATGGTATAACATCTCCAGGGAAAACAAAAACCATCACTGATGTGACATCCAGAAATAATCGATGCAAACATTTATTTTTAGAACCTTGGGCGTGTATGTGTGTGTGTATATACACAACTAAGATCATGTACATGTAAATATATATACATATAATATAAATTATATATATATATTTAATTACTTTTCAAGTCATTAAATTTCTACAGTTTCATTGTAATGCTGTCTTGCTTCATGTCCACTCTCACTGGACATTTAGCTTGTTTCCAGTTTGTCACTAATGTCAACAATACAGATAAACATTGATACAGCTACATCAGTCTTTACTCATGCCTTGGGATACATTCCATTTGAGGATTTGTTGGGTCCTTTTAGGGTTTTTGCTACCTGCTGCAAGACCACTTACCTATATTTCTTCCAGCACTTCTTTTTGAATATTTATAATAAGCTGATTGGTTAGATCATATTACCCCCACTTTACAGATATAGAACTTGGGGCTCAGAGAAGTTTACTTGTTCTCACCTAAGAGCTAATAAATTACAGGCAAGACAGCCTGGGAATTTTTTTAAAAATCATTTAAAATTCATTAAAAAATTCGTTAAATCCATTCTGCTTCAGTATTCCTTGGGGCTGAGCTGGGAGCTGGGGATGACCTAGGACCAGACCTTTCCCAGAGGACAGGCCCACGGATACTGCAGAGACACCATGTGCCTTACCTGAGATGTATCACGCTGCTCATCATCGCTCTGTCCCTGTAGCAGTTCGGGGGCCTTGAAAGGAGCTGCCTCTATATGGGAAACATGGCCTTGGAAGGAAAGACTTCCGGTCGAAGAAAGCAAGACTGACCAGGGGCAGACCACATAGTTTGAGGAATCTGAAACCAAGGCAGTGATGGGGGTGTAGAGATAGGGCCACCATCTGGAGCACCATCTGTGGGAGTGTGCCCAGCAGGTGTCTTCCAAAATCCTCTCTGAGATGAACTGTAAGCAAGACCCAGGGAGTGGAAGGAATTCAACCCTGACACATGCAGGCACAGGAGCATGTGTCACAAAAGGTGGCTGCAGCAATGGCTGGGAAAATAGTAAACGCATCCCAGTTCACAGGTGGCCCAAGAGTCTCAAGGCAAAAGGTAAAGAGCGATCAAATCGACTTGGAAATTAGCACAAGTCTGATTTCTCTGGAGTCAATTTAGAAACCAAGGCAGCTGGTCTTCTGGACATACTCTAGCTGTTCATCAAAGCCTCCAGGGCAGGGAAGAGGAGTGAAGACTAGGAGGAAGATGCAGCCGAAAGCATAGGTGCACAGCCTCCCTTCATACCCAGGCCAGGGTCCTCACCCTGATTGTGTATGTGTGATCTCCCACATGGGGAAACTCCACCTCGAGCTAGCAGGACATCTTAGTGTTAGCACTCAAGTGTTTGTCCCAGTTATCAATTCAGTGCCTGGAAACTGCAAATCCATGTTTCAATACTAGCTCCCTCCTTTCACTGCAAGAGTTCTTTCATTGCGAGAGTTATGTACAGCTTTCTCAGTAGAGGGCGCTGGAGAGACATTGCGGGAGGCGGCCTCTCCTGCTGTTTCTTGGGGGTTAGTGGTGTGTGTGTGTGAAGAGTGACGCTCTGCTCCTGCAGACGCCCTGGACTCTCGGTCCCTAGGCCACCCCTCGGCCTGACCTTGTGAAGTGATCGCTTCTCAACCCTATCTACAGAGACACAGCAGGTTCCAGGCCTCCTGCAGGCATTAGCTCCTGGAGCTGTGGCTCATCTCCGCCTGCCCACATCCAGGGGATCACCCTGCCCCTGTAGGTGATGCCTGTACTGTGTGTGTCCCGTGACTGCAGACACCCATGGCCAGGTAAAGCAGAGAACTTCGCCATCATCGTGGTCTGCAAGCACAGCTCCTCCAGCAGACCTGAACCTCAACTTGGAGAGGGGGCTTCTCTTCAAAGTTTGTCCCTCACTGGGTATGCCCTCAGTCCTAGGAGACCATATCAAGTTTTCTCATATCTGACGGTTACTGCTCTTAGTTTAACAATTCTTCATATTAATCTCCCCTGTTTAGACCACTGAGTGTGTGGGTTCTATCTACTAACAGTTGCAGCATCTGGCAGGGGACGATGTGGGAATGCCAGCCATCCCCGTGACTGCCCCCTGCCTCTTGTCTCTGGTTCTGCCCAGGCTGTCCAGGTATTGGGAGAGCCCCACAGAGCTCCCAGCCTCTCTATCCCTAAACACCATGCCTGGAAAGGCTGCCATACCAAGGCAAAAAGACTTTCTTCCAACTCTGTAGCATGCCATGGGTCCAAAAGACAGAGCTGCCCTCCCAGAGCAGCTCCATGGGGATGGGGTGGGGGTGTCCCTTGCCTGCTCAGTCTAACACCTCGGACTGATGACAGATCAATAAGCTGTTTGGGAAGCTTCACATTCAACTCCCTGTGACTCAACTGCCCCAGACACACTCTGTTACCATCATGAAGGTCCTCCAGGAGCCGCTCAGCCGCCAGGGACAGGAGGGACCAGATTTCCTCCTCAGATAGAGCTTCACCCCGGACCTGGAGGGCACTGGCCAGAATCACAGAGGCCAGGCTCATGCCTGCAAAGACACACATGTGGCAGAGCCCTTGCATAGTCCAGGAGCATATGTGGACCAGCACTGGCCATGCCAGCCTGTGCTCGGTCCAACCCCTCTGCAGCACAGCCCCATGTTTTACCATGTGTCCCCAGGGCTGGGCGCAGGGCCAGGCACAGGGGAGAAGCTAAAGAAATGTTCACTGGGAGACTGGCTGGGTTTGTCTGGTTCTCAGTGAATGAGCACATCAGTAAATAAATAAACTCCCAAATAAGGGTTAAGTCAATAAATGAATGAATGAACAAACCATGAGAATGGCTCCCTCTGAGCTGAGCATGCGCTTCCTGCTGGGCAATGTCTCTCGCCTTCTCCCCTCTCTGTCTGGGAAAGTGGGTTAACAACCTTTTTTGCCTCCAATACGTGATTCATGTCTGTTCCTCACTGGCTGCCACATGCAGAGCTGGATTTGGTTCCAGTAGGAGCCGTCTCTAACGATCACTAACACCTGCCCAAAGGGCAAGAATCACTAGAAAGAATACTAAGCCCGGTGTTTTGAAAAGGTGCAGACTCACAGGAAAGCACAGGTAAGGAAGGAGGGTCTCCTCTTCTGTCTCTTCTTAAATGCACTCCTTTAAAGCTGACATTTCAATGTCTGTCCCCCTGACAAAGCTGCCACGCACTAATCTCCAACGTGGAGAGCCCCAGGTGCGGTGGCAGCAGGAAGAGGCCAGGCAGGCTTTCCCTAATCCATTTACGTCACTGATCTCTTCCACAGCTGAGCTCAGAGGGCGGATGTGCAGAGTTGGGGGTGGGGTGGGGAGCAAATTATGGCCCCGCCATCCCTCTATCCAACATGCTAATCCAAGCTCTCCACTCGCCAGCTGCTCCGCTCTCTACATATGCCTCTAAGACCAGCCTCCTGCAGCCTCAGGAAGAGAGATGGTTTCCCAGAAGAAAGAGTCTGTCTCGTCCATCTATCTATCCCCTGGGGCGAGAAGGGCACTGCAGCGGAATCTGTGAAGAGGGACTGTTGATCCCATTTACATGCAGGAAAACAATCCGTGAGAACCCAAGAAAAAAATGATAGAATCAAAGCTGAAATCCAGGCCCTCTCTTGTCTTTCTTTTCTTTTTTTCTTCCTCTGACTTCTTTCATACTTTTCTTAGGACTCATGGACTAGGCATTCTCACTGTGCCATGTTTTTCTAAATCTTTATAACCACAATGAAAGGCTGCTCAGTAAAGGAAAAACAATGGGGCAAGATATTGTTTCTCAAATAGGAAATGAGACCTCTGAATATCAAAATCAAATATCTCACACAAATATCAAATATGGTTCTTTCAAGTTACTTTATGACTAGAAGAAAATTGCATTAAATGTATAGAAAGGCTGCAGTAATTAGTTAATACCATCTTTTCAATATAGTAATTGGATGGAGGAAGAGCAGACTTTTCAACAAATAGTACTGGATCCATCATGAAAAAAACTCACAGATACAAAAGTTAACTCTAAGTGGATTATAGATTAATGTAGAACATCAAACTGTATGTTTTTAGAAAAAATACAGATAATATTTGGATCTAGGACTAGGCAATGGGTTCTTAGACTTGATACCAAAAGGACAAGCCATAAAAGAAAAAATTGATAAATTGGATCTCATCAAAATTCAAAACTTTTGCTCTCAGAACGGTGCTGTTAAGAGATTGAAAAGACAAGCTAAAGACTGGGTAGAAATATTTGAAATATGTGTGAGGTGGTTCATGTTGTCACGTCTGCTTCTTCAGTAGATATATCCTGTGGCAAAACTGTAATATCACCTTTTAAATAGCTACAATTGAGCAGAACAATATTTTTCCCATCACAGGTTTTTGTTCAGGGTTTTAAAATAAGGAGACTGTAAGTGGGGACTTAGTGATTATTGCACATAATGTAGACAACACTTTCCAATACATGTGAAGAGGAGGAGCTAAACATATATGCTGTGTATATCCACATTTTCAATTTACTACAAACCAAGCAGAGACAAATGAAAAATGCACACACTATGTAAAAGAGGGTAGGATAGGGACTTTCCTGGTTGTCCAATGGTTGAGAATCCGCCTTCCAATGTAGGGGATGTGGGTTCAATCCCTGGCCAGGGAACTATGATCCCATATGCCGCAGAGCAACTAAGTTCACTCTGCACCCACAGAGGCCTGTGTGCCATAACAAAGACCCAGTGCAGCCAAAATAAAAATAAATAATTTTTTTTTAAAAATTAAAGGGGGGGTAGGATAGTGCCTAGCACAAATATGCACTATGTACATAAGTATTAACTTTTAGGATTATTACTGGGCAGCATCAACCCAATATTCATAAGGAATTAATACACTGTATGGAAATATTATAAATGTTATTATAGTTATAGATGTTCTTAGATCCTAAAAATTCTATATTAAACAAACCAACACATTGAAGTTTTCTTGTCCCAAAAGCCAGCTAAGAGGGTTTAGGCATGGTTGAATGAGATTTCTGCTCCTATTTTAATTTTGGAGCTTCCCTGATAGCTCAAATGGTAAAGAATCCACTTGCAATGCAGGCGACACTGGTTCGATTCCTGGGTCAGGAAGATCCACTGGAGGAGGGATAGGCTACCCACTCCGGTATTCTGGCCTGGAGAATTCCATGGATGGAAATGTATTTACCATTCTGTCTGAAAGTAAGTTTGTTCACATTGTAGATTTGCCCTAAAAATTCATATATTGTGTCTCCCATAGAAGGAACACAACACCAGCTACAGTCTTACAAAGGGATTAAACCTGAGTCAGATCAGGTCTCTGTATCTGACTGCCATCTTATGACCTTTCGAGGGTAAAGAATATATTGAGCTACACAGAGTATGCCATCACAAAATCCATACTTGAGAAACTCTGTCAGTCAAACTCTCTAGGTTCTCCAGTAAATATATTATGTGAAAAAGAAGGAAAAAAAGAAAGAAGAGAGGAAAGGAGGAAAGAAAGGAAAAGAAAGGAGAAAATGAGGTAATGGGAATGGCAAAGTTAAAAACCTCCACTATCCTTCTCCTCCATAAAAGCAGCGAAGAAACAAGCAGCCTTGTAGACAACCGTGAAGATCAAAACATAGTTATAAGCTCTTTCAAAACCCCATAATCAGAGAATTATCATTATCTGACCTGTCTGGCAGTTCTTTGGAAAGCCCCTCTCACAATGTTTGCTTTTACTTGACCCAATTCAAAGTTTGCTCCATGCAAGCAGACTTTTCCCAGGGGACATTTCTCAAAAACAAAAAACAACAATTGTTTAAAATTGCAGCTGCTGGAGGTAGCAATAACAGTTGGGCAAACAGCAAGCTAATTAAAAAAATCTTAAAGAAACTGGGAGGGCTTCTCTGACATTTCAATGGCTAAGAATCCATGCTTTCACCATACAGGTGTGGGTTCCATCCCTGGTCAGGGAACTAAGATCCTGCATGCCATGCAATGCCACCAAAAAAAAAAAAATTCTAAAACTGGGAAATGCTGTGCCCTTATTTATCGTTGAAAAGCTGCAAAATATCCTTAGAGGCTCAAGGTCACATGTGTAGATAGGGTTGTGTACATGGCCAAGGTTGTAAGACATGAAAAGGCCCTAAACACTCACCTCTGGCTGACCATGAGACTCTGAGCAAGTCTAAAGTGACAGCTAAGGCAGAGTGTCTACTGCCTGACTAAGTGTTGAAGACACGTTCTCACATCAAACAAAGCCCTTCAGTGAAGACTGGGAGGATTATTGGTTACGAGTCCTTAGAGAAATCCTTGTCCAGTCATTAGGTACCATCTAAATTAATGGAGTGGAGACTTCAGCGGCCACACAGAACAAAGAGTAGAGACTTACAAAATTAATTCAGGAAAGGAACTAAACTAAACAGCAAACAGGCTATGAAACAGTCATCATCAGCCTTTTGCCAGCATGCTGTGATGCCTCTGGGCTTCTCTCCAAGTTTTTCTAAATGGTCTGGTGGGTGAGTCCATGCTACTGCTGTATCATGGACTAAAAAGGGGACTGTTAACTGTAAAAAGGATGGAGGGATCCAGCCATACAGATAAGCCTAGTCCCCCTGTCAGTGAGGATGCTTGGAGAAAGTGTCTAGCCAATGGGCATGCCCTTAGCGGAGAGTTCCATGGCTGCACCCTCATCTCTCAAGCAGCTTGCTAAATCTCACCTCCACTGCCTGAGTCCTCTGTATTGACTCTGTTCTCTGAAGACTTCTGTGGTCATATAATAACCTAAAAGTCTCCTTTTCCACCTGAAACCCTGTTGCCCATTCAGAAGTTTCCTAGGGCTCCCTTCCATAAGTTCTCGTGCTGTAGTGCATCCCTTCTGCCACCTTCCAGCAGCCTCACACTGGGTCTAGCTTGGCATAGAAGCTCCATCCATGACTTTGCTCTTTAGGGCTCTTTAGTGCCCTATCACATGGGCCATGGGTGGCAGCAGCCCTGAGCTTCATCTGTGATGTTGTCCCCACACCCCTGCCTCAGCCATCCTTTTACTTAACAAATATTTACATAGTGTAAGCCCTGGTGACAAATAGAATGGTAGGTCCGATACCCTCATGAGACTTATATCCTAGGGAGGACAGGGTTGGGCGGAGCAGACAATAAAATTATTCCACAGAGAGAAAACAAGACAGAACAAATAGACAAGGGGATGCTCTACAGCATGCCTTTGGTGTGGGAACACCTGTTGTTCAGTCACTAAGTCGTGTCCAATTCTTTGTGACCCCATAGACTGTAACACTCCAGGCTTCTCTGTCCTTCACCATCTCTCGGAACTTGCTCAAACTTGTGTCCATTGAATCGGTGATGCCATCCAACCATCTCATCCTCTGTTGTCCACTTCTCCTCCTCCCTTCAATCTTTTCCGGCATCAGGGTCTTTTCCAATGAGTCAGCTCTTAGTATCAGGTGGCCAAGTATTGGAGCTTCAGCTTTAGCATCAGTCCTTCCAATGAATATTCAGGACTGATTTCCTTTAGGATGGACTGGTTTGATCTCCTTGCTGTCCAAGGGACTCTCAAGAGTCTTTTCCAACACCACAGTTGAAAATTATCAATATTTATTTAATAGCTTCCAGCAGAAATGCAACCCAAGCTGCTGAGTATGGACCAGAGCCGAGGGAGTGACAGTGCCTGGGGGCTAGAGTCTAACACCTTATCTTCTTAAAGCCCTCATCAGTTATGCAGAGATGGCTTTTCTCAAGGGCAAGGCTCACATCTGCCTCCCACCCCCTCAGGAAGAATTATGTCCAAGTCCCTAGACAGCTGCTGAGTGACAGTCACCGAGTGCCAGCTGGTGGATCAAGGCACCTACCTGAGGGTGTGCCTTGTTAATTTGTTGCCATGATATTTTACAGTGTTTATAAAGTGCTGGCTTCTAAAGAACTAAGGATCTCTACTAATCTTAATCATCTATTGACTGACTGTGTAATGGCTTTTGAGCTATGGGATTTTAATCACGTTCCAGTATTCTGCCCTCATTTCCGTCCCCTCCCTCACCCTCTGCCAAGGCACCAATGATGATCTCTGACCTTGAACCATGTGTGGTTAGTATCATTCATAACCTTCTGCGATGCCTTAGAGGACACCCCTGTATTGGGACAGAACTTGGACCCAGGTCTCTGGAGTTTCAAAAACTACAGCCTAGGAATAGAGGGCATAAATGTGGAAGTGAGGGCAGCAGAGGAGACCTGTCCGGTGGGGACAAAGCACAGCCTCTGGTCTCATGGGGACAAGCCAGTGGGAGAATACGCCGTCCAGGAAACTCTCCTTGTTACTTCAGACTCCTGGTTCCCCCTAACTTTCTCAGCATTCTTTCTTCTTCTCACTGTCCCTGAAATGCTGTCCCTTATGATTCTATCTCAGATCCTCTAATAGTTTCCTGTGGCTGTAACGATAAGTTACTACAAACTTGGTGGTCTGTAGAAATTATTATCTCAGAGAAACCAGTTTCACGGCGCTAATACCTGTGTGGGCAGGGCCACACTCCCCCTAGAGGCTCTAAGGGAGAATCTGTTCCTTGTCTCTTCTAGGGTCTGTGACTGCCAGCATTCTTTGGCTTGTGGCCACATCACCCCAGTCTCTGTCTCTGTAGTCACCTCACCATCTCCTCTTCTGTCTGTTTTGAATTTCCCTTTGCTTGACTCTTAAAAGGACATATGGGATTGGGGTCCACCTGGATAATCCAGAAAAATTGCCCATCTCAACACCCTTTAACTTCATCACATCTGCAGAGTCTTTTTGACTTGTAAGGTAATACTCATAGGTTCCACAGATCAGAATGTGGATATCTTTGGGGGATTGTGGGTGGAGAGAGGCATTATTCAGCCTACTATATGTTTTTTCATGCAACACTTTCTATCTGTTGGCTAAAAACAGACTTGAGTTTGGGGAGGTTGAATCCCTAGCCAGGATATTGTGCTATGTGAACTTGGGCACAGAGCATATGTATAACTTCTCTGAGCCTCAGTTTTGTCATCTGGGTAACAGGGTTAATCATGGCAGCTCCCTCATGGAACTGTTGGGGAGATTATACCAAGTGCTCTGTATGCAAAAAGTGCTGAACCCATCTTATTTCCTTTCTCTTTTCATCTCTGCTCCACCACCCAGAGAGGAATTTTAAGCATCAGGGATGCTGAGCAGCTTCCAACTGTGAGATTTTTAAGCTATGGTGTTAATTGTTTCCATCTGTCTGCCAGGATTGAGGCACTATAAACTTCCCATTTTCAACCTTCACAAAAAGCCTTAAATATCTCAATGTCCCCAAAATGACACCCCAGGGAGGGACCAGAGAAGGATGTGGGGCTCCCAAAGAATCAAAGCTTTCAGAATGATCCTTGTTTCTCTCCTCCTTTTGTTCCATGTGTCTCCCTTCATTCCTCTTCCTTTGAATGCTCATTAAAAACTATCTACCTGCACTCAGGCCGAAATCTCAGCAAAACTTTGCAGAAAGCAAATGCCCTCTTCCCCTCCAGGAGGAAAAGACAGATTCTGCTTCATCTGGGCTCTGTTTAAAGAGGTAAAGGTCAGGGTTCTTACCTTCCAGAAGTCTCCCACGGTGAGCTAACCTGACCTCAAGCAACATTTTATACACAGACCCTAGCCTCCTCCCTGATCTAAATACTGGCTGCAGCACCCATGCAGTATGACCATGAATAAGTTGATTCTCAAAATCTTGTTCCCCTTATCCATGAAAGGAAGATGATGCTTCCTACCTTACAAGATGGCTGTGAGAAACAGAACAAACTCATGGAAATAGCCAACTAGCAGATGGCCTACCTTTTTCAGTACTCTGAGGGAGAGTCTTGCATTTCTAGATAAGAGAATGGATATCAGCGTCCAGAAAAACTTTCAGAGCATTTTGAAATAGTGTTATGCCCATCTTTCACTTTTACATGCCATTTACCCAGTATTTGCCACATTCCCATGTTATCTGTCCTAATGAGGCAAGTGTTTTGTTTTTGTTTTTTTTAACTTCATTACATTTGTTTTGTACTTCCTTCCCTGGTGGCTCAGATGGTAAAGAAGCTGCCTGCAATGCAGGAGACTCAGGTTCGATCCCTGGGTCAGGAAGATCCCCTGGAGAAGGGCATGGCAACCCACTCCGGTGTTCCTGCCTGGAGAATTCTATGGACAGAGGAGCCTGGTGGGCTAGCGTCCATTGGGTCACAAAGAGTCGGACATGACTGAACAACTAACACTTTTTGTTCTCCAGGGGATCTTTCCAACCCAGGAATTGAATCTTATTTCCTGCATTGCAGGCAGATTCTTGTACTGTCTGAGCCATCATGGAAGCCTCATTTTAAAAAGAAGATGTATAATATACTTATAAGAAGTGAAAAATTAGTATTATTGACATATAAGGTAATTATAACTAATTTTTTAAATCATCGAATGCTTGCTAGATAATATTGCCTTCCAAATTCTCTGAGCCCAAGGCTTGATCTTTCACTGTAAAAGGAGCAGTTTGTTCAAGAAATGTGAAAGGCCTTTCATCTTGAACAGACTCTCTTCTTGACAGAATCTGAAGAATTAAAGTGAAATGTCAAAAACATAATTCAACATTATTAACGCATCTTGTGTTCCACCTCTGCTCTTTGGTCCTGTGTGTCCTTCAGGAAGCACTGTGTTACCCTTTTATACAGCCTCAGGACCAGTTATAATGCAATCTGTACTCAAAGGCTACCAATTTTAAATACTTACTGTAAGGTAATGCCTTAAATCTTCCCATTGTTGGTATTCTGCCACTTGCTGAGTATACTTATTTCAATTACATATTTCAAAACTGGGTAAAAAAGCACAGGATGGATTAGGGTACCACATCTACAGAACACTTTCACAGCAATACCCAGATTAGTATTGGATTGAGTAACTGGGTAATATAGCCTAGCCAAGTTGACACATCATAAAGTAAGCATATACCTATGATTAACATAATGTGTGCTGTGCTTAGTCCTTCAGTCACGTCCGACTCTTTGCGACCCCATGGACTGTAGCCTGCCAGGCTCCTCTGTCCATGGGGATTCTCCAAGCAAGAGTACTAGAGTGGGTTGCCATGCCCTCCTCCAGGGGATCTTCCCAACTCAGGGATCATACCCAAGTCTCCTGCATTGCAGGCGGATTCTTTAGCATCAGAGCCACCAGGGAAGCCTAACAATACTGGAGTAGGCAGCCTATCCCTTCTCCAGGGGATCTTCCCAACCCAGGAACCGAACTGGGTCTCCTGCATTGCAGGCGGATTCTTAACCAACTGAGATACCAGGGAAGGCAGATTAACATATTAAATACTCCTAAAAAATTAACTGTTTTCAAAATTAGTTAATTAAATTCCTTTGAACATTTGAACTGCATTTTAAACTTTAATACTTTTAATTAGGCCAAAGCAAATTTATAAACCTATCAGTCCAAGTCTTTATATATGTATATATATATATATATCCTATAAATGTAATGAATATAGGTAGAATATCAAATAAAACAAGTTTTCTTAAACATTCCATAATTTTTTGCTGCTGATGCAATGATATTATATTCATAGTTTCAAATTCTAATCTTCAAAGAATAGTTGACTATTTTTGAATTGTGTCTCCCTTAAATTTCCACACATAAACACCATATATAAACTTAACCAGTTACATTCGTATAATTTTATATTAAATCAAGTTTGTTGAGTGTTCTCTTATACATCATATTTTCTTAGATATTTCAAATATCTTAAATATATAAATATATTTCTTCATGATTACAAGGCTTATCCCTAACAGAACATTACAATATTAATACTCTGTCTTTGTCTTTCCAAATGTTTTTTTTACTTCCCCAGTGAAGGCTACTAGGTCTAAATATTTATGTATGAGTTATAGACAGACAGAATATGTGTCGAAGTTTTCTCAGAATAACTGACTGAACTTTTAGCTTTGGGGCTTTTCTATTCCACAACACAACCTCTTAAAACTGGAAGTGAACACTTTTTCATGATGTTTGTTTGCCTAAGTTGCATCAGTTGAATTCCTCACTGGCTCATTCTGACTCTAATTAAGTGCTTTATCATCCAAGTTACACCATTAAAACACTGTACTATCTTTATAAAGCTTTCTTATCTATCTCCTATATCTATTTTATCAATCACGTCTCCACAGTTTAATTTCCTACAGGTGGCTGAGAATACTCAAACAGCCCACGCTTGTTGTAACAGGCCTAAGCTTCTCAGGGCACTTCACCGCCATGCAAAGTGAAAGCAAAGAGAATAGGAAGACTCCATGTGACCATAGTCAGGCCATGTTTAAACTCAGCCCTTATGGCACTTTGGCACTTTTTTTTGGAAAGTGCCTTCTTCTATTTATTTGGAAATTGTTTACATTCTATGACAATTTCACAGCATATGAAAGAAAATTTGGCTTCGGTGGAGTCTCTCTCATATTCAGCTTACTGAATAGAAGGAGAAAGCTCAAGACTAAAATTTCTGTCCACAGAAATGCAGTCCTTTAATACTCATGGTTACATATTCCAGAGAAAGGAGGACAAATCATGCTATGATAAGTAAATAGTTGTGTCAACACTGTTCCTCTGTCCTCAGCAGCTCCCTGTGAGCATTGCCCTCCTGATTGAGAGCTCGATTTAGGTGAGCAGGAAAGAGGGTCAGTGACAATAACTTACTCTTGTCCTCCAGGCCACAGATTAACAATAACAATAATAATGCCTACACATATCAAACCTGTAGCAAGAATTATAAATAGACATGCACACATAAACATGTATCAATAAGTAACTACATACATGTATGTGGGTGTGTGGTCAGTTGTGTCTAACTCTTTGCAACCCCATGGACTGTAGCCTGCCAAGCTCTACTGTCTATGAGATTTTCCAGGCAAAAATACTGGAGTGGGTTGCCATTTCCTTCTCTGGGGTAACTTCCCAACCCACGGATCAAACCCACATCTCCTGCACCTCTTGTGTTGGCAGGCAGATTCTTCACCACTGAACCACCTCGGAAGCCCTATACATATGTGTTCATGCATTTATAATTTCATTTAACCCACCTAGAAACCTGCTATAAGGTGATTATTAATATCAACATTTTTTCCTATTAGGAATCTAAAGCTCAGAGAACTGAAGTAACATGCTCAAATGCACCCAGTTGGTACATAAAAAAAAAAATTAAATTTAAATCAGGTCATTGAAGTCTAGTTAATGATATGCATGTTGAAGTGTTTAGATATAACGTCTGTAACTTTCTTCAAAACGCATCAAAAAATAAGAATTGATGGATTATAGAAGGAAGATTAAAGGACTATCCGATATCAAACAAACCCAACCCCCCACCAAAATAACTGAAAATACTGGGTAACAGTTTTAAAATATATTTGAAGACATCAAAGAGCTAATGTTACAATAAGGACTTGAGAATGGCAAAAATTAAAAAGGCTGATAATTCCCAGAATTGGTGAGAATGTTGATTTACTGGAAACTTGTACAATCACATTAGAATATTTATTTTAATGATCTACTAAATAAATACATGTGCTATGACCTTCTGATACTTATCTGAAATATATGTGTGTGTACCAAATGGTGTGTACAAGCATGTCCATGGCAGCACTATTTATAAGAACCCCCAAATGGAAATAATACAGTTAGCCATCAACTATACAGTGGATCAAATGTCACCTCTAACAATAAAATACTAGGCAGCAAAGAAATAAACTATTTCCATAGCATACAACATGGAGAAGGAAATGGCAGCCCACTCCAGTGTTCCTGCCTGGAGAATCCCAGGGATGGCGGAGCCTGGTGGGCTGCTGTCTATGGGGTCGCACAGAGTTGGACATAACTGAAGCAACTTAGCAGCAGCAGCATCATAGCATACAACAACATGGATAAGTATCATAGATATATTTAAAGGAAATAATCTGAGTGAAAAATACTACAAGATTCTATTTACATAAAGTTCACAAAATAATCTAAGTGTTAGAAGTCAAAATTATGGTTATTTTTAGGGAGAGGAGCATATTGACTTGAAGGGGAAACAAAGGGGTAATCCCGAGGTACTGTTAATGTCCTCTGCTGATCAGGATGGTGGTTACATGGGTGTGCTTACAGTACATTATGTTTTAATTAAAAGTTATTAAAATATCAAGAGAATTTTAAATCTAGCATTATTGTTTCATTCATTCAGTCCATGAACATTGATTACATGCCAGTTATATGAAAGGCACTGGGGATATAGCAAATTCTTTTCTTCATGAATTTTATGTTCTAGTGAGGAAGAAAAATTAAATAAATGACTAAAGAAACAGCACACTATAAAAATAGAGGTTGGTAAGTGCTCTGCAAAGATAAAAACATGAAACAGAGCAAACAGCTAGTGTTTTTAGAGAGAGATTTCTCTAAGGAGGTAATATACAAACTGAGGTCTGAACAACAATAAAGAAGTTAGCCTTGCAAAGATGGCAGAGGAGAATTACTGACATAAAACCTTATGGCAGTAATGAATTGGATCTGTTGAGGAGGGGGTTATAATATCTTGATACAACCTTACTAAAAATTTCTGTTGAAATCATGATACTATTAATGTTACTTAATGAAAGACTTCAAATAAAGAAATTGTTGACCCAGTGTTTGAAATCTCGAGGTTAGAAAGATAAGGGAGGAAATTAGTGATTTACCTATGAGGTATTGCAAAATTTAAGTTAAATTTATATTTATGTTATAGCTTATTGAAAGGGAGGTTCTGACTAAGTACTTGTTTATTTGCTTTTATGTTTAATCTATAATCTCGGTGACTTCTAACCTTGAAACTATGTATGCTTGGAAATGTATATCACAGTTGTTAGAAGGTTTGCCATAGAGAAGCATGTTTGTCTCACCCAAAAATGGCAACAGTGTTTGCAATAGGAAGTTAGGTATGTCCAGTCCTGTAATAACTAATTCACTATAACTGTAAGACTGCTTTACACTGTCTGTATATCTATTAAAAATACATAGCCAAAGATGCTCTTAAAGGTAAAAATGTATATTAAAGCATTTGTCTTTGTGAAATTTAGGAATTTATTTGCTTTTATAGTTAGTCTATAATCTCTATGACTTCTAACCTTGAAACTAAGGGTGTTTGGAAATGTCTTTGTGAAATTTTGGAAATAATACAAGAGATTTTAAAAATGGATTTTAAAACACTATGCAATATCTTATTCCTTCACAGATCACTAAGATGTGTGGGGGGGGTGTTTCCAAGACCACCCCTAGGTTCCATGATTCAGTAGGAGGATTCAAAAGACTCTGTATATAGTCTTCATCATGTTATTATTTAATGAAGAGAAAGAATACAAAGCAAAATCAGTGAAAACAAAAGGTACACAAGGCAAATCCTGGAGGAAGAAAGGCACAAAATTTCCAGAGTCCTTTTCTAGTTGTTAGAAAGGATGTGCTCGCCAACAGTTAGTTGTAATGACATAAGTGAAATATTGTCAACCATGGAAGCTCATTATCCAAGGTTTTTACCAGGGTTTGATCCCATATGCACCCTCTGCCTAGTATGTACCGGAATTCCAGAGTCCCAGAAGGAAAGCATGTACTCAGCACAAATCATATTGTCTGCACCGTCTAAGCACAGATAACCACTCTGATCAGTTAGGGTGGTGGAGACTTTCCTGAAAACTAAATTCCCAGACATCAGTCAAGGGCTAAACTTATAAGCAGGCTTTTCAAAGAATAGCAATCAGTCGTGCTTGTTGTCTTTTGTGTACATGAGGCTAATCTGGCTAGTGTACAATAAAGGAGAGGTAGAATGAAACAAGATGAGATTGAGGAGGTAAACAGAGGTCACATCATAGAGGAGTATTCAGGACATGGTAAGGCATTTGGAATTTTTCCAAATAAAATGGTAAATTAATGAGGAGTACATCTGTCAGAGATCATCCAGGATAACAAAAAATTAGGTTTTTCAAAAGGAAAACAGCTAACACAAAAAGTTGACTGTATAAGTAATGGAAGAGTTGGAAAGTCCAGAGGGTGGTTAGGAAAACGTCCAGCACAGAGAGTTGCAAATATGACCAACATAATAGAATTTATACTTTTGAAAGGTCACAGTAGCACAGGTTATATGGTACAATTGGAAGGCTCCAACATTTTTCTAGTGTAAGTTCCAGAAGAGAATGGAAGGAGATGAGAGGAAGACTATTTGAAGAAATAAATGAATTGCTGACGGTTGTTCAGAGTTTAAGAAATATGAGTCCTTAGATACAAATGGATAAATCAAAATAAAATCACATCTAGACACATTGCAGCAACACTATAGAACATCAAAGACAAAGTCTCTATGTTATCAGATATAAAGACAGATCATTTATAAAGCAATTATATTCACCTTAGAAATTATATCTTAACAGTAGCATATAAAGCTAAAAAAAAAAACTTTAGGGTACTCATCTCAAAAATAGAAATACAATCAATAGTTTCCAAATAGCAGATTATAAAAGAATATATAAAAAGTTTATCAATCCAACAGAAAGTAGAAAAAGGAAAAAACAGGATAAATAATGATAAATAAATAAAACACAAAATAGGACCAAATACATCAATAATATATCAGAAATCAGTATATGTAAAAAGATTAAATGTGCTTACTAAAAGACTGGTACATTTACTCTGTTTAGCAAAAAACACCATTAAAGAGTAAAATGATAATTCATAGGGGGAGATGATATCTAGAATACATATATCCAAAAAAGGAATTTTATCCAGAATGTATTTTTAAAACTATCGCAAATCAATTTTTAAAAAACAAACCAAATAGAAAAAAAATGGACAAAACTTGAGCAAGCAGATCACAAAAGAGGACACACAAAAATGGCCAATAAACATATTAAAAAATGTTCAACTTTATCAATCATCTGAGAATTACGATTAGAATCACAATGAGATACCACTATACAAGTGTCAGAAAAACTAAATGAAAAAGACATAAAGTACCAAGGGTTGGTGAAGATACAGAAGAACTAGGACTCTCATATCTCATTGGCAGAGATATAAATTAGTGCTGAGCGCTCAGTTGCTAAGCTGTGTCTGACTCTTTACAACCCCATGGACTGTAGCCCTCTGGCTAGGCTCTGCTGTCCATGGGGTTTCCCAGGCAAGAATACTGGAGTGGGTTGCCATTTCTTTCTCCAGGGGATCTTCCCAATTCAGGGACTTAACCCACATCTCCTGTATTGGCAGGCAGGTTTTTACTGCTGAGGCACCAGGGAAGCCACATAAATTAGTACAACAATTTTAAAAAAACTGTCTGGCAGTGTCCACAAAAGCTAAACGTATCCATGAAGTCAAATTTCTACTCTTCATATATACATGTCCAAAAGGCATGCAGTGAATGGACATAGCAACACTATTCATAGTACCCCCAAACTGGAAACTATTCAAATGCCTATAAGCAATAGGATAGATAAATCTTGGTGTATACCCCGCATATTAAAATACTCAACAGCAAAGAGACTAATTACAACTAAACGTACCTGATATATAGAATGGTGAGCAAAATAAGCCATGCACAAGAGTACATTATCTGAGTCAATCTATAGTTATTTAAAAAGAGGGGTAAGGGGAGGTCAGTTATCAGTTAGAGTGGTGGAGACTTTCCAGAAAACTAAATTCCCAGAAACCAGCCAAGGGCTAAACTTGTAAGCAGGCTTTTCAAAGAATAGCAATCAGTCATGCTTGTTGTCTTTTGTGTACAGAAGGCTAATTTGGCTAATGTACAATGAAGGAGAGGTAAAATGGAACAAGATGAGGTTGAGGAGATAAACAGAGGTCATGTCCTAGAGGAATGCTCAGGCCATGGTAAGGCATTTGAAGTTTTTCCAAATAAAATGGTAAATTAATGAAGAATACATCTGTCAGAGTTCATTCAGGATAACAAAAAACCATGAGAGGTTAGGATAGAGGTTACCTGGGATAAGGATAATGTTGGAAGAGGCACAAGAAGGGCTTCTGGTAACACTTCATTTACTGGTCTGGGTATTGGTTAAGCAAGTATGCTCAGTTTGTGAAAATTCATCAAGGTGAACACTTAACGATTTTTGTACTTTATATATCTTTAATATCAAAAAGAAGCTTTTCTAAAAACTGAGTTTATCAGATAAGAGGAAAAAGAAAACCCTGCTAAAATTGTTTAAAGGAAGCTATCTAAAACAGAAAAGTGGAAAAGATAGAATTAAGTATAGTAGTTCTATGGAAGCACCAACCAAAATAAAGCTATTAATAGCATAGCAATAATAATAAAGGACAGAAGTCAAATTTTTGTCAAAATTATGACCAAGAAAATCCTTAAAAAAGTACCAATCATGAACTTAAATGTACCAAAAATACGACCAGAAAATCTAAAAGGAAAAAATTGACAGAATTATGCAGAGAAATTTAGAAATTGACAGTCATAAGAAGATAAAATAACATTTATCTTAGAAATTTGTTAAGATAAAATAATAAAAATATTGAAGATGAACAATAACATGAACATATTTCTTCTAATAAACTCCGATCAACAAATACATCTCTATTATAAAAATAACATGATTGGTAAATAGGGGAAATAAAGTCAATATAATATGGAAATAAGATTGAAAAACACTTCATTAGTCTTTTTCCTAGAGATATTTCACACCACCAAGTAATAACAAATGACATTAAGTAAAAGAACTGAATTCAGCAAGCTGATAGGCTACTGAACTCCTATCCCCACTCATTTCCTGTACTGCATCTTCACTCACTGTGCTCTTTTACTCAGCTTTGGAAGTATTCTATCGCAAAGTTTTCTCTGATCTTTGTGCAACATTAGCCAAATGTTGAATGCCAAACATTAAGCATGCAAAGTGGTTTGAAAGTGTCACAGAACCATGCTGTGATATATTTATTCTGGCAAGTGTAAAAGAAGACAAGTTTTAACAATTAAAAAAGCATGAAATTCTAAAGCATTTTTAAAAATTAAAGAATACAGGACATCCCTTGAGCTACTGAGTCAAGGACATTAACATTGCTGCACACAATTAGAGACAGTGTAAAAATAAAAGAAATTTATCTAGCTGGAACAAATGATTGTTTTTTGTTCAAACAAAAATCTAAATGAAGATGAGAATAATAATAAAGGCAATGGAAAGACCAAAGATCAAACACAGATGTCGTCAGGGGAAAACTTCTCTACAATTAAAGAAAAATCCTTGGCAACATATAAAGACCTTTTCATTTAAGGTAAAATATTGCAGGTATATTATCCTTTAAGTTCATAGTGGCTGATTTAGTGGCTTCAAACCTGGTATGTTTTCCACAATGCTAGGCTCCCTGGTGAAGCTGAAAGTGCAAATGAAGGAGCTGCAGAGACTTTTTACTCAGTGTTAAAACAAAGAATAGTTGTGTTATAAAACCCCTTTGAATCAGTGTGGTATTCACATATGAACAGACTAACAAAATATAAAATAAAATAAACCAAGTTGAATAAGAAAATTTACTCATTTAAATCAATGAGGAAAGATGCACTGACTAATGAACTGACTCAGTTCAGTCACTCAGTCGTATCTGACTCTTTGAGACCCCATGAACCACAGCACGCCAGGCCTCCCTATCCATCACCAACCCGGAGTTAACCCAAACCCATGTCCATTGAGTCGGTGATGCCATCCAACCATCTTATCCACTGTCATCCCCTTCTCCTCCTGCCTTCAATCTTTCCCAACATCAGGGTCTTTTTGAATGAGTCAGCTTTTCGCATCAGGTGGCCAAAATATTGGAGTTTCAGCTTCAACATCAGTCCTTCCAATGAACACCCAGGACTGATCTCCTTTAGGATGGACTGGTTGGATCTCCTTGCAGTCCAAGGGACCCTCAAGAGTCTTCTCCAACACCACAGTTCAAAAGCATCAATTCTTCAGAGCTCAGCTTTCTTATAGTCCAATGAACTGACTATTCAGCAACTAATTAATAATATTAGGACAATAGTTGTTCATTTGGCAAAAATAAATTCAGATTCTTACTTCATATTACACATTTAAAATTTATTAAAGTACTAACTATTATATATCTATATAGGAAGGAGAAAGAAAAGAGGGAAGAAAGGGAGAGATTTAGGATGTAATAATACTGAATTTGTAAATGAAATGGTGAAAATCTTCTTTCTCAAGCAAGATAAAAAATTCAAAATCCATGAAAGATGAGTGATATATTGGACTGTATTTTTTTAAAAAATGAAGGTTTGGTATCGCATTTACATGAATTAAGTCTTAAAATATGCAACAGGCAGTCTTCCAGTTTCTGCTCCAGCATGTGACAAGCTTGGAAGTCATCACTCCCATTCTCACAATAAGAAAAAAAAGTGGCTGGAATCAGTACCAGGAAGGAAAACAGACTATAATTGACAAGCTGCATAGGCTTAGGGTAGACTAGCTGTCTTGACAGTTAAAAATTCTGCAGAGCCCCATCTTAGAGGAACCCCACGTTTTGTGAATTTTATCTCCAGGAGTCCCACCAGGTTCTTGTGGGGAATATGAGAAAATCCTCTTATGCTTTCCAGCAGAAGAAAAAACATAACCATTTAAAAAGAAGCCAAAAGCACTCTAATCTCTTCCTTAAGGAAAACTACTTTACCAGAGTCTAACCAAGATAAGGGAAGGGAAATACCCAAATCCAGTGCCTCCAGCCTGCCTGTCTCACCATAGGGGAAAAGGAAGCTAAGAAGAATGTGTGAAGGTTGCCCAATGGAGCAACAAAGTTATTAAGAGACTGAGACCTAACCATAGGATTATAGAACATAACTTGTCTTCTGCATTTCACCACCGGGGCTTCCTATCTGGAACTAATGGTAAAGAATCTGCCTGCCAGTGTAGGAGGCACAGGAGATGTGGGTTCCATCCCTGGATCAAGAAGATACCCTGGAGTAGGAAGTGGCAACCCACTCCAGTATTCTTGCTTGGAAAATTCCATGAACAGAGGAGCCTGGCAGGCTACAGTCTATGGGCTCACAAAGAGTCAGACATGACTGAGCAGCTGAGTACACTACTACTACTACACTTCACCACCGCATCAACAGGACTCCTGTATAAAAACAGAAGATGACAGCAAAAGGCTTCTATTTAAGAAGTCATTTTTAGAGAAACCCCAAAACAACTGGGGAAACAAAAGCAAAGATACTAGAAGTTGAAGCCTTAGATACCTATGGCTACACCAAATAGTAAAAACAATGTAAATCCTGGCCAGATTAATGTAAGTGCTCACACTAACGGCCTATGTATCTCAGTTCCTATTACTCAATACATCATGTCTGGGTTTCAACAAAAAATCACAAGTCATATATGAAAGCAAGAAAAAATCAGTCTAAAGAAATAAAGCAAGTGATAGAACCAGGCTCAGATAAGACAGAGCTCTTGAAATTACCATACCAGGAATTACATAGTATTATAATAAAGGAGTCAATATTCCAAGAAGACGTGACCATCCTTAATATGTATGTACTTCACAAGAGAGCATTCAGAATGATATTAGAAGGGCCAATGTCCAGAAGACTAACAGCACCAAATGCTGACAAAGATGTGGAGGAACAGAAATTCCCATTCTTTGCTGATGGGAATGCAAAATGGTACAGCCACTTTGAAAGACAGTTTGGGGATTTCTTACAAAACTAAACATACTAAACATATATGACCCAGCAAGTATTTACCCAAAGGAGTTGAAAACTTACGTCAATATAAAAACCAGCACATGAATATTTATAATAGCTGAATTTATTATTGCTGCAACCTGGAAGCAACCAAGATGTCCTTCAGTAGGTGAGTGGAGAAATAAACCATGGTACTTTCAGACACTGGAGTGTTATTCAGGGCTAAAGAGAAGTGAGCTATCAAATCATTAAAAGACATAGAAGAAACAAATGCATATTGCTCAACTAAGTGGAAAAAAATCTGAAGAGGTTACATACAGTGTCATTCCAATTATATGACATTCTGGAAAAGGCAAAACTATGGAGACAGTAAAACTATCAGTGGTTGCCAAGGATTAGAGAGGAAGGTGGGATGAATAGGTGGAACAAAGATGATGTTTAGGGTAGTGAAACTATTCTGTATGATATTGTAATGGCGGATACATGTCATTTTACATCTGTTCAAGTCTATGGAATGTGTAACACCAAGTGACTCCTAATGTATACTATGGACTTCGGGTGATGATAAGTCAATGAATATTCATTGGTTGTTAAAAATCTACCACTCTGGTGGGGAATGTTGATAATGGGGAAGCCTACGCATGAGTGGCTTCCCTGGTGGCTCAGCTGGTAAAGAATCCACCTTCAATGCAGGAGACCTGGGTTCGATCCCTGGGTTGGGAAGATCCCCTGGGGAAAGGAAAGGCTACCCATTCCAGTATTCTGGCCTGGAGAATTCCATCGACTGTATAGTCCATGGAGTGTCAAAGAGTTGAACACGACTGAGCAACTTTCACTTCTTGCATGAGTTGGGGCAGAACATGTATGGAAAATCTCTGTATCTTCTGCTCAGTTTTATGTGAACCTAAAATTTCTCTAGAAAATAAAGTCTACTTTTAAAAAAGCTTAATGGGCAAAAGACAAGAAGAGACACTTTACGAAGTAGATATATACACAGTGAATAAGCACATGGAAAAATCACTAGTTCAACATCATTAGCCACAAGAGGAAGGAAAATTAAGGCTATAACAAGATATCACTATCTACATGTTAGTAGAGAAAAAAAATGATAATACTAAATGCTAGTGAAGTTACAGAGAAAAAATAAAAACTATTAGCAACCATAATGTCCTTCATCTAGTGAATGGTTAAATAAATTGTGGTATAGCTATACCACGTAATACAGTTCAGCAATGAAAAACAATCTGTTGATATCTGCAACAACTTGGATGGACCTCAAGGGCATTATGCTGAGTGCTCCAAAAGGAAAGCCTACTAAAATAAAATAATAAAATAAAACTCAATTAAATTTAAAATATAAAATAAAATAAATATTGCAACAAGGTTCTTGGAATGGGCATTAACAAGTTAGGTTTCTGGTCCTAGTTCTCCAGATGTTCACTTTGGTCTGTAAGAAGGAACAAGGCTTTACATCTAAACTCAATCATTTCTGTCTGACAGCCAAAGACAAAGAGTGATTCCTTTTGCTGATCGCATTACTCCGTGGCAGAGGAAAAATGTGAAACAGAGAGAGGTTAAGTGTGTTGGGGCCATTGATCTGTGAATACCAGCTAGCTAGATGGAGTCTGCTGCCTCCAGAGGGGTCCAGGAGCCAGACAAGTCTAGAAAGGTCCCTCTTCACAGAGACCTTAGTCCCCTCTTGTCTCAAAGTGACAACTAGATCAACCTCTGATGGAGGGAACTCAAGCAGGACAGGGACTTTAGTGGGCTCCCAACTTAAGCTGAGAGGAGGCTTACCCTGTCACAAACTCTGCAAAATGAATACTTTGTTTTAAATGTTCTTTTCGGGGTAAAGATACATCCTTCAGTCAAATTTATCCATCCAGAACACACCATTAAAAATAACAGCCAGAGGGACTTCCCTGATGGTCCAGTGGTTAAGCCTTTGTGCTGTCAGTGCAGGGGGCATGGATTCAATCCCTAGTTTGGGAACTAAGATCCCACATGCCATGCAGCATGGCCAAAAGATTTCTAAAAAATAACAATCGGAAAAGAAACAGTCCTTAACTCTTGAGAGTCCCTTGGACTGCAAGGAGATCAAACCAGTCAATCCTAAAGGAAATCAGTCCTGAATATTCATTGGAAGGACTGATGCTGAAGCTGAAGCTCCAATACTTTGGCCACCTGATGAGAAGGGACAACTCACTGGAATAGATGTTGATGCTAAGAAAGATTGAGGACAGAAAGAGAAGGGGGCGACAGAGGATGAGGTGGTTGGATAGCATCACTGACTCAATGGACATGAATTTGAGCAAAATCAGGGAAATAGTGAAGGACAGGGAAGTCTGGGGTGCTTCAGTTTATGGGGTCACAAAGAGTTGGACACAACTTAGCAACTGAACAACAACAGTTTCTGAAAGAGTAAGTTCTTATGGCTTGGTCTCAAAATCTTCCCCTTGAATGACACCAACCCCCCATGAACCTATACTTTTCCAACATTCTATAAATCTCCTTTCTGCTTCCTTTCACTACCTATTCACTTTTCTTTACTACTTACTCTATTTCCAATAATTTTAGGCTATTACAACCATTTAAACTCAAGGCAATGTAAGCAGAAGGTCTATAACCAAGGCAAGAAAAATAAGGGCAATTAGCTATACAGCTGCCTGTTTAGTTCAGTTCAGTCGCTCAGTTGTGTCCAACTCTTTGCGACTCCATGAATCACAGCATGCCAGGCCTCCCTGTCCATCACCAACACCCAGAGTCCACCCAAACCCATGTCCATCGAGTCAATCATGCCATACAACTATCTCATCCTCTGTCGTCCCCTTCTCATCCTGCCCCCAATTCTTCCCAGCATCCGGGTCTTTTCCAGTGAGTCAGCTCCTCGTATGAGGTGGCCAAAGTATTGGAGTTTCAGCTTCAATATCAGTCCTTCCAATGATCACCCAGGACTGATCGCATTTAGGATGGGCTGGTTGGATCTTCTTGCAGTCCAAGGGACTCTCAAGAGTCTTCTCCAACACCACAGTTCAAAAGCATCAATTCTGTGGCGCTCAGCTTTCTTCACCATCCAACTCTCACATCCATACATGACCACTGGAAAAACCATAGCCTTGACTAGATGGACATTTGCTGGCAAAGTAATGTCTCTGCTTTTAAATATGCTATCTAGGTTGGCCATAACCTTCCTTCCAAGGAGTAAGCGTCTTGTAATTTCATGGCTGCAATCACCATCAGCAGTGATTTTGGAGCCCAAAAAAATAAAGTCTGATACTGTTTCCACTGTTTCCCCATCTATTTCCCATGAAGTGATGGGACCAGATGCCATGATCTTAGTTTTTTGAACGTTGAGCTTTGAGCCAAATTGTTCACTCTCCTCTTTCACTTTCATCAAGAGGCTCTTTAGTTCTTCTTCACTTTCTGCCATAAGGGTGGTGTCATCTGCATATCTGAGGTTATTGATATTTCTCCTGGCAATCTTGATTCCAGCTTGTGCTTCCTCCAGCCCAGCGTTTCTCATGATGTACTCTGCATATACATTAAATAAGCAGGGTGACAATATACAGCCTTGACGGACTCCTTTTCCTATTTGGAACCAGTCTGTTGTTCCATGTCCAGTTCTAACTGTTGTTTCCTGACCTGCACACAGGTTTCTCAAGAGACAGGTCAGATAATCTGGTATTCCCATCTCTTTCAGAATTTTCCACAGTTTATTGTGATCCACACAGTCAAAGGCTTTGGTGTAGTCAATAAAGCAGAAATAGATGTTTTTCTGGAACTCTCTTGCTTTTTCAATGACCCATCGGATGTTGGCAATTTGATCTCTGGTTCCTCTGCCTTTTCTAAAACCTGCTTGACCATCTGGAAGTTCACGGTTCACGTATTGCTGAAGCCCGGCTTGCAGAATTTTGAGCATTACTTTACTAGCGTGTGAGATGAGTGCAATTGTGCGGTAGTTTGAGCATTCTTTGGCACTGCCTTTCTTTGGGATTGGAATGAAAACTGACCTTTGCCAGTCCTGTGGTCACTGCTGCGTTCTCCAGATTTGCTGGCATATGGAGTACAGCACTTTCACAGCATCATCTTTGAGGATTTGAAATAGCTCAACTGGAATTCCATCACCTCCACTAGCTTTGTTCATAGTGATGCTTTCTAAGGTCCACTTGACTTCACATTCCAGGATGTCTGGCTCTAGGTAAGTGATCACTCCATCGTGATTATCTGGGTCGTGAAGATCTTTTTTGTACAGTTCTTCTGTGTATTCTTGCCACCTCTTCTTAATATCTTCCGCTTCTGTTAGGTCCATACCATTTCTGTCCTTTATCGAGCCCATATTTGCATGAAATGTTCCCTTGGTAGCTCTAATTTTCTTGAAGAGATCTCTAGTCTTTCCCATTCTGTTGTTTTCCTCTATTTCTTTGCACTGATCGCTGAGGAAGGTTTTCTTATCTCTCCTTGCTCTTCTTTGGAACTCTGCATTCAGATGGGAATATCTTTCCTTTTCTCCTTTGTTTTTCACTTCTCTTCTTTTCACAGCTATTTGTAAGGCCTCTTCAGACAGCCATTTTGCTTTTTTGCATTTCTTTTCCATGGGGATGGTCTTGATCCCTGTCTCCTGTACAACGTCACGATCCTCTGTCCATAGTTCATCAGGCACTCTGTCAGGAATGACCTAAATCAAATCCCTTATGATTATACAGATGCCTGTGACCAAGAATAAAATGAAAACCAAGTCTGGGGAAGGAGAGTTAGCCAGTCTCAGGAAGAAGAGTTCTGGGAGGAGAGCAACTAAAAACACTAACTTCAGGGCTAGAAAACTCAGAAGGAAAACAGGAATAGCAAATCATAGTGGCTGAGAGGGAAGGTTCAAAAGTCAGAGTTGGATTGACCGTTGTCTAACCTGGGCAGGTATTTTTCTCTGTGTGTGCATGCATGCTAAGTCGCTTCAGTCATGTGTGACTCTTTGTGACCCTGTGTACTGTAACCTCCAGGCTCCTCTGTCCATAGGATTCTCCAGGCAATAATACTGGAGTAGGTTGCCATGCTCTCCTCCAGGGGATCTTCCTGACCCAGGGACTGAACCAACATCTCTTATGCTCCCTTCATTGGTGGGTGAGTTCTTCACCACTAATGCCACCTGGGAAGCTGTGTGATATTGGTTATTGTGTCTGCACACAATATCGTCTCAAGAAATGATAGCTATTTTTATTATTAACGGTGAGTAAACACTGATGGCAAGGGATAAAGTAGGGACAAACCCACAAAACTAACACTTGAGAACAGACGTAGCTCTATCAGTGGGGCTACAGGTGCCATTGGCCTAAGCTATATACCCCACTCTTTGTAGCTCAAAGCATGGTCTCTCAGATTAACAATATTGGCATCAATGGGGAGCTTGTTATAAATAGATTTAGGCCCTCCTCTAGTCTCCTGAGTCAGAATCTGCATTTTAACAAAATCAGCAAAGATCACTGGGTGATTCACAGCACATTACAAGCTATGGAGCCCTCCCCTAGGTTCCATTAGCTTGTTTGGAAGAACCAGTGACAAGCAGGCAATGGCTGCAGTCACCTAAAATGTGGAGGTATAATTGCTGTGTTATGTAACCAAGGAGACTCCCAACTAGGGCTTGTCAATGTTCTGGGTGACTTGGGTAACTACTCTCTCAAATCAAAGAGAAGGAATTCAGTGAAGGACTTATCAGAGGATAAGCCGAGGCCATAAACCAGGACCAGATGCTCAATGTCAAGTAGGCTTCTGTGAACACAAAAGGTAGGATTCTGAACACAAAAGCTGTGGGTTAAAGAGACTTGCAAAAAAAGATAATGGAGGGCAGGGTGAATGACCACCAGGGCCAGAGACTAGGAGGGTGTTGAGAAGGGGAAAAATGGTCAACAGGGCTGTTTTCAATCATATTCCCATACATGCTATGTGCCCTGCCCACAATTCCCTGGCCCACCAACAGCACTTTCTCGGGTCAGCAGGTCTTCTAAGCCAGCCCTCTCCTTCCTCCATAACCTCAACCTCAATGAGCAAGACTGGCAGAGAGGCAGCATGATGCACAGTCCAGGAGTCTTTCCAGGGAGGTTTACAATGCTTTCCAGGTATTTGTAGGCTAAAAACAAGAGTAGCATTACATTCATTTTATAGCAGGGCAAAGCAAACATTCCATAAAAAAATAAAAGGATTAATGCACAGTAACTTGGCCAAAGAAACTCCACTGAATGATGATGAGCCAGATCTGGGGATTTAGGTGCAGGGAATTTAAAGGATCCCACCAGGGGAGTGAGCCCCATGTCACTAGGCATCTGAAGAAGTCCAGTGACGTTTCTTGAAGGCTGTAAACATTCCCCATCCTTCTCTGTTCTATATTTAAATCATAGCCCTCTTTCCATAGGAGAAGGCAATGGCAACCCACTCCAGTACTCTTGCCTGGAAAATCCCATGGACAGAGGTGCCTGGTAGGCTGCAGTCCATGGGGTCACTAAGAGTTGGACACGACTGAGCGACTTCACTTTCACTTTTCACTTTCAGGCATTGGAAAAGGAACTGGCAACCCACTCCAGTGTTCTTGCCTGGAGAATTCCAGGGACGGGGGAGCCTAGTGGGTTGCCATCTATGGGGTCGCACAGAGTCGGACACGACTGAAGCAATGCAGCAGCAGCAGCAGCAGCCTCTTTCCATATTGGCCTTTCCAAACAGTTCAGCCTTGACTTGCACCCCTGAATCCATTACTGTATTTCCTGTTTTGATGAGTGATGTATTTGCCCATAGAGAGAAGCTGGTATTCTTCTTAATTCCTGTCTCTGTCTCTCCTTCTTCTATCCCTACTAATCATATTTCCCTTCCCATGGATTGTGCCTCTTTAAAACTTTCTTTAAAAAAAATTGAAAATTTTCTTTTAAGATTTTTTTGATGTAGATCCTTTTACAAGTCTTCATTGAATTTGTTAAAATATTGCTTCTGTTTTATGTTTTGTTTTTTTGGCCAGGAGGCATGTGGGATCTCAGCTTCCAGTTCAGTTCAGTCACTCAGTCATGTCTGACTCTTTGCAATCCCATGGACTGCAGCACACCAGGCTTCCCTGTCCATCACCAGCTCTTGGAAGCTACTCAAACTCATGTCCATCGCGTCGGTGATGCCGTCCAACCATCTCATCCTCTGTCGTCCCCATCACCTCCCGCCTTCAATCTTTCCCAGCATCAGGGTCTTTTCCAGTGAGTCGGTTCTTCGCATCAGGTGGCCAAAGTATTGGAGTTTCAGCTTAAGCATCAGTCTTTCCAATGAATATTCAGGACTGATTTCCTTTAGCTTCCAGACCAGGAAACAAACCTCTACCTCCTACATTGAAAGGCAAACTCTCAACGACTGGACCACCAGGCGGGTTCCTCTTTAAAACTTTCTTGGATCCTGTGATGTGCTGAAGAATGTTCCTACTGACTAGTGAGAGCCAGCTATTAAATCTCCAGAAATTTTGCAAGCTGGTTGTTAAACATAGCTATTACAAAAAATTAAATTATAGGAACGTCCAATTAAATAAATTATATTAATAATATACTCAAACCCACCATTTCCTAATTATTTTACTATATACTATATTGCAGTCTCTGCTCTTGAGCTTATTTAAATCACCTCCACGTATATGATAGAAATTACACACGATGGTGTACTTTCTGTCCAGAGACAGAACATTGGAAACTTAGAATTGGCCACAGTAGGGGTATTTACACCAAAGAAATTAGCAAGGGCTGCAAATCAGGACTTGGTTTGTTGTTTTGTTGATTGTCTACACTGTTGACAAAAATAAAATTCCAGTAAACAATGAATGTTTCCCACCACTGCAGCCACCCCAACAGTGGGCCCCACAGAGGGGAATTCAAGATAGAGAAAAACAGGCTACTGACTTTAGATAGTTAGGATGCAAATCAAAGGAATAATTTCAAGGAGCCCAGAATCTTGTATCTTCACATACATAGAAAGGCACTAAAATCATTAACTTGAGATGTCTGATTTTTGTGTTTAGCAGTAATCTTTCGATGTTCGATTACGTGGGTGTTTTTTTTTTTCTTTTCAGCAAAAACGCCTATGTATCCTGGCTCCTCCCTTACCTCTTTGGAATAGTCCCCTAGAGCTATCTGAGAGGCTACCTTCCCAGGCGAGAGTCCTAAACAATGCCCTCAGATAAAATACAAGTCTCAACTTTTAGGTTGTGCATTTTTTTTTCAGTCAACAAGACTTAAGAAAGTGATAAAAAAAATTAACAATGCATATTAAAGCTAAAAGTATGTCATAGCTGTAGCTATTATATTGAAAATAGAACAAAATTTGGGGAAATAGTCTTCCAGAATTCAAAACTATTGTCCAATTCAGCACAAAAGTCATTCATGTCATTGACAATAAGTAGAACCAACACATTCACCTTCATTGCTTAACTTTCTTTTTACTTGTCAGTGTAAACAAAAATATCAGTTAATGTTGAAACTACACACGTTGATCAATTGCAAACATAGGCTGACAAAGGATACAAGAGTTCAGCAAAAATCAATGAATACATTCCTTGTGAATTCCTTGGCTATACTAAATTAGCAGTAAAGAGTATTGTGTATTTTATCACTTGTAAATTGTGCAATATACATCCTTCACATCAATGATGTTTATAATGAATTTATATATATATATATATATATATAATATGCAAGATTGGTTTTTTCACAGTGTTAGCAGCACCTGCTTGGAGGTTCTCGACATCCCCTTTCTGGTTCCTTAGGTTAGGCTGAAAGTGAGAATGAAAGTCGCTCAGTCGTGTCTGACTCTTTACGACCCCACAGACTATACAGTCCATGGAATTCTCCAGGCTAGAATACTGGAGTGGGTAACCTTTCATTTCTCCAGGGGATCTTACCAACCCAGGGATCAAACCCAGGTCTCCAGCATTGCAGGTGAATTCTTTACCAGCTGAGCCACAAGGGAAGCCATCATTATTCCAGGGTCACTCTTCCCATACCCATATCACTACCAGAATAAAATCTTTCTAATATTTGTATGCAGCCTTGACATCCCCCTCATTAAAATCACTAATGACTCTGTAGGACCTTCTGAATGAAAGACAAGCTACAGAAGGCCTTCCTTGATCTGCCCTGTTCACCTCTGCAGCCTTCTCTCTTATCAGATGCCCACACTCACACTTTACTCAAGTTATTCCAAACTGCTTGCTGTTTCCAGAATGTGCTTAACTTATTCATGCCACCAGACTTTTACATCAGCTTCGAGCTTCCCAGGTGGTGTTAGTGATAAAGAACTTGCCTGCCAATGCAGGAGATGTAAGAGAGGATGGTTTGATCCCTGGGTAGGGAAGATCCCATGGAAGAGGGCATGGCAACACACTCCGGTATTCTTCCCTGGAGAATCCTGTGGACAGAGGAGCCTGGCGGATATAGTCCATGGGGTCACACAGAGTTGGACACAACTGAAGCAACTTAGCATGCGTGCACAGGCCTTTACATGAGCTTTACTTTGCCTAAAATGCCTTTCCCCAACTCCTGCCCTCTCATCTCTTGCTAGTTCTCACCTAGAATTCAAACAGTGCTCAGTCAGCACCTCTTCCAGGAGCCCTCACCTCTTCAGCACTTGCTACCACCACAAGCTGTTGTGCAGGTAAACTTGCTGGCTCCTCCACTCACCTGGAAGATCTTCTGAGCAGAGAGAAGTATTCCCGACACCTATAACCTAGCATGGCACCCAGGAGACACCTAGTAAGTGCTTCTGAAACTGAGAAGGTCATAGCTTAGTTTCAGATAATAGCCTACAGCAAATTGTGGGATTTAGCCAGAAGCTACTTATCTCTGATTTCAGTTGTTGCTTTAATAACAAAGGTTGTTTAAAGTGTCAAAAAACCCTCAAAACTGAGTGTTTTTCTTTCCTTTAAGCATGCATGTTATATTAGATGAATTATTGACATTTTTTTCTTTTGTTCATTGTTTCCTGGACATTACATAGACATGACTTGAGACTCTTTACCTTAAACCACTGACCTCCTGTAAGGAATAACTGCAATGCTCATTTCTGGAAGATAGGGACAGTTATCATATATTGGGTTACTGTTATCCTCCAAGCACCTGCCTTCTATATATCACCTCAGGTATCTTCAACATTGCAACAAAGTGTGTACTATTATCACCAGTTAACAGGTGAGGAAACTGAGTCTCGGCAAAGTTAAAGCGTTTGTTTCAGTTTGAACAGATGTTGAATAGCAAAGCGGTGTTTCAAACAAGGGTTGGTCTGACTCTAAACTAAATTCTCCATTGAGCCTACTCTTTCTTTGCTAGAAACAAATGTACCCTCACTTGTTTTTGAATGAGTCTATATCAGCAACCTGAAACAAATAATACTTCAAACAATACTGCAAAGAGCCTTTAACATAAGGCCTAGCCCTGCTGAGCTCTCCTTATTCCACATGGGTTTACCCTTCCCTTGATGCAGACTGATAGTAGAAAAGTAAATGACGTCAAGAAGTACCTGTGTCCTGTGTCAAAGGCTGCATCCAAAAAGTCTCCGTGACCTGGTCTAGGCCTTCATCATGGACCTCTCTCCAACAAGGAGCAGGGATGTTGTCTCTCCCCGAGCTGCTTCTGTCGCCTGTGCTGCTGCCTTTGTTTACTGTTTGTTACTAAGCACTCAGTGGCCCAGCAAGTGAGTCAACAAGGGCCCTTCCCTTTCCTGCGGCTTGGTCTCTGCCCTGAGCCCCATGCAGCCTCTGGCCTGTTAGCAGGCAGAGCCACCCCAGCAGTCTGTGTCCTCAAAGCCAGTGATCCGAGAGAGCCTCTAAGAGCTCAACTGGATTAGATGCCACTGAAGGCAATGGGATTGCGGCTCAGCGGGAGCTTTGACCATGATGTCACCTTATCTCCTGGTCCAATCAAAAAATGGAGCCTTGCCAAGACCCAGGGCAGGCTAAGAACAGAGTCTTAGTTTCACTAACTCCACCATTCTCCATGCCCTTGGGACCTGCACCAAAAGAACAGAGAAACATGCAAGAACAATGAGAAATAACAACCTGGAGCTGCCAGTTAGAAGGCAAGAGAAATGTGGTTGTGATCATCAGATACACACGCATAATAATAATAACAACAGGACAGGAGGAACTTTGGAGATAATGGATATGGTTATGGCATGGATTGTGGTGATGTTTTCATGGGTGTACAATGATCTCTACACGCTTCCAGTTGTATATGTTAAATAGAGACTGCTCTTTGTATGTCAATCAACCCTCAATAAAATGTTTTTTTTTTTTTAAAGGAGGACTACAGTTGGAAAAAAGGAATTCTCACACTCTCTGGTACTTAGGTTCAAAAAGGAGCCGGTAGACAGAGGGGAACAGCAAGAATTAGTGTGACATTAGCTCTGTAAGTTCAGTTTCAGTTCAGTCGCTCAGTTGTGTCCAACTCTTTGCGACCCCATGAATTGCAGCACGCCAGGCCTCTCTGTCCATCACCAACTCCCGGAGTCTACCCAAACCCATGTCCATCGAGTCGGTGATGCCATCCAACCATCTCATCCTCTGTCGTCCCCTTCTCCTCCTGCCCCCAATCCTACCCAGCACTAGAGTCTTTTCCAGCGAGTCAACTCTTCGCATGAGGTGGCCAGAGTATTGGAGTTTCAGCTTCAACATCAGTCCTTCCAATGAACACCCAGGATTGATCTCTTTTAGGATGGATTGATTGGATCTCCTTGCAGTCCAAGGGACTCTCAAGAGTCTTCTCCAACACCACAATTCAAAAGCATCAATTCTTCGGCGCTCAGCTTTCTTCACCGTCCAACTCTCACATCCAGGTAAAGGTAAAAGAGCAGATCGTCGGAGCCCTTCAAATAAAAGGCAGTTTCAAAGGAAACTATAAACAAGGTGAAAAGACAGCCTTCAGAATGGGAGAAAATAATAGCAAATGAAGCAACAGACAAACAATTAATCTCAAAAATATACAAGCAACTTCTGCAGCTGAATTCCTGAAAAATAAACGACCCAATCAAAAAATGGGCCAAAGAACTAAACAGACATTTCTCCAAAGAAGACATACAGATGGCTAACAAACACATGAAAAGATGCTCAACATCACTCATTATTAGAGAAATGCAAATCAAAACCACAATGAGGTATCATTTCACACCAGTCAGAATGGCTGCTATCCAAAAGTCTACAAGCAATAAATGCTGGAGAGGGTGTGGAGAAAAGGGAACCCTCTTACACTGTTGGTGGGAATGCAAACTAGTACAGCCACTATGGAGAAGAGTGTGGAGATTCCTTAAAAAACTGGAAATAGAACTGCCATATGACCCAGCAATCCCACTGCTGGGCATATACACTGAGGAAACCAGAATTGAAAGAGACGCGTGTACCCCAATGTTCATCGCAGCACTGTTTACAATAGCCAGGACATGGAAGCAACCTAGATGTCCATCAGCAGATGAATGGATAAGGAAGCTGTGGTACATATACACAATGGAATATTACTCAGCCATTAAAAAAAATACATTTGAACCGGTTCTACTGAGATGGATGAAACTGGAGCCCATTATACAGAGTGAAGTAAGCCAGAAAGAAAAACAACAATACAGTATACTAATGCATATATATGGAATCTGAAAGATGGTAACGATAACCCTATATGCGAGACAGAATAAGAGACACAGATGCATGGAACAATTTTATGGACTCTGAGGGAGAAGGTGAGGGTGGGACGTTCTGGGAGAATGGCATTGAGACATGTGTATTGTCATATGTGAAACAGAGCACCATTCCATGTTCGATGCATGTGACAAGGGCTCAGGGCCGGGGCAATGGGATGATCCAGAAGGATGAGAGGGGGAGGGAGGTGGGTGGGGGGTCCGGGAAGGGGAACACATGTAAACCCATGGCTGATTCTTGTCAATGTATGGCAAAAACTATTACAATATTGTAAAGTAATTAGCCCCCAACTAAAATAAATAAATTTATAAAAAAAAAAAAAAAAAAGGCAGTTTCAAAATGGAGAGACTAAAAAAAAAAGGAAACCATGCATTCTACTTCATATAAAGACCAAAGCATATAAAAATGACATTAGATGAAACCCAGGGCTAGGTGAGGGCATGGCTGGTGAGCAGTCCTATACACCAGAAGTGGGAATGTAGGTTAGTGCAAACTCTCAGTGGGGGCATTTAGTGATATTTATTAAAACTGTAAATGCACATGTCATTCATAAACACAGCTGCAAGGAACTAACCTCATGAATCATTCTGCAAAAGTTCACTCAAGCATATAAAAAGTGCTCATCTCAATGTTTTTTGTAATAGTGAAAAACTAAAAGCCACCAAAGTGTCAATCAATAGTGGACAGCTAAATAAATTGCAGTTCATACACAGTGGAAAATCAACTACACAGCAATGTCAAGGAGGCAGGTATATCTGTATGCACTGGCATTCAACACTTGCCAAGAAGATCTTTTAAAAAACAAAAGGTGTGGAATAAGTCTGTATGATTCCTCTTATTGTAAATATGTACATAATATATATAAATATAAAATATATTATTTATATATAGTACTATTTATGTTATGAGATGAGATGTCTGGGTGGCATCACCAATTCAATGGACATGAGTTTGAGCAAGGTCCAGGAGTTGGTGATGGACAGGGAAGCCTGGCATGCTGCAGTCCATGGGGTCACAAAGAGCTGGACACGACTGTGCAACCAAGCTGAACTGATGTATGTTATATATATTATGTATTCATATATATATACATATGCATATATATGTATGTACATATATATATATACACTCTAGAAGGAATCACTAGAAACTTAACAGTGGTTGCTTTAGGGTGTTTTGAGTTGTTATCATTTAGTCATTAGTTATTATTTATTCAGGGAAATTATCGTCCATTTCTGAGATTTTTCCCCTTGTACCCCCTTGTGTTCTATCGCTCTAAAACACTAATAAATATTCTATAATTTTTTACAAAATTTATCTTTTTCCTGCTCAAGGCTACTTGTTTTCCACACTAGCTAGTAAAGCATGGTACAACCATCTTGTGCTGCTTCTCCCAAATTTGTTTGTTTCCCAAATTTGTTTCTCCCAAATTCATCATTTGCAACCATATTGTGCTGTTTCTCCCAAATTTGTCAACTCATCAGATTTAAACTAGAACTTGATGAAATGTAGATCCCCCAACACCTCCCCAGACCTGCTGAACCCTAATCTCTAGGGGAGAGCCAGGGGCATCTGTATTTTAGCTAGCCCTAGGTAATTTTTATTTGGTAATTTATTCGGGTCAACCATATACAGTTGAAGAAACTGAGGCTCCGAAAGAGAACATGAACTGCTCCAGTCATGTGGCTGGTTCACAGTAGAGCAGACAGCAGCACGGAATCACAGATGCTCAGGTATGGGCTGGTCTGCTTCAAGTCACCACCGCACTCACCTTTTTTGTTACCAATGTTAGCACTCAGCAGTAATCCCCTTCTACAATTATCTCTGTTAAGATTTCACTCATTCACATTAGAGCAAGAAAAAATCCTAATTCAGTATTGAAATTTTTGAATTGGCATATCTTTAAAAATTCAATTGTTTCACTTTTAAGAACCATGTTAATCCATATTTATCTACTGTTCTTGAGAGCAAGGTATATAATCAAGTAGAATTCAACACTAAAACTGATTTCCAGTTATGCTTCTTATGGTTTTTATCAAGACTATGTCCAAAGTTTAAATTAATTAAATATAAAATAATAAAGTTGTATTATTCTAAACAGAATCCAGGACCTCACATACATTGCTACTGAGAATATAAAAATGGCATGGCCACCCAGAAAAACGGTTTGGCAGTTTCTTTTTTTAAAAAAGAACTAAACATATCTTTGCCAGTAGCTAAACTGTTAGGCATTTATCCTAGAGAAATTAAAACTTCTGTCCACACAGGAACTTGTAACTGATTGTTTGTCAGCTTTATTTACAACAGTCAGAAACTGTTAACAACTGAAATGTCCTACAGTACATGAATAGTTCAACAAACTGTGGTCCATGGAATCCTGTGTGCCTGCTCAGTCATGTCCGACTCTGCAGCCCCATGGATTGTATGTAGCCTGCCAGGCTCCTATGTCCATGGACTTTTCCAGGCAAGAACACTGAAGTGGCTGCGCCATGGAATCTTACTCAGCAGTAAAAATGAATGAATCATTGGTATAAGCAACATGCAAATGAATCTCAAAGGCATTATGCTGAGTAGGAAAAGCCAATTTCAAATAGTCACATACAGTATGATTCTATATATATGACATTTTTGAAATGACAAAATTATAGAGATGGAAGTCAAGTTAGTGGTGGCTAAAGGTTAGGGACAGAGAAGGCAATGGCACCCCACTCCAGTACTCTTGCCTGGAAAATCCCATGGACGGAGGAGCCTGGTAGGCTGCAGTCCATGGAGTCGCTAAGAGTTGAACATGACTGAGCAACTTCACTTTCACTTTTCCCTTTCATGCACTGGAGAAGGAAATGGCAACCCACTCCAGTATTCTTGCCTGGAGAATCCCGGGGACGGCGGAGCCTGGTGGGCTGCCGTCTATGGGGTCGCACAGAGTCAGACACGACTGAAGCGACTTAGCAGCAGCAGCAGCAGCAAAGGTTAGGGATAGGGTGAGTGATTATAAAGGGATAGTATGAGGGAAATCTTTGTAGTGATGGAATAGTTCTGCATCTTGCTTAAGGTGGTGGTTCTGCAAAGGATGTGCAGCTCTGCCCATCCCTGAACCCCTAGCTGGGATCTATCTCTGTAGCCTTGATTCACCTGACTGCCTCCAAAGGGTCCAGGAGGCATCTTGCTTGCTTCTCCAACCACTTGTCTTAGCTCCTCCTTCCAAAACCTGAGTATCTTTGAGATACATGACAAGATGCCCTGCCACCCTTCCTGCCATCATCTATCCACTCCTAAGAAGTCCCTCACTCAGACTTAGACAAGAAGACCCACTCCACCCTTCTCTGAAGGCACCTCTCCCCAGTGAGTGAGAAACCCATGGGCCAAGGGTTCATATGGATCAGCCCCTGAGATGAAGGAAAAAAGGAGTGTGTGTCTCTTGAGTGAAAACCCAAGAATTTCTGCCATAATGCTGCACCTCCAGCACCCAGATCAAGATTGTGTCTCATAACAGATGCTCATTAAATACATACTGATTGGATGAATATTTGGAATATTTGTGTCCTTAAAGACTAAAGTGACAGACACAGGACACAGATTGCACTATAGAGATATGCTCTCCTTGGTTTAGTTTCACTAGTCTCTCTTAGTTTCACTAGCCCTGTGAAGTCAATGCTTTTTTGCTGTTTTTCCAAGAAGATGATTAAATCTCAGAGAGGTTAAATGAATCGGGTAAGGTCACCTAGCTGGGAAGTGGATAAAGTGATCAAATGCATGGAGAATTCCTAAAGTGGCAGAAACTGCATTCAAGAGCATGGGAATGACTGATGATGAGAGGTCCTACAGAGGCGCAGGACCAGAAACCACTTGCTTTAACGAAAGTCAACTGTGTGTCAAGGCTTTTTATCACATACACATCATATATGATTCCATATGCACACACCCTAGGACATGAGGAGTGTTATCTCCATTTCACAGATTAGGAAACTAAGGCTCTGAGAATTAAAATAATTTGCCCAAGGACACATCACTATAAATGATGAATTAGAATTTGAACCCAAAATAGACTTCAAAACCTGTGTACCTCCCACTGAAAGAACCAACACAAGGGAAAGCCTTGGAGATGAGTGGGGAGATGAGAGGAAGAAGAGATGAAATAAGAAAGGATGCGTGAAACAGCATAGAAATGTTGAGGCCAATGGGGAGAATTTGAAAAATCTCATGTCAGATGGCCTCAGTCCTTCCAGGAAAGCAGCTTCTATGTTCTTTCTTCTCATGGCAACGTATTCCAGTTGTTGACAAAGTGCCAGGAAGAGACAAATAAGCCTTTGAGAGCCCAAGTGAAAAAGGAAATACCAAATCAGAATAGGGGCCCATTCTTTGGCAGTTTCTCTGCACTCAGTAGGTGAGGAGCAGAAGTTCCTCTAGATATGTTCATTAAGAAAGGGGCCAGACATAACTCTTCCCACCATTTCTTGCTTGAATATTTTCCTTAATAGATGAGACAGCTGTAATCCATAAATGGCCCACTCAGATATGGGGAGGAGGCCATAATGAAAAAAAGAGTAGGCAACATTGTCTGAGGTATTTTTCTTTGCCCCTATCAAGTTGCTAAAAAGAAAGTCTTTCCAAGAGTAGTGACAAGGCAGTCCCATGTCCAACAAGACACACCCAGCATACAGTATCCCACCTGGGACCATGACACCTACTGGTCACCACTGGAACTACAACTGCCTCAATCATGAAATGGCCAGTTCTTGTCAGCTGACCTTAATGGCTGCTTGGTGGCTAACACGGCCTGATTAATGCAACTATATTTTAGAATTAAAGAACCCCCCTCCATCTGTCCAAGGACCGATAATGAATTTGACAGGGCCAGGGACTGGAGAGGTCACGGTGGCCAGAGAGATGGCAATGAGGTAGCAGATGTGAGGGGTGCTGGAGAGGAGAGGAATCTCGGTTGTGAAAAGGAGGTGGTACTTTAAAGGTATTTAAGATGCTTTGTTTGAAAAGAATGTCGGAGAGAGAGTAAAAGAATGGAAGGATTCTTTCCAAGGCCAAGGCAGAATATGGGGCTCTAGTCCTATTTAAGAATTTGATAATGACTGCATTAAATCTTTAGGTATATCTAGGGAGAATTGGCAACTTTGCAACAGAGTCTTCCAAGTCACAAACACAGTGTATCTCTCCACATATTTATAGGTCTTTTTTAATGCCTTTAGTTAAGTTTTATAATTTTTTTCATAGAGTTCTTGCATAATTTGTTAGATTTATATCTGTGTACTCCATATTTTTTATACTAATTTAAAGTATCTTTTAACTCATTTAGTATTTATTTTATTATGTTTGTTGTTGGCATGTAGAGAAATATAATTAATTTTTAAATGTTGGTTACTTTGCCAAACTTGTCTATTAATTATAATAATTAATCTGTAGAGTCTCTTGAATTATCTACATATATATGTTATAGTTCCTTAACAATAACAGTTTGAATTATTCATTTCCAATTCTTTTACCTTTTACTTCTTATCTTGCTTTATTATATTAGGACATACAGTACAATATGGATTAAAAATGAAACAGGGCTTCCTCATTTGATTTCTGAATTCAGAGGGAAAGTTTTCAGCATTTTGCCATTAAGGATGATGTTTGTTGTTTTGAGTAAACACAAAATAATGACTAAGGAAATTATTTTCTATTTAGAGTTTGCTTAAAGTTTTTACTATGAATGGATTTTGAAAAATCCAGCACTTTTTCAGAATCCATTAGGATGATCATATGATATTTTCCCTTTCCTCTGCTGCTGTAGTCAATTATTTTAATTGATTTTCTATGGTTAAATCAGTATTCCTGAAATAAGCTGAACTTGGTTATGATAGTTATCCTTTTTATATATCACTGGATTCAGATTGTTAATATTTTGCCTAGAAACTTTACATTTACATTTGTGTGGTTTTAGCTTATAATTTTCTTTTCTTTATTGACCTTCTAAATTATAAAGGTTATGCTAGCTTCATAAAAGGAATAATATAATAAGAGGATTATCTGTTCCTTGAATTTTAGATAGGACTTGCTGATAAAGCTTTTAGGGTCAAACAGATTGGGGTGGGTAGCCCACTACACAAGTCTCCACTTCTTCTTGGAGCTATGAAAACTAGAAAACAACTTGACTTTGTATTATCTTTTTTTAACCTATCTTGGTCATCCATTGTAACCATCAACGGGAAATTCTTCTTTAAGTGTGCCATGAATTGCATTGTTTTACTTGTCCTGGTTTTGGAAGATCACCCCTCCATTTTTCCTCTGCCATTCCACTCAGTGTTCTATAAGGCCCTATTTTTGCAATTCTAAGTAGCTCACATTCTCTAGAAGACAGGCAATGAATGCTCATTACAATGAATTTTCACTACCAATGGAAAAATCCTAGAATGCAAGGATACTTTCACACAAGCACACTCATTTTGGAGGTCTTCAAAATTTGTGTTTAATTGGGAACTAGTTGTTCTCCATGCCCCATCAGGGTGGAGAAGAGACAGCAGCATGGCTTCCTGGAGGCCATTCCCAGCGTGATCTGGCCCATCTCTGTACTTGTATGTGTATCACATTTGAGGCAGACACTGACAAAAACCCTTTGTAGAGCAATCCTGCGTCTCTTGGATTCTAGTGAGCATTAAATTGGATTGGATGGTTCCATTTTCTCACCCTTCTAACACTAACGTGGAAGAACTAGTACGTTCAATGAGGGTAAGTTCTCTGTAATCTCCAAGGCCCTCCATCCTTGGCAAGCGTTGGGGAAATGATGGAGTACAGAGGTCAGCAACTCATAAGCAGGCCAAAGAGATATTCTGGGATCCCTGGAGACTGGAGGAATTTGACCAAATACTAAGGTCTTGGGCCTCAGTATTTTCTTGATGTGAACTTTTTCCTGGTACATCCAGTTAGTTCTAACAGAGGAGCTATGTTTAGAAATATTGGAAAATTTCCTTTTAAAGATTCATCTCTTAAAACCAGAGTGTCTTGGGGCAGGACCCATGAATGACAAGATCTGTTTGTTACTGACTTCAGAGTCCCCTTAGGAGTCTTCAGTTGGTTTGGAGGAACAGAGAAAGGAAAGACAAGGTAGAAGATTTGAAGGGCACAGAGTGTGGAGGGAAGATGAGATTCCTGTCATTATACATGTGGTGGGATAGAATCAGGTTGGAGAGAATGACTAGGAGCTAGAGAATGAATGGGTTTCCTGACAAATCCAACCAAAGACATCAAGTCCCTGTGACAACGGAAATGTCCTATTTCAACCTCATGTTACACAGTTTCTACATGTTTCCTTTGCTGCTTTCTGCACTGCACTACCACCCTACTTTAGTACTTGCAAGGGACAGGTGGACTAGTCCACACCTTTTATACCTGGGTCTAGGCCAGTGAGGATCATGTTCAAATATGGATACATTTAAACAGAGCAAGAAGGAAACTATACTATCAGCCTCCATCCTAAAACTCTGGTATCTGACCCAGGTCTCTGCCCTGTACCTCCACCCTAAGCACACACACACACATACACACACACACTTACACACACAATCAGAAACTGCCTCCTCTTCTCCATGGGAACTCAGGTCCTTGGTTGCTCCTGCCTGTCCCAGGGGAAGTGTAGCCAAGCAAACTAGAAAGCACCCTTCTTTCTGGCTAGCTTTATATTCATAGAGTTTTGAAAGAATCAGAAATATGTGAGCAATTATTAGCAAGTGATAATTTTTTGTTATAATTTTTATTTACTTCCCAAATTCCAATTTGGCTATGTTTCTTCTATAATATGTATGTATTGACATGTAATGAATTGTACATATATCTATATAATATATATTGGAGAAGGGCATGGCAACCCATTCCAGTATCCTTGCATGGAAAATTCCATGGACAGAGGAGCCTGGCAGGCTACAGTCCATGGGGTTGCAAAGAGTCAGACACGACTGAATGATTAACACATATTGTGTGTGTGTGTGTGTGTTTGTGTGTGTGTGTGTATATATATATATATATATATATATATATATATATAGTATATATATTGATCTCTAGTTCCCTCTATCCTTGGTCAATATTATAATATATAAAATATAATGTGATGTTATATAGGTGATAGATATCATATATAATACATATGGAATATATATAATGGATGGGCTTCCATGGTGGTTCAGTGGTAAAGAATCCACCTGCCAATGCAGGAGACGTGAGTTCAATCCCTGGGTCAGGAAGATCCCTTGGTGAAGGAAATGGCAATCCGCTCCAGCATTCTTGCCTGGGAAATCCCATGGACAGAGGAGCCTGGCAGGCTCCATGGGGTTGCAAAAGAGTTGGACATGACTTAGTGACTAAACAACAATTACAAATACATATACCATACACACATATCCAGTGCAGAATATCTTGTCCCTGCAGATCTACTCTCCACCCTCTCATCTGCTCTATGCTTTGAGCAGGGTGGGAGGAACTCATCTGTATAGACTGTATCAGTGGGCTCCCTGGCCTTCTGCTTGTGGCTCTGTTTGGCCGATGGGAGGCAACGTGCAATGGCAGGAGACAAGACGAGAAGTCAAGGTATTCATTCCCTCTCTACTTATGTGTTGAGGGTTGTCTGTATCCTTCTACCACAGACCACAGCTCCTGTCACCAGAGACCACATCTCCTGTCAAGTGGCTCTTTCCTATCACTGCCCTGGCTTGGTGCTGAAAACCACTCCTTCTCCTCGCCCTTCTATACCAGGTGTGTTTAAGGCTCCCAGGTTGTTGGTAGCCCCAAGATACTGCATCACCACATGGTGGTTTCCTTTAACCCTTCCCACACCTCTGGAGATAGCCCTTATTAAACTAAGGACTGATGTTGAAGCTGAAACTCCAGTACTTTGGCCACCTCATGCGAAGAGTTGACTCATTGGAAAAGACCCTAATGCTGGGAAGGACTGGGGGCAGGAGAAGGGGATGACAGAGGATGAGATGGTTGGATGGCATCACTAACTCTATGGACATGGGTTTGGGTAGACTCCGAGAGCTGGTGATGGACAGGGAGGCCTGGTGTGCTGTGATTCACGGGGTCACAAAGAGTCGGACATGACTGAGTGACTGAACTGAACTGAACTGAACTGAACTGAAACTCTCCTTGATTACCCCATTTGAGTGAAGCTATTTCCTGTGGGGATATTGACTGGCACAAACAAATAATGCAAATGCTTTGTGCAAATCTTAACAGAATTAAAAGTTAACCTCCTTGAAGAGGAAGGCAGCCCCTGCTTACAACCTCATCCTTAAGAATAATTCCTTGTCCCTGACTCTACCTTCTCTTGAACCTTGCTGAGGGGAAACAGACCAATTAACAGCAATGACTCCCTCCCCAAGGGATTCCATAGAGACATTTCTTTGACCTCCTTACCTTGACTGCCCCTGACCTCCCTGAAGACACAGCTGCCTTTTCAGTCGTCATGGCCCAAGGCCTCCTGTTTTGAGAGGTCTACTATTTCTTTGCCAAGCCTTCCTTCTGCTCTCTCCATATTTCCTGACATTCACGAGGTATTTGGAAATGTTTCTAAGCCATATCATACAATCAGTCTGGGTAAATTCAACGCCCAAGGCAGGGCCAACTATATAATTGCCAGTACAAAATGAGAACAGGAGGCCCCTTTTTCAAAAAGAAGGAAAAAAATACATCATTAACGGTGCTGGTGATAGTTTAGTTGCTAAGTCCTATCCAACTCTTGTGACCCCATGGACCGTAGCCCACCACGTCTACTGCATTGCACGTGGTCTCCTGCATTGCAGGCAGAATCTCTATCGACTGAGCCACCAGGGAAGCCCATCATTAAAGGTACTAAAATACAAATTTTTTCCCTTTAAAGTATTTTACTACTTACTGAATTGTGGTGCTGGAGAAGACTCTTGAGAGTCCCTTGGACTGCAAGGACATCAAGCCAGTCAATCCTAAAGGAAATCAATCCTGAATATTCACTGGAAGGACTGTTCCTGAAGTAGAAGTTGCAATACTTTGGCCGCCTGATGGGAAGAGCTGACTCATTGGAAAAGACCCTGATGCTGGGAAAGACTGAAGGCGAAAGAAAAAGGGGGTGGCAGAGGATGAGATGATTACATAGCATCACCAACTCAATGGACATGAATTTGAGCAAATACCAAGGGTTGATGGAAGATAGAGGAGCCTGGCATGCTGCAGTCCATGGGGTCTCAAAGAGTTGGACACCAGTTAGTGACTGCACCACAACAATAATGATTCATGAGTAACAGCATAAACCTACAAATTACAAAAATGATTGCATTTTTGCTGTTGTAATTTGATATTATTTCATATTAATTACCTTTGGTGTCATAATTTTTATAATGCATATAATACTTTGCTATTATGGTTCTTGATTGATCATGATAATTTTCTGACTCACTTTTCTGCAAATTCACTTGTCAGGTAATCAAAATTTATAGTTTTAACAACTTTTTAAAAATCAACTTTCAATTGATACAATTGAAAATGACATCAGTTGCTCTTGGCAAGTGAAGATAACAAATAATTTTTTATAATTTTAAATTTGAGGAAAGTTCCCTGGTGCCTAGTGGTTAGGATTCTGGACTTTCACCTCTACAGTCCACGGTTCAATCCCTGGTCAGGGAACTAAGATCCTGCAAACCACATGATGTAGCCAAAAATAAAAACAAAAATAAAATTTTTGAGAAGGATCTTTCTATGGATGCAACAGCTATCGGTGCTGTGGTGAGTATTTTATAGGCTGTGATAACATCAGGATAAATTTCTGACAAATTATTTTAAAATAGAAATTTTAGTACATTTGGAAACAATGATTATTAAAGAACATTTTTTTCTAAAAGAAAATTTAACTCAGTTTAATGTCTTACAGTTTTAAATGTAAATTTATGCAATGTCATTTTAATATTTCCTCTGATACCTTCTGTAATTTGTGCAAAGTTGAACAAGAAATGAAAAGCTGCTTCATGATTTGTGTGTAATTTAAAACGGCTATTGGTGCATTATTGCCTTATTGCTGTATCATCAATTACAAGGAAAAATCAATTTTAAAATTGTCATCCTCATTAATAATTGGTTCATCTGTAGCTTCATATGAAAATGGCATTCATTTTAATTGAATAAAACAATCCTTAACCTTAATTTCTAAGCCTGTAGATATTTGCTTTGCCATGTCACAGCAGTTTTCAAAACCAGGTATTCTAAACTTTTTGAAGAACTCTAACAATACCCTGATACGATTTACTGCAATGTCTGTGTTGCATCTGTATTTTCTGAAAAAGTACAGTGTGGTAGCTAACAAAGTTATCTGAGTAGGAGCAGAGTCTGTCGCTGTGCGTGTGCACGTGCACTCAGTTGTGTCCAACTGTTTGTGACTGTACTGACTGTAGCCAGCCAGACTCCTCTGTCCATGGGGACTCTCCAGGCAAGAATGCTGGAATGGGTTGCCATTTCCTTCTCCGTGCCATTTCCTACTTCAGGGTGTTTTCCTGACGCAGGGATCGAACCCGTGTCTCTTGTGTCTTCTGCATTGGCAGGTGGATTTTTTTTTTACTACTGAGCCACCTGAGAAGCCCTTCTGTCCTTGAGTTCAAGTCAAAGAATTCCTATTTGTGCAGATTTCCCAGGGAGGTGCTCTGGAGACTGATGGGAAGGTGCCTCTCACTGGGGTCCCAGCCCTGCCCTCATGCAGATCCCCTCCTCACTCCTGGGTCATGTTCATTGCTGCCACCACTGCTGCTGCTTCTGCTACTGCCACTGCCATTGAAATCAGTCATCATTCAAACTTAAAAGAATATATTTGAAAGTATGGGAAGTGCTGTTAATAAATACACTAGGGAAACAGGTGTAAACTGGGCCCATCATGGACAATCTGGGACATCTAGTTCTACCTGTCCAACACAAAGACTAGCAGTTCCTTGACTACTCACTTTATGAGTAATTTTTAGTTCTGCTTCACATCAACTGTTCACAGTGGTGAACATGCCTAGGGGCTGCTCCACGTCAGAAACTTAAACTACATTGTCTCATCTAATTCCTCTCTGGCCAGCTCCCTCAGGCATGCCCTTATGTACACTGACAACCATTCTCAGTCCTCAAGTACTGAAAACCCTTGCTCCTCGTGTGAATTTTGCCCCAATCTATCTGTCCTCTACTGGCCTCACCATACTTCTTGACTCACTGTACCTCTTGCCCAACCTGGACCCCACAGTCCTTATCCTGATCTTCCCAGGAATACTTTCAATTTCCTTGTCCTCCACCCTTTCATTCAATGTGCTCAGGAAAACCCCAGCTCCTGGATACTCCCTCCAAATGTTGTCTTTATTTCTCTGAGTTGAGAAAGATGCTACAGAAATATCCACCATTATGCCATTTTGAGGGATTTCCCAGGTGACTCAGTGGTAAAAAAAAAAAAAATCACCTGCCAGTGCAGGAGACACAAGAGATGCAGGTTCAATCCCTGGGTCAGGAAGATTCCCTGGAGTAGGAAATGGCAACCCACCCCAGTATTCTTTCCTGGAAAATTCCATGGACAGAGGAGCCTGGTGGGCTCTAATCCATGGGATTGCAAAGAGTTGGACACAACTGAGCACATGCACACACACTCACATACACACACACACACACACACACACACACACACACGCCATTTTGAAACCTGACTTTCGATTGCAACTGAATACCACTTAAAAATCCTTGAACTTGCTATTTACTTGGCACTCTTGTACTTCTTCCCTCAGATCTATAAGCTTTATAAGACTGTTTGGGGTGAAGGGAAGTCTAGTGCCTTGGCTAGTCTCTTCAGGGGAATTTCGTTTCTGTGTAGTTTTTTTTTTTTTTTCTTTTGTGGTTAAAATCTTTGCCCCACAAGCTAGCTCCTAATATTTGGTTTGCTCTTTGGCTTACTTCTTCCAGCCCTGTCCAGTCTCCCTCTCAGGGCTGCTGACCTCTGACACAATGGGGAATTTTACCTCCAAGATCCTGATGCCCACCCTTCTGTGAGGGTAGAATGAGCCATGTATTTGAATCTATCAGTTTGGTCCCATCTTCTCTAAGAATGTGCATAAGAGCATCTAAACAGGATGATCCTCATCTCTTTGTGGGCACAGCCTTGCTTGATTGCTTGGTGATAGAACCTCATGCCGTGGTCCTGCCTTTGAAAAGTTTACCTGTGATATCCCTATTGTTCCTGCTCATTCCAAGGGAAGAGGAGTCCTGCTATCTGCTCTGCATAGGCTGACATTTACCAACCACATTTTGGCTTTACAAGGAAATAGAACACTGTGAGGGGTAGGGAAACTGGGCTGGGTTTGAGACCTTATCCAGTCTTCGTGTGGCTTAGCACCTCCAGAAATAATTTTCTCCCCTATTTATGCTGGATTGTTTATCTGTCAAGCATCAGCTGGAGCATAAACTGTCTTAGATTCAGGAAGGAATGCTCACTTTCTTTCCTGTGTAGTTGTCTTTCATTTAAAAGGTCCATACCTTGAAGGGTTACGGCGTTTCCCTCTGCCTTTCCCCCACACAGAAGCTCTACTCTCCTCTGCCCTCTTCTTAGATCCACAATAAGCCTCAAGCTGGAAGGCTGATGCAGCTCAGAATGAATCTTGCTAGTTTGGGCATGAGGGGCAATGAGACCTACCCCAGAGAAGCAGAAGTGTTTTGTATGGGAATCCGCTTAGGGACAGGATAAAGGTGAGGTTGACATTCCTTTACCAGATGGTCTCTTACCCTCTGCTTTCTAGAAACAAGAACAGCATTTCAGGACCACTGGAGGACTCCAGATCACCCCTGGAGTCAGGGGCAGGAGACAAATCCTGTCCTGCCAGAGGCCTCTGGCAAGGCGGTCACAGTAACCTCTCTTAGTAACACTTCTGCTTTGCAAGGGGCTCAAAATCCTGCCACCTGAAGACAATGACTCTTAACTCTACAGGGATGCCAGAATCTCCTTCTTGCTAGCCAATAACACTACAAAAAGCCTTTCTAAATTTAGCTGGGAATGGGTAGAACTATTGGCAGAGGTTGGGAATTCATAGGAGACTCCCTACTAAAAGGTCATTTTCTGAATGCAAGCCAATCTAACATGAATTCCAGCTTTACATCTGAAAGGCAAGGGAGGGAGCCATGGAGGTGGTGATGGAGATGAAGGCAAAAGTGGGTGTAGAGACAGACATGGAGATGGAGGTGGGGATGAAGACGGAAATAGAGATGGAGATAGAGATGCAAGGGCGATGCGTCCTCCCTAAAACTGTCAAGGGAGAGAGGCCAGTAGTGCATGGCTCTCTTCTCTGTACCACGGAACCTAGATGAATTTTCTGCAGTAAAATGGCAAAATTTCACTGGGCTGGAGGAAATGTAGGTGAAAGGATTGTAAATGAGGCACAGAATCCTTGTTGAGACACCTGATGAAAAGTCTTCTTCCTAAATATATATTTATTTAAAACAACAGCAAGTATTTTATTTATTGTTACAGGACTTCAATGACATATTCTTTCCCTCCCACTTAATTCCCTTTTTTTTCTCCAGGGGATAAATATTGAATACCTTCAAAGCTGGATGTGGATGGCAAGAGGGAAATTTAGCACAGGTATATCTAAGCTGTGGCAGGCAGGGGTAGAACTTTATTAAAGAGCCAATAATGAAACAATTCCTCAGCTCTTCTTTTACTGAGTCAGCCCTCAATAGGTTCACAAGGAACTACAACCAGTTAACAAGGAAGAATGCCATGAGAAGGAAGAAGGAGGCCCAGAGCCATGTCTGAGTTACAGAAAGGATTTTGAATTTGCAGAATATAAAAGATGATAACATTTGATCACAAATAGTGAAATGCCTTCTGAAATCACACACATGCACATATATGTATATAAACATGCAGGATGTCTTTTTCTAGATGCAGATAAGTAGAAGCTGACAGTGGAAGGCTGAAGCTTAAACAGAAGCTCTTCCTGTGGAAAGAGAGGCTGTTAATAGCATTATAGAACTAGGTATGAAAATTGGGAGCTCTGTTCTGCAATACTCACTTCACAACTGCTCTGATTATTTTGTCTTTTGCTACCTCCAGCTGTTCAATATTATGTGGTGGGGAGTAGGAGGTACCTGTCAATACTTCCACCTGCCTGTCCAATCTTATATCCTCCACGCTTTCCTTCACCCCACTCTCCCAGGAAACTTACATTCATGCTTTTTCCTTTGTTGCACCTTTCCCTCCTAACAGTCTCCCTACCAGATGTAAATATCCTTGTGTCTTCCTTCACTTCCTGATTCATCATTACCCATCATCTCCATTTTCAATCTCCCATTCATTCCTTAGCTCACTTCAAACTACTTCTGGATCTAAGTACTCCAGGATTTTAAGCTTCCTCTTATACTTGATATCATTGATCAATACTTCTTGAATCCTTCTCCCCTGGTTTTCCTTCTTCCTCTTGGCAGCTCTTTCTCAGGCTCGTCTTTTTTGTAATGATTCAGTGCTGAAGTTCCTCAAGCCTGGCTCCAAGCCATGTTTTCTTCTTGTTCAGTACCTTTCCTCACTCAGGCCTAAGCTAACTAATCCACACCCAAGGCTTCAAGTCATCACTATCTGTCAATAATTCTTCTCTTATCCACCTGATCCCAGCTCTGAATAACACCTTCCAACTTGGCATCTCTTTGGTGCAGATCAAAACCTTCAAACTATTTGCTCTCACAATCTTTCCATGCAACCCTTGTTCTCTTCCAAGATTCCCATCTCGGTGAACCAGCACACACATCCCATCTTTGGCCACATGCAAAAAACTTATGACTTTTCCATAATAACTCCGTTTCTTTCACTGCCCACCTAAATCCATCACCAAGTTCTGTGTATTGGATCTCCCAAAGGGTCCTTTTACTGTTTCCATGACCACCACCCTAGAGCAAGCCTCCACCATCTGCCATCTAGACTATCCTGTGTCTACCTGGCCGCTTTTCAACATGTAATCTTTTCAAGATGCCATTCTGACCATGCCACATCCTTTGCTACAGCATGTCAGGTGCTTCCCATTGCACTTAGGATAAAGACAAGATTTTCAGCATGAGTTGTATGCCAGCAAATTTGGAAAACTCAGCAGTGGCCACAGGACTGAAAAAGTCAGTTTTCATTCCAATCCCAAAGACAGGCAATGCCAAAGAATGCTCAAACTACCACACAATTGCACTCACGTCACATGCTAGTAAAGTAATGCTCAAAATTCTCCAAGACAGGCTTCAGCAATACATGAACCCTGAACTTCCAGATGTTCAAGCTGGTTTTAGAAAAGGCAGAGGAACCAGAGATCAAATTGCCAACATCCGATGGATCATCGAAAAAGCAAAAGAGTACCAGAAAAACATCTATTTCTGCTTTATTGACTACGCCAAAGCCTTTGACTGTGTGGATCACAATAAACTGTGGAAAATTCTGAAAGAGATGGGAATACCAGACTACCTGACCTGCTTCTTGAGAAACCTGTATGCAGGTCAGGAAACAACAGTTAGAACTGGACATGGAACAACAGACTGGTTCCAAATAGGAAAAGGAGTATGTCAAGGCTGTATATGTCACCCTGTTTATTTAACTTATATGCAGAGTACATCATGAGAAACGCTGGGCTGGATGAAGCACAAGCTGGAATCAAGATTGCTGGGAGAAATATCAATAACCTCAGATATGCAGATGACATCACCCTTATGGCAGAAGGTGAAGAGGAACTAAAAAGCCTCTTGATGAAAGTGAAAGAGGAGAGTGAAAAAGTTGGCTTAAAGCTCAACGTTCAGAAAACTAAGATCATGGCATCTGGTTCCATCACTTCATGGCAGATGTTTGGGGAAACAGTGGAAACAGTGGCTGACTTTATTTTTTGGGGCTCCAAAATCACTGCAGATGGTGACTGCAGCCATGAAACTACAAGACGCTTACTCCTTGGATGGAAAGTTATGACCAACCTAGACAGCATATTAAAAAGCAGAGACATTACTTTGCTGACAAAGGTCCGTCTAGTCAAGGCTATGGTTTTTCCAGTGGTCATGTATGGATGTGAGAGTTGGGCTATAAAGAAAGCTGAGTGCAGAAGAATTGATGCTTTTGAACTGTGGTGTTGGAGAAGACTCTTGAGAGTCCCTTGGACTGCAAGGAGATCCAACCAGTCCATCCTAAAGGAGATCAGTCCTGGGTGTTCATTGGAAGGACTGATGTTGAAGCTGAAACTCCAATACTTTGGCCACTTGATGCGAAGAGCTGACTCATTGGAAAAGACTCTGATGCTGCGAAAGATTGAGGGCAGGAGGAAAAGGGACGACAGAGGATGAGATGGCTGGATGGCATCGCCAACTCGATGGACATGGGTTTGGGTGGACTCAGGGAGTTGGTGATGGACAGGGAGGCCTGGCATGCTGTGGTTCATGAGATCGCAAAGAGTCGGACACAACTGAGTGACTGAACTGAACTGAACTGAACAAATGAACATTTGAACAAATGAACAAATGAATTTATGTTTCATTTCAGAATCACTGGAAACAGGCCAGCCCAACATGACATGGAAGATAGTCTAACTGAATTCACTCCTTTATTCAATATATATGTATTATTCATTACTAAAGTAATATACTTTTTTTCTCATTATGAACACAATTTGGAAACCACGGGAAATACTCAAAATATAAAAGAAAACCAATTCACAGTCCAATGATGAACTACTGTTAAAATCAATTCAGTTCAGTCACTCAGTTGTGTCCGACTCTGTGACCCCATGGACTGCAGCATGACACGGTTCCGTGTTCATCACCAACTCCGGGAGCTTACTCAAAAACATATCCATCGAGTCGGTGATTCCATCCAACCATCTCATCCTCTGTCGTCCCCTTTCCCTTTCTCCTCCCTCCTTCAATCTTTCCCAGCATCAGGGTCTTTTTCAATGAGTCAGTTCTTCGCATCAGGTGGCCAAAGTATTGGAGTTTCAGCTTCAGCATCAGTCCTTCCAATGAATAGTCAGGACGATTTCTTTTAGGATTGACTGGTTGGATCTCCTTGCAGTCCAAGGGACTCTCAAGAGTCTTCTCCAACACTACAGTTCAAAAGCATCAATTCTTTGGCGCTCTGCTTTCTTTATAGTCCAACTCTCACATCCATACATGACTACTGGAAAAACCATAGCTTTGACTAGACAGACTTTTGTCAGGAAAGTAATGTCTCTGCTTTTCAATATGCTGTTTAGGTTGTTAAAATAATTTGCCACGTTTCTTTTAAGTTTTTTTCTATGTATGTGTCGTATATAAGTAGGATCATTCTCTCTATGTATAATAGATTTGGTTCTTTCTCTTAATGAAGTATGATGAACATTTTCCTGTGCCGTTAAGAGTCCCTCGAACACATGGTATTTAAACTGCTAAAATGTATTCTATTGCAAGCATGAACGTAATTTAGACATCTTTCCACTCGCCGAATATTTAAGGGCTTGCCAATTTGTCACTTCTATAACTAACATATACATGCTTTGTGGGGCCCAGAGACAAACAGGATAATGCAGTGACTTCTGTAGGAAGTGGATTTAGGGAAAACAGGAGGCAGGGTTTTCCAAGTGGCTGAAGAGAATATTTGCTTGAGGGTTGCTGAGCCCGAAGCAGGTGTCCTCAGAGTGGAACGTATTGTCAGTCATGGTAAAGAGCTTTTTGTCTCTCAGGTGTGAGCCTTAGCCATAGCGCCAGATTCCCGTGCGGGTCTGGATTAAGCGCATCTGACCTTCAAACTGTGGGGCAAGGAGCCCCAGAGGCCTTGGCTAGGACTAGCGGACCGCCCCCATACAAGCTGCAGGGCACTCAGGCCACACGCCGCCACGCGCCAGGAGCAAATCCCCGCCCCGTTCAGCATTCTGCCACACCCCTCACTGGAGACTCTCACACGCTCTTCTCGTAGCTCCGCCTCCAGGAGACCTCCGCAAGTCCGCCCAGCCCCCTGCAGTAGCCCCGCCCCCGGACTGCGGACTCCGCCCCCGCAATCCGGGCCCCCGGGCTGCCCCGCCCCATGGGCCTCTCGCGAAGCGCGGAGGCGGGGCCCTGCGCGATGACGTGAGCGGGCGTGCGCGGTGACGGCCCGCGTCCCTGTTACTCAGCGGAGCGGCGGAGGCCGGACGACGCGGCCCGGATCGCGGAGTCGCGAGCAGCGCTGGGTAACGGCTGCGGAGACCGTCGAGACGGCGCCGGTTCCCGCCGCCGGGCTTTCCTCTCGCCATTCGCTGCGCTGCCGGGTGAGTGCGGCAAGTGCCTCAAGGCCAGGGCGCCTGGCGGCCCCGCTGTGTTTATGTTATTGTGCCGCCGCCACCGCCTTTGCTCAGCCGTGACCCCCTCCCGGGAATGGGGACGGGAGCGCGCGGCGGGCGGGGGGCGCGCGGCGGGCGGGGGCGGCGCGGGAACAATAGCGGCCGAGGAGGTGGGGGCCGGCCAGGGGGCGTGGGGCTGCGGGACCCAGGCGCGTTCCGGCCACCCCCTCGGCCCCAACTCCGCCCGTCGGTCCTCGCGCGCCCTCCTCGCGCGGGTCCCGCGCCCACGTCGGGAGAGGAAAATGGAGCGGGAGGTGGGTGGCAAGTTGTAAAACACTTCGGCGAAGCTCTGGACGAAGGCGCCTAGTCGGCCCGCTGCTCCCCGGCTACCTCTCCCGGCGGCAGGGACCCGCAAAGAGCGCTCCGGTGGCCGGGTCGCGACGCCTGCCCGGCGCCCACGGGCACAGTGTTTTGTTTCTCGGTGGTTTCTTTGTGCTAATGTTCAGAGCCAACGCAGGCGGCGGTGCCGAAAGAGGCTGGAGTGGCCTTCAGCTCCGGGCTTCGAGGAAGAGTTGGGGCTCGAGGCTTGGACAGGAGGTGTCCGTCAAGCTCAGCGCGAGCTTCAGTGGTCAGCGCGCATTTCTCTTGAGGGTCACTCGGTGGCGACCTTTTGACTTTTTCATCCCACCCTCCCTTCTCTTTGTCTTGCACTTGTGTTTCCTGTCCTTCGATGGGGGCCAAGTCTGCTTTAAAGTACTGTGATGAACACTTTGCATTTTAATTTTTGAAAGTTTCCCGTCATATGTTGACTGTGAACTAACTTAATAACATGTTGACTACACGGTATCAGACAATGTCCAATGGTTACTATTTTTGCCTCTGAAGCTCACTGATTTTTCTAGTAGAATTCTGGTCTGTCAGTCCATTGTGTTTTAAGAAAAGTATCTGGCAAGTACCTCCTTGGTAATGAGAACATCTGTTTATTTCATTCATTCATTCATTCAGGAACTGTTCAGTATTGTACCCAGATGGAGTTTGAGGGGAAAGAGAAATACCCTTTAATGGAAGAAAATACTTTGACTGAACTATAACAGATGTACCTTTAAATTAGACGATTGTATAAATGATGTGTGTTAAAGAAGGTATAGTTATGCTTTGGATCATTTTACTATGTTTTAGTAGTATATCTGGAATTTCTAGTGTAACATTATACTTGTTAAGAAGTAGCGTTATATTTGGTCTAAATGTACAACAGCTTTTATGTATTTCCTTACAGTCATTTGTAATATTTACTTCAGAATCCCTTGCTGTGGGTTAAGCCTAGGAGGTCAGATGCTGTGAGTGAACATGTTTAGTGTGTACCTGATGTAACAAGCAATCAAAATGTGACTTCCTTGAGGACCGGCCTGTCTTGCATCTGTGTCTCTAACACCTAGCCTGGAATATAGTAAGTGTTCAATGAAAATCAGATTGATGAAAAGCTCTTTAGAGCTGATAACATCTAAACTCAAGCCTTAACAGAAAACATTTTAATGTTCTCTGTATAGTTTTGGAAGTCTCAAGCAAACTGTAACTTCCAGATGGCTAAATGATCAATTCATATATATTACCTGTCACAAAAATAGGGGCTTTTGAATCACTTCCGTATTAATTTTTTTTCCTATCACTTATAACCCATTGACTATCTTAAAATTAAACCTTGTCTAAAATACTGTTTAAAATATGTGTGTGTCTCTGTGTGTGATAAGTACACACAGATAGACACACAGTGATATTTCAACAGGAGCTATAATGATTGAATTTATCGTTTTGTGAATATTACTTGAAAAGTTTCTGAATACTCTTTTAAGTGGAAAAGTTAAAATAAAGGAAACAAATTGCATAAAAGTTTTTGTTAGAAATGTTTAATTCTAAATTCTTCATTGTACTATTACTATTGGTGAGGCATATGGGCCTAAAACTGAAAATAATATTAATTTATCCACATTACATCTCTTTTCTACTTAGTATATTTTAGCATTTGCTTTGGATATAAAAGAATTTGAGGTGAACTTATTCTGTGATTTAGAGAACAAATAAAGAAATAAAATGATACTTTATTAACATAAAGGGTGAAAATCTTGAGATACTAAGCTTTATTGCTTTACCTAGTTAATATATGTCAGATTTCAGTAAGGGTTTCTGATACAGATCCTCACAGTCATGCTATACTTGTGTCAAATCAGAGTTTTTTTGCTTGGTTTTCTAAATTCTGTTGGCTTTAAAAAATAACTTTTTCAAGACACCCCATACTCAATAGCAGTTACTCCTTATTCCACTCTACATTATCTTTAAAGGAAGAGATAGCACTGATTCTGGTAATAAGTATATTCCATTAATGAATTTGAAAAGGGCTCCCTTTAATTGTCCTGGAAGAGCAAAAAACTATATCCTTTATATCCCAGGAGAAAGGTCACTTGGAAGGAAATTAGTTTAAGAGTAAATTCTACCAAAATTAATGACGTTAGAATCTTAGCTGTTTGCTCAGTGCCTAATATTATGGAAATATCCTTGTGATGATACTCAATGCTTAGTGAAACAACTTGAAGTAATTTATCAAGTGACTAGTCACAAATTATCCTAGTTGCAATTAAAAGCTTGTTGAATAGAAGCCTGATTCTTAATGTCTTGACTTTGTCAGTGAGTTGAGTTTTGACATATTTGAGTCATCCAGATAATTGAGATGCTTTGTTGCACGTGTATAAAGTAATGTCTGATATTAAGATGCCAGCTCTCTAGAGATCTCTGCTCAAGACAGTAGTATGGATAGTAGTCTTACTGATTCATGTAGTTCAAGGAAGTCATTATAGGCACATAGCTTTAGATAGAAGTCATTTGCCTATTTCTGTGAGCTATGATGCTTATTGTCTTAGTCATGGGTTCTTTACATCAATATTTAGTACCTTTGTCTTCTTGCTCTAATGCAGATTAACTTGAACTTTGATTTCACAGATGAGTTCTGAGTCAACAAACTTTGCTGCTGAAAAGGTGACAGGAGCTTATTAAAGTAAGCTGCCCTTACTTCTGTCAATCAGGGCAATAGGTAGAAATAGACATTCCCAGGAATCAGATCTAGGTTCACTTCTCAGTTCTGTCATCTGAACTTTGTCGCCAACAAGCCCTAGAGCTGCAGACAAGTGGCTTATCTTTTTAGTTAGAACTGTAAACCGAGACTGTTTGAGCTTTTTTTTTTTTAAATAGAAAGGTTATTCCCCAGATAGTTGGTTCTTTAGAAAGCCTACTGAGACAAAAGAGTCCTTCTTCAGTGATACCAGAATCCTGTGTCAAGAACAACAATGAAACTTAAACTTTGTAATGTACAGAAGCAGAGAAAATTATTGAAGCAATATTTTCTGTAATATCTATACTTATAAATCAAATATAAAGCCTCACTGGAAGCCAGGAGTTCTTTTGTCCTTGTACTCAGTCATGTCCGACTCTTTGCGACCCTATGAAGTGTAGCCCGCCAGGCTCCTCTGTCCATGGGATTTTCCAGGCAAGAATACTGGAGTGGGTTGCCATTTCCTACTCCAGGAAATTTTCCCTACCCAGGGATCGAACCCGTGTCTGCTTTGGCAGGCAGATTCTTTACTACTGCCCACCTGGAAAGCCCCAGGAATTCTTTGGATGGTATATTTTATTCATTCCGTAGCACCAAGCTTACTAATGAGACTTGGTGCTTTCAGATACTTAGTGGAAAATGTGAAAAAGAAGAGTTTATTAGCCTCAAGAAGCTTATGATCAGGAATAGAACTTAAGGCATACCTAAACAGTGAATTTATGTTCTCTTAAAAGATTATGAGGCTTCTCCCAAATGAACAAATCTGGGAAGGCCAAATTTTATTGAAATGTAGTTTTTAAAATTATATGTGAGTGTGTATACGTATAAGGCCTTTTAGAGTATTTATTAACTGCCATTCTTTTTCAGTGTGGTGGGTTGTATGTCAAATATAGCACAAATATTGATACATGTCTCCATTCCATATACCTTTTGTAGTGCATCAGATTTGGTTAAAATCTGCCAATATTTTAGAATGTTAAGGTATTCAAACTTAGTTGTGGTTGCTAGCATGAACTTTCGAGTCAGCTGTGAGTTCCAATCCATACTCCAGATCTAACTAGCTACATGGCATAGGCTAGTTCAGTTTATGTAACATTTCTGGATATGTAGCATTATTATCTGTCAAATGAGAATAATAACAGCACATAATCTCATAGGTCTGTGAGATTTAAATAAGGTACTGCATGTGCAGTACCTGGAAGACTAGATGTAAGTATTAAGGACATTTTAGCTATTGTTATCACTAATTATTTTTAACTTGGAGCAAATGCAAAATGTCAAGTAAATTTAAAACCAATTTGATGTACAGTATCCATTCAGATTCTCCAGAATACACCAGTTTTTATCCCCTCCTCTGAGTCTCTGGGATTTTATTTAAAATTTTATCATGTCCTCTAATCTGTTTTTTTTTTTTTAAGTTTTGTTTTTTTTATTGGAGGTTAATTGCTTTACAGTATTGTGTTGCTTTCTGCCACGTCAACATGAATCAGCCATAGGTATACGTATGTCCCCTTCCTCTTGAACCTCCCTCCCACTTCCCACCCCTCTAGGTTGTCAGAGAGCACTGAGTTTGAGCTCCCTGCATCATACAGCAGATTCCTGCTGACTACCTCTTTACATATGGTAATATATATGTTTGAATGTTATTCTTTGAATTCGTCCCTCCCTCTTCTTTCCACAAGTCTGTTCTCTATGTCTCTGTTGCTGCCCTGCAAATAGGTTCATCAGTATCAAGTGTACCTTAATCTGAATTGACTGAAATAATTTAACATTTGAATCAGTAATCCTCTCTGCCTTAAAATTTGGAAATGTTCCCAAAGCAAATAATAAAGGAAAAATTTGCCACATTATCTAACACAAAGTTTTGCCACATTTACCTTTCCCGCTATAGAGAATTGCCAAAGCTTTCCTAGGTTTCTTTTGACAGATATCTGAAGGAATGGGAATCCAGGAGCTGTGAATAACTTTATCATGTACCCACATTTGAAGAAAATGGAATACTGTCACATCTTTTAAATTTAATCTTATTGAGATCTCTAATTCTGTGTGAAAAGTGCAAATTTGTTAGAGACTGAGTAACCGCAATAGTTCATTAACCATTTTCGAGAGGTTGTTAGGTAGCATCTGGAAATACTGTTTTTCTTTTCTCTGTTTTCTGTGTAATGTTTCTGTGGTTATTTTGGTAGACCAAATTTTTTGTTCCTTCTTGCGGACAGCGACTATGAGGTGATGTGTTTTGCACACACAGTATTTATTGAGAAGGCACTCTATACCAAATCAGGTATTAAGTGATTGTGGGGCCCACATGAAGTAGAAGTTAGTCTCTGCTTTCAATGAGTGTAACTTTATGGGAGATAAGAACAAACATAAGTGCATTTAGGTCCTAATACCAAGAATTAGGACCAAAACTAAGTATTGTTAGGCATTTCATTGGGAATTTCTTTAGGCATCAGGCTTCAGAGCTGGCTGGATGTTGAAGCGTTTGGGGGCTTCTGAACCAAACACCTTTAGCCCTGCCTTTTAAAATATACTGACTAGATAAACCACAAAAAGCAAAATTTCTTCTCTCCTAATTTCTGGTTAAAGTTGAGAGTGTGGTACAGATCAGTTAAAATCTAAATCAGAAGAAAAGACATACCTTATAGTCACCTCGAATCCACTTTGGAACATAACAGGACATCAAAATAAGTATATGAAAAGTTTGAAGATAACAGAAAAAGTGCAAGTCAAATGATACCTGGAATCCTCCAACTACTGTATTGAAGCTCTGAATACTGAGGGCTAGATTTATGCTTGCAGCACTTTCTTAAGCCTTTTTCTGATATTGATAAGTGTGGCTTACTACTTCTTGTTGCTGAGTGGCCTAAGCCACATCATATTGATGAGAACATTAGAAAAGAAAAACAGTCAGACCCACCTGCTTTGCTTGGCATGAAGTGTGAAAAACAACAGGAGATTGCTGTTTCCTAAAAGCTACTAATGGGAGTGGAAACCCACCATTCCATGCCTTGCTTCTGAGAGAGTGATTCTCTCTAAAATGCCATTTGGGTCAACAAAAAGTGAGATGAAGGAAAGCTACCACTGTATAGATTTCCCTGTGACTAGGAAATAAAACCAAGGTCAAAAAACCAAAGCATCTGGCTTTGTTACTGTTGAGAATTTAAGTCTTAGTGATTTGATTTTATTTACATTTTATTTATCTTTTGACGAAGCAGTATAATCATTTGATTCAGAATTCCAGTGATTTAGATATACAACAAAAAGTTTCCTTTCCACTCCTTGCAGCCCAGCCGCCCCATTCCTTCATGTGGAGACAGTGTTGAGTTTCCCATGAATCTTTCCGAAGGTTGTTAATGTGTGTGCTGATAATATAGATACATAATTCCTTTCCAAAACCTTTGGTCTGGATGTATTTCAGAATTAAGGTTTGGTTTTTTAGGGGTAGGGAGGAAGGAAGGACTTGGAAAAAAGATAATATAGTGCTTCCGCTATATTATCTAGAATCACTCCCAGGAGGTAGTGTACCATTCCATATTAAGCACATTAATATTTCTGTATAGAAAGCATAAATAGATAGTAAGGATAAATAAAAATTATAAGTAGTCTTGTGGAATTTTTGGTCAAATAGGTTTGATACCAAGTAGATTTGTGCTGAACTTAAGAAACTTGTATTTCTTGGAGCTTTATGGATTTCACAATTGCCAATGGGAGATTGTGTATCTTACATATGTTTATCCTTTGCCTCCCCTATTTTTTTAGATTGCAGACCATGCACATACCCTTCACCTTTTGTTTTTAACTTAACTGTCTAGCTTAGAGATGGTTTCATATTAGTCTTATCAGCCCATAAACAGCAACCTTATTCTTTTTCTTTCTTTTTTTTTTTTTTAGCACCTTCATGGTATACCACTTGTTTTAGCTCCGGCTGCTGTAACAAAATACCATAAACTAGGTGGTTTAAAAAACTAACGTTTATTTCTCACAGTTCTAGAGGCTGGGAAGTTTAAGGTCAAGGTGCTAAGAGATTTGGTTCCTAGTGAGAGCTCTTCCTGGCTTTCAGATGTCACCTTCTATCTGTGTCTTCATATGTAGAAAGAGTGCTCTGCTCCCTCTTCCTCTTTTTGTTACACTGATGCCATCATGGGGACCCCATTCTCATGACCTCTTGTAAACCTGATTACCCTAGGGTATTATGTAGGGGTTGGCTAGGGCTTCAACACAAGAATTTGGGGAATATTAAAAAATCCAGTAACACTGTTATACAGGTATAACATATGTTTAAGTAGTCCCTTTTTGAGGTACAGTAAGGTTGTTTTCAACACTTTGCTATCAGAAGACATGGTGCAGTGGGTTACTTTATGCATGCATAATTTCACACTTGTACAGAAATGTGTAGGATACACTTCCAGAAATGGAATTGCTAGGTCAGAACGTGTATGTGCATTTATAATTTTGACAGATACTGCTGAAGTGCCATCTGTAGAGTCTGTTTCACCTCTACACATTTCACCAGCACTGTGTAAGGATGCCTGCTTCTTTCCTCATTGCCAGTGTGAGTGAGATTAAACATTCTTCATTCTTTAAGGATTGTATGGAGGTGAGAGTTGGACCATAAAGAAGGCTGAGCTCCAAAGAATCAATGCTTTTGAATTGTGCTGGAGAAGACTCTTGAGAGTCTCTTGGACAAGAAGGAGATCAAACTGGTCAATCCTAAAGGAAATCAACCCTGAATATTCATTGGAAGGACTGATGCTGAAGCTGAAGCTCCAGTACTTCGGTCACCTGGCATGAAGAGCTTACTCAGAAAAGACCCTGGTGCTGGGAAGGACTGAGCTGGAGGAGAAGGGGACGACAGAGGATAAGATGGTTGAGTGGCATTACCGAATCAATGGACACGAGTTTGAGCAAACTCCGGGAGATAGTGAAGGACAGGGAATCCTGGCATGCTGCAGTCCATGGGGTTGCAAAGAGTCATACACGACTTAGCGACTGAATAGCAATTGGTATTTTTATTGTGAACTATCCATAACCTTGCCTATGTTTCTATTGCTTTGTTACTCATTTTCTTAGATTTGTAGGATTTATTTTTATAAGGAAATAGCTGTATGAAATTTCTTGGAAATATTTTTCCAGTTTACTGTTTGTCTTTTAAATTTGCTCATGATGGATTTGTCATGCTGACTTTTTTTCTTTTTAAGCTTACTAGTCTACTGACTTCTAAATTATGTGCCATGGTTAGCAAGTCTTTCCCTAATTCCAGATTATATGAAAATTTACAAATGCTATTTCTCTAGTATGTCTATGAAATGGAACAGAGAAGTGAGTTGGTAGGTAAGAAAAATGCGGAGGTTCACTGGGTAAAGAGGAGAATATGCAGGGAAGGAGATAGAAAGCACAAGTAGAGAGACTGGCCTTTGTTAGGCATTTCCTCCATCAGCTGCGAGGGAATGTAGAAAAGCTGTGTGTTCTTCTAAGGGAATTTGGAGGCTGCAAGATGAAGGCTTATCCTTTTGGTTTTTATCTTCTCATGGTTTCTGTTTTCTCAGTGAGATTGGTATGGCCAGAGGGGGATGGGAGTGTTTAAAGCAGTTTGGTAAGAAGTATTGATTGTTCATTTAAGAGTTAGAAGTCTTGAATTTAAAGTGATATCAGTCAGCCTGGTTTTGTGATTACTGCTGGCTACCCCAGCATTCTTTTTCTGGTTAGATACAAGCACAAATAAGGCAGATGGTTCAGTTCCTCTGGAGTGAGGTTTTGCCAGGTGTATCAGTCATAGTTCTCCTGAGAAACGAATCATCAAGAAATACATTTATATGTATGTGTATATAAAGAAATTTCAAGGCATTTGGTTACACAGTTATGGTGACTGACAAGTTAGAAATCTGTAGGGCAGGCTGGCAAGAATCTCTTGGACAGAAGCTGATGTTGCAGTCTTGAAGCAGAATTTTGTCTTCCTTAGGAAAATTTCAGTTGTGTTCTTAAGTCCTTTCAACTGGTTGAATGAGGCCTACCAGCTTTAATGAGGATAATCTTTACTCAATTGGGGATGTTAACCACATCTACAAACCTTCACAGCAATACTTAGATTACTGTTTGATTAAATAACAGAACTGTAGCCCAGCCAAGTTGACACATAAAACTAGATCATTATAAAAGAATGAAATTCTGCCATTTGCAGCAATGTGGATAGACCTAGAGAATATTATGCATAGTGAAATAAGTCAGACAGAGAAAGACAAATACTGCATGATATCACTTATATGTGGAACCTAAAACATAAAATAAAGGAATGTCTATAGCAAAACAGAAACAGGCTTGTAGATATAGAAAACAAACTAGTGGTTACCAGTTGGAGGAGGAAAAGGAGGAAATACATGATAGGGGTATGGGATTTAAGAGACTAACTGCTATGTATTAAATAGATAAGCAACAAGAATATATTATGTATTTCAGGGAATTATAACCATTATCTTATAATAACCTTTAATGAAATATAATATGTAAAAATACTGAATCACTATGCTGTACACCTGAAAGCAACACAATTATAAAAATTTTTTAATTAAAAACTTTTTTTTAATGAAGAGAGAGATGAGGGCATTTTAGAAGGCGTGTTTAGAGGATTGGTGATGAATCATTAAGTCTGGTATGGACAAGAAAGGAGGTAAAGTCAGAATGAATAGTAAGGAAATGGTAGTATCTATGTATTGGAAATTTTGGTTAGAATTGTTGCTGGTAGTGGTCACATGAAGTAAGAGAACTGGAAGGGTTGAATGTGATGGTCAGAGTGAGATGCTTGAAATAGTGATTTGACAGATATAATAGTTTCTGGCAATGATAATGTCCAGGGTGGCCTTGGGATGGGTTGCTGAGGTGGAGCAGATGGAAAAGAGGATGCCAGAGAATTAAAGGGGCTGAAGTATTAAAGGGGTCAGTCAGTCTGCATGAATGGTGAGAGGAGTAAGGGTACCAACTATGAATCAGTTGCTGACATCTTTAATCAATGAGGGAGAATTGGAGGGAAGGTAGTTAATGATAAGGAATAGTAAAGGTAGTATAAATTTGCTGTTTGCTGGTCACAAATTAGAAATTTCAGAAGGTCTAGTAAAGGATTTGGGGGGTAGGGGATGAGAAATTGGGTGAAATGAAGGCTATACAAGCAGTGTGGCAGTGACAGTTTGGGGAATCATAGAGGATCAGGAAGAGTGGGACTCAGGGATGTAAGGTGTGGTGAGGTTAATCTTGCTGGTAGCTAGGAGAAGGTGGCCATCAGTTCAGCTGTTAGAGGACATAGAATGGCAGTGTTTTTGGCAAGACATAGGATTGCTAGCCTTGACCTGTTTGTGGGTTGTAGAAGGAATTTGAGATATCATGACTAGTGTTGTATTTTTAAGTGAAATATAATAGAAAATGTCAGGGTGTATCACAAGTAATAAGGGGCTAAGATAAGAATTTTTTAGCAGCTTTATTGAGATTTCATTCATGTATCATTACAGTTCACCTATTTGAAGTATCCAGTACAAAGTCTTTCTCATATATTCATGAAGTAATGCAATCATCACTACTAATTTTAGAACATTTTTGTTACTCCTGGAGGAAACTCGATGCTTATTAGCTAGCAGTCGTTTCCTGTTCCTGCCTGTGCACATACACACAACCACATCTCCTGCCCCAGCCCTAGCCCCAAGTAACTACTTACCTTCTACTTCTGTCTCTATAATAAGTTTGCCTATTCTGGACATTATGTAATGTGTAGTCTTTTGTGATGACTGCTTATTTCACCTAGCATAATGTTTTCAAGGTTCGTTCATCTTGTAGTATGTTGCAGTATTTCATTATTTTCTGTGGTCTAATAATATTCGTTTGTACAAATATACCACATTTTCTTTACCCACTCTTCAGTTGATGGGCATTTGGCTGTAATAAGTGATACTGTCATGAGCATTCATGCACAAGTTTCTGTGTTTTCTTTGTTGCTTGTGCTTTTGGTGTTTATCTTAGAAATCACTGCCTAATTCAAGGTCAGGAAGATCACTCCTGTGTCTCTTTCAAAGAGTTTTATAGTTTTAGTTCTTACATTTGGCATTGTGATTCTTTTTGAGTTAATTTGTGTGTGATGTGAGAAAGGCATCTGATTTCATTGTTTTGCATATGGATATAGTTATCCCAGCACTATTTGTTGAAAAACAGTTGACCCTTGAATGACATGGGTTTGAACTGCACTGGTACACTTTCATGCAGATTTTTTTCAATAAATACATAACTGTAATGCTGCATACAAGATGCAGGGTTGAATGAATCCAAGGATATGGATGTGGATAAGAAGGGCTGACTGTAAAGTTATATGTAGATTTTCAACTGCATGGTGGGGGTTCAAGGGTCAACTACATTGTGCTTTCTTGTTCAAATGTCTTACTGTTCTTGTTTTTAAAATCGTTTTTCTCAGCTCACTTTTATTCCATTTATCTATATGTCTGTCCTTATGTCAGTCATCATGTCTTGCTTATTTTCTATTGCTAAGAACGGTTACATGAAATTATGTTTCAATTAAGTTGAGTGTTCTTACATATAGATACACACAGAGGTATATATGTAACTGGTTGTGATGTAAAATGCTTGAAAACATCTGATTTGAGCTATGGCGGCTTCCTCTCTCTGGTGGCAACTTAGCGGGGTGTGCCCCAACTTGGGCAGTGTACCAATAGGGCGGGTTAGAGGGCCTGACTGTGGGCACATGAATACATTTTAGATTGGAAGGCTGATTTTTTTTTTTTTTTAATTTTAGTAGGTATCATGTTCTTTTTGGATGTATGTGGACCAGCTTAGAACAACTGTTAATTTCTAAAGAATCAGTTAGATGAATTTAAGGATTAGGAAATGTACGATTTAAAATTTTGATTGAGGTTAGCGGGCTTTTGTACAGGGCCAGCGCACAGTTAAAAAAAATTTTTTTTGATATATGAAGCATTTCTGTATTGGATAACTTTCTTATCTTGATCCTCTGTGTTTTCCTATAGGCCATTGTCAGTTTTTTTTTTCCTGTTATCATGTTGTCTTACTCTCTTCCTTTTTATTAAGATATTATATGTGAAAAATTACAGGCATAATTTAACAAGGATCATCTTAATCCATTTAGAGACAAAAATGTTTCAAAGCTGGGCACTGCCATGGCTGGTCTATTTTATTTTTTCTGTAATCCTAGGATATTATTACCCTAGGGGGTCCCAAGATAAAACCAAGTGTTCTATTACTCCCCTGTTTCCCTAACCCCATACTTCATTGGTTCCTTACCTCTAATATTTAACACCCATTCTCCCCCAACCTTGTAAATCTGAAAACTTCAGCTTGGCTCTCCAGCCACCTTTATGGAATTGGCAGAGGCCCCCTGAGAAAATGACTCTAGCATGCCTGGCTCACTTCTGAAGATTTTCTTACTGTCCCAGATCTTTGCCCCATACCTTTTTATTGCCTTGTTAGCAGCCTAATGCCTTCGAAGACGTATTTATAATTGTTTTTCTAATTTTGCCTGTGAGATGGCCAGTTTTTCTCTTTGCTCTCAGTAAGAGAGTTAATCTGAATTACCCACTTCTCTATTACAGTTGTTGTTGTTCAGTTGCTAAGTCGTGTCTGGCTCTTTGTGATCCCATGGACTGCAGCACACCAGATTTCTCTGACCTACATTATCTCTTGGGAGTTTGCTCAAATTCGTGTCCATTGAGTCGGTGAGGCTATCTAACCATGTCATCCTCTGTTGCTCCCTTCTCCTTTTGCCTTCAGTCGTTCCCAGCATCAGGGTCTTTTCCAGTGAATTGGCTTTTCATGCCAGACAATGGTGATAGACTACTGAAAGGGTTGGTTTTTTTTTGAAAATTTGGGGTGAAGGTATGGCAGAAAAAGATAAAGTCCCATTTACTAATGAAATCATAGCGAGATGAATTCAGAGACTGGCTAGTGATGCAGTTCAGTTAAGTCGCTCGGTTGTGTCCGATTCTTTGTGACCCCCATGGACTGCAGCACTCCAGGCTTCCCTGTACGTCACCAACTCCCGGAGCTTACTCAAACTCATGTCCATTGCGTTGGTGATGCCATTCAACCATCTCATCCTCTGTCATCCCTTCTCTTCCTGCCTTCCATCTTTCCCATCATCAGGGTCTTTTTCCAGTGAGTCAGCTCTTCACATCAGGATGGCCAGACTGTTGGAGCTTCAATGTTAGCATGAGTCCTTCCAATGAATATTCAGGGTTGATTTCCTTTAGGATTGACTGGTTTGATCTCCTTGCAATCCAAGGGACTCTCCAGAGTCTTCAGCACCACAGTTCCAAAGCATCAATTCTTTGGTGCTCAGCCTTATTCATGGTCCAACTCTCATTTATTACTTGGCATCACTATTATAAGGGAAAGCAATTTGTTAGCTTAATGAAGGTTTATGTCATGAAATTCCCTATTTGAAATTCTATTGTATGTGATTTTAGTTTTGTCTCAGGGTAAGAGTTTGAGTACCAGTATTTTTTTTTTCCATATTTTTATTATTTATTCATTTTTTTACTTTACAATATTGTATTGGTTTTGCCATACATTGACATGGATCCGCCATGGGTGTACGTGTGTTCTCCATCCAGAAGCCCCCTCCCATCTCCGTCCCCACCCCTTCCCTCTGGGTCATCCCAGTGCACCAGCCCTGAGCACCCTGTATCATGCATCAAACCTGGACTGGCAATTCGTTTCACATATGATAATTTACATGCTTCAGTGCCATTCTCCCATGTCATCCCACCCTCGCCCTCTCCCATAGAGTCCAAAAGACTGTTCTATACATCTTTGTCTCTTTTGCTGTCTCTCATATAGGGTTATCATTAACATCTTCCTTAATTCCATATAGATGTGTTAGTATACTGTATTGGTGTTTTTCTTTCTGGCTTACTTCACTCTGTGTAATAGGCTCAAGTTTCATCCACCTCATTAGAACTGATTCGAATGTATTCTTTTTAATGGCTGAGTAATATTCACATGGTTTTTTATGTGGTATATATTCATCATATATACATTATAGCAATTATTAGAGAAAGGAAAATAGGATTAAGATTAGAAAAGGGAAGAAATACTTGTCAGAAAATGATGTTTTTGCAAGGTTTGGGAGAGATGAAGATAAGGTAACATTTTCATGTCTGTCAGGAATTACAAAGGTCAGTCACATACAAAAGCAACTAACATATTTTAGGCATGATATTGTCTTAGTTATAAGGCCTGTAGAGTCCTAGGTAGTGTGGAAGAGGCAACGAGAAGTATCTGCACGGTTATGTTGAAGAAAATTTTAAAATTTGTTCTACAGAGAAACCCCAGGATAATTGTCTTAAGTCATTAAATAGAGGAATTGACCTTTGGGCTGGACTTAATGATTGTGCCTTATAGCATTATATACTAGCACAGCCACTAAGCCACTAATATAGTAAAGGATTGCAGGGAGAACTTAATTCTGTGAAACCCATTGTTAATACAAGTTATATGAAATGTTGCTGGTTTTGATTTGGTGTGCTATCTTCATATGTATTTAGGTATGTAAATTAACTTATGGTCTTCATGAATCCATTTATGTTGCTGATCCTTCAGCGCATTCATATATTTCTGAAATTTCAGAATTAACAAAAGTTTTTATCACTCTTCAACCATTGCAGTTGAAAAGGGAAATAACCTCTTTTATAGTCTCTTTTTTTTTTCTTCTGAAAAAATGAGAGATATTGAAGGTGTTCAGTTTTAGGTGTTCAGTTCAAGTTTTATCAGTAGAGTTTTGGTTGATACTTTAAACTTTAGAAGATAGGGATTCTTTCTTAAACTGATTCCATCTCTTTCATGCCTTTACTTTCCTAGTAGTCATGCAGTGTATATGTCATAGGAGACTGACTTAAAATCTGTATTTCTTTTTCACATCTGCCCATAGAACCTACTATTACTGTCTTCTGGTGGTTTACGACTGGTCATTGAATCAGCTTTTTTTTTTTTTGAATGACTCTATTCTTCCACCCCTACCCTTGCCCCGGCTTTCATTAAGAATGTTCAAGCATTCAGAGAAATTGAAAGAATAAGACAGTGAACACCTGTATACTGCCACTTGGATACAGTTGTTAACATTTTGTTCTATTTGTTTATTTCTCTCCTAACAGAGACTTTTTTTTTTTTGCTGCATTTGACCCCTAAAGCATCTCCTAAAATTAAACACATTGTTTTATAAATGTCATGTTTGGAAGGGGACAACCTTAATATTTAGTCTGTATTCAAGTTGTCCATTTGTAGTGGGCTTTCTTGAGCCAGAATTTTAAGTTCATGCATTACATTTGATTGTTATTTCTTTAGTCACTTTTAACTTGTTTCCACCTCCATTTTTCTCTCCCATGATACTGACTTCTTGAAGAGATCAGACCAATTATTTTATTGAATATTCTTGGCATTCTAGATTTGTCTGATTGTTTTCTTACAGTATTTGACTTTTATCTCTAACTTCGTGTCTGAAGGCTGCATTATATTTAGATTTTTTGACTTAGATGTTCCTGTGTACATTATATTGATTCATAACATAAGACAAGTCATATCAGATTGTCTACCTGAAATGTGATCATTTGGTTAAGATGATATTCACTAAATCAGTTCATTATAAAGTTGACTTTCTTCCTTCCCCTTTGCAATTAGCAGTTGACCAGTGAGGTGATATTTTGATACCCTACAAATATTGTTTCCCAGAAGCATTTCACCTGATGTTTTTAGCATGTGTTCATGAACCTTATCTAAACCAGTTATTTCATTTGGGCTTGCAGAGTGATGCAAGATCCTTCTGGATCTATTAGCCAGCTGTCCTCTGTTAAAAAGACCCTTCCTGTGTCAACTGAGATTGAACTACAATTCTACCCAAAAAGATGATGGATATGCTTATTTTCCTTTGATGTATCAACTCTAACTCTGAGAATTCTTTCAACTCTGAAACACTGAACTAGATTTCAACTCTGAAAATTGGTGGCTAGTCATCTCCAAAGGTGTCAAATAATTTTATTTCTCTTTCTCTCTTGGTTCACAGAAATATTTGGTTTGGAGGGATGGGATTTGTAGCCATTTAGTCACTGTTCCTTTTTTTACTAGGCTTTATTTTTTAGGAATTTTAGATTTATAGGAAAAAAACAAGAGCATATTACAGAAACCCTGCACTCAGTTTCTCTTGTTACCACACCCTACATTATGATGGTACATTTGTTACAGTTAGTGAATAATATTGATATATTATTATTAGCTAAAGTCCATTATTTATTCAGCTTTCCTTTGATTTAATGTCCTTTTCTGTTCCAGGTATGCCATCCAGGATACCACATTACGTTTAGTTGTTATGTCTTCTTAGGATCTTCTTGGCTTTGAGTTTCTCAGACATTTCTTGAATTTTTTGTTGACCTTGATAGTTTTGAGATGTTTTGTAGGATGTCCCTTTATTGAAATTTGGTGTTTTTCTTATTTTTAGACTAGAGTTATAGGTTTTCGCTTCCCTGGTGCCTCAGACGATAAAGAATCCGCCTGCAATGCGGGAGACCTGGATTTGATCCCTGGGTTGGAAAGATCCCCTGGAGAAGGAAATGGCAACCCACTCCAGTATTCTTGCCTGGAGAATCCCCATGGACAGAGGAGCCTGGCAGGCTACAGTCCATGTCGCAGAGTTGGACATGACTGAGCGACTAAGCCCAGCACACATGGGTTTTAGAGAGGAAAATCACAGAGGTTAAGTGCCATTTTCCTCGCAAAATATCAAGGGAATATTTCATAAGCATAATTTATGACTGTTGATGTTGACCTTGATTGCCTGGTTGAGGTAATGTTTGTCAGATCTTTCCACTCACCCCTTTCCTGGTTGTATATACTGTTGAGAAGAAGTCACTATGTGCAACCTTGAAGAATGAGGAATTGAGAGTAGAGTACATTAGTTATTTAGAAGCCTTCTCCCATTTGTTAATTTATTCAGTCATTAATATCAGTATAGATTTATAGGTATTTAAACTGTTTAGATTTTTCTAACTTTGGTTATTAAGAGATCTTTCAGTTGGCTACTGTGTCCCTCCAACTTGACTCTGTCAAAGTGGGTGATTTTGTTTTTGAGGCTGTCTTTACTTTTTGGCACTACAAGATGCTCCCAGCTCATCTTGTATATTTTCTGTCCCAGACCTAGAATCAGCCATTTCTTCAAGGAGTCCTCTTTCAGTTTATTGGAGAATGGTGCTAATTCTCCAGGAAAGATTATAAGATCTGGGTACTAAATGTGCTCCAATAAAGATAATAAGATTTTGGTGCTAAATGTGCTTGTTGCTTCTGGAATGGGGTTTCTTTTAGGCACTCTCGGCAGACAGAGTAAAAAAAACTGAATATGTATGTATAAACACATGTGTATAAATGTGTCTATATACATGTCTATAAATATTTCTTTGTGTAACCATCTTTGTCAGTAGTAAAGTTAATATGAGTTCTTACTGTCTTCCATTTTAATCCATTACCACATGAATCATCTGGCATCCTGCCCTTATTGGTCATAAATTTCCTCCAACAGTGAGAAACCTGCCTCCTGCCATATACCATCCATTTACTTGCCTGTTCAATTCCAGTATGTATATGTGTATAGCAGTATCAAAATTATTGATTAATACCCAACTAGGAGGATTGTGGAGGATTGTTGTTGTTGTTGTTGTCCATTTGATGGGAATTTGTAAATCATCTCATTTGCAAACAAAAGCAGTTTTCTTCTTTTAACAATCTCTGTACTCTATAATTTCTTTTGTTGTCTTTCTTACTGCAATAGCTAGAACTTCCAGTATGATACTGAATAGGAGTGGTAAGAAGGCATGTTTATTACCTTGTCTCCGAACTTGGAAAGTATCCAGTTTTTTGGGCTTCCCTTGTAGCTTATCTGGTAAAGAATCTGCCTCCAATACAGGAGACTCCGGTTTGATTCCTGGGTCGGGGGGAATTCCCCTGGAGAAGGGAGTGCTCCAGTATTCATGGGCTTCCTTGGTGGCTCAGACAGTAAAGAATCCGCCATGGGGAGACCTGGGTTTGATCTCTGGGGGGAGACCTGGGTTTGATCTCTGGGTTGGGAAGATCCCCTGGAGGAGGGCATGGCAACCCACTGCAGTATTCTTGCCTGGAGAGTACCCATGAACAGAGGACCCTGGTGGGGTCCATGGGGTTGCAAAGAGTCCGACATGAATGAGCGATTAAATTAAAAAAAAGAAAGCCAATTTTTTACCTTTAAGTATAATGTTAACTGTAGACTTTTTTTTTTTAAAGGTGTTCTTTATCAGATTGAGGAATTCCTATTCTCAAATTCTATTTCTAGTTTTCTGAGTCTTTTAAATTTTTTAATCATGAATAGGTACTAGATTTTGTCAAATGCTTTTTCTTCTGTTGGTATGATCATATGATTTTTCTTCTTTATCCTTTTGATGTGGTGGGTTACATTTATAAATTTTAGAACCAGTCTTGATTTCCTGGAATATACCCCTTCATTGTGGTATAGAATTCTTTTTACACATTGTTGAATTTAACTACAGATAATTTTGTTTTGAATTTTTGCATCTGTGTTCAAAAGAGATACTGTTCTGTAGTTTTCTTGTAATGTGTTTGATTTTGGTATTAGGATAATGCAGCACTCATAAAATGAGTTTGGTAATGTTTCCTCTGCTTTTGTTTTCTGGAAGAGAGTATAGATAATTTATCTTTATTTTTTTGTTCCTTGTATGTTTGGTGAAATTCACCAGTGAAACCATTTGGACTTGGCACTTTCAGCTGAAGGTTAATAACTATTGATTCAGTTTCTTTAATAGATATAGGCCTATTCAGATTATCTATTTCTCTTCTCTTTGTGTGAATTTTGGTAGATTATGTCTTTTCTCAGATTTGATCTATTTCATCTCCTTTATCATCTGTTCTTTTGACATACTTGCAGTTAGTAGTGATGATCCCTCTTTTTGTTGGGTAATTTGTGTCTTCTTTCTCTCTCTCTTTTTTGCTTAACCTAGCTATACATTTATTAATTTTATTCATATTTTCAAAAAACAACTTTGGTTTTTTTTTTCTCTATTTTCCTGTCTTCAGTTTTATTGATGTCTGCTTTAATTCTTTTTTTTTTCTGCTTGCTTTAGATGTCATGATTATGATTATTATTATTGATGTTCAAATTGTCTCAGATTTGGTCAGTGGGAATTTCTTACAGTGACTGTTCTGTCATTTTGACCTAACCTGGTTGGTCATTGAGTGCTTCCTGCCAGTGGAAGATGTCTGTGTTTCAACTTGTACATACTCTGCCTCAATCTGGAACACTTCATTTCTGTAAAAAATTAGTTTCAGTCATAATTTTATGTAATTGTTCATTTCTTTCATTCACATTTTGAACAGATTTGCCACACAGGATCAGCCTTTTTGCTTTCTTTGGTAGTCTGCAGAACAATTGAGGTCTCTCCTGTCCATGCTAGTATTCAGTATGATCTTACTTATTTCAAAAACAGAACATTTTTCTGTTCAGTTTATGTGGACATAAAGACATTTTAAGTTACATAAAGCCACATTTTTGTGAAGTCCCTCAAAGTGATTTGTACTTCAGCAGTTTGAACTCCTGCTATATTAAGAGATAATTGAACACCACATTAATATATCCTTTTCAGTTCAGTTCAGTCAGTCAGTCGTGTCCGACTCTTTGCGACCCCATGAATTGCAGCACGCCAGGCCTCTCTGTCCATCACCCTTTTAAGAAGCTACAAAGTTGAGTATACAGTATTCTAAATGATCTGATTTGGCTTTTCTGCATTTCTGCAATTATTTCATCATTTATTTTTAAAAGTGTTTGAACTTTAACTTCTGGGCTTTATTACTTTTTCTTTTAAAAATATTTACTGTGCCAGCACTTTACAGATATTAACACTCATTTAATCCTTTAACAACCTTGTATGTAGAGATTATTCATTATTCTGTGAAAATCGCATGGACAGAGGAGCCTGGCAGGCTACAGTCCATGGGTCGCAAAGAGTCAGACATGATTGAGTGACTTAGCACTCCTTCATTTTACAGATGGGGAAACTGAGGCAGATAAAATTAATTCCCCAGGATGGTGGGGCCAGAATCTGAATCCAGACACTCTGCCTTAGAGTCTGAGTTTTAATCATGGCTTTGTGCTGCTTCTCTCCTCTGCTGGTTAAGTAAAAGAGTTGTTTGTGATTCAACATCATGTTCTCCCTTCTCTTCATGTTAATTATGGCATAATGGGTGCGGCATTGCAAACCAGTTGTATAAGTAATATAGTTTTGAGATTTCTAACCAGAAGAAGTTAGAGCCTTGTATTTCATTGCTCTGAGTTATTGGCCCTTTACTGAAATTACTTTTAGCCAAGACACAGACATTTTCATGAACAGTGGTAATCTTCAGAAAGGCTGAGGTCTCTTTTTTTAAAAAGTTTATTAAATCTGTTTAGAGTATGAATTTTAAAGTGTTGTATTCTATGATGATATAAGATCAAAGGAGAGTAGAGAGTAAGTGAGAATACTTAATAAACTACAGAGAGCTAAATATTTATAGTAAGTTTATTGGTGTACATAGTTCCTGCTGACACTATATAAGATGTATTATTTTATGAGAAGAACATGTTTTACTGGAAATCCTAGGTTTTTAGATCAGAATTCTAAATTCTAGTTCTTTGATGTAGGGTATGCTGCTTCCTATTTCCTGGTGTAATTTTCTTCTTATTCTTTCCCTCCTTATAGTTACTAAGACCTGCTGGTTTCCTAAGGTCAGGGGAAACTCTTTTGGAAAGAAAATTATCCAGTGCTAAAGAGAGGAAGAGAGTAGTGAGAAGCACTTTCCCATTTCTTAAAAAATCAAATGCAAATACATATGGAAAATTGAGGGGAAAAGAAAGATAAAAAGACAAAAACTATCCATAATCTTGCTAATAATGTTTTGGTGTGTTTATTTCATATATTCCATGCATGTGTGAGAGATTACATATATTTATGTACATGGACTCATGTGTATGTATTTATTATGAGAGATCTAAAAGTCGTATTAGTTTATATTAATTGGGGACTAGAGTAGTGATAATTGCTTTGATTTGATTAGGGATTAAAGTCTAAAAAATATATTTTGCTTTAAAGAGATGTGTCCTTAATAACATAAGGATTTTTATAAAACGAGATTTATAACATTGGTTTCTGTACCTTAGTTTGCTAGTTTGCTAAGGTTTATTATCATCTCTTTAACAGTAGAAAACATAGGAAGGAATTGTCAGAACTCCATGAAGTTCAGCAGTTTTCACAGTAATACTAAGATGCTATTTGCCTTTTTCATGCTTGTTCTCAAGAGTTTTTTAGTGGCCATGTGGCCTGACCTGTGATGTGGCAACAGAGTGAGTGCAGAACCACATAACAGAGTCCAGCTGTCTGAAATTAAACCAGACCGGAAAAGGACTTGAAAAACTGTGGAACGGTGACACTCTTCTTAACAAGCTTTTAAAAAATAGTTATTTTCTATCCAAATGGTAGTTACATTAACATGCAGTAAGTTTATTTTTAAATAAGTTTTAAAAATTTAAATGTTCAACTTTAATGTCGAATATGGTAATTATTGATAGGTATAATCTATATAAATAAAAATTCTTTGGTATTTTCAATAATTTTAAAGGGCTTAAGGGATCCTGAAAGCAAAAAGCTTGAGCTGCCACATTCTATAAAATTAAAAAAAAAAAAGTCATTTGTTACTGTCACTGCCTGTCTTACCAGAAGAATCTTGGGAAGTTGCCAAGACTCCTTGGGATGGGTATAAATTTTCCAAAATTTTAATTTTAAGTTGAAAGTTAGAATTTTATCATTGGTAGTAAATACTGTCATTTGTTTTCCTTGAAGTGCTGAGCTGACTTTGTCATTTTTGAGAAAATGTCTTCTGGATACTCTAGTACAAGTGATAGTTTGTCCATTTCTTTCAAGTGTTCTTTGAAAAAATGGCTCACAGCTCATATAGTTGCATGGTGCTTTTTTTTTTCAGACAACACTTATTTTTCATTACACAAAAGAAGTGCTTGTGTGTACTTGTCGTTTCATCCTACAGATAATTTAGATTTTCCTCTTTTATATTGTGCCAGAATTTAACAGTTAAATTGCAATGTGAAATCTGGAACCATATAGATAAAATTTTCTTGCTCTATTAAAACCCATTGGTCTGTTTTGTATTTAAATAAATCGTTTGCCTATGCATTTGTAATTTGGAAAATACTGGTTGAGTGAGATCTGCAAATCTTTTAAACGTTTATATATTTGATCACACCACCATTGCCATCACCAAAACCCAAATGTTTCAAGTATTGGGAGAGCTGAAATTGATACAATTAATAGTTTGGGGGGGAAATCAGTAAAATTGTTACCTTTAATCAAACTGATGATTATAAAGAGACAAGCCACAAATTATCAATATCTAGAGTAAAAGGATGTAATAATATATCCTAGATTAAGGGAATACTGTAAATAATTTTATACTAATAATTAAAGTAGATGAAATGGACAAATTCTTTTCAAAGGTAATGCGTTACCTAGACTGACAAAACAAACCTGTGTATTTATTAGAGAAACTGAATTTGTAATAAAAATCTTTCTCTGGAGCCTGGTGGCATCACAACAGAACAATAATTAGATGAAGCCACTATGCCTAAAGTGTGCGTTTGTGCTAAGTTGCTTCAGTCATGTCTGACCCTCTGTGAGCTAATAGGCCATAAGCCTCCAGGCTCCTCTGTTCATGAAATTGTCCAGGCAATTTCAACCCATGGAGTGGGTTGCCATGCCCTCTTCTAGGGGATCTTCCCGACCCCGGGATCAAACAAGCGTCTCTTATGTCTCTGCCCTGACAGTTCAGTTCAGTCACTCAGTTGTGTCCAACTCTTTGCGACCCCCATGAACCGCAGCACATCAGGCTTCCCTGTCCATCACCAACTCCCTGAGTCCACCCAAACCCATGTCCATTGAGTCGGTGATGCCATCCAACCATCTCATCCTCTGTCTTCCCCTTCTCCTCCTGCCCTCAATCTTTCCCAGCATCAGGGTCTTTTCAAATGAGTCAGCTCTTCGAATCAGTTCAGTTCAGTTCAGTTCAGTCGCTCAGTCGTGTCTGACTCTTTGCGACCCCATGAATTGCAGCACCCAGGCCTCTCTGTCCATCACCAACTCCCGGAGTCTACCCAAACCCATGTCCATCGAGTCAGTGAAGCCATCCAACCATCTCATCCTCTGTCGTCCCCTTCTCCTCCTGCCCCCAATCCTACCCAGCATCAGGGTCTTTTCCAATGAGTCAGCTCTTCGCATGAGGTGGCCAAAGTATTGGAGTTTCAGCTTCAACATCTTCAACATCAGTCCTTCCAATGAACACCCAGGATTGATCTCCCTTAGGATGGATTGATTGGATCTTCTTGCAGTCCAAGGGACTCTCAAGAGTCTTCTCCAACACCACAGTTCAAAAGCATCAATTCTGTGGCGCTCAGCTTTCTTCACCGTCCAACTCTCACATCCATACATGACCACTGGAAAAACCATAGCCTTGACTAGACGGACTTTTGTTGGCAAAGTAATGTCTCTGCTTTTAAATATGCTATCTAGGTTGGCCATAACCTTCCTTCCAAGGAGTAAGCGCCTTTTAATTTCATGGCTGCAATCATCATCAGCAGTGATCTTGGAGCCCAAAAAAATAAAGTCTGACCCTGTTTCCACTGTTTCCCCATCTATTTGCCATGAAGTGATGGGACCAGATGCCATGATCTTAGTTTTCTGAATGTTGAGCTTTGAGCCAACTTTTTCACTCTCCTCTTTCACTTTCATCGAGAGGCTCTTTAGTTCCTCTTCACTTTCTGCCATAAGGGTGGTGTCATCTGCATATCTGAGGTTATTGATATTTCTCCCAGCAATCTTGATTCCAGCTTGTGCTTCATCCAGCCCAGCGTTTCTCATGATGTACTCTGCATATACATTAAATAAGCAGGGTGACAATATACAGTCTTGACGTACTCCTTTTCCTATTTGGAACCAGTCTGTTGTTCCATGTCCAGTTCTAACTGTTGCTTCCTGACCTGCATACAGGTTTCTCAAGAGACAGGTCAGATGGTCTGGTATTCCCATCTCTTTCAGAATTTTCCACAGCTTATTGTGATCCACACAGTCAAAGGCTTTGGCATAGTCAATAAAGCAGAAATAGATGTTTTTCTGGAACTCTCTTGCTTTTTCAATGATCCAGCGGATATTGGCAATTTGATCTCTGGTTCCTCTGCCTTTTCTAAAACCAGCTTGAACATCTGAAAGTTCACGGTTCACGTATTGCTAAAGCCTGGCTTGGAGAATTTTCCCCATCTATTTCCCATGAAGTGATGGGACCAGATGCCATGATCTTAGTTTTTTGAATATTGAGCTATAAGCCAACTTTTTCATTCTCCTCTTTCAGTTTCATCGAGGCTCTTTATTTCTTCACTTTCTGCCATAAGGGTGGTGTCATCTACATATCCGAGGTTATTGATATTTCTCCCAGCAATCTTGATTCCAGCTTGTGCTTCCTCCAGCCCAGCATTTCTCATGATGTACTCTGCATATAAGTTAAATAAGCAGGGTGACAGTGTACAGCTTTGACATACTCCTTTTCCTGTTTGGACCCAGTCTGTTGTCCCATGTCCAGTTCAGGTGGTCTGGTATTCCCATCTCTTTCAGAATTTTCCACAGTTTATTGTGATCCACACAGTCAAAGGCTTTGGCATAGTCAATAATGCAGAAATTGATGTTTTTCTGGAACTCTCTTGCTTTTTCGATGATCCAGAGGATGTTGGCAGTTTGATCTCTGGTTCTGCATTGACAAGCGGGTTCCTTATCACTAGTACCACCTGGTAAGCCCATGCCTAAAGCAGTCACTTGCAAACTTTTTAGTCTTGGAATATCTTTACATGAAAATTATTGAGGCTGTCAAACAGGTTTTCTTTTTGTGGGCTATAGCAATCAAAATTTACCTATTAGTAATTAAAATTAAGAACTTTAAAACTTTAAAGAACTTAAAGAACTTTTTCAGTTCACTTACAAAATAATAAACCAGTTGCAGGTTAATGTAAGTTAACTTTTTAATGAAAAATAAACTATTATACAAAAGAAAAAACAGTATAATCTGTTGTGGATTCACAGATTTCTTAGACTCTGGAAAACTCTTGTACATTTGTGAAAGAATGAGAATGAAAAAGGCAAAGGATACCAATTTCTGGTTTTAACATTTTTATCTTTCAGCAGTTTAAAGTTATAGTCTCCTGTAGTTTCTGGCTTTCACAGTTTTAGAGGAAAAGATGGTGGTAGTTTTTGTCCTTGTTTCTGACAAACTTGGAAACTGTACATCTGTAGCTCTCTGGCAGTTGTCCTTTGCCAGCTTAGGGAGTTTTACCTTATGCATGTGTAAATTAGTATTTGGCTAAAGACAGAAGAGAGGACTCCTATGCTGATTTCTGGAGCTCTTTTTCCTCTGAGTGGGTTTCTTCTCTCTTCTCTGGCCTCAAAATTTCAGTCACTTTCGCTTTCCTTATTCTGGCTTCTCAACTCTGTGAGGCTGCTGTGCTCTGTTCATTGTGACTGTTTCTGCACAGTGGTCTGGAACAGGCCCCCAGGCAGAAGAGGAGGGAAATTACAAGACAACTTGCTAGTTTTCCTTTTCTTCCCCACAGGGGTTGAAGGCCTGATTTCTCTGTTACCTCCTGTCTGATAACAGTGTCACATTTTCTCCTTACTGAAAGAGGGTAAATCTGATCCCAGTACTCTACCATGCCAGAAGCAGAAGTCAGCTTTATTAATTTTTATTTTTAGAGTTGCTTCAAGAACTATTGTTTTAAACAAACTGAACTCTATTTAGTATATCCATATAATGGGTAATATTGGACAGTTGACATATTTTTTCTCTAGGTAATCTAGCTATGGATCTGATTTAAAATGTAATAACAGCATTGGTAACAAAATATAAAAATAGTTCCAGGTCTCTCTGTGGATACCAACATCTGTGGATGCTCAAATCCCTTATATAAAAAGGCATAGAACAGTCAGCCCTCTGTATCCAGGAGTTCTGTATTTGCAGATATGAAGGGCTGACACTAAGGATAGAAAGCTTAGGTGGCAGTGGGGAGTAAGAAAGATACCTACCTATACCACCATCTGAGAGAACAGCCTAAGAAGTGGTGCTTTGAAAGACAAGATTTCATTTAAAGAAAGTGTGTTAGTCACTCAGTCGTGTTAGGACCCTTTGCAATTCCACGGACAGTAGCCCACCAGGCTTCTCTGTCCATTTAATTCTCCAGGCAGGAATAATGGAGTGGGTTGCCATTCCCTTCTCTAATTTAAAGCAAAGAAGCAAATAAATAAATAAGGTTATAGAGGAATTTGGAGGTACAGTTATAGTGGCTCCGTACAATGGTTTGGGAGCATTGAGGAGAAGTAGAGGTCTTGGTCAAGGTCAGAGAAGTGTAGAACTCCTGGGGGGATGGTGATGAACATTTGGTTGGGCTTTTTTTTTTCTTAATGAGGAATAAGAACCATGATGAATTTTGCTTTACCCTTTTCTGTGAGATGGTGGGCACTTGGCCCAGTTCCCAAAATAATTAACCCACTTGACCTGAAGTGAAAGTTTCAGTTGACAGTAGTCTTAACTTGCCTGAAAGTTAAGGCAAACTCTGAAACTTGGATGATTTTTTGTTCTACTATCTTCAAGAGAAGGCATTTGAGGGTAGAAAGGCAGAGTGAAGGAGGCAGAGAAAAGAGGTCAGTACCACACATAAAAATATATGAAAAATTTATGCTGTAAATGTATTAATTAAAAACCTGAGTTATTTGATATGTGGATTTGTAGTAGTTAAATTCTATCTCAATGGATTAGCCTTTGAACATAGCACATTTCTGGTATATTCCCAATCTTTCCCCCATTTAGGATACATTTAAGGAATGCAAATTCAATATTTGGTAAAATAGAGCAATATCAGAATAAATAAAGATCACATGCTATTTTGACTCTATTAAATGGATTTCCTCAGTGACCATAGATAATTTGGAAACAGCTGTCACCCCTTAAAATTATTGTCAGTAAATATGGTCCAGGTGAAGCCTAGTTAAGTTTAGGGTAACAGATTTGCTTCTCTGTATACATTTTTAAAGCTGCACAGATTTTGTGAGCTACTTTTTTTGAGCTACTTTTGAGTTTACAGATTTTGGTACTATTTATAACTCCCTGTTGTCTGTATTCCTAAAGAGCTACCCCTATTTAAGATTGTTGCCAGATTGGCCATCTGCTGTTGTTTCCCACTAGTCATTAGTTTTTCATCACGACTTAACCAAAGCAATTCTGCTCATTCCCGCTATTGGGAGGTTTCACATCATGCCTCTCTACAGAAACTGATTGAATATCTTGTTGGTAGTCATTCTGAGCATACATTTCTAAACTGGCAGACTGCTTACTAGGATTCCATTGTTGATATATTCTCTAGCCACACAGTGCTTAGGGCAGAGATTAATCTTCCTGATTAATTTAATTCAAAATATATTTGTTGGATATCTTTTATAAATACGGCAGTGTATAAGTACTTTGGGAGGCTTTTCAAAAAGTAATAAAGATTTTTTTCTATCCTCCAAATGCCTATAGTTTATGGACAGATAATATATATATGTTTGCCAAAATCATGCAGTTATAATTGCTAAGACAAAGTTAAAATGCTGTAGGAGTTCAGGAATTCTAGGTAAAATTGTGATATGATCGTGCATGTCTCTCATTCTCCTTTTTCTGCTGAAATCCAGATAGAGGCAGAAAACAAAATCTAAGTTGATACTTTCTAAAAGAAAATCATGTAAAACAAAGTGATGCAGAAAGATTAAAAGTTAAAAAACAAATTCATGAACTTAAAAAGATTAGGGAATTGTAAAAGAAACTAAATATAATGGTAATATATCATATGGTAGAATTCAAGGCGTGAAACATTAAACAGAATAGAAAGGGTCTTTTTTGATTGATAAATCCTGTTGGGAGACTTTAACATACTTACCTCTGAGTAAATATGCAGAGAATAAATAAGACCATAGGAAATGTTACAGATTTCCACAAGCTTGTCAGAAACTCCCTGTTTCATGGCTTAATCCAGTATTTTTGTGAATTCCCCACTTTTATTTCTCTACGATCAGTTCTCTCCTAACTGCTGTTAGTCAGCCAGTATACAAGCTTTGGGTTCTTTGTTATTTTCTGTTAGAAAGCCAATCCTAAATATTTTGTGAATTTAGTATAGTTAACTATTATTTGTCAAGAATAAAATGAAATAGGAACACTTATTTTGAGTCTAAGATCTGATTTTTCACATATACACACCTGTCTCCCTATCCAGCCCTAACCCGGAAGAAAATATAAAAGTAAACTTAAAAGTGATGCAGTGTAGACTTCTTTCAGAAAGGCAGAATACACATTTCTCTATTCCTCCTGCTAAGTACAGGTAAAAACCATGGACATTATGAATAAAACAAACGTAAGACTCTGAAAAGTGGAGAGAAAAAGGTAGATGGGCTTAGGACCTCAGAACCCAGATAATAATATGACTGTGAAAGTACTGAGTTTTCTTATTACCTCGTATGTTCTGGTGTGGGTATGGAGAAGCTGGCAACCCAGAAAGGTTTGGCACAAAGGTCTCAAGAAAAGTCTGTCCTCTTTAGCCAGGAATTAGGAATGGGATGGCCTAGTGAGACAGAAAACTTTTAGACAGTAACCATTACACTCCAGCCAGATATACAGAAAAAAATCACCCTGATTAGCAGAAGCCAAGTGAGGACCTAGACTTTTCATTCTTCTCAGTCATAACAAGGCAACCCCTCCCTCCTATGGTGTCAGTAGAGATGATAGATGGGTCGGGGGACAATGGGGATGGAGTAATAATGTGCTCTTCCCAGCCACGGCAGTATTACTGATGATACTGAATTCCCACCTTCACCCAGTATAACAAGTTCCTTTTTCCCTTCCCCTCCCATCATCGGTCAGCAAAATCTAGTGAGGAACCTGCACTTCCACCCTTGCCAGGCAATAATGAGACTGTATCCTTCTTCCCCCACCAGAGCAGAGGCAGAAGAAGCCTACTATAACAAAATTTTTAAATAAGATCCGTAGTGTCATAACAATACCCCAAATATGCAGGTTTCAATTGAAAGTATCATATCAAGAACCAGGAATGTTTCAACTCAAGTTAGAAAAGAGAGTTAATACACACCAATGGCAAGATAACACAGATGTCAGAATATCTGACAAGGATTTTAAAGCAGTCACCAAGAAAATGTTTCAACATACAATTATAAACACACTTGTAACAAGTGAAAAAAATATAAATTCTCAACAGCTTTGATAAAATGAACCAATTACTTGGAAAGTACAAGCTGTCACAACTCACGTATCATGGTATAGGTAATTTCAAATAGCCCTAAACTATTAAGGAAGTTAAATTTGTAATTTCAAAATGAAAACCAGACCTGAATGTTTTCATTAGAGCATTCTACCAAATTCTTGAAGAATTCACACTATTTCTACACAGTATATATAAAATGAAGAAACCCTTACTAATTTCATTTTATGAAGCTAGTAATAACCTTGCTACCAAAGTCAGACAAAGACAATACCAAAAAAATAAAAAACTGCAGACCAATATCCCTCGTAAGTATAGATGCAAAAATTTCTTAAATTATAAGTAGAATGTAATTCAGACAACTTTGACAAAGTTGAACACCGTTCATGACTGAAGCTCTCAGAAAACTAGAAAAAGAGGGGAATTTCCTCAATTTGATAGAGCCTATGCTCTAGAGATCTTGGGCCACAACTACTGAATCTCAGATACCCTTGAGCTCATGCTCGGAGACAAGATAAGCCACTGCAAGGAGAAGTTGGAGCACCACAACTAGAGTAGCCCCCACTTGCTGCAACTAGTGAAAACCCCACGCAACAATGAAGATCCAGCACAGCCAATAAATAAATAAATAGATAAATTTTTAAAAATGACAATACCACATGCCAGCATGGATGAAGATAACCTAAATCTCTTAAACATTGCTAGTAGGAATGTAAAATGGTACAGCCACTCTGGAAAACAATTTGGCAGTCTCTTAAAATCTCAACTCTTATCATATGACCCACTAGTGACACTCCTGGGCATCTATCCCAGAAAAAGGAAAAACTGTCTATGTGAAAACATGTACATAATTTTTCATAGCAACTTTATTTGTTACAACCAGAAACTGTTAACTAAAATGTCCTACAATAGATGAATGATTAAACTTATCTGTGATGTGTCCATACTGTGGAATCTTAATCTATAAAAAAGGAATGTAATATATGCAACGACTTGGATAGATCTTAAAGTCTACTCTGCTGAGTTAAAAAAACAGTGTTAAAAAATAGCTGTATGGTTCCATTTATATAAACGTTCTTGAAATGACAGAATTATAGAAATGGAGAACAGATAACTGGTTAGTTGTTGCCTGAGATTTGGGGTAGAGGGTGGAGAGGGAGGTAGATCGACTAAAGGATAGTCTTTGTGATAATGGAATAATTCTGTATGCTGATCATGGTGGTGATAGTTACACAAAATCTGCACATGTGATAACATGGTATAGAAATATACACATTGTACCAAAGTCAGTTTCCTAGTTTTGATTGTATATTTGTAGTTCAGTAAGATGTAACCTTTGGAAAAACTGGGTATAGAGTATATGGGACCTCTTTGTACTACCTTTGCCACTTCCTGTGAATTCAAAATTATTTCAAAATAAAAAGTTAAAAAGAAATCCCAGCTAAAACATAAGGTGAAAAATTCTCAGAGAAAATAAAAAACCTAAAGGCACAGAATCTCTGAGAAGTTAATTGTGTGACACAAATTGGCTTTCATCCAGAGGGTGATTTTTGAAACCTGGTAAACTTAAGTTTCCTTTTCTCAGCCTCAGGAAGCATTGAGAAACTTTGAGGAATAATAAGGTCTTTCTGAGATGATAAATCCAATAAGTCTTCCTTTTATCCTAAAAGCTCAGCCTCAGAGGATTGAACTGGAAACCCCCACCAATCCCACCATCCTTCAATACTGCAAAGAAAATTGATTTTTCTCTATGCTTCTCAGTTTTTAATATGCAATAGAATCACCTGGAGGGTTTCTCAAACACGAATTCATAGTGGACATCCACAGGGCTTATAATTCATGGGTATGGGATAAGGCCTGAGAATTTATAGTTCTAACAAGTTCCAGGCCACAATGATTTTGCTGTTTAGAAACCACACTATGAAAATTATTAGTGTAGATATGTGGGGGCAAGATCATTGCTGAGAATTTTGAACAAACAATGGTTGCTCATGTGGTTTGCAGTTTGATTTCAATACCCCTTTTGTGGTCTAATAAAATTTCCCTGAGATAATTTAATTTGGTACCCCCCTAATGGTGATGATCATATATTTGCACTGAGTCTCAGTAGGCTCTTGGTAGAAGCAAATATGGATTCTCATAAGAGAAACTCACCTCTATCCCAGGGCTGAAAGCTTTCCTAGATATAAAATTCCAAGTTAGTAGAGCAACTGACAGTTGAAAATACAAGTGCAAGAAAACTAAGTACCATGAGCAGGAGTCAGCAGGAGACCAGGTAGGAAGTAAGAATAATCAGACATAGAATATAAAATAACTGCTTAGTAAGTTTATAGACATGTTAAAATATATTCCAAGTTTAAGAAACTATAAAACTATCCCAAAAGATTTTTTAAAGCAGCTAGAATTTAACAGAATTTAAAATTATACTAATTGAAACTTTTAGAAAATCCTCAGTAGTTGGATATAACCATACATGTAAATTTGAAGAAGAGAATAATGGACTGAAAGAAACATAAGGAATTATCCTGCATGTTTCAGGAGAAACAGATGAAAACTATGAAAGAGAAGTTGAGAGCCATCCAAGAATATCTAAATAATTACTTGAATGGCCTTCTGTAAGAGAGATTGGAAACAGACAACAGTTGAAAAGACAATGGTTAAGAATTTTGTACAACTTTTAGGCAATGCTAACCTGTGCATTCAAGAACCACAGGAACCCAAACTGGATAAATAAAAGGAAATTCTCAACTTTGTTTCAGTGGAACAGCAGAAGATAAAAGACAAAAGACCTTAAAATTATCTAGAGAGGAAAGAGAGGTTTACCTTCAATGGTGTTACACTCAGAAGTCATTGAAACATAAATAAAAAGAAAAAAATCTAGAATTCTACACCAAGGGAAAAGGGGAAATTCAGACACTTCAAATAGATGGGAATTCTTCACTAAAGGAAATTTTGAAGACTGTACTCTAGGCAGGAGGAAAGTGATTCTCAGATGAAAGTCCTGAAATATAAGAAGGAATGAAAAGCACGTGAAGTAGTAAGTGGTTTAATAAGTCTAAACAAATAATGATTTATATAAAACAGTAGTCATGTCTCATGGGCTGTTAAAAATGGAATTAATATATATGCTAATAATAATACATAAGTCAGAGAAGGGTGAATAGGTTTACGTATTCTAAGATACTTGTTGGTAAAAGGAGTAAAGATATACAACTTTTCAGAGTCTAGATTAATCAGCAGGCATGTTATATGAAGATCAGCAACTGGAAAAAACTGAAGGAATGACTTCTGAAATAGTATAGAAAATGGGATAAGGGAAAACTGTGAAATCCAGAAGAAAAGCAACAAGCAAAAACATAAATAGTTCACAGAATAAGTAGAAAATATAAAGTGGTAGACATAAATACAAACAACTACACTAAATATAAAATGTAGTAAGCCATTAATTTCGAATGTCAGGCTAAATTTTAAAAATTCCACTATGCAGTTTACCAATCCCCCCACCCCCCAGAAAGGAGAGAGTATAAGAAAGTTGAAAGTTGGAAAAAGATGCATCATGCAAACATTGATACTGTTAACAAATTTTTAAGGGAAAAGGGGTTACTAGAGATGAGTTGTTATACACTAACAGATACGATTTAATAGGGAAATAAAACAGTTATAACTTTTACATACCTAATAAAGTGATCCCAAAATAGGTAAGGCAAAAAGGAATATAAGGAGGAAAAAAGACAAATCCATAAGCATAGCTTGAGAGTTTTCAGCTTTCTCATGAACTGATAGAACAAGTACACAAAACACTGACATAAAACTTGCTTATAGTATCCTTTTTATCTGTTTCGTATCTGTAGCATCTGTTGTCACATCCATGTTTTCACCACTGATATTAAGGAGTTTCTGCTTTCTTTCTTACACTTTTGCTTAGTCTCACCAGAAGTTTATCACACTTACTTGTCTTTCTTTGGTCATTTTTCAATAATTTAAAGTGCATATAACATGAAATTTATTATTCGTCACATTTAGTACATTCACAGTATTGTGTAACCATCATCAGTATATTGTTCAGAACATTTGATCTCTCCAAAAGGAAGCCCTATGCCCATTAAGTAGTCACTCCTCAGTCTCCCAACTCCAGCTCCTGGCACCCATTAATCTACTTTTTCTCTGTATGGATTTGCCTATTTTGGATATTTCACATAAATGCAACCATTCAGTAACTTACTTTACTTTACATAAAAAAACCCTTTTATGACTGGCTTTGTTCACTTACCTGTACGTTTTCAGTTCAGGTCATTCATGTTGTGATATCAGTAACATCAGTACATTGTTCTCTTTATGTCAGAACAATACTTCATTTTATATATATATGTATAATATAAACATTTTTGTTTATTCTTTAATCAGTTGATGGACATTTGGATTGTTTCCAGCTTTTGGCTACTGTGAGTAGTGCTACTATGAATGTGGGTGTACAAGGTTTTGTTTGACTGCCTATTTTCAGTCCTTTTGGATATATGCCCAGGACTGTAATTGCTAGGTCATATGAAAATTCTGTGTTTAATTTATTGAGGCAGTAGCCATACTTTTTCACAGCAGTCGCACCATTTTATATTCCTACCAGCAATATACAGAAATACAAGGAGGAAAGAAGACAAATACATAATCTCCACATCCTTGCAGTGAACCCTTGTTACTGTCTGTCTGGCTGATAAAGCTAGCCATCTTAGTGGATCTCATCGCTTTGATTTGCATTTGCCTGATTGTTAATGATGTTTAAGATTGTTAATGATGCTGAATATCTTTTCAAGTGCTTACTGGCCATTTGAGTGTCTTATTTAGAGAATGTTTTTGCCCATTTTTTGATTATGTTGTTTATTTTTATGTTGTTGAATTGTATGAGTTCTTTATATATTCTGAATCCTGGACCTTTGTCAGATATGAGTTGCAAATATTTTCTCCTGTTTTATAAATTGTCTTTTTAACTGTCTTGATAATATCCTTTGATGTTTTTAATTTTGGTGAAGTTCAACTCATTCTTCTTTCCCCTTTTGTTTCTTGTGCTTTTGGTGTCATATCTAAAACCTCATTGCTAAGTCCAGAGTCAAGAAGACAAAATTTAAAATATCTGCAAGCAACAGTAAATTATAAACAAAAAGTACTAAAAGTGACATGTGTAATTAATGAAAAAAGATATTAAAGCTTGTGGGATAAAGTTATACAGTATGTTGATGGAAAGCTATATCCTTAAAATGCATTTTCTTAACAGAATTAACTTACTTTTTCTTTTATCCACTAGATGGCTCAAGTGCACTACTTTGGCAACTCATATAGACGTTTGTGTGTTTTGCCTGTGATTTCTGCTTTCTGATTCAGTTCAGTTCGATTCAGTCTCTCAGTTGTGTCAGACAGACTCTTTGCGACCCCATGGAGTGCAGCATGCCAGGCTTTCCTGTCCATCACCAGCTCTCGGAGCTTGCTCAGACTCATGTCCATCAAGTTGGTGATGCCGTCCAACCATCTCATTCTCTGTCCTCTGTCGTCCCCTTCTCCTCCTGCCTTCAGTCTTTCCCAGCATCAGGGTCTTTTCCAGTGAGTCAGTTCTTCGCATCAGGTGGCCAAAGTTTTGAAGCTTCAGCATCAATCCTTCCAATGAAAATTCAGGACTGATTTCCTTTAGGACTGACTGGTTTGATCTCCTTTCAGTCCAAGAGACTCTCAAGAGTCTTCTACAGCACCATAGTTCAAAAGCATCAATTCTTTGACACTCAACTTTCTTTGTGGTCTAACTCTCACATCCATACATGACTACTGGAAAAACCATTGCTTTGACTAGACGGACCTTTGTTGGTAAAGTAATGTCTCTGCTTTTTAATATACTGTCTAGGTTTGTCATATCTTTCCTTCCAAGGAGCAAGCGTCTTTTAAATTTCATGGCTGCAGTCACCATCTGCAGTAATTTTGTGAAAGTCACTCAGTTGTGTCCGGCTTCTTGCGACTGCGTGGAGCATACAGTTCATGGAATTGTCCAGGTCATAATACTGGAGTGGGTGGCTGTTCCCTTCTCCAGGGGATCTTCCTAACCCATGGATCGAACCCAGGTCTCCCTCATTGCAGGCGGACTCGTTACCACCTGAGTCACCAGGGAAGCCCAGGGATACTGGAATGGATAGCCTATCCCTTCTGCAAATCTTCCCAACCCAGGAATCAAACTGAGGTGCATTGCAGGCAGATTCTTTACCAGCTGAGCTATCAGGGAAGCCCCTACAGTAATTTTGGAGCCCAAGAGAATAAAGTCTGGCACTGTTTCCATTGATTCCCCATTTATTTGCCATGGAGTGATGGGACCAGATGCTATGGTCTTCGTGTTTTGAATGTTGAGTTTTGAGCCAGCTTTTTCACTCTCCTCTTTCACTTTCATCAAGAGGCTTTTCAGTTCCTCTTTGCTTTCTGACATAAGAGTGGTGTCATCTGCATTTCTGAGTTATTGATAGTTATTCCTGCACTCTTAATTCCAGCTTGTCCTTCATCTAGCCCAGCATTTCACATTATGCACTCTGCATATAAGTTAAATAAGCAATATACAGGTTTGATGTACTCCTAGAGTTTCAATACCCATTGAATATCCATAGTGAGATGATTAAGAGGCAGTTGAAAATATAGGAGGGAGGTCAGGGCTGAAAACAGAATTGGGAATCATAGCTGAAGCTATGAATTTACCAAGGAAGGGTAATATATAGGGTGATAATGGTCATCTTTGGTACTGTGTATGTTTAAGGAGTGGGAATTAGGAGCAGAGAAAAGGTGCTTGCAACATTTGAGCAATTTGCAGAGAAACTTAGGTTAAAAAGGAGTTGATGAACGGGCCACTGGGTTTGGGAACTCTTGAGTGGCTCTCCAGAGGGGTCAAGAAATAGTGGAACATGAAAGGAGGTTGTAAAGATGTGAGGGTTAACTGTGACTTTTTGGCAACCTTGGCAACTGTGACTTATTGCCAATGAATGATGTGTATTTATGCAATTTTTAAAATCTCTCCAGTATAATGACATTTAAAAAACATAACTTTGCTTAAAAATTTTTTATTAACCAGGTTTTGGCTTTCTGAAATGGAGTACACTGATCATTTACTTTCTTAAGGCCTCAGGAGTGTCATAATTAGTGCTTGTTACACATCACTACTGTACCTGGGCCTTTTGAGCACTGTTAGGACTTGTTCTTAATACTGAGTGCTTGCAATGTGCCTTGTTTTTTGAGGCCTTCTCCTCTAGGTCATTTGATATAATTACACAAGGATTTTTTTCCTTCAAAGTATTTCACTGTGTTATAGTTTAAAACTGTTAGAGAGCTGTTTAGGAACAAATAAATAAACTTAAAGTAGTTAACACTGTTAACATTTATGAATCAGAAAATTCCAAACCCGAAAAGCAAATTATTTTATCACTTCTGCCGTTTGGTATGTTGGACAACACATGTTATGTTTAAATTGTCTTCTAAGTGACTTAATGATATTTTTATGTATGTAGATTATTGTACTACTCCAGAAAGTCATGTATCTCTTTAGGGAATCTGAGAGGGAAGATTAGAGGAGAAACATTTAATATCTACTATAGATTTACGTGGAGAAAAAATTTTGTTTTTAGTCTGTGGCTTTTGTTGCTGTTACTGTGTTAGTGAAAAAAGGAGATTTTTATGGCCTAAGCTGTAGGTCTTATTCAGTGAAGGGCAACTTGAAAATGAGATAGAACTTAAAACTTAAATGTTTCTGAGTGATTGATTATAGTTTTGTAGCTGAACAATTCGGAGAAGGCAGTGGCATCCTACTCCAGTTCTCTTGCCTGGAAAATCCCATGGACGGAGGGGCCTGGTGGGCTGCAGTCCAGGGGGTCGCTAAGAGTCGGCCACGACCAAGCGACTTCACTTTCACGCATTGGAGAAGGAAATGGCAACCCACTCCAGTGTTCTTGCCTGGAGAATCCCATGGACGGAGGGGCCTGGTGGGCTGCTGTCTATGGGGTCGCACAGAGTCCGACACAACTGAAGCAACTTAGCAGCAGCAGCAGCTGAACAATTAAACCTTTTACTAATGGTGCAGATCTTCAACTTAGATTTGTCATACCTGGTTAATACAATCAAATGGAAGTGTTGTTTTTCTCCCCATCTGAAACATGGTGTAATTTACTCTGAAATTCAGGGTTTGGTTTTGTTTTGTCCTGCTGGGAACATGCATATTTAATTACAGAAAGCTGTTTGTCATGGGATCATTTTCTTCTAACACCTACTTAGCACTTAAAAAAAAATCTCTGATTATAAATTCATTGCTGGCAAGATAAACCTAGTGGTAATTATATGTGGAATTAACTAACATGAATAAAATTCCCTGTAAGATGCTTCTGGGATACTTCTCATTTGCTGTTCCCAGTTTGTGGTTTTAGAAAGTATCTCTGGTGGTGGTTGAATGTGATCAACATTTTCTTCTCTTGTGAACCTGAGAATCTTATTACTAAAAGACTTGGCAAAAGTTATTAGAAAATGTCAGGCATTTGAATCTTTCTCAAGGAGTATTTTGTTGATCAGTTTTTTGGATAGTGGAAGAATTTGCCCAGGTACTGCATTATACATAGGTGCCCTTAAAACTAGATATTCTTTCTTGTATAAGAACTCATAAAAATGTTATAGGAATTTATATGTATGAATTTTTTAACATTAAAATGAAAATACCTTTTGAAAACCTTGGGAAATAGTATATTCTTACAAGTTAGGTTACCTATTTTTATTTAATTGAATGTCATTGAGAATATTGGTGTTGCATTTTAGCCACTAACATTAATAATCTAGATACAGCTGAGAACTCCAGAGCCAGTTTCCTAATATTCTGAGATTTTTGCCATTTTTAAAACAAAGTGATTTTTAAATTTGGATACCATCAAACTGAAATGTTGATAATTCCATAACCATGTTGGATTCCATTACATAAAGTTACCATCATTTGTTTAAAAAAGTAACTGGGCGCATATTACTTTATTGATGAGGACAGTGCTATAAAGTCTTTCTTAAAAAAATATTTATTTTTAATTGGAGGATAATTGCTTTACAATATTGTGTTGGTTTCTGTCATTTATCAACATGCTATAAAGTCTTGAGGTCTTTAATTAGTTACTTGAAGGTGTAAAATCTTGGAAACTAATTATGAGGTTTCCATATAGCTGCCTCTGTTTTAGCTAGTCATCCTCAAAATATAAAAATTGTGAAGGGACACCTGTCTTAGCATTATTTGGAATGGAATAAACCTACTCAAGTAAACTCATATAAGATGTGTATATACAATGAAATATTATTCAGCCATTAAAAAGAATGAAATAATGCCATTTGCAGCAACATGATGGACCTAGAGATTATCATATTAAGTGAAGTGAGCCAGAGAAAGACAAATATCACATGATATCATTTATATATATGCAATCTAAAAAAATAAAAGATACAAATTAAACTAATTTACAAAACAGAAATAGACCCACAGACATAGAAAACAAACTTATGGTTACCAAAGGGGAAGGAGGGAGGAGAGAAATTAGGAATTTGGGATTAACATATACACACTACTATGTATAACATAGATAAGCAACAAGGACCTACTTTGTAGCACAGGGAACTGTACTCAGAATTTTATAATAACTTATGAGAGGAAATCTGAAAAATTATATATGTGTGTATATATATATCTGAATCACTTTGCTGTACACCTGAGACTTAGCACAACATTGTAAATCAACTATACTTCAATTTTAAAAAAATTACATATACAAAAAAGAATTAAATCTATTTTATGGATAGGTCGTAGAAAATCCAATTGCAGAAGTACAAACCTTGGAGGGTTTAAGGGAGATTCAAGAGGGAGGGGATATATGTATACTTATGACTGGTTCATACTGCTCTACAGCAGAAACCAACATAATATTGTAAAACAATTATCCTCAACTTAAAAATAAATTTAAAAAAATGTACAAACCAGGCCTCTTTGTGGATAGGGGTCAGATTCTCCTAGTAGAAGGAACTGGTAGTGGCTTGGTCACAAAAGTTATCTCTTGGCTGGAATAGTTTCTTTCTGCAATCAAAGGTAGCTGAAAGAATGATAACTATACCGATGATTAAATGATTTACTCTACTTTTTTACAAAGGATCTCTGAGAGTAGATCCTAACCTCTTCTTTGTAAGAAAGCAGTGCCTACGAAGAACAAAGGAGAAGTAAGAGACTCAAATTTAGAGGGGCGTTATTTCAGCCCTCACTTAGGCTCTTTAATAAAGTCTGAGTCAGATGAATTAGTTTTATGATTCTAACTTCCCGGAAGCTTCATTATTTTAATGCTTATGGTAGTGACATTTCATCATACATGAATTTAGTTTTAACTTTGGAATATCCAGCTATGCATATTTTGCAGATAGATGACAATTTAAATTGTACAAACAATTCTGTCCATCTCAATGAACTTATTAGGCTCTTGGAGGCAGGTATCGACTGTTCTATTTTTTAGTTCCTTTATGTCTCCCATAGGGTGAGCATCTTGTGTTTAGTGTGGCCTTAAATGTCATTGTTCTTAAAGTTATCATTATGTTAAGATTTAAGGAATTTTCTAAAAGAGATATCTTTCCCATTGTATTGTTTTCCTTTATTTCTTTGCATTGTTCACTTAGGAAGGCATTCTAACTTCTTCTTGGTGTTCTTTGGAACTCTGCATTCAGGTGGGTGTATCTTTCCTTTTCTCCTTTGCCTTTCACTTCTCTTCTTTTCACAGCTATTTGTAAGTCCTCCTCAGATAACCATTTGGCCTTTTTGCATTTTTTTCTCTTGGGTATGGTTTTGATCACCACCTCCTGTACAATGTTAACTTCTGCCCATAGTTCTTCAGGCATTCTGTCTATCAGATCTAATCCCTTGAATCTATTTGTCACTTCTACTGTGTAATCATGAGGTTTTTGATTTAAATCATACCTGAATGGCCTAGTGGTTTTCCCTACTTTCTTCAATTTAAGTCTGAATTTTGCAGTAAGGAGTTCATGATCTGAGCCACAATCAGCTCCCAGTCTTGTTTTTGCTGACTGTATAGAGCTTCTCCATCTTTGGCTGCAAAGAATACAATCAATCTGATTTCAGTATTGATCATTTGGTGATGTCCATGTGTAGAGTCGTCTCTTGTGTTGTTGGAAGAGGGTGTTTGCTATGACCAGTGCGTTCTATGGCAAAACTCTGTTAGTCTTTCCCCTGCTTCATTTTGTACTGCAAGGCCAAACTTGCCTGTTACTCCAGGTATCTCTTGACTTCTGCTTTTGCATTCCAGTCCCCTATGATGAAAAGGACATCTTTTTTTGATGTTAGTTCTAAAAGGTTTTGTAGGTCTTCATAGAACCATTCAGCTTCAGCTTCTTCAGCATTAGTGGTTGGGGCATAGACTTGGATTACTGTGATATTGAAGGACCCCAGGCAAGGAAGCCATCTAAGTGCCTGAATGGGCAGAGCTATGGAGAAAAACTGGCCAAAGAGGCCCTCTGATCGCCAGCTACAAGAGGCTCGAAAAAAGACTCTGATAGGGCCATAACCCTTGCGGTGGAGGCAGTCCATTTCCCTGCACACTTGGGGCTGCCAAGGTCCCTTCAAGCCAAGCAGCTGAGCCACCTTCACACTCAACCCTCACTGGGTAGAGTGAGAGTTGTGCTGGTGCTAAGTGCTAAGTCGCTTCAATCGTGTCCGACTCTGTGCGACCCCATAGACGGCAGCCCACCAGGCTCTCCCGTTGCTGGGATTCTCCAGGCAAGAACACTGAAGTGGGTTGCCATTTCCTTCTCCAATGCATGAAAGTGAAAAGGGAAAGTGAAGTTGCTCAGTCATGTCTGACTCTTAGCGACCCCATGGACTGCAGCCTACCAGGCTCCTCTGTCCATGGGATTTTCCAGGCAAGAGTACTGGAATGGGGTGCCATTGCCTTCTCCGGTTGTGCTGGTAGACATAATTTTTAGTTTCCCGGTAAAAGATTGTTCGCTGGGTCAATCTTTCTCACTGGGGCAGAGCTACCACAAGCAAAAAAAGTTTTGTGCCTATGCATGCAGGGTCGCTTCGGTAGTGTCTGACTCTTTGCGACCCTGTAGACTATGACCTGCCAGCCTTCTCTGTCAGGGAGGGAGGTTCTCCAGGCAAGAATACTGGAGCGTATTGGCCAATATTGGTTGCCATACCCTTCTGGAGCACTGTATTTCCAGCTGCCCTAGCCACCAACTCCCTTGGGTACCTGGTTCTGCCAGAACCCCTGTGACCCAAGCAGCTGCACCACCTCTGCACCTGACCCTCACAGGGGCAAACCCAAGTCCTCCAGGGCAGCCTCAGGAGCAAACTCCAGTGGACAGCCCACATGCAGAGGTAGAAATAAAACCACGATTGAAACCCAGGGGCAGTGTAACTAAGGAAAAAGACTCAAACCTTCCCACCAGCTGTACAAGCTGCAGATTGAATCCACACGATCAACTAGGCAGGCTCTGTGTCTGTGGAATATATAAAAGGTCATTGAGAGCTCCGACAAAAGAAAACGCACTAGTTCTGATAGCTGTGGACGCTAGAGGCAAGAACACAGAGGCGTAGGACCAGATTAGAATCTGAGCTGCCCCCACAGCAGGTCCAGAGATCAACACAGTGTTAGAGTGCATCTTAGGGAGGTGAAGTGGACTGTGACTCCCAGTGAGGGAAAGGACTGACAGCAGTGACTGAGGAAAAACATTTATTATTCTTAAGTTTTAACTTGTTCTGTAGATTCTTTTGGATTTTCTTTCTTTTTCCCCCCCTCTGTTGTAGTTGTCAATTTTATTGTCACTATGAAATCTAATTAAGCTTTTGAGCTTTTTTTTTTTCCTTCTCAGTCACATTTTTTAATTGTTGCTATAAACCTCTGCCTCTGTGTTGGGCTTTTGCAGTTCTGGGCAGTTTTGTTTTTTCTTTTCTCTTTTTTAAATTTTTTAAACCTATTATTATTTTTTATACATTTATTTGTTTGCTTTTCCTACTGTTTTTTTCCCCTTACAGTTAATCTTTAATATATATAAATCTTCTTTATTTACTTCTATTTAACTTTGAATATCTATTCCTTCTTTCTTTTCTTTCTTTCCTTTAGTCTCAACATATTTGTTAGTTTTATTTTCATTGCTTTATTCCCCAATTAGCACCTTGCTTTAGTTTTGTTTTCCAGTCTGTGCTTTAGTTAGTTTTGTTCTGGTAGACATAATTTTTGGTTTCCTTTGTTCGCGGGGTCAGTCTTTCTTTTCTTTCTTTCCTTTCCTCTCAACATATTTGTTAGTTTCATTTTCATTGGTTTATTACCCAATTGGCACCTTGCTTTAATTTTGTTTTCCAGTTTGTGCTTTAGCTAGTTTTGTTCTGGTAGATCTAAGTTTTGGTTTCCTTTATTCGCCGGGTCAATCTCTTGTACTTTATTTTTGTTGGACTTTTGCTTTGTTTTGATTTTGCTTATGGGTGTATATGTATATGTGTATATTCAGCCACACTTTTTATTGTTATAAACCTCTGCATGTACATTGGGCTTTTGCAGTTCTGTGGAGTTTTCCTTTTTTTCCCTTTTTTCTTTCTTCTTCCATTTTTTTTCTCTTTTTTATAATTTTAACTTTTAACTTTTTAAACCTTCATATTTTTTCTACATTGATTCCTTTCTTTGCCTTTTCTACTACTATTTTCCCCTTGTAGTTAATCTTTAATATATATAAATCTTCATCTATCTCTATTTAACTTTGCATATCTCTTCTTTCTTTCTTTTCTTTCTTTGCTTTCCTCTCAACATATTTGTTAGCTTTGTTTTCATTGCTTTATTCTCCACTTGGCACCTTGCTTTAGTTTTGTTTTCCAGTTTTTGTGCTTTAGTTAGTTTTGTTCTTCACTGGTAAATATAATTTTTGATTTCCTTTGTTTGCTGGGTCAATCTGTTGTACTTTATTTTTGTTGGACTGTTTTGACTTTGCTCATGGGTCTTTATGTATATGTGTATATTCCATTATTTTAATTATTATTTGCCTGATTTTGTAACTGCCATTTGGGGTTCATCTTTGGTTTCTCGTTTTTGGATATTTGTTTTAATCTCACTTAATGCCATAACAAACCACTTGTGGAATCTTTGTTCCTAACCAAAGATCAGGCCCTGAGCCTTTGGAGTGGGAGCACTGACTCCAAGACTCTAGACGACAAGAGAACTAACCCTAGGGAGTATCATATAGTGAGAACTCACACAAAGGAAACCACTGGAATACAAGACCCAGCATCACCCAGCCACCAATAGCACCCTGTGCAGGACAAGTCATCTAAACAACAAACAAAACAAAAATACAAACCCAGTCATAAGCAGAGAGGATTACCACCTCACTCAGCCTTGCCCATCAGAGAAAAAACAAACAAACAAACAAAAAACTCAGCACAATCTCACTCTATAAGAAGCTTACACAAACCGCTGGACCAACCTTAGAGGGCAGAAACCAAAAGAAAGAAAGAAAATTCAACCTGGAAGCCTGGGAAAAGGAGACCTCAAACACAATAAGTTAAAAAAAAAAATAATGAAAAGGTGGATAAATACTACACAAATGAAGGAACAAACTAGAAACATAGAAGTCCAAATAAATGAAGAGGAAATAAGCAAACTACCTGAAAAAGAATTCAGAATAATGATAGTAAAGATGATCAAAAACCTTGAAAGCAAAATGGAAAAAATGCAAGGATCAATTAACAGAGACTTACAAGAATTAAAGAATAAACATGCAGAGACAAACAGCACAATTTACTGAAATTAAAAATACTCCAGAAGGAATCAAGAGCAGAATATCTGAAGCAGAAGAATGAATCTGTGAGCTGGAAGATAAAATTGTGGAAATAACTTCTAAAGAGCAGAATAAAGTAAAAAGAATGAAAAGAACTGAGGGTACCCTCAGAGACCTTTGGGACAATATCAAATGCACTAACATTCGAATTATAGGGGTCCCAGAAGAAGAATAGAAAAAGAAAGGGTATGAGAAAATTTTTGAAGAGATTAAAGTTGAGAATTTCCCCAACATGAAAAAGGGAACAGTCAAGTCCAAAAGGCACAAAGAGTCCCATACAGGATAAACCCAAGGAGAAACATGCCAAGACATACACTAATCAAACGAACAAAGACTAAACACAAAGAATATTAAAAGCAGCAAGGGAGAAGCAACAAGTAACGTACAAGGGAAACTCCATACGTTTAATAGCTGATCTTTCAGCAGAAACTGTGCAGGCCAGAAGAGACTGGCAGGATATGTTTAAAGTACTGAAAGGGAAAAATCTACAACCAAGATTACTGTACCCAGCAAGGATCTCATTCAGAATTGATGGAGAAATCAAAAGCTTTTCAGACAAGCAAAAGTTAAGAGAATTCAATACCACCAAACCAGCTTTACAACAAATGTTAAAGGGGCATGTATAGTCATGAAATACAAAAGAAAAAAGATCTACAAAATCAACCCCAGATAATTAAGAAAATGGCAATAGGAACATATATATCAATAATTACTTTAAATGTAAATAGACTAAATGCTCCAACCAAAAGACACAGACTGGCTGAATGGATACAAAAGCCAAGACTGATATATATGCTGTCTACAAGAAACCCACCTGAGACCTAAATACACATATAGATTGACAGTGAGAGGATAGAAAAATATATTCCGTGCAAATGGTAAGTAAAAGAAAGCTGGAGTAGCAATCCTCATATCAGGCAAAATAGACTTTAAATAAAGACGATTACAAGAGATAAGGAAGAACACTACATAATGATCAAGGGATCAATCCAAGAGGAAGACATAACAATTGTAAATATCTATGCACCCAACATAGGAGCACCTCAATACAGAAGACAAACACTAACAGACGTAAAAGGAGAAATAGACAGTAACACAAAAATAGTAGGAGACTTTTAACACCTCAATCATGCCAATGGACAGATCATCAAAACAGAAAATTAATAAGGAAATACAAATCTTAAATGATAGATTAGACGAGATGGATTTCAATGATATCTTCAGGACATTCCATCCAAATGTAGAAAAATACAGCTTCTCAAATGCACATGTAACATTCTGCAGGATAGACCACATCTTGGGTCACAAATCAAACGTCAGTAAATTTAAGAAAATTGAAATCGTATCAAGCATCTTTTCTGACCACAATGCTATGAGACTAGATATCAATTACAAGAAAAAAACTGTAAGAAACAAAAACACATGGATATTAAACAACACATTTCTAAATAACCAACAGGTTACTGAAGAAATCATAAGGGAAATCAAAATATTTTTAGAAACAAATGGCAATGAAAACATGACAACTCAATACCTATGGGATGCAGCAAAAGCAGTCCTAAGAGGGAAGTTTATAGCAATACAATCCTACCTCAAGAAACAAGAAAAACATCGAATAAACAACCTAACTTTACACCTAAACAACTGGAAAAAGAAGAACAAAAAAACCCCCAAAATTAGTAGAAGGAAATAAATCATAAAGATCTGAGCAGAAATAATGAAAAAGAAATGAAAGAAACAATAGTAAAGATTAATAAAACTAAAAGCTGGTTCTTTAAGAAGATAAACAAAACTGATAAACCTTTAGTCAGACTCATCAAGAAAAAGAGAAGAATCAAATCAACAAAATTAGAAATGAAAAAGGAGAGGTTACAACAGACTGCAGAAATACAAAGGATTATAAGATACTATTATGAACAACTATATGGCAATAAAGTGGCTAACCTGGAAGAAACGGACAGGTTTTTAGAAAAGTTCAATCTTCCAAGACTGAACCAGGAAGAAATAGAAATTATGAACGACCCAGTTACAAGCACTGAAATTGAAGCTGTGATCAAAAATCTCCCAAAAAACAAAAGCCCAGGACCAGATGGCTTCACAGGACAGTTCTAGCAAATATGTCAGTTTAGTTCAGTCGCTCAGCCGTGACCAACTCTTTGCAACCCCATGAATCACAGCACGGCAGGCCTCCCTGTCCATCACCAACTCCCGGAGTTTACCCAAACTCATGTCCATAGAGTCGGTGATGCCATCCAGCCATCTCATCCTCTGTTGTCCCCTTCTCCTCCTGCCCCCAATCCTTCCCAGCATCAGGGCCTTTCCAGTGAGTCAAATCTTCACATGAGGTAGCCAAAGTATTGGAGTTTCAGCTTCAACATCAGTCCTTCCAATGAACACCCAGGACTGGTAGCATTTAGGATGGACTGGTTGGATCTTCTTGCAGTCCAAGGGACTCTCAAGAGTCTTCTCCAACACCACAGTTCAAAAGCATCAATTCTTCGGCACTCAGCTTTCTTCACCGTCCAACTCTCACATCCATACACGACTACTGGAAAAACCATAGCCTTGACTAGACGGATTGTTAAAATGACTATACTACCAAATGCAATCTACAGATTCAATGCGATTCCTATCAAATTACCAATGGCATTTTTCACAGAACTAGAACAAAAAATTTCACAATTCATATGGAAATGCAAAAGACCCCGAATAGCCAAAGCAGTCTTGAGAAAGAATGGAGCTGGAGGAATCAGCTTTCCTGACTTCAGATTCTATTATAAAGCTACAGTCATTAAGACAGTATGGTACTGGCACAAAGACAGAACTATAGACCAATGGAACCTGATAGAAAGCCCAGAAATAAACCCATGCACCTATAAGTATCTTATTTTTGACAAAGGAGGCAAGAATATACAATGGGGCAAAGACAGCCTCTTCAATAAATGGTGCTGGGAAAACTGGACAGCTACATGTAAAAGAATGAAATTAGAACACTTCCTAACACTATACACAAAGATAAACTCAAAATGGATTAGAGACCTAAATGTAAGACCAGCAACTATAAAACTCTTAGAGGAAACCATAGGCAGAACACTCGATGACATAAATCAAAGCAAGATCCTCTATGACCCACCTCCTAGAGTCATGGGAATAAAAACAAAAGTAAACAAGTGGGACCTAATTAAATGTTAAAGCTTTTGCACAGCAAAGGACACTATAAGCAAGGTGAAAAGACAACCCTCAGAATGGGAGAAAATAATAGCAAATGAAACTGACAAAGGATTAATTTCCAAAATATACAAACAGCTTATACAACTCAATGCTAGAAAAACAAACAACCCAATCAAAAAGTGGGAAAAAGACCTAAACAGACATTTCTCCAAAGAAGACATACAGATGGCTAACAAACATGAAAAGATGCTCAACATGGCTCATTATTAGAGAAATGCAAATCAAAACCACAATGAGATACCACCTCACACCAGTCAGAATGGCCATCATCAAGTCTACAAACAATAAATGCCAGAGTGGGTGTGGAGAAAAGGGAACACTCGTGCACTGTTGGTGAGAATGTAAATTGATACAGCCACTATGGAAGACAGTATGCAGGTTCCTTAAAAAACTAGGAATAAAACCACCATACGACCCAGCAGTCCCACTCCTAGGCATATACCCTGAGGAAACCAAAATTGAAAAAGACACATGTATCCCATTGTTCATTGCAGCACTATTTACAATAGCTAGAACATGGAAGCAACCTAGATGTTCATCAATAGATGAATGGATAAAGAAGTTGTGGTACATATACACAATGGAATATTACTCAGCCATACAAAGGAAGGCGTTTGAGTCAGTTCTGATGAGGTGGGTGAACCTAGAGCCTATTCTGCAGAGTAAAGTGAGTCAGAAAGAGAAAGATAAATATTGTATTCTAACATACATATACAGAATCTAGAAAAATGATACTGAAGAATTTATTTACAGGGCAGCAATGGAGAAACAGAGAGAATAGACTTATGGACATGGGGAGAGGGGAGGAGAGGGTGAGATGTATGGAAAGAGTAACATGGAAACTTATATTACCATATGTAAAATAGATAGCCAATGGGAATTTGCTGTATGGCTCAGGAAACTGAAACAGTGGCTCTGTATCAATGTAGAGAGGTGGGATGGGGAGGGAGATGGGAGGGAGGTTCAAAAGGGATCAGATATATGTATACCTATGGCTGATTCATATTGAAGTCTGACAAAACAACAAAATTCTATAAAGCTATTATCCTTCAATAAAAAAAATTTAAAAAGTGATATAAAATGTAAGTTTATTAAATTTAATAGGATTTTTGAAACATTGACTTCAGTGTTAGGCCAGGAAATCTCTTATTATACTCTGAAAGTAGTCAGACTTCATTAGACCTGATATCACAGAGACTAACATGCATAGGGCTGTCGTATGAAAGGCTATTATCTACTTGCTGAGAAAGCAGTGCTAAGCAATTCCTTAGCATAGATGGATACTGTAGATTATGGTTCTGCTACCTTGGCCATAACTGATAAGCCCAGGGGAGATCTTTGACCTAAGGCTAGTGGTCTGTGAAATAGCCTGGTATGAAAACTGTACACAAAGCAATAATGGGGAGTCAACTAATCAATCATATACCTCCTTTTTTCCTGTAAGTTACTCCTTGAGAAGAGGAGAATGATGGGCAATTGTAATGGGAACTTATAGTTACAGTTTGTTCATTTGTTGTTCATTCACCTATTTGAATGACCAATATTTGCCAGTTACTATTTTAGGCTCTAATGATATAAACAGACCAATGTTTATGCTTTCTTGAAGCTCATGTTTGAGGGGACAGATAATTAGCATGTAATAGATGTCAGTAGTGGTAAGTGCTTTGAAGAAAAATGAAACAGGCTGAGAAAGAGGGTATGATTAGAAGGTGCTAGTTTAGATGGGCTAATCATGTAAGACAGGGCTTCCCAGATGATGCTTATGGTAAAGAGCCTGCCTGCCAGTGCAGAAGACATGAGAGATGTGGGTTCAATCCCTGGGTTGGGCAGATCCCCTGGAGTAGGAATTGGCAACCCACTCCAGTACCCTTGTCTGGAAAATTCCATGGACAGAGGAGCCTTGTGGGCTACAGTCCATGGGACTACAGAGAATCAGACACGACTGAGTGGCTGAGCACACACACAGAGTCAGACGTAAGGCATTTCTGAGAAGCTGATGTTTGAGCAGAGTCAGATGAAGGGGGAAAAGGCAGCATGCAGCCACCATCAGAAGCCGAGTTACACAGAAGAAACTTTCAGAGTAGAATGAGATGTTATATTAGTTAAGGTTCTCCAGAGAAACAGAACCTAAATGATGGGTGAATGGCTGGATAGATGGATGGGAAGGGAGGGAGAGAGAGAGAACATGAATGGATGCTGACAAGTTCCAAGATCTAAGTTGGCATGCCGGAGACCCAGGAAAGCTGATGTAATACTTCAAGTCTAATGGCCTAATACCCAGAAGAGGTGATGATGTAAGTTCTAGCCTGAAGGCCAGCAGGCTCGAGACTCAGAAAGAATCAATATTTCAGTTCTGGGCTGAAAGCATGAAAAAAATGGTATCGAAGGCCAGCAGGCTCGAGACTCAGAAAGAATCAATATTTCAGTTCTGGGCTGAAAGCATGAAAAAAATGATATCCCATCCTGAAGACAGTCAGGCAGGAGGAATTCCCTTCTGCTTTAATAAACTTTTTTGTTTTTATTCAGGCCTTCAGCAGACTGGATGTGGCCTGCCAGCATTAGGGAGAGCAATTCGCTTTACTCAGTCTGTTGACTTAAATGTTAAAGTCATCCAAACACCTTCACAGAATCACCTAGAGTAATGTTTCACAAGTATCTGTATACCTTGTGGCCTAGTCAGTTTGACATGCAGAGTTAACCATCACTGATGGCATCTGTTGGTAGCCATAAAAAACAAGATGAGTGAAGATGGATAGGCTCCACTTCAACCCCAGAGACTTATTATGAAGATTATGTGATGATTAGAGCTGTCTTGAATTCTGAACTTCATTGCATTGCCTGAATTATGTCCCTTTGTCTGTGAGGCCTGGCTTTATGGCTGTATTGAACTCACTCTTTTTTCCCTAAGTGCTTTTTATAAAACTACTAAGTTTAATTTGTTTGTCTCTACATTCAGACTCACCAGAACAACCATTTCATGGATGAGCCAGCCTGATAGCAGTTGAGTCTTATTTCTTGTATAGACATTACAGAAGTAAACCTTCGGTCATAAAAACCTAATTCAGTCTTTGGTTTTTTTCCCTGCTTATGAAGGAAAACAGTGGTAAAGATAAACAGAAAACTTTAATTTGTTACTTTAAAAAGGTTCATGTTCTTAGTTAACATTTTTAGCAGTTATTAAATTTTACCTCTTTTGAAGAGCTGACGTGTTTTGTAAATCTGAAGGTGTAGGAGACACAGTCCTTTCCCTCAAAGATCACACCGTCTGGTAGTAAAATCTGCGTATCCAAGTATACAGCAAGGTAGTTTTGATGAGAAATTAGGTTCAAGCTGGAAAAGTCCTCATGAATATTATTTTTAAGCTAGTCTTTGGTAGATAGAAGGCTTCCCTGGTGGCTCAGATGGTAAAAACATGTGCCTGCAATGCGGGAGACCTAGGTTCAATCCCTGGGTGGGGAAGATCCCCTGGAGAAGGAAATGGCAACCCACTCTAGTACTGTTGCCTGGAAAATCCCATGGACGGAGGAGCCTGGTAGGCTACAGTCCATGGGGTCACAAAGAGTCGGACATGACTGAGCGACTTTCTCTCTGTCTTTCTCTCTCTTTCTCTCTCTCCCTCTCTCTCTCTCTCTCTCTCTCTCTCTCTCTCTCTCTCTCTCTCTGTAGATATAATTTGCATAGATACCAGAAAGGTGAAAAATATTTCCCCAAAAAGGAAAGGTAAATTAGAAAATCAGAGCATGAGAGTTTGGGAGTGATAATTTAGCCACGTTGACGTGAGTGTAGTATTCTTGCAGAGGAATATTTTGAAAGCTAAAGCTGAAAGTCATTATGTCTACAACATTCTGTTGCATGTTAATCACTTTTAGCCTAAGTTACTCATCTGTTAAATAGCATAATAATGCCTGTCTTTTCTCTTTTTCCTATGAGCCACGTAACCAGTCACATCTAAATTCTCTACCTATACTTTTGTTGTTTTTAATCCACAAAGAGGCCTTTTTGAGTAGGGGAATGAGTTATCAGACTCCCTATCATTGCCTCCTCACACTCTTCCTGTTTCAGCTTCATCATGGAGAGAACAGTACGCCAAATGGATCCTCTCTAAATCTCACCGGTATCCTTCATACCCTTACCTTTTAAATTGTTCCTTCTGTCTTAGTCTTCTGAAGGTAGTTCCTGGTGGCAATGCTACTTTCGTATCTTCATCTGTATGGTCACACATATGCTCTGGATCCCATTTCTTTCTACATTTTCAGAGATTATTCTAACTGAAACCTTAGTTTTCTTTTTCACTCTCCTCGTCTCACCCTTCCCATTTTTGCAGTCCTTTCTGTTAACAGATAAATATGTTCAGGTTTTCTTTGTATTATATATGTTATGCATGCTATACTGTAGAATGTTATATATTGTATCTAATCTGATCATCCTTTCTTGACCATATATCATTCTCCATCAATTTCCTCTCATCTTCTTTGCTAAACTTCTCTAAAGAAATAGTTACACCCACTTACTTCTAAAATCGTATTTTTTTATTCACACCTAAGCTCATTCCAATCTAGCTTCTACTCCCATCACTCTAGTACTCTTCTACTCCCGTCACTCTGCTTATTTGACATTTCTATAGCATTCAATACTTTTGGCCACTCTGTTCTTTAAAACACTCTGCCTTTGGCTTTATCAATGTATTCTCCTCATTTTCTATCTCTTTCTCTGGCTACATCTTCACTGACTTCTTTATTGGCTTATCTTTCTCTAATTACTCATTAATTGTGGGTATCCACAGAGCTGACTCAAGCCATTCTTGCTACAACATTTTGTTGAGTAGTACCATTCTTTCTCATTGCTTTAATAATGATGCCAGCTCTTAAATTTGTATCTTTCACCCAGATATCTCCTTGAGGTTCAGTTCTGTATCTAGCTAACAAATTGATATTTCCATTTGGATATCTCAGGGATCTATCTCAGTCTCAACATGCTTAAGATTCAACATGTTTATAACTTCTCCTCTTCCTGGGAATACCAGACCATCTGACCTGTCTCTTGAGAAACCTGTATGCAGGTCAGGAAGCAATAGTTAGAAGTGGACATGGAACAACAGACTGGTTCCAAATAGGAAAAGGAGTACATCAAGGCTGTATATTGTCACCCTGCTTATTTAACTTATATGCAGAGTACATCATGAGAAACGCTGGGCTGGAAGAAACACAAGCTGGAATCAAGATTGCCGGGAGAAATATCAATAACCTCAGATATGCGGATGACACCACCCTTATGGCAGAAAGTGAAGAAGAACTAAAGAGCCTCTTGATGAAGGTGAAAGAGGAGAGTGAAAAAGTTGGCTTAAAGCTCAACATTCAGAAAACTAAGATCATGGCATCTGGTCCCAACACTTCATGGGAAATAGATGGGGAAACAGTGGAAACAGTGTCAGACTTTATTTTTTTGGGTTCCAAAATTACTGCTGATGGTGATTGCAGCCATGAAATTAAAAGACGCTTACTCCTTGGAAGGAAGGTTATGGCTAACCTAGATAGCATATTTAGAAGCAGAGACATTACTTTGCCAACAAAAGTCCGTCTAGTCAAGGCTATGGTTTTTCCAGTGGTCATGTATGGATGTGAGAGTTGGACGGTGAAGAAAGCTGAGCACTGCAGAATTGATGCTTTTGAACTGTGGTGTTGGAGAAGACTCTTGAGAGTCCCTTGGACTGCAAGGAGATCCAATCAATCCATCCTAAAAGAGATCAATCCTGGGTGTTCATTGGAAGGACTGATGTTGAAGCTGAAACTCCAATACTTTGGCCACCTTATGCGAAGAGTTGACTCATTGGAAAAGACCGTAATGCTGGGTAGGATTGGGGGCGAGAGGAGAAGGGGACGACAGAGGATGAGATGGTTGGATGGCATCACTGACTCGATGGACATGGGTTTGGGTAGACTCCGGAAGTTGGTGATGGACAGGGAGGCCTGGCGTGCTGCAATTCATGGGGTCGCAAAGAATCGAACACGACTGAGTGACTGAACTTCCTTTATATCTTCTTCAGCACCAAGACTTGTTTATTTTGGACTCAGTATATATAGTGTATGGATGAAGGACTTAAATCCTCACTCAAAACAGACAAACAACACCAAAAGACCCTCACTTTTACTTCTTACTAACTTTGTTACCATGCTAAGTCACCTCAGTCGTGTCCGACTCTGTGCAACCCCATAGATGGCAGCCCAGCAGGCTCCACCGTCCATGGAATTCTCCACGCAAGAACACTGGAGTGGGTTGCCATTTCCTTCTCCAATGCATGAAAGTGAAAAGTGAAAGTGAAGTCGCTCAGTCGTGTCCAACTCTTAGCGAACCCATGGACTGCAGCCTACCAGGCTCCTCCATCCATGAGATTTTGCAGGCAAGAGTACTGGAGTGGGATTTGTAGCCATAAGCAACCTTTTTTAAGACTCACTTTCATCATCTGTAAAATGAAAAAACAATAGGTCCTTTCTTAATGTAATGTAACATCAGACAAAAGGAGTATGTGGGACTTCCACTTCCAGATAATATGTAGTAACAGGGACTGAATTTACTCTCTAGCCATAAGCAGTTATTAATAGAAAACCCTCATAGGACTGTTGTGAGGATTAAAAGAGTATTTGTTAAACACTTGAAATAGGACATAGCATAAAGTAAGCTCTATATAAAATTTTGCTTTTTTATAAGTAAATATAGATATGATGGTTAAAAAAATTGTGGAATGAAGCTATAAAGTGCTGCTTTAAGGGTAAATTAATAGTATTAAGTGTGTATAATATTAAGAGCAGTTCTCAAATCATTACTCTTAAGCTTCTGTTTAAAGAAACTAAATAAGAGTCATGCCAAAACAAAAAGAGGACTAAAGGCAAAAGCAGAAACCAAAGAAATAGAAAAGTACAAAATAAAGAAAATCAGAAATTAAAATCTGGCTTTTTTAAAAGGTTGATAATAGTGATAAAATTCTAGCCAGTTCAGTTCAGTCACTCAGTCGTGTCCGACTCTTTGCGACCCCGTGGACTGCAGCACACCAGGTGTCCCTGATCATCATCTGCTCCTGCAGTTTACCCAAACTCATGTCCATTGAGTCGGTAATGCCATCCAACCGTCTCATCCTCTGTCATCCCCTTTGCCTCCTGCCTTCAATCTTTCTCAATATCAGGGTCTTTTCAAATGAGTCAGCTCTTCGCATCAGGTGGCCGAAGTATTGGAGTTTCAGCTTCAACATCAGTCTTTCCAATGAACACTCAGGACTCATCTCCTTTAGGAAGGACTGGATGGATCTCCATGCAGTCCAAAGGACTTTCAAGAGTATTCTCCAACATCACAGTTCAAAAGTATCAGTTCTTCGGCACTCAGCTTTCTTTATGGTTCAATTCTTCACATCTATACATGACACCTGGAAAAACCATAGCTTTGACTAGACAGGTCTTTGTCAGTAAAGTAATGTCTTTGCTTTTTAACGTGCTCTTTAGGTTTGTCATAGCTTTTCTTCCATGGAGCATTCAGTTCAGTTCAGTCTCACTCAGTTGTGTCCAACTCTTTGCGACCCCATGAACCGCAGCATGCCAAGCCTCTCTGTCCATCACCAACTCCTGTAGTTCACCCAAACTCATGTCCATTGAGTCGGTGATGCCACCTAACCATCGCATCCTCTGTCGTCCCCTTCTCCTCCTGCTCTCAATATTTTCCAGCATCAGGGACTTTTCAAATGAGTCAGCTCTTCACATGAGGTGGCCAAAGTATTGGAGTTTCACCTTCAACATTAGTCCTTCCAATGAACACCCAGGACTGATCTCCTTTAGGATGGACTGGTTGGATCTCCTTGCAGTCCAAGGGACTCTCAAGAGTCTTCTCCAATACCATAGTTCAAAAGCATCAATGCTTCTATGCTCAGCTTTCTTTATAGTCCAACTCTCACATCCATACATGACCACTGGAAAAACCATAGCCTTGACTAGACGGACCTTTGTTGACAGAGTAATATCTCTGCTTTTTAATATGCTGTCCAGGTTGGTCATAACTTTCCTTCCAAGGAGTAAGCATCTTTTAATTTCATGGCTACAATCACCATCTGCAGTGACTTTGGAGCCCCCAAAAATAAAGTCAGCCACTGTTTCCACTGTTTCCCCATCTATCTGCCATGAAATGATGGGACCAGATGCCATGATCTTAGTTTTCTGAATGTTGAGCTTTAAGCCAACTTTTTCACTCTCCTCTGTCACTTTCATCAAGAGGCTGTTTAGTTTTTCTTCATTTTCTGCCATAAAGGTGGTGTCATCTGCTTATCTGAGGTTGTTGATAATTTCTCCCGGCAGTCTTGATTCCAGCTTGTGTTTCTTCCAGCCCAGCGTTTCTCATGATGTACTCTGCATATAAGTTAAATAAGCAGGGTGACAGTATACAGCCTTGACGTACTGCTTTTCCTATTTGGAACCAGTCTGTTGTTCCATGTCCAGTTCTAACTGTTGCTTCCTGACCTGCATACAGATTTCTCAAGAGGCTGGTCAGGTGATCTGGTATTCCCATCTCTTTCAGAATTTTCCACAGTTTATTGTGATCCACACAGTCAAAGGCTTTGGCATAGTCAATAAAGCAGAAATAGAAGTTTTTCTGGAACTCTCTTGCTTTTTCGATGATCCAGTGGATGTTGGGAATTTGATCTCTGGTTCCTCTGCCTTTCTAAAACCAGCTTGAACATCTGGAAGTTCACGGTTCACGTATTGCTGAAGCCTGGCTTGGAGAATTTTGAGCATTACTTTACTAGCATGTGAGATGCGTGCAATTGTGTGGTAGTTTGAGCATTCTTTGGCATTGCCTTTCTTTGGGATTGGAATGAAAACTGATCTTTTCCAGGCTGTGGCCCCTGCTGAGTTTAGCAAGTGTCTTAATTTCATGGCTGCAGTCATCATCTGCAATGATTTTGGAGCCCAAGAAAATAAAGTCTGTCAGTGTTTCCATTGTTTCCCCATCTATTTGCCATGATGTGATGAGACTGAATCAATGGTTATTAAAAAAAAAAAGATAACATTTTGACCAAGTAAAATTCATTACAGGAATATTAAGTTTGGTTTAACATTCGAAAATCAGTTAGTGTAATTCACCGTATGAACCTACTAAGTAAGAAAGAAAGAGTATGATTATTCAAATTGATTCAGGAAAATCATTTGGCAAAATTGAATGTTCTTTAGTGATAAAAACTCAGTCAACTAGGACTTGGAAGGGAACTTTCTCAGCCTGTTAAAGGGCATCTAGTAAAATCCAATAATTTGTATTACACTTTACATCACATTCAGTGGCATAAGACTGAATGCTTTTCCCCTAATCGGGAATGGGGGACTGATGTTTGCTCATACCACTTCTTTTCAGGATTATAGTCATTGTAGTGAGGAAAGAAAAAGATGTCAAAGCCATCCCAATTGGAAATGAAGAAGGAACTGCTTGTGTATGTAGAACAAAAAAAGTCTACTAAGTAAGTAACAAGTGAGCTTAGTATGAAGTTATTATACAAATAAACTGTATTTCTTTGTACTAGCAATGAACAACTGAAATTTAAGTAAAAATAAAAACATTCACAATAGCATCTAAAAGTCGTTAATACTGTGGAGAAGTTGAACACGATTTTGCAAGATTTGTATATTGAAAACTATAAAATGTTGCTGAGGGAACTTAAAGAAGAACCAAATGAATGAATGAATATCATGAATAAGGGTCAGAAAGCTGAAATGATATCAGAAAACTCAAAATTGTTATAATGTCATTTCTCCCCAAATTGATGTTTGTTACTCAGTGCAGTTCCAATCAGTATATCCACAGGCTTTTTTGTATAAATTGACAAGTCTAGGGTCTTTCAACTTAGGCAAAGTTAATGTGACTTTGGTTTCAGACAGTATTCTCTGGAGTATTACATGACTAGTTTAGTTATTGATTTTGGAGATGTTCCTCTGGGCTTTTCTTTTATCTAATTAATTTCTTTACCTTCTCAATTGCTTTCAATTAATTTATTTCTCCTTTAAAGCCTGTACTGTTTGTACTTTGTGTTTAACTTTTATGTTTAACTCCACATACCTAAAACTTATTAATTTTAATTTTATTTCTTTCATTTGTATTAGTTCAGTAGCTCACTAGTTTTCCTCTTCCAGCTCTTGCTCCCGTTCCTCTAACAGTATAACCTCCAAGTAGCAGCTGGTCAAGGCACTCTCTTACTCTGTAGTTTAACTTTCTGGTGGTTTCTATCCTACTCTTAAGAATTAAGCTATTAGTATCCAGTTCTTGAACCCCTACATGATCTGGCCCCAGGGTACATCATAGTGCCTGACACATAGTAAGCATTTAATACACTTCAAATTAAATCTTTGCATTATAAGTCTTATCAGAATTTGGTTGTTTGTTTGTTTATTTCTGTCTTAAGACCATACACATAAAAAGTAGTTCTTTAGACCTCATTGGTTTCTCAGTTTATCAGTTTATCGTGGGAAACGGAAAGTAGGTTGGAACCATATGGCATACATTTTAAGGCTCATTTTATTTTGTTTTTATCTTTTGGCCACAGTTCACGCCATGTAGGATCCTGGTTCCCTGGCCAGGGATCAAACCTGCACCCCTGCATTGAAAGCACAGAGTCTCAACCATTGGACCACCAGGGACATCCTTTGCATGCATTTTAGAACAGGCTGGTTTTGTCTAGTAAGGATAGATAATAAGGTTTGTCAGTAACCAGTACTCAAATGGGTAGAAAAAGACTGCTTTGGCTTTAATCAGACAAATGGTTAAAAAAAAAGAAAGCAATCAAAAAGTCTGTGGTCAGAACTTAGGTTATGCTTTAGGTGACCCAAACAATTGAAAACAGTACTGTTTTGTTTCATATCTCAGTATACTAAATGTTTCTCTCACTTATATTTTCTTATTTTTAAAATAACTTTACCTTATCTCTTTTTTCAATCTTACATTTTCTATCCTAATTCTCATTTTTCAGCCATTTCAACCTCAGCGTATACAGTACACTCAGATGTTGCTGTTGGGTGTCAGGAGCTCTGTCACAGTGACAGCAGGGTGCTGCTCTGTGTTTGTTTGGTAGGAGTGATATGCGATAACTAGCCTGTCAATTTGTTGTTCCTTCCACGTAGTACACTTAGTGAGATGGTGGATTGTTTTTGAATGAAAGTTTATCAGTTACAAAAATTAAGATTTAAACACTATAATCAAAACATGAAAAGGACTAGTTTAAATTTTTAAACTGTAAGTGACCTTAAAAACATGTTTAGTTATAATATTTGCTTTTTTTGTTTTTGTCTTTTTTAAACTATCAGTTATTTCTTAAGTGTAACAGATGCTAACTAGGCTCTGTGGTATTTTTTCTTTCTAACTGTGATTTTTAATGAAGCAGCTCTTTTAACATGATCTAGCAATCTGTGAACAGAGTAATGACTTGAATTTTGAGATTAAGCAAATTTATTTTGTTAACATCACATCTTGTTCCATTTTGCAGCTTCGTGGTGAATTTTTGGATGAAGCCATTAAATTAATTGCTTGCCACCATGAGCAGAAGCAAGCGTGACAGCAATTTTTATAGTGTAGAGATTGGAGATTCTACATTCACAGTCCTGAAACGGTATCAGAATTTAAAACCTATAGGTTCAGGAGCCCAAGGAATAGTATGGTAAGTTTTTAGTTCCAAAAGTTAGGCAAAAAAATCATTAACTGCTCTGTTTTCTCCTCTCATAAATTCCATGGTAAATATTTAGCTTGCCTCAAAAAATTAAATTAAAACTATAAAATTAAAGCTGTAATAATAAGTTGTTTTCTTCTGACATTAAGGCTTTTTATTACTATTCAGAAAACATTACTTTATAAATCAGCTCTGTCATCTCTTTAAGTGTAAATTATGATTAAATACTTGGTCTTAAGCCACGTAAAGACAAGTATCTATATCAGGAAAGAGTAAGTGGCGTGCTTATTAATTCTATGTCTTTTCCCATAACTAACTGTTCAGTAAGAAGCTTCACTTAATCATCACTTTTACACTGTAATGAAATTCTGGAATTTCATAAATCTTGTATTACACTGGGGAATAAAGTCAGCTAACGTCTCATTGTATGTGTTTCAAAAACTATATGTATCTTTAAAGTTGATTTACAGGCTAATTTCTACAAAAGACCTAGGCTTTATAGATCATTATAATTCCTTATAAACTGAAAATCAAAACACTCTTTGGGACAGTTCTGTTAATGATTTTAGGTCACTAAGTTAGCATAATAAGCTAGTGTTGGGGATTCTAAGCCTCAGTTCAGTTCAGTCGCTCAGTCGACTTTCTAAGCCTCACTGAAGCATAATTATATCTGTATTACCTCTTCTTGGACCAGATTTGTTTTTGAATCTATTTAAAAATCCTAAGTGTTTACAGTCATGCAGTTCTCCCAGGTTCAAGAAAAACTCTTGCATACAGCTCTTGCATATGTCCAGAAAGACACATATTGTGCTGTTCTTTGCAATACCATTTATAATAGCAAAAAATGGTAATAGCATCAAATCTGTCAGTAGGAGAATAGAAATACAGTGAAATGCTGTATACCATTTAAAATGAACTGGAGCTATATGTATCAACAAGGATAATCAGAAATATAATGTTGAGTTTAAAAGCAAGATGTAGAATATACATATATATGTAGTTTAGAATATATAAAGCAATATCATGTATAATTTATGAATGCAAAGATGTAAAAACATTCATAAACACCAAACTCAGAGTAGTACTTACCTCTGAGAATAAGGGAGAAGGAAGGGGCTTTACCTATAATAATATATTTCTTTTAAAAAACTTCAGAGGAATAATGGTGAAATATTAGAATCAATAAATTTGTATAATGGGAACAGTAACATCACCAACTTTTAACAGGCCTGAATTTGAGCAAATTCCAGGAGATAGAGGAGCCTGGTATACTGCAGTCCATGGGTCCACAAAGAGGCAGACACGATCTAGTGACTGAACAGCAACAACAAAAATACTTATTCTCTTTTCTGTATTCTTAATTTATAGGCTGTAATTTATACTGTCACAAATTACAGAAGCTGGGTCATTTTGTAAAACATTATTGGCTGACTGGTTATCATTTTAACTAATCACATTTAGCCAACCACAAATTAAATTTGAAGAAAATAATGTGGTAATTATCAATATTGTTAAGAATTTTGAAAGCAAACTCTTGATTCAGATTCTAGCTCTTTGATTTATTAACTTTGTAACGCATGGCAAATTTACTCTTCTATAGCCTGTTTTCCCACCTAATATATGCATGGTTGTTGTGAGGAATACATTGTTTATAAAATGGTTAATGGTATTTGAAAAGTGTAGTTTCTGTACTGTTGAGTTGTGCCCCAAGGCCACAGGTGCAGGCCTTGCACCAAGGCCACAGAAGCAGGACCCAGAATCAGGGTCATCTCTGAAGCTAATTGAGCCCCTTTGTAACTGTTGCCAAAAGCCCCCTGATCATCACTAACAAGCTTCCTGACTCCAAATTAGGCAAAGATGCCCACTCCAGTAAACACCTATAGCTCCCCAACCAATCACCTAACAACAGCCTTCCAGCAGGAATTTTCTTTATCGTGAGGCTATAAAAATTGGCTGTTAGCTCACGAAAACTGTTGACTCTCCCTAGTCTGTTAGGAGATCAGTCCACTGCGCATGCAGTGCCCACATTATCTCTGCTCTTTGTTCTTAATAAACTCACTCCCTTCTGAAATGCTCTGTATCTGGAAATTCTTTTCCATCCTGCACTTGGACTGCCTCAATGGGTACCTTCACTTATCCTCAGGTAAGTGCTTTTTGAAATTTGTGTACCAGAATTTTTTTCAAATTGCTTTGGAAGGTAACACCTGTCCTAAGGAATAAATGCCTTCAAATTTTTGATTATTCTTTCCAAAACATTACTGTGAAATAGACAAATAATTTTTTTTTAAGTCACTGTTGTATTACTGTCAGAATCAACTGAAGAACTTAAATTTTTTTCTTTAAAGACATTATTTTGGGCCCCAGTTTTAGTTAGTAAGATTCATTGGGTCTGGATTGGGGCTTCTGAATACCCAGGTGTTTTTTGTGCACGTTTGAGAATTAATAATTGGAAATCTAATTTCCTTGGATACAAAATAGCTCAATGTGATACTTGAATTTTACAATTTTAGAGTTTGAAATATTACTTTGATATAGTAGATAAAAAATTAATAGGAATGAAGTTAATGGTTAAAACATGCTTTATCTGAAACAATCAAAACTTCTAAACATTTGCATGACCTAGAATTTTTTTTGTTTTGCTTTTTTTTTTAATTTGGGAAGAACATATCTGTAAATAATGGCACTTTCTAATAAAGATTATAATATGTTTTGGTATGTGTATGTATATATATGTATATAGGCAATAGTTATGGTATATAGAATGTATAGATGTATCCTTTTATGCAGTGCCAATTTCTTAATACATAATTTCTTCACTATATTTAATATAGTAAAATAGCCACAAAAAAAACTCAAGTTTCCAGTTAGTCAGTTCAGTCGCTCAGTCTTGTCCGACTCTTTGCAACCCCATGAGCCGCAGCACGCCAGGCCTCCCTGTCCATCACCAACTCTCGTAGTTCACCCAAATTCATGTCCATTGAGTCGGTGATGCCATCCAGCCATCTCATCCTCTGTTGTCCCCTTCTCCTCCTGCCCTCAATCTTTCCCAGCATCAGAGTCTTTTCAAATGAGTCAGCTCTTCGCATGAGGTGGCCAAAGTATTGGAGTTTCAGCTTCAACATCAGTCCTTCCAATGAACACCCAGGACTGATCTCCTTGCAGTCCAAGGGACTCTCAAGAGTCTTCTCCAATACCATAGTTCAAAAGCATCAATTCTTCTATGCTCAGCTTTCTTTATAGTCCAACTCTCACATCCATACATGACTACTGGAAAAACCATAGCCTTGACTAGACGGACGTTTGTTGACAAAGTAATATCTCTGCTTTTTAATATGCTGTCTAGATTGGTCATAACTTTCCTTCCAAGGAGTACGTGTCTTTTAACTTCATGGCTACAATCACCATCTGCAGTGATTTTGGAGCCCCAAAAAATAAAGTCAGCCACTGTTTCCCCATCTATTTGTCATGAAGTGATGGGACCAGATGCCATGATCTTAGTTTTCTGAATGTTGAGCTTTAAGCCAACTTTTTCACTCTCCTCTTTCACTTTCATCAAGAGGCTGTTTAGTTCTTCATTTTCTGCCATAAGGGTGGTATCATCTGCATATCTGAGGTTGTTGATAATTTCTCCCGGCAGTCTTGATTCCAGCTTGTGCTTCTTCCAGCCCAGCATTTCTCATGATGTACTCTGCATATAAGTTAAATAAGCAGGGTGACAATATACAGCCTTGACGTACTCCTTTTCCTATTTGGAACCAGTCTGTTGTTCCCTGTCCAGTTCTAACTGTTGCTTCCTGACCTGCATACAGGTTTCTCAAGAGGCAGGTCAGATGATATGGTATTCCCATCTCTTTCAGAATTGTCCACAGTTTATTGTGATCCACACAGTCAAAGGCTTTGGCATAGTCAATAAAGCAGAAATAGAAGTTTTTCTGGAACTCTCTTGCTTTTTCAATGATCCAACGGATGTTGGCAATTTGATCTCTGGTTCCTCTGCCTTTTCTAAAACCAGCTTGAACATCTGGAAGTTCACAATTCACGTACTATTGAATCGTGGCTTGGAGAATTTTGAGCATTACTTTACTAGCGTGTGAGATGAGTGCAACTGTGTGGCAGTTTGAGCATTCTTTGGCATTGCCTTACTTTGGGATTGGAATGAAAACTGACCTTTTCCAGTCCTGTGGCCACTGCTGAGTTTTCCATATTTGCTGGCATATTGAGTGAAGTACTTTCACAGCATCATCTTTTAAGATTTGAAATAGCTCAACTGGAATTCCATCACCTCCACTAGCTTTGTTCGTAGTTTTGCTTTCTAAGGCCCACTTGACTTCACCTTCCAGAATTTCTGGCTCTAGGTGAGTGATCACACCATTGTGATTATCTGGATTGTGAAGGTCTTTTTTTGTACAGTTCTTCTGTGTATTCTTGCCACCTCTTCTTAATATCTTCTGCTTCTGTTAGGTCCATACCATTTCTGTCTTTTATTGAGCCCATCTTTGCATAAAATGTTCACTTGGTATTTCTAATTTTCTTGAAGAGATCTCTAGTCTTTCCCATTCTATTGTTTCCCTCTATTCGGAATAGGTTAGAGAATAATTTAGGTTCCAATTAGGTTAGAGAATAATTTTAATCAGTATTATGCTACCTTTGGGCTTCCCTGGTTGCTCAGTGGTAAAAAATCCCCCTGCCAGTACAGGAGATGTGGGTTCTATCCCTGGGTCAGAAAGATCACCTGGACAAGAAAATGGCAGTGCACTCCAATATTCTTGCCTGGGAAATCCCATGGACAGAGAAGCATGACAGGCTACTGTCCATAGGGTTGCAAAGAGTTGGATACACTTAGCAACTAAACAACAACAACAACAAATGCTGATTTTCCAAAAATTACATAAAGAGAGTAAAGAGAAATCGTCTTTTATAGTGGTCCAGGATGAAAAGCATGACCTTATCTCTCAGTCTTCTAGACTCAGCTTTGCTTTCAACCTTCTGGCTGACTTTGGACAAATTAGTTAACCTCTTTGGCCCTATGTCAGGCAGTGATTAATCCAAATGATTTTTAAAATCTCTTTCAATCATACTATTCTATAATTTTTAGGCACTTTACCTTACTTGTGCTTTACTTTCTTTGATCTGTCATTTGTGAAATGTACCATTTGGTCAGTGTACCATTTGGTCAGTGTCATGTGATAGAGAGATAGTGTTATTTTTCCCAGAATTATAGGTTTTTCATTAATAGTTATGATGTGGCTTCTGGTGTCCTGAAATCTAGCATTTATAAATACCTTGATTTTTAATTTCACCTCCAAAACAAATTTTGTGTTTACTTTTATAAAATAATCTTTCATATAGATGCCTTTATATGTATTTTCCTCTTTCTGTGTTCGTTTTGTTGTGTCTAAAGAGGAGGAGGTGATGTACTTATGTAGAATTCTTCAACAAGTGTTTGAGTAGAATTTATGACCACGTGTATTTTTTATCTTGTCTTTCCTTAATGTCGATTTGGGGTGAGGGATTCATTTAGGCTCTAAGGTATATCTATTGGACTTGAATACTCATTAAAGATTTGTGTATTATGTGCCCATTGTATGCTAGATGGATCTTGGATGACCCCCAGTGAACATGCAGTCTCTTTCTTCATAGTTCATTTTTGCTTTTAATCCATTAATATTTTAAGAAACATGTTGAGTACTAAGGGCTGGAAATTGATTTAGTTGCATTTATCTTTGGAGAAAGTGAGAAATCTACATGAATTTTTCATAATTCAGTTTGCAGAGTTTTGATTAAATTTTTGTTGTTTTGAAATTTCTTATTACAGTGCAGCTTATGATGCCATTCTTGAAAGAAATGTTGCAATCAAGAAGCTAAGCCGGCCGTTTCAGAATCAAACTCATGCTAAGCGTGCTTACAGAGAGCTGGTTCTTATGAAATGTGTAAATCACAAAAATGTAAGTGAACATTCAGAAAATTTCTTGTGTAAAATCAAGACTTTTTCATGAATACGTGAATATCAAAATCTTTTAAAATAATAGGTGCTTTAAATTGTTCTTTGGGGTTGAAAGATTGCTTAAAAGTGTATCTGCATTGTGAAATTTTTCTCAACTTTATTAAATATTAGATGCAAAATACTTTATGAAATGAAGATTATATAATTTTCTACTTTTCAAGAGGAATTTTAAACAGGTAGATGTTTTAGAACTTTATGTAGGCTTTATCTCATCTTCTGCTTTTTGTTTTCTGTTAAGCTGACATTTCAGAAAACTGGAACCTTAGCACAGAGATGAATTTGTTCCCATTATTCTTTGACATTGGAACTTTATTTAATAATATTGGATAAAGCAGTTTAGCAGAAACTTTAAAAAATATTTAAATTAAATTAGTAAAACATTCCTAATTCTATTTTCTAATGGTTATAAAAACTTAGACATATGACTTTCACCCTTTTATATTTTTTCATTTTCAAAAATACCTTTCTGAAATCTTCATATATTATATGTCTGGCTGCATTTCTCTAATCTGTTGCTGTTCTTTGTTATTAATGCTATTGTTGTTTCTATTCACAGAAGTAAAGTTTCTCAGTGAATTTTTACATGTTTCTAGTAGTTTTTACTTCTTTCAGAGTGGTCATATACCACCCATTTAATCAGTCCTTGACTTTTGTTTGTCCACTATACAACTGACGTAATTTTCTTCATTTGTCTTTTGGAAAAGCAAGACAGCTATCTATTTTAATCTTTTGTGTATAACAGCTTTATTATGATACAATTCACATACCATACAACTAATCCATTTAATTCATTGGTTTTTAGTATATTCACTGATTTATGTGACTATCACCACAGTAGTTTCTATAACATCTTCATCACCCAGAAAGAAACCCCATTCCTTTGGCTCTCATTCCCCCATCTCCCATCCTCCTCATTTCTGAGAAACCACTGATATCCTTTCTGCCTCTGTATACTTTTCATCTTTGATACCACACTTTTACTCTGGGATTGCCTAGATATTAATGAGAATAGTTTTACTATTTCTCCAAGTCTCCCACTGTGTAGTTCATCTGGTTAGGAGACATGTTAGGAGGCATTCATTTAGAACAATTCGATACTTATTCCTCTGTCTTAAATGAATTTGTTTTACTCTCTCTGATCTGAAAATTATTTTTCAGAATTTTAACACTAAACATGTACTGAACATGTATTTGGATGCCTTCTGTAAGCAAAGCTTTATGCTTAAATGACTAACATGGGTTCTGCCCTCATGAAGTTTATGTCTAGAAAAACATTCTAAGTATAATTGTCAACACATTTCAAAAATATGTGTCAGATATTTTCTTATATGTCAAAATTGTAAGAAGGAGTAAGACGCTGCTGTGAAAGCAAGACTATGCTACAGTGTATTAAGTGCCATGATAACATAGATGTTGTGGGGCCAAAGTAGAATACTCAGCTCTGTCAAGAACTAGGCATTGTCAGACCCTACAAAAGAGGCCTATCTTGAAGATTTAGTAGCGTTTAGTAGGAAAGTGACAAACATAGGGAATAGTATGTTTAAAGGCCTTGATAGTTTTTTAAAAACAGCCTTCTTGCTCAAGTATCAAGTTTAATAGTGGGCTTAGCAAGAGATGAAGTGGGTTGCTGTCCTGTCATGGAGGTCGTTGAATGTACTGCAAGGGAGTTTTAGAAATTTTTTTGGTGACTTTAGATTTTTGAAAAGGTGAGTAATATTATCTTTTTATTACCATATATTATAGACAGTAAAATGGTAGCTGGATTTGCAGAAAACCATTGTTAGGGAACCAAGTGTTAGAAGTTATTACAGCATGAACAGTCTAGATGAGATGTTAGAATCCTCAGCATAGGGAGTGAAAAGAGGTTGAAATTCACCCTGACAATAGTGAATGGATAGCATTCTTTTATTTACTATGATGCAAATGGCTACAGTCCATGGGGTCACAAAGAGTTGGACACAACTGAGCAACTAACACTTTTCACTTTTCAGATATTGAGAAAAAGAGTAAAAAATCACTCTGTGCTTTCTGTTGTAAAAAAGAAGATACTCTGGAAAAGTAAGAGGTTTGGGTTGGAAGGGTAATGAATTCAATTTTATATTATTTTGAGAGACCTCATGTGAAGTAGCAATGAAAATCTGAGACTTATAAACTAAAGAACCTTTAATGAGTTTTTGGAATTATCTACATAGGTTTGGAGGAAAAAAACATACATAGTATCACCCAGGAAAAGGGTACAAATAGAGAAGGGAGGAGGATTGAAAAAGAATAGTGGGAAAGATTGCATGCCTATGGATAAACTGGTGAACTAGATAGGAAATGAGGAAGTCTGGGGAAGTGAAGTTTTATGAAAAACAAGGGGTCAAAAGGGCTGAGGTTATATAAAAGTAATGAGTTGGATAAAAGCTGGCAGAAAGTATTTAAGATTTGCTTACAGATTATGTAGAGGATTGTATAATATAGGTCCATAATAATTGAACGTTCATAAATGGAATGGATTTTCTGGAGCTCTTCTGTTGGTATAGTTTGTGTGTGTGTGTGTAAGACTGTGTTTTTAGAGCAGTTTTAGGTTCACAGCAAAATCTAAAGATAAGTACAGAGATATCCCATATATCCTCTGTCCACATACATGCGTAGCTTCCTGCATTATTAACATCCCCCCACCAGAGTGGTACATTTTTTATAATCAGTGAACCTACATTGACATATACTTACCACCCAGAGTCCAGAGTTTGCATTAGGGTTCACTCTTGGTGTTGTACATTCTGTGGGTTCGGACAAATGTGTAATGATGCATATATCTACTATTATAGTATCATTCAGAGTCTTGTCTCTGCCATTAATATCCTCTGTGCTCTGCTTCTCTCCCTGCCCCCAACCCTGGCCATAAAGGTTTAATATATAAAATAAGGCAATTACTTAAGCTTAGAACATAAGACTTGAAAAACTACACTGAGGGTGGCTTTTTTTTAATCCATGTATTTGCAGTTTCCAAATGAAAATAGTGTTAAGGAATTTCTAATTTTTCTATTTCTCTGCTTTTGCCACAGATAATTGGCCTTTTGAATGTTTTTACACCACAGAAATCCCTAGAAGAATTTCAAGATGTGTAAGTGTAATAATTAAAAGTTTGTTAATACATATTATTCTTTGATTGTCACTGCATACTTTAGCTGTTATCTTTTTTTGCCCATAAAGTTACATAGTTATGGAGCTCATGGATGCAAATCTTTGTCAAGTGATTCAGATGGAACTAGATCATGAAAGAATGTCCTACCTTCTCTATCAGATGCTGTGTGGAATCAAGCACCTTCACTCTGCTGGAATTATTCATCGGGTTAGTAGAAAAAACTGTCATATCTTTTTTTAATCATTGAAGTTAAATTGATGTAACATAAAATTCACATTGTTTCCAAGTGTGCAGTTCAGTGATATTTAGTGCATTCACAACATTGTGCAACCACTACCGATACCAAATTTCACAATGTTTTCATTGCTCCAAAAGAAAACTACCTACCCCTGGTAGTCATCCCTTCTCTCCCCAACCCCTGGCATATACCAGTCTGCTCTCGGTGTCCATGGATTTACCTCTTCTGGATATTTCATATAAGTAGAATCATACAATATATGACCTTTTTGTCTGGTTTCTTTAACTTAGCATAATGTTTTCAATTTCACCCATGTTAAAGTGTATATCAGTAGTTCAGTCCTTTTTATGACTGATGAATATTCTGTTGTATATATTTACCACATTTTGTTTATCCGTTCATCCATTAATGGACATCTGGGTTATTTCCACCTGTTAGCTTTTAGTGCTGTTAAAAACATTAAGGTAGACGTATTTGAGTTCCTGTTTTTAGTTCTTTTGGGTATCTACCTGGGAGTTTTATTGCTGGGTCTTATTTAACTTTCTGAAGAACCAGCAAATTGTTTTCCACAGTGAGTACACACCATTTTACATTTCCCAATGGTACACAAAAATTCCAATTTCCCCAAATCTTTACTGATTCCTAATGACTTTTTCATTCTAGCCCTCCTAGTGAGTATGAAGTGGTATCTCGTTGTGGTTTTAACTTACATTTCTCTAATGACATTAAACATCTTTTCATGGTTGTTGTGTATTTGTATATCTTCTTGGAAGAAATATGTATTGAAGCCCTTTGCCCATTTTTTAATTGAGTTGTTTTTCTTTTTGTTGTTGAGTTATCAGGGTTCTTTATATATTCTGAATACTATCCTTATCAGATGAGTAATTTGTAAATATTTTCTCCTATTTTTGTATGTTGTCTTTTCACTCTCTTGATCTCTTTTGATATGCAAACATTTTAACTTTCATTAAAATCAGTTTATGTTTTCTTTGGTTGTTTGTACTTTTAGTGTCGTGTGTAAGAATTCATTGTTGAATTCGAGGTCATAAAGATTTACTCTTAGTTTTTCATCAGTAGTTGTAGCTCTTACGTTTAGGTCGTTGACCCATTTTGAGTTAATTTTTGTATATGGTATGAGATAAGGTGCTAATAACTTCATTCTTTTGCTTGTGGAAATCCAGTTATCCTAGCACCATTTATTAAAAGAGACTGTTGTTTTCTCATTGAATGATTTTGGCATCCTTGTTGAAATTCAGTTGGCTATAGACATATGGTTTTATTTCTGGACTCTCAGTTCTCAATTCAATTGGTCTTTGTGTCTATGCTTTTACCAGTACCACTTTATTTTGAGCACTGTAGCTTTGTAGTAAATTTTGAAATGGGGTAGTATGAGTCCATCAACTTTATTCTTTCTCAATATCATTTTGACTGTTCAAGGCTCCTTGTGATTCCATATGAATTTTGAGTATCAGCTTTTCCATTTCTGCTGAAAAGGCCATTGGAATTGTAATAATAATGATTTCATTGACTCTGTAGCTTGCTTGGGTAGTTTTGCTGTCTTAACTATATTTAGTATTCCAATTCATAAATATAGGATGTCTTTCCATTTACTTAGGTTGTGTTAGTCTATTTTGTGTACCATAACAAAACAGCACGGACTAGGTGGCCCAAACAAGAGAAATTTATTTTCTCACAGTTTTTGGAGGTTAGAAGTCCAGGACCAACATGCAAGTAAATTCCGTTTCTAGTGAGATCTCTCTTCCTGATGTGGAGGTAGCCAGCCGCCTTCTTGCTGTGTCTTTATATGCCCTTTCTTCCGTGCTTGTAAGAAGAGAGAGCAAACTCTGGTGTCTCTTTCTCTTTTCTTATAGGGACACCAGTTTTTTTGTATTGAGCCCAACCCTTATGAGATGTCATAAGGGTTTAACCTTAATTTCCTCTATAAGGGCCCTGTCTCCAGATACAGTCACATTAAGGGTTAGGACTTCAACGTTTGCACTTGATTGGGGGGAATGCAATGTAGTCTGTGACGGATCTTCTATGTTTTACAGTTTTCAGTGTGCAAGTCTTTTCACGAACTTAGTTAAAATTTTTTCCTAGGTATCTTATTCTTTTGGAAACTATTATAAATGGAGTTATTTTCTTAATTTCTCTTTCAGATTGTCCACTGCTAGTGTATAAGAAACTGGCCCTTCTATTCTTAGTTCCCACTCACAGCCCATTGACTAGAATTAATCACAGGCTGGAAAAATGTGGTAGAGAAGATGGAATATTAAGTTAGTCCACTATTTCTGTCACACATTCATACAAGTTCAATAATTCTTCAGAGATATAGATAGCAGTGCTACTAAATATCTGTAGAAAGGTACATATTGATGTGTGTGCGTGTTTCCTCAGTCGCTTAGTTGTGTCCAACTCTTTGCCACCCCATGGACTGGAGCCCGCCAGGCTCCTCTATCCATGGAATTTTCCAGGCAAGAATACTGGAGTGGATTGCCATTTCCTACTCCAGGGGAATCTTCCTGACCCAGGGATTGAACCTGCATCTCCTGCATTGGCAGGTGTATTCTTTATTACTGTGCCACTAGGAAGCCCACACATATTGATATACAAGGATGAATTTCAGATGATATTCTTTTTTGAAAGTTTCTTTCCCTTAACAAAAAATGACTATTTGAAAAATTTTTTATTTTGTTCTTAATTCTTCCAAAGTAAAGTGTTTAAGGTTGAAATCTTATTCCTAGGCTAGAATGCAGTGCTACAATGAGCCATTAAATCATTAACCAACATGATAGACGTTGAAATAGCATCAAAGCTCATAATATTTATTTTTGAACATGCAGTGTTTCTTTGCTGAGATATTGCATTTTAGAAATAATGACCACGTATTTATAGGATAGCAATAATAAAAATGTTCTTCTGTTCCAGTAAGCCTGTTGATATTTATTTTTAATTTGATAAAATCTATAGATGACATGACAAACCTAGACAGCATATTAAAAAAGCAGAGGCATTACTTTGCTGACAAAGGTCCATCTAGTCAGAGCTATGGTTTTTCCCATAGTCATGTACAGATGTGACAGTTGGTCCATAAGAAGGCTGAGCACTGAATTGTGGTGCTATGGAGAAGACTCTTGAGAGTCCCTTGGACTGCAGGGAGATCAGACCAGTTAGTCATAAAGGAGATCAGCCCTGAATATTTATTGAAAGGACTGTTGCTGAAGCTGTAACTCCAACACTTTGGCCACCTGATGCCAAGAGCTAGCTCATTGGAAGAGATCCTGGTGCTGGGAAAGATTGAAGGCAAAGGAGAAGGGAGCAGCAGAGGATGAGATAAGTTAGATAGCAACACCAACTCAGTGGACATCAATTTGAGCAAAGTCTGGGAGATAGTGGAGGACACAGGAACCTGGCATGCCATAGTCCATAGGGTTGCAAAGAGTCAGACACAACTTAGCAACTGAACACCAACAACAAATAGGTGACATATCTTCTAAATCCATCTATCATTGCCTATCAAAATAGGCTAAAGACAGTATACATATTTTGCTGGATATAGACATTGCAAGAGTAATTAATCATTATTTTTCAGGCCAGTTTTCTGTACCGTTAATCATTAATATTCAATATATGTGAATTATAGGCCTGCTTTTTTTGGTCTCTCTGTTCATAATAGGATTCATGGTAGCTAAAAGGCAAGATGGGTTGAATTTGAAGCCTTGAGTATTTATGCTGCTGCCTTTTTATGATCGTAGCATAGAATTCCTTGAGGTTGGGTTCACATGGGGGGTTCTTCACAGACGTTACTTGGTAGCATCAGCAGCAAGTAATTTTATGGCTTAGTGTCACCAGGACAGTGGTGTCCTACCTCTATGGGCAGTCAAAAGTTGTATGAACAAATTTGTATGACTTTGGGTGAGAAATCTGTGAAGGGAAAACTGATAATGATTACTTTGGTCCTTCAGAGTTGAACATCTGCCTATTTGAAAAGTCAAATGACGTGTGATTGAGTTGACATAGAATGGCCTATTGTTGATATATAATACCTATTTAAAGCCTATTGTGATTTTAAAATGAGAATTTTAAAAGCTAGTAATTTAGTGTACAAGTGAATACAAATGCTAACTTATGATTCTGTCTTTATTTAACCATAAAAGTTCTTACATGAGCTTTGAGATGCCATTCCAAATCGCTTTTACACTCCTTGTTTGAAAGTTTCTAGCTAATCATATTTTCTAGCAAATAAAACATTACTAATTTCTAATAACTACTGTATGTATTTGTAAATTAAAAATGCCATCAAGCTAGTTTCTCAGATTTGCCTATTATGATGAATCTGTGCAGTAGTAACAATTACAGTGAGAAAAATGAACAATTAGCATGAATTGTTTTATAAGTGATCTCATTCATAACATGTGGACTGCAAAATATTTGTTTATATCATAGCAGTCATTTTTTGTATTTTTATTTTTGAAGGACTTAAAGCCCAGTAATATAGTAGTAAAATCAGACTGCACTTTGAAGATTCTTGACTTTGGACTGGCCAGGACTGCAGGAACTAGTTTTATGATGACACCTTACGTAGTGACTCGCTACTACAGAGCACCTGAGGTCATCCTAGGGATGGGCTACAAAGAAAACGGTCAGCAAACACTATTTACTTGAAATTCTGTTCAGATTTATTTGCTTTTGTTTATCAGATTTCTTATGTAAATACTTAAATTGAAATGCATAAAGAAAATTATCGCTGTTTGAAATGTTTATCAAGAGTTTGGAAGTAACTACAAAATTTGTCATAAATGTTTGGAAAAATTTGGGGCCCCTGTTTATTTAAATACAAATACATAATCATCAATATAACCATTGGATAAAGAATTTGTTACCATGGCCCCTGTAACATAATACATATATGGAATACATACCATTTTCTTGCCTGTAATGTGAAAATGAGCATTCTAACATGGGCTCAAGGAAGTATATAGTGGACCCATATCTTTAGTGGTGATCTTAGTTTACATTAATGATGTTTGCACATATTTCCTGTCCCATGGCATTAAAGTTAATAGCAGTAGCACTTAGTGCAAACTTTAAGAGCTACAATAAGGCTGTTCTGCAAAGCTGATGGATAATTAATTTAAGGTTACCTTTCAGAAGAAATGATATTTCATCAAAGCCCTTGTGTCCAGCCTTAAAGAAATGGCATTATTATGTGTGAATATAGCCAGTTACATAAATTAACACTAGAATTAGGTTGAAGAAAATGATCAGGCATGTAGTTCATGAATTTTTAAAAAATGTTATACATACACATATTTATACCTAAGAAATTTTGCTGAATCTCAGTCATTTGGAAGACGAATAAGTCTACACAGGATTTTATTGACTTTAACTTTTTAAATGTGATAATTCAAAATACTTCATAAAGTAGGACCTAGACATTTTTTCTAGCAAAAGACTGAAACAGCAGTTCACTCTGAATCAGGAAACTGTATCAAATCAGTTTTGAGGATTCTTTTTTTCTAAAAAAGATAACTTTGAAGTGAGGATTTTAGCTTAATATTCGTATCTGAGCTAGTTAAAAACACTTTAAACATTTATTATCAGTATTATTCTTGTGTTCTTAAATAAACATGCTATTCTGTTGTCTTACTCTTTACCTAAAATTGTCTTATACCCTGTAAAATCCAGTGAGTTAGGTTTAGTATTAGACTACTCTCTCTTTTTTTGGAGAATTACTATTTCAAATGACAACATGATCATTGTTTTTGTATTTGCTGTAAAACCATTGATTGTCATAAATAATGTGCAGTGTGTCACTTTGTCTTGGAATTGTGATCTTAGGCGCTCCCTAGTAGAAATTAGCACCAAGATAAACTATCATGTAAAGAGTTGGCATACTTTCCTTTCTTAGATAAAAATTATATAGATCTACTTTATTGCGTTCTTTTTTTTGGCTCCAGGAAACTGAGTCAAATATACTGCTCAATATTGATAACTACATTAGCCAGCAAGGTTAAACAAATAAGGACTTCCACCTTATAGTGACACCTCTTACCCATCCTACACCTGTTTTAACAACTTTGTTTTATATATATGTCTTTTATTGCAAGCTACCCTCAAAGCTTTTTGGAAAGTGTGAGATAATGGGATATATTTAAACTGCCAAATAGATTAAGCAGTTTAGACCTGTAAAGCTCTTTTTATGTTTGAATCAGGCTTTTCATATTCTGAGGAAAGTCTTCATTAGCCCAGACAATGCTTGCAATAGCCTCTGGTGCTTGCAGCTTTTGAAATGTTTTAAAATATGTTTTTCTCAAGGTTATGTACATAGTTTTTCTCAAGGTTATGTTCATAGATTGTGTCCTAGATATTTAACTAAAGCTTGCTATTCTCTATAAAATCCACAAGGAGAAACTGTTGTAATAGATGTTTGCCAAAAATGAAAACCCTGGAAAAAAATTTTCTCTGAATTGATAGGGGAATATTAACTTTCCTTCTAAAATTTTATCCTTGGAAGTTGAGTTATGCCATAGATACAAAAAGATTTGTATGTATTCCAATGTGAAATTTTAGAGAAACTTGAGTTCCATAGGATTTCCAAAATTCCTAAATATAGCTCCTAAAATTCTGTAATGAACTAATAGTCTCCTTATGAGTATATTAGAAACTACATATTTTAAGTTCCCAAGTCGTTCTGCATGGTTAAAGGTACATCTCTAACATCTATTCCTGCCCTTTTATTCTTTTGCTGTTAAAAGAATTGAAGTCTTCAGACTTCAAAAACAAATACAAGTTTCTAAAACTTTCCCTTCAAATTGCTCATTCTTCCCCCTCTTGTATTAAACTGTAATCACCTACTCTTTTTATCTGTTTTCAAACCCAAAGATATAAAGTGTCAGGGTATGTGATTAGTTTTAATGAAATAGGTGGAGATCCTCAAATTGCTTATTTCTGTGTCTGGCGCATTCTTTTGAACTTCGATTGGAACTCTCATTTAAAATTAACAAACGTCACAGGATTTCCCTGGTGGTCCAGTGGTTAAGACTCGTACTTCTACCACAGGGGATGCAGGTTCAATCCCTGGTCATCCTGTTTGGCCAAAATAAATAAATAAAGTTGGCAAGGGTCAGTAAGTCTAGTAGGAGACTCTGTAGATAACAAATTTGTGGGAGCTTTCATAACTGTGTTCAGCCGAAACCATCTTCTTAAACCAAAAGTGGTTTAGTTCTATAAGTTTAAAACACTTTAGGTGGAAAACATGAAATATACTTTTTTGCTGTGTTTTCTTGATTATTTGTTCATTCTCTATGTACTTGTTCCTTTTGGGATAGTAGAGTAAATGCAATATGGTGTTGCCAAGAAGACAAATGATTTTCTATTCAGAGTAAACATAGCACTTCTCAAAACAAATTTATGAACTCCAGCTTGAAAATTTCTGAAGACCTTTAGGTTAACTTTTTAACTGTAATTATTCATAGAAACATTATTTCTGTTAAATATTTTAATACGCTAGACTATGTCTGCTCATGCTTTTTTCTTTTATTTTACTTAAAGAGAGAGTATAATGCACAGTTGAACCTCCAAGTAGTATCAAGATTTTATTTTCTAAATTTTGGTACCTCATGTACATTTTCAGCCTTATTTATAAGTTTGCGTTGGTTCTTTTTCATATTTTATAAGTAAATTTTCAGGGGCAAACTATAGGTTTTAAAATCATGTGATTTCTGTGCATAGCTCTCACTTTAAATTAGATATGTAGCTAAAATGCTACACTTCACATTTGCTTTTGTGAATCAAAGCCTTTTGAAAAATATTTTATGTTTTAAATTTTCCATTAGCTAAAATTAAAGTCACTTTTTTCTTTCTGTGATGTTTTGCAGTTTTTATATAATGCAGTCATATTATGCTTCTTTGATTTTAATGACCTTTTGCTTTGCTTTTCCTTCTTTTGTGCTGCAAACATATAGTGGATTTATGGTCTGTGGGGTGCATTATGGGAGAAATGGTTTGCCACAAAATCCTCTTTCCAGGAAGGGACTGTATCCTTGTGCTGCTGCAGCAGTTTGATTAGTTAGGTGATGAACTTCCTTATGTTCTCTAATGAAAATGAATATAGTGTACATTCATACATGTGGGTTTTTTTAAAACAGACATAAAGTTTGTGGCTGTTATAGTTCAAAAATTTCTGTAATGTTTGTAGGCTGCATTTGGCAGTAGGACATACAGTCTCTGCTGGTAGTTAGAGCACATTCACTGTCACTCATTTTTATTTTATACTGCTTTCTTTAATTTTGAAGTATACATGGTGTGCGTGATTTTTTTTTTAATGTTTATATATTTTTTTTATTTTAACCAAAATCTTTATGTTAATGTCATTGCATTTTGTTTTCAGTTGACATTTGGTCAGTTGGGTGCATCATGGGAGAAATGATCAAAGGTGGTGTTTTGTTCCCAGGTACAGATCGTATCCTTATCTTTGGCCTAAAATGTAGTTTCTTAAGGTCAAATGTATGACAACACTTCAGCTTGATCAGGTATAATGTATTTTGTCTCTCCCTAATAAGAAAGTATTGTTAAATTACTCTTGCAAAATACCACCTGCTATTTGACATAGACTTTCCTTTCCCTCATTGGTTGTCTCATTTGTTAATTCTGAAAACTACTCAAGTTAATTATGCACAATTACTTGTTGGCTTTGAGTTGATTTATTTAACCTAAATAAAAAATCATGGCTTGCATTAAATTTTTGTAATAATTATACACTTGAGTAAGTCTAGAAGTACTTAGGACATAGTAGGAATTTTGAAATTGTTGTTTCTGGTCATCCTTTTGTTTTGTCCTCCCCACCTTCTTTTTTGTTAATGTTCTGTGTGTTCTATGTCTTTCAGTTGTTGTCTTATTTCTCAACATAACATACTGATCTTTTCATCTGAGAGTTTCAGAAGTAATAGTTGTATTTGGTGATGAGTAGATTTGGGTTCATGATTTGTATTCATCTGACTACTTCTGATATTTATAGTAACAGTGATCTGTTATGTGTTTATCAGCCAGTGACACTTAGAATTGTTTTAAGAAGAAGAATGGGAAAAACCGTATTCACTGGATTACAGTAAGAAAGTTTTAGGTCTTAATCCATGGGGAGTACTTGAAGTATAAAGACTAGGAGGAAAGAAACCAGGGAATTCTAGCCTTATACCTTAACCAAAATAGTGAGTCATTTTCTCAAATTTCAGAGCTTTAAAGTATTTTAATTAAGCTAAACAAAGAATGGCAAAAAGAAATGCCATCATTTTTATTGCTTCTGGTTATTTTCTGTTAGTTTAGAAAACTCGGAAAAGCAGGACAGATGATAAATATTTCTTATCTTCTCAGAAATGCAGTCACATTTTCTGATAAGCTAGAAGAAAAGGCAAATTCTATGTTCTAAAATTGTGTCCAGTTTATATTTAGAGTCTATATGGGTAGTAATTACCATATTTCTTTGAGCCACTCATCATTTGTATTTGGAATTTGTGAGTTTAAGCTTCCATTTTTATGATAAAATCAGTATTAGTAGACACACATATACACATAATAAATAAGGTTAACAAAGCTTGTTATTGATTCTTTTTGTCCACCTATAGTCATTGCCTTTTGCAAGGTGGCTATAAGATTTATAACTGCCACATTCTTTCTTAGAATTTTAAATTGCTATTTTCTTGTTATTTTAATATGGATATGACTAATATGTTGAACGTTAGATGCACAGTATTTTTCTTAGCTACTTCATACTAGATATTGATCAGTGGAATAAAGTTATTGAACAGCTTGGAACACCATGTCCTGAATTCATGAAGAAACTGCAACCAACAGTAAGGACTTATGTTGAAAACAGACCTAAATATGCTGGATATAGCTTTGAGAAACTCTTCCCTGATGTACTTTTCCCAGCTGACTCGGAACACAACAAACTTAAAGGTACTTTTTAAAATATTATCTTTAATTCCATTGTGGGTAGGTGGGTGTTTGTGGAGGAGGTTTATGAAGATGTATTTATATTCTTATGAGACTTAACGCAACATTATTTCTGAGTAATAGAACAGTATGAGGTTTTAGTTATTTTTAGTTATATTTTTAATCATATGTATGATCTAATTTTATAGTAAATCTATTCTTTTTAAAGCATTTTTTAGTAAATGATAATTTCAGGTTTGATAATTTTAAAACCTTATGAGATATGTGTACATAAACATCTCATTATTTTTGCAGCCAGTCAGGCAAGGGATTTGTTATCCAAAATGCTGGTAATTGATGCATCTAAAAGGATTTCTGTAGATGAAGCTCTCCAGCACCCATATATCAATGTCTGGTATGATCCTTCTGAAGCAGAAGCTGTAAGTTCTTTTCTGAATGTTTAAGAATATATTGTATTCTTAGAGTTAGAGTTGAAGTTAGGTTTGGAGTATATTTTTTTAATTTTAAATAAAAATATAAATAAATGATGATGGTGCTTTCTGTTTTTGCATGAAAAATTCCTTTAGAGAATGAACATATCCAAGTACCTCCTACACAAAATAAACTTCCCTCCCATTGTTCTTCTTGCCTTTTTGTCTTATTACCTTGTAAGTTGAGCTATTACGTTGAGCACTTTGAGAAAACATCTTAACTTTGTTGTAAACAAATTATTGTGTCCAAAGCATAGCACAATTCTCTGATGTAAATAAAATGTAATAGCTGCAAAAACAAGAAAAAAAAGACTATTAAGCATCTTTTTTCCTGTCTTGGAGTCTTCGCAAATTAGTCTGTCTGCACAAAATCAGCATTGATCATTGATCAATCTTGGTATAATGGTGTGTTTTTCCAAGGCTTCTGCATGGTAAGTATTTCAAGTAATTGTAAGGAAGTTATATACTTTCAATAAACTGACTCAATTTTTGTTGCCTTGTTTTTCAGCCACCACCAAAGATACCTGACAAGCAGTTAGATGAAAGGGAACACACAATAGAAGAGTGGAAAGGTAACATTCACCAGATTCTTTAAGATGAAGCTGAGAGATCTCTGGCTTTCTATGCTATTTATTCATCATTTTAGGGAGATGAAAGATATTTTCTGTTATTCATAACTGATATTTGATAATATGATTTAAAATATTTTGCAGAAGTAGAAACTAAACCTCCTTCCTTCACTAACTTAATGCCTTATGTTCCCCACCCCAGACAAAGGCACATTTGTGCTTTCAGGAACTTTAACATTCTTTCATAGTCTGCAAATACACAAACCTGTGTGTTTGATGTCTCCCCCTTCTTCTCTCCCACCCTGTTTTAATCACATACAGTTGTATACAACTCAGAATTGCTTTGTTGATATTATCGTATATTTTAGAGATTATTCCCTCTTGCTCCATACACCTGGCTCATCTGCTTTAATAGCTGATTAGTGATCTGCTGTGTGGCTGTCACAGGGTTGTTCTAACAACCACTTGAAGAGCATTTAAGCTATGTCTAGTCTGTTGTTGTTATAATCAACTCTGTAGTATTCTTGTGCACATCTGAGAATATGCCTGTGAGAAAAATCTTAGAAGGAGATTTGCTGGGCCAAAGGATATTTTCAAATGTTTCTAATTACTCTCTGAAGAAATTGTAACAGTTTACACTCATATCAGCATTGTATAGGAATGTCTTTTATCCCCACCCTCATCAACAGAGTGAGTTAATTTTAAAATTTTTAATCTTTGCATATCTAATGGAGTAGGTTTTTTGTTTTTTGTTTTTTTACTTTGGTTGAATATTAATAATGCTTTGAAAGTCGTGGAAATGTTCAAGTATTTCTTTCTTTAAAAGATTCCCTGGGACATTTGGGCCAAATTACCTTTAGATCCCATTTGCTTCTATTTATATTATTGTCATGTAATATTTTGACCAATTTTGTATCTACATGACTTTGGAGAAGTCACTTAAAATTGGGTAGACAGAAGATATGTTATTAAGAGCTAAGAACCTAAATACTTGGAAGGCAAAAGGGACTGGGGAGGTATAAACCAAAGCAGGTAATCCATTTACAGGTTTATTTGGGAGGAATGAAGTTGTTTCTTCTGAATAATCAGAAATTAGTTTTCCCTCAGTTGACTTGGGAGACATATAGTATTAATAAGATTCTGTAGAGCCCACCAAAATGATAGAGTTAGGTAGAACCTAGTGCATCTGTCTGTGTAATATGTAATATACAAGAGTAGGAACTATGGATCAGAGTAGGGATTAAAATATCTAACCTGATATTTTATAAGTCATTACATTTACAGTAAACATATGTGATATTTCGTGGAATTTTAATAGGCCCCCAATTGTAAAACACACTATTATATACCACTAAGAAAGAGAAAACAATGCCAGCTGTACTGCACCATTAAGCTAACTGAAAAAAGTACGTCTAAAAATCAGTGAAACATAGTATTTTCATTTGTGTATTTCTAGGATTTTTGATTACTTTAAACATACTTATTTTTGTTCTGTATCTTTTTCTCCTACCCAAATACAGTTTAGTAGTTACCCACAAACTCCCTTTTTAGCATCATAACAGAAAAAATTCATTGCCAAAGCCATTAACTGCAGATTAATTTGTCTAGTTAGTACCTCTGATTAGTTTTGGTTCTTCTGCCTTAGTCCCTTTTTACAAAGAGATACTGTTTTATCTCTCTCTCTTTTTAATCCTCCTAACTGGAATGCTTATCATTCCTTTTTGTTTCTTAAAAACATTTCCCATTCTTGCCTCTATCAAAAGACTTCCTATTTTTCTTCTTCCTAGCCCAAGTAGGTTACCATCGCAGGCAGACTTCAGTGTCTCCAGCTCTTGTTCATCCCAACATACCCACTTATTTTACCTTATTATCAACATGAATATTGTCATACCCTGTGATCAGAAATCATTTATTGAATATTTAATGAATTACAGACTCCTTGAAATTCTGTGCAACATTTTTTGTTTATACACTTTTCTTAGAAGAGCATTCATTGCTTTTATGAGTCCTCAAAGAACTTTATGACCTGAGAAGAATAATGGCAATGTTAGCATACTCCAGAAAGGTCTTAAGGTGACAGTCAGACTCATAAGGCACATCACACTTGACATCAGATCGTATAGAAGAACACAGGGCAGGGGGCAAATACACTACAGGGCAGTATCTGCTGTTTCTCTTCAGTTGGAGTAGTCCTGCCAGCCATCCACCCACTGTCCAGAAGCCTAATTAAGGAACAAGGTTCTTGTGAAGAAATCTGTACAGTAATAACACACTATGCTTCAACTCAGAAGGTGTTAAAGTATAGCTACCTGATTCTTTTCCTTTAATGAAAATGTATTTGTATTCTCTTCTGATTAAAGAAGGTTCCATTTACTCTTGCATTTATATCTTTTAACAGGTATCTGGGTAGGTACCTACAGTATACCATGCTCTATGCCAGGCCTTAGGAAATAGAAGTTAGTAAGACAAATTTGATTCAAGCCTTCATTGAGAGAATTAAATGAGTATTTGTAGTATAGAATGATATAGTATAAAGTCTTAGTGGAGTATAGAAGATAAAACTTCTAACCTCAGATCTATCTTAATCTAACTTTTGGAATATTACAGCAGAGATTTTTTTTCTTTCAATATAATTCATGGTTGAGGATCAATAAATTGTTATTAATACCTTTGAACCTTTGGTAGACACTTCTCAACTTTCTTCCATTGCAAGGACACTATTCGAAGTATTTAATGTGTGTGAAAATTTTTTACTTAACATATACGTATCTTGGGAGATTGCCTCTCAGACTTTGAAAAATTTTTGTTTACCTTTTTTTCAGAATTGATATACAAAGAAGTTATGGACTTGGAGGAAAGAACCAAGAATGGAGTTATACGGGGGCAGCCCTCTCCTTTAGGTTGGTTACAATATAAGCTTAGTTATGATTACAGTTTACTTCTTGTGTTGTAATCTTCAGTGGCCTGAAACTCTCAGTTCTTTCCATATTTACTACCATTAGTATCCAAAGTTTAGTTAAGGAGTACAATTTCTGTGGTTAAATTTGAAAGCACTGGCACACTGTTCTGTCAATACATTGTACTAATAAATCAGTAACTGACTTCATGAAATGTGCATCTTTTTCTATGATACTGACATCCCATTGAACAACTGAAATTTAAAACCTTTTTTGTTGTTGGCATTGTTGTTAAAACTGCTGTCAGAAAGTATTCTATCTCATAAGAATGTTGCTTTGTATGAGTTAAACATTTTCTTTTGTCATAAGCTCATATTAACTTTTAGTACTTGTAAAAGCATGAAGAATTTAAGGGAAAATTTAGATGACAACATGTACATGGTAAGTACATAACACATGATAGACATAGGTGGTTTTTGTACTTTGTTTCATTCAGCCCTGGAAAACCCCGAGGAAGGGATTGTTATGCACATTTTACAGATAAGGAAAACAGTTTAGAAAAGTTAAATGATACAAGACTACAAATCTTTTGTGTAGAAAAGTGAATACTTGAAGCCATGTTTATCAGTAACTTCAAGAGGACATGGTTTTTCCAGCATCCCATTTGGTCTCTGGCTGGCAGCAGAGACTTCTGGCTACAAAGATAGGGAGAGATTAAATAAACAGAATACTGTTTCAACTGATAGGTCTTGAATTAGAGTAAAACTGTGTCATTTTAATCATCCTTCTAAAACTCTTACACAATAATTCTAAGAAAAAAATTGGATATCATATCTAGCATCTTGTTTGTGAAGTAAGATTTATAACTATAGTTTCAGCTGCCCAGTTTTTTGTACTGTAAACATAAATTTAATAATTTTTGTAGCTTTCTATTACATTTTTGCTTATATTTTAATTCTTTGTTTTTTAAATCCTTGATCAGAAATTCAGTCTTCCAAATTATAATATAGATTCTCTTGAAAATATAAATTGGTTTTGACAGCTTATACGTACAACTAGTTGTAACAATGGGTCTATTATAAATGCTTTAATAACTGAGTTAATTAATTGGCTTTGTAATTGATATGCAGTAGTCCTATAAGTGAATTGTTCATGATGGAGGCTCAAATGGGATTTGAAAAATCCATTATTTAGGAGAGTTTTATACTTTAGCATAATATCCTAGTCAGTGGCACATCATGTCAAATGTTTGAGTAAACTTAATCATCTCATGAGATAGATACAGCAGTTGTATTTGTTCTTAATTTATAAGTGAAAAATTTGAATCCTAGATAACCTGTAATTTTAGTGACAAAGTAAGTCAGTGAAAGGACAGGACTACAAGTTTCTAGACATTTTCTGGATTCTCAGTTACAGCTTGCAAAGAAGAGTGTTAGTAAATTAATGCTGTAAAAATATTCAGCTCTTGATTATATGCAGAAACAGAAGAAACAATATTTAATTACTCAAAATATCAGGAATTCACAATACCGTTTTGTCATGATTTTAGAAAGTAAATATATAATTTAGCCCCCTGGATTTCCTCTTGTCTTTATTTTGGTTTAGGTAATATTAAAATGAGTTTGCATGCCTTTCAGTAGGTAGAGAGTAACTGAGAGGGAAATGATAGGTACCTGAAATTAAAGATATCAGATCCAGAAATCAAATTAAAGACTTTCAGATACAGACAAATAAAAGATTTTTCCATTTTATTGCCATTCAGAGAATTTACTGAGAATTTACTGTATTGCTTGAAAGGTCAGAAATAAACAAGTTCTTTTTTCCTTAGGTATTTGATTTTCAGATTAAAAAGTTAACCTTAATTTATGATGCATTTAAAATTTAATTTTTATTAGATTCAGAAATTTGGATAAAATAAAATTTGGATAAAAAATAGAGGCATGAGAAAGCATATGTGATAAAACACTTTTATTATTTGAATGTTTCAGTACAGGTCTTTGAAGCTATCCATGGGATTGTATACTCTTTAGTCAGAAAAGGTACATCCTATAGTGTTGTACGAATTGAACTTTTTTTTTCTGAAGTGATTTTAATCTGTAGATGAAAGACTCTAAATGATACTCAGAATTGAACTTTTAAAAGTTTAGTATCATCATTTCACTGTGACTGGTAGCCTAATAGGTTCTTGGGTCTAGAATTCTAGGTTATCACATTTTTCCTTTTCCTCTCTTCTGTCAGGCCTGAAGTATCCTGTGCACCTCCTTTGCCTGTGCACCTCCCATCACCTGCTCCATCCCTTGAGGTTTCATTCTTCTCTGTCTCCCAGTCCCTGCCCCAGCGCCCTAAAGATTTGCCTATTCCAAGTCCCCTAGTTAATTCATTGTTGGACTTGGAGACAAGCTCTAAGAGGACCGTTCATATTTAGATGTTTTATTTCTTGTCATTGGACAGAAAGGAGGGATAATTTCAAACACTGAGGTACTGGGTTCTGGAGCAGTGGTTTTCAATTCACTAAGTTTTAACATCATTGGGTCCTTGAAACTCACCCCTAGAAATTTTTATTACTCAGCTTGAAAACTGTTGGCTTTTTATTCCATAAATGTGTTCTTAAGAACTTGTGTATAACTTGCATTATTTAATATACTCAAATTTGGAATGATTCTTATTTAGTGATCATGTAGTTCAAAAGCTCTATTGCATGAGTCACCTTTAACATATTCCCCACCCCATAATGTCGTTCCTTCTTCCTGACCCAGTTGCACTGTGAGAATTTTTCTGTACGTTAAGTATTCCTATTACTTTTTAAAATCCAGGAAATGCTTGTTAGGCTATACTTTTGGTAAAGGAAAAGAATCTCGCCTACTTTTATCTCTTTATTAAGTCCATATGTACATTTATCAAGTACTTATTAGAACTGAAATAACAAGACCTGAATTTACGTAGCTGGAGCACTTGTGTGGCTCTGGCAAGTCATGTAACCAAATGGGGCAGTTGGACCAAGGATCCTTTGAATTAAAATGATTCTAATCTTTGTCCTGGCTTTTGCTTTAAAACAGGATGTATCAGAAGGATAGTTTGTACTTTACAGTGAGAAGATATCATGAAGCATTTTTTATTAGGGTGATAGTTTTATAAAAAATGTTATTTTATTGAAGTATAATTGATTTCCAATGTAGTGTTTCTGGTGTACAGCAAAGTGATTCGGTTACACGTATATACAGTAGTTTGCTTCTGCTCATCTCATACTCCCAGTCCAACCCTCCCTCACCCCTCCTGTTTGACCAACCACCAGTCTGTTCTCTATGTGAGTCTTTTTCTGTTTCATAGATAAATTCATTTGTCATATTTTCGATTCCACATATAAGTGATATCATATGGTATTTGGTTTCTTGACTTAGAATGATAATTTCTAGGCCATCCATATTGCTGCAGATAGTGTTATTTTGTTATTTTTTATGGCTGAGTAGTATTCCAGGGTGTGTGTGTGTGTGTGTGTGTGTGTGTGTGTAGCACATCTTCTTCATCCATTGATCTGGGATTGGACATCCAGGCTGCTTCTGTGTGTTGGCTGTTGTGACTAGTGCTGCAGTGAACGCTGGTGTGCATGTATCTTTTCAGATTGTAGTTTTGTCTGGATACATGCCTAGGAGTGGGATTGATGGATCACATGGCAGTATTCTTTTTAGTTTTTTGAGGAACCTCAAAACTTTTCATGCAAAGAGGGGCACAATAAAGGACAGAAATGGTATGGACCTAACAGAAGCAGAAGATATTGAGAAGAGGTGGCAAAAATACACAAAAGAACTATACAAAAAAGATCTTCATGACCCAGATAATCATGATGGTGTGATCACTTACCTAGAGCCAGACATCCTGGAATGTGAAGTCAAGTGGGCCTTAGGAAGCATCACTATGAACAAAGCTAGTGGAGGTGATGGAATTCCAGTTGAGCTATTTCAAATCCTAAAAGATGATGCTGTGAAAGTGCTGCACTCAACATGCCAGCAAATTTGGAAAACTCAGCAGTGGCCACAGGACTGGAAAAGGTCTGTTTTCATTCCAATCCCAAAGAAAGGCAATGCCAAAGAATGCTCAAACTACACAGTTGCACTCATCTCACACGCTAGCAAAGTAATGCTCAGAATTCTCCAAGCCAGGCTTCAACAGTATGTGAACCATGAACTTCAGATGTTCAAGCTGGATTTTAAAAAGGCAGAGGAGCCAGAGATCAAATGGCCAATATCCATTGGATCATCGATAAAGCAAGAGAGTTCCAGAAAAACATCTGCTTTATTCACTATGCCAAAGCCTTTGACTGTGTGGATCACAACAAACCGTGGAAAATTCTTCAAGAGATGGGAATACCAGACCACCTGACCTGCCTCCTGAGAAATATGTATGCAGGTTAAGAAGCTATAGTTAGCACTGGATATGGAACAACATATGGTTCCATATATGGAAAGGAGTGTGTCAAGGTTGTGTATTGTCACCCTGCTTATTTAACTTACATTCAGAGTACATCATGAGAAATGCTGGGCTGGATGAAGCACAAGCTAGAATCAAGATTGCCGGGAGAAATGTCAGTAACCTCAGATATGCATATGACACCACCCTTAAGCAGAAGGGTGAAGAAGAACTAAAGAGCCTGTTGATGAAAGTGAAAGAGGAGAGTGAAAAAGTGGCTTAAAACTCAACATTCAGAAAACTTAGATCATGGCATCCAGTCCTATCACTTCATGGCAAATAGATGGGGAAACAGTGACAGACTTTATTTTCTTGGGCTCCAAAATTACTCCAGATGGTGACTGCAGCCATGAAGTTAAAAGACATTTGCTCCTTGGAAGAAAAGTTATGGCCAACCTAGACAGCTAATTAAAAAGCAGAGACATTACTTTGCCAACAAAGGTCTGTCTAGTCAAAGCTATGGTTTTTCCAGTGGTCATGTATGGATGTGAGAGTTGGACTATAAAGAAAGCTGAGCGCCGAAGAATTGATGCTTTTGAACTGTGGTGTTGGAGAAGACTCTTGAGCATCCCTTGGACTGAAAGGAGATCCAGCCAGTCCATCCTAAAGGAAATCAGTCCTGAATATTCATTGGAAGAACTGATGCTGAAGCTGAAACTCCAATACTTTGGCCACCTGATGCGAAGAACTGACTCACTGGAAAAGACCCTGATGCTGGGAAAGATTGAAGGCAGGAGGAGAAGGGGATGACAGAGGATCAGATGGTTGGATGGCATCACTGACTCAGTGGACATGAATTTGAGTAAACTCCGAGAGTTGATGATGGACAGGGAAGCCTGGCATGCTGCAGTGCGTGGGGTCACAAAGAGTCGGATACGACTGAGCAACTGAACTGAATGGCAGTTTTCTTTTTAGTTTTTGAGGAACCTCCATACTGTTTTCCATAGTGGCTGCACCAGTTTACATTTATTAGGGCTGTAGTTTTTTAACTGTTTGAATCATGCATCCCTTGAGATCCTCTCTACAACAAAATGCAATACAGACAGTTTTGCATGTATTATCAGTATTATTCACACACAATCTGAAGGCAGTTCATGAATCTTGCTATAGGACTGTTTCTAAATATGGCTTGGAGTTGACAATTCTTGTCTTGAATAATTCTTGTCTGAAATTGAAAAATTAGTAGAAAGGGCAGGACTCCAGGTTTCCAGACATTTTGCAAATTCTCACCTCTTAGCTTGCAGTGTAAAGTGTTTGTAAGTTAGTGTTGTGTTGTGTATCACTTGTGATTATTTTTAGTGAGCCTTTTAAAACCAAAAGAAAAATTATTGACCACTGGAGGTAGTCAGTACAGTACAAGTAGCTCGATCTGCAACTCTGTCTGCAACTGATTTGCTGTTTTGTTTCTCATAGCACAGGTGCAGCAGTGATCAATGGCTCTCAGCATCCATCGTCATCATCGTCTGTCAATGATGTGTCTTCAATGTCAACAGATCCGACTTTGGCCTCGGATACAGACAGCAGTCTAGAAGCATCAGCTGGGCCTCTGGGCTGCTGTAGATGACTACTTGGGCCTCGGGGGGTGGGAGGGGTGGGGAGTTGTTTAGTCATTGATAGAACTACTTTGAAAACAATTCAGTGGTCTTATTTTTGAGTGATTTTTCAAAAATGTAGAATTCATTTTGTAGTAAAGTAGTTTATTTTTTTTAATTTCAAGTGATGTAATTTAAAACTTAAGTTGTGTTTTAAAACAGCAACAGAACTGTGTATTTTTGCTGTAATTAACTGTATAATGTAAACCTAATTATTTTATCATGGTTTAAAATTTTTGCATATTTGCTTTATCTTATGCTGCTGATTTTTTTTTTTTTTTTTACTGAATTTGTAAGATTTTGTTTATCAAAGCAACTATTATGTGGTGACTTGCCTATATCATGAATTATTTAAGATTTTATAGTTTTTTTATTAGAATTTATTTCAAATGTTTTGTTCATGATGCTATCCTTTAGGGTTATGTGCTTATCAATGAAATAACCCCAGAGGAGTGAGGGAAAATAACCTGTAGCCAGTTATATTCAGGAATAACTACTGTAAATGATGAACGTGTTTTTAAAAAAAAAAACCTCCAATATTTGCTACTTGCCAATTCTAATTTAATTACATATAATTGATAGGTAATCCTATGTGAATTTTGGTAAAAGCCCCATCATCTAAATGGCAGAATAACTCAGAGCATGTCTTTGAAAGTGTTGGGTGTCTAGCACCACCTTCCTATCCCCCTATCCCACCCACCAACAGTACAGTAAGAGAATATGGTGTTTTCTTCCAATTTGTGGCATGCTCAAAGCTTATGATCACATAAAGTCAAGAGGATACTTCATGAATAATACATTTCAATGCAAATAAACAGATGGTTCACCTTTACTAGCTATGAGCCTGTTTTTGTATACACTGAGTTAATCTACTCAGGCTGTAGGTCCTAGCAATGACCTAGAGTCTGGACTTTCTCTTTCCTACAGCCTCGGGCCCTTGGACCTATTCAATTTCCTGTTAGAGTATCAGTCAGTTGAGCACCAGTTCTCAGGGTGTTTCTGGCCATTTGATTCTACCTGTGGCATAATCATATTTATACTAGCTGTTGGGAGGTTCCAAAGCCTACTTAGATTTCTGTAGGTGATGTATAAAATGAGCAATATACCGTTCATCTGAAAATAGTAGCACACAGCCATATATAGGATATCATTTTCTAAGGACTGTTTCTTCATATTGAGCAGAGCAGGCATAAGTGGTAGTTATTTAGTCTGAGTCTTTCATTTTTTTAATACCTGATTTTCAATAAAACACATGATGTGGATGTTGAATAGTGTAAGAATGGTGCTGCTCCTGACAGTTGTATGTTAATTGTTTACATTTTATATCTGCAAAATTATTTCTCTATAACAATTTTTCTTAAGTAAAATGTCATTGAAGTCTCATTATCTCTGAAATATGTTGTCTGTAATGCCCCAGGCACTTTTTATTATTTTTGAAACGAGGGATTTCTTGTAATGAACTGGGAAATGCATACTTAAATAAGCAAAAAGTTCTAGGCAGAAAGCCCAATGGAATTAATGACCAGCAGGAGTAGGAGAATTAATGACCAGCAGGAGTAGGAACTGGTGCGGTTCAACATGCAGCATATGAAAGTCCACTTGGCATGGTATTCATGTATTCAGTGCAAAATTCCTTTTGAATAGGGTATTTTAGGTCATTGTTAATGTGCAATATGTAGGATCAAAATACATTAACAGCCATTTTATATGCTTTGAAATAGTAAGATTGTTTTTGATTGTTTAAGCCATGGTTTCCAAGCCTCTTTTGAAGGGGCAGTCTTTTTATTAATTCCTTTTCTACTCATAGGACAGGGTGCATTAATTTTATTAGGCAAAATAAAGTTTTGAGACTATAACACCTCTTGAATTGTAGAAATAGGATTGGATTTGCAGTTTCAGGAGAATTGGAGCACGAATGTGTTAAGTTTTTATTAGCTTGACAGTTAACTAGCTTTATTTCTGTAGAATAGATTATTTCACTATTGCACTTTAACAACTGACATGCTCTCAGAAGATTCCCTTCATTTTCTGTTTCCTTGCTGATAAGCCATCTCTTGGTACAGGTGTTGGTTAAGCAAGGAAAACCAGGTGTTTTAACAGTATCATTTGTTGTAAATGCCAGCTCCACTTGCCAGCCAGCATGTTTCAGTTGATTCAGAGAAAACAAAACTCTTAATAGTCACGTAGACTTAAGATACATCCTGAAAACAAAGTCTGTTTAAGTGTTGCGTGCTCTGGGTTTTTAAAATGCAGTATCTCAATACAACTTTCCCTCTTCTCTTAACTGTTTTAAGTAAACTAAAGATGGGCTAGTTCTTTTTATTTTTAGAAGTTTTTGAACCTTTAAAACATCTTAAACACTTTTTAAAGAAATGGAAATAAGATTTCTGTCATGCAGTACTTATGTAAAACCACCTTGCTTATCTTATAACTTTGGATTTTCAACTTTATATACTTAATATACCTATGGACTTAACTGTCAGAAAATTATTTAGACCAAGATTTATTATTCAATGTTATAGGTTAGAAAAGTAATTCTTTCTGTGTATTTCTTCTTACTATTCTGTTACCCTCTAATATAAACTGATAATTTGTTAAATGATTGTACTGTTGGGATTGCTTAATTATAATAGACTTAAATAGAGCATCTCAACGCTTTCATACTGTTTGCTGAACAGTTCTCATTTTGTTATACACCCTCAGCCGCTGATTGTTCCTGGTATGCACGCCCTATGTTGGTAAAGGCACAGTGTATTCACACCAGACTTCCTAAGAGAAATACCAGTCTCTTAAGTGAGAAGGCTATCATACAACCCCCTTAACAATAGCAAGAAGCTTGATTGCATGTAAAACAGCAGACTTTCCCATAAGCCCTTTTGTTATTTTTTTCCATGCTGATCCTATTGTGTTGTCTAAAAAGGTGAAGGTGAAGAGGATGTGGATATCTGATAGTGCAATCAGCAGCAGGCGAATGAAGCCCTTTGAGGTTACAGATAAGACTTGGTATACACTATCGGCCAGTATGTGCTACACTATGAAGATGTAACTACTCATTGTTGCCTAGACATAAGCCTGTACAACATTTTGAGGTAAAACCATAGTCTGTTTTCAAAAATACTGTTGTAGTTTGTTTGTGAGTGTTGTTCATTAGTCACACATTAGCTGTAGAGTGAATGCATGACGCCCCGTGACCCCGGGAAACTTGCCAGTAGGAAAACCAGACACCACTGTTCTGTCATTAGCAGCCCTCTTAAGTGTTGCCTCTGGATCCTTTCTATTTCAGTATACATTGTGTTTCTACTGATCTCTGTTAGGTTTGTCCTGAATCAGAGGAAACTAATTTTTCCTGAATAGCATGAAAGATGAAGGGGTAAAGGGCATTGAAGCAGAAATGTATAGTTTGGGGTATAGTTAAAAAACTGGTAAGGAAAAAAATGTCCTAATTAGTTTCAAACTAACTTGCTCTTAGTTAAGTGCTCTTAAGGAGAGTCTAGTAAGAGTAACACTTTCTGGCCATTTCTGATTTAGATTCTCTTCATTAAACTTCTGAGAAATATTACCTGTGGATTCATTTTGCACAATGTTCTATTCTCACAGTAACTTACAAATTAAACTAGGTTTTTATTGAACTACCTCACACTAATTTTCTATGCTTTCCCAAGTAAGCAGTTGCCCTTACTGTTAGATCTTCACTGAGTGTGAATTACGTGTGTTAAGTACTTTATAGCCAACGTCAACACTATACCAATAAGTATGTAAAATATATACCGTGCATCAGTAAGAGAGACTCACCTGTAAAATCTTTCACTATGTATCTTAGAAAATTGTGTTAGATGTGCTCGTTGGACATTATTACTGTCTGTTTTTGTAAGTAGAAACCTGCTCGTGATATCAGTCCATTCTTTACATTTTACAAAAGGAATAAATCTTAGTAAATTTTACGAAGAAATAAATTACTTTTGTAGGCCCGATATTTGGTATATTTTTGGGAAGCTCTTAATCTTTTAGCCGAATGATGAAGTTAAAACTGAACTAGCTGTCTACCTGGACTGTGACATCTATTTTCTCATAGTTTATCCTGTTCAACAGGTTTTGAAACCTGAAACCTAAGTATGATAATTGACATTTGCTTTTCTCCCTGTATGATGCCATTCCTTCTTCATTCCTCTCCCTTCCCTGTGTTCCGTTCCCTCTCCTCTCCCCTCTAGACAAAACAAAGTGGGGCACTTTGTAGGGAATGCTGAGATAATTATTGTGGTTTTTAATCATTCATGCCCTAGTCATTAAACATCACCACTGGAATGTAAACAATGTTATCTTAGTATGTTAATTGGTTATAATATTTTAAATAAAAAAGAAAAAAGTGATATGAAAATTATGAAATTAAGAGTTTTTCATTGAAAACAAAATACAAATTTTTGGTAAAAAGTTTTTTTGGGCAGGTATCAGATTTCCTATGGGTTTGGGACTAAAGGGATACTAGGGCAAGTCTCTTACTAGATTTGGATTTTATATAAATTGTGAAAAGGCTAAACTATCACCCTGGTTTTCTGACTTATCTACTCTTTTCTCGTGTTTGAACTTGCTAGAGAAACATTATCTTAAAAAAGGAATTTGCTTCAATGCCCTTAACCTAGTTCTTGGTAACCATGTGAGACAGCAGCCACATGGACAGCAGACCATTTGGCAAGAAGTATTTTAAAAGGATCTGTTTCAAAACCAGGGATTTCAGCTCAGCGCATTTCCAGCTTTGCCGTGCAGGTGTTCTCTTTGCCTATGCTAGGCAGGCCAGCAGGCTCATTCACGGCATACGTCCAGTCTGTTGACACTCCTCTATCTTGCTCAACTCTTGCTCCAGATAACCCTCATGTCCACAAGCTCACACCCCTCCTCACCTGCACTCACACTCGCCTGGTCCTGAGCAAAGGACAGGCAAGGCCAAGTATGCAGCTGACCACTACTGCTCCGTTAGCCGATGTGCTTGCCAACCTGATACTGTCTGTGTCATCACAGTCACTGGAGAGACCTCTGGCGACAGACTGGATGGCAAGAGCAGACAATCGTGTTGAGTGTTGAGGTAATTTCCACTCAATCATAATACCGTAGTGACACCAAATAAAAGGAAGTAATTGTTGTTAATTGAGGCATTACATTTATTTTAGTACTGCTCCTTAAAAGATCCATTGACTATGTTATTGAAAATTGATTTGTACTGATTTTGTGGATTGAGGTTTTTTTTGTTTTTGTGTTTAGCTTTTATAGCAGTATGTCTTTGAACTTCATTTGAAACTAAAAGATAACTTCAAATATGTTCTGTAAAGTTAGACTTCTGTCTGACATAATTCATTTACCATATCCTGCTGTCTCTTTCTCTGTTTTCATGATTAGTAACGTATTTCATTTAATTCCATCAGTGTGTGCATATATGTCTGAGACCCTGTGTTAGAAGCTGGACATGAGGAGAGATCTAAAAATGATGACACTCGAGTCTAGTAAGCCTGATCGAAATAAGTTTTGTGTGGAGGAGCAAAGACCATGCTGAAGGAACACAGGGAAGGACTGATTAGAGGAATTGAGGGCTTTTGCAGAAGAAGCATTTTTTAAGGAAGGTTTGGAGAAAAGGGCCATTCCCAGGTAAAGGGAATGAGAAGTGAAGAATGGCTTAGTGGGGTATGACTGTAAAGAGAGAATGTGATGGGAGGTAAGACTGAAAAGTTGAAGATCAGAAGTGAAACATTTTGAAGAACTTGTCATCATTTTAAAGGCAGTAGGAACTACTAGTTTGTGAATGGAGTTAATATGAACAGACTTAGAATAACTGTCAGTGGGTGTGGATCTGATAAGAGTGGAGGCATAGAGATTGGGAAGCCAAAGATACTCAGTTGAGAGAACTGAGGTCCTCTGTGCATATTGAGAATGGAAAATTGGGGATTCAGATTGCCATCACATAAGTGAAATTGCCAAGATTAGCATTTGGGGCCGATTGGTCAGCACACAAGAGGCTGTTCAGGGAGAGTACATTGGATGTATTTTACAGTTTGTCCATCACAGTTCATGACAGAACACACTTCAGGTATGGCATCAGCTTGCCATTTAGTATTCCAGGAGTGGAAGAAAAGGAAAGATTGCTATCTAATTGCCTGTCAGCCTCTGTCCTCACAGTCTTCCCTAGTGAAGTCTGCGTCGTTTGCTTGTGTGGCCTGTGCACCGTTTTCATTAGTGTCATTTTGTAGATGGAGGAAAAAGATAGGGGATTCCTATTGGATGTAACATAAGACTTTTGGAGTTACCTGAACAGGTAGGGGCATAGTTCTGATTGCTGAGGATTGAGTGAGTGGTAAAACAGCAGTAAAAAGTACTTTCAAAACGTTGGCAGGAAATACAAAGAATTATGACAATGTTTTGAGAGACAAAGGGTAGACTGAGGGGTCAGAACAAGTTAAAAGGGAGAATTCAAAAACACATGTGCCTTGATGAGACATAGTCCTGGAGAGGGTGGGATCTACTGAGTCCTATGGATCCAGACTAGCCTGAGCTCCAGATGGAGAATTTGGTAATCTTGGACAAATCTCAGCTTTGCCGAGCCTGGGGCTGCTTCATCTGTCACAGGGTGGGAGATAAGTCTTTCACGGGGCTGCGGAAATGATTGACTGTGTGTACTTCTATCAGGATAATCCATGCAAAGCAAATATAATTGTTGACTTTAGCCATGGAAAGGAATAGACATGGTTTAAGATAATGGGGAAGTATTGAAGCGAAAGGGAGGAATTGTGCGTGACCTCCCATTTGAGAGCTTAAATACATGCCGATCCCCAAGTCATCCTCTTCATCCCCAGTAGTCTCAATCTTCATGTGGTTGGTAAGAATAATTCTCACTTGAGAGAAATGCCTCAACATCAGTATTGACTGAGGATATTTTTTTTACTTTCTGAGAAGTAGGACAGTTAAACATTGTTTTGATTCTTTTGCTATTTGTGTGTATCATTCCTGCCATTCAGTTCATTCCAACTGAACCTCCTCCATGACATATACTTTACATCTTTGTGCACATTACTTGTGCCACTTGTTCATTTGAAATCTTCATTGCTGAAGGCCCAATCTGATCGTTTCTCCTCTGATAAACCTTCTCTGCAAGGACTTTTTCTTTCTTGTCCCTATTGCGTGTTTCCTTACCTTGTTCATTTGTTCACACACTCCCCGTTTTGTTCTGTAAGACAGCAGTGTGCTTTATGTCTCTCCTGTTGTTCTGTGAGGGCATCCTGTGTGCTTATCTTCTACTGATGCTTCACCCCGGAATCCCTTGGATGGAAGAGCCTGTTCACAATGATTGGGAAGTAGGCAGTCAATAAATGTTGGTCTGGATAAGTTATTGACGGAGGACCTATCTTCCATACTGTTTCTATCCTCTGAAATTCAGTATTCACTGCTTTCAAGATCTGGCATAAGGAAACTTTTCATACAGCACTATGAAATTACTGTAGTAATGTGAGCATGTGCTCTGACAGCAGACACCTGAAGTTGAATCTGGGCTTCACACTGGTTGCCTCACCTACAGCAAGTTGCGTAAACTGTTTATGGCTCTGTTTTCTCAGGAGTCAGAGGGAGAAGGTGGTTCTGATATGGTCCCTCCATTGATTATCAGCTGCCTTGAAGAACTAAGTACCAAATCCTCCACCAGGAGCAGTAACGAATGGGATACAGGGGGCAGCAAAGAATGAGGTAGGTCACGCTCCAGGGTGTTACTAAGAAGGGAACTGGGAAGATACCAGGAGACCACTGAAGGAGGCCAGAAAGGGATGGGGAAGGGAGGAGGGGCAGGCCATGCCGCTGAAGTGGTTATCATGCCCCCACCCTGCCTAAAGTCCTGCAAGGACTCAATACCTAGTAGCGATTCCCAAAGTTAGTTGCACAGAACACTAGTTCTGTGTTGAATTAGTAGCAATATTCATGGAGAGCTTACTCTATGCTGGGCATTAAATGCTGTGACTGTTTGAGCTCAGAGTTTTTATAACAACTTTATGAGGTAAGAACTGTTACTCTCCCCTCTTAGGTGATCACACTGAGGCACAGGGATGCTGAGCAAGTTGCTCAGGGCTACACAACCATGTGGTGGGGCCAGGATCTGAATCTGGATAGTCTGCCTCCAGTTTTCACTCTGTGACCACTGTGCTCTACTGCCTAAGAAGTCTTACGTGAATAAGGGGTTTTGTGTTCAAATAAATTTGGGGACTGCCAATTAAAAGGTAAGCACGTTCATCATTTTTCAAGACTTCTCAGACTTTGGTGTGCATTTCCATAAACCTACCTCAACCATATCCCTGTCTTCCTACCTCTTCTCTTCGAACCCAGCCCTTCCACTTTTCCTTGTCTTTTCTCTTTTGTTCAGAATCGCCTCTCCTCGTTATGACACGCTCTTTTCTTCCTCACCAGTCTTTCCCTCTGCTGGATCACTCTTGGCAGCACACAAGTGTGCTGTAGTAATCCCCTGTAAAAGCTCTCCTTTGCCCCCTCCACTTCACCACCCTGTTTCTCTGCTTCCAGTCACATCTGCACTTCTGGAAGACCCTGGGCACAGGGTCTTCTCTTTACCTCTCATTCAGTCTTCAGTCGGTTCCTGCTAGCTTCCGGCCTGACACTGTACTCTACTTGGCCTGGACCACACCGATAGTTCCCTGACTAGTTTCCCTACTGCTACTCTCTCTGGGGGCAAATTGAGCCACTGTCCACCAGTGGCCAAAATAGCCTTCATTGTTGAATGCAAGCTAATTCATGTCCGTTTATTTAAAGCCCTTGAATGCTTTCCAGTATCCCTTCAAATAAAAATAACTCTACTGTAAGCGACAGGGGTCTACAGGATCTGGTCCCTGCCTGGCTCTAGCCCTGTCCATCTCCCACCATGCCAGCAAGGGCACTGGCACTCATGCAGACTTCTGCCTGGATCTGTCTAATTGAATCACTGCCCCTTCCTGTCCTTCAGTCTTAGTTTCATCACACAGTCAGTGTCTCATATGTACGAGCTCTGTCTCATATGTACGAGCTCCTAGCTAAGTAAACATGACAGCTATCCCACACCACTGCTGCTGCCACCTCTTGCTGTCCCTTTGTGATGGAACAATGTAAGGATACTGGGAGAACTCTCCAGGGGGTTGAGACCCTGCGCAGGAAGGAGGGGATATTGTTACTGACTTCATTTATTGCCCACAGATTGGAGAGCCTGGTTACCTGGACTCTATTCTAAAGTCCTTTTTACTGTGTGGAGTGAAAACAGTTCACACCTGGTCCATTATTCTACCAGCCAGGTAAAACAAGGAATATCTCTTCCTCTGTTTTTGTCTTTACCTCTGTCTCTTTCATATACACACATTCTTAAAATTGTATTCTAACATGGGGCATTTACCAGTCTTAAGTAAGCCAACTCATTTTTTTTCAGTGTAAGACTTAAAATTTCCAGTTTTTTCTTTAGAGTCAAACACACATTTTAAAACAATTTAAAAAATTTAAAAAATAGTTTGAGAGCAGAATCCTAGATTTTTTTTTTTACCAATTTTCCACTATTGTATGTTTGATTCATCGATAATTTGACAGTTTTTTCTTAGTAAGTTGCGGTTACTGAATCTTTCTAAAGCATTCATGTAGGTTTTCAAAAAATTGATTCCCTATCTTTTCACATTTATAATCCATTGATTTACTTAATATTATTATTTTCAAATTTAAGAATTTACTATTAATCCCTTAATCTCTAAACTTTGATTACAGAGTCTAGCAGCAGGCTTCAAGAGGTCTTTGAAAGCTAAATTTTCTGTACATGTGGTTATTTTTCTTCTTCAATGGGTCTGTAGCCTTCATCAGATTCTCAAATTTATTTTTTTAATTGAAGTGTATAGTTGACTTACAGTGTTGTGTTAATTACTGCTGTACAGCAGAGTGGTTCAGTTGTACATATATATATTCTTTTATAGTCTTTTCCATTATGGCTTCTCATAGGATATTGAATATAGTTCTCTGTGTTATACACTAGAACATTGTTGTTTATCTGTCTTATATATAAAAGCTCACATCTGCTAACTCTAACCTCTCACTCCATTCCTCCCCCAATCCCCTCCCTCCTCAACTACCAATCTATTCTGTGTCTGTGATTCTGTTTCTGTTTCATAGATGAGAGGTTCATTTGTCATATTTTAGATTCCACTAAGTGTATATCACTAAGTGATATCATATGATATTTGTCTTTGTCTTTCTGACTTCACCTAGTATGATAATCTCTGGTTGCATCAGTGTACTTAATATTAAATGATGTCATTACAATAATAGGAATAACTTGAATCCCCAGGTTTGGGAACAGGTTCTGTAAATGTAACTAAACTGGGGAGAACGTAGTGGATGGGGACAGGGTACTGGGCCAGAGCCCCTCAGTCTCAGTGTGATTTACAGGCAGAGGTCAGTATGTTTTACAAACAAAATGGAGAGTGCTGATTAAATGGAAATTGGAGGACAGAATATCTACTGAGTACTGCCTAATTTTCAGAGAAAAATTGAATTTGCAGGTCTTAAGTTTTGCCAGCAGGTGGCAGTGCCGCTCACAAGCTGATTTGGGCCAAGGACTTGGCCAAAAGCTGAGCCTTTGCCATTATAAATGGCCGAGCAGACAGACAGCGTCCCGATCATCATGTGGAGTCCCTTTGGTCATTTCTGCTCCTTTCATAGCCTGGCAGCATTTTTTCTCTAGGTCAAAGTTAGCAGAACTGAGGACCATAAAACACACTGGTGTTCTCACCTGTCTCTTCCTGGCCTCTGTTTCTTCACTGAATAGGGGAGCATGTGGTTAATTCCTGTTACTGAGTTGTTGTGAGCAGTCAGTCACTTCATAACTACTTTCTTTCTCCTTGAACAGGAGGAGGAGGGCAATATTTTACCCCCTGGGAAAGCTGGTTACCCACACTGCTATGATAGCAATGGGCCTGGGAGCAGATGCAGGTAGTGCTGTCCACTGACCCCACCTCACAGAGTTGCCCAAGAGAATACTGACCGCTGATGCTGCTGAGGGCCCTCGGCAGGCACCTCTCCTCTTGGCTGGTGAGGCCACCAGTGACCTGGCTGAGGGCCAGTCATCAGCCTCCTCACTACCGCTGGAGTTACTAGTCAGCCTGGGCCTGTGGGCTTGTACCTTAATGATGAAGAGCCAGCACTTCTGGGAGCACCAGCACCCTGGCATTTAGAGCATTGCTGTGACAGTTTATACCTGACTCCAGGTAGATGGGTAGCTGGCCTGAGTGATTTCTTCAGAGATGGTAGTCAGAAATCGGGGCATTTTGGTGACCCCACTCCCCCCAAAACCATTGCAGTTGGCTGCTGAGGATAGTGAGAAGTGATAGGGAAGTATACCGTGAGTAGGAGCAAGTGAAGGGAATGGTGCTAGCACTGCCTGCTCTCCAGACGCCAGTCCCCTCTGCTCAGAAGTGGCTGCTTTGGTGCCCTTGAAGGCCCATCCTGAGGAACTCAGGCCCAGGCCTGGGCTGAGTGGGGTGGCAGCCAGGGAAAGGCTTGCTTGAAGGAACTACCTCCATGGAGCCTTGAGGATGAACTGGAGGACAGAAGTAAGCGGGCAGGGAAGGGAGAGGGATCGGCACCAGCTCGAGGGAAATCTGCAAAGGAGGTGGGCACAGCTGAGGTGTGGCACCTGGAGGACAGAGAACAGGCACTGGCCGTCACTTGGGCTCACCTCTCCATTACAGAGCCAGGCTCCATCACCCTGCACATAACGGGCTCACCTCTCCGTTACAGAGTCATGCCTCCTCACCCTGCACATACCCGGGGGGCAGAAGCAGGGAGTGCAGCACCCCTGCTGAGCTCTGACTCACAGGCTCTGGCTCTGCAGCAGAGCTGGGGCCATGCAAAGGACAGCAGGTTACAGTAGAAGGCCTGAGAGAAATTCCAGAGAAACACCAGCTGCAGAGGCCCAGGTGGTGAGAGGGAGAGCAAGCAGTGAGGGGAACCATCCTGCCTTGAGCACAGGAGATTGAGCTGAGAGCACACAGATGTGCCTAAGTCCAGCTTCAGTGACCATGATAACACTGGGTGCTCTCAGGGAGCTCTGCCACCCACTTCTCAAGGCTCCTCCATGCCATTCCACCCATGGGACACCTGGAGGGCTTCCAACCCTGTGAGAAATGGAAGAGGTCAGTTAGTACCCTCCCTCTGCATGACCATAAAGGAGTCAGGCACCCAGGCATCATGCTTTGAGAGCATATTTAATAAAGAATGCAGAAAGTTCCTGGTGGGCTACTCAGATCCCAAGTGCCATCTATTTTGGTGGTCATGGGACTGCCGCTCTGAAGCCTGCCACACCTTGCATGGCTGGAGCAGCCTCCAGATCCCAAGTGGGGCTCGGGCTCCTGACGGGGTGTCAAGACTGCTCTCTCTAGCCTGTGCCAGATCTCCTGGCACCACTGAGGCCAGGTCCAGCTGCAAAGGCTCTGGCTCCTCTTGAGGCTGTGGAAGGCTGGGAGGGCAGGCACGCAGCAGAAACGAACTCTGCTGATTCCTTTACTTCAGCGCTCTGGTACCTTTTGCCCCAACAGTCAAGCTTCCCAGGGTTGAAAAAAACTCCTCCATTTCTCTCTGCAGCAGCTGGTTCCTCTTTTCTGCATCTTCCCGTGCCCGCTCTGAGTTCCTCAGCTTTATTTCCAGCATTGTGTACTTCTTCTTTTCTTGGTCTAGTTCTTCTTCTAGCCGTGACATTCGCTTCCTCAGGTCAGCACTACCTTCTTCGAGTCTTAAAAAATCAAAGAAAGAAAGACACCATTTTAGAGTTGGGCTGACGTTTGCAAGCGAGCTCCATTGTCGGCAGACACTTGAGGGGATAAAGTAGCTGTTCAGACGTGATACCAAAGGGGAATGATGCTGTGGATTCAAACCCAGTGCCAGGTGAGGCTGCACAGACCGTATATCCTCACAAGACTCTGGGGCTTCACCCCCTAGAGATCCTCCTCCTGGCCTTTGGCACTCAAGGTCAGGGGCCCTCCCTGAGTTCTCACTCAAGTAGAAGACCACTTACCCTCCCGCCTGGCTACCTGACATAGTGAGGGTTTGCCTGCTCGCTGGCAGAGAACAGGACTGAGCCCTACACTGAGAGGGAAGCAGGACACTGTCCCCTTGTTTGCTCTTCTACAAGACCCACTGAACTCCATCTGGACACAGCGACTCACAGGAAACCCCACTCAAGGTTGCTTCATCTTCCCATTCCCCCTTAGCCTTGATAGCCCAGCCCAAATGTCTCACCCTCTGGTAAGCTTCTTTGGATCCTCCCCAGCATGTCAGACACTGCTCCTTTTTGCTACCACAGAGTACACCACAGGCCTTTCATCTTTTCAACCAGATGACCCACTCCTTTAAGGCCTCAGGGATGCGCTATGCCTGGCTCTGGGAACTGACCTGACTACAAGACATAAACTGTGGGCAGGACACAAACTGCACTGAGCCCTGAAAACCAGGGGGTGACCTTCCACCCATGCACTGTAGCTACGATGGACTAAGGAGACCCACAGCATATCACCTAACACGTGATGTACATGGAGCAAATACCCATTCCTCCCACCCCCGCAAGGCCTAGGCCTTCACCCTTAACTACTGAAGACAAAGTATGGAGAAGGACTAAAATCTGGAACAAGAGAGGGAGGCCCACTCTCATTACTTTTATTCAATATAGTATTGGAAGTCCTAGCCCCATGAATAGGCAAGAGGCATAAATAAAAGGTATTCAAATTGGTAGAGAAGAGGTAAAACCGTCATTATATGCAGATGACAATACACTGTATGTAGAAAACCCTAAAGACTCCACACAAAAACTAGTAGAACTGATAAACGAATTCAGCAAGGTAGCAAGATGAAAGATTGCCAGAAAGAAATTGCTTGCATTTCTTTACACTGACAATGAAACAATCCCCTTTAAAATTGCATCAAAAGAACAAGAAACAGACACAAAACTTAGGAATAAACCTCACCAAGGCAGTGAAAGACTTATATGCTGAGAACTACAAAACATTAATAATGGAAATTGAAGATGATTCAAAGAAATGGAAACATGATCCCATCTCTTGGACTGGAAGAATATTGTTAAAATAGCCATACTACTCAAAACAATCTACAGATTTAATGCAATCCCTATCAAATTACCCATGACATTTTTCACAGAATTAGAACAAATAAAATTTATATGGAACCGTAAAAGATCTAGAATTGCCAAAGCAATCCTAAGGAAAGAGAACAAAGCAGGAAGCATAACACTCCCAGACTTGAGACAATACTACAAAGCTACAGTAATCAAAATAGCATGGTATTGGCACAAAAACAGATACATGGATCAATGGAACAGAATAGAAAGCCCAGAAATAAACCCACACACCTATGGTCAATTAATCTTTGAAAAAGGAGACAAGATATGCAATGGGGAAAAGAGTCTATTCAGCAGGTGGTTTTGGGAAAGTTGGAAGCTGTGTGCAAATCAATGAAGTTAGAACATACCTTCACACGATACAGAAAAATAAACTCAAAATGGCTAAAAGACCTAAATAATAAGACATGACACCATAAAACTCCTAGATATGAACACAGGCAAAACATTCTCTGATATTGTGCCTATGTTTTCTTGGATCAGTCTCCCAAGGCAAGAGAAACAAAAGCAAAAATAAACAAATTGAACCTAACCAGACTTACAGCAAAGGAAACCATAAAATGAAAAGAGACTACGGACTGGGAGACAATATTTGCAAATTATGTGACCAACAAAGGGTTAATTTCCAAAACATACAAACAGCTCATTTGATAACAACAACAAAAAAAACTTAATCGAAAAATGGGCAGAAGACATAAACAGATATTATCCAAAGATGAGGTAGAAAGTGAAAGTCGCTTAGTCATCTCTGACTCTTTGCAACCCCATAGACTATACAGTCCATGGAATTCTCCAGGCCAGAATACTGGATGGAGTGGGTAGCCTTTCCCTTCTCCAGCAGATCTTCCCGACCCAGGAATTGAACCAGAGTCTCCTGCATTGCAGGCAGATTCTTTACCAATTGAGCTATCCAGTTTCAGTTCAGTCGCTCAGTCGTGTCCGACTCTTTGCGACCCCATGAACCGCAGCACATCAGGCCTCCCTGTCCATCACCAACTCCCAGAGTCCACCCAAACCCATGTCCATTGAGTTGGTGATGCCATCCAACCATCTCATCCTCTGTCGTCCCCTTCTTCTCCTGCCCTCAATCTTTGCCAGCATCAGGATCTTTTCAAATGAGTCAGCTTTTCACATCATGTGGTCAAAGTATTGGAGTTTCAGCTTCAACATCAGTCCTTCCAGTGAACACCCAGGACTGATCTCCTTTAGGAAGCCCAAAGATGAGGTAAAAGGTAGCCAATAGGCACATGAAAAGATGCTGGTATCACTAATCCTTAGAGAAATGCAAATCAAAACTACAGTGAAGTATCACCTCACATCAGTCAGAATGACCACCATTAAACAGTCTACTGATAATAAATGTTGAACAGGATGTGGAGAAAAGGGAACCCTCTTACACTATTGGTGGGAATGTAAGTTGGTATAGCCGCTAAGGAAGAGAGTATGGAGGTTCCTCAAAAAACTAAAAATAGGAATTCCCTGGCGGTCCAGTGGTTAGGAGGGCTTCTCAGGTGGCACAATGATAAAGAATTAAGAAGACGCAAGAGACACAGGCTCGATCCCTGGGTTGGGAAGACCCCCCTGGAGTAGGAAATGACAACCCACTCTACTATTCTTGCCTGAAAAGTTCTGTGGACAAAGGAGCCTGGCAGGTTACAGTCCACGGGGTCGCAAAGAGTTGGACACGACCAGTGCGTATGTGTGTGCATGTGCATGCCGGTGCACACATGTGTGCGTGCGCACACACACATGCACCAGTGGTTAGGATTCTGCGCTTTCACCACCAAGGGCCTAGGTTCAATCCCTGGTCAGGGAACTAAGATCTCATAAGCCATGCGGAATGGTCAAAATTTTAAAAAAATCGAAAATATACAAAAAAAATAAAAAGAGTTGCCATATGATCCAGCAGTCCTACTCCTGGGCATATACCCAAACAAAACTCTTAATGCGAAAGGACACGTGCACCCCTGTGTTCATAGCAGCACCATTTTACAATAGCCAAGACATGGAAATAACCTGAATGTCCATCAACAGATGAAAGGATAAAGAAGATGTGGTGTGTGTGTGTATATATATATACACACACACAATGTAATACTACTCAGTCATAAAAAAGAACTAATGCCATTTGCAGCAACATGGATGGACTGAGGGATTATCATTGGCCAGAAAGAGATAGACAAATACCATATGATATCACTTATATGTAGAATCTAAAATATGACACAAATGAACTTGTCTGTGAAACACAGATATAGAGAACAGACTTGTAGTTACCAAGGGGAAGGTGAGGGGGTAGGAGAGGGAGGGATTCGGAGTTCACGATTAGCAGATGCAAACTATTTATATATATGTGTGTATATATGTATATATATGGATGGATAAACAAGGTCCTTTTTATAGTACAGGGAACTATATTTAGTACCCTGGGATAAACCATAATGGAAAAGAATATGAGAAAGAATATATATATATTAAAACTGCATCACTTTGCAGAAATTAACAATGCTGTAAATCAGCTATACTTCAATTAAAAAAAAAAACCAACCATGGAGAAGGGAAAAAGCCTCCCTTTACTCTAACCTCCCATCTGGGAGGGACATAGTGTCAGAAGACCGCCCCCCAAAGTGGGGGCAGCAGGCCCCCCATGAGTCTCTTCATTGCTTCTCCTCCCCTCTGGGCTCCTCCTTCACCAGATCCTTCTCGCCCCCTGGTGCTATGGAGAACGGCCTGGGCCACCCCTTTTCCTTCCATGCCACTCCTAAAGGGATTTTGTCCAGCCTCAGGCTCCAGGCACCACAGGAGTGGTGAGTGAGTGACAGGTTGAGTGACAACCCTCAATCTTTATCTCCCTCAAGTCCACTCAGAAACTTAATAAGCCTCTACAGCTTAACAGACCCAAAGCTCCTGCTCCTGTAAGTTCCTGCCCTCCTTTCCCAAGTCACCCTCCTACAGCCCCAGTCTCTTCACTCAGAGACCACCTTCTTCCAAAACAAAAATGGTGTCCCTCAATTCAGCTATTTTTCTCATTCCACATCTGATCAACTGGAAAAACCCAAACATGTTCTGAATCTGGCCGCTTGCCCACCTTGACAGCTGCCTCTTAGGTCCATGCCACCCACAGGTCTGGCCTGGATCTCCATGGTCTCCTAACTGATCTTTGTCTGCCTCGTCAAGCACTCCTGTGCACAGCAGCCAGCGCACCTCATCAAAGTGATCAAAGTACTCTAGGCCTGCCAGCAGCTTCACATCTCACTGGGAATAAAATCAAAGCATCACTCCTGGCAAAAAGCCTCGCCCCCTACCCCACCCCCACTACCTCACGCTTTCAGAGCCTGCCTGGACACTCAGCGAATGCACAGTTGGTCAAGGACTGAACCCAGAGCCCACCGGACAACAATACTGCATTTCCCCTGAGAACCCCAGCCTCTGAGAAGGTGAAAGCTCAAGTCACCTCCACAAATAGCCAAAGAAGTGACAGGTTGCTTCTGACCCCTTCTGAGGCTCCCCTTAGACAGCATCTGCCAAGTAACACGTCCTGTGTGCTCTATAAGCTCAGCTTCAGCAGTCCTCACCTTCCAGTGAATCTGCAGGGAGTTCCTGCTACTATCTCTGCCTGGTATATTCCACCCAGTGCTTACCCTGTGGGTTTTCTCCACAATTTTACACCCTGGGTTTTACTCATGCTGAGTCCTTTCTCATCCTTGTTCAGCTCAATCCTATTGGTCCTTGGCTCCTATTGAGCCAAGTCCTGGCTCAGATATCACCTGCTGTGACCCCACCTACCCCTGATCTCCCCCATGGCAGTCTGGCAGTAGCCACTGCCCTCATAGCCCCTTTCCTGGCATCTTCCCACCATGAACACAGAGCTGGCACACACCTGACACTCCCCAGGTACCCAGGAGACAGCTGCCAGCAGGACAAGAGGGTCAAATGCTGCCATTCCAGCTCCCCGTGGGAATCCCATGCTCAGAAACAGAAGCATGAATCCTTTCAGCCTCCGCTGTTTGATGGAAAAAGGAAGCACCCAGAGCCCACTGAAGCCTTCTGCTAGTGGGTGGGACATGGGTTCATAGGTCAGTCAGCTGATGCAAGTCCTGGGGCGAAAGGAGCTAAAGGGTCTGAGATGTTGATGGAAGCACTGCTCACTGTCTAGTGTAGGCTCTGTGTGCGTGCTGAGTTGCTTCAGTTGTGTCTGACTCTGCAACCCTGTGGACTGTAGCCTACCAGGCTCCTCTGTCCATTGGCTTCTCCAGGCAAGAATACTGGAGTGGGTTGCCATTCCCTCCACCAGGGGATCTTCTGGACCCAGGAATCAAACCCGAGTCTCTTATGTCTGTCTCCTGCATTGGCAGGCAGATTCTTCACCATTAGCGCCACCTGGGAAGACCCATAGGCTCTGCTGGTGACTATAATGAGGGTCCTCATTGTAGTCCTCGGCACACAGGGTCTGGGAGGACGGAACAAGGGCCCATCAGTGAGCAAGCCTGAAAGCCTTAAAGGATGGCACGGGGTGTCTTCTATGACCCAGTAGAAGGGAGGGCTTGGCTCAGCAAGGTCAGCTCCCTCTTCAGAGGAAATTGGATTTCCATCCAGGTGTCCTCACTCTACATCAGGCCCAACCATGGTCGGTCAGTCAGCCAGGCTGGCCTGGGGCCTGCAGTGCACAGAGGCCCTGCCCCATTCCCAGTTCCTGAACCATAGGACATACTAGGGGGCCTGCCTCCTCCCTGAGGGCCACATAGGGCCCTCCATTCTGAACCTCTCCATCAAAGGTACTCTGAGCAGCTCAGGCTGAGATTCTGACTCACTCCTTTATTCAGCTGGCCTCATGGAGTCCTGGCTGCATGCCAGGCCCTTGGCTCCCAAGCTTTCCCTCCATTCCCAGCCCTGTCCTAGAGAACCTTCTCCCAGAAAGGCAGCTTACTGGGGGCTGACTGCTCTGAGCCCTGCCTCCAGGAGCTATCTTTCCAAGCCAGAGGCTGATTGCCCAGGACCGGTGCCCAGTGAGCTGCTGGCTGCAAGTGCTCTGCCCAGCCTGGGAGTGCCAGTCTTGCACTCGCCCCACAAGGCTTTTTACCTTTTCACGCTCATCTCATACTCAGTCCTTTGCCGGCACAGCTCTGCTCTGAGCTCTGTGACCAGGCCCTGGAGAACCTCCGTTCGGCGGGCGTGGTCCTGGGCGGGGCTGCCTGGGTCACTGGGCTCGCTGCTGCTGATGCCAGCGCCCACTCCATCCAGGCCATGGTCCAGATCCAGGGATCTGTGCTCTTCGCTGCTGCTGAGGACAGGGGAGGGCTCGAGGGCCCCCTCGATGTGCAGGGAGCTGCAGGCAGAGGAGTCGCTGGCACGGCATGCTGTGCAACTGCTGACCGAGCCCCTAGCTGAGGCCTCATAGGAGGAGACCCCAGACCATGGCAGGCTGGCCACACTGGGTGTGCTGGGAAAGGAGCTCTGCGGGGGCACATTGTCGTAGGTGGAGAGTCTCTGCTCGGAGCCCGAGTCCTTGAGCCGGTCTCCTGATGAGGCCCGGCGGTGGCCTCGCAGGGAGGACAGCCCATTCATGAGCCAGTTCCCTCCAGAGGAGATGATGGGGACCTCCAGGGATGAGGTGCCCACTTTCGGACTCCCCGACCGGGACCCTGACTGCCGGAAGGAAGACCTCCAGTTGGGCAGAGTCTGCACCTTCTTCCCAGGGCTGGTGGCAGCAGGGCTGCATTGGCTCCCCAGGCCCATGGGAGAGGTTCTAGAGAGCGCTGCCACGGCAGCCCCATCCAGAGAAGAGGTCCTGTGCGAGGGAAGGCAGGGGGCGCTGGGACTGCCGGGCTCTGCCTGGTCGTCCCTGGTGACCTCCTCGGAGCCCCATCCCACGGTGCATGGTGGGCCCCCACGTGGGGAGGCTGGCCCCTCCATGGTCCTTGAAGTGAAGAGCTGGCTGTGTTTGCGGATCAGGATGGTCATCAGGTGCTGGACCAAAGAAGTGCCTGCCAAGAAGAAGGAATAAGAAAAGGCTAACTGAATGCCTCCAGTCCAGTTCCTCCAGACCAGTCAGCAAGCTGCAGCTCAGACCCAGGGCACCCAGCTCTGCTAGTAGCCTCAAACCAGGCTAGTCCTTAAGCGTGGACTCAACAAGAGCTCGCCATCTTCCACTCCAAAGGTAAGGTTGGCCACCACAGTTTCCAAATTCAGGCAGGGACAGAAGGACCATACCCAAAATCCCCCTCCTCCAATGTGGGGTCTGGAGCACAGAAAGGCGCTCAGCCTTCACTCCCACTCTAACCAGCTGGTGGAGGGAGGAGCAGCCACAATGCTGGTTAACGCTGTGGGGTGAGCCAAGGGCAGGCTGGAACTAGAAACCAGGACCTAGATGCCAGGGCCCTCTTGGCTGCCCCATTTTATGCCCACAATGGCTATGCCTGACTATCCACTCTGGGAGGCACAGGGCTCTGGGACACAGAATTGAGATGTCTTACGGGTGCATGTGGCACACATACACAACCTCATACACAGAGTCACACACATACACAACCCCATACACAGTCACACATATACCCATACACAGTCATACACACAACCCCATACACAGTCACACATACACAACCCCATAGTCACACACATACACAACCCTATAGTCACACACATACACAACCCCATACAGAGTCACACACATACACAGCCCCATACACAGAGTCACACACATACACAACCCCATACACAGTCACACACATACACAACTCCATACACAGTCACACACATATACAACACCATACACAGAGTCAAACACATACACAGCCCCATACAAAGAGTCACACACACACAGCCTGCCTTTGGTTAGGGTTATGTGTATGTGACTCCCACAACCCCATACACAGAGTCACACACATACACAGCCCCACACAGTCACACACATACACAACCCCATACACAATCACACACAAATGCACATAGCCACCCCCCCAACATGAACAACCCCACACACAAGCACATGCTTCCTCTTCCCCAGGCCACAGCCCCTGAGACACAGCCTTTGGCATATATGGGGACTCAGTTCCTGAGGCTGTGGGGTGGAGAGAGGGGTCAGTGACAAAGGGAGGCTTTGCAGAGGGACCACGGTAGCTACCCTCCTGTTATCCTGCACCAAAGACCAGAGACGGGGAGGCGTCTATGTGATGAGGAAGGTCAAGTGCTTCTACTCCCACTAGAAGTAACGGAGAGTCATGGAGAACATTAAGTAAACAATCTTTAGTAGGTGAAGCAAGAACTTGGCAGTTCAGCAGGGTGAGCATTTGCCCTCAGGCATTTGTGCAACCTGGCAGGTGGGAGCTCTGGGGAGACTACCAGTCAGGCCAAGGGAGTGCTAAACAAGAGAACCCCCAAGGGACACCCCGTCAGCTGGGGGTGGGACAGGGAAAAGCTCTGTAGCCCACCCCTCACCCCCCGCACCTCTCCTAGTTCATGTTCCACAGGAATGGCCACTCTGCCCTCAGCCTGCCTCGTGCCAGGGGCAGCAGGCTCCAGCTGGCGTCAGGTTCTGCGTGAGTTCTGCCAGCCTCTCCGCTCCTTGGCTCGACTGGCTGCGGGTTTCCTGTGAGCAGCTAGACTCTCACACTAGAGAGGATGGTCTTTCTATGGGGCCTCCAAGCAGTGTGCTCATCCCAGGCCAGCCTGAACCTCTGAAAAGTCAGACTAACAGAGTCACCTCACCTCTCGCAGCCTGTCTCCTCATCTGTCAAATGGGGGCAGTAACCAGGGGCTTCTTGTGAGGACTGAAATGCAGTGGTAGAAGTAAAGCACTCAGCAGAGGCCCTGACGTGTGGAAAGCGGCTGCTATTGCCATATTATTTAAAATCTTTTTATTATGACTATTCATTACAGAACATAATATCCCTAGGGTTTGCTAAGCTCTAACATCCAGAAGAAGCCTGTGACAATTACTTAATTGAAAATTACTTCAGTAAAACAAAAACATTTGTGTGTATTCAAGGGCAAGGGCACTGACCTTTTCCACCCCACCTCCACCCCCTCAGCCGCTCCCATCATTCTAACTGCACCTTATGACCCCATCCACAGGGCAAAGTTCCTTTTCCTTTTAAAGCTGACCTCATGGGGGAAGAGGGGCTGGAGAAGGCAGTGAGGAGGTCCAGAGAGGCTGCTTCCAAGTGCCCAGGGGTGGGGCCACCCTTCCCGCTGGCCTGGTGTGAGGGTTCTGAGGACTTGCCCAGGACCGATGTGAGCCCAGAGCACCCAGCACCACCATGTACACCCCCACCATTACCTTCCATAATGGTCACTGGGTCTTCTATCTGTGGCCGAAGTATATTAGGCCCAAAAACAGTTGCCAGGTTCTGGACGCTCATCTTGTTGACATCTGAGTGGGACTGAACTTCATCCAGAAACCTACAAAGTAAGGAAGAGACAATTGGCAGAGAAGCAAATCCTGACTCCAGATCTGTTGGGAGCTGCCTGGCCCCGTGCTCAGCTGTGCCCATGTTTCCACAGCTACCAGGCACAGTCAGCTGCCCCTGCCAGGTTCAGAAGAGGGCAGAGCTTCCCTGAGGTCTGGAGGGCCATCAGAAGTAAAGGCCACTGGAACCAGGGCCTGTTGTTGGTGTGAAAGGACATAACTCCCCCACCTGCACTGGGCACAGCTGCCCAGGAAGGCTCAGACTCCCAGATGCGGGGCTGGGTGAAGGTCCACCCTACCTGTCCTCTCTGGCACCCTGAGCCTAGGTCATGGTCTGGAAGCAGACCCACGGGGAGGGATGGTGAGAGGCACCCAGAGGAGGCAGAAGGAACAAAGGCCATCTCGCTTTCTTTCAGGAATGATGTACTCAGACTGTATAACACTGCCTGCTCCGACCAGGACTATAATAAGCTCTGTAAATTCAGAGACTTGTTTTATATTCCCCACTGGCTTGACAGATGTGTGGGTGGCCCCCCGACCCCTGTGAAGGGCACACAGAGCCAGACCGCAGGAGAGGGAAGCCCCGCCCCTAGTCACTTACTTGCAGATATATCTGAGCAGGTTGTAATTGACCAGGGGAAGGCTGCTCACTTGCTTAGCCAACTCCAGAGTCCCCTTGGGATTGAGAGAGAAAAACAGCATTTCAAAGATCAGCAGGGAGGCCTGAGGCCTTCTCTTGCTGGAGGGAGGCGGGATGAGGAGGGGGTGGGAATCTGAGTCCAGACCTCCATCCACAGCCCACAGGCCTGGCCGCCAGTGACCAGAGGGCACCACTACTTTCATCCTTTCATCCCCCTGGCTGGTGACCTCTGGGGGGAAAGAGATTTACTTTCGAGATGCTGTTGTGAGGGATGTGCCTCTGCAGAGCCACAGAGGAATGTCAGGGCCAGTGCTCAGCTCACTTATCGAGGCACAAATATTTGCTAGATAAAGACCCCTCATCTCCCACACAGCCACAGGGAGGGCAAACAGTTCTTCCCCAGCTGGAACCAACCAGGGCTGCAGGCGGGGGGCTCTGTCCTGGGGGCAGTCTCAAATTCTTTTGGGAGGAGGCAGGATAGAAATAGATGAAAGGTCTGGTTGTTTCTGAATCCCAAGGCTGGCCTGGGTAGCCTGAGTTAGATGTGGGAGGAGGTGATGGAGCAGGAGTGCCTACTGAGTGGTGGTCCAGCCTAGGCATGCTGCATTCAAGAGCATGGCTAGAACACAGCCTGCTTCAGGAGGTACCTGTCCTTCCGAGATGGAGGGCTGCACACAGGGAGGGGATGCTCCAGGCATCCCACCCCAGAGTACGCTCTCGCCTAGTGGGGAGATATTCTAGCCCTCCCCAGGTTAGGAGCTTCTAGGCCTGCCCCCCACCCCCAACAGAGCAGGCTACAGGATCTATGTACCATGAAAAGTCACAGAAAGTCCTGTTTCCACAAGCCCCACCCCATCAACTAGCAGGCCCACTCCCCCAGCATGGGTCCCCGTGAGCCACTAACCTCCCCCTCGTCCTTGGTGAGCAGCTGGGCGCAGTTAAGGAAGTCCTCGTACCTGGCGAAGGGGACCACAGGCTCGGGGAGCTCGCGCAGGTAGAGCTTCAGCAGGGAGGCCACCGTGTGCACGTCTGTTGTGCTGCAGACGGAGGGATACCCGTGAGGCTGGGCACCAGAGAACCGCAGGGTGACCAGCACCTCACCCACCCTCCTCAGGGGCGGTCTCTGCTCTCATATCCATGTATGTGTGTGTATGCACACGCACACACTATGACTAGCTAGGGAACAGGTGGGTGTGAAGGGCCACCTTCCACTGGCCTGGTGCCTGCCCCAAGGTACTCTCAGGTCGGGGGGCAAGGGGCACAGCTGTCCTTTGGCCCAAGGCTGAGCCTGCTCCTCTGCCCAGGCTCACCCACTATCTAGTGGAAGCAGAAGGACCGTGGCAAACATGCCCACCATGCAGGGCTGCCAAGCCCCTTAGCAGCTGTCCTTGGGCACCTAGGCTGGGGAGGTCAGAGGTCAGCATCTTTCCCTGGCTTCTGGGCTCCTATTCACACTACAGATGTCCCATTTCCAGTGCCCCAGAGCCCATATGTTCACTCCCAGGCTTGCAGCTCGGACCTGCCCGGGCTGAAATGGGCCCTGTAGAGGATGGTGGCCCTGGGCCTGTTTGGATTCTGGGGTCAGGTCCTAGGCTGCAGTCTTGGTACCTCCTCCAAGCTTGCCTTCCAGGCTGGGTGGGCCCCGGGTGTTTCATCTGCTTTTCTGGATCTGCATTTCCCTCATGGGAGGCGTTCAGGAAGGATGGGCCTCAGGCCAAAAGTGGCTGTGCCATTAAGGTGCCTCCTGGCCTGCTGTCCATCTCATCACTGAGATGAGCCCTGGGGTCCCTTCCACCCTGGCATTTGGAATTCTGGGGTTCCATAGGGCCACATGCACCTCAAATTTGTATCCCCAGAGCTCCTCCCTGCCTCAGGACTGGTGGCTCTTGATGGCTCTTGGTCTGGCCAACCGAGCAGCCCCCATCCCTGTCCCCACCTCCCCTCTCCAGCCAAGCACACGGCCACCCTCACCCTTCTCTGCCTTCTCCGAACCACTCCTCTGCTGACACCCGCATTTCCTGGAAGCTTATGTCCCCAATGGGTACTTAGCCTTGAGCCCTAGCCACCTTCCACCTGGGGACCCCATCAATTCACTGCCAGCACTGCGTGAGCAAGAACCCCAGGAAGATGGGGGGAGGGATGGGAAGCTAGGAGGATGAGCAGCTTGCCTTTGGACAAGGGCCAGCCATTGTGTCTCCCCCTGGTGGGGAAGGTGAAGCATTTCTGATCTGGGCAAGTAGACTCACAGGGTGGCCCCTCTGGGCTGCAGACCTCGTGGCTGACCCCGAAACTTTAGGCATCCCTGCCCAAAGCCCCATCCCAACTCCTCCTGGCTGCCCGAGGTTACAGTGCTCCTGGTCCCAGGAGCTTGGCTCAGCCCTGACTGCCTCATCTTTCCTCCCTCCCTAGAAATTCACTTCCTCACCTTCTCCCCACTCCACACTATTGGCCCAGATGAAGGAAGCCCTATGCCCTCTCTTGGCAGACCCCTTCTGGGAAATGGTGATCAGACCCACACTCCACATCTGAAAAAGATATTGATAGACTCTCCTGGCTGCAGTGATGGTCTGGGCAGATGCTGGAGGGGCTGGCGGTGTTCTACCCTGAGAGGAAAAGACCTGAAAATGCCAGGGCTGCCAGCAGAAACCTGTGGGCCTATCCTGCAAGGCAGGGGGCTTGTCTGTCCCAGGAGAGGGAGGATCCGAGAAGAAGGGGCAGAAGCTCCATGGGGGCCAGGGCTGGCTGGCTGGCTGCAGAAAGAACTTTCTATGAAAAACTACCCCATAATGGGGGTTCCGTCAGAGAGAAGAGGCCCCCAAACAGTCACCTCTCCCCTGCTCTTAGCCCCTGGGCTCTCAGTGAGGCTGACTCTATCCCAGGGTGGAGCCTAGGACCCAGTAAGCCCCAGTGATGGGGTAGTATGAGTGCTGGCCGAGGACAGGTGGAGGAGACTTGCTCCCCTGCCCCCAAAACTTGTGAGGATGTGCATCTCAGTATTGGCACCTAAGGAGCCAGGGGGTGGGGGAATGGGTCACCCTGAGACAGCAGAGCCAAGAGACAGACTGTGGGCTTATGAGGGGCATCTCCACAGTGGATACAGCCTGCATGGAAGTACCAGGATCCACCCATGTGGGAGACCCAAGGCTGCTACATTGGTTCTATGCCCCATACTCTGCCCATCAGGAGGGCTGGCTGGGCACATGTGTGCCAATATGGGGCATCACCCTGCCCTCCATCCTGCAACCAGGCCTCTCTGCTGGCATCCTGAGAGGAGACTCTGCAGGGGCAATGGACAGGTGGCCCTATCTACATCTCCTCCCAGGAGCTCACCTGTCAAACAGTGGCTTCTCCCCACAGTCAAAGGAATCCTGCAGGTCCCTCACCAGGTTGGCCTGGCCGGGCATACGGAAGAGGCCCTCCTCGGTGAGCCCACGCTCCCGGATGAAGTCCACACACTGCTCCACCAGCAGCGGCGCCAGGCGTGGGCCATACTTCCGCTCGTGGTGGACTGTGTCCTCCAGGCGCTGCCCAAAGATCCCTGGGCACAGAGAGGAGCTGGTCACACCCTCAGCTAGCTGACTCAACAGTGGGGAGGACGCTGGGGACAACAAGGGAGTGCTGTCAGGGCCCAGGGTGGCACCCCCGCCCCCGCCCCGAGGAAGCAGATTAGAAACTGGGAGGGCAGGCACCAGGCAGTTGGGACAGGGCAGAAGGGCATATCAGGCAGCAGCCTAGCCTGGCCTGTGGAGCCTATCCAAGCTTGAGGACCCTTTGGGCCCTCGGGGAGCATGCATTATACATTTTATTTATGTACTGGTTTATATATGCAATACTAACTTTCAAATGGCAGTGGCTTGCATTTAAAAACCTAACACCATGGCCACCGAAAGACACACTCCAGAATGTTCTTAGTGGCGCTCCCTGCAATCTCTCTGAATGAGAAACCACCTAATTAATGTCCATGAGTGGCAGAGTGAGCGGGATCATCATAGTCTACTCATACCATGGAGCACAGGACAGCAACGAGCACTGCTGAGGAACAAGCAGCAAGACAGAGGACAGATAGTATGAAAGCAGAATCACGACCCAACATTGTAGATCATTAGGGAAACGCGACTCAAAAGTGTCTCATACCCAGGAGGATGGCTACTATCCAAAAAGCAGAAAACAACACGTGCTGGTGAGGATGTCGAGAAATTGAATGCTTGTGCCCTGTTCATGGGAATGTAAAATGGTGCAGCCACTGTGGAAAACCGTACAGAGGCACCTCGAACAATTAAAAACAGAATTACTGTATGACCCACCAATTCCACTTCTGGGCATATACCCAGAAAAACTGAAAGCAGAGACTTGAGCAGATATACAAACATCCATGTTCACAGTAGTAGTATTCACAATACCCAGATGGTGGAAGCAAACCAAGGGTCCATCGATGGATACATGGATAAACACAATGTGATGCGTATATACAGCATATTATTCAGCCATAGAAGGAAATTCTGACAAACACTACAACGTGGACAAACCTTGAGGACATTTTGCCAAGTGAAACAAGTCGGTCCACTAAAACACCAATACTGTATGATTCCAATTATATGAGCTACTTAGCATAATCAAAGTCATAGAAACAGAAAGTAGAATGGTGGTTGCCAGGGGCTGGAGGACAGTGGAATGGAGAGTTATTGTTTAATGGGTACAGAGTGTCTGTTTTTGCGTATTGTGTTAGAGAATGTTCTAATTTCATTCTTTTATGTGTTGCTGTTCAATTTTCCCAGCACCACTTACTGAAGAGACTTATCTTTTTTTCATTGTATATTCTTGCCTCCTCTGTCCTAGATTAATTGACCACAGGCATGTGAGTTTATTTCTGGGTTTTCTCTCCTGTTCTTTTGATCTACATTTCTGTTTTTATGCCAATACTATACTGTTTTGATTACTATAGTTTATACTATAGTCTGAAGTCAGGGAGTCTGATTCCTCCAGCTCTGTTTTTCTTTCTCAAGATTGCTTTGGATATTCGTGGTCTTTTGTGTCTCCATACACATTTTAAGATTTTTTTTGGTTCTAGTTCTATAAAAAAAATGCCATTGGTAATTTGAAAGGGATTGCATTAAATCTATAGATTGCCTTGGGTAAGTAAACTGTCACTGTTTGCAGATGACATGATATTATACATAGAAAATCCTAAAGATGCTGTCAGAAAATCATGAGAGCTCAATGAATTTGGTAAAGTTGCAAGATACAAAATTAATATACAGAAGTCTCTTGCATTCCCATACACTAACAATGAAAGATCAGAAAGAGAAACTGAGGAAACAATGCCATTTACCATCTCATCCAAGAGTAAAATACCTAGTGGTAGATTTATCTAAGGAGGTAAGACCTATACACTGAAAAACATAAGATGCTGATGAAGATATTGAAGATGACACAAAGAAATAGAAAGACATACCATGTTCTTGGTATACCAACACTGAAAGAATAAACATTGTCAAAATGACTACAAAGCAACCTACAGAAATAAACCCTGAAATGCATCAAAGACCTAAATGGAAGACTGAACATGATAAAACTCTTAGAGGAAAATACAGTCAGAATACTCTTTGACATAAATTGCAGCAGTATCTTTTATGATTCACCTCCTAGAGTAATGAAAACAAAGACAAAATAAACAAATGGGACCTCGTTAAACTTAAAAGTTTCTGCACAGCAAAGGAACAAATAAAACAGAATGGGAGAAAATATTTGCAAATGGAGCGACTGACAAGGGATTAATCTCAGAAATATACAAATAGCTCATGCATCTCTATGTCAAAAAAAAAAACCTAATCAAAAAATAGGGAGAAGACTTAAATAGGTATTTCTCCAAAGACATACAGATGACTGAAGGCACAGGAAAAGATGCTTAACATCACTAATTTCCAGAGAAATGCAAATCAAAACTACAGTGAGGTATCACTTCATACCCATCAGAATGGCTATTATCAAGAAGTTGACAAACGATAAATGGTAGACAGGATGTGGGGAAAAGGGAACCCTCCTACACTGTTGGTAGTAATGTAAATTAGTACAACTACTATGGAGAACAGTATGTAGGTTCCTTAGAAAACTAAAATTAGAGCTACCATATGATCCAACAATTTCACTCCTCACCATATATCTGGAAAAAACACATAATCTAAAAGGATACACACATACCCCAACGTTCATGAAAGTGAAAGTAAAGTCACTCAGTCGTGTCCGATTCTTTGCAACCCCATGTACTATAGCCTAGTAGGTTCCTCCATCCATGGGATTTTCCAGGCAACAGTCCTGGAGTGGGTTGCCATTTCCTTCTCCAGGGGATCTTTCCAACCCAGGAATCGAACCTGGGTCTCCCGCATTGCAGGCAGATGCTTTACTGTCTGATCCACCAGGGAAGCCCTCCAATGTTCACAGCAGCACTATTTACAGTGGCAAAGACATAGAAGCAAGTTAAATGTCCATCGTCAGAGGAATGAATAAAGATGTGGTACATATACACAATGGACTATTACTCAGCTGTAAAAATGAATGAAATAATGCCATTTGCAGCAACATGAATAAACCTAGAGATTATCATACTAAGTGAAGTCAGAAAGAGATTATTATATATCAATATTATATCACTCATATGTAGAATCTAGTTTAAAAAATAAAAATAAAAATGAACTTATTTACAAAACAGAAACAGTCCTACAGATATTGAGAACAAACTTATGATTACCAAAGGGGAAACATGGAGGGGAAGGATAAATAAGGGGCTTGGGATTAAAACACACACACTACACACTACTATAATAACCAACAAGGACCTACAGTAGGCAACAGGGAATTCTACTCAATATTCTGTGATAACCTATATGAGAAAAGAATCTAAAAAAGAATGAATAGATGTATATTATGTATATAAAACTGAATCACTTCGCTGTACAGCTGAAACTAACACAACATTATAAATCAACTATATTCCAATAAAATAAGAAAAACAAAAGAACCCAGGCAGTCTGGCTCCAGGTCTGGAGAATATTCCAGGCGACATGGCTGCTCTCCACCCTTCCTGGAGCATGGATACCTATGTGATGCTATTACCCCACCAGTCTTGCTTCCCATGTTTCTCCTGTCTTTATTCACCACTAGCTCCCAAGTATGTGGTCATTTGGGGAACAGGCAGCGGTAAGCAGAGGCTAGAATACTGACAAGAAAGGAAAATCCAAAAAAGAAAAACTGTCTGCCTTTTGGGATTTGGACAGCTCAGCTGCCCTTGTCCACTGGAGTGTAACCTGTAAACAGTGTTGAACACAGGGGTGGATGCTGCCCAAAGACTGGCATGGGGGCTCCCTAGGGCAACTCTGAGGTACCCACCACCAACAGTGTCCTGGCCTCTCTGCCCAGTCCAAGAGTGGCCTAGGCTGGTCTGGGGACACAAGGACACTGTTCCTTCTACAACACACTTAGGGCTCAATCACGTACACCCAACAATGAGCTATATGGGTCCACAATGTTCCTGTTTAGCTAGGCAGATGTTTGAAACATTTTTAAATTCGTTACTTTATACTTTATAAAAGATTCATATAAAAAATCTGGACCATATAAAAGAATTTTTATTCATATAAAAAATCTGGAAAAAATTCTTCTCTTAAAAGAATCCACAGATCTGGTGGTACCAGGCCAGAATTTCCAAATGGTCACACTGATGGAGTTCAGTGGCCCCTTTGTCTTTCTGGAGAAGGAAATGGCAGCCTATTCCAGTATTCTTGCCTGGAGAATCCCATCGACAGAGGAACCTGGCAGGCTATTCAGTTCATGGGATTGCAAGTCAGACATGACTTAGCACTCTTTCTTTTCTTTCTGTCCTTCTGATAGCCCATGTATTTGCTAATTCTCCACAGTCCCCACCATCCCCTACTGCCTCACACCCAGGCAACATTTCACTCCTGCGGCTTTGCCACTCACTCACCTCTTTTTGATGGCAGAGACCTCCCCACCGGGCACTGGGTCAGAATGATGTAGGAGAGGGGCCCTGACTCAGAGAAATGGGAAGTCAGGCCTGTTGTGACCAGAGGCATCGGCTAGGACCTCAAATAAGCAGGCACAGAACATACAAGGGGAACTGCCCTTGAGCCGAGGGTCCTTAGGAAGAGATGGAGCCAACCTGGCACTGCATCCTTGGCGCCCGCCTCCTGCCTCTCTCCCCACTCGGGCATACGCCCCGGTCCCTTTCACTTCCGCTTTACCCGCTACTCAAGCATCTTGAATACGTCTGCTCTCCTGCTGCCTGGCCTGTGCAGAGGAGGTCTCTTCCCTGTTTACTCTGTGCAAAATTCTGGTTAGCCCTTGAGATCAGCTGTCGCTGATCCTTTCTTCAGCACGACCACAGGGCCCTTGGGCTCCCTCTCTGGCCCTCTGTCAGAGACCAGCGAAGACAGTTGCCTCTGCCTGGTTCCTTACTGGGAACCAGCCCCTCTCCAGTCCCAAGCCAATGCTGGGCTTGGAGGTGAGGTCAAGGAGTGCTGAGTGAAGGAGGGTGAACACATAGCCCAGGACTGTCTACCATACAGAGTTCATGCACTCAGCTTCCCACCCTTGGTTCACAGGTAACTAAAGGCCACACAGTCAGGGAAGAGAGACACTGAGGAAAAGAACTCTAAAATTCTCTCTAGAGAGTCACAAAGCCTGGGTAAATCTATCTAGCCTCCTCTTGGCCTCATCCCTTTCTGCTCTCCAATTTCCTGTTCCCATGATATCTGCTGTCCACCTGTCCACTGGTCCATCCATCCTTCCATCACTCTTGCATTTGTGCCCCACCCTGTTCTAGGTCTTAGAGGGTCTCAGATCTGTCCAGAGGACTAGAAACATGTAAATACTACCACAGGCTCCTCTGCTGGAACCCCTTGTTGCCTCCCTCCTCCCCACCCAGGATAAAATCTAATCTTGGCAGGCAGATAGACAAGGGCCTGCCTACCTCTCCATCAGATTCTGAGGCGCAGAAGAGCCTGGGCCAGGCAGAGGGCAGCTGCTGCATGGCCAGCCCTGCTGTTTGTGCAGTCACACAGCTCCCATGTCTCCAAAGCCCTCTTTCAACATCATCTTAACTACCACCCGCCCCCCTCCTACCCTGGTGAAGCTTTCCAGACTACTCTTCCAGTCCCCTGAACAGGGCTATGGCTCTGGGAAGTCCACAGGGTCCCAGGTGCTTCTAAACAGAGGAGATTTAGAGGAAAAGGGGACATCAGGACTGGGGTCTAAGAATGAGCAAGAGATAGCCAGGAAGGCAGGGGTTGGGGGCTGGGGGTATGCATGAGCAGAAATCCCCAAGGCAGACCTGGGGAGGGAGGTCTGATGAGGACTCGGGGTTGGAGGGTGAGTGTGAGAGAGTATGAGTAAAGAGGCTGGGAACATGGCAGTCTTGGGTCCTGACAAGGACCATGACCGCTAGTGAGCAGTGGACTGACCTCATACAGGGCTCAGGGGCTCTGAGAAATGACAAGACTCCCCCAGAGGCCCTCCAAGTGCTGAGCCTGGTGACAGTGCTAGGGATAGGGGTGGGGAACACAAGAGGCAGGTGACGCTCAAGGCGGGAGGCCTTAGAGACAAAGATTCTGAGGCTGCACCTGCACATCCTAAGCCACTGTAGAGTGAAGTGGCCTCCCTTCCTAGACCTCAGTTTCTCCATCTGTAAAGTGGGGATGATGACACTTGTCCTCAGGGGTGGCCCTAAGGCCCTGCCCCCAGGCACCACCAGGCCTGGGGCTGACCCCACTTTGCCAGCAAGGCAGCGTGGAGCCTTGCATCAGACCTTGTTCAGATTCAGGTGCAAGCTGCCCCCTTACCTTGAGGGCACATCTCCCTTGAGGGGGAAATGCTCCCAGAGCCCCATAGGAAAGGATGGTTCCAGCTCCACCTCCCAGGGCTTTGCTCCCACCTTCCTCCTGCTGGAGGCACCCTGCGCTCAGACTACAGACCCGGCCTCCCTCAGCCAGGGACCTTCCCCACCACTCCCCTTGTCAGGGGCTCTTGGGCAGAGCCTGGCAGGGCCTGGGACGGCTGTGCTGAACTTCCTCAGCCCTCCTGGCATGTCTCATGGGGGAGCCTTGCCAAGAACCAGCTCTAATAGGTCTGTCAGATCCCTGGAAACCCAGCTAGTTCAGCGTGCGGGTTCCTCGAGGTCCCAGCCCACGCTCTTTACAAAGCATCAGCTCTGCCACCAGAGAGGAAGCTGGCATAGACCTCTGGATGAACCTGCTGACGGGTTCAGAGCTGGGCCAGGCCTCCCCTCCTGCCAGCTGCTCCCTGGCAAAGCTTGGCCCTCACTCCCCTCTCCCCAGAATCCCATGCAGGAGCAGGAAGGCACAGGCCCAGCACTCAGCTGACTCAGATCCCTGTCCTGGGTGACCTCAACATCTCTGAGCCCGTCTCTGCCACGTCACAGAGCTGTCAGTAATTGTGGAAGAGCCTAATGCACTGGGCACATGGAAGCAGGTGCTTGATCAAAGTGGGCTTTTCCTGACCCAGGAGGGCCAGCCCAGGACTGGGTGGGCTTTGCCTGCCCTGGGAGCCCAGCAGGAAAGGGAAACAGCCGAGATTCCCTCTTGGAGCTGATCTCCGAGTAGAGACGTCAGGCTGGCTCTCTCCAGTAAAGGGGAGAGGCATATAGCAGAGAGACGCAATGAGGAAAATAGTCATTAAATTCTCTCCAGAGATTCACAAACCCTTCCTGTTCTCTACTCCCCTCCCCAGGACACCTGCCATTCTCCCTGCATGCGGCCCACGGTGTGTAAATCCACTTTGCATCACTCCCACACTTGTGCCCATGCGCACTGCCCTCCTCTGGGTACTGTGTGCGTGCTCAGTCGTGTCTGACTCTTTGCGATCCCATGGACTGTAGCCGCCAGGGTCCTCTGTCCATGGAATTTTCCAGGCAAGATTACTGGAGTGGGTTGCCATTTCCTACTCCAGGGGATCTTGCTGACCCAGGGATCGAAGCCACCTCTCTTGTGTCTCCTGCATTGGCAGGCAGATTCTTTATCACTGAGCCACCTGGGAAGCCCCCTTTAGCAACCTCAAAGCTGCTCTGAACAGCTTTAATAAATTGGCTGGGCTGTAACCAAGTCTCAACAACCAACAGGCTGCAAATCAGCCAGGGGAGAGAAATACGAGAGGCTAACATCTTAGGGAGTTGTTCTGCCCAGGGCAAGCCCATCCTCAGGGCCGAAGTGACCTCCACCTTTCTGGTGTTAACCAGCCCATAGGCATAGGGGACTTCCTGAAGTCTGGAGAGGCAAGCTTGGGCTGCTCAGTGGACTTAAGTTGGTAGCCGAGAGCTGGCATCCTGCCTGGTTCCCTCAATAGTGGTGATCCTTTGCAAGTCCCCGTGCCCTGGAAGGCTAAGTTCTTCCCTGCACGGGGGATGCCCACCACCCGGGCGAGAGGTAGGAGGAAGCGTCCCAGCTCTGTCTCTTCCCCTCAACACGCGTGCTCGCTCCCCCAGCCCGGCGACCGGTTCCGCTGCTGCCCCCTACCCGCTCCCGCAACCGACCCGTCTCCCGGCTCCCTCCCGGACGCCCCGCGACGCGCCGGCTCAACGTTGTCCTGGCACAAGCGCAGGACCTGGGTCCGAGGGCGCAGTCGGCCAGGGACGCAGCTTCCACTCGGCTTCGCGGGGAGCCCGTACCCCCTCCCGCGCTACCTGGGGCGGCCGGCACGCAGCAGGCGGGCAGGCGGCAGGGCGGCCGCAGGAAGGCGCGGCACCCTGAGGAGGCCCGCGCGGCCGGCATCAGGCCCATGGCGCGCTCCGAAGCGGCGGCGCGGCGCGGCAGGAATGCCCGGCACGCGCGCAGGTAGCGTCTTGCCCGCCGCCCGCCCCGGGCCTGGACCCTGGAGCGAGGGAGGGAGGGCCCGGGGCCTGCGAGTTCCTGAAATGCTGCTCCTGGAGTTCAGACTTCTGACCCGCTTCTTCCTAACGCTCGATGTTACAGCACCGTAGGAATACTAGCAACTCCCAATGATCCGCCCCTTCTTCCTAAAGGACTCGCTTTAGGAGCTTCCGCTCCCAGCAGAATGTAAGGCAGGTGTTTCAGGTGGAGACAACGGAGACTCGGGGAGGTCAGGTGACTCGGTTTGGGTCAGGTAGCGGGATGAGTGCTGAGCCTGATCTATAGCAGGGCTGCCGACAGCGGAGATGGTGTTATGGGCTCCAGCCCTCTGCCCCGCCGAGGGGCAAGCGCCCTAGTGCCACGGAGGGTGCTTAGGACTTAAGTTAGGCGTCCTGTGCAGTCCTGAGCGGTATGAGTATTAACGTCCATTTTACACATGAGACAGCTGAAGCCCAGAGAATTTATGTAATTTTCCTAAGATCACACAACTAGTAAGTGACAGATCTTCAATTCAAACCTATACTGTCTGCAAAGCCTGTGAACCCAGCAAAAAAGCCCACAATCCCACACTTCCAAGGGTGCAAAGTGTGGAGGCATTCACCAGGAGTGAAGGTGGACAGAGAAGCAAAGCTGGGGCCCTGCAACACCAGCAGAAGGAATGGAGATCCCCAGGGGTCTATGGGAAGAAATCTGTAAGGGAGGGGCTTAGGGGAGCCCTGGGGGTGGAAGGGGAGGGGGCTCATCTGAAATAAATTTGTGTTATTTTAAACTGCTAAATTTGTGGCAGAGCAGCAATTGGAAACTACCACAATGGATTTTTTTGCATTAATTTTCATTCTAAAATTTTTTGGTGTCCCAGGCCAGTGAGGCCCACTAGTCCTGGTCCTGACACTAATGTGGGGGTGCCGGCTGAAGTCCTCCCAAGCGCTAGGAATGTATGGGAGGGGTTCGTTCAATGCTGTTCCCTCCCAGAGTCCAGGTAAACATGAAGGCGGGAAGGGCAATTCATGGGGACAGGGAGCCATAACTCAAGGAATATCCTGCCCTAAATCTGCCCCCAAAAGCCTGGGGCTTCCTGGGCCCACAGTCCGCAAGGTCTGATCCGTTCTGTCCACATTAAAGAGAGAGGTCCAAGGATTTCCCTGGTGTTCCAGTGGTTAAGACTCTGCCTTCCAATACAGGGGATGAGGGTTCAATCCTTTGTCGAGGAACTAAGATCCCACATGCCTCGGGGCAACTGAGCCCAAATGCCACAATTAAGTCCTGATGCACCTAAATTAATTAATTAGTATAAAATATAAAGAGAAAGGTCTGAGGGCTCAGTGGAGGCACCTGCTCCAGGAGCAGGGGGCCCTACCAGTTAGGCTGACTGGCCCTGGTGCTGACTTGCTTTCTCTTTTCTGAGCCCCGGTGTTCCCACCTGTGTGGTGACAGTTAGATTGGCCAATCTCTAGGAAACCCCTTCACCCAACTTCCTTGCAGCCTCTGCCCCCCACATTCCCAGCTGGATGGAGGTCTGCAGCTGCCTCCTATTTAGAAGGCTCTGGACTCTGGTGAGCACTGCCATAATGAACTCTAGGATAAACCCTGGCTAGGTCAACACTCATGCCACCTTGTGGGGCTTTTTTTATCCATGAGGCCTGGAGAGAGGGGTGGGTGTGCAAAGATAGTTATGCACCTTTCCTCTTGGGCCAGGACCAGGGAGCTGAGAGGCTGGGGGCAGGAGTCCTGTCCTCTCACGTGAACAACTGGTGACAGGTGACCTCTTAAGCTGGGGTGGCTCTCATTTCTGGGCAGGGTCCAGTCCCTTGGGGACTACCTCTGTCCTCAGTCTTACCTCCCTTCCCCTGTCCTCACACCACTTTTAAGACAAGGCAGATCCAGAGGCTATGGCGCCTGGCAACAGAGCATCTTTGGACGGGCTCAACCTGAAAGGCTCAACCTGCGCCTGCTCTCAACCCTGCTGTGTGCTGTTAAGGCAAGTTGCTGAACCTCTCTGGGCCCCCGTCCCTCTCTATAATCTAATTTTGATACAATAAACCCCTGTCAAGAGTAGCAAATGGCAAGCATGAGATCACTTCCTCTTTCCTCAGACTGATGTGGAAGACCAAGGCTGTCTGGGAAGAAACCGAGAGCCAGTGAACCCGACCACAGGACACCCCGAGCGGTCCTGGCATCCGGCTCTTCCAGAACCGGCATCCAGCCCCAGGGCTCGGAGCTCCAGCAGACCTGGGTTCCAGTGCTGGTCTCCTGCTTATTCCTTTGGGACCTGGACAGATTACTTGAGCCTCCCTGCTGCTCAGTCTCCTCACCTTAAAAGGGACTGATTCCAAAGGGCCACTGTGAGGGTCAGTCGGGGTTGCAGAGCCCACCAACCGGGACACGCTGAATAAACACTAGCTGTTCTGGAGAGTGGCCCAACTTCTCCCCTTGTGGCTGGCGGTCACCAGGACATCACATAGTGTTGCTGGCAACACCCTTCACTGGTCTCAGCTTAGCAATGACCATGACAAGCTCTTTTCTAGCCCTGGGACCTGAGCTCTTCTTAGCACACAAGGGAAGCCAAGCAGGCCCAGTTGCAGGGGCATTTCCACCACAGTTGCTGGGAGGGAAGGAGGACTCAGTGAGCCAGCAGGTGAGCAAAGGGCAGTTAGTTGAGCAGTTAGCATCCTGAGTATCACAGGAAGCAGTGGTGAGCAGCCCCTTATAAATCACCCTCGCTGGCTTGCCAGGCTCTCCCAAGATAAGGCAGCACCTCCTCCACTTTGTTCCCTTGGTAAACCGCCCCAGGCTCCCTGGCTGCAGATCAGTGGGGTCTGTGGCTGGGGGCTATTTCCCCTGTGGGGATCTAAGATTGCAGACGCCCAGGGCACTGCAGGTGAGAAGCCTTGAGGGCTGCAGGAGAAGGGGGCCAAAGGGTGCTGTGTACTGATCCCTATACTTGTAAGAGGACTGATCTGGCCTCTGTGAGCTTGGGGCTGGATGGGGTTCAAGGCCTGTGGGGGTGATTCCTCTTCCACTTGACATGTGGACCCTCAGGGCTCACCAGAATGGGCCTGGGGTACCAGAATCAGGCTCAAGTGCCCCCTTCTGCTGGTGCAGTGACTGAAGCCCAGTCCAGGTCAGCAACAGTCACATCTTTCTCCTTTTGGAAAGGCTGCCAGGAAAGGCCCAGGCCCACTGGTTTGGTGGGTTAACATTCAGGGGAAATGGAAATAAGATGTTCTCTTCGTGAATCTCCCAGAGAGCTGGGATCTGGAGTAAGTAGTGCTGGGCAGAAGGCTCCACCACTGCCAGGCGGGGCTGGGGCCAGTGACCTTTCATTTTCAATCTGTGCCTTGAGGGCTTCCATTTGGAGATATCATTCCAGCAAATAATGACCACAACCAGCTGGCCTAACAAGGATGCTCTGTGTCTCTCCAAGTTGTCCTGAGGCTGGATTTTCTCCATGTCAAGTGTCCTGCCCCATGGCCTCTGGGAGCTGCCTTTGTCCCCCTCCTTCCCTCCATGATTTCTGAGGAATCTAGGACAGGACTGTCAGCCCTGGGGGGAGGGGTCGGGGAAAGTCTGCAGAGGCCTGTGCAAGTCACATACACATTGGGGTGGGGCCAGCATGGGGAACACAGGTCTAGTGGCCACGGCAGGCCTGCTGCCTGGCCCCTCGTGTCCCTCCTCAGTATGGAGCTGTCACTCTGGGCAAGGACACCATTCCCAGGCCAGGCTCCTGGCACCAGGACTGCTGCTCTGTGCTGCAGCCTGTAAGGTTGAGTCAGTTTCTGGGCTTTGCTTGGCAGTGCCCGCTGGGGAGAGGGGATAGTTACTATGCTCCTAGTTACTGAGCTGTGAACCCTGGTCCTCAGACTCCTGCATCCAACTGCCCACTCAGGATGCCTGCAGTGGGCAGTAATGTAATGACTAACAGTCACTGCAAACTCTCCTGTGCCCACATGGAGCTGTGGTCTTGCTGCATTGTCCCAAACCTGCTCAAGGCTGTCTTCCTCTCTTGCTTAATTACAGTTCTTTCTTGCCACTTGATCAGACCCCTGGGTGTTCACCTTCACCTCTCCTTTTCTCTCAAATCCACATCCAGGAGATCTTGTAGGTCCTATTTTCAAAACAGATTTGGAATCTGCTCACCTTCACCACTACCCACCACAGGGGAAATACCCTTGCTTATTGCCTACATTACTGCAAGTAGACCCCTGGCTTCCTGTTGACCCATTGTGGTCAGCAATCAGAGCTGCCCTTTTAACTATTTATCAGATCACATCCTTCCTCTGCCATCAGGCACCTTTCATCCTCCCTGCTTTCAGCCCACCTGCCTGTGCATGGGTTCAAGACCACATCAGTCCTCTCTGCTGCTGCCCAAGCTGCTGCCTGGGTCTCCTACATCCACCTGCCTACACACACCCACCCTACATCCTCCTGCCTCACTTTCACAACTTCAAGGCTTTGGGTGTCACTCTCTCATTAGGTCCACCCTCACCATTGTGTTTTGTTGTTGTTCAGTCACTCAGCCATGTCTGACTCTTTGTGAGCTCATGGACTGCAGCACGCCAGGCCTCCCTGTCCATCACCATCTCCCGGAGCTTTCTCAAACTCATGTCCATTGAGTCGGTGATGCTATCCAACCATCTCATCCTCTCTCATCCCCTTCTCCTCCTGCCTTCAATCTTTCCCAGCATCAGGGCTTTTTCCAATGAGTCAGTTCTTCACATCAGGTGGCCAAACGGCTCTATTTTTTTCTTACCATAACACTCACCACCTTCTAACACAGTAGTTCTCAAAATGTGGGCCTTAGACCAGCAACATCAGCATCACCTGGGAACTTGTTAGAAACAAATTCTAGCAACTTAGAAACAGGTTTCCAACTCTCAGTCTCACTTTACAAGCCTTCTCCTGAGTGGTTCCAATGAGAACAATTGTCCTATGCCCCAGAGAGCACAGAATGGAATCTCCGTCTGATCCCTGCTGGGTGCCCGGCCTGCACGTGGCAGATGTTCTGTGAATAAATAGAACTATTCAGTACTGAGACTGCTGGCCACTTTGTATCCATTTTCTCTCTTAATTCTCATGACAATTCTGCAAAGAAGATGTTCTTTTTCCCATTTTGCAAACAAGAACACAGAGAGAGTAAGTGGCATGCCCAGGGTCACACAGCAAGCAAAGGGCAGAGCCAGATCACATGCAGACCACAGCCTGACGCCAAGACCTGTGCTCACTCTGCCTCCTTCAATACCTCAGCGCAAGCAAGCACTTTCCTATGCACATAAAATCCCAGGGATGGAGGAGCCTGGTGGGCTGCCGTCTATGGGGTCGCACAGAGTCGAACACGACCGAAGCGACTTAACAGCAGCAGCGGCATGCACATAACACACACTTTCAAGCATTTGCTGGCTCTCTCCAGATAACCAGGCAAGATAGGGCTCACCCACGAGCACTCACCAGATGCTTGGTGACTCTGGTACCCCATGACTCCTTTCTCTCCCCTTTTACAGAGAGCTAGCTAGGAGGTACTGCCCAATAGGGCCTCTTGGGGGGCCATGTTCCTAGAGCTGGGCCTGGAAGTCCAGAGATTCATTGGGGAGTGGGGCCCTCTTCACACTATCAAGTCTTCTGTTCCATGAACATGGGATACCTTTCCCTTTATTTAGGTCTTCAATTTCTTTCAAAAATGTCATTTTCAGAGTATTAAGTTTTGTACTTCTTTTGTTAAATTTATTCCTTAGTATTTTGTCTTTTGGGTGCTTTTATAAATGAAGTTTTCTTAATTTCATTTTCAGTTTCCTCAGTGCTACTGTATAGAAATACAGTTTACTTGACCCTGTATCTTGAAATCTTGCTGAATTTTTTATTAGATCTAAAATAGATTTCTTAAGATTTTCTATATATGAGATTATGCCATCTGCAAATAGATTACTTGTTTCTCCTTCCTAATCTGGATGCATTTTATTTCATTTTCTTGCCTAAGTGCTCAGCTTGAATGTCTAATACAATGTTGAACAGAAGTGGTAAAAGCAAAAATCCTGTCTTGTTCCTGAAAAGCATCCAGCTTTCTCCATTGAGCCTGATGTTATCTGCAAGTTTTTGTAGATGCCCTTTAGCAGGTTGAGAAAATTCCTTTCTATCTCTAGACAGTTGAGTGTATTATCATAAAATGGTGCTGGATTTTATCAAATGCCTTTTTTGAGTTGATTGAGATGATCATGTGGTTTTTGTCCTTTATTCTACTGATGCATCACATTAATTAATTTTTAGATGTTAAGCCACTCTTGCATTCCTATGATAAATCTCATTTGGGCATCATGTGTAATCCTTTTATAAATTGCTGGATTCAATTACTTTTGTATTTTGTTGAGGAATTTTCCATCTATATTCACAAGATATTGGTACTCCAGCAATTCTTCTCTCCCTCACTTGCACCATCATGGCTGTTTTGTCTCCCAACTTAAAAAAAATAAAACTCTCTGTTTACCCGACTCCCCACTTCAGCTACTGTCCCATTTCTGTTTCTCTTTACAGCAAACTTCTTGAAAGAGTTGGCTATGCTCACACTTCAATTCCCCTCCTCTCATCCTTTCTCATGCCCACTATCATCTGGCTTTACCCCCAGGACTCCACCAAAACCACCCTTGTCCAAGTCACCAGTGACCTGTGCTTACCACCTGATCTCTCCTGGTCAATCTATCAGCAGTTCATAGACACTTCCTCCTTAGGTGGTCTCTTCACTCAGCTCAGGAACCACAGTCACTCCTGGCTCTCCTCAGCCCCCGTGCTGGCCCCTCCTCTGCTCCCTGTCCTCCTACTTGAGGGCAGCTCAGGGCTCAGCCCGGGTCCTCTGCCGTCTCTTCACTAGCTTCGTGATGTCTCATCCCGACTCATGGCTTCAAAACCCCATCTGCATGTCAATGGCTCCCAAATTCCCTTTCCAACCCAGTCCTCTCTTCTGGTCTCTAGCCTTAACTGTCAACTGCCTACTTGATACCTAAACTTGAGCCTCTAACAGGTACCCCAGACTAAGTCCAAAGTGAACTCTCCATTTTCCTCCCAAACAACTGCACTTTCTGTGTTCCCTCTTGTCTCAGTTAATGACTAATCCATCCTTCCAAGTGGCTTAGATCAAAACACCTTGGAATTACCTTTGACTATTCTCATTCTCTTACACCTTTCACCCTTTCCAGTAAGGGAAGTACTATTGGCTTTACCTTTAAAATATATCAAGAACTCTATTACTCCTCATCACCAGTGCCATCTGGAGCCAAGCCACCATCATCTCTCACCTGCATGATTGTATAATGAGCTCCTAACTGGTCTCCCTGTTTCTGTCTTTGCTTCTTTCATCCATTCTCGACACAGCAGCCAGAGGGATCTTGTTGGAACCTGAGTCAGACTCGGCCACTGCTCTGTTCAAGACCTGCCAATGGTACCACCTTGCCAGAGTCATCACTGTGACAAGGCCCTCTTGATTTACCAGCCCCTACCTCCTCTCTCCCCCTTCACAGATTTCTCTAGTCATATTGGCTTCCTTACTGCTCTTCCAACATGGACACCCCTGCCTCTACTTTAAAAACTCTCTGCCCAGATATATATGTAATCACCCTTTCATCTCCTTTAGTCAAATGTCATTATACACTGAACCCTCCATCACTCCCACTTGCCCTGCCCATCCCAACTTGTTTGCTGTCTGTTCTCTTTCCTAGAATGTGTGCTCCACAAGGGCAGGGACCTTGTCTGTCCTACTCATTGCTGTGATTCCAGCCCCTAGAACACATCCTCCAATGAATGACTGGCTGGTTGAATGAATGAATGGCTAGACAAGAGGCACTCTATCAGGGCCACTCCTGGGCAGGCCATCAGCAGTAACCAGCTCCCCTGACCCACTGGCCAGCCCCATTTTCTCTGTGGGGCAGCCAGGCTCTCCCCTGCTTGCAGTAGGCATGTTGCCCATTTGTGCCTGTCAGAGGTGGTCGCTTTCTGCCAGAACAAACATGCTTGAAAGGGCTCACAGGCTCCGTTATTAAACAGTGAAAGAAGGGCTGATCCCCTAAGCCTCCTTTGCAGGGGAACCCAGGCTAATAACAGCTTTACCAGGAAACCTGCAGAGGAGGATGAAGCCCCCCCTTCGAGAGCCCACACTTGCCTGAACATGTCTGTCACTGCTAACCCCTGGGATTTCTGCGTTTCCTCTATACTTCTGGTCGAAAGGAGATAAGCGCCTTTGATGGCGGTTCCTGTTGAAATTCTTTTGAGTTCTTCGGCACACAGTGCACTGCCTGAGAAGTCTGTAAACGCTGGGGGAAGAAGGCTGGGGGAGGAGCAAATCTGGATTCTATGTGGGATTCTGCAAATGGTCCCCATTCGGCAAGCACAGAGACAGACAGGCACATATATACAGGGAGTCAACACACCCTGAGTACAGGTAGACCATGTGTGACATGACAGTGCCCTGACAGGCTGGGACAAAGTACAGCTTTAGAGGTCAGAACAACTGCCTCTGTTACTCAGTTCTGCTCCTGAATAGCTCTGTCATTTTGGGCAAATTATTTAGTCTCTTTGACCTTTAGTTTCTCTCCTTTCTTTGTTCTATTTAGTTTCTGATTTTTTAATATAGTGAAATATGCAGACATTCAGAAAGTATTTAAAGCACATATCCACAGAGATGCATAGTATTAAAAATGCACACTTGTGTAAGTAGGCCTGCTATCCTGACTTTACAGCATTCATCTCTTTACTTTATATTTTTTGCTGCCTAATTATTTGGCCATAAATAGTATAGTTTCTCTCTGCCCTATTTTCTAAAAATTTTTATTTTTATTATGCCCCAAGGCATGTGGGATCTTAGTTCCCCAGGCAGGGACTAAACCTGCGTGGAAGCTCTGGATTGCCAGGGAAGTCCTATCTTTCTGCCCTATTTTTGACTTTATATAAATGGAATTGCTGCCCTAGTCTCACAGTATGTTTTTAGGGATCATGCATGTTGTTGGGTGGAGCTGTAGTTCATTTATTCTCACTGCTATAGAGTTTTCTATTGTAAGAATGAATCGTTTATTTCTTCACTGCATTGCTGCTAAACACGTGGTGCTTTCTGTAACTCATTTAAAGAGCCTCTTGCTATCCAACATCATGGCAATGTTCTCCTTTCCCTAGTGCTCAAAGGTGCCACCTGAAAGTCCAGCTGCATAGGCGTCTTCTTTGGGCTCTTTTCTCCTCCACTGGGTCACTTTCAACTACCTTGCACCAAAAGGAACCTGTAGAGGCTGCAGAAGTTCCTGGGTGGGCTTGAGTATTCCCAGACCATTAAACTGGGGCTGTGGGTCAAAGATGCCATGATCGCCAGGGGGCAGGGAGGCCATGGCTAACAGGTTGGGGCCACTTAGGAAGCCCCCAAAGGTGAGCTTCTGCCCCGGCCTCGATGGTGCATCAATCAAATACTATGCAACATGGAGAGAGAGGATGTTCATGGCTCATGTGGTTAGGACACGGCTGGTCCTGTCTCCGTACTCAGTGGCAAGTTGGTGGTCCCAGCCCAGCCGACATGGTGATCCTTTCTACAAGCCCTTTCCATGATGACTGCACAGGGATACCGACCTACAGAGACAGCACCTGCACAGCTGGGCATCACCATTGCTTTCTGTGCCCCATGTCCAGACCTTCAGCACACCCTGCAGCCCCATCTTCAGGATAAGTCTCAGCTGACCGTTCTCCGTGTCTCCTCCATTCCCACTCATGCCCAGGCCCTGCATCCTTGTCAGATGAGAGTCTCAGCCTGGTCTTTCTATGGCCCACCCCTCACACGGCAGCCAGAGGGCTCTTATAAGTCAAATAGTGTCTGTCTCCTGTTCAGAGCTCTGCCTGGTGTCCCATCAATTTAGAAGGAAATCTGAAATCCCCACTATATCCCCAAGGCTTCAGGTCCTCCATCTTCCCATCCTTACTCCTTCAGACCCTCTGATCTTCCTGAGAGTCCTCGTGTTTCCATGGCCCTTTCCCAACCCTTTGCACTCACTGGTCCCTCTGCCTGCATCTCTTTTCCATATCCTCAGCTTTCCTGGTGACTTCACTAAGTTGGCTTTATAAACAACACTTGACATAGCACCCCCTCTGTCCTTCCATGTGGCTCTACTTGGCTCCCTTCATTTCTCCCCAGTGGACATCATGAGTCACCTTTACGTGCCTATCGTCTGTCTCTCCTAGGACAAGGGAACGGGAAGGGAGGGTAGAGGCATCCTCTGGTTTAATTCTCAGCACCTGGAATACCATTCCATATATTGCAGGCACCCAATGAAAGTGTAGAATAAAGGAGCAGGTGAGTAAATGGCAACTTTTGTTTTAAGGTCAGGTCCAGGGCTGTGTAGGCCATGCAAGGGCCACAAGTCGCAGCAGAGGCAAGGACTTGGTACCTCACCATCCAATATGACCCCGAGTGCCTACTTCTGGCCTCAGACACACCCAACACTCAGCAAGGGTCTGGACACAGAGGCAAGTACACACAAACCACAGGACTTTCGGGTCAGAAGAGGGCACGTTTTTGAAAAGTGGCCCTAGTCTCCCCTGCTAGGACCTGACTGTTGAGGGCTGGCAGCAGAAAAGGACAACACCACCTGTCTGTCTGCTGCCGCAGGAAGCATGGGACTCAGCCAGCAAGTCCTGAGAGAGAGGGATCTTGCAGGCTCAGTGTGGGGCGCAGAGGTGTGATTACCTGAAGGCAAGGGTTCTAGAGGGTGAGCATGCGCGCTACGGGCAGTACCTCGGCCAAACGGGGCCCAGATGACCCGACGGATGGCCTGCACCCAGTCTTCCATGTCCCTCTGGGAGCTGGCCATGAGCAGGAGCGCCTCTGGGTTGGCCGGCACCTTCTCCCGCTCCCCGGCACCACCTGCAAGACAAGAGAGAACAGGCTTACAGCAGGCACCCGGGCAAACACAGGGTTCCTCCCCCACAGGGCTCTCTCCGGCCCAATACCAGTTGGCTTTCATTCCCTGGGGTGTGAGACAGTCATCTCTCCAAAAACCATTCAGCAGCAGCTGTGCTTTCTGGTTCTATATTTGCACATCTTCACACCTCGCACATCAGTCTTTGGGGCCCTCTTGGGTTTCCTCCTTAAACTTCTTGGTTATTTTTCCCTATTATTATTAAAATCATCCTGGGGTACTATTAGGAAAAAGCATGCAGATTTGACAGCAGCTCAGAGAAGTTCAGATGCCAGAGGAGCTTCAGTACGTATTTTGTTTAAATCAACTTTACACATCTTTAAACCCAGCTAAATGTCACTATGTGCTTTTAACATGGGCTCTGACATCACAGCCTATTCTCCCATCCCTGAAAACGAGGCCTGATTCTTCACATGTATTAAAGTTACAGAGGGAATTCTCTGGCAGTCCAGTGGTTAGAATTTTGCATTTTCACTGACGGGACTCTGGGGTCAATTCCCATTAAGAGAAATAAAATCCTGCAAGCCGTGCAGTGCAGACCCAAAAAAAAAAAAATTTTTTTTAAGTTACTGAGATGATATTAAACCAGGATGGAGCAAATCCTCCAGAATTCTCCACCTGTCCCCACTCACAGCTAGATACTGGATTATTATCCAAAGGCAAAAAGATACGAATGCCCAGACAGTTTTTGATGAATTGACTTTTTCTACAGTAGCTCCAAAGGCCCTTGCGTTTTCATGTGCAAATGAATTAATTTTGGAGATATACCTAAAACAATTTATACTGAACTGAGGTCTATAAAGTACAGGCAATTTAAGGGATTTTCAAGAATAATCTTATCTTTATGGCTCGTCCCATAACATATAGCTCACCATTACTTGCTAAGGTCCCAGAACCTCAGACCCTAAGTGGGTTTATCTGCTGACCGGGTGAGTCCCAGACATCCCTGTTCCCAAGGGAGTGGGATGACAGGAGAGCTGTGAGACCCAGGCCATTCCTTTCTGGAACCCGCAGCCCAGTGATGGAGACCAGACAGGAGTAAGTGAACCAGAGCATATATGACTCTCCTGATGAACAAAGCTGACACACATCTGTCCTTCTAGGATTCTTTAATTTTCACAATGACCCTGAGTGAGGTACTGTTACTATTACTATTTTCATTTGACAGGCAAGGAAACTGAAGCACAGAGTGACTACGGAACTTGTCTGAATTCACACAGCTAATACATGGCCCAACCAGTCCATCCTAAAGGAGATCAATCCTGAGTATTCATTGGAAGAACTGATGCTGAAGCTGAAACTCCAACTGGCCACCTGATGCGAAAAACTGACTCATTTGAAAAGACCCTGATGCTGGGAAAGATTGAAGGTGGGAGGAGAAGGGGACAACAGAGGATGAGATGGTTGGATGGCATCACTGACTCAATGGACATGAGTTTGAGTAGGCTCCGGGAGTTGGTGATGGACGGGGAAGCCTGGCGTGCTGCAGTCCATGGGGTCACAAAGAGTCAGACATGACTGAGCGACTGAAGTGAACTGAACTGAATACATGGCAGAGCCTGGGATTCAAAGTCCCGAGCTCTGGGCTCTGATCCAGCCCATGCTCCTGTTGTTTCCCCATGAACGAGGCAGCCCGCTGGGGTCAGGCTGATAGTGGCTAGAGCAAGGCCGCGGAGGACTGGGGAAACCGAGGGGGCTGCTCTGAGGGCTGGAGAATGGGGTGAGATGCATCCTTGCTGAGGTGACACCACATGTGAGGCCTGGAGGCGGGGTAATGGGAAAGCGGGCTGAAGAGGCCTGTGGAGCCTAAAGCTCAGGAGAGCGGTGAGTCAGGGTCCTAGGGTGACTTCTGAGCCCCTCAGGACACACACAGGGGCCTGACTCCTTTGGGCCCAGGCAGCAATGCAGAGGCGGAGAGGAAGGGAGCTTGAAGCAGAGACAGCAGAGCCCGGAGCCCAAGAGATAGTGAGGGCCAGTGGAAAACAGAGACTGTAGGCATGGCTGGGGCAGCTGTGTGGTCATTCACAGGGCAAGGGCTCCACCACTGAGATGGGGACAGTGGCCTTGCGTCTTTAGGACTCAACACAACATGGACTATGAAGCAGGGCTGGCTGAGTGTTGCAGGTGGGGACGGGAAGCGAGGTACCACCAGGAAGCTTTTCTATGTATGCTTTGCTGGAGAAACATCCCAAAATAACTCAGAAGAAAAGGACCTGGAGATCGACGGCTCCAAGAATTTGTTGTGGTTACTTGTTTGTCCTAAATGAATACTCAGGTTTGTATCTAACTGGAATTTCTCATTTTTTCAATTCTCTTTTTCTAAAGAGGGTAACCCACATCAAATAAGCTCAAAACCTGGCTCTGCCCTACCCACGGGTTGACAGATTCTCTCATGTCCAGTTGCACCTCTGCCCAGGGTCCTGTTCTCCTGGTGATCTAGGCCTGTGGGTTTAACTTTTCGAGTATTTCTCATGTGTGTATGTTATCTATGTGCATTTTTACATAGTATACTTAACTTTTTAAGAAACTGCCTTAATCTGTTCTCCAAAGTGATTGCACTACTTTATGCTGCCACCAGCAATATATGAGGGTTCCAGTTCCTCCACTTCTTCACCAACACTTGTTGCGGCTGGTCTCTTTACTTCTAGCCATTCTAATGGGTGTGTAGGGGTAGAGTATCATGTTTGAATTTGCATTTTTCAAATGACTATTGATGCTGAGTATCTTTTTATGTACTTAATTGCCATCCATGTGTCTTCTTTGGTGAAATATCTGTTGAAATCTTTTATCCACTTTAAAAATATTTATTTTTATTTATTTGGCTGAAGTGGGTCCTAGTTGCAGCCTGTGGGATCTAGTTCTCTGAACAGGGGTCGAACCCAGGCACCCTACATTAGGAGCTCAGAGTCTTTAGCCACTGAACCACTGGGAAGGTCCTGTCCATTTTAACAATTGGTTGTTCATTTTTCATTATTAAGTTTTGAGAGTTCTTTACATCTTCTGGGTAACAGCTCTTTATCAGATATATGCTATGCAAATATCTCCCAGTCTGTGCCTTTTCTTTTCATTATATTAACAGTATGTTTCCAAGAGCACAAGTGTTTAATTTGGATAAAGCTCAACTTATCGTTTTTTTCTGGTTTTGTATCTAAGAAAGTTTTGCTTAACCCAAGGTCATAAAAGTTTTCTCCTAGATTTTCTTCTGGAAGTTTCACATTTTAGGGTTTACATTTAGTCGATGAGTTAGTTTTGTAGATGGTGCAAGATAAAGCTTGAAATTCATCCTTTTATACATGGATGTCCAGTCGTTCCAGCAGCATTTGGTGAACAGACTATCTTTCCACACTGACTTGGGCACTTACACAGGTGATCACATCACCTGCAAACAAAGACAGTTTCACTTCTTCCTTTCCAATCTGGGTGCCTTGTATTTTTGTTTCTTGCCTAATTGTGCTGACTAGAGCCTTAATACCATGTTGAATAGAAGTGGTAAGAGTGGACATCTTATCTTATTCTTGATCTTATAGCAAAAGCATTCAACTTCTCACCATTAAGAATATGTGCTGCAGGTTTCTTGTTGATGTCCTTTCTCAGGTTGAGGAACTTCTATTTCTTGAGGAACTTCTCTTCTATTTCCAGTTTGCTGGAGAGGTTCTTTGTTTTTGTTTTTAACAGAAATGGATGTTGCAATTTTGTCAAATGCTTTTTTCTGTAGCTATTGAGAGACCACATTTTATGTTTTTAATGTGTTATTACAGTGAATTACGCTGATAGATTTTCAAATGTTAAACTACCTTTGCATTCCTGAAATCCCAATTGGTCATGATGTATTGTCCTTTTTATTATTGCTGGGTTCTAAAATTTTGTGGAGAATATTTCATCTGTATTCACAAAGGATATTGGTAGGCCATTTTCTTTTATGTCTTATTTTGGTATCAGGGTAAAACTGGTTTCACAGAATAAGCTGGTAAGTATTCCCTCTTTTTCAATATTTTTGGAAGAGTCTGTGTAGAGTTGCCATTGTTTTTAATATTTGGTAGAATTCATCATGGGAAGGTTTTTAATAACAAATTAAATTTCTGTAATATAGATACTTATTTCTTTTGAGTGAGCTTTGTAGTTTGTGCCTTTCAAGGAATTTGTCTGTCTCATTTAAGTTGTTGAATTTATTGACATAAAGTTATTCAGAATATTCCTTTACTGTGTTTTTAGTATTTGAAGAGTCGGTAGCGATGTCATCTCTCTCATTTCTATTATTGGTAATTTGTGTCTTCTCTTTTTCCCCTGGTCAGTACTCTAGATGCTTACTGATTTTATTAATCTCAAAAAAGAGATTTTTGTTTTACTGACTGTATGTCTTTGTTTTTCTAATTAGAAACCTTTGAAAGGGCTAGAGTAAATATTTTAGGTTTTCAGGCCCTATGGTCTCTGCCAAAACTATGTACTCTGCTGTTGTAGTTAAAAAGCAGCCATAGACAACATGTAAGTGAAAGGGCAGGGCTGTGTGTTTGTGTACAAATTTGTTTTCAAAAAGGGGGAGCCAGTCCACAGGTTGTAGTTTGCCAACTTGTGTTGTATCTCATTAATTTACACTCTGATCTTTATTGTTTCTCTTCATCTGTTCACTTTGTGTTTAATTTGGTCTTATTTTTCTAGTGTCTTACAGTATTTAGTGTTATAATTGCCCCCTAAGTACTGCTTTAGAGGCATGCACAAAATCTGTATATTGTTTTTTTTCATCTTTATTCAGCTCAAAATGTCTTACCCTTTGGATTTCCTCTTTGACCTATGTGTTGTTTAGAAATGTGTTATTTCCACGTTTGGGAGGATTTTCCAGAAATCTTTCTGTTACTGATTTCTAAGTTAATTCCTTTGTTTTCAGAGAAGATACATTGTACGATTTGAACATATTTTTTGGCTGTACTACACGCTCGCAGATCCCAGGGACTGAACCAGTGCCCTCGGCAGTGAAAGCATGAAGTCCCAACCACTGGACTGCCAGGGAATTCCCGTGAATATGGTCTATCTTGCTAAGTGTACTGTGTGCACTGACAAAAATGATTCTGCTGTAGTTAGGTAAAGTATTCTATAAATTAGGTCTAGTTGTTGACTTTTAAAAATATTTTACATATTCTTATTGATTTTCTGTCTATGTCTTCTTATATGTTTTGTTTCTAAGACTTATTTGGTGGGTCCAGAGTTCTCAGTACAGAGCAAACTGTCCCCCACTGCTGAGAGAAAACACTTCTGTGCATTCTATGCAATGCCCCAGGAGTCATGAGGTGTTTTTGGTCTGACAGACAGGAACAGGCACCATTCCCTGCGCTGTGTCAGATTGCTCAGTGTGGCCTCTAACCCTTTCTAGTGCTTCTCTCCTTGGCCTCAGGGATTTTCCTCACACTCCTGTACACGTGGCGATGAGCTCCCAAGGGAGTTTCCTCTCCAGGCAGCACTTTCCTCCTTGGTGCTCTATTCTGAACACTTGAGATGCTTTGGTCTCCCCAGCTGTCTCTCTAACTCATGGAGCCCATTGGGTTCCACCTGGGTTTCCCCTTCCTGCACGGCCTGAAAACTCCCAGGGCAGTAAGCTAGTGCATGGCGTAGGGCTCACTTCCTTTGCTTCCCATCTCTTGCGGGGGTGGAGGGGGGGGGTGGGGGGGTGTCAACAGTCCTTCACTGCCTAATGTTTTGAAAGTAAGTATCTTAAAAATCATTGTTTCATATTATTTGTCCTTTTGGGGGGATTGTTTTAGGTGGGAGAGCAAAATGGTCCCCATTGCTTATGCATAGTACGGTGTATAGAGCACCCCTTGGCCTCTACCCACCAGATGCTGGTAGCAGCCTCTCCCTCCTTCCCAGGTTTGACAATCAAAAATGTCTCCACATGTTGTCAAATTTTTTTGGGGGGGTCAAGGCTGCCCCCAGTTGAGAAGCATTGATATAGAACAATGAGATCTAGACCTCCTCTGAGCCTAAATGACTATGATTCTACAGCTATAGGCTTGTCTGAAGTGTCAATATGGCTTGTCTGAAAATCATAACTGTCTCATCCATCACACCAGCTTCCTCTTGTGCTTCTGTCTTAGTGCTGGGCCTCCAGGTGCCCAGAACAGAAAATTGGGAGTCACCTGACCTATTCCTCCCCTTGTCCCCATCCTGTCCCATACTGTCCCCTGATGAGTTCATCCAGTCTCAGGGCTTTAACTGCCATCCCTAAGCCAACAACTTCCAGACTCACTATTTCCCTGCCCTCCAGACCCTTCTGTGCCCCTCTCCAGACAGCTCCAACAAGATGTCTCCAGGCATCTCCCAAATATGAATTCCATCTCCAAATCTGGGACCCCTCCCCTTCCTGGGTGAGGTCAATTCCACCTCTGGTTACTCAAGTGGAAATCAGACACATCCTCAGCTCCACTCTGTCTCATAGCTATTCCAATGAGTAAATTCTTTTTTAAAATTAATTTATTTATTTTAATTGGAGGCTAATTTATTTACAATATTGTAGTGGTTTTTGCCATACATTGACATGAATCAGCCATAGGTGTACATGTGTTCCCCATCCTGAACCACCCTCCCACCTGCCTACCCTTCCCATCGCTCTGGGTCATCCCAGTGCACCAGCCCTGAGCACCCTGTCTCATGCATCGAATCTGGACTGGCAATCTGTTTCACATATGATACTATACATGTTTCAGTGTTATTCTCTCAAATCATCCCACCCTCGCCTTCTCCCACAGAGTCCAACAGTCTGTTCTTTACATCTGTGTCTCTTTTGCTGTCTTGCATATAGGGTCATCGTTACCATCTTTCTAAATTCCATATATATGCATTAATATACTGTATTGGTGTTTTTCCTTCTGACTTACTTCACTCTGTATAATAGGCTCCAGTTTCATCCACTTCATTAGAACTGATTGGTGAGGAGAAAAGGGAACCCTCTTACACTGTTGGTGGGAATGCAAACTAGTACAGCCACTACGGAGAAAATGTGGAGATTCCTTTAAAAAATGGAAATAGAACTCCTATACAACCCACCAATCCCACTGCTGGGCATATACACCGAGGAAACCAATGAGTAAATTCTATTGGCTCCTGCTTTAAGACATTCAAAATCTGGCCACTTATCACTGTTCCACCTTGTCCAAGCCAACATCATTTCTCCTCTGGATTATTGGTATGGTCTTTAGGCTCCCTCCCTTGCCCCCAATGGCTTGTTTTCAGTGTGGCAGCATAGTGGCCCAGCCCAAACCAGCTCACACACCTCTGCTCAAAATCCTGCAGTGTCCACCCCTCAGCAAAGTCCTTGCAGTGATCTTCCAGGGACCTCGATCTCTTGCCCATTACCCCTCTGGCCTCATAGCTGTTCTCTGCTTTGCTTTCTGCCATTCCCCAGAGAGCGAGACACTCCCCTGCCCAGGGTCCTTGCACCTGCTCTCCCTTTGCCTTTGCTCTTGCTCAGAATGCCGTTCTTCCAGACACTGCCATGACTTGCTCCCTCATCTCTTTCAGGTCTTCCCTCAAGCGTTACCTTTCTGGGGGATCTTCCCTAACTATTCAATGAAACCTCACCTACTGCACTCCACATCACCCACTGCAACCCGGGCCCCTTCCCAGCCTTAATCTTTCCATATAAGAGTCATTTAGTCATGTCCAACTCTTAGCAATCCCATGGACGATAGCTCACCAGGCTCCTCTCTCCATGGGATTCTCCAGGAAAGCATACTGGAGTGGGTTGCCATTCTCTTCTCCAGGGGATCTTCCTGACCCACGTTTTGAACCTGTGTCTCCCGCATTGCCATAGCACTTATGGAAATCCATTATACATTTATTTTATGTGTTTATGTGACATGCTTATTGACACTTTATTTTCAGCCCACTCCTGATATGTCTGTTTTATAAACAACTCCAGCACACTGAGCAGTGCCTGGCATGGGGAGGGCTTGCAGAGAATGGAAGAATAATAGCAGCTGCAAGAACCAAGGTGACCGGTACACACAGAGCACCCATTCTAAGGCAGGCACGATGTTCACAAGCTGATGGCAAAGTGGTGTCAAGATTCCTATTTTAAAGGAAAGGAAACTGAAGTCCAGAGATATCTAGAAACATGTCCAAGCTGTAAAATCAGTGAACTATGACTCCATGCAGCCTGATTCCTAACCTTGACCCCACTTTGTGCTCACTACTTCAACCTATGGCTTGTATAAGGGTACTGGCCCCTACATGACCCTGTCAGGATCCAGTCCAGCTTATCTTGTTCCCAGTCGGGCTTTCCTCCCTTCTGGGACCCTGGATTTAAGAACTTCCTTCCGTGTTTCAATTTCTCTTTCCACCAGCACAAGGGGTTTGGGGCGAGGAGGTGACTCCAAAATGCAGCAAGTCCTGGCAGTGGTTCCAGGACAAGAACTCCTCTCTTTCAATTTTGCTATACAAGAATTTTCATAATAAAATGCAAAAAGAGTAAATGATATCTGTAAAACCATTTTGTAAACCACTGTAGCCCATGGAACTCCTATGACATTCAGGTCAAAAAGCTGTCATTCTTATGTAATTAATCAAATGATATCTGAATTAGTCCAGGATTTATGGAAAATGTTTAAAAATCAAAAGAAGTCACTATTTAAAAGTGACAGCAGCTGCAATGTATGGTGTGTCACAGGCCCGTCATCATTCTACAAGTTGCCCAGAGGAGCAAGGAACCCCAGGAAAGGCTCCAACACCTGGATTCCCAGGGGTGAAGGCCCAGCATGGGGATGCAGCTGTCCAGAGCAGCATAATCCAATGGAAAAATACAACGTGAGCCACAAGTATAATTTCAAATGTTTTAGTAGCTACATTAAAAAAAGAAAAAGAACTTATTTTGAACAATATATTTTTGTTTATCCCAACAGATCCAAAATAGTATCATTCAACACACAATCAGAAACTGTTGGACAGTATGTGTACGTACTTTTTGTACTAAGTCTTCAAAATCTAGTGTGTAACTTGTACTAACAGCACGCCTGCTCTAGCTATATTTCAAGTGTTCAGTTGTCATATGAGGCTTGGTGGCTGAAGGCTGGACAGCTTTCAGGTGGGTTAGACTGAGGCTAGAGGGGAGTGGGAGAGCCCACCATCCTAATTTCCTGAGACTCAAGTGTGTGTGTGTGTTTGCACGCACGCACATGAGTGAGTGCATGCAGCCAGCTCTGGGCAATGCTTCATTGCCAGCTGGGCTTTTCTGCAATGTCCCCAGGGGCGGCCTTTCCTGCCTATCTCTACACCAGGCTGAACTTGAGTGGTGGTTCCAGCCTCCCATGTATCCCTGTTGTCTCATCTGCACCCTGCTTTTCTTGCTTGGAGCCACCAAATGCCACTTGCCCTTCAAGGGTTAATTGCCCCCCAGTCTGGTATCCTGTAGCCGGCTCTTGGCCTTGGGTGTACACTTACCCCTAGGCAGCGGCCTGCTCCTCTTCAGATGCCTGGTGGGGCAGAAAGGCATGGTGCAAGAACTGGAGGGGCTGTGGTAGCAGGATGGCAGCAGCCAAGCTCGCCCAGGAACAGATGCCAGGCGCACGGGGTGCTGGCCACACCGTGTCGCAACCTCCTGGCTGCCTGTGCGCTCTGCCCGAGAACTGGGGACCAGGCACTTTTAGTCTCTCCTGGGGAACTTCAGTACTTCTCGGTGCCTCAAAGCCGGGACTGTCCCAGGTAGGGAGGGGTGAGGAGGAACTGTGGGTTCCTGCGGGGGTGGGCCCTCCAGTTGGTACTGGTGCTGAGGCAGGGCCTGCCCGGGTGTCCTACAGTGGAAACCCCTAGGCAGGTCCCAAGTGCCTGCCACCCTGCATGCTCCCTCCCTGTTTTCTGGGACTGAGAGCACAGGGCTGGACCCCCAGCCCCACGAGTTTTGTGCCTCCTGGTCTTCGTCTCCAAGTGGAGCCTCCAACCTCCTCTCCTGGTTGGTGGAGATTAAGTGAATACATGGGAGAAGGCTGAGAAAACATTAGTGCTTACTGGTTCACATAACCCCTCTACATTTCCATTTCTTCATCAGCAAAATGAGGCCAATGACTAGACCTACCTTGGGAGATTCTGGTGAGGATTGAATGAGGCAAGGAGGCCAGGGGCTGGGCAGAACCCTATATGTGCTTCCTAAGTGCTGTCATACCCTCTGTCTTCCCTGTGTGATGACAGGGCAGCTGGGGCTCCCAGTGGCCCAGGGCCATGCGGCTGGGAAATGTACAACAGGATTTGGATTTTAGCAGTTTTGGATTCTTTCCATGAATCAGTTGCCATCCCTTAGGCTGCATCCCTAATTCTGGGGGCAGAGAGCCTGAGACAGCCTTCTTGCCAGGCCTGGCTGCCTCTCCTGTATCACTCAGTCCTCCAGGGCACAGTGTCAGAAGTCTGGACCAGCAGCTCTGAAGATACCATCCTAAAGAGCTGGGACAGGCAGCAGGCATGAGACTCTGGTGAGAGTACAGGGCAAGAGGCTGCACTTGTACTGATGCCACCTGTTTATCCCATCTCTCCTATATGTCTACCTATCCTCTCCTAAGGCTTCCCTGGTGGCTCAGACGGTAAAGAATCGCCTGCAATGAAGGAGACCTGGGTTCGATCCCTGGGTTGGGAAGATCCCCTGGAGAAGGGAACCACTACCTACTCCAGTATTCTGGCCTGGAGAATTCCACAGACAGAAGCTTGGCAGGCTATAGTCCATGCGGTAGCAAAGAGGTAGACAGGACAGAGCAACTTTCACTTTCATCCTCTCCTATATGTCTACCTCTCCTCTCCTATATGTCTACCTAGCCGTCCATGCATTCACCCATCCCTTCAACAAAGAACAGCAGCCAATTAAAAGCAAAGCACATCGGCTTAAAACTCCTCAGAGGGCCTACTGTTCCTGGAATAAAATCCATCTCCGATGTGGTCCTGGGCCTCCAGGTCCCCTGGCCACATCTCTTCCCTCTTGCCCACCCTTTTACTGCCATCAGCCATCCTGGGCCCTTTTCTCTTCCTCAAGCTCATCCTCTTCCAACTAGAACCTCTCAGTTTCAGGTTCTTAGTTTCTGGCAGGGCTGGCCCCCTTCTCACCTTCAGACCTCAGCTTAAACATCAGTTAGAGAAAACTCCCCTAGGTGGGAAACTTTGTCAAGTAACTACTCCTCCTGACAAATGACATTCCCACTCTTTTCCCTGTATAATGTAGCACAGAGGAAACTTAGCTTCTTTATTTATATATTTGTTTATTGTGTCTCTGCTAAAGGCATATAAATTTCCTGAAAGATCTTGCCTCCCTTGACTTCCCAGAACCCCCAGGCCCAGAAAGGGGTGGGAGTTCAGTGACCGGCAGTGGTCACTGTGGGGACACACGGAGGGCTCTGTGCAAGTGATAGGCAGTCTCTCCTAGTAGAACACCCAAGTTTTATTGGGTGTTTATCACATGCCAGGCACTGTTTTAAGAGCTTTGCATAGCTCAGCTTCATATCCTCAGGACAATTTTAGAAGGTGGTATAATTAGGGTACCCATTTTACAGATGCAAAAACAGAGGCTGGGGGACATTGAGCAATTTGGCTGAGGTCACAAAACTAATTGGAGTGGCGCTTCCCAACTGGTCAGCAAGGGGAAATCACTTGCCAGTTGGTCTTCTAAAGTGTTGGCCATTCACAAGGCGCCCTTGGAGGTTAAGGATCTGAACCTTGGCAGTCCGGCTGTCGTCTGTCCTCCTGGTTCCAATCGCTGTGCTGGGCAGCCTCCAAGGTGGCCCCCAATGAACCCTGCTTCCTGGTATTCACACTCTTGGACAATCACCCCCCTTGCATGTGGTCAGGACCTAGTATCTTACTAGAACAGAACAGGGCAAAAAGCGACAGGATGTCATCCATGTGACTGCTGTCTTGTGTGCCCTCCACGGCCCCAGCCCTCAGTCAGGGGTGTGAGGAGGCTGATATCCACCTCTGCATTGCTGGGCAGTTTATTTTATTGTCATAGATGCAGAGAGAAAAAGGGGGAAATGGCAGGTGGGGAGGGGAGAGTAGAAAGAATGTTGGGCAGTCATCTGACACAGGGCTCGAAGAAAGTAGGAGAAAGCTTGTCTCGGGGCCTAAATGTGTGCCACAAGAAACCAGCAAAAATGGATATGGAAGAGAACTGCTGGAGGCACAGGAATGAAGCCTGGGTTGTCTGGCATCTGCCTGTCAGATGCTCCTGCCAAGCGAAATAAATCTCCCTGTGTTTCTGTTGTCACAGTGACAGCAGGGCCCAACGTCTCACAAACGCTCACCCTCCCCATCCTCCTCTATCCCCAGCAGAGCACTGCAGTGGGCACCCCAGCTGTTACTGACTGTCCTTGGGGAGGAGAGCTGGGTGAGGGCTGGGAGACTGGAGGGCAGACCCTCTAGGAGGGGAGGAACAGAGATTTCAGATCCCCATGATTCCTTCAGGGCTCTCTGGAGTGTGTGCCTTGGGGTTACTGCATCACACCAGGAGGAAAAAGGATGCAAATCCCAGGGCAGGTCCTCAGCCTGTGCAAAGCTCCATGCATGTAATATCTACCTGGGCCCCTATGCTGTTTTCTGAGAGGGATCCTGTGAAGAAGAAAGAAAGCTTGCTCAAGAAGACTGGGGATGAACAGGGACCCCCTGTTCCAGCACAGACACTGTCACTACACTGGGGCACATGAAAACCTTACACTGGCCTCTGTCTTCCTGGGTCTGCACTGGTTGAGAAGGCTTTTTTTTTAATCCCAGATAGTGAACCCCCTGAACAGAGTGTCCTAGGTGTCTGGCTTCCTCCAGGCCCCTGGATATTCCACATTAGGGGCAGAGCAGGCAAGGAGATGGCTGACACCTTGAACAAGCGTGCCTCCCCCACCCCCATCATGGGCAGAGAGTTAGAGCCCCCACCCCCAAGCAGTCAGCATGTAGTGGACCCCCTGCAGACTCCCCACGGCCTGAGCCCTGTCATTTGTGGGTTTCTGGGCTCCGACTCTGAGCTTTCTGCTGCACCTCTTGATGAACTGGAACCAAAAGTGAAATGCTAACTCGCCTGAGAAAGGCAGTGGTCACAGCAGCACCCAGGGTGTTGGGAACTCAAAACGCTCCAACGGGAGGCAACAGCAGAACCCAGTGCAACAACGTCAGGGGATGGCTTAGGAAAGGGGGTACAGAAACCAGAAGGAATCATATGTAGCCATTAAAAAATGAGTGCCCGAGGAAGATTTTTAAAGAAATAGAAAGCAGTTTTACTTCACAGGCTAAGACTGGAGGATGCAGCCTCTGGGACACAAGGGAAGTCTCAGATTCCGAGAAAGGCTTCCTGACTTCTAAGAAGGACCTCACCAAAAGTCCTCTCTTTTCGAGGGGGGTGACCTGCTTGTCTGTCTCTGGGATGTTTGGTGGTCATATGACCATATGACCAGCCAGCAAAGCCAACCGAAAGGCCAAGGAGGGTGGGGGAAGGAGGGGCCCACGTTCCTACTGACTTGGCCAAGGCCCTGAACTGCTCAGCCAGGAACTGCGTACCTCAGGGCTTCTTGATCTGTGAGAATAACACATCTCCTTTGATTTAAGCTCATTAGGAGGGCTTTTCTGCTCCTTGCAGTGGAAAGTATCCCAGTCCAGAAATGAGAGTCCCCAGACAGCCCTTCACTGCTGCACCAGCTTCCCCAGGAGCTGCCAGGGAAGGGTAGGTCTGGGGCCAGCCGGGGCACCCTGGTAGACCCACACCCGGGGTCCAAGAGAAAAGTCAGAAGGCACATGACAACATTCAACATCCATTTTGATAGAAATTCTTTGTTAAGTAGGAATAGATGGATCCTTCCTCATCATGGATGTACCCAAAGCCAACGCTGGGAGAGATGCTAGCAGCATTCCCATCAAAGCCAGCCACAAAACAAGCCGGCCCACATCACCACTGTTATTTATCATTTTCCTGGAAGTAGCTGCCAGTGCAATTAGAGAGCGAACATGAAACTATTAAAGCAGGAGGGGAGGGTATTACGTTATTATCATTGCTGTTATTATTTATATGTGTGAAAAACTTAGGTCAGTGATATGAAAAACCACTATAAGCAATATGCAATTCAGTAAGGTAGCCAGATACAAAATATACAGAATATACAGAAATCACAATCTACTTATAAATTAGAAGAAAGAGAAATGCACACCATCTATAGAGTAGAAAAACTCAGAGATACCAGTTCCCCCTAATTTAGTCCATATATTTAACTCAATAAAGTACGAATAGCATTTCTTTTTAAATTAGACAAATTGATTCAAAAGTTCATGAGCAGAAACAGCAAATCCATTTTTGTAAAAAAGAATAAGGAAGTCATACCAGCCTTACCAATTATTAAAACAGAGTAAAGAATACTGCAATAATAATTAAAAGAGCATGGTACTGTAAAACATGAACAGAGATAGACTCAAATGTATTTGAGAGTTTGGAACAGAATTGAGTTATTTCAAATGGGCAAGGACAAGACGGATTATTTAATAAACGAAATAGGGACAACTGGATAGCCACCTGGAGAAAAAATGTCAAGTTGGATACTTAGAGCACTTCTTACAACAAAATAAAAAATCATGATTGACCAATGATTTAAAGATCAAAAATGAAACCGCAAACCAGGATCAACTGTGGGAGAAGTTTTGTATAATCTCAAAGTGGGAAAGGCCTTTCTAATACTACCCCAAAACCAGAGCCCATGAAAAAAATTTCACTACAGCAAAGTTTAAAATATTTTCAAGGCAAAGAAAGTGAAATGACAAAGACAAAATGAGAGGAGAGGGATAGATATTTATCAAATGTGATGATTTGCAGGTTATTATTTTTTTTAACGAGTATGCATTGTACCCGGAATGTCCTCTGCTAGATACTGTTAAGTGGAAAAAGCAAAAGGAAGAATAATATGCGATGCAAAAGGAAGAATAACATGCGATCGTTTTTGTAAAGGAAGGGAAGGAGGAAGGAAGAACAGAAACATATGGATTTGTACAAAACATCGCTGGAAAGAGACAAAGATGTTGGGAGCAGCAGTTGTCTTGGAGGGAAAGTGGACAGTCAGAGGAAAAGGGTGCAGGGAGACTGGCTTTGGCCTTTTGATATTTGAACCATGATGTTTGAAAAACCAGATGAAAATAGAATTTAATATAAAGTGGCAAGTGAAAGAAACCTCATGTCATGTGCAGGTGGTGGGCTGCAAGACTGCGCACAGTGGGAAACAGGTTGGGTGCTGGGCACGCTGGCTCCTTGGAGTCACTCAGAGCCAGATGGCCAGCTCACCAAAGGGTGTGGGGCTCACAGCTGGCCGCACTCACCCGGGCCAGACAATAAGAAAGTCAACAACTGTTTTCATTGTAATGAATGGTAATATGGAATTTCCTACAGCCTCTTTGTGCTACATAACTTGATAACAGCCCCTCACCCCCATATTCGCTGGGGATTTGCTCCAAGACACCCAGCAGATGGCTGAAACTGTGGATAGCATCGAACCCTATAGGGATGGTGTTTTTCTATATACACATATCTGTGATAAAGTGTAATTTATAAATTAGGCCCAGTAAGAGCCCCACACAGGGCTTCCCAGGTGGCACTAGTGGTAGAGAACCTGGCTGCCAATGCAGGAGACATAAGAAATGCAGGTTCAATCCCCGGGTCAGGAAAATCCCCTACAGGAGGTCATGGCAGTCCACTCCAGTATTCATGCCTAGAGAAATCCATGGACAGAGGAGCCTGATGGGCTGTGGTCCATAGTGTCACAGAGTTGGACATGACTGAAGCTACTTGGCATATACACAAGAGATTAACAATGAACAATAAAATAGAACAATTATAACAATTTACTGTGATAAAATTATGTGAATGTGATACCTCGACAGCGTGATAACTGAGTGGGCTGCTAAGTATGTGTACATTGAGTAGCTAGGTATATGTATATATGGAGCCACTAGACAAAAGGATTAATCTCCAGGGGACAGAGCAGGACGCCATAAGATTTCAGCTTGATACTCAGAGTGGTGTGCAATCTAAAACATATGTATTTTATTTCTGGGATTTTCCATGTAACGCACTTTCACACTGCAGTTGGCTGTGAGTAACTGAAACCACAGAGAATGAAACCACAGGAAGCAAAACCACTGACTGGGGGGCACTACCAAATCTATCAAAATTTTAAATGACTCAGCAGTCCATTCCTAGGGGATTTATCCTTCAGATAAATTTGCACATGTGCCTACGGAGACAGTGAGAATAACAGGGTAACAGCCCAACTGTCCATCAGGTTAAATATATAATGTGCTGGGTAAATAAATGATGTACATCCAAAAAAAGAAGCTGCTGAAACTATGTGATACGAGATGATATATTATTATGTGGAAAAAGCAAAATATAGCATCAAGCACATGCCACCAATTGTATGAGAGTGATGTGGGCACACGGGGTGGGGGTGGTTGTTGTGCTCCATCTCTGGAAGGACAAGAACTCAGGGAACCAGGCTCGCCTCAGGAGAGGAGGCAAGGGGCTCAGGTATAGGAGGCTTCAGTTCAGTTCAGTTCAGTCGTTCAGTTGTGTCCAACTCTGCGACCCCATGGACTGCAGCACGCCAGGCCTCTCTGTCCGTCACCAACTCCCGGAGTTTACTCAAACTCATGTCCATAGGAGGCTTACTTCTCACTATAGGCTCTTTGAAGTGCTTGTATGTGTGTTATGGTGTGTGTGTGTTATTGCACGTGTGTGTTATTGCGTGTTGTATGTGTACTATTGAGTATGTGTGTTATTGTGTGCGTGTTCTCACGGGCACAGATTACTTTCTTGAATAATCACTGCTTCTTTTCATTGTTAAGGGAGGTGGTAGCTCCTGGTTTGGCCCTGGGGAAGTCAGACCTGTCCTGTGCTTGGAGTACTTATAATTTAGAAAAATGTCCCAAAGGTTCTCCAATTGGTTTGCATTCCAAGTTCCCCTTCTGTCCCCCATCCCCTCAGCAGAGTTTCATTTCTCAAAACCAGTATCTCTCTGGGAAATCTTCTTTTGTGGTTCTGGGGATGTTTGGGTTTTTAGGGAATCCGTGTTGACCTTGCTTGGGGTAGCACCCTGTGGGAAAACTGGGGCTATGATTTTTCTCACAGGGACAATTGCAGAAGTGAAGGAAGAACATGGGGCCAGCTGGGGAATGCTTGGGTCTGGCCAGAGTGTTCCCTCTGAAATACAATGCAGGTCTCTCCCTTCCTTGGTAACAATTCCACATTACTGCCTCTCTCCTTTACTGCCAGGAAACGTCCCTGCCCACTACTTCCTTCTGGGGCTCCTCTGTGATGAGCTGAGGGGATCTCTTCAGCCCAGCCAGCTATATCACTGGACCCTTCAGGCACTCCATCCTATTTTTTGTTCCCAGAATATACCATGTGCTTCATGCCTCTGTCTTTGCACATGCCATTCCCTCTTCTTGGGATGTCTTTCCCATTTTGTCCACCTGGTAAACTCCTACTCATTCATCAAAACCCAGCTCAAATTCAACTCCCCTGTTTCCCCCTCACCCACTTCCAATTTTCCTTATCCCATTCCCTCTTCCACAAAATGTGTATCACAGGCCCGCCACGTGCCAGGCATTGTGTCATGTGCTGGGGACACAGCGGTGACACAGGCCCTGCCTCTTGGATAATGCAGCCTGGCTGCAGGGGGTGGGGGGTGGGGCAGAAAGGCTTCAACCATTACCACAAAAGCAAAACTGCACCTTCAGAGCATGAAGGAGTCCAGAAGGGAAGTCAGAGGTGAAGGGTGGCAATGAGGGTGGTTGTGTGGCGGGGGAGACCACACTTTGAGAACTGTATCCTCAGGGCCACCTCCCACCAACAGCTCAGCTCTCCGGGCTCTGGGCCTGGCCTGACTTGGCTCCTCTTGTCTCCTGACCTCCCAGGAAACCCAGAACAGGACTGGAAAACACCACTGATTGTAAGGGCAATGTCCCCCCACCAGCCCACCCTCTCTTTTAAAAATAACTTATGTGTAGAAAAAAAATAAACTAAAAATAGCAACATACAAAAATGGAATATGCCAACTGTCAGATAAGGAGGAGGTTCTGAACTGTTCCAGGGTGGGGGTTGCAGAGGAGAAGTGGATCTGGCACTTTCAAGTGGGGGAAAAAATGTGATTTATGCTCAGTGACCTGGAGGGAAAATTGGCTTAATTCATTATTCTAAAGAAGGAAAAGGGAACTAACATTTATGAAGCGCATGCTCCGCCCCTGCTTTCTTGGTTAGTACCCATGAAGAGGGATTAATTTCTACAACGTTGCAAACATCAGCTGCAGAGAGAAAACAAGGGCCCTCCTGCAGCTTTACTAGTCCTGCCACCCCCACACTGCTGGTACTTGCAAAGATGGGTACCCCTCCAAGTGACTTTAGGAAGTCAATGTTCTGATCATATTACCACCCGTACTATGTGCAGGAGAAGCTGTGGCCAGTGGCTCAGTTTCCCAAGCCCTGTGTTTGTGTGTGTTAGTTGCTCAGTCATGTCTGACTCTTTGCAACCCCATGGACTGTAGCCCATCAGGCTCCTCTGTCCATGGAATTCTCCAGGCAAGAATACTGGAATGGGTTACCATTCCCTTCTCCAGGGGATCTTCCCTACCCAGGGATCGAATCCGTGTCATCTGCATTGCAGGCAGATTCTTTACTGTTTGAGCTACCAGCGAAGCCCCTCCCAAGGCCCAAGATCTAGTAAATAGTGGAAACCTGATTTGCATCCAAGACTCTCCTCAGTTTCCTCCCAGTCCCAGGTTCCCACCCCCCTGGGTCCCCCCTCCAAGGCTTCTTGGGATCTGAGATGCATCCCCCTGCACCTCTCGTGACACCCAACAGACAGCTTTGTCCAGGTGGGCATGTGGACATTGGTTAAACGGCTGCAGCACTCTGGGCTAGCAGGAGCTGTCATTAACCACAGGGAACTGCTGTCTTCTGTTACTTCACATTACCACTGAGAATGTTTCCCCTAACACTGTGTGTCTTAGCCTGCCTTCCCTACAACCAAAGTCAGAGACTAGTAGTGAGCTTGGGAAGCGGGGCAGGAAACGAAATGGGGAAGGAGGGACAGCCCACAGGGATGTGAGATGGTGAGGGCAACTGTTTGGGGGCCTGGGGCCTCCATCCTGCTGGCATGGTCAGTGCAGCCTCCTGAAGTCTGGATCAGAATTGCCAGCCCTGGGACACAAGCGGAGCAGGAACCCAAGGGTTCCAGTCACCATGGGTCATGGATGGGCCCAGGGATTTTAACATACCTCTCCAATACCCCCACTCCCACTTCCCCACCTTCTCTACAGGACTTGACTGATGCAGGAAATCTCAGGCGGGCTGGCTGTGGCCTGGCCAGCATGTGTACAGAGGCCCTTTCTTTTAATGAGGCAACAGATACTCCAGGCCCTACTGTGTGCCTGGCACAGGTATGGGGTGGAGGGAGTGCCCTGGGGGAAGGGGGGGGAAAGCCCTGCCTCCCCTGGAGCTTACTCTTGGTGGAGATGGACAAAGGATGAGGGAGCGAACCAAGAAGGGAGGGAGTGCAAGTGGGGTGACTGCCACAAAGATGGGGTAGGCTTGATACTTAAACAGGGGATCAGGAAGGGCCAGTCTTAGGGGTCCTTAAGACCAGAACTAAGTGACTACAGGGGCTGGTCCTGGCGTGGAGGGTACGGGGGGTGGGCAGCAAGTGCCAAGGTGGGAAAAGTCTTGAGGTCCTCTGTGTACCTTAGTGCACCCAGGAGGGCGAGAGTGGGTCCAGAGGTGGGAAGGATGGCAGATGTCCAGGGGAGAAGCGCTGATGTGGGTGAAAGGGGGTGACAACGTCTGGGTTCAGGATCTGTCATGGTCTCGGTGGTAATCTGGATGAAGTGTGAGAACAAGGCTAGGCTTTTGGGGCTCCAAGCCCTCCCACCCTCAGGGCATAAGTAGAGCCTAGGCAGGTACTATCTTCCCTGGTAGCTCAGCTGGTAAAGAATCTGCCTGCAATGCAGGAGACCCTGGTTTGATTTCTGGGTCAGGAAGATCCACTGGAGAAGGGAGAGGCTACCCACTCTAGTATTCTTGGGCTTCCTTGGTGGCTCAGATGGTAAAGAATCTGCCTGAAATGAGGGAGACCTGGGTTTGATTCCTGGGTTGGGAAGATCCCCAGGAGAAGGGAATGGCTACCCAATCCAGTATTCTGGCCTGGAGAATTTCATGGACAGAGGCGCCTGGCAGGCTACAGTCCATGGGATCGCAAAAGAGTTGGACACGACTGAGTGACTTTCAGGCAGGTACTGAATTCCTTGCTGGTTGGGGTCGGGGGTAGGCGGTGTCCTAAGTCCCACTACACCCTGCTCTCTGTCTCCAGAAACTGCACAGTTAGACTAATTAAAATCACTTTGGGGGACTTCCCTTGTGGCTCAGTGGCAAAGAATTCGCCTGGCAATGTGATTCCAATCCTGATCCGGGAATATCCCACATGTCACAAAGCAACTAAGCCCATGCATCACAACTATTGAGCCTGTGCTCTAGCATCTGAGAACCGCAAGTACTGAGCCCTCGAGCCCGTGCTCCACAACAAGAGAAGCTACTACCATGAGAAGCCGGCACACTGCAACTAGAGAATAGGCCCCACTCACCACAACTAGAGAGAGCAGGTGCTGCAAGGAAAATCCAGCACAGGACAAAAATAAATTAATTCAAATATGTTTTGAAAATTACTTTGTGATTGCAAGCATCAATTTAAAAAAATGCCAGTGGCATCCCCTCCCACCCCTCTCCCAAATGATCCCCATCTTTGGCTCAAGCCCAGCTGCTTGAAAAGCACAGACCCAGGACACCTGCCCTGAACCCCTTTTTCTGGCTGTGTGCCCCCAGTGCCCAGGCGCCCCAGCCTGGCACCATGGGGAACAGCCTGGGGCCTGATGCAGGGGCTGATGCTATCCAAGGACCCGGACTACATTCTTATCATTGACACCAGCCTATGCCCATTGGCAGCCAGCCTGTGCCTACATCTCCACTCCTCCCACCACCAGGGGGAAGTTCTTGTTTGTCCCCAGGTACCCCTCTGGACAGGTGCCCCTCTGGACAGGTGCTTGAGAACCGCTGCTCTGATGGACAGTCTCGAATCCTATCCTGAACAACCTACCAGACACCATGCTAGGAACTGAGGACACAGAGATGAAGCCCTGGACCTCAGGGAGTCAAGGGCAAGTGGGTCAGCCACAGATTGGGAAGCAGCCCAAGAAGTCAAATGAGCAACAAGGACATCCGCTCTTTCCTTCAGAGTCTGAGAATGCACCGTCTCTCTGCTTTTATCATGGAGATGCTCATAACCCCTTCCCCTATTCTGCATCACAAAACCTCCCCATCACAGGAATTCTTCCAGGTAGGGGAGAAACCTGGCTGGAGTCTGAGCTACCTTGGAGCACTTGGAGGAGTGGCAGAGGGGGAGTTCCTACCTTTTCTGCCTCCCCCAAAGGTGGGTTCAGCCCCCTCCCCAAGACCGGGGTGGAGGCAGCCAGCACAGTGATAGCCAAGGAGAAGGGCTGAGTGAGGAGACTGGGGCTGAGGAAAGAGACCTGCCTGACAGCAATGCAGCACCCGGGGCCTATGGGACTCCCACCGAGCACTTCATACTCAGTCCAACTTTCCCAGTTCCTTTCCGCTCTACTAGTCAGTCACGTGGACGTTTGTTGAGCCACAAACTCTGTGTTGGGCACATGAGAAAACCTTTGCTTCGATATGGACACCATGGATTTCTGATGCTCTTTTCCTTTCAGCATGGGTTCCCCAGAATGTGGGCCGACCTTCAGCAGGTGTGTGAGACCTCAGGGCTTTAGCTAACGTTCTCCCCAAGCTCTTCTTCAACCAAATTCTTCAGATTCCTTAAAAAACAACGTACTATTAAAAAAAAAAAAAAAAAAAGGCCTCCTTCCTGGAGGCCAGTTATAAACAATCAGAAAAGTAAGAGGTCCTGCTAATACCAGGATGGAAGTTTAATAAGTTCACTGTTACTGGGTTTGATCCCTGGCTTAGGAAGATCCACTGGAGGAGGGCATAGCAACCGAGTCCAGTGTTCTTGCCTGGAGAATCCCCATGGACAGAGGAGCCTGGTTGGCTACAGTCCATGGGGTTGCAAAGAGTCGGACATGACTGAGCGACTAAGCACAGCACAGCTGTTACCCAGCACCACTCCCCCACACGACTCCAGCAGGCAGCCATTCACATGGTACTCTAAGTGCCTAGAACCCTCTGGAAGCAGCCATTCACCTTATAGTTTGAATGAATGGGACACCCCTGGAGGCCAACACTCACACTGGAGTCTAAGTGCTTGCCTACCCCTTTCCCCCAGGCAGCCATTCTCATTGTAGTCTAAATGAATGGCGCCCTCTGGAGGCCCCCGTTCACACTGCGGCTTCTGTGAATTCCACCTGCTGGAGTTATGCAACGAGGTCTTACCTTCCCACATTCTACAGAAGAAAACTGCCCCAAATTTCCAGCCAGAGGACCAAAGCTGAGATTTTATGCCTTACCTGTTTGCTTTCCAGTGCTTTTCCCTTCAGCAGAGCTGGTAGGTCTAAGGAGCAAAACCTCAGCTCCTCCAGCCTCTCAGGGCTCCTACCCACCAGGTTCCACAGCACCCCCCAAACTAGGTCCACTGTAGGCTCTCAGCATCAGGCAGAGGATAAGACAGCTAAGATGCCTCCTTTGGAAGAATGTCTGATTTTCTATGCAACACATGGCTAGATACCAATGAGAGGGAAAGACAAAAACCAGAAAGTGGTCAAAACTTTTGAACAGATGGGTACTCTGCCTGGGGCTCCAGCCACACCCACATTCTGGAGGGGCCACAGGAAGGTCCGGCTAGAACATCACTGCTCAGCCAGCAGCTGTGAGGAAGGGCCTGGAGGGGCCCAGTCCATGGTCCTTTGGCATGGTAAAGGCTCTGAGAGGTCCAACTGCAGAGAAAACACTCAGCTCTGCTGAGCACTTCCCCAGGTACCACAAGCACATCACTATAGGTGACACTTGTTAAGATACTGAGACATGCCAAGAGCAAATGTTCCTGAGAAGATGCTGTGGGTACTGCTGAGGTGGGGGAAGAGAAACACAGTTGATGGGGACACTGCTGTGACACATCTCATGATGAAATTGAGAAAAAACACATAGGGAACTGAGAGGCCAGAGCCTTTGACTCTGGACGCAAAGGCTACATCTTTATGGGTCCCTCCCTGATGACCCTTTACTGATCTTTGTTTCTGTCCATCCACACTACTGTCCTTGAGCAGGCCTGGGTGTGGCCTGATGATGGGAGGGACTAGACCTGACCTCCCCAGGAAGAGCCACCACGAAGTGCAGGATCTCATTTACAGAGAGCCTAGTGCCATCCTGCACTCCCTCCGCTGGCCAGCCCGGTTCAGGATGCACTCCAGGCCAGCGTGAGGGGCCAGAGCCCATGCCAAGCCCCACAAGACCTCCCTCAGGAGCACCCAGGACAGGGAGAGCCTCAGCATCCCCGCCCACCAGCGCAGCGGAGGGCTGCCCTCTGGCTGAGGCCTGAACGGGATGCCGAGCACAGCAGAGCTTTGTTCCAGCCTCCGCCATCGATCGCCATGCAGACGCTCCGTGAATGGCACTGTTGTGGTATTTTAAGAAGATTCTACAAATAGCACCAACTCAGAATCGGCCTCAGAGCCAGCTGATGAATGCTGCAGCGGCAAGGGAAGGCCAGCCTGCGAGCTTGAGCCAGGACAATGGGGCCTCACAGGGGAGACAGGGCAGGATGTTGGGTGACCTGGGCCTTTTCCGGGGCTCCGTGGCCTCATTTCCCCCAGACTCACCAGGCAGCACACTTCCCCCACCTCTGTCACCCGGTCCTGGTTGGTAGATTGCTTCCTGGGAGTTTATTGGGAAGGAGTGATCGCCACCCCCCCACCAGACTCTGAATAAAGAAAAGGGGGCCCCTAACATCCTTTTGGCGTCTACATCTCCTGTATTTCCAAGCTCTGCCAATGTCCTGTAGGTCATGGAGGAGGGGGGTCACAGGAAGGGAGGATATCCATGTGTTTTCATCAGAAATCACTTTATTAGGGGGCCAGAGAAACCTCAAAGACCCACAGTCCTAGCAGCCAGACTATTAATTGGAATCGTTCCAGAAGACTCCATTCTTGAGACTTGAAAGACAGCTTAGGGAACAGATAAATAGCCTGAATTTGGAGTCATTCAGAGCTGAGTTTAGACTTAACTTGACCAGTGACAACCGGGTGGGCTGGGGCACATTATTTACCTTGCAGGGTCTTGATTTATTCACCTCTAAAATCCATAGTATTGGACGCCCCTTGCAGGGAAGGTTGAAGCAAACCAGAAGCAAAGTGTGCGCTGTGCTTGGCACAGTTGGAGCTCAGCAAATATTGGCCTTTCTTCCTTCCCAGATGAAAGACCATTTATCTAATACATGTGTGCATTCCATTCATAAAATGTTTCTGAAGTACGGCGGGGAAACCTGGAAGACATTAAGGGAACCCCTCTCGACCTCGTGAATCCACAAAGACATCAGGGCTGTGGTATCAGTGCAAATGAGCAAAGCAGGACAGTAGAGAGGCCACAGCCTGTGTGAAAAAGAGGCTTAAGTCTAAGCCCGTCTGGTACTTGGAAATGTTGCGACAAGGAAGGAAGGATTTTTGACAGAGCTACTTGGACCTTCCTCCCCTCCCCCCACTCTCCACAGCACATTCTAAGTGGGGGCGGTGAGGGGGGCCCTATGGCTAAGGGGCTGACTGCCCATCCAGCTGTCATGAGTGGCCTGAGAGTGGCTCCCCATCAGCTCCCTGCCCCACCCTCACCCTTGCCTTGCATGACCCCTTTATGCCTGGCTCCCTCCTTCTAGTACTCTGTTTGGAGTAATAAGGTGTGATACCAGCCCTGTAAGTGGCCCAGCACAAACCTGTCCTCAATTCAAAATTAAATGACTAAATTAGAATGAAGTCAGGCAGCCTTATTCAGAACCAAGAGCAGTGGGTCCCTAGACCTAAGGGTGAGATCCCAACTGGGTCACAGATATGGTGGGTGGTCTTAGGCAAGTCATTTTTTCTTTAGAGGTGTTTTAAAAACATTTCCCTAGAAAATGAGGTCAGGCTAGGTGGATCTCTGAGGACTTCTCACGCCTGCTGCCTGCCCCGTCTGGGCCCGTACATCTCTTAAGTCCCCACGATTGCATCATTAGCAAGATAAAACTCAGAGTAGACTCTCTCCTTAACTCTCCCCAGGAGGCCTATACTGGAAAAGAGCTTGCTTGTTCCCCACACTGGATTGGGACCAGGCAGGTAGGGGCCTGTTTGTAGGCAGGTGGCCCTGGAGGGGACCACTGAGTCAGAGCTGCAGGTGTCTCCCAGGGGACCCCAGAGCCCTCTGTCCTAGGAAGACTGCTGGGCTCTAGTCTTACACAAGCACTTTGCCTCCATGCCCTTGCTGCATGGGGACAGCCTGGTGAGGCAGTGATCTCCTGGCCAGGTGACACCAAGGTCTAGAGTCCAGGCACATGGTCAGAGGTACTGCAGGTCAACATGGGCGAGTCAGGACTTGGGCCCAAAGCAGCCTGACTCCAAGGCTGTCCCCTCATCTGCCCCGCCTTGCAGAGTGACTTGGTCTTTTTCAGTCTGACTATCTTCAACAGTAAACTGAGGAAGTGGAAACGACTTAAGTTCAAAGATCTTTCCGTCCTCCCAAGTTCAAGTCTCTCTGCCTCCAGAAGTTGCTGATGCAAACGGGGTGATTTTTTCGGAATCCTTAAAAAAAGCTCTGCAGGGACCAGGATCAAACAGAACAAAAGTGGGCCATAAGCCATGTCTGATCCTAGGTGGCCAATCCTAGGTAGTGGGGAGGCTGCGGGCAGTGACAATTTACTAACTGGTTTGGGAATGTTTCAGCAGTGTACAAACCTCTGAGCTCTTCTCATGAGCTCCCTCTGCATGTCTGTCATGCCTGCAGCCCTCCTTGGCAGGAGGGTGTCTGGGAGCTGGCAGGTGAGGGCCCTCCTGGTGAGAGGCCTAGGAAGGAAGGTGGGGAACAGGTGCCGGGGGCCCCTGCGCCAGCTCCTGAGCTACACCTGGTGCTCTGCACTAGCAGAGACAGTCACATGGCAGGCGAGGCCACTGTAACTCACTGATTGTGACTGGGCTGGTTATAGGAGACTGAATTGAAGCCCAGGGGGACCCGCATCTTCATGGCCCTAGTGTATCAAAGTGAGCATCAAGTTATTAACCATCCCTCCTGCTGGTGCCAGCTCCAAGGCATTCGTATAGAGAGCTAACAAGGGAGGGGGTGCAGGGCTGAAGCCTGCAGCACTCCCTCCACCCCCAACAAGCCCTCAGTCCATGTGAGAGTCTGAGCAGGTTCAGGGAATGGCTGTGCTTGGGACAGCAGCCAGCTCCAGGGAAGGGTTGCAGTTTCCAGCCCAAGAGAAACTCCAATGGGGGGAAGGTCCTATGTGTGCCTGATCTCAGAGAGGAAGCTGGCTGGGTGTTGTGGCCTGACTGAAGCTGCAAAGGAGAAGCTTCTGGGTTGAGACTACCCTTTGGCTTTTTCCAAAGTGAATGTGACTCGGGAGTATCCAGTCCTTTTATTCCAAGTTTCATCAGTAAAGGGCAAATGCCACTTTTTGTTTTACTCTCACTTGAGTGTTCTCCACTGCCAGTCATCAAAGTGAATACCTGGCTTGGATCTGTGTGGTATTAAAATGAAACTGTGCATGTGAGAATGGCAGACTCTGGTGCCAGACAACCTGAGTTGGATTCTCAGTCCTGAGCGGCTTGGGGCAAGAGCCTCTATGCCTGTTTCCTCATCTCTAAATGAGACTTGTTCCAAACGAACTTGTTACAATGAACCAGTTCCAAATTGGGAAAGGAGTACATCAAGGCTGTATGTTGTCACCCTGCTTATTTAACTTATATGCAGAGTACATCATGAGAAATGCTGGGCTGGATGAAGCACAAGTTGGAATCAAGACTGCTGGGAGAAATATCAATAACCTTAGATACGCAGATGACACCACCCTTATGGCAGAAAACAAAGAGGAACTGAAGAGCCTCTTGATGAAAGCGAAAGAGGAGAGTGAAAAAGTTGGCTTAAAACTCAACATTCAGAAAACTAAGATCATGGCATCCGGTCCCATCACTTCATGGCAAATAGATGGGGAAACAGTGACATACTTTATTTTCTTGGGCTCCAAAGTCACTGCAGATGGTGACTGCAGCCATGAAATTAAAAGATGCTTGCTCCTTGGAAGAAAAATTATGACCAACCTAGACAGCATATTAAAAAGCAGAGACATTACTTTGCCAACAAAGGACTTTAGTAGTCAAAGCTATGGTTTTTCCAGTGGTCATGTATGGATGTGAGAGTTGGACCATAAAGAAAGCTGAGTGCCGAAGAATTGATGCTTTTGAATTGTGATGTTAGAGAAGACTCTTGAGCGTCTGTTGGACTGCAAGGAGATCAAACTAGTCAATCCTAAAGGAAATCAGTCCTGAATATTCACTGGAGGGACTGAGGCTGAAGCTGAAATTCCAATTCTTTGGCCACCTGATGTGAAGAACTGATTCACTAGAAAAGACCCTGATGCTGGGAAAGAGTGAAGGCAGGCGGAGAAGGGGACGACAGAAGATGAGATGGTTGGATGGACTCACCAACTTGATGGACATGAGTTTGAGCAAGCTCCGGGAGTTGGTGATGGACAGGGAGGCCTGGAGAGTTGTAGTCCATGGGGTTGCAAAGAGTCAGACACAACTGAGTGACTGAATTGAACTGAACTGAAATGAGACTTGTAAAAGAATCCACTTGAGTATTATGGTGAGGACTAAATGAATTCTTATATACAAAGCACTTAGGATAGGGTTTGGCACACAGTGGGTGCTACGTGGACTATCATTGCTTTCATTTCAACAAAACAACACTAGCCTCATCACTTTTTAGAGTCTTACCCTAAGCCTTAAGACAAATAATGATCATTTCCATGACTGAACACTTGTGCAAGCAGCCTCATATACAGAGACTAATTTAAATTTTCCCTTGACACAAGCTGGTGAGGTTGCTGGTATCCCAATTTACAGACAAAAGTATCCCTCTTTGGCTCAGAGAAGTAACTTGTCCCCAAGGCTGCAAGGACAGTAGAAGGAAGAGCCAGAATTCAGCACCAGGTCTGTCCAACTCCCAGATGCAAGAGCTTATAACATTTCACTCTACCCACTTGAGACCAAGCCCTCAGGCACCTTAACTCACCCCCAAGTCATCACTTAGCATCTAGGTAAAGGTGAGGTAAGACGGACAAGACCTGAACCAGAGAAGAGCTAAGGACCTACCCACATACCCTGGTATGAAATAGCATCTTAGAAAGTACTATCCTGGGACACTGTCACAATTGGACAACTCCCCAAAAAAGCCCCATTTACAAAGCTTTGTCATTATTTGACCTCACTCTGTGGAAAAACCCTATCTCCAGGGCATCTGTCAAAAGAAATCAGTAGTAATTCTTCAACATTACAGCTGCCTAAAACTGATATTAATTTGGGCAAATAAGTTCTAGCCAAAAAGAAGTTATGGGGAAGGAGAAATATACTGGGGGCTCTGAAGAACTCTGACATTTTTCTGGATACCTACAAGGCCATGTGTAGACCTGCGTCCATGAGCAGTAAAGACTTGGGAGGTCTCCAATCTCTGACCTCTGGCCAACTTTAGGCCCCTGCACAAGTAGGAAGTGAAGATTAAGTCACAGTCATAAACTACCTAAGCACTGAAGGTGTGCCTCAACACACACACATACACCCTCTTAGCAAAAAGTAGAAGATTTATTGGTTAAAGGCATTTAATGGTATCTCTGACAAATCATTAGCTGACCACTAAACTAATCAAGGAAAGACTTCCATGGCTGTATACTACAGATTTTATAAATTCAGTCCAGGAAAGTCACTAAACAGCTACAACAATAACAACAACAAAAGTAGGGTAGGGAAGGGAATCTAATTTGCAGAGTTGACACACTATATTATTTATAGTGTCCACTTTTCAACAAAAGATTATAAGATACATAAAAAAAGAAGAAAATTTGGTCTATACACAAGGGGAAAAAAGCTGTCAATAGACACTATTCTTGACTCAGATGTTAGATTTCCTAGACAAAGATTTCAAATTGGCTATTATAAATATGTTCAAAGAAATCATGTCTAAAGCATTAAAGGGAGGTATGAGAATGATATCTCACCAAATAGAGAATGTAAATAAAGAGATTGAAATTTAAACAGAAATTTTGAAGTTTAAAAGAACAATAAGTAGCATGAACGATTTACTATAGAGATTCAATAGCATATCTGAGCTGACAGAAGAAAGCATCAGTAAACTTAAAGTCAACTGTGATTATGCAATATGAGGAATAAAAGAAAAAAAAAGATGATGAAAAATGAATAGAGCCTCTGAGACTAGTGGGATATCATCAAGTGCACCAAGATACACATAGTGGGAGTCTTAGAAGGAAAGAAAGGGGTAGACAGACTATTTGAAAGAGTAATGGTCAAAAGCTTCCCAAGTCTGTAGAAAAACATTGTTGATCCAAGAATCTCAGTGAATTCCAAGTATGATAAACTCAAAGAGATTCATACCCAGACATATCATAGTTAAACTATCTAAAGACAGAATCTTAAAAGAAGCAGAATGATTCATCACATACAAAGAATTCTCAGTAACAGTTAATATCTTATCAAAAATCATGGAAACCAGAAAGCAGTGAGATGACATTTTCCAAACACTAAAAGAAAAGACTGTCAACCAAGAATTCTATACCTATCAAAACCATCTTCAAAATGGAGAAGAAATGAAGACATTCCAAGATAAACAAAAACTGAGAGGATTCAATTTTCTGTCCTTGCAGATGAGTAGTACAAGAAATTCAAAGGTGAAACAAAAGGACATTGGAAAAGCACTTGGATCCACATGAAGAAATAAAGAATATCAATAAAAGTAACTACAATTGAATGTAAAAGACAGTATACATGTATTTTTTGTAGCACTATTCTTCTATCTGATCAAAGGAAAACTGTATTAATTACAAAACTGTGTTGATGGACTTATAATGCATAAAGATACAGTAAGTACAACAATAATGGCACAAGGGAGAGAGAGGGAACAGAGCTACACTGGAGCAAAGTTTCTGCATGCGGTTGAAGTTGATGTAGTATTACTCTGTACTAAATTGTTTTACGTTAAAAGACTAATTATAATCCCCAGAACAAAGAGAAATAACAAAATAACTTTTAAAATACTGTAAAGCAATAATAAGGAAATCAAAGCAGTGCATAGAAAATATCTACTTAATGCAAAAGTAGGCAGTAATGAAAATACAGAAGAACAAAAACGACATGTCACATAGGAAATAAATAGCAAAATGGCTGGCATTAATCCACACTGTCAGTAATTACATTAAATGTAAATGTATTAAGTACTCCAACAAAAAAGTAAAGAATAACAGAATGGATTTAAAAAACAAACTATATACTGTCTATGGTAAACACATTTAGATTTTAAAACATAAGTAAACAGAAAGTGAAATGATGGAAAAAGATATACCATACAAACAATACCCAAAGAGAGCTACAAATATTGAACAAAATAGACTTTAAGACAAAAATGTTACTGGAGACAAACAAGAAGATTTCATGATGAAAAAAGGCTGATCCAGCATAAAGACATAATAATTATAAACAAACATGCCTTAACAACAGAACTCCATAATTTATGAAGTAAAAATAGAATTGAAGCAAGATTCAATAATAATAGTTGGAAACTTCAGTTCTCCATTTTCAATAATGGATAGAGCAACTAGGCAGAAAATCAATAAAGAAACAGACACCTGAACAATATGAGTAACCAGGTAAGCTTAACTTACAAGGCACTCCACCCAGAAAGTGCACGGGGAACGTGTCCAGGACAGACCACTTACTAAATCACAACACAAGCCTTAAACATTTAAAAGGGGTGAATGAAACAAAATATGAAAGTATACGCAATGACGATAGAGTGTAGAGCATAGGTGATAGAGGAATGAAATTAAAAATCAATTAAAAAGGAAATCTAGAAAACTCGTAAATATGTGGAAATTAAACATCTCACTCTCAAATAAACTAAAGAAGAAATAACCACAGAAATTTAAAAACCGTTTTGAAATGAATGGAGATGAAAACACAACATATCAAAATCTATGGAGTACAGCATGCTTAGAGGGAAATTTACAGCTATAAATGCCCACATTATAAAATAATAAAGATGTCAATCAAAAACCTAACTTTACACTCTAAGAAACTAGAAAAAGAACAAACCAAGCTAAAATCAACCAAATAGAAGGAAATAATGAAGATTAGAGTTGAAATAAGTAAAACAAAGACTAGAAAAATAGAGAAAATCAGTAAAAACAAAAGTGTGTTTCTTTGAAAAGATGACCATATCTGACAAAATTTAATTAGACTGACCAACAAAAAGAGAACAAGACTTAAATTTCTAAAATCAAGGATTAAAAAGGGGACATCACTGCCAACCTTATAGAGATAAAAAAGATTACAAGGGAATAATATGAACAATTTTATGCCAACAAATTAGATGGCTTAGATGAAAAGAAAAATTCCTAGAAAGACATAAGTATCAAAACTAATTTAAGAAGAAATTTAAAATCGAAATAAACCTTTAACATAAGACTAAGTTAATAATTTAAACATCCCCCAAAATGTTTCACTAATGACTTCTACTAATCATTTAAAGAATGAATATCAGGTAGTTTCACTGATGAATTCTACCGAACACTTAAAATGTTAATACCAATTATTCACAAGCCCTTCCAAAAAGCACAAGAGGAGCGAATGATTCCCAATTCCTGTGCAGCCAGTATTCCTCTAATATTGATAATAAAAACAAAGACAGAGCAGAAAAAAACAAAAACAAAAAACTACAGACCAACGTTCCTTGTGAATACAGATATGAAAATACTCAACAAAACACTAGCAAAATACAATCTAAATGCTTGCCAGTTGATGAGTAGATAAACCAAATATGGCATAATCATACTATAGACTGGTGGTTCAGTGTTAAAGAATCCATCTGCCAATGCAGGAGACACAAGTTGGATTTCTGGGTTGGGAAGATCCCCTGGAGGAGGAAATGGCAACCCACTCTAGTATTCTTGTCCGAAAAATCTCATGGATAGAGGAGCCTGGTGGGCTACAGTCCAGGGAGTTGCAAAGAGTCGGACACCACTGAGTGAATGAACACACACACGTGGACTATATTCAGCCATAAAAAAGAATGAAGTAGTGATAACATGCTACAACATGGCTGAACCTTGAAAATATTATGCTAAGTTAAAGAAGCCAAACACAAAAGGCCATATCTTGTACAAAGGTATGCTGTTAAGTGGTAGCCAGGGGCTGCAGGATAAGGGGGAAGGGTTGTCTTAGGAATGGGAAGTGACTACTAATGGGCAAGGGGTTTCTTTCTGGGGTAATAAAACTGTTCGAAAATTAGATTATGGTGATGTTTGCATAACTCTAAATATATTTAAAAATTACAGAGCTTTCAGTTCAGTTCAGTTGCTCAGTCGTGTCCGACTTTGCGACCCCATGAATCGCAGCACGCCAGGCCTCCCTGTCCATCACCAACTCCCGGAGTCCACCCAAACCCATGTCCATCGAGTCGGTGATGCCATCCAACCATCTCATCCTCTGTTGTCCCCTTCTCCTCCCGCCCCCAATCCTACCCAGCATTAGGGTCTTTTCCAATGAGTCAACCCTTCGCATGAGGTGGCCAAAGTATTGGAGTTTCAGCTTCAACATCAGACCTTCCAAAGAACACCCAGGACTGATCTCTTTTAGGATGGATTGATTGGATCTCCTTGCAGTCCAAGGGACTCTCAAGAGTCTTCTCCAACATCACAGTTCAAAAGCATCAATTCTTCGGCGCTCAGCTTTCTTCACTGTCCAACTCTCACAACCATACATGACCACTGGAAAAACCATAGCCTTGACTAGACGGACTTTCGTTGGCAAAGTAATGTCTCTGCTTTTAAATATGCTATCTAGGTTGGCCATAACCTTCCGTCCAAGGAGTAAGCGTCTTTTAATTTCATGGCTGCAGTCACCATCAGCAGTGATTCTGGAGCCCAAAAAAATAAAGTCTGACACTGTTTCCACTGTTTCCCCATCTATTTCCCATGAAGTGATGGGACCAGATGCCATGATCTTAGTTTTCTGAACGTTGAGCTTTAAGCCAACTTTTTCACTCTCCTCTTTCACCTTCATCAAGAGGCTCTTTAGTTCTTCTTCACTTTCTGCCATAAGGGTGGTGTCATCCGCATATCTGAGGTTATTGATATTTCTCCCGGCAATCTTGATTCCAGCTTGTGTTTCTTCCAGCCCAGCTTTTCTCATGATGTACTCTGCATATAAGTTAAATAAGCAGGGTGACAATATACAGCCTTGACGTACTCCTTTTCCTATTTGGAACCAGTCTGTGGTTGTTCCATGTCCAGTTCGAACTGTTGCTTCCTGACCTGCATACAGGTTTCTCAAGAGACAGGTCAGATGGTCTGGTATTCCCATCTCTTTCAGAATTTTCCACAGTTTATTGTGATCCACACAGTCAAAGGCTTTGGCAAGTCAATAAAGCAGAAATAGATGTTTTTCTGGAACTCGCTTGCTTTTTCTATGATCCAGCGGATATTGGCAATTTGATCTCTGGTTCCTCTGCCTTTTCTAAAACCAGCTTGAACATCTGGAAGTTCACGGTTCATGTATTGCTGAAGCCTGGCTTGGAGAATTTTGAGCATTACTTTACTAGCATGTGAGATGAGTACAATTGTGCAGTAGTACAGAGCTTTACATTCTAAATAAATGCATTCTATGATATTTGAAATATATCTCAAGAAAGATGTTTAAAAGAGTCAGGTGATGGGTGTTTGGGGGAAGAGCCCAGCAAAAGGTCTAATTCAGGCAGGATGCGCATGAGCTACATAGCTGGGTTGGGGCAGGTGCGATAAGGAGAACTATTTAGGGGTTCACTTTACTTGGGTGCTCCCCATTTGGGGTCCAGGATTCCTGAAAGAGCATCCCTTTACAGTGCAAGGACCTACAAACAAAGAAGATGGGAAAATATACATCAGGCATTTTTTTGCCCTCTCCCTCCAGGAATTTAGGACTCGAGCTCTCTGGGAGGCTTGCTGCCCTAATGGCCAAGGTCAAGGACTTCAAGCTCCTCCAGGACTGGCTCCTCTTCAGGCCACAAGTCCACCCTCCAACTCCAGTAACAGCAGTGCTGACCATGGCTGTGTGCTAGTTAAACAGACCTGCTCATAAACTCTGACCGCTGACCTATCCTTGCCATCTCTCCTTCACCCCTAGATGAGTGCTGGCTGAGCCCCTCTCTGAGCAGGTAGAAAGAGGCATTTGACCTTGTTATGCCCCGTTGTGAAGAGCACAGGGCAGTTCTGAGTTTCCTCAAAAAATCATCTAAGGTTCAAGCTGAGAGGGATCTTGGAGATCATCCGGTTTTGCCTCCTTCCCTCTTTGGAGATGAGGAAGTTGAGGCTCAGAGTGGTAACTCAGTTCGAGAAGGGTAGTACTAGGATTGTCATCCAGCCTTCTGACAACCCTAGAGTTTGGCATGCCTGTCGCCATTTACAGGTGAAGATGCAGGGGCTCAGAGAGATGAGAGGTCGCCTGGGGTACTTGGCTAGGAAATGGAACCAAACAGTCCACCAGAACTTGCTTCCCTTTTTGAGAAACCCACAGGACTGCTACCCCAGGACATCTGAATGGGGAAGAGGTAACAAATGAGGACATTTCTTGGAAAGCAACTGTGACCCCTGCAAGCCCTGAGCTACAGATAGGAGGCCTCCAGGCTCTGGGCTTCAAGCACAATCCTGCAGCACGAGGCTTGAACATTCTGACACATCCATCCCACCTCACATCCATTCTCTTCAGCTCATCACATCCTTAAGGTCGAGTCAGGCTGCAAGGCTCTCTCGCTTGGCTTCTGCCAGCCTTCCCAGAGGAGAGAAAAGACAAAGCCTGTCCTGGCTTCCCACTAGGGGGCTTCACTCAGTGAAGGGACAGGTTTTGCAAACTGACACACAAATACTTATTGTGGTAGGTGTTTTAAAGAAAAGGCAAGGGATGGCATGTGAGCAAATACCAGGGGTCAGAGAGGGCCTCTCAGGAAAAAGTGACACTGAGAGTTCACAGTGGGTGCCACTGGAGTCCCTTGAGCATTTCTGAGCAAGGAGCAATGGGATCCTGAGGGCCACTGTAACAGGTTCTGGCTGCAGCTGGAGGATGGACTGGAATAGGGAGGGTCCAAGCAGAAAGACCAAGAGACCACTATAGTGTTTGGGCGGCAAGCTGGTGGCTGGTCCCAGGGAGCTGGCATGGATGGAGACAAGCGGAGAAATTCAGATGGATTTTGGAAATGGAACTGGCAGAACCTGGCGTGGGCAGATTGGAGGAAGAAAATGGAAGTGAGTGTTTAGGTCTAGCCTGATCAGCTTTGGCCACTCTCTAGGCCAGGAGACAACCAGTGGAGGCGTCAAGTGAGTCTGGTGCTCAAAGTGAGGTCTGGGCAGAATAATCACTGTGATTCTGAGAAGGCTGCCAGCAAGAGGGCCGAGCGGATGGGGGCAGAAGTGAGGCCACCAGCGTCTGCTTGTGCAGGAGCCTGGAACAGCGGCATAGAAGGAGCAGCTGGGGAGCTGCACTGCTGGGGAAGCCTGGACCTGACCCACCTCTGCAGGCCTGGGAAGCCCTTCACTATTATGTCTGTTGCTCTGGCTGCTCGTCCTATGAGACTCAACTTGGGCATCAGCCCTCCCAGAGCACGCAGGCCTGCTGCTCTCCCAACATTTCTTAGCCTGTAACATCACCTTCTGCTGCCTGGGTCTCTGCTTTGTCAGGCTGTGAACACAGTGGGGGTGGATACTGTACCCTCCCAAGCTCTTTATCTTCATGCCAGGCACTGGGCCTGGTGTGGGGCGAGTGCCACAAATGATTGTTAAATGAACTGACCGAGACTGCCTATTTAGCAATCTTGGAAGAGTTTGTGAAAAATGGAACCATCTCAAGAAAGTGGGCTCGGAGGTTGTACAGACATTTACATAGGAGAACCAGTTCTATCATCCCCAACCCTGGGATGGCAGTCCCTCCCTCCAGGTCAGCAAGGGGCACCTCTGCCCAGCTTGAACTGTGCTCAGTTGCAGCATTCCTGCCCCGCCCACTGGCCTCTGTGCCCTGGCCACCAGACAGCCAGACAAGCCCTTGGATATCAGGAAACAGACAAGGAGTCCATGTCAATGCCTCACTCTCACTCGGAGAGCTACACCAGGTGAGGCTGGACTCTCACAGGCAGACTGCCCCTGGGACCCTGGGCATCAGGAGACAGAAACAGGTGCAGGTAAGCACAACTGTCTCCCTGTTCCTGCTGCACCCACTGCTCTCTTGCCAGCTTCTCTGCCAAGTGCAGCGCCAGATCACAGAGGTGACAAGACAACTGTCAGCTAGGGGGCACAGACCCACACCAACCAGTCACTAGACAGAATGGACTGGGCCCATGGGTCAGGGTTTCAGAGCTGCTTCCAGGTGCAGGCCACCTGTCTAGGGCTCGATTGAAGGCACCATGAGAAGGCATGGTATCTGCAGGGGCCAGAGAGGTCCAGGCTGTGTGGTGGGGGGAGGTTGGGAAGGGGCTGGGGAGGGGTATCAGGCAACACCAGCAAGGCTAAGAAGCTGAGCTTTCGTTTGTAGGCACTGTGAGGCCAAGATGCAGTTTGAGGAGGGACATGAGGTGACAGGAACCATGCATGGGACGGTGGCTTTGGCAGAGGACTAGAAGATGCAGGGATGAACTTGGGATGGCCAGTTGAGAAAGCCAGTACAGTTGAGATGATGAGGGTCTGCACAACCAGTTCAGTGGCCTTGAAGGTGGGGAAGGGGTCACAGCCCTGGGCAGGATCTCAGGAGCTGTCAGCCTTTGGTCACGGGAAATGACCCTGGGCAGGGCTGAGAGCCAGGAAACTGGGAGAAGGGGCTGTAGCTGGGGTTCTGGATCTGCAGGCTGGAGGTGGGCATTGCACAGGTGAGGGGCAGAGGATCTGGGGGCTCTTTCCTTAAAGGTGATCAAAGCCACTGGGACCTGGGGTGAGATGTGTGGGAGAGACTCATTGCAGAGTTCAGAGGGTGAAACAGAATTCGCAGCCAAGCTTGGTGTATGGGTGGGAGAATAGCTTGCCAGGAGAGGTATGAAGGACCAGGCAGGCACCATCCGGGAGGAAGGGCGTGGGGCAGGCTCTCAGGTGCTTGGAGTAGTGGTACTGTTCACTAGGTCCAGCACTAGTGTGGGGTCACAGGTAAGTGCAGGAGGAGCAGAACGGGGAGGCAGGGCCAGCAAACTGTTCCTGGGGAGGGTGTGGTGGTGATGAAGGGAAGGTGAGGTGGGCTGAGCCTGTGGAGCACCTAAGGGCAAGAGACTTTAAACAAAAAAATGTTCTGATGAGAGATGGAAAGCAGGTTCATGGGCTGATAGGAGTCAGTGGAAGGAAGCGTGAGAGTGCTAGGAACAGAGAGGACAAGACGAGGGCAAGATTGCCGAAGACAGGAGAGCTCCCAATGCTGAGACCAGCAGGAAACATGACTGGCAAAGAGGAGCAATGAGGGGGGCAGCAGACCTCAAAGGTCTCAGGGTTCCCCAGTCTGCCCTTGACCCCTCCCCGGCTTTGGACAAAAGTTGCCTCAGTGTTGTGATCGTGGAACACTTCTTCTTCCAAGTCCTGGTCTTGGGTCACAATGCAAAGTTGAAGAAAATGAAATCCGCCACTGAACAGACCCACCACAGAGCTCGATACAGAAGAAGCATCTGGAAATGTTGTCCAGAAACAGTGAAATGAGACAATGTCCTGAGAGTTCAGAGCAAGCTTGTTCACCTCTGCTTTTAGGAGGGAGAAACCCTTCTCTGCACAGCAGATCCTGCTCGCTGACCTTTGGGCTTCTGCAGAAGCACCAGGGACCAAGGACTGCTCCAATTGTATATGGAGAGAGAGATGTATGAGAGAGGCTTATTGCAGAGTTCAAAGGGAGAAGCAGAGAATTCACAGCCAAACTCGGAGTATGGGTAGGAGAATAGCTGGCCAGGGGAGTAAGAACAACCAGTCAGGCACAATTCTGGAGGAGGGGCGCAAAGTATGATAGCACCTGCATATGGTAGTGAATGGATTTATATCGTGGCATATTGTGCCCCAAAAAAGTGTCTACAGTAATCTCTCCCCAAGTCCAGGATGCCCCCCACCCCCACAACTCCACCACCAGCAAGAGAGAAGGTGTCCTCTGGAGAGAGTGCCGGGCTTCGGATTTTAAAGACATTAAGCCCAGATCCACTATGGTAATTCTGGCATGTGATATATTTTTGCCACTCTCTTTACGGAATTTACTACTTGAGCCTGCCGATTTTATCAAGTACACTTTTACTCAGGGACTACATGGTCAAATGTTCTGTTGTAAAAGCCTGATTCAGAAATATCCAAGAATGAAATCGATAACAACATCTGTTGTCTCGAGGAAATGTATACCAATGACTAATGGATTCTCTTTTGATCTTAAAGAAAAAACACACACTTTTCTAGTCTGGAAAGTCAGAAAGCTTCTTTACAGGTAGCCTGTAACAGCTACACAACACACACACACACACCTACATACACATCCCTTGAAAATAGATGGACTGCGTCACTGCTATGACAACTGAATCACAGGCCAAAGAAGCATTTCTCAAAATATGGTCAAAGATACAGATGCCATGAGATGCTCTACAAAAGGCAGGTTCCCTGGGCAAAAGTTTGAAGACTGTATCTATTAACACTCTCCATCTGATCTGGAGATGCACATTTGCACCAATTAATATGTTGAAAGTTCTGAAGTCTTGCAGTGAAAAGCCTCCCAAAGTTTAATAACTCATGATTTCTAAGGTTATGGCCAAGGAAACCTTGCTCCCCTGTTTATAGCAGAACTCATTTGGAACAATGATCCAAACTGTCTCCTGCCCAGCCAGACTGGTCACATAGGTTCAAATTTGTTAAATGAGGCAACAACATTTAAACATTTGGAGATTTTACATTAAACAGCCAAATGTTGGGACTCCCCTAGTGGTCCAGTGGCTAATACTCCACATTCCCCATGCTGGAGGCCCGGGTTTGATGCCCTGGTCGGGGAACTAGATCCCACATGCCACATGTAAAGATCCCACCTGCTGCAACGAAGATGCAAGATTCCACATCTCAACTAAGATCCAGTGCAGCCAAACAAATAAAATTTTTTTTTTTTTAAAGCCACAAATGTCTCCATTTCTGGACCATCCTTCCTGCCTGCCAGTGGCTGGCTGCCTGCTCTGGACAGGGCAGGTGCACTCTGGCACTCCAGTGCTGCCCAGCCCCTCCAGGATTGTCCACCTCTGCTACTTTAGGTGGGCTTCAGGACTTTGTGAGTGATTCAGACTGGGTCCCTGCTCCCAGGCTGCTCTGGCCAGCTCTGTCTTAGGATGGGTTGGGAGGACGGGAGCAAAGTGGATTGTGCAACCTGGAGTCCATAGTCCCAGAAGACAGCCCCAGCAGGAGACCCTCTTACTGCTTCCCTTCTGGGGCTACTAGTTGAATAAGTACCTTCCCTAACCCAGCCCTGGCAAATCCACCTTTGCTTCTAGGATTTAAGCTCCACCCCCCAACAGGATTTACTGAGAAATGGTCCAGAAAGACCAAAGCTGCTGTAGGCCCCCATTGAAATCCTTGCTGCTCTGCTCTGGGCTCTGACTTGACCTCAGTCAGCATGAGACAGACCCTGCCCTCTGAATCATACAGAGACCCTGGTTACTGCAGCCGCCAAGATACACTTGCCTTCCATCTATTCCTCCCAAACACGAAAATGCACATGCAAAGTCCTTTTTTCTTTTTAAAATCAAAGTTAAGAAAACTTGCTCTAGGGCAATGAGAACCATGAAACTCATCTTATTTCATCTGAGCTGCACAAAAGCTCAACCACAGATATTATCTATGGCCAGATTAACTGGGCACTTTCTCTCTTGTTCTATATGATCTGTTTAAATGTAGGGCCCTATTTAGTTTTATTATATTTACTTCTCATATTAAAAACGACCTCAAACTCCTTGTGAAACAAACCAATACATTTGTGCCATCTTTATCATCACCTGGACGAGAGTTCTTCAAGCTGCTTGACACATTCCAACCTTTCTTTATCAGAATCCAGAATATACTTTTCAAAGAACCAGAACCTGGTGCCCATCTGGTAAAGCCGGCGTCCACCTTATAGTTTACAGGCAAGACTTCCCAGACTCACCTTGTCACACCAGTCACTTAGGGAAGCCCTTAAACACACAGCCTCGCAGGCCCTTCCCCAGAGTCTATCCAGGAAGTAGGTCAGAGTGAGGCTAGGCAATCTGCATGTTTAATAAGCGAGGGACAGGTGGGTTTTAGGTTCCCACGAGCTTGGGAGGCGCTGCGGTAAAGGGTTGCATTATTTTGTTTCTGGCAATCAACAGGGATAGTTTCAGCCAGTCAAGGGTTAAGTTAGAAGGGCCACTGCCCAAAGGAGGCCGGACCTCCGCAGCCGCCAACGTCCTCGGCGCGTTTCTCGGCTTGGAACCCTCTCCGAGCCCGCTACATTCCACAAGCTGCTCCCCGCGACTTTTGGAAAACTCTGAGTCAGGGCCCCTGGGTCCAAGTTTGTGACAGAGGCGGGCGAGGAGAATGAATGGCCCGGCTCCGAGGCGGTTAAGCCGCAGAGGCGGCGACGGGAGCAAACCAGGCTCTCTCTGCAGAGGACCTGCGGGAGGGGCTTGGAGCCAGGGGCTCCGCCGACCCAGCCTTGGACTTGGCGGACCAGCAGCCGGCGCTCACCGTCCGCGCCGGACCCCGTAGGGTGGGCTTTCCCCTCCTCTCGGCTCCCCTAATACCCCTGGACCGGACCCTAACCTCTAGCCAGGCTCCGCCGAGCAAGAGGAGCCTCTGGACGCGCGCTCCAAAGTTCGGTCACCCGGGGGAAGTTGCAGCCACATCTGATCCCTTTCCACGGCGGAAGCAGGTGTCGGGTGGCCCAGGGGAATCCTGCGGACAAATCCCCGAGGCGGGACCAGCAGCTTCCAGTGGCTGCAGGAGGAACCGGCGGCGCGCGCCCCTCGCCTGAGCGCATAAGTCCCGAGTCCGCGGCGCACGTGCACGGTCAAGAGTTACCTTTGGGCGCTCGCAGGTGTCCCCTCCAGTCTTTGCAGCAACACAGCCCCATAGCAGCCGCCTACGCCCGCGGCTCAGCTTCGCTGCCTGGCGCGCCGCCTGCTGCCCGCACCCCCGGAGCAGGGTGGCCGATGTCCGGCTGGCGCACGGTGCCTACTCCGGCACGGAGCCACAGACCCGGCTGCTCCGTCCCCCTTACGCTCGGTACCGGTCCGCTCCGCGGGTATCCCGGCCTCCAGGCAGACCCTGCTAATCAATAGGAGAATGCGCAGATCGCGCCAGCCGCCGGGCCAGCCCGCTTTTATCTCCGCGCGCCGGGGCGGCCCCTGCGCCGGCTCCCTGCCCTCGCGGGCTCCCTCCCCACGGCCCGTTACTCTCCCTGGGCGCCGGGCTGTGCGCTCGCGAGGGGCCGCCAGGGGGTGCTGTGCGAGCCGGCGCGGTCTGCGGCTCCCTCCTCTACCCGCAGGGAACCCGGGTCGGGTAGTGGGGGATGCTCGCAGACCGGAAGGAAAGGTCCCCTCGCAGTGCAAGGGCGGTGCCACCCCTCCCCCAGCATCCTCTAAGTAGTCGTCTCATGGTGACTTGGGAGGTGTCTACAAGGGCCACCCTGCTCTCAGTTTCCCAGCTCGCCTGCACTCTATAACTGAGGAATTGCCCCGGCTTCTCCCAATCCCGTGGGCTATCTATGGACTATGTGACTTTGGATAAGTCACTTCCCCTCTGAGACTGTTCTCCTGAGCACAAATTAAAGGTTTGATGGTGTCAAGTTACTAAAACATTCTGTGCTCAGTTTCCTCATCTATCAGACGGGAAGAATAATAGAAATGCTTCGATGGATCCTTGCGAAGATTAAATGCATAATCGTTAAAATGATCTAGGACACATGTGGCATTTTGTGAAGTGCTTTGTAAGTGGGGTGGAGAAGGAAATGGCAACCCACTCCAGTATTCTTGCCTGGAGAATTCCCTGGACAGAGAAGCCCGGTGGGCTACAATCCATGGGGTCGCAAAGAGTCCAACAGGACTGGGCAACTGTCACTTGTAAGGGGGCACTGTCATCATCATCAAGTGTTGGTGAGGGCTTGCTTTGGTGCCATCACTCTGGAAGGTAACACTCGAGGTGCTTATTAAAACTAAAAATGCTCATACCCTGGGACCAAGCAATTCCATTTTGCAGCAAGAAATCAGCCCACACTCTCAGGAAAACCCATACCAGGCTTTTCACTGCAGCCCTGTTTGTAACTGCAAAAAATTGCAACCAAAAAAATGTTCGTCAGTATAGAGATTATCGAATACACTGGCATTTCCATAAAATGAAATACTATGAAAGGAGGGAGTTGCAGCTGGATGTTGAAGATCTATGGATTCATAGTACTTATGTAAAACACACACCTTCAGAATATTATTCCACTGTATAGCACCCATACCATGCCGGGCACTGCTCTAGACACTTCGGCCAGGAAACATACTTGGGAAGAAAAACAATCAAGTGGTTCCCTCCAGGGAAAGGGCAAGAGATGAGAATGGATTGAAAGTGGGTGTCAAGGGAATTTAGCATTCTTATGGTGGTCTAATTTTTTAAAAGGAAGGTGTATTCATTTATTATTGTAGAGTTAAAGTCAAATGAGAAAAATTATATCAAGTGTCTGGCACAGAGAAGGAGTCTTAATATTAGATTCCCTCTCACCCATCCAGTTCCTAGGATCTGTTCCTGCCCCTGAAACAGGGCTATGGTCAACCTCTGATGGCCTCTGCTCGACTGGGATTTTCTCCTTCCCTCCATACCCCCATCCCATCTTGAGAAAATAGACACAGTCTGGAGGAGAGCAGCGGAAAGGCCAGGCCCAAGGCAGAGGCTGCCTAGAGCATGGAGCACAAGAATTAATTGTTGGGGGTGGCGGGAGGCAGGGGAAGGGAGGAAAGAATGGCTTGGAATAGTGGAGAGGTTTTCCCAGGAGTTAAGTCTCATTCAAAGGAGAGATTAACAACAGTGGGACAGATTTCTGCCTCCCTCTCTAACTCTCCAGAAAGACCTGGCTGAGGCTTCTTCAGGGAGAGAGAAGGGCTGTCCTGCACTACATCCGGAAAGAAAGATGTTTTCATTTCATGACATGAAGGTGGGGGTTACAAAGAGGGAGTAACTGAGAAAAAACAGAGAGACCTGACTTCTGCTTGTTGCCAAGTCATTTTAAACAGTTTTAGCACCAGGCAAGATCACTTAGTCACAGCGGGCTTAATGAGGCCCCAGGAATTCCAAGCTAGAGCTTCCTGCATTCAGGGAGAGCATGTGCGGGGAGCGAGCCCCCGGGTGATTGTCCAACAGCCAAGTCCTACATTTGGAAAGCAAGATTTAAAAGAAAACATCACAGCAGCCATTGTGGGCTGCTTGTTTATCTTTCTAAGAGGAAGTAGCAAAGCAGGATCATTTCAAATGAACCTATTATAGAGGGTCAGCATCCCCATTGAACCGTTCAAATATATTTTGGGATACTCAACTTTTCAAATATATTTTGGGATACTCAACTTTTCAAAGTGGCTTTAAATATCAACTCCCAGGGCAGTTTATAAGACAAAACGCAAGGCAAGAGTTTATAGTATTACTGCCTTTGGTTTCACACACTTTTATTGTCCTGATTATATATTGTCTTTTTATAGTTTTCTAGTTGTGTGTCTATTTCTCAAGCGGGAAGGAAAATAACATTAACTATGTGTTTTCCACCAGGCAACTCACATGTGCTATTATCTCAATTAACCACAGGACAACCCCATGAGGCACCATGAGATTCAATTTACTGAAGAAAGAAACTAAAGTTCAGGAAGGTGAACAGACTTGCCCAAGGCCAGTGACAGGTGTCAGAATCAGGATGGACGGATGGGTGGATGGGTAGATAGACATGTGGGTGGGTTGAGTAGGTGAATGAGTGGGTAGATGGGTGAGTGGGTGGATGGGTTGGTGGGTGGATGGATGGGTGGGTGGCTGAGTGAGTGGGTAGGTAAGTGGGTGGATGGGTGGATAGATAAACGGGAGAATGGCATTTACCCCATTAGGCATAGAGTCATGGGCTGAAATTGCAAAAGCACATACTGAGCACAGAATTCACCTGAAAAATTAAACTCTGTGAACAAAGCCCCTGAATTAATAACGACCCCAGACCATCTTGAATTGAGCCAAAACATCAGGATCACTCAGTGCTCCAAGGCTACAGCCAAGTTCAAGCCACCTGACTCTAGAAAACTGAGCAGGGATGTGGCGGCCCCTGAGACATCTTCCTGAGTTGCAAGGCCAACATCCTACACATCATGGGAAAGCAGAGCCCGAACTAGGCGGTGGGTATCCAGTGAGTATGATGGGCTCTAGGAAGAGGGCTAGACACCAGCTTTGGAGGACAATGATTCTGTGGGGCTACCCCCACCCACCCAGACCTCCACTTCCTGCTGCTTTAGTCAATTTCTCTGAAAGACTCAAAGTTTGGTGGTGAGAATATGGGTTTATTTTTAAGGACGCTGCTCCTGCTGGAATCTTAGCCCTCTAGAACCTAAGTGTCAGACATGTGCAGGCCATTCAAGAATTTACTTAGGAGACTCAGTACCTGGCCTTTATACCCCTCTGAAGGAGGGTGGTTTCTCCTCCCAGCTCATACCCAAGGTACCCCCAGGGTGCCATCTCAAGATGTGAGCTCAGCTCTGGGCAGCTCAGGGAAGAGTAGAAATGGGGACATGGCATCTTAGTCATAAATGTAGCTTGTAGGGCTGCTATGATCATTCATTCATTTTTTCATTCACTTATTCACCCAGGTACCAAATGATAACTGAACACAACCAGACACCCGAGTAGAGCCCAGGACTGAGCTCTGGGGGTGCCAGGAGGACACCTGGGAGCTCTAGGGGGGAACAGTGCCCCAGTCTACAAAGGGTGGTCAGAGAGGCTCTCCAGAGGAGAGGTCTCTGAGATGAGAGCTGAGATGTGATGAGGAGTCTAGCACCTTAGGGGTGGCGTGGGAATGGTCCTCCAATGAGCAAGCAGTGTTATCACGTGAAGAAGCAGGGTTCTGGCGTAGGAAGCAGCTCAACAGGGCATTTAGGGTATGATGCAGTCTGTGATTCTGAATGATCAGCCTGGTGCTGGAGTGAAGCGGGGACGAGAACGGGGAGACCAGAGCAGGGAGAAAGCCAACAAGCAAAAGCCATAAGGCAGATGAGAGATGCAGCGCAGAGGAGACAGAGATCAAGCTGAGCTGTGTACTAGCAAGGTAGCCCCCAGCAATCCGCACCCCGAGACCCCACACCCTGTGTGTTGCTGTCTCCTGGAATCTGGGCCGCCCCACGACTTGCCTTAACTAACAAGGTGACAGAAGTAAAGTGACCCTGGGCCAGCCCTGGGCCTAAATCCTAAGAAGCTTGGTAGCTTCCACTGTTGTCTTCCAGGGAGAGCAGTGGGACTCTCCTGATCCTGCCATGCTCGGGGAAGCTGGACCCAACCAGGTCAGGCTACGCAAGTGAGGCCACCCTGGAGGCGGATCCTCCAGCTGATACAAGTAGAGCAGAGGCGACCTATCCATGCCGAGCCCTGCCCACACTGTAGAACAAGAGCAAATAAATGTTTAAGCCACTAAGGTTGGTGGTAGATTATTAGGCATTAATACAACTGAAACCTGGGGGGTGGGGGTAAAACGTCATCCTAATAGCCAACGCTGCCTGGCTAAGAGCACGACATTCCACTGAAATTCAGAGCAATCCCATGTGTTCCCTATCATTATTGCTGCTGCTGCTGCTGCTAAGTCGCGTCAGTCATGTCCGACTCTGTGTGACCCCATAGATGGCAGCCCACCAGGCTCCCCCGTCCCTGGGATTCTCCAGGCAAGAACACTGGAGTGGGTTGCCATTTCCTCCTCCAATCCTATCATTATTATTTCCACTTTATAGAGGGGGACTGAGGCATAGAGAGGTGAAGTAACTGGCACGAGTAATTCACATGGCTAGTTAGTGGCCGAGCTGGGATTAGAACCCAGCCTGTCTTGTTTTGAAGCCTCTGTTCTTAACTCTATGGTAGATATTTTGAAGGGAGAAGGAACAGAGTTGGTGATGCAGGCCCCCACAGGTCTAAAGCATGTCCATAGGGGAGACTGATGGTAAAAAGATAGCCCTTGGGGAGTGCTGGAGGGCATCAGAGGGCATCCGTCAGTAAGGCCGTGTGAGGCTCACTGCTGTGTTAACTTTTCAGAGTAATGTCTGTTCCCTGGTGGCTTCCCTGATAGCTCAGTTGGTAAAGAATCTGCCTGCAATGCAAGAGACCTGGGTTTGATCCCTGGGTTGGGAAGATCCCCTGGAGAAGGGAAAGGCTACCCACTCTAGTATTCTGGCCTGGAGAATTTCATGGACTGTATAGTCCATGTGGTCGCAAAGAGTCTGACACGACTGAGCGATTTTTCCACTTTCACTGTTAGCCTTGACATCCCATTAGAGGGGGCTTCTTGAAGATAAAAACACTTTGTACAATGCTTACTACAAATCTACCGCTAACGGTGCAGGTATCTCATTTAATTTTCACAGCAGCCTCATGATGGTGATATGTCACAACACTCACTTTAGAGGTGAGAATATGGACACCTGCCCAGGTTATATGAACTCTCAAAGTCACAGAGCTGGAGGGTGGGAGAGCTTGTCCTTGAATCTGGGTAGACTGACCACCACAGGACACCTTTTAACATCCAGCCCCCTGCCTCCTGCTTTTTGGCCTGTGTTCCCCTCTCTCATCTTCTCTTCCTATCATAGTTCTGATCTGTGTTAGGAATTTGGCCAAAATCCAATGTGCATATGCCATACATTCAACACTCACAGATGTTCTGGAATTGGAAGGGACTTTATACATTCTAATACAGCCTTCTCATTTACCATGGGAAATGTGAAGTCCAGAGATGCTAGATCCACTCCTCATAAGCATTTCTTCAGGGCCTACGATGTGCCAGGGACAAGTTAGAGCTTTCCCCAGTCAACCTCAGTTTTTGCTTTGAAACAGATGTATAAATATGATAAGCAGAAAACAGGTGTCCCCCACCATCTCTCAAAATAAGTTTTGTGCACTATTACCTCAGTACATGGAAGCCAACTGATTTGGATTTAACTATGGATGCTTTCAAATTGTGGTGCTGAAGAAGACTCTTGAGAGTCCCTTGGACAGCAAGGAGATCAAACCAGTCAATCCTAAAGGAAATCAACTCTGAATATTCATTGGAAGGACTGATGTTGAAGCTGAAGCTCCAATACTTTGGTTACCTGATGAGAAGAGCTGACTCACTGGGAAAAACCCTGATGCTGGGAAAGACGGAAGGCAAAATGAGAAGAGGGCAGCAGAGGATGAGATGGTTGGATAGCATCACTGATTCAATGGACATGAACTTGGGCAAACTCCAGGAGAGAGTGAGGGACAGGGAGGCCTGGCATGCTGTAGTCCATGGGGTTGCAGAGTCAAACGTGACTTAGCAACTGAACAACAGCAACAATTTGGTTAAACATGTTAACTAACTCCGTCACACACCCCCATTATCCCTCATCAACAGCACTGGTGTTATTCACTTTTCAGACTTATTGTTCTGGGTTCTTTTCTTTCTTTAATGAAGTATGTCGTTCTGGGGAATACAGAGTTTATTTGAAGCAAGCCCACACTGCTCTCTGCTAGAAAAGGCTGTGGATTCCATATGGATTGATATGTCTTTTTGTTGCTCTTATTGAGACTTAAGTCTCATTTCTCTTCTTCCTTTGGCTACCAGGATGCTCAGGGAAATTTTAAAGTTCAACTTTGGCAAGTATGAAGGCCCCAAAGTAGGTTTTTCACATTTATGTTTTTGTTTCCTGATTTTACTTTTCTATTTTTATTTGCATTTTCTCAGGTCCTTAATTTATAAAATTATTACTATTGTGTTACCTTCATTTTAAGTGTTCTCATTAGAAGCCATTTCAAACCCTTTGTGGAATAACATAGGAGTATAGGCTAATAAGTGAATGCAATACATTCTATTTTAAACGAGGAATTGATAAATTTTTTTAAGGGGCAGATCCTAAATGTATTTAAACTTTGCCACATTGTCTCCATAACAAATACTCAACTTTGCCCTGGCAGCATGAAATCAGTCATAGACAATACAGAAACAAATGGGTGTGGCTGTGTTTCAATAAAACTTTATTTACAAAAGCAGGTGGTAAGCCATATTTGGCCCGTGGGCTTTATGTAGTTTGCTCTCTGTTTAGAAGAATTTTAGAGCATTGGGAAATTGTTTCCTCTTGACTTGGGAAGTACTTGGCTTAGAAAAAAAGTGAATTCCCATCTCTAAGAGGTGGGGATTCTGTCCAAGATGTCTAGTTTCCACTTCTGGGTGACAGATTAGGGAAATGCAGCTGCACAAACTGTCTGGACAGTTGGCTCTCAGGAGAGGCCTGCAGTGCCCAGGAAGGGCCAGTCTCTGACACGGTGGGATCTGAAGTCTGCCAGACAGAGACTATTCTCCTGCACGTTTGCTGTGCCCAGTCCTCAGGGAGGAGGAGGCCCTGAGGGCAGGGTCCTAGAGGTGCATGGCCAGCTGGTTTCCCCAGCTTTGGCCAATGGGCCTTCAGCTGCTGCGGACGTTGTTCATGGAAGGAATGTGTCTGCAGCTCCAAATTCTCACAGAGAAAGACAAGGGGCATGGTTGGGGAGAAATTCCTGGGCCACATTTTTCTTGCTGTTCATGTGGCCTGAAGCCATTGAACTTGGCCAGACTGCCCAAGAGGGATTTTACAAAGCTCATTGTCTTTCCCGAAGTCTCACCCGCAGCCCTGCTCCCACCTGCTCTTTCTGCTTTTCTTTCTTTACTCTCCCAGCCCCAGGAGAAATGCAGCATGGGAAAGAGCAGGAGCCCACAGCCATGGTCCTGGGGGCTTTTGTTCCCTGTCCAGGTAGACCAGCTGCAGCAGCCGCTGCAGGGAGCAGGGGGTGGGGGGTGGCTGTTATGCCGTCAGATCTTTCCATGGGCTATGGGGCAGAGGTGGTCTCAGCTGCTTGACCAGGAGTCACCAAGTAGGATACCTCCTTCAGTAACAAGAGCCACATATATTGAGCACCTGCTGTATGCCAAGCACTGAGCATTCTACATATATTAACTCAAACTCCACCAGGACACTATTAAAACTCCCATTTTACTGATGGGGAAACTGAGGCACAGAGCTGCTAAGTGATTTACCTGGGGTCCCACAGCTAGTAAGTGGAAGAGACAGGATTTGAACTCAAATCCTCAAAGCCTGGCTCCAGTGTGGCTCTTAACCTCTTTCAGTACATGCAATCCCCTCAGCTCGGCATTCCATTACAGATACTGCCCTAATGGCTAGCCTCCACAGTATTAGCAAAAATCCAGGAGACAAAGCATTTGCATAGGTAGGATCTGTGCACCTTTAAAGACGCCCAGTATCCCCACTTGCCCCCCTACCATGAGCTTGGCCCACCTTCTGTTTGGTCCACTTAGCTTAGGGCAGGGCACTGTAACCTGGGGGTTAGTCAGTCCTCCTTGTGTTGTCACCAGGGCTGGTGCAGATACTGACTGTGCAAGGGAGCGACCTCAGTTACCTGGTGATGCTCTGAATGTTTGCAATGCACCAGCCCCAAGGATTGGTGATTCGAACACACTGTATGTCATAGACACAACCTGAGACCGAGTGTAGAAGACCCCATGTTACAGGCAAGGAAACCAGCAGGTTAATCAGAAATTGATGCTGGCTGACATTACAAAACAACCACAAATCTCAGAGTCTTAACCCTATAAACAGACACTTCTGTGCTTAGGTTACCACCTCAGATAGGTCAGCGTGAAATGGGGGAACGAACGAGAGGGCTCTGCTCCAGGCAGTCACGCAGGGACTCAGGCTCCTTCCAGGACCTCAGCGTCCTCCCCTGGATCCTGTCTATCAGAAGAGGAACGAGGGAACAGGGAGCTCTCAGGGGATTTTAGGGGCTGAGAGCAGACTGCAGCCAGACTCCCACCCACATTCCACTGTCCAGAGTTCAGTCATGTGACCTATCTTACTGCGGAGGAGGCTGAAAAACTGCATGGCCACAGGAAAATGAGTTTGACTGCCACCCTGGGGCTCAAAGAGGTGAGGTGCCTTGAGGGGCAAATGGGCCACTTGGTGCCCAAGCCTGTGTTTGGCCTCTGTAGCCTTGACTGAAACGGAATTGAACTCCAACCTTCAAAGACCCTCAGTCTTTCAGTGGGGCATTGGATGGGGCTGAAGGTGCCGAAGGGCTGTGAAGATTAAGTGAGGCACTCAGAGAAGAGATCAACGGAGTAAGTAAGTGCCCCGCAGCCTTCCGTCTCATAGTGTGGAACTGTAGCCAGGACTGCTGAGCAAGGGGAGGGGAGATGGTAGGGCCGGACTGGGAGAATCTCAGCCCAGAGGAGAGAAGTGGGGATGACCGAGTCCTCAGAGAGGGGTTCAAGTACTTCTGCTTACTGCTGCCACCTAGCTGTGGAAAGAGAAAGGGCAGGACTTCCAGGCTTCCCGATTCTGGTTCTGGTGGGTAAGTGTCCAGGCCACTTCTGTCCCATCCTGATGACCAGCAGAAGCTGGCCTTGGCAATGTGTCTAAAGCATAGGTGCCCGGATGGGTGAAGTCCCTGTTTCCCAAGGTTTGGCTGTGGAAATAGCAACTTCTCCAGGGTGTTCTGCTCAGGCCTCAGCATTCCCCTCAACTGGAGGGCTCCCTGCCTGATAAGGCAGGACCTCTAGGGTATACTCAGCAGATAAACAATCTGCCTGCAGGAGACACGGGTTCGATTCCTGGGTTGGGAAGACATCTTGCAGAAGGAAATGGCAACCCACTCCAGTATTCTTGACTGAAAAATCCCATGGACAGGGGAGCCTGCCAGGCTCCAGTCCAAAGTGTTGCAAAGAATCGGACATGACTAAAGGACTAAGCAATAGGGTATGACTATGGCTTCCCTTGCCGACCGCTACCATAGGGCTGCCCCCAGACGGTGGGCATGGGGCAGGCCCCTCCCAAGCTGGCCTTGGTGGTGGCAATGAGATTACAGCTGTGTGGGAATGGATTGTTGGGCATCACAGAAATATCCCCAAGGTGCTAAAGAGGGCCAGCAAGTCTCTCCAGGGACACACAGCACCTCTGTAATATGACCTGGATGGGGACAGAGTGCAGAAGCTAGTAGTACTCCACTCTGTCAGATCACACACAGACACAATTTCCAGGGCAAGTTGGCCTCAGATAACCTGATCAGACCCAGTTCTGGTATCAAGGACCACCATTTTTCATCTCCCTAGTCACAGTCCGAGCTGGCGCTCACTAACACCAAAGTCTCTAATTCCATAGCAGCAGCATCCTTCCCACAGCCAGGCCTTGGTCCACCCAACAGGTCTCCTGACCACCAACTCCCAAGAAGCATTTTTCAGACTATGGACTCCAACCCAATAAGGGATCATGGAATCAACTCAGTGGGTCTTGGCCTGTAGTTTTAAAGAAGAGATAGAATCACAGAGTGGAAAGTGCCATATGCACGGCATATTGAAACAGTACTGTCCTGTGAAACCCTTGCTTCCCTGTGTGCCTGAGCCCTCACAGGTGGGATGTAATGTTTCTTGTTGTAATAATAATAATAAAAAAAACTAAAAACACGGTGGTGAGGTAGCCATCTCATCCCTTCCAGAAAGCCTGGGATCTTTGTGTAGATTAGTCCACACATTTCTCTTCCTCCCCAATTCTCCCTACGGATCCCACTTCTGCTGCATGCCAAAGAAGGGCAGGATTTTTGCCAAGCCACTCAAAGATACAAAATAGGACCCACCACTACTAGGCACAAAAGGTCCCTGGTTAAGTACTGATCCCAGGATGCTGGGTGCCTACTTGTCTTGTATTTGCATCTCTAAGAAGGCCACTTAAGTGACCCTTCACAGAACAAAGAAGGACAGCTTCTCTCAATTTAAAAGAAAAGAAAACCCTTCACGCTGCACATTCCTTCCTTGGAGGCTCCTGTGTGGTGGGCTGGTCTGGCAGCACTTGGTTCTGACACATCTGGTGGGTTGTTCATTCCCTCTCCAGCATCATTCCTGAGACAGTTATTTGTGGAGCGCCACTCTGTGCCAGACACGGGAAACCACAGACCCGAGCCCCCTGCTTGACTCAGCCCGGCCTGCGTGTGTGTGTGTCTGTGTGTGTGTGTGTGTGTGTGTGTGTGTGTGTGTGTGTGTGTGTGTGATGGAGACAGCGGCTCCCAGAGGAAGGCGCCGCCCACTTCAGGTGTGTTCTGGAGCCCACCTGCTCCAGCACTGCCGTGGTCGGTCAGAAAAGGCCTGGCTCTCCAGGATGCCCGGCTTCTCATCATTCCTGCCTGGGGGTGGGAGAGGGCCCTCACGTGTAGGAGCACGGATGACGTACTGCTGCATCCTGCATCCTTGCCAAGGCCCATCAGGGTCATTACTGTCACCATCCAATGGGGCTCAGGAGATGAGGTGACTGTTCAAGGCTAGTGCACAGCCAGGAAGAAGCCATTCCTCTCCTGGGAGTCCTCTGGGGCTCCTGTGGCCTGTTCTTCCCACTGGACCACTGGCAGCATTTGGAAGTGACCAGGCAGTGCCACAGACAGAGCAAATGAAGGGCCATAGCTGGGGCAGCAGGCTGCTCAGATGGAGGGGCTGTGCAGGAGGATGGGGACTCTCCGAGGAGGAGGGGAGGGAGGTGAGCCAGGTCTTTGGGGTTGGGGGACTTAAGAACAGAGGCTGAATTCTCCAAGCCAGTGAAAGTCAGTCCTGCTGCCAAAGGACCATTGTTCTGGCCACCTCAGTCCTAATTGCACAGCTGTCCCAGTTTGCCAGGGCTACTGTCAACAATTACCACTAACTGGGTGGCTTACAACAACAGAAATCTGTTCCCTTAGAGTTCGGAAGGCTAGAAGTCCAAAATAGAGGGGTTGGCAGGGCTGTGCTCCCCTCTGCAGGCCCTAGGGAAGGCTGTCCATGCCTCTGTACTAGTTCTGGCATCGTGGGGAATCCTGGGCCTTCCTTGGCTTGTAACTGCACCACTCCAGTCTCTGCCTCATCCTCACATGACCTCCCCTGTGAGTGCTTGTGTGTCCAGATTTCTTCTCATAAGGACATGTCATTTAATTTAGGACGCACCCTATTCCAGATCTCATCTTAACTAATTGCATTGGCAAATAAGGCTACATTCCAAGACTTCCGCTGGACGTGAATTTCAGGAGGACAACGATGACCTCCCTAATGACCTCCCTTCTTTCCCAGCCACAGCCTCCCAGGCTCTGTTTCCTCTAATGCAAGTCTGCAGAAAAGCGTCAGGGGCAGCGGTGCCCTTCGGACCCAGGAAGGTGTCACTGACCTTGAGAAGAACTTCCAAATCTGGTGGGGTGTTTCATTTAGTAATTGTAACTCCAGTTTTTAACATGCTGGTATTCCAGAATAGTGTGCTTTTAAAACACACTGAACTACAGGTATTTTGTGATATGTTTTTTAAAAATCGGAATCATTTACACTTGGGGAAAGGCTTCACTAGAAGTTTGGATCCTGTAAGGGAAACTTATTTAGAAAGTGGTTTTCTATTCCCCCACAATCCACAGAGGGGAAACAACCAAGGCATCTCTATCAGAACATAAATCCTTATTCTGTTTCAAAGACTTTCTAAACCAGTGGCCTTCAAGTACAGCTGTTCCCTGCGACCCATCCACCAGACCCATGGGGTCACCTACCCAGGAGAACACTGCAGAAGGTGAGACAAACTGGAAATGCTTTTTATGAAATACAACTGGGCTCATGATCAATTAAAAGATGTAGCCCCCGCTAACCAAAAAAAAAAAAAAAAGAGTTAAAAAAAACCGTCTAGAATACTGAATAAGAAGAAAGATTATTTGAAGATAAAGTACTCAAAGGATAATATGAGTTTGAAATTTAGTTTAGAACAATCTCCTCAAAAATTTTATAGCAGTTAGGAAAAATGGGCACCAAAATATGCTCATGATTCAAAAATAACATCAAATAGTGTGATTTCATTTCAAGGGTTCATTATTATTAAAATTTTCTTTGTTTTATAGGGCTTGGTTTATTATTTTTGAATAACATTTTATTTATTTCATCTACTAATAATTTTTATTAGAAGAGTAATATTTTTAACCTTTATATTTCATAAGTTTATGTTTTCATTTCATGTTTTCCATGTGTATATAATTTCTATTTGAAGTGTATATTTAGCTTCACTGAAATTAACAATTTTATGTATTTTGTATGCCTTTTGGTGGAAAGTGTTGATAACTAATGCCTATATTTTAGCAATGCAGGGAATAAACACCTGCATTCCTGTGTGTTATTTTGCTCTAACAACCACAATTACTAACATCTTACTAATCAGCTATTGCTAACTATGTTCCAGGGACAAGGCTTAATGCTCTACATGAAGCTGCTTTTACTGAGTCCATTTTACAGAAGAAGAGACTGATGTTTAAGGGGTAATGTGAAAAAAAGGGGGGGGGGTAATGTGACTCCCTCAGGACCCCAGACCTGGGCAGAGGCTGAACCAGAACTGAATCTCAGACAGCGTGATGGAACACCTCGCCCTAAATTACAGCTGCACAAGACAAATAAATGGAGGTGTCGAATGATTCAGTCAATACACAGTAACTATCATTTTCTAGCTATCTTTTCATTATCTACACTGGAGTTCATAGACTCAAACTTTTATAGAGAGATCAGACAGGTAAGGTATACTGAAAAAGCAGATGTCAGGGCTGAAGGGAGGCTGGGATGGGGCAGTAGGAAAAGGTGGGGATTCTGGCTAACTCGAGGATACTCAGGCTCTGTCAAAAGAAGCAGCTATTATTGAGCTCCTGTTAATTGTTTGTATGGGGAAAGCAGCCCCAGTTTCACCCTATAGAAATCTACATTGAATGCATGTGTGCTAAGTCATTTCAGTAGTGTCATACTCTTTGCAACCTTATGGAATGTAGCCAGCCAGGCTCCTCTGTCCATGGGATTCACCAACTAAGAATACTGGAGTGGGTTGCCACGTCCTTCTTCAGGAGATCTTCCTGACTCAGTGATCAAACCCACATCTCTTATGTCTCTTGCATTGGCAAATGGGTTCTTTACCACTAGCGCCACCTGGGATCTATGGGTAAAATCTTTTGCACTTAAAAGTACTCCATGAGCCAAACAAAATATGTCTTATGGGCCGGAATCAGCTCATGATAAATCAGCCTTGGTTTACAGCTTGGCTTGCAGCCTGAGAACTAGACTCACTGTTTTGTCACTGTTTGCCTCTCTCTACTATCACTTTCAGCTTCCTACTTTCGAGTTGCTGCTTTTTCATAATTTTCTTTTATCAAGCATCTTGAAAAGCCCAGCACCAGGTCCCGCGTGCACCGATGTTAAGTCCCTCTTTCAGGAGGTCGTAGTCCAGAGTTGCGTAGCACTGGTGTTGTTTCACTTGGGAGCATTGCTTTACATTTTAACATGGACATGAATCCCTCAGGACATATTCCTATAACCCAGATTCTGTTTCAGCAGTTCTGGGTGGGGCCTGAGAATCTCCATTTCCAACAAGCTCCCAGATGATGCTGATGCAGCTGGTCCATGGACCACACCTTGTTTAGGAAGGACCTAAAGAATAGCCTTGTGTCTAAAGTTCCTAAGCTGAAGGCTCCCCTTCAGAGGAGCCTCTGTACCTGGGCTTGGCTTCCCAGAGGTGACCTGGGTCATCCAACTCCCCACCACTAATCCCCTGCCACATTCCTCCCCACATCCTAATTTATCTAGAGATTTAGTCTAGCTGAGATCACTCATAAAGAATGTTATCTACATCTTTGTTCCGAGCTGGCACTGAGCATACTGCACATCACCCTTTCCTATCCGGTATGCATATCTCTAGCTGAGGAATTTCTGTCTGCGCCCCTCTGTGTCTCAGAGCTGTGGTGCCCAGCACCCGCCTCAGCTCCTGCTGGCAGCCTAGGATGGGACCCTGAAGGGGGGACTCCCCTGGATAGACCTTGGACTCCATCTGGTACTAGTCATGTGACTTTGGACAATTTACCCCTCTGTGCTTCATTCACGACATTGGTGCAACGGGAGTGTAAGGTCTACTCACTGGGTGTCAGGGAGATTGAACCAATACACTGTATGGTGCCCTTCCCACTTCTATTTCTAAAAAGAAACTCAACAGATGACTTTAAGAATCTCGAGTTGCTTGTGTCTCGTGGAAGATGTTAATATAGGAAACTTACTCCTATTGCTATCCCAGGAATAACCAGTTGCTCTTGAAGGAATTAACAAGTTTCCTTGAGAGTGGACTTCTATTCCATCAGTCAGTAATCATGTTCCTGTACCTGGTCTGGGTCAGGGCACATGAGAGGCAGCCACACAGAAGGTAGACAGACACACGAACAGTCACCAGGGCGGCGGGAGTGCCACGCACAGGTGTCTGAGAAGTCATGAAATATCAAATGAGCAGCTCAACACCACATTTGCCAATTTTCAAATAATATTCTCAATGTTTTTTTTCAGCTAAAATACTTCCGAGAAACAAGGGGCCTGGTTGTTAATCATCAATCAGTAAACCACAGAACGGCCAGAAAGTCACAAAATTAGGAGAAAGCACTGTATTTGTCACACTTTTTAATATAAACAGCTGGACCCATTCATCTAGGTTTAGAGACATTCTGGCTGAAAACATATCTGAAGGTTAAAAAACATACTGAGTATATCGTTTGAAAAGGTTGCTAACTACTTTTTAAAATACGCTGATGCTTTATTTCTTGATTGTGTAGACACCTTGCTCTAATAATTGCTAAACTTTACAGAATACTTAACACAGGGTAGTATTGTCCTAAGATATAGATTATCATATCCCCAAAACACTATGGGATATGTACTTTAAAAAAGTTTTCTTCTGAAATAATTCTAGATTCACAGGAAATTGCAAGGAATTGTACAGCAAGGTCCCATGTACTCTACACCCAGCTTCCTCTAGTTTTAGCATCTTATATAACTACATCCCACCACTGAAACCAGGAAACTGACCTTGCACAATCAATCCACAAAGCTGGTTCATATTCTGCCAGTTATACACACTGGTGTGTGTGTGTGTGTGTGTGTGTGTGTGTGTGTGTCTACTGAGGTGGGGGAGGGGTCTATATAGTTTTATCACATGTGTAGTACATGAAAGTATCACCACCATTAAGATACTTAACTATACCATCAGAATAAGGCTCCCTCTACTCCCTCTGTATAGCCACATCCAGCCGCTTCACCCCCAACCCTAAGCCAAGGTATAGACATTTTATTCTCATTTTATATATGAGGAAACTGAGGCACAGAGAAGTTAGCAGCTTGACCAAGTGCACATAGTTAAGTTCTGGTCTGTTTTTTTAAAATATATATTTATTTGGTTGCATTGAGTCTTAACATAGATGCAGCATGCAGGCTCTTTCATTGTGGTGCACAGACTCTCTAGTTATGGCCCTCAGGCTCAGTAGTTGTGACATTTGGGCTTAGTTGCTCTGTGGCATGTGGGATCGAACCGGCATCCACTGCATTGCAAGGCAAATTCTTAACCACTAGGCCACTAGGGAAGTCCCTGGGTCCAGTTTTTGAACTTTGTCATTAAAGAGACTCATTGTGGGAAGGGGTTTGTGGGGAGGGGTTTGCGGGGAGCATATGGAGTCTGGAAAGGCTTCCTAGATCCTTGATCTTGGTCTTGAATGGAGAAACCGCATCACTTACAGTGGGGGAGGGCTGGAACATCAGACGCCATGGAAGTGGAACTGAGGGCTCAAGAAGCCCTGCTCCCTGCAACATCGAATCCAGGTGTCACAGCCGCTAGCCTGCTAGCCTGGGTTTCTGTGACCTCACTTTGACTCTATCATCTTTATCCCTGAATTGCTGCTCCCTCCCTCTGTCCTTTCTTAGTTGGCCATCAATCCGGCAGTCTTCTGGATTCTACTTCCAGCATCCCGTCGCTCACCAGGTCTGAACATTTCACCTCTCAGCCATCCTCCATCTTCCTGGCCTCTGCTTGCTTCTAACTTGAGCAGTCCCTGCTGCTCTATTAAAGCAGCGCGCCACCGCCCCACCCCCCAACACACACACACACTGGTTCTGGGTCCCTCTTGTTACCCCCTGCTCAATCCAGTCTTTTCATTGTTGCTAAATATGATCATAACTTTCCCCTGTTTAGGACCTTCCTGTTTAGGACCTTTTGTGGCTCCTTATTGCCTATAAGACTGTCCACATGCCAAGGCTCTCTGGGATCTAACCAAGCGAATGGCTCAGAGTTAGCCAAGCTGTTTCCTGCCCCAGGATACTGGCACAACTGTGTGTGTCTCCTCCAGGGCTCTCCATCAAGGCCAGACACAGAGCACTGGGCTGAAGTTGGGGATGTGAATCAGATATGGACCTTGCATCTAAAGAGTCCTAAGTCTGATAAGAGAAACATAACTGCCCACAAAAGAAAAGAAGGTAAAAAACCAGAAGGTACTTTTCAAATCATGTGTGAAAGGTGCAACCACAGAAGCAAGTGCAGGTTTGAATGAGAAGCCCCAAGATGGGAGAAGGTGGGTCATCTGGCTGGAATAAGGATGACAGTGGCAGGCCTAGAGCTGGACCCACGCACCTCCCCCAGCCAGGGCACGACACTTCCTGGAGTCCCCACAGGCCATGCAGGTGGCCCTCACAGTGCAAATCAGGAGGCTGTGGGTTAGAGAGTCAGGAAGAATGTCATACTTGCCAAGGTGAAGTTGAGCCAGTGCACTGGGGTAAGGACCATGTTACACACCTAGCAAGCCAGGCTGCCTGGTGGCAGACAGCCCTGGGTGGGCCCCTAAAGATTCTTTCTGATTGGCCTCATACAAGAGAGATGGCTTCAGTCCAATCACCTGGTGGACCACAGCCTTAACTTGCAAGCATGCAGGCGGCACCTTCCAGGTCAACATTCCCTGATGCCCTCTGTGGGTGCCAGGAGATCCACTTAAAGTCTCCCCTGCTTTAGCAGTTTAGGATGCGGGAGAAGTAGAGACTTGCAGCAAATTCAGGAGCATTTCTATCAACAGGACTGAAAGGAGAGGACAGAGGACAGCAATGGCCTTGGACCCAGGGCCAGGGCTGTACGGAAAGAACATGGGGATGGGCCGTGATGGGTGGAATACACTCAGCCCCTAGAGAAGCCATACCCTTTCTGGGTGCCAAGCTTATGGATGGGATAAGGACACTGCTAAGATGTGGACTGAATTTATTTATGACTGGAGGCTCCAAGGGCTAGTGAATTTGCAGGAAGAGGTCAACAAGGGGTGTTAGGCTGTGTTCACAGGCTGGAACCTAGTGCAAAAGAACAGACAGGTCCTGCATTTACATTCAGAGGCCCACAGTCAGGGCTGGCTTCAGGGGCCTGTGACCAGGGCAGGTGCAAAGGAACTCCCTGGGAAGGACCCTGCGCTAGGCATTTGGTGTCCTCCGGTGGCTGTCTTGAGGTTGTCAATCATTTTATCTTTAAATATGTATTTTGAAAGTGAGGTCTGATGGGCCACTGGAGTGTGTTCAAGGCTTGGAACCTCAGCTCTCCTGTGGTCCTGCCCCTAAGCCTCCTGCCTCCAGAGATGCTCAGCCACCCCCTGCCTCCTGGTGCCCCAGGCCAACAGCACACCTCTGCTTCTCCCCACTGACTGCTGCCACCCCTCCCCCTAGTCTGATGGAGGGCTGGGGTCAGGAGCACATACCCGGCAGAGTCTCAGGGCGGAGCACGGTGGTGACAGTCCCTGGCTTGGTTGACAGCACCAGTGCACAGGGTAGGGCATCGGGCTGTGGGAAAGAAGATGTTGGGATGGTCTTTCTTGTCCAGGATGGGGCATGGCACCATGGTCCAGTGGCTGTTGGGAGGGAGACCCAGCAGCTGATGGGCATGTGCGCTGCACCTTGGGGGACCCTGGGTGCCTGTGAGTGGTCTCCTCTTATCCCACGAGTAACCCCATGCTCAAGGGTGTGTGCTATTTAAATAGCAAATAAAAAACCCCATGCCTGGTCTGTCTGTGGCCCCCACAAAGCACAGCTACACCTGCTCCTGCATTGCAGCATTTCACATCTGTTTGTCTGGCCATGAAGCCCCTTGGGGCCCTCTTCCCTTCACAGTGGAGCAGCTCAGCCTTGCTTGCATTGGACCCTCCTAGCACAGTGTCGAATCGTCATCTCCTTTATTCCCAACTCATGTCTGTATGAACACAGCCTCTGGGCTCCTCACTGCCCCTGCACTGTGCTCAGGACCAAGTACATAAATTGTGGGGCCTAGTGCAAAGTAAAACTGCAGGACTCTGTCTTCAAAAAGCAGGAAAAAGCACCATTAAGGGCATTAAATATGAAATTTCTCCCTTTCTTCCATGAGCTCCCTTTCAAACTGTCTAATTATCCCAGGCCAGCAACAGTGGCATTATCTGGGAGCATGTTAAAAAAATACATTCTCCAGCCCCATCCCAGATCTCAGAATCTGTAACTGGGGATGAGCCTAGCATCCAGGGTTTTTGACAAGCACTGCAGGGGCTCGGATATACAGGAAAACTTGAGAACAACTGCTGGAGGGCTGGAATTTGTTTGTTTTGAAAGCCACAAACTAAAGAAACGTGAAGTTTGCTTGTATATGGCAGATAAAAGAGAAGTTGAAAGATAGGGAGAGAGGGAGGGAGAGAGAGAAAGAGGAGAGAGGAAGGAAAGAAGAGAGAGCAAGAGAAAGGAGGGAGGGAGGAGGGGAAGAGAGAACCGGCTGGTGGAGAGTACACGTCTTCTGCACGTCCACATATCTTAGTTCACTTGATGTTCACAGCTTTCTTGCCAAGTAGGTAGTTTTATTTCTACTAGCAGAAGATGAAAATGAGACACAGAGAATGTAAGCTACTGGCCCGAATTCTTGGCATTAGTGAGTGGGGGAGCTAAAATGTGAATCTCGGTATCTGACTCCAAAACCTTGGCTTCCGCCCAACCCCTTTGCTCTTCCTCCCCACCCACCCCCCCACCCCGCTTCATTTTTGGAGTACCTGTCGAGCACCTGGACTTCCCAGGTGGCGCAGTAGTAAAGAATCCACCTGCCAAGGAGACACTGTTCGATCCCTGGATCGGGAAGATCTCCTGGAGGAGGAGATGGCAACTCACTCCAGTATTCTTGCCTGGGAAAATCTCATGGATAGAGGAGCCTGGAGGGCTACAGTCCTTGGGGTCACAAAGAGTCAGACATGATTTAACAACCAAACGGCAACAGCGTTGAGCTATTCTCTGTCGGGCACTACGTCCAGTTCCCTCTTCATCCAGGCCTCCACCGTGCAGTACGGCTCTACCAGACACATGTGACTGCTTGAAATACAGCTGGTGTAACTGAGCCAGGGGATTGTCAATTTCATTATAAACGTGGCTTGCTTTGTATTTCTATCAAACAGGGCTGCTCTAGAACGTGATTTTGGCCAAAGGGATGAACCGTAATTTCTCTGCAAGAGCATGTACTTCCAGGGACACCAGTGGGGGTTCCCTGTACCCGGTCCGGTGTTTAGTTAAGAAAAGTGAGGTTAAGACAGGAGGGCTAGACCACAAAGCAGGAAAACACCGGAAACCACTCTTGTATTTGTTGATTCTCCCACCCTCAGGGGTGGGGAGTGTTTGTGAACTGCTCATCTAATTTCATTTCTAGTCATTACCATCGTCTGGCGCGCCGCAGGCAAACTCAGCGGGGCCACATGGGGTCAGGCTGATACTCTGGCTGGCTGGTACCAGGTGCCGAGATAGGCTGAGCTCGGCATCCTGCTCAGGAGGCGGCTAATGAGATGAGTGATACTCCAGGGATGTCGGGAGCCCTGTATCAGTCTACTTCTACAGAGTGATCTGTGTGTGCTGGCTTTACTTCAAGGTCAGGCCATAGAGATAGCAGGCAGCAGAGATAGCAGGCAGCAGTTCTCCTATCTGCTCCAAGTTGCAGGTGAATAAGGACAGGTAGCTGTAAGCTCAAGGCTTGAGAGAGGTTTCAAAGACCCAGTGCAGCCCTAAGAAATTGCTGGAACCCATTCTCCTGGGGGAAGCTTGCTTGTGGAAGGCTACTCTCCTGAGGCAGGTAGACACCTCGGAGGCCTCCTCATCTTACAGTTGGGGAAACCAAACCAAGGACATCTGCTCTGGCTGCCCCCAGCAAGTCAGAGGCTGGGCTGGCTCTGTCGTTGTTGTTGTTTAGTCGTTAAGTAGTGTCTGATTCTTTGCGACCCCATGGACTGTAGACCTCCAGGTTTCTCTGTCTATGGGATTTCCAAGGCAAAAATACTGGAGGGGGTTGCCATTTCCTTCTCCAGGGGCTCTTCCTGATCCAGGGAACAAACCTGCCTCTCCTGTATTGGCAGGTGGATTCTTTATCACTGAGCCACCAGGAAAGCCTGGGCTGGGTCTGGGACCCACCTAAACAGACCTCAAAGGCATATGCATGATCAGGGTCCCCTTGCGAAGAACTTGGAACTACACAGGAAGAATTAGAGCTTGAATTTAATCAGTTCAGCTTCTGAGTTGTCCCCTCCTACCCTGCTCACTGGTGAGCATTCTGGCAGGGCAGGGTGGTCTCCTCTGTGGACATGGTCTGGGGCAAGGATCGGGGCAGAGAGTAGCAATGAGGAGTAGCAGTTTACCTCATCTCCTGCCAGGTACTTGCAATCCCCCACCTCCCAATCACTACATCAGTGGCTTTTCTAACACACAGTTCTAGTTTTAACCATCCCTCCTACTTGCTAAAGATATGCAGTGGTTAAGTCCAAGCCTCTTTGTCCAGCATCCAAGGCCCTTTATGACCAGGCCCCCATCTGCCTTTCCACTACAGTCCTCTACACACCACGTCTCCCGCACAGCCTACTTCTCCAGCCCTCTGTGCCTTTGTGTACTCTCTCCTCCCTCCTGGACCATTCCAGGGCTGATCTTCTCTTGTTTGCTCAGCTGGGTCATTTCCCCTTCCCTGTCAAGGTTTAGCTTGAGTGAAATCTTCCCCAACCACTCAGGTGAGCCACTCCCACCCTCTGCTCTGGGCTCTCAGCCCTGTGGATACCCTTGTTGGGGCCTGCATCAGATGGTATTGGGATTGATAACTTACAGGTGATATCTAAGCAGGAACTGTGTTGTTATTATTAATAATAAGGATAAACAGACAGACTGCAGAGAGTAGGGAAGAATGAAAAAAATTTCAGCGTCAATGCTGAGCCAGGCCCTGGGCTCTTACTGCAGCCTCACCAAACCCAAGGCACTTGGCTTTATAATATCCAAGTTATAAGTGACGAAACGGAGGCACAGGGACATCGAATGACTTGTCCAAAACCAGCAGGCCCTGGATGGCAGGGACGGGCTTCTGACCAGTTCTCCCTGACTTCGGAGAGGATGGCCGGGAGCTGGTCAGAGCTGGGTGCTGTGGGGACACATGTCCTGCTGGGAGAGCGCAGAGAACAGGCACAAACAGTGGGATGGCACATGGGCTCAGCCTCCCCTGGAACCTTCCTTTCTGTGTGCAGACGCCTGCCTCTAGGGAGCAGAGGCATTGCTGGCAAGCCTGGGTTCAACCCACCATCTCTCCAACTTCCACAGGGTGCCATTGCTTGCTTTCTTCATACTTCAGCCCTCAATGCCTAGGTGGAACTGAAAATCCAGGGCCTCAAAGCCATCCGCACCCAGGCCTGTTGCCTGCAGGGTGCACACCCAGTGTCTGGGGAGTGGGTGGGGGTCCCAAACAGTATGTTAGGGGGAGGGCACCTGCCAAACCTCTGAACTGGGCAGCTTCCCCCACCAGAACTTCCAGCACTTTATCTTGAGAAATGTGGTCTGCGGGGCCCAGAGCAGACAGGTGCTCTGCGATGGGAACCAGGCCCAGATGTCAGAGCTGTGTGACCCCTTGTATGTCCTCCTCCTGCTCCAGAAGACAGCACCGTCCAGCTCTGAGGTTCTGGGCAGCCGTTCACATCTCACCTGGGTTATCGTCAGTTCTGCACATTGGGGTCCTCGCTCTCCAGGAGGAAATGCTGCCTGGAAAGGGCCCCTGACTTGGGGCCTCGGTGTGGATTTGCAGAAAGAGTCACGATCAGTATGACACTTGGCCCCCAGAGAAATAGCCATGGACTCTGACGCAGAGTACCTCCTCTCTCTTCCCTGGAAGCACCTGAGTTCAGTTTGGCAGGAGTAGGAGTGGGGTCCTTGTGCCTACCAGGGGTAGGTTCATGGCCTAAACAAAGCCACTCGGACCTCTGACCCTGAGCCATCAACACCACCTGGACTGAAGAGAGTGGCGTCGCCAATGCAGCCCTCCCTGCACGGAGCCCCTACCACTCTCTGTTCCTGTCTCTGGGGGTCCTGAGCAGCCCTGCTGCTGCCCCTTCCTCACCTACCTCTCCAGCTTCCTGGGGGTTGATTCTGCATGGCCCCATAGTTTCTGGCTATGTCCCCTTTGCCTGCATTGGTCAGAACTGGCTTCTGCCACCTGCCACTGAGGACTCTGGAAAGATATGCCCAGCAATGGAGGAGCCATGATAGACCAGCAGTCACTCGCCAGCAAGACTTAGGTTAGGGCTCCTGTCTGAATCCCTGTAGTCAGTGGACTGTGGTAGCATCATGCTCATACCAGAAGGATGTTAGCAACAAGTTATACTGCTTTACGGATCACCTAACTTGGGCTATCAAACACGAGCATCTTGTGAGTTTAGCAGCTTTTTGTCCAGAGCACTACAGCAGGCCTCTCCTCCCTACTCTACCCTGTAGATTCGGAGGAAGGCCTATGTTTGGCCTATGGCCAGATGCCTGGTAGGCCAACAGGATTAAGTCAACAAAGAGTAGACAGCCCTCAAAAGGCCTGGAGGGCTGGGTTTTGCCAGACAACTTCAGGCTGGAGAAGAGGTCCAGGTGGGAAGGAGAGCCAGGGTCCTTGAATCCCAGCCCTTTACTGGGGCCTGACTCCTTCAGGCCTGACCCAGGAGCCAGCCTTGGAGTGCTGGTGGAGATCGGGTTTCTGCGACTAGAACTGGCTCAAGCTGCAGCCCCACTATTTAGTGACCGTCGGGGCCTGTCAAGAATCAGAGGTGCTGCCTGGCTGAGAAGGCTGGGAACTGGCTGGAGAACAGAAGCTGGAGGATACGCGCAGCCGGCATAGAATTGGCATGACTCTCCACTAGATGGCACTCACAGTATAATTTTTCCTCATTTTAAATTCTATCTTGATGAAAAGTTGTGATTTTTTTAATACCGTTGAAGAGCACAGATGACTTAAAATTCATGTGACTGATCTCATGCATTTTCATTCCTGTGTTTCTGTCACATGTCCAAGAGTTGTCAAGTTTCCCTCCCTCTGGGGTACTGGGTGTGTCCGACACGCACCACTGCCTGGCTTTCCCAGGCCAGAAAAATGCATCCAGTGGAGGTGATCGAGTCTTTCCTTTTCGGCCCTCCCCAAAGGCTGTGTGGACCCCTCACCGCCTACCACCTGATCCGCTTTCCCCGAGTGGTCTCACAGCTGCCCTCACCATCGTTCCGGGCCTTCAGGAGTGGCTGCATGTTCAAAGGCAAGAGGACAGAGACAGGCAGGCGGTGCCTGGGACCTGCATACATCTGCTGCTTCGACCATTGCTGTGCTTGGGATAAAGGAGTGTGGGCAGCCTTGATTCCCTCCCTAGACCTCTCCAGCCCAGGTAGGGAAAATATCAGACCTGTATGAGGTGCCTGTGTTGGAGGACTTTGGAAGTCAGACTGTCCAGGTACAAGTCTTGACCCCACTGCCATCCAGCTGTGTGTTGTTGGGCAAGTGACCAATCCTTTTTAATCCCCAGTGTCCTTTTTTATAGACTAGGCATGGAAGTACCCCTTACCTTAGTGGGATGTCTTGAGTATTGTGGCAGCAGAGTAATGGCCCCACAAAGGTGTCCACATTCTAATCCCTAGAACCCTAAGGTCAATCATCCCTAAGGTGAATATGTTACCTTACATGGCAAATGGTCTTCTCTCCTACAGAGTCCAAGAAATCTTTGTAAGCAGCTCTGACTAGATAAAGAGCATGCACACCTGTGATCATTCCCATCTGGTCCTTGGGGCACATGCCCAGGGTCTTTCTGAATTTATGGTGGTGCGTATTGACCTGTACCTTTTGGTTCTGGCCTCAGCTCACTCCTCCCCAACTCCCAGGCCCAGGCCCCTGGCCCCTCCCCCAAGCCTTCCTTCCATGTGTCCAGCTCCTCCTCCCCCACACCGGGGGCCCTGCCTACCTCAGTCCTCTCTTTCATTTCTTCTCTACCTTCTCAGCAGAGGGTACCTTCTCTACTTTACTCCTGTTCCATTGTCAACCAAGCCTCTATTTTCCACTCCACACCCTGGGATCCCTCTGTTGCCACCTTCCAATGTGTACTTTCAGCATCAAGATTCTTGCAGTAGATGAAATAGTCAAATGAAACCATGGGTACTTGAATTTTCAACAAGGAGCATGCAATTGGGAGGGTCTCCCTGCACTTAACCTTCAGACTGTGTCCTGGAGCTCCCAGTATGGACAGAGCAAAGGTGAATATTCTTTGTCCCAGGCTTGGATTCATTCACTTCCACTCTTAATGTGCCATAGCTTGCTGGGCTGATCTGTGCCTGGGCTGACCTGTCCCGTGGCCAGGTCACTTTGTCAGAGTGGTTGGGTGGCCGTGCCACTCTAGGACTGTACATGTACTGGCTCACAGATGCCAGTGAAGCCCTAGCACATTCGGTCCACAGCCACGACTTCCCAGGAGAAAGTAAAAATTCAGATGGCACATGATAGGATGTGATGATGAGCTGCCTGTAACTGATACTCTTGGTGCCCTGCCCAGACGCCCCCAACACTCACTTGTTCCCATCCACACTGACGGCCTCTTTCCTTAAACACCTGCAACTTTGCCTAAAGGCCTTCTCTGAATGCAGGGAACTTGGCCAAGCACAGGGCAGGCTGGAAATGCCAGAGTCAGCCTCCTATGGAGCAGCTTTCAGTGAATGGCTGGTGGTAGTTGGTGGGTAAACCCGCAGCCCCCTCACTCCTTGGGTGAAACACCTCTGAATCCTTCCACTGGAGCTGAGCCCTGGGTGCTCACGGCAGCACTAGCTCACTAGTGCCCCCTGCTGGCTCTTCCCTCTTCCTGCTCCTTTCCCTGGCCTTTGCGCTTTCACCTCCAGAAAAATCGCTCCGCTTGGTTGTCTGACGCTCTGCCTCTAGGATAGGTCAAGTTTAGTAAAACGCCACCTCACTGTAGAAGCTGGCCCTTCTGTAAACAGACTGATTCATTTGCAAGACGCATTTACTTTGTAAGAATCACATGTTAAAACTGGGAACTTTAAAAACCTGCTTTGTAACTGCAAACATAATAGCAGTTCTTTGAGTTAAATTATTTCCTTACATCTCAGTTCTGTTCTGGGATTCATGATAGAGGTTATTTTAATGCTCTAAACCTGTGCTCATGGTTTTTCTTGGACTTATTTTCATGTGACTCAGATATTGTGTTTGGACCTTCACTCTAATACATCCTCATTGATTGCTTTCCTCTCTTGTTTTATTTTGAATTTTAAAATCCACATTTTCCTCTCATCAAAAGCTAACTACCTAGATAATTGACTGGGTTTTCTAAATTCTCCCCAAATTTACAATATCATCTAGATTTGACCCGAATTTCTGAATTGTGCTTAGAGACAGAGTTCACTTTTGTGCAGAGAGGAGTGTTGTAAAGATGGCCCTTCCCAGGCCAGAGCTGTGGCGACACCCCCACCGGGGCCACCAAGGCCAGCGCCAGCACAGAGATGATGGGTGCTCAGGCCTACCTGGGCTGATCTCAAAAAGGTGCTTTCCCGGGTCCTCAGGGCCAGGAAGAAGTTCGGTCACCTGGGTCCCTTGTAGAGAAATAAAGCCCTAAACAGACAAAAAAACACAAACATGAGAGCATGAGATGGCTGGGAAAGGGCCTCTGTGGTCAGGGTTCTGGGGGAAGGTGAAGCTGAGGGTCAGAGTCCCAGTCTCCCAGGCCCTGGCTGGGTAGGTTGGGAGGGGCACAGGCCTCCTCTCCACGGCAGGGATGGGGTACAGAGGAGGCCCTGCATGGGGACCCCACTCAAGTGGAATGGCACTACCTTCTAACACTCTTGGAGGTACTTGACTCACAGGAGACTGCCCAGGGTTATCAGTCTTCTGGTTAAGGCATGGTAAGCCCATCAGTAGCAGGGAAGGAGACTCCATATTAGGTTGGACCCCCTGTCCCAGCGTGCCCATTTTAGGTTTTTGGAGGCAGGAGTTTTAGGTGGGAGAGAGTCCAGGAGAGGAAGGCTTCTTGCATGTAACTGTCCAGGAGGTGCCATGGGGGAAGAGATCTGTATGGGCCCAGCTGTGTCCCCTCCTGGCTGGGTGAGTCTTCATTTCTTTCCCTGTTACATGGGTGTCAGCTAGCATACAGAAGTTACCCAGCACAAATCATGCCTCAAGCCTGATATACCCCAGTGTGTATATTACAGGGGTATTATATATGTAATATACAGGCCTGTATATTATAGGCCCCTACAGGGCCCACCCTCTTCTCTAATGCGGAAATCTGGTAGCCAGCCTGAAAGACACAGAGAAAGAGCATGGGATATGGAGACCAGCAGGTTGGGTTTGAGCCCCTGTGCTGCACTTCCAGGTTGGGTGACCTCAGGTGACTATCTAACCTCTCTGAACCTTAGTTTGCATGTCTGTACAATGGGATAGTAACTCCCACTTCTCAGGGGCACTGAGATATCAGATTCCTGTTGAAGAAATCCTGTTCTAAACAGCAAGGTGCTGTTATAACCACCTTGACTCACCCTGTCCCCACACACGGGGCTAGGCAGGGCCTCCTTCATCCCCTTTCTCGATGTTAGTAACTGATCTCCACTGAGGCCTTTCATTCATGCTCAGATTCGTTCAACTCAGACTAGGCACAGCTCTAACTACACATTATTGGTTCTCTCCATGGGAAATTCATTTTAAACTACATACCTACAATCTAACTATCAGGGTTCAAATCCTGGCTCAGCTACTTCCTGGCTGTGTGACCTCAGGCAAATTATTTAACCTCTCTGCGCAACCTCCCAATTTCCTTACCTAAGAAGTAAGAATAATAATAGTCCTTTGTCAGGTTGTTTGTGAGCACTAAGTGAATTAGTACTTGGGAAGCCTCAGAGGAGTACCTGGCACAGTGAAAGCTGTGTATTTGCTAAATAAACCACAGCTCTTACTCTGTGTCAGGGTTCCACGGCAGGTGAAGAACATCACCCCTACCTGAACTTGCCAGGTGACTGGCACTGTCACCTGCTTTATCCACATGGTCGCCTCTGGTCCCCACTCCCACGTGGGCTCACAGAGCACTCTTCTTTCCACCCCTATCTTTTCCAGGCAATTTCTGGCTTTAAAGATGACTGAAGGCTCCACAGGGGGGCTTCCCAGATGGCTCAGTGGTATAGAATCTGCCTGCCAATGCAGGAGAGGCAAGTTCAATCCCTGGGTGGGGAAGGTCCCCTGGAAGAGAAATTGGCAACCCACTCCAGTATTCTTGCCTGGAGAATTCCATGGACAGAGGAGCCTGGCGGGCTTCAGTCCATGGGGTCGCAAAGAGTCAAACACAACTGAGCACGTACTCATGGAGGCGCCAGGTGGCTGCTGAAGTCTTGTGCTGCACGAACACGTAGAGATGCCTTTTCTCATGTAAGGAATGCAAAGGCAGAATGGCATTTTTACCCACGGATGCTTGCTTTAGAGAAATTACAGCAATAAACCACAGAACCAGATGGTAATTGTTGTAACTGAATTAACAGTTTCTTTCCAGGGAAACTAGAACTAGTGGGAATAAATCAGGACTGCAACCCCAGGAAGGGGATACATGTTCATTGCAGGATGTGGATGAGATCCATCACTGGCTAATGGGAAGGGTCTCCTTTGTGAACTGTTTCAGTAACTGTCTCGGTATAATTTTTGAGCACTTTGCTTTTTTTTCTTCTATGCTTCAATATCTGTCATCCGTAAAATGGGAGTAACAATATTGACCCTGACATTATTTTCTACTCCAGCTAAATGGAAAAGCAGCAATAACTCCTGTTTACAGAACTTGTACTATATTCCTGGCTCTTTGTCTAAACTACTGGATTTAATCTTTTCAGAGGTCCCATAGTGGTGAGTACTACTATTGTCATTTTCTTAGACAAGCAGATGGAGGTCAGAGAGGTGAAGTAACCAGTCTCCATGTACCACTGCTGGCAAGGGTGAGCTGGGATGTGTACCCGGGGGTGTCTGATGCCAGAGTACTTTCTCCCCACATTTGTGACAACAGTTGCCGGCTGACTTTGTGCACAAGAAGCTTGCCTGGAGAGCCACCAGGCTCTGGGACCCACCAATCAGTGCTCAATCAGAATCCCAGTGTGGCTCCCATCACTGTGAAGGGGCCTCAGAACAGGCTTTTCTGTTTCCGCCATGATATCTGTGATGAAAAACACGTAGGGGTCAGTATGAAGCCTCCAGCATTCTTGGGCTAGGTCTCAACCTTGAGCAGGCATCAGAGTCACCCCAGGGCTTGTTAAAACAGAGTACTAGGTATGGTGGTGTTGTGGTAAATGTTTAACAACAGGCTCTTTGATATAAACAAGGTGATCTGATTTGTAGTGTCTGCCAACTTCTGTGATTTACTCCCCGTGGCCAATTTCATGTCATCATTGAATGTGACTCCGAGAAGAAATTTACTGCAGTGTTCCTGCCACACAAACATGATCGTGGTCAACAGGCTCTGTTCTGTTGCTGTTCAGTCGCTAAGTCATGTCGGACTCTTTGTGACCCCATGAACTGCCACAGACCAGGCTTCCCTGTCCTTCACCACCTCCCTGAGTTTGCTCAAACTCATGTCCACTGAGTCGATGATGCCATCCAACCATCTGATCCTCTGTCGCCCCCTTCTCCTTTCGCCCTGAGTCTTCCCAGCATCAGGGTCTTTTCCAGTGAGTTGGCTCTTTACATCAGGTGGCCAAAGTATTGGAGTTTCAGCTTCAGCATTAGTCCTTCCAATGAATATTCAGGGTTGATTTCCTGGTTTGATCTCCTTGCTGTCCTAGGGACTTTTAACTGTCTTCTCCAGCATCACAGTTGGAAAGCATCAATTCTTCGGTGCTCAGCCTTCTTTATGGTCCAACTCTCACATCCATACATGTCCACTGGAAAAAGCAAAGCTTTGACTATATGGACCTTTGTTGGCAAAATGATGTCCCTGAGCACAAATAGTAGTAAATGAAGTCAAACAATTGGGTGGGGGTGATACATTTTGAGAACTGATTATTTTTGTTTTAGTTATTTTTTAAATTTATTTTATTGAAGTATAGTTGATTTACAATGTCATATTAGTTTTATATGTAGAGCAAAGTGATTCAGTTTTATATATATATTTATATATGTATACACTTTTTCATATTATTTTCCATTATGGCTTATTAGAGGATATTGAATATAGTTTCCTGTGCTAGACAGTAGGACCTTGTTTATCCACTGATCATCTTTGTTTTTAATATAATTTATTTAACTGTAGGTCTGTATGATTTAAATTCTAATAATGGAAATATTTAACAACTGGCTGGCAAGCAATAGCACTGATAGACCCATCCTTGGGGTTTTTGATTATAAAGGTTTGGAGAAAGGAGGAGAATCTGAGGAATTCCCTGGTGGTCGGGTGGTTAGTCATTGGCACTTTCACATGGGTTCAATTCCTTGGGGGAACTAAGATCTCAGGAGCCTCGAGGCTTGGCCAAAAAAAAAAAAGGAGAATCTGCATTTCCAGCCAGCTTTCTGACGCTGCTGGCTCCCAGGAGTACACTTTGAGAACTACTGTTAAGGGGCAAAACTCAAAGTATCCAAAGGAAGGTGCCTCTTCCATAAATTTAGTCTGCACGTCAGTTTCCTCGTGTGTAAAATGCAGATAATAATAGTATCCATCTCATGAGGCTGTTGTGAGGGTTAAAGTGATTCGGTATTTTCACACTGGCCTCGGGGAGCCAGGTTTTGGTGGAGCTGCTGTGCCTCCGACACCTGTAGTTCCCACAGACAAGGAGTGCCTTCAGCGCCCCACACCAGGCCCTGGACTAGAGGGGTCCGGTATCTCCCTCAGGACCCCAAAATGAGCATTAGCAATTTGCAGCAGGAACAACATCTTTAAAGGCAGTAAAAGGAAAATCTGTCAACTTTATATTCTAAATCCAGAGAAAGTACCCCCCCTCAAAAATAAAGGCCAAGTAAAGATCTTTTAAGATATACAAAACAAATATGAAATAATGCATTAGCAGACTCATACTACAAGAATTGCTAAAGACAATTAGACAAAAGGAAAATGATATTAGTTGGAAAAAAGGACCAAAGGAATGAAGATTAATGGAGAAATATAAAATAGAAATATTACTGTCTGAACCACGAGGGAAGCCCCAATTATAGTAAAAACGTCATTATGTATTTATCAAGAATCTAGAGAACAAGCAGATAAAAAATATCAGTAAGGATATAGATGACCTGAAAAAACAGTTTTGACCAATTTGACCTGATTGCTGCCTCCTCAACAGTAGAATATGTGTTCTTTTCAAATGTCCATAAAACTTTTACTAAGATGACCATGACATGACTTAATAAATGGATAAAGGAATTAAAATATAACATATGTTCTCTGACCACAATGGAATTAAGTTAAAAATCAATGACAGAAAAATTTCTGGAGAATCCTCAAATATTTGGAAACCAATTAATATACTTCTAAATAACTCATGCATCAAAGAAAATAAATCAAAAAGAAATATTAGAAAGTACTTTGAACTGGATAAAAATGAAAACACAACATATAACAATTTGTTACATGACTCACTGACTTACAAAGCAAACTTTTGTTTGCCAGGGGGCAGAATGTGGGAGAAGGGACAGTTAGGGGGTTCAACATGTGCACTCTGCTATATTTAAAATAGGTAACCAACAAGGTCCTACTATATAGTATAAGGAACCCTGCTAAATGATATGTGGCAGCCTGGATGGGAGGGGAGTTTGGGAGAGAATAGATACATGTATGTGTATGGCTGAGTCTCTCTGCTGTCCACTTGAAATCATCACAACATTGTTAATCAGCTATACTCCAATATAAAACAAAGAATTAAAAAAAACTGTTACCTGCCTCTAAAGGAGTAGTTAGGGGGTAAATTACAGCACTAAATGCTGATATCAGAAAAGATGAAAGGCCTCAATGACCTCAGCTTCCACCAAAGAAACTACACAAAGAAGAGCGAATTAAACCCAACGTAAAAGAATGAAAAAATAAAGATCAGAGTGGCTATAAATAAAATGAAAAATAAAAAGTAATAAAGTCAATGAAACTAAAAGCTAGTTCTTTGAGATGATCAATAAAATTGATAAGTCTCTAGCTAGACTAAGCAAGAAACAGAGAGAAGATAAATTGCCAATACCAGGAAATGAGAGAGGTGACCTCAGTACAGATTCTTTAGTTATTAAAAGGATATAAGGTATAATAAGATAATGTTAAGAATAACATTATGTTAGTAAATTTGGCAGTTTACATGAAGTAGATAAAAGAACACACAAACTACTGAGGTTTCCTCAAGCAATAGTTAAGTAGCCTCACATATGGTAAAGAAATGGAATTTGTAGCCAAAAACCTTTCTACCAGGAAAACTCCAAACTCAGATGGAATTTTCCACCAGGAAAACTCCAAATTCTACCAAATATTTAAGGAAGAAATAACAGCAATACTACACAAGCTCTTTTGAAAACTGAAAAAAAAGTCATGATTTCCAGTGCATTTTATGAGGCCAACATTACTTGGATATAAAAGCAGTCAAAGACATTATAAGAAAGGGCCACTACAGACCAATATTGCTTAGGAACCTCTCCCAGCCTCAGTCTTCCTCTCTGTTCAGTGGGCTTCTCTGGGAACCAAATGGAACAGAGTGAGCAGAGGGGCTGGAATGGAGCCAGACTATAGCAGCCACCCAGGAGGGCAGCGTGGTGGAGGTGTCACTAGTGAGAGGTTACAACCAGGGCTCAGACTGGGCCTTCAATGCCTGAGCAACAAGGCGAGCCCCAGTTTCCTCCTCTAGTGTGATGTGTTTTGAAACCTCCACAGCACCGGGTTGGATGCCTGGCGAGAATAAGTGCTATTGTAATTTGTGAATTATTATATAGCCAAGGAATAGAGTCTGCTTTTAACCATTTTACAGGAGTTGGAATACATATACACACTTAAAAAATAATTATCAGTTGAATTAAGTTCAGTTGCTCAGTCATGTCCGACTCTTTGCAACCCCATGAACCGCAGCACGCCAGGCCTTCCTGTCCATCACCAACTCCCGGAGTCCACCCAAACCCATGTCCATTGAGTCAGTGATGCCATCCAACCATCTCATCCTCTGTCGTCCCCTTCTCCTCCTGCCCTCAGTCTTTCCCAGCATCAGGGTCTTTACCCCCTCCCCGCATAACACCATCCCTTGTGCCATAGAATAGGGTACAGCGTAGATTCAGCAAGCCCAGGATGGTGAAGGATGGGGTTCCTCCTTCATGCTTTGTGGTGACAATCTGGTGGGGAGCCTCCTGCAGGACCGGGGGTGTCTGTACTTCTCCCACCAGTCTGGGTTTTGAGCTTCACAACTGTTCTCTGATCTTCACACTCTAATCTAGTTCTTTCTCTAAACTGATCAAAGCTGGTTCTCTGGGAAGTCTTCTTTCTTCATCTTGACGAGAGGGAGACTGTCTAAAGAACCAACTTCTGAAATGCTTCCTAGCAAGTGGCATGATACAATTTTTCACTGGCAGCACCTTGGAAAATTGCAGACACATTTTTAAAAGTAACCACTCAGGGTTCTTTATCTCCTATAATTCAGACTGTGGCCTCAGATCAATCTTAGAAAGCTTTAGCCTCTGACACCCAACCAAGAACGGAATCGCTCCAAATTCTAAATAATACAGATCAGAATGAATTTCAGTGCCAAGCAGGGAACCATTCTCCTCTTTCCTTATCACATAAGCCTGTAATCATGGTCCATTACTGTCCAAAATGTAGATATTTAAAAAGGCAAACTAAAAGTTGGAGACAAATTGCTTCTTGGTTGGGGTACTTTCTCTCCCTAAGGAGTTGAGATGAGTCACTTGTCTGGTCTCATTCTTGGCTCAGGACTTCATCCTGAAGCTTCTTCCAACAGATTCCAGAGTGACACCACCTCCCATGCACTCCAAATGCACTTCGTGTACTCCACACGTCCCCACACCCTGCTTCACCACCGTGTCGTGGGCCACACCTGGTCTCCTGAGAGAATCTGCCAGCCTGAGAGGGGTGCCCCTTAGGGCAGAGGGTTGGAGGGACAGCATAGTGCTTTGCAGAAAGCAGGGGCTTGGGGTCTCAGCACCAGCTTCCTGCACCTCCCTAGATGATCACGGGCCCTGAAGCCCTCACTGAGAGGGCTGCCCACCCTAGGACCCGAGCCCACAAAAGTCTAGCAAGGATCAAGGGTGAGCCTGGGGCCCAGGGCCTGGGGTCTGGGCAGAGCCCTCAGCAACCCTCCAGCCTCAGAGCCGACAACCTCTCCCAACCCAGGAGAGAATGCCCTTTCCAGGGTGGGTGGGTCCTCCTTCAATGGTCTTGGATTTCCTTGTGGTTAGTTTTGCGTCACTCCAGGACCCTGAACTAGGTTCTGCCCCAAATAATGAAACCCTGACTGTCCCTGAGGGACACCTGGGGACATTTCTTCAGTCAGTCCCATCTCACTCCAGAGGCTGTGGGATTGAGGCTGTGCCCGTGGTCCCAGCACTGTGACACCTTGGGCTCCACCCAGGCGAGAGGTCCCAACACAGTCACCCCCCAGGTCGTTGTCATTAATGCTGTGATCATGTTCATGAGAACAAGGTGTGATCCTATGTTGCAAGGCGTCTGTGTGAAGCCAGCGCTCACTAGGTTTAGTATCCTGGCCCCTCTGCGTCACTATGGCAGGCCCAATGCTGGGGTGCTGAGTGGCTTTCTAGAGACACAGGGGAATGAATGCTTGTGATGAGGGCCAGCATGCTTACACAGGGGCTTCCTGAACCCTCTGGTGGTGAGAGGGCTCTGGCCAATCAGGACTGGGCAGAAGTGACATCATCCACTTCCAGGCCTGGTCCTTTACAAACTGCGTGTGACTTCCGGCCTTCTCTCCTCCCTCCCTCCATGCTTCAACCTCGGAGGCCACAGAGATGGATGAGGCTGCTCTCTGGTCCACAGCAGACTTGCCGCAGCAAGAGGTAAACTATTATTGCATTTAGGTGCTGGGATTTCAGGATTTAGCACTGTTTAACTGATTGGATATACTGAGCAAATACATTTTAGGTAATTTTGCCCCAAACCGCTCACTTGGCACAATAAAATTTTTAATATCATAGTACTATTGAAACACTGTATTTCTATGCAAAGCCACTTAACTAATAACAATTATCCTCTTGCTCCTCTGATTGAATGTTGGGAAAGAAAAGCAATGAGAGGGTAGATCCATCTACTTATGACACAGCCTTGGGGGGCATGGGAAGATGGCATCTGCCTAGCTCTGTGGTCAAAATGCTGAGCAGGACATGGAAGAAGGTCTGGGTTCTGACCTCCAGCTACAATAGCTGGAGAACCCCCTTCCTCCCTGACCCTTCAGACTGGAGCATGGGAAACCCAGTAAGGATACAGGTCACTATCCAAAAAGAGTGATGGCTCCCACTGTCCCTGGCTGAATGCCCAGCCTGTAAAGGATCCCCGTTGAGCAGTGGAGGTCCTGGGAGTGTGAAAATGCCCCCATTTATCCTTGGCTCAATGGACCAAATGGGAGGTCTCTTTGCCTCCTTAAAATACTTGGTGTGCGAGGTGAAGTTTAGGGAAAGATCCATCTAGTCAAGGCTATGGTTTTTCCAGTGGTCATGCATGGATGTGAGAGTTGGACTATAAAGAAAGCTGAGCGCAGAAGAATTGATGCTTTTGAACTGTGGTGTTGGAGAAGACTCTTGAGAGTCCCATGGACTTCAAGGAGATCCAACCAGTCCATCCTAAAGGAGATCAGTCCTGGGTGTTCATTGGAAGGATTGATGTTGAAGCTGAAACTCCAATACTTTGGCCACCTGATGCAAAGAGCTGACTCATTGGAAAGACCCTGATGCTGGGAAAGATTGAGGGCAGGAGAAGAAGGGGACGACAGAGGATGAGATGGTTGGATGGCATCACCAACTCAATGGACATGGGTTTGGGTGGACTCCGGGAGTTGGTGATGGACAGGGAGGCCTGGCGTGCTGTGGTTCATGGGGTTGCAAAGAGTTGGACATGACTGAGCGACTGAACTGAACTGAACTGAACTGAACCCCGACTTCCTCTGGTGTCTTGTGATGCCTGTATTGGTCACTGCAATCAAGAGTGGATGCATTTAGAAGAGAAGCAGCCATCAGGGGGCACGATCTCTGAGTTTTCTAGCAGGGAATGAGACTTCACTGGTCAGCCACTTCTTTCCAATATATTCTCTGACCCAAGACTCACGCAAATGTTGGTTTCAACTTCTGCTGTACCTAGGTGCTAACTCTGCCCTTGGCCTTCAGAGACCATGTGGCAGGTTTGACGAAGCCTCTGCCTCAGAACCGGGAGCCCTTGATAAGCAGTACTGCCTGGCCCCTGCCCACATGGTGAGGAGACCGGGGGACATGGCCGCTCCACAGCCAGGGTCTGCAACACTGAACCACAGAGCTGCTCTTCCATGCATTGTCCCTACCACGTTTCTGGGGTTACACAGCTTCCAGCCTTCTCTGCCCATGATGAATAGGCTGCCTTAGAGGCTCCCCCTACCGTTCAGGTTGGCCTGGACCTTGAAGCTCACTGCTTGGGAAGCTTGTTTCTGCTCAGAATACCTACTGTCGGGACATGCCAGGTCGGGGTGCTTGCCTTGGATGGGAGGGGCCCCCTCTCAACTGGAAGTGGTTTGGTTCTGTCTTATTGCTCTCCAGGCCCTGCAACTATTGCTATGCTCTGGGGTCTATGGTCATCTGGGAGAGGGGCTGCTATGCTGTTTAGTTGAGAGCAGGTTAGCCTGAGAAACATGGTATAGATTCCTTTGCACTGATCCCTGCCAGGCTGTCTTGCTGAGCAGACTGCCGCCGAGTGCTCATGCTGCTTTCTGCCAAGGAAGGCACACTCCCATCCCGATCCTCTGTGAAAGATCATTCAGGAAACCTACCCACTGTCCTCAGCAGACAAGGCAAGGCAGCAAAGTCACAGCAACACCCCTAATCAGCTCCATTTTGCTGATAAACTGTAATTCAGTCCTCAACTAACGCATGAAGGAGCTAGAATGTCCCAAATACAATAAGTAAGTTATGCTCATCTAAACAATGAATAAGATATGTTTTCCATGCTGCCTCAATGGTATTTGATTCAGTTTTTTTTTGCCTCGTAACTGACAAAATGAGTCATTTACCAATCAGTCTTCCAGCTATTACTGTAAATTAACTGGGTTCAATTGAAAGCCAAAGGATTGATCTATTTTAAGTGGAAGGCATTTAAATACTGTAAGCGAATATCCGTGCTGAGTTAAATTAGCAGACCCTGAGAGAAGCTTATTGTATTTCCACCAACAGGCAGACAAACTGGAGGAAACACAGAAATCATTTTTAGAAGGTGAAGATCCATTCTGTAGGCAGTGACAGTCTGAGTGCAAAATAATTCAGAGGCAACCAAGACGCTTGGCAGCTGTGATTTACATACTTCTGAGCAAGTCATCAGGCTTCTTAATAACTGGGTTTTCTTTCCCCACAACAGTGGCAAAGTCTCACCATATAATGATGAGTTGTAGGTACTCCTAAGGTATTGTGTCATTGCTACTCCAAGGGTCGTTTTCAGAACCACTGCTGTATGGTACGAGATAAGCTTGAACACATATTTGGGGATGGTTAGTTCCATCTTATGTTTTTCCTTGATATGTCAGATGCAGAAAAAAAATTACTTTAATGAAATAGCTTAAAAATTGTTCAAAAACGACTTGGCTGCTGTAGTCAATTTTAAATTTGCTGAATACATTTCTGTTTGATTTTAAATAACTATTCGGCAAGAATTTTCATTTTGATCTGTTAGTGGAGTGGAGTTACATTTCTCAAATAGCTACAAAAATATAAAGTATCCCTTAAAAAAAGCCATGCCTTCTGATATTTGAACCTAAATAAATGATTTTTTTAAAAGAAAAAGTAAGACTCTGGTGAGTAATTCTTCACAAAAGCAGCATTTGAAATTATCCCCAAGGACATTTGAAATAAGAAGACATTTATTGTTTAAGTTTTCTTCTGCAGCACTAATGGCAACGTTAATACCAGTGTGCAATTAGCTCACAGTTATTTCTATCGCCCTGTGGAAGACATCGGCACAACAGCTACTGAGCTCTCCTGAGGTGCTGAGTAGGCCTTGTCCTTCCCTCACACTCACGCAGGTTCCTTCTGAGCACAGCTGGATCATCTGGAATTTGCTGCGGCAAGATCAATGGGGGCAGTTAGGGAGGTAATTCAGCATCAGGGACTGGAACAAAGTATTCTTCATATTTAGTGGGGGCATGGTAGCCTCTGTGCAATTCTATTTGTCCTGACTATGGCTTTTGGAGGTTCACAGAATAAACGTAGTCTTGTTTGCATAAGGACATGGGGCCTGATCTAGTACCTTTCCCAAGATTTCTCTTCTCTAAATGATTTATTAAGTTTGTCTCTCATAAGTGTAGGAGTTCAGTTTCCCGAGCATCCTGGCTGCTGGTGATTGGAATGGGCTAGAAGGTCCAAGGATGTCTCACTTGGGCCTATGAGGTCTGTCTCCTCATAATTGTGTGGTCCACGCAAGAATCCTCACAGTATGGCAGGGCTTCCCAGAGCAAAAGCAGAAGCTGCTTGGTATCTCAAGGACTGAACCTAGAACTTGCATGGCATCACTTCTGCCTCATTCTCTTGGTCAAGTAATCACTAGGGCAGCTCAGGTGCAGAGGAGAGGAAGGAGACTTTGTTTCTCGTTGGGCTCATATGTATGTAAGTGTTAGCTTTTATTTAGATTTAAACCGATGAAGTAAGTCAGGGCCAAGATCAGGGCCATGCTGCATGCCACTGGACTTCTCTTGCTTGACTGAGCTGGCTGATTGCTAAACCTTCACTGGGTACAGTTCCACCCAGGTGAGGAGGTCACCACTAGGGCATAATCTTACTTTCATAGCAGGTAGGTGTGGGTATGCTCACTTCACAAAGAGAAAACTGAGGCTTAGAGAGGGCAATAACTTCTCTGATTACTAGCTAGTAAGCCAAAATCTAGAAATCTGTCATTCACCATCATGCAGGATTCAATAACTCACTAAAGTCCAGACACCTGGGTGTCCACGATGGTCTTGATGCCCACTGGTCTGGACTCCTAGTTGGAAAAGGTAACACAGGGTTGTTCTCAGGGAGCCTCATGGATTCAGGTGGTCCGTGCTTCCAGGATCTGTCACCTGTTTTCACATTTCATTTTAGAAGCCTCCTTGGAGGACTTCTATCTTAGATACCATTCCAAGGATTATAGGAATCTTAGAACGTCTCCGAGTGTTTAGCCAGCTGCCATTTGTCCAACCCTCAGGGCAGCTCCAGAATATCACACCAAATGTGGGAGCAAGAAGGCTACAATGATCCATACAAACCTACAACTCGTAGGTGGTAAAAATGGGATTTGAACCCAGGTTCTCTGATTCCAAATATTGTTTTCTTTCCATGGTATGAAAGCCTCCATTCCATCCTTCTGAGCATCACTTTCTCCACCTGTACAATGGAAATGGATTGTATCTGCCTTTTTAGGGTTGCTGTGAGGCTCAATGGAAATTATGAATGTTATTTAATTTAGAGTAAAAAATTATGAAATTATTTAAAAAGTATTTATTGAGCATCTACTAGGAGTCAGGCACCATTCTGGACACTGAGGTCACAGGGAAAACCAAACAAACAAAATCCTGACCGTGATGAGCTTACATTCTAATAAGTGAAGGCAGTAAAATAAGTTAATTGCCACCTATCGAGCACTTTACAAAAACAATGAAATATTTTTCCACCAAGGATCTAATACAAGGCTGGATCAGAGTGTTCACTCATTCAGTCAATTTATTAATTTCTTCATTCATTCATTCATGTAAGCACCAAATATTACTGAATCAGTTATGGGTCAGGCACCATGCTAGGTGGTGGGAAAAGATAAGGGGTAAGATAGACAAGAGGAGAAGGGGGTGACAGAAGATGAGATGGTTGGATGGCATCACTGGATGCCATCACATCATGGACATGAGTTTGAGCAAACTCAGGGAGATAGTGAAGGACAGGGAAACCTGTCCTTTCTGTCCTTCCGACTCTTCCACAAACAGTTGAACACGACTTAGCAACTGAACAACAACAACAATGATAGATAGAGGTCCCACTTGAATGAGGTTTACAGCCTAGAATGGAGAAGACATGAAGCTAAGAAATTTTTATAAAATACCAGTAGTAATGTCAACAGTGGCAACAACAATAACAACAACAATAATTACCTCTAGGCTGGTTTGAGTAACAGTTTACAACCGATGAAGGATGCTCAGCTAGGGTTTACTGAGTCAACTTCAGCTGAGTTGAACTTACAAGGTCTAGTTGTGAAAGAGTGTCTGAGTTGTGAAATAGCTTGCTCTGTGACTTGCTGTGAGCACAGAGTGGCTCAGAACAGCCTGATGGTATCTTAATCATGCCCCCAGATAGAGCGGAGATAAGGGCAGAGTCTTACTAGCCAAAGCTGTGAAGTTCCACGGGCAGACATTAAGCAGACTTTAGGCGCTATGGTAACACACCCACTAACCTAGGCCTGATGCCAGTCCCCAGTTCCCTCATAGGGAACATGGAAACAACACAGGCACCTTTCTCAGGGGCCAGGACCCAAGGAGCCAGCTCACGACAACACTGTTTTTGTCTTTGACGTGCAAGCTGGTAAACAAAGCCTGGAGGAAAGGGGTGACGGGCTGCCGTTGGAACATTCCCCGTGACCTTCAAGCTCTGGGGTCAGATGGTGGCTTTCCTCCCTTGAGGTTTCCTCTTTCTTAAAGGCTGCAGGTTTCTGATCGCCTAGTATTAATGTTCACTCCTAGAAGTGCATCTGCTTTCCCATCCATCTTGTCTCTCTTCCTCCCAATTCCAAGCTTTTACTCTAAATTAAATCAAACTTTAAATCAATCTTCTCTCCCACTGCTGAGCCTCCCATTACTTATGCTCCTGGAAAACAAAACAAACAGAGCTCAGCCTGCTCTCAAAGTGATGTTTAAATTGCCTCTGCTAGAACCTACAGCTGCATCAGCCACCCGGGTGTAGATATGAGACTCTGTCACCCCGGGATGCAGGCATCACCTCCCACACTCTGTCCTCTGCTGCTGCCACAGTTCCTCAGTCCCTTAATTCAACACCTGGAAGTTTTCAAGGACAACAGCCCCTCATGGTGGTTTTTCTGCCTCCAGCCTGGCACCCTCCCAACCCCTGCTTGGGCTATTGTAGATGACTTTCCTCTTGGAGCACTGAAAACTAAATCTGAGCCCCCAAAGCTCACAGCCCATCAGTGCTGCCAGAATAAGGATCCAGCTTCTGAGTGTGGCACCCCAGCTCTCCACACGCAGTTTTTGGTACGACGTTCACAGTTTGGGTTCCTGCCGACACAATGAGCCTCACACTTCTGTTTCAGAGACCCTGGGCTCCTCCCTGGGTGTGAGCTGCAAGACTCATGCCCCCCTCCCCCAAGTTCATTTTAAACACATTTTCTAAGTACCTTCAATGTGCCAGGGCCAGCTCTGCAGGGGCGGGCTGGGCTTGGCGGCTCTGTCTGTAAGGGGGCGCCCATCGTCTGACCTCTAGGATGCTCCCCTTTCTCGTTATCTGAAGAGAACTGTCTGGGCCTGTGTCCCTGCTGCATTCCTTTTCTGCTTTTCATTTTTCTTTTCTTGTTTAACTTAAAATATTTTAAAATATGAACTTAAAAAAATATAGCCTCCCTGTGAGAAATTAAAATGCAATCACCCCTCAGTACTGGTGGGGAAGGGTTCCTATACTGCTGCTCCCCCTGTGAAGTTATCCAAATCCTTGGATTCTCAAGTCCCTTATATAAAATGTGTAGTATTTGCATACAGGGGCTTCCCAGATGGCGCCAGTGGTAAATACTCCTCCTGCCAATATAGGAGACACAAGAACTCAAGCATATCCTCCCATATACTTTTTTAAAGCATCTCTAGTACAATGTCAATGCTGTGTAAATAGTTCCTTGTGTACAGCAAATTCAAGTACTGCTTTTTGGTAACTTCTGGAAAAAATTTTTTCTGATTAGTTTTAATTCCAGTTAAGTTCATGGCTGTGGAACCCACAGATGTGAAGGGCCAACTGTAATACAAATAAATCTCAAGTTTTCTGATCACCACCCCATTCTCCATGTTCTCCCCAAAGCCTTGCCCTACAGCTTTGATTTGTAGTGGTCATATTCTGAAAATTCCAAAATTATTTTAGCTTTATTTCCCTTATTTTTTAAAGTGAAAGTTCTATCGCATAATGGTTTTAGAGAATCAAGTAGTTCTGCCAGGCTTATTATAAGGCAGCAATTTCTTCCTCTTCTACCATTGCCCAAATCTTAGTCACCACTTTCAGCTCTTCTAGGTGAGTTTTTTTCTTTTCTTATGTTTATTTCTAAATATACGCTTATATTACTATGTACTGATTTAAAATTTAGAGATTGGGAAGCTCCCTGACAGTCCAGTGATTAAGACACCCTGCTTCTACTGCAGGGGGTGCAGGTTTGATCCCACATGCTGCAGGGCAGCCAGAAAAAAAAATGAAATCAATAAATGACTTCTGTGTAAAAAAAAATTTTTTAGGCATTATCTATGGAAGTCCCAGCACAGAAGTTTGAAATTTTGCTTTATTTAACTCCCCTCCTAGCCCTACTCCTCCACAATGTAACTTCCTGAGCCCCCACCGTACCTTTGGTTTCATCAGTCAGCACCCACTGTTTATACTCCCATTCTGGGAAATTTAACTTAATTGAATAGTTTTTCTAAGGATTCCTTCTTTCTCTGTTTCTAGAACTCCTTCTCAGATGCTGACTCGTCTTTCCTTTTTTCCTCTCTGTTCTTCTTTCTGAGAGATTATGTCAAGTTTTCCATCCAAGCTTTCATTTGAGTTTTTGTTTCCGGTATTTTATTTCTCAATTCTGGGAGCTGGTTTGTGCTCTGGCTGTCTAATTTATAGTCTCTCTCTGAGGATGTCAAAGATAGTTTTATATACAAGCTTTCTCCCCCTTGTATAGTTTTTATTGCATCCAAGTTGCTTTTTTTAAATTTTATTCCTTTCCTGTGTTTCTGTCCAGCCTTCATATGTGATCCTTCCCTTAAGTGTCTAGTGACCCAAAGCTCTTCATGCCCACTATTTATAGTTCTCTAAGCAACTGACTGGAAGTTGTATGAGGGGAAGGCTGAGGATGTTTACATGGCAGGCCAAAAGGGAGAAAGAGAGAGAGAGAAAGAGAGAGAGAGAGGAGAGAGAGAAAGAGAGAGAGACGAGAGAGATCTGCCTGGGCTGTGTCATGGGGGACCCTTACTGTCAATACGTTTTGTGTTTTTCTTCTTGGCCTATCAGATTTTCCAGTGAAAATTCTGCATTTCTTTCCTGAGGGCTATTCCTGACTGCTGGGATCTGGGAGCCAAGTGTGGGATGAAGACGGGAAGAGCTAAGTAACTGGTCTGCATGTCCACCTCCATCTAAGCCTCCTGCTCCAGACTGGTACCTTCCCCCACCTCAACAATAAGGCCAGCGTCCTCAGTGTCCTTCCAGTTATACCCCAATGAAGGAGGGCAGTCACGGCTTTGCACCAGATGGTTCGGGAGATCTGGGACTCATTGCTTTTTAAAGTGACTTTCAATCAGTCCTGTATGGAGCTCTTCTTTGGCCCTCATTTTCAGAGATAATTGGTCCTGCCAGTGTTCTGAGTCTTTGCTGAGGGGTGAGGGGCCCACCCCCTCATCCCCCAACAACCAGACATTGCAAACCAGATGTAATTTTGTGCTCTCTGTAGTGCTGGCTTGGAATTGAGCTCGCTAGGGTCTGCTGAATCAGCCACCTCCTGCCCACCTGTTGTCTAGCATCCACTAGCGGCTGTCTCTCTCCTGCCGTCTCCATCTAGGTGCGTCCATACCTTCACGAGCATGCCTTTAGTGCTCTATACTGGAATTCTGGGGTTTTAAAATCTATCATCCTTGACTAGAAGCTTGAATTTAAGCTTTGATTTTCTATTAACTTAAGTGTTACAAAGTGTGTGTGTGTTTTATTTCCATGTGTATAGATTTCTCTCTCTTGCATACATGCCCTCACTCACTACCATTTTATTCTTAATTTCTAAGTCTTTTTTCTTTTGCACTATTGTCTCAATAATTTCATTTTTCTTAAAAAAATGGAGAACAATGAGAATTATTTTCTTTGTTTCTGTATCCTTCAAAGCTGTCATTAAGAGCATAAAGGTTCACAGTTGATCTATTTTCTTAGTAGGTTTTTGTTTATGTTATAATGAAATATTTCTCCTTATTCCTTTTTTTCCCCTATCATCTTGAATTCGACTTGATTTTGATGTTCTTAAATCTGCTTTCTTTTAGCTGGCATACCTTTTTCCCTCATGGTTTTGTTTTGTAAACTTTATGTTTATTATTTTATTACTTTCTCTTTTTTTTAAAGCCAGGCTTCTACTTTCTGTCTTTTAAGAGACAGATGAATCTGACCTATTCATATTTATTATGACAACTGAAATGTTTGTTCCTATTCATTGTTATCTTATTTATTTACTTTTTGTTTTCTATTTACCTTTTTCTCTTGTTTCCTGGCCCCCTCCATTCTCTGCCCATTTGTTGAACTGATTGCATTTAACATTGTTACATTTTTTCCGTCTTATGTTTTGGAAGTTATACTTTCCATTTCTATTCTATTCCATTTCTATTGGAAGCCAAGAAACCCACAGTGAAGAAGGGGGATAACTAAATTTAAGTGAATTCTCAAACAGTGGAAATGGACTGGGCTGATCAACAAAGAATGTGGCAAGAATTTTCATGGTGCAAGAAACATTTCCCAGAAGCTAAAACCATTTAACAGGAAAAGACCTGGAATCTTCTATTAGCAAAACTGTAGGATCTGTCTGCTGGAAACTATTACGGAAAAGTGTTTGGGAAAGCTGGAGGGACAGGGCCACACTTTCAGGTTCAGCTTTAAAGCACCTTTGCCTAGTTTTTCCATTTGAGTTTCCATCTGAGCCAGTTCTTCCGCCATCTTGAATTTTCCCCATCTCTGCGTTCCATGTTCTCTGCTGACCTTCCTGCCAGTGAGAAGGGCAGAGTAGAAGAGATAGGGCTCTGGAGAGAGAACAAGAATGTGGGCTGGGAGTGATCCTTATCACGCGCATGCACTATGGGCAGCATCAAGGGTAGCTGGACATCCCCCCTCTCCACAATTATATCTGCTGGACAGACAACAGGCCATCTGTTAGGAGGGAGCTCACTCCTGGGCACTTCTGTCACTGTAAACAGGGAGCAGGGCCCATTTTCCAGGAACCAGATATTGAGAATTAGTCCATTACATGTAGTTCATGCAATTAAATGGAAATCTGTGGGCTGTTTTGCCAGAAGGCACGCAGGTTTGAGATCATACTATAAAGCTAAATGAGTCAAATTTGACCAAGAGTCTCCTTGAAATTGGGAACCTGAGCAATGGGGCTGCTAGAAAAGTCAGGCTTTGTTGGGGAGGGGGGATTCTGGAAAAGAATAATCCCCCATGAGGGTTTGGCTGGGTCACTGAGACCCCAGAGAGTCCAAAAGAGGAGCCGTGGGCATGACCCTGGCATCTGTTGGGTGATGCTGGCACCCTTTGGGGACCCAATGGCTCCCTGGTGACAGCTGCCCTGGTTTAGTTTGGGTGACACCCCAGGGCTCCTTCTGTGTCCAGGCCAGTGACTGGGATGTCAATGCTTCCATTCTATTCACTGTTTCCACCAGAAGCCATTGACTTCTGGAAAAGGTGACAGGTGAGGGAGAAGACTGTCCAGGTTGGAAAACCTGGGGGATGGAGGTTCATTATGGAGCTGCAGTGATGGGCCAGGGCCACCTCAGCTCATGGTGAGGAATATGTGGGAAAGCCTGGGGCAGGGTCCACACGTAGCCTAGGTGACCTCAGTGTGCCACTTTAGTCTACTAAGTTCACCCAGAATCATGGTGCGTTTCTCCCAGGAGATGGTGCTGTGGGCTGAGCCAGGAGGGGGATGACGGTAGGGACCACAGGCAGGGCTCTGACATGCTAGGGGCCCTGGCAACTGGTGGCCATCATCATCAGAAGCACATGTCACTAACAGGACAGCCAGGAAAGCCGAGATGCTATTAAAGGAGGCTGGTCTTCACCACAAAAGCAGAGGCCAGAAGGAAAATGGTGGGCAAGCCAGAGGTGTGGTTCCCGATCTGGGGAGTAGGCTGAGTGCCAGGGCTGGGGAGGCAGGGAGCAAGGCAAAGGCAGGGCTGAGGGTATATAAGGGTATTCAGACTGGAGTATCCCACGTGCTAAGACCTGTGTGCAGTTGTGTGTATGTTCTACAATCTAATCCTTGGTGTATCTCTGTGAGGTAGGTAATAATGTCTCTATTTAGTAATGATAAAACTGGAACAACAAAAATCAACTGACTTGTTTCAAGTTATTCAGCTAGCATGCTTGACCTAATTCAGATCAAATTCAAAGTTCCTATTTGATCCATTCCACCTCTCTTTCCTTCCTTATAAAGCCTGGGAGGCTGAATAAGATCAGAGTTCCCTAAACTTTAGCTTAGATCCACCTTCATGAATTTTGTCATCCCCACCCCTCATCTTTACTGTTAATGATTTAAAAAGTTTTCCTTAAATAAGTCTCACTGATTTCTCTGTGTGTGTAAAATGCACATAACACATAGTTTACCATTTGAACAATTTTTAAGCATATAGTTTAGTAGCATTAAGTACACTCACATTGCTGCGCAAGGGTTTTTGTTTTTAACTTTGATATAGTTTAGAAAGGAAAACATGCAAGGACTCTCACGAACGGAAATCAGTATGACTTTTCCATAAACAGAAGTTAACCACTAGAATAAATAGAGTGAAGGCAGAAAGTTATTAACTTGCAGCTGGTGACTATTGTCACTGAGGTCTCTCAGATGAGGGCTATTCCTTCCCACCCTCAAAGCCCCAGTTTTAAAAAAAAATTATTTATTTTTTTAATTGAAGGATAATTGCTTTACAGAATTTTGTTGCTTTCTGTCAAACCTCAACATGAATTAGCCATAGGTATACATATATCCCTCCCCTTTTGAACCTCCCTCCCATCCCCCTCCCCATCCCACCCCCCAAGGTTGATACAGAGCCCTGTTTGAGTTTCCTGAGCCATACAGCAAATTCCCTTTGGCTGTCTATTTTCCATATGGTGATGTAAGTTTCCATGTTACTCTCTCCATACCTCTCACCCTCTCCTCCCCTCTCCCCATGTCCATAAGTATATTCTCAGAGCCCCATGTTTTTAAGGGAGGATCCCAAGTATTGGAGAAGTATTAAATATATGACAATTCCTTCTTCATACTCAGAAAATCTGGAAGAGGAGTGACTTTTCCAAGAAAAGAGGGTCATTTTCTCGCCATGATGTCAATGTGACCCTGTGCTGTGCCCAGGTACCTCCTCCCATCTTGCCCATCACTGAGCCCCTTCCCCACCTCCCAAAATTCTGTGATCCCTGACCCCAAAAAAGGTGATCTCGCTTTACTTTCCAATTGGGATCAATGACTAGGTGCAACCTTTCTTTGGGAGAAGTCCTTCAAGTTCTTCCCCATTTTCCTCAAGAGAAACAAGGGGAGCTCCCAGACTGTCTTTCTCTGTGTGAATCCCAAAACAAGGGTTAACTTGCCTGAGCTCCACAAGCCCAGCTACCTTGGTTGGCAACATGCAGAGCACTTGGTTACGATGTCTGCATGGGGCACTGTGAGCAGGACACTCCATGATGGATGAGGCCAGTGGCTGCTCTGAGTGACTGAACTCAGTGCAACTGAGTGGAAAGGCAGACGTGATAAGCACCAAAGGCGGAGCTTAAAGCACTGATGAAAATAGAAGCCATCCAGAGGAGCAGAGGCCTCTAACACAGGGGTTTCAAAATGAGTCAGACTTCAGTGTGACATTAGATTTGCCTGGGTGCCTGTTTCCCTGCACAGTGGAAGAAATGGAATCTGTGTGTTCTCCATAGAAGCACTGAGAGGTTGAAAAGGACATGAAGAAGAATTTTTTTTTTTTTCTGGCCATGCCACAGGACATGTGGGATCTTAGTTCCCAGACCAGGGATTGAACCCTTGGCCTCTGCTTTGGAAGCACAGAGTCTTAACCATTGGACTACCCTTTGGGTGGTGTTTTTTTTTTTTTAAGCCATGCAGGGATGCTCTCTGTCAACATTAGAAGGAAACATTTCAAAGACTGAAGCGATAGATGTGTCGCAGAAAAAACCAGGTGTGATCCCAGGAATGTGAGAGCTGAGGATAAATCTCACTTTGGAAATCCCAGTGAAATGTCATGCTGAGCGTAGTCAGGGGCTTGGTGCCTGAGGGGTGGAGGTGCTGATGGGAGGGTCTCTCTCTGCCTTCTCCCCTCTCCTGGAGACAGTTAACCATGCGCCCTGGAGCCCCACCATGATGCCCACTGGACACAGGATGTTTGCTTCTCACCTGGGGCTTGGTCTCATCTTTGTCCTTGTAGTAGAAGAGCTGATCCCCGCGCAGCACGAACCAGCGTTGCTGCCAGTTCTTCATGATGCTTCTCTGCTTCTTCAACCAGCCCGCCTTCAGCACGGGGTCCAGCCTGCGGGGGCAGGGCAGCCGGCCAGGGCTCCGGCTCTGCTCCCCCATCACCAGGCTTTTGGAGCGGGCTGGAAGCCAAGCACACACACAATGAACATGAAGGATGGCAGGCCTTGGTCAGCCCTTGCCCCACTCTGGTATCCCAGCCGCCCGGTAACCACTGTTATGGGAGCTTCAGCCAGCAGGGCTTGACCATGCTTGGCCTACCTCCTCCTCAGGTTGAAAGGGGCAAGGGCTGGAGCCCCTTAACACTGTAGCCAAAGGTCATCCACTTGGGATAGCACACAGCCTGCTTCCTGGTTAGCTTCTGCTGTGTCCGTGGGACCCCAGATTCTCCATTTCCCCAGGTTTTGCTCATCCATCCATCCATCCATCTATCCATCTTTCCATGTGTTCAATGACTCACGCGTCAATTCAGCAATTAATATTTATACAGTATCTGCTATGTGCCAGTCACTGTTATAGGTATTGAGAAACCAGTGATGAAATAAGAAACATAACCATCTGGGTCCTGCTGGAGCTCACCTTCTATCAGCGTTCCTGTCACTCAGGCCCCGAGGGAGCTGACCCCAACAAACTCCCTCCCTGGATTCTGCATGGCACCTCTCCTCTGGAGGCATCACCATTGCCCTGGCAAATGCCCTCACTGCTTCCCTGAGATCATCCTGGTGGCTGGGCCAGGCCAGCAGGACCTCAGCTACACTTGCCTGATGTGACTGGTTGATGGCTCCCTGGCAGGATGAAGGGACTGCCCTCCTACCTCAGAGCCTCAGAGGGCCTGTGAACACTTCTGCCCTGCAGATACCACTGGGTAGCACTCTGCCAGAATTGGTATTGCCTTTCATGGTGACTGAGTTCTTGCCCCTCTCATACCTCCCTGATTCTTGTCTCAGGCAGAGCTCCTCTTCTCTCTCTCTGGCCAGTATCAAGGATATTGCTGCAGGGGTCACTAGGAAGGCCAACCTGGACCTTGGAGGAACAATTCTGAATCCAAATGTAATCACACTTGTAATCACATTTGTAATTGCTAGACCATAGGTCCTAACTTGGGATTGGAATACACGATCCCCACAACCCACAACTGTTGCACTGTACTTGTGATTCTGTGTGTGTGTGTATCTGTCTAAGCTTCTCTCATGACTCTAGTGACTACAGTTCCCTAAGCCTAGCTGACCTCTGTCCATACCATTCCACTAACCCAGGCCTTTCTTGCATCCCTTGCCTACTCAACCCCTGGCTTTGGCTGCATGCTCCTGCTGTGCGGTGCTCAGTCGTGTCCGACTCTTTGTGACCCCATGGACTGTAGCCTGCCAGGCTCCTCTGTCTATGGAATTTTCCAGGCAAGAAAACTGGAATGAGTTGCCATTTTTTCTTCCAGGGGATTGTCCTGACCCAAGGATCAAACCTGTGTCTCCTGCAACTCCTGCATTGGCAGGCAAATTCTTTACCTATTGAGCCACCTGGGCATAGTGAGCTTCAAGATCCAACTCTGCAGAACCTTCCTTGTGATCTCTTCTAGATAGTCATTCCCTCCCCTACCAGGACATGAGATCCATGGCTGGTAATAATCTGTGTGGTTGCCTTTCTGTCCCTCTAGGCTGAAGGGGAAGGGAGGGAAGGACATGATGTCTTATCTAGTTCTGCATGTGTGGCTCTCATCACCATGCCAGGCAGATAATGGATGTAAGACATCGTTGTCAAACATCACGGGCTACTTTGGCTTACTCTGATTTTTTTTATAATTGAAGTATAGTTGATTTACAGATTCAGCTCTCCTTGGCAGAAGCAGGGCTCTCGTGGAGGAGAGGAGAGGCCAGCTCTGCTCCCCTCAGCTCACCAGGGAGGCGCTTGCGATAGATGTTACTTAGGCTGACAAGCCAGCCTGGGTTGTCTTCCAGCCACTCAATCACACACATACTACTTATAAGGCCCACAGAGCAGCTTGAAAGGAAAATAATTGTTGTTATGATTTATTAATAACCACTGTTCCTGTCTTTAGCACTTCCTTGAATCAAGCCATTCAGTTCTGTAAACATTTAAGCTGAGATTTCAAGTCAAACAGCTCTGACATTCTAAGGTTCCAGAAGCAAGGGGAACTTCTGGCCCAGGAGCAGGTTCATGACCTGAGGAGGAGGAGGAGGAGGGTGATTTCTGCCCACCTCAGGGTCTGGCTCTTCAGCTCACAAGCACAATCATTCATTTACTGACTCATTCATCCATGCCTTCCAAGTCTGCAGAACTCTTCCAGGTATGGGGCAGAATCCCGAGTTGCCTGTGTTCCCCCAGAGCCCCCAGACTGGCAGGGGAAATCAGCCACAAAGAACAACCACATGGAGATGAAAGGACCACAGGCCATGTGGACAGGCACAGGCTGCAGACACTTAAATGAAGGTGCACCTTTCTGCTGTAGACATCAGCAGAGTCACCTGGAGCAGGAGCACCTGGGCTAAGCCTTGAAGGATGAGCAGTATTTGGACCCACCTCAGAAGAAGAGGGCTCTGATTTGGAAGGAATGGGTGTGGCATTTGCTTCCTCTTGGCTCAGATCAGCATGTGTGCTGGGCTGATGCTGTCACCTATTCTCACTGACAAGCATCTCTTGAGAGGGTGGACCACAGTTCCAGCCTCTCCTTCTTCACCCCTCAGTCCCTGCCAACCCTCTGCATTTGGAGATTCTGTCCTCTCCTGAAACTGCTCTGATCAAATCCAACAGTCTGGTTCTGATTCTCAGCCTCCAAGATCCTTTGGTGCTCAGTCACCACTGATCACCCTCTTCCTGAAGCTCTTCCTCTTGCTCTGCAGAGCCAAACTGCCTGGTATACCCATGTCTCTTACCACCTGCCTAAACTGTTCTGACTTCAACTCCTTCTGTTCTCCCTGAAAGTCCTGCTATTGCCCAGGGTTGCCCCAGATGCCCTCCATTCTGTCATGAGTCCAGGTCTTTATTTCTGCCTGGGTCCTTCTCTGGGATTCCAGGATCACCTGTTAAACCATCTGAGGGACGTCTCAGAGGGATGGTTCATGATCGCCTGTGCAATCAGTCCAGCCACGTGCCTGCTGCCCAGCTCTGCACCTGCTGTCCCTGGTCCTGCAGGGATTCCTCTCAGCCCTTTTGTTCTTCACTCAAATGCCATTTTCTCAATGAGGTCTTCCTGGCCACTCTTAAGATGTATCCCCAACCCTCCCATCTCCCCTTTCCTGCTTTAATATTTGCTTAAATTCTAGTATAGCAGTAGAAGTGGGCAAATCACAGAACAATACACAAAGTATAAAACTATGTAAAAATGGAAGAAAAACACAACCCTTTAAACAAAAGACATCACAAGGCATATTCAGTGGGTACAGGCATTTGTATAGAAAGAACATGTCATGCCTATAACAGTGACTATGGTCGTGGAGGACAGGATGGGACTGTAGTATTGCAGTTTTATTCAGGAAAGAATGTGTGCACTGCTTACATAAATTAAAATAAAAACTTTAAAAGAGAGAGCTCTTTTGAGAGGGAGCTGAATCCCCTTAGGAGATCTAAGATAGCAATTAAAATGTCATGAGTTGGATAAACGTTTATGCATATTTATCTGCAACAAGCACCTCTCTAAGCTGTGGACCACAACACAGATGCCTAGCCTCTGCCTACTTGGAATTTCCAGGCTGAACAGATGATACTTCGTGGAAGCATGATTCTGGCTCATCTGTGGACCTTCCATGGGATCAGGTCAGAGGGACCCTCTGTAGGTGAGCCCCTCCAGCGGGCCTGCTACTCCAGCCTTTGTGCTCCATCCCATTTCACATAAGAGAGAGGCTCAGAGAGTGTGAGTCATTCACTCCCCCACTGTTGCCACAAGAGCACCTGGCAACTGCTGCATCTTGGAAATGGCTGAGAACACATGGAAGATACCTGACACAGTGGATCACATCAGAGCTCTGCTCAAATTCTCTTGATTCCTTGTTCCTGTTTTTATGCCCCCTTATTTCCAACAGCTTTCCCTGGGTGATTTTTCAGGGCTGCTGGCCTGTTTTGGAGACTGTCCTTGGGTTATTGGGGCCATTCTGAGCAGGCACTGAGAGAACCGGAAGTGCCCAGGAATTTACACCCCTCCCTCACTCCCCAGCCCTTGGCCAAAGACTGCTGGGTGTGGGAGCTTGAAAGCCCCTGCAGTCTCGTTTCTAGTTTGAAACTTCTAGGAGGCATAAGAGGCACAATTCACATTCAAAGTTCCCCAGGAGCTCAGGCTGATACCCCTCCCTTAACTGGGTTTTGCAGCCCAATTTGGCCCTCCCCTTCCTGGTGCTGCTCCCCCATCCCCTCACTGGTGTCCCTTGGGAACACCTCTTCAAGAAATTACTGCAGACAATCCTCAGCTCAGAGCCTCTTTATGAGATCCACACCAGGCACACCTTACTGTTTTTAGGGCCTTCTGACTAGGCTGTGGCAGCACTGGCCTTAGTAGCTGCCAGGGCATTAGTGCCCTGTTTTTCCATCTGCAGCTCTGCTAGAGCGGCCCTGAGAGCATGGAGGAGTGGCTGTGCTTGAACTAAAACACAATTGATTTATAAAAGTCAATGGGATTTTAAAGCCGGGCAGTGGAAACAGCAAGACAGCTCTCAGAGCTGAATTGATTTAAAGGGTAAGTATCAAGGCTGAAAGATTGATGGAGAAGAGAGAGGTGAGGTAATGGAAGGGGCGCTCCGGAGGGGGGCAGACGAGACGGTTTCATAAAGTTAATGCAATTTGCCACCAAGGGCAAGGGGGCCTCGAGAGGGTCCCAGCTGTCCTGAGAGCCTCAGATGATTTATTACAGGATGGTTCCTGAGTGCTCTCTACCTTAAATTTTTTTTTTTAAACCTGTTACTTAGCTTCTTTCTGGGCTCCACTTGGTCATCTGTTCTTCGCTAAGCTCTCCACCTGAGGGGTCTGGAGAACCAGCAAGGCCCCCTTAACGGGTCTCACTTCGGGGCCTGGAAGGTGAAGAACAAGGAGGAAAACTAGCTGCTCAAAGTAAGAAGTGTTAATTCTAATATAACTATGAGGAGGTTCTAGAAAGTTTGGATTTTTTTTTCCCATAATGATGATTTTAATGCTTTAAAAACATCAATATAAAAGATCACTTTCTTAACAGTTATTTTCATTGGCTCTTCCTGGGTCTGTCTCTTGATTCAGCTGGTGCCAGTCTTCAGTGAGGGGGTGCAGGAGGTAGGCGGCCCCCAAAATGCTTGACCCTCACTTCCATACAGTGTGCACCCACAGGTTCAGCTGGGCTTAGTCTTCATTTATCCATTCATGGAGCTTAGGGGGCCTCCCGGGTGTCCACCTCGTGCGAGCCACTGGGGTGTGGAGATAAAAGGCACAAACCTGCCCTGGCAGAAGTAAAGGGGGAACAGAGACACCCAAATACAAGAGTCCGTCATCTCGGCAAGTATAACGGGAAATGAGAGGGTTAAGGCAGCGGCATGGGAGTCAGACTGGGAGGCCAGAGGTGGGACTGAAGCTGGATGAAAGAACAGAGTGAGCCATTAGAGGGGATCACCACCCCCAAATATGCTTCTTTGGCATATTGATTATTTTGAGCTGAAGGCAACTGAGAAAGAGTACACAGGGGGAGCTCTTTCCCCTCTCCCTTTCTGCCTAAAAGCAGGGCATAAAGTTCCCTTAATGAATAAATGTGCCTTGCCACTCCCATACCAGGAAGAGAAGAATGAGATTCTTATTATGGAGAGGTGACTTCAGTCTACATAATGAACCTCACTAAACCACCCTTACCTGCCATACTTTTCCCAGTCACCTTCCCACAGTGTATGCCCCTGGGTTTAGCTGCCCCTTTTCTATGAAGCACCCCGTCACACACTTACAACAATCAATGAAATTTATATGCTTTTTCTCCTGTTAATCTTTTATCATTTTAATTAGCAGTCCTCAGGTACATAGCTTAAGAGGGTAGAGGGAAAGTTTTTTCTCCCCTACACTATGGAAGGCTGTGGGAAAAAAGGATGTGCTCAGCAGAGGGAGCAGGAAGACATGCAGGTTGAGAGGGCATGGGGTTAAACCCAGGAAGTCTAGCTCCCAAGCTTTTAACATTGACTCTCACGGACCCATGTTCCTGCCTTAGAACAGACCAAACCCTAACCTCTTCCCACTAACACTAATGAAATATCCTTTCATTAATCCTTGAGAAAGACAAGCCTTGTGGATCTCCTCTAACCTCCATCCACCGACTGGATCGCCAACCATCACCCCACGGCAGGGTCCCTTTTCTGGCATCTCCTTTAACGAGGCTGTTTAGCTGTCACAGCATGGGTAAGAAGTTGGGAAGATGAGAAGACCTCTGTGAGTCAGTGAGCGTCCAGGTCTCCAGCTTCACTTCCCACTCATAGCACACACTCTGCTCTTTCCAGATCAATGACTGGTCCCCACAAAGGCCATTTTGTGCCAGATCCCTGTACCTCTGTTGCTTGCCAGCCTGATGAGCCCTGACACTCTTGAAGCGTCAGTGCAGCTGCTTCCCACTGTGTGAGGACTCATCTAGTAGGTTTCTAAAGCAGGGGCTTGCCTGCCATCCATTATGACGCCCCCATAGAGGGCACACACCTACAGCCAGACAAGTACCTCTCTATGCTGTTTTGATTTGTGAGCTTCTAATGGCCAGAGAGGGTGCCCTCCTCATGCTCAATCCCTAGAACGTAGCCCAGAGTGTCTCACTAAATGCTTGCTGAAAGCATGAGTGGACATGAAACAGGAATCTTCAACTTCAAAGAAGATGGGCAAGATCAAATCCAAGAGATTTTGTGCCTCTAGAGACGATCTTGGCCTGGAGGAAACCTGCCAGCAGGATTTCTACTGCCTATGGCCTGTTTCCACATGATGAGAGGTTAAAGGGCACAGTTAAAGGGCCATTCCTGTTATCAGAGAAGCAGCAAGTAGAAGCAGGAAACAGAATGTCATTTTCCTACTTTTCTTAGTTTGGCAGTGGGAGAGGAGAGGCTAACTGGAAGGGGCACAGCATTTGGAGTCCCAGATTTCCAGATAAAATGGGAACAAAATACAAATCTTATCCACTTTCTAAACTGTGGTGAGGAAGAAGTAAATGACACTTTGAAAGTGTGCTGCAAACAGAGACGCACTGAATGGATGAATGGGGGTTAGTACTGTCTCTCGTTGCTGCAGGCTGAGGCCTTGGGAGGCCTGTCTCCCCTCTTTCAGATCTTGTCCAGGAGCAGCTGCCCTAGGTTTGCTGCCTCTGCTCCTGTTCAGATTAGCAAGCCATTTACCAGGAGCTGGAGATCGGTGGAGTTGATGTAATTCAGTATTGATTATAAATTTCATTTCTGCCTGCCTATGGGCCATTAGCTTAGATCAATACATTCTCCACCCTTGGTTAAGTAATCATTGAAGCTGTTGATGATTTCAGCAGTCATGGCAGGTCCCTGGCTGTCTTGGTTGAGGGGAGACCAACACAGCCCTCCCAGCCTAGGTCTAATCCTGCTCAGGCCTGTCTTGCAAATAAATCATTTATTTCCACCTGCAAACACGAAGTTCATGGCCAAGTCTTCAGTTCTGTGGGGACAGAAGTCCTGTGTGGAGCTCCTGGAGCCCAGTATCTAGTAGTGTCTTAGATCCTAAGTGTCTAAGAGTGCTAGTTATATACTCTGGGCATCTTCCATGGGGAGAACTCAGTTTTCCCATCAGCTGGTATCTGCGAGGAGAGGCAGGAGGAAAGAGAAGGAAATCCTACCACAAGGGAATGCAGATATCTCTTGAGATCCTATTTTCATTTCTTTTAGATACAAACCCAGAAATGGAATTGCTGGGTCATATGGTAGCTCTATTTTTAATTTTTTGAGGAACCACCATATTGTTTTCCATAGTGACTGCACCAGTTTACGTTCAGTATACCAGAGGTCCCTTTTCTTCACATTCTTGCCAATATTGTTACCTCTTGTCTTTGGATAATAGCCATTCTAACGGTTGTGAGGTGATATCTCAACGTGGTTTTTGATTTGCATTTCCCTGATGATTAGTGCTGTGAGCATCTTTTCATGTACTTCTTGGACATTTCTATTTATTCTTTGCAAAAATGTCTATTCAGTTCTTCTGCCCATGTTTTAGTCTGTTGGGGTTTTTTTGCTATTGAGTTGTAGGAGTTCTTTGTATATTTTGGATATTAGCCCCTTATTGGATCTATGATTTGCAGATACTTTTTCCTATTCTGTAGGTTTCTTTTTCATTTTATGGATTTTTGCCTTTTCTATGCAGAAGCTTTTTAGTTTGATGCAGCCCCACTTGTTTATTTTTGCTTTTGCTTCCTTTGCTTTTTGTGTCTAATCTGAAAAATGATTGTCACCACTGATGTCAAAGAGATTACCTCATATGTTTTCTTCTAGGAGTTTTATGCTTTCAAGTCTTAATGTTCAAGTCTTTTGAGTTGGTTTTTGTGTATGGTGAAAGGTAAGGGTCCAGTTTCATTCTTTTGCTTGTGACTGTCCAGTTTGCCCAACACCATTTATAGAGGAGACTGTCCTTCTAGTATACTGCCCATTGTATATCACTGGCTCATTTGTTGTAAATTAATTGACCACACATGCATGGATTTATTTCTGGGTTTTCTATTTTGCTCCATTGATTTATGGTCTGTTTTTGTGCCAAATAATTTCTTGATATTTTTTTTCCATTTTAAATACTACCTATTGATTCCTAACTATGTAAGATGAGGATTTCATTTATTTCACTCTTCCACCTCATCACACGTAAGCACCCACTCCATCCTCCCAGTATAGTTACAGTGTATTTTTAGTTTGATCAATATGCAGAATTTGCATTATTAGTACTATGTAATTGCTAGTCCCAGTTGAGCTATGCAGTATACTATAATATTTCATGAACCACTTTTTGTTTTCCCTGGAGTTCATAATTGCCTTGCCTTTTAATTTGCTTACTATTCTACTACATATCAATAATTCAACCTTAAATATTCTAACAGTTGTTTGAATCCACTTTCCATGTATTCATAGGCAGTGGGAATCTTCTTAAAAATCACACCGCATTTCATTACTCAAAGAATTTATAGCTCTCCTGGGGACATGCAGGGCTACCTGCAGTGGTGTTTGGATAGTGTGAATCCCTGTGTTGGGTTAGAGAGTGGGCATATGCCTCAGCAATGGATAGACACGAATTCCAACACTTGTTGGCAGGGTACCCACAATGCTCCTTCCACATCTGTTAAAACAGGAATAATGGTCTTCATCATAGTATAGTCATGAGAATTAAATAAGTACAATAAAAACACCTGGAGCACGGAAGGCACACAACAAATGTAGGTTTGTTTCCTTCAGGGAAAATCAAGAAAAATAAGGCCAGTGAAAGTACTTCATCTCACTCATAGAGCTTTCTCTCTCCATCCCCAAAGTATTGACCAGGCTCTGCACATTCATCAAGGCTTCTAAGACATTGATACTCCTTCGAAGGAAGATGGCTCAAGCTGCTGGGGCTGTGCTCATCAGGCTAATGATTTCCTTTAAAAGAAGGAGCCTCCTTAACAGCAACATCAATTTTATTTTGAAATATTTTAAACAAAGGCAGAAACTCTAAAAGGAAATATCGATAGGTTGATGATATAATAATTAAAAACATTCATACATCTGGGAAAAAAGACCTTGATATAAAAATTAAGGGCAAGCAACAATTGGGAAAATATTTGCAACATATAAATCAATCAAAGGAGGGCTGACTTTCCTAAGGACCTGGACCACTTAGGTCCAGAGACAGTGCTTCAGCCTCCTAGGCTAATGCTTTCTCTGCTATTAATCCACTCACTCACTCATCTATTCATACATTCATTTATTCACCATATATGTATTGAGCACCCACCAGATGCCTGGCATTGGAGTATACTGACATCTAAATACAGAAATGGGCCCTGCTCTCCTGGAATGCAAAGTCCAGTGGGGTTACAGTTATTCCCCAAATAGTCACACTGAGGAGTGTACAACTACAACTCAAGGTAAGTGCTACAAAGGAAAGGAGAGCCCGGAGCAGAGGATCCAGTTTAGACTGGGGTTGCAGGAGCACTTGGCTGGCAACACTTGAGCTGAGAACTGGAGGGAGAACAGGACTTAAGAAGTGTGTGTGTGTGTGTGTGTGTGTGTGTGTGTGTGTGAAAGAGAGAGAGAGAGAGAGAGACAGAGAGAGAGAGAGACAGAGAAATACAGATAGACTGATAGAGAGAAAAAGGAATTCCAGCTGGGGAAACAGGGTGTGCTCTGGCCCTGTGGAAGGAGGCCCATGGAACACGTTGAGGAATGAGAAGGCCAGTGTGGCTGGAGCTTGGAGAGTGAGAGGAGGCTGGAGGTTTGGCCAGTGGCTGGACTGTAAGAGAAGTCTTCCTGTAAGTTGGGGCTGGAGGAGGAGGCTGGTGATGGGTACGCTGTGGATTTAAATTTGGAGAGATGGCTCTGGCTTTGGAGTGGAGAATGGATGGGAGTGGGTGGGGGTGAGGCAGAGTATTACTGCCACAGGTTAGAAATGATGATGGCTGGGAGAGGATAGTAACAGGAGACTGAGTGAGACAGGGAGAGTCAAGAGCTCTTTGGGAGATAAAAGACATGGCTGCCTCCCATACCTTATCCTTGTGAAACAGGGCAAGACCAAATCAATAAATCTTTATTTGGGGCAGTGCTAACGGGCACAGAGGAGGCCTCAATCAAAATAGGGGACACACAAATCTTTGAAGAAGCAGGCCCTATGTCAGTGAGATTTCAGGAAAAGGAGCAATCCCCGGGAGTTGGGGTAGCATCAGGGTCAAGTATTCTGCGGCTTTGTTCTGACCACCTCCTGGGAGCTGTGTGAGTGGTGGGTGCACAGAGGGCACAGCACTCACAGAGTCTGGTGGTGGGCATGAGGGTACAGCCTGGGGCTCTGCTGCCTTCCCTCACCCTGGAAAACTCACAGGAGAGAGGGTGCCTATCTTATATTTCTGTTATCTATCTTAAAAAAAAAAGGCAATTTTTACAGTGTCACAGAACACATGCATTTGTAACTTGCTCCACTGCATCTGTGATAAATTCATGGATTTTTAGTGAGCCTATCTCGTTTTTCTTCTGGGAACCTGGCAGGGATGGGGTGACTATCTCTTCCATTCCCGCTCTGGAAATATGGCAACAAATCTTAGCAGAGTTAGAGCTTGCCAGGCATGGCATCAGGAAAGGCTCCCTGAACAGGACCCTAGGAGATACGCAGGAGCTAAGTAAGGTAGAGCCAACCGCACCTAGGTCCAAATGGCCTCATCTGGCTTCCACAGGCCGTGATAAGCTAGGGTGAGTCCGAGCTGGTCCTAAGCAGGCAACGGCAAGCTAGAATCATGGTATTAAAGGCCAGTGTGAGCTGGTACCAACCAATCTGGACCACTTTCCTGAATCAGACTGAATTATATGATGTACTTAAAAGCAAGCACACTGTTTGAATTTACAGGCTCTTTTTGAGATATTTCCTGCTGGTTTGGGTGCCTCCCTACTTTTTTGAATTATCATTGTCCTCTTCTGTGTGTGTACAACACCTGCCTCACCTGCCTCTAACTGCTTCTTGGAAATAGAGCTCCGATTATTGAACAAACTTAGTTTTATATGTGGGTAAGTACCAGGTGGTACTAGTGGTAAAGAACCTGCCTGCCAGTGCAGGAGACATAAGAGACCCGGGTTCAATCCTTGGGTTGGGAAGATCCCCTGGAGGAGGGCATGGCAACCTACCCCAGTATTTTTGTCTGGAGAATCCCATGGACAGAGGAGCCTGGTAGGATACAGTCCATAGGGTTGCACAGAGTTGGACACGATTGAAGTAACTTAGCAAGTAGCAAAGTGATAGTAGGGTTTTTCCTGGGAGGTTCTCAATCCTGACAGCTCCTCCTTCCTGGGAAAGAGACACAAGGACGTTTTTAGGGTGATGGCGCTCTTTGCAGCAATATCAGAGCTGGCCTGGATGGGGACCTGCCAGGAAGTTAACAGCCAATATAACCTTGGGGCAGGTTTCCTGGGAAGCCCCTATTGCAGAGCAGCTGAGGCTTCTGAGCCCAGTTGACCTGGGCTGGTTTTCTTAACCATTCCAGAAAGTGACCCCAGGTCTTTTCCATCAACCCTTTGTAACCAGATAGTGGTGCAATCTGGAAGTGTGTCTGGCATATGTATCTCCTGGAGCAGCCTGGACAAAGCAGTGTGTGGATCTCAGAGGCTGTGATTTGTATCCTATAGGCTGGCAGGGTTTATGACATGAAGGCTGCCCAACTCCTAAAAGATGCCAAGGGGGATGAATTTTGAGGGAAGGTCTTCCTTCTACCAGAGCCCCATTTCTTCGAGGCATGCATATATAATTTTGGTCTGTATTCCTCCAGAAATGTCCCTGCGTGCTCTGACTCTTGACCTGGTCTCCAGCCCCAGCCTGTTGACCCTGTGCACAGCCCTCCTCCCACCACCAGCACTGGCATATGCCGATCCCTGCCTGGAATGTGGCCTCCTCCCTCCACCATCCTTGCCTAGGTAGCCCCACCATTCTTCAGCTCACAGCTCAGGCACCACTTGGTTCCTCTGAAAGCTTCATTTGTAGCATATGCTCTTATCATGGTTTATGATCATGTATTTATTTTTATGGGTAGTGAGTGAAAGTCGCTCAGTCATGTCTGACTCTTTGTGATCCCATGGACTATACAGTCCATGGAATTCTCCAGACCAGAATACTGGAGTGGGTAGCTGTTCCCTTCTCCACGGGATCCTTCCAACCCAAGGTTTGAACCCAGGTCTCCTACATTGCAGATGGATTTTTTACCAGGTGAGCCACCAGGGAAGCCCATTTTTATGGGTAAACAGTTATCTTATAAATGTCTGATATATAGCACCATAAACTCTATCTTTTAACATGCACTACAAGATAATATCATCTGGTATCTCAGTCTGAGCACTACTGACATTTAGAGTTGGAGAATTCTTTGTTGTGGGAGCTGTCCTCTGCATTGCAGGATGCTCAGCAGCATCTCTTATCTACTAGATGGGCCTATATCTAGTAGATGCCAGTAGCATCCCTTAGCTGGAACAACCAAAATGCCTCCAGACATCAACAAATGTCCCCCAGAGGGCAAAAGAACTCCTGGTTGAGAACCACTGACCCAGAACAAATGTTTCTAGGAAGTCTGAGATCTCAAAGGCAGGCTTCCTGAGAGCCGTTTGCAAAGCACTGTTTTTTTTTTTTCTAAACCAGCCCCATCCAACAGAAACATAATGTCAGCCACATATGTAATTATAAATGTTCTAGGAGCAGCATGAAAAGCAAGTAAAAGAAAAAACAGGTGGGCCAAATTCCAATCAATATTTTATTTAACCCAATATATCCAAAGTATTATCACTTCATCAGTGATCAATGTAAAATAATCATTGAGATATTTCACATTCTTTTTCCCCCAAGTCATCAAAATCTTCTGCGTGTTTTTCTCAGTTTGGATTAATCACATGTCAAGTGCTCAATAGCCATGTGTGGCCAGTATGCTAGCCAGGAATGGGAGAGGAGACCCAAGCTCTCTTAGGGGGCCTGGCCTGGCCCACCTGTTGCACTGTTACCAGGCTGTACCCCTATCCCTGAGCAGAGCCATGCACAGCCCTCTTTTGCCCACTGGGGCCCACAGGTGACAACCCATTCCAAGCATCCCATGGAGGGATCCTGATGGCTCTAACTATGTTCTAGAGGGCCAGCCTGCTCAGGAAAGTTATCCAAATGCCTGCAGTGTGCTAATGAGATGGGTGTGTGCCTGTGAGCTCACGAGAGCCCAGAGGATCCCTGCCTCCAATATACAAACACTGGGTGAGACAAGTACTGGTTCCAAGTTCCCTGGGCAGAAGCTCCACTCACTTCCAAACCACTCTCCTCATGCTCCTTACTCACAAGGAAGGTTCAGCCCTCCACAAACGCTGGTCACATGAAAAGACACATTCTATTTTTCTTAAAACACAGATGCCGTCATCTAAAATGACACTTGCACTGGCCAAGAAGCTGCTGTCCAGGCAGATGCTTTTCTGAGCCCCAAGACCTGTCCTGAGGCCCCAGTCCATTCTGCAGGGCCACAAGCTGGCTGGGGTGCTAGCCCAGTGCTGTGGATCGCCCCTGCAAGGTTCACCTGCATCCCTTACTTATCTCTGGATCCGCTCCCCCAACACCAGCAACTCCAGGCCCTGCTGCTTTCTGGGAGTTCTCCCAGACAGAGCCCCTGCCTGCCTGCCTGCCTGCCTGAGGAGTTCCTTTCTGCAACCCAGCTGTGGTGGGACCTGGCTGTCCGGAGAAGTCAGGGCATTGCCCTTCCTAGTGGCAGCTACTTTTGCCTTGGCAGCTAGGGCAGATCTTGAGCATTCAGCATTTCCCTTTTAGGAATAAATAAATAAATAAATAAAGTTTTTCCAAAGTTGTCACCTCATCACTTTGAGCAAGTCAGGGACTCGGTAAAACGTGGAATGTCGGCTGAAACCTGCATACCCACCGGGGCACTAAATTGGCCATCTCCCTCTGACAGTATCAGGTCTGACCCCCACAGACCCCAGGAGCCTCCCTATTAGGGGCTGTCTGTCACCAAGATGCCTCCAGAACGCCCGCCCCATGTGACCGCAGCATGCAGCCAGCGAGTATCCGCGCCCATCTGCCAGCAGACTCACCACACTGTGCCCAGATCGGCCACAGGAAGTCGGACTTACCCCTCCTGGCTTGCCTGATCTTCGGGTTCAGCATCTTCCTGCCGCCACCTGGACGGGATCGCTGGGCTGATCATGCTGTCATCCACTGCCCTTTTCTCTTCCTTTCGCCCAGTTGCCCCCCATTTCCCGCTCCAGCCCCCATGGCCGCTGGCGTCACCAGCGAGGCTCCCTCGTCTGCCTCTCCCGGCTCCGGACCGACGGCTTGCCTTGGACAACGTAAACCTCAATGCATTATTTATCCATCTTAGAATTAATTCCCATCCAAGTAAACCATTAAGAGGCTCAGTAACCGTTTCTGATCAATCACTGGGTCAGGGCGGGGCGGCCTGGCTGTCCCTCCGCCTGGTCAGGGAGCACGCGGCACTGCCCATCCGCGAGCGGAGCGGGCGCAGCAGTCCGGGCGGAGGCGCGGGGAGGGCGGGGCGGGAGGAGCCAGGCGGAGAGCGCGGTCCCAGCTGGACCGACGGCCCCGGAGGGCGGGCGGGCTCCGGGATCCTATCCGCCCTCTGCGTGGGGAGGGCTCGTCGAAGCGCGTGCCACCGGCTAGAGATTCCAAGAGGCCGCAGGAAATGCTCGGACTCTGGCCGCCCTGGGTCTCCGGTCTGCAGGCACTGCCAAGGCCGGGGGTGGGGGAGCGGTCTGTCCTTGGGGACCTGCTCTGCCCCATGCTTCCTGCCAAGAGGGACCAGGAGGCTGTCTATGAGGTCACAGTTCCAACTGTGGAAAGACAGGTGTGTCTTAAAAAGAGATACAGCCTTGGTATATTCAGAGTCCCAGGGGACTCACCCAGCAAAGCCCGTTAGAGATGTTAACTTTTTTTCTACTTAAATAGGGTGAAAGGAGTAAGAATCCTGTGAAACACTTAGGTTAGGGCCCACATATAGTAAGTAATTAGTGTTAAGTCTCTTCAGTCATGTCTGACTCTTTGCGACCCCATGGACTGCAGCCTGCCAGGCTCCTCTGTCCATGGGATTCTTCAGGCAAGAAGACTGGAGTGGGTCGCCATTTCCTTCTCCAGGGGATATTCCAGATCTTACTAAAGACTGTTCACTGAGCAGTGAATCTCTGCCAACTGCCATGTTTCTGTTTAATACTGGCAGAATTCTAAACAGTGTGTAGTGGAGCTTTGGGAAGGTTCAGGCTCAAGATCCTAAAAATTTCCCAAGAAATGTAATCACAGTAATTGTTGTTGTTTAGTAGGCACCTACTATGTGTCCTTGAGGTTGGGGCTTTATATTCTGCATCTGTTTCAATTCTCAGATTCCCTGAGGCAGGGAAGCCTTTGTCATGGTTCTTCAGATGAAAAAATAAGGCACAGAAATGTTATGTATCTTGCCCAGAGTTACACAGTCCTATCAGGGCCCCGGGGCCTGAACCGACACTGTCTCTACAGCTCATGCCTTTCTGTGATGCCAGTCTAAGTACCCTGATTCCAATCATTTCTCGTGAATGTTCCTGGCTTGAGAGCCCTCGATGAATTTGCTGGATGGTAAGGACCAGCCTTTGTGCCCCTAAAATCCCCCCAGATGTCCTGTTAGGCATTTGGGCTGGGTTCTTTGGGCCTGAGTATTGTGTGATATCCTCTTCATAGGTAGAAGATGAGGGATTTGAACAAGGTTCCCTCTGCTTTGATTGACCATGCTCCTACCCTAATTCTCATAGTGCCCCTATGTCCACTGATCCCCAAATGGTGGACTGACGTGTAATCTTTAGCAGCTGGAAAGGAAGAGGATCCTGAGGCTGGGGGGTCCACTGGGAGCCCACTGCAGTAGTCCATGCGGGAGAGGACAGGATATGGTCTGTGGAGAGGAGGGAAGGATGGGAGAGGTTAAGGACTCACCAGGATGTGGCAAGTCAAGTCCCCAGGGTGAAGGGAGAGACAGTATCCCTAGAGACAGAGCTGTCTTACTCAGCATCTAGTCACTTACTCTGACTCTCAGATGCTCCTCAGAAGGGATGAATAAGCATAAGTAAGTTTGCTATGATATCCAAGGCCTTTCATGGTACTGGCCCATACTTCCTCTGTGACCTCTCCTGTAATGCTACACACAACCATATGCATGCATAGTCCCTGCTCCTGTGTGCTCCCAGTTCCTTTTCTCTGGGGTGTGTTTCCTGTCACACAAGTCTGATCATTCTAAGCAAGTCTCCCAAACTGTCTTGATTCTACCTCCAGAAGGGGAGCCAACACACACTTCCTCAGGGCTCTTATCTGTATGCCACGGACTGCCCAGTGCCCCTCCTGGACAATAAGCCCTGAGCCTCTGGTAGGACTCAGGCCAGGAACCTCATGAGGAATATTGGCTTGATGGATTGATTTGAGAAATGCCACTGAATGCCAGACTTGCCCTCCTGTTTCTTTGGGGCCAGGAAAAGGTCAGATCAGGGTGGGACAGAGACCATCTAGCAGGAGAGGGAAAGATACAGAGCTGGAAAATCTCAGGTTGACATCAGTGTCACAGAGGGAGGTCCCATGGCCAGTGACAACTTCTTGAGCAATCACTAAAGCCTGTGAGTAATGCAGCCTGGACCACTTCCTCCAAACCAGAGGCAGGAAAAATGCCCCAAAGGCTTAGTTTGGGTCCACTCACACTTGTTTTGGTTACGAAGTTACTCCCAGGCAGTTTTTCTGTGCAGCTCTTTCCCTGGATGATATTTAGCCGCTGAGCTTACCCGCCTGCTTTTCTGGGGATCTGCGTTGGAATTGGGCAAAACCACAGAGGCTCTAAGCTCAAGCCCGGAAGCAAAGCTGGGAAAATGGCAGAGATAATCTGAACTCTGCACCAGAGAATGCTGGTGGTGGGGGGCGGGTGTGGGACAGGGGCTAGGTAGCTCCTTCCTCTCTGTCCTCAGACCACACTCCCAGTACTTCTTGGGATGAAGGGATCCATGTGTTCCAGCTGGAAGGGACATTAGCACCCTCTCCTTCCTGAAGTTTACAAATCTTACACTGCAGGACCCTGGGAGCCCTCCAGTTCCCTTTGAGACCACTGGGAGAAGGGGTGAGGTGAGGACAAGAGCAGGGCCTCCTGAGTAAGTTTTTATTTGAAGGGACTGCTCCACTCCTCTTACACAGGCAGTAATCCGAGGCCAAGGAGAAATACAGGCCTCAATTAGGAGTAGAGACAGAGAGACTACCCCCTTACCCACTGTCCTTACAGCACTGTACCTCCTGACAGTGGTCCTTGCTTCTCCCTTTGCTGGTTCCCTGTCCTGCATCATTTTTTCATTTTCTAAGGGGCTCCTCTGGGTCAGGAACCTCTGGGCACTGCAAGGCGAGTGGAAAGCATTGGGAGGGCAGAACTGTCCAGAAGCCTTCGGCAGAAATGTACACCTCTTGGTGAGATGATCACCCACCAACATCATTGGCCCAGAGCCAGGATAGCTCCAAGTCACTGGTTTTCAGCCTTAGCTGTGTATTGGGGCATTCTGAAAACTAGTTTCTGTGTTTCACCCCATCAGTTCCGGTTTAATTCATCTGGTGTGGACACTGGTCTTTGGGAGGTGTAAAAGCTCCTCCGATTATTTAATGTGTGGCCAGGGTTGAGAACCACTGCTTTATTAGATAATTGCATATCCGTGAGCCCAAAGCCACCAGAAACAGTCTTTGCCTGCTCTTGCCTCAGGGAGGCTTCTTCTGAGGGAAGGGTTCATTTATCAATCAGTTTCTCAGTTAGAAAGTGGAAACGGGCCTCTATCTCAAGGCTTAACATGAGACAGCTCCATTCCACACAGAGCTATAGGTACTGCTATATAAGCTGTACACTGCACAAAAGTATCAATAGAAGGGGGAGTAGGACTGGGTTTGGGATCTGCTGGCAAAGTCGTGTGTTCTAGCATGGAGACAAGGACAAGCCTTTCTCTAATTTATACCAAGACGTCATATCGATAGGAAAGCCCTGAGTCTGAGATGCCTGCTCAGTGGTCACCAGTACCCAGTGTCCCCAGACTCCCAGTTTATGGCACTCTCAGTCTCTGTTGCCAGGCGGCCGAAGCTCCATCTCCCTAGCATACCACATCTGTCCATCCTGGGTGGGTGTGCTGGACTAGCCAGTTGGTCCCAATAGCCCTAAGAGGTGATTGCTGAATTTTTAGGAATTTTGTAATTTTAACACAGACATCATTAGAAATTATATTATGAATTGAAGTTACAATTAAATAAACTATTTTAAACACAAAGGTAATACATACTCAATAGACATGACTTTCTAACTACTGACAATATTTCCCTATTGTTGAACAACTTCCATTCTTAGGATTATTTCTCTCTATCCTATCTGTATGATGAAAATATTATTGTGATGGCTGATTTTTATGTCATCTTGACTGGGCCACAGACTGCCCAGACATTTGGTCACATATTATTCTGGGTGTGTCTGTGAGGATATTTCTGGACAAAACTAACATTTGAATCTGTAGATGAAATAAAGCACATTGCCCTTTTGGAGGTGGCTGGACTCATCCAGTCAGTTGGGGGCCCAAGAAGAAAAGAAAGGCTGACTCTCCCATGAGTAGAAGGGAACTCTTCTGGCCTGAAGGCCTCGAGCTGCGACACTGGTATTTTTCCTGCCTTCGAACTAGAACTACTTCGGGTCTCCTGTGTCTCCAGCTTACCAACTACAGATCTTGGAACTTAGCCTCCATAACTGTGTGGGCCAATTCCTCATTATAAATCTTTTGATATATACAGACAGTCCCTGACTTAAGATGGTTCAACTTACAATTTTTAGATTTTGTGATAGTGTGAAAGCAATATGCTTTCAGTAGAAAACTGTACTTAGAATTTTTGAATTTCATCTTTTCCTGGGCTAACCACACACCAGATGGTACTCTCTCATGATGCTGGGCAGTGGCAGCTAGTTGCAGCTCCCAGTCAGCCAGGTGATCATGGCCAGGAACTTAGAATAGATACACTTACAGGCATTCTAGACCCATATAACCATTCTGTTTTTTCACTTTCAGTACAGTATTCAATAAATTACATGAGATATTCAACTATTTATTATAAAACAGAATTTGTATTAGATGATTTTTGCCCAACTGTAGGCTAATGTAAATGTTCTGAGCATGTATAAGATAGGCTAGGCTAAGCCATGATATGCGGTAGGTTAGGTGCATCGAATGCATTTTTTTACTTAACGATGGGTTTATTGGGACGTAACGCCATTGTAAGTTGAGGAAGATCACTGTATATACATATAATCAAACACTTCATATGTCCTTGAGGTATGTATGTATTATATATGCTATGCTATGCTAAGTCGCTTCAGTCGTGTCCGACTCTGTGCGACCCCATAGACGGCAGCTCACCAGGCTCCGCCGTCCCTAGGATTCTCCAGGCAAGAATACTGGAGTGGGTTGCCATTTCTTTCTCCAGTGCATGAAAGGGAAAAGTGAAAGTGAAGTCGCTCAGTCGTGTCCGACTCTTAGCGACCCCATGGACTGTAGCCTACCAGGCTCCTCCGTCCATGGGATTTTCCAGGCAAGAGTACTGGAGTGGGGTGCCATTGCCTTCTCTGTGTATTATATATATGTATCTTCTATTGGTTCTGTTTCTCTGAAGAATTCTAATTCAACTACATACTGAGCTGCTACTACACATCTCTTCCCAACTCCTTGTTCACCGATCATGATGGTATGCTGGTAGTTAGAAGCTAATGGTGGTGGGAGTATTTATGCCAAGAAAATCAGCAAATGCTACATATTGTTCTAAAGAAGACATCCAGAACACCTGCTATAAACTCAAGATACATATCAGACCCTTACCCTCTTATAATTCATGACAGTCTATTTCTCAAGGATAAATATTTCTTTTTCAGTGTCAGAACATAGCTTCATGGCTTTTGCCTTTATAAGCTCCTGTTTTTGCTCTTCCCTGAAATACTCTTTGGAATATGTGTTGCTCAAATTGCAATTCATAAGATCCCCAAATAAAGTTCTTTGTTCTTTGCAGCCTCAATATTGATTACTATTTGACAAAATCAGGGCTTACATTTTTTTTCCTTCCAGAGAGCCAGTTGTTAGACGTTTGCTAGTACAGCTCTGATCATTCCCTACCAGGTTTGCTCTGAATGCCCCAGTCACTGTTGACTCCGCACTGTGGGCAGAGGGTGCTTTCTCTCCACCCAAACTGTTCTCCCCTTTCTCCTGGGCACACCCAGATGCTCCAGATTTCCCAGCTACCTTGCAGTTTGGTGTGACTGGGCTCCAGTCATTGTTCATGAGCAGATGAGTTGTGGCCAGTTTGATGTCTGGCCCACAAAACTCCTCCCCTCAACATTTCTCCATGTTTGTCTCCTTTTTCTGGGGCCACCTTAGAAGCCTCATGTAAAAGAGGGAAGAGGCCCATAGTCTGGGTCCCTAAATGACTGAGTGATCCCAGTCCCCATTGTCAACCAGAACCATCTTCACCTCCTAGATTTTGATGCATCCTTTTGGACCCTGTTTCAATATTACCTGCCTATCAAAGCCTCATCCCTAGAGTTCTGAACCTCTTATATCTCCCTTATCACCCCTACCTGAGGCCACATGAACCTTCTAAAAGTTCTCGTGCCAGACCCCATTAAGCCCTTACCCATAATTTATATATATAAAATTTAAATTCTCATATTTATTACCCATAAAATTGCTAACATCTGTTGGATCATAAAAAAAGCAAGAGAATTTCAGAAAAAATATCTATTTCTGCTTCATTGACTGCACTAAAGCCTTTGACTATGCGGATCACAACAAGCTGTGGAAAATTCTTAGAGTCGGGAATACGAGGCCACCTTACCTGCCTTCTGAGAAACCTGTATGCAGGTCAAGAAGCAACAGTTAGAACCTGACACGGAACAACAGACTGGTTCCAAATTGGGAAAGGAGTACATCAAGGCTGTATATTGTCACCCTAGTTATTTAACTTATATGCAGAGTACATCACGAGAAACGCTGGACTCAATCAATCCACAAGCTGGAATCAAGATTGCCAGGGGAAATACCAATAACCTCAGATACGCAGATGACACCACCCTCCTGGCAGAAAGCGAAGAGAAATTAAAGAGCCTCTTGACGAAGGTGAAAGAGGAGGGTGAAAAAGATGGCTTAAAACTCAACATTTAAAAAACGAAGATTATGGCATCCAGTACCATCACGTCATGACAAATAGATGGGGAAACAGTGGAAACAGTGACAGACTTTTCTTTCTTGGATTCCAAAATCAGTGTAGATTTTGATGCAGTCATGAATTTAAAAGATGCTTGCTCCTTGGAAGAAAAGCTATGACAAACCTAGACAGTTAATTAAAAAGCAGAGACATTACTTTGCCAACAAAGGTCCATCTAGTCAAAGCTATGGTTTTTCCAGTAGTCATGTATGGATGTTAAGAGTTGGATCATAAAGAAGGCTGAGCACTGAAGAACTGATGCTTTTGAACTGCGGTATCGGAGAAGACTCTTGAGAGTCCCTAGGACTACAAGAAGATCAAACCAGTCAATCCTAAAGGAAATCAACTCTGAATATTCATTGGAAGGACTGATGCTGAAGCTGAAGATCCAATACTTTGGCCACCTGATGGGAAGAGCTGACTCATTAGAAAAAACCCTGATGTTGGGAAAGATTGAAGGCAGGAGGAGAAGGGGATGACAGGGGATGAAATGGTTGGACCATGGCATCACCGACTCGATGGACATGAGTTTGAGCAAGCTCCAGGAGTTGGTAATGGACAGGAAAGCCTGGTGTGTTGTAGTCCATGGGGTCGCAAGGGGTCAGACATGACTGAGCAACTGGACAACAATTACCCATAATTTAAATATTATAACCTAGAATTTAAATGTAAACTACAAATGAAACTTGTAGTATGCTGTCTTTAAGATATTCTTTCCAGATTTTTTTCCCTAGATTTTTTAATCACAAAATTGTGAGGGATTCATCGGAGGTGAACCTTTTCCTACACTGGTGGCCTTAACTTGCTGGCCTTACCTTCACGTTTGGGTACTTGGGTTCTGCAAGTTGCTATGTCCCCAAGGGAAGAAGGCAGGGCTTCTCTCTTGGCCCACTGTTCCTGGCCTTAGTCCTGTTGACTTTGGCCTGAAGTCTGTCTCTGTCCTTTGGCCCAGTGCCTCCTCCAGATGTGTAGCTTGGCTTTTAATTTCAGTCTTGTCCACTTACCATAGTCTATGGTACACTCTCTCATATACAGCCCAGGCCCATCAGAATGGGTCTAGAGCCCTGGACTCTTACTTTTCTGAGTCTTTGGTATCCTGGGATCCTAGGCAGAAAGTCAGAAGGACAAAGAGGCAGAATCCAGGGTTGGACATTGGAAAATCACCAGGCACACTGGGCCAGTAAGAGCATTCAGACCAGAATATAGAGGCTTTGCTTGGAAAGTCCCTTACTTGTGACCCATAGTCTCAGGCATGTTTCCTTGAGTCCTGCAGCCCTGGATTAGGGGGAAAGGTGGCTTAGGGGTAACTAAATGAGCTGGTTCAGAGAACATAACCTTTGGTTTGAACTCCTATAGTACCACGGGTCACCCATCACCTTTCTCTTTGTAGCAGCTAGAGGCCAGACAGCTGATGTGCAGGGGGGCTTAGTGCTGAGAGGATGGGTGAGTGGTACATCCGCTGGGTTCTCCAGTGGAAGATGCAGAGATGAGAGTTTTATGAGGGATGAACACTTGTTCAGCAAAGGGGAGGAGGCAGGAGTGGGGAGGGAGAGGTGGGTCTGAGCCATGTGCATACCTGACAGTTTCTGCCAGCCCACCTGGGGCTCTGAGGCAGATGGCCCAGAAGAGTGGTCTAGCTTTGGGTGGAGGTGATTCTGCCCATGTACTACTGTCACTGGCTGGGGGCCTTCTCAAAAAGGAGTATGACCTTGGCTACCACTGCCTTGCGCAGTCGTTGGCTGGGAGCCACCCAAGAAGAACATAAAGTTGGCTCAAAAACTGAGGTTGACCTTAAAAGAGCCAACAGCTGGTGGTGTCAGCTGACCCCACTCCTTGCAGCTGGGGGAGCAAGTCTTTTCTTGAAGAGGCTGTTGAATAGCTCAGCTGTGTGTACCTGATGGGGTGCGATGAACCTGGCAGGCCTCATTTTTCGGCCTCTGTAAAAACTGGGTTAAAACTAATTCTACTCACCTAAGACTTTCTGCTCCATTTAGCTAGGCAGCTTTCAGATAAAGTTTTATTCGGCTGCGACATCTCACCGTGGTTTCCTCACAAGGGCAAAAAGCTTCCATTAGAGGCTGTGTAGAGCCAACAGTGGGACAGGCCCTGCCGGGAGCAGGTGGTCCCCTAGGGGCACTGTCGGAAGTGGCAGGAGGGACCGCAGCCCACTGGGCCTGACACCTTGGGCCAGGCAGGGTCCCCCTGCTGAGTTCCTGCTTCTGGTAGTCAGAGGCTGAGAGGAAAGAAGGAAATGATACTTCGTTAGTGGGTTTCTGTGTCCTGGGAACATGAGGTACTGAGGCTCTGAGGAGCTGTCCCCCTTCCCCTCCAGCAGAGGGTGGGGGACCCAGAGGTGGGCTTCCCACTAGCCTCAGCCAGCCCAGGTTCTAATGGCAGCCTCTGTCCTCACTCAGGTCCAACAAGGAAGCAGGTCTGAAATGATTTCCCCTCCCCCAAAGAAAATGATGAATCACCACTCGAGTCAGTTTTGCATTATTGAAAAACAAGTCTTCTCCCTCGTGAGAACACCTGCTTGCTGTGGAATGGCAGGGATTGGAACAGATGGAAAGAATGGAAATTTCCCAGGCGCCTTCTCTCCCAACTCACATCCTTCCACAAAGTCCAGATTCCTCCTGTGCTTGACCAGCCCCTCCCCCTGGGCACACAACCTTCATCTGCTCCTCCAAACATTTCCCCTCCTTTTGCATCATTAATCCCTCCTCCTCTCATTGGCTCTCTTCTCTAAACTGACAAACACACTCAGGTCTTCCTGTTTTGGAGTGACTCCCTCTCGCCTGCCCTGTCCCTCCCCGCGCCCCACCTCCCTCTTTGGTCTGCTCTGGCCCTGTAGGCAGCTGGCTGTGGCCATGTGATGTAGGCTCAGCCCATCAGATGGTCCTGCCTGGGTCTGGTCTAACCTTAAGCATATCACGAAAAGACTGAGAGATGGGTAAAGGGACTTCTCAGCACGGGGAGCAGTGACGACATCCTGCTGTGAGCCTGCTGCCTTCTAATATGGTGGAGGCACCCCACGAAGATGTCCCGACCACGCCATCCTTGTAAGAAAACGATCCAGTGCTCTTCATTTTTAGGCTCCCTGGAGCCACCATCATTTGGGGTTCTTTTCCAAGCCTGGTTCTCCAGCTTCCAAAGGATTTTGTAAGTCTCTGATACATTTTGAATAAATTCCTTTTTCTGGCTTTAGCTGGCTTAGGTTGTCTTTCTGTGACTTGCAACGCACAGAATTCTAACTGATGTCCATATCATGCCTCTCAGCCCCTGTTTTCACATGCCTCTCCTCTCTCACTTCCTAGTTTTCCTAACTTAGCACAGATGACATGATCTCCCAATTGTCTGTTCTCTCACAGATGGCGTTTTCTTCCTTATTTCCCCAGTTATGCCACCAAGCTAATCATTGGATGTCTCAGACTGGAAACCATAGGCCATCCTTCCAGACGACGACTCTAGTTTTCTACAGCCTATTTTCATGCTTCCATGACTGACAGTACTCACAGTTCACCCCAAAGGTAATGCTGGATGAGGCCCTCCCACTCTGGCAAACACTTCTTTCCTCCCAACCTTGGCTTCATTCTCATCTGTTTCAAATCCAGCTCCTGTCTGGGTATACACCTCTGACCCTGGTGAGGGTCTGGTGCACACACGCTGCCTCGATTTTGCCTGCAGCACAACAACATATTCAAAGGGCTCCATGAAAAACTGTCAACCCAAAATTCAACAGTTGGCAAAATTATTCTTCAAAGTGATAGAGCACTTAACAGATTCTCAGATAAACAAAAACTGAGACAGTTAATTGCTAGCAGACCTGCCCTATAAGAAATGTTAAAAGGAGTCCTTCAGGCTGAAGTGAAAGGATATTAGACAGTGATTCAAATCCACATGAAGAGATAAAGAACACCAGTAAAAGTAATGGTATAGGTAAATATTTAAGAGAGTATCAATGCATTTTTCTTTGCAACTTCTCTTTTTCTCTTATCTGATTTAAAAAATAACATCATAAAAATGATAAACCTGTGTTGATTGATGAGCACACAGTGTATAAAACTGTAGTGAATGATGATGAAGAATACAAAAGGTTTTGCTCAACAGATGAATGTAAAGATGTGGTGTATATATACAATGGAATACTACTCAGCCATAAAAAAGAATAAAAATTTTGCAATCTGCAACAGCATGGGTGGACTTGGAGGGCATTGTGCTATGTGAAATAAGTCAGACAGAGAAAGACAAACACTGTATGATATCACTTATATGTGGAATCTAAAAAATACAACAAACTAGCAAGTATAACAAAAAGAAATAGACTCACATATATAGAGGATAAACTACGGGTTACCAGTAGGGGGTGTAGAGGGGTAAAATAGGAGTGGGGGGTGGGAGATGTAAACTTTGATGTAAGACAGGCTCAAGAATATATTGTACAACATGGGGAATATAGCCAATATTTTATAACTGTAAATAGAGAAAAACCTTTCAAAATTGTGAATGACTATATTGCATACCTTTAACGTACATAATAAGTTATATGAGCATCACCAACTCAATGGACAAGAATTTGAGCAAACTGTGGGAGATGCTGGAGGACAGAGGAGCCTGGCATGCTGCAGTCCATGAGGTCAGAGTCAGGCACGACATAGCAACTGAAGAACAGCAACTTACATAATATTGTACATCAACTATACTTCAATAAAAAAATAAAAGTTTTTGTATACTGTTTGTATTAATCGAAACTAGATTGACATACATTAAGATGTAATCCCCAAGGCAACAACCAAGAAAATAACCCCCAAAATATACAGTAAATGAAAAAACAAGATGAATAAAAGAATATGACAGACATTATACATTTAATACAAGAGAAGTCAGTAATTGAGGAGGTGAGGAACATAAAAGATACGACACATAGGAAAAAAATAGCAAAATAGTAGAAGTAAGTCCTTTCTTATCAGTAATTACATTAAATGTAAATAAATTAAACTCTCCAAATAAAAGGAAGAAAATACAACAATGTTCTCTCTAAAGAGTGTTACTTTAGTTTTGAAGACACAAACAGGTTGAAAGTGAAAGGATTTAAAAAGATAGTCCACAAGAACAGTAACCAAATGAGGGCTGTATGGCTATATTTAAATCAGGCAAAACAGACTTTAAGACCAAAAAGTATTATGAGAGAGAAAAAAGGACAATATACATTAATAAAAGGGTCAAATACATCAAGATGTAACAATTATAAACATATATTTGCCTAACAATAAAGCATCAATGTCCATGAAGCAAAAACAGATAGACTCAAGGGAGAAATGGACACTGCAACAATGGTAATTGGAAACTTCAATATTCTACTTTCCATATTGGACAGAATATCAACAAAGAAACAGAGAATGTGAACAGCACTATAAACTACCTAGATCTAATATACAACTATAGAACACTCCACCCAACAGCAGCACCTAAACATATTCATCTCAAGGGTGCTGGGAACATCCTTGGGTAGACACATGTTAGGCCACAAAGTAGGTAACAGATTTTAAAAAATATCTTCCTCTTACTAGTCTACATTATACTAGAGGTTTTAGCCAGGGAAATTAGGCAAGAAAAAATAATAAAGGCAGTGCGTGTTGCATCCCATCCTGGGCCCAGGCTCAGGAATGAGTTTGAGAGAGGGCAAGGAACAAGGGACCATGCAGTGTCCTGTTCTGTCCCCGGATAAGGCAGTGAAGGGTAGCTCCAGCCTGTGCCCGTGGCATCTCGCTCCTCTTTCTAAATTTCAATTTTGAATTTCAGTCTCCACTCATATCCAAGGGATTTAGGAAGATTCCAACCTGATAATTTTGGGCACAGACTGTGAGGGCCAATAGGTGGAGCTGGGCATTTTAGGGCCTATCTACTGTACACCTGGCTGAAGAAGCATGGGGAAGGGTGCGGTGCTTAATAAGCCATAGATGTATGCTCTGCTTAGCAAGTCTAATCTTGCAGCTGGCTCAGCCTGGAAGAAGGGCCACCTTTGTCTTTTGAGAAAGGCACTGTCCAGACTCAATGTTCTTGTACTGCACTGTGAGTTGTCTGAAGAATCAGCCCCAAGGCTTGGACACAGAACTCTGGAGCTCAGAGAAAGGTGGACAACGGCCAGAGACGGCACCATGGGAGCTAACGTGGGGCCTAGTCCCTTCTTTGCAGTAGGCGTATGAATCAGGTTTCAAGGGTCCAAAGGTGTCTGACCAGGCATGTCTGCTGAGGATGGGCCTGCCTTCTCAGCCCTGTATGCATACTGCCTTAGAAGAGGCCCTGACATGGCAAGGAGCACTGTGCCCGGTGGCAACATTTCCCTTACCACAGTTGTTACCATCATTATTATTCTAGCAGTTACTCTTTTCTAACCACCTACCTAGTACCTGGCCCCATCACCACTGTTCACACACAACACCAACCAAAGGTGGTTTGCCAATCCTGTCTTAAGAGGAAAGTAAGGCTCAGAGGTGGTGTGTGATGTGTACCACCAAGGGTTAAGCTGGTGTACTACCAGGGGTTAAGCTGGTGTCTCAACCCCAGCCTGCCAGGGTGTATAACATCAGATGGCTCTCATCTTGAAATTATCTCATTTTGAAATTATTTCACCAATCTTGGATATTCTGCTTTTTCGTTCTTTTTTTCCTTTGCATTCAGCTTGAATTTTCTATTGACAAATTTTCAAGTTCACTAATTATTTCCTTAGCTGTGTCTACTCTACTGGTGAGCCCATCAAAAGCATTCTTCATTTCTGTTGCAGTGATTTTTATTTCCAGAATTTCTTTTTTATTCTTTCTTAGAATTTCCATCTCTCTGCTTATATTAGCCATCTGTTCTTACATGTTGGCTACATTTTCTATTAGCATCCTTAACATACTAATCATAATTATTTTAAATTATCTAACTGATAATCCCCAAATTGCTGCCATATCTTGGCTATTATTGTCTGAACTCCCCTATGACTCTAGATTTGGGGTAGTGGTTTGGGCTGTGACTTCAATTCTCTGATGGGTAGAAGAAGTCACTGATTTTAAGTTCATTCAGTTTCTTCCTTGCTGTAAGGGTGGGAGTGATTATGTCTAAGCTTTTTACATATCAAAGGTAAAACCAGAAACCTGGGTCTTTACATTTTAATTGCTGTTGTATAATGACTATTCTTTTTCAAACAACCTCTTCTGCATCTCCCACCTCCCCATCCCTAGATAATCCTGATTCACCTCCCAGAGGCCTGTGATCCACATGAAAGACTTCAGAGAACAGCTTGCTTTAGACCCTCCCATTAGATTAATGGCCCATCATCATCTCCCCTTTATAGTGAGGAACCCAAGTGGAGAGATTATATCATTGGAATAAGATCATGGAGTAAGTAATTGGTGCAACCAAGATTTACACCTAGGTCTGGCTTTCTGGTTTTCTTTAGAGACTATTCTTATCTTTTCAGAACTGGCAAAATAATGCCAGTGTCAGGGTGGGAGGGTTGACTTTCCCCATTCACTGGATAGTTAACAAGGACTGGATCATGACAAAGGGCTAAGAAGAGGAGGGACTAAGATGTCAGGAGAGAAAATGGTTTCTTTTGTTGGACAGCAGAGAAGGGGAACCAGAATGCTACTTTATTTTAAGCATAGTTATTTACAATGTTATATTCATTTCTATGTACTATTTAGCATAGTCAGGCATGGAAGCAACCTAAATGTCCACCAACAGATGACATTTGAATGGATGACACATGAATGGATAAAAAAGATGTGGTACACACACACACACACACACACACACACACACACACTGGAATATTATTCAGTCATAAAAAAGAACGAAAACAGTTTATCAGCTGAACACTAGGCTGAGCTGGTCTTCAGGAAGCACTGACTCTTAGATGGCATTTAGGGCAGGTATCAGAGAAAGTCAATGTTATGAACATGTTTGTCTCCATATTAATTCTCACCTTCTACCCAGGCCACCAGGATGCTGCTATGGTAACTGGCTGGCAGTCTTACATTCCAGCCAGTAAACATGCTGAGAGAAGTCCATTTGTACCACTAATCCAGTCATACTTTGGAAAGCCCGATGGATACACATTCCAGATGTGGGTAGGGGACTTGATGGCTATGGCCAAGGGGTGCAGCTTATGTCCCTGAAGGCAGAGGTACACCTACAAATGAGTAGTAGAGGGGGTGAGCTCAGATCTGGGCTGAGTCCTCCCTCTGCTGCTCAGTAGCAGTGTGCCCTTGGGAGTCACCGGATTTCCTGAATCTCAGCTTCCTTATCTGGCCAACAGGGAGAGCTGCTCCACCCCCACAGAGCTGGGGCAGTGGTAAACAAGACCCAGGGGAGTGCAAAAGAGCTCTGAGCCCCCGTGCGGTTTGCCATTTCGCAACCACTCTCAGGGTCGAGTCATTTCTCCCAAATGTGCAGGAACAGAAATCAGCGTAAGAAACTGCTTCCCTAAGGAAGCCCCTGACTCAGTCTCTATTTGGTTCAGTTGCTGGGGGTGGGTAAGTGTGAGTTTCTGCTTGGCTCCCAGAGGCAGGGTGTCTGGCAGAGTTTCTCTCTAGATACTGGCTGAAGGCTCTGCCCAGCCTCTTCCCAGCCTCCTTGTTCCTGGGGCACAGATGCCTCACTATTCCTCGGTTCAGAGTCCAGGAAAGCAAGAGGGCTCTCCTCTGCTGTCATGGGCTGAATTGTGCTCCCCCACCCCACATTTATATGCTGAAGTCCTGACCCCCAGTACCTCGGAATGTGACTGTATTTGGACATGAGGTCTTTAAAGGAGTGATTAAATTATAAATGAGTCATTAACAGGGGTCCTATTCCAACTATCACTAGAATCCTCAGAAGAAGAGATCAGGACACAAGCTTGCACAGAGAAAAGACTATGTGAAAACACAGGGAGTAGATAGCCATCTAACAAGCCAAGGAGAGAGGCCTCAGAAGAAACTAAACCTGCTGATGCCTTGATCTTAGACTTTAATCCTCCAGGATTATGCTGTTGTTTTAGCCACCCAGCCTGCCACCCTTTGTTATGGAGCTTGAGGACACTAATCACAACTGCCCTTCCTCCTCACTGAGTGTGAGAGGCATTCCACACTCGTCTTAGGGTTCCTGCAAAAGTTGGTCTGTTGCTGACTGCACGACCTTGATAATGTCCTTCAGATAGGCCCTCCCTCATTCCATGTCTCACCCCCATCCCCTCATTCCTGCTTCCTGGCATCATCTTCCAAATAAACCACCCAAGTCCTTGGGCTCTGCTTTTGGGGAAGACTGATTTGGACACAGCATCAGGTTGACTGGAGCTTTAGCTTAATTCTGAGAGTTCCTCTAGCATGAAGGGCCAGAGTGGGTGGGGGGACAGTCAGAGAAGCTGCCTTCTATGTACACAGTGCCACCATCCCTACCAGATCAGTCTCCAGGAAGCTGATCGCCTCAGAAGCCAACCAGACCTTTGGTTGAATGCTGTCAAGTTGCCTGTGGATAGAGACAGGCCCCAATGCAGTGTGCATGGTATTGGGTGCAGGGCAGGTACCGTGGGTCATTGCTTGTATGAAGCTGGGGAGTAGGTGTCTCTCTTCACTCAGAGGTATTGTCCAGAGCAGCCCACAGGGCACACATGATGGATGGATGCATGCATGCATGGTGAGTTGGGACAGTGAGAGGACAGAGAATGCTGGAAGAGTCAGTTGGGAATGGCACCAAGCAGCCCTCCCCATACCTGTCCCTTCTTCTGTCCCCCTCCCAACAATGGCACCTCCTCCCTCCCAGATGCCCAAGCCAGAAGGTTAGGCCTTGACTTTTCTCCTTCCTACCCCCCCCACCCCGTACTTCCACAGGAGCCAGATACCCAGCTCTGTGCAGCTCATATTCTTAGACTGTTTTGTCACCACCATCACTCTATTGGCCCAGTACCTCATCAGCCCTTCCCAGAACTGCTGAAATGTCTCCCTGCCTTAGCCTCTTCTCCCCTGCTCATCAGCTTCCCTTCCCAGAGTCATCCTGCTAGAATCTTAGCATGGCTTCACATCTTTCATTGGCTTCCCATATTCAAAACCAGAGAACAGGAACCCATGACACCTTTCTAATGCAACCTGGCAAGACTGAGGGACATGTTCCAGGGTTCCCGTTCTTATATGTGTCCCATAGGCTGGGCTTCAGGGAGATTCCTGGGGGATCTGAGAGACTGAAAAGGAAGCATCAGCCATTCTGTAGCCCATGGGCATTGTTGCTGATAAGCTGACTCACCTCATTGGGAGGAAGCAGCAGCTGGGCCTGCCATCGTCCCACCTTCCTATGGAACCTCTTAGTTTCTCCGACTCCTGGGCCAGGTATGTGTTTAGCCCTGTGACAAAGGGCTGGAATTCTGCAGAAGTATTTTGCAACACCAAAACCAGCTGCATAGACATCCACAATGCCGTCCCTGTCCAACACTTTTCTTGTCCATCTTTTCTCTCCATCATCTCTTGAGCCCACTGTCCCTTTCATGTTGTTACTGACTTGGATCCTCAAGCAGGCCACCTGACCTCCATTCATCTTCTCTCCCTGCTATTTGTTCATTCATTCAACAGTTATTAAGCGCATACTGTGTGACAGACATCATTCTAGGCACTGTGAAAACAGCTCTAATATTAACCTTACTTTCCCTCCTTACTCCAAGTGTGCTTGAATAGTAACCAAAGGGGTAGTGGCAATAAAGCCTGTAGAATAGAGCCTGTATCTTGATGGGAGAGGAGAGACAGATCAGAGATGAAATAAGTAAGCAGGAGGCAGGGCTTCCAACTATGTCTGTATGATGAGGTCAGCAAAACCTCTTCTCCAAATGCAACTGTAAGTCTGGACAAAACTGACAAAAGAACCATTTCCATACTCTGAAGCTGACCAAAGGAATGAAGCAAAAAAAAAAAAAAAAATCTGAAAATCATTTATGCCTGGAAGACTGCTCTCCTTTAGGTAAGAACAGTGAGAGTTTGTGGAGTTCTTGCCAAGGGGCGCTTCTATCCCCCTTTCCCCAGCTCAATCCTCAACAGAGTTTCTGCCAGGGTGGGACACATCATGGGGACCAGCAACTCTGCTGATGAAGTCAAAAGCAGCTCATTCAACTTTGAGCAGTGGGTGATGCCCACACCCAGAGTCACTGTCAGTGGAATAGACAATCTTGGCAACAAGTGAACGGGGAGAACTAAGACTGTGTCTGAGTTTGCAGTTATTGCTGCGGCCATTAGGCTGTATGTGCGTACAGTTGCGACCAGAGAGGGCTGAGGGTACCCGTATACTCCTGCCAACCCTAAGACTGTGGGCATGTGCAGAGGTCGTGGGAAGAGTCCAGCAGAAATTGAAAGCCAGGGCAAACTTGAAAAACTTGAAAACAATCTGAACTTGGATAGCATTTTCCTACCTCCTGCATATCTATTAGCAGAGGATGGAAGATCTACTGGCTTAGTGCTTGAATACAGTATCTGTCTACTCATTGGCTGACTATGAATTACACAGAAACAGGGGTGACCCTTCTAGGAAGCCAAGTTTAAAAATAAAAGGGAGAATAAAGAACAAATAAAACCAGAGATATTAGTGACTACATATTGGGGGGGGAGACAATTTAACAGACTTATCCCAGGCAAGTTACCAAACAATTCAACAACACCAATGTTTAGATGAATAAATAATAATTCTGAGTTCCTACAATACGTTACCAAATGCCCAGTTTTTAATTAAAAAGTTATGAGATGTACAAAGGAAAAGGGAAGTGTGACCCATACTTAGGAAAAAAGCCAACAGAAACTCTCTGAATATTCCCAGATTTTCATATTTAGAATATAAATACTTCGAAAAAATCTATGTAAATACATCTAAAGAACTAAAGGAAACATGTTTAAAGAATTAAAAGGATGCACGATAACAATGAATCAACATATTGAGAATCTCAATGAGATAGAAAATATCAAAAAAAAAAACCAAATGAAAATTCTTGAATTGAAAGTCCAATAACCGAAATGAAAAATCCACTAAACGGGCTCAACAGATTTGAGACGGCAGAAGGAAGAAAACAAGAACATTAGGATAGAGCTGCAGAGATCACCCTATCTGAAGAATACAGAGAAACACAGGACGAGAAAAAGAACAGACAGTTAGAAATCTGTGAAGTACCAGCAAACACGCCAGTGTCTGTGTAATGCAAGTTCTAGAGGGAGACAAAAGAGAGAAATAGAAAAATCACTTAAAAAGAATAGTGGCTGAAAACTTGCCAAATTTGATGAAAAAATATCAGTTTTCACATGTAACCAACTTTAAAAATCCCAAGCAGGTTTTAAATACAAAGAGATATATAGTTCAATACTTTAGAAATCAACTGCTGAAAGATAAAGAAAAAACCTTGAAAGCAGCAAGAGAAAAATGACTCATGACAGGGAGGGGGACATCAACATGATTAACAACTGACTTCTCATCTGAAACAATGAGGCTAGAAGTAAAAGGCCACATTCAAAGGGCTGAAAAATAAAAAACGCTAACCAAGAAGTTTATATCCCAATAGCTATCCTACAAAAATGAAGGCAAAATTAAGACATTCCCAGATAAACAATGACTAAAAGAATTCCATGCTGGCAGACCTGCCTTGTAAGAAACACTAAAGGAAGTTCTTCAGCCTGAAAGGAAGTAACACCAGGTGGTAACCAGAATCCAAAGGAAGGGATGAAGCACACAGGAAATCATAAATATGTGGATTAATGAGAAAGACTCTATATTTCCCTCATTTCTTCTCTTAGCATCTTTTAAAGACTTAAGTGTGGATAAGGTGATAATTATAATAGTGTCTTTGGGGCTTATAATACATAGATGTAATACATACATGACAAAGATAAAACAAAGGAGGAGAGAGGAAATGGAGCTACCGTGGAGCAAAGTTTTTATATTTTACTGGAATTAAATATTAATCTGAAGTAGATTAAGATAAAATGCATATTGCAATCCTTAGAGCAAACACTAAGAAAATGGCACAAAAATATAGCAAAAAAATCAATAAAAATTAAAGTAGTATACTAGAAAATATCTAATACCAAGAAGATTATAAACGAGGAGGAGAGGAACAAAAATAGAGAAGATATATAGAAAACAAATCACAAAATGGAAAATGTAAACTCAAGTATATCAGTAATTACATTAAATGTGAGTGGTCTAAACACCCCCATTCAAAGGCCAAAGGTTGTCTTCATGAAATACCAAGATCCAATTATATGCTCTCTATAAGAGATACACTGTAGATTCAGTGATACAAACCGGTTGAAAGGAAAAGGATGGAAAAAGATATGCTATGCAACAGGAACCATGAGACAGCTGGAGCCAGCAATATTAATCAAAGATAAAATAGACTTTAAGATATGAAACATTACAACAAAGAGGAGCATTTTATAATGATAAAAGTTGAATATGTCAGGAAGCCATAACAATTAATAACATACACACACTTAACAAAACAGCCTCAAAATACAGGAAGCAAAAACATGAGAGCAGACAGTCGAATAATAAGAGTTGGAGAATTCCCTATACCAATAGGGGATGTCATAATGTCAATAATGTCATTTATTGTCATCTCAGTAAATGACAGAACAATTGGACAGAATATCAGCAATGATATAGAAGGCTTGGGCAACACTATTAACCAATTTGACCAAATTGATATATATAGGACACTCCTCACAATGACAGTGGAATACACATTATTTTCATATACATATGGAACATCCTTCAGGATATGCCCTAAAATAATAAATCAACTGGTGAACAGATAAAAAAATGGACATTCATACATTGGAGTATTTTCAGCTAAAAAGGAACAACTACTGATACATACAAGAATGTGAATGGACCTCAGAACCCTGACACTAAATGAAAGAAACCTAATGCAAAAGACCACAAAGTATTCCATTTTCATAAAATGTACAGAAAAGGCAAGTTTATAGAGACAGAAGGTAGATCAATGGTTTCCCAGGCTGGGGGGGCGGGAGTGGGATTAACTGCAAATAGTCAGGAGGGAATTTTTCTGTGCCATAGAAATGTCTAAAAGCTGGATTATGGTGATAGTTGTATAGCTCTATAAATTTACCAAAAACTATTTAATTGTACACTTAGAATGAATGAATTTTATGCTATGTAACCTACACGTCCATAAACTGTTAAAATGCAGAAATATATGAGATAATAACAGATGCTATGAAGAAGAGTAAAGCAAAGAAGAAGGATAGGAACGTCAGGGCAGGATTCAATTTGTGTAGCCACTGGTGTGTGCTTTGCCAAATACTCCCAGTCCTCCCTTCTACACAGGCAGCTGGACTGTGCTTCCTGGACCCCTTGTAGTTAGCGGAGTAAGGAGTTGTGAGAGGAGGGTGCCATGTGTGACTTTCAGACTGAAGATTTCATTGCTGACATGAGACCCTTCTAGAGCTCAATGTCTCTCTTCGCCATTTGGTCTGGCCACCAGCACCACTTGAGATAAAGGTTGTTCCATTAGCCTGGGCCTTTGAGCTACTGTGATGGGCAGATGACCCGTGACCCAGTTACAGTATAACCTATCCCACTGTGACACAGGCATGCAGTCAGTGAAAGCCTCAAGCGAAGGTGACATTTGGGTAAAAATCCGAGAAGTGAGTTTGCGAGTCATGTGGCTGTCTGAGGGGGAAGGGCGCTCCAGAGAGATGGGAGAGCACAGCAAAGAGCTGGTATGTCCGAGGAATAGCAAGGAGGCTGGTGTTGCTGATGCCAGGCAAATGGGCTATGTAGGAGAGGATGTGATGGGTAACGCTGGGCCAGGTGGAAGCGTGACATGGAAATTCACTGGGCTGTGTTGAGTGAATGACAGATCTAATCTGATTTGGTTTAAATGCCTTGTTCCATTTGTAATATTGAGAAGAGATGGACAGGCCATGGGTAGAGTCAGGAAGACCAGTGAGGGGACCTTTGTTAGAACCCGGGTGAGAGTTGCCATGTCATTCTTCCTGTAAACAATTCTGATCAGTCCTACGTTTACAACTTTCAATAGCTCCCTATTGCTCATGAAAAAAGAGTCTGAGTTTCTCAAACTGACATCAACCTATCTTTCCCCTTGCATCACCCACCACTCCCCTTCCTACCACTTCAGCTCCCCTCTCTCTGAGTGTCCCGTTCTCCCATAGAACAGGACATAGTCTTGCCTTCCCACTGGGGTTCTCATGGTCTCCTCCCAACCCTGTATCACTGCAGGGATGGGTAATGGTACGCTCCAGAGGAAGGACAAGGCAGTAAAGCCACAGAGTTGCAAAGGCCTGGGGAAGGGGTGTGACCGAGGATGCCCATTCCAAGCTGCCCCCAGCCTTGGTCCTGAAGGTCAGACTGTGGGCCGGGGAAGTGGGGACCTGCAGGAATGGCTAGATTCAGGCCTGCCTTCTCCTTCTCTGTGGACTCTCTGGCCTGGTATGAGCAGAAGCCATCATCTTGCTTCCCACTGTGATTCAGATGCCCAGTGGCTATTCATGGAGGGTCTGCTAAAAGAAGTCACCAGTCCTTGAGAGAGAGCCAGGCAGCTCAGTGAGCAGATATTTGGGAAGTTGGAAGCGAAGAGACTGCAGCTGGTCTGACCAAGCAAGACCGCGGCACAGGGAAAGGTCACAGGAGGTAGATTTAAGAGTGAGTGGTGCCCATGCTTGGGTGAAAGTTTTAGCACAGGGCCCCCCAAGTGAAAGGCCAAGACTTGTATAGAAGCCAGCCTCTGGCTTCCTGCTACACGGCAGGTCCACAACTTGGCAAAATTATGGGCAAAACAATTAAGTGAAGTATAGCAGCTCAATTTAACCCCCAATTTTCTGAAAATTTCAGTTAAAAGCAAGCTCAAGTTCCCCAACAATTTCCTCTAGAATGTATCCAGGTAAGAGAGAGAAAAAGGAGGGTCAGAGAAAGACAGGCAGATGAACAGAGAAACAAGGGAGAGGGAGAAGAAACAGGGCTGACTTAGAAAGACCAGAGATGGGGTGGAGAACGTGTCCCCTGTGTTGGATGACTCTCCTGTCCTTTCCAAAGCCTTCCCAAGAATAGCACTGCTGCTCCTTTTATATGAAGCTGCCAAGCTGTGGTCAGATAATACTTTAAAAATTAATTCAATCTAAAGGAATAAAGTTCCGACGCATGCTATAATGTGGATAAACCTCAAAAGCACTACACCAAGTCAAAGCAGCCAGACATGAAAGAACACACACTGTATGATTCCATTTATAAGAAATATCCAGAATAGGTAATCCCACAAAGAGAGAAAGCAGACTCATGGTTGCCAGGGCTGGGGAAGGTGGTGAGCAGCTGTTTCATGCGGATGGGTTTTTTGGGGGGTGATGAAAATGTTTTGGAACTATAGAGAGGTGATGGTTGTGGGACATCTTGAAATGGCCACTGAATTAATTATTCACTTTAAAATGGTTAATTTTATACGAAGTTCATCACAAGAAAAAATTAAATCAAATTCTTTAAATTTAGATATCTTGTGCAAGAGCTCATTTGCCCTTTTCTCAAAGAATGAGCATCCTCTGAAGGCAGGGGACATCTGCCACACCATGGAAATCTGATAGCTGGAACCTTTCAAAAAAGTAAGTTTGTGGTAAGTAAGTTTCTGTTTGCCTCAGTCTTCAAAAATTTCAGTTAAAAGCAAGCTCAAGTTCCCCAGTAATCTCCTCTAGAATGTACAGGAGTGAGAGAGATGATCTCATAAACTCATCTGAGAGAAAAATATCTGGAGATTTTACAGCACCCCCCGACCTAATGCATTAGGCCTGAACAGAGGTCAAGGCTAATTTCAGCTGCTCCCCACCCCTTACTGTAAAAAGGAAGCTCCAGAGGAGTTAAACATGTGACAAGGACCCGCAGCATGTGTCCAGCCCAGGGTGGGATCCCGGGGACCTGGCTTTGTGAACGCAGGGCTTGATTCCGCATCCCTGTGGACCCCTGTGCAGACCATAGCAAAGGCTGCTATGTGATCTGGGGCCTCTCTGGGCTCTGTCTGGTGGCCTGGCTACACACTAAATTCACCTGGCAACTGCTGATGCCCACAACCCACCCTACACCAATTAAGCCTGATCTCCAGTATTCAACAATGCCTGGGGAGGGACTTCCCTGGTGGGCCAGTGGTCAAGGTTTTGCACGTCCACTGCAGGGTACATGATTCAATCCCTGGTTGAGGAACTAAGATTTCCCATGCTGCACAGTGCAAAAAAAAACCCCCAAAATGCCTGGGGATTTTTAAAAACTCCGGCATGATTCTGACATAGAGCCAGGTTGAGTATCACTGACTGTATTTCTCTGAATAGCATCTGGGATTTCGATAATCACCTGAAGGCACTGAGGTCCAGAGAACAAGAGATGTCACTGCACAACCACTCAGCCAGCCAGGTACGACTCTTCCAGCCAGTCAGCACTTGTATGACCACACAGCGGCTGTCCCACTTTGTCTAAGTTATCTCCTGGGCAGCCTATTGAAAACTACTGAACCGTCCTTGCTGTTTCTGAATTAACTGCTGGGCTTGACTGTTTCCAAGCAAGATACAGGGCAGCCTCAGGATCCACAGCCTTCCCTGTGATGATTTTTTGCACTTGCGGTCTGTGGGCACAGAGATTCTTACAGAATCTGACTGTCACCAGAGCCCTGAGCCACTGGAGCCAGGGCCCCTGACAGTAGTGGTCATGTTGAAGGCTCTATTTTTCAGGCAGACATGAACCAGCTCCTGAGTTCAGGGGTCAGGGCTAGGCCATCAGTCAGTGCCCAGGCCCTGACCACAGACACCCCTAGGTGCTTTCTGTTAGCTTATAAGACCAAGATAGCTCCTTTGGGTGGCCTCAAGTGACCCCATCCCTCAAGCAAGAAGCTAAGAACAAAGGTAATCATACTCTACATAGAATAAAATCAACTTCTTACCGAAATATCTGGCTGCAAATGTTCTTCTTTTGCTGGAAGCTGTCGGCAACATAACGAAGCTGGCAGTCTATGTGCAAGATTTCTTGTGTATCCTTTTTATAAAGAACCAACCACATCCTCAAGCAGACAGGCTAATTCCTGTTTTCCAGTAATAGGAGACCAGCATCTATAGAAAAGAAATATATTTAGAATGCCCTTTATCTGGTGCTTTCTTGGATTTCAAATAGGAAGCTTCTCTATGAGGAATTAGTCCTTTAAATGCAAGCCTACTGGGGATTATGGAATGGCCTTGGGCAAGTCACAGACCACTGGGTATCAGTTCCTCAAATCTGCAAAATGGGAACAATGACGAACCACCTCAGAGTGAATGGAGGGTCAATAAGATGGTGGGTATAAAACGGCAAAGCCCTTCACACATGTCAGATACTATGTCTGAACTTTTCAATCAGCTCGCCTCGATTTAAAAGGAGATGTGTTTTCCAGAGAGCTTCAAAAACAGCCATAAACAGTAACCTGCAAATGTGAAATGTGATTTCCCAGACCCTCGCCTGGTGTGCACAGCAGTCCTGTTAGTGGGGAGATGAAGGGCATGGACCCCACACCCAGATGGGGAAACAAAGCCCCAGCAGCACCCCTGGCAGACCCTCACCCTGATACACTGCTGCCAACAGCATGGCATCTCATTCTACTTCTGGAAAGTTAGCATCATTATCGCATATTTTATAGCTGTGGAAAATGAAAAAGAAAAATCCTGATTAGAAAAGAGCCAAGTGACATTTATGTAGCCCTCAACATCACTGACATGGTGGTCTTGGCAACCGACGGAAAGGCAGCTCCAGGGCAGGGGGCATGTCATCCTATTTAAATACGTAGGGAGTTTACACAGACTGAGAACAACTCCTGGGGGGGAGGAACAGCCAACAGAACATTCTCTCAACCACCTTTCTTGTCTCCTTTGCTTGCCTGCCTCTGCTGTGTTCAATTTGCTTCATGTTTGTGATTATAGAACCAATCACTGTTTCTTTTTAAAGATTTTTTTTTTTTAATGTGGACCATTTAAAAATTTATTTTATTGAACTTGTTACAATATTGGTTTTGTTTTTTGGCCTCGAGGGATGTAGGATCTTAGCTCCCTGTTCAGGGGATTGAACCCACAACCACTGCATTGGAAGGCAAAGTCTTAACCACTGGACTGCTGGGGAAGCCCCCCAATCACTGTTACACAAATAAAACAAGCAGAGCCAGCACTCATTGTGGGTGTGCCCCTTCTACTCCGGGACTGCGGGCTGCTGCCCAGCACTCAGCGGGCTGCACTGGGGCCAGGTCACCCTGCTCCACGCCTTGGTGACCAGGCACAGCTCCTGCTTCTGGTGTTCTCAGGGCAGCATAGGGACAGCTCAGTAGAGGGGCCAAGCTGTGTTCTGGGGAGTGACCTGGGGAAGCTGGGCACAGAAGCTGGTGGGTGAGAGTGAAACTGCTTGAAGAGAACAACAAAGCCCCAACCAGAGATGGCAGCATGTCCTTGGGACCAAGTGAACAGTGGTTTGTCTCGTAAAGGGAAGTCAGGGTAAAGAGCAGAGTGAGAAGAGAGATGGAGCCCAAAGTTGAGAGGCAGTGACAGAGCAAAGCCAAGGAACTAGAGGAGCATCAAGCCTGAGACCCTTGGAACTGGGACAGACCTCAGAGAACCTTGGGGACAGAGTGACCTCTCTTCACACCCTCTAAGCACACAAGGCTGGGAAGGTGATGGAGGGGGTGGGGAATGAGAGGAAGATGCCCATTGCATGACCTGATGTAGTAGTGGCTTTGGAGTTAAAAACTCTGGGTTTGTGTCCAGGTCCAGTTTTTTGTTTGTTTTTTTTTAAGTAGCATAAATATGGACATGTGGCTGAAATAGGGCTACCAGACTTAGCAAATAAAAATATGGAATGCCCTGTTACATAGTATAAATGTGCTACAAATATCTCAAGGGACATAACATCTACTATAAAGGTACTGTTACTGTTTATTGTTAGTAACTGATCTAAATTCTGATTTAACTGTGTGACCTATATTTTATCTGGCAACCATATGCCTTCTGAGTATCCATTTTTAGCTTTGGTCAAAAGGATGATTAGGTAAGATTCTTTCAGTTGCTGGAAACAAAAAAGACAACTAAAATTGGCTTAGAAGATACGAGGAGTATTTTGGCCTCTTTAATGAGAAAGTTCTCATGATATGGACTTCAGGTATGGCTAGATCCCGCAGTTTGACAATGTCAAACAAGTCAGACTCTCCCTCTGCCCCCATTCTCTTGTTTGCTTCCTGAGGTGTCTGCTTCATCTTCATCAAGGCTGCCTTATTATAAAATGCTAGAGTGGAGATCAAACTGGTGGAATAGAAGGACCTGAAGCACACCTCCCAAAAAAACATCAAAAATACATCTACATATAGAACAGTTTTCACAGAATACTCACTGAACACTGGCAGAAGACCTCATAAAACCAAAGCCGCAAAAAGATCACCATATAACTAGGTAGAACAGAAGAAAAAAAAAGGAATTGGGGTGGGACCTGTGTACCTAGAAGGGAGCTGTGGAAGAGGAAAGGTTCTCTCATCCTGAGAATGCCCTTCACCGGCTGGGAGATCAGTCAGGATAGACAGGGGACTTCAGAGGCTCAGAGGTGAGTGTAGCAGCCAGCCTGTGGCAGGTAGGGCAGAAAGAGACCAGCACATACGGTCCTGGCCTCCTCACTGCACTCCCCAGCCCGAGATGCATGCCTGCCAGTGTGTGCTGTGGCTGGATACAGAAACTCAGGCTTCAGCAGACAGACCAGGGAAGAGGACTTGATTTGGCTGCACAGACAGTTGGAAGGGCCTGGAGTGTGGTGCAGACAGCACCCGGGGATGTATGCAATACAGAGCCTGGGTCCACCATAGGACCCCCACTGTCAGCACATGTGCAGGGAGAGGGTCCTTGGCCCTGCCATACCAGCCTCAATCTCGGCATGCTCAGAGCGGGCACAGCTCTACCGTCGGGGGCTCTGGGAGCACCTAAGTGCAGGCAGATTGCCCACAAATGGAGGCGGGGCTGAAATCTGAGCCAGTTCCCCATGGGTGCACAACTTGGAAAGTGGGGATGAAATCTGAGTTGATTTCTTGTGGCTGCCTGTGAGATTTAGGCGGAAATATGTGAGTGCAGCACCTGTGGGACATCCAAGAGATTACTGGCATTCCCCTGGCTGGGGCGGGTCTCCTATCAGCAGTGGTGGGGTTTCATGGGTACACTTGCTCAGAGAAGGGGCTGAGGACTGGGCTGATTTCCAGCATTACCATGGAGGGTCTGGGTGCACGATTGTGGTGGGTGCTGGTGGATCTGTGCCAATGGCTTCCTCAGCACAGCGTCTGAGGGACATCTGGGCTGATGGTCTGTATTCTCATGGCTGAAGCGGGGCTGAGGGCAGCGCCAACAACAGTGCACTCTGTAAGCACACAAGGAGTGACAGGTGACATTCCTGAGCGTATGTCCCAGTGGACAGCTCCTGCTCCACCCCCAGCGGGACTCCAGTCCTACTTAGCTCACATTGCAGCTTAGAACTGGATCTGGGGGCTTCTAATTCAACAGCTGGGGAGTAGACTCTGCCCTGATGGGCAAAGAGGAGGCCCCACTCAACATCCAGTGCAAGCTCTGTTCACCAAAACATCATATTCCCTACCAAGGAACAATGATCAGCACACCCTAAGGAAAAGACATGGCAAGCATCCATACCAAAAACAGCCCTCGCACCAAAAATATTAGACTCATGCAGGTGACACTCCCATATAAAAACAGCTCTTCAAGATCACAGTAGATAACTGTTTCTCCTAAGTTCAGAGTCAGAGAAATAAAAGAAAAATAAAGAAGGAGAGGAAGCACCCCAATAAAAGAACAAGAAAATCCCCTGAAAGAAACAATGAAATAGACCTTTCCAGTCTACCAGACCCTGAGTTCAAAAGAGGGTAATAAAAATACTGAAAGGATTAAGAAAAGCTATTGATATAAATGTTGATCACTGTAACAAAACACTAGGAACTATAAAGAGGAGCCAATCAGAATTAGGAAACTCAATTGCAAAGATGAAAACCAAGCTAAAGACAACAAATAGAAAACTAAATAACGCAGAAGAATGAATAAGTGACCTGGAAGACAAAAGCATGGAAATCACCCATTCAGAGTAGCAGACAGAAAGACAAATTAAAAAAAAACACAATATATGAAGCTTATGGGATAATATAAAGTGTGTCAATCTATGCATAATAAGGAATTTCAGAAGAAGAAAAAACAGAAAGGGGACTGAAAACGGCAAAAGTTAAGACAAAGAGAGGATTCTAAAGGCAGCAAAAGAAAAACAAAGAGTTGGTTACAAGTAAGTTATCAGCTGATTTCTCTACTGCAGGACAGAAGTGTGTGGCAAGATGTATTCAAGTCTTGAAACGGAAAAACCTGAAACCCATATTGTCAGGATACTCTAACCAGCAAGATTATGATTTAGAACAGAAGAAGAAATTAAGAATTTCTCAGGTGAGCAAACACTAAAAGAATACAGCAATACTAAACCTGTTGTATTAATAAAAGAAATATTGAAAGTTCTTCTCTAAATAGAAAATAAGCAAGAATCTATAGGAAAGAGTAAAATCAAATCAGGAAAAGCAAATATAAAAAAGTTTGTATAGAGATCACTTAAAAAGCAAATATAATACATAGATAAAAATATAAAAAAATTTTATGAAAGTGAACAGCAAAAGGATAACATGAAGATGTAAAATAGGACATTAAAATTATAAAATGTGGGGAAGGAGAGTAAGAAAATTTCTTTATAGGTTTTTTTTAAAGAATGTGTTTGAGCTTATATCACTACCAGCATAAGCCAAATAGATACAGTAATGGGTTAATATACTTGAAAACCAGACTAACCATAAATAAAAAACATATAATAGATTCACAAAACTAAAAAGAACAGAACTCAAGCATAACACAGAAGAAAACCATTAAACCACAAAAAGAAAAGGAAAGGAACAAAGAAGAAATACAAACTCAACTGGAAAGCAAGGTTTAAAATGGCAATAAACACATACCTACCAATAATTACCTTAAGAGTCAATGAACTAAATGCTCCAAACAAAAGACAGAGTAGCAGTTGTTTAGTTGCTAAGCTGTTTTGTGATTCTTTGGGTACCCCATGGACTATATAGCCCACCAGGCTCCTCTGTCCGTGGGATTTCCCAGGCAAGAATACTGGAGTGGGTTGCCATTTCCTTCTCCAAGGGATCTTCCCAACCCAGGGATTGAAACCGTGTCTCCTGCATTGGCAGGCAGATTCTTTACCACTGAACTACCTTGCATTTCTTTACACTAACAATAAAATAGAGAAAGAAAAAGTAAGAAAAAAATCCCTTTTGAAATTGCATAAAGAATACTTAGGAATAAACCTGACCAAGGAGGTAAAAGACCTACATGTTGAAAACTCTAAAACATTGATACAGGAAATTGCAGGTGATTCAAAGAAATGGAAAGATAGCCCATGCTCTTGGATTGGAAGAATTAAGATAGCTTAAATGGCCAGAATACCCAAAGCACTCTACAGATTTAAAGCGATTCCTATCAAATTACCCATGACATTTTTCACAGAACTAAAACAAATAATCCTAAAATTTATATTGAGCCACAAAAGACTCAGAATTACCAAAGCAATTCTGAGGAAAAAGAATTGAGCTGGAGGCATAACCCTCCCCGACTTCAGAGAATATTACAAAGCTGCAGTAATCAAAACAGCACAAGTGAAGTCACTCAGTCGTGTCCGACTCTTTGCAACTCCATGGACTGTAGCCTACCAGGCTACTCTGTCCATGGGATTCTCCAGGTAAGAATGCTGGAATGGGTTGCCATTTCCTTCTCCAGGGGATCTTTCCGACCCAGGGATTGAAACCGGGTCTCCTGCATTGCAGGCAGATGCTTTACCCTCTGAGCCAAAGCCCCCAAACAGCACAGTATTGGCACAAAAACAGACATATGGATCAATGGAACAGGACACAGAGCCCAGAAACAAACCCACACACCTAGGACAATTAATCTTTTACAAAGGAGGCAAGAATATACAGTGGAGAAAAGACAGTCCCTTCATAAGAGGTGCTGGTAAAATGGGGCAGCTACATGTAAAAGAATGAAATTAAAACATTTTGTAACACCATACACAAAAATAAACTCAAAATAGACTAAAGACCTACATGTAATACCAGATAATATAAAACTCCTAGAGGAAAACATAGAACATTCTTTGAAAGAAATTGCAGCAATGTTTCTTGATCTGTCTCCTACAATAATGGAAATAAAAGGAAAAATAAACAAGTTGGACCTAATTAAACCATAAATAAAACAAAAAGACAACCTACAGAATAGGAGAAAATATTTGCAAATGATGAGACCAACAAAGGATCAATTTCCAAAATAAACAAACAGCTCATATATCTCAGTGTGTGTGTGTGTGTGTGTGTGTGTGTGTGTGTGTATACACATACATACATATATATATATATAAAACCCCAAAATTAAAGATGGGCAGAAGATCTAAATAAACATTTCTCCACAGAAGAAATAGAAATGGCCAACAGGCACATGAAAAGGTGCTCAACATCATTAACTATTCAGTTCAATTCAGTCACTGAGTCGTGTCCAACCCTTTGCGACCCCATGAACCGCAGCACACCAGGCCTCCCTGTCCATCACCAATCCCCAGAGTCTACACAAACCCATGTCCATTGAGTCGGTGATGCCACCCAACCATCTCATCCTCTGTCGTCCCCTTCTCCTCCTGTCCTCGATCTTTCCCAGCATCAGGGTCTTTTCCAATGAGTCAGCTCTTCGCATCACGTGGCCAAAGTATTGGAGTTTCAGCTTCAACATCAGTCCTTCCAATGAACTCCCAGGACTGATCTCCTTTAGGATGGACTGCTTGGATCTCCTTGAAGTCCAAGGGACTCTCAAGAGTCTTCTTCAACACCACAGTTCAAAAGCATCAATTCTTTGGTGCTCGGCTTTCTTTATAGTTCAACTCTCACATCCATACATGACCACTGGAAATAGCCTTAACTAGATGGACCTTTGTGGACCACGTAATGTCTCTGCTTTTTAATATGCTGTCTAGGTTGGTCATAACTTTCCTTCCAAGTAAGCATCTTTTAATTTCATGGCTGCAATCACCATCTGCAGTGATTTTGGAGCCAAAAAAAATAAAGTCAGGCACTGTTCTCACTGTTTCCCCATCTATTTGCCATGAAGTGATGGGACCAGATGCCATGATCTTAATTTTCTAAATGCTGAGCTTTAAGCCAACTTTTTGAATCTCCTCTTTCATTTTCATCAAGAGGCTCTTGAGTTCTTCTTCACTTTCTGCCACAAGGGTGGTGTCATCTGCATATCTGAGGTTATTTATATTTCTCCCGGCAATCTTGATTCCAGCTTGTGCTTCTTCCAGCCCAGCATTTCTCATGATGTACTCTGCATATATGTTAAATGAGCAGGGTGACAATATACAGCCTTGACATACTGCTTTTCCTATTTGGAACCAGTCTGTTGTTCCATGTCCAGTTCTAACTGTTGCTTCCTGACCTGAATACAAGTTTCTCAAGAGACAGGTCAGGTGGTGTGGTATTCCCATTTTCCACAGTTTATTGTGATCCACACAGTCAAAGGCTTTGGCATAGTCAATAAAGCAGAAATAGATGTTTTTCTGGAACTCTCTTGCTTCTTCGATGATCCAGCGGATGTTGGTAATTTGATCTCTGGTTCCTCTGCCTTTTCTAAAACCAGCTTGAACATCTGGAAGTTCATAGTTCACGTATTGCTGAAGCCTGGCTTGGAGAATTCTGAGCATTACTCTGCTAGCATGTGAGATGAGTGCAATTGTGTGGTAGTTTGAGCATTCTTTGGCATTGTCTTTCTTTGGGATTGGAATGAAAACTGACCTTTTCCAGTCCTGTGGCCACTGCTGAGTTTTCCAAATTTGCTGACATATTGAGTGCAGCACTTTCACAGCATCATCTTTTAGGATTTGAAACAGCTCAACTGGAATTCCATCACCTCCACTAGCTTTGTTCATAGTGATGCTTTCTAAGGTCCACTTGACTTCACATTCCAGGATATCTCGCTCTAGGCGAGTGATCACACCATTGTGATTATCTGGGTCATGAAGATCTTTTCTGTACAGTTCTTCTGTGTATTCTTGCCACCTCTTCTTAATATCTTCTGCTTCTGTTAGGTCCCTACCATTTCTGTCCTTTATTGAGCCCATCTTTGCATGAAATGTTCCCGTGGTATCTTTAATTTTCTTGAAGAGATCTCTAGTCTTTCCCATTCTATTGTTTTCCTCTATTTCTTTGCATTGATCACTGAGGAAGGCTTTCTTATCTCTCCTTGCTATTCTTTGGAATTACCCAGTTCAGTTCAGTTCAGTCGCTCAGTCGTGTCCAACTCTTTGCAACCCCATGAACTGCAGCACGCCAGGCCTCTCTGTCCATCACCAACTCCCGGAGTCCACCCAAACCCATGTCCATCGAGTCGGTGATGCCATCCAACCATCTCATCCTCTGTCGTCCCCTTCTCCTCCTGCCCCCAATCCTTCCCAGCATTAGGGTCTTTTCCAATGAGTCAACTCTTCGCATGAGGTGGCCAAAGTATTGGAGCTTCAGCTTCAACACCAGTCCTTCCAATGAACACCCAGGATTGATCTCTTTTAGGATGGATTGATTGGATATCCTTGCAGCCCAAGGGACTCTCAAGAGTCTTCTCCAACACCACAGTTCAAAAGCATTAATTCTGCGGCGCTCAGCTTTCTTCACCGTCCAACGCTAACATCCATACATGACCACTGGAAAAACCATAGCCTTGACTAGACAGACTTTTGTTGGCAAAGTAATGTCTCTGCTTTTAAATATGCTATAGAAATGCAAACCAGAACTACAATGAGATACCACCCCACACAGGTCAGAAAGGCCATCATCAAAAAGTCTATAAACACCGGGATGACCAGGAGGGGTGGGATGGGGAGGGAGGTGGAAGGGGGTTTCTGGAAGGGGAAAACATGTACACCCATGGTGGATTCATGTCAATGTATGGCAAAACAAATACAATATTATAAAGTTAAAAAGTAGAAAATAAACTAATTTTAAAAAAATGTCTATAAATAATAAATGCTGGAGAGAGTGTGGAGAAAAGGGAACCCTCCTACATTGTTTGTGGGAATGTAAATTGGTACAGCCACTATGGAGAACAGTACAGAGATTCCTTAAAAACCTAAAAATAGAGTTAGCATATGATCCAGCCATCTCACCCCTCAGCAAATATCTGGAGAAAACTCTAATTGAAAAAGATGCATGCTCTCTAATGTTCATAGCAGCACTAATTAAAATAACCAAGACATGCTGCTGCTGCTAAGTCACTTCAGTCGTGTCCGACTCTGTGCGACCCCATGGACGGCATCCCACCAGGCTCCCCCATTCCTGGGATTGTCCAGGCAAGGATACTGGAGTGGGTTGCCATTTCCTTCTCCAGTGCAGCAAAGTGAAAAGTGAGAGTGAAGTCGCTCAGTCATGTTTGACTCTTAGCAACCCCATGGACTGCAGCCTACTGGGCCCCTCCATCCATGGGATTTTCCAGGCAAGAGTATTGGAGTGGGTTGCCATTGCCTTCTCCTAGCCAAGACATGGAAGTAACCTAAACACTCACTGACGGATGAATGGATAAAGAAAACAACAGGACAGTAGCCTCTGTGTTGTCTGTGCCAAGTGCCCTGGGCAGGTCCCTGTCTCTCACTGCTCACCTGCATCATGAGTATAGGGGGCATGATTGTACTGTATATATATATATATATAAAATGGAATATTACTTAGCCATAAAAATGAATGATATAATATCATTTGTAGCAACATGGATGGATCTAGAGATTATCATATTAAATGAAGTAAACCAGAAAGAGAAATGTAATTTCATATGATATCACTTATATGTGGAATCTAAAATGATGCAAATGAATTTATATACAAAATAAAAACAGACATAGAAAACAAACTTATGGTTACCAAAAGGGAAAAGGTGGGGGGAAGGATAAATTAGAAATTTGGGAATAAGAGATACACACTACTATATATAAAGTAGATAAACAACAAGGTCCTACCGTATAGCACAGGGAACTATATTTGATATCTTGTATTAATCTATAATGGAAAAGAATCTGAAAAAGAATATATACATATACATATATGCACATTCATATACATAAAACTAGATCACTTTGCTGTACATCAGAAACTAACACAACACTGTAAATCAAGTATACCTCAATTAAAAAAAAAGTCAAGGTAATTCAGCAGGAAAAGGATAGTCTTTTTCATAAATGACATTGGAAAAAATAGACACAAGGAAAAGAATGAATATCATACACAGAAACTAACAAAAAATGAAGCATAGACCTAACATCTACTGCTTTATTGACTACACCAAAGTCTTTGATTGTGTGGATCACAACAGACTGGAAAATTCTTAAAGAGATGGGAATACCAGACCACCTTACGTGCCTCCTGAGAAATCTGTATACAGGTTAAGAAGCAACAGTTAGAACTGAAGATGGAATAACAGACTGGTTCCAAACTGGGAAAGGACTACGTCAAAGCTGTATATTGTCACCCTGTTTATTTAACTTATATGCAGAGTACATCATGTGAAATGTCAGGCTGGGTGAAGCACAAGCTGTAATCAAGATTTCCAGGAGAAATATCAATAATCTCAGATATGCAGATGATACCACTCTTATGGCAAAAAGCAAAGAGGAACTGGAGAGCCTCTTGATGAAAGTGAAAGAGGCAAGTGAGAAAGCTGGCTTGAAACTCAACATTCAAAAAACGAAGATTATGGCATCTGGTCCCATCACTTCATGGCAACTAGATGGGGAAACAATGAAAACAGTGACAGACTTTATTTTTTTGGGCTCCAAAATCACTGCAGATGGTGACTGCAGCCATGAAATTAAAAACGTTTGCTCCTTGAAAGAAAAGCTATGACAAATCTAGACAGCGTATTAAAAAGAAGAGACATCACTTTGCCAACAAAGGTCCATCTGGTCAAAGCTATGGCTTTTCCAGTGGTCATGTATGGCTGTGAGAATTGGAGCATAAAGAAGGCTGAGCGCCAAAGAATTGATGCATTTGAACTGTGGTGTTGGAGAAGACTCTTGAGAGTCCCTTGGACTGCAGGAGACCAAACCAGTCAATCCTAAAGGAAATCAGTCCTGAATTGGAAGGACTGATGCTAAAGCTGAAGCTCCAATACTTTGGTCACCTGATGCGAAGGACTGACTCATTGGAAGAGACCCTGATGCTGCGAAAGATTGAGGGCAGGAGGAGAAGGGGATGACAGAGGATGAGATGGTTGGATGGCATCACCAACTCGATGGATATGAGTTTGAGGAAGCTTCGGGAGTTGGTGATGGACAGGGAAGCCTGGCGTGCTGCAGTCCATAGGGTCACAAGGAGTCAGACATGTCTGAGCAACTAACATTTTCACTTTCTTTTTCTTCAAAATATTATAATTTCTGCACGTAACCAATAAAAGATTATTGATGAGAAAAAAATTTCTGGACACCAGCTTCAGGAGCTAATACTTTCTCCTTCATGTGTAGCAGGAAGAAGAAACAGATCCCCTAGTGAGTCTCTCAGAAGTGCTGGGACGCTCTCCCTCTCTATTTCTTCAAACATCTCTTCCCTCATGACCTTGACTGGACAAACAATCCATCCCTGAAACAATCCTGATGGTTGTGGAAAGTGGTGTGTTGATTGCCTAAAGCAACCTGGTCTCATCTGCTGGGTGGCGTTGGCTCGCACAATGCATCTGGGCTGGTACAGGGTAGAGGAAGATGCTAAAAGAGATTCTGGGCTGGTACAGGGTAGAGGAAGATGCTAAAAGAGATGCCAGGGTACTGTGATCAAGAAGAGGGGAGAAGGGCTCTAAAAATACAATGTCCACTGCAGGGTGCTCTAAGGGTAAGGCAAATGAGACCGACCCCCGTGTGTGTGTGTATAATAAGGTTAGTTCTTCCTCTTGGATGTGTTGATGGCCCTTCTTACCTTTCCCAACCCCTACCCTTCTCCTGGCCAAGTCTATGCCCCAATCCCAGCTCTGCTCTCAGAACGGAGGCCTCCCTGGGAGACTGTGGCGGGGCCTCTGTCCTACCTGTGCCAGGTACCCTGGGTAGGTCCCTGCCCCTCACTGCCCACTTGTACCAAGGGGGAATGTGTATATGTGAGTATGGGGGGGCATGATTTGCATCATGAGGATTCTGGTTGGAGGCGTGACCTTCACTGACCTCAGCCTGCAGTGGAATGACAAGGCCCAGGGCCATGGGCATCTGCTTTGAGGAAAACGTGTGTGGAAGGACTGGTATGGTGGGTTCTGCTCTCTAGCTGGGGGAGAGGGGCAAGAGAACTGCTCTCCAACCGCCCACCCCAGCCCTTGCCTGACCCTCACCTACCTTTCTTGGCAGATGTGGTCCAGGGCAGGTGATGGCCCAGTTAAGCCCAGCACAGAAGGGGCACAGCTCCCTTGCCTATGGCACTGTGCCCTGAAGAACTGTCCTGGAGAGCAAGTGGGGGGATGACTCAGCCAGGAGCAGCTCTGGTTGGCACCAGCCAATGGGCTCACTGTAGGGGTGGGTCTGGGAGCACCAGGTCTTCCTGGACTCAGGCCACTGTGTCCTGTACCTGGGCATCACCTCACCCACAGGTATTACTAATAATGACAGCTAGCCCTTAGTAGGCAGTGGCTATAGACCAAACACATTAACTTGACAGTAGCTAGAGGTAAATATTTCAGTGGGATTGTGAGTCACCCCAAGTCACAGAGTTTAACACAGTGAAGGTGTAGGGATTCAAACCCAGATTGCTCTTGCATTCCCTGCCCTCCCATTCTTCATGGTCCTAGACTGGCCTCCCCACGTGTTCACCCTATGTTCCTCATTCATCTCCTACAGGGTTCCCTGCTGCCAGCGGGTGCGAGCACGGGGTACAGGACACCCGGGTGGACATCTGGGCCCAGAAGGCAAGGGGCTGGCTCAGGTTTCCAGGAAAGCGGCCTGGGTGTTGCCAGGCCAGGGTCTGCTCACCTGGTATGGGAGAGCTGGACGCCTCCATTTCCCAGAACCTGTTCGGAGTTCCCTCTTTTTAAGACACTGCCTGGAGGAAGCGCCGGCTCCCTGCCCCCTCTCGTCACCTCGGAGGCCCTCCGTGGCCTTGGCCCTGCCCCCAGACCCCATGTGACCAGCGGGCAGGGGAGGCGGGCAGGACCAGGAGGAAGCTGCCCAGGACGAACATCGTCAGCCGCATCCAGGCTGCCTGGCTCCTCGGGGCCTCTGGGGATGGTACGGTGATGGCCGTCCTTGGCCTGCTAAGAGGCTGCCGCAGCCTCGGCTCAGGAAATAGTCCACGGGTGAGGCTGACCTCTGCCAGGAAAGGATGGGGCAGGGCGGCTCGCGGTTGCGAGCCTGGGGTTTGACTTGGTGCAGCGCGCCCCCTGGCGGGCACCCTCACGCACTGCTTCCCACGCCCCTGGACCTCTCCCTCGCAGCCCCATCTCTGCATCCCTCCTGGCCTCTGGACCCGCAAACACCAACTCGCCCCACCCTCATCTGTAGCCTCACCTTTCCCGAGGCCAGGGGCGGCTCGCAGGGTATACGGGCTTCCTGGGGCTTCCTGTGCAGGCTTCCTCCGAGCAGAGCAGCTGAATTGCGCGCAGCTGATCCAGTTCTGTCTAGAGTGAGGGGAGGAAGTTGGGGCTGGAGAAGTCATTAGCAGGGGTGGAGCCCGCAGGTTGCAGAGGGAGGAGCTGAGCCACTTGCCAAAGTTCCAGCATCACCCAGATCTCCCTAGCCTGTGGATTGGGAAGCAGGTCAGAAGCGTTCAGTCCATTTCCCAAGGTGACATATCACATCTCTGAGACTTGAAACTAAGGTCTGCAGCTTGGTTTTGAAAACCAAGGCTAAGGAGGGAAGCAGGCGGGTCGTCCTCAGTCTCCTGCCTTCCAGTGGGGATCTGTTAGGCAAAGAGCCCCCTTCGCTGAGAGTGGACTGGCCTCCCCCTCTTCTGGACTCAGAGTGGCTCCTCACTCTCATCCTCCCTGACCAAGGCAGGGGGAACTGGCCATGGACTGGTAGCCTTGGAAAGCCTGATTTGGCATCTGGGCCGAGCAGGGCCTGGGGTGGAGGCTCTGTCATTCCAGGCTCAGGGAGGGGACAATGGCCAAGGCAGGTGATCACTCACCCTAAGCACTGTGATAACCTCTTGCCAGCCTTTGGGGACTGCTGGGAGTGGGGCAGGGTGGGCCATGGTGGAGAGGCACTGCTGGCACAGGTAAGGAGGCTCATGACCTGTGCAAGGGCCAGAGCTCAGGGATCCTGAGGAGCTAGATGTAATGTCCTGCTCTTGACCTTCCTAGGGGGACTCAGCTGGAAAGCAGCAGACCGGGCCTTCTCTGGCTTGCACCGAAGAGGGCTAACTCTCTGTCCAGGCCTCCTTCTGGGGAAGGCAGTGAAGCTGGCATGGAAAGAATGAGGATGTTGGAGTCAAGTACCATTAAATTTGAGTCCTGCTGTGGACACTTCCCAGCTGGGTTAGTTACGCTGTCTCTCTGCACCCTATTCCCAATCTGTAAAATAAGAATAATAATATAGCTGACTCCAGGGTCTGTTGTGAGGATTGAGGGAGGTAAGTCATGCGGAGAACTCAGCTACATGCTGGTGATAGTTTTCATGGCCATGAGGCCTCAGCACTGAACAGAGACCCACAAAGGACTGGTTTTCTCCATATTCCTCCATCATCAGTGGCAGCATTAATTAAGACAGTGTTTAGTTCTTAAATTGGGTTTCCTGCACAGTTTAATAAACTCTGTATTGTAATTCAACACGAAAGTTGGACTATAAAGAAAGCTGAGCACCAAAGAATTGATGCTTTTGAACTGTGGTGTTGGAGAAGACTCTTGAGAGTCCCTTGGACTTCAAGGAGATCCAACCAGTCCCTCCTCAAGGAGATCAGTCCTGAGTATTCACTGGAAGGACTGATGTTGAATTTGAAACTCCAATACTTTGACCACCTGATGTGAAGAGCAGACTTATTTGAAAAGACCCTGATACTGGGGAAGATTGATGACGGGAGGAGAAGGGGATGACAGAGGATGAGATGGTTGGATGGTATCACCGACTCAATGGAGACGAGTTTGGGTAAACTCCAGGAGTTGGTGATGGACAGGGAGGCCTGGTGTGCTGCAGTCCATGGGATTGCAAAGAGTCGGACACGACTGAGCGACTGAACTGAAGCCCTCTTTAGAAGGTGGGATTACCACCTTAAAGTCAAACTCTCCCAGGTAATTTTAATACCTGAGTTTGGATTTGTATTTAAAATCAAATTGGCAGCAGGTGACACAGATGTGTCTGTCTTTAATGTTTAGCATGTTGGGCCCTGTGAAGCAGATCTCTGGGGGAGCCAGCAGCCAGAGTGTGGGACTTTTCTGAGACCTCCTGGGTGACTAAGTGAGGACCCACAGCCTCACCAGGAATCTGTCACCATCACTGAGTTAACCAGCTTCCATGAAAGGAAAGGTTCTGTGTAGGGGCTCTGTAGGCTTGAAAACCCCCAGAAATCAGGGTGGCCACACAGCAAGCCTCTGGAGGCCTCTGTTCAGTGAGCCAGTGAACCCCAGCAGTGACAAATTCACCTAGAAACACACTATATGTCACATTTCATGATGAGTTCCTAGGGGATTTTTGTTTGTTTTTTTACCTAGCAAAGTTGTTTGGTTTTTCTAGTTGCTATAAGTTATAAGCATAGGAAGGCTACATATTGTTTTTATGAGTTTAAGTACTGAAGTTGATGCTGGAGCCCAGAGATTGCTTCCCCCTTCTTTTGAAGAGGTTTCCCACTATTAGGTAGAAGAGACACTGAGACGAGGGGACCTAGTGCCCCAACCAAGAGGGTCCCACCTGAGAGCTGTGGGAAAGCATCTTCCTCTCTTGTAAGGTCTTGGGGACCATTCCCCAGTGCTCATGTTGCTACTCACATGCACATCCCAGCTTAGTAGATGGTAGTGGTCCAGCTGCTAAGACTGTGCTCCCAATGCACGGGGCCCAGGTTCAACCCCCGGTCGGGGAACCAGATTCCACATTCCACAGATAAGAGTTCACCTGCCGCAATGAAGGTTGAAGATCTCATGTGCTGCAACTGAAACCTGGTGCAGCCAAACAAACAAACAAATACTAAAAAAAGAAACACCAAGCTAATTATAATATGAAAGGGTTAGTTGCTAGCCTGCCAGGCTCCTCTCTCCATGGAGTTCTCCAGGCAAGAATACTGGAGTGGGTAGCCATTCCCTTCTCCAGGGGACCTTCCTGACCCAGGGATCAAACCCGGGTCTCCTGCATTGCAGGCAGATTCTTTACGGTCTGCTCCACCAGGGAAGCCCAATTATAATATGGGTACCGAGTAATCCTGACTGTAATTGCCAACTGTGGCCACAAGATGGAGATCTCCACACACTACTTCCAGCATTTCTGGGTGGAAATTCCAGCTGTGCGCGGCCGCCAATCTGAGGAGGCCCTTCTGTGGGGGTGGGGGAGGCTCTGTTGGCCTCAGGGAGCTCAGAGCAGTCACCTGCATAACACCTATTATGCAGGTAAACATCTACTTTTGGGAGAGTTCAGGGCTGGGACTAGGGTAAGGCAAGTGAGGCATCTAGAGTACAAATTCTAAGGAGGCTGTGAGTGCCTCACTTGCTTCACCCTTGTCCAGGCCCTGGGTCTACGGAGCTGGGGTGTGTATGTGAGTAGCAACATGGGCACTGGGAAATGGTCCCCAGGACCATAGCACAGAGGAAGATGCTTTACTATAGCTCTGGTAGCTGGGACCCTAAGGCCTGCTGTCCTCAGGCTATGGCCAGGATCATCAGATGTACTTTCTGGGGGAACTAAGAGGGATGTACAAGTTGCTGCCCCGTCTCCAGTCCCACTGGGGTCAGAGGCGAGTGTGAGTGCGGCAAGCAGAGGTCAGCCGGGTGTGGTGGCCGCGCAGAGCGCCGTCCTGGGGGCCTCTCTCCGGACTTGCAGCCTTTTGCGGCTCCACTGAGATAGAGGAGGAACAGCTGTGCCCTAACAGAAGCACAGCGGCCCTGGCAGCTGCGGCAGGTGGGTCTCTGCCCGTGGTCTGAGTCCTCGGTATCACTGATGACGCTGAGAAAAACAAAGCAGCGGGCAGTATGGCCCCCGGGAGCTGGGTGAGCAGAGCTGATCAGTGAAGAAAACATGGGATGTCAGGTACGCAGGTGGAGGAAGAGGTCAGCAAACATTTTGGTAAGTCTAAATCATTATGTATAAAAGAAATGAGAGTAGTGAATGAAGGTGGAGGTTTGAAGAACAGGGTGGAAACAAAACCACATGACACAATAGCCAATATTTAACACCTGCAACAAGACCGGGGAGGGTCAGAGCAATGAGACTCCTGGGTGCCTGGGCTTTAGCTCTGGTTGAGCACCGTCCAATATAGATATAATGTGAGCCACACATGTAATTAAAACTTTGTTAGCATTCACCTTCAAAAGAGGAGGTGAAATTAGTTTAATAATATATTTTATTTAATGCAATATATGCAAAATTTTATAACTTCAACATGAATCAATATAAATATTACTACGGAAAGATTTTATATTCTTTATATACTAACTTTTCCAACATCTGATATGTTATTTACATTTATAATGTAAATCTCAATTTAGATGCTAAATTTCCATTGGAAATATTTCACCTTTATTTAGATTTCACAAAATTTAGTGTTGAAAGAGGCAATTTATCTATCCAAATTGCTCCAAACATCTGTAAAAGCTTTTCAATAACTGTATTGTATATAAATTTTAAAATTGTAATTTAAATTAATTAAAATGAACGTTAATGGTTTGGTTGATCCCATTTCAACTGCTAAATAACCAAAGGAGGCTAAGCCCTACTGTATTGCACAATGAGGCACTAGACATTTTAAAGTCAAATATAAATGCTAAAATTTGAAGAGTAACAAGTGAAGGAGCAGAATGTATAACTGCTAAACCAGTAGAAGGAGATAAAGACAGAAAAAAAGACTAATACATTCAACAGGAGGAAGAAAGGGAGGAAAAAAACTTGAAAAGACAATAGTTGCAAATGGAAACCCCGAAGAAGAAAGTAAAAAATAGGTATAACTCTATCAGTATCATAGTAAATGTAAATAGATTAAGTTCACATATTAAGAGCTAGAGATACTTAGGTTTAATTTAAAAAATTATAGTTATATGCCAGAGACTTACTTAAACTATAGGAACACAGAAATATTGAAAATAATTGAATTGGAAGTGATACACCAGCCAAATAGTAGCTACAAGAAAACTTTGTAGTAATACTAATATGAAATAAAATAGAATAAGGAAAGAACTTTATTGAGGACAAAGACTGTCAAAACAAGATGATAAGAGGAACAAGTCTCAGAGATGCAAAAGTCTTGAACTTATAAACACCTAATAGCAAAGCTTGGGAGGTAGAAAAGCAATCAGATGTGCCAGCTTCCTGGTTTTGATATAGTAGTATATTTACTTGAGATGTTGTAGTCATTGGGGGAGGTAAGTGGGAACTCTGGATAATTTTTGCAACTTCCTGTGAATCTATTATCATTTCAAAATAAAAAGTTTAAAACATAGAATATAAAGTAGTGAATACTCACTAAAAGCAACTATATACATTCCTAATCTATTATGTATGCACATAGAAAGGTCATCTTAGGATGTTAAAACTTTGCTAATGTATATTATTTATCTTACTTTTAAAGATTTCTCTAAAGATCAAAAGGCAAAGTGCATATGATAAGTAGTATATATAATTCCCCTTCTCCCATCAAGAGGTGGGACATGATGCTCTGAAATTTCTGCACATAGCCTCTAAGAAATCTGTCATCTTCACTTTCTCTCCCTGGGAGTCCAGCTGCCCTGTGATTAAAAGCGTGTGTTCTAGTCCTGTGAGTGATGAGAGGCCATGTGGGGAAAGAAAAGTTGCCAGGAGCACCGAGGTACCAGTCTCGTGAATAAAGATCCTTGGATATTCCAGCCCCTCCCAGCCCCCGAGTGATGCAGGTGGTGGCCCCCAGCCCGCACTGTGTGGAGTGAAAGAACTGCCCAGCTGAGCCCTGGCTGCTTCCTGTCCTGTGGAATCGTGAGGCAGAATAAGCAGCTATAATTTTAAGCCATTATATTTTGTCACACACCAGTAGATATCTGAGACACTCTTCAATAAAACTTGGAAACATTTGACAATTAAATGTTTGATTGAGCACCTACTGTTTGCCAGGTTCTGTGCTTGGGGCAGGGGCTACAGAATGAGCAAGAAAGAGTCCCTGACTCAAGAGTTCACAAACTGGAAAAGCAAGGAGGCAACGCTAACAGCGATCTGCAGAACAGATGCAATGGGGCAAGTGTAAGGTGCTATAGGGGGCAGGGAAGGAGAAAGAATCCTACCCCAGAAAGGCAGGAATGGGGATAAGACACCTCTCCCCGTTGCTCCACCTTGCAATAACTACTAGGGGCATTCTGTGACATATCCCTTTAGTATATTATGTGGACAGATTTTGCCAACAATAATGCTAGTTATAGATAATGCTGAAGACTTACCATATACTAGGTGCTGAGAATCCCCATTGTCCTCACAACCACCCATGAAGAAGGGTATGGCTGGGGTCCCTCGTACCTACGAGAAAGCTGAGGCTTAAGGAGCTGAAGTGACTTGCCCAAGGTCAGGCAGCTAACGAGGTGTGGAGGCAGGACTCAACCCAGGTGCTCTGATCCCAGAGCCAGTCTCGCAGCCATAATGTTGCCAATCTGCTTCTTGTTGTTGTTTAGTCACTGTGTGTCTGCTAAGTCACTTCAGTCATGTCCGACTCTTTGTGACCCCCGTGGACTGTAGCCCTCCAGGCTCCTCTGTCCATGGGAATCTCCAGGCAAGAATACTGGAGTGGGTTGTCATGTCCTCCTCCAGGGGATCTTCCTGGCCCAGGGATTGAACCTGCGTCTCCTGATTGACAGGTGGATTCTTTACCACTGAACCACCTAGGAAGCCCCAGTCTGCTCCTTAGCTGAACATACAAATCAAGCATTTCATCATGGTATTAAAAATACCATCTGAAATGGCATATTAATGACTGTGTAACAGGTTGTTTTAAAGTCTTCTGTAATCGAACATTTCACATTATTTCCAACATGTAGAGAGTGTATTTTCACACAAATGTTTGCTTTTGCATTTACTTATATCCCCACCTTATTCCATTATTTTAGAAAGATTTGAGGTAGATATATAAGAAATGTTTTCTGAATAGTGGGTCATTTCCTTAGGATAGATTCACAGAAGGGTAAATAAAATGAAGTTTGGGGTTTCCTGAAAAGAGGGTCTGAAGGAAAAGGGCAGTCTCTGTGGGTCATAGCCACACAGTCATGTCCACCCCAAACAGCGAGCAATCATTCCCACATTTTATGGTTCTCCAGAAGGACAGAAAGGTGCCTCTTCAGAGGACCCTGCCATAGTGAGCTGTAATGAAACTGCCTGTCAGTGTTCCTTCAGAACTTGGTGAACCTGCAGCTGAGGTTTGAGAATTCAAATGTGCTCCCTGGGCTGGTGCCTCAGTGGGTGAGAGTGGAAAGCAGAAGTGGCCTTGCCTACCCGTCCCTTCCTCATACTTCAGAATCAGGCCAGCCCCTGCAATGGCTCCGGTGCTGGCAGCTTCCCATGGTCTCTGGGGGAGCCTGGCAGTGTGTGACCCTGTGTTGTTTGGGCTACAGGTTCTCTTGGTAGTTAGTGGTGAGGACAGGGACACCTGCCTTCAGGAGCAAGCCCTCCCACTGCACCTGCGCATGCTCACAGATGCCCCAACAGGCCAAGGGGGAGGGATCAGCAGCCCCTTTTTAGAGATGTGTGGGTGAAGGCTCAGAGAGGCATGACCTGCCCGGTCAGCACTGCTGTTTCCCAGCCTTTATTTCCCTGTCCTCCATGAAGAGTCCTGGCTGTCCTTCTGATGAGTGCTATGGTCCCTGGGACCACGCTGGCCCTGGAGCATGGGAGTAGAAGGCGTTTCTCTCCATTTCTTCCTAATTTCCTATGTGATATAATGGTGGAATCAGCAAGCCTCTGAGATAGTGGTGTGCTGGTAAACACTAACAACTGGCTCTTGAACAATGCAACTATCTATCTGCCTAAGTTTATTATAAATTTTACTGATGTGTAGCACATAATTTAGAAATAATAAGGAAATATATGATTTTCTATTGCAAATTCTATATGGTCAATTGATTCTTATAGAAAACACTCATTAATTTTTGCCAAACTCTTGATTATGTAGCCAAGGTATAGTCTCAGTTTAACCAGTATTTGACAAATGGAGTTGCATCCTGATACACAAGTCTTTACCAAATAATTTCTAGTCATTAAATCTAATATGTAAAACTATTTCTCATCCTCATACAGATTATATTCCTTAAACTGAAACAATTTTCAGATTTAGCACTATGTATGTCAGAGCTTTTCTCCATTGCCAATGTTCTGAGTGACTTTGTTGAATTAGATAATCATTTTCAGACACAGGAAAAATATTTTTCTCAGTTTTTTAAGTGCTATTCACAACATGATAGCTATAGACTCAGCACAATTTAAATTTAATCTACATTACTAATACAAAATGCTGAGCTGGATGAAGCACAAGCTGGAATGAATAACCTCAGATGTAGAGATGACACCACCCTTATGGCAGATAGCCAAGAAGAACTAAAGAGCCTCTTGATGAAGGTGAAAGAGGAGAGTGAAAAACTGGCTTAAAACTCAACATCCAAAACTAAGATCATGGCATCTGGTCCTATCTCTTCATGGCAAATAGTTGGGGAAACAATGGAAACAGTGAGCGACTTTATTTTTTTGGGGCTCCAAAATCACTGCAGATGGTGACTGCAGCCATGAAATTAAAAGAAGCTTGATCCTTGGAAAAAAAGCTATGACAAACCTAGACAGTGTATTAAAAAGCAGAGACATTACTTTTCCGACAAGGGTCCGTCTAGTCAAAGCTATGGCTTTTCCAGCAGTCATGTATGGATGTGAGAGTTGGACCATAAAGAAAGCTGAGCACCAAAGAATTGATCCTTTTGAACTATGGTGTTGGAGAAGACTCTTGAGAGTCTCTTGGACAGCAAGGAGATCAAACCAGTCAATCCTAAAGGAAATCAACCCTGAATATTCATTGGAAGAACTGATGCTGAACCTGAAGCTCCAATACTTTGGCTACCCGATGTGAAGAGCTGACTCATTGAAAAAAGACCCTGATGCTGGGTAAGATTGAGGGCAGGAGAAGGAGGGGGTGACAGAGGACAAGATGGTTGGATGGCATCACCAACTCAATGGACATGAGTTTGAGCAAACTCCACAAGATGGTGAAGGAAAGGGAAGCCTGGTGTGCTGCAGTCCATGGCGTCGCAGAGAGTTGGACATGACTGAGCAACTGAACAACATTACTAACGTTTTCTCCACTACTTCCTTAAGGTCAGTCAACAAAATAATAATTTAAGCACTTGTTGGTAGCATTTTCCAGTTTCCATAGTGTAAAGTCTCCCACCATGGCCAGTTTAAAAAATACCAGCATGACATCACTAAGTGCATAGCTGGGAGCTGTGCATCAGGACACCGTTATAGAGCATGTCCATCATACAGATGTGTGAGGTACTGGTGACCTCAACGGAACCAAAAGCAAAATGTAACTAAATGAGTTGATTCTGAGTACTTACTACCTTTGTTTTAAATATAGTTTGTCTATTGGTAAGTTTATATAGCATGTAATTAACTGTGAAGTTTTGATAACACAGGAATATTTTCCTTCTCTCTGGGTCAATCATGTTTTTTGGTTCTAGAGTGAATATTATATTTGAAACCACAATATTGTCAATGTGGTTTATTCATTGTCTAGTTTTTAGAGTCAATGTATTGATAAAGCAAGGAAGACTCTTTTAGTTAGCTAACACAAATATTTTAAACAATGATGATATGAAAACAATGATGTAAGAAACAAAAATAAGGGGAGGAGGAAAGAAAGAAGAGTAGCTAAGCTAGTATCCTTGTCTTGCAGAACAGCAAACAGTCTTAATTTAGTACACAGAAAAGTGAATACACTATTCAAAGTCAGAAAGGAAATTATTAGCGGGAATTATAAAAACGCAATGAACAAAGCTGGAAAGGCAACATTTAGAGGAATAAAATAAAAATATAATTACAAATCAGGAAGGCATATAGGAGAGGGAAAAAATAGTGTAAGCATGCTAATTTTCTTATTTTTCAAGTCTGCAGGTCTAAAAGTACAGTCTAAAATTAGTCCTAAAGGAAAAGTATTAAAGTTGTAATGGTAACCATCAGAAGATCGAAAAGCAACTGCTTTTAGTCATTATTTGGGCAAAGGGGAGAACGATCATATACAGAAGGGAAACTACTTTTTCTGTTCTTATAAACTGAATTTTACTTCCATGTGTAGGTATAATTTTATAAGTAAAAATTAAAAAAAAAACCATAAGTACTGTTAAAAGTGGTGGCTCAGATAGTAAAGAATCTGCCTGCAATGCAGGAGACCCTGGTTCCATCCCCTGGAGAAGGGAATGGCAACCCATTCCAGTATTCTTGCTTGGGAAATCTCATGGACAGAGAAGCCTGGCAGGCTCCAGACCATGGGGTTGCCAAGAGTCAGACAGGACTAAATGACTTTCACCTTCTCTTTGCAAGGAGGTAATCCCTTTTACAGTATAGTTTGCTTTCGACCACATATGCAAACATCCCAAAAGGCCTGAAGTCACATTTAATCCCTCTTTCCAGTCTCCATGGGCTCCACCTTTGCTCACCAGCCAGGGGGATTCTCTTGTTACACAGGGGACTGACCACACATATTCACAACGTGCATACGTTGCACTTGGCCATGTGATGCATTCTTATAAATTATTCTTCATTACCCTAAATTCATGTGCATGGAAAGGAAAGTCCAGGGCGGTTAGACTCCTTACACAGAGCCCTACGTTTTGGTGGCTTATTATGGCAAGTTCCTGTTTTGGTCATCCCTCCTCCCCTCCAGGAAATGCGGTGCTTCCCCAAGTAAGAAATCCATGCCTAAGGCTCCTACCTTCGAGAACCTCACGGCTCACAGTACCTCCAGCAGGGGGCAGTATACAGCCTGGGGGGGTGCGCAATATACAGCCTGGAGGAGGGGGTCGGTTTCCTTCCCAGCATCTCAGGGGCAGGGCGGGGCGGGGAAGGAACCCCTCCTCTTGTCAGTCCCTTGAGGTCCCTCGAATTGTTCTCTGTAGTCACCCCGAGCAGGGCCCTGGTGGGAAGGGGAGGGTGCCCTGACCCGCCAGCTTTACACAGTGACGCACATTTACTTCTCATCAACACACAATTCGTATGACACTGCTATAATTGTCTTCATTTTCAGATGAGGAAACAGTCTCAGTGCAGTTAAGGAATAAGCCTGAGATCGCGTTTTCCCTCCTGCTCTTCCCCATCCGCTCCCCAGCACTGTGTCGCGGGTCCTGGACCCGTCCCTTCCTCCGACAGGCCTCGTAGCCGCTGGGAACGATGCTCTGGGAGTGGGGTTGGGGGTGGGGGAGAGCACAGGGGCCATGTGAGCTCAGAGCCTCTGGTGGGAAATGTGGCCGCCCTGCTCCTGCTGGTGTGTGGCGCTCACGTTGATCTCTTCCGCATGGTCTTGTTCTGCAGGGCACGTCCAGGAGCTGCGCCTGAGCGGAGGCCCACAGGGGCAGCAGACCACCTGGCAAGGTGGCTGCTGAAGCGTGGAGCCAGCCCCACCTGCAGTACCCCGTGCCCGCCTCTTCCACTGTAACCAAAGTTGCTATCCGGAAGGGGGTGTGCCAAAGCAAAGGGGCCCCCAGGAAGGCTGCGGAAGCATTGGGGTCTGCTCCCCATGACAGAGACCACAGGACCCCAGGGCTGGCCCTAAGACATGATAAAGCTGCTTCCCTTCCTTTACATCATCTCATCAATCTTGGCAGGAGCTAAGAGGGAGGCTCCTCCGCAGAGAGGCATCTGACCTTGACGGACAGAGTTCACACCTCCAAGAACGGAAGCTTGCTCACTCTGCTCTTTCTGCTTCACCACCCTGCATCTCAGTGATGTTCTTGGGGGAAGGGTGGGGAGTGCTGCTAACCTCACCCAGCCCTTTTGAACCCACCAGCCTCAGCCTCCCAGGCCTTGGGCTCTCTCTCCCTCCAGAGTTAGACATGGCAGCATGTCACTCAGCATCTCCTCCAGCTCAAGGAGAAAACATGCTTGGCTGTCTTGGCAGTGACTGGCTGCAGATGACCGCTTTGGGGTGTGAGCATCTGGCGGGGTTGCAGACAGTAAGAATCACAGATGAGACTGCTTCCCCTGCTCCCTCTTCCCCCATCCAGCCTCCATGCCATTGTAGCTGGGCAGCCAGGTTTGCTCAGTGTGAGATGGGCAGGCATTTCCACCACCAGTGATTGTTCTGACCCGGGGGGCCTGACCCACTGGCCCACAGTGACCTAATCACAGTCACTTCCCAGGTCCCATCCAGGCCACATTTGGTTGGTCCAGGTGTTCACTGATCCAAACAGAGGTGGAGAGTAGAGAGCATCTCTGTGAGGCTGGACCTCATGTGAGGAGGACATGGGGCTGTGTTCTGCTGTGAGTGCTGTGAGCCAGGGAGGGAGCCAGCCAGAATCCCTCATGTGGAAAGATGCAAAGGGCGGGGAGTAAGAGAATAGCACCCCCTGCTCACGAAGACCAAGCCAGCCACTCGTTTTCTGTGCCTCCCACCAAAAACCTACCCAGTAAGTTGTGTAGAAGAAGCACCAAGAGTCCAGGTAGCTGGGGGGATTGGGGGATCAGGGTGTTGAGGACACATCTCCCTTCCAGACCATTCCTAAGGCTTCACTAAGGAGAGTGGAGCAAAGTCTTATCTCTGGTAACTGTCTCTTTAGTCTCTGCTCCAGCCTCCCTCCAAGATGTCCAAGCCACCATGCCCAGACACCACCGCCCACCAGAGTCCTCATTTAGCATTTGTCCATGGAGTCAGTCCTAGTTCTCAGCCTGGCCTCTGAGGGTGCATATCAGACCTTGCGTGCCCCTGCTCTGTTTCATCCTCCTGGTCACCACCCGGGAGAGCTGAGCATGGTTCCATCCAGTGCTTCCCATAAAATCTGCGCTGGGAACACTGGCCTCCTGCACATCCCCAGAACCCTTCCTCAGGGTGTCTCCCCCTTCCTGCCCGTCTGCTTCTTGGGGAAGAGGGGTCTCCAGTGCCATCTCCCAGCAGTCTCTGTCCTCTTTGTACCAGGGGAGGTATTCCTACTTCGACATGCTTGGAGCTTTATTCTCAGGTTACCTAGGTACTTTCCTAGGCGCATTAGAGTTTTAGCTTTTCCTTTTTTCAAGTTTTTTTTTTTTTTGATATTGGCCCATTTTTCAAGTCTTTATTGAATTTGTTACAATATTGTTTGGTTTTTTGGTCAGGAGGCATGTGGTATCTTAGCTCCCCGACAGGGATCAAACCTGCACCCCCAGCATTGGAAGGCAAAGTCTCAATCCCTGGACCACCAGGGAAGTCTGTAGCCTTTTCATTTCAATCTAAGAAACACCTTGCTTTCCTTTTTTTTTTTCCTATGTGGTGTGAGGTAGGAATGAGACTGATTTATTTTCGTCATGGAGATTCATGTTGTTTCTGTACCATTTCTTGAAAAGGTTTCTGATGAATCTTTTCAAAAAACAGTATTTCGCTTTCCTTATTGCCAGAAGCTACAGTCTACTCCAATTTCAAGTCTGGTTCTCCCTGATGCTCTCACTCTGGTCCTATGAGATCTCCCCGGAAATCAAAAATCTTTAGGGAGGGCCTAATTTCTATTAGTGGCACATTAATGGTGTGAGGGCATAAAGTAACTCAGAATTAAACTGAAGTTTCAGCCATCTATTCCTACTTCCCCAAAATAAAACCGTTTTGGCGTGACAGATGTGTGGCTGTGCATAGTGGCTGAGATCTGTATGGTGTGTGTGTGTGTGATATCTGTAAATTCCCTAAAGACAGGCTAGATCTTATCACCGCAACAGCTTGCACAGTGTCAGTCATATGGTGGTGCTGAGGAGACAGAGGCAGAATAAATGGAAGTGTCAACCATGAGAGGCCTTAACCAAAGCCTTACAGAAGCTCACATCCACAGTGATGCAATATCTTCTCATCCACCAAAGATAAGTAAGCTTACCTTTGCAGCAACATGAATGGAACTAGAGATGATCATACTAAATGAAATAAGTTAGAAAGAGAAAAATAAATACCAGGTGATATCACTTATATGTGGAATCTAATGCTAAGTCACTTCAGTCGTGTCCGACTCTGTGCGACCCCATAGACGGCAGCCCACCAGGCTCCCCCATCCCTGGGATTCTCCAGGCAAGAATACTGGAGTGGGTTGCCATTTCCTTCTCCAGTGCATGAGAGGGAAAAGTGAAAGTGAAGTCGCTCAGTCGTGTCCGACTCTTAACGACCCCATGGACTGCAGCCTACCAGGCTCCTCTGTCCATGGCAGTTTCCAGGCACGAGTACTGGAGTGGGGTGCCATTGCCTTCTCCGGAATCTAAAATATGACACAAATGAACCTACCTACGAAACAGAAACAGACTCACAGAAAGAACAGACCTGTGGTTGCCAAGAAGGAAGGCAAGTGGGGCAGGAATGGATTGAGAGTTTGGGATTAGCAGATGCAAGCTATTATATATAGAGTGGATAAACAACAGGATTCTACTGGATATCACAGGGAACTGTATTCAATATCCTATGATAAACCATAATGGAAAAACATTTTTAATGTATATATGTATAACTGAATCACTTTGCTGTACAGTGGAAATTAACACAAAGTTGTAAATCAACTATACTTCAATAAAAAACAATTTTTTTTAAAGAAAGATAAGTAAGTTCAGCCTAAAAGGTATTCTTGGGTTGAAGGCTCCTTGGGGCAGGCATTGCTATCTATCATTTGTGCCTGTAGAACTTAATCCAGTTTAGGACTTAATCTTGGCAAATTGTTATGCTGATTGAAGTGCATTGAATAGCCTGCATTTAACTGAATCATATCTTATAATTTTTCTTTATCTTTTTGATGGGCTCCTTTTGAGTTTTATGCCAGTACTACCTTTGCAGTGAAAGTGCTGCACTCAATATGCTAGCAAACTTGGAAAACTCAGTAGTGGCCACAGGACTGGAAAAGGTCAGTTTTCATTCCAATCCCAAAGAAAGGCAATGCCAAAGAATGCTCAAACTACCGCACAATTGCATTCATCTCACACGCTGGTAAAGTAATGCTCAAAATTCTCCAAGCTAGGGTTTAGCAATACATGAACCATGAACTTCAGATGTTCAAGCTGGTTTTAGAAAAGGCAGAGGAACCAGAGATCAAATTGCCAACATCTGCTGGATCATTGAAAAAGCAAGAGAGTTCCAAAAAAATATCTACTTCTGCTTTATTGACTATGCCAAAGCCTTTGACTGTGTGGGTCACAATAAACTGTGGAAAATTCTGAAAGAGATGGGAATACCAGACCACCTGGCCTGCCTCTTGAGAAACCTGTATGCAGGTCAGGAGGTAACAGTTAGAACTGGACATGGAACAACAGACTGGTTCCAAATAGGAAAAGGAGTACGTCAAGGCTGTCTATTGTCACCCTGCTTATTTAACTTATATGCAGAGTACATCATGAGAAACGCTGGGCTGGATAAAGCACAAGCTGGAATCAAGATTGCCGGGAGAAATATCAATAACCTCAGATATGCAGATGACACCACCCTTATGGCAGAAAGTGAAGAAGAACTAAAGAACCTCTTGATGAAAGTGAAAGAGGAGATTCAAAAAGTTGGCTTAAAGCTCAACATTCAGAAAACTAAGATCATGACATCTGGTCCCATCACTTCATGGCAAATAGATGGGGAAACAGTGGCTGACTTTATTTTTCTGGGCTCCAAAATCACTGCAGATGGTGATTGCAGCCATGAAATTAAAAGATGCTTACTCCTTGAAAGGAAAGATATGACCAGCCTAGACAGCATATTGAAAAGCAGAGACATTACTTTGTCAACAAAGGTCCATCTAGTTGAGGCTATAGTTTTTCCAGTGGTCATGTATGGATGTGAGAGTTGGACTATAAAGAAAGCTGAGCACCGAAGAATTGATGCTTTTGAACTGTGGTATTGGAGAAGACTCTTGAGGGTCCCTTGGACTGCAAGGAGATCCAACCAATCCATCCTAAATGAGATCAGTCCTGGGTGTTCATTGGAAGGACTGATGTTGAAGCTGAAACTCCAATACTTTGGCCACCTCATGCGAAGAGCTGACTCATTTGAAAAAGACCCTGATGCTGGGAAAGATTGAGGGCAAGAGGAGAGGGGAACGACAGAGGATGAGATGGTTGGATGGCATCACCGACTCAATGGACATGGGTTTGGGTGGACTCCGGGGGTTGGTGATGGACAGGGAGGCCTGGCGTGCTGTGGTTCATGGGGTCGCAAAGAGTCAGACACAACTGAGTGACTGAACTGAACTGAACTGAACCTTTGCAGAAAGGATTTATAGAGTCCAACCTCCATCTGTTTTGGAAAATTAGAAAATTGTTTGCCCATTTGTAGTTTTCCAATCCTCTCTCCCTTCTCCAAGTCTCCCCATGTCAGCAGCAGTAGCTAGCATTGTTCCCATGGGTTCCTGGTGTCCCATGGAGGCATTTTCCAGTTGTTCCAGGACTCATACCCTTCATCTCTGAGGAAATACCCTCTTTTTCTGGAGTTCATCATAGTCCTCACGGGGAATGTGGAACTACAACTAGTTCCAAGAAGTTGCTTTCTCTCCAGGTTTTTTAAAAAAACACCCCCCTGCTGTGTAAACAGTCTTTCTTCCTCTTGATCCTAACTTGGTGTAAAAAATACATTGTAATAATGAAATGGCAGAGAGTTTATGATGAATTAAGTGAAAAAAGACCAAATAGGTTATGAAGTAGAATTTATTACATAGTTTTAAATTTGTTAAGAAATAATTAAGATCAAAGAAATACACTTTGGCCAACATGGAAAAATGTTAAGCTGTTCTCAACATGGCTAGCGCTTAGCTGTTTAGGGTGCTTACAGTATTAATAATTTTTATTTTATTCTCTATTTCTTGTACTTTTTTGTATCATGTATAAAATTAACATGACTGATTTTAAAAGTCAGAAAAATATTATTAATTTTTTGTACATTGTTCAGAGTATAGATCATAACGTCTTTGAAAAAAGTATAACAGAGTATGACAGAGACTGATAGCCTACCAAAATGCATTCTCCCTTAATAGTAGGTTAAGGCTGACATATTACTGGACCGCCCACTTGAACAACTGTTGTAAGTTTGCCTCATTCAAGATTGCTTTATCCATCTCTGTTTCTCTAGGATCTAGCTGGGATCTGGCTCAGAATAGATGCTCAATGTGAGTTCGTTGATTAGAACTGAACTTTGACTTTCTTGACATCTTCATCACAAAGTTATAAATACCACAATTTTGTTATTACTTAGAGTTTTAAATAAAGCAGTATTTCATGTAAAATGTGAAAACCTCACAACAGCTTGTTTCCATTCATTCCATCTTTTGTGCAATTGTTGTCATCTGTGTTTCACCTACAATTTATATGAACTGGAGATGGTATAAATTCCAAAGTACAGTGCAACACTTTTTGATTTAAACACTTATAGTCTTTTGAAGACGTTAAGACAAGAAAAAGTACATAGTTTATATTGGCTCACATATTAGCCATTAGTAGTGTTCTTCTTTCCTTTCTGTAGATTCATGTTTCCATCTGGTGTCTTTAGCCTCAACAACTTCCTTTAGAATTTCTTGTAGAGCAAATCTTTTGGAGATGAATGGTTTCATCTGTCATAGATCTGGAAATAACTTTATTTCATCCTCATTTCTTTTAAGGATAATTGGGTTAACAATTTTTTCCCTCTAGTATACAAGAGATAGCTATCCATTGTTTTATGACTTCCATTGTTTCTGATAAAACATATGCCTAATATGGTTTTTGTTCCCCAATGTGTGATTTCTTTTCTTTGATTGTTAAGATACTTTGTTTTTAATTTCTGATTTTCAGGAACTATCCATTTTGTTCTTCTTGGAGTTATCTAAGCGTATTATATCTGCAAGTTGCTGTTTTTCAACAAACTGAAATTTTCAAACATTTTTTTTCAAATTTTTTTTTTGGTTCTGTTCTCTTCTTTCTTTCTGGGACTCACATATATTATACCATTTGATATTGTCCCAAAGACAACTGAGGGTGTGTTCATTTTTCTTCAATCTTTTTTCTCTCTGTTCGGATTGTTTGTTCAAATATTTGTTCAGATAGTTATACTCAAATAATTTCTGTTCATCAGTCTTCAATTTCTTTAAATTTTCTCTTTTAAAATTTTCACTCACTGATCTACTCTTGGGCTATTAGTAAAATATTCATTTCAGATACGATGTTCACTTCCAGAATTCATATCCAAATCTTATTATACCTTCCGTCTACTTCCCGAAATATCCCACCTTTCAATTATCATGGCCATCTTTTAAGTCATTGAATATATTTGCAACGGCTGCTTTACAGTCCTTATGTGATAATTCCAACATCTGATTCATCTTGGGGTCTATTTCTACTGACAGTTGTTTTTCTTCTTATGAGTCACATTTTTCTGTTCTTTCAGATTTCTACTAATTTTAGTTGTTTGCTGGACAGTGTGGATGCCACACGGAAGGATGCTGCTCTGTTTTCTTCCTTTAAAGAATGATGAGTGTTTTCCTGGTTGACAGTTGAATAACTGGAATATCCTTTCGGTTCTGCCAGACTTGCTTTTATTCTGTGTTAGTGCTCTTTTAGGCTTCCCTGATAGTTCAGTTGGTAAAGAATCCACCTGCAATGCAGGAGACCCCAGTTCAATTTCATGGTCAGGAAGATCCTCTGGAGAAGGGACAGGCTACTCACCCCAGTATTCTTGGGCTTCTCTTGCGGCTCAGCTGGTAAAGAATCCACCTGCAGTGTGGGAGACCTGGGTTCAATCTCTGGGCTGGGAAGATCCCCTGGAGAAGGGAAAGGCTACCTACTCCAGTAACCTGGCCCGGAGAATTCTGTAGTCCATGGGTCGCAGAGAGTCAGACACGACTGAGCGACTTCCACTTTCACCTTTCTTTTCAGTGCTCTTTTGTTTCAAGTAAGAACCTGTTCTAGTTCATGACTCCTAGTTCTGAGTTTTCAGATTTGGCTTTTGTGGAGTATAAGATGAAATCCCAAGATGCTCAGGGAGGTCTCGCCACTCTGGATGGTATGGAACTCCAACGTTGCCAACAGTGCCCAATCTCTGTTACCTCAGTTCTCGGCCTTGGAGCAGGTGATCTCCTCTATGTGTTTTGGTGTCTCACCCCATGCGTGTATAAACAACCCTTGGTTGAGGACATTCACAATGAATTCCCATAAAACACACTCTTCTCAGGCCCCTGCTCTGAAATTTCTGGCTTCTTAAGAAACCTGGAACTCTCTGACTTACATCTTTTTAGTTCAAGGATACTTCTGCCCCTGGGGCTTCACCTCCCTGTACCATGGCAGAAAAGCACCCATAAGAAGCAAGCCAGAGCAATGGGCTCACCTTGTGGGGCTCACCTTGTACGTTTTTCTTATTTCAAGGATTAGTCTTATGATGCCTGCTATTCAATGCCTGAAAACACTTGTCTCATATATCTGTCCTATTCTAGAGTAGCCTTCAATGGTAGGTATCTCTTGTCATAACTGGGAGCAGAATATCCTTCCTATTTTTAGATATTTTTTTAAAACTACAGAATCTCACATTTCCCCTCAACAAAAATACATATTTACATGTATGTACATGTTCAGTTCATGGTTGTCCTGGAAGCTTCAGTATCTAACTAAGCATGGGCAACTCTCTCAGTAATAATAATAACTCATATTTCTACAGCCGTTTTTATTTACTTATTTGTTTTTGGCTATGTGGCACATGGAATCTTAGTTCCCCAACTAGGGATTGAACTTACACCCTCTTCATTGTGAGTGTGGAGTCCTAACCACTGGACCAACAGGGAAAGTCCCTAGTACAGCCATATTTAGTATTTAAAAAATCCTCTTACAAATATTACTTCATTTGTTCCGTACATTGCATTGGTTCCATTCCACAAATAAAAACCAGACTTAAAGATGTTAATTCCTTTTGGATAGCAATGAGAATTTCAACTCAGATTTTTTACCCAGAAGCCTAGACTCTACTTATTATTTTAGTCAACAAAAGCAGATATCTCCCTAGGAAAGGGTCTTGCACCAGATGCTGAAAAAATTAACACTTTTCTTCATAATGGTACACACTGTAGCACAATCGCTCTTGCATACAGTATAACCATGGATCTTAATTGGTTGCTAAAAAAATTGGAGCTCATTCTGGCTTGACAAGATGATACTTGAGCTGCTCCACACACCTCTTGCATGTCTCAGGGGCATCTGTGATGCCCTCCTATCTACAACCCTTCCAGTCTTCATTCTAGCTTCTTTTCTGCTCATGAATGGTGGAATGAGAAATGAGAACTTGGGCAGAGATGTTGGTACCTATGATTACTTTTGGGGAATGGGCACGAGGTCAACATGGGCATGTGACTAGGACTTAAGCTGGACAAGTCTCCTAGTTTGGTTACTATCTACTGTCAATTATTTACTGGCAAGAGTTGAGATATTACTACAAATGTTTTCATTCTTTTAACCCATCTCAGAGCCTTTTTGCCTCCCATAAAAGATAATGTTGCCTCACATATAGTTAGTCATAAATGGTCAGTTCGTTATGAACTAGAATCTGGTGATGAGCTAGCTTTAAGGATCAGGCATTCATGCTAACCACTGCTCTTGCCCATGTGGCTCAGGGAGACATTGTGTTTGAATGGACATACTGGCTGGTCCTACATGGACAATGCTATGGAGAGATGATATGAAATGATTCAACCTAATAATCCCAAAGAAATAAGAATCTTGATGCTGAATCCTAGAGAATGTTATTCTACTACTTAAACTTTTCTTTCATCATCGCTTTATTTTTTTATTTTTATTTTTATTTTTTTCATCATCGCTTTAATGTTACTCACTGTTGGTCATCTGAGGACTCCCTTGATGGGTGGTCCAAGTTAGTCCTGAGGATGGAGGAGAAGGGAATCCAAGTGAGAAGCTCCTTCTGGGCCTTAAAGCCTTAGGGAGGAAGATGATGAACTCATGCAATATCCACAGATGTATTTTAGACACACTTCTAATTAAATTCACCTAAACACCATTATTTGGAGAAAGAAATCACAGCCCACTCCAGTATTCTTGCCTGGAGACTCCTTCCAGGCTCCTCTGTCCGTGGGATCGCAAAGAGTTGGACATGGCTGAGTGACTAAGCATGAGCATGAAACACCATTATTATCTTTATTTTCCCAGAGGCTCAGAGAGAAGTGGGGCCAAGCAAAGGAGAAAAAGTCCAGCTCCACAGCGCAGGGCTGAGTGAACTCTGTGTCTACTCTTACTAGCTTTCTCTTTTTGCCCTTGGCCCCACCCAGCACTGCTTACCATACTGCCCCAAGTGGCCTTTCTTCAGGGCCCAAGTCACCAGTCAGAACTCAGGCAACTCTGCTGATGGCTGAGAAGTGGGCAGAGTCAGGCATCTGCCGACTCTCCACTTCTGCTTTCTCCAGGAAATGAGCAGAAACCCAGTGATTCATAGTGAAACACAGTTAAAGACTGAAGATTCTGAGCTGGGTCCTCTTCCCCTAAGCCTGAGGGGGAGGTATGGGGGCGCCCATGCCATCTGACATCTGCAGGCCCTGACGGATACTCTCCAGGTAGGTAACCCTGTCCTTGGCCGTGGCAGGCCAGCCTAGAGGTGAGCATGCGTGTCCTGTCTTCCAGGTCAAGCCGACTGGCCGCCTCCTGGAAAGCTGAGCATGGGAGCTCATGTGACCACAGTGCCTGATCTGAGTTTGTGGATGTGGGAGAGGAGATAAGCTGAGGAGCAGGAAGTGTGTGTAGGACAGGCGGCACATATGCTTAGGGATCCTCCAATGTCTGAGTCTACTGGGGTGTCCCACTGTTGGGATGTCTTACTGTTGAGGTGTCTGTCACTGTTGGGCTTTGCTGAACTGGGCCAGGCTTCAGCACTGTTCCTCACCTTCCCACCTCAGGTCAAGCCCTTTCTCAGGGTTCTGCTAAGGAATGTGACCTGCCACACCTAGGAGAGGCTGGATATGGGCCTGTGTGGGCCAAATTTGGAGTGAGAGGGCCGGCCATGAGACTCCTCTGTCCACCTACTGTGTGGGCCTCTGAAAGATGCTGAACAGTGGGGGTCACTTCAGACTGGTCACCAAGAGAGATGGCTCCAACCTGGCCCTGTGGTTACTCCTAGGGGTCTGATAAGTAGGTGCCCCTTGGGGCTGTCCTTCCCTCACCTGATTTACCACATTAAAACCTTAGAAGCATCAGTATTTTTGAATCAGCAGGACCACAGGGGTTCAAGAATTAACTCTTATTGTCCCACCTAAAATTGCATCTTATAGAACACACAACCAACGCTTTGTCCCAACCTCTCTGAACCATGAGGAGTTACTTTGGTAACTAAGAAGTTCGTGTGTTACCTTTTCCATAAAGTTTCAACTTTAATATGATTTTCTGCATAGTCATCCATTTAATTGGTCAACAAATATTTATGGAGAGCCACTTCCTGCCAGGCCATGCTAAAGACAGCTAGGTCAGTGGTCAGGGGTGGGTGGTGCTCAGTGTCACAGGCTCCAGTGGGTTGGAGAGCAGAGGGTAGGGAGTGGGAGTCAGGAAGCCCAGGAAGGCACATATCTTCTAAGTGGAGGCCTGAAGGAAGGGAGGGCCTGAGCCAAGTGTGTTTCTGAGCTGTGTTCTTGGCAGAGGGACCCGAGAAGGTCAAGGTGCAGAGGCAGAGGACTGGTGGAGGCCAGAGTGGCAGACAGGGGTAAGGAATATGCCGTGACCCGGCCAGAGAGGGCTGGGGTGGGGTCAGGTCAAGGAGGGCCTTCCTGGGCAGTGTGAGGACCTGGGCTGTAGTCCCCCAGACTTGGAAAGTCTTGAAATAGTGAGCAGATAAAAAAGAAAATTTAGAGAACATATATAAGCTATAAGGAATGACAATGGCCCCGTGTGTTGTCACCTTAGTTTTGTTTCAAAGATCATCAGCATCTGTGAAGCTGTCGTGTGTTCATCCTTCTCTGTCTCTTCAGAGAAAACTATTGTTCTGAATTTTGGGCTTATTGTTCTTTTGCTTTTCCTTTCAATTCGACCTTGTATATTTAAACTGCTAAATATGTTATTTGCTTTCTCATGGTTTTGAACTTTATCAATTGTAATTAAGTATTCTTTCAAGATTTGCTAAATTCATCAGGATTATGTGTCAGACATTTCTTCATATGATTGAATGTGTCTCTAATGCATTCGTGTTTGTTGTTGGATGTGCTAAGTTGCTTCAGTTGTGTTTGACTCTTTGTGACCCTGTGGACTGCAGCCTGCCAGGATCCTCTGTCCATGAGATTCTCCAGGCAAGAATCCTGGAGTGGTTTTCTACGTCCTCCTCCAGGGGATCTTCCCGACCCCAGGGATCAAACCTGCGACTCATGTCTCTTGCATTGGCAGGTGGGTTCTTTTACCACTAGCACCACCTGGGAAGCCCTCTTATTGCTGGATAGTATTCTGTTATACACAAATATACCTCAGTATACTGCAGTGGGCACTTAGGATACTCCTAGGTTTTTTTTTTGTCTATTATAAGTTGCTTGGTGCTGTTAGCACCAGTGAGTACTGCTGGGACTCTCCTTTGTGCATATATCCTGTGGCGCATGTGCAACAATTCTCTAGGGTATATATCCTAGAAGTAGCATTGGTGTGTTGTATGGTATATAAATCTTCAGCCTTATTGCATAATAGTGAAACCTCTTTCAAGTCAGTTGTAACACTACCCACCCATCAGCAATATGTAAAAATTTCTCTTACTTTACATACTTGCCGATATTTGATCTTGGTGAAGTTTTATACCAATTCAGAGCAAATGAAAAGCCTTCTGTGTTTTAAATTTGCATTTTCTGAAATACTAAGTTTGGTCATCTTTTTATATCCTCCTTGCCCATTCTAAATTCTTTTTCCTGTTCAAATCTTTTTCTCTATGGGGTCATCTGACTTTTATTTTACTGGTTTTCTGTAAAGCGGTACATATTCTGAAGTTAATTCTTTGTTATTTATGTATATTGTAAATAATTTTCTCTTGTTTGTGCCTTGTCTCCTTATGTTATTTGTGATTTCTATTAATGATTGAATTTCTTAGTTTCAAACAAGCTTAATTTACCCATATGTTCTTTTATGATATATACTTGTATATTATCTAAGAGATTCTCCTCCACTGTAACGTCATAAAGTTATTCTCTTTTATTATTAAATTAAAAAATAATTTTGCCATTCATATTTAGTCTTTAGTCCTACTTAGAAATGATTATTCTGCAGGGTGTGAGGTAGCAGGTAATGTTTTATTTTACTTAGTCCTTTCCATATGGATAACCAAGAGTGTTATCCATAAATCAAAAAGGCCATTCTTTAGTCACTAATCGAAAACAACTCTGTTGTAAATCGAATTGGCATGTGTAGTGGGTCTGTTCTTGGGCTCTCTTCTGTCAATTTGTTTTTCTACACTTGGCCAACACTAAATAATATTATTAACTAGAAGCTTATAATAAGTTTTGGTATCTGGAAAGCGTATCCTCATTTTTTCTTATTCTTTCATTCTCTCTTGACATACTGAGAGTGGTGAGATTCTAGACAGTTTCTGAGAGAGATTTGACAATGTTGCAAGTGTTGGGTGTAGGAGAGAGAAGTTAAAGATGAGTCTAGAGCAACAGAGAGAGTTGAACTGTCAAGGAACATATTTGCAAGGTGATGATTATTCCAGAATATCAATTTGAACATATAAAGATGGAGATGCCTATTAGACATCAAGTGGAGGAATGAATTCTTGGCATCCTCTCCCTCAAGTGGCCTTTTGGTAGAAAAGTAAGGCCATGTGGCCACTTGGTAGAGGGGTTGTTGTTACATCGAACAAACAAACATTGGAGTTTAGTGCAGAGAAAGTTTATTAATCGAGGAGGCGCTGACTCAGAAGATAGGAGTTCTAAACTTGTCTCAAATTCATCTTGCTAGCTGGCTAGGGCACAAGGTTTTTAAAGGCAAAAAAAGGTAAAAGGGAGAGGGTAGGAGGATATGTGATCAGCTCATGAGCCTTCTTCTGATTGGCTGGTGGTGAGGTAACAGGGTGATGTTTTGAACATCTCAGTCATCAACTTTCTAGTTCCAACCAGTCTGGGGTCTACATGCCCAGGATGTGGTTACCATCCTCCACCAGATTGAGGTGGGGGTGGTCCTTAGTTTCTACAGAGCAACTCAAAGAGATGCATCCAGTTGTTATCTATTTTTCTTCGGGGGAACTTGGAGTCCTGTGACTCTGTTTTCCTGATCATTAACTGCTTGAGTTTGCTTTTTGGAACCCACAGAAGCCTTAGGAGACTAAAGTCTTTTTTTCTCGCTATAAACAAGAAACGAGGGACATGGAGGGTCTTCTTTACCCATGAGGGCCCTGTAGGGTCCTGCTTGGTTTCAATTCCCCTTTTCATTTGTTACTCTTCAATCCTGAGGGGAGCAGGTGCTGGACAAAATCTTTCTTATTTTCTTTCAAATAAGGTTTTAGATAAAGGGGTTAATGGTAAACTCATCAGAGGAACTTGATTTTAAGGGGAATCAGTTTCAGGAGGGGAGATATTTTGTGCAGGAGAGGAAGGGGGAAGATGAGCACCTCAGAGGTCCTTGAGCCACACTGTAGAGCTCACATCCATTTTATTTACAACTAAGGCCTTTGGTTGTCTCCCTCCAAGGGTCCTGCAAACTATCAAAATGCCCCTGCCTTTTACATGGGAAATGATGTCTCTGGGTAACATTGCTAAGCCCTTCATACACCCGTTAAACACTTAAGTCTCAAAGTCCAGACCTATGTTATCCAATACAATAGCCTGCAGTCATCCCTGAAAAGTGGCCAGTCTGAGCTGAGATGTGCTGTAAGTTATAAAATGCACCTTGGATTTCAAAGATCTTACAAACAAACAACAAAAGAAATACAGACTATCTTTACTTGAAAATATTGATAACATATTGAAATGATAATTCTTTGGATATATTGCCTTAAATAAAATATGTTTTTAAATATATTTAAATAAAGAGATTTAATTAATTTAACCTATTTATTTTTACTTTCTAAATGTGGTTGCCCCCAAATTTAAAATTATACATGTGGCTTGAATTCGTGGTTGGTTTTATATTTCTGCTGAGAAGCACCTTTCAGAGAAATGATACTTCTTGTTCCATGGCTAAGACTTTCATAAGGAAAATGGTTCAAGAAGGATGGGAAATTAGAAAAGTGAGAAGTCCCTCATCCTAAATAATTCCAAGGAGAAAGTATGGAGGATAAGAAGAATGGATTTAGTACTTACAATAAGCCAGACATTGGGTAGGGCACTGGTATGCAATCTCATTTGATCCCCACAGTGAGATCAGTTTTGTTACTCCCATTTTACAGATGAGAAAATGGGGGCACAGAGAGGTGAAGTCCTTTACCCTCAGACATTAAATGCCTTGATTGGAATTTGAACCTAGTTCCACCAGATGTTAAAGTCTGCATGCTTTGCATTAGCTACCACTAAAAAGCTGATGGAACACTTCTAGAAAGATGTAGTCAGTGTGTGGCAGAAGTGTGAAAACTGCTCTTCTCTCTTGGCCAATGGCTAATCCTTCTTTTGAAAATTCATCTTCATAGATAATTTACAGCAAACAAAAAGATTGTGAGGGGATCTTTCCTCTCAGCTCTGCCCATAGCAACAGTGGACATGCCCTGAGCATCCTGTTCATAGAGAGTAAGAGAATCAGTTATGGGGAATTGACCAAGAATCCTTCTCCATTATTAAATCTCATAATTTAAGGAGAAGGGCAACATAGAATATATTTATGGTATGATGACAGGCACTTACTGCATTAAGACTTTGTACATCAATTACAAGTAACATATGCTTGGATGTGAAAAGTATACAAAAAAAGGGCAGGAAACACTTGTTGATTTTTGTATTATCAATAATAAGAATATAGCCCAAGTAGCACCCCAATGTCAGCTTTTTAAAGGATATGCACAAAATACAATATAAAGAGATGTACTATCAAAGACGAAATAGAGACACACATGAAGAAACTGTTATAGGATGGTCAGAGCATATCAGAAGTTAAAAATGTTGAAATGCTACAGTGAGCTCACAGGGCTTTCCCCCGATCTCTTTGAGCGTGGACCAGATGAAGTTGAGAGTGGCCCCAGGTGCAGAAACCAGGTGGTCCTTGGGGCGGGGGTAGTAGGGATGGGGCAGCTGGGAGACAAGCGTATTACAGGCAGGGCCTTATAACATGCAGCGTCCTTTAGAAGCTGGTGGAAGGCAGTGATGGGAGAGGGCGCAGCAGCCCAAGTTGGGGAGGATGGAGCCATGCAGCTGCAGGTTCCTTCACAGGTGCGGAGGCTCCCAGGATGCCAGAGTGCAGGGTGTCCTGCGCAGGCTGCCTTTGGGTAGAGCGAAAAGGGAGAAAAGAACCAGGACAATGAGGGTGGGCAAATATCCAGACTTTCAAAAGATATTTAAAAAATCAGAACACACGGTCTCTTATTTTACTTCAGTTTTTCCTTGCATGCACCTGTCTCCCAGAAGCATTCCATTATATAAGAGACATATTTACCACATCAGGGGAACTGAAATGGGCCCAAGGTTCCCTCTTGTGCCTGGGGTGAGAGTGGGAGGGCAGTTACCCTGCAGAGTGATTCTGCTGCTTCCCCTTGTAGGAAGGGACCCTTCTCCCAAAACCTGGCTACAATACCATCTCCCTTCCCAGAAAAATGTCTTTCCTTACACGATTTAAAATGTCTGAATAATATCATTTTTGATGTGTGTATTTAATACCACCCCAACATGAATTAAATAATTGTGGCATTTTATATGGATACAAATTTAAAATTGAGGAAATGCAGGAATGAGTAGGAGAAAGCGTGTTCATGAATAAGGTCAACACAAGGAGAAAAGTGGTAAGTGCAGCAGTTATAGGCAAAAGGTACTGAGTGAAAATGATGAATTTGGGAATTACAAAATGTGGACTTTTACCCTGTCTGACTCCACAAATCATGTCTATTCACAGTGACTTTCATTCTCAGGCTCCCCTTTCATCTGCAGGTTATCTTTTCTCCATTGCGTAGCCTTGCTTCCTTTGTCACAGATGAATTGACCATAGGTGCATGAGTTTATTTCTGGGCTTTCTATCATGTTCTATTTATCTATATTTCTGTTTTTGTGCCAGTACCATACTTGTTTGCTTCCCAGGTGGCGCAGTGGTAAAGAATTCACCTGCCAGTGCAGGAGACACAAGAGATGTGGGTTCCATCCCTGAGTTGGGAAGATCCTCTGAAGTAGGAAATGGCAACCCACTCCAGTATTCTTGTCTGGAAAATTCCACGGGCAGAGGAACCTGGCGAGCTACAGTCCATGGGATTGCAAAGAGTTGGACATGACTAAAGTGACTTAGCACACACACACGCATTGAATCTGTAGATTGCCCTGGGTAGTATAGTCATTTTGACAATATTGATTCTTCCAATCCAAGAACATGGTATATATCTTTCCATCTGTTTGTGTAATCCTCTAAAGAATTTCTTTATTAAATGAATTCCATGAGAATTAAGAGACGCTTTATTTCTTACAAGTCAGGAATGCATACCTCCAGGTATGTTTGAAAGTTTAATGAGCTGTTTTTGTACTTATTTTCTGACCAAATAATGAAATTTAGTAAGCTAAACAGGCCGATTGTATGAGCTAACCAATCCTGGAAATCTTTCATCTCTTTCACCTGAACAAGTGGCCTGAGAAGAATAAGGATGCCGCAAAGTCCCCAGAGATGTCACTCCCCTGGGGAGTCCAGAAGGTGAGGGATGGGATGGGGGCAGCTCAGGATTGGGAGACCTTTGTGCCCTAGCCTCTGCCCACACTCTGCACCCTACTCCTACCCTGCATCCCTCAGTTCAGTTCAGTCGCTCAGTCGTGTCCGACTCTCTGCGACCCCATGAATTGCAGCACGCCAGGCCTCTCTGTCCATCACCAACTCCCGGAGTCTACCCAAACCCATGTTCATCGAGTCGGTGATGCCATCCAACCATCTCATCCTCTGTCGTCCCCTTCTCCTCCCGCCCCCAATCCTACCCAGCATTAGGGTCTTTTCCAATGAGTCAACCCTTCGCATGAGGTGGCCAAAGTATTGGAGCTTCAGCTTCAACATCAGACCTTCCAATGAACACCCAGGATTGATCTCTTTTAGGATGGATTGATTGGATCTCCTTGCAGTCCAAGAAACTCTCAAGAGTCTTCTCCAACACCACAGTTCAAAAGCATCAATTCTGCGGCGCTCAGCTTTCTTCACCGTCCAACTCTCACATCCATACATGACCACTGGAAAAACCATAGTCTTGACTAGACGGACTTTTGTTGGCAAAGTAATGTCTCTGCTTTTAAACATGCTATCTAGGTTGGCCATAACCTTCCTTCCAAGTAGTAAGCGTCTTTTAATTTCATGGCTGCAGTCACCATCAGCAGTGATTCTGGAGCCCAAAAAAGTAAAGTCTGACACTGTTTCCACTGTTTCCCCATCTATTTCCCATGGAGTGATGGGACCAGATGCCATGATCTTAGTTTTCTGAATGTTGAGCTTTAAGCCAACTTTTTCACTCTCCTTCTTCACCTTCATCAAGAGGCTCTTTAGTTCTTCTTCACTTTCTGCCATAAGGGTGGTGTCATCTGCATATCTGAGGTTATTGATATTTCTCCCGGCAATCTTGATTCCAGCTTGTGTTTCTTCCAGCCCAGCGTTTCTCATGATGTACTCTGCATATAAGTTAAATAAGCAGGGTGACAATATATAGCCTTGACGTACTCCTTTTCCTATTTGGAACCAGTCTGTTGTTCCATGTCCAGTTCTACTGTTGCTTCCTGACCTGCATACAGGTTTCTCAAGAGACAGGTCAGATGGTCTGGGATTCCCATCTCTTTCAGAATTGTCCACAGTTTATTGTGATCCACACAGTCAAAGGCTTTGGCATAGTCAATAAAGCAGAAATAGATGTTTTTCTGGAACTCTCTTGCTTTTTCGATGATCCAGCGGATATTGGCAATTTGATCTCTGGTTCCTCTGCCTTTTCGAAAACTAGCTTGAACATCTGGAAGTTCACAGTTCACGTATTGCTGCATCCCTCACAGTGGCACAAACCACCCACGTTTCAGCCTCACATCTCTCGTCTCTCGTCCCTTGGTGTGCCCTTCCCTAGGAACAATTCTCTCTAGTCTATCCACAGTCTGCTTTTCCTTCCCTTATGTCCCCTCTCCCAAGACTCTGCTTCTGTGAACACTCTCTTACTTCTCCCACCTTCACCGCCTGTCCATCATTCCCAGTAACCAGCTCCTTTCCTCTGCGCTCTTAGTGCTGGATTCCTGCTCCAAAGGGTGTATTTCAGACATTGTATTGTAGCATCCTTCTCCGTACCTCCTGTTCCCCACAGGTTCTGAGCACAGGGTTTGGGGGAGGGAGCAGAGACTGGGCCCTTTGGGTAGGCCCAGCATCTAGAAGCGAGTCTCTGTATGCCATCTGTGATGCTCCCTGCTGAGAGCTCCACAGGGACTCCCATGACACTGCATGGGATGAGGGCCATGTCCATGTCCACACTGGCATTAGTGGTCCTTTTGCAACATACACCCTCACCCTATCCCTGCTCCCTGTGCTCTAGCCTTGAGCCCCACCCACATCACTGAACACACATGCTGCCTGGAATGCTCATCTGCTTTGCTTCACATACACCTCCTCCTTAACCCTCAGTACACATCCCGGGTGCAGTCCATTCTGAGAAGCCCTTCCAGACCACCACACCCCTCTCTGGGCTGGGGCATGAGCCTCTTCTGTGCCCCACAGCCAGCCTCCCTGCCAAGCACCTACTCTACTGTGTCTGCTTCCTCAATGCTTCCTTGATTGCAAGGTGGACCAGGGTGTGGACCAGGGGTGATTCTGCTTCTTGTATGTTTAACAATCAAACAACCCACCATGCAGAGAAAGCTGATAGAGCTGCAGCTCTGGTGGCTAGCCTGGAGGGTGAGTGATTAACACTGGGTGTGCAGCTGGTATCAGCCCAGGAGTGACTGGTCAGCTGCTGCCCACCTTGTGCCAGGGCTAATGAACCCTGGAAACTGTGGCTCCCAGAAAGCAGCTCTACCCTGGGGAGATGGCAAAACCAGAGAGTCCTCTTCTGGGCCTGCTCACCTGCAATGTGAGGGGGCCAGATAGCAGTGTGGTGCTAAACCTCCTATGTCCAAGGGTCAGTGGCAACTCTGCAAGACCAGCCAGAGAACCCCTGCAGTGCTGGCAGTAAGAGTGTCCAGCTAGTACCTGAGGTGCCCCTGAGGTCTGTTTTTACCACTGTTAGCCACTGTGTCAAGCCAACCTAGAGTGATGAAAGGAGGTGAGGACTTTGGAGTAAAAAAAGTCTGCATTTGACTTTGATTCTAACACTTATTAGCAGTTTGATTTCAGACAAGTTACCTGTTTTCCTCTGAGTCTTGCCCTCCCTATCTGTATAATGGACATAATAATACTTCCTTTACAAATTTTCTAAGATTAGGGAACTTTGATGGCCTGTTAGACGCTCATTCAGTTATGGCCATTCTTACTTAGGCAGCATCTCCTTACATTCCAGTGGAGGTTAAGCCACAGATAAACTCCCTCACTGAGGAGGTGCCTAGTTACAGGAACAGGGCTGCTTATTCACCAGCCCACATCTTTGTGTCGATGGTGATTACTCAGTCACAGCTAAACTTTGACAGTATGGCCAGGGGAACTGCTCCCTGGCCTTTTTTGGCAATGTGGAAGTCAGTACACATACCGAGATATAAAACTGGGTCCCTTCCCCAGCACACTGTGAGTTCCTATATTTTACTGCTGTTGCAAAAACCACAGAGGTGTGTGCTGGCCAGGAGTGCACAGAGTGGAATCAAAAAAAGGAAGTGTTGAGGGAGGTGTCACTCCACTTGCCTGATTCCTGCCAATCAAATCCCCATCTTAGTCTTCAGGGGAATTCTTGAACTTCTGGAAATAACCTGAGTGGCCTCCTTCTCTTCTTGAGTCATATGACGCAGGAGATAGGGCCCAGGGCACTGCTGTTTTTCACCTGCTGGTACTCTTCACCCTTGGCTGATGTAGGAGGTGGGGACTCTTGCTAACTGGAGAGGGTGGGGGCCACACCAAGGTGATTGCTAGTCCTTGCTGCGAGATCATCTTTTCTCTTGCCTTTCCCTGTTCCAGGCCTGGCTTATGCCAGCTGGGAATAACCATTCTAGATTCATGTTACTGTATTCTCCTTTTCTAGACGTTTAAGATCTGTTATTTAGAACTCCACATCTGTGTCAGCCGCTAGAACTCGGCTGAAGCATGATTTTCCCATTATGCCTGCATTCAGCCCTCTCCTGTCTGGAGACTCCTCTCTTGCTCTCATGGAGCTTGGGGAGCCCAGGGTCCTGGTCAGGCTCTTTAGTCTGGTTTGTGCAGATCAGATTGGGATGCTAGTGAAACCCTCTTTGAGTGGCAGCCTCAGTAGGAGGAGCAGGTTAAGAGCCTAAATCCTTAGCCTCTAGCTTCTCTATTGGTGTTCCTTCCACCTCCATATTTATTGTTTTGGGCTCCAAAATCACTGCAGATGGTGACTGCAGTCCTGAAATTAAAAGACGCTTGCTTCTTGGAAGAAAAATTATGACCAATCTAGATAGCATATTAAAAAGTATAGGCATTACTTTGCCAACAAAAGTCCGTTTCAGTTCAGTTCAGTTCAGTCGCTCAGTCGTGTCTGACTCTTTGCAACCCCATGAACCACAGCACACTAGGCCTCCCTGTCCACCGCCAACTCCCGGAGTTTACCCAAGCCCATGTCCATTGAGTTGGTGATGCCATCCAACCAACTCAACCTCTGTCGTCCCCTTCTCCTCCTGCCCTCAATCTTTCCCAGCATCAGGGTCTTTTTCAAATGAGTTAGCTCTCCACGTCAGGTGGCCAAAGTATTGAAGTTTCAGCTTCAACATCAGTCCTTCCAATGAACACCCAGGACTGATCTCCTTTAGGATGGACTGGCTGGATCTCCTTGAAGTCCAAGGGACCCTCAAGAGTCTTCTCCAACACCACAGTTCAAAAGCATCAATTCTTCGGCGCTCAGCTTCCTTTATAGTCCAACACTCACATCCATACATGACTACTGGAAAAACCATAGCCTTGACTAGATGGACCTTTGTTGGCAAAGTAATGTCTCTGCTTTTTAATATGCTATCTAGGTTGGTCATAACTTTCCTTCCAAGGAGTAAGCGTCTTTTAATTTCATGGCTGCAGTCACCATCTGCAGTGATTTTGGAGCCTAAAGAAATAAAGTCAGCCACTATTTCCACTGTTTCCTCATCTATTTCCCATGAAGTGATGGGACCAGATGCCATGATCTTAGTTTTCTGAATGTTGAGCTTTAAGCCAGTTTTTCCATTCTCCTCTTTCACTTTCATCAAGAGGTTCTTTAGTTCTTCTTCACTTTCTGCCATAAGGATTGTGTCATATGCATATCTGAGGTTATTGATATTTCTCCTGGCAATCTTGATTCCAGCTTGTGCTTCTTCCAGCCCAGCGTTTCTCATGATGTACTCTGCATATAAGTTAAATAAGCAGGGTGACAATATACAGCCTTGACGTACTCCTTTTCCTATTTGGAACCAGTCTGTTGTTCCATGTCCAGTTCTAACTGTTGCTTCCTGACCAGCATACAGATTTCTCAAGAGGCAGATCAGGTGGTCTGGTATTCTCATCTCTTTCAGAATTTTCCACAGTTTGTTGTGACCCACACAGTCAAAGGCTTTGGCATAGTCAATAAAGCAGAAATAGGTATTTTTCTGGAATTCTCTTGCTTTTTCAATGATCCAGCAGATGTTGGCAATTTGATCTCTGGTTCCTCTGCCTTTTCTAAAACCAGCTTGAACATCTGGAAGTTCACGGTTCATGTATTGCCATCTAGTCAAAGCTATGATTTTTCCAGTAGTCATGTATAGATATGAGAGCTGGACTATAAAGAAAGCTGAGTGCCGAAGATTTGATGCTTTTGAACTGTGGTGGTGGAGAAGACTCTTGAGAGTCCCTTGGACTGCAAGGAGATCCAACCAGTCCATCCTAAAGGAAACCAGTCCTGAATATTCATTGGAAGGACTGATGTTGAAGCTGAAATTCCAATACTTTGGCCACCTGATGCGAAGAACTGATTCATTTGAAAAGACCCTGATGCTGGGAAAGATTGAAGGTGGGAAGAGAAGGGGATGACAGAGGATGAGATGGTTGGATGGCCTCACCAACTCAATGGACATGAGTTTGAGTAAGCTCCGGGAGTTGGTGATGGACAGGGAAGCCTGGCATGCTGCAGTCCATGGGGTTGCAAAGAGTCAGACACGACTGAGTGACTGAACTGAACTGAACAGAACACCTCTACATATGTGTTTTTTCATGTCAGTTTGATGGACATGTGATTTATATACAATATTTCACCCCTTGCAGTGTGCCCTTTGGACACACATACTCAGTTGTGTGACCACCCCCGAGGTCAAGATATAGAACTTTTCTCCCACCCTAGACATTCCCGTTGCCCTTTGGAGCCACCCTCCGATCTGAAATCCCTGGCAAGCACTGATCTATCTTCTGTCCTTGTAATTTTGCCTTTTCCAGAGTGGCATATAAATGAGTAAGGCAGTGTGTAGCATTCTGGCTCCTATTATTCGGCATAAGTTCTTCAAGACCCATCCAGGTTGCTGTGGGTCTAAAGTGTGTTCCTTTCCACTGCAGAGAAGCATCCCACCATACAGAGATACGTATTTCTTTATTCATTCACCCCTTAATAAACATTTTGCAGTATTTCCAGGTTTTGGCAGCTCTGAATAGACCTACTATAAACATTCATGTATAGGTTTTTATATAAACATCAATTTTCATTCCTCTAGGGTAAATACCCAGGGAGGTAATGGGCAAGTATATGTTTAACTTCCTCAGAAATTGCTGATCTGTCTTCCAAATTGGCCGCACCATTTGCATTCACAGCAGCGAGAGTGATAGTTGCGGTTGCTCTGCATCCTTGCCAGCACTTACCGATTTTGTTTGTTTTTTTAAAGACATTCTCATAGATGTGTCAGTGTGGTTTTAGTCTACCTTTAGTCTACCTTAGTCTACCTTTCTCTAATGCTACTGTTCTTATCCATCTCAGTTCTTTTGATTAACAGTAGGCTGGGGAGTGAACAGAGCATCCATGTTATTGTAACTTCTGTCCACCCCTCCCTATTTTCATTTGCTTGTAAGCTCTCCTGTTAATATGAAATGGTGGGGAAGGAAGTGAGGCTGAGCCCCACCCTGCACTTGTTTTTGGAACAATATTGGTTTTGTGATTTTTTTTTCCCCCTGAGAGCTACAGGTTGAGGCCAGTCTCCTGTGGACACAGGGGCAACAGCATTTGGATCTGCTGATATACAATGAGGAACTGATTTTTGAATGGAAAAGAAAGCAGGTCATTTGCAGCAGTTACATGGAAAGTTGCTGTTCTGTTCACCTGGTTTAGAGGCTCCCCCAGCTCTGGGGCCTGGGGACCATGCCCCTGATGTGGATGGTAAATAGGTATGCCTCTACACTGGGGGGAGTGCAACCCAGAAAGGGTTAACAGTCATACAGGCTGACAAGAAATGGGGGGCACTTCTGTCTTGAATTTTGTCTTGGCAATTCTGCCACTAGGGCTGAGCTTCGACACAGAATGCAGTGAGTCCCAGGTTTCTTTTGACATACCCTGCTGGAGGGTGGCTCCACACACCTTCTTGCTCCATTTCCTCCAGAATAGCTTTACGACATTTTAACTCCCAGGGTTGCTAAGTCAAATATAACATCCTGAGACTTCCACCCATTGGCAAATCATCCCACAGGAAGTCAGGGATGAAGCAGTCAGCTGAAGGTGGGTTTAGCAGCCCAAGCTTCAGTCACCCAGATGATTCTTCAAGCTCCAGATGTTGGCCTCCTGCATAGCAGCTGTGAGCAGGATGCCCTGGATGCTTTGCTTCTGAGACGTTATAAAGCTCCGACGATGCTAGGGATCCATGCAGGGTAGGTGGACACTCCCAGCCCCAGTTTCCCTGAGGTCATAGAGAATTCCCCTTCTCAGGTCACTGCAGACTTGTCATCTGGCTCCTACACAGCAGCTGGCTGCGCCCTTCACCACACACACCCCACAGGCTCTCAGCCCACTCAAGCATCTCCCTAGCCCTTCTGCACTGACTCACTGGCCTATAACTCTTCTGTGGTCAGTGTGTAAAGGCCAAAGGGTGGAACTGAGATCACCGGGGCCAGCTCAACAAGGAGAAACCTCAATTCAGAGAGGGCAAGTAGCTTGCTTGAGGCAGCACAGCACCAAGCTGGGACTGGACTCTAGGCCTTTGACTCCCATCTCAGCCCTGCAGTCCCCCTCTGCCTGGGGGTGGCATGAGTGGGCAGGTACTTGCACAGTTGCCTGTCTCTCACAGCCACATCCAGGCTGCAGAAAGCCAGGGCCTCTAGTCTGCCTGGTGAGGCATGCAGAGGAGACATGACTAAGCTGGGCTACATGTCACATGCCTTGAGCCTGACCTGAACTGGGAAACAACTTGCCGGCACAGAGTGGGGTCTTGTCTTTTCCTGGAGTCTCCTGGGACCCCTTGTAGCCTCCAGCCTTCTCATCTTTCCAGGTCATCTTTCCCTTCATCCCTCCCCAAACTTCTACTTCTCCAAAGCATTTTCTAGCATGGTACCTGGCCAACCCCCTCTCTCTTCCCTGCACCCGAAGTGACCCCTTGTTTGAGTTCAGCCTCTGGTGTGCAGAGCTGTCTACAGACCCAGGGTGTATCCAACTTGGGCTACCGACTCACAATGGGACCTTGGGCAGGTCACTTCTCTGCTCCGAGCTTTAGTACCATCTGCACACAAAGGCTGATAGCTTTGACATCGCTGGATGGCAGGAAGATTACATGAAGGGATGCAGGTAAATCTTGTACCAAGAAGGCTCTAATAAATGCCATCCTAGAGCTCTGACTCAATTCACTCTGAAGGGTCCTATTATTATCCCATGTCACAAATGAAGACACTGAGCCCGGGACAGGTTTTTCACTTGGTCTAAGCCCATGAGATTCAAACTGGAGCAGCCTGGCTCCAGAGTCTGTGCTGCTGCCTGCACCTGTTTCCAGAGGAAAGAAGACACTCCTGATACCAAAGTGGATTAGAATGGTTTCTTCTTGCTGTTCTTCATACAGCCTTGACAGGCTACTCCCCAGTTCCTTCCTTTTACAAACAAAACTGAAGCAGACCTACAGGACAGGAGAGAAGGACACAACTTGATATTTGAGTCAGACAACTTCTCCACACAATTCACGGATCCCGTTTTGTTAGAAATTCTTGTTTTTTTTAAAATCTCAGTCTTTTCAAGGGAACACTTTAGTAAACATGGCTTCTCAGAGATCTGAGGGGCTCTGATATTTCCCATGGGTGTCCAGCTTTGTTCCCCAGGATCACATTTTCACTACGTGAAACTCACATTTTCTTCTCTCCTGCTTATCCTAGAAACATGGTGGGTTAGCAGGGCCTCTGATACATTTTGTTGAATGAATCATTTAGTAGCACCTGCACATGTAACCCCAAGATGACTTTTATGTGATACAGCCAAGCCTAGATCTACTGCAGCCTCCATCCTGTGTACTGGGATGTCGGTGCTGGACTTAGGCTGGTTTTGTTGATGATGAGAATGTCTGTTTGATTGAGATATAATGGCTTTCAGAGTCTGGGGGAAATCCAAGTAGAAAAAGGACTTATTAGAAGAGAGGTCTGGGCTATATAGAGAGAGACTAGGCTGCCATCAGGATATAGGTTCATTCATTCATTTGTTCATGCATATAGTAACATTTTATTGAGCTTCTACCTCATGCCAACCCCTGATGAAGGTGCAATGGTCTTCTTTCACAAAGCTAACATTTAGTGGATATGTGGCTCTTCAGTTCAGTTCAGTCACTCAGTCGTGTCCGACTCTCTGCGACCTCATGAACCGCAGCACGCCAGGCCTCCCTGTCCATCACCAACTCCCAGAGTTTACCCAAACCCATGTCCATCGAGTCGGTGATGCCATCCAACCATCTCATCCTCTGTCGCCCTCTTCTCCTCCTGCCCCCAATCCTTCCCAGCATTAGGGTCTTTTCCAATGAGTCAACTCTTTGCATCAGGTGGCCAAAGTATTGGAGTTTCAGCTTCAACATCAGTCCTTCCAATGAACACCCAGGACTGATCTCCTTTAGGATGGACTGGTTGGATCTTCTTACAGTCCAAGGGACTCTCAAGAGTCTTCTCCAACACCACAGTTAAAAAGCATCAATTCTTTGGTGCTCAGCTTTCTTCACCATCCAACTCTCACATCCATACATGACCACTGGAAAAACCATAGCCTTGACTAGATGGACCTTTGTTGGCAAAGTAATGTCTCTGCTTTTAAATAGGCTATCTAGGTTGGTCATAACCTTCCTTCCAAGGAGCAAGTGTGTTTTAATTTCATGGCTGCAGTCACCATCAGCAGTGATTTTGGAGCCCAAAAAAATAAAGTCTGACACTGTTTCCACTGTTTCCCCATCTATTTCCCATGAAGTGATGGGACCAGATGCCATGATCTTAGTTTTCTGAACGTTGAGCTTTAAGCCAACTTTTTCACTCTCCTCTTTCACTTTCATCAAGAGGCTCCTTAGTTCTTCTTCACTTTCTGCCATAAGGGTGGTGTCATCTGCATATCTGAGGTTATTGATATTTCTCCCAGCAATCTTGATTCCAGCTTGTGTTTCTTCCAGCCCAGCATTTTTCATGATGTACTCTGTATGTAAGTTAAATAAGCAGGGTGACAATAGACAGCCTTGACGTACTCCTTTTCCTATTTGGAGCCAGTCTGTTGTTCCGTGTCCAGTTATAACTGTTGCTTCCTGACCTGCATACAGGTTTCTCAAGAGACAGGTCAGATGGTCTGGTATTCACATCTCTTTCAGAATTGTCCACAGTTTATTGTGATCCACACAGTCAAAGGCTTTGGCATAGTCAATAAAGCAGAAATAGATGTTTTTCTGGAACTCTCTTGCTTCTTCGATGATACAGCAGATGTTGGCAATTTGATCTCTGGTTCCTCTGCCTTTTCTAAAACCAGCTTGAACATCTAGAAGTTCACGGTTCACATATTGCTGAAGAAGCCTGGCTTGGAGAATTTTGAGAATTACTTTACTAGCGTGTGAGATGAGTGCAACTGTGTGGTAGTTTGAGCATTCTTTGGCATTGTCTTTCTTTGGGATTGGAATGAAAACTGACCTTTTCCAGTCCTGTGGCCACTGCTGAGTTTTCCAGATTTGCTGGCATATTGAGTGCAGCACTTTCACAGCATCATCTTTCAGGATTTGAAATAGCTCAACTGGAATTCCGTCACCTCCACTAGCTTTGTTCATAGTGATGCTTTCTAAGGCCCACTTGACTTCACATTCCAGGATGTCTGGCTGTAGGTGAGTGATCACACCATCGTGATTATCTGGGTCATGAAGATCTTTTTTGTACAGTTCTTCTGTGTATTCTTGCCACCTCTTCTTAATATCTTCTGCTTCTGTTAGGTCCCTACCATTTCTGTCCTTTATTGAGCCCATCTTTGCATGAAATGTTCCCTTGGTATCTCTAATTTTCTTGAAGAGATCTCTAGTCTTTCCCATTCTATTGTTTTCCTCTATTTCTTTGCATTGATCGCTGAGGAAGGCTTTCTTATCTCTCCTTGCTATTCTTTGGAACTCTGCATTCAGATGGGAATATCTTTCCTTTTCTCCTTTGCTTTTTACTTCTCTTCTTTTTGAAGCTATTTGTAAGGCCTCCTCAGACAGCCATTTTGCTTTTTTGCATTTCTTTTTCATGAGGATGGTCTTGATCCCTGTCTTCTGCACAACGTCACGAACCTCTGTCCGTAGTTCACCAGGCACTCTGTCTATCAGATCTAGTCCCTTAAATCTATTTGTCACTTCCACCGTATAATCATAAGGGATTTGATTTAGGTCATACCTGAATGGTCTAGTGGTTTTCCCTACTTTCTTCAATTCTCTTGGGGGGTAATTAATGCCAGGGGAACAGCTGGGATTCCCCTATGGGGAACTTTTGAAATGAGAACATGTGGCTTCTATCTGACACCAGAAAACCACCACAAGGAGCCTGGAAGGACACTGAATAGCAGGCAGACAAAAATACATCTAACAAAATACATAGTGAGATACAACAGAGATATACAGCAATTCACAATTTTTAAAGGTTATACTCCATTTATACCTACTATAAAATACTGGTTATATTCCCCATGTTGTGCAACCTGTCCTTAACCTGTCCTTAAGTTGCTTCAGTCATGTCCGACTCTTTGTGACCCCATGGACTGTAGCCTATCAGGCTCCTCTGTCCATGGTATTCTCCAGGCAAGAATACTGGAGTGGGTTGCCATGCCCTCCTCCAGGGGTTATTCCTGACCCAGGGATCAAACCCATGTTTCTTATGTCTCCTGCATTGGCAGGTGGGTTCTTTACTACTAGCTCTGCCAGGGAAACCCATCCTTATAGTTTATTTTATACCTAATAGTTTATACTTCTTTTTCTCCTACCACAATATTGTCTTCCTTTCTTCCTCTCCCTCCTGGTAGCCATTAGTTTTTTCTCTATATCTGTGAGTCTATTTCTTTTTGTTGTTGTTGTTATATTCACTAGTTCATTTCATTTTTTAGATTCTACATATAAGTGATACCCTACAGGATTTGCTTTCTCTGTATGACTTTCTTCACTTAGTGTAATGCCTTCCAAGTTCATCCATGTTGATGTAAATGCCAACTGTTCGTTCTTTTTTATGGCTGAGTAGTATTCTGTTGTACACATGTACCACATCTTCTTTATCCATGGATCTGTTGATAGATACTTAGGTTGCTCCCGTATCTTGGCAATTGTAAATGACACTGCTATGACCATTGGGTTGCATATATCTTTTCAAATTATTGTTTTGTTTTTTGATATATACTCAGCAGTGGAATTTATGGGTTGTAAGGTAGTTCTATTTTCATTGTTTTGGGAAACCTCCATACTGTTTTCCACAGTGGCTATACCAATTTACTTTTCTACTAACAGTCTACAAGGTTTTGCTTTTCTCTAAACCTTGTCAATATTTGTTATTTGTGTTAATTTTGATGATAGCCATTCCGACAGGTGTGAGGTGATAGTTGACTGTGGATTTGCTTTGCATTTCCATGATGATTAGTGATGGTGCGCCTCTTCTCATGTGCCTGTTGGATGCCATTTAAGCAGCTTTTAAACTAAATCAGCAAGAATTAAAAAAAAAAAAACGGTAACTAAGGAAGTGTCAAATCTGGCACATGCTTGGTAGGAAGACTACATTGATGAGGTGTTTCAGGAAAAGCTGTTTGGAAATATGTGTCAAGAGCCTAAAAATTTTACCTATCTTTAAATCCAGCTATTTCCTTTTAGGAATGTACTGCAAACTGTTATTTAATCATGAATAGATGGAAAGGTTTAGACATCAGTATTATTGTCACAATGTTTTTTACAGCAGTGAATAATTAGAAATGACTTACATGACTACATGTAGAGGATTAGTTAAATAAAGGATCAACATGGTTCTACAGGCACTACACATCATTAAAAATGAAGATGTAGGGGATTTTTAACAACACAGGCAGTAGTCATGATACTTTTTTGTGACATAAAAATGCCATGAACTAACTTATTAGGAAATGGATTGAGAAAAGATACTAGCGATTTTTAAAGGCAACATGGGGTCTGTTTTTAGAATATACTCTCTCAAAGCAACAAGAAAAAGATAAGCAAAGACAAATAAGCAAAGGTTTTGAATGGTCATTTTTCAGAAGAGGAAATCCAAAAGACTATGAGTCATATAAAGAGATGCTCAGATTCATTGGTGAGAGAGATGCAAATTAAAATGAGGGATCACTTTACTTCAATCTGATCGGCAAATATTAGAAAGCAGGGTGATGTCAAGCAGGGGTGTGGAGGAGATGGCAGAGGACCCTTTGGAGGTAGGGGACTGTGACTCGGTGCCAGATTTCTGGAGGCATCTTAGTCGACCGTACTTGGTTGAGTCAAAAGACATACATTCTTGACTCAGCACTCCCTCCTAGGTGTTTGTACCCAGAGCCATTCACATGAAGCCCCGTGAGGGGAGCCTGGTGGGAATGTCCAGGACAGGATGGAGGGCAGTACAGGAAGTCTCAGGCAATCTAACCATCCACTGTGGAGTGAACAAATCAAACAGGCACATGACGCCCAGTGTGTAACATGGAGCAACAGTTCGAGGAAACGAGGCTGACAAATACAGAGCCACATGCTTGGGTCTGAAGTCATAATGTTGAGTGAGAAAGTAAGTTGAGAAAAGATGCAAAAAGTCATTTGGGGAAATTAAAATGATGCCTTCAGAAATCATGCCATTTTTTAAAAATTAGTTTATTTTCTATTTTTTTAACTTTACAATATTGTATTTGTTTTGCCATACATTGACATGAATCCACCATGGGTGTACATGTTTTCCCCTTCCAGAACCCCCCTTCCACCTCCCTCCCCATCCCATCCCTCCGAGTCATCCTGGTGCACCAGCCCCGAGCACCCTGTATCAAGCGTTGAACCTGGACTGTCATGCCATGTTCTATAAGGACCCTTGCTATCAAGCAGGTGGGCTGGGTGGGGTGGAGTAGACAAGAATGAGGGATGAAGAGTCTAGGGAAAAGTGAATAAACAATCAACACCAGAGAGGAACCTGGTCTTGGTCAGGAAGGAGACAGTGATGAGACTGAGAAATGTGAGGCAACTGCCACCTGCCCCTGAGGTACTGAGTGCTCAGTCAGTCCTGTCCATCTCTTTGTGACCCCATGGACTAGAGCTCGCCAGCTTCCTCTGTCCATGGGACTTCCCAGGTAAGATTACTAGAGTGGGTTGTCATTTCCTCCTCCAGGGGATCTTCCTGACCCAGTAATTGAACCCTCATCTCCTGTGTCTCCTGCATTGGCAGGTGGGTTCTTTACCACTTAGCCACCTGGGAAGCTCTGCAACTGACGGTCAAGCCTCAAATGGAACTAAATAAACCCCAGTGAAGTCCCAGCCATCCAACCAATGAAAGCAAAAGTACAAATCAAAAGTTTATTTCAATAATATTATTAAACAATATATTTGTAAGAAAAGCTTGAGTATCAATGGTCAACTTTCTGGATGTAGGCCTGCTTGATATTCTTCCTGATTTTTTTTCCTTCCCAATTTTTGATGCTGAATGTACATTACTTTTGTATAAGAAGATGACTTCTGCAAAGGAAGTCTGAGAGTAATAAGTATGTTTGATAGAAGAAGAGCAGGGGCTCAAGGAGTTTTGTACCTAAAGGGTGAGAACATTTCAAAGAAGGATGGCTCATCTGGCCATGTGATCTTTAGTTAATGGGAATTCTAGCCTGCAAGGATTCTGCGTTTGGGCTAAGAACAAAGCACGATGTACCACCTCACCTTCTTAGCCCAGAGCAAAACACTGTGGACCCACCTCTGTGTCCATCTGTCTGGTTGCCATCCCTTGATTGGTGGCTGTCAGTCGCTGGCCCGATTCCAGGATGGGCACCTATGTGGTGACATGGTGACATCATGGTTGGGGAGGGCTTCTTGCAGGGCACCTTGACACTCTGGTCTCTGCTCAGAGTTTCCTACACTCCTGACAAACAAACAACAAACAAACTTTTATTGTGCCGTGAGCCTGTCCTGCCTCAGCTGCAGAGTATGACAATTGAAAAGTCACAGACACAAATAACGGTACTTTCTCAAGGCTACCTATCTGGCAAATAAGCCCTTGGCTATTTTATGGGCTTCCCAGATGGCCCTAGTGGTAAAAAATCTGCCTGCCAATGCAGGAGACACAAAAGACACGGGTTCAATTCCTTGGTTGGGAAGATCCCTTGGAGGAGGGCATGAGAAGATCCTGTCAGGCTACAGTCCATGAGCATGCAAAGAGTCAAACACGACTGAGCAACTGAGCATGCACACATGGCATATATTCCTGTCCTCAGGTCTGCTGACCCCGGCTTCCTAGCTTGCAAACATTGGTTTTGTGTGTACAAACCGAGAAGTTCTTTTAAGTTAACTTGGGGATTTCAAGAGTCATTTTGAGGGTAAAGTTCTCTAAAAATATTGAGTGTGAAGCTAATAATGCTGAGAATGAAGAACTTGCATCCTTTTAGTCTCATGTGATGGAGTTAAAATAGAAGATATGGAATTACATGCCTCTACAAATATTGAGAGATATTTACATGTTTCTTCTACTTAGCATTTTTAAAGAGGAGTAGTGTCAGGTAATAAAAAGAAAAACAGATTTGGCATTGAAGGTTTACATTTCAGCTGGACGTCTCATTGCCTGGGTGCCTTTTGGATCATCAGTTTCTTTACTTAAATAGAGAAAATAAGAGTACCCATGTCTCTTGTGAGGAAGTCTGTGTAAAGAGCCCAGGATGGTGCCTGGCAAATGTTAGATTGTCAATATGAGCCACATCTAGGTTGGAATCTCTTTCTTCAGATGTGTTCCTTATTTTAGTCAGTTTCAGATTCTTAGAGGAACCACCTGCTATAGGAACTGGACTAAATGAGGATGGTATTTCGTTCCACAATCAGCTTCATCAGAAAGTGTTGTGATGGGACTGTTCAGTTTTCTTTTTTGTTCTGAATTCAGATCTGCTTTGCTGAGGCATGGAGGCAAAAGGTGTCTCAGAGGCTGAAGACAGAGCTGAGGATCCAGGTTCCAAAAATAAAGGCCAGCCTGATGCTGCACAACCTGATTTCCCACCAGGAGGGCAGGCCCCTGGCCCCACTGCCCTCTGGGAGATGCTAGAAAGGAAGTTTCTGGAATACCAGCAGTTGGCTCCCAGGAGCCCAGCTGAACAACAGAAGAGCCTGTTGAATCTTCTCCCACTGTTCCTAAAGGTTGGTATTCTCATTTTTGAAACTGTAAAAATATGATACAGCACTCTGGGGACCATTCTGGGATGATTGGAAGCTAGAGTTGGTGGTTTTAATATCATCACAAGTGGTCTCTGATTGGCTGCTTAGAGGAGAGTAGTGCTATTTAATAAAGATAGCATCAAGGCTTATCTCCAGGGTGAGGATGGACTTGGAAAGGATGGACTGTTGGCTCTTGAGTATTATTGTCTCTTTAGTCAAAAAAGGACATTGTTCAACAATGATATTGTTCAATCCCTGCTTAGGGCCAGAGGAGAAACCTGTTCCTTTGGAAGCTAGGAAAGGAATCTGTGTCCTGACATGTGAGTGGCAGGGTGGCTGGTAACTCCAACACCAGGGCCTAGGAGAGTCAGAACATAAGTTGTGTCAATAACGCAAACTGAGATGTAATCAGTGGAGAGCAGCAGAGCAGTATTCCCTTCCTTGGTTGTAGACACACAGGAGAAGCCCAGCCTGTCCACTGGGCTGGCACTCTGGCTGGTGGCAGCTGGGAACAGTTTGGGTACAAGGAATTTCCTTTATTGTCTTGGAATAAAGTTCCTGCCAGTGAGGTCTGACTTGGAGTTGAGTATGTTAAAGTCTAATTGTAGAGTTAGCATCTTTTTAATGAAGACTTAGTTTTTACTTGCCCACTGATTTGGGGATATTATTGCAAAATACATGTGCTTACATTCAAAGTATGGAGGATATGAGATACTTTCACATTTGAAAATAAACTTGGATATCCAGGTGGAGGCTTTGGCAGATTTTTATTGGGAAATCCCTTTGCTAATATGTTTCACCTAACCTATTAACCAGAAATACTTACTGATTTCCAAACATGACTCAGAATTTTCTTGGGATCATATTTATAGGATGCACTGAATACTTAGGCATGCCTTTCTGTAAAAAATTGCCAAGTAACTTATTGTCTATGAATTCATAATTTTCTCCATGTTTTGGACTAGTATGCTCCATATATCCCATTTCACAGATTGGATAACTGGTGCTTAGGAACATACTGGAAAAAAGCAACTAGATAAAGAGAGGCCACTTAGGTTTCTCATTCCCAGCCCTTCTTCCTCTGATGACCCCAACTTCTGGGAGGCAGTCTTACCCAGTTCTCAGATCAACTTTGCCTTATAAAAGGGAAAATGTTAGAATTGCTGCTTCTCACCCACCAAGTCACTGGGAAAGTGTATGGGTTCAGTCATAGCACTGTATTTTTCCCACCCCTCTGAGCAGCCCTAGCTCTGGTGAAAGGACTCTGTACCTGAAAGCCAGGGCTTGATACCTCTTTGTCTCTCTCCAGATTGTTGATTTGAGAATTCATTCTTTTGTTGTACAAATATTTGGGCTTCCTTAGTAGCCCAAATGGTAAAGAATCTGCCTGCAATTGCAGGAGACCCAGGTTTGATCCCTGAGTTGGGAAGACCCCCTGGAGAAGGGAATGGCTATCCACTCCAGTATTCTTGCTTGGAGAATTCCATGGACAGAGGAGCTATTTATTGAGCTCCTGTCTCTTTTGGGCCTGGTGCTATGAAAGTAAGGAAGACCAATAGAGGTTTTACCTGTAACTGCCCAGAGCAGAGGATACTGAGTAGGACCTAAAATGTGTTTGTTTGGCTTCTAGGAATTAAAAATGAATTCAGTTCAGTTGCTCAGTCATGTCCAACTCTTTGTGACCCCATGGACTGCAGCATGCCAGGCTTTCCTGTCCATCACCAACTCCCGGAGCTTGCTCAAACTCATGTCCATCAAGTCAGTGATGCCATCCAACCATCTCATCCTCTGTTGTTCCGTCTCCTCCTGCCTTCAATATTTCCCAGCATCAGGGTCTTTTCCAATGAGTCAGTTCTTTGCATCAGGTGGCCGAAGTATTGCAGATTCAGCTTCAGCTTCAGTCATTCCAGTGAATATTCAGGACCAATTTCCTTTAGGATTAACTGGTTTAATCTCCTTGCGGTCCAAGGGACTCTCAAAATTAAATTCATTCAAAGATGAACTGGTGCCATTTCTTCAAAGTGGAAAGTTTTCATGTGAGATTCAGATTTCAAATTCCTCTTGAAAATATTTGTAGCTGCAGTAGTGATAATTGGATGGAGATGATTAGGGGCACTTCTTTAAATAGAAGATGGTCTTGGTCTCTTAGTTTACCCTAGTCCCTCACTCCCTAATACACCCAATCCACATCACTGATTTATGTTATCTGACCCTATATACACATTGACCTCATAGATAGCAAGTGGTTCCTATTATAACCTAACATCAATATTGGTTCATGTTTCCCAAACCCTTTCCTAATTACAGGAAGAACAATGGCCCTATTGTTGAATACATGGGATTTCGAGTCAAAAAGTAGGGCTCTAGACCCAGCTCCATTGCTTATTAGCTGAGCATCCTTGAGCAAGCTACTAAATTTTACTGAGCCTCAGTTTCCTGATCTGTAAAGTGAAATCAATACCACTTTGCTGGGATACTGTGAGGGTGAGATCAGATGAGGACTGTAAAGTCCACAGTACATGGAAAATAGACATGGTGCCCATTTCCTTTCTACCAGTCTCCCGGAAACTGACTGCACATGTGCAGTTTGAAATCCTATTAGTTACCGTGATCCCCAAAACTGCTGACAAAATCTGCTATGCTTTGGATCTCTGGAGCCCACCTCTGATGAGCCCTGTAGAGGCAGACTATCACCAGCTTTTTCTTTTTTTATCATTTTCTTAAAATCTATATTCTTTTAAGGCCCATATGTTTACAAACCTGTTGTTCCTATTAAGTTCTGACCAATAAATCCTGCCAGAACTATAGCTCTCAAGCTTCTTAATTAAGAACTGGTAGCAGAAAGGAACATGGGGAAGGTGGGAAGTTGGTTTTTTTTGGAGGGAGGGGTTGTAGTGGAGATAAAATCTGAGCTGTAGATGAAGCCCGAGGATGGCCATTGGATTACAATGTAAGAAGTCAAGCTTGTAAAAACTCTCTTCTGAATTGTATATCAATAAAACAGAGTTCTTTAAGTTTGTTTGCAAAGAACCCTCTTAGGAGTATCAGGACTTAAAAAGCCATCTCCCATGGCATGTGGCCAGTCAAGACTTTCCTATGCCTCCTTGAGTTCAGAAAGACTGCCACCCCTTGCACTTGTGTTGTTTAGGGAGTTGACTCAAGGATATTGCAGACAAGGAGGTAGTTTTATTGCATCACACAGGAAGCAGCACAGAGCCAATGACTTCCCAAGGTGCAGAGTGGTGCTGGCAGGAAGGAGTCAATGGACCATTGTTCTTTCCCTGCCAAGAGCCTTGGGCTTTGGTCTTTCTGAAACCTTCCTGTCATAAGCTCTTAGAGCAAGAGAAGGCCTTCCTCTCACAAGTATGGGCAGGTCCTGTTGGCCTTCAGTTGACTTTGCTTTAGGGAAAAGGGAACCACTTGCATCCTCTCATTGTATATAGGTATTAGGTAATAATAGATGAAGAAACTAGAGTTACAGGTGTAGTTGTTGAAGATTGTCCTTAGGATATGTACTTTGAGAGAAAGCAGGCAGTTAGATGATGGGGAATCCTTGGCAATTAGTGTAAAATTCCTCCTTGTCTGTGACAGACAATCTCAGGAGTGGGATGACATGGGGAAAAAGGCAATTTTGTGCATTTGGTAGACTAGGGATACTGCTAATAGCTTCACACTGCTCCCTTCAAGAGGTGACATCTGTGTTCCCTCCCCTGGAACCTGGATGGGTTTGTGATGGCTTGACTAATTGAATAGGGCAAAAATGACATTTCCAGGCTCAGGTCTCAAGAGAATTGTAGCTTCTCCCTGTCACTTGGAATACTTGCTCTTAGAACCCTGCTACCATGTTGTAAGGAAGCCTAGGCAGCCCTGAGTAAAAGCCCATGTGGAGAGAACCAAAGCTCCTGACAGTGCAGCTGCACTGCTGCTGACAGCCAGCACAATTTGCCAGTCATGTGAGTGTGCCATCTTGGATCTCTTAGCCTTTGTTTGGCACCCTAGCTGAGTGAAGCAGAGAAAAGCTGTTCCTGCTGAGCTCTACCTGAATTGCAGGTCCATGAGAAAAATAAATGATTGCTCTTATTTTAACCCACTCAATTTGGGCTTGTTTGTTATACAGCAATAGATAATCAGAACAGTGAGTAACACAAGCAGGAATCCATTTATTTCCTAGTGCTGGAGGATTGGAATTAAAACTAAGTCAGTTGTATTTGTGTGTGTGTGTGTGTGTGTGTGTGTGTGTACGTGTGCATGTACACAGGTGTGCATAGGTTCTCTTAGGCTAACTGCCCGGCCAGTGGTACAGAGTTTATACTGTTAGGTGTAGTCAATTATTCTTATATAAACCCAGCATGGACTCAACTGTCTATGGAAGAGAGAGAAGTGACATTAAATACAATAACAAGGATGACCAAGAGTTATTTCCAAGTGTGGTATCCAGAGGGGATGGTAAGGACAAATACTCCTTCTTGTTTATCTCTGGCTCTAATCCACTTCAGAATGGGGCCTGCAACATGGTTTATTCCCTTCGCAGGGGAACAATATTTTTATTATGTTAATAAATTTTTGATGCATCACTTTTTCTGCTTACAAAGGAGAGAATTAGTTAGCAGGGGAAACTCATGTAAAGTATCTGAAATGTTTTGAGTTTACTTAAAGGCCAAGTCATCAAACTCTACAGCAATGAAGAAATAGCAATACTGCAGTCACACTTGAAAACTAACCAGGTTCTCTGTCTTTCAAAGCTGAGGTTTTCTCTCATTTCCTCTAGAGCTTCTGTCATTCCTTATGCTCTGGAGACCAGAGCATCATTTTCTTTTTCTTTCTTCCATTTGAGGGGACAGCCACAAGACATGATGGTGCAGCTTAGAGAATGTAAGTAAATAAAAAAATTTAAAATATTGAGCAATATTCTCCCAGCATGCAAATCCCAATTTGGGGAAAAAATTAGTTCCTTTTGAAAGCTGCCTTAACTCTTTGGGATCTCCATGGTACCATTCAGTAAATGATTGCCTTTGTGCATCAAACAGCACCCCAGTGGCCTGAAAGAGTTCATGGGGCCTCCAGAAGTAGCCATCATGGTCCCAGGAAGAAGTGTGAGCCTTGGGAGAATCTGGCTGAGTGTACAATTACTGTTCAACTCACAGTGGCCCAATTTGCTTTATTGTAGCGTGCCTCCTGGAATCCCACTGCTCAAAGACGATCTCAATGCCTCTGAGTCAACTGCCTGCAAATCAGCCTTTCAGGGGTTTGCCAGCACTGGGAGGAGGCACAGGCATTTGTTAGGAAGATATCATAGAGTTCTCAGTCCTGGGGAAGGAAATAATGTTACCACTGAAATTCCCAGCCAGAAGGACTGACTTTTCTCTCCAGAGATTAACTTTTCCAGGTGATAGCTGGTTTCCAGGTGGTAGCCATACATTTCTTAGACATGCACATGCTACTTCAGTATGTGTGAGATAATTCAACTCATTACTCTGCTGCTTAACTGGTTATCTCAGGTTACCATCTGGTTCTGCCTCAGTTTCTGTAAAGTGGGAAAATAATAATACCAATCCCAAAGGTATGTTATGTGGATTAGTGAAAACAATGCATATCAGTGCTTGGCACAGCATTTGGCACAAAACCAGCAACATATTTGGCCATTATTCTGCGTACTGTGGGTCCCATCATCATATGTTCACTTATCAAATATTTGTTGGAGGTCTACTATGTAAAATAGTGCTTAGTATTTACCTAGTTGTTTTTGTAGTTTTAGCAAAGTTCTGATGTACTGTTTTTTTATTTACTTTATTTTATTTACAAAGGAAAGGTGTGACTATGTTCATTTATAGGGCTGAAATTTTTTTAGCTATTTCAGATACAAAGTTTTGTTCAAATCAAAATAAATAGCCAAGAACTTACCACCCATTTGGGCTTCCTAGGTGGTGCTAGTGGTAAAGAACCTGCTTGTCAAGGCAGGAGAAGTAAGATGCAGGTTTGGTCCCTGGGTCAGGAAAATCCCCTGAAGGCGAGCATGGAAACCCACTTCAGTATTCTTGCCTGGAGAATCCCATGGACAGAGGAGCCTGGAGGGCTATAGTCCACAGGGTCGGAAAGAGTTGGACATGACTGAAGCAACTTAGCATGCATGCATGCACCACCCACATAAAAGAAATAAAGCATTTCAGATAAACTAAAGCCACCTGTGTATAAATTCAAGAACTTATTCCCCTTCCACTCATTCCCAATGGTAACTCCCAACCTGCTGAATTAACATGCCCTGTGTGAAATGATATACAAAGAGACAGCAAGTTGTAAAAGTATATTATGGTATCTTTCTAAGATACCTATAAAACTGTATGTAAATTATACAATAATATGGGTGTATTTTTACAACCATAAGTAATACTATCATGTAATTTATGTACAGTCTCACAAGTTTTTGTAGACTCATACTGTAATATACTTTCACAATTTGTTTTTTCCACAACATTCTATTTCTGGGATTTATCTATATTGATACAGCTCTATTTCTTTTTTTTTTTTCAGTTCTATGTGATATCCTTATATAAATTTGTCACAAATCATTCATTATCCTATTGATGAATGTTAAATTTTTTCCAATCAAAAATAACATTGCATAAATATTTCTTGTCCATGTCACCTTGTACACACATGCCAGCATGTTTAGGGATATACTTAGAGACTTCTCTCTAGCACTGGAATTGCTGGGTGGTTGGACTTGTGCCCCCTTAGCTTTATTTAATCATGTTAAATGTTTCTTCAAAGAGGTTCTTTCAAGTAACTCTTCAGCATAAGGTATGGGGGTTTCATGGTTCCTCACTTTCCCTACATTTGGTATTGTCAGATTTTTCATTTCTGCTAACCAGAAAAGTATAAAATATCTTCTTGCAGTTATAGTTTGCATTTCCCTGATCATTAGTAATTTTCTATTTATCTTTCAATAAGTTGCTTGTTGCTTCGTTTGCCTGTTTTTTAAATATCAGCCTTTTAAAAAATTAATTTATAGGAGTCTAAATACCAGCCCTTTGTCAGTTATATGCATTGCAAATATTTTCTCCCAATCTGTAGTCTGCATCCTTGTTTTGTATATAGTGCCTTTTCATATCAAGAAGAGTTTTAAAGGTTTTTACTTTTAAACAAACATAGTATCTATTGCAAGGAAACATACTGAGAATGATTTCCCTTTGGAAATTTTATGTCTTTCTCACCCTTTCTAGAAGGAGGATCTCAGCTTGAAAAAATTGGTCAGGCCTTTGGGCAGGAATATAATTTAATATGGCTGGTGAGTGGGAGCAGCGGACAACAATCTAGCAAAACTGCATTTCATAGTGGCCACTAATTGCCAGGAATGGGCACAATAGCTTACCTCCGTGGTGGGAACCTGGGGTCAGGAATTGCCAGGAGGATAGTCACTCTGCTCTGTACCCAGCCTGTGACAACATGGGAGAACAAAGGGAAAGGACTCACATGAAAAGCAGACCTAGGAACAGGATTACTATGGAAACTGGGAGCAAATCTGGAAAGAGTCTGGCATGCCTAGCAGAATTGTAAGACTTCTATTAAATAATAAACAATAATCAGGGAAAGTCTGAAGAAAAAGAAGACCAGATGGGATAGAGATGAAAGGGACAGATAAGAGGATTTTAAGGAAGTTAAAAGAAATGGGAGACTAAAAATAATGACAGCAACAACTTGGACTGGGAAAGGATTTCCTAGGCTTGGAACTAAATCCAGAAAGCAAAGGAATGGACTGAGAAATTTCATTTCATAGGAATTTCACATTTCTGTACAATTTACCAAGCCATACCACATTTAAAGATGAAATGACAGATTCAGAAAAATTGAGATAATGTTATAGACCAAAGGTTAATGATTTTTGTATATAAAAAGATTTAAAAATAAATAAGAAAATAATGAAAAACCCAAAGGAATAATAGGCTAAGAGTAAGAACAGATAATTCACAAGGCATTAAAAGTGTTCATCCACTCTAGTTACCCAAAGATTGCGACTGAAATGAGATATTTTTTCTTCTGTAGGTTTTCTTATTTAAGATGAAAAAACACCATAGTGCTTGATGTTGGTGTGGGTGGAGAGAAATCAGCGCTTTTCCAGGGAGCCCTTGGAGGCTAATCTGGTAAACTTTTTCTGGAGAGTGAGTTAGTAGTTATTAATAGTAATAGGTACCAAATCACTAAAAAAAGGGAAAGAAACACTCTTTATTGGATGGTATCACTGACTCAATGGACACGAGTTTAAACAAGTTCCAGGAGATAGTGAAGGACAGGGAAGCCTGGTGTATTGTGGTCCATGGGGTCGCATAGTTGGACACGACTGAGTGACTGAACAACAACAATTGAAAATCCCACATTTTTAAACCTACAATTCTATCTTTTAGAATTTATCTGAAAGAAATACTTGCACTACTAAACTAAAACATCTGCATGAGGTTCGACAAGAGTATGAGAGGAGAATCAGTGAGACACAGCAATTGATGGTGAGGAAGGGGAGGGAGGAGGGACCTAGAGAATTACTCTTGGAATTTCCACTAGAGCAGGTGAGTGCTCGGTAGGGCTACTCACTGAGGCAAGATACATTGGGTTTTGGGGGAAGGCAATGGATTCGGTAAAGTGTGTTTGGTGTTTCAGGAGCACGAGTTCAGGGGAGATGTCCAGAGTCAAAGCTGGATGTGTTTGGAGCTCAGCAGTAAGTTGAAGAATTCATAAGCACTAGTGTAGGGAGACAGTGGGAGTTGGAGGGTAGGTGATTCAGTGGCTTTCCAGTGAACCTGGGAAAGCAACTTAGGCTGGCAGGGAGATGATTCTGATGCCTAGTTTTGTAGCTTGACATCACTGAGTGAATCCTGCATGTTGCACTTCAGGCCTGGGAACACTCCGTGGGGATCATCTGCTTTCCCAGTCTTCAAAGGCTGGCTGAAGATGTTTCCAGCCAGTTTGCCCAAGAAATACAGAAGGCACTTGTTGGAAAGCCTGCAGGTAAGAGAAGAGCTGTCCTGGAGAACTTCATGGAGAGCAAAACACCTCTGTGGGCCCCTCCCAGGCCTTTGGCTAAGCCCCTCTCTGCTTTCTAGGGGAGTTAGAGTAGAGCCCTTGAAAATGCACAGCAGGCCAGGTTCTGACACTGAGAACCCTGGAGAACAAAGGAAAAGGCTAGAAGAGGGAAGAGAAGGGGGTCTTGGGAAAATTTACTGCTCTTGGGAGGGACACACAGATGCACACACTCACACCACTGACTCTACCCTATATGTGTGTGTGTGATATATACACACATACACACACAGACGCCACTCCCCCCCAATACACACACACACACACACACACACACATACACACAACCAAAGCCAAGCAAATTTCCTGCTATAGGTCTCCTGACTCACATCCTTTCCTTCAGAGAGGTGGACCCCCAGAGCCTGGGCTATGAGGCTGAGAGCAGAAGGAGATTCCACGGGGAAGGAATAGCTTGAGCATGGTGTAGATGGAGGAATCCCTGTGACAAAAGGAGCTATGTGACGTAGGAAACGGGGAGAAGACACTGGATTGTGGCAAGTTCAGTTGCTGAGGAGCTTGTTATTATTTAGCAATAGGGAGCCATTGATGGTTGTTGAACAGTGATGGTGGCATAATAAAAGCTATCCTCCAAGGAGATTAATGTTGACAGAGTATGAAATGTTTGGTATAGATGCAGGCATCACTGTTGTGCGTGCAAGAGGTGGAAGTTCCATAAGGATGCTAAGGCATACCTTAGGGAGAGAGGGGCCCAAGTGGAGGGAAGCTGGGTGACCTGGCTACTGCACCGCCCTGCTGTTGACACTTTCTCTCCGCCCCACACTGTTGCCAGAGCAAGCACGGGTAGCAGCTGGGAAGCTGCTGCAATGGAAGGGAGATGTGGACGTGGATCAGGATGGTTACCTACTCCTGAAGTCGGTGTACGTGCTCACAGGGACAGATTCCGTAAGTTCCAGGCCCCACTGGCCCCGCCTCCCTGCCTGGGCACTTCTCACCAATGTCCCAGCACAGGGCAGTATTCACATTCCTATTCATATCCTGCCTTTTCACCTTGTGTGCCACCTTGAACAAATTATTTGATTTCTTTGCAACTCTGTTGTGCTGTTAATTTTAAAATTAGAGATAGTAATGCTTCAGTTCTAGGGTTAGTGTAAGGATCAATGTTGGGTGATATGTGTAGACTATATTTCCTGTGTGTCAGGGCAGGGCTGGGTGCATACCATGCATTGTACAATTAATCCTCCCAAGACCCTAGGAATCAAATTACAGTGATGCTGCACTGGTGACCACAATCAGGTTTGCCTGTGATGTGCAGCCTCTCTGACTCCATGCTTTGAGCCTCTGTTCTTTACTGCCTCCTGCTGAACTCAGACTAAAGGAGCCAGGCTTGTAGGTACTTGCCCCGTGCCGCACCAGAGATGAAAGCAACTGCTATTCCTTCTTACCACCCAGGTCCCATCCTGGCTGTATTCATCCCACCATGAAGTGGGGACCTTGAGTGGTCTGCCAATGACTGGTGGCCTCTCAGGCAGAAGTAGCCCCCAGAAGCTGTGGCCATCAGCATAAATGACCCAAAGTCCTGTGCAGGGCAGGTCCAGAGGCTCCTCTGTCTAGTGAGAGTGCCCACTGTGAGTGCCCTGATGCCCAGACTAGGAACAGCAGGGAACCAGGCTGAGGCGGTGTCTACCCTCTGTCTAATGGTGAACACAGGCATCTGACGGGCCTTGGGAGATAGTACCAGGAAGCGGGAGAGGAGTATGGCAAACAGTTGCTCACCAGCGGGAGGACCACCTGACATTTCCTCTCTGTGAACTGCCTGGACCACCATCAGGGACAGTGACCTGGAGCACAGGGTGGGGGCTCTTCATCCCCTGAGGGGAGAGACACCTGAGTGCAGCCACGCAGGGACATGTGTCCAATACAGGGGGCAGACATTACCTGCAGTGAAATCTTGTACATTCTCCTTTCTCTTTTCTAATGTACCCACCGTGTCTGTCAGATTAGTCAATTGGGTGGGATATTGCATACTTTATATTAACCACACACGTGCTCTCTCATGCTCATGTATGTGTGCACACACACATGCAGAAGTTACAGTGCAGTAACAGCCGTGGAGCTGCAGGCAGAGCCGGTGGAGAAAGGCCCTGTGAAGCTTCACACTCAGGCTGATCCCTCTATTCTGATTCCTTGTCTCCTCTCTGTCTGGCAGCCCTGGGGCTGTTGAGGCATGTGGCTCTCTGGGTTATTGGTCCTCACCTATAGGGCTGTTTGGGTCAAGATGAGGTCTTGGATCTGAGCAAGGAGATGGAAAGGGCCCTGATCATGTCCTTGATTCAGATGCTTGAACTTGTTCTCAGCCACCTTTTCCTGATTGAGTTTCCAGTTCCCTCATCAGGAGGAAACCTGTCAAAATCAGTGGTGTGATTGCCAGGAATGCCCCTGATTTCTGCTCTGCAGCAGCCCTCTCCCTCCCCCTTTCCTTCCTATCATCTCTCTATCATGTAAAAGATACGTCTACCTAGCACATAATACACACTTTATGTAAACTAAACTTAATCTTCACAGCTGTCCCACTGGCCCTAAAATTGTCTCCATTCTTAATTGAGAATGTGTCACCCAGAGAGAGGAAGTGACTTCCACAAGTTCATGGCTGAAAGAAACGAGTTGGATGACCTTTCTGGTCTGCGTCTGGAGCTGTGCTCTGCAGCCCTGGGTCACGTCTGAATTTCCCTTGCAGGAGACGCTGGGCAAAGTTGCTGAATCTGGGCTCCCAGCCCTGCTCCTCCAGTGCCTTTACCTGTTCTTTGTTTTTCCTCTGGAAAAGGATGAGCTTTTAGAGAGTGATGTTCAAGTTCAGAGGATGTTTGTGCAGGTGAGTAGGGGGAGGGCTGGACTTCCTGGGCCAAGACCAAGCTTCTTCTTGGTCCTCCAACCTGCTTCTCCAACCTCCCCTGGTCTCTCTCTACCCCTAGCTCTGAGCCTCCTCTATTCTCCTGGAGGGCCCAGCTCACCCCTTCACCCCTAGGCTCTGCAAATGCTGCAGAATCCCGTGTATTTGGAAGACAGAGTTTCTCTCCACCTCCTTGTATTTCTGTGTTGCCCTTGTTCTCTTCCGGAACAGTGTGCTTCTCCTCCTCCTCCACTTGGCTGCACCAACTTCTTGTCCTCCAGTCTGTGTTCTAGGGTCCTGCCCACCGTCCTGGGCACCTGGAACCTCCTGTCTCTGGCCCCTGCACCTCTGAGAACAAACATGCTAAGCCCCCCTTGCGTAACTCTATAAGTACTTGCTATGTACCAGCCTTGTGCCATAACCTCATATGCATCACCTCCCCGAGTCCTCTCTTTCATCACAGGATGTGTGTGGTATTGTCATCTTCATTCTACATCTTCAAAGTACGGTGAGTAAACATGAGTCCAGAGTCCAAGTGTGGCTCAGTGGTAAAGAATCCACCTGTCAAGCAGGAGACGTGTGTTCAATTTTGGGTCAGGAAGATCCCCTGGAGAAGGAAATGGAAGATTACTCCAGTATTCTTGCCTGGGAAATCCCATGGACAGAGGAGCCTGGCAGGCTATGGTCCATGGGGTCACAAAACAGTGGGACATAACTTAGCGACTCAACAACAACAATAAGGGTCACAGAGGAGGTGAGTGGGGTCAGGGATTGGAACCCTGGGACTCCGGCTCCTGAATCTGCATTTAACCGCTCTGTGGGGTCACCTCCACCTCTCCTCTCAGACCCCATCTCAAGCCACTATCACATGTGGTGCGCTCATGTCATTACCCACCTTTCCTATCTTCTCCAACTGGCAGAGACTTTTCACATAACTTCTCACCTCTCTCCCCTACCCCTTTACTGACAAGTTCTGCTTTCTCAGCTTCCGGCCTGCTGCGTTCTCCAGAAAACTCCTCTTGCCTCTCTAGTGGAGGCAGGGTACTGTCTGTCTTACTTCTCTTTGTGTCTTGGCCAGGGTATCACATGGAACAGGTACATAGGACCATCTGGGAACTGCCAGTGCAGATGTCCACTGAACATGCATGTTCACATCCGCATCCATTTTAGACCAATGCTCAAGCCAGGATCCTCATTACCAGTGGGCATCTCATGAGTTCTGCCAGATTCCACTTATGCAGGGGTGTCCCCCAAGCTTCACTTGTTAGAAATTTAGGCCTCATTTGCCCACATGTAAATCATATTTTAAGTGGTGGTCAGGACACAGTACTGGGTACTTAAACAAGTCTTTACTGTGTGGTTTCCATGTGCTCTGGAGGGAATTAATGCAGCCCTGTCTTCAGTGGTCCTCTCTATGTATGGACAGAATGTGAGCCACAGCAATACCACCTCAAGGTTCTTCAGAGTTTCCTTATTTCATTCCACAAAAATATACAGAGCTTCTCTTGGGTACATCTCTATACTAGACCCACACCCTCTCATACAGATGACAGAGAGATGGAGAAGCCAACTGGGGAGAACAATCACATGAATAAAGGAGCCGGGTCCAATTTTTTAAATGCTCTGATGGAAAACTGAGAGATGTGCTGGGAAATGAGAGCCAGGGGACCTGACTTATGATTGAGCAATAATGGAGACACTTCTGAGGAAATGGCATTGAACCAGGGAGCTGAAAGCTGGGATGGAGATGTGAAGCAGGAAGAGACAAGAGAGGAGAAGAAATGGCTGGCCAAGTGGAGGGTCACATGGCCACAACCACCTGCGATCTTCAGGGGAGACCAGAAAAGGGGATCTGTCCCCAGCTCCATGACTGTCCAGCTGAGACTCCATCACTGCAAAAAGGGGCTCAAGGATTTGGACAGAAAGAGCTTTCCATATTTGCCAAACTGGAAGGGGGTCCCCGCTAGACCACCAAGAGCCAAAAGGAGAGTGCATAGGATAACATGAGGGAAGAGGCAGGGCTGGGCCATGCAGAACTCTGGGAGCCATACTAGAGCATTTGGTTTCCATGCCAGTGCACAGTAAGGTTTCAGGAGGTAACCATAGGAACATGGGGTGGGTGGGGGCAAGAAGTCCAGCTAGGAGGTTACAGAATAACGCTCACAATCTTATGCAGATGTAGAGGTTGAGTACCAGCCAGGGATTCAGGAACACAGCTCTCTTTTTAAATAGCACCGTTAATTCTGCATTTTAATCACAGGTGGCATTTTCTGCATTTTTATATAAAAAGACACCTCTCTAAGTCAAACACTTTGTGTTATTCTGAAGTGGAAAGGATAACCACTACTCGTACTGGGTTAGGAGTCCACATTTTAGCCCTGCCACCTTTTTATAGGTGGCTGTTGACCAGATCAGTCTCAGGCAGAGGGTGATCATCCACAATTCTATCTCTCCTGCTGAGACAAGGAAAAGTAAGGGACAAATTCATTACAGGAAGGAGGCTTCCTAACCAGAGACTTTGTATTTTTCCCCCTTAGATGTTGCTCAACATTTGCGGTGAGGCTCAGGGTCTGGAGGGACTTCTCTCAGGAAATGAGCTCCAGTCTCTCATGATTGCCACGACATGTCTTCGGGAGCACAGCTGCTGCTTTTGGAAGGAGCCCACCTTCTGTGTGCTGAAGACCATCTCCAAGGCCCAGAACGTCGGCGTCATCCAATACCTGCAGGGTATGACCCTGGGAGACCAGGGATGGTCTGTGGGCATATTTTCTAGAATAAGACCCCGGGATGCCCTGGCAGCATTAGCATAGATTCCAGGGATCAAAAAAGAGATGAACAAACAGAGTTTTCACTGATGTCCAATTATGCCTAGTAGGTGACCCTATATTACTTGGGTCCATTCATGACAGGGCTTTTACTGTTCATTTTGATGATCCATTGGAAGGGAGAGGGAAAGGGCAACTCATTTACTACACATACTGTCAAACACATACTATGCTGGGCTCATTTGTATAGTATCTAATTTTTTTGAGAAAGATATTGATGATTAATGCCATTTTGTAGTGAGGAAACAGATGATTAAGAGTGATAGAAGAATTTGCCAAGGCTCCCCAGCTAGTGAAGAAGAGAATCACATATTAAACACGAGATGTCCAATTCCAGTGCTTTAGGTTCTGCTCTGGACAGTGCGTAAAAGTTAAGGACTTAGATTCTGAGGTTAGACAGCCAGGCTGTGGGCTCCTGCCCTGTCCTCCTAGCTGAGTGACCTTGAGCACTTTACTGTCTGTGTGCTTCAGTTCCTTTGTCTGTAAAATGGAGATAACAATCCTGATCTCACTGGATTTTTGTGATGCATTAATGAGTTGGCATATTTGAAGCCCTCACATAGAACCTGGCAGCGGACCCCCCATTGGTCAGCATCCCAGCATCATTACTTAGCTGTGATCAAAGGTTATACCCTGAGGGAATCAATTCTTTTAGCTGCCCCAGGACTTCCCTTAGCATCGTCTGTCTCCCAAGATCTCAGGTAATTCTGGGAAGCATGGACACCACTGTGGCCTGCAGAATCTTGGGAAAATGTATTGGCCTCCTTTCAGGTGCTGGCCCATTGTGGGGCAGGGAGGGAGGCTCTGCAAGGATAACTTGTGTGAGTAGGTTTTGACAAAATTCTTCAGCTGACCTTCCCACCACCGTTGTTCTGCTTCACCAGTTGAAGTGCCTCTTAGGAACACAACCATCCATCTCTTGGGCTAACTCCAAGGGATCTGAGCCTGCCAATGTAACCTGCTTGTCTACAAGCACTTGTTCCATGACTTGTCTTCTTTCTGGGACCCCTTATAATAGAGGGTGTCAGGGGGTGAGCCCTGGGATGAAACATCATCCCCAGTTTCATGACTGAAATTTCCCAGTGAAGCTATGTTCCAGTGGTTAGTGTAGGGCTGAGCCAGGCCTGAGGTGCTCAGCAACCCAGGCACCCCTCACAGGCTAGAGTCAGAGACCCCTGAGAAAAAGCTGCCTGCCTTGGTGGCAGGGGTCTCTCACTGTAGTCATTATTCTCAGCTGGAAAAAAAAAAAAGCCATGTTATGGAGATCTAGTCACCCAGATTCCTGTGCCCAGGGCCCCTGCGGGGAATGAGTATTTTCCATGGACCTATAAGCTGAGGAGAAGGTCAGGAAGTGAGGACTAGGCTGGTGTTTCCCTGCCAAGCCGGCAACTCTCAGTGCTTCCCTGCCCAGCATGCAGGCTTGGGATCGTGTCCTTGGCCTCACAGGTGAGGGACTGAACATGCCTTATCTCAAATTTTGGGAGACACTTTTCCTGAACACTGGCGTGGCTTTCCTGGCATTCAGAAGAGGCTTCTCCTAATGAAAGAGCCCTAAAAACAGTGATCCATCAAAATGCAAACCCAATGGCATCTTTCTGCTGACTCAATTCTTCCCCCAGCTTCTCACAGCTCTGGGGTAAACAGGGTGTTCCAAAGCAGGCCACACACCAGCTGGACCGTCTTCCGCCCTCTACCTTGTGGAACACACTTCCGGGCTCCAACCTTCTGGATTCTTTAGTAGCTGAAACACACCGTCTTTTTGCCCTTTGTCTTCCCACGTGTTCATATATCCTTCCCTGCACTTTTCATCAGGCTAATTTCTGCACAGCATTGCTTCCTTAAGGTCTCCTGTGACACTCAGGTCTTGTGTCTTGCATCTTGTTATGTAATGGACCTGGATCCCTCTGCGTGCTGGGAATTAGGGGCAGAGGGCTAAGAGACTTTCATCCTCTTCCTTTTTTACTTACTCTCCATCTGGGCCCCAGAGCGTGGCTCTCAGGATGGCACTTCTCAGAGAGGAGGCTTCTTCTTGATCCAAGAGTCAGCAGAAGTGTTTCAGATGAATTCTTATTCACATCTTGACATACAATTTAAAATCAGGTGGAGAGGGAATGACCACTGCAGCAAAGCTATTGTCTCTGAACTCAGCATGGGTATGTTTCCTCCTATAGCCATGGATTGCATCAAGATCTCCCTCCAGAACCTCTCCAGACTTGTTGACACCCTCCCCGCTCCTGAAGTGAGCGAGGTAGTGAGCCTCGTCTTGGGCTTTGTGAAGGACTCCTATCCCATCTCCTCAGCTCTGTTCCTGGAGTTTGAGACCGGGGAGGGCTACCCTCTGCTGCTCAAAGTGTTACTTCGGTAAGTGGCTGTGCTTGGTGGGAAAGAAACAGCGGAATCTGAGGTCCTCAGAATCATATATGGTGCTCTGGAGAAAGATATTGAGGCTTCTCAGAATGTCTTCTGAAATACAAATCTCCATAGATGGTGCCCAGAGAGACTTTCATTGCAAAAGTAATACAATGTGCAGCTGAGTTTGAAGCTACTTCTTTAGGAAACCAATGGGTGATCTCAATAATAGTTTCACCAAGTCCATTTGGTGGCATGTACTGCCAGCATGCCTGCTGGTATGACAGTCACCTGTCAGGGTCTACATCCTATTTGGAAGGCTTTCTAGGATGGCTGTGACAAGCTCTGCCAGTATGATGGGGGGCTGGAAGTGCAAACCCCAGGACTAGCCCTCTACCAATGGCTGGTAGAAGCTGATGCATATACACCCAGCAAAGTTGCCCCTTGGGTGGGATAGCTCTACTTTGCCTTCCAGAGTCCCCAGGAGGACTAAGCTCCAACTGCTCTTGCTTGGTAATGTTCCTATACTGGCTTCCTTCCATTTCCTGTCTCAGAGGGCCTTTCCCCTACTGTTATTCTCAAATTATTCATCCATGGGAAACACACAAAGATGTGACTCAGCAAAATCTGGACTAATTTCCTCCACTCTGAATTGCTATGTCATCTTCAAGTTGGGTCCAGGGATTGGATAAACCAAGGGATGGCAGTGAAAGAAACTTGCTGATGGCCCAGACTCTTCCACTGGCTATGGGGAAGCTCTATAAGGGCAAAGCCACAAAAATTCCCTTGGCTTAGCTCTGAATATGAGCAGCGCTGTTCATCTGTAGGGTACAGATTACCATTGTGCTTCACAGATTTTGCTAGAGTCAGGCTTTTAGTCTAGAGGGATGACTCGGATAAGGGGACTGAAATCTCAAAGGGATGGGATTAGATGATGACATCCAGAGGACCTTCCTCCAAAGGCACACACAGAATGAATATCTCTATGTGCTTAGTCTGTCAGACTCAGACTTACTCTTAGACTCAGTCATGTCTGACCCTTTGTGACCCCATGGACTATAGCTCACTGTAGCTGTGCATGGAATTTCCCAGGCAAGAATACTGGAGTGGGTTGCCATTCCTTTCTCCAGGGGATCTTACCAATCCAGGGATGGAACCCAGGTCTCCCGCATTGCAGGTGAATTCTTTACTGTCTGAGCCACCAGGGAAGCGCAAGGAACGTCTCTATGAGAATGCCATATTTTACACGAGTCTGGACCATCACTGACTGGTGACTTCTACCATGGATGTCTCTGTCATAGCAGTTCCTGAATATCTCTTTGGTTAAATGGCTGGTTGGTTTTCCCCAGACTTCTTGTGGAAGGCATGAGGGAAAATAAACTGTTCAGGGAATGTCAGAAAGGACCCATATCGGCTCATTTGTTTTCCTTCTTGCCTTAATGGAAGTCACACTGCCAGCACTTTTACCCTTGACATGACAATGAGACTTAAGAGATCATTCTCTATGAGAGGAGCAAGGCAGCCCACTACACATAAGTAACTGAAAACGAAAGAAATACCCATCCTTGAAATAAGCATGATGAAATCTAATAAAGTGAAATTATTTCCTATGATGTTTGTATTGTTGCTCTTCTGAAATATCAAATCTCTCATTCTGGGAGTGCTCCTGCCCTTTTGGTGCCTGAAGCCTGTACATTTTGGGGGTCCTACCAAGGAAAGCAGCTCTCCTGTGAGCAGATGCTGTGGCTCTTCACAGGTTTCTCTGTATTCTATCTCTGCAAGTTCTTAGATCTAGGGCTGATGCTTGGAAACAGAGTGACTTTTATTCACAAACCCCCCATGCCTTTTGGTGCTAAACTGGTGGAGATCTTTGGGGTCATGCTGAGCACTGTGATCTTCATTGCCTCTGCCTCCCTGTGATGAGCACCTTAAGCAAACCTGGCTGTTCTGTCCAAGACATCCAGGGAGTTGGTCTCGTCTGTCCCCACAGGTACAACGGACTGACCCAGAGCGAGGTTGACCCCCATCTGGAGGAGCTCCTCGGGCTGGTGGTGTGGCTGACAACCTGTGGGAGGTCAGAGCTGAAGGTGTTCGACAGCATCACTTACCCGCAGCTGGAAGGCTTCAAGTTCCATCACGAGGCTTCTGGTGGGTCTCTGGATGTCTCTGGGTGCCTTGTGCCCTGACAAGGCAATGCAGGTCATTTCCCGATTCTCTGTGCAGAAACAAACATGCGGCACCTGTCAGTGTCTCAGTAGGGTCTGATTCTGTCTTGCCTTTGGGGGATTACCTGTGTATTTAGAATCTCTCCTTTATACATTTTTCCAAATGCCCTGAGTGAGACTTAGAGGAAATGATCACTCAAATAATGGAGACAGTCTATGATTTCCATTCTCACCTCTGATGTGACTTACTCGGTGGCATCTGCTTGTCTAACAGGGGCTGATGGCTCTAAAATAGCAACCCAGGCTCAGGGTCAGTGCCTCCTTAGTTCTATGATATATTGATTGATTGATTGACTGATGAATTCAATCAACATGTACTGATGCTTCTGTCCAGCAGCCACTCTGCACCCTGCTGGAAACCACTGTGAACAGGCCGGGTGTCTGCGCCTTAAAGATGCTCTACAGAGACCGTCACATAAACCCTGAGCTATAATCTATTCAATAACTGGCTGATAAATAAGAACAGTGGTGACACTAGGGGTGAGGTTTAGGTCTGCCTGAGTCAGTCAGGAAACTCTGCACAGAGAGTCTCATTCAAGAGAGGTTTTAAGGCAAAGGATGGGTGGGCCAACAAGAAAGGAAGGGGACGAAGCAGAGGGTGAAAAGCTGTGAGGCCAGTGTAGGAAAAGCCACTGGATGTGACTCCAGCAGACACACAGGGAAGTGTGTGGATTAGAGAGGAGTTTCAGAAACATTTCGAGTGTCTGAGGCAGAGAGGGTTCGAAGTGGAGAGTTCTGTGAGGAAGTGTCTCAAGGGCAGGACAGAATGAGGTTTAACCTTGTATCTGGAGAGAAAAGGGGGATGGGTTCAGATGGTCTTTTTATTTAACAGCTTGTCTAGAAATGAAACTGACTTTGCTTAGTGATCTTTAACATCATTTGATTTTAACTAATTGAAACCAGTCCTCAGCCCTGTGCTGCCCAATGGAAATATAATGTGAGCCACATTACATAATTCTAAATGTTCTAATTACAAAATTTTAAAAATTAAGAAGAAACAGGTTAAATTATTTTTCATAATACATTTTATTTAACTCTATATAGCCAAAATATTACCATCAAAAATGTGATCATACAAATAATCATTAATGATTTTTTTCATTGTGTACTTTTCTTTGTGCTATGTCTTAGAAATTTGGCATGTATTTTTGACTCACAGCACACCTGGGTTCACAGTAGCCACATTTCAATGCTTAATCAGCCGGCACGTCTTGGACAATGCAGCTCTAACCTTACTCATACCCTAGGCAGATGACTTCTCTGGACTTCTGATAGATATTTACTACAGGAATTAGAAAGTAAAAACTTTAAGTGGCACATCCTCGCGATAATTCAACCACATATTTCTAGGCATAGTCAGGAGAAATGGCTTGCAGGATGATTCCTTTTTGCATCTTCAGGGGTGACTGTGAAGAATCTTCAGGCCTTTCAAGTCCTGCAGAATGTTTTCCACAAAGTCAACGACCCCATCCTCTGCACCAAAGTCCTGTCATCCATTAGGACCATGTGGACCTGGAACGCCCGCAACTTCTTCCTACTAGAGTGGACCCTGCAGCCCATCTCGCAGTTTGTGGAGATCGTGTCCCTGAAGCCGACCCTGGTGCAGAGGCACTTCTTCCAAATGCTGGAGGCCCTGGTGTTTGAGCTGCGTTACGTGCCCCATGAGATCCTGCGGAAGGTGCAGCGCCTGATCCAGGAGAGCCCAGAGTCGCTCTGTACCCTCGTGGCGCTGCAGAGCATCCTCAGGATTGCCGGTGGCGACCCGCTCTTCACTGACATCTTCCGGGACTCGGGGCTCCTGGGTCTGCTGCTGGCCCAGCTGCGGAAGCAGGCCAAGATCCTGAGGAAGTCAGGTGCCTCCCCGGAGCGTCAGGAGGGGAAGTGGGGAATGGGCCGGGGTCAGTGTTAGCTGGGCCTGGTCTGTGTGCCAGCCCCACCACCCATCAACACAACAGAGAGAAGTGAGTGTGCAAATGTTGCCTGGTGCCATGAAGGTTAGAGAGAGTACCCTGGGGATACATGGCTTCACAGAGCAGGCAGCCTCCCTGTTTTCTGTAACTTGCTTGCTCTTTCCCATGATAAGTTGAGGGGATAGGTGTACCTTTAAGCCAACTCATGGGACTAACTCATGCCTGATGAGTTCTAAGCTATCAGATACCTCCTGCACCAGTTATTGTCTGAGTATGTGGATGGGTAGATGGGGAGACAACACAACATGGCCTCAGAAATGCAAAAGGGAAAGGGCTTTCAGAGAGGCCTGAAGCTCTGGGTGGGGGAAAGGTGTGGGATCATCTCTGGGGTCTACTGCAATATGGCCACCTTGCTCACACGGTGCTGTAAGGCTCAGTGATCTCCCACTTGGAACAGAGGTCAACAACCAGGGCCTTGCTGGCCCAGCTTGCCCCTCTAACCTTGGCCACACTTTTGCGTGCCCTGCGGGGTTGTATACCCATGGCTTCTTGGCTACATCCCCTCACCTCTGCCTCAGGAGTGCTGGCCTGGGCTCTTTTCCTGCCTAACCATGCCCCATGTATATACCCTGGCTTTCTCTATAAGCCTTCCAGGGGATTCTGATGCAATTCAAGTTGGAGAGCTTCTGATGTAGGGATTGTAGGGTCATATCTTACAAGTTGGGATGCACACTCCTTTATAATGGAAGCATGATATTCATCTTTCTTTAAGAAGATAGACATTGGACATGTCAATGGATGTGAGTTTGAGCAAACTCCAGGAGACAGTGAAGAACAGGGAGGGAAGCCTGGTGTGCTGCAGCCCGTGGGATCGCAAAGAGTTGGACATGACTTAGTGACTGAACGACGACAACAAAGAGGGTAGAAAAGTAATGGAATTGGAGATTTGGGGCCATATCACATGTACTTAAATTTTTTTTTCATTGTTTCTTAAATATGGCAGGAAACAAAGAGTTCAGTCCTGGAGTTCAAGATACAGAAAGAGAACTGACTTGTGTGATGCTGAAAACTGTGGTCATGCTTCTGAAAGGGTCAGTTAGGAATGCAGGTGAGAATGGTACCAAATTCACATTGTGACTGCTTGGGGAAACATTGACTATTTCCTGCTGATTTATGTCAGAGTTCAAAGGCTATATCCAAAGAATAGCCAACACTATGGCTGTGGCTGATGTCGATTTACTGCTTGATGTCTAGTGATCATCAGTAAATTGGTAGACACACCAGTTGACACTTTTTACTGTTTAGGTTGCTAATAAGGTTGTGAGTCAAAGAGTTATCTTAAATTTACGAGACCACAGAAACCCCATTTCCCTCAAGTAAAATCTTTTAATATCCTGCTGCACTGACTATAGATGCTTTTATAAAAAGATTCAAATTGTAAAATATTGTCATCATTTTTAAGAGATATAATCTGATGTGCTTCTAGCCCATGATGGATTTAGTAGCTTCATTCATTAAAAAAAAAATAATTTAGCTTCCTGAGATCATATGGCTCCCATGTTTAAAAATACATGCATAAAATATATGCATGCATGTTATACTATGAAGCAGACGCATCAACAAAGTGACATGAATGGGTTTGGTGATCTGGTGCATCTTTACCTGGGGCCCTCACAGGTCAACTATACCAAATGTGAATGACTATTTCATTATGGTAGAGCATCTCTAATGTGAGACTATAAAAGATTTCCTAGAGGTTCTGGTTAAAAGAGAGGTACATATTTTTAGGCTCCCTCCCAGAGATCTAATTATCAGGTGAAGATAGAGCCCAGAAATCTACTTTTAAATAGGCCCCCTAAGTGACTCCATGTAAGGAATACTTAGCCCATAATTGGGAAATCCTGCCTCATGGAGTTGACCAGCTCAAATCCACATCATGCCATTTGAATGATCCATTTATTTCCTGGTTCTTATTCTACATGTAATTACTCCAAAGATCAGTCCTGGGGAAGAAATTCTTAGGATTACTTTTAAACAAAAAACATACCATTAGCCAAATTTCTTTGATTCTGCTCCCCCACCATCCCAAGAAACTGCCTATGAATTAAATTCTGGCTTGCTTTCAACAAGACTTTAGGCAGAGTTAAGAACTGATAAGGTAAGAATTGCCGTTGGCCCTGGATTAGGGAATTATGTGGAAATAAGTGTCAGAGGTATGTCCAATTAAAATTAATATTTCTTAGAAAGGGGAGGCAGTTTCAAAAGCAGAATTCTCACTGGAGAAGAAAGTAGTTTTCTTTTTAATTCTCAGCTCCATAGTTTCTCTATTCCTCTTCTTATTTTAACAGTAAGTATTGATTGTGAAAAAAAAGTTTCTAATGGGTGGGAAAAACACATACATATGTAGCCAAACAAACTTGGAAATTGTAAAGAAAAGCTGTCCTTATAATTGAAACTAAGGTGCCAAGGCACCCATCACTCTAACAGTACTGTCTGTCTGGTCCCCAGTTGTCCTGAAAGACCACGGCATGGTGCCCTTCATCAAGATCTTCCTGGATGATGAGTGCTACCGGGGAGCCTCACTCAGCATCTTGGAGCAGCTCTCAGTCATCAACGCCGAGGAGTACATGAGCATCATTGTGGGCGCTTTGTGCTCGTCCACGCAAGGGGAACTACAGCTGAAACTGGATCTCCTGAAGGTGATGTCAAGTCCCCCTTTGTGATGGGCTTTCCTATGGACATGCAGCAAGTGATCGGCATTTGCCCATGCATTCATTCCTTCACTTGGTCACTATATCATACAGGTAGAGTAGTACCAGCTGCTGTCACAAATAAATCCAACTTCCTCAATAGCCTGGCACATTAGAGGTTTCTTACATATGGTCCAATCAGTGATTGGGAGGAGTGTCATTCAGGGACAATTGTCACCTAGGCATCTAATCCAGCCAGCAGACAAAGGAAAGGAGAGCAAAGAAAATGGCACATGTTCTTTTTCTGGCCTAGGCCTGGTGCATGTTAACCTTTGTCCAATTTTCTTTGGGCAGGATTCATCCGGATGCATGAGGTGCCAGGAAATGTAGTCCTTGGTTGGGCAGTTACTTCCCAGCCACGCTGTAAACTATGGAAGTGGAGCCCGAATTGGTGGTGGCCAAGTTGCTGTCTTGTTTACTTGCCCAGCATTTAGTGAGCATCTACCAATTAGCAGGCCTGATACAGAGTGCCCAGGACACACAGTTGAATGAAACTCAGCCCTTGCTAACTGGTAGCTCTGGACTAGGACTAATATTAAGTAAGCAATCATGGCGATGCAGCATGGTTATGCCCTGGTAGATGCTGGAAGCAGGCTGCCATGGGAACAGAGAAGTAGAAACCAGCGTTGCCCTGCATGTTTGAGGAAGGGTCACAGAGGAGGGAACGTCTGAACTGGGAAGAGGAAGCCAAAGGCAGTCAAAGGCACAGGAACAGTGGTTACACAGGGAGAAGTCAAACTAGGGTGTCACCTTTGGACAACAAAAGGAAGCGTATATTTTTGTTTTTATAATATTGTTAACCATCATCAAATTGTCTTAAAATAGTTAAAGATGATAAGAAGTATCATCAGCCTTACAGCTCTCACAATTTTCTTACTGTTCCTGCTTTTCCATTTCTCTTGTCTGTGGGGGCTTATATCTTTAACAAAAATCCCCTATTTTTCGTTTATGGCTGTTTAAGAGAAGAGCAGACTGAAATGCAAATATCCCCCAGAGAGCTGATTTGGTGACCTGTCATGTCTATGTGCAAAAGAACCCTGTATGCAATACACACTCCTATTTCATTACCATGTTATACTGGACCACTGGTGAATTTTGTATAATACAAAGTTGCTCTCACTTCCAAAATTAAACCCTCAACCATATTTAACCATGACTATCTCAGTACAAAACCATTTTAACAATTAGAGAATGACATTCAGTTTATTTTACCTACTTTAATTTCTCAGCAAAGCCAGTGTCAGGCACTGATGTAGCTGTATTCATGTCATCTGATGACCTAAGCCTATAGAGCTCAGCATAGCCAATGTGTCATGAGAAGCCCATCCAAAAGTGACATTTGACCATAGTTATCATGCATTTCTTAGATGACAAGAACCAAAACAGTGATTTAATCACAGAGTCAAAAAATCAGTGAAGGTGATTGAACAAAAAAGGAAAGTCAAAGGTCTTTTGAAAGACACTGGAGTTCCGTGGTTATGTGAAGTAAAAGGACTGAGGGGAGCATGTAGAAGGGAGATTAAGGGAGAGAGATAACAAGAATTAATGAGAGTTTATAGTTGGAAAGCACCTTGGCTTCATGTGGTGCAGTCCTGATGTGGCAGCAGAGATAGGCCTGGAGAGATACTAATACTCAAAGGTGAAGTTGAATTTGAATCTAAGACTATTGAATTAAAATTTGGTGATCTTTTCTCTTCACCATGCTCTTTGTTGAATTTTTTTCTCATATGTTTCTGTTCCACTTAATTTGAAAGAGGGACAGGGAAGGCAGGGAGCAAGGCAGTCAGGACTTTGATTTTCTATTGGATGAATAATTGGAATTCCTATCTGTACCTGGCATTTTCACATTCATAGTCAAACAGATCCATGGAGAGGAAAGTTTTGGAGATTACAGTGTTTTTGTGTTTATTACAGAAAAGCTTTCTGCTTTGCTCCAAAGTTCATCTTGTTTACCTGATAGCCCAGAGGCAGCTTACTGGAGTGTCAGACCTTGGGTAATAGGACTAAATTTCCAGAATTAGCCATGTGAAGCCATGGTGTTTAACAGATTCAATATCATTTCAGTATCATACTATCAAGAGAGCACATCAGGGATGAATACCTTGTAAGCTTATTTAACACAGTCATACCCTGGGCTTCCCTCATAGCTCAGTTGATAAAGAATCCACCTGCAATGCAGGAGACCCCAGTTCAATTTCTGGGTTGGGAAGATCTGCTGGAGAAGGGATAGGCTACCCATTCCAGTATTCTTAGGCTTCCCTTGTGGCTCAGCTGGTAAAGAATCCACCTGCAATGTGGGAGACCTGGGTTCAATCCCTCGGTTGGGAAGATCCCCTGGAGAAAGGAAAGGCTACCCACTCCAGTATTCTGGGTCACAAACAGTTGGACACGGCTGAGCAACTTTCACTTTCACTTTCATCCTGTGCTCAATGAGCTGTCTTCTTCCTGGGTAAGTCACTGCTGGGCAGTGGGGAGGTTGCCTGGAGCCTCCATGGCTCTTCTGGGACCAGGCTGATAACACACTGAAACTCTGGTGGGTTGTGGGGAAGGATTGGGCCCCAGAGCCTCTTCTAGCCTTGCCCACCATCAAGTCCTATGAGCAACTAGCCAACATTTGCTGGAATCTGATGTGCAATCAGCCTTTGTTCTAAATCACTTTGGGAACCCCTTGGGAAACAAAGATGTAAAATTAGTTCTGGCTAGATTTCCCTTTTTGGTAGTTGAAAGTGTGCTTGCACTATGCCTGCAAAGTGGGTCAGATGTAGAATGAAGGGGAAGTGATGGAATGTGGGGACCTCAAAGGCAGGACCCTCCACCCCACCACCTGATAAAGGTTTGCCATCTCTGAAGTATATTAACATCATGGTGCCACCCTCGCTTACCTTCCCTGAGAATTAGCCAGTTGCTCTGGAGGAGAAAATTCCTCCAGAAACATGTGACTTAAGGCAGTTACTTCCAAAAATCCAGTGGTGCTTCCATACCAATACAGAAGCACATGTGACTTCACCACCTAATTCTGGCAAATGATAACCGAGTTAAAGAATAATGTAAGCAAATGAATTTCCTCTCCACGGCCAGTGGGACCATGATTGGGTTATGCACAAATTCAGATTGATTTGCTAATATACATTTAGCTGTTCAACTCTGAGCTTAATCACATTACCTCACCCGTCTTCCAGCATGACACATGGAAAATTATGAGGAATAACAAATAATAGAATGTGAAATAAATCCTGTTAGTCCTAATATAGTTAGCGCTTTGCAGCAGACATCCATTTTATAGATTCAAGCTGGAGGAATACTAACTCAGAGACGATGACATGGTAACTGAGTTAAGGAGGAGAAAATGTGCTTAACGCTGACCTTTCTTGAAATGTGTCAACCCTAGCCTGATTACTTTGACTTCAGCTGATTAAATTTACTCCCTTCCGCAGACTTGCAAGCCTAGGTGATGCATTATCATGCAAAGTTGAATGACAGTAATGGAGACCCTCCTCCTAGGCCCCCAGTTCCTGACAAATCGTTTCCCGAAGTAACGCAGTATTTATTTTCCTTTATGATAGAAATGTTTCTCTTTAGTTGCTATGAAATTAAGTCTTTGTAATTAGATTTTGGACTCTTTACTTTATGACTCTGCAAATATGAAATTAACCCCATCCCAAGAAATAATAGAGAAGCCTGAGTTCTAATGACATTACCCCCATTTTAGATAATGACTCTGAATTTAATAAATCAAACAAAGCAACAATTAAGAACAGTCATTCCTTTTTTTCCTACCCCTGCCCTGTAGGAGGAGAGAAGTGCCATCTAGGAATTAAGGGGATAGACCCTCTGAGAGACACAGATCATAAGGATGGCTATTATTGTGTTGCTGTCTTTTTAAAATATCTGCTCTCAGCACTCGGAATGACGGAGATCTGTTGAGCAATATTTAGTATAAAACTGGAGAATTGGAAAGTGGTTTCTTAAGGGAAGGGGGGAGTTTTAGTGGTCATCTAGCACTCAGACAATTGCTTATAATCTGATTAGTTTTATTTGTTAATCATTCTCTCTTTTGGGTGTTTATTTTGTCATGTGTCATGTGATAAACAGAAGACTTCCGTTCATTCCATTTGCCCTGAATAACGTAATAGTGGTTTTCAGAGCTATTGAAAGCACTCACATAAATTTAGACAGTTTAACACCCTACAGCCTCAGATTTCTTGATGTATGGGTACTTTATTTGTTTTTCATGGTACTAGTCACATTGAGACAGGTTGAGACAGACAATGCTGAACCACACACTAATGGTTGGTCAGCCTTTCATGTGGATTATCAGATGGCAGGAAGAGACTACCACCACTCAGCATACTTGAAGGTTAGAGCGCATTTCCACCTTGGTAAAGAAGTATTAATTCTGTCCAGAGTGAGTTGCTCATATAAGGCAGGCACAGAGGACTGGCCCCAGAATCCCAGGGTTGGGGGTGGGATTTTAGTAAGGCAGCTGTGGTGATGCTGTGTATTCAGAGAAAGTCCCTGCCTAGTCTAGGGAACTCTGTGCTGCTAAACCATAAGCTTTTACTTTCACCAGCATTACTATCCTGGAGAATCTGTTCTAATAGTCTACATGTAGTCTCTTTAAGGACTTGCCTATAAATGGAATCTTTCCTGAGTTTTGAGCCAAATACATAAGTAGTTGGACTTCCCTGTTGGCTCAGTGGTAAAGAACCTGCCTGCCAATGCAGTAGACACGGGTTTGATCCTTGAGTCAGGAAGCTCCCTTGGAAAAGGAAATGGCAACCCGCTCCAGTATTCTTGCCTGAGAAATCCCATGGATGGAGGAGCATGACAGGCTACAGCCCATGGGGTTGCAAAAGAGTTGGACATGACTTAGTGACTAAACAACAACAGAATTAGTTAAGTCAAATCCTCACCTAGGAGGAGAAAGCAGCTATCACTAGAAACACTTGTCCTTAGTGTTTCAATTTGCCTCTATCTGTCAGACAGTCTGGAAAGCCCATTTCCCTGAAGCATATCCCATGACTCTGATTTGATCCCCTGTTGGTGGGTGACCCTGATGCTGAGTTTCTTTTAAAGAACAAAATAATTCAATTTCCCCACAGCCATCCTCCTGAGCTGTGGTGGGCAATCATTGATCTAACCACCGAAAGTCATGCATTTCCTTTTCCTATAACTGGGAAAAGATCAATTGACCCATATTGGTAAGGATGAATCTTTCTACATCACTCTATATGATAGTTTGTCCATTTTGAGCATAATCGTGACCTTTGGCCTTGTATAGATTCTCCTAGTTTCTACAATCTTTGTGATGTTTACTTGAAATGTCATTGATGGGGCAGTGGGAACACTTTAAGCAGCTTCTTGGTCATCATTTCTCTCTATCTTTGAAAGAGTCCTTGCTTGTGTGCATTAGCTTAGTTTTGGCTCATTTCATGCTTTCCTACCCCGTGCCTGGGTTCACCGTCCACCAAGCAGTTCAAGCTTCTTGTAGCAGGATATAATCTTAGATAACAAAATTTGGGTTCTAGTGGTACACATTATATTGTTTCAGATAAACACTAGTGTTAGGTTAGAGTTACCAGCATTTTGGAGATAGAACTAGAAAATTACTTTCCCCCGCAAAGTACATGACTTCATATTTCATATTTACTTGTAACTTTACTGAGTTTCTATTTGACTTTCTCTATATGAGAATTTAGAAGTCTAGTCCCTTTGCTCCCTTTTCTGACCCATCAATTTTCTCTTTGTCATTGGATTTTCATGTATTATGCCACAGACTATCACCCTAAACCATGCATTTAAGACACAGTTTCACCCATCTCTCCCAAATTAGGAACTTTTTTTTTTCTTACTTTTTTCTCTTTGAACCTTGTTTCAAGCATCCTGAAATTGACTTTAAGTTGTGCCTGCCAAGAAAATTCTCTTTCCTGTGTCACTAGAGCACTAAACATGGTAAAGAATGAAACAACTCAAATGTTCCTCCAGCATCTACTAGCAAAACTACAGGGACTAGTCATTTTCTGGGAAACATGCTTAAGAAACCTGGGTGTTTGATGGAGTCCCATTCAATTTTCATGAATAGTAAACAACTAAATACCAAAATCTAGAGGCTTTTGATATTTATCTAAAATCATCCATCCATTCTTCACTCTTAGGTGTGAGACTTTAGCCCCAGAATGAGAACTTCTTAAATGCAGTCCTTCTTTCCTTCTAAAACATTTACTGAACACGTAGTGTATATCATGGGTACTAGGACCAAAGAATGGTACATTGGAAGTGCTTAGTAAATGTTTGATTTCAGAGGGAATTAAAATTTTGGCTGTTCAGAAAAACCTCAGCAGTCTTGCAAAGGTGATTCTACTGTGTGCATTGTAATAGCCTAAACTCCACACATAGTCTATATTATATGCTATACCTATATGTTTCCCTCCATTAAGGATTTGTCTTCTCCACCTTAATTCCCTTTTATATTCACACCAGGTTTTAAGTAGATTTGTTGGAGTATCTTCCGTTCATTAGAAGTACCTGTGCTTGCACACAGAGGAAGGTAAATAGTAATAAACTGCTTTATATAGATTTCACAGTGTTTCCTTTTGCAATATAGAAAATGGTTCATTCCATGAGTTTAGCAAGTATTTATTAAGTAGGTGCCACAATCCAGAGCAGTGAGTAAGCCTGATTTCATGTCACTTCAATCTAGATGAAGGCTGTGACAATTTTCAAATAGCGTCAATGCAGGATGATGAGAGTTCTGATTGGGGAGTTAGAGGTATGAGCACTCAACCTGGGATGAGTATAAGTGAAGGGTCGGAGAAAGCTTTGTGGAGAGAGATGCACTTGGGATATAAGAGAGTAAATCAACCCTATAAAGTAGCATAGGCTTTAAGAGCAATCATTTGAACACAGACACTAAGGGGCAACCCGAAACTAAAATAAAGAGGAACAGTACTGACCTCCCAATATTTCAGAATTGCCCCTGGGTAGCTCGCTATTCCTCTGGCATGGATCCTGGAGGAGCATCAGGAATGCTCTGGCACTGCTGGGCTGGAGCTCAGCGTTAAAGATCTGCTGCCTGGACCTCACTGACTTTTATCTCATTGGTTTCAGTCTCTGCTACGGATCCTGGAGACCCCCAAAGGCCGCGCTGCTTTCAGAGTCTCCAGTGGGTTCAACGGGCTGCTGTCCCTCGTCTCTGACCTGGAGGGGTCTCTCCAGGAGCCCCCACTGCAGACGTGGCGGGCAGTGTCCCCCAGCCAAACCCTGGACCTTGTCCTGCACACCCTTTGTGCTTTGTCTGCTGCATTGTACCTGGACCCTGTCAACGGTGACTTCTTTAGGAGGACCGGGCTCTTTGAGAAGCTGGCCGAGGACCTCTGCTTGCTGGGCTGTTTTGGGGCCCTGGAGGAAGAGGACGCCCCTCCGCCCTCCTGGGAGGACACAAAGGCCAGGCCATTTGCTGATCTGCTGAGTGCGGCCTTTTCCTCTGCCAGCCTGCTCCCCCCCAAGATCCAGAGCTGCCTGCAGATCCTCAGCTTTCTGGACAGCATGGCCCGAGGCACCCTCCACCTGCGCAGGGACCTGAAGGATGCCCCGAGGACCAGGCAGGAGCTAGTGGTGGACCCTCAGAGGGGAGAACCTGGCAGTGACCCCCAGGGAAACTTCAAGCAGTGGCCAGACCTGGAAGAAAGGTAGAGCTTTGCTGCCTACTTCCCTAATCTGTCCTTGGTGCGTCTGTCTCCTGTGTCCCATGCACATAACCCGCGCATGCGTAGTACAAAGTGGGTGTGCGGAAAGTTACACCGCTACTAACTCTCCAGAGTCCATTCCCAGCAAGGGTCCTCCTACCTGATGTTTAAGCCAGTAGGAGACCAAAGTGGATTCAGAAGCAAAGGAAACCTTTCTTCTTTTAACAGAGAATGGAGAGGTGCAAGCTCTCTTGCTCCGTGGACAAGCTTGGGGTGGGGCTATCTTTAGGGATCCTGTGTAGAGGGGAAGAGTGGAGACCACAGTGCTGGGCGCACTATCTCTGCACATGGCCCACTGCCACCATCTTGAATCGAGTATCGTGCACCTCGCTTCTGCACCAGATCTGCGGGTTGCCGTGTCCTGCGCAGCCATTTTGCACTAGGAACGCCGGTCTGAAGGGCCTGCCCGGTGCAGGGCCTCTGCATGCAGTAACCAATGAACAAGTGAAACTAGACTGAGCACAAAGGAAGAGGTTAGACCTTATCTTATCACCTAGATTCCATCTTATGTTTCCTGGGGATCCCAGTGGGCTTTGCTGGTGACAGCATGATTTTCTTTCCTTTAAATCAGGTTAACTTTGTCTTTTCTTTTCTTTAAATCAAGTTTCTTTTCTTTAAATCAAGTTAACTTCACCCCCGCTACCCTGAGAGCTGGCAGAAAACAAGTCTGACTCAGTTCAGGGTCGGGGAATGCTGATGAGTCACACTGGAACCAGGGAAGCTTACCTCATCTTGGAAACTGAGGGCAGAGCTCTGCTGTGCACAGGCTCACTTTCTCCTTTGGCATCTTTGTTGTGCCTAGGAGCCTAGGTGCCTGGGCCCAGCCTCTTTGGTGTGCTGAGTAGCCTTTGCCTTACTAGATTGCATCTCCTGCCTGCCAGGGCACTGCCAGGGCATGGGTGAAGTCCTTGACTTGTGAGACACATACCATAGCATCCTTCCCAAGAAGTTCTTTCTTGCTCCTTCCATTTCCCCTAACAAGGACTTCTCTTCTTCAGGCTAATCTTCTCAAGGACCTGACTTTGATAAACAACTCTCTCCTTTCATTCCTATAACACAGAATTCCACTAAAGTGAGGGAGCACAAAGAACTGCCCACCCCCCTTGGATCAGGAGGGGGAAAATGAAAGAACAAAGCAACGGAATAGTTGGTATCTTTTTTTTTCATTCCTCTGAAGCATCGATGATAAGACAAAAATTAATATTGCAGCAAACTATCCTGCCTGCCACCTCTCCAGGTCACATTGCCTTTAACACCACAGAATTCTCTTCTGAAAGACATTGCACATGTTTATCCAAAGCGAGCACCGTGTGTGTCAGCCAGCCATCAGTTACTGGGAGCTGGTGGTGAGGGCGTTGGATGTCAATTCTCCAACCACTGTGAAAATCATGATTATTCTTGTTTCATCGGTTAATCTGGTAAATCAATTTGCTTTCTGACCTTGCATTCCTTCAGAATTTGCTCATGATATAATTATTGCTAGATTTGACTTGCTGACTTTTTAAAAATATTTTTTGTTTGTGAGAAAGTTCAGCCTTTCACACTTTCCTCGCTATTTTTACTGTCAGATTTATGCTGGCCTAATCAGTTGGGCGATGTTCCCTCTTAGTTATGTAATAGAACTTGCCAGTAAAACCTCAGGACCCTGATGTTTTCTTGTGGGAAAATTTATTCTTTTTTCTTTTATCTTTTTTTTTAAGAGCAACTTCTTTATTGAGACATAGCACCATAAAATTCGCCCATTTAAAATGTACAATTGAATGTTTTTCTTGTATATTCACAGAATTATATGATCATTACCACAATTGATTAGAACATTTTTATCACATGGAAAAGAAACTCCATACCCATTATCCATTATTTTCCATTTCTTCCACCCCTACCTCCAGTCCCAGGCAACCATTAATTTATTTTCTGTCTTTACTGACTTGTCTATTCTAGATATATAAACAGAATAGTAGAGTATGTGATTTTTTTTGTTTCTGGTTGTTTCATTTAGCATAATGTTTTCAAGTTTCATCCATGTTGTAGCATGTATCAGTACTTAATTCTTTTTATTGACAAATAATATTCCAGTGTGTATATCACAGTTAACTTCTACATAACAGCTGATGGACATTTGGGTTGTTTTCACTTTAGGGCTATTATGAATAATACTGCTATGAACATTCATGAACAAGATTTTTGTGGACACATGTTAGCGTATCTCTTGGCTAGATATCTAACAGTAGAGTAACTAAATCGTATGGTAACTCTATGTTTAACATTTTGAGGAACTACAAATCATTGTCCAGAGTGACTGCACCCTTTTATGGTCTTACTAGTAGTGTGTGAGGGTTTAGTTTGAACATCTTTTTGTCAACATCTCTTGTCATTATCTCTTTGACTATAGCCCTCCTAGTGGGGATGATCTGGTATCTTATTGTGCTTTTGGTTTTCATTTCCTTGGAGGCTATTGATATTGAGAATCTTTTCACGTGCTTGTTGGCTACTTGTGTATCTTCTTGGACAAAAGTCTATTAGACCCCGCACCTTTTAAAAATTGAGGTGACATTGGTTTATAGCTATATATTTCATGTGTACAACATTATAATTCGACTTCTGTATATACTATAGTGTGCTTACCACCAAAAATCTTGTTTCCATTCATCACCATACAGTTGATCCATCTTACCCATATTGCCCTCCTGCAGCCCTCCTTCCCTTCTTCTAACCACCAATCTGTTATCTGTATCTATGCTTTTATTTTGTTTTCTTTTTTTTTTTTTTGGCTGCACAACATATGGGATCTCAGTTCCCCAACCAGGGGAACTGAGATCCCTGCAGTGGAAGCATGGAGTCTAACCACTGGGCAGCCAGGGAATTCCTTCTATGGGTTTGTTTTTGTTTTGTTCTATTTATTCACTTATTTTTGTACTTTTTATATTCCACATATGAGTGAAATCATACACTGTCGTTTCCATCTGACATTTCAAGTAACATAATACCCTCAAGGTCCACTTATATTGTAAATGGCAAGATTTCATATTTTTCATGGCTGTGTAGTGTTCCACTGTGTGTGTGTATGTGTATGTGCATGTGTATCACATCTTCTTATCCATTAATCTGTTGATGGGCACTTATATCATTTCCTTATCTTGGCTATTGTAAATAAAGTTGCAATTAACATAATGGTGCATATATCTCTTTGAATTAATGTTTTCCTATCCTTTGGATAAATACCCAAAAGCAGAATAGTTGGACCATATGGTGGTTCTGCTCTTAATTTTTTGCAGAATCTCCATGATGTTTATTTACATTCCCACCAACAGTGTATGAGGGTTCCTTTTCTCTGCACCCTCGCAAATACTCCTTATTGCCAATCTTTTTTTTAAAAATAATAGCCACCCTCTTGGGCATGAGGTAATATCTTATTGTGATTTTGCTTTGCATTTTCCTAATAATTAGTAGCATTGAACATGTTTTCAGGTGCCTGTTGGCCACCTGTATGTAATTTTTGGAATGTCTACTTTGAGTTCTGTCCATTTAAAAAATTTGTTCTTTTGTGGTTGAGTTGCATGAGTTCTTTATATATATTTTGATTACTATAGCTTTGTAGTATAATTTGAAATTAGAGAGTGTGACACCTTCAGCTTTATCCTTTTTTCTCAGAATTGCTTTGGGTATTCAAGGCCTTCTGTGGTTCCATACAAATTTTAGAACTTTTACATTCTATTTCTGTGAAAAATACTGTTGAAATTTTGATAGGAATTGCATTGAAGCTGTAGATTGCTTTTGGTAATATGGACATTTTAACAATGTTAATTCTTCCAATACTATAGTAAATAAGAGTGGTGAGAGTGGGTATACTTGTTTCTAATCTAAGAGAAAACGCTTTGTTTTTCACTGTTCAGTAAGATGTTAGCTGGGTTTGACATATAAGTTATTTATGACCTTTATTCATTTTATTGGGAGTTTTAAAAATCATAAATGGATGTTGAATCTTGTCAGATGCTTTTCCTGCATCTGTTGAGATACTCATATGATTTGTATCCTTTTGTTTATATGGTATATCATATTGATTGATTTGTGGATGCTGACTCACACTTGTATCCTTAGAATAAATCCCACATGATGATGGTGTATAATCCTTTTAATGTACCATTGCATTTAGTTTGCTACTATTTTGTTGAGAATTTTTGCATCTATGTTTACCGAAGACATTGGCCTATAATGTTCTTTTTTTGTTTTGTTCTTGTCTGGTTTTGGTATCAAGGTAGTGCTGGCCTCATAAGATGAGTTAGGAAGCATGCCCTTGTCTTCAGTTTTTTGCTTGATATCCTTCTTTTAATGTTTGGTAGAATTTGCCAGTTGTCTGATCCTGGGCTTCTGTTTTTTGGGATATTTTTGATTACTGTTTCAGTCATCAATAGTGATCAGTCTATTTAGATTTTATGTTTCTCCATGAATCAGTCTTAGAAAGTTGTTTGTTCTAAGATTTTATCCATTTCCTTTAGGTTGTCCAATTTGTTGATGTATAGCAGTTCAGAGTACTCTCTTACAATCCTTTGTATTTCTGTGATATCTGTTATAATTTCTCTTGTTTCTGATTTTATGTGAGCCTTCTCTCTTTTTATCGTGGTGAGTCTAGCTAAAAATTTGTCAATTTTGCTTGTCTTTTCAAACAACCAGGTTTTAGTTTCATTCTATTGTCTTTTTAGTCTCTAATTTATTTCCACCAGGTTGTTTTTTTTCTTTTTTATTTCCTTCCTTCTACTGACTTAGGGCTTTGTTTCTTCTTCTTTTCTACTTCTTTACATGTAAGCTTAGACTGGTTTGTGTTTTTTTTTGAGATTTTTCTTATTTCTTGGGGTAAGCCTGTGTTGCTATAAACTTCTCTCTTAGAACTGTTTTTGCTGCGTCACACAGATTTTGGTATGGCGTATTTTCATTTGAATTTGTCTTCAGGTATTTTTTGAGTTCTCCTTTGATTTTTTCATTGACCCAATAGTTGTTTAGTACCATGTTGTTTAGTCTCCACGTATTGTGATTTTCCCATCCTTTCACTTGTAATCGACTTATAGTTTCATATAGGTGGTTGGAAATATGCTTGATATGATTTCATTCTTAAATTTATTGAGACTTGTGTCCCAACATATAGTTTATCCTGAAGAATTTCTATGTGCCCCTGAAAAGAATGTGTATTCTGCTGATTTTGGATGGAATATTTATTTAAGTCTGTCTACTCTAATGTTTCACTTAAGCCCCGTGTTTCCTTATTGAATTTCTGTCCAAATAATCTAACTGTTAATGTAAGTGGGGGTATTAAAGTCCCCTACTATTCTTATGTTGTCAATTTCTCCCTTTAGGCTAGTTAAAATTACTTCATATATGTTGGTATGCCTATGTTAGGTCCATATATATTAACACATGCTATGTCTACTTGAGGGATTATCCCCATTTTTTCTCTTGTTATCTTTTTTGGCTTGAAGTCTATTTTGTTGGCTATGAGTATGGCTATACCTGTTTGTTTGTTTGTTTGTTTTTGCTGCCATTTGCTAGAGTATAATTTTCCATATCTTCACTTTGAACCTATATTTGTCTTTAGAGCTGAGATGTGTCTCCTGGAGACAGCATATGGTTGGGTCTTGTTTTTTAATCCACCCAGCCACTCTGTCTTTCAGTTGGTGAATTCAATACATTTACATTTAGGGTGATTATTGATATACGAAGTCTCAATATTGCCATTCTACCTTTTGTTTTCTGGTTGCTCTATATCTTCATAGTTTTTTCCCCCTTGCTTTTCTGTCGTTTCAGTTTGGTGGTTTTATATGACATTTTTCTAAATTTTCTGTTGGTTATGTTTCGTGTCTCTGCCCTGGATTTTAGTTTTATGGTTACCATGTGGTTTGTGTAAACTGTTCCATAGGTTGCTGTGTTGTGTGTGTGGTCAGTTGCTCAGTTGTGTCCGACTCTGTGATCCCATGGACGGTAGCCCTCCAGGCTCCTCTGTCCATGGAACTTTCCAGGCAAGAATACTGGAGTGGGTTTCCATTTTCCCACTCCAGGGAATCTTCCCAACCCAGGGGTTGAACCTGTGTCTCTTGTATCTCCTGAACTGGCAGGCAAATTCTTTACTGCTGTGCCACCTGGGAAACCCATTTCATAGGTTACATAGTTCTTCTACTGAAAAGTTGTCATCTTCATTTGCTTATACAGATTTTATCTTTTTATTCTTCCCTTTTAGTTTTGTTGCCACAAATTATCCCGTTTTGTGTTGTGAGTTTATTACCAAACTGAAGTAGCTAATTTTTTTTAATGCTTTTATCCCCCTTTGACCTGTATGCTCTAATTGCTTAACAACTTATTCTGATACAGAGTTGCAGCTTTCTGATTCTGTCTCTTACCTACTCAAAGTTTTGGGGACTTTTGCTCCTTTGTTTTAGGTAGAAGAGCTCCTTTCAATATTTCTTATCAGGCAGGTCTAGTAGATGAACTCCCTCTGCTTTTGTTTGTCTAAGAAAGACTTTATTTCTTCTTCATATCTGAAGGATAACTTTTCTGGGTAGAGTATTCTTAATTGACAGTTTTAATCTTTCTATATATTGAGCATATTATTCCACTCTCTCCCGGCCTATAGCATTTCTGCTGAGAAATATAATAACCTAAAGGGGGTAACTTGTAGGTTACTGTCTTTTTTTCCTCCCAATCATCTTTAAAATTCTTTCTTTATCACTGACTTTTGACAGTTTTAATGTAATGTGTCTTGGAGAAGATCTTTTTGCATTGGAATAATTGAGAGTTCTATTAACTTTGTGGACTTATATATCCAGTTTCTTCCCAGATTTGGAAAGTTCTCAGCTGTTGTTTCTTTGAGTAAACTCTCTTCTCCTTCAGGGATACCCATTATCTCTAAGTTGCCTTTTCTAATCAAATTGGATAATTCTTATAGAGTTTCTTCATTTAAAAAATCTTATTTTCTTACTTCTTTTAACCAAATCATTTCTAGGTTTCTAACTTGGAGCTCTCTAATTCTCTCTTCCATATGGTCTGCTGTTTCTACTGCTTTCTAACCCATTCTTCATCTCATTCATTGAGTTATTCAGCTCCAGAATTTCCACTGGTTCTTTTTAAGAGTTTCAGTCTCTTTGGTAAAGTATTCCTTCTGTTTATTAATTTTACTCTTTGCTCATTGAGTTGGCTTCCTGAGTATTCTTGTAGTTAATTGAGTTTTCTCCATGACAGCTATTTTGAATTCTGTCAGTTAGATCACAGTCTTCTGAGGCTTCAAGTTTAGTTTCTAGAGAGTTGTTATTTTCTTCCTGTGATACTGTGTTATCCTCGTTTTTCATGGTGCTTGATAAGTTGTTCCTCTGCCAGTGCATTTGAAGGAGGAAATGTCTTTCTTATTTAGGTGAGGCTTTGTTTACTTTGAGTCTAACAATTCAAGTTCCTAATTAAAAGGCCTTTCTTTTGTTGTTCAGTAGGTGGTGCTGTAGCCCAAGTTTTTGCTTTCTCTTCGTGGCCTCTGGCTATGTTTGAAAATCAGCACTTTCCACCCGACAGTGCCTCTGCCAGGGGTGTCCCTGTGGTCTCACGGTCACTGCCCTTCCTCTAAGATGGCTGGTGCCTTAGCGCTGCCAGTGTTGCTGCCGTCACTGGCACTTCTGCCTGGGGCACTGGGATGGCAGGTACTTCTGCCATGTCTGGGGTCACCTGGGTCACGGGCACTGCTGCCGCTGTGGGGAAGAGGAGGAGCCAGGATCATTGGTGTCTTCATCGCTTCCAGGGTTGCTGCGGTCATAAGTGCTGCTGCTGGGAGGAGGGGAGCCTGGAGCTGTGGGTGCAGCTTTGGCTGGAGGGACCAGCATCATGGGTCCTGCCACCGTTGCTGCCCAACTCCCTGTGGCTGTGGGTGCTGTTGTGGCTGGAGGTCTGTGTCCTATGTGCCATCTCTGTGGCTGCTACCAGATTCACTGAAGCTGTGGGCTCAGCCGCTGTGGCTGTGGTCGGGGGCCAGGATCCCAGCACTGCCTTTGTCCCTGGTTCTGTCTCCTCTCCCTGGAGTATTCTTGCGTGAAGAATCCCATGGACAGAGGAGCCTGGTGGGCTATGGTCCATGGAGTCATAGAGTTGGACACAACTGAGTGACTAACACTGCCTCCTCTTTGTGCCCCAATTCACCCACCTTCAGATATATAGATGTGTGGATCTCTCCAACATCCTGGTGGGATGAGCACAGGAAGCTTCGTGGAGGTATGAATGTTTTACTGAAGCAAGAGAAGCAAAGGGAGCTTTTCATAATACCATGGTGCTGGTGTCTACCTTCAAAGCCTCTGCATGTGTGTGTGCGGGTATGTGTGTATTTGTCCTGCTTTTTCTGGATACTCCCACAATAATAGTGATGATTTGCTAAATGTTCTGACACAATAGCCTGCAATTTAAGGTTTGGGCACTAACTTGTAGATGGCATCAGGCCTGATTCTTTATAGATAACTCCTGTGTCAAATGTCATCCCGATTTTACAATGAGTAATTTTTAAATGTATGAGAGTCAGATTTCATAAATAGAACAATTTTTTCTCATTAAAATAAATACATCACCCTTGACCTTCCCTAATGGTTAGAAAAGAGGAAGTGAAACCCCAGCCTCTTCTGAGAGAGTCTGTGGGGTAAAGGACAGGGCAGTGGGCTGGACATGGGGGACAGGGTGCTCATCTGTGCCCCCCACCGACACTTGGCATCCCCCTGGGCAAGCGACTTGGCTCAGCTCTGTCTATACAGTGGGCCCTGCTCTCCAGGAGGAAGACAAAAGCTGTGGGCCTTGGACTCAGGCCTCTGTATTCTACACCTTAGTGGCTGTATTCCTTGAGACTTTTTCTTCATCTCACTGTGCTTTGATTTCTCAATTTGAATGTAGGGATAGTAAGAGTATCCATATGGAAGACTGTTGTGAGGTGAGCACTGGAGATGATACTGTTTTTAGACACAGTGATCACAGCTGCTGTTTACTGAGCACGTGTGTCCAGAGGCTGTGCTTTGCTCTTCAGAAGCATTGTGGGTGTGTGTGTGTGTGTTAGTCGCTCAGTCATGTCCGACGCTTTATGACCCCATGAACTGTAGCTCACCAGGTTCCTCTCTCCAAGGAATTCTCCAGGCAAGAATACTGGAGGGGGTTGCCGTTTCCTTCTCCAGGGGATTTTCCCAACCCAGGGATCGAACCCGGATCTCCCCCATTGCAGACAGATTCTTTACCATCTGAACCACCAGGGAAGCCCTCAGAAGCAATACTTAATCTATATAACAACTATGACGCAGTAACATTTTTTACAAAATAGAAGATATATATTATAAAATACCAAATATATACTGTGACTTCCAAAATATAGAATATATAATACCCATGAAACACACACCACCCCCTTCACAGCATGCATCACACACACACACACACACACACACACACACACACACATACACACACACCACCACACGCTGCAGTAGAGCTCAATAAATGGCAGTTGCCATGGTGATTAATCATGCTGAGCTTCTCTGGTGTTTAACAGATCCTTCTACCTGGGATGGATGACGTACTTCTAGGCCAGCCAATCCACAGTGTGGGTCTGGAGAAGGTGGACAGGACATTGGGTCAAGTGTTTTTTTTTAAATCACGAAAGGGTATTGAATGTAGTCAAATGTTTTTTCTATATTATTTGAGATGACCTTTTTTTTCCCTCTGTTTATTAATGTGGTGTACTGCACTGATTGTTTTTTTAATGTTGAACCACTCTTGCTTTCCTGGGATGAATCCCACTAAATCATGGTATATAATCCTAGGCTGTTGGATTTATTTTGCTAGTTTTTTGTTGAGGTTTTTTTGCATGTACGTTAATGAGGGATATTGGTCTGTAATTTTCTTTTCTTTGTATGGCTTTAGTATCGGAGGAATAATGTGGGCTTCCTTGCTGCTCCTTGAACAGATCAGACATACCCCCACTTTGGGGGCTTTTGCACTGGCTATACTCTTTGCTTAAAATGCTTTTCCTTTGGATATCTGCATTCCCTTTGTCAAGTCCATCCAAATGTTACCTTTTCAAAGAAGCCAATTCTACCACCCAAGTTAAAATTGTAAATTTTTTCCCTCTTATACCCAATGTTCTAAACTCTTTCTCTTTTCTGTTTTTTGTGTAACATTTATCATCTTTCTTCATAATATGTAATTGCTTTTTTATTATTCTATTGCATTATTAAAAATAGTATATAATAATATGTGACAAGTATTTAGTATATATTTTACAGTACTATTTATAGTATAATATAACTTACATAACAATAGTAATTTTTATTATTTTTAATTTACCTATTTATTATGTTTATCTTTATTATCTATACCCTTCTTCTCACTTATCAGGTATGGGTTTTACTTTGTTTAGTTTATAGATGTATGCAGCATGCCAGGAAGATACTTAGGTCAACAAATATTTGTTCAATACTGAACTGGATAAATTAATACCAAGTGTTAGAAGCACTCCTGGCACCTTAGCCATTCTTCAGGGCTGGTGGTGCCAAGAACAATATCACTGTGGGTTGTGAAAGCAATGCTAGAGGCAAGATGTTTGAAAATCAAGTGTTTGTGATTCAGGATTAGTCTTGTGATTTTTTTTTCCATTGTTTTTCTTTTTATTGCTATTCTTCCAATTAACATGCAGCTGCAGTCTTTTTCTTGGTGTGGAGTTCTGTGGGTCTTAAGTCATGTGTAGTGTCATGTGACTGCCACCACAATCAGGATAAAAAACAAACAGTCCCACCCCTTCAAATAGTTCTGAATGTTGTCCCTTCATAATGAAATCCTTTCCCAATCCTTAACCCTAGGCAACCACTGATCTATTCCTTTAGTTTCATCTTTTTCAGGATAACATATAAACACAAGCACAAGTGTGTAGTCTTTTGAAGCTAGCTTTTTAAACTCAGCACAAGGCCTTTGAGATCTATCCAGTTTGTTGTATCAGTAGTTCTTACATTTTTATTACTGAATAGTATTCCGTTGTGTAGATGAAAATATTTTCTCCCGGTCTATAACTTTTCGTTTCATTTTTAAAGTACCTTTCATAGATTGACACTGTCCTCATTCAGACCACCACCTGCTGACCTCCCGAACGATCGGTTTGCCTATGCCTACAAAAATCCTGCTGGGATTCTGATTGGAACTGTATTAAAAAACATCTATAGATGAATTTGGAGAGGATTAAGACCTTAACTACATTGAGTATTCCAATCCATAAACATAGGCTGTTTTTCTGTTTATGTAAATCTATGATTTTTTTTTTTTAAATCAAGGTCTATAGTATTCAGCATACAGAGCAAGCACATTTTTAAAATTAGATTTATTCTTATGTTTTGGGAGCATGATTTTAAATGATATTTTAAATGTTTTGTATCCCAACTGTTTACTTCTAGTATATAGGAATGTGATCAATTTCTGTATGTCACTGTGCATCCATGCTAATTCATTTATTTCTTCTAGGAGCTTTTATTTTTTTTAAAAGGATTGCTTGGGGTTTTTTTCTATGTGACAATCACATTGTCTGTGAATAGTGACAGTTTTATACCTTCCTTTCCAATCTGTTGTTTCAGCATGATGTTGCATAGGAATGGTGAGAGAGGACATCCTTGCCTTGTCTTTAAGCTTGAAGAGAAAGTCTTCAGTCTTTCATCATCAAATATTGTATTAGCCGAGTTTCTGTGGTAGATGTCCATTGTCAAATTATGGATGATTCCTTCTATGTCTATTTTACCAAGAGTTTTTTCAAAAATCATGAACAGATGTTAAATTTTTAAAATGTTTTTTCTGCATATGATCATATTTTTTATTCTTTAATTTAATAATATAATAGATTATATTGGCTCATTTTTGACCAGTGAACCAGCTTTGCAGGATAAGACAGGTTGGCCACAATGCCTTATTTATTTTATGTATAGTTATGTTTGTTTTTGCAATAGTTTGTAGAGAATTTTGCACCTATTTTTATAAGCGATGTTGGCAAGTAGTTTTGCTTTCTTGTACTGGCTTTGTCTACTTTTAATGTCAGAGTCATACTGGTCTCATAAAATGCGTTCGAAAGTGTTCTCTTGTATATTTTGAAGGAAGTTGTATAGAATTGGAGTTATTTATCTTTTAAATGTATGGTAAAATTCGCCAGTGGAAACATCTGGGCCTGGAGTTTTCTTTGTGGAAAGGTTTTAAACTACATATTTAGTTTTTGTAATAGTTGTAAAACTGTTCTGTTTATTTATTTCTTCTTGCTTACTTTCGGTATTTTGTAGCTTTGAAGAAATTGGTCTGTTTCATCTAAGTTGTCAAATTTGTGTGCACAGAGCTGTTTGTGATGTTTTCCTATCCTTTTAATGTCTGTGGGGTGTGTAATGGTAGTCTCGCTTTCATTTCTAATACTGGTAATTTGTGTCTTTTTTCTTTCTTTGCTAACTTAGCTGATGGTTTTTCAATTTTTAAAACTTTTTCAAATAACTAGATCTATACTTCATTTTTCCTCTATTGTTTTCCAATTTATAGTTTCACTGATTTTTGCTGTTTTCTGATAATTCCAACCACTGTGTCATCTCCAACTTGGCATCTGTTATCTTTTTCCATGTGAGATATTGCAATTTCCCTCCTTTGTTCTAAGCTGAGTAACTTCATTATATCCTGGACATTTTTAATGTTATGAATCCTGGCCCTCATTGCCATCTTCTGGAGGATGTTGATTATTTTGTTTTAGCAGGCAACTGATCTGATGAGGTTCAAGCTGCAAATTTTTATCCACCTTTCTTGGACCATGTGTCCAGTATCAGTCTGATTTTCAAAGATTTTACTGGGCAAGCTGATGTACCTTCTAATTGTCCCATGCCAGTCTTGGGTGGTAGTTTATCCCTGAGTTCAGTTCTCAAAGTCTTTGGAATGTGGTTTAGGGTCAGATCCACTCACGTGCAGCTCAGAATTGAGCCCAGAGGTTGATACACAACTTACTGATTTCACTTTCTTAAGTCTCTTCTTCTTCATTATTTTCCCAATACTTTCTGGCTCCTTGGGGTCCGTTCCTTACTCCTCTGTCTAGAAAATTAGAGCTTTAGTTTATCTGCTCTGCCATGCACTTCCCACCACTGCATCTGTCTCTGGGGCCAAGCAGGGAGAGGAAATATAGAGACAAAAGCAATGGAGATTTTTGCCTGACTCTTGGGACCAGAATTCCTCTGGTCAGAGAGAAGGGTTCCCCTCTCCAAGAATTTCAGATACCAGTCTGACTGCTGCTGCTGTGAGATTTCTTGAAGGATGGGTGAGAAAGAATGGATGGAGAAGTCCAACAAAGAAAATTCCAGGGATTCCCCTCCATGCTCTGTGACCTATTGGAGCCTCCTTTCCCACTCCTTAGACCAGAAATAGAGCCTTCTCTTAGAGCTCAGTCTGTCCTGTCCACACTTGCTACACAGTTCTTTCTCCCTATAAGCCCATTCCAGAGGATGCTGGATAGGGAAGCCCCAGGAAATGTGTTGCCAGTAGCATGATGCTTTCAGTTTGGTTTCCTTCTCTGTTGCGGTTTACTTTTCAGAGTCATTGGAGAGCTGCTCAAGCTTTCTATGTGGGTTTTTAGTTGCATTCAGTGGGTGGGACAGTGCTTACACCATCTTGAAGGAAGCCAGAAATGCCCTTTGTGTGTGTGTTTAATTAGGAATGAGAGCTTCTCCATTTCCCACCCATGTGGAGAGAGGATAGGGGTCCAGGAAACTAACTTCCATTGAACATCAGCTCTGTGCTGGGCGCTGTGCCTTAGTGCACAATGGCATTGTTCTATGACCCTGTGCAGAAAGTATGGTGTTGCACAGCTCTTGTACAGTTAGGGGGAGTTAGGCTCAGATTAATTAGTTCAAGGTCCTATAGATAGGCTTCCCTGGTAGCTCAGCTGGTAAATAATCCACCTACAATGCAGGAGACCCTGGTTTGATTCCTGGGTCATGAAGATCCCCTGGAGAAGGTATAGGCTACCCACCTCAGTATTCTTGGGCTTCCTTGGTGGCTCAGATGGTAAAGAATCAGCCTGCAATGCAGGAGACCTGGGTTCAATCCCTGGGTTGCAAAGATCCCCTGGAGAAGGGCATGGAAACCCACTCCAGTATTCTTGCCTGGAGAATCCCCAAGGACAGATGAGCTTGGTGGGTTAAAATCCATGGGGTCGCAAAGAGTTGGACACTACTGAGCAGCTCAGCACAGCACAGCATAGCATATAGATAATAAGTGGCAGGCTGCAAATGGCCTGTCTCAGAGAGATCCAGAAAGTTGTGTGGAAAGCAAAAGAGACTATAAAGCTCAAGTCTGATGTCCTGCTTCCCTCTCTCTGCAGGACAGATGACAGTGATGCTGTGATCATGCACCCCGGGATCCTGTGCATCATGGTGAGGCTGCTGCCTCGCCTGTACCACGAAGATCACCCTCAGGTACTTGTTGATGAACACATAGGTTTGTCTTTTTCACATGATTGATCTTTTAGGCTCCTCTGGCCAGAGGCTCCCTTTCCCTTTTTTTACCTTTGCCCCCAGTCCTCTGTATTAGCAGAGCCTCCCTCATGAAGTGTCCCTGCAGGGGAGTATCAGTGGTTCTGAGACTTTTGAGTGCTACCCACCCTCCCAGGGCCATTCAAAACAGATTGTTCTGTTGATGAAGTGACCATCTAAAAACAACAACCAAGCAGAAATTGAATGAGATGATTTACCTTCATGAGGCAAGTCCAATATAAGTGATGCACATAGCACTGGGCATTAGTGGGACCAGAAGTCCTTCAATTCCCATTTATTAATTCATCACTTGGATACTGGCTATGACCCTGGCTCAATGCTGTGAAGGATGTGCAGGGCTAATGGGATGAGTACTGAGCACTGTCCAAGGAGCCTGCATCTGTGGTAGGAACTGGGAGGTGGTGGCGGGGCAGACAGACTAGGTAACTAAGCTCACAAATGAATATACAATTACAATTTGTCACAAGTGATATTAAGGGGGAAAATGGGATGTTGAGAGTGAATAATGGGAATGGAAGTGGGGGGAAGATCTAATTAAAGATACAAAGAACTGACTCATTTGAAAAGATCCTATTGCTGGGGAAGATTGAAGGCGGGAGGAGAAGGGGACGAGAGAGGATGAGATGGTTGGATGGCATCACTGACTCAATGGACTTCAGTTTGAGCAAGCTCTGGGAGTTGGTGATGGACAGGGAAGCCTGGCATGCTGCAGCCCATGGGATCACAAAGAGTCGGACATGACTGAGTGACTGAACTAGATGAAGGGGTGGAGGTCAGGGAAGCCATCTCTCAGACAGTGACATTTCAGCAGAGCCCTGAAAAATGAGTAGCAATTAACCAGGTGGGGATGAGCCTGCTGAAGGCAGCTGGGGTGAGAGCAGAGCAGGAGAACTGAAAATAGGTCGGATGGGGTGGGCGGAGGAAGGTGCAGCCCTGCCAAGGGGTGGGTTTTATCCCATGGGCAACACGAAGTCTCTCTCGAGTGGAGGGGTATGCCATCAGGTTTTTGTATTATAATCTCTCTTGTTGCCTGGAGTGTGGCCTGGGGAGTTAGGAAGCCTTGTCCACAGTCTGGTGACACATGGTGGTAGCCCAATTAAGGTGGCATCTGTGAAGAGCAAGGAGTCAGGAGACCTATTGCGAGACAGACTCAAGGCCCTGAGATGAACAGGATTCAGAGAGTGGGACGATAGGGAAGGCAAGGCATCTCTCAGCTCCTGACCCAGCAGCACTGATGGCCCGAGATTGTATGAGTGACAGCGTCAAGCCTCAGAACAAGACAGATTCTCAGGAAGTGCTTGCAATTTGTAAAACAAGTGCTCTAGAGGTTCTAAGAAAGAAACTGGGAGCTGAGGAAACCCTGGAAAACATACATTTGAATGAGCAGCAGGTGAAAGGAAATGACTTGACTTAAGCAGCTACCATGTAGCAGGCCCAGTGTTACCCCCTTTCCCTGACTGCTGCTGCTAAGTCGCTTCAGTCATGTCTGACTCTGCGACCCCATGGACTATAACCCCCCAGGTTCCTCTGTCTATAGGATTCTCCAAGCAAGAATACTGGAGAGGGTTTCCATGCCCTCCTCCAGGGGATCTTCCCGACCCAGGGATCAAACCTGCATCTCTCCTGCATTGGCAGGCGGGTTCTTTACTACTTGCGCCACAGTGGGGAGTATCATTGTTCCAACTTCATCCAGTGGCAAACTGAGTCTCAGACAACATACATGCCGTTAAACGATTCTGAGTTGGTGGACCTGGTATTAAATGTGGTCCTCCCTGCTGCCAGGGCTCCTGGTTTTTCCCTGCACAGCAGTGGCTTCTGTAGGAGAATGGGAGTTCACAGGGATGCAGGTCTAGCTTTGCCTTGTCCTTCGTTTAAGCCGTTGGGAGGATACTAAATTCTCCATGTAGCCCTCTCCATCTGGCCTCTACCTGTATCCCTACACCTGATTCTCTAGCAAGTCACACAGCAGCAGCTCAGGGTTCCCAAACCACAGACACAGAAGCTGCCAGGTCTTCCAGAGACCCCTGCCCAGAACAGGCCAGCATTGCTTCCATGACATTTTGTTGGTCAAAATGAATTACAGGTTCAGCTTGGACTCAGCAGGAAGGGATATATGTGTCTTCTACTGATGTGAGGGGTGGCTTGCATGTCCTAAAGGAAAAATCATTGGGGGGGGCATCCTTAAAGACCAGCCACCATGCTTGCCTCAGACATCTAACTGATGGATAAAATTATATGAGCCCTAAATCAAATGTCTTTGAGTCATTTAGTTACCTAAAGCCCAGGACCTCACTTTCTTTACGTTAGTGTTCAGGACAGAGTCTGCCTGGAGCATGCTGGAAACTAACACATAGGCAGGGTTACCTCTGTTCAATAGGGACATTATTTAATCAATATTCATAACACGTCATTAAAGTACATGAAATTCTCCCCAGTTTGTAGGTGCTTGAAGCTCAAGAAAGTTGTGCAACTTCCTAAAATCATGGAGGTGGTGAGAGGAGATCTCAAACTCATTTCAGGCCCAAAGTCAAGTTGTGTTTGATGAATAAACCTCTCCTCTCTGCAGCTCTTGATGTGAGGTTATGCATCTTGGCACCGTACACTTTCCCAGTGGCAGTTGCCTTTCTGTGAGGATGTCTGGCTTCCTTAGCTGTATTTCATACCATGCAATACACTTGCAAAGAGAGCAACCAAGCCTGTGGTTTGGGGGATTAGCAATCAAACTGATTGCTGATGAACATGTTATTGCAAGTCTCCACCATGAGGATGACTGATGAAGTGATGCAGAGCAGACGGGGGCCTGTCCTTCTGTCTCCTGGTATATGAAGACTCTGTGGATGAGCCCGTGTTTCCGATAAACACCGTGAGTTGTCACATCACTGTGTGGGGAAGAAATTTCCCTCACCCTGAGATGGTAATTGGCCAAATTAAATATGCAAATGAGACTTCCACTTGGTAGGTTACTTTTTCTCTATTCAGGTCACAATAAGTAATTTAGGAGAATTCTAATTCTCACGCACTGTCTCTCAAATATGCAAATGAAATATAGTGGTGCATTTTCTCAAAAATGTCCTGTAGATGCCAAATCAGCAGCTATTAAAAGTTGGATAATTACAGTAATTAATTTCTGGACGTGAGGGTGGGAAACATCACGGCAACAAATAGAATAGTAAATCAGATGTGAAATGAGACCCACACAAGAAAATGCTGAAATGAAACTGACTGTGGGATTGCAGATGTGGGAGACAGAGAAAGGAGCTGGAAGTTTCAGTAGATGGCAGTGTTACTAGCAAGATGGACTGTGAGTTCCCACTCGTCTCTCTTTAGGTGGGCCTGATGGGTCCCTATAATTTTACCCACTGTACGTTCCTCAGAGGCTCTTCCTACCTTATGGGTGAGAAACTGATAGCTTTCCAAGGTACAGGTATCATTTTAGAAAGGAATTCCTTAACTACTTATATGGGTTGTCTGGTTTATTTCTAATTGTGGCCACATTGCCTGTGTTCTGTTCAAGACCAAAAGGGTTTTTTTTTCCCCTCTCCAAAATGCTAGCTCTGCAAGTTGCTCTTAGAAACAGATAATCCAGCTAATATTTTTTCTTGCCTCTTGTAGCATCACCAGTATTAAAATTAGACTGTAGGAATTTTATTGTGACTGTTGCTGTCCTAAGCATAAGGCAGAAATGGTATCCAGCTCAGTTCTCTTGGAGCTGAGTTGGCTCCGGGCAGAAGTAACTCATTGAGAAGAAAAGCCTTTACTCTTTCATGATGCTCAACAGCCATGTGGGCCTTGCCATAGGGATGTAGCTCTGGACTAGAGCTCTGACTAATATTGGCGGCCTCTCCACTCCCCAGCAATCACTGCACTTCCATTCGGAGGGTTATTTGCTGTGTGCGTGACAATAGGAACTCAGAGGCTGGGTAGCCAGATTCAGTTTTCCAGAAGTGAAGCTCAGCCTGTGTTGGGGCAGCCAATGCTGTACGTGAATGTCTGTGAATAATTACTCAACACCTATTAGGTTCCACTGGGGATTCAGAGACAAATGTCACCGGAATGCATAGTCTGAATTTGATGGTGGATACTGAGAAGAATGGAGAAGATAGACAATACTCTAACTGCAATAAAAGTTTGCCCATAGCGTCTTGGGAGAGAGGGAAGGGAAAGCCACACAGAGATGGCAACAGTGGAGCCAGGCTTTAAAGAAAAGACCTGTCTATGTCAGATCAGATAGAGGAGGGACAGACAGGACACTCAGACCCAGACAGAGGCACACATAAAGATGCTCATTTGGGAACTTCTACTAGTTCAGCTGGACTAGGGTAAACCATGGGGCTAGACTGGCTGTAAGTGGGGCAGGAGAGGTAGGTTGAAGCCACATCGTGAGGGACCTTGAGTGCTATGCTAAGACAGATAAATTTTATTGGATTACCATCCTTTATTATTGTTGCTGTGATCATTACCTCTACGTTTCCCTAAACCACTCTATGAGGCTCTGAGGACAACAGATTTGGGTCATATCTCAGCTTTACCACTTAACAGTCACAGAACCATGGGGAATTATCTAATCTCTGTGATCCTTAACTTTCTTTGCTGTAGTATGGGGAGAATAATATCATCTTCCTCATGGCATGGGAGAAGGCAATGGCACCCCACTCCAGTACTCTTGCCTGGAAAATCCCATGGACAGAGGAGCCTGGTAGGCTACAGTCCATGGGGTCTCGGAGAGTCGGACACAACTGAGCGACTTCACTTTCACTTTTCCCTTTCATGCACTGGAGAAGGAGGTGGCAACCCACTCCAGTATTCTTGCCTGGAGAATCCCAGGGATGGCAGAGCCTGGTGGGCTGCCATCTATGGGGTCGCACAGAGTCTGACATGACTGGAGTGACTTGGCAGCCTCATGGCATGATTGTGAGGATCAGCTGAAGCAATGCAGGAGCACGTAGCACAGTGAGCAGAACATACATGGCACCATGGGAAGCACTTGCTGACTGGTGTAGTTACTGCTATAAGTTTCCAAAACTCCACAAGCATTTTATCATTCCATCTTCGTAATAACCCAGCAAGGTAGATATTAATATTCCCATTTTGCAGATGAGAACTGGAAGCTTGTAGCAGTGAATTGACAGAGTCAACATCCTAGGTAGGTGGTGGATGTGCCTGGTGGAAGGCCCTGGGACCTCCTGCCATTGGACCACGTTGCCTTCCCCGTAGATAAGCAGTAGCCATGGATGGGAGGCAACTGGAAAGCAAGGACACGATCAGACATTAGAGAGACTCTTGTCTGTCATCAGTCTGCACCTCCCCTCGTTGCTGGGTGTGTTCCAGTTTCTACTGTGATGGAAGCTTCCTGCACAGTGTGACAGGAAGAAGGTCAGGCTGGGGCTGTGTTCATCTGTCAACTGATTTGCGCCTCAGTTTGGAAAGGGCACCATTTTCTGGAATTAGCCTGTATTTCAAACACTTCGAACTAATCATGCAGGTTTCAAATAACTAAGGTATCGACAGCATTAATAGCCCTGGGTAGGATTGTGTAAGGGCAAGCTATTTGAAAAGAGTCATTTCTTTCAACAAGGAAATTGGCAAAGTAGGAGTCTTGTTTTGTCAAATTGCGACACATCAGTAATTTCAACTGTGTTGAATTTCTATATTTCTTATGCTTTTATTCTGAACCCTACCCTCAAGTATTTCTATTGTTCCTGAGTGGAAAAATGTCATATTCTAGTCAAAATCCAGGATACTTCTTAGGGTTATCTCTTAAATAGAGAAAATAGACACAATCTTGCATGGAGATGAAAAGCATCAAAAGCAATCTACAGTGGACATAGAATGATGGAGTGCAAGTGAAGTTGATAGGCTGAGCTCTGGTCTAATTATCTGGTGACTTTGCTTCTAGTCCTTTACCATCATTATTTATATAACTTATATGGGCCACCTCCCTTCTCTGCACATCAATTTCAGCTACTCAGATATGGCCTAGATCATAGGGGTTGCAGACACAATGTCTTGGGGCCAGAATTGTAAAGTAAATGTGTGGGTGTAAACAATAGGGAATGGTGAGGCCAGTGGCCATTGGGAAGGGCACTTACCCAGTCTAAAGATACTCACATCTAGCTAGGGGGAAATTAAACAGAAGCCAAGCCAAAATACCCCACCAAGTAAAGTACTTATACAGACCCTCAGTGTATGCCTCTTACGAGATATTGAGTTCCCTTCCTCATAACGACTGCATTGCTGCTGCTGCTAAGTCGCTTCAGTCGTGTCCGACTCTGTGCAACCCCATAGACGGCAGCCCACGAGGCTCCTCCATCCCTGGGATTCTCCAGGCAAGAACACTGGAGTGGGTTGCCATTTCCTTCTCCAATGCATGAAAGTGAAAAGTGAAAGTGAAGTCACTCAGTCATGTCCGACTCTTCGCGACCCCATGGACTGCAGCCTACCAGGCTCCTCCGTCCATGGGATTTTCCAGGCAAGAGTACTGGAGTGCATTACACAGTGTTAAAATCATGGGCTTTGAAGTAAGACCAGGGTTGCGGTGCCAGTTTTGCCACTCATTGGCACGTCACTTGAGGAAACTGATGTAACCTTTTCAGTGGGGAGTATAGTTGGAGAGTATTTAGAACCTTACCTGGCACACAATATGTGCTATCATACCTTCTCTCTTTCTCTTTCTCTTCTGATTTTTGTGACTTTGTGCTTCTAGGACTCTAAGTCACAGTATATAACATTTTGGAAATATTAAATGAAAGATAATATATTTTACATGTATTTTAGGTATATTTCCAACTCCCATCATACAATTAATAAAGTAATTGATAAATACAATTGATAACTAACCAGGGCTTTTACTGATAGACTGCAAGTAAAGGGGGTCAATATTCTGAAAACACTTGCATCCTATAAGAAAAAAATACTTTCATAGATGCGATTCTTGTTGACTCTCACCAAAATCACAACAGACAGTGAGGGAGGTATTTTCAATATTCTTATTTTAAAGCTAAGGAAACTGAAGCTTAGGGAAAGTAAGTAACTAGCCCAAGTTTCCCTTAGTTAGTATCAAATCAACATGAGTCCCTACTTCTGGGTAGGTATTTGAGTGCCTTATGCCAAGGTGGTAAAGGAAGGGTAAATGTTTGTTTGGAAGCTCAAAAGCAACATACCAGGGCTGGAGCCCCAGGTTGCTTGGAAATGAATCCTTCATCCTTACAAAAGACTCTGTACTCTGCAGTCTTGTTTGAAGAATCTTCTCCAGGCAATCATGTATGGAAATCTATTAACAACAGCAACAACAAAAAATCTGTTTAAAAAGTGTATCTTGAAAGAGTGGTGTCAGTAATTACTTTGGCCAAAGCTATAGAGATCTTCAGTTCAGTTCAGTTGAGTTCAGTCACTCAGTCATGTCCGAATCTTTGCGACCCCATGAATTGCAGCACGCCAGGCCTCTCCGTCCATCACCAACTCCCGGAGTCTACCCAAACCCATGTCCATCGAGTCGGTGATGCCATCCAACCATCTCATCCTCTGTCGTCCCCTTCTCCTCCCGCCCCCAATCCTACCCAGCATAGGGTCTTTTCCAATGAGTCAACCCTTCGCATGAGGTGGCCAAAGTATTGGAGTTTCAGCTTCAACATCAGACCTTCCAATGAACACCCAGGACTGATCTCTTTTAGGATGGATTGATTGGATCTCCTTGCAGTCCAAGGGACTCTCAAGAGTCTTCTCCAACACCACAGTTCAAAAGCATCAATTCTTCGGCGCTCAGCTTTCTTCACCGTCCAACTCTCACATCCATACACGACCACTGGAAAAACCATAGCCTTGACTAGACGGACTTTTGTTGGCAAAGTAATGTCTCTGTTTTTAAATATGCTATCTAGGTTGGCCATAACCTTCCTTCCAAGGAGTAAGCGTCTTTTAATTTCATGGCTGCAATCACCATCAGCAGTGATTTTGGAGCCCAAAAAAATAAAGTCTGACACTGTTTCCACTGTTTCCCCATCTATTTCCCATGAAGTGATGGAATCAGATGCCATGATCTTAGTTTTCTGAACGTTGAGCTTTAAGCCAACTTTTTCACTCTCCTCTTTCACCTTCATCAAGAGGCTCTTTAGTTCTTCTTCACTTTCTGCCATAAGGGTGGTGTCATCTGCATATCTGAGGTTATTGATATTTCTCCCGGCAATCTTGATTCCAGCTTGTGTTTCTTCCAGCCCAGCGTTTCTCATGATGTACTCTGCATATAAGTTAAATAAGCAGGGTGACAATATACAGCCTTGACGTACTCGTTTTCCTATTTGAACCAGTCTGTTGTTCCATGTCCAGCTCAAACTGTTGCTTCCTGACCTGCATACAGGTTTCTCAAGAGACAGGTCAGATGGTCTGGTATTCCCATCTCTTTCAGAATTGTCCACAGTTTATTGTGATCCACACAGTCAAAGGCTTTGGCATAGTCAATAAAGCAGAAATAGATGTTTTCCTGGAACTCTCTTGCTTTTTCGATGATCCAGCGGATATTGGCAATTTGATCTCTGGTTCCTCTGCCTTTTCTAAAACCAGCTTGAATATCTGGAAGTTCACGGTTCACGTATTGCTTCAGGGTAAGTTAATTCCTCCTTTCCTGAGCTCCTTGAGGATGTACCAGCCATAGGGGGAAGGGTTCTGGCACAAAGCTGATGTTGGGTCTCATGGAGCCCTGTTGGGCTCCTCTGCTTACCTGACCTAGCTATTGTAGGGTGAAGGTGTGTATGTCCAAGGTGATGGAAACTCTTCACAAATGTTTCAGGTTCCAGACTATGCAGGCATCTTCCCAAATGGATGTTTATCAGCTGGTTTCCCTGGTGATGGTCTCATGCCCCATCTCAGGGCTGAGCACAGGCTCACTGTTGGGGAGGGATTTGGGGCAGAGGGTGATCAAGCCTGGCTGGCAACTGTCTGTGATCCCCAGGTTTTCCTTGAAAGGTCAGACTCACTCTCACCCCTTGGCCTTTGCACCTACTCTTCCCTCTCCTGGAGAGATTATTTCCCCTGTTGACCTGGCTCTGTCCTCATTGTCCTTCAACACTCAGTTGGTTTATCACCTTTTCTGACCACCTGCTCAGCCCTCTGGGTCTGGTGCACCTGCTGTGTCCTAGTACACTTTGTGCCCTTGTGCTTGCGCTTACTCGGTGGCTATTTTGTTTGAGACACAGATGTGCTAGGGAAACAAGGATGAAGAGCCATTGTCTCAAGCATCAGTTCACAGTTCTTGATAAATAGAAGCTATCTTTATCTACGTAGGTAGCCTGTCATAGTGTGATGTTTATAATGATTCAAGTGTGGACGCACTGCTGGTTTGAATAGTCAGGAAAGTTTTATTAGGTGAAAGAACATATGAATTGTCTCTTGACAAATAATTAGGACCTCATCAAAAGGGACAGGATTAGAAAGGACAGTCTCAACTTTTGGCATTAGTCAAAAAAGTGTTCAAGGGTGAGGATGTTACTGGCATAGAGTACAGAGTAGACCAAAGGGGATGTTGGGAAGTAAAGTTGGAAAGAAACTAATATTTTATAAATATAAGATCCCAGGCTCCTGTTAGCAGGAAATATTGGCCATCATATGGATGGAATTCGTAAAAGAAACAGAAGATTTAGAGCAGGCACCCACATGCATCTTGGTCTTTGTTGCAAATTATACAAGTGCATCCAGGAAGCCATGCCTTTAGACATGGATTCTACCGATTCATTGGAATTTGGACCCTAAACCAAGATCACAGCCTCCCATACCTACAAGGCTTTGTGGACACCACAAATGAGAGTGTCAGGCTGGAGGGGACTGTGCAAAATGGAAAATTTATGCCCATGTAAAGAGAGAGCTAATTCTAAGCAAACAAAGACAAAAAGCACAAAAACTTGTCAAATAAAACAAGTGGGTCCTGTTTACCTGTGATATCCCTGAAGAGCTGAGGTCACTTAAAGTGTATCACCTCTCTTCCAAAATTATCAAATAAAGAACACGACAACCAAATTGGAATAAGCAAGCGACTAATCCAAATTTAAGTAACTCAGTAGCAGTCCCTAGTTCTTTCTAAGTGTCTGGGGGAAGGAGACACTGGTCATCTGATGGTTTTTAGTCTGCGTCAGGACTGTGATTACTGTCCAGAAGACACACTCTGGACTAAGGTACTCAAAGCCCATACCTCCTTGGAGGGACCAACTCCATCAGGACCCAGCTCTCACTGGGCTCTGGAACCGCTTTATCAATCTGGACCAGGGAAGAGGCGGGTGGGAGAAAGATAAAGACTAAACATCCACAACTGGACAAGGACAGACTTGAAGACTCAGCTGCTAAGTGGAGAAAGCAGAAAACTCCTATAGGCAGCCCCGCACATCTTTCTGTGATAATTTGCCTTGCGGGTCCAGTCCGCTGGTGACCCTAAGCGCTTACCACTGAGTCCTAATTGAACCACCATCCCCTTCCTGCATTGGAAGTAATGCGCGTTAGGAAAATCAATCCATTTGTAGGGGGAGAAACCAGACTGGTTTCCTGCTACTGCTCATATTTTCACTAAAACCCCATTTTACTGGAACCAACATTGAAAAAAAACAGCACATTTTATTCAAAACAAGGCAATATTGGTATTGACAGAGCTGCAGCGATAATGAGGATGATCAATTTTCCCTCCTCCATTATGGGGTATTGAGCAATTTTGGAGTAAACTTGTGGCATCATTAGACTACATCAGCATTTCTGTTTTTCCTTTTTGAAAACTTTTTATTTTTTGCATATTTAGATTTTCAGTATTTCTGCTCTGGTGGGGGAAGAAAAAGCAAAAACAACAACAAAAAAGCCAAAAGTCCCCAAAGCAATAAGTGAAGTGGTGGTAATAAAAATTGGAGATTGTAGACATTTGTTTTTAATTCTTATAAATAATACATTGTGTTGTTATTTTTGCATCTTGCTTCACACAGACTGTCTCCCCAGCTCTAACCCCAAATTAAAAGACTGCAGTTACCAAATAATCAAATTCTTGGAGAGGGAGAGTTCTAGGCAAGAGGATGGAAGCAGCTCTTCTGTTTCGAGCAGAGGAGAAGGAAAGCAGAGGTACAGGCTCCATGGGTGCAAGAAGGGATGTTTAGAGCATCACAAGGAAGATCTGGGGAAGGGAGTCAAGGAGGTTAGGTAGATTTCCACATGGAAGAGTGTCTTAAAGTAAAAGTCATGGAATCATTTAGTGTAACTTAGATCTGGCATTTCTTCCTTCCGTTTCTGGTCTCTGTTGGGTTACATGTCCCTCTAGCAGTTCACACTGGCTGTGCAGATACCACAGTGACAGAGAAGGGGATTGTCTTCATCCATCCAGGCTGCTAAAACAAAATGCCATAGACCAGGGGCTTACAGACAACAGAAATTCATTTCTCACAGTTCTGGAGGATGGCAAGTCCAGGATCATGGTACTGGCAGATTCAGTGTTTGATGAGGACCCATTTCCTCACTCACGGCACTCTTCTTGCTGTATCCTCACAGTATGCAAGGGAGAAAGGAGTTTCCTGGGGTCTCTTTCCTAAGGCCACTAATCCCATTCATGAGGGCTCTACCCTCAGGGTCTTCCTAGGTGGCGCAGTGGCAAAGAATCCAACTGCCAATGAAGGGGACACGGGACATGTGAGTTTGATTCCTGGGTCAGGAAGATCTCCTGGAGGAGGAAATGGCAACCCACTCCAGTATTCTTGCATGGGATATCCCATGGACAGAGGAGCCTTGTGGGCTACAGTCCACGGGGTCTCAAAGAGTTGGTCATAACTGAGCACATACGCAATACTCTCAAAGATCCCTCCTCCAAATGCCATCACACTGGGCGTTAGGTTTCAACATCTGAATTTGAGAGGTGATGCTGCTGCTGCTGCTAAGTCGCTTCAGTCGTGTCCGACTCTGTGTGACCCCATAGACAGCAGTTCACTAGGCTCCGCTGTCCCTAGGATTCTCCAGGCAAGAATACTGGAGTGGGTTGCCATTTCCTTCTCCAGTGCATGAAAGGGAAAAGTGAAAGTGAAGTCCCTTAGTTGTGTCCAACTCTTAGCGATCCCATGGACTGTAGCCTACCAGGCTCCTCCGTCCATGGGATTTTCCAGGCAAGAGTACTGGAGTGGGGTGCCATTGCCTTCTCCGTTGAGAGGTGATGGGGGAGGCATAAAGATTTCATTGCAAGGACCATCTTCTTCGAATAATGAGATCTCTCCTTGATATCAGTGATGTTGGCAGAGTGATGAAATCCTACCTGGAAGCACAGCCCTTGAAAAACCATTCTACTGTAGTTTGCATTTTAAACTAAAAGCAGTCTAAAATTTTAAGTTGAAAATATTACCGGAGATATTGTAACAATGGGAATTTCACCAGATGCCATCAGTTTGAGGAAAGAGCTATAGGTGTCATGCTTCTGAAAGGCATGGAAGGGTGGGAGGGTGGGCTGTGCGACCCCTTCATTTAAAAAAACAAATCGAGAAACTGATGATTAACAGTATAAATGTTTCACCATACATTGTAATCCTTGAAACATATACTACAAAACTGTGTTCACAGTCTAAGGAAGAATGCCATTTGATTAAATTCTGTCCCTTGGTGATACAGACATACTCTGAACCATCTCTGGACAGGGTGGCCTTGAATGACTACATGCACAGGAAGGTGATGATAGAGTAAGGTAATTATGAATGTTGGGTTCAGAGTCCTAAAGTAAGTGGCTCATGGTGACCGCTGGCTTTGCATTGGTGGACTAACCTAGACATAACTTACTTCATCATAGATCCCTTTTCTTGGAACCAGAGACTAGGGCAAAGGTGTGCAGTATGAAAAGCAAGCTACAGCCTTTAGTTGTGTTCCTCAAAGTAGAGTTCAAGACAGGGTACAGGTGTATGAGGTTTGTGAAGGGAGGCTCAGGAGAAGGGGGGTGAGGCAAGCAGGGTGATGCAGAAGGAACTGAGTGAGGCTGAGCCCCCAGGGCAGGGGTCTCAAGTGTGAACTGAACCACAGAGGCTGAAGGGCATGGCCCCACTGGCTATCGTCTGGGGGTGGTGTATATATGTGTGTGTGTGTGCCCAGTTTTATGTATATGTGCATTGCATGTGTATGTACATGTATACACATGTATGCACGCATGAAGATACATATGGGGCTACATAGCAGGGTAGCTACCACTTAGGGAAGCTGACGTCCACAGGAGGGGCAGCTGTGACGGGTACCCTTACCTGCAGAAGGAGGCCCCCATAGCCTCTCCTGCAGAAAACCTCCTTTAAGATCAAACTGGTATCCTGGTGATTTCAGACAATCTCATACAATGGGATGACCCGGAGGGATGGGATGGGGAGGGAGGTGGGAGGGGGGGTCCAGGAAGGGGAACACATGTAAAGCCATGGCTGATTCATGTCAATGTATGGCAAAAACTACTACAATATTGTAAAGTAATTAGCCCCCAACTAAAATAAATAAATTTATTTAAAAATTAAAAAAATTAAAAAAAGCTATTTGTTATCACAATATACATAGTATATTTATATCCTCATAAAATTTATTTCAATTTCACAAAAAAAAAAAAGAAAAAAGAAAAAGAGGACAATCTTTAGAGATTTTGTGAAGGAAATTCCCTTTCAGTGGAGGCTGGGAATGCCAAGGGGTTATCTTTTTATGAAGAAAGGAAGGTTATGAAAATAATGTAATATATTTGGTTGAAATGCTGATGAGGCTGACTCTAGGCCTCTATCCTTTGGGCTTCAAGGGCATAAAGATGGTAAAGTGAGTTGAAATCTGGCAGAGGGAAGATAAGAGGGCAGCTGTCTGTGTGTCCGAATGCACTTAGCCCAGAAAGACAGACAAAGGAAGTGGGTTGGAGGGGATGCTTCTCCACAGAAGCTGTGACTTCAGGAGCTTGTGTAGGCTGGTGTGGTTTGACCTGAGAAGATGGAGCAGGCTGCAGCTGCCACAGGATCCCACCTTCTGGGCCAGGGGTGCAAACTGAAACACAGGACTGTCGAGCGAGAGATGCCAGTGGTTGGGGGGTAAGGTGTGGGACCCTCTAGAGGGCACAGCCGCTGCCCAGCTCCAACCACTTCTCAACAGACACACAATGGCTAAGTGGCCTGACCAGATCTTTCCACCTTTTAAGAGAGGCCACATGTCTGGACTTCTGTGTGGAATCTCCAGTATTTTAAATGTTAGCAATTCAGAAATGTCATATGGCTCAACCACCACATATCTCAGACTGAAGCAGGCTCTCGCCTGTTCGTTTGCAGTCTGTTTTAAGCTATCTACTATTCGGCAGCTCGTGTGAGGAGGGTACCTCTGAGAGTGCCCAAGACAGACTGGGACAGTGAGAATAGGCTGAGGGGGGGCTCAGTCTCCTCACCTTACCACCAACTCAAGTCCTAGCTGAGAGCTGACCAAAGTGGCCCCCGAAACATGCTGACCTCAAGGGCTCACCACTTGCTTGCTTTGGTTACTCTAAGCTTTCCAGGGAGATCCAGTGCTCCATGGCCAGTCACATCCAGTCCATGGTGAAGTCGGAGAAGAACCGTCAGGTCATGTGTGAGGCGGGGATGCTCAGGACCCTCATGACTTCTTGCCACAAGGCCCTGACCACCAGCAGCAGCCCCTTGCACTCGGGCCTCATCAGGATTTTTGAAAAACTTGCTTCCCAAGCCATCGAACCAGACGTGTTAAGGTACTGTGTGCTGCACATTAAATCTTGCTGAGCCCCTGGTAGCCGAGCTTGTGGACAGTGGGCAGTAAGAGTATCCCCGTGCCCCTCCTGCCTTCCCAGCATTGGCCAGTGCAAGCCCAGGTTGGAGTCTTGGGTCCTTGGGCAATGTTGCAGCCCGCAGAGTGGACGTAGCTCCTCTCATGGAGCTGATGGTCTAGGGGGTGAAGCAATAAGCCAGGGGTCCTGCGGAGAATTCAGAAAGTGTTGGAGGGGATGCTAGTGCAGTTTGAGAGCTCTGTGGAGCTGCGAGGACCACAGCTGGGAGATTGGGTGTAAAGAGGGGGCTTCAAGGGAACAGTGGTGGCTGAGGTCTACGGCCTGTGCAGATGGTCACCAGACCAGGAGAGGAGGGAACTAGGCATGTGAAAACATTCTGCTGAAAGGGGTGGGGGTGGGGGGCAGCTATGAAGGCTTGGCTGCCAAGAGAGAGACTAGACCATAGGGAGCTTGACCAGCATAAGGGGCAGTGACTGGGACACGTGACAAGAAGGGAGACAGAGGCAGCTCCACTGTATCCTATGGGGCCTTCCCACTGGCAACCCCTCCACGAAGCCACATGTTTCCTGGAGAGTCACAGTAGTGAGGGAAGATGCACAAGGAGGAGCAGACACAGAAGACAAAAAAAGCAGAGGAAAGAAAGGCTGCAGGAGGGAGATCAAGGGTCTCTTTGTACCTGTGGCCCTAGAGGGTGTAGATGTAGGGAGGGTGGTGCTCAGGGCCACAAGCTGCTGCACCCCTGGAGGCATATAGGACCAAGTGCAGGGGGATCAAAGGCATCCCCTCCAGCAAGCTGGTATGGGACCCAGGGGCCAGGCCAGCCTCTTCCACCTCTATCCGTGGGGCTATCAGACAAGGCCACTGTGCTTAGTTCAGCTGATCAGTCAAGTCCATTAGAAACTTAGAAACAAAGTATGGCAAAGGTATTTCCCTACAAAATCCTTTTCCTCTCCAGGTCCAGTTTGGGGCTTCTAGCTGGTCACCAGTTAGTCAAAAGCACCTAAATTCACCAGCCCTCTGGTCTGAGTGCCAGGTCAGGGACACCCTGGTTCTGTATGGCCTGAGGAAAAGGATTCCAGGCCGAGAGGGGAAGGCATGGTGGGGGAACCAGCGGGCTCTGGGATCTAGGACAAGTGTTCAGATGGAACTGGAGGAAACTTCTGGCTGAAAATGTCATCATTTGGTTCTCTTGTTTGTTATGATATTCAGACAGTTTCTAGGCCTTGGAATTGCTTCACCTCCATCGGCTGCAACGAAAAAACTCAGTTCATCTCATGTGCACGGAGGGGACTCGGGATGCCCAGGTGAGGACAGAGGAGAGAATAGGGGCCAGATAATGGGATTTAAAAGAGAACATGCATTTTCTGTAAGGAATCCTTTACAGAATAGGGGAAGCAGAGAGATTTAAAAATGGTTTTGCCTGCTGCTCGATGGAGCAAATGAGGACGAGCAGAGGGATCAGATCCGTGGTCCCCAGATAAAGACCAGATCTGGAAGGAGGAAGACTCCTAGCCCCATATAAGATGGTGATGGTGAGCATGTTCTTAGCCCCTTTCTATGCCTGGAGCACAGCAACCTTCATGTCACAGCATTCTCAGGGGTACCCAGCACTGCCTCTGACAGAACAGGGTCAGCTTTTCACACAGCTCACAGCTCAGCAGGGAGTTAGGAGGTCTGGAGGACAAAGCATTGGCCTGGTACCTGGTGAGATGCTGGTACAGGGAACCAGCTTGGAGAAAAGAAAGCCATGGACATTCTGAATATAAAATCACATAGGATGTTAAGGCTAGGAGGCCCAGTTGAAAAACAAGGATGAAGAGACAGGAATGGGCCAGCAGCTGGAGGTGGGAAACAGAGCCTTTGAGGACATAGGCTGTTGTGAAAAACAGTTAGAGGTCAGAGAGCCAGGACAAAGCCCCATTGAGGGACAGCTAATGGGGCAAGCCAATGACAGCAACAGAAAGTGTGTAGTGGAAAAGAGTGGCGGCAATGATAGAATTAAAGGGAGAAGAAGTTTTCAGGAGGAGCAGGTTGTCACCATGATTCAGTGTTATCAGCATCAGCAGAGGTCCCAGGCAAGAGGGTGAGCAGGAGGGCCCAGGAGGCCACCCTTGGGGTTTGGGAATACATGGTGCTCTGCAGAGCCTTCCTTGGGGACTGTGGCAGAAGGGTGGGGGCTGTTGACAGAAGAGTAGTGGAAATGCTTGAGCAAAGACACAGCTCTTCTCCTGCTTGTGCCCCTAGGGTCACAGGCAGCGATGCCAGTGCCTGCTGAGGGTTCTGCAGTGGCCTCCGGGGATGCCAGCCCTCACCCAACAAGCATACAGGCCCTCAGGCCCATGGGGCCATCCCAGAGCTCGACCATCACCCTTCAGACGGCACTGAGCCTCATCTCCATGACCTCCCCCCGCAACCTGCAGCCTCAGAGGGCGGCCCTGGCTCCATCCTTCGTGGAATTCGACATGTCTGTGGAAGGTTACGGGTATGACAGGCTTTCATACACTTGAAATACACTTCATTAATTTCCCAGGGCCTTGGGTGAATTATAATATTGATTACAAAGCTGTAGTTTCTATCAGCTCTCACAGTCAGCTGTGGAAAATGTCTGGGTCACAGATACCCCGTCTTCAGGGACAGCATCCCCAGCCATCTAAGGCCAGGACTGTCTCTTTCTCCTGATTGTCTGCATTCTAGGCTGCCCTCCATTCCAGCCTCCAGACCAGATTCCTTTCTTAGGGCCATGATGCCAGCATCAATCACTTTGTGTCTTGGGGGCCCCATGATCTAGGAGGGAGTGAGGCCCCTGAAGACAGACAGAGGGGCAGACATCGCATCAGAGGTTGGCTTACAGTTCAATGATTTGAGACACTTTTCTATTCCAGCTGTTTGTTTGTTCCAACCTTGGCTACAGTGATGGGAACCAGCACTGAGTACTCGGTCTCTGGAGGGATTGGGACGGGTATGTGTTTCCCTGGGGGTTTAGCTTGCTGAGGTCCCCTCTCCCTGACCTGGGAGTAAGTCCTTGAGGAGTCTTGATTTCACATTTCCTTTTGGCATTTCCAGAAAGCATGAGTCTTCCTCTTGGTCCCACGTGTCTGTAGAGGACTCACCCTTCCCTTTGGTTGTTTCTGTCTTGAGCCAGGGGTGTCCTGTCCACTGTGCATCCCAAGGGCCCAGCCCACAGCTCTGCACATATTGGGGCTCAGTGAGCACTGGTGGGCTCGACAGCTGACTTGGAAGCTGAGCCTGGGTTTGATTCCCTTTGTCGATGACTGACAGAGGCCAACATGAACACCTCACCCTACCTTATGACTCTAGAGAGGAATGTGAGTTCTGTGCCAGTGGTCACCCAGGAACAAGCCTGTCCTTGACTCATGTGGGGATCAGCTGGGCCTTGGCATGCTTTGTATAGTGCTGCTCACAGCTGAAGACCAGGCACCCCCTGTTAGGAGAGCCAGGGTCTGGGTTTCTGTGGGAGGGTGGGTGCTGAGGAGCTGCGGCATTTACAGCTCATCAGCGCAGGGTTCCAAGCCTGATTCTGCCCATTCAATGAGGACAATGGACCCCACCTGTATCGCCAGCCTGGCTATCCCTAGAGTGAGCACTCCCCAGGCAAGGTTTAGCCTAGCTAGTCTGGCTTCCACTGCCCCACAGAGGACACAGATCGGCTTTAGACCAGCTGACCAGTGAGCCACGTGGTGATGGATCTCAGGGGTGTGCTCCCTCTCCGCTTCCTTAGCAACTCAGCATAATAGGTGGGTCAGAATTGGAGAGAGGCTCTGAAGATCTAGGCTCAAGTCCTGTAGGGAATATGACTTATTCCTGTGAGTATGATTAAGGAAGGAGACAAGAGCGTCATGCTGCCTGGGTCACTGTGAAGTGGGTATGGGTCAGGCAGGGCCGAGTACTAGCACCCAGCAGGGCCACCCCCGGGCCGAGTCAGAGCCACAGTGAACCTAGACAGGCTTGCACAGCAGGACAAAGCCTCAGGGTGTACTTGTGTTCCGACCTCAGGTGCTGCCAGGTCCTTCCCTCCGCCCGGGGGCCTGACTTTCTCCTGCTGGTTCCTGATCGGCAGGCACAGCACAGCCACAGAGTGCCATCCGCTGCGCTTCCTGACCCTGGTGCGCCACCTGGCCAGGACCGAGCAGCCCTTCATCTGCTTCTCTGTCAGCCTCTGCCCGGAAGACCTCTCTTTGGTTGTATCTACAGAAGAGAAAGAGTTTCAGCCCCTGGGTAAGATTTCTCCCACACTTGGAGGATGTGGGACTGAGTCAGCAGCTCTTGGCCCAAGAGCCTGGGGTGCCTGCCTGCCCTCAGCTGTATGGGTAGGTGGCTGATTCTGATTCTGCCGCCTAGAGCTCAGCCTGGATATCCAAGCTCACCTGCCTGCAATGGCCCAAAATGGACTGTGATGGCCAAGCTCAGGGTGTTATGGCCATGCCTGTTTTTTGTGCCCTGTTTCATAGTGAGACATTGACTTTGGAAGGCCCAGGATTTGGCTTGGTGTCCTTCACACACAGCCCAGCCGCTTAAGCTCCGTCCCTTCTGGGACTTTGCCAGCCCATGTGTGTCCTTATGGAGGCAGCCTTGTGATGGGTAGACCCTGCAGCCTGACTCCTGGGTTTGAACTCCGGCTATGCAACCTTAGACAAATTACCCAACCTCTCTGTGCCTCAGGATGGTAACCAGGGAATCATGATAGCACCTACCTCAGTGTCTGGCACAAAGCAAGGGCTCTAGCAATGAAACCTGCTGCTGCTGTTAGTACTCTATGGGAGGCTCCGCACTGGCCCCGCTGGCACTAGGGCCCCTGGCGCTGGGTCGCTGCTCCCTGACACTGCAGGTGAGGACTGGTGCTCGTGTTCTCTTCCAGATATCATGGAACCCGAGGATGACCCTGAGCCTTCTGCAGGACGCCAGCTTCGGGTCAGGTGTGGCCAGCTGCTGGCTTGTGGTCAGTGGCACCACCTGGCTGTGGTTGTCACCAAGGAAATGAAAAGGAATTGTACAGTTTTCACCTATCTGGATGGACAGGTCATTGGCTCAGCCAAGGTGAGATGTTTCTCCCAAGCTGTGCTTGCCCCACGGCCATGCCTCCTAGTCACAGAGGTAACCAGAAGGATTCATTAAGAGCATTAAAAAAAAGGTCCTTCAAAACATAAAGTTAACTTTTGACTTCAATTGTTAACAGTTCTTCTTACCTCACACCATCCTTTCTTCCTTCGTTCCTTCCCACATTAAGTATTTATTGAACACCTAATATATGTTAGGTATTGTTTTAGGTGTTAGGAACTGTCCATGCCCACCAATCAAATACTTCTAGGAGCATGCATATAGTACAAAACAAGAGGTACATTTATGAAGCTTGCTGTAGCAAGAGCCTTCTTACCCTCCTTACCATGGAGTAATAAGGCATTAGGAGGAACTAACAGGATATAGGCTCACTTTAGGTGATTTTTGGGGAGGGTTCAAAAAAGTGGAGGTCGGTCAGTTCTGAATGGGGTGCTGTCAGAGAGACAATTTGGTATCTATGTATGTTCAGAACTTTTAATCAGGAAGCAGAAGGAAAGAGAAAGGGCTTAAACTGTCACTGGAGAAAGAGCAGTGGTCACTCACGTTAGCCAGGATGAAAAGTGTGGTTACATTTGTGGTCACCCAAAGTCTTTTTTTTTTAATCTCTTTAGGCGTAATTACAGAGTGGGCTAGTTTTGATCCTTTTTCACAAAGTTTATTGGTATCCAGTCTTGTTTCATAGAATAGATTGTATTCTATGAAGTAGAACATGTATTGTGAGGCTAAGAGCCTTGTCCTGTTGATATCTGGAACTTGCTTTCACCTAACATAGGGACTGGCATACAGAAAGCATGCAATATACACTTGATGAATCATATTGAGTTTATAGTTACAAGGCTGATGTGTTGTTCAGTGAATTGGCACATAGATGAACATCCAACCTCAGGGGCCTACTAAACCAGAGAGTCAGCATGGAGGTTAGAAGGGATGTGATGCCATGAAAATATGTCAAAATATGCAAAATATGGCATGGAGAATGGCCAAGGGCCAAGACTGACAGAGATGACTTTCGAAGATGATTTCAACAAGTTGGGTCAGGATCAGCAAGTGAAATTTAAATGGGATAAACATAAGGTCTGCATTTAGATGCAGGTGTCTGTTGGGCAGAAAAAAGATGGACTTAGGTTGGAGATGAAACAGCAGTTCTCAAATGTTAGAACCTTATTTGAAACTTGTATATCCTCTTTAGTGAGGCCTGTGTATATGTTTCACTCATTTCTAATTGGATTCTTTACTTTTTACTATTGAGTTTTAAGAGTTTTATCTAAATATTTTAGATAGCGGTCCTTTGTTGGATATGTAATTTTGTAAATAATCTCTCCTAATCTATAGCTTTCTTTCATCCTCTTTCACATGGGATTTTGCAGAACAAAAAAGTATTTATTTTTCTTGTGAGCAATTGTAGTTTCTGCATGTTCTTTGTTAGTCTATAGAATGCAATTGATTTTTATGTGCTGATTATATATCCTGTGACTTTGATGAATTCACTTATTAGTTTGTTTTTTGTGGATTCCTTAGAAATTTCTACATGGACGTGCCATTTGCACATAGAGACAGTTTTATTTCTTCCTTTCTAGTCTGTAGCTATATTTAGTATGTAAAACTTAATTAATGTGCCAACATTAGACTTTAAATTTCTTTGTGAAATGACTGGAAAAAAAGATGAACCTTTTAGTGATACTTAATATTTTTTTATCACATTTATTTCCAAAGGCACAGTGTCAGTTTTTTATTCCCATGCAGCTTCCCAGGTGGTGCTAGTGGTAAAGAATCTGGCTGCTAATGCAGGAGACTCAAGAGACTCAGGTTCAATCCCTGGGTTGGGAAGATCCCCTGGAGGAGGAAATAGCAACCCACTCCACTATTCTTGCCTGGGCAATCCCATGGACAGAGGAGCTTGGCGGGCTACAGTCCTTGGGGTCACAAAAGAGTTGGACATGACTGAGAGCACATACACACAGAATTTTTTTTACAAACTGTTTTATGCAGTGTTTCTCAGCTTTGAGAGTTATCTTTGTAACGTTTCTGAATAAAGTTTTTACTTTGAGAGATGAATAAGGTACATCATTTTTTGTTTTATGTATTTATCTGATTAATTCTGAGGTTAAATACATCCCATCTACCCCTTTCCCCCACCTTTTTGTTTTAACAGATGTTGTACATTCAGGCCTTACCAGGACCATTCCTTTCAATGGATCCATCCTCATTTGTGGATGTTTATGGATATATTGCTACCCCTCGAGTTTGGAAACAAAAGTCATTACTAATATGGCGTCTGGGCCCCTCGTACTTCTTTGAAGAAGCCATCTCAATGGAAACTCTGGAAGTTATTAACAAACTTGGCCCAAGATACTGTGGTAACTTCCAGGCTGTGCACGTCCAAGGTATGAGGTGTTTTGATTTATAATGACCTTGCTGATTCTAATTTTTAAATAGACATCCAGTTATTTATAGCTTATCTATAAGGAAAAAACTCAGCACAGGCCAGTCATTAGGGAAGGCCTCTGTAATTGGATTATTATATATTTACAAGCCAATAGAAAATGTCGCAGAAAAGGAAATGACAATCTCCTGTAGGTTTCAATTCCAGAGTACGTAATGGAGAAAAGTGGGTGGGTAATATCATCAACAAAGAAAGAGGGAAGAGAATGAGATAAATAAGTTACATTCCTTTTAATGAAGACGCTTTTTAACTAAAGTATACTGTTGTCTTCAATTATTAAACAGGCAGACAAAACATCCACATTTTCATTATTGATTGTTGGCTGTTCAAGCAGGCAGTATTGCTCTCTGTGCTCTGCCAAGTCGAGGGGGTCAGCTCTCATCTGGGAAGAATGATAAATGATTCTATGTACTGACGCCTTCTTGCATGATGAAGGGTAACTGAACGCTGTGGAGCATTTCTGTCTTTAGGCTTCATGTGTTCTTTGAACTTCAGTTCCTCTAGCAACGAGCACTGGCAAGAACAAATGAGGAGGCCAGGTCTAGAGCCAAAGTTTCATCCACTCTCAGTTTACACCATGCTTCTCAGGTAGCACATATAGCTCTCCTTGAGTGATCACCTGTGTGCTAAAACTAAGGGAGGTGTTTACCACGGACATGCAGCTCACTGAAAACCATAGGGCTTTCAGCCCAGCACTTCGGTTTTGGGGGTGAGGTTACATTCACAAGAGATGTCTCAAGACTTAGTAATTTCATACCTGGAGTGCTTCTATTTTATAGTAGGATTAATACTATGAGATTTCTCTGCAGTTTTCTATGTGTCAGAAATCACAGGTGGGGACAAAACATATAATATATGACATACAATGCAATAACATATAATAGCTACAAACATTGCTCAGTGATGACTTTGCCATGTAGCAGTAGAGGCTCACTCTTCTGAGGGTTAGTTTCCTACTCAGTAAAGTGAGAGTAGAAATAACTGAAGATGTGTTGTTGTAGGAGAGGATCCTGGTGTGGAAGTGACACCCCTGGTTGCAGAGGAAAAGGTTTCCTTTGGCCTTCACATAGCCAGCTCCTCCGTTACCAGTGTTGCAGACATCAGAAGCACATACAATGAGGTGGACAGCCGTCTGATTGCTAAAGAGGTACACCTTCTAACGTCACTTGCTGCTCCTTTTCGGAATAAAAATCTCATGGCTTGCTGCAGTTTTCAGTGATTAAATGAATGCTAGTTCACATTTGTGTGTGTGTGTTGACAGACCCACTTCATTTGTGAAAATATTCTATGACTCCTGCCCATTCACACTCCTCAAGACCAAATCTCTTCTTTCAGAGAAGAAAGTAGGTACTCTTCATTCTCTTCAGTAGAGCAAGAACAAATGGAATATTTAAACAACATTTGTGACACTGGAAACACTTCCTTTTCCTAAGTGCTACTAACCCCTAAGATTGTAAAACAGTCTTTGAGTCACTGTGTTTAAACAAAAATTTGCAAAACAGCAAGCAGACAAGTTAGTTAGGCAAAGAGGCCATTAGATTTCCTAATCCCCTGCATAAAGAGCTCTTTTGCTTACTGTTGATGAATTTGGGCTCGTTTGTTTATATTCTCGCCACCCTCACAGACAGAGGGTCCCCTCCCTTTCCTGAGGAGGTGGGATCAGGGGTTAAGTCCTGTTGAGCACTGAAACTATGCCTTACCAGCACCGAGTCTTCTGCTAGAAGAGGCCAGAGTCCCGTCTTCTGGCCCTTGGAGACCAGGGATGCCAGGACTTTCAGAGCTGGATGACCCTACACTGGGAAGAAGGCAGCCCTGGGCTTCTCAACACTGTTATGCCTCCAAGTGTCCTCAAGGCCTTCCTACTCTCATCAGCTCCTCGCTGTGAGCATTTGTTTAATTAGTGACCATGTGGGACATTGGTGGCACAATTGTATAATGAACTCTTCTTCCTTCTGATTAAGCCAAAGACTGGGAGGCAGGACAGAACCTGGATTTTGGCTTCAGTCCCTCTGATGTTGGTTCAGTTATTATTCATCCAATGGCTTACATTAACGGAGTGCCAGGCCTCAGGATGCCTGCCCTCCAGGAGCTCCTGAACAAGACCTCCTCCTCTCCAGGAAAGTTGCTTAGGACTAACTGTTGCCAATTTCTCTAGATGAACATTTCATCCCGTGACAGTGCCGTGCCTGTGTTCTTGCTAAGAAATTGTGCTGGTCACCTCTCGGGTTCTCTTCGAACCATTGGAGCTGTTGCTGTGGGCCAATTAGGTATGAACTTTTCCTGCTATTTGGGAAGAAGAGCATGTGGCTGGCATCACTTGTGCAGCCTGAAATTCTGGGGTGGTAGGCAAGACTGAGTGGGCTGAGAAGCTCAGATGGTGAGAGTAAGAGTTGAGAGTTAACCCCACCAGAGAGTCAGCTTCCCTGCAGAGATCAAATCACTTTGCTGTATCTGACAACTGGTAGTGAACTTGCTACTAACCAAGCTGGCATCTGTGCACAATGGAGCCTATCTAGTGAGTATAGCAGGGCCTCTGAGTAGAGGCAATTGTGGTGGTGGTTTGGGTGAAAAAAACAACTGGTGACTGTGCCTTGCAATCAGGCAAGAGCAAAACAGAGAGCTGGTGCCAGAGGCCAATGCTGCAGGATCTAGAGCCCAGACAAGAGCCAGAGGTTGTCAGAACAGCCAGCTCAGAGGATGACTGGCTCATCTGGCACTCTGGACTGAGACAGAGGGTGGAGGTCTGAAATCCCCTGGGCTGTTTGAGCTTTCTGTGACCCAGAAAGGACTCAGCACAGGATCTCTCAGTGACCTAAAACTTTTAAAGCCCCTACTCTTCCTCCCAGCTTGTCCTGTGCACAAGCCCCACAGCTGTAAGTGGATGATGTTCCTGACAGCTCTTGCATGCTGCCAGAGGAATTTTCACTGCAATGAAGCTGTGGTGTACTCAGGAATGTCTTTGTCCCACACAGGGGTAAGAGTGTTCCACTCCAGCCCTGCTGCCAGCAGCCTGGACTTCATTGGTGGGCCTGCCATCCTCCTGGGCCTCATTTCCTCAGCAATGGATGACCATAGCATGTACGCGGCTGTGAAAGTCCTGCACTTGGTTCTGACCAGCAATGTCATGTGTGACCGCCTGATGCAGCACATCTGTGGGTACCAGGTAAGTCCACCCTCCCACCTGAGTCTGCAAATGCCCCCTACCACCCAGCAAGAAGCTGTCATCCCTGAGGAACAGGGAGGAGCCTTGCTGGCCCAAGTAGACATTCCTATCAGTATGACTTTTGGAGAAAGGAAACTGAAAGTTCCTTGGTCCCTCAGCATCACCAGAGCAGAGGGCCAGGTGACAATCAGCCAGAGAGGGGCTCTGACCAGGATGGGGATGCTCACCTGTCTGTGGCTGCCAACATCTTTCACTGATGAATTCAAGAATCATTTGCGATCCCCCTACTTTGCATCTAGCATGACAGCTAAGAGCCCAGACCTTGGAACCAGAGTGCTAGGTTGGAATTGAGCCTCTTCCTAGCTTTCTACTTAACTTTTCCTGAGTTACTTACTCTCTCTGTCTTGGTTTCCACACCTGTACAATACGATCTATTGTATCTCCTGTATCGTGAGGTTGCAGTGAGGACTAGATGATTTAATACAGGTGAAGGGCTTAGAATTATGTCTGGCCCAGACGAAATGCCCTAGAAATGTTGACCAACTTTAGTTCTTAACCTTTGTGCCTCAGTTCTCTTCTATGTAAGATGGGAATAATAACAGCTCCTATTGTGTAGAATCGTGATCACAGAATTAATATATGCTAAGTGCTTAGAAGCATGGCTGCTCAGAGTAACTGCTGTGTATGTGTTCACCATGATTATATTGCTATTTACTGTTCATAATGTCAGATGAGACGCGGACACTGTCTTCCAGGAGTGCCCTGCCTGGCTGAGAGGCAGCCAAGAAAGGAATCATGGAGGGCAGCGACTAGGGTCAAAGTCTAGACAAAGTCACTGGGGCACAACAGCTGCAGGTTCCTTCTGGGCCCCGTGTGGGCAGGAAAGAGCCTCCTTGTTTCTTTGGCACCCAAGTCAGGGGCTTAGAGGAAAGCTGTCTGGTGTCACGTCAAGCAACCCCCTCTCACCTGGACTGTGGCCACAGTTGGACCACAGTCTATGTCTCCTGCCTCTCCCTCACCCTACTTCATCCATTTCTAGCACCTTTTCTTGCTTTTTCCTAATATGCACGCTCATTTGGCATGATGTATATGTACTTGTTCCTAGTGGCTCAGCAGTAGAGAATCCACCAGCAATGCAGAAGGTGCTGGAAACTCAGGTTCTATCCCTGGATCAGGAAGGTCCCCTGGAGGAGGAAATGGCAACCTGCTCCAGTATTCTTGTCTGAAAAATCTCATGGACAGAAGAGCCTGGTGGGCTACAGTCCATGGGATCACAAAGAGTCGGACATGACTGAACAACTGAACACAGACACACATATGTACCTGTTACCGTGTTTATCAGGAACAAAGTGACAAAAAAGAGAAATATGGGTGAAGCTAGGATAGAAGAGTTATCCCAAGGAGCAGGCGAGGGGTGGGTTCCAGAGGGCAGGTGAATGGAAACCCAGCTCGTGACAGGAAGGAATGCAGTGCGGGCATTTGTGGATCTGGTGGTGAGGAGAGGAGAGTGTTTGTGTCTGCGTTCTAAACTCTCAGCTGTGTACTGTGTTGGGTGGTGATGGTGGGAAGTTGTGGAGAGAGGAGAAGAGTTGAGATCATCATCTGTAGGATGAGGAAAGCCAGCTTACAAAAAAGCAGAATTGGACTGCCAGGCCAAATTGAATACCAGTTTGACATTTACACTATTAATGTAAAGTGAAATCAGTCAACTTGAGTGATTTTTCTCATGCAACTTTCAGCCATTCTAATTATGTCCTGGTGGGGGAGTGGGAAATGGTCAGATATGCCAAAGAAGTGACTGGAATAGGATCTATTTGCTGATCTAAATTGTCTCAGTTTGGGCTGCTATAACAGAATACCATAGACTGGGTGGTTTATTAGCAACAGAAATTAGTTTTCTCATAGTTCTGGACACTGGTAAGTCCACAATCAGGGTGCCAGCATGGTCAGGTTGAGTGAGGACCCTCCTGGATTGCAGATGGCCAACTTTTCATTGTATCCTCACAGGGCAGAGTAGCGAGAGGAAGGATGCTCTCCTGTGACTCTTTTTGAGAGCACTAACCCCATCTGTGAGGGTCCACCCTCATGCCTTTATCTAATGCTAATTATTTCCCAAAAGACCTGCCTCCAGATACCATCACGCTGGGGACTAGGGTTTCATCACACGGAGCTTGGGAAGAACAAACATTCAGCCCATAACAAGCGAGACTTCCTGATGACACATTGGAAGAGTGTGTCTGAGAGGACAGGGAGAACGGACTTTGTTAGAAACAGGAGTGGGGAATTGAGCTGTGAATGAGCCGGGCTGAGAATCTCAACGAAGTGGATGAGAACCCAGATACAAGTGGATGGTAGGTCAGCCTGACTTTTGTGCTACTGAGGTCAACAGAGACAGAAGGCTAGGTCAGATCCACCTAGTCAGTCTCTGAGATGAGTGTGGGCCACTGGGGTTCCAGTGCCTGGACCCTGGTATGGATGCCTGTGTGTTGCCAGTTTCCCAGGGCCTGGCACAGCAGAATGGCAGAATGGTACATCTGGTGGCAGCAGCCCAAAGTGAAGCTGATTTAACTGGGTTTGTGGGCAGATGGTGGCTGCCTAGTGATACAGCAACATCTGTGTGATGGGTATGAATGTAGGACCCCGTAAAGGAAAATGAGAAAAGCACAGAAAGGGGGAAGGAAACCAGGAGACAGTGGCATTCTGGAAATGTGGAAAATTTAGGGAGGAGCCGGGGCCCACAGTGAGAGGTGAAGCCACATAAGTACAGAAAAGTGGACACTGGTGGGGAAGCAGCTGCAGAAGCTGGTGTATGTTTTCCTTCTGAGAAAAACGCAATGGATAAGGTAGTCCCAGACAGCAGAGTGTTTTCAGACTGGGCAGACAAAAGGTGCTGGTAGGAACAGGTAGATGAAGGAGAGAGAGTCCTGATGATGTATTCACTAGGAAACTGCTTTGTGTTTTAACCTTTGCAGATAATGGCATTTCTCCTGAAGAAAAAGACCTCTTTTTTAAACCATCGCATTTTTCAGCTGATCCTGTCTGTCACTGGCACTGCAGAACTGGGCTTTGGGTCCTCTGTAATCACCAACGTTGGTGTCTTTCAGCACATCCTCTGCAATTTCGAGGTAAACTGGAGGTTGGTCACTAGCCCTAAAGAAGCAGGTGTGTGGTGATACAGAAAACTTGGAGCCTCCTATAAACCCAGCGGATCAGCTTCCTCCAATGGGGTCAAGGTGGTAGTGAAAGAGAAAACCACAAAGGCTTTGGCGCTCAGAGGCCCTGCTTTATAATTAACTCCTACCACGAATAAGCTATGTGGCCTTGGGCAAGTCTCTTGACTTCTCTGAGTTTGAGTCTTCTCCTATGTGAAAGGGAGACCATCATCTCTCCCTCACAGGTGGTGCGGGAGTCAAATCCTCTACTACCTGGGGAAAGATTTTAAAACTGTAGGCTTCCATACATAAGAGGATATTAAAGCATACCAATTCCTTTGGACGATGCTTTGCTGTTTACAAATGCTCCTGTAAAGGAATGAGTGAGAAATCCTGAGGGCACACAGGAGGCTGAGTGAGGAGTATCGGGCAGACCTTTGGGTAGATCCCGTCACAAAGCATCAGTTATTGAGTGCTGGTCACACGCTGGTGAGTTCTGGAGGCACGATGATAACCAGGACACAGCTCCCACACACAGCCATCTGGGCCCAGGACAGGACGTAGCTGGGTGCCAGCAAGTGGGACAGGGCCTCTGGGGAGTGTGAAGAGGGGCCAGTCAGCTCAGCTCGTGGATCAGGGCTCTGGGGCTGAGTTTGGCAGAACATATTCAGTGGGGAAATGTTCCAGGTGGAGTGGATGCCGTTTGCTCACATGTAGGGATGAGAACAACCTTAGGCATTTGAGAGCAGGTGGCTTTGGGCACCTGCAGCGATGTCATTGCAGGTAGAGGTGACTCTTTGCAACCCCATGGACTGCAGCACTCCAGGCTTCCCTGTCCTTCACCATCTCCTGGAGCTTGCTCAAACTCATGTCCATTGAGTCAGTGATGCCATCCAAACATCTCATCCTCTGTTGCCCCTTCTCCTCCTGGATCTGGAGATTGATGCAAGGATTGTCAGGGAAGTCAACCAGACCTGGGATATGGGCTCCCAGTGTATAGCAGGAAGCAAATATGCAAAATAGACTTACCACCCTGGTAAACAAGTCAGCATGCCTTGACCACACTGCTGCCCCTTCTAAAATGCCATGGCCATCCTCAGGCATCTTGGCTCCTCTATATCATTGCTACCAGCCCAGCCCAGGAATTACCCACACAGGAACCCACCGGGCTCCCACTGCCTGCTCCTGGAACCACCATGGGTACCACCCACCCCCTCCCTGAATAAACTAGCCCCTCAGCTGAGCTGGTGCTTTTCACACTGGGGTTAAGAAAATAGGGAACTAATAAAAAACAAGCACAAAAATGCTTTAAAAAACCCACAATAAAACGAAATGACACAAAATTTTTAAAAGATTGAGAGGAGAGAATTTTAAAAAGAAGAATTTCCCCAGTGTTGGCTACATCACGTGAAGTCAGGGCAGGGATGTGTCTGTTGTGTTTGGAGGTCACTGACAGGTCGAGGGAAGAGTAAAGGGTGGAGTTGGACGTGAGGTGAAGAGCAGGGAGGAGGCTGGAAGGAGACAGTCAGTGAGTTTTTGAAGAAGAGAAAAAGAAGTGTTTCAGAACTTAGGAGACTTCAGCAGTGAAAAGGGGGCAACTAAAATACCAGTGTAAGAATCAACTATTGATGGGGCAAGTCCTTCAAGGAGAAGGAAGGTTTGGGGAGCAGAGAGTAGGTTACAATAGAAGGGGCAGATCCTTGATGACTGGTTTGCAACAGGGAGGGGCAGGACATTGAGAAGCTGAAAGGGACAGGAAGTTGAAGTCATGCATGCCCTAGGCCTGTGGCTTCAGAAAAGGCCACCCCTTTCTGAGACTGAGGTTGTCCTAGGGGTGGGGAGAGAGCAGAATTTGATACATTATTCATTTGATATTCAAACTAATTTAATACAGACACTTAATACAGTCTTGAGTACAGGGGTTATGTGACATAGAATAACAACCAAAAGATTCAGATATGCATGTTTTCCAAAATTCAGACAGTTGGTATTACGTAAAGTAATTTCTAAAAGAGCTGGGTAGCCTCAAGTGTGCTGAGACAACTTATTTTTCTAAAGCTCTGGAGCAGAAGACAGGGACAGGCATATGCTTCAGGGTGTCTGTCTCACTTTCTCAGCTCCCCAGTTCCCAACACAGAGCCTGATGTATCATTTATTCAGTGACTGCCTTCATGAATGAATGCATGAATTCAAGTATGCAAAGCTCTTGGCATCCTCTTGAGTATGTTGGGGTGCTGTGTCTGGTTACCTCTACCTTCCCAGGAGCCACATTTATCAACACTAACTCTCTCAAATGACAGCTGCCCTACCTCTGTGTGTACCTGGCAGCGACTGTGCTTTCAGGGGCTGGAAATATGTCAGGCTGTTTTTTGGCTTAAGAGTAATCCACTTGTCTTATTTTGGTTTACTTTGTATTCACTCTTTTAAAAAAGGGAGTGGATCCTTATTGAGAGGTCACTACGTGGCATGTATGATGCTGAGCCTTGGGGATTGGAGAGGAACAGTCTCTGCCTTCATAATAAACTTATAGCCGCTGAGGTTGTTCCACTTTCCCCCATAAGTAAATGGATGGAGCCATGACTACTTGCTTGGTTCAAGTGAGGTTGATTATTGACTCTCTGAGTCACTGTCTGCAGGAGGTGCCTGTGGGGGAACACAGCAAGAAGGAAAGAGAGTGGGCTCCATGGTCAGACAGACCAGGGTTTGAAGCCAGTCTGTGCCAATTAAAAACTGTGGGCGCCAGACAAGGTACTCAGTCTCTCTGAGCCTCATTGTTCTTATCTACTAAATGCAGATAATGATTTGGTTTTAGGACTTTGTGCAATGCTTCTTGCCTCCAGCAAACGATACCATTTGTAAGTGTGAGCTCTTTTTGCTCCTATAAGAGTGCACTCTTAAACTCCCACATCGGAACTTTCTAGATTCTGGGAGTTAGGAAATGTCATCATTTAGACCCTAGTGGCTCAGATGGTAAAGCGTCTGCCTGCAATCTGGGGGACCCGGGTTTGATCCCTGGGTTGGGAAGATCCCCTGGAGAAGGAAATGGCAACCCACTCCAGTACCCTTGCCTGGAAAATCCCATGGACAGAGAAGCCTGATAGGCTACAGTCCATGGGGTCACAAAGAGTCAGACACGCCTGAGAAACTTCACTAATAGAGCTCTCTAAAGGGAAGTATTAATAGAAATAAGAATGAAGGCACACTATCACCTTTGCCCCAGAAGAATGGGAAGCAACTTCATTTTGTTTACAATAAAGAAAATAACCCGAGTGATAAACTTCACTCTCAGAATCTCAGTGCATTTCACAAGTGTGTGTCATCCACAGTTCTGCTGCATAGGAGCTACAGGTTCTGTAGATAGGGGACCTGAAGAAATTGCACACATAAGCTGAATGCATAGTTGTTGCAGTGTAAAATCTGAGAGATGGGACTCAGCTCCTAATTCCAGTTCAATGACTTGTTGGTGGTAAGGGACCTGTCTCTCAAAGGTCTATCTTACACTCTATTTTATCATCTATAAATTGGGAACACTGATATTTGCCTTGTTTAATAGAATCCAGTGAGAATGAGATGCGTTTGGTGTGTTGACACACAGGCTGTGAGGCCCAGGTTGGGGCACATATAGAAGATGGTTACTGTAGGTGTCCTTGGTTTGAATCTAGATCCAGAGCAAAGCTCTAGACAGCAGCAGAGATGGGGAAGACAAGAATGGTGTTTGCACTTTCTCCTGGGGGTGGTGCCCTCTATATTTTTTAGCGGTCAGGAGAACTGGTATGATTCTGGAGCTGGTAAGCTGTGTTAGTGATTCCAAGCCAAAGAAGGCCACACCCAGCACCTCACCAGCTCACACTGCCTGGCAACCCTTCCCTTCACACACTTGATTTCATTGTGTTCTGTCTTCCAGCTCTGGATGAATGCTGCCGACAATTTGGAGCTCTCTCTCTTTTCCCATCTATTGGAAATCCTTCAGTCAACAAGGTAGGCTGGGCTTTGGCAGCCTGAGGGTTACAGCTAAAGTTTCATGCCAAGAATAGGAACTAGGAGGCTAGGACAGCCAATTGCTCAGTAACTATGGACTTCTCCCATTCCCAGAGCATGAGGTCCCCAGGGGACAGCATGTCTGTCTTAGTCTATTCAGCTGCTCTAACAAAAGATACCATAGGCTAGTTAGTTCAGTTCAGTTCAGTTACTCAGTCATGTCTGACTCTTTGTGACCCCATGGACTGCAGCACACCAGGCTTCCCTGTCCATCACAAACTCCCGGAGCTTGCTCAAACTCATGTCCATCGAGTCGGTGATGCCATCCAACTATCTCATTCTCTGTCCTCCCCTTCTCCTCCTGTCTTCAATCTTTCCCAGCATCAGGGTCTTCTCCAATGAGTCAGCTCTTCACATCAGCTGGCCAAAGTACTGGAGCTTCAGCGTCAGCATCAGTCCTTCCAATGAACATTCAGAACTGATTTCCTTTAGGATGGACTGGTTTGATCTCCTTGCAGTCCCAGGGACTCTCAAGAGTCTTCTCCAACACCACAGTTCAGAAGCATCAATTCTTCAGCATTCTGCTTTCTTTATGGTTCAGCTCTCACATCCATACATGATTACTGGAAAAACCATAGCTTTGACTAGACGTGCCTTTGTCAGCAAAGTAATGTCTCTGCTTTTTAATATGCATCTAGGTTGGTCATAGCTTTTCTTCCAATGGAAGCCATAGTCTAGGGGACTGACAAACCACAGAAGTTTATTTCTCACAGTTTTGGAGGCTGGAAATCTAAGATCAGACTCTGGCAGATCCAGTGTCTGGTGGGGACCTGCTTCCTGGTTCATAGTTTGCCGTCTTCTCACTACAACCTCAAGTGGCAGAAGGGGTAAGGGAGCTCTCTGAGGTCTCTTTTATAAGGGCACTAATTCCATTCATGAGGGCTTCACCCTCATAACCCAAGCATCTCTCAAAGGCCCCTCTCCAAATGCCATCACATTGTTACTTTTTGAATTAGTCAAGGCTCTTTTGATAGCAAATGGCAGAAATAGAACTCAAACCAACTTAAAGAAGGAAGAAATAGAGGGTGAAAAGGAAAGCAGAGAAAGGGGACATTTATTGGCTCATACAGTTGACAGAGGCAGATCTTTACATGTTGTCTGGATGATGCTTATATTACTTTATCTGAGATCTATCCCTGGTCTTGTCTGTGCTTTCTTCCATGCTGGCTTCATTCTGGCTGGGCAACTTCATAGAGTGTCCTTGGCTCTGCACAGTCAGCAGACAGGGCTTCTTTTTCACTCAGTACTCCTAGCAGTAGGATGGAGTCTCACGGGCCATCTTAGGTCATGTGGCCAGGCCAGGAGCATCTCTTGCCCTCTGGATCGGGTGGAGGAGAGTTAGAAAGAGGTAAGTCCCCCAGAAAACCAGGGATTGTGATCAGAATAAGGGGGAAGGGAGGCAGGGAAGCCAGTCTATCAACCCACCTCCTTCCTTACACAGCAGGCTGTTCACATCCACCTCCACCTGACGCCTTACAGATCGACTCTTTTAGTGATCATTAGCACCTTAGTGTTTGAAGATGTTTGCAACCACCCTTTCATTCATCCACTCATGATTGACTATCTGTTATAACCCACTGCATTCCATACCACTTCTTAGTGCTGGAGGTTCAGGGAAGGACAAGACACAGCCCTGTGGAGAAGGAATGCAGAAAGCAGGCTGCTCAGTGCTGTGATGAGAGCACAAAGGACATTGGGGACTTATAGGTGATGAACGCACATCTTCCCATTGAACCTATGAGTGCAAGCCACACATAGAATTGGCTAGTTCTACCCCTTCTGTGTATCAAGTATATGGGGCTTGGCAGAATTCAACACAGCAGTACTGAAAGACAGCTCAAGAAGGAGCAACCCATCCACATTCATTCTCCTCCAATTTCTTTTCTTTTCCCCTTTCCACTGTCTTTCTGTACCTGTTGTTTTCTAAGAGACGGACACTCACCCTGGGAGCTGTTTTCTTTGGGGGAGTAGAATTTACAGGAAATTGTATTTGTGATTATCCTGAGGAGGGGGTGCGGAGGCTTGAATCCCATCTCTCTCCCCTTTGACTCTCAGCGGCGTGTTCATCCACTTTGTGGTTTGGGGCGAGCAGGAAGACACACATGCTGACGGGCTGGCCGAGGCCCACGTTCCGGCTGTTGGAAAGTACTCCGTGGTCATGCTCCAGTCTGCTCTCTTTGTTCTGAGTTTTTTGAGACCAGCATTAGTTTTCCCTGAGGCTTGGAATTTAAAAGTCAATAACTGGTGGTTGTCTTTGAAGACAGTTTCCGGTGGGGGTGGGGTTGGGGGTGGAAGGGCATGGGAGGCTCATCTCCAAGCGACTGGTGCACTGGGCAGACACATATTCCATGGGTGTCTGACAGCATTTTGACGAGTTGCCAGGAGAGCATGAGAGTCAGAGGGCCATGGAGCAAACCCAGACTGTGGAACCTTTTTAGCAGAAATACAGCAAATTTGGTTCATTCCAGTAAAAGCTTTTACTGCCTCTCTCCTGGGCTCATCAGGGAAGGACCTCGGAATGCTGAAGTTGCTCACCAGGCACAGCTTATTCCCAAGCTCGTCTTCCTCTTCAACGAGCCAGGCCTCACCCCCTCCAAGATGTCCACCATCATTGCCATCCTGGGCTGTCAGCTGAGGGGCCACTTCAGCCTCCAGGACTTGCTCAGGTATTATGCCAGCTCCCCGGGGGAGAGGGGAGAGCATCAGGGCTGCTTCATGAGGGAACGTAGACCCCAGCTCTCTCCTTACCACACTCAGCTAAGCAGCACTGCCCTTCAATGCAGCAGCAGGTTCTATTTCCCTGGAACCTCCTAGAAACATTTTCTCTATTCATGGCTTGAAAAGGGGGTGGGTCCCCTAGACTTCTCAACAGGGCTGTGGGTTCACTGCTCCCTGGTGCTCAGACACACCTACCAAGAACCCCAGAATTTCCATGAGCCCGGCCATGCTCACCAGCCAGTGACCCAACATGCCTGCCTTCTGCCGACTTCCCAGCTGATGGGACATTTCAGCTGTGTGTCCTCAGCCATGTCTGTCCTATTGACCTGGCAGAGCCAGAGTCAGCTTCTCTGATGAATCCTGACAGATTGGAGAAGTCTCTAGAAAGATCACACTGATCACAGAGTAACGCGATTCCCCCTCAAGTCCTCCCTTGAAGCCGCATTTGGGTGGATCTGTGTAGAAAACCTTCACAGGTGCTCAGGAGACACGGGCCAAGCCCAAAGTTGAGTGTGGCCTTCTCTTTCTGCCTTAAGAATTGGGCTGTTTGTGGTGTACACCCTCAAGCCTTCGTCGGTGAATGAGAAGCAGATCTGTGTGGACAGAGCCCCGGACCCTTCCCTGCCCGGTAAGAAGACCTTTCCCAGATGCCAGTCTGACGGCAGCAGGATGACACCCACAACAGCCCTGACAGGCACATGCCGTGGGACCAGTTTGAGTGAAAGGCTGCGGGAAGGGAGGGGAAGGCACCCACAGCACAACTGAGTTGTTGTTCCCAGGTGCTGTCTTCTGAGGTCACAGCTATATGATTAGAGTCACAAATAAAAACAAATTGTTGTGTTCTTCCTTCACAACCTGGAATGGCTTCCAAGTCCTGCAGGATAACAGCTCCCTATAGATCAGCAGGTGGGAGACTTCACGCCCCAGCCTCTGCCTTGCTCCCTTGGAGAGCCTCAGCTTCAATACTCTGTAGCACTTACACATTCTAATGTGTGATGGTCTGCTGTCCACCCGTGCTCTGCCCTGCTGTTCCCTCTTCAGGATCACCTCCCCTGCACCACCCCACCCCCTACCTCACCCCACTAAGCCAGCCATTCCCAGTCCCACAAGCCAGATTAGGTCACATTCTCTAGACTTCTAGAGTCCTTGTGCTTACTCTCATGCAAAGGCTTGTGATTTGTTTCTTTGAGTCTCTCTCTCCTCAACCAGATTCAGAACAGCAGCTGCATCAGGCTCTGAATTCCCTCTGCTAAGGGCAGACGTGAAAGGAACCATTACTGACCGCTTTGTCCTGGGCCTCCCAAATCTGCTGTGTCCAAGATGGGAGCCTCTGACGACGTGTAGTCATTTAAATTAAATTTATTGAAATGAAATGTGACTAAAAATTCAGTTCCTCAGTCACACTAGCCGTGTTCCAAGTGCTGAATAACCATGTGGAGCTAGTGGTTACTGCATTAGACAGGGCAGATAGAGAACACTCTTATCACAAAAGATTCTCTTGGCTAATGTCACTCAATCCAGATAAATTGTCTCTTATCCTTAGATCAAGCCTGAAAAGTAGGAATTGCTATTCCCATTTTGCAGATGAGAAAACGGAAACTCAGAGACTAGGACCTCAAAGAGAGAAGGGGCCAGAATCCAAATAGAGGGTACTCTGACTCCACTTCTCCAAGCTGCCTTATCAGTTCTACTTCTATAGCATGCTGTGTGCCCTGAATTTGTGGTAAAATAACTGGCCAACCAAGGGGCTGAATGAATGGATAATTAGCTAACAGTATACTATGTAGTCAACCCTCCTTCTCATGGAGACTCCATTCTAAAACTTTTATCTAGCTAATTATCTACGAAGATAGTATTTATATGTCCTTCAAGGTCATCGTAACACTTCAGAAGTAAAGTTTCTTCTCCCATTGGATCCACATACCTCTTGCTGCAATTCAAGCTCTGTTTTTTAGTGCGGCATAGACATGCAAAAGTCCTAGACTAGAGCAGGGACCCAGATTGAGTACCATAATCTTCACCACTCTGCTCCCACTGTCTTGCATAATGCCCAGCACATAGTAGGTGCTCAGGAAATGTTACAGTCCATGATAATTTTAAAACTCTTTCTACTGGAAGAAAAATTTGACCCTATCATTTTTAGGATTTTTTTTGGGGGGGGGGAGTGGGCTATGCAGAGCATCAAAAACATCTCTAGTTAAAGGAAACTTTAGAAACATTTCCCCAAATTCTTTTTAAGCATTACATAGAAATCTAGAATTGAAAGCCAAAATTTCAAGTCCCATGCATGTCTCAACTCCTGGGAGAACTAAGCATTTGGTGACTATGATTGCCTACTGCAGCAAATATTATGTCTCTTTACATCCGTTTTCTCTCAAATCTGAATTTTCTTTTTCTGTAGCTGGAAGCCAAACATCTGGAAAGACAATCTGGCTCAGAAACCAGTTGCTGGAGATGCTGCTCAATGTAATATCTTCTTCCCAACTTCATCTGTCCTCTGAGTAAGTAGTTCCAGAAAGAGTGATTTGCCACAAGGCTGCTTCATACAGGGTGCAGTATTAAAACCTTTTCTTAATGAAAAGTTTAGCATTTCTGAGTTGGTTTTCTGCACTAGTCAGAAAGAAAATTATATTCTCTCCACCCAATAAAGCAGACCTTGCCCTAAGATATTCTGATGCAAATGTTAAATGGGCATCAGTAACTCAAAACAGATTTGGTATCATTACAATAAACTCTTCTTGTCACCATTGCTATAGTGTAATTGTTATTGTCTTGGCAATAGTGATAATTACTGATTTTGATGTCCTATACTTGGCAGACAATAGAATGGAGAAATGGTTAGCCTAAATAACATTTATCAAGGAAAAGGCTTGCCAAATTCTTCTGCTATTTACTGTTAGTCATTCAGTTATTTTTCCAAGTTGGAAAAAGAAGTATCTGCCTTCAGTTAACTTTCAAAACAACATACAGTCATAAAATTCCATTAACTCTCTTGGACCGCCTGCTTTATCTCGGCTCTGGGGTCACTAATTCAATAGCTATTTGTTGAGTACCTACTGTGTGCCAGACACTGTTCCTCCTTCCGAGAATGCCATGCTGAAAAAGTCAGTCCAGATCCCACTCTCACTAAGCTGACCTTTTAGTGTGTATGTGGTTTGGGCAGGGAGGCATCGGGGTGGGGAGTTACCCCTCAGTAAATCAGCCTAGTGCTTTAAAAGTCTCTAGATTTCTAGAACCAATGCATGGTAGAACTGGAAGATGCCTTGGAGGTGAGCTGCATGCGTGCTGAGTCGCTTCAGTCATGTCCAAGTCTGTGCAACCCAATGGACTGCAGCCTGCCAGGCTGTTCTGTCCATGGGATTCTCCAGGCAAGAATACTGAAGTGGGTTGCCATGCCCTCCTCCGGAGGATCTTCCTGACCCAGGGAGATGAGCTAGTCTCTACCTTGTCACCTTTTTGAAAAGGAATGTAACGTAGTGCTTAATCACTTGGGCTCTGACAGCTTCACCACTTGGGTTCAAATCCCAGCTCTGCCCTCAGGGACCTTAGGGAGGTGACCTAAGCCCTCTATATCTCTCTTCTACTCATCTTTGTGAAGATAAAAATAGTAGCTGCCATAGATAGAAATTAATAGATGGATAACTCTGAGCATGGTGCCTGGGATAATATATATACTCTAACAGCCAACGACTATCACCATCACCACCACCGCAACCACCGGTGTCACCACCATCATCCTCATCACCACAGTCACCTCCATCATCCTCCTCATCATCATAGTGAAGGAAGATGGTCAGAGCTCACCAAAGTCATCCCATTACTAAATGAAGTCATGACTAAAAGAGTGGACCATCTCTTGACTCGTAGTTTCAGTGGCCATGCCCTTATCTCACCTACTCTGGCAACTGGTGCTGAGAATGCTGCCCAGCCAGGAGGGACCCTTCCCTGGCTCTCAGGAGGCTCAGGTTTTGCTGAACAATTGTCCCTGAGCATCAGCTCCCATCTCTCTGTTCTCCATTTCCCTCTAGCAAGTTTGTATCCTCTAGACACATCGTTTTAAAGTTCATTATTGAAAGTGACAGTTATACATTTTTTTTGTCTAAACCAATAAAGATGCATAAATATTGAACTATTCCATTAAGATTAATTCTGAACAGTGTATTTTCAAAGGGAGTTAAGTAACCATGATGTGTTTTATGTGACTACATTGATGTAATTAGTGGGTGGCCAGTCAGACACTGTGTAAGTATGAATATTAGTGAGCAGGGCTTTATCATTTGGTACATAGTTTCCAATTGCTTTCAAAAGCTTTGGCCAACTTATGCTTCAGCTGTTAATAGGCAAATTCACCTCTTTCACAGCAGCCTTGCCAACATTACCGATCTTTTAAAATGTAATATATACTTTGCTGAGTGATGTCCAGATGTTAACCGTAACCTGCCTTTTCTAGGTGACTAATGGAACTGGATGTTATTTGTATTTTCTGGACATGTCATTTGCTTATGGGCTGAGAGATAGTTTATAGCACTTATTGACCCCCTTACCCACCCAGGACAAAGGAAGAGATGTTTCTGAACCTGGGACCCGACTGGTTCCTGCTCTTCGTGCAGGGCCACGTGCACCCCAGCACAGTGGTGCTGGGCTTGAAGCTGCTGCTGCACTTTTTGTCAAGACCCTCCCTCCGAGGGCGATTTAAAGACGGCCTGCCTGCAGGTTCCTGGGTGGAACGCAGCTCCGAGGGCATAGACATCATGATGGGTGAGTGTGTGGCCATCTCCAGGAGACAGGGTGCCACCGGTGAATGAGGACCTGCCAGGACTAAGGGGCTGTAGCGTCACCTTGACCCCTTCCCCCACCTCTGACTTCCTTTTTCAGACTCCTCCCCACATGGCCTCACTGCTCTTCAGATGCTGGGGATTTCTTCCCACTCCTCAAAGTCTCCTTAACTCCTTCCTTCTTGCAGAGGTGCTTCCCCAACCCTCAACACCAGCACAGCTCTCTGGGCTGATGTGGATTCATCCTTTAGGTCTCAATTTTATGTCACTTCCTGCAGGAAAGGAGGATCCCATTTCAATTAGGGCACCTCTGTTACACTTTCTCTCTTTCTTTGTTTGGGGAGGCGGGGTTATCATAGTTTACAAGCATATTTTTATTTAGGTATTTAATTCTGTAATGTCTGTTCCTCCCACCACATTGTAAGTAGTTGATGAAGGCCTGGGGTTCTGTATATTTTATCAGAACACTACATTCTTATTGCCTGTGCAAAGAGGTCTTGTTACCTCTAAGGTGGTAGGCATCAGATAAGCATCTGTGTTTGAATGAATGAATGAGCACATCAGAAATAGGAAAAGAAACTCTCATTGAGCACATTCTTGTGCTCTGTATGGATGATGTATTTCCATCTGGCATGTCTGTAGGATGGGTTGGTGGGAGGGAATTCCTTCCTGTGCCCAATCCCCATGTTGACCAGAAGCAATTGTTCTCAACTGGATTTTGTGCCCTTCTCCCTGATCAATAGATAACCTGAAGAGCCATCCTCCAACGCCTGACCAGAGCCCCTGCCTGCTTCCTGGGTTCCGAGTCTTGAGTGACTTTTTGGCCCACCATGTTCATATTCCAGAAGTCTACCTCATCGTATCCACCTTCTTCCTACAGACACCACTTACAGAGCTGATGGACGGGCCCAAGGTAGGTTCCAGGGGCTCTCAGGATGGAGTGACACACTTGGGTTTCTGATTTCTGTATCCCCCAAGACTCTCCTCACCCTCCTCCACGTCTCCCAACTTTCATCCTGACCCACTTCCTTCCCTAGCAGTCCCACCTCCTTGCTTGCTCTCACCCCTTGACTTCCTCAGCCTCTGCCTCCCTTGTCCCTCCCAGCAGATCTCTGTTTCTCATCAGTTCCACTTTTAAGTTTTTCTCCTTCTGGGTAGACAAATCACATGATGGTGGGGGCAACATGGGGAGGTTGAATTGCTGCCACCGCAGACATAGAGCCTCATTTTATCACCTTCAAAGAAACATGTCCCTCTACCCTAGTAATGCCACTGCTCTCCCCTTGCATTCTAGTGTGAACCTTACATGCCCTGAGTCTTCTGGTGTACAGGTACCCTTTGCTCAGATGACTTAAATCATGGTAGAATTGAAGCCCCCATGAAGGGGCATTGCCTCAGGACTCCACCTTCCATCACTTGTGTATTCCAAGACCATCTTTATCACCTTCTCTCACTGTCGCTGGCAAAGGTCACCTTTTTAAGGCTGGTCTGTATTCCTTCCACACCTTTCCCAAGTGACTGCATGCCTTATTATCCTTTCTCTATATTTTCAGCATCTCCTTTTCTACTGATTCTATCCTCATTGACCGTAAGTATGATAAATTATGTCCCACCTAAAACCAGAAGCTGCCCCCTTGGCTCCCATTCTTGACCAACTGCTGTCCTGTTTATCTCTCTCTTGTTCCTCCTCCAAAGAGGAGTCTCCACTCACTGTGGATACCTTCTCACTAGCTTCTCACTCACTAGCTCACTGACTTGCACCAAATCCAAGGTTTCATTGGCTCCTGTTCCTGTGGGATCAGGTTCGGAGTCCCCAGGCAGCATCAAGCCCCTCCCTGATTGGGATCTAACTTGTCTCCCAGCCCATCTTCCTTTCTTATTGGCCCTTTGTGCTGTGATTCTCCAGAGTCACCTCCCCAGTAAGACCACCTGCTTTGCGCTTGCCTGCCCTAGGCCTTTAAGGGGCCCTCTCCCATCTCACCTTCCTGGAAAGCTATCTTCCCTCAGTTCTCCACTCAGATGCCACCTCGGGCTGAGACCCCCTAGACAGCGGGAGCCTTTCTCTCTCAGGCCTCATCATGCCTTCGCCTTGTATGGCACCAGCACATTTATGGCTGCTTCTCTCTGTAGATGTTGAGAACATCAAGAACAGACCCCGCCTCTTGCTCACCCTCTTGAGCACCTGATAAATAGACTCAGAAATTGTTTCTTGGTCTTGAGTTAAACTGCACTGTATTGACGTCATTGGAGGGGCACGGCTTTGCCAGGGACTGAAAAATTCACCTCTTGCATATCCTTATATTTGACCTATCTCAATCTTGATGTATGTTAATAGTATTACAGATCACACTTCAAAATCAAGTTCTTAACATACTCTGATAAATTCATCAAAAACTTGTATTTTTTTTCCATACTGTGGCTCAGGAAACAAACATTTGCTGAATGTCAGGACCTGTGACAGATGTTTTACATATTTTATTTCACTTGATATTTATAACAATCCCATGGAGCAGATAATGTAAGTTTCATTTCACAGAGAAGGAGACTGAACTGCCAAGAGGCTAAATAGCTTGCATAAGCCCAGCTTTTAAAGAAGCAAAGTCAGATCATCCTGCTTGTCAACCCCGTGCTCTCTCCGCTGACTGCACTTGCCGTAAAGCCTTTGAATTTGTCATGTTTTCTTCAATCTCATTTACTAAAATTCCTTAAAGTTGATTGGGAGATTGAGTATTTCTGATGTCAGACCCGATGCCAGTTGCTGGTGGGTCTTCAGCCTGTCTTAGACATGTGTGTTCCCCTTATGCTCCATCAGTGGGCTGAAATTCCCTCTAATGGACCAGCCACCTGGGCTGCTACTGTGATGTTTTGTCTTTCTCACTGGGGCCCCCAGAGAAACATGGCATACTGGATAGAAAGCCAGTCCCTTTGGTGTGTAGCCACAGATCTCTTACAGCCCTTGCGTCTTCTTTCAGGACAGCCTGGATGCCATGCTTCAGTGGCTGTTGCATAAACACCACAGGGAAGAAGTCCTCCGGGCAGGGCTGTGCACTGAAGGTGCCCTGCTGCTGCTAGAGATGCTGAAAGCCACCATGAACCAGGTAAGACCCATTCTCCACATGCTGAGAGGGGCTCTGATGGGAAGACAGGCTCAGAAAAGTCAACCTTGACTTTTCCCAGCAACTTTCTGGTAGTGCTGATAATTTGCAGGTATTGTTCAGAACTTTTGATAGAAGAGGCAAGGTGATCACTTAGGTGCTCAATGGGAAGCCCAACCTTAATGTCCCCAGTGGAGTTTATGTGTTCTTACCAGAAGACATCTGTTTTCCATTTGTTTAAACATTTGACTTTCTTCACTGGGAGATTTAAGGCCTCTAGTCAAAGGGAACATTTCTGGGCAACTTCTTTGAGTTGAGAGCTTCAGGGTCCCTGGGGTCCCTTCCCTTCAGGGGCTTCTTCCCTCAAGAAGCTCACCTGTACCAGGACAGGTGGGCCTCTCATGAGTGACCCATCAGGTAGAGACCTGTCTTAGAGAAGACAGATGCCTGCCAGCTGCAGACATGACATGGACAGCCTTTGATTCAGGCCTTCCAGGTCCACCTTGAAGGTGGGTGGAGAGGTTATTTTAGAAATGAAGGCAAAGGCCATGTGATTTGTGAGCAGGACTAATTGTGGACCAGGTAACAAGAACACCCATAAAAAACTCTGGCTTCATGCTATAGACTCTAAAGGCAACTGGAGGTTTGATATGTGTGGAAACCTAATTGCTTCTGTAAAATGATGCATGATTACCTTTAAAATAAGAAAAAAAAGGTGGAAAGTAACAATCACCTGAAGCACACCCAACCAGAGATAACCACTGTGAACATTAGTAGAATATCTTTCAGACACGTAAGAGTATACCATGTCCTTAGGGAATCAGACCACATAAATTCCTGAAAGTGTTGGTCACTCAGTCTGACTCTTTGCAACCCCACGGACTGTAACCTGCCAGGCTCCTCTGTCCATGGAATTCTCTAGGCCTAAATACTGGAGTGGATAGCCATTCCCTTCTCCAGGGGATCTTCCCGATCCAGGGATTGAACCTAGGTCTCCCACATCGCAGGCAGATTCTTTACTGTCTGAGCCACCAGGGAAGCCACATATTTCCTATTGCCTTTTTTCCTCCGACATGTTGTTGGGAATCATCTATATTTGTAGATGGAAATTTGTATTGTTTCTCAGAACATTCGTGGTTATAAAAAGTCAGTAATGAGCTTTCTTGAGCAGATACCTTGTCTTTCTAGTTTGGTGACCTACTTGGTATAAATTCCAGGATGTGGGATACTGGGTCAAGGTGCGCTTCACGTGTTCTTTTTCTCAGGAAGGTCGCAATAGACATTATACATATATATTCCTCTTGACATACATCCCACAGTCTTGTACAGATGTGCTTGGCCCAGTGCTCACAGCCTCAAGAGGGAGGGGACATATATATATATATATATATATATATATATATATATATACACACATACTTATGGCTGATTCATGTTGCTGTATGGTAGAAACCAACACCATAACATTGTAAAACAATTATCCTCCAATTAAAAATAAATACAAAAATAAGTAAATCAATACTCTTTTAGCATGTATTTAGATGATTACATGTTTTTTTTTTCTTTTAACCAGTTACCTCTGATAAATTATATCAATAGATTTCCTTGCATTCTTGCAAAGATCTCACTTTGTCACTCTGTTCTTATTCTTTTAGCATACTTCCTTATTCTGCTTGGAAATATTTTATTTATGATTTTACAGTCATGTTCATAAATGATATTAGGTTTCAGTTTTCTTTTTTCACATGTCAGGTTTTGATATCAGTATTATGCTAGTTTTATTAAAAAAAGATTCTTTTATTCAAGAAGATGTTAAATCCATGACTCTTCTATTACTTAAATCATTCCTATGAAATAGCTTTGGCCTGGATTTTTTTCTATTATCACCTTGCTTAGGCTTTTAAATGTCTCCTTGACCTAGGTTAGGTAATTGATATTTTAAAAAAATCTTCCCAAGTGTTCAGTTTGCATAAATGGTCTCCTTTAATTCATTTAATTTTCTTTGTGATTATTTTCCTCTTCTTATTCTTAATTTGTAAGTTCATGCTCTTTCTTTATCTCACCCATCCTATTACTTAATTAAGGAGTGGAAGATTTGTGGATTTATAAAGAACAACTTTGGATATATATGTCATTCCCCCTCATTTTTTTCTGGCTAGTTCTAAAATTTTGATATTTGACATCTTCATTTTTTTGTTGTTTTCTAGAGTTTCTGCGGTTGCAGATGTAAAGAAATTTTTCATTAAAAGAAGAGACATTTTTGATTCATCTTTTTCAATGTCCATGTAGCTAAACATTTTTTTTTTATTGCTGTTATTTATTTCCAGTTTATTTTTGTCCTAGTCAGAGCAAGCGATCTTTACACTTTCCATCTCTGGGAAATTTATTTATGGCTCTGTTTTAGACCTAATATGCAGTTAATTTGAGGATGCCTGAAAAAATTTGTTTTGCAGCATAGAAAGTTTATTACTTTTTAAATCAATGCTATTTAGTAAAAACAAACCAAAGAAATAACATGAAAGCATTTCTTCATGCTTCATTAAAGCATGAAGAAAATACCTAGTATGCTGACAGAAGTAAAAAATAAGACCAAACATTTCTTTATAATAGCAAACATAAAATGGTTAACTATTGTATAACAGACGTGACCCTTAAACAGTCTTCTGGGATCTAACAAACATATAACAAAAGCAAAGTCAGAGGCAGACTTTGGTTCAGTGAAGCTATCTGCCATGAAAGCATCATTTACCAAATATGGTACACAAGCATCAAAATCTAAAAGGCAAAAACTGAAAGGATAAGAGAAGATCAGAAATAAAATTGTAGTGAATATCTTTCTCAGTTTATTTTGCTTATAACTTTACTTTGCTTGCTGTTATTCCCTTGCACAGTGGTAACCATAAATTTGTTTGCCTTTCCTTGAGCTTGGTATCAGTGGAATCCTACACTATGTACCCTTTTGCATATCCCTTCTTTCACTCAGGGCTTCCCTTGTGGCTCAGCTGGTCAAGAATCTGCCTGCCATGCAGGAGATCTGGGGTCAATCCCTGGGTTGGGAAGATCCCCTGGAGAAAGGAATGGCTACCCACTCCAGTATTCTGGCCTGGAGAATTCCATGGACTGTATAGTCCATGGGGTCGCAAAGAGTCAGACACGACTGAGATCACTCAACACGAGTGGAATTCGCTTGTGTTGTATATGTTTGTAGTTCCTTATTATTATTATTATTATTTACTGTTCAGTAGTATTTTATTGTGATAATGGATCAACATTTATTCCTTCTGGGTTATTTCCATTTGGAAATATTTTGAATAAAGCTGCTATGTACATATATTTTGGTGGACATACACACTTCTTTCTGTTAGAAATATACCCGGCATGAAATTGTGGTTAAGCTGTACACATGATTTGTTTTAGTTCAGTTCAGTTCAGTCGCTCAGTCGTGTCCGACTCTTTGCGACCCCATGAATTGCAGCACACCAGGCCTCTCTGTCCATCACCAACTCCCGGAGTCTACCCAAACCCATGTCCATCGAGTCGGTGATGCCATCCAACCATCTCATCCTCTGTCGCCCCCTTCTCCTCTCGCCCCCAACCTACCCAGCATTAGGGTCTTTACCAATGAGTCAACCCTTTGCATGAGGTGGCCAAAGTATTGGAGTTTCAGCCTCAACATCAGACCTTCCAATGAACACCCAGGATTGACCTCTTTTAGGATGGATTGATTGGATCTCTTTGCAGTCCAAGGGACTCACAAGAGTCTTCTCCAACACCACAGTTCAAAAGCATCAGTTCTTCGGCGTTCAGCTTTCTTCACCGTCCAACTCTCACATCCATACGTGACCATTGGAAAAACCATAGCCTTGACTAGACGGACTTTTGTTGGCAAAGTAATGTCTCTGCTTTTAAATATGCTATCTAGGTTGGACATAACCTTCCTTCCAAGGAGTAAGCGTCTTTTAATTTCATGGCTGCAATCACCATCAGCAGTGATTCTGGAGCCCCAAAAAATAAAGTCTGACACTGTTTCCACTGTTGCCCCATCTATTTCCCATGAAGTGATGGGACCAGATGCCATGATCTTAGTTTTCTGAACGTTGAGCTTTAAGCCAACTTTTTCACTCTCCTCTTTCACCTTCATCAAGAGGCTCTTTAGTTCTTCTTCACTTTCTGCCATAAAGGTGGTGTCAGCTGCATATCTGAGGTTATTGATATTTCTCCCGGCAATCTTGATTCCAGCTTGTGTTTCTTCCAGCCCAGCGTTTCTCATGATGTACTCTGCATATAAGTTAAATAAGCAGGGTGACAATATACAGCCTTGATGTACTCTTTTTCCTATTTGGAACCAGTCTGTTGTTCCATGTCCAGTTCTAACTGTTGCTTCCTGACCTGCATACAGGTTTCTCAAGAGACAGGTCAAATGGTCTGGTATTCCCATCTCTTTCAGAATTGTCCACAGTTTATTGTGATCCACACAGTCAAAAGCTTTGGCATAGTCAATAAAGCAGAAATAGATGTTTTTCTGGAACTCTCTTGCTTTTTCGATGATCCAGTGGATGTTGGCAATTTGATCTCTGGTTCCTCTGCCTTTTCTAAAACCAGCTTGAACATCTGGAAGTTCACGGTTCACGTATTGCTGAAGCCTGGCTTGGAGAATTTTGAGCATTACTTTACTAGCATGTGAGATGAGTGCAATTGTGCGGTAGTTTGACCATTCTTTGGCATTGCCTTTCTTTGGGATTGGAACGAAAGCTGACCTTTTCCAGTCCTGTGGCTACTGCTGAGTTTTCCAAATTTGCTGGCATATCGAGTGCAGCACTTTCACAGCATCACCTGTGAGGATTTGAAATAGCTCCAGATATTGCCAAATAGTCTCCAAAATGAAGAGTCAATTTACACTCACTAGCTCTTATTCTGGGAAGGTTCTAGTTGCTCCAGGTCCTTGTCAATGTTTACCATTGTTGTCTTGCAGATGTTAGCCATTCTGCTGTGTACAACTATCCTTGGGAGCAGACAGCATTTTCTTCCTTGTGCAAATATGGACACTGTGGAGGTTAACTCACTCAGCAGGATCACAGAGGGAGAGCACAGTGAAAACACGTGTGTCCAGCATTAATATTTCATTCTAGGGCACCTACTCCCAGGATCCAGCCTGGTGCCTTACCTAAGCACCTTCAGGGGATGCCTGATCAAAATCTTCCAAAAGTCCAAATCCTCTATATCTGACGTTATCTCCCAGCTTCTTCTATATTTACCCTGTACTAGTCACTGTGAAAATAAGCTTGAAGCACTAAATTGTCTCATTTAATTCTCACAACAATCTTAAGAAATAGGTCATATTATTACTAGGAGTCTTGCAATAAGGTGTCTTGTTGAGAGGCTCAGAAAGGAGGTCTTCTCTCTAGATCTCAAGGCCTCTGGCTCCTACACAGCCCCAAGTCATGCCCCCATGTGCCGCCTCTCATGAAGCATGTCCTCAGCCCTCGACAGGTTCTGGAGACAGCACCTGGGAACGGACATTCCCAGCCAGTGTGCTGCAGTTCCTTGGCCTTGTGCACAGCACCTACCCCCAGGATCCAGCCTGGCGGGCCCCAGAGTTCCTCCAGACCTTGGCTGCAGTCACCTTCCCCCTGGGAACCCAGAAGGTAAGACATACCTCTGCCCTGCCCCGGTGAGAGCAGGGGTGAGCATCATCACCCTTCAAGGACAAAATGCCTTCACACCCCTCCCCAAATGAAAATACATTTCAAGTCAACCTAGCCAAAACCTTAAGTAAACAACTCCGGTAGTTTTCCTTCTCTTTATGAGGTACGGCTTCAGGTCATTTTTGGCTCTGAGGTTCAATAAGTTTTTGAGTTGTCAGGAATCTCAGTAATGAAAAATATGATGGTAGATTAAGTCCAGGTCTACACAGAATACCCACACATGAAGCATGAGGAAACCACAGATTCCATTCCAGGAAGCCTACAGCTGGTGCCCCAGCTAGGGGAGGGGTGAAACTGCCATAGGGTCCTGTCTTCTTTGCAGGACCCTTGTTCTATTTGCAGGCCATGGTGCCTTTCAATCAGAGGGCTTGCCGAGGCCCAGCTGGGAGGGCAGAGGGACCAACTGGGTCTTGAGAACAAAGTGTCAGTGTGGGGGTAGAGAGGCCACTACGGGAAGAGATATGAGTGAGTTTGAGAGCAAGAGCCAGTTCCAGCCGGTCAAGGGGACTCATGAGTGCGGAGCATCTGGGAGCTGAGAGAAGCAAGTGAGGACCAGCGTGAAGGGAGGTACTGGAGAAGGAAGGGCAGAAATCTGCTTGTTACCTGCCGCGGTGGAATAGGAGCTGAGACCCAACCAAGGAGAGTGAGTTACCGATTCCTGTCTGCAAATCAGTAACTGTAACCAAAGGAATACGTTAGGCATATTGGTAAGTAGAGGATCCAGAAGTCATACCAACCACAGTGAGGGCAAGTAATGTTTGCTTCATAATTATTTGCTAAACGGCCAAGTGGATGAATATGCTCTTTTAGCTAAGCTTTTCCAGAAATGTATTCATGGTGCCACCCTCCATCTCCTGATCCTGGTGCTTCACATCCCCTATCAGGCTCTGATGCAGGAGGTGTTAAAGGTGGAGGTGGGATTCAGGGAGGTAAAGCTCCACAGACCAGCTCTCTCCTGGGTTAGTGGGGCCATGAGACCCATCTCAAAAAAAAGGTCGAGGAGACGAAATATGCCGCAGCTTATGTGATTCATAGGTGACTAAGCCAAGATTTACACCTCAGTCTCTCACCCCAAAACCCATTCGTTTCCATCAGTCAGTTTAAAATAACAATAAATGACCTAATAAAATATAAGTGTTTAGTTTTAATAAAAAGACTAACTATAAAGACCAGAAGATTTGCAAAAAGATAAAATGTTTTGATGGATTAATATCAACTAAAGCAACGTACTAGGAAAGTAAGTAAAAAAAAAAAAGATGCAAAAAAGATCAAAGGCAGCACTGGATGGGGTGGGGGATGGGACCTCTGCCCAGAAGCTAGGCACCCCCCAGCCAGGTAGGGAGGAAGCATGGTTCTACAGACTGCCGCTCACCATTCCCCTCACCTGGAGGGGGACAGGGCCTTAAGTTGGTGGGATGACATTCTGAGTCCAGATCCCCACCTCAGCCCATATGCCCACAGGCCAGGCCATCTGCTGAGTCGGGGTTCCAGCCAGCTCCCCGCCAGTAGCCACAGAGCACACCCTGACCCAGGGCTCTTCCTCCCCACATTTAGTAGTTCTCACCTGAGGGAGAGCCTGGCCCAAGGTCACCTCCCAGTCTACTGTGGATGAGATAGGCCCTGGTTCCAGAAATCTTATCCCAGTACCTCCTTGCCTCCTTTCAGCTCCAAGTCAGCTCCAGTTCAGCTCCAAAAGTCCTTTGTTGCACAGAACATGTGACAGACCTGTTTTCATGCAGAAGGCAGGTGGCCAAAAGGATTTCTATTTGCTACGATTTTATATGGCATCTTTCCAGCCAAGGCTGCATGGAGCTAATTAATACAGTCACCACCTCCCTAGGTGCCATTAAATTCATTTTACAGCTTAATTAAGGACGGCTGCATTAATTTTATGAATGAGCTAGGGGAGGTGCCAGCAGATGAACTTGCATGAAAAGTTCATGGGCCAGGAGTCAGGAGTCCCTGGCCACATGTCCTTGGGTGTGTCATCTGGCCTCCCAGCATCTCCATGTCTTCCCAGATGTATCTGGGCTAATGACTCCTGTCACATTTATCTCCCAATATTTTTGTAATGTAAAACTGAGAAAATGAAGACCAAGGCACTTCAGGGTCTTGGATGTCAGGACTGGCTCTAGTCCCACTTCTCTTTCCACCTAAGGGTCAACAACCTCAGAGTCTGACAGGCAGTAAAGGTGAGGACCCCACAGAAAGGTGGGAACCAGCTATCTTGACCATATGCCAGGGCCAGGCATGCTGCATGCAAGATTTCTCATCTCCTCCTTACACGTCTTTGGTGTTCCTTTCCATCATTACCATTTGACTGATGGGGAGCTACAGCACCGAGGAGGGAAATGCCTTGCCCGGAACACATCCTGGGCTTCCTCATTGAGTTCTGCTGGTCTCTCTAGCTCTGTGCCCAGCTTCTACCCACCACAGGTTCAGAAGTCACAGCAGGCCACCTCCGAGCCTGCCTACCTCCTTGGAGCCTCCATTTCCTTACGTGTTAATGGTTTGACGAGAATCCCACCGTGCACATGTCAGATATGAAAGTGCTTTGGGGCAGGGCAGGCAACCCATGCTGGTGTTCTCTTGTCTTTGAGGGGGCCATGACTGAGTCTGCCCAGAACACCAGCGGTCCTGAGGCCGAGGCTGAAGGTGACAATACTGCGGAGGGTCTACAGGCTCCTGCTGAGTCACATCCCACCCGGAAGCAGCTGAAGGAATTCATGCAGCTACTCTTGAGGGAGTTCTTGCTTGCGGCTCCAAACCCCAAGCAGTGGATGCCCCTGGAGGTGCTCCTGGAGGTAGGTTAGAAAGGGCATCATTCGGGCCTGTGTCGTGGGAACAGACCTGGGAGGGTGTGGGCACCAAGAGGGTAGGGTATGCCCAAAGAGCCCCGAGGGCCAGTCTCTTGAGAGAGCTCACCCAAGCATGCCCATGCCAGCTGGTTGGTGGTCAGGAACATCTCCTGGGACTGCAGTGATTGGTGGGAGGGAGTCTTCGGGGAACCACAGTCCCCAGCAGAGGGATCTTACCAAGCAGCAGGTGAAGAGATGAATGACGGCAGGTCTTAGCCAGGTCTCTAGAAACAGAGTCTGAGGTGGGGATTTTCTGGAGGTGATTTACTGGGAGCGGTGCTCTCAGGAAAGCAGAGAAGGGATGTAAAGGAGGATGAGGGAGAAACTAGGTAGGACCTGGCTTCAGAAGTAGCTTGGTTCCAAGGGGAGCTGAGGTGTGCTATATCTGCCTCCCAGAGTTGGCCCCACCTTGAGGTACATGCAAGGTGGTCATTAACTGTTGGCCCCCCACCACTTGTCCTGGGAAGTGGGCATTGCCTCCTGGGTGAAGCAGCTTGATCAGCAGAGGGCAATGCCCCAGAGAAGGGGCACTTGTGAGCTGTTGGCTGTCCACACTCCCAGCAGCTGCAGTGTTAGCATATGGACCAGGAGAGGGACTGAGTGGACATGATGGGCACTGAGTGGAAATGATGGCCATGGGGCTGGTGTCTAGTTCAGGGTTTGCTTCCAGGCTTCTCCAGACAATGCCACCAGTCAACAGAAGCGGGACTTTCAGTCTGAGATCTTGCTTTCCACCATGGAAATATTTCATGTGATGAGTGGAGGTCATGCATCGATGCTCAGAGGTGAGTGCGGGTGGATGACTTACCCCTCCTGGTTTATGACACAAAGTTGCTGACAGCTGAGCAAGAAGCGACCTCCTGCCAACCGCTGACTCCAGAACCCTAGAGGAAGACTAGGCTGCAGGACTGTGGGTGCTTTAGGAACCACAGGAAACTGCCCTCCACCTGTCTGCAATAAGAGCTCAGTGACTCTGCCCGGAGACCCCTGGAATGGCCTTCTTACTACTTTCCATGTCACCCCTGCCATTCTTGATTCAATCAGAGACAGAAAGTCCTGACCTCTGGGCTAACATCAGTTATCCTCTAGCTTCAGTATAAAATTTTCTTCTTACGAGGGGAGTCAAAATGTCCACCTGAATTGAACATTCTTCTGCTCCCCTATGCCTGGGCACAGTAAACAATTCTTAAACGAACGAACCTGGATGAAGATGCTGCCATTGCCCCAAAGAAATTAAAATTGAAACTTTATTCAGAACATTTGGTTCTGGGGCAGTTATAACGTCCCAACAAGATTATACAAAAGTCCTTTCTGTGGTTCCTGAGCCATGGAATGCTTAGTGACATGACTGGTATCCTGGATTCCTCTTGCCCCACAGTGAGGAAACCCTTACTTTTCGTTTTCTGGGCTGAGTATGGTAGGATAGTGGAGTGATGAAAAGTGTAAGCTTGGTAGCCCAGTTCCGAGCATGGCTCTGTGACTGAATGGTGGCGTTACTCCAGGCAGAGGTCTGACCATATGAATGAGGAGGACGGTCATGGGTAACTTAGAGGGTTGTTAATGAGGATTAACTGAGATGCTCGCATCCATATCTGAGCACAGTGTGTGCTGTGTTGGTGAGCACAGATGGCTGATCTGATCTTACAGCTTCATCCTCTTCCCCACATAACAGCAGGGACTTGGGTCACCATGACAGCCTTCCCATTACCTATGCCTTAAATTCTCATCCACTCTTCTTCCAAATGGTCACGGGAAGACGTGCTGCTCCTCACTTTCCTCCTCCCACTTGAATCATATCACTGATTGTTCAATATCACTTTAAATAAACATGTATTCATTGGGTACCTATAGTGTGTAAGATCCCATTTTTGAAGCAGCAGTTATACAGAGGATTACAATGAGATGTACAAAGGTGAGTAAAATGTGGCTGGTTCCCAAGAGGGGCTTGGAGAGTGTTGTGCAGAGAAGGCAGTTCAGACTGCTGATTTCTCAGCCTTGGTCTGTCACCCTCTCCCACCCCCCAGGCAGTAGAGAGCCTCAGCCGAATGCAGAAGCTGCCGCTGCTCCTTCACTTGCCACCATCTCCTACTTCATCCAGAAGCTGGTGGAGAAGCTGTACAGTGGAATGTTCTCAGCAGACCCCAGACACATCCTGCTCTTTATCACGGAGCACATCATGGTGGTAAGAACCTCACATTGGCCATGGTGGTAAGGTGCCTGCTGAGGAGGTGCTTGTATGACACACTGCTGATTGCTGTCCACTTGGTCCAGACTGACCTGCTGTCCTTCCTGAAAATAGAATCTGAGATGGGTGGGAGGAAGGAGGAGGACCTTTACCACCCAGGTAACACTTAGTGGCTGTTGAGCATCCTGCAGTGTTCTCACCTTGGACCGCCTGAGATACATCTCAGTGATCGGGGCCACAGCCTGCTGCACAGGCACCTCAGCTCTGTCCTCTACTAGACGCTGCACACCCTCTTTGGGTTTTTATTGTGAATGTTAGTTTAATCTTTGTTGTTGTTCAGTTGGTAAGTCATGTCTGACTCTTTGCGACCCCATGAGGAGGCTCCTCTGTCCTCCACTGTCTCTCAGAGTTTGCTCAAATTCATGTCCATTGAGTCGATGATGCTATCTAACCATCTCATCCTGTCTCCCCTTTCTCCTTTAGCCTTCAGTCTTTCCCAGTATCAGGGTCTTTCCCAATGAGTCAGCTCGTCACATCAGGTGGCCAAAGTATTGGAACGCCAGCCTAATTATTGTTATTCCTCATCAACAAATGGTCAAAAAGGTCTTTATGGCCAAAAGTTCTATTTCATTTTCTTCTATAACATCCACTTCCATTTGTCATATTTGGGGCTTCCTGAAATTGAAACCAGAGTCTGTTTTTATCTGGTCCTATTTTTCTTGCTTGTGTTCTCTCTCTTTCTCTAGATCTACATACATATCCATGCATATCAATGTGTGCCTGCAGATACATGCTTATATGTAAATCTGTGTGTGTGTGCATGTGTACACATTCTTTATTTTATGTGTGTACACATGCACACACACAGATTCATAAAATCTCAGAATGCCAGAGTTGAACTCTGTTTTGGTCCTTGCTGCTTCCCATTTCATTCTGGAAACCTTTCTTAACAAGTGGCCATTCACTTTTTTGTGAGGGGCTGTCTGTGTTATAAGGGGGTCCAAGGCAGCAGGACACCTGTGACGGTTGGAAAACACTTTCTCTTACAAGCTGAAATCTGCCTCCAGAAGCTTGTGCCCATAGCTCCCGGTGTGTTCTCTGCAGCAGGATCCAGGAAAGCCCCTCTCTTTCCTCTTCATGCCTTGTAGAGACAGTGACACCAGTGTCCCCAGCCCCTTCTGTCTGTGGAGGCACCTGCATACTCCGGAACAGGGCCTTGGAACAGTTCCTAGAGTGGTATTCAGTCTGGCTGATGCACAGTTCTAGGCAACCTGAAAAGAAGGTATTCAGAGGCTTCTTCAAAAATAACTCCAAGAAAGGAGAAATATCCCTTGTCAGCTCAAAGGGGATTAAAATCAGATTCTTGGGAGGTTGTGTTGAGAATGAGAGTAGCCACCGAGCTCCTATGTTAGTGAGTTTGGTTTCCTATTACGGAATGCCATAGACTGGGGAACTTAGCAGCAAACATTTATTTCTCAGAGTTCTAGAGGTTGGGAAGTCCAAGATCTAAGTGCCAGCTGATCTGCCAGGGCTCTTTTTCTGGTTTTAGAGATGGTCATCTTCTCACTGTACCCTCAATATAATAGAGAGAGGGAGCATGCAAGCTCACCTGTCTCTTCCTATAAGGGCATTAATCCCATCCCGAGGGCTCCATCCTCACGACCTAGTTACCTCCAAGAGATCCCATCTCTAAATACATCCCATCCCATCTCTGAATACATCACATTACAATACTAGGGTTTCAACATATGAATTTGGGGGTGACACTAACATTCAATCCACAGCGGCTCTCTAGTGTCAAAGCAAATACTCAGAGCTAATACCAAAGAGTTGGTGCTCCTGGGGCTGATGTGTGTTCAGCAGGGTGCCAGGCCCCAGGACTCTCACTACCCACATCTACCACCCTTCTATCCTGCTCATCACCTGTGACTCTCACAACTCTTAACCTCAGTTTGAAAGATGTGACCCATCTTTCCAAGGGGGAGAGGATGATGTGGAGGAGGAGAGGATGATGATAAAAACATGAGCCCCAAATCCAGCAGATTTAAATAACACTTAATTAGTATAAAACTTGCATTACCTATGAAATTTGAAGAGAGCAATCTAAAAGTAACAAATGACCTTTCTAATCTACTGGAAAATTTTGCACATAGCATTTGTTCTATGAATTCTTTTCAACAAAGTCAAACAGATGGATGGCTTCAATGTTCAGACCACAAAATCAGGACCTTCTGCCTTAACCCTTTAAAATCTCTCACATACTGAAGTCCATGGATATTTGAGTGCACATCTCCTTTAGAAGATACAGTGGTTAAGAGGATGACTCAAGTGTCTGGTGTAGGTTTTACTCTTGCTGACCACCTATCTCTCCCATCTCTCAAACTCTCAGCCTTTTTATCGCTGAAGTGTGATAATCTTAGTGTCTACTTCATGATGTTGTTATGATGTTTAAATGAAGCAATATATATAGACTTATGCAAATAAATCCAAAAATACTTAGCATGCTAACTGGAATAGCATAACAATCTATGCCTGACAACAAGTATTAATAGTTAATAACATGTTTTTAAAGCTAGATGCTATTAGTAGCTCGTTCTTGTATACGGAATGTCAACTGTGTTACATTGGTAACACGGAAATCTCTGGTCCCCATGTCTGCTTTACATAATTTGACTGTGGTAAACTTTTAATTTTTTATACCAATTTTTGGTAAACTTAAATGTTTGAATTCCCTTTATTGGCCATCCACTTAAGTAGAAAATCCAAGGTAGAGGAAGTAGTCCTTTTTTGATTTCAGAAATGTCACGTTTTGAAATACAGAAAAGAATCTGAGGTTGTGTCATTTTCATGATTAACTGGGTTGGTATCTAAACTTCAAAGTGTTCCCAAGTATGTGTGTGTGTGTGTTTATTTTATGACACAGGTCATCGAGAACGCCTCTTCTCAGAAGGACGCTGTCATCAGTGCTCTGTACAGCAGTTTAAATAAAGTCATTCTTTATAGCCTCGCCAAGCCCCACCAGTCCCTCTCCGAATGCCTCAGCCTTCTCAACATCCTGGGCTTTCTTCAGGAACACTGGGACGTTATGTTTGCCACCTATAATTCCAATGCCAGCTTCCTCATGTGTCTCATGCATTGTCTTCTGCTGCTCAGTGCAAGAAGGTTAGAGCTGCTCTCCTCAAATCCCTCTATATGACAAAGTGACCTCCAAAATCCAAAGGGGTTTTATCCCAGGAATTTCAATAATGGGCATTCTCATACACTGGTATTTTTTCATATCTTTGTTTCTCATTTTTGGTTCAATCCGCAAACATGTACTGTCTATTCTGCTTGGTTGGGTGATGGGCCCAGATAAGAGGGTACTTGGACATGAACACCCCCAGGAATTCTTGAGCACGTGGCCCATAGGGAACCTAAGATGTGAACCACTGCATCCTACTTAGAATCAGCTATATGACGTGAGATTCCAGCAGAATATAAATACAGGGTTCTTGTTCAAAAATTACTAAGAATCTCAAGATTGTGACAGCAGAGCCCAAGCATGGGACCCTTCTGAGTGAGGACCACACACAATTGCACGAATCACAGGCCCATGAAGCTGGCCCTGGCCCATTCCACAAGGAATGAGATTAGTGCCAAGTAAAGGCAGATTTCAATGTTTCGGGAGTCTGCAAAAAGAAATGACCAGTTTTCATGATGGGGAAACCAGGAGAGGGTGGAGGGGGCCTGTTGGGAGCCTAGATTGGATTTAATATGAGGAATAAAAGGACAGCTTTTTTTTTTCCCAGAATGCTTCTGTAAAATATCTGTCATGGAAATTGTCATAGATGCTGCTTTGACTTGATTAGACAAGTTTTTTTTTTCTTTTTTCGAGTTGATGAGTTTTTACTGAGTTTGCAGGATAATTATTTGTAATAAAGAGCAATGAAATGATCCCAAAGAAACTGGAGTTCATGATGAGCAATCTCTTCTCTACTAGTTATCCAGAAGGATTTGGATTGGAACCCAAGCCTAGAATGACTCCTTATCATCAAGTCTTTCTTTCTCCAAATGAAGACGTGAGAGAAAAAGGAGGGGAAGAATTCCCAAGCTTGAACGATGGTACATTTTATTTATTGCTTGTTTGGGGAGGAGTAGATGGATAGTGGTAACTGCTAGGGTTGCATTTTTCATTTTTTTTCCTAAGACAAGGGAGCAAATACTATGATGAAGATTCTTTAAAGCCAGAAGAGGTCCTAGAACAATGTAATAATATAGCAAGGTAACGTGGTAGAGAATAAAATTGGAATGATCTTTGTATATAAGAAATAGAATGATGGACGTTTGTATGGACGGATAAAGGGAAAGTTCTATGGGACTTGGTGAGATTAAGAGCTTTGTATACTAACTAAAGCCTGAGAACTTCACTGTAAGTTGATTTAACTTCTTAGCTGATCTCTTGACTTTTCTTTGGACCACTAGATGTGGAAACGGGTATGCTATCTCACTCAGTTCAAGCCATTACCTAGCTGTCTCTCAGCTTTCTACTCTAGAAAATGGGAGTGAAGTAAAGCAATAAGATATTTGGCTTGCTGGATTTTATTCTTGGATTTGATAGCATCAAATCAGGGTATAGGAATTGGCAGTTTTTGGGGGGAAGAAAAGGCAGCCAGATCCATGTATCTGAGAAATTTCTCCCTCTTGATCCAGAATGCCTCAGCAGACCTTCTTCCGTCACTTTAGTTGGCTGACTGTGACACTTACCTTGTGATATCTTGTGATGCCAGATGGAAGGGACAAGGGCCCTTATTTTCTGGTCAGACTTGTGCCCAAAGCGAGTGCTCAAAAATCTTGTGTGTTTAGAGTTTACTCTGCTGCAGTCTTAATTACAGCATGAATACTTGCATTTGGGGATTTAACTAGTAGCATGGACTGAACAATGTCCATTCCCTTGGGGTGAGAAAAACAAACTATAGAGGCTGGTACTGAAGAGGGAGCCAAGTGACACAAAATCAGAAGACAGGCACAGTTAAGAGTAGAAGGTTAGGCACAGAGCAGTTACAACTGGCTTACTAGATTTGTCCATCTCCCTGCAAATCCTGGGCACTGGATGGGCAGGTAATTGGAAGTATGAACAGGGAGTACTGGCTTGGTTCCTGGGCCCCTGGACACAGTCTTAGGTTCAGTGTCCATCCTCCTGAGGGGCTAACATGAAAGTCAAGGTTGGAAGGAGCTGTTTTGGGGGAGCTATTTTGTAACCTAGAGCTTACACAAGGTATCTCTCTGTTTGGTATCTAACAGGATTGGGGATGGGAGAAAGAGGCTCATTGAGCCCATCAATCATGTTTCCCAGCTCTAGACATGTGAGGCAGGCAGGACTTGGTGGTGGAGATGGGGGAGAGGCCAGGTCACAAGGATGTTGGTAGCTATTATCCTTGTCCTACAGCTCTACATACTGACAGCTTTCTGGCTGGAGCTTGCAAAGCTGAGGTGATGTTCAAGAAAGATGCACATAAAAGGAACATGATATGCCGTCTCCTGGCTTTCTCTGGGGGAAGCACTGAGGCTGCTCTGATCATGTGATGTACTCTCTCCGTTAGTTCAGCACAATATCCAGAAGACTGTACGGGCTCTCTGGCAGCAGCTCGTGGCACAGAGGCGGCAGGAACTGGAGGATACCTTCAAGATTGATCTTTCTGTGAAACCTGGAGAGAGTGAAGTGAAGATTGAGGAGATCACCCCACTCTGGGAAGAGACAATGCTCAAGGCCTGGCAGCATTACCTAGGTCTCTGTCTACTTGGCTTCAGGGAACAGAACTTCTGAGTCTCAAAGAGCCGGGCTCGCCCAGAGTTCCACTCAGGGCCCAGAGCCTTTTACACCACACCTTCTTCTCTCTCATCCCTTTGGTGGGTGGGATTTACATCACCGAAGCCTCATTAAGTCTTTGCTCAAAGAACTAATGCTGTTTTGCATCTCAGATGAAAGGAAGGCCAGAGGTGCCAACCAAGCAAGCAGATTCTAGTAATCTCTTAGAGGAAAGGGCCACATGTCAGAGCTCTGCCTTGGACTATGGGACTTAGGGTTTTAGGTCCTGCCCTGATATTCACACATCTGGTTTGAAAACGTTGTGCCAAGTCATGCAGTGACCTGGAGTCTCAGGTTTTTCATGTTCCAAGTAAAAGTCTTCATCCCAAAGATATTAACATCTTTTGCATTCTATCAGTGACTCAACATTTTTACTCTCATATTAGTCAATGCCATTGTAGGAATGATGTCTTAAGTTTCATTTTAAAGAGGTCGTTACTCACAAGTTATGACTCACATACTTGTTTTTAAGTTTTTCGGCATCAAAAACTTCATAATGATTCAAACTTTTAGACTAGGTTGTTTCCCTTCCTGGAGATAGGCACACTGGGCTTGTGCCCCTGGATGGCCCTTTGAAAGCCAAGCAAGCTATAGAAATCGTGTGTGTCTCCCTCTTAGCTTCACCTCTGATGTCTCTGCTTCTCTATCATTAGCATCTGAAAAGAAGTCACTGACCAGTCGCTCAAATGTTGGACACCACGGCAAAGTTTCTTCATGGAGTGGAAGCTTGTCCTCAGCCATGAGGCTGATGCCTGCGCGGCAGACCAAGGACCCTGAGTGCAAAGCAGAGGTGAGCCCAGACACCTTTGCCTTAGAAAACATCAGACATTTGCTTCAAATACCCATATGTCATGTCTTCTCTCTCTCTTGTCACTGGATATGATCTGCTTCCGTGTTCTTCCAAACATTCAAGGGTTAGGCATTTGGCTTCCCAGTAGAGGCTACATCTAGGGGAGTCAGGTCTTAGGTTAGCTTTAGCCGGAAGTTAATTTGGGCTCCACTTGAGTGCCAAGAGCAGCTATTCCTTAAGGCATTAAAACCCAAACCAATCCTCATGCCCATTTTCTCTGAGTCAGGTGTACTACAAGAGCCCTAACCCACAGCTCAGTAGGAGCTGGGTGTGTGGGCGCAGCAAAGGGGACAGAAGTGCTGGGTGCCATTTTTGGGAGACATGGTGGGTGTTCTTGACCATGTGGGGATGAGCCATTGGGGTTTTCTAATCCATGTCTCTAAAACTGCATATCAAACCAATCTAAAACTCAGTAATACTGACATGATTTTGTGTGTGTGTGTGTGTGATCGTGCATGCTGTGGTAAGGAATCTGGAGCACAGTAGGAGTTAGGGGTCTCTACTCCATGATGTCTGGGGCTTTAGGTGAGATCATGAGAAAACTCACACATCTGGGGATTGCTGCTGGCTCTGGCTGAGACTGTTGACCAGAACACCTACACATGACTTCTTCATCCGTCTTCCTTACTACCTAGTGGCTGAGTTTTACATTTCCATAGTGAAGGAGAAGAAGAGAGAGGAAAAGGGAAAAGGGAGAGAGAAAGGTGGAGGCCCCATTGCCTTTCATTACCCAGCTTGGGAAACTATGCAACATCACCTCTGCAGCAGTCCTTTTTCGTCCAGATAGGCACAAAACTCTTTCCGGGTTCATGGGGAAGGCAAAAGACTCTACCTCCGAGTAGGGAGGTAGCAAGGTTCTGCAAGAGCACATAGTATTGGAACTATTGCTGAGGCTCTCCTTGGAGAACACAATCTGTCGTATATTCTGATGCTGGGGTCATTGACTTACCTCTGAAGAGGCAGAAGGTAGTCCTTCAATAGTCACAGCCTTAGGATCAAGAGACCTTGGGAAATTCACTTAACTCCTCTGAGTCATTTATCTCCTGACCTCCACAGTGGGACAAATACCTGTGAGAAACTGTGAGAAGGGACTGCCCAGGGAGTGCGGTAGATGGTTGGCAGATACATTACACAATTCGAACTCTGCCCATATAACTTTGGAGAGTGAGGTTGACTCCATATGCTACGTGCTCAGAATCCAGGCCCTGCTGTCACCACAGGTCTATTGTCCACTGTGGTCAGTGCCTGATGGGGAGGGCATCCAACGATGCTGGGAGAAGAAAGGAGTGAGGGGCTGCCTGCAAGTGCCCCAACCTCCTGGGGAAGGGGAGCTTCTTCTTTCCAAGCTTCAGAAACAGTAGACTTTGGGACAAGCAGAGAAAGCCCAAGATGGAAAGGAAGACAGAAAATGAAATTGACTAGGCTGGCCGGGCCCGTGGTGTTCAGAGCTGAAGGCAGGCTGTGTCCTAAGACACTGCTCATTATATTTGTCTACAGACTTACTGGCTGACTGAGTGAGTGAATAACTGAGGCTTCTGTGCCAGCTACATCACACAACTATTTTTAGACTCACTTTATAGATGTGTGATAAAATCTAAAAAAAAAGTCAAAGGCTTTGCAGCCAGGAAGTGGCAGGGTGGAAACAGGATCTTCATTCATAGTCTCTGCACTGCTGAGCACACACTTAGACAACTCCATAACCTCTCAGAGCTTCGATTCCTGAACTTCAAACCAGAAATGTGTTCTGCTTACATGAGACTATGTGGAAGCACTTGGAATGTATAAGTGCTTTAGAAATAGAACAGTTTACAAAATTCCAATTTACTTTATAGCTCAAAGCGAAGACCATCCCGCATGTGGTTCAGCTGCCCCAACCTTGAAAGCAGGAACATCCCTACATGTGCCCAAGCACTTGCTCCTGACCAGTGTCATTTGTAGCAGGAAGGGTCCAGCCCCTCTTCCCTGGGCTTCCCTGAAGCTTCTAACTCCTTGACCAAGTTAATTGGTCATGGTCCTCAGGAGGAGGACAGGTTAGTCAGGCTGGGCAGCTGGGGAAGTGACAACTGGGATGCTGGGCAGGCACATGTATTTTATGGGAACCCCTGCACTATTGATACTGTCTCTTGCCAGTCACTGTCACTGGAACAGTTTAGTGGCTCTGAGTCCTATGGAGGTCTGTTGAGAAACAGCATAACTGAAAGAAGCTTGAGTAGACAGCTATGTTTGGAGCCATGTCGGTTTACAGATGACTTGTATAATAGCAGTTTGTTCTTGGCTCACATTGAGAGATCTGGAAGAAAGAATATTTGAAGTTGGCTTTGTCTTTGGTGAAGGCAAACTGCTGAAGATGTCTTCTACAGCAGTTGAGGTCTCATCCGTCCGTTCATTCACTCCACAAATTTTTATTGAGTGCTTATTCAGTACTCTGCTCTAAGTACTGAGATCACAGAAGGAAAAACCAGCATATTTTCTGCTTCCAAGGAGACTGCATTCTAGTAGGTGAAGATAGACAATAAAAAGGTTGGGGTGCTAATTGCAATAAGGAAAAATGGAGCAATAAGTGAGATAGGGTGAAGAGAGAGGTACTGGGCCACTTAGATGGAGGTGGCCAGAAGTCTTCTTTGGTAGGGAAGTGTGAGAGCAGAGAAATAAGGAAGGAGAGGAGCCTTGTGACTCTGGGAAAGCGTGGTCAGGCAGGGAGGACCACCGGGCAAAGACATTGAGGCAGGAGTGTGTTGGAGGTCCTAGGACAGCAAAGACCAATGTGGCTGGACTGCAGTGGGGACCAGACAACCTCAGGGTACATGTCCCTCAGCTGTTGGCACCAGGAAGGACTGTGCTTTTCCGCAGCAACTTATAAAAAGGTGAACTTCTGACACTGTCATATTTTCCTCTTTCATTTGGGCACTTGGAAGCCAGAGAGATAAGCGTGGCCCAACTTGGGTAACCGCACATGCCCAGTGGGATAAATTTTTGCAAACACATGTACAAGCACACATGTATTTGCACACACTGCTTCCTTCTTGGTTGAGCCCCATTTTACCTCCAGCCTATCTTTTTCTATAGCTTATTCTGTCTTGTGGAATTTTAAGACAAAGTATTTTTGAAACAAAGTGGACCATGCTTTAATTAAAAAAGAGTAACTTCATCTTTGCTGAACAGCATCTCCTACCAGTAACTCAGTCTGGGATGGGTACAGTTCCTGGAAGTACACAGAAGGTTCTTAAAGAATGTGCAGGGAGCTGCCCAGGGCTCTCCCTTCTTTCTGTGGGAAGAAACTAACCAGCTTATAGAGCCCGCATCCGTCGCTCATCCACGCTAGATGTGTTTGTTGCTAACAGAAGGCACAACTTCTCAGGTACATATGTACACTGTGATGTCATAGGATAAGAGCACAACTATTTGCCCTGGGGTCTGTTTAATTATTTTTAAAAATTAATTTTGATTATTACAGCTGATTACACCTCAGTGAGCAATGTAATTTATATTTTCTAATGTATCCCAAGGAACATTTTGTACAACACGCTTTTTGTTGTTGAAGGTTAAAGACTCCGTTATTGGTTTTTCCCTAAATATGCCCACATCATTAGTCCCTCCAGTGAGAAGGTTGCCATCTGGAAAAAGCAGCATGGAGACATTATTCAGGCACAAGTGCATGAAATTGGTGTTTCTGCATCTTCTGTCTCTCTTCTGGAAAGAAGAAGCTTGTAATTAAAGGAGTTGGTTTTGAGGAAACATTATTCATTTGGTGTTATTCCTTATCATGTCAGTGGCTGACAGCTCTATAGCACTGATAAATTGTTTCTTGAAGGGAGACACACAATATACGATTCCTACTGCCTTATACCTAGCTTCATTTTCAGTAGAAAATGCTTTCTTCTTGGCAGGTGAGCTGAACTTTGAGGCAAGACTGATATGATAGATGGTATTTCTTCTTTTTCTCCCCCTGAAAACACTAAACACTAAACTTTTTCTCCTCCATCACAGTCCCTTCTGGGATCAGAGTGTGAAGTCATGGTCTCTACCAGGGTGAAGGCTGTGGGCGTAAGTGTGTTGGACAGAGGTTGGGACTCTGGGCTCCCTTGAGGTCACCAAAGGCCAACTAAGAGTGTCCAGGAACTTTATTATGCCCCTCTCAGCTTGGAGAGATCCAGAGGGCACACTCTGACCAGCCATCCCTCTTCACAGCAGTGGGAGTGACTTTGATCACCTGCTCAGCTTCAGACTTTCGTGTTTAAAAATAGGTTGGAAAAACACCAACAACCAATGAGGGTTTCCTAGTTTTGGCAGACACACCTTGTTACGGGAAACTAGGTGAGGGGTTGACAGGGATTCTGTGTACTATCTTTACTACTTTTCTGTGGATCCAAAATTATTCCAAGACATAAAGTATGCCATCTTCTGGGTTTTTTTTAAAGCATCAGCAAAGAGAAAGTGGGCACATGGAACATGGGAGCTGGAAGTCAGGTGGGAAGGGCTTGTGAGGATGCGTGGATATGAAGAGGGGGATAGTCATGGCAGCTGCAGATGGCAGGATGGGCATGGAGGCCGATTAGGGGGGCACTGAGGGTTAAGCAGGGGAATGGCATATTTCTAATTGTATAGGTTATTTTGGCGTTTAGGACCCTTGAGAGAAGGGACAATCTGGGACAAGCTGGACAAGCATCATTCACATGGGAGATGTTGGAGGCTGCAGAGGCAGTGGTTGGAGCAGTGGAAACCAAAGAACACACAAGGGAAATTGTTTAACCACAACTGGGATTAGCAAAACAAAATAAAGGGCCACCAAAGATGGATCCTAGCTCCAGGCCTCTTAAATCATGCCATGAGAATGGAGTGCCCTCACGAGTGGGAGGTGTGTGATTCAGATGTTTTCTGGGGCTCTGCGGAGGAGGGGAAGGAACAAACCAGGGGGCCAGCAGGTGGATGTTGGGGGCTACTTCTGTCCCATAAGGAGGTGGGAGCCCCTCTGGGTGGACGCAGGCTCCTGACCTGTGTCTTGTTTGGCAAAGCACGAGCCGGATTTCACCCCACTGTCCTCCTGTGATTAACTGTACCAATGTGGACAGATGTCCCATGCAGGGGCCGTGTACACCTCACCTAAGCAAACTTAGAAGGTTTATAGCAGAGCAAAAGGGTGGAGAAGAGCTGGGCCGAGTCTGCCACATTTCCCTGGTTTTGGTGATAGCTGAGCAAGTTTTCAGCTGCTGTTTTCAAAGTCCTTTATTAGAATGTTGACATGGCCCACAGAGGGAAGCTAGGGCCCTATTAGAATTAATAGAAAAGAATGAGAACTCCCTGAAAGCCAGAGAAGGGCACAATGCAGTAGCTAAAACACCAAAGACAAGTTTTTTGCCAGAATTTTAGGTCTGCCCTGGCAAGGACACGAAAGCAGTAGGCATTTGCTCCAAGGCCCCATGAGGTTTTCTAAAGGCTGCCCGGTGGGTGACCCCCTGCCCGCCTAGACACACCAGTTTCCTGCAGTGCCCAATGCCTAGGGGCCTTGATGATCTCCAAGACTGGTCACTTGTGTGGGTAGCATGACCATGGTCCTGCTCCTAGCTACTTCCCTGAATGTGTGCCCAGGTCCACTACATCCTATCCCCAGCCATGGAGCAGCCCTGCCCCTGGTGGAGGAGGAGATGCTGGCTGAGACCAGCAATGGGGTGATAGCTCTACTAAAAGCAGTCTTGACTCAGGTCCCTAGCAAGGAAAATGACATTTGTGACCATCCACTCTGCGAATGTTATCCATTTTCCTTCTTAAAAATCACTCTGGAAATTTTCAAACAGATATATAAGTAGAGAAAATAAAAAATGAATCCACATGTATCTATTCATCCCTTATCTTCCGCAGTTTTCAATTCCTGGCCAATCTTATCTCTTCACTATCCCCACTCACTTTCCCCCTCTGCCCAGAATAATTTTGAAGCAACTTCCCAGACATCATATCATTTCATGTGTAAATGTTCCTTTATACTTATTTTCTCTTTAAAGAAATCATGATGCCCAAATTAAAATTGCAGAAAAAGAAGGAAGAGTGCAGAATGGAAAGCTTGAGTGGTCACTCTGGGAGTGATCAAGCCACTCTCTGTCTTGCTTCTGGCGTGTTTGCATTCATCTCCTGCTGCTGAGAGATTTTGGTCTTGCTGATGCTGAAGGCACCATGAGCCTCTGAGAACCCGCTCCCTTGTTTCAGGAAGGAGGGTGAGGTCTGATGGGATACAACGTTTTCCGGTTTAGTGTTTTGGCTCCTTCATTTCCGAGGGTGAACAGCCCTTAAAGTTGAAACCTCAGGTTTCACTCACCTGGGGAAATGTATCATAAGTCAGGAGTGCCCCAGTGCTGGGAAGAACTTTTTGATAATAGCAAAGAATGGGCTTTGAAATGACGGAGAATTTAAGTGGTGGGGTCCGGGGGACCAACCAAGGAAGTCAAAAAGCAACGATGAAATCAGAAGTTAGAATTCCCAGAGATGTTCTACTGTAAATGAATAATGTCATAATCTGTGGGCGGTTTGGAAAAGAATTTCCAGGCACAGAGTATTTCAGAAAGAGTGAATTTATTAAGAACAAAAAGCAGAAATAAAGAGGGCGCCGCAAGCATAGCAGGCAGACCTCCTAACAGACCAGGGAGAGCCGACTATTAGAACAGCAAGCCGGCTCAAGGGAGAGCTAGCCTATTTTTATAGCCTCAAGACAAAATTCTTGCTGGAAGAATGTCTTTAGGTGATTGGTTAGGGTTTTTACCTAATATGGGGTCAGGGAGCTGGATGGTTTAGATCAGGAGGGCTCATGGCAATGATTGCTGTGGGGTTCAGTGAGTTCCCGAGATGACCTTGGTGTGGGGCTCTGTGTCTGTGTCCTCAGTACGAGGCCTTGCACCTATGACCTTGGTATAAGACTCCACAAATTGTAGACAAAAATCTTTAAGAGGGAGTGTGCATGTGTGCATGCTCAGTTGCTCAGTCCTGTCCATTCTTTGCGACCTCATGGACAATAGCCCCCCAGACTCCTCTGTCCATGGGATCCTCCAGGCAAGAATACTAGAGTGGGTTGCCATTTCCTATTCCAGGAAATCTTCCTGACCCAGGAATCAAACCCATGTCTCCTGTGTCTCCTGCATTGGCAGGTGGGTTCTTTACCACTGCGACACCTAGGAAGCCTTTTAAGAGGGTGTAGGAAATTTTAAAAATCTGAAATTCAGAAGGTGATCACAGGGACTATTTTTACTTTAACTTGTCACAAATTCAACAAGATGTTCATGGGCAGGAGGAAAAGGACTTTTGCAGGAGATGAATGTGCCTTTAAAGAGAGATATTTGGAAGCAGGTAGCCTAAATCTGGCTTCCCAAATGGCGCAGTGGTAAAGAATCTGCCTGTCAGTGCAGGAGATGTACGAGATGTGGGTTCTATCCCCAGGTCGGAAAGATTCCCTGGAGAAGAAATGGCAACCGACTCCAGTATTCTTGCCTGGAGAATCTCATGGACAGAGGAGCCTGATGGGCTATGGTCCATAGCATCACAAAGAGTCAGACACAACTGAAGTGACTTAGCACAGCCCAACCTAAATTTGGGGGGAAATGAAGACATATGAGGACTTCTGAAAGTGAAGGAGTGAGAGGACCCAGGGATTGGTGAGGTCTGATAATATATCCTCCTGGTGGGGCAGAAGGGCAGAAAGATAGCCTGTGTCAGCACATCACTGGAGGAGTGGGCTGGAGGAACGAGCCACTGGAAACCATGGAGAAGAGAAGACCTGCAGAGACAGACTTTATGAGCAATCACAATTGCTCATAAGCCCTGTAGTGCTCGGTACGGGGAGAAGTCTTGTGAGCCAGTAATTAAATGGGACTCTGATAGAGGAATAAAACCTCTCAGAAATGAATGAAATTGGGTCCAATCCCTGGGTTGGGAAGATCCCCCGGAGTAAGAAATGGCAACCCACTCCAGTATTCTTCCCTGGAAAATTCCATGAACAGAGGAGCCAGGTGGTCTACAGTCTATGGGTCGCAAAGAGTCGGACCTGACTGAGGGACTGAGTACACAGCACATAACTTTAAAAAACGACTTTGAAAAGTGTACATTGCTTCTACTGATGTGAACATTGTTACTGAGACCTTCTATTGAATGGTATCTTGGTTTTCTTAATTGTGTTGGGTAAGGTTGCTGGTGATACTTTCTCTTGATGCTTTTCCCAAGATAACTGACCCTAAAAATAATGCCACCCTCCCCAGGCTGGTGTTAGAGCTCTTCATGGTGTGTCTGGACTAGAATTACTTGCAGAAAGGACCTCTATTAAGCTCTGGCTTTGGTAGTATTCAGGGACAAGAAAGAGAAAAAGGGTGAAATCCAATATCTTATTGCTTGAATCTCTGAAGTGTCTTATTTCACTTCAACTGAAGTAAAGTCTGTGTATGATGTATTGTAGCCCTTGGTCAGGCATGCAGATGTTCCCACACCACCTGCGGAATGGGGTTGCACAGGGCAGGAAAGCATCTGGGTAATAGGGCTGGGGACACAGCACTGCAGGCTCATGGAAATTCACCAGGCCAGGGCAATGTGTGTAGTGTGTGTGTGTGTGTGTGTGTGTGTGTTAAGGATTAGCCCTTTAGGTTTTCTTTTAGTGGTCTGGGCACCCAACCAAGACACTCCCTCTCTTAATCTCTCTTCTTGACACACACACATGCACAGGCATTCATGCTCACACACGTATATACATGCCATTCTTTTTTTAAATTTTTTTATTTTATTTTTTAAAATATTGTTTTATTTCACTGCACCAGGTCTTAGCCATGGCCCGAGGGATCTTTCATCTTTGTTGCACCGTGCAGGTTCTTTAGTTGCAGCATGCAAACTCTTAGTTGCAGCATGTGGGATCTACTTCCCCAACCGGGGATTGAACCCAGATGCCATGCATTGGGCGCTCAGAATCTTAGCCACTGGACCATCAGGGAAGTCCCCACACAACCCATTCTTAAAACAATAGATGTTAGAGCCCACAAGAAGGATACGTTGTGAAACAGAAACTCCATACCACATCCCGCCACAGACTTAGGTCCCAACAACAGGGGGTTTGAAACAGCAGTCCTGTCACAATACATAGTATCAGAATGAGAGGGAGGCACAATGTGGGGCTGATGGAAACAGTAGCTTTTCTTTTCACATTTTAAGAGAGGCTTAAATATTACTAGGCTATCACAAGTCCTTGTTACAGGAGTTTGAAAAATAGAAGTAAATGAACAAAGCATACACTGATACCTTTAATGATGTTTCTTTACCAAGTGCATCATTTGTGAGACAGCTTTATCTTCATAATAGAAGGATAATTAACATCACTAATTATCTAATTAAGTTCATTAAGCATCCACCAACAGTGCACCGTGAAGTTGACATTATGTTCTACTGTCAACAAATGCTTTTGATTTCTTAGGAAGTAATTAAAATGTAAATTAGCATGTGATTATATGCACAGGGGAAGTTTTGAATCAGATATTCATTTCAAAACTGCTTAGAGCAACATAGTTTTTAGGTTTTTTTTGTCAGTAAAGCAGACATTTTGCTATTAATGGTATATATTAAAGTTGCCATTTGTTCAATGTTTGAATCGTGAGATTACAATGCTGTATGCACAGTGTTTAGTTGATATATTTGCTACTGTGTTTTGTGCTTTTGTGCATATTTGATCACTTTATTTAGTGTGTGTGTTTGTGCCCTTTGTGTTTAACAATATCGCAACTGATTTTTTTTTTTCCTGAAAACTTTCTGTTACTTAAATTCTCTAGCTGAGCTTGCCCTTTAAAAGCATTTTAGGTCAATTCTTTCAATGTATTTTTTCCATTTGGAAAATAATCAATGACTTGCTCAGAGTATGTGTCCCTACACACACAGGGAAAAGGGAAGTTGCCCAGATCAGACTTTTGGTCTGGACTTGGTTGCAAGTTTTCTGCTTTCTTAGGGCAGCCCCTCGGTTTCTGATGAAATGAGCCTGTGATCGTGCTGAATACAGGAACCTTGTTGGATTAGGACCTTTCCTGAAACATCACAGTCTCTAGACATTTGCTGGAAAAGAGGCTCCCAAGACAGAAGCCACCTTGCCTAAAGCCCCAAAGCTTCCCTTCTTCAAATGATCCTGATGGAACCCTAGAATTCCTATCCTTTACTAAAGCTTACAGTTTACTGTGAGCTCTCAGTGCCCATGATACCATGTTCGCCATCTTCTCCCCTGAAGACACTGGGCCATCTGAGCATCTAGCTGATGTCATCAGTTCAGGGAGGAGGAACAGTCTCTTCTCAGGATACTGAACCTCTTACATTACTTCTTGGATAATTTTTTCCAGGGATGGACTTAGGTGGTGATAGATCCAGGCCCCTCAGTTATGTAGGTACAAGATTTCAGATAAATACAGAGAGAAATACCAAGGCCTAAGAGAGACTGCCTCTTGTCCTCTTGAGAGGATTAGTGTCAGAGCTTGGCCACGACTAGAGCCCAATGAACCGCTAGCTAGTCATCACTGTGGGTGCTGACATCCCTGTAGTCCAAGCAGAGAGAGGCTGGTGTCCTGGGGTCTGGGGTGGGACAGACATCATTGTGCAGTGACTGGCAGTGGATTGAGGCCAGCCAGACTACAGTGACACCATGCTGAGAAACTCACCAGCACAGGGCCAGGAATCCACATAGAGATGGGCATTATTGGGACTGATCCCCAAGCTCTGCTGATAAACCATGAGCTGTGGTGTAGTCTATGTTGACCTGGGAGAAGGGCACCATCTATCCAGAGAGGGCTTCTTTTTCTAATTCACGCAAAGGACAGTGGCTAGGTTAGCAGAGACCCTGACCTGACCAGGGGATCCTTCTGCTAAAATTGCATGATGGTGGCCTTCTCCTAACATGCAGCAAGTACCTACCTCAACTAGCACATAGAATTTCTCTATCAACGTTATCGACTGTTTACTCTTAAAACTTAATGTGGTCTACTATATCATGACTTACTAAGAATGCAAAGGCCACAGAATAAAAGAATATTTAATACTGATAATAACTTACTTGGTCCCATGGCTGGCTCACAGTCCTGCCTTCTGCTGGTCACTGTAACTGGTGCTAAAGAATGGCTCCATCACCATGCTCTACAAAAGTGGAGCATATCAAATGCAATAATTACTTTATCATATGTAGTTCAACAGCGTATGAGTTTACTGAAGATATACTACTCCTCACTAAGAATATAGAGATGAATAACACAGGACCTTACATTTAACAAATCCTTGAATTCCAGGTATTTATCTCCCTAGCTAGATTATATCTAAGAAGAATTACAGTAGATGCATTTCTGAAAAAAAAAATGTAGATAGGTCAATATTTTATAAACTAATAGATTCAAAATTTGCTTAGGAACTTGGCAACTTGAAAAATCCTGGGTTGAATCCTTTTGAAAACTAAATTCAGTCCTTTACTTTGAAGGCTAATTATACCTAGGAATCTATTTTGAGATTCAGGTTTTTATAGATTAGATTTCCTGATGTGTGGTATGCCTGCATTCCAGAAACTTATGTTGTGGTTGGGGTGGGGTAACATCATTACAGGAAAGGCTTTCAACTTTTAAAAATTATGACTTTTGGCTGGGGAATACACATCTTTTGATTATTTATTCCTTTAAATTTTAATGTTTAAAACTTAAACGTATTCATTGGTGTGGAATGCTTTAGAGTTCATAAGACAGAAATGTCCCAAACTATATAAATGATAAAAAACGGCAGATGGTTGTGGAGTGGAGAATCAGTCTGGGACCCTCCCGAGGCACTGCTGCCATCACAACCACCAGCCCCTCACTCCCAGCTCGGCCGCGAGGCGCCTGCCGTGTGAGTTACAGCCGCGTTCTCGCCCTGGGACCCATCTATTATGAGAAACCATTTTGGTTAATTAAAAAAGTCTTTCAAAGTCTCAGAACAGGAAGTTCTGAAATTTTCTTCTCATCACTGTTGTCGATGGGGGTTAGTGCAAACTTGGCTCCAGGCCTGTCATGGAAGGAAATGGGCCTGGACGTGGAGGAGGGAGTGGAGACAGCCAGAGAGCATGGAGTCCAGGCCTGGGAGGTCTCTCAGGGGTTCTTGGATGCTAGAGTATCTACTGGTTTAATTAGGAGTGATAGGAGGAGTAGCTGAACTTGAGCATCAGATGGATTCTTGCAAATGGTTCCTGACTCGTAGACTTCTTTGTCTGGGATCTGGTGTGAGGGCTAGGGGCAGACTCGTGAATGCCATAGGTTGTAAGTGATAATAAAGCTGAGAGGGAAGAGTAGCTGTTGAACACCTGGGGAATGAAAACTCCCGAAAAAGACTCGGCTAGTGCCAAGGCTTGGTGGTGGGCATGAGTTCATGTGTTTGAGAACAGAGGGAGATCAATGTAAGTGGATCACAGAGATTGAATGTGAGAGTGGTCCAGGAAGAGGGTGGTAGAGGCCAGTTGTCAAGTGCCATTTCAGTTTTCTAGGCATCAGAAAAGACATCTGTGTCTGATTCCATCCACATACGCATCTCTACCACCATCTCTCTCTCATCTACTGAACACTCAGTTCTGATCTGGACATTCCCTCCTTCAACATTCCATGCACATTCATGGATCTTCTACCATATCCCAGGCCATTGGCTTAAGGCCAGAGGATACTGACAGTAAAAAAGTATGTCCCTAACCTTCTAGGTGGGTGAAATAATTACAGTGTTAACAAGCTGAAGTTGAGCTGAGACTTGGAGGAGAAGGAGGAGGATGAAAAGGAGGAGGAAGGATGTGAAGGAAGATTAGTGGTGATAGAGGGGCCCCTCCAGGTGCAAAGGAACTGTCGTGGGTCAGCTGCTGCCTTTGCATTATTACTGGAGTATCATATCCTGTTTATGTTGATCCCGTGTATGTATTTATTTATATTCTGACTCAATCCCCAGAGGATTTATGGTATCTAATGCGATGCATGCAATAAAATGAGGAAATGCGATCAGGAAAAATAAAATTAAAAGAAAAAAGTCAATTCCTAGGGAATTAAGATCATAAATATGTATAGTCCATAACGACTTACAGTCAAACATCTACAGCATGCCTGAGCTTTCTGGCTGTCATTGTGGAGTGGGAGGCAAGATAGTTTATATATTTATTCCTCACCCATCAATTATGCTTCTGCCAAGGAGCAGAAGTGCTTGAGAACAGGGACATAGGGAAAACAAAGCAGGTGGTCCCTCCCAGAAGCTTACTGTGCCCCATCACACCATCATGGCACCCCCATGATGTGAGTTCTTAAAGATCAGGTCTCATCATGTCATGTTCCTGATTAAAAGCCATCATTTGTTCCTACGCTGTCCAGAGGAGGCCTCAGACCCATGACCACAGTGTAAGAAGCCTGATCCTCACTATTTTTCTAAGTTTCTTTCCTGTGATAATCTTGCACAGTGTTTGTGCCAAATGGGCCCACTTCCATTTTTTATCATAATGCACCCTGTCTTCTCCCATCTCTACACTTGGGCAAATATCATCCCATCTGCTTGGAAGAGCCTGCCTCTTCCATCCGACCAATTGCTTCTCCTGTACTTTAAAATCACTGTCCCTCCTGAAAGCTTTTTCCAGCCTGGCCTTGACCCCTGTGGCCCCAGTTATCTATTTTTCACTCGCAATGGCTGCATCTATGCAGGACCAGCCTAAGGGAGAGGGAAGAGCTGGTATTGATTATGTTACCTGTGAGTCACGTGCAGCCCAGCAGTGGACACCTAGTGGCAAGTTCCGGTGTGGTCCCCAAGAGAGCCGAGGTGAGCGGATATGTGCGACATCCTCGCGGACAGGGATGTATACAGTCAGGGCTGTCATCCGGAACATCCTGGTGTGGGCCTAGATTGTATTCAGTCCTGTCTCAAGAGCTCAGGCTAAGGGTTCTGCTGTAGATGTGGCCAGTGATAGGCTGCTACTGGTCAAGGTGGCCTTGTCTCTCTCTTTACAGCCTAAAGTAGGAGCCTTCTCCATAAGCTCCAACTGACCTGTTACTTCTATTGGCATTGCCAGTTTCAGCATCCAGACTGTCTCAGTGATAGGCATTATTTGGAGTCAAGGAAGCTATATTAGTTTGCCAGGGTTGCCTTAGCAAAGTACCATGGACTGGGGGCTTCACTGACAGACATTTATTTTATCACAGTTCTGGAGGCTAGAAATCCAAGATCAAGGTGTCTGTCTGCAGGTTTGGTTTCTCTGGAGGCCTTGCTCCTTGACTTGTAAATGGCCTTCTTCTCCTTGAGAGCATCTCTGGGAACTCCTCCTTTTCTTAGGAGGACACTGTCCAGATTGGAAAAGTGCTACTCTAAAAGCCTTTGGTTCACCTTTTAAAATGCTCTATCTCTGAAGTATAGTCACACTCTGAGGTACTAGGAGTCAGGGCGTCAACCATATGGATTTGGGGGGAACATAATTCATTTGGTAACAGCCACCTCAATTTCAGTATGTGTTCAGAGGGAAAGTGTTTCCATGGGTTGCAGTCTCCCAGGGTAGATTCTCACATTCATCTCTCACTCAGAGCCTAAGTCACTCACAAGTCCTAAGCTTCTGCTCCTGCCCAAGAAGGTTTGGGTCTCCATGAGCCTCACCTCTGAGGATGAAGATGACAGAAACTTGCAAAGATCTGGCAGAGTTCAGGAAAGGTCAGTGTGCTGACGCTTCCCATCTGTCTGAGTCTCACAGAGGCTCTGATGCCCAAGGAAGAGACAAAGAAAAGGAAAGGTGGCTTCCTTGAAAAGACCTGGTGCCTGCAATTCCAGAGCTTTTGTCTTTTTCTACATGGGAGTATTTTTTTTTTGTTTTATGTAGTCAGTCTCCACGTACTCATGATGATTGAATTTAATAAAAACATCACAGTTCAAAAAAGACAAATTAGAAACCTCCATTCATCTCAGAAATTAATATGTGAGTGAATTTAACAAGAGATGAATTGCGCTGTGGTGATCTGGTCCCTCTTCACCCACTCTGAGCACCAGTTGTTTGTCATTATTGCTGGAAATATGATTATTACTTTGGTATTGCTTGACATTTATTAATAATCCAGGGGCTTTGTCTCCAGAGTAGAGAAAAGTGCAATTATCTGGGCATTTGGAGGAAAAAGCATTTCCTGGCCTGAGTCATCCAAATAACTTTCCTCCACAGACACCTTGACCATAGCTTGCTGCAGACCCAGGCCATTCTGTCCCTTGGTTCCTATTTACCTCTTTCATAACCAACTGCTAATGTTTGGCAGGTGCACATATAGGTATTATACAGGATTTGCCAACAAACAGGGAAAGCATTTCATTGTTTTCTCGTTAACTGCTTCTATCATCTAACTAAAACCAGGTCTCCACCAAGAACTTATTTTTGAAGGCAGATGATATATCAGCCTTTATGTAGAGAAGGAATAACAGAAAAGTTACATAGATAATCTGTTTATTGAACATTTCACAACCAGGAAAATACAGAATTTCAGATGGGTTTAAACGTGGCAGTGGGAGTGAGGGCCAGAACTGCCCAGCTCCTGACTTTTGTTCTTTGCAGATCTGGATGTCTTGTCACCTGGCCCTCCTGGGTCTCATTAATCCTGACCATGAGGAATATTTTACTCCAGGCAGGAAGCGACCAGCTGCAGAGAATTTGTCTCAGAGAAGTGACAAATCTCACGAGCTTCATTTCAGTCTCTCAAACTTTTATCTATTGTTGTCTCCATCTGCCAGGCTGCTGGGGACAAAGATGGACAATGTCCTTGAAAAGTTTATTCTAGTGGGGATTCAGGTGAGGAACCCAGTCACTGTGATGTGGAGCAGTGCCTCTGCAGGGCTTACCACTCTGCTGTGGCTCCCTCAGGGGGTGTACTAGGAACGAGAAGAGTATTCCTGATAATTACTGGTTATACAATAATAACAAAGGACTTACACAGACATAGTTTCCTTAGTTGCTCACTTCCACGCAACTACCGGCACTGTTAATCCAACCCCTCAGCCTGTACCAGTGGAGGAGAGGTGACCAGTGAGTGACCAGTGAGTGACCAATGAGAACATGGGCCCTATGGTGAAGGAAGCCCCTTCCAAATCTACAGTTCACTCTTGCCGGGATGAATGGGAGGGAGATCGCCTGGGTTTAACTTGAGCCTGTCACTTGTTTCTTTGGCCAGAAAATGGAATCTGGATTTGACACTAAAATCAAACAGTGTGGTTATTGCTTTTCTTTTATGGATCATTAGTGCATATTTAGAAATCTTAAAAAATTATAAAGAAAACTGCCTATAGTGGAATCATGTTATATGGAGTTAAGTTTTAAAGCCTATTAATAAAATGAAAATCAAGTTGGCAACAATATTCTTAAAAGTCCCTTAGATTATTGATAGAGAATAATATCATTTGTGGTTTTGTGTATTCTGTTCCATCTTTTTGCACATCCATCAGGCAGCTTTTCCACCATTTGGGGAATGAATTACTATTTCTCTGTTAAAGTGTCTCATGAAGTGATTGGCTTGTGCAGTCTGGGGGGAACAAGACTTACCAAAAATTATTTGTCTTCAAGCACGAGAATTATACTCATTACAGTGAATTGTTTACATTCAAGAAATATGTGCAACTGAGAAAACAGACTCATCTATTCCATCTCAGTTTCATCATGGGACTTAGGTGACAGGGTTGTGAGAATTCCATTGTATTTTTAATACATTTTTTATTTTGGAATACTTTCCATGTACTTTTCATATTTATATTCAACACCTCCCTATACCCTTCACCCAATTTCCCTTGTTGTTCCTGTTATACATTATCATAGTACATTAATCAAAGTTGACGTTGGTACATTATTAGTAATGAATCTCTAGTCATATATTTCTTTCACTAGTTTTCCCACTAATCCAAGAATCAGTCCAAGGCACCACACTACATTTAGTTGTCATGTCTTCTTAGTTTCCTCTGGACTCTTGACAATTTCTCAATTTTAATTATTTTTGTGACCTTGACAGTTTGGAGCACTACTGGTCAGATATTTGTAGAATGTACTTCAACGTGGGTCTGTTAAACATTCTTCTCATAATTATCCTGAGGTTATGAGTTTTTGGAAGGAAGACCACAGAGGAGACACATCTTTCTCATTATACCGTACCAGGTCAGCGGTGCCTGACACCCACACAGTATCATCACTGGTGATGTCAGCTCTCATCACATGGTCACGATGGGGTCTGCCAGATTTCTCCACTGTAAAGTTACTATTTTCCCTTCCATCCTCTGTTCTTTGGCAGCAAGTCATTAAGACCAGCCCATTCTTAGGGAAGTTAAGCTCTGCCTCCTGACAAAGGAAATATCTATACACATTATTCTATAGTCTTTTGTTTGGAAGGTTTGTCTCTTTCCCCCCTAATTAATTTATCCAATCTTTTATTTATATCTGTAGAGACTCATCCGTATTTATTTTATAATTTGAGTTATAATCCACCAAGCTTGTTATTTATTTTGTTGCTCAAATTGTTTGAGCTTTTTGCTCATAACATTTAGTTGATCTCACACTTGCTTTCACTTAGCTCTCTGATCTTTTTTCACTGATCACAAATATGTTTCAATGCAATTCTACTATAACTCTTCCTAACATATTTCATGTGTGTATTATTCAGGAAAAGTTATATTATAGTAACAAACACTCCCAAAACTGATTGCCCTAAAATAGCAAAGGTTTATTTCTCACATGTGCCACACTGTGAGTTAGTCACGAGTCTCCTGTGCCTTAACCTCACCCAGTGACACCAGCTCAGGGAGCAGTCATTGTTTAGAACTTTGAGCACTGCTGTGACAGTTGAAAAAGAGCTTAGCAAATTGAGCCTGAGTCCTTAAAGTTTCAGCACACCTCCCTGGCCTCACCTGTCTCAAAGGTGACAGGAAAAGTAGTTATGCCATGTATCTGCAGGAGGAAAGAACTGGAAATATTTAGCAAATAGCACTAATAATCAACACCCTGTATTTTCTTACAATTTTCCTTTTCCATGCAAATCTGTACACATTTAATTGTTGTTAGCACATTATTTTCTAACTTCATTTTAAAAAATCTCGATATATCAAAAACCTGGTTCCATATCATTGGAACTTTTTTGACACCAGGGCTGCAATGAACGGTTGTATAGGTTGTGCACAAAGACACCTGGCCAGAGTGGCAAAAGGAAGCTGAAATCCAGCCTTTGTCCCACTATCCAACTTACCTGTGCAGTTCCAGGACAGCATCTGCTCAAAGGGGACACGAAGGTGCTGTATGGACTGGTGGTGGCCCTGAGTGAATGTAATTTGTGGTGACTGCATAATACCCGACAGTAAGGATGACCCATCCCTCCACGTGTTGATATTTAAGTTGTTTTATTTTGTGCTGCTATAAACAGGATGGTGGAAAATGTTGTTTAGTGACTATCTGTACATATATTTTATGATTTCCTTGGAGTAAGTGACTAGCAGTGAAAATGGTGAGTCAGAGGATGAAAATGACATGCATATATGTCAGCACTGGTAGATACACTGGCATTTCTCACTACTGAGTTCAGTCCCAGACCATGCCATACATACTTGGCTGGAGAGGCCAGGGCCTACAACTGTAATCTTGGTACTAAGTTTCTGAGCAGGATCTGAGGGATTGTGTTTAGATACAGGCTTTTCTTTTTTCTAGCTAGGCTATGCAACTGTGATTACAGGACTAATGATGCTTTAAACAAACAATGTAATGACTGTCATCAGTGACAGCGGGGCTTCTTGTGGGAGAGCTTGAACAGGAGGGTCACCAGCAGCTGGCCAGCCCCAGGGGTGCTCCTGGCAAATGTGGATACCACCAAGTTGAGGTCGGCTCACTTACAGGTGACCCTCCAGATAGGCTGTGCCTTGTTTTCCATTCCAAGATCTGATCTGTATCCTGTAGCCAAACCCTTCCCTAAGGAGACACTGGGACAGCAAGGCACAGGCTCTTTAAACCAGACCTGCTTTGCCTTTCAAATCTCCAAACAGCCCTCTGAGGCCCTTGGTTCTACTTCAAAGGTTCTCAAACTGTTTAATACACAGGCAGTTGCTAAGCAAAGGCTATTTTGCTCTAGTAAGCAATGCAGAGCTCTGCTCTAAATTTGTCCCCCATCGATGTGTCATATTCACTGCTGCCCAGGCAGATGAGCTTCTGCCCTTGAACCAGCCCAGATCATCCTCCTCCTGCCTCCACATCCTGAGTGTTACAACTTTCCAGGGCATGAAAGTTCTTAAAAGTCAATAGCAAAACAATAGTTTGTTTAATTCTATGGAGACACACAAGGTGGAAACCATGTGCGAGAAAAAGCCTTGTGGAGGTCTAAGAAGTCATCTTCCGGTGCTGCCAGCTCCTGTATTGTTGGGGTCACCTATCCTCAGTTTTCTCTTCTGTAAAATGGGAATCATCATAATATAGATTTGTCAGGTGGCTAAATATTAAATGTGACAATGCATGTGGAAACTCCTTTTTCAGTTGTAAAGTGCTATGTGCACATTAGTTATTAGATGGAATGTTGAGAGAACAGACCAAAGGATAACAAATATTTGGGCTACCGACACTCTTATATAAACCATTCAGGTGCCCTTGGTCAGGTCCCTCTCCCATCCTCCTAATCCACTATTCTAAGCCTTCACCTGCTCAGCGCTCAAGGGAACCAGAGCTATCTTTTCCTCTGCTTCTTCAGTGAGATTGCACATTGCTGTTGGACAGAAGCTGCTCTGTGTCCAAGTTCCCCCGAGAGTTCTCTTCTCCTGCTGCACGTCTCCAAAGTATCATATTAGGAAAAAGACCGGGCTTTTGCCTTAGATGTAAAATTAGTCAAATTTATCAGCATTTTATGTCATTTGCAGTGCTCATAATGATTGTTACTTATAAATGTGCATAAACATGTAACGGCAATATTAAGGAAAATTTTGTAAACAAAAAAAGAAAGAAATCACCCTATTCCCACTACTCCAAAACATTAACTGGGGTTTTAAAATTATATTGTTTCCATAGTTTTGAGTCTTTGTTGATAAACATTTTTTCTATTTTATTGAACTATGAGACATGTAGAAAAGAGTGTTCAAGTCACAAATATACAAATTTAAGCAATTTCATGGAGTGAACATGTGACCACTACCCAGGTTAAAGAATACGACATTAATGGCTCCCTAGAAGCACCCCCAACTTCATGCCCCATTCTAGTCACTAGCACCTTCTACCCTCACCGTAGACAATTTCCTGGCAGCTAACATACATCAGCTTTCTACATTTTACTTTTATGTATATGAAATAACATATACATTCTTCTGGTTTTTTTTCACTCCGAACTATGTTTGTGATTTATCCGTGTCATTTCATGAAGCAGTAGTTCATTTATTTTTATAGTGACCAAACAACATTTTCATACTGTTCTCAAACTTTTTGGTCTCAAGATCTGTTTACCCTCTTAAAAATTATTGAGATTTCAAAGAGCTGTTATATCATATATATTGCATCTATTGATATTTACTATGTAAGAAATTAAAACAGAATTTTTAAAATGACATTTATTAATTCATTTAAAAATAACAGTAATAAATCTATGTAATTTATATGTAAGCATAAATAACATTTTTTTAATCATGCATTTTTAAAAAATTGTGAAAAGAATAGTATTGTCTTATATTTTTGCAGATTCTTTAATATCTATCTGGCTTAGAAGGCAGATGGATTTTCATATCTGTCCTTTATTCAATTAGTTGTAATTCTTTTTTTTGGATGAAATAAATGAAGAAAATCTGATCTTTCATAGATATGAAGTTAGAAAATAAAGGAGTATTTTTTTGGAGGGGCCATGCTGTGTGGCCTTGTGGGATCTTAGTTCCCTGACCAGGGTTTGAACCCACACCCCCTGAATTGAAAGTGCAGAGTCATAACACTGAACCACCAGGGAAGTCCCAAGAAAGGAGTATTTTAATAAACTTTTCAGAAAATTATAGATATTATTCTTTGATACTGCACCGAAATTCAACAAGTAGTAGTTTCTTGGAAGTTACTTGAAACTTTTATCAGTGAAATTTTTGTACTCTGTTACAGTAAAATGTATTTATTATCTTGCAGTTTGAATGGATATTTTAACCCATACATGATTTGGAACATGCGTATAACAAATAGTGAAAATATTGGTTCCCTGAGTTGAAAGATCTCCCGAATGTTGATATGTTTCATTATGCAATGTGGAAAAATCATATTCATACACCACCAATCTTATCAGAAAAATATTTATCTACTGAGAAACTGTCAAGCTCACAAAGGCAGTTACAAGTTTTCCAATATTCTAACATTTGAAATTTGAAAGCCCAGATTTTATTATAGGCAGTGAATACTGTCAGTGGTTTTATTTTATATTACAGGATCATTTTGTTCATTTTCAAGAAAATATCTGCCAAATACCCACGTCTTCTTAACTTTAGTTTTGTCTGTCAGTCATTCTTTCAAGGGCTTCCCAGGTGGCTCATCAGTAAAGAATCCACCTGCCAATGCAGGAGACATGGGTTTGATCCCTGGGTTGGGAAGATCCCATGGAGAAGGAAATGGCAACCCACTTCAGTATTCTTGCCTGAGAAATCCCGTGGACAGAGGAGACTGGTGGGCTAGAGTCCTTGGAGTCGCAAAAGAACTGGACTTGACTTAGCAGCAAAACAACAACAACATTCTTTCAAATAAAAATGATGTCCTATTACATTGGTAACTAGTTCAGCTGACAACTCTAACAATGATACAGATGCTTCTCTTTGAAATGACCACCATGGTTTTTGGTATTCAGAAGTGCTTCACGTAGATTTCCCATTTTATCACATAGACTATTAAAAAGTATATTCAAAGACTGAGATTTCATAAAATTAATCCTGCACTTTTTCATCAATGACATTCTTAAATGAAGATTTTTTTTTTCCTATGAGTTCCTACTGATGAGGACTATGTCTAATGATTATTGTACAGTTGGTGCCAATGTCTTGATTTGGACTATGAAAATTGTTTTACTCATCCTGGCTTTTGGGCCATCAATGTGCATATCAACACAGTGAAAAAAGGCAAAGGTGTTCTAGTATTTTGGAAATAGTTTTGACTTCACAGATTCCCTAAAAGGGTATTAAGAGCCACTAGGGATTCATGGACCACATTTTAAGAACCATTACCATAGAGGATATAATATATGACTATATCATAATTTATCTAGTCTATTCTGATGGAAGTTTGCATTGTTCCCACTTTGGGACTACTTCAAACATTGCTGTTATGAACATTCTCACATGTCTTCTGGAACACACATGCATGAATTTCTGTTAAGTATGTATCTACAAATGAAATTGTTGGTTCATTGGTATGTGTAAACTCATCTTTTAAGACACTACCAAACAATGTTCCAAAATGGTTGTACCAATTCAGCAGCATAAGAGAGTTCCAGTTGCTCCATGTGATAATCAAAACATGACATTATTAGCTATTTGAATTTAGATATTCTTATTGTGGTTTTAGTTTATATCCTCCAGATGACAAATGAAATTGACCTTTTTGTTATATGTGTATTGGTCATTGACATCTTTTTTAACGAAGTGCCTGTTCAATTTTTTCTTTTTAAAAATTTTCCATTGAATGTCTCTTTTTTAATCTTATTGATTTAGAATAATCATATGTGTTCTCTGAATGAATTTTTTTTTTCAAATGGTGAAGATAGAGCGCTCAATGACTTTTTCAAAAATTAAACTTTCTAATTTAAGAATTGTAGATTCCCATGCAATTGTAAGAAATGATACAGAGAGATCTCATATACCTTTTACCCAGTTTCCCCCAATGGTATCATCTTGCAAAACTGTAATATAGTATCACAACAAGGAATATCTCCATCATTACAAGAAGCCCCCTTGTTGCCCTTCTGGGATTGTTTTTCTCCCTCAGCCTAATTCTGTGTGGATTCATCCAGGTTGTTGTATGTATCAGCAGTTCATTCTTTTTAATTATTGAGCAGTGTTCCACATTATAGATGTTTCACAATTTCTTTAATTATTCACCTATTTAAGGTCATCTGGGTTGTTTCCAGTTTTTGTCTGTTTTGAATAAAGCTGCTATAAACATTCATGTACAAATTGTTGTGTGAGTATAAGTTTTTCTTTCATGGGATAAATCCCCGGAGGTTACAACTTCTGGATCCTATGGTGGTTGACTAGATTTTTTTAAAAATCTACTGACTTGTTTTCCAGAGCGACTGTACCATACATTCCCACCAGCAGTGCATGAGTGATAAAGTTTCTCTGTATCCTCACCAGCATTCGTTGTTGTCATCTTTTAAATTTAACCATTTGGATAGAAGTGTAGTGATATCTCATTGTGGCTTTTATTTTCATTTTCTTAACGCATATTGATGTAGAACATAGTCCTCATGTGCTTTGTTGCCATGTTCATGTCCTCTTTATGTCTATTCATATCTTTTGTACATATTCTAGTAGACTTTTTTTGCACTTAAGTTTTAAATTTCTTCATATATTCCAGATATTAGTCCTTTGATGGATATGTGGCTTGCAAATATTTTCTTCCAGATTGTAGCTAATTATTATATCATTTTTACATGAGTTTTATAAAGCAAAAGTTTTAATGTTGATGAGATCAAATTCATTCATTTTTCCTTTTCTGAATTGTGCTTCTGGTATAAAATCTGAACACTTTAGCAATTTGTTGAATGAGAACAATAAAAGCATACATCTTTGTTTTCAATCTTAGAGAGAAAACATTTGTTGTTTTGCATTAAATCTAATGTTAGTTGTGAGTTTTTGTAGATGATTTTTATCAGGTTCTCCTCTATTCCTAGCTTTCTGAGAATTTTATAGTGAATGAGTGTTGAATTTTTTCAAATACTATTAAGCGTCAATTGATATGATCATGTCATTTTCTTCTTTAACCTACTAATATGGTAGATTACAATGATTGCTTTTTGGGTATGTATCAGCTGTGCATTCCCGAAATAAACTCCATTCTGTCATTGTATGTGATTATTTTTATGTATTGCTAAGTTCTATTTGCTAATATTTTGTTAAGAATTTTTGCATCTCTATTTGTGACAGTTAGGTTTATTTTCCTGTAGTAGTTTTGTCTAGTTGTGATATAAAGTTATAAGGGTACTGCTAGCGTCATAAAACAAATTGGGAAATGTACCCATCTTTTCTATTTTCTGGAAGACATTTTGTAAAATGTATGTTAATTATCGCTTAAATATTTTGTAAAATCCTCAAGTGAAGTCATCTGGCTCTGGAAATTTACTTGAGGGGAGTATTTAAATTATGAATTCAGTTTCCTTAACTGTTGTATGCTATTCCAATGATCTGTTTTATATTGGTTGAGATTTGATAGCTTGTGCTTTTGTAAAGAATTTGTCCATTTAATTTCAGTTGTCACATTTATGTGTATCTAGTTGTTTGTAATATTCTCTTGCTATCTTTTTAATCAATTTGCATACATTGAACCATCCTTGCATCCCAAGGATACATTCCATTTCATCATGGCATCTGATTCTTGCAATGTGCTGTTGAATTGTTTACGAGTATTTTATAGAGGATTTTTGTATTTGTGTTTATCATGGATATTGGTCTTTAGTGTTCTTTTTTGTGGTATCTTTGCCTGGCTTTGGTATGAGTGATGCTGGCCCTATATGATGAGTTGAAAAGTATTCCTTCTTCTATATATTTTTTTTGGAAATTTAAGAAGGTTTGGTATTAATTATTCTTTGAATGTTTGATAGAAATCTCTGGTGAAGCCATCTAGTCCTGGGCATTTTGGTGTGTGGGGGGGAAATGTTTGCTTACTATTTAGTCTCCCTATTTGTTATTGATCTGTTCAGATTTTCTAAAACTTAACTCTTTTCTAATGTATGCATTTGGTGACATATATTTCCCTCTCAGGATTGTTTTAGCTATGCAACACAAATTTTAATATATTCTACTTTCAATTTTATTTAATACAATGTATTTTGTAAAATTTCCCTTGAGACTTACCTTTTGATCCATGGATTATTTAGAAGTATACTGTTTAGTTTCGAAGTGTTTGGAGATTTCCTGTTACTGACGTCAGATTGATTCTGTTATGATCAGAAAACATATTTTGCATATTTCAATTTTTTATACATTTGTTGAAGTTTGCTTTATGGTCTGGCATGTGGATTGTCTCAGTATATATTTTGTGGGGGCTTGAAAATGTGTATTCTACTATTGTTGGGTGCCCTATTCCATAAATATGTTACCTGAACATTTTTTAGAATTCCCTTTTGATTTAAATATTATGTTCTAGCTTTTCTAGTTGTTCTTAGGAGGAAGATTTATCTGCTATAACCTGGTTCAATGCAGTTAGAAGTAAAAGTAACCCATAAACATATATGTGAATCTGTATGTGTATGTAACAGCATAGGTGATTCATGTATTCATGAGGTTGTGAATGATTTGACCAACAAGTCTTGTGACTGTTACTTCCTCTGGCACTTGGCCAGAGCAGGAAGTTCTTATCTAAAATCACAATTGTTACTAGCTGTGACTTGTTCTCTCTCTTCTCCAGGACTTTGTGTCATGTATTGAGAACTACAGACGAAGAGGACAAGAACTATTTGCATCTCTATACAAAGATCATGTACAGGTGAGAAGCAAGACAGTATCTTTCTCTGTACAGTAGACCAGAATCCACCTTGAACATGAAATAAAGATTCACAAGAGCCTTCGGTTTAAATTGGCTCAGACAATATTTGATCATAGTCAGTTCTACCTGCAAGACCTACACCATGGAATTTGGATCCACAGTGCCAGCAGCTGAAGAGATAGGCAGTGTGTCCATTTACTTATCTACTCATTCATCCACTAGTAAATAGGCATCAAGAGCCCAGGATGCCTCAGACCTTGTGCTGGGAGCTGGGGGCATGACTCTGTTATCTATGCCCCTTGGACAGGCCCTTGCATGTCAGTGTCTCACTATTTGAGTTCACCGACTTCATTCAGGACTAGCAATACAATTAATAAATTCAGTTGCCATAGAGGGAAAAATGAGATGAATCATTTAGGATTGCATCCTTTATTTAGGAATATCCCTCATCACATTTGTTCCATTTCAAGACAGGTGACATTATTTATCTAAACTTTGAAATCAGCATCTAGTCAAGACCAGTGACCATTTGTCTTCCTGTGGTTGGAAATGCCTGGAAGATTTGTTCACAGCTAGGAGAGTTGTGCTCTGTGGTACTTGGTGGATTTCTGCTGAAATTTGAAAAATGGAAAGTTCATGGGAAAGGATGGAACCTCAGCAGAGGCTCTGAGCCCAGAAGGCAAGGGTCCAGTCTCCTGGAATGTCAGCTAGGCTCCTTTTCAGCATGGGGCCTGTCTGGGGCTCAGAGAGTGCTTGAGAAAGTTGTGTAGAGCTTTACTGTTGATTGAGGTATTTTTGAGAAAATCAGCATTTTGAGGCTAATCCATAAGGACGCTTTCCAAGTGTTTAAATATTTAAGACAGATTGTTTTGATGTTTTAAAGAATGCAGATGTTATCACTGTCTGACGGAGATGATGGGGTCTGGAGCATTCACCCTAGTTTCTTTCAAGTGACGGCACACTTTCCCAATGTAGCCTCACTCCACTCCCTGAGAAGTCAAGTCCAAGGTCTGAAAACAAATCAGGCCCATGAAATATGCCATGTTCTTCAAGGACAGCTTCTCCTAAGTACACTCCATGAGGTCCTCCCAAGAGGGTGGAGATAATGAGATTCACGCCCTTACCCACACGGCTCTCAGTAACAGGTTACATAAGACTTCTCCAACTGGGCATTTTACGTACACCCAAGAGGTCGCTGAAGATGCAGGTGCTCATGACATGACAAGATAGCATTACCCAGTGCCCTGGAAGCTAACCCAAGCATCACTATACTCCATCATCTCATCACCAGCAAATCATGCAGTTCTGATACTCACTCTCCAAATTTCTCATCACTCCAGAGGTACTGGTGGAAACAGATGCCTCTTCTCTGATCCTGCCGGGATGCCCCTTTGCCATTTCCAGTTCTATTTGTTCTTTTCACTGTGGTCTGGCTGCTCTGGCTCTGCTCTGCCATATACCTGGGCTGTCTGCTCTTACACTGAGTCCTCATCAACCCTTACAGATATTCCCCACTAGGTCTGTGGTTTTTTTAAGTTACAGTTTTTACAGATTAAAGCTCTTTGCAAGATGCCTTCCACCCCAGAAATGGCCCTTTAAAAAAAAAAATGTGAGAGGGGCACTGCTCTGTCTGCTCTCTTTTGGGCTCCTTAGGGGCCAACAAGCTGTTTCCATTTCTTGCTCAGGCTCTATGTATCCATTAGGTTTTGGTCCCAGCTTTTTCAGATGTAAGTATCAGAAACTCAACCCAAACTGGCTTAGGCAACACATGAAATGTTATGTGTTATCGAAAGATCCAGGAGAAGATCAGGCTTCTTCTGGAAAAAGAGCTGGATCCAAATATTCAAGCTCTTCTCTAAAGAATCTGGCTCCTCTCTCCCTCTCTTTTTCACACACACACACACACACACACACACACACACACACACACACACACACACATACACACACAAATGTACGGGATTACTACAGTTTGAGGCACCAGGGCACATAGGGGATAGTATGTGAGGCTTGAGTGAACTCATGCTCTGCTCCCCAGGTTATACATCCTGGAACCAGGAAGAGCTCATATGAAGGATGTAAAATCATCTAACTTGTGCAGAGGGACTGTCTCATTGCTGAGCGACCTGCCTATAGGCTGTGTCTATTTCAGGTGCAGATACATCATGTGTTTTTCCTGACGGACATAAGGTTGCCAAGAGCAGGGATGCGTGGCCTTGAGTATGTACACATCCACCTCTTTGCACTCTGCTCTGTATGGGCTCTTGAGACCGATATTTCCAATCCCAATAAATAATGCTTACTAGCCCATCCTATAACCATTCATCACCCACCAAAGTCAGGTTAGCCATACTCCAGCACTGGGACTGGAAGTAGAGAAGGGCTGATTGCCAAGAGGAAAGCCTCAATGATGCTACCCAACAGTTTCGATTTAGCCAAGAATCATAGCTGCCTCCCGAGAAGGCAATGACAACCCACTCGAGTATTCTTGCCTGGAAAATCCCATGGACAGAGGAGCCTGGTAGGCTGCAGTCCATGGGGTCGCGAAGAGTCGGACACGACTGAGTGACTTCACTTTCCCTTTTCACTTTCATGCATTGGAGAAGGAAATGACAACCCACTTCAGTATTCTTGCCTGGAGAATCCCAGGGACGGGGGAGCCTGGTGGGCTGCCATCTGTGGGGTCACACAGAGTCGGACACGACTGAAGCGACTTAGCAGCAGCAGCAGCAGCAGCATAGCTGCCTCTAATTCACCAGCATCCCTGCCTCTGGGTCTGATGTGGCATTTGGCCCATTTGATGTTTGAACTGAAAGAGGACTTTACCCTGTGCACAAACATGGGCATTACGAACACCTTGCAGGTGTAGAAACTCAGGACTTTTGCTTATTTAGTCGCCTCATGTCCTCTGTCCTGGGACCACATATAGCCTTCTAGTATGGATCAAACAATTGATTATCTCTAAGGGATGAATGAGGGATCCTATTACCAACACTCGTATGTCTGACTACAGATATTCAAGAAAACACATTTGCCCTGTGATGAAGACTCAGGCAGCCATGAACCTCCAGGTTGCATAAATGGAGCCTTAAGGTGGAAGGGATGATCTTAAAAGACTAATTTGAAACTCCAGATGGACAACCCAGTAGCTTGGGATTGTTCATCCTCTATGAAGCTCAATATGGAACTACAAATGCAACAATTGTCTCCAAGGAGCTGAAATATTTTCCCAAACAAGTGTTCATTTCATATAACTAAATCCATATAAAAGACTTTGGATAGTCATTATTTTCCTGGAGTCCTTTATTAAAAAATTTGAGTACTTGTAAAATGCTATGATCGTTTTGGGTATGAATTTAAGAACTGTGGAGAAACAAAGTAATCTTGTTTTGAAATAGGATTTGCTTTATTCACAATAATAATACTAACTGCTTAAGTTTGCGAGGCACCATATTAAACTCTTGAATATATTGTCTCATTCGATCCTTATATAATCCCATGGTTTTATTATTGTGGTAATATTACTAACCAAATTTGACTGATGAAGATTCTGAGTCTCCTTCAGATTAAGTGGCTAGTGAAAAGCGGAAATATTGTGACAACCCAAGTTCATCTGACACCAAAGACCATGTGCTTTGAACTATACCATCTGTCTTGTTTTTGAGACAATTTTCAAGCTCTGAGAATGATTTTCCCATTTGAAATGGTCCAGATTTTCAGGGTCTACCTCCAAGTCTGCCAGTCTTTGAAGTAATACTGGCAGAAAGTAGGATTTAATAAAATGATACCAGGGCCCTATGAAAGGATTCAGGCATGCAGGCTGAAGCTAAAGTCTCCGGAATCAGACAGACTGGGTTTCAATCTTAGCTTGGTCAGCTGTTGGTCACCTTGGGGAAATCACTTCTCCTCTTCTAGACTTCATTCCTTCATGAGGATAATGGAAATTACTTACAAGTTCCCACATTCACTTTCAGTGTCATTGTGTGGAGGAGATAAGATAGAGAAGGTAAGGGGCTCAGCTTAATATATGACAATGAGTTTCATCTCTATATCACATTTAAAAGGTCTGTGTTTCTTGTCATTAACACTTTCTCCATTCAGTTTTCTGAAAAATTAAAATGCAGGGTTCAGTTCAGTCGCTCAGTGTGTCCGACTCTTTGCAACCCCATGAATCACAGCATGCCAGGCCTCCCTGTCCATCACCAACTCCCGGAGTTTATCCAAACCCATGTCCCTCGAGTCAGTGATGCCATCCAACCATCTCATCCTCTGTCGTCCCCTTCTCCTCCTGCCCCCAATCCTTCCCAGCATTAGGGTCTTTTCCAACGAGTCAACTCTTCGCATGAGGCGGCCAAAGTATTGGAGTTTCAGCTTCAACATCAGTCCTTCCAATGAACACCCGGGACTTATCTCCTTTAGGATGGACTGGTTGGATCTCCTTGCAGTCCAAGGGACTCTCAAGAGTCTTCTCCAACACCACAGTTCAAAAGCATCAATTCTTCGGCACTCAGCTTTCTTCACCATCCAGCTCTCACATCCATACATGACCACTGGAAAAACCATAGCCTTGACTAGATGGACCTTTGTTGGCAAAGTAATGCCTGTGCTTTTAAATATGCTATCTAGGTTGGCCATAACCTTCCTTCCAAGGAGTAAGCGTCTTTTAATTTCATGGCTGCAGTCACCATCAGCAGTGATTTCGGAGCCCAAAAAAATAAAGTCAGCCACTCTTTCCCCATCTATTTGCCATGAAGTGATGGGACCAGATGCCATGATCTTAGTTTTCTGAACGTTGAGCTTTAAGCCAACTTTTTCACTCTCCTCTTTCACTTTCATCAAAACGCTCTTTAGTTCTTCTTCACTTTCTGCCATAAGGATGGTGTCATCTGCATATCTGAGGTTATTGATATTTCTCCCGGCAATCTTGATTCCAGCTTGTGTTTCCTCCAGCCCAGTGTTTCTCATGATGTACTCTGCATATAAGTTAAATAAGCAGGGTGACAATATACAGCCTTGACGTACTCCTTTTCCTATTTGGAACCAGTCTGTTCCATGTCCAGTTCTAACTGTTGCTTCCTGACCTGCATACAGGTTTCTCAAGAGACAGGTCGGATGGTCTGGTATTTCCATCTCTTTCAGAATTGTCCACAGTTTATTGTGATCCACACAGTCAAAGGCTTTGGCATAGTCAATAAAGCAGAAATAGATGTTTTTCTGGAACTCTCTTGCTTCTTCGATGATACAGCAGATGTTGGCAATTTGATCTCTGGTTCCTCTGCCTTTTCTAAAACCAGCTTGAACATCTGGAAGTTCACGGTTCACGTATTGCTGAAGCCTGGCTTGGAGAATTTTGAGCATTACTTAACTAGTGTGTGAGATGAGTGCAATTGTGCAGTAGTTTGAGCATTCTTTAGCATTGCCTTTCTTTGGGATTGGAATGAAAACTGACCTTTTCCAGTCCTATGGCCACTGCTGAGTTTTCCAGATTTGCTGGCATATTGAGTGCAGCACTTTCACAGCATCATCTTTGAAGATTTGAAATAGCTCAACTGGAATTATATCACCTCCACTAGCTTTGTTTGTAGTGATGCTTTCTAAGGCCCACTTGACTTCACATTCCAGCATATCTGGCTCTAGGTGAGTGATCACACCATCATGATTATCTGGGTCGTGAAGATCTTTTTTGTACAGTTCTTCTGTGTATTCTTGCCACCTCTTCTTAATATCTTCTGCTTCTGTTAGGTCCATACCATTTCTGTCCTTTATCGAGCCCATCTTTGCATGAAATGCAGGGTACATACCATCAAATATGTGAATAGTTGCAAAAGTTCACCCTGCAGACAAAGGTGATTCTGCTGTCCAAACTGAATTGAAATATTTTCTTGAAAGATGATGTAGGGAACTTCAGTGTGGCATATAAAAGCGGTTTGGGGTGTTAATGTATTTTGTTAAAGCTTTGAGTTATACTCTAGTAGAAGATGTGGGCTTCCCCAATAGCTCAGTGGTAAAGAATCCACCTGCAATGTAAGAGACATAGGAGATGTGGGTTCGATCCCTGGGTCAGAAAGATCCTCTGAAGGAGGAAATGGCAACCCACTCCAGTATTCTTGCCAGGAAAATCCCATGGACAGAGAAGCCTGACAGGCTATGGTCTATAGGGTTGCAAAGAGTTGGACCCGACTGAGCGACTGAGCACCGCAGAGCACTAGCAGAAAATTCAACAGTCAAGTGCTACAAATGCAAACTATGAGGGTTTCATAGATATTAGGTGGGGTTATTTTCACTAATATCAAAGGTTTGGGCTTCTGGGAGCAGTCTTATCGCACCTTCAGTCCAGACACTGGAGGAGTGCTTTCGGTAGGAGTTGGTAGAGACCATGGTAAAATTCCCTGTCTACTTTGAAGGGCAGGGACTGTGGTGGGCTGCTGTGTCTATTCTATCAAATAGATCCCCAATCCTCTGATGAGTAGTATGGGGACCTTTGGGACAGCACAGCATACAGCAGTCACGAAGCTCTATAGGCCAAAGGGCAGAGGATTTTCCTCCTCCTTGAACCTGAGTTAAATGGTCTCAAAGCTGGACAAACTGATTTCTTCTCCTGACCTGGTCCTGGCTCCAGAGATTTCACTACACACCCTGCAGGTGCTTGGGGCTACCTTTAGAGGTTATTTTCTTCAGGCAGTTATGAGGGGCTTGGTCCGTTCATCCCAGGAGGTTTGGGGCCAGGTCGATAAGGAGCTGTGTCCAGGGGTCATGCTATACTTCTGCTTCCCAGAGACGGAGATGTGGCAACATCAAGGCAGCCAATGCGTGGACCAGAATCCAGGAGCAGCTTTTTGGGGAGCTGGGCTTGTGGCATCAGATGGCAGAAACCACACCCTGCTCCCAGTGGGAACTGGATTGGAGAGAAGGACCGGCTCGTATGCGGAAACGCATCAGACGCTTGTCTCCACTGGAGGCCCCGAATCAAGAAAGGCTCAAGGTAAGAATTAGATGCAACAAAACAGGATGCTTCCAGATAGGAAATGTGTAGGGAGGTGTCTCCTTAGCTTTTCCATCTGATGTTTCCATCAGGAGTGCTTTGGCGTGAACAGGTAGGAAAGAGAATGTCCACAGTTAACAGTTAACTGTAGGAGTGCTGTAATATATTCTTGATGCTGTTTGACAGAAGAATCACTAATTCCCCAAGTACAGAAGGGGTGCTCTAACTACAGTCTGAATAAATGTAGACATGAGTGGTTCATATCTACACCAGCAATCCCACCAACCTAATACCATGCTGACATCCATAAAAGTCCATTAGAATGATCTGGATACCAGCTTTTTGAAAGAGCAATGTGATGGACATAGTCTATGTGCACAAGTTATGTGTCCTGGAGCAGTCATAACCAGCCCTCATATGGGCATTATTGTGCAGGCAAATCCCAAATCAAGTCCTACAGTGGAAATAGCTGGAACTCAGCTATTTCTGCAAGCTTGAGCCAGTGACCTATTTAGTCCAAATGACACTGAAACTAGATTAGATTCCCAGGCAAGAAAATCTGGACAGTCCCTGAGACTTGGCTGTAATGAAGCTTGGACCCTCTGTCACACTTATGTTTTTGCCTTTTAAATGATGAAAAATCATCCTTGGATTGGTAGTGAATATAGGAAGAACCTGTTAACAGCATTTCGTGTTCTCACTGAATGATTCTGGTTTAAGAGATTCTAAAAAGCTGTCTTTCCAAACCCTAGAACTCAAGATATTTTCTTCTGTATTCACCCAAAGTTACAATGTTGGGTTTATTCTCTAGTCCATCACCTCAGAATCTTTTATCCAGGTTAAATCCTTTGTAAAACCTAATGAAAAATTATATTTAATTTATTCAGTAGACATTTTAATTTTTAATGTATTTTCAGTGAACATCTGGTTGTATATAGTATTTTTCCCTCAAATACATTCCTTAGGAGATGGAGGCAGGAAAAACAAGCCTACCCATGGTGCTGGTGGCAAGGCTAAAGGCTGGCTGTGGAACCTGGCCTCTGATCTCTTGGGCTGCCCTAGACCCTGCCTCTGGTCCCCCCTCCAGGGTGGCCCATACCACAGACAGCCAGGATGCTCTCTACTCCCATTTGGCATATCTTTGATAATTACTGTAAATCTGAATTAATGGAAAATTGTGGATTTTTTCCCCTTTGACTCAGGAACATTAATATTTACATTTCACCGTGGTCCTTTAGGATGTGGCATTTTGCTCCCCTTACATCTGAGTCTTGAGTGTGTGAGTGATTTGAAGGGATCAAATGTGTGCGTGCATGTGTATGTGTGTTTGTGCAAATCTTTGGAATGAGGGCTGGGGCACATAGGTATCCAAATTTAATTTCTGTTTCTCTGGTTTTATTTTAGGAAAGCCAAGACAGAAATGGCAGTGTTTCTCAAATAAACACTGAAAACCAAGGTATTCAATTTATCTATTTTTTAATTTAATAGTTAAACCAATTTTTTGCTTTATTTAACATCTTCTTAAAGGTATCAAGTTAATATATTGTGGGAAAAGAATGCTGTAAGTCTAGAGTAGAAAGTGCAAAGCCTTTCATCGCTGTGCTCTTGCAGACATAACACTCTATTAAGGGAAGGATTTTGTGTTTATGTTGCAACAATAAGAACTTTTTTCAGGGAAATTATCTTGTCAATTTGCTCTGTGAGGGAAATCTTAAAAGTGCCCTGCCAAATACAAATATATGTTCAATATGTGACCTAAAACACCTAGGAGGAAAATGAGAAAATGTTTTAGAGCAAAAGTGGATGGAATTCTCTGATTATAAAGATGACAGATGTAGTGGTCATTATTATTTCTCCAGTTTGAAAATGTACTTTGAATTCCTTATGTTTACTTTTTATGTAATACTCATGGAGGAACTTGGCTGAATTGATATGTTGATAATCTAGTTTATTTTCAGAGATCATTTCGCCCCATACACTTCCAAGTGAAAATGAAAGTCTCTCAGTCATGTCCAACTCTTTTCGACCCCATGGACTATACAGTCCATGGAATTCTCTAGGCCAGAATACTGGAGTGAGTAGCCTTCCCTTCTCTGGGGGATCTTCCCAACCCAGAGATCAAACCCTGGTCTCCCACATTGCAGGCAGATTCTTTACCAGCTGAGCCACCAGGGAAGGCTCAAACATATCCAAATACATACCAAATACACACTCAGACACGTGCACTATATTTCAGTTTTTGTGTTTCTACCAAAGATGTGCCTTTTGTTTCAAACACTCCCTGTCTGTAAGTTTCACTGTATCCTAGGCTGCAGCTAATGTCATCTCCTTAAACAAGTGACAACTTCCTAGAGCTGATTAAACTTGTCTCATTCAGTGCCTTAGCACCGGATTTTGCGTAGAGCTTGCTATCTTGCCAGTCTGCAGTAACAAAGCCCAGAAATAAGGATCTTGAGCCCTGATCCTGTGTTGATTTGGAGATCTCACTGTAGCACAGGACTTGGGATGACATTGTAACACCCATTTTTTGGTTTCTCTTCTTTTCAGCCCAAGTGCCATAATCCTAAGGTTAGAGGGGCAGTCTGCCTGCTCTCCTTCTCGAAATGGGTGGCTGCAGAGGGTGCAGTGGCAGAAAGCAGGGGCTGATTTTATGAGGACTGGGCTGATAAGTCCCCTCATTCACCATACATAGGGCCCCCCTGGTCGCCTAGGACCCCAGGCCTTCTCTATGTTTCCAGCGTGGACCCCCAGTTCCCAGTAAGGAGCTCAGGAAGGGGAAAAGAAAGGGCTGTGATTCTCCACCGGGCCTTCTAGGGTGCCCATGTCTGCAGAGTGTTTTCTTTGTCTGGGGGAAAGCCTGTGATGACTGTTGCTGTGAGCAGCAGGCACCTTCATTCATCCAGATGTGAGATGCCCAGGTGGGGAGGAGTTCAAACAGATGAGCATCCTGACACAAAGAAAATGACCAGAAGCCCCCTTGACCTGGCTGCCATGTGCAATGTGCTGCTCAAGGCAGGTGGACACCCAGGATAGGGTGGAGGAACAAGATCTAGAGATATACATAGGTCTGTGCTTAGCTGGTACCCAAATGCACGTGTCCAAGAGTGCATCCTCAGGAAATAAATCTGTATGTACACACACTGATTGCAGCACAGTAGATTTTGGTAGTACAGAAATAGATAATAGTTGTATCTCTAAAAAATAGGAAACAGGTTAAGTATTTATGGAAGAGTCACACAATAGAGTCACACACAACCACTTAAGTTGCTTTCTAAGAACTTTTAATGGAATAGGAAAGTATTCATGGCATACTAAATTTTTTGAGCAAAAATTTAGAAAAGAAAAGCTATAAATTCAATATAATTTTCATCATGTCAAAAATTACATGTGTGTGTACATCTACATGGGGCTTCTCAGGTGACTCAGTGGTAAAGAATCAGCCTGCCAATGAGGAGATGCGTGAGACATGGGTTTGATCCCTGGGTCAGGAAGATCCCCTGGCGGAGGAAATGGCAACCGACCTCAGTATTCTTGCCTGAAAAATCCCATTGACAAAGGAGCCTGGTGGGCTACAGTCCATGGGATTGCAAAGAGACAGGCACAACTGAGCATGAACACACGTGTATTTCTGCACATATACATATGTGTACAGAAACAATATAGAAGTACACCAAACTCTGAGGGCCAGTGAGGGCAAACAGCCTAGAGATGAAAGGAATTCTAGCGAGGGACTTGGTTCAGATCCTGCCTCAGATGTTAGCAGCCATATCACCTTGAGTCAAATAATTAGCCTCTGTCAGTATCTTCATTTGTCAAGTGAGGATGGAATGGAATCTACAACCTAGGTAGGAGTAGAGGGAAAATGTCATTCAAGGATTCGGCACAGAGAAAGTGCTCACTAAATGGAAGCTTATGGTTATTTGCACTCTCTCTGGGTGAAGGAAATGGCAACCCTCTCCAGTACTCTTGCCTGGAGAATCCCAGGGATGGAGGAGCCTGGTGGGCTGCTGTCTCTGGGGTCACACAGAGTCAGACACGACTGAAGCAACTTAGCAGCTGGGTGCATGGGCAATATTTGTTTTATTTTTCACAATTTTTGCATTTCTCCCAATTTCATGAGTTTTCCAAGTTTTTTCTTTTTTACAATAAGAAGATAATTTCCATAATTAGGAGGGAAAATGTCACTTTTTAAAAAGAGTGAACAAAGTGAAGTTGAGAAAAAGCAAATCCTGGTGACCCTCTAAGGAACTGCTTTACTGATTAATGAAGGTGAATTTTGAAATGTCACCCTGTGGTCACTGGAGACCCAAGAGCCACCAGGCTTAGACACTCTTTCTGGAGTAAATCAACCTGCAGGCATGATTAGCTCACAATGAGGTCAGAGGTGTATGTCCACTTTCAGGAACAGTGAGGGACCCCCTGGGATCCACACCGTTCATGGCTGCTCTGAGACTTTGCAGTTCCTCCTAGGGCCTCGGGCCTAGGCTGCACACCTCCCTCATGATGCAAGGTGGCTCATGCCCAAATCACATGTCCCCTTTTTGCTGTTGCAGATGAGCTGACACTGAAGGAAGGCGAGGGCGAGAGAGATGAGGTGATGGACTGCACCCAGCTGACCTTCTTCCCCGCCTTACATGAAAGTCTGCACTCTGAAGATTTCTTAGAACTATGTCGGGAAAGACAAGTCATCTTACAAGAGCTTCTTGATCGTGAAAAGGTAACACAGCCCATTACAAACATGCAAAAACAAAGAGTTCAGCACTTGAAACTGACTTTACAAGAAATGTTCAAGTTTCTTCTCGATTAATCGCGATTACTCTTTAAAGATTATCAGACACGAGAGAACTCAACTTTTTGCATTCACATGGGAGGTGATATCTCTATTCACCATAAAAAAGTGAAGGAGCAAAAAAACCCAGCATACTCCTAAATTTATGGGCCCAGAGCAAGTGTGTAAATGCCCATACATCTTGCATCAAAATGTTTAGATATAAATCACGTTGCTAATCTGTTAAATGAAACATGTTCTAATGTCCTACATTGACCTTTATAATAACCTGGGAGGCCAATTTCAACTTAGAATTCTTGACCTTCTTGTGGTTCAGCATCCTGGTCCCCTGCTTACAGCCTGACCACCCTGAGGGTTCATCCTACACCTTCATAAGGGGCCTTGGTGGATGTGTTTGGACACTGACCCATTTGTCCCAGCTGTTCCCACACTCCTCACCCTGAGATCAGCTCCCCTTGGCCACCACTCAAGCCTAGAGGAAGCATGTTCATGGCACTGTGAGCCCCGGAAAGGGTGGGCCTGTGCATAGTGTGCACAGCCAGGAGGCAGGCTGGGCAGTTAGCAGGGAAACCCGTGGTTTGGAATGCCTGGAACTGGGCTGTGGGATCCCAGGTTCTTGGTGTGCATGACCTCTGGATATGCCTTGAGGAGGGTTAGGGGGTTTCCGTGAAGTACAGACACAGAGGTGGGCTCTCTTACACAAATCTAAGTAAGTATGGAAGATGAAGCACATGTCTTAAAGTAAAACAGAGCTGAACTGAAATCCCAACATGGCCACATACTAAATAAGTAGCCTGTTACTTCATCTTCGTGAGCCTCCGTTACTCTCATCTTTAATATCACAGCCATAGTAACCATTTCACAAAATTCTCATAAGGCTTAAATGGAATAATGGAAGCAAAGTAACTAGCACAGAGCCCAGCTCATGTGAGGTGGCTTATTAAAGACCAGTTCTCTTCCCTTTTCAAAGGCCGTCTATCTCATCTAGCAACACTTCTGTCTGGGTTACTACATATGTAAGTGAAGAAGAGGCCCCAGCAAAACAAGGGAGTGGACAGGGCAGGGCCAGAAAGTCAGGCAGGGTCTACACGGAGGTGGATGCATGAGAGCTGAAGGCTAGCCTGGTCATAAGGTAGAGAAGAGCAGAGCCGAGCTACGGGCCACTGAGTAAGCAACCTGGATTTCCAGGCATAGGTGACAAGCCCAGAGAGTCTGTGATGGGTTTCAGCAAGGAGCAGAAACTGAAGCCTGTCCTTTCCAGGGGCAGATTCCTGGTAGAGACTCCTGGAGGGAGTCAGATTGGGATTTTCTCCTTCCAAGCATTGGAAGGGCTGGCTTGAAGTGCATTGGCCAAAGGGATGACTGCAGAGCTTCTACCACATTGCTTAGTTGCTTTCAGATCTGGGTAACAGTTCAGTCAACACAGTCCTGAAAGAACAAGGTCCTTATATGTGCTTAACCTGCAGCTTTCAGCCAGAGAGCACATGTTCAAACCCCCATCACACCTTGCCACCGTGCCTCTGCTCATGCTGGTTCACCTGCCTGCAGTGTTCTGCATGCTTGACTCCTGGCAGCTGACTCACCGAAGCCCATCTTGACCAGTCCCCAATCTGAGACCTAGAGAGCTGTCTCTCCTTCATTCCCTGTGTCCCCTGCCCACTACATCTCCTCCTACCTTTGCCCCTGGCATACAGGCTAACCTTCACCACTTCACCTGTCTCTCTCTGTCTCACTGTACTGATGCTCATTAATGGAGGGACCCCCATTTTTTCCTGAGGTGCCCAACTAGGGGCATACCTAGAGAAGCCAGTCAGTAAACACTGACGAATGAAGATTTATTATGAGTGTGTGTGTGCCAAGTCGCTTCAGTTGCGTCTGACTCTTTGTGACCCATGGACTATAACCCACCAGGCTCCTCTGTCCATGGAATTATCCAGGCAAGAGTACTAGAGTAGGTTGCCATGCCCTCCTGCAGGTGATCTTCCTGACCCAGGGATCAAACCCACATCTCTTACATCTCCTGCACTGGTAGATGGGTTCTTTACCACTAACGCCACCTGGGAAGCCCCAAAGATTTATTATATTTATATTCTTTTTATTTTGGCTATGGAAGTAGTGTTAGTCTACTGTGTTAAAAGTTTGAAAAATGGATATTAAAACATATATATGTAACATATTCATAATATCCAGCTGCTGAGTACTAACAGCTGATAACAGTTTGAACACATCATCTGTTAATATGTTCATATAGGTAAATGGGTGTTTAGTAACTGCCTAGTCAATTGAAAACAGCTAAGAGATCAATGCTTTCTTACTTTAAAAACCTTTCTTTGCTTTTTGCTCTTGAAGGATCACGTGCAGCAGTGATTCTCAGCATGAGGCAGCTTTACTCCCAGGGGCCATTGCCAATGTCAGGAGACACATTTAGTTGTCATGACTTGGTGGGGAAGGGTTGCTACTGGCATCTAGTGGGCAGAGGCCAAGGATGCTGCTTCATATCCTCCAATGCGCAGGAGAGGAAGTGCTCCTCTATGGATGGCGTAGAACCCCAGACGGGCCTCCTCCCAGCAGGTCAGGTTTCTCATGGGTTCTACTCTGACCCTCTGTTTCATCCTTCATCATCTCAGCAGGAAAGAGATCCACGCAGACCTGGATTCTCTCTATTTGTCCCAGCTCAGCACTTGCCCAGTCAAGGAAGGGAGAATTGTTGCACTGACTCTAGAACCATGGTGCAAATGGTAGAGAATCTGCCTGCCAATGCAGGAGATTCAAGAGACGTAGGTTTGATATCTGGGTTGGGAAGACCCCTGGAGAAGGAAATGGCAACCCACTCCAGTATTCTTGCCTGGAAAATGCCATGGACAGAGGAACCTGGTGGGCTACACAGCCCATGGGGTGGCAAAAAGTTGGACATGACTGAGCCCACACACACACACACACACACACACACACTAGAACCATGAACGTGTTCAAGCAAAGATACAAGAAATGTGCCCACAGCAGGGGTGTGTGTGTGTGTGTGTGTGTGTGTGTGTGTGTTAGATGGTTATTTTCTGCATTTCCTCAGACTAATATTTTCTGGTTGTGTTGAGACATTTTATAGCAAGTATTGTTGTAATTCTACAGTATTGTTGAGATAATGTCAGCATTGTTGAGAATTCTCCTAATTCAGATGTCTCCATAAGACCTTTTGGGTCTCGTGTGTTTTCTAAGTGAAAGCACACCCACGCAGGGTGTATGTGGCAGGTGTGTGCCCACACTCAGAAAAACCAGAGCATCTGCCTTCAGTGGCCATCACAGAAAGTGGGCAGGCAGCCTCACGGTGAGTCCTGCCCCTTCTCCCCTGCTATCTCAGAAGCACTTGCTTTTAGGGCCTTTGCAAGATCAGCCCAGGAGACTGCAGGGCACATCTCCTCGCACACTTCTGGATGGCTTGTCCCTACAGAGGCCTCTGGGGGAAGCCAGCAGACCACAGCTCAGAATGGCAGCAACTTAACTCATTTCTTTGTGAGAACACTGGAGCTCTGATCGCCTCCAGCGATACCTGGGACAGTAATTATTCTGTGCTACTTTTGTGCCATTGATTAATGATTCCTAGAACCACAAACACATTTCTCTGCAAACAGCTCCATTTGACACGAGCAGTGGTTTATTTAATACATGTTAACTGTGGGCTTGTGTCAGCTGCTGCGTCCCTTGCATCTCCTCCACAGAGCTGCTTGCAGAAGTGTCTCCACTTAAAAAATGTGCTTCCAGACCCAGTCCAGAGTCGGAACTCCCATGGGAGTTATTTTTACTGTTGCTTGAAAATTACATGAAATTAATTTCATGAAAATTAATTAATTTCATGAATTAATTATTTAATCCATGCAATTATATGTAATTAATTAACTAATTACATGGAAAACTAAACATTTATTTTTTCATACAGACTCAATGTAAAATATTAGTATGACTTTGTTAGAAACGAAATCAGCTTAAAGGGAGATCTTTTTGTGCTGAACAGCAGAGAGCAGCATCAAGCTCTTCATAGGTATTTTTAGCTGAAGTCATTTGTAGAAAGTGAAGAAGTGTGTTAAACTTCTCATGTAGAATCTTCCCCCCAGGTAAGTCACCATGACTGGCTTTCTAGAATGCAGAGCTACACGTGTGGTCCCTACTGAAAACCTGAGACTCTCTTTGGCACACTTCGTGCCCTTCTGAGCTGGCCCTGTGCTTCCCTGGACTTGCTTCTCTGACCCCTACACGAGTGTGCAAGTGTGCATGCACACACACCTGCCTTTTTACTCTAATTATACAGAATTGTTTGTATTCTCTAAACATGTCCCACTGTCTCAAGACTGTGTGCCTTGGAAATTTGCTCCTCTGTTTTTAATCTTCTTAACTCATAACCACAGCCTTGGGGTCACCACCTTAAGCACCACAAAAATGTGCTTTATCTCCCCTTGTGTTTGTGTGGGGGCACAGGCTAAACATCTAATACATCTCTATTAAATGAAAGTATGAGCAAATAAGTGAGTGGTAGCCATAGGTTTGCATAAGACAGAACCTCAGCTTTCGTAGCCTGGCTAGTGTCCCTAGCTCAGTTTCTAAGTATGGTCTTCAGGTCATCTGCATCAGAATCATCTGGCCTGCCTATTCAAATGCAGATTCAAGGGCCCACTCTGTACCTGCTGAATCAGAACAACTGGGATGTAACCTGGGAATATGAACTTTAACAAGCTGCCCGGGTGACTCTCCTACCTAAGCTTTTCAAATAAATGCTGAGATTCATGAGTCTGGGTTTTACAATATACAGAGCTGCCCTAGCTAGAAACATGTTCCAACTTTAACCACTGATGCGTGGATCCTCAGTAAACGCAGTTAGTGCCGTGCACTGCGCTTTGAACACTCTTCAGAACTTGTAATCCTTTTCAGTTTCCATCCTTTTCCATTTGGTCTCCTCAGAGCCAGCAGAGAAAGGCTGAAGGTTTGGTTGTTTGCAGGCTCGCTTGTGGAGGTGGCAGATGCAGGCAGACAGGCGTCATCCCAGCTCCTTGTCTCCGTCTGAAAAGATGAGCTGCCATCAACAGATCCTTGCATTATATTTCTTCTCAGATTTGCCAAGTTGACATATAAAAAATAGTGTCTCCTTATTGTTTTAATATACATTTCTTTGACTACTAGTGTGACAGAATGCTCCATCTAAAAGTCATCCGTGTAGAAAAAGTAGATGTCTGAGTTCATAGGTAGTCAGCGTAAATGGAGTTGAATAACCTCTTTCCTTTTTGATATTTAACTTTGTCTCAGCAATCTATGCTTTAAAAAAAAAAATAATAATAAGAGAGTACTTTTTCCAGACACCAGTGTAGCAGAATTTATTGTTAACAAGGTCTAGGTGAGCAGATGTATGGAAAGAGAAGTGTGACACCTATGAACAGAGCTGAAGCTTTCTTTGCAATAGATTTTGCAGACAAGTATGACAGAATGTGGGCTTCCCAGGTGGCTCAGTGGTCAAGAATCCGCCTGCAGTGCAGGAGACGCTGGTTCGATCCCTGAGTCGAGAAGATCCCCTGGAGAAGTGAATGGCAGCCCACTCCAGTATACTTGCTGGGGAAATCCCATGGACAGAGGAGCCTGGCAGGCTACAGTCCATGGGGTCGCAAAGAGTCAGACATGACTGAGCGACTAAACGACAGCAACAATGAGAGAATGTACACATTAGCTGTGTTACTGGATACCTCATGTGATAGTGCTGAATCTTACATTTTCTACCTGTAAAATTAAGGTGTTGCACTAAGTTGCAGACTAATAGTGCTGGAAGAAATCTTGAGAGAGCCTCCAGCTGAGCTTCCCCTTTTGCAGACATCAGACTGAGGCCTGCCTCTAGGAGAATGTGCTGGCGTGGGCTTCCACAGAATGTCCCAGCACGTTGTTGCCCCTCTAATTTTAACTCTGGCGGGTTTGGACTTCCAGACAACCTGTTCCTTATCATACCTGGGCCAGCTGTGGCTGTGGACTTACTTATCCACCCATTAGGAGTGAAAATATGTCACTTAGCCGATCTTAAAAATGTTCTACTTATGGAGCTGAAGTTCCACTCTTTTTAAAGTGATTGATAGAATCATGGCAGGAGGGATTTCTTCACCACGAGTGAGCTTGGTGATGGAGCCCTCTTAGGGTTAATTTAAATGGAAGCGCAGGGAATAGTTCACTTGGGCTCATTTTCCAGTTTTTAGAATTTTATTCTTTTCTAGCAGAATCCATTTTTAAGCTATTGACCCAGCTCTCACCAGATATTCTTCTTGTGGTTTGGTTTATTCTTGTTATTACTTAATTCTCCCCCAAAGGAAAACACCAGGAGATCATGAGAACATGCTGCAGCCCCTGCTGTTGGCACCACAGAGTCTGGGCAAGGGTGGGGCATCACAGGGACAGGAGAGGCCAGGGAGGTACACAGGCCTGTGTACTCAGGCCCCACATCCGACCATGTGAACTTGAGGATGAAGTCTCCTCTGTACAAAGGCGTAAGAGAAGAAGATTCAACAGCTTGGCCTAGGAAGCATAAACACCCTCCAACAATGCTGGTGGGAGTGTGAATTAGTGTCACCTTGCAGGAGCGCAATCTGGCACTAGATCAGAATATAAAATGTCCACATCCTTGACCTGCAGTTCTTCTTCTAAGAAGATTTACTACAGATTTACATATGTGTTCAAAGTGACCTATGCACAAGGATTGTAACTGCAGAATCACTTGTAACGTTAAAACATTTGAAAACAAATCAATAGAGGGTTGTAGCACATCCATGCAAACTAATGGTCTGTATCTTTTAATAGAAGTGAGACAACTCTGTAAGAGGTGATTTGGAAAGGGCTCCTAGATGGCCTATTAAAGAAGACAACCAGATGCAGACCAGTAGCTGTATGAATATGCTATTTGTGTAAAAAAAAAAAAAGATTATATGTATAAAACAAACTGTGTAGGCACAGAATCTCTTCAGAAGATTTTACTGCAGGAGAGACAAAACTTTTCCTCTACCCCTTTAGAGTCTCTTATTTAGGCTACAGCATTGAGTTGACAGAAGACAGATTGACAGGAGAAGTGCAGACAGATTTTAATTTTACGAGTACATGGGGGCTTTCCAAGGAACACGAAGACACCTAAGGCCCTCAGGATCGGAGCATGCCTGCTTTCCAGCTTCACCAGCCACACTGCCCTCTCTTCTGCTTCCCAGATCTGCCCTTCCTGCCTCTGTGCTCTGAGATGGATATTCCTGTTCCATGAAATTTCTTCTCCCAGCCTTGCCATGACTACTCATTTCCATCCTCAGGTCTCAGAGTTTGTCTGAGACAGTGTCCCCTCCAAGTTTCTCTCTGCCTTATATCATTATCAACCTATTTTTTTCCCTTCTTTCAATGCATATCACAGTTTTTGATAATGCATTGGTGGACGTGTCTTCCCCCACTGGATTTTAAGTCCCACGAGGGTAGGGTTCTTGTTTATCTTGTTTGTCCCTCACTTTGGCTAAATCCCATTTGAAGTAGGGTGTGAGAACTGGTAGGCAGGGCTGCTTTCCAGGTTTCACAACTGCTGCCCCATCATTGCTCCCAAAAGTGAGCAGGGAGCTTAGCTTTAACCCCAGGTTTTTTCATTTACCCATCTTTGGTGAGATTCTTATCTCTGCATCCTCTTTCTTTTTCATCTCTAAATTAGACTAGTAAAATTTTTCTTTCCCAGTTGTAAGGATTATGCGTAAAAGATTTACAATGTTATGTGAAAGTGTTAGTCACTCAGTCATGTCCAACTCTTTGCTACCCCGTGGACTGTAGCCTGCCAGGCTCCTCTGTCCATGGGATTCTTCAGTCAAGAATACTGAACAAGGTAGCCATTCCTTTCTCTAGGGCATCCTCCTGACCCAGGAATCGAACACGGGTCTCCTTCATTGCAGGCAGATTCTTTACCGTCTGAGCCACCAGGGAAGCCCAATGGTTATATAATAGGTTTTTTTTTTTTTTTTTTAAGTCAGTTCTTCTTTTGTATAGCTGGAGTTAGCACAGAATTATCCCGAGAAAATGTTGGCCTTGGTCTTACTCTGGTTTCTTTGAGCTCCCATCACTGAGAATTCATGTATTCTCCTACTCATTCCTTCAGAGATTCATTCTATGTAAGGACCCAACTAGTCCTTACTTAATGTGGGACTCTGGTTCATACCAAGACATCATCCCAGGTCAGTCTCCCCAGAAAGCCAACACTGAGCCAGAGATGTGCAGAGTGTGGGTTGCTGGATGGGGTGCAGAATGTGCACCCTCACTGCAGTTTCAGCCAGGCCTCGGCTGAGTCCACGGGAGCTTAGAGTGAATGAAGGCAAAGGACCCAGTCCTTTTCCCTCTGCACTGACCCGTTGCTGGGGAGAGATGACCACTGAGACAGGGACATGACACATGACAGGTATTCTCTTTAGCTGAGGGGATTCTGGGAAACTGCCAGCATCTTCAGCTGCTGCGAGAATGTGCTTGAGCCAGAAAGAAGGGATCTGGGCAAAGCTGTTGCCTCCTCTGCACATACCTTGGAGCAGCCTTGGCCTCTGCAGACAGTAGTACCAGTCTTGCAGTTGTGGTTCTAGGCAGATCTGGTTCCGGTCCTGTCCTAGTCACTTTCCAGCTATTTTCTTGACAAGTTTCTTCACATCTGTAACTGAGTGATGCTTCAGACCTCAAAAACTTTCCTCATTGTTTACTGAGGAGTGTTTTGCATGGTTGTAGAGGAGCTTAAAGTGAGAGGAAAAATGTCAACATGTTCAAAATAGCAATAAACACTCATCCACATGCCTCAGTGAGATACGGTGGCCTTGGGTAGATGAAATAATGAATCAGGGTGTTGGGTGTAGAAATCCCACTTAGACTGTGCAGAGCACAGTCAGCTGCACAGAGCAGTGCAGCTGGGGGCAGCAGCTCTGTCATTTACAGGGGGCTACTCTCACCTCCCTCAGTGGGCCACCAGACACTGCCCTCCTGCCCTCCTTAAGAAGTTGGGCGTGTTTCTCTCATGCATGGCCTGACTCTGGCACTCTCTCCCTGCAGGTGACACAGAAGTACTCCCTGGTCATCGTGCAGGGCCACCTGGTCTGCGAAGGGCTCCTGCTCTTCGGCCAGCAGCACTTCTACATCTGCGAGAACTTCACGCTCTCACCCGTGGGTGACGTCTACTGCAGCCGCCACTGCTTGTCCAAGTGAGTGCCCCTCCTCTCCTGGCAGATTCTGCCCCGACCCCAAGCTGCCTTCTCAGCCACCCCACGCCTATGCCTCCCAGCTTGTTCTTTCTATGGGCTCAGGTTTGGGCCTGAAACTGAGCCATGAGATGAAACAGAAGAACCTGAAGGCATAGGCATCAGGATTCCCCAAAGCTAAAATCTGGAGCAGTTAACCATACAGCAGCTCCTCAGGTCCTCCTTCTATGAAAGGCACCACAGGACAAAAGAGATCGCTCTTTAGGGTATTTGGATAATAGAATCCAGTCCCATCAGCATACTTATTCAACAACTTTTTTTTAAATTGGAGTATAGTTGATTTACAATTTTGTGTTAAATACTGCTGAAAAATAATGTATATATATGTATAACTGAGTCAACAACTTCTTGCTTGTTCATCCTTATGCAAGACATCAGGCACTGCCTCTTTATCCCCACAAGGCCCACAATACAATCAGCAGCATATACAGGTTCTTTTGGAAAGAGTTTGGAGCACACTATCATCAAGGGACAAAATACATGTTATGCGAGGACTCTTCAGGGTTCACACTTGGGAGAGATGATATGTGGCTGGTATGGTGAGGGACAGCTACTTGGAGAAGTGAGCTAAAGATTTGGGTCTTGAAGGATGAGTGAGATTTGGGTAGAAATTTGAAGTCATTTTTATACCAACTAATACCAGAGATCTTTGGCAGGAAATTCTGAGGTTCTTCTCTAGGATCAAATGTATTGGTAGTTGGTGTATTTGGGTTCAATCAGCCCTTATTGAATAATTTTCTAGTGTTTATAAAGTACTGCATTCAAAACCAAATTGATTGTGTTTGCACTTTTGCTAGTTATTGTCAGTTGTACGTTTTCATCACTTGTGAAGAAATTTAGATGCCAGTTTCTTTTCTAGTTAGCCAAGGCTCAAGTGATGACAGGATAACCTCTTAGCCCAGCATCTCTCAAGCTAAATTACATTAACTCACTTGGAGGACTTGATAAAATAAACTTCTGGGACCCGCCATCATCCCAGTTTCTAAGTTGGTAGATCTGGGTTAGGGCCTAAGATTTTACCAAATTTGCATCTAATGCTCATGCTACTGGTCTGGGACCACACTTTGAGAACCACTATTTAAGACTATTGACAGAGGAACCAGAGTCCTACCTGCCAATAAGCAAGAATTTTAACACTCAGGTGTCATGTTATTTCCAGCCTATGTGAAGAAGCAAGAATTTAAGGATTGTGGAAGGATAGCTGTCAGCCCACCCTCCTTTGATTTAGGTTTGTTTCTAAATGCTTGGCCTTCTTCTCTCTGCTAACTTCCATCTTTTATCCATACTAAATGTTCACCGATTGCAGTGAATCTTCTTTGCTATTTCAAGGCAGGCACATAATTAATACTTGGCACACTCATCTCATTTTATTGCTCATGTTTTATTGATACTGATCAATATGGACAATGGGTCTGCAGACTCACCTTTCTGAGAGCTGATGAAAGCTTTCCACTCCACCTATATGCATGGAGTGCCCATGAAATGACTCACATAATCCATTGCTTCACTCTCCACCTCTGGTTAGTGTTGGATAAGATCTTATTGATTAGATAAATTGTGTTTATGAGGTGCATATAATCATGATCCAATTGACTATATCTGCACTTTAAATAGAAACCCAGTTGTTAGGTTGGATGTACTCAAGTCTGGAAATGTCCTTTTCTAGAATGCATGTAGGAGAGTAGTGAGAATATTTAACTACCTTAGAATTGCATAGGTAATTTTAGTCACCATACCTCAAAGAAGTGTTTGTTAACCAGACAGTGTTTTCTCTCTGAGCCCTTGTCTACTACCAGAAAAAAATGCTGGCACTTGTGGAGATGTGGTTCTCAGAGATGGGCCATTAGATCATGTGAGATCAATGGAGATTAAGTCTTATTTTGACCATGGAGATTAAGGAAGATAAATAAATAAGCCAGTTAAAAATAAAGCTAAGTCAACTCTGAACTGTTTCTCTAAAAGACTGCCATCAATTTGAGTATAGTTGAGCCTTAGACTTTGAGAGAGACTCCCTGAGGTACCATAAAAACATCCCAAATAAAACTCAAGAACACTGCCAATCCTCCAGCAGTTATTGGACTCAGGTACTTTGTAACTTTCCTCAGAAAGCAAGACCCTTTCTAGAAGGTTACATTTTGCTTTGAGAGAGATTCCTTCTTGGCTGAATAGGGTAACTGTGTTTTCTGTGTAACTAGTTTTCTGGGGCTGTTTTACAAAGTATCAAAAACTGGGTGGCTTCTTAAAAAAGAGAAATTTATTATCCCTCAGTTCTGGAAGCTAGAAGTCTGAAATCAAGGTGACAGCAGGGCCGTGCTCCCTCTATAGCTTTAGGGGAGGATCCTTCCTCGTCTCTTCAAGCTGCTAGTGTTTCCTGGCCACCCCTGATGGTCCAAGGCTGTAGACACATCACTCCAGTCACATGGCCATCTTCTCCCTGTGTGTGTCTGTCTCAGTGTCTAAGTTTCCCTTTTATTGGAGGATACTAGTCTTACTGGATTGGGATCTATCTTCATGACCTCACTTTATTACCTCTGTTATTTACCTATTTCTAAGTAAAGTTACATTCTGAGGTACTGGGGATTAGGACGTCAACCTACATCTTCTGGGGGACACAATTCAATCCATAACAGTGGCGGCCAAGCTCACAAGATGTAGCGTTTGATTCATTTTGTGGGAATCCAAACCATCCAACTGGCTTTTTATGATCGGTGCTTTTAGTCAGCAGTTTTAAGCCATCAGCTCTCTGTTTAATTTCATCAACAAATACTTATTGAAAGTCTGTCTTATACCAGCACTGGGGTAGACTCCACAGATACACAGCTCAGTCAGATGAGGGCTGAGTCTGGTAAAGAGTTTCCAATTTAGCAGATGATTTGGGTGTAAATTCCAGGTATAAACTGGTCATTGGATTTGTCCCATACAAATGTGGGACAAATCAAAGTATGTTTTAATCTGAAATCCACTTCTATTCCCAAAGACCCAGTCAATCAATATCATGATTATCATTTAGTGTCCTGTGATTTCCCTAGTTAAGAATATCACATTAAAAGTTACACTATGACCATGTTGTCCAAGACCGTGTTGAACAGGGACTGTGAAGTGGAGGCTCTTCATCTTTTTGCCTCATGTTTCGGGAACTTGAAATTTGTCCATACCTAACTACACATCTCTTTCACTTTTCCCCCACTGCATCACCAACCCACTTCTGACCCCGATACCCAGAGAGCCTTCTCACACTTACGCTCTGCACCCTGTGTCACTGTCTGTCCTGAAGGTGATCCCTTTGCCTTGTATCCCCTCCTCTGGTAAAGCCAATGTCCCATATTACTCCTCAGTGCAGGGTTGACACAGACAGGGTTTATCAGGTCAGTGGGTGCTGGACCATCCCCCAATGTGTCTCAGAAACTCAGGTTCAGGCAGGTGAGCAAGCCCCCACTGGACACCCTCTCATTGCACGCATTGCTTCCTTTCCAGCATTAGCGACCCATTCATCTTCAACATGTGCAGCAAAGACAGGTCCTCTGACCATTACTCGTGCCAGCGCCACAGCTACGGTGATCTCAGGGAGCTCCGGCAGACGCGCTTCCTTCTGCAGGTAAGACCTGGGAGGGGCCCGGAGGAAGGACCATCCCTTCCCCAACCCTAACCCTAAGACCTGATGGTGGTTTGGGTGCCATCGAGGCCCCATCTGAATGGGAGGGGCACACCTCCTTGACCCCTTCACCCATGCACAGGCCAGGGCCCTTTGGGACACCTGTGAATCCCCCTGGCTTGTGTGAGGCTGGTCCCCTTGCTGGGACAGAGTTCTGCCCTCTGCTTCACCCTCTCCCCAGTCCCTGCCATTTGGCCACTGGGCCCTTCTCTCTCTTACCATGTCACTTAGAATCCAGCCTCTTTGCTTTATTTTCCCCTTGACATGCCCCAGAGCTGCCTCGGAGACTCGGGAATACAGGATGGGGCAGCTCCATTGCCTGATGGCAGAGCTGATGACTGAAAGTTGAGCGCCAGTCTGCGCTGTTCAGACCGCGGGGACACCTCCTTAGGCTACTGCCTCTACCCTCTGCCCTCCTCAAATCTTCATCTACCTTCAAGCTCTGTCATTTCCTGGGCCAGGTGATTTAGAGATCTCCCGATTGTCCCCTCCAACCAGGATCCCAGGACCTTGTCTGGTGCATTCAAGGGCTCATCCGGCTGCTAAACAGAGTGGACTCCTTCCAGAGGCAGGGTTCTGTTGTCAGTGAATCACAATCAAATACTTCTCATCCCTTACTTTGGAGGCAAACCACCTGGTTTAAAAGCATCACCTCAGTGGTAAAGGGAGGAAGAGCTCTGGGGTTCCCACTGGCCTCAAACACATCTTGCCCTCAGCAGTCTAACCTCTGTAATAGCAAAGATGCAAACTGCCCAAGGGCCTCCCAACAACTGGCAGAGGAAGAGATGAGGGACCACCCTTGTGGGAGGGGAGGGGCCCAGACCCCTTACCCCATTCTCTTTGCAGGGTCTCTATTCTGCATGGGCCAACAAGACAATGCTTGGTCCTCTGGAACAGAATAAGTGTACCTTTCATTTGTAAACTTCTTTGTCCCTTGACCCTCCTGCTGGAGGCCTAATTGTTATTTATATTATTATTATTCTCTGAAGCTAAAGCTCAAGGGAGCCTTTCAGAGGGCCTCATTCTAGGGAGGATCAGCTGCCCACACAGACAAGGATCCAGCAAACTACTGGCTCTGACTGGCTCTTTCCCTCTCCTTCCTTCTCTGCTGCTTTTGCCCACAAAGCGTTGGTTCTCATTTTGCCAGCCCTCAGCGCCCTTCTCAGAGAGTGAGCCAGAAAGGGGTGGGTGGAGGAGGCCCTTTGCTGATAGTTCTGACCAGTGCCAGCATGGGCCCAGTCCTGAGCATGGCTCTGCACAGTCGGGCACCTCTGGGCTTCCATTTCTCTCCAGTGAACAGGCCACCACCTCTTGTCTTTTCCACTATTACATAATATAGCACTTAGCACATTTTGGGCACATAGCAAGTACTCAAAAATTATTTTTTTTTAGGAATTGTATGTCTATTTACAGGTTATACATAGTAGCAACTAGGCATCAGTAAGTGAGTGTCTTTCTCCCCAGTAAAAGGACATTGTTTCCAGATGGTTGGTTAGCATGACAGTGGTAGAAGACAGAAGTGGGAGGGTGTGTGAGCGTGTCCAAGTGGGGCTTGGAGAGCTTCATGTGCAAGGCCCCCATTTGCCCAGCCCTAGATTCTCCCAGAAGGAAGTCAGAGCCTGGGCACTCGAGGTTGCTGAGGCAAGTCATGGACTCCATAGATTCTATGTTCATCATCTATTTGCACGTTATTTATACTTCTACATGTAGAAAAAAAATCTGAGGCTCTTACGTACATCTGCAGAGCAGGAGGGTGCTGCATTATCATTACAGATACTTTTCCCTCTGCTCAGAAGTCTAATGAACTGGACTTGAGAACTCGCTTCCAGCCAGAAAGGAGCAGGACTTGACTTTTGTTGGATGCAGCACCCCATCTCTGAGTCTGACCCTCACCCTCCCCATTTCTCCCGCCATGCTCGGACCTCACTTCTCCCAGGCCCTTCCTCAAGTACTGAATATTCTCTACCTGACCCTACCTCATCCCTGAGCTTCATCCTGTATGTGGGCTCACTCTGTCACTATTCCAAGTCTAAGAAAGGAAAAAGGAAGGCAGGCAGGTTCATTTAGGTGTTAACAAAATACCCTTGAAGCGACATTGCTGTGTCAGTGTGGCCACATCAAAATGGCTCAGCAAAGTGGATTTGGCAAAGCCTCTGTGCCTCAAGTCTGCAGGTCACCATAGGATGCTGCCCAGATTAAGGTTTGCATCCACTCACTCAACCAGCTCCCCTAGTGTTTCTGGTAAGATGATCCTTCACTTTAGGAAGTGAAACCCTTGACTCAGGAGTAGAAGTGTCTGAAGATGTCATTGGGCACTTTCCTCTCTTTGTCCCCTCCTCGCTTTTCCTGTGAGTTGGGCTCTTGTTTCCTTCTCCAGTCAAAGGAACTCTGAGGTCTCCTGTCCTCCTACTTACTCTGTGAAGACTCCAATTCATCACTGTTACCAAAGTCTTTACATCCCTTATAGGAGGTTGGAAGGACTAACTAGGAAGTGTTGCCTTTGTCAACCTAAATAAAGAGGTAACTGAGGCAAGCTTGAATTTACCAGAAATTGAGTTGATTCAGGAATAACAGGGGAATAACCACTGAGGAAAGGCAGGCTTTCGTGAGCTACAGGCTAATGGGTTCAGGGTTTGAGGTCAGTTATATCTACTGGCAAGGAGTACAAGGTAGGTGTAAGTCCAAGCAGTAAGTTCACTGGTTTGTGGACAGGAGAGATTCTCGGTGGATGTTCATTGCTCTGGAGGTAAGTCTCCATCTTCCACCAATTAAGCATCTATTAAATCAATCTCTCAGTTCTGAAGTTCTGTTTTCCAGAGGACACATGCCTGAGATTTGCCCTTTCATGTCTCTGGGTCCATTTTAGACTGAAATCCTTCCATACCTGACATAGAGTCCCAAATGGCCCACAACCATGGCTCTGTTGCATCAGCTATGGAGCGGGGGAGCAGGGCAGGGGGCAGGGGAGGGAGGTCTCCATCCATCCTAGGAAACTTCAGAGCAGTAAAAGGGGTTTCTCTTTATAGGACATTGCCCTGGAGATCTTTTTCCAAAACGGATATTCCAAGTTTCTTGTCTTCCACAACAGTGATCGGAATAAAGTCTTCAAAAGGTAAGGGTTTGAAAATCCTCCGCTGAGGAGACTGATCATGAACCAACGGCAGAAGAACCGCTCTGTTCTCCAGAGATTGTTCTCCACCCACAGTGAGCAGGATTTAGGTTAGACATAAAAAAGAACTTACCCCACAGAATTCTTGAGTTATGGAACAGAGTAAAGAGAAAACCATAACAGCTCCTTCTCTCAATCCTGGAAAACAGGCTCTATTTCATGAACTGAAGTAATTTGGGACAGTAAAAACTGAAGGAAGGGGAAAAAATGTGCAGACACAACATATTTAATGGGTCTTCCAGAATTTTCTGGCTTTATTTTTTAATTTTCCAAGTAAATTTTTTTTGGCTTAATCTTTCTTTTTGATCCCAGTTGCCAATTTTAGTTGCTCTGACTTCATATTTCATTGGAAATAATTCCTAACAACTGATTTCCCACTTCTGCACAGAACATCTTTTTTTCTTAAAGAGAGAAGTATACTGTCTTAGTTTAACTGAACGTTCTCCAAAGAGATTAATCGATCTAAGAAATTTAAGCTAGAACTTAAACTTTATATTTATATTATTAAAGTTAGAGATATGTGGATGTGCAAAGAATCTAGAAGGGGTCAAAAGGTAGGTTCCTAGCCATGAACAGATGACACAGAAGCTGGGTTAATAGAGGAGTGGTCATATTCAGTTCCACTTGGGGCTAAAAGTCCTGAGGTGAGGTGAGATTTGACATCCCTGGCCTGCATGTTTCAGGCAATTTTGTGCTCAGAAATTCTAGCCTTACCTTCTTGCTGGCCCTGGCCTGTCACTGGCATCAGGACCAGCTGCTGGGTCCCAAGGACAGGGCCAGTGTGGAGAAAAACAACTCTTGCAGAGAGGCCATCTGAGCCAGCTCTGGGCACATCTCCATTGACTGTGATTCTCCCTTTGAGGCTCTTCCAAGGACTGCTATTCCATTGCCTCCCAAAAAGTCTTCAAGTTCCATTTTAAACCAAACTGAAGAAGTAGACGGGCAATGCTGAACCTCACGTTCATGTTCCCTTATGATTCCTATGTACTACACGAAGTTTTTCACAGTTGAGCTAGAAGTCTTCTACATCCATAGCTCAGGCAGTGAATGGTACCAACCATACCCCACCCTTGTTCAAGGAGCATTAAAGCAAGATGGCACCTGTCCCTGGAGTACTGCAGTGGTAGCTGAAATCAGCAATGGAAATGCCTGTGCCCAGCCCAGAGGAGGTCTCTAAAACACATAATTTTGATTGCAACTATTGTTTGACTGTTAATCATTGCTGTTATTTAGGCAAGAGCATCTAATGGCAGAGGGTGCTAACGGGGTGCCTCAGAAGTACACCCAGATCTGGGGACAGATGGGGTTCACTGGAAGGGAAAGAATGAACCTGATCTCTAGCCTGCTTCTGAAAATGTTTTCCTAGTGGTGGAAGGGTCCTGACTCTGCTGATAGAATAATCCTTTCCCTTTTTGTCTAGCTTCTGCTCTTTCCAACCCAGCTTGAAAGGAAAAGGCTTCACGGAGGACACGCTCAATCTAAGGTAACAGGTATAGGGAGGAGGCCAGCCATGTGCTCTGGGCAAGGTGTTGGCCTTGCTCTTATTTTCTTTATTTGCCTGATCCTCCTACTAAGAAGGCATGCAGAGGGCACATCAATCTGCCTGCCACTTAATTTTTCACCCTCTCTTCCCCATACAACCTGTATCCCCCTGTAGTTCCTTCTGCCAGTTAAATTTCCAGAGACTTGAAGTCCCAGGTGCTCTGTGGCTTGTTCAAACCAAAATGGCAGGAAGCTGCCCTTTGCCTGTGGTGGGTGTGGGCAGGTTGCCCATAGAAGTGTCAACCTAGGCCCGACCTTGGTGTCAGGGCTGCATGTTGGGGTGTGAGCAGTCCCAGGTCTGTCCTTTCTATCTGAGACTCTGAAATCTCAGAAGATAAATAAATAAATGTATGGTGATGTGCGAATCAGACACTAATTTGTGAATCTATGATATGGAGCATCTTTAAATGCTTACAGCCCATTCCCCAGGCCCCTCTTTACAAGTACCATGTTCTCTGGAAGCCAGTGCTGGATCGGTAGGTGCTTTTATTTCAGTTAAGAAGGGGAATAGGAAAAGGATGGTGGTTGCTGGTTTTCTCTAGGATTATGTAGGCTTAGGGCCAGGGGGAGTTGTGTTCAGAATATTTATAATGACTATGGAATGGGTGCCATCGAGTCATTCACAATTATGTATCCATGGCTTGTTATATCTGGTGCTTGTTGCTTGACAGAGGAACATGCAAAATACTCAAAATCTCCCCATTTATTGTGTTTACATTCTTATGAGAAAGAAAGCAAAATGAGTGAAATGTAAAGCATATTAGAGAGTGATATGTATAAAAACTAGTGGTTTTGAAAGCATAGGAGGGTTTGAAATCTTAGGAGGATAGGGAAAGCCCTCTTCAAGAAAGTTAATATTTGAATTAAGACTTGAACAAAGTGGGGAGACAAGTTATTCAGATAATTGAAGAAAACATTGTAGGCCAGAGGAAGAGCAGAGCAAGGACCTCAAGGGTGGTGAAGTGGGCTTGGCTGGGGCCACACTGGTTGGGGTGCAGAGAGTCAGTGGGAACGGAGATGAGAGAGGTAACAGAGCTCACGTAAGCCTCAGGGGCTCACGCTAATGGTGTCAGCTTTTACTCTGAGTAAATGGGAAGCATTGGAGGAATCTTGTGACCTAACTTATATTTTCAAAGACTTATTTTGTCTGCTGTGTCGAGAACAGAACACAGTAGGTCAAAGGCAGAAGCTGAAAGATTGGTTAGGAAACTCTTGTAGTAATGCAGATAAGAGATGATGATGGCTTGGGTTGAGGTGGGTGGCAGTAAAGATAGTGTGAAGTGCTCAGATTTTGGATATATTTGGATCTGATTGAAGGTACATCTGGTGGGATTTGTTGACAAGTCAATTGTGGGTGTCTTATATGTATATGAGAGAAAGCACTTAAGGATAAGACCAAGCATTGGGGCTTGAGCAATTGGAAGATGAAATGGGGAAGACCACAGGAAGAGCTACTTTGGGGAAGTAGTAGATATCAGGGGCTCAATTTTGGATGTGTTAATTTTGAGATGCCTGTCAGCTATCCAGGTGGAGATGTCACACAGGTCATTGGATGTATGCTTTGAAATTCAAGGCAGAGATGCTCTGGAGAAATATATACCTAAGCTCGTGGAAGACGAACTTTGACAAAATGAGGAAACTGGAGAGCTGGTCCTCGGTTCTGGGATCACCCAAACATATAGGGCACATGGTGAGGCTGTGCTTCTATGGCCAGCCATGGGCTTAAGGATCAACCTGATTTGGGCTCATAGTAAGTGTTCACTATATTGTAATTCCTTTGCTTAGTTTTAGAATCAACTGCTGTGTATTTTGGGCGTGTGTACGGAGCAATTGATTAAATACAGGTATCTGTATTCTCAACACTTTTGAGTCTCTCCCAGCCCTTCTCCTATCAGCCAAAGGGTGCTTTCATGAGTTTCAAAGGGGAAGGCAGTGGTGGCTCCCAGCCTTGGAAAGCCATGGCTAGCCATTGCCTTATGCCTAGAATGAACTTGGCCATTTTTTATTTGGATTACCAAGGAAAATGCCCAGTCTGCACACTGAGTCTTTAAAAATGCCTAGCTGCACTGTGGACACTTTAGCAAATGTGAGCTTCTCTTCTCTGAAGGAGGTGCATGGTCCATTCTGTGGGTTTTCACCTGGTCCAGGATGCTTAGCTATCCTACAGGTTTTTTTATCTTCAACCCCCAGCTCTTCATAACTGGCTTGGTCTCACTAGAGACCATCTCCCATGTATAGGAAACCAGATCTTTTGGGTACCAGAATTTTGCCTGGAATTTCAGTGACAATGGCTACCTCCATATCTGAATTCCAAGGATGGTCTACAGACCTGGATCACAAATGAAAAATATTGGATTGGCCAAAACATTCATTCGAGTTTTTCCTTAAGATGGTGCAAAAAACCCAAATGAACTTTTTGGTCAACCTGCAAAACCTAGGGTAGCCTGGGATCCGTAATCCATCTCTGTCTCCCCATTGTACAAAAGTAGACCATTCTGAAAGCAACATGGTGGCATAATTAGACATCTGTGGGGGCCAAGGCTCTGTAGGCATACAGGAGTTTCCAACATAAAGCCAGCTGGATCCCCCTGGACATGTGTCTGATGGCCAGAAAGCTCCACGATGTTAAACACAGGCAGGCTGTGGGCAGATGTGAGAATAGCTGAAGTTACAGGGAAAGGGAAGCTAGTAGGAAATAAACATGTGAAAAAACACACATCTTTATACTTAAAGGTATCTGCATCCTTCCACAAAGGGCTGGAAATAGTTTGAAAACGAAATATGGGGTATAATGATCCTTTACAAATTACCCCTAAACTCCTTTAAAGGACAAAAACATAGATGTGATATCAGATACCCAAAGTGATCTAGCTTCTCTAATTGCCCTGAAACTAAGAAAACCCAAGCAATTGTGCTAGGTTACATCATTTCCCAGTGACAGATAATAAGAAACAGATGGTGTGAGGTACATCTTTTTTTCTGGAACATACTTTCCCTTGGCACTGATAAATAGGGTCATGGATAACAAAGAAGGTAATTCCCTTTTTTATAAAAAATGAATAAAAAGCAGTGAAGAATATAATTTTCTATATTGATTCACTGAAAAATAGAGCCCTAACATTTGGACTTCTTTCTGTACAGACATTTCTTTGGGATGCTAACATGATCTGGCTCAGTTCCATTGCTTTCCGGTGACCTCAGCTCCTATTGAGCTCAGAGTTTACAAAGCTCAGAGAAATACAAGGCCCAGATGCCTATCCAGCTCTTTCTCTTTCTCAAATCTCTGTTGCACACTACACACATCTTTGAATGGGCTAGAGACATCCTTCCACAGCCATGGCCCCTTCCACAGCCATGGTCCCTGAGGTCTGAAATATTCACTTGCCACATCATTAAGACAAAAGTGTCCCTGGGCTAGAGGAAATTGTTGGTTGTGAGGCGGGGCTTATATTTGGGGCCTTACTGTATTCATAAATTCTGAAAGGTTTTCTCAATTTTATAGCTAACTTAAATGTAATGGTTAAGATGAAATTCATTTTTTGGCAAGAAGTTCTGCAGTTGAGTAAGTAGTGTCCTTAATAGATTTCCTTTAATGAATGAGTTCCCTTTGTAGATTATCTTTGACACATAATGAAAGGGAAAGAACCTAGAAAACCAAACGTAAGCAGCTATAAATCCCCATAAGAAGAGGATCTTCCATGATAATTAGGGCATCACTGTTAGCAGCCTGGAGGCTAAATTTCAAGTACTCCATGTTCCCATTTCTGCCACTTCAGTCACTGATGACCAACTGGGAGGCTGAGAGTCTGTAATGTGCATGGTTACTTTGATAAAGAGAACTTCAGCTCCATCACTGAGTGGAGAAACATGCTCCATGGGTGTCTTGGCAAAGCATAGTCCTAGGAGGGCAGTAGTAGGGGCTGCACAACTCAGACCCTGGGGTTAGAACAGAACTGCTAGAATGAGAGGTGAACCAAACACCGTGGGGGAATAGCCAATGCCCTGGCATTGTGGAGCTTCTCACATGGTTGGCTCAATAGGCAATGGGCAGTGGAGTCCAGTGACCAGAGGTGAGCTCTGCCTGGGTCCTGCTCAGACCTTGTTTTGGGCCCCATTTTTGTTGCTCCTTGTCTTTATTGATCATATTTCTTCTTAGCTGTATCCTTATCCATGCATGCAAGTGTGCTAAGATGCTTCAGTCATGTCCGACTCTTTGCGACCCTATGGACCATAGTCTGTCAGGCTCCTCTGTCCATGGGATTCTCCAGGCAAAAATACTGAAGTGGGTTGCCATGCCCTCCTTCAGGTGATCTTCCTGACTCAAGGATCAAACCCAAGTCTTGTGTGTCTCCTGCATTGGCAGGTAGGTTCTTTACCACTAGTGCTACCTGGGAAGCCCTATCCTTATCCATGATCTCAGACCTATTTTGAGGCAGAGGTCTAACTGAAGTCCTTCTCTCTGCACCAAGCCTGGCCCCTTTCTCCAACCAGCTTCACCTGGTCAACTGCTCACATGGGGTAGTGGACAGTTATGTTAAAGTTCAGAATTGTGAAAGGAACACTTGCTGACTTGTGGTCCCCCCACCCCATATGCTGCTTGAGCCTAACCACCACCAGGAAATCTGGAGCACAGATCAAGAAGCCATGCATTGTCTTTTTATGATTTTAACATCTTTCTCAGGAATATTCAAGGATAAGATCAACATGGATAATTTTACATTAGTCCAGTGATCTGAAGTTAAGGTGCTTTTCCTCCTAAAATGCCTTAACTCTTTGGGATGATTGAGGAACTTTAAGCTTACTATAGTTACTCATAAGTTAGCATTAAGCAGATACAGAAAGATCTGTTTATCACTTCATATAGGCTGTAAGATTTTTTGTTTTTTAATTTTAATGTTTTAACACCAATAATATTTTGTATTGGGGTATAGCTGATTAACAATGTTGTGGTAGTTTCAGGTGAACAGTGAAGGGACTCAGCCATACCTGTACATGCATCCATTCTCCCCCAAAACCCCTCCCATCCAGGCTGGAACATAACATGGAGCAGAGTTCCATGTGCTATACAGTAGGTCTTTGTTGGTTATCCACTTTAAATATAGCAGTGTGTACATGATCTTTAAAATGTTTTTATTTCAAAAGAATAGATTCACAGGAAGTTGCAAAAGTAATACAGAGAGACCCTATGCAACCTTCACTTAAATTCCCTCCAATGGTTAAATCTTATGAAACTCAGTACAGTTTCAAAATCAGGAAATTGACTTAGTACAATATGTTCGCAGAGTTCTGTGTCATTTTATCATATGAGTAATTGAGGATGTTGATAGTGGTGGTGGTTACAAGAATCTACACAAAGGTATCTCTTATGCTACCACTTCATGGTGATGCCCACCCTCTAATACCCAACATTATCCTTAACCCCTGGCAACCACTGGTCTGTTTTCCATCTCTACCATTTTGTCATTTAGAGAATTTTGTATAAATGGAATCATAGAGTAGGTGACCTTTGGAACTAGGCCTTTTTTTTTTAACTCAGAATAATGCCATTGAGATCCATCCAAGCTTGGTGTATGTCATATGTTACTTTTTATCGTTAAGTAGTATTCCATGATGTGGAGTAAACCTTTCCCTGACAGAAAAGAAAAAGGAATAAAATGTAGAAGATGCCTCATAACCAGAGCTGGTTTAACCACTTGCCTATTGAGGGTAATTTGCTTGTTTCTAGTTTGCAGCTGTTACAAATAAAGAAACTGACAATTATAATTAACATCTTAATAATTATTAAGATGTTAGGTCTGCCAAATTTTATTTTTTGTTTCCTATTTTTCCTCTCCATTGTACATTTCTGTCTATTTTTCCTGCCTACCTTTACATTACTGAAAGATTTGTTAAAATTCTGCATTGATTTATCTATAGTATTCTTGAGGTTTTTTGGTCTAAATTCTTTGTACAGATTTTAGTTGCTTGAGGTATTGCATTATACATACTTAATTATCAGAGGCAACTGGTATTGGGATCTTACCAGTTAAAGTGAAATGTAAAGACCATAAATCTTTTAGGTCTTAAAGTCTCCTTTTAAATCTTTAATTGTCTATAATTTATATCTATCATTTTCTTAAATATTTCCTCTATATACATTAAAAAGAAACCACACACCAAGTATTTCCCAAAGTCATTTTCACACACAGGTAATCTAAAGCAAGAGAAGCAAAATAAATTTAAAAAACAAGTCAGTGGTTTGGCCAGCACTGGAAAGCCTGGCTTCCGGAATGTTCCCCTTGCCACTCTCTCTCTTCTCCTAACTGAGGGCTTTTCTTCTTCAGAGCTGTTGACTCTCGTTAGCTGATTAGTCTTCAAGTTTTTGCCATAAGCTACTCTAGGGTGATGTTGAGTGTATCCTGGGGATGAAGACACAAGAGGCCAAGGCAATTACTCCAAATCACGGAGGAAAAACACAGCAAGGGCAGAGGTCACACAAGGGTCACCCAGGTCATGCCTGGGTTTCAGAGAGGGTGCTTGCTGGGTTAGCAGGAATGAGGGTTTTGTTCTGTTTGAGGAAAGAGAAAACCCTGTGGTTTTTCTATCAAGTATTTTGGGGCCTAATACACTCTCTAGGAAGTAAAGGTAACTGTGGTATTTTAGGGCATGAAGGAGCATCAGCATTAAACCTTTCCCTGACAGAAGGAGGAATAAAATGTAGAAGAAGCTTCATAACTGAGCTCTATCTCCCAACTTCACTCATAATATTGCCCAGGTTTCCTGATGAACCAGAGGTCCAAGGTGAATGTATCCTGGGGCATATCAAAGGCCCCGGCCCATTTATTTCTCAATCCTGGTGACGTTCAGTGCACTTGAAACCCCTTCCTGAGACATGGCTATAAGAACAAAAGTAGCAGAAACCACCTAGAGACCAAAGATGGCAAGAGGTGTCAGTTGGAGGTAAACCCAGGAGAGGTGCTGGAGAGAGATTTTGCAAACCGAGCGCAGTGGGGGAAGTTGTTACAACAGAGCAGGAGAGGGGGTAAAGGAGAAATCTGTGGTTCTGACTAAGACCCTTTGTAGGGGGAGCAGGTAGATCTGTCTCTTTAACTCAAATCTAAAAAAAAAGTGTCTCAAGTGGGAGGAATGGAAATGGGCAGCATCCACATAACTAGCCATCACTTCTTGTTTGGATCAAATGCTCTTGCATGGCTTCTGTATTTCTTGGGTCAGAGATGAAGTAGCTGAACTAGCAGGATGGCTACTTAGAAACGTGTCCAAGGCCTGACATAGTGGGATCTCCTGGGCCTAAGCCATGACATCTCATTACTCATTTCATAGTCCTGTGTCCTCTACTCATCTCTAGAAGGGATTCTAAGAAATCATTTTGGACCTTAAATGAAGAAGAAAATATAAAGGATGATATACAGGACTCACAAGGATGCAATGAAATGAGTTCTCTGATATATTACTGGTAGATTGATAAATGGGTGCAAATATTCTGTATGCTACTTAGTAGCATATATCAAAAATTGTTTTGAAAACATACACTTTAGTACAATATTTGCAATAATGAAGATATATCAAGGAAATAATGCAAAATATTTTAAAGATCTTAATCATACAGGCTTTATCACAAAACGATTTGGGAAATGACCTAAATGTCCAACAAGAACTTAGTTATGTATATCTATGTTTGACTATCTAACAGATGTTTTAAATTAGGGTTATTAAGACCACACAGCCACATGTGTTTCAAAGAAGGATAAAAATGATGTGAATGTTATTATTTTAACTATGCACAAAAATATACACAGAAAAATAACTAGTAAGGACATCTGTCAATATTATAGCTGACTTACACTGTAGAACTGTGGATACTTTAAGCTGCTCTATTTAAAACTATGTTGTGGTATTGTTACTTTTATAATAGACAACATTTAATAAAAAGAAAAACTAGAAAAGGAATTTTGAATCTGTATCTTCAGAGATTTTAGAAGTATGATAGAGTAGTTAAGCATTTCTAAGGAAAATAAGCAGTGAGGAGTGAAGAAATTAAATATGCTGTCTGCTATGGTGTATATAACATGAAAAAGAAATACATTAGTCATAGCGAACTAATTGATATCTATTAGTATCTCTCAGTGCTTTTCCACTGATGACTACAAAACTTGCTGCCAACACAGGAAAGCCTTGATTTAAAACAACAAACAACAACAAACTTTTCTAAAGTTATCTTCCTTCATCCCTTTCTTTTAGGCAATGTAAAAGTGTGAGTGAGTGGTACAGAGAAAGTCCTCAGCTATCGTGAGTTCTGCAAACAGATCTAGAGTGACTAAAGGCACTGTCCAAAGTGGGATCTCAGCTCTGAGATGCACTGAGCTCTAGTTCTTACAGAGAACTGACTTATACTGAGTACTCACTCTTGTGTGCTATCTGCTTGAAATGCATGACAGCTCTCGGAGTTGGGCTGGTGTTATTTGCACTTTACAGATGAAGGAACCAAAGCTAAGTAAAATGGCCAGGGAGGTAGCAAGTAAAAAGTAGAGCTTCCCTGGGCCCAGATCTGTCCAACTACAGAAACTTTGTCTTTTCTCTATGCCAGGTTAGCCCTGCACACTACTAAGCTCTGCTCTCTTAACTTCCTCAAACAATGACATTATGCCCTGTCTTCTTTCTGCCTGCCTTTCTTACAGGTTGCAAAGGGCAGGACACGCTTTCCCCCACAGGACACAGTCCCTGCACTTACTAGCACAGTGCCTAGTAAGGTATTTATCTATTGACTGCAGCAACCCCTATTTGTACCCATCTTTCCTTATTCCATGAAGGTATGGAAAAGCATTGCACATAATTAGATGGGAGTGAACCTCGTTCATTCACAGCCAGTCAAGGGCTTGCAGGTTTAGTCTAAAAGCTACTAGAGCAAATTATGTGAATGTAGAAAAGAGAAAAGAATAGGACTGCTTTGAGCGCAAAATGTTAACGCAAATACTTAATGATAATATCTGCCCAACTCTGTGGCGCAGTTTTGTCCCCTTCCCAAGACTAAATGTCCATCTGCCCTGCTACCAACCAATGCTTAGAGATGCCTGACTTTTGAAGCCCTGGCCCAAAATATTCCAGTAAAAAAAGCTCCACACTGGGGTGCCGGTAGTTGATCCTGAAACCTGTGATAATGAGACAAGATTGCGTCAGCTGCCCAGGCCACAGGCTGTAGGCAAGAGAGGTCTGGGGCAGAAATGAGATGGATGGCCCTTTCCAGATTCATTGTGCTTGTATGTGTGGGTGTGTACATGGAGAGAAGACAGAAGTGTAGGAATGGCAAAGAACTAAAAGCCCTTTGATCAACAAAATCACAAGCCAAGGAGGTAGGGAAAGGTATTTTATGGGCTTGGCTGGAGAAGCTATTGCAGTAATGGCAGAATCCCTCAGTTTTCTGAGGATGCAGCCCATTGTCACCTTCCCTCCCTCTCCCTTTTCCCTTCCTGCCTTAGGGTCAGGGTCCCAGGTCACCTCCAATCTTCCTGGGATTCCTTGGCCATGGAGTTGGGTGAGACCAAAGTGGAAAAGATGGCCTTTCTTGGTGTCACTGTGGCCATGTTCTTGATTTTGTTCAGCCTGTCCCGGGCCTGCTGGCATTTTTTCAGGCAAGTCCCACACAGATCCTTCTCTTCCACCAGATATAGGTTGTCCAGCCTCCTGATGGAATCTATGAACACCTCTGACCCCTCTGCCTTGGGAAAGGGGTTTCGCTTTGTGTTGAGCTTTTTCAGCTTGGGGAGCTTGGAGATGCTGTTGGGAATGTTGTTCAGCAGGTTGTCATAGAGCCCCACCTCATGGAGCTCCTTCAGAGCACCCAGTGTGGTGGGCACGCTGTCCAGATGGTTCAGGCCTAAATTCACAGTGCGGACATTCTTGAGTTGATTGAGCTCTACGGGCAGCCCGTTGGTGGTCAGCCTGTTGTTGCTGACATTGAGGTAGAGCAGAGAGGTCATCTGGCCGATGGTCTCGGGGAGCTTGTCAATGTAGTTGCTGTGCAAGTCCAGCCACCGCAGGTTCTGGAACTTGGAGATGGCTTCAGGAATCTTCTTGATCAAATTCCGACTAAGGTCAAGCTCATCCACATCAGTAAGTCTCAGAATACACTTGGGAAAGGTGGTAATTCCCATCTTGCTCAAGTCAAGGCGTTTCTTTCCATCAAATGTGATCTTGATACAATTCTTGGCCACAGCAAGTGTGATCTTTTTGCCCTTGGGGCCTTTCGCTCCCTTGGCCATGTTCGTTTAGTAAAGGAGTATGTTTGAAGTATGTTGTTCTGATCGACTGGTGTCCAGTTAGAGGAAATATCACATGAATCTGCTAAAAGATAGACTCTGGTAAAAAGAGAAAAATTATCCAGTCAGGAGATAATGTAAGGATACTGGACTGCCCCCAAATCATAATGTTTTACTTCTAATGGTTTAAAAGGAGAGAAAGAGGAGAGTGGAGATAAGTTAGGCCATTAGCAGAAGGAATCTAGCTGAAGACCTTCAGCAAATTGAATACCCTCCTCACACCTCATGCTCCCAGATGTAAAATTGGAGATTCAGGGTTGTCCTGAAGGATGTTCAATGCCCCTCTGGCTATGCCATTCCCTAACTTATGTCCTCGATTATTACATACACCCCCTTCTGGGTGTGTGTTGCGGGCGCAGTAATGTCTTGGATATGTGCCCTTTCCCCAATCTTCATATAAATCTAGTCTTTTCTTAGAGTTATCCTATGAATCCCTAGGGTGGGGCTGCTGAGTTCTCAGGAGCAATATAGCCTTGATATAAGGGAATAAGGTGGGAAGAGTTAATAATGACTTACGGATTATATCTCTCTTCACCTTTTGGACCCAAAGGAACTAGTCACTGCTACCATAATTGCAGTGTAATAAAAGTGGCACAGAAAAGCCCATGAGCACAGAGGAGAGGGTCAGGGTGGAGCCTGGAAGAACAGAAAGCAATGCTGCCTTTTTCCACCTCTATCCTCTTGTCTTCTGCCCCTCACGTCCTTCACACTGTAATTCAACTGTAGACAACTGCACAAATAGATGTGATAGGACTATCACATCTAGGACTATTAGGACAGTTAGGACGGCCACACAGTTAGGACTACCACCATCAGAAAAGTAGCACATACAGAGTGACAGGTTGATTCTGGCCTCAGAAGATTTGCTTAGCAGTCCAGTTCTACCACAAACAATTTTCTTAAATTTTCAGTGCCTCATTTTCCTCATTTGTGAAAACAGTCCCCTTTTAGAACTCTTATGGAGTATAAATTAAACTATAAAGTGCTACAACAGTGCCTGGTACATAGGAAAAGCCTGATTTATGTTAACTATTAACTGTTATTGTCACGACCTTTGCACATACTGATTTTAATTCTCAACAATCCAGCAAGATCCATAGGCTTATCCCCCATTATAACGAGAAGAAGACTGAGGCTCAGGAGTGAGGAAGGTCTACAGTTCGGAAGAGGATGCAACTGGCCTGCCTATTCTAGAAGCTCTTTTCTTTTCTACAACTTGGTGTCTCTTGCTTGCTGATTTTCTATTTTGGATCAAGTTCCCCCTGCCCGGAAGAAGCATGCTGTCAGGAGACAAAGGCACTGCCTCCATTTCCCTGCAGGGATGGGTGGGGAGGTGCTCAGCACTTCTCTGCTTCATCATCTAGGCCCTTTATCAGGAGCTATGTTTGTGTAACATGTGTAGTGCATGCATGCTCAGTCGTGACTGACTCTTTGTGACCCCATGAACTGTAGCCCACCAGGCTCCACTGTCCGTGGGATTTCCCAGGCAAGGATGTTGGAGTGGGTTGCCATTTCCTCTTCCCGGGAGGAAAGCCGCATTCAGACAGAATCAAACTACTCAAAATTAAAGAAAAAATTAAATAAAAAAACAACATGTTGCTTACTGGGAAACAGCAGTATGAATTATTATAGATTTCTCACTAGAAACTGTGGAGGCCAGAGGTAACTGGAAAAAATATTTTCTAAATAATGCTGAGAAACTGTCAACCAGACCATGAATGAAGACATCCTTTATGAATGAAGGCAAAATAGATAATCTCAGATGAATGAAAAATAAAGGAATCTGTAGATGAAAGAGAAAGTAGAGAGAAGCTTGAACTTTGAGAATGAGGGAAGAGCAATGGAAATGATAAATATCTGATAAATATAATAGGCTGTGTTTTTTCTCCTTTTACAATTTTTAAAATACAAGTGATAGCTGAAAGCAAAAATTTTAACTGTCAATGTATGTAGATGGAATACATGTGACAACTACAACATAATGGGAGAAGTTAATGAGACCTAGACGGTAGGTAAGATTTTTATGTTGTTTTGGAAATGGTAAAATTTAATTCTAAGTAAACTATGGAAAGATAAGTATGTATATTTTAATCTCCAGAGCAATCAGATGGATTATAGAATAAAAGATTCAGTTATATGCCATCTCAGTTTAAATAAACAAAAGTAAGTTAAACTAAAAGAATGGGGAAATAAACTTACTGTGCAAAGACTAAAGGAAAAGTGGAGTGAAAATTTTCATGGCTTTGAATTTGGCAAAAGTATAACCCATAAAAGGAAATATTGACAATTTGGACTTCAACAAAATTTGAAATCCTTGCTCTGAAAGACAAACAAAACCCCATATCCATCAAAGAACTAGTATCCAGAATCTATAAATTACTCAAGGTCAACAATAAGAAAATAACAATACAATTTTTTTTAAATGCCCAAGAGATTTAATGAGACATTTCACCAAAGAAGTTGTATGGATGGTTAATCAGCTGCAAAACTACAAAGCATTGCTGAGCTTTAATCACTAGGGAAATGTAAATAAAAATCACAGTTAGATACCACTGCACAGTTACTAAAACGCCTAAAACAGAAAAAAACAAATAAACAAACATAAAAACCAGTAATACAAAGATTTGGCAAGGGTGTGGAGCAACTAGAATGCTCACATATTGTTGATGGGGATTCAAGATGGTAATATCACCATGAAAAAAACAGTTTAGCAATTTCTGATAAAATTAACCATACACTTATTATATGACCCAGCATTTCGCCAACTAAATACTTAACCCCCACCCCCCAAAGCCAAAAACTCAGATTCCCATGAAAACTTGTGTTTATAATTGCTCTGTTCACATTTGTCACAAAGGGAAACAAAAAATCTGAAGGTCTTTCAGTGCTTGGATGGGTAAGAAATTGTGGCTTATCCTCATAATGTGTACTATTAAGCATAAAGAGAACAAGTCTATTGATACATGCAACAACTTGGATGACTCTCAAAATCATTCGGCTAAGTAAAAGAAGACAGTCTTAAAAGTCTACATAATGAATGAGACCATTTATATAACTTTCTGGAAACGTCACAACCGTAGGTACAGAAACCAGATTGGTGGTTGGTTGCCAGGGACTAGGGATGGGGAAGGTTTGACAACAGAGCAGCACAAGTGAGTTTTCTGGAGTGTTGGAACTGCCTATACCCTGACTATGGTGGTTGCATGAAGCTGTACATGTTAGAGCTCAGAGAACTGTATACAAAAAAAACGTATACCGACTTCATTGCAGGTAAATTTAAATTTAAATTAAAAAAGAAAAAACCTCAATAGACTATTTCTGCCATAATCTACTTCCCATTTTCAGCCTGACTGGGAAGTCTGATTTTTTCATGCCCCAATGTTTTGCCTTTGACTGTGTGAATCACAACAAACTGTGGAAAATTCTGAAAGAGATGGGAATACCAGACCACCTGACCTGCCTCCTGGTAAATCTGTATGCAGGTCAAGAATCAACAGTTAGAGCTGGACATGGAACAACAGACTGGTTCTGAATTGGGAAAGGAATACGTCAAGGCTATATATTGTCACCCTGCTTATTTAACTTATATGCAGAGTACATCATGAGAAATGCTGGACTGGATGAAGCACAAGCTGGAATCAAGATTGCCGGGAGAAATATCAATAACCTCAGATATGCAGATGACACCACGCTTATGGCAGAAAGCAAAGAAGAACTCAAGAGCCTCTTGATGAAAGTGAAAGAGGAGAGTGAAAAAGTTGGTTTAAAACTCAACATTCAGAAAACTAAGATCATGGCATCCGGTCCCATCAGTTCATGGCAAATAGATGGAGAAACAGTGGAAACAGTGACAGACTTTATTTTTTTGGGCTCCAAAGTCACTGCAGATGGTGACTGCAGCCATGAAATTAAGACACTTACCCCTTGGAAGAAAAGTTATGACCAACCTAGACAGCATATTAAGAAGCAGAGACATTGCTTTGCCAACAAAGGTCCGTCTAATCGAAGCTATGGTTTTTCCAGTAGTGAAGTATGGATGTGAAAGTTGGACTGTAAAGAAAGCTGAGCACTGAAGAATTGATGCTTTTGAACTGTGGTGTTGGAGAAGACTCTTGAGAGTCCCTTGGACAGCAAGGAGATCTAACCAGTCCATCCTAAAGGAAACCAGTCTTGAATATTCACTGGAAGGACCGATGCTGAAGCTGAAGCTCCAATACTTTGGCCATGTGATGCGAAGAGCTGACTTATTGGAAAAGACCCTGATGCTGGGAAAGATTAAAGGCGGGAGGAGAAGGAGATGACAGAGGATGAGATGGTTGGTCCATGGGATCACAAATAGTCGGACACAACCGAGCAACTGAACTGAACTGAATGTTTTGCCTTGTAAAGGGCATCTACATGTGTATCATGTGGGCACTGCTGGGGTATGTATGCGTGTGAACCATGTGTATGGACACACACACTGTGGGGAACAGCTGTGTACAAGGTGGCATATCAGAAAAGCTGTCCTACTGCCCTTGAGTTAAAATCATAATTAAAACAAATATGGACTGAGATAGGGGGAGCCTGTGTTCTAGTCATGTTTATCAATGACTTCTCATGGTAAGGTTGCCAGATTTAGCAAATAAAATTGCAAGATACCCCATTAAATCTGAGCTTCAGATAAACAATGGACAGTTTTGAGTATACATATGTCCCAAACACTGCATAGTTCTGTATTTTATTTGGCAACTCTGAAAGTATAGTTGGGTCTGAAAGCATAGCAAAGTTTCCTTTGTCCATGATTCTTGTTACTTCTTTGGGTCTAATTTGAGCCAAGTCCAAGTGCTTATCCTTGCATTCATTCATTCATTCTTACACTCATTCAGTAAGTTTATCGAGAACCTACTAGATACCAAGTCTCTGTGTTATTTATACAGGTAAACAATGAACGGGGCCAGTCTCTAAACTCAAAAAGTTAAAATCTAGATTGTTACTGACTCTAGCCACCAGATTCCCCTGAGCCCCCAAAAGCCCAGGCTGTCTTTTGTATTTCTTACATTTAATTAAGACAAAGTTCAGCTCAGGGAGGACAAGCACAGCAAGTAAGGGCAGAAGGCCCTAGCTGGGAAGAATGCTTCCCATAGACTGGAGATTCCTACCTACTCCCCAAAGCCCACTTGCACCCTGGTAAGAAGCCTCTCAGCTCTGATGACTGACGGGGAGGAAGCAGCATGGAGCTATCCACAAGGACTTCTCCAAACGGGCCCTTTGACTCAGAGCCTGCTCAGTCATTCATCACCTGCAGGCAAAGTAGGGGCTAGCTGGGATAACGCACTTCTCCTCTTTCTCAGCACATATGGGCCCCCAGACAGCCCAGGCCAGAAGAAGCCTGCTCAGTTCCCACCCCCTTCACGTTTCTCCTTCTTTGCCTATCTGGGACACTTGCTCTTGGCTAGGGAGGGCGGGATGTATTGCTCAGGGTCCATTCTTACCCCTCTAAGCTGCGAGAGCTCTAAGCTGTGAGAGCTGCTAGAAGCACACCAGTGCCAGGAAGCCCCAGAGCCCAGGACATCCATCCCTTTTTTTATTCAACTCTGAATATTCAGCATCCTGCCTAGGTCTGCCCACTGGGTAGGAGAATACGTATTGGCAAAAGAAGTGTGAAATAGATGATCTTTCAGTACAGCTAAATCTCATTTGATGACCTGTCGTTATCAAGTCATAGAATCTTCAAATATCAGTGTAGGGTCAATCCACACAAGGGCAATTATAAGCAGAAAGAAATGTAAATAGATAATCATATAGATGGGTAGGTAGATAGATGGATGAACAGACAGGTAGATGGTCAGATAGACAGATAGAGGGTAGTCAAATAATAGATTTCATTTCACAAGAACAGCTTAGAAACACAAATAGAAGTTTCTAAATGTACTGTCTTTTTATTTTATACAGTTGGTTTTTATACTTTATTAAAACTGGTCTAGTTGGTTTGACTTTAATTTCTAGTTAATTTTTCTATCTAGTCATTGTAATCAACCAGCATGGTGGGACACCCCATGGATATCTAAATTAAAAATGTAATGGCGATTTATATTTTAATGCCATCAGAATATCTGCAAGCATTTTCAGTTGTAAGATCATTATCTTTCACTAGAATACTAGAATTTATCTGATGCTTCACACTCATGTATCTTTATACTTTTAAGACTAACTTTATATACATATATATCTATATATCTATATATATATATATATCTGATATCTTTAAACATTTTGCTAACACGATCTCATAATTATTTTACCCTTGTCATTGATGCACTGAGACCAGGACAGACATCTTGTGGAACTGGAAGCCCCAAAGTCACCGTTGTTTCACAGCCCGTGTTTGGGACTAACTTGGCAACCTTTGTGTCGTGTGGAGGAGAAATATCTTTTGCTTGTGGGACATCTCTTAAGAGGAAGTAATTTCCCTCAGTGAAGTCAGTCGTTCAAAAGTCATTCATTATCCTCTCTCCTGACTCTCATAAGACACAGTCATAGATATGTAAGAGGACAGCCTCACTTCTGTGACATCCCTTGAGCCTTCAGATCACTCCCCATGCCCCCCATCCCTTCCCAGACTGAGCTGTTTCCTCACATGAGAAGCCCTGTGGCAGGTGGAGATGTGGGTGGTCACCTTGGTGCTATCTGTCAATGGGATGTGTCTCGAACCTCTGCCAGACATCTAAAACAGGCATGAATGTTTGACTCAAGAGTCACCTGAGCTGGGGGAAAGAATTACTATTTGTCCAGAACCCACTCTAGGCTAGGAGCTGTGTTTTCTACAGCTAGATCTGCCTTTTGGAGTATAGACTCACTGGAGGTATAGACATGAAGTACTTTTATTTTTTTCACTTCTGCCCCCAGCTATATTGAGCTCTGCTTTCCTGTGGGCAGAAGGACAGATTGCTAGGAAACGGACAGACGAGAGGGAGAAAGATTTCTGTGCAGTTCCCAGCAGTACCTCCACCAGACGCTTGGTGGAGTTGATGGAGGAAATGAGGATGACAGGCAGGAGGGGTGAAATCTTACAGGGACCCCATGATTGTGAGGGTTTTCTGAAATCAGTTTTGGAAATGCTTCATAATGTCAAGAGCCACTTACTACTCTTCATTTAGGTGATATGTACCAAAGTAACTACTGCCAGAATGCTGCTGGGCCCTTTCTGTATCTCTAATCTCCATAGCAATCATACAAGTGTCCATCCTATGTTTAACATAAGAGAATTAAGGCTCAGAGAAGTGAAGAGACTTTCCCAAGTTCACAAGACAACACAGCTCAGCTAAGCCTAGGTCCCCCAGGTATTACACACCCACAAGCCTGGGTGTGTAACACCAAAGTGTACGGTCTTCCCACTACACTGTGCTGCCTCTCTTTTCCCCCAGTTGCCTTTGCTCTAGGCTTGTTGCCTGTCACTCCACTGTATAGGGGCCTGTGTGTGGGGTTCTTGTCTTCATAGATACATGTATATGTGTATAGATCTGAATGTAGTTGAATAATATGAATTTCAAGTTATTTTAATAGCGTTAGTGGAGTCATTGAAGTGTAAGAGCTTGAAGATCAACAATAAAAGGGGGGCGGGAAAACAGTTTAAAGGGTACGTGTAATGCTGCCAGCCAGTTCATTTAATATGTGTGCCCCCTCCCCAAATAAATTCTATACGTATCCTTTAAAAAAAAAAGGAAAACATGTATCAGAAATTTAAAAAATTATTGTATGTTACTATTCTACTTGTATATCTTCTCAGAATTTTAGCAATATTCCCATAACATGTTGTATAAAAATAAACTGAAATAATTTGACCTCTTAAGAATAATTAGGACAAGAGAGTGATGATGGAGACAGGAACTTATTGTTCCTCAGTCCCTCCGGTACCCCTGGGCTCCCACGATGTGGGCCGCCTTAAAGATTCCGTTTTTCACCCAGCATGGCCTCAGAACACTAGCCCACTGCATTCCCACATGCCCACCAGAGAAGCTGGCCCTCTGCTGCCCTGGGAAGGGGTAGAAGGGTGTCTGCCTGCTGTGCAGGGCCCTGAGACGCTGTGTGTGGTCACCAGAAATGCATTTTCATGGCGTGGCCTCACCTGAAAAGCAAACACCTGTGAGATGCACTTCTGCGAGTCCCAAACTGCAGACTTTCTCAGACCCATGATGCTGTCCACCCCTCCACAGCCCCCAGCACACATGTTCTCCTACGCACATCCAGCTTTAGAGGCCCTTCACGCCACCTTCACAAAGCAAGTGCCCTCCAGTTTGCCATCTCATTTAGTCCTCATGACTCTCTGAGCTAGGAATAGTCCTCCTACCCAAAGATAAGGACCTGGGGGGTGAGGTGGGTGTGAAGCGGTTCATCCAAGCTCATGCCACTCAACTTAATCCAGGGCTTCTGGGCGGGATGTTCCTCCTATGACATCAGAGCTGCAGCAGACAGAGTGTCTGTATGGAAAGTTCACTTCATTTGGTGATTATCTGGTTAATTTGATCAACGCAGCACTAAGGATTTTATATTACACATGTACAGGTTCCTCTACCTCTAATATTATTTACTTCTCTGTCCTCAGCACCCATGTGGGGCTGCACATAGGCTGCCTGGGAAGCCGTTATCTGTCAAACCGCTCCCTTCCCCCTGGAGGGTAATAAGAATTCAACTTTTATTTGAAGCAAAAGTTCCCAGGGGGTCACATGGCCCAATAGCAAAAGATTATAATTTCTTCTTGGTTTAATAACATCTATTTTGTAATTCTGAAAGTGCTCTGTTTTAATCGGATTTGTTAAAGGAACAAAAGGGAATAGGTGCCTTACAATTAAAATAAAATATTAAGATTATTAGTTTAACAGCCTAGAAATGCCTTGTTCATCAACCAACATGTTCAAAGTACACAAAGCAACCTTGACACCCGGAAAGCAAAAAACCAAAGTCAGTGCTGGTACCTTTAAACCCCAAGAGGTGAGCGTTAATTCAGTTTCAATCAACATGGTTTAAGCATTGCTATTTCCAGACAGACACAATTGCATTTTCTCACAGCCAGGCCCTCCCTTGCAGATACAGAAACTGGGCTCAGAGAAGCAGCTTGGCAGGGAGAAAAGTGCAGGGGCCTTAGACCCACATGGGTTGCCACCCAGCTCCCCATGTGCCATCCTGTGACCCTAGACAGTCTGAGGAGCTTCACTGAGCTTCAGCCTCCACTTCTGTAAATAGAATTACAAAAGTGGAAGCTTCTGAAGGACAAGGTAAGGGTGAGGGAGGACCATGAAGACCTTTGTTGTGACTGTGGGGAATGGGGTGCAGAGAGGAGCAATGGCTGGACAGGACCGCACAACTAATGACAGTGGAGCCAGGACACCAGGATTCCAACTGGGTAGAAACCTGATTCAGACCCCGCAGGCCAGCATCCTTCCTTGCTGGGGCATCCTTGCCTCCCAGGTGCAGACTTTGGGTTACTCTATCTGAAAGACAGAGAGACAGCTCCTCTGAGGCACAGTGCCTCACACCCTAACCAGGATCCCAGAGTGGGTGACAGTTCTCAAGGGTCCAGTGATACCTGCATTTTTTCTGCACCATGCCCCATCTGGCCCCACTGAGAACTTGCTGAGGGGTGGACATGGTGCAGATTCAGGTATACCCCAGCAGTGTGCACTGGCAGGCACCCCTGTATGGTACCCCCATCTGCTACAGGACAATCCCCAGCATTGAGAAAGCCTTTGCTGTAAACCTGCCCACTTGTGAAGCCGTGAAATACCTTGAAGGACAATGTGGAAGCTTGGAGGCCAGTAGAACTGGGGCTCCATCCCTACCCTCACTGACGATCTGATTTTACTCATGAGCTCAGTTTACTAATCTGCAAAATGGGTTAGAAAATTGCAGGGTTTTGTGAAAACTGAGGTGATGACTGTATGCTAAATGATTGTATGTTAAATGGTATTCAATGAATGGTAATCTGGTTCCTAGCACCTTTATGATGGCAAATAATGCTGATAAATTCACCCAACAGCACCATATTGACCACCTCCTTCAAATTACTCCACACTTACTCCAGGACAGGCATTTTACAGACACTATAACTAATTCTTACACCTGCCTGATGTATTTATTGATTTTGATCTCCGCTGGACAGATATGGCACCTGAGGCTCAGAGAGGCTAAGTAGCTCATCCAAACTCCCGGAGACTCGAAGTAGCAGCACCTACATTTGCCTGTGGTAAAAATAGGGACGTGAAGTGTGCAGTCTAGTGTGCTCCATGCTGAGTAGTACCTCCTTGCACGGCTCACCCCAGCCTGAGACTCAACCATGTGTTTGTGGGTTCCGGGGTTCAGGATCACTCAAAGAAAGGGTTTGCCTCTAGACTTCTCAAAAGACAGACTGTGCTCTAAACCCCAGCACAGTCAGCAGTCATCAGGTTCCCTTCACAGGCTCCAGCCTCCAGATTGAGTGAGTTTCCTTAGAGGGGTGATTGGCCAGGTGAGGAAGTAGTATACACACTCGTTTCCACCTGCTTGTGGAGCAGGAAACAACACTCAAGGGGACTCAGACTTTGAAAGATCGTCAAGGTGACCCCAAAGGCCCATGTATCCCCACACTAACCTCCCAAGCTTGTCCATGGCCCAGGTGCCTGAGGACGCCAGCAAGATGCCCTGCCTGGGGCTCATGGCCGGCTTCCTCCCCCTCTCTGTAATGAATCAATCGGCTGGCATCTGGGGTTTGTAAATAAAGCACACTAGGGAAGCCTGCATTGCCAAAGTTGCTTGCTTAGAGGAGGAGAGAAAAAGAGTTTAAAGAGGTGTTGTTTGGCAGAATTAAAGTAAAATAAGTGCAACCAGAGGAAAGCTTACCCTGTTCGTCCCAGTTCTTCCTCCTCAACTGTGAAACTTTGTCACCAGGCAACAAGAGACCTGGCGTTAATTAGCATAATCTTGACGCCAGCCTGCAAGGTGAGAGAAGGCAGGGCTGAAAGGGTCTCCAGGACAGGGTCTGGGGTCCCAGGGGCTTGCAGAGGGGTTCCTCCTGGTTTCCCTCAGCAATGCCCTGGAGATTACAGTACAGGACAGTTGCTTTCCATGGCGACCACCGGAAGTGCACGTTGCTAACAGAAGGGAAAGAGCCACGCTTGCCCCTTTAAGGAACATATATCTTACTTCCATAGCATGTGGCTCATGAAATATCATTCGACCTCCTTGTAATTTGCCTCAGTATTTCTTTCTGCTCTTTGGTTTTAGAGATGATGTTTTATCTGTTTGTTTATTTATTTGGCAAAAAGTTTAAATGTTAAAATTATTTTGCAAATAATAAAATAACATTATAGGAAAATTAGAAAATTCATATATAGAAACAAAAATATAAAAATACTCTAAACTGTATTATCCAGGTTGAATTAAAAAATAAATAAAATAATTTTCAAATAAATCATTTGAAATGCAAAATTAACCCAAGCAATGAAAATTTTGGAAGGTATGGAAAAGGAAAATGAAAAAGTTCAAATTAAAAAATAAAAATATGGTAAGTATAGTTAGCTATAAAACTTCTTAAATATGTGAATACTAATATCTATCCATAATGAAATACAATTGATCATTTAATTTAGACAATAAATGGATTTACATTAATGAGCAAATGAAGATGACTAGAAAATTAAAAGTTACCTGAACTTCTAAAACTTAGTGCATTTCTAATTAGGATTTTCTAAAAGCATATAATTTAAATTAGAAAATAAGTAATCTGAAAGTTATGAAACTTAGATAAACAAAAATAAAATTAATATTTTAAGGGAAAAATATATGAAAACAATACATTAATTTTTAATTGTTAAAAATTTTATTGAACTATAGTTGATTTACAATGTTGTGTTAATTTCATCTGTACAGAAAAGTGGATCAGTTATGTACACATACACACATTCATATATATATACACACACATATGGCTTGCCAGGTGGCTTAGTGGTAAAAGAATCTTCCTGCCAATGCAGGGACACAGGGTCAGGAAGATCCCCTGGAGAAGGAAATGGCAACCCACTCCAGTATTCTTGCTTGGGAAATCCTACAGACAGAAGAGACTGGAGGGCTACAGTCCATGGAGTCGCAAGAGTCGCACATGACTTAGCGACTAAACAACAACATTAACACACATATATTAATACATTCTTTTTCATACTCTTTTCCATTATGATTTGTCATAGAATACTGAATATAGTTCTCTGAGCTATACAGTGGAATCTTGTTGCTTATTCATTCCATATATAATAGTTTGCCTCTGCTAACTCCAAACTCTCATTCCTTTCCTTCCGTACCAGTCCCCCACCACCCCTACCTTGGCGACCAAACTCTGCTTTCTATATTGTGAGTCTGTTTCTGTTTGGTAGATATGCTGATTGGGATCATATTTTAGATCCCATATATGAGTGATATCATGGTGTTTGTCTTTCTCTTTCTGACATTTCACTTAGTATGATAATCTCTAGGTCCATCCATGTTGCTGCAAATGGCATTATTACATTCTTTTTGTGGCTAAGTATGATTCCATTGTGTAAATATAAAATATATACTATACCTTTATTCATTCATCTATCGATAGACATTTAGATTGTTTCCTTGTCTTGGCTAGTGCAAATAGTGCTGCTATGAACATAGGGGTCCATCTGTCTTTTCGAATTACAATTTTGTCTGGGTATATGCCCAAGAATAGAACTGCTGGATCATATGGAAACTTATTTTTAGTTTTTTGAAGAACCTTCTTACTGTTTTCCAAGGTGGCTGTACCAGTTTACATTCCCACCAACAGTGTTAGAGGGTTCCCTTTTCTTCACACCCTTTCCAGCATTTGCTATTTGTAGACTTCTAATGATGGCCGCTCTGACTGGTGTGATGTATCTCATTGTAGTTTTGATTTTCACTTCTCTAATAATTAGCAATGTTGAGAATCTTTTCATGTGCCTGTTGCCCATTTGTATGTCTGTTTTGGAGAAATGTCTATGTAAGTCTTCTGCCCACTTTTCAATTGGGTTGTTTGGGGGTTTTTTGTTGTTGTTGCTGTTGAGTTGTATGAGCTGTTTGTATATTTTGTAAATTAAGCCCTTATCGGTTACATTGTTTGCAAATATTTTTTCCCATTCCTTAGACTGTCTTTTCATTTTGTTTATGGTTTCCTTTGTTGTGTAAAAGCTTATACTCTTGATTAGGTACCACTTGTTTAGACAAATACATTTTAAAATACAGATATGTAAGACTTTGTAAAAATTAGAGCCACTCGGTTTCAGCATCTAGAGGTAACTTGAAGTTATATAAACCTTCAGACTTTTCATGCATCAGCAGCATCAGGATTACTGCATAATTGTGCAATAATAATTCAGTAATTTTGCTAATGTTCATTTTTAACTCCAAATACACCCAAGTTGACAATCAGGTAACTGCCCTCTAATCCAGCCAGAACAAAGATTTTTGTTGTCATTTTGGGGGGTTTTTTGTTGTTGCTGTTTTTGCTTTTGTTTTCTTTTTCCCTTCAGAGGAAAGCAGTTGTCTTCAGAGTCAGGGCCTGGAGTCAAGGTATGGTCAAGGCATGGTCCAATAGGTGCTCTATGCTGGACATTCATGGGTGCCCTCACTAGGCTCTAGCAAACCCTAGTGAAGTTCCCTAGTCTGCACATCATCTCTTACCCCACCTCCATTTCCACACCTGAAGATAGAGATCACAGCTATCTCATTGGGTCCTTGTGAAAATTAGACAACAAACAAAAAGTCTTCACAGTTTCTAATGCATTAGACAAATATTATTATTGTTTTAATAATAGATTTATACATGTTAAGACAGGAAGTCACAATAAAAGGGGTCAATATCCTTTAATTTAGGAGGATATCTCTATTTTCTAAGAATGCCTATCTATTACTGTATTTCTATTGACCTAAAGGGAAGCACAGTGGTAAAGAATCTGCCTGCCTGTGCAGGAGATACAAGAGATGCAGGTTCAATCCCTGGTCAGGAAGATTCCCTGGAGTAGGAAATGGCAACCCACTCTGGTAATCTTGCCTGAAAATATTCCCTGGACAGAGGAGCCTAGTGGGCTACAGTCCATGAGGTTGCAAAGAGTCGAACACAACTGAGCAACTGAGTATGCAAGCATTGACCTACAATCTAGATTTGAAAACTAGACTAAACCCAAATTTTCTTCTGAGAAAGGAAAATGAGGAGGGAGTATGTTTTTATTAGCAGTCTCTCAGCTTCTCATGGAAAACTCGGCCCCCCCACAGACTGCTTCCCCAGCATGCTCCTCCAGAACCACACCCAGGCAAAAGATGCTGGCCTGAGACACAGCCCAAACCATTAGTAGACACACTTCCAGTTTGACAAGATGAGTGAGTTTTCTTCTCATTGTGGATTGTATTTTCTTGACACCTCTTAGTTACTCACTAACCCATTTCACCATGGCCTCATAACTGTTTTACAAATAGAAAAGATACAGGAGAATTTGGAGAGGCATCAGGCTTTTTAAATATGTCTGCTTTAGCTGTGGAGGCCCAGTTTCCCTGTATGCTCTCCCTGGTTATTTTCTTAGTGTCTAAGGACTAGCCATAGCCTCCTAATCCCAGAGGTGAGAAGGACGACAAGCAGGGACACCTCAGATCCCATCCTTTCCTGGGCTGAGAGGGTGTAGCCTCCAGACAGATGAGTCCACTGGCAGAGACCGTTCTCGCCTGGGCTAGCCTACCCTCTGAAGGCCGCTGGCAGCCTCCCTAAGAGAGATGTGAGTTCCTGGGCTATGCCTCTGGCTCATTCTGAGAGACAGGCTCAGGGTAGAGTGGAGGTGACAATCAGGTGGAGCTGGACTACAGGGAGTGTAGTCTAAGGCAAGATAGTGAGGCAAGCCATGGGCACTGGTGTTCTGGGGTAGGGAATGCCCCAACACCATGTGGCAGCAGTACTCAAGCTTTGACCACTTCTAGGGCTTCACGGACACAGATTTGATGAAAGTGAAGCAGCACAGGTAAAAATCACCCTCAAAAGAGGGAAGAATTTGAACCCAGCCTAGCTGTTGACCAGCCACAAAGTTCTACTTGAAGATAGTGTCCCACATATGGAAGTCTTCCAGAGGAGTTTAGACACCTGTCTTGGGGTGAGGGTGAGGTTGGTAAGATGTCCTCTGTGAGCCCACCATCGCTAGGCCACCTTCAGATTAGACAATGACCTACCTAGGCCTCAGTGACTTTGAACTCTTCCATTCTTCTCAGCTCCATCCTAGGTTGCCTGAAGGCCTGGACTCTTGCCCCATAGACTCCATGGCAAACCCTGAGTTGACAGAGCAGGAGATCTGATTCACAGGTGGCACGATTATTCTAAGAGCTTTCAGAATGGTATTGGCAGAACAAAGCAGGCCTTGACCAGAAGCAAGTCTTCACTTGTTTTCCACACTCTTCCTCCTCCCAGAGTAAAAAAGAATCAATCCTGCTCTAGGATAGCATCAACATCCACTAGAACCATACCCACCGAGGGAGCCCTGTGCCCACACCTGTGCTAACCTGTCACAGCCCCATGGCCACATTGCTCCCCAGCACTTCTGGGTCAGCCATGTTTGAAGGATGAAGTAACAGCAGTTCAGAGCAAGCAAGTGGTGGGGGCAGAATTTGAACCCAGGTTCTAGTGACTCCAGAGCCGATGATTTTTCCCATGTGGGCTCCCTCCAACCTTAGATGGGCTTTAGAAAGCCAAGAGTCATCTCTGGCATCTTGTTTAATCTACAGCTTATGCTATAATTATGGGATAGTATCAATTCTGAAAGAAGTACTTTAATGATGAGATATTCATAAAATTCACATAGACCATTCCAGAAGTTCTATAATTGCCTTCAGATGAACATGATTTTTTGAAAAAAGAAATCTTTCAGAGAGAACTCACCTTTGGTTAGGTGAGTTTCTGGGTACTGCTGGTAACAGTGCCTTTTTTTTGATGGTAATGAAATGATGGATCTTCCTTGGAGCTCATAGCTGGTGAAATGAGGGGTAGGATGATAAATTACCTTTATCTTCTGCACGCCATTCCACCTGATGGGAATGTCACAAAAGACCACAGGCAAAATTCTAGAACTTTTTCTGAAAGAGAAAAAACAGAGGCCCTCTCTTTTCCTGGAGTTTTGCTCCCCTATTCCTCTTCCACTGTCAGATTTCTAAAATAAAATACCAAGTTCAGCAGGCTTTGCCATACTAACTCCACACCCTTGAGGCTCAGCCCCACATCCTGAGAAAGGCTCAGAACACATTCTTTTCAAGGTCGGGATCTTCGCTGTCTCCAGCCTGGGCTCTGTCCTCATTTATAGCCTTCAAAGCGTTCTGAAACTGGGGGTTTCAGGTTTATAGACTAGGTCGAAAAGCTTGTCTCCACTTGAGTCTTATCAAGCTAATGCAATAAATGTGACCGTGTTTTGGCTGTTTGCTGTTGTTACTGTTTGCCTGAATAAAATGGACTGAAATGATGATTTCATTGGGGGGAAGAGGTGAATCTCAGCAAGGGAGTTGCTTTCTGTTTATAGAAAATCTGCCAAGGAAGGTATTGAATGAGGAAGGTTGGGGAGGCTGGACAGAGATCACAGCAGTGCTGTGAGGTGAAGATGAAGAGGTGCTGGCCTGCTGGGGCCCTCGGGCACCAGGCCTTGTCCACATGAAGGTGCAGTCACTGTGGGCTTAATGTCCCTGTGGGATGCGTTTGGGAGCAGAGTCCATGGGTACCTGAACAGGACTGAGGCAGAGGTCATGGCTGGAGAGTGGCGGATCTTGATTTGGTTTGGAGGAACATCCGGAACGAAAAGCTGGCTTGGGGAGTAGAAGGGGCATCTCAGGGAAACAGAGGAGGAAAGAAATAGAGCTGGAAAAGGCACCACAGAACCCCAGAGGCCAAGGAACTCGGATTTATACATTCCTGCTGAGCAGAAGCAGCGTGTCACATGGAGAGGTTCCTTCCCCACGCCCTCCCCAACAGTGCATCCTATACGCTTTTACACTCTTCCCTACCACATGGCTTAAGATGGTGTTTCTTTGGTTTGATCTGTGTTTCTTAATTATATATGTGGTCATATAAATCGGTACAACTTCCTAAGAGGACAGTTTGGCAATATGTGGCACACTTGATAATTCTCATAGTTTTTAGCCTAGTAGTACTGCTGCCGAAAATGTATCTCGTGGATACATTCAGAGATTCAAACCATGAAATCATTACAAGCTTTAAGTCTCATAAATCACAGAGATTGATGTCCAAAGGTGATCACACAAACATCATTCGTGAGGACCAAGCTCAGCACAGGGGACACTCCCACCAGGTCTCACCCCTCTGTGCCAGGCTGCCCAGCTACTGTGGCCACAGGACAATGTGGGCATCTCCAGGAGCAGGATGGAGACCCGCGTGGATAAGATTATCCCACATACCAAGAACAATTCATTTTAAACTGTGTGAGCAAATAGACTGCCATATGGCTAAAACTCTTTTGGAAATTAACTATAGATATTTCTTGTGTGGAAACAGTAGTTTGCAGACTATTGTTTTATACCTCGTGACTTTCTGTATCATCTTCACTTTTTAGCCATACATCCAAGTGTCAGGATATTATATTCACAAATAATATACTGTAGTCACATGTATTTTGTTCACATGGGCAAAGAAGGCCAACCTGTGACTGTGGGAAATCCAGTGTAGAGTGTGAGACCCCAAACCTGCTCCTGCATGGCCCTGGGACTTCTCCAGGGGCTGTGCTTCAGGCAGCAGTGTATTCTGGAATCATATAATAGCAAGGGGGATGGCAAGAACCCAGCCTTCAATAGGGCAGTGTGGGACCAAGAAGAGCTTGGGGAATAATCTTGCTGTCCTGGGAAGTTGATGGCCATTCTGGATGCCCCAACCCTACAAAGCCCCAGGAAGTTCCACCTCTCCCTCCATTTGTGCCTTGAGACATTTGATCACCACCATCATTTTCTGTCCCACAGGAGGTACCCCAGCTCCGACAAGACCATGCTGCAGAAGTGGCAGGTACAGTGACCCCTCAGAACACTGTGGGTTCAAGGAAACCCTCAGGAAAGCAAATCAGCAAATAGCTCAGGCCCCAGGGATGAAGAGAGAAGGCACACTGGTGAATCAGGAGGGATCTTGTTTTATCAATTTGTTAAAATGTCTCAAGTATTTCCGTGAAAAGATCTCAGTGATAAAAGGCAATTTTTGAGTCAGAGCTGGGGAGTCAGTGTGAGCATGTGTGTGAGCGTACATAAGCCCTGTGTGCACACACGCTCCATCCATGAAGTTGTACACATATGTATAAATGAACACACAACTCAGGAAGGCACAGCATTCACTTCACTTCCTGGGAAGTCATACATGGTTCCCAGCCTGGATGAACTGACACTCTGCCTCGGGTTCTCAGTGGAAGGAAAGGACCCCAAGAAAGACAGCCATACAGAGCCCATGGCTACATGAAAGTAAATCTTGGTCACTCATGTCCAAAATCCTTTCCCAAGGAGCAGGCCAAGGAAAGGAGAAACCACAGCATGCAAGTCCCATCCGAGATGATGTCTCTACTGGCTGCTCATTAGCCAGGTGGCCTTTGTGAATTTTTCCCAGATATAGTCCCTGACTCCATTCATGACTATACATCTTGAAACAGAGGGCCTTAAGAACACAGAGTATCCTAATTGGCAGAGTCAGAAGAAAGAAAGTTCAAGTTCCCAAGAAAGCAGACCATTGAGCCTGTTGGCGAGGGCCTCTTTCCTGGTGACTGCAAAGAACCCCCTAGCTTATATTTTCAATCATAAAGCAGTCAGCAGTAAGAAGGTCTGGTATTTGTGCTATTACTTTAATCAATTTTTGGGTATCACCCAACAGTTAACACAAAAGCCTTGGCTTGGACCTCTGAGCTGTGTTTTTTTCCTAGTCAACTTTGCTTCCTGACTATATTTGCTTCAACTCATCTGGGAATTAGTGTGGCCTCCCTGAGTTGCCCCGGCTCCAGGCACAAGATTCACTGGGAACAGCATAGCTGTATGCCTCCTGCTCCCACCTACACAGCTAGGGCCTCCTGCACAGGTCTGGGAGTTAGACCCCTGAGGTTCTCAGGAGGAAACCAGTAGTGTTGAGTTTGTCCCCACTTTGTCTCTTCTGGCAGAAAAGAGACATCAGCAACTTCGAGTATCTCATGTACCTCAACACCCTGGCTGGGAGGACCTACAATGACTACATGCAGTACCCAGTGTTCCCCTGGGTCCTGGCCGACTACACCTCACAGGTATGTGTTCACATGGATGGTATGCAGGTGTCCTGTGACTTTTTGACCCTGATGACCAGAGCACCTGAAGTCATGCAGAGCCTCTGCAATGGGCTCAGTCTACCTGGGCCTGAGGGCTGCTCCAGGCTTGGCCCCTCACCTGGCCTTTGGAGTCTGCGTGCCTGGGTTCCTGTCCCAGCCCCACCTGTGGGATGATCCACATGACTAGGACAGTAGCTGGCATACGCCCCAGAGGGTTTCCTGGCTCACTGCTACCATGAAGGCAAGAGATACCCATCTGCTGAGATATTGCCATGGGCCAACACTGGTCCATCAAGTGAAGAGGGCCATAAGATGTGTTCCTAGAACCAATATGTAGAGAGGGAGAGGGAGGGAGGGGGAGAGAGAGAAGGAGACAGAGAGAGACAGAGACCCAGTGAGAACAGACTCCTCCCCTGTAACCTGACTTCAGTAACTGAGATGATGATATGTGGAGGTGATGATATCACCCTGGATCTGGACCAAGACATGTAGCCCTAATGGAGGCTGATGGCAAGACTGGGTCATCGCTCTTTTGCCCTCTGTCCCTGGACCTCAGCAGGCAGGGGAGGGAGGAGCAGGAAAGTGACAAGCTTGGCCAAGGTGATGTCACTGAGGGACAACCAGGCTACAGAGCAGTGTCCTGACCGCCTGGGCTCTGGCCATCAGGAGACGTGTGGGACTGTGTATGTAAGTGGCCGGAGGTGTCTGGGTCCAGTACAGATAAGCCCTGGCCAGTGCTGCCTCGAGCTGTTTAGACAGTTCACCCCCAGAATTTGGGAAATGGGCCTCAGTCTTTTGTGAGCTCCCATCCCAACTTGAAACACAACACAGGAAACCTTTTCTCACAAGCCATACATTGCTTCTCATTGCTCTATAATCTGGGGCCAAGGTGTTTCAGAAAGGAAACTTGCCAATCCTACCTTCAACTCACATGTTACAAATGGGTGGATCCCCAGCCCATTTTGTTTAGCTCATATCCTGTATTAAAATTTAATTTCTTATCAGTGTTTAAAAATTGGGAGATTTCTTCTAAAAAGCTGGTATTCCTATATCTTTTGGAGAATTTGGAGATCTGGCAACGGGGAAGCCCCATTCTGCCCTGGCAGCATCAGCTGTAGCTGAGCGGGTGCTGTCATTCAAGGGGTCTCAGGAGCTTCACTCCCATACCCTTTTCTCACCAGCCATGGTGGCAGGCCCTGCCTCCCCAGGAAAACTTATGATTCACTACTAGTGGAAAGGAAGAGGCATGTAAATAAACACCTCCTTCTATAAAGACATGCAAACCCAGAGGACACCCAGCCCTGAAAACTCTCCACGGTGCTACTGTTGTGTATTCCAAGGGCAGGGGAAGGGGCGCCAGGACTGCTTTCACCACCCTAGAAGGAAGTGTGCCTCCCAAAACACGAGGCCTTTGCTGTCATTTCCTCCCCAAACGGATGACTTCTGACCTCCTACAAAATCAGTTTGAGTCTAAGCAAGAACCCTGAACCGCAAACTGCTCAATGAGGGCAGAAGCCAAGTATACACTGACAACAGGAATTCTTTTGAAAGTCTCTTGGGTAACTGGTGGTGATGTTCTGATTTGGGTCAACTTGGAAGAGTTCAATATGAAATCAATCTTCCCCTCCTCTCATTTTCCATCTCTCCCCTATTAAGTCTTTGTGGATCACTGGCTGTGGGGCCATAAAACCCTACCAGGCCTGCTAATCACCAGAGGAGAGGGGTCAGACCGAACGACAATAAACCAATAAAGAGAACCATAAAACTAAAGACCGTGGCTCCTGCAGTCTCACGGGGGCACAAGAGGGTCCAGGGGAGTTAACTCCAGTTGCACATTTACCTTCTAGACATTGAACCTGATGAATCCAAAGACGTTCCGCGATCTTTCTAAGCCCATGGGAGCTCAGACCAAGGAAAGGAAGCTGAAATTCATCCAGAGGTTTAAAGAGGTTGAGAAGACTGAAGGTGAGTAGATCCCAGCTTGATTTTTTTCTCCAATGCTCTGTATCTGAATGCCTTGAAGTGAGAGCTGATAATGATTTACGTGTCATCTTGCCTACAGTCTATTACATTTGGATAGAGAACTCCGAAATCCAGTGGTCTGCACCCTGGTTTCCTGTGAGAATCACCTGAGAAATTTGTTAAAAATGTTAATGTCCAGGTCCCACCCCTGGAAATCATGATTTAAATAAGTCTGTGATGGGGTACACTGCAGGTGATTCCAACAGGAAATCAGGACTGAGAACTGTGGTGCTAAAGTGCTAAAACACCTCCATTCCCAGGGGCAGGGAAATGACATCCGTTCAGCCCTTTCTGTGTGCCAAGTGCAGACCAGCCTGAATTCATACATACAATGGTCCATTTTAAAGAGAAGGAAATTGGAACTCAGACTTAAAGCAACTCACTCAAGGTCATAGCCTCTAAATTGCAGAGCCTGCATTCATCTGGTTCTAGAACCTAGTTCCCAAATGCTGTTCATTCCCACATTCCCTTTACAATTTTTGCCACCGTCACATGCCAGCTGCACTCTTAGTGCCTTACTGTTTTTCTTTAGATCTGTTCACCTTTTAAACTTCAATGGATGTATTTTAAAGAGAAAATTTTCCGTCATATATTTGATGCCAGCTATACTGGTTTTCTCAAACAGTTTGAAATAAAACATGAAACTACTAAAATAAGGAACATCTATCCACGAGCAATAAATGATTACCTCGTGTACTGGAGGCAGCACATTTCAGAAGGCTCACTCAGCCCCGAAGCCCTGCCTTTGGTGAGCAGGTTCTCGGCAGGCTGAGGAGCTCTTCTGCATCCCACACTGCCCTGAAGGCCCCTGCCCACCCCCAGGAGCCCCGTGATGTGCAGGACTGATACTCAAGCTCGTTGGGGGAGATGGGAGGTGTGGGCAGGCCACAGGTGGGGATGCAACCAAGGCATGTGCTTTCATTGCAGGAGACATGACCGTCCAGTGCCACTACTGCACTCACTATTCCTCAGCCATCATTGTCGCCTCCTACCTGGTCCGGATGCCACCCTTCACCCAGGCCTTCTGCTCTCTGCAGGTGAGCATCCCTGCTCCCCTACACACACACACACACACACACACACACACACACAGCTAGCTCTTGCAGTCCCTGCTCCCCTACACAAACACACACATACACACACACAGCTAGCTCTTGCAGTCTAAGAGCTAGGCTTGGACAAGGCAGGGACTCCCCTGCTAGAAGTCCAGTCTTGAGCCCATGATTCTCACTTGCCACTGGTTCCGACTCTGGACCATCCAGCTGAGGCAAGCTACTCTTCACAGACACACCGCCATGTCTACCCAACAGTCTCACAAAAAAACACTGAAAAATAAGAAATGAGATATGGAGGGAACATACTCAACATAAATAGGTTTTAGTGGAAAAGGAGAAACAGGAAGCTTGAAGACTTCCTTGCAGGTAAGGTAGGTGGTCAAAGGCTAGAAAAATAAACACAAAGAAGGAAGAATGAAAAGAATATCACTTGTGACGTCAGAATGCATAAAACTGTCCTAAGTATAAGTGTGAAGACTTAAAAGGACAAACAAATTATTTTTAATACTGAAATTAACAGCTAAACTGGAGAAGGAAACTCACCAATTTACCTACCCCTAAATTAACAGATCGTCATGCCAGCTTAGGGTTGCCAGATTTCACAAATAAAAATACGGGATGCCCAGGTAAATTTGAATTTCAGATAAACAGCGGTTTATACTAAAAAATTATTTGCTGTTTATCTGAGATTTAAATTTAGCTGGACATCCTGTATTTTACCTGGCAGTCCAATACAGGCTGGAAGCAGGCTAGTCTGACCCTGAGTGGATGCTGGTGTCAAGGCACGTGGAACAGCTGGGACAAAGTGCCTCACAGAGGCTGGTATGTTTTTCTCTCTCTTTTCCTCTAACTCTACCACCAGGATCTTGAATTAAGGTTATCCGGGGGCACAAGGTTTGACTGGGGAGAGCCATGGGTATCCCAGTTGCAGATAGCTGGCTCAGCCAGCTCCAAAGAGAACACAGCACAGCATCCAAGCTTAGGGTCTCTCTTGATCGAGGCCTTTTAAGGGTCCTACAGAGAGGAAGACATGGCCATGAAGGGTAGTAGGCTGCTGAACTTTCAGGGACTCACTCTGACAACCAAGCTTCACCAAAGGAAAAGCATGAGCGTCCCAGGAATTGTGTATTTTAGTCTGACTTCACCAGCAAGTTCACTCCTTACGGTTACTCAGATGACCTTGACCCCAAGATAAAAGGCCACTCTGGGTCAGCCCTAAAGCCATCATCTGGGCCCTGGGTAGGAACAAATAGGCAAGGTCAAGGCTCTCTCTCCAGACCCCTCCTGTCTTCTGTTTCTTGGCGCAGTCCTCTCTCTCCTTGAAGGCATGGATTGTCTAGACATTATATAACCCCCCTCCCTGGAAATTAACTCAAAAATAACAAGCGTGCTTCCCCTGAGTCTTTCTCAGGCAACAAGCATTTTAAGTAAGTTTGGTTTGGAGAACAAACGGCCCCTGAGCTGTTCCCCATGCCAGGAATCCCATCCAGCTGTTCAGCATCAATCCACATGGAGTGATGAGCCCGCTGACCGTGACGGCGCTGCCTCCCATGACGGCTTTCCACCCGGTGAGCTCTAGGTGCTTCAGAAGTTTCTCCTCACTCCTTCAGTCTCACCAAGCACAGCCCCATCTCTCCCTGTTACAAGGGGTCATCTCACAGCAAGATGAGGCAGACTAAAATAGGAACATCAAGCTGTGAGATTTACATCCCACAGTTATTTTACTTTATTTCTGCATATTATTTTACTCTGGAAACGAGGGTTAATTATACACATCTCACTGAGCCATTGAGACTAAAGGAGGAAATGTGGGTAAAGCCCCTAGCTCAGGGCTGATGCCATGAAGGGGACCAATCATCCTTGTTCCTGTCTTCCTCCCACCGTCAACCAGATCTCATCTGAGCCGGCCTGAACTGGTGCAAGCTGCCCCTCTCTGCTCTAAGCTAATTCAAGACAGTCTGGACTGTGTCAAAGCATTCCAAATGGCGTGAGCCAGATGAAACAGGTGTGCTGCCAACCTATTGGGTTAAAGCCATTTTCAAGCTAGTCACACAGGTCTGAGCTTATTCTAGCCAGTTTGGTCCAATGGTGACCAGCCCAAACTGGTTTGAGATGATCTAAACCAGTGTGAGATGGTCAAAGGCAATTTCATTTGCTTTTACGTGGCACCAACGCAGTCATATTAGCTTGAGTTCTTTTGACTCCAGTGCTGCCGTCTGACGTGACTCCTGGTTTTTCTGGGTTCAACTCTATCTGGGACACATTGGCTCATCCAAGTTGAAATCTCCATGATGCTTCTGAATTGGTTTCTCCTTCCGACTTTGAACTGCCTCTTCTAGTGGGTCACAACCAGTCCAAGCCTTGGAACCAGCCAAAGAACCAACCGACTCTGCTTTTCCCTTATCATAAAAAAGAAACTGTAGTCTCTAGGGAATGAATACAACAGCTACATCTAGGGGGAATGTGCGTGGCTCCCATCTGGGAGTCCTGGGACCTGCACAGACCTCCTTAGGAACCATCTGGTATCTTCCTGGAGTCAGGCTTCTCCCTCCATTCTATTCTGCCTCTTGGGGGCAGACTCGTTTCTTTCTCAAAAGACTTTTGCTTCACCTCTGTGTGGTAACAAGGAAAGGAACCTCCCTACATTCTCAGCAGCCCGAGACTTCCAGCCTCCATCCCCAGCATGGATCTCAGGGTGGAAAAGCAGAAGAAAGGGGGAGAGGTGCAGAATCCAGGCAGCAAAGCCTTTCTCACTCATCTGAAGAGCAGGGGCATGAGTATGTCCAGTATCTCCAGAGCAGGAGCACATGCAAGAGTCAGCAGAAGAAAGTGCACACTCTTGTTCTGGATGAAACAAAGTCTGTCTCTGAGCTATTACGTGACTGAGCCACAGTGACGCGCTCGATCCACGGCTGGCCCAGAATGGCTTTGGTGTGGAGACCGGGTGCCTATGCACCCCCCCTGTGGTCTGATGGAAAATAGGCACAGCATTCTTTGGGCTGTAGCCTGCCCACTGGGCACTGTGCAGAGGGGTGTGGGCAGCTTAAGAATGGCAGTGTGACATATTATGATTCCTAGGAATAAGGTTTCCTTTATTCGTTTCACATTTAAATCTTATTAAGGCTTATTAAACTTTATTAGGCTGGTCTTAGGATTGATGTCTACCTCTACTGTTGCTGTGTTTATTTTTCTGCCTCAAACCTGTTATTACAACAATCAGTTCAGTTCAGTTCAGTCGCTCAGTTGTGGACCCCATGGACCACAGCACGCCAGGCCTCCCTGTCCGTCACCAACTCCCGGAGTTTACTCAAACTCATCTCCATTGAGTCAGTGATGCCATCCAACCATCTCATCCTCTGTCATCCCCTTCTCCTCCTGCCTTCAATCTTTCCCAGCATCAGGGTCTTTTCAAATGAATCAACTCTTCACATCAGGTGGCCAAAGTATTGGAGTTTCAGCTTCAACATCAGCCCTTCCAATGAACATTCAGGACTGATCTCCTTTAGGATGGACTGGTTAGATCTCCTTGCAGTCCAAGGGACTCTCAAGAGTCTTCTCCAACACAACAGTTCAAAAGCATCAATTCTTCAGTGCTCAGCTTTCTTTATAGTCCAACTTTCACATCCATAGCCTTGACAAGACAGACCTTTGTTGGCAAAGTAATGTCTCTGCTTTTTAATATGCTGTCTAGGCTGGTCATAACTTTCCTTCCAAGGAGTAAATGTCTTTTAACTTCATGGCTGCTGTCACCATCTGCAGTGATTTTGGAGCCCCCCAAAATAAAGTCAGCCACTGTTTCCACTGTTTCCCCAATGATAGCCTCTTAAAATCCAGAAAATACATTACATGAACAGCATGACCTGGGTGGGTGCACGTGCAAGCCGTGTGACTCAGGCTTCCGCTGGTGATGTGCTTATCCCCACCCCTTGGGGTGTGAGACTTTTGTCTACCGAGCTTGCTTCCCTAGATGCTGTGATCTTGAGATCTTGCCTACAGGGAGCCAGTGTCTGTGAGCCTTCAGACAGTTGAGCAATCAGGAGGCCACACCAGATTGGGGCCACAGCACAGGCCCCCATTTCCACCCTGGCAAGAGTACCAGTTGCTCTCAGGCCTGAGCTGGGATCCAGCCTGGGTGGGGCAGAGCAAGGCAGCCAGCACCCCAGCAAGGGCACAGTGCCATCTCCGCTGCCACTGCTGCATTTAATAAGAAACTGAAATCAAGTACTGTGTTAATTAAGTTACAGCCCATGTGAAGTCAGCTATTACCAGCAGTGGGAAAGAGTTTTCTAAACCACCTGAGGCGAGGCGACTGGTTTTGTGTAAGACATATGCCAACTGCAGAGAGAACCAAGGGCTCTGGGCAGCACTGGACACAGGCCTTTCACTGGGGGCTCTGTGAATGCCAGCCCCTTGTGCAGTTGTGTCCATAATAAAGGTGTAATTATTATTACCACTGAAATGCCTATCCAGGGGCACAAGTGCACATAGATTCTGTGTCCTCATACAAAAGGAATAGCTCCTTCAATACAAAAACTCCCTTCAAGGTGTTTGCAGTTTTAACCAATGCACTGTAATCATGAACTTTACTCAGATTTTAACTCCTGTCAAATATTCAGCAAAAGTTCAAAGTGGCCTTGTCAGTCACTTCTTCCTACGTTACTTGCTTTTAATTTTGATTCACCTTTTAGTAAAATTGAGCATCTCTTAAAGTATTTTAATTGAGACAGATACTTAGGATTGTATTATTTCTGACCCCTTCAATATTGGGAATATTCTTCTGGTGTCTTTACACATGAGTGATGTTGGCTGGGCATAGACTGTAAGCTTTTGCCTCAGAAACCTACAGACTTAGCTGCCTTGTCTTTTGGCTTTAATGTCACTGGGGAAATCTTCTGCCAATAAGAAGTAGCTCCTCTGTTGATAAGAGTAACCTTGCTATTAATTTTTTTTGGTCTGTTTGGATACTGGGGGGATTCATTAACCCTGATATTCAGAAATATCTGCAGGATAGATTTAGGAGCAGATCTGGGCCCAGAAATTCTCTCTGACCACCCTGTTTCCATCCGATCTTTAGACCCAATTTGGTTGTTGCTTGATTTTGTTTTGGACTTTCCTTATGGGGACGCTCTGTAAACCTTGACTGTGCTTCTCTGCCTCGCTTCTTCTCTCCTTTCCTCCTTCTGTCTTCTCTTCGTTATCTCCGTCCTTCCCTTCCTGAGACTCAAGTCCTGATGGGACTCCTTGCTGGCAGCCACCAGAGTCTGTGTCAACCCACAGACTTCCAATATGAGTTACAAAGCAGCTCCACTTTTCCTTCCAGGGAATTCGGTGTTTCTTTTGTATTGCAAAAGTGAGCAAACCCATTAATTTTGAAACAAATGTATGCAAATACATTTATTAATATAGGAAATAGGAAAATCAGTTATTGCTTCCTTTATAAATAATACAGGCTTAAGTTTTAAAGATATTACTTTTGCTAAAATGCATTAGACAGCTGTGAAAAAAATAACATTTTTCTTTGTGGTAATATCTTTAACCAGATTTGTAGCACTAACAATATTTCCCATGTATATATTATTTTTATTTAATACAGATAATCTTTTTATTACCAAATCATATTGTTTCTCAGGAGATTACCATCAGCACTCATAAAAGCTGCAAAAGGAAAGCAGAACGACCAGGCAGCATCAATCTCCCTCTGATGTAGGGCTCGGGCTGCAGATTAAATACACAAAGCTCTTAATACATTTCAATGAGCCACTTGTTAGGGGCAGATTTATTTAGAAACACCCCCTCCACCATTTTGTTTCCATTTCAGTTTGAATCTGAGAGTGGACTTCGTCCCCTAATTTTGCCGTTGTCTAGTCTCTAAACAACCTGTCCAACTCTTTTGTGACCCCGTGGACTGCAGCCCGCCACGCTCCTCTGACCATGGGATTTCCTAGGCAAGAATACTGAAGTGGCTTGCCATTTCCTTCTCCAGGGAATCTTCGGATCGAACCCGCATCTCCTGCATTGGCAGGCTAGTTCTTTACCAATGAGCCACCTGGGAAGCCCTTGCCTAATTGGTTAAAACCAAGAACAAAACGATCTTGGAGAAAAGCCACATCTTTCAGCTGCCCAAATACTGTGTCTGGGTGAAACCCCAGGGGTAACTGGGTTTCTTGATGTCCCTAACCCTGTGCAGAGAATGCTAGCATATTCTTTACACTTCGTCTGCCACTGATGATGGGAAACCTCGGTCCCTGAAGAGAGAAGGGAGCTGATGGAGCAGAGGAGGGCACTGGCAATTTGAGTTCTATCCCTTTGTTCTTCAGGCCACATGTGCCCTCTGCAGAGGTTGGCAAAAGAAAGCCTAGTTCTGGCTGAACAAAAAAGGTCCAGTTACAATGAGGACAAGTGAATTACTGAATCCCAGAGAGGAGATGTCCCTTGGGCATCCCTAAACTTAAGCCAACAGACCCAAATCCCAGCTTCAGAAACTCTCTTTTGAAGCCCTTCTGCCCACAGCGTCTTCAGTCCTCCAACTGGAACCTCTCTGCCTCCTCCCAACCCCCAAGTTCACATGATGAATAAGGGAGATATGACAACTGGAGAGATATGACAATTCAAATGAGAAGCACAGAGAATCCAAGGAAGGAACTTGAGCTTCGCTCAGCTGCCAATCTCAGGACTGCATGGACCCGTCTGTGTCAATGGTCCTTGGAAACAAGGTTGACCCTCATGCAGCACCATATGTTTCCAGCACTCCATCCTCAGATCGGTCCCCTCTTGTCAAGGCTGCTGTGTTACATGTCACCAGGGCCTTACCTGACCTGCTTTTCAGGCCTTGCCCTCAGCTCAGAACATCACCGTTTTCTTCATCACCAGGCTTGCCGTCTCACCAGGGGTTGACTTCTCCAGGAAACTTTCCCGCACATGGACTGTCTGACCCACTCCTTGTACTTTGACTCAGAGCTGACCCTCAGTGAGTGTGTCAAGTGGTCAGACGAATGACCATGGTTTTCCTGTCTCTGATCTGAACTCCAGTTTCTAAACCAGGGAAACATTGCTCCCTTAATCACAGTGGACCGTGCATCCTCCCTGGAAGCTCTGGTGCAAGGTTTCAGTGAATAGTCAAGGTGATTAGATGCCTGAAGAAACAATTGCCCACATGTGCGGCCTGATGTGTGCACATGTGTGGGGGAGTGAATGAAAGGGTCTAATGGCGGAACCATGTCTGGGGGACAGAGTGGATGAAGAGGGCCCACTCTAGTGATGCCTGTGTACCCCAAGTTATCACCACACAGTTGATCATGTCACCCCTTCTCTGCTTAGGGTGGAAGCTTCGATGTGGCAGATCGAATGTTCCACAGTGTGAAGAACGCATGGGAATCGGCCTCCAGAGAGAACATGAGTGATGTCAGAGAGCTGACCCCGGAGTTCTTCTATCTGCCTGAGTTCCTGACCAATTGCAATGCCCTGGAGTTCGGTGAGCGGAGCAAGGCTCCGGGGCCGGACAGCTTGTGGGTCATGACATCGGTATCTTTGCTAAGTGACCCCACACACAGGCCCACTCCAGACCAGTACGGTGGGCAGATTAGAGTGAGGCCTCCACTGGGTGGTGTCACTTGACAAGGAGGTGGGAGCCAAGGAAGTACATAGCCCCAGGGTGCAGACCACCAGCCACAGTTCTACTTAGGACCTCCCGCCAAGAGTCCCCAAGGCCCCAGTCTGCAGCAAGACTGCAGCTAGGAAGCAGGAGCCCTTGCTGACAGCCAGGCCTGGTACTGCCTTGCTGAATGCTTCAGGCAAGCCCGGCCCTTCTCCGCTCCATTTTCCTCCAAGTCCCACAAGTGAGTTAACCTGTGAGCAGGACCCAGACGTGCTGCATCTCCCAGCACAGGCTGCTGGGGTGCCCACGGACACCTTGATGGCTCCTTCTCTTTCCTACCCTCCAGACCCCGCTGCAGGGTGAACCATGCTTTCTCACCCACTGCTTTAGAGGAGGGACACAAATTTCAGGAAGCCCCAGCAGGCAGGCCCCCTGGCAACTACATGTACTTTGGGAGCCTCCACTGTGAACCTCAGGGTGACTTGTGGAGGGGATGTGGTCAGAACACCCTGAAGAGCATGGCCCTCCCCACCCAGAGGTGAGGGGTGAATCACCCACTCTGAGGAGGCCCTTATGAGCCAGCACGGTGCATACCTGTGCTCCAGAGCCCCTCTTCCTCAGGGCCCTCCTTCCTCTAAACCGCGCAGATGGGCCTGCACCTCAAGCCAGACCAGGGGCAGGCCCAGGAGAGCTGCCTCAGGCACTCGCCTCCTGTGCAGTGGTCTGCAGACAGAACACCAGCGGGGCATTTAAAGCATCCCCAGGCCCAGCCCATCAACTCTGAGCTCATGGAAATTGGTGGCCTCGGCCACGTTCACATTCTCAGATGCTTCACTTGTTTTAGATGAGAACCTGACAAATATAAAGGGCAGTTCCCACAAGGTGTGATGAGACCATGAAAGGAGCAAGTCTGAACCAAGGGAGCCAAGAGGAGGGTCCCAACCAGCCTGGGGTGAACGGGGAGGGCACCGGTTCTCCTTGGCAGTGGAGGCTGGTTCTCTGCTGGAGGGGAGGTGCTCAGTGGCAGATAGAGCCTTCACACCCGGGACCAGGGATCCTCAGGGAGGGCGGGATGGGGGTGGGTGGGTAGGGATAGAAAAGAATAGACAAATAAGTGAAATGCTGAGAAGTCCTATAAGGAAAGAAGGCAGAAAAATGGTTCAAGGTGACTCAGCGGCCATGTGTGACTCGGGTCTCCAGGAAGGACCTGCCTGAGGAGGTGACAGATATGAGCTGAGCCTGAATGACGAAAAAGGCCAAGCCAGCCCTGCAGGCGAGAGAGAGGGAGAAAGGATGCTTTCACCCCAGTTGCACTTGTGGGCTCTGGAGGGTTTCAGAAAGGCTATAGCTAGTGTTTACTGAGCAGCCATCATATGCCTGGAACTATTCTAAGCATGTTATGTGTATTTTCTCTTCTGATCCTTATGCCAGCTTAGGAGGTAATAGGTAGGAAAGTGACTCCCCAAGAGGTTAAGTAACTTGCTCAAGGTTGTGTGGCTAATGGGGAGGACGGAGACTCGGGCTTGAATCCAGGCTCTTCTTCTTGGTGTCTGGGGAAGCTCCCTCTGAAAACCTTCTGTCTTCACTTTAAAAGTGGAGAGAAAATGCGTAAATTATCGAGCTGAGTGAAGAGTCAATAAGATGATGTGTGCCAAGCACCTAGCACTGTGCCCTGACATAGAGTGAGATGCTCAAAATACAATAGCTTTTACTGTTACTATCTTATTGTTTTAGCACTGTATAAAAAAGCACCTCCATGAAAAGGCATAGAGTGAGGGGAAGGAAATTTACCAACAATGATGACACAGCCATTTTATGCATGGGCACTGCTTGGAAGCAAGGAGGGTCTTATGGAGGCTTAGAAGGCTTAGAATCTGAGAAGGAGTATTTTAGGCAGATAGGGTGGGGTCACTTCCAACAGAGGAGACAGGAAGCAGTGCGGTCCATGCAGGAATCCCAGTACCAGACAGCACAGTGTTTACACACCCGACTCCTAACCAGTTTGGCTTCCCATTTACCCAAAGACCTGCTGTCTCTCACCCTATTCAGGCTGCATGCAGGACGGAACAGCACTGGGGGATGTTCAACTCCCTCCCTGGGCTGATGGAGACCCCCGAAAATTCATCAGCCTTCACAGACAAGTGAGTTGAGTGGGGTCATGGCAGAGTCCCTGGTATCCTGAATGAGGACCTCGGTGTGCCCTCAATGTCCATAGAGGCTTTCTGTCTGAGTCGAGGGCTGTGATAAATACTTCTAAGTCTCTTATGTTTAGAGAACTCAGAGAAGGGACTGGGCTGCATGCCCTGGGTCGCCAGGAAAAAGCTTGGGTTCTGGGCTCTTTTAAGATCTCCATTAGGCTTTGCCCTTGTGCCAGTTTATTGTGAGACTCATGAGGGGAGCAAATTCAGATTCTTGTTAGATGGAGGGCAAGTCAGTGCCCTTACCCAACCCCACAGTCAAGGCCAAGCCCTGGACTGTATTGCCCAATATAGATCAGAGAGGGGCTGGAGACCTCAAGGGGTTCCCACTGGCCAAAATATTTGCCAGGACCAGGGAGGGCTTGGTTTATGACCCAGAAAGACTGATGTGGGTACAGGCCACATGTCATCTGGAGACACATATTCTGTATCAAATACCTGGGTTAGCATAAACACATGACAATATGTTCAACATCATTAGTCATCAGGGAAACATACACTAAACCATGAGATGCTACTATGTAGTCACAAGAATGGCTAAATTTTAAACTATTGCAAAATCCAAGAGTCAAGCAAAGATGTGGAGCAACAAGAATTCATCATGCATTGCTGGTGGGGAAAAATGGTACAACCACTTTGAACAAGAACTTCTTATAAGGTTGAAGATGCATTTACCATATCGCTCAGCAATTCCACTTGTATGTATTTACCCAAGAGAGATGGAAACATGTCCACAGAAGAGTTGGTACATAAATATTCATCAGTTTTATTTATACTAGTCAAAAACAAAAAACAACCCAAATGCCTATAACCATAAATGGCTAAACAAATGATACACCCACATGATGAAATATTACTTAGCAATAAAAAGGGACAGATGATGGATACATGAAGCAACATGGATGAATCTCAGAAGCATTGTCCTAAGCAAAAGAAGCCAAACCCAAAGATACATACTATGGGATTCTATTTTTGTGAGATGTTAGAAAAGGTAAACTAGAATGACAGAAAGCAGATCAGATCAGGAATTACTAAGTTCTGAAGTAAGAGATAAACAAGAAGAATAAAACTTTTTGAGTTGATATGAATATTCTATATCTTGATTATAGTGTTGATTATGTCACTGCCTGCAATTTTCAGGACACATTAAGTTGCACATGTATGGCAAAATTTATTGTATGTAAATTGTACCTAAAAAAGAAAAAAAACCTGGGAACAGGCCTAACTAGTAATAAAGCTATGTCTTCTCTGTCCTTCTCCCTTGGTAAGGAGAAAGTTCTTCCCTGGTTAATCCTTGCCTCTGGAAATTCAGTAACAGTGGTCATCATACCTCCTATGGCATACCCAAGTGTGGCCTTCTCAAAAGCATTATGGTCATATGCATCAGAAAACTAACCAAGCCCAGATGACCCAGATGACTTTCCCAAGCCAGCATCAACAGGGAGCCCAGCCAATTCCAAATGACTGTCTTTGGGTTCTGGACACTAAGCTTTGGATTTGGGCTCTGCTCAGCAGGAACGAATGGTGAACCAGAAATCCAAACACTGGCCCACATTTCCTCTTGCTTAAGGTTATTTTATGGACTCGATGGGCCACTAGCTTGAGACAGGATTGCGTGGTCCTTAGAGGAACTGTACGTCCTGCTTAGTGCTCACCCAGCCCAGGGAGGCATCGCTTATATTTCCTTTGCTGAGAGAGCATCCTGAACCACACGCCCCCTCCTGATCTGGTCAGAGGGCCCACAAGTCCATGAGACCCCTGTGTTTTTCATGCTGTTTGGGTTTTGGTTCCAGGCTTTGGAAAGTGATTTTGTCAGTGCCAACCTGCACCACTGGATAGACCTCATTTTTGGGTACAAGCAGCAGGGGTCAGCCGCAGTGGAGGCTGTTAATACCTTCCATCCCTACTTCTATGGTGACAAAATGGACCTCAGCAGCATCAGCGACCCCCTGATCAGAAGCACCATCCTGGGGTTCATCAGCAACTTTGGACAGGTGCCCAAGCAGGTACAACATACCATGATTTTTGTCTTACTTTCTCAAAAGAGTGTGTGCAAGGTGAGCTTGGATGGAAGAGAGAGTGAGAAGTAGGTGACGACTGGAGAAATAAAATGGCCTGCAGTCACCTCCCTATGCCTTTAATTGTTGTCATTCAGTCGCTCAGTGTGTCCGACTCTTTGCAAGCCCATGGACTATAGCACGCCAGGCTTCCCTGTACTCCACTATCTCCAGGAATTTGGTTAAGTTCATGTCCATTGAGTCCATGATGCTATCTAACCATCTCATCCTCTGCCACCCTCTTCTTCTGGGACTTAATATCAAAGTTTAACTCTCCATAACCCACTGATGTCAAGGAAGGTGATGATATCATTAACAATGATGAAGGCTACATCCATCTGTGACCCATGTGATAGACACTATGATAAATACACAATATTTAATTCTTTATATAGGTTTGTTGTGAAGATTAACGAAGTGCATGAAAGTGCCTGAAATATGATTAACATTCAAAAATGTTATTTGTGTGATTCCCTCATTGAATCCTCTCTTAGGTTCTGAGTACGGGGATTATACAGATCAGGAAACTGAGGCTCAGAGAGGCTAAATAAATAACTTGCCTACACTTGCACCATTAGCAGGTGTCAGCAGTGAGACCTTGCCCCATCTGGCCGCCTCCAAAAACTACACCATATTGGCCCCATTGTGGAGCATCCAAGCTCTGCCCCCAGGGTCCCTGGGCCTTTTGCTCCACCAGCTCTATCTGCATCAGGACAGTCCCGTAGAGATGTGAGACTGTGCGTTCACAATGACATCTTGAGGCATATTTAGCTGATTCCAGCCCCGTTCATCTTCAAGCTCCCATTTGGTGTAGAGATGTTTTTTCTCCGAGCACAACCATTTAGAGGCAGAAGCATGGCTCCACGGACTGTGAGGTCCCAGCCTAAGCAGTCAGGAACCACACCAGAAAATGAATTCATAGGCCCAGCCAACTCGAGACCATCCTGGGCAACAACCTTCCCCATCTGTAACCATGAGGCTTGGGTGGGCTTATCTAATAACATCTCTTCTCTCTGGCCTTATTATGACATGCTCAGGTTCACTCAGCTCCTAGGTAACAGGATGTGGAAAGGCCTGAGGGTGACTTGGAGAATGGACCATATATGCAAATGTGGGTTTGGCCAAGGAAGGCTTTGTAGAAAGGAGAGAATTTCAGGAAAAAAGCTAGAGTAGCTGAACAGTTTCATTTCTTTAATTTTAAAAACATTATACTGAATTTGAGACCCATTAAAAAAAGTTTAATGAGAAAAATAAATAAATAAATAAATAAATAAAAACATTATACTAGAAATAAATAATTTGAAGTAGTAGTCCACAAGCAAAAATATGTTAATATCAGTAGGATCATGGAATGTACACTCTTTAAATTCTGATTTTAAGTAATGAGATATTATATTCCATAATGTCTTTCAGAAAAACTCGAATGAATTTTTTGACCAACCCAATATGAGCTTCTAAAAAATATTGCTAAAATAATCATCAGAATTAGAATTCCCCAGGTGGTCCCAGCTTGAAGACAAGATTAAATGCTTTGGGATCGTGCACTGTTCCAACAAGGGGCTGTGCCTGCGAAAGCCATTACAAGGGTCCAGCCTATGGTGCTTTCGTTAGTCTAATGTGCATGAAGAACATTCTTTAATGCTCATATGAAAATCATCATTCTGATTTCTGTTTGTATTGATCACCCACCCGACTTTTCTAGATAGTCTAGCATCTGGTCAAGGGGTGTAACCAAGGCTTCTCTGAGATCCCGGGGCTGCCTGCTGAGCTCCACCTCTGTCCTTGAGCCCAGCCAAGGCCCGTTCCACCCCCTATCATGGCGCCCAGGGGATGTTTCCATCTTGAAGCAGAACACTGTGCTGCTGGCTGAAGAAACCAGCCTAGCACGAGCCCAGTCAGGGAGGGAGGGTGGAGAGCTGGAGCAGGCCTCAACTGCATTCTCTAGCCCAGCACCAAGGATTCTGCCAGGCAGCCTGGCCTTGCACTTCAGACTGTGTCCAATTATGCAAAAAGTTTGGCATTAAGGACAATTTGAGAGATCTAAGAAAAATGAAAATAAGAAAGGCCGCTAATGGGGTTTGCCTGTGCTCTTTAGAATACTTGAATGGTTGCTATTAAAGAATTCTGTGTTGATGCCCAGATGGATGGGCCTGCAGAGAATTTATAAAGAAAAAGAGAAAACATGAGAAACAGCTCAAGCAAATGAAGAGAGATGTGATCTAGGGAGGAAAGAGGGTCATTCTGACCCTTTGGCATGAAAGGTAGCTCTCCCAGGGACCAGAGGCTCCTCTGGGGGCTCATCATTTGCTCAAGCAGCTTGGAAAAGAAGACAGATTTGACTTCCAAGAGAGTTATCCACCAGCCTTGCACCATGGCCTTGAGAAAGTAGCTGCCTCTGACTGAAACCCAGGCCACTCCCCTTCAACATCCAAAGGTTGAACCAGATGATTCTGTTTCAGCTCACCTCAGTCAGGTGCAAGCTCAGCCCCAGCGATGCCCAGGGCAGAGGTACAGCTGGGACTTGCCCAAGGATGACTCCCTTTCTGTCCATCTGTCCTAACAACCGGCACGGTGCGTGTCTGTCTGTTTGCCTCTGCAGCTTTTTACTAAACCCCATCCGGCCAGGACTGCCACAGGGAAGCCTTCCCCTGGGAAGGATGTCTCCACACCTGCCAGCCTGCCTGGGCAACCGCAGCCCTTTTTCTACAGCCTGCAGTCGCTGAAGCCCTCCCAGGTCACAGTCAAAGGTGAGCACCTAGTCCTGCTTTGTGTGGTGTCCTGTCCCGGAGTTGCCCCTCCAATGACTGGTGTTCCTCTGGAGGTTCAGGGATGCAGGCTGGGGCAAAGGCTTGGGGTCTGACTGCCCAGCTATGTCTCCAGTCATATCAGGAGTCCGGGGAGGCCTCTGCTCTGGAAGTGTCTGAGGCCACCTCTGTTACACCCTGACTTCTGAAGACCCAGCTGTCTGTCTGTTGAGACAAACACTCCTTTCTCTTTCATGTGCACACACATCTATCAATACACACACACACACAAACACACAGAGACACACACACAGACACCTCTCATCTCCAGAAAAACGAAAGTAAGAAAGGTCGCTAAAGGGGTTTGCTCTTTGGAATACTCAAATGGCTGCTATTAAAGAATTCTGTGTTGATGCCCAGATGGATGGGCCTGTAGAGAATTTATAAAGAAAAAGGGAAACTGTTAGAAGAAATAGCTCAAGATTGCAGCCCCCACTCTGGGTCCCGCAGTCACTGTTGCTCCTGACCACCCAGGTGGGCCTGCAGCCACTAGCTAGGGGCACGCGCATGGGGCAGACAGCCCCAGTGCAGGTCCCAGCCCTGCTTCCTAGAGGAGATGGGTGTGTATGAAGTCTAATGTCTTTTCCACCCTGGGGCCTCGCTGCTTTGGGGAAGTCTGCCTGGAACAGCTTTCTGGTCCCAAGGAGTATAAGGCCAGGTTTGTCAGTTTTTTCTCTTGAATCCAAGAACAGTGTCCTTGGCACCTCCAGCCCTGCTAGACTTGATGCCTGGAAGGTGCAGGAAGGACAGAGCCCCCCCTGGCTCCTCTGGCTTTGTGCCGTCTTCCCTGACAGCTTCAGTTCCTCTTCCCTTGGCATCAACCCATAAGAGACACTAAAGACCTACATGGCCACACACTTGATATATGTGTTAAGTCTGGGGAGAGACCCAGGGCCCGGGGACCCAGCTTGGGGCCAGAGTGTAACATGGCCCCTAGAGGGAGGCCCAGGAGGGAGGTACCAGGACAAGGAGTGGCTCCTGCCTGGGTGGGTGTTTGCCAAGTCTGGGTGGGCTGTGCATGTCTCATCTCTGTGCCCAGCTAAAGCAGGTGTTGTCCTTTGACAAATAAGCTCCTCCCTACTGACTGGGGAGCAGATATGTACCTCTTCTCTCTAGGCTCGGAATCCCCCAAAGGAGCCATTGGCCACATCGTTCCTACGGAGAAGACCATCCTGGCCGTGGAGACAAACAAGATGCTGCTGCCTCCACACTGGAGCAGGACCTTCAGCTGGGGCTTTGACGACCTCAGCTGCTGCCTGGGCAACTATGGCTCTGACAAGGCGAGTGGTGCCGGGGTGCAGGGTGGCCCCAGGGCCTCAGCCTGCTACTGATTGGGGCAGAGGTGATAAGGAGACTGGCAGCCACAGCTGCCCACACCCCCACTTCCTCCACGTGCCTGTGCCCCCAGCCTGGGGATGATAGGGTTTGAGCGACCATGCCAAGAGCCCGGTGGGCTAAGCCTTCCCCCATGTTACCAGGAGTCGAGCTTGTAAGTAGACATGCTGTCACCTCTGCAGTGTTCTCTGCTGCTGGCAGGTCACTTGGCTGCATTGAGAAGGCCCAGATTGTCACTCAGTTTGGGTGGAAAGTCTTAGGGGCTCCTCTGGCCCCTCCTCTGACTTAGATGGCACAAATTGAACATTCTACTGGCCACCAGAAGCAAGCCACTGGGTTGCTGGTCCTCCACGCCTGTGCGAGGCCATCTGCTCCTCTCTACCTTCTTGACCTGGCCTCTGGCCCTGTTTTCTACTCTTGCTCCTCTCCCACCCTAGCACATGGCATGAATTCCCTGCTCACCAAGCTTTCTCTCCCCTCCCTAGTCTTCCCCCACCTCCTGCAGGAGGCAGTTAGAGAAATTGGTCCCAGATGTCCCCACTTCCTGAAAGTGGGCTCTGTCTTTCCCAAGCTCACAGGGCATTTCTGCTGTGTCCGCAGACCTTCCTGCTTACTTGCCTCTTCCCATCTGTTCCTTGGGTGTAGGCACTCTCTGGAGACATACCTGGGCAGCCTGTCCCCAGGGCTTTTCTTGAACAAATGACCTGTCCCTCAGTTCCCACGGCACACAAGCAGGCCAGTGGAAGCAGCCAAATCTGCCTTTGTCCCCCTGTCGCCCTGTCCCAGCTCCCTGCCCAGTGTGGGCCCTGGCACCAGTGTTCATCTCACTTGCCTCCTCTCCCACAGATCCTGGTGACGTTCGAGAACTTGGCCACCTGGGGCCGCTGTCTGTGTGCCGTGTGCCCGTCCCCCACGACCATCATCACCTCCGGGACCAGCGCAGTGGTGTGTGTTTGGGAGCTCAGCATGACCAAAGGCCGCGCCACAGGCCTGCGCCTCAAGCAGGTACAGAGCCTCCACAGGGGTGTTGGCTCAGGGCAGGTGTAGTACCTCCAGCAGGTCCAGTGCCTTTGCATGGTCCAGCTCCCAAGCGCTGAGAGCTCTGCCTCTCTCAGGAGCTGATAGCGCAATGGAGCACTGAGGTCACGTGGGCCCCTGTCATTCAAGGGTGCGGTTTCATGTCTTTGGGTGGATTTGACAAGTACACAGGGCTGGTGCTTCCACGGACACCTGCGCTTCAGTGAGAGATGCTGTTTACACATCAGGGCCAGTGAAATCGGGAGCTTTTTGCACTAGGAGACATTTTTTAGCATTTTTCACAGGCACTGTTATGTGAACAGCCACATTTTACCTCCTCATTTTACCTAGTCATAGGAATCATTATCATCCCCACTTCACTGGTGAAAACTCAGATCGAAGAAGTTAAGTGCCTTGTCCAAGAGCATAGCGTCAGAAAATAAAAGACTGTCTCAGAATAGGGGTGATTGTGGCAGACACAGAAGGAAGAGACCAGGAGGCAGAAAACTTGTCTGGTCTGACCTCACAAACCACAGCTGCTTGGAATAATAAACAGAGTGAAACTGACTGCTTACTTAAGGCTCTGCACGTTAACTGTAACCTTGGAAAGCAGGTACCCTCAGTCCCACTTTCAGATGAGAAACGTGAGACTCAGAAAGGTCAGATTTGCATTTAAATCTAACTCTAAGCCTTGTGCTTTCCCCTGCATACACTTGAAGTTGCTGGAGAATATCTCTAGGAGACACTTCCATCTCCAAATGCAGTTCATGTTTCTATCTGTGGTTTAGTGATCCCTACAGCCTCAAAGTGACCAAAAAAAAAAAAAAAAAAGTTAACCATACGAGGCTTGCCACTGACCAGATTTCCCAAACTGGACATGTTTCACTCGAACTGACACTGGGTTTCTCTGGATGCTTTCCTAGTCAATGGAGTCTCCCCAGAGCCTGCCCCATCTCTTGGCACCATCCCCAGCACATGTGTGGTACACAGCAGTGGGCATTCAACAAACGTGAGGTGAGGGAATATGTGGGTCGGTGCTGAGGGAGCTGGTTAATCCTACAGAGGCCATGGCGCCTGCCGAGAGGCAGCTGGGCAGGTCAAGTATGGGCTGCCTTCACTCAGACTCTCCAGGGAAGTCCTCCCAAGCCAGGCTTAGAGCCCTCTATCTTTGCACATCTTCACTTTCCTGACGTGTGTGGAGAGACTGTGCACCCATTATGGGTGTGGAGAATCCGCCTCTCCCAGGCATCACTCCAGGGATGAGGGGATCCAGCCCAATTCCAAAGACACCTTGGGGAACCAGGGAAGTGACCCTCCTCCATTGCCCCTCCAAGGTCCTGGTTAGTGGTGAAGATGCAGTATAAAAGCCCCAGTATCGACAGCATAAAATGTAATTTATCATTCTTCCCTAGCTATAAATCAAGACAAAAAGGTAGGGGAATCCCACATGCTCTTATTTCCCAAGTGAAATAAAGTACTTTATCATTTACCTAAAGAGACTGACACAGCCTTGGGGATCCCCCAGACTGGAAGCTGCTCAGAGAAAGGGGTCCCTCCCTGACTTATAGACTTGTAGACAGAGAAGTCATCATTAAATAGCTTCATTAACAGTTTTTTTAAGTGTTTTATTTCTAAATATTACAACATGAAAGACATATTTCGAAGTCAAATGATTATCTATAATCCATATAAAAATTTTCATCCTTGCGTGCTCTGATCCCCAGATATACATATTTATATCCTTCTGATCATTGTGTAGATATGTCGATTCCATTTTCACCCAGCCTATCAAATTGTTTCCACTTTTCTACAGTTTCTATAATTTACATTTCAATTGTTTTATGTCAATGCACCACAGTTTAATAAATCATCTCTTCTAAAACTAGACAATTACATTGCTTCCTAGTCAGTTGCTTCCTGCACTATTTTAACTAGTTTAAATAGTGCTGCAGAAAACATCTTAGATTGCTGTTTGCTTCTGATTAATCATTTCCTTATAGCAAATTTCAAGAAGCAGAATTACAGAACAGTGACATAATGCTTTCTGTAATGGCTCTGTAGTTCTACAGTGCCACCACAATCAGGAGAGCCCGTTTCACCACAACATATCCAGAAAAGGGAATTATTTTCAGAGGTTTGTATTTTACTTTACTTTTTGCTCCTTTAGTTAGGTATAAGGTGATAAAGTGGAACTATTTTAATTGGCCGTGATGAGAGGTATTATTCTGAGAACAGAAGAGCCAATGGAGAACATTTAAAATTGCTGTCCTTCATTTTTCCCCAGGCCTTTCCAAATAGGGAGTGGTGCTGACTGCCTCCAGGTGCTGTAGTTTCCAGGCTGGTGAGAGGCTTACAGAGGTGGGCGGTGCCCATACACACAGTGGTTCCTCCCTCTCCAACGCTTCCCCCAACGCTTTCCCCAAGAAAGCAGAGGCCCCGCTCCAGTAACAGACAGCTCACACAGGCACTGGGCTCACAGCCGATGTCTCTGCATCCCCAGTCCTCACACCTGGGTCCCCAGACTGCACACTCTGGAGTTGTCCTGTCCCCAGCAGTAAGAACTTAGCCATTAGACAGCATTCATTCTGGGAAGACCACCAGAAAGCTCCTGTCAAGCCCTCTGCTTTCCTCTCTTCTTTTAGACAGTTTTCGCTTCCCTAAGTAGCCCCTAAGGTGACCCCAGCCTTCTTCCATGGGTCACATCCATCAGGTTGGTGCCATGTTAGGATCCATGGAGCACAAATGGGAATCTGCAGCTGAACTTTTAATTATTGTGACCAGGCCAAGTGACAACTTTGAAAAATGATGCTAAACTTCATTGACTCAAATAAGTGAGTGGTGGACAGTCCTGAGGGTGGAGGTTTACCACTAGATGAGGGGAGTATTCAGGTTTCAGAGAACCACCTCTGCATTTCTCAGGCTGATTGCAGAGGACAGCAGGAACATGTATGCATGCCAGCTCTCACACCAGGCTTACCTGGCAGCTGCTGGGATAGTTGTAATGGAAACCACACTGCAGCCAGCAGCAGCAGGCCAGGGATCCCAGTGTGCAGGAGGCATCCCTAGTCCCCCAGGAACATGTCTGTGGGAAGCAAGGCCTCTGGCCAGGTCAGGACACGTAACCATCCATCAGCCAAGCCAGACCCTCCTAGGCTAACCTGAGAGCCAAGACTGAGGCCCCGAGTCACCGGCTGCTGGGCAGCCAGACTGGATATGAACGTGGATTCTTTGGACTTGAAAAGTCAAACCCTTTAAACTAGGACCTGACCTCCCTGCCATCTTCCCAGTTCAGTTTCCAGGGGCACATGTGTTTCTGAGGTTCCCTTAGTATGATGCTCAAATGTGAACATGCATGAAATTCTCCAGACAGCTTGTGAAAACCCAGGTTTGGGGGGCCCACTCCCAGAGTTTCTGATTCAATAGACCTGGGAGGGGCCCCAGAATGTACATTTCTGACAAGTTCCCAGATGATACTTGTGCCACTGGTTGGGATACCACACATGACAAACCAGCACCCTTGCATCTTAATAGTGGTATGCGCTGCTTCAGATTGCAAGATAACACGGGAGGGAAGAGAGCATGAGGATGTTACTGGGGTCTCCGCTTGAGTATGATAAAAAGGACTACCCACTCTCCCCATCTGGATTTCAGCCCTGGAAAGGGATGGTTCTGAGAAGCCAGCCACAGACCTGTGAATACACATGTGCACACACACACACACACACACACACACACACCTGACACATGTTGGAGTCACTGGATCACTCTGAATCTCTGTTCTCTCATCTGGGGCCCAACAGTAAAAGGGAGAGTGGAGTATCTCCCCAAGTAACTGGGTTAAGGGCCCCTCTCATAACCTGCACTTTCATCCCTTGTCCCTAGGCCTTGTACGGGCACACACAGGCTGTCACATGCCTGGCGGCATCAGTCACCTTCAGCATCCTGGTGAGTGGCTCGCAAGACTGCACATGCATCCTGTGGGACCTGGACCACCTCACCCATGTAGCCCGCCTGCCCGCCCACAGGGAGGGCGTGTCTGCTGTTGCCATCAGTGACGTCTCGGTGAGGCTTTTCTTTCTCAATGTCTGTATCCTCAACATGTCTATGATTCCTCATGGTGACATGGTAGACAGTCCCCTGAGAGAAAACCTGGGGGCAAAGACCACCCCAGAGTGTACAGAGGCCCCAAATATGTGGGACATTCTCTACACAGGCAGAGTGGCACCATCAACAATCTCAATTTGGGTCTCAATTTTATTTTTTGCTTCTTTTTTTTTCCCTCAAGGAGGTGGGCTGATAGGAAGTATCTGTTCTGACATGAGCATCAGGGAGTTGGGGAAGGAAGTTGACTTTGGTGAGGGGTCTTCCGGGCTTGATTGACTGATCCAGCCAGTTGACTGCAAATCAGTGTGAGCTTGGCAAGCACCTCTGGTCTCCAAGTCAGGAAACACCTCTGCTTGTCCTTCCATGCTGGCTACCAAGCCTGTCAGGAAGCGTGCCACGTGTGTGTGTGTGTATGAGAGATAGAATAATATATATACTGTGTATATACGTATATACATGTATGTATATCAGTGTGGAGCTTCTACAATGGAATCCCTATCATAAGGTGTGGGGTTTTCTGAGGCTCTGCATCTGCTGATAGAAAACCTGAGGGGCCTGCAGCATGGATAGACTGAGCAGTTGTATCATAGGAGGAGAAAGAGGTCATGGAGGAGACTTCTGGTGCTAACTGTGGCTGATAGTGGTGCTCCAAGTGGGCTTCAGCCCAGGAAGAATATTAGATGGGCAAAAAGAGGATGGATGGGTGGGTGGTTGGGCAGGTGGAGGGATGAATGTGTGGATAGATGGAGGGTGGGTAAGTAGATGGATGGATGTTGGCTGAATGGATGAATGGCTAGATGTAATAGGGAAAGCACCAAGTTCTGATATGGAAGAAAATAAATTCATAAGGAATTATGTCCCCAGCCCTTAGAGAAGACTGATAACAGGACAACAACTTGTTTGACTCACCTTGTCCTGGAGCTGACTGAGTTCATGAAGTACTGGCTGGATGCCGAGCAGAGATGTATCAGACATGGTCCCTGGCCTCAGGCAGACTCCACCAAACAATTCAGGAAGGGACATGATGGAACTCAGCCCAGGGCACTGCAGAGGGGCATGGAGCTCCCAACATCCCTTCTGTGGTCAGGGCAAGGTTCAAAGGCATAGCCTCAGATGGCTCTTGGGGGTCCTTGGTGACAGTGACCACAACTCTACTGGACACAAAATAGACAAGGAGTTTAGGAATGAACACTCCAGGCATAAACATTTCAGGAGATGCAATGGGCAAATTTCTCCTCAGAAATTCCCTCTGAGGGGACCTTGCCCTATTTTATGAACTACATGCAGTCATTCAAGCCTCTGTTCCCTGCACTCCACCAGGGGTCATCCAAAGCTGCTTCAAAGGGACAGGGCTGGCCAGCCAGGTGTAGACCCCATGTCTGGGCCTGGGATGGTACTCTGCGTAGGTCTTCTATGCCAGTCAGTATGCTGCCAGGGAGAGTGCTGTGGGAGGAGTCCAAAGGGCGAGCCAGTCAGTTTGTGCTGGGGAAAGCGGTATCCAAATTCCTGATTTCAGTATGAAAAGAACCAGGAATGTACAGTTGTGTGAAAACACGGCAGGCCTGTGAGTCACCTAGGAAGAAGTGGATGTCTTAGGAGGTATGGGAGTGCCTTGGTTAGTCTTCAGAAGACGGCAGATGGAGGGTGCTTGGGTGTGCAAACTGAGTGACTGGACGAATGGACAGGCGGTGATCCCAACCTGAAGTGAAGCCCACTCTCACTGCTGCAGGGCACTATCGTCTCCTGTGCGGGAGCCCACTTGTCCCTGTGGGATGTCAATGGACAACCACTGGCCAGCATTACCACAGCCTGGGGCCCAGAAGGAGCCATAACCTGCTGCTACGTGGTAGAGGGGCCAGCGTGGGACACAAGCCATGTCATCATCACCGGGAGTCAGGATGGCATGGTCCGGGTAGGTGTGCCTTGGGTGGAATGAGGGCATGCTACAAGAAATGTGTTCATTTCCATTCTGTCGACTTCCTCTAAGGGTCAAATCTGCAGACCACATTTAAACATTCCAGACCAGGTCCCTGGAGCATGTGAGGGCAAAGGCAAGGGGTTTTTTTTGTATTAATATAATACATAAAATTTTATGCACACATATACTTCAACAACTAAAAAAATACTTCTTGTCACAAGTTATGAAAGCTGAATCGTCAAATGCATCAAACATAATTCAGTACTGACAGGAGACATATGGGCCATCCTTTTATCCATTCACCCACTGGTCTATTCATCCGTCCATTAATCCATCTACCCATCCAGCTGCTTATCTCTCTGTCTACTTCTATCCATTTACTATTCCATTCATCCATCCATCCTTTCATTATTACATTCATCCTTCCATCTACTCATCTGTCCAATTATTTGTCCCTCTAGCTATCCATCCACCTAATATTCATTGAACTCTGGCTCTGTACCAAGCACTTCATACATAAGGGATCCAAAGATTAATGATAAACGGGTCCTTGTCCTCAAGATGTCATACTCTAGAAAAAAAAGACAAACAGAAAATGTACATGTGGGTTTCATGCTATGACTGGGATAATCAGAGCGCCATGTATGCTCTGAGGAAGGCCTTGGGGAGAGAAACCATCAAGAAACCAAGAAGACAATAAAGGAGAAACACTGAGGTGGGAGGAATAGTGTGGGAAGAGCAAAACACAGGTGATTTTTCTGAGACTGACAGCAAAGAGGGAGGAATGAACAAGACGAAGAACAGTTAAGAGCTTTACTCAAGAAACTGTCATTTGAATCCCACAATTCTTGAAAGGAAGTGTCAGTTGCATGCCTCAAGGTATTCAAGAAAATGCTCTTTGAATTCTACACACATTTGCAAAAGCTCACTGTGGGCCAGCCAGCATGGCTGAAACGCAGCCCTATCCTCCGGGAGCCTCCATTCCCAAAGTCTGAGAATCATCACAGAGGTGATGCTTCAGGAAGCAGAATGAATAACAGGGTGGGGGGCCAAGTGGAGAATGGATTTATTTCCAGCAGAGGAGGTGGCATTTCAGCCGAGCCCTGAGAATGAGGAGAAGTCAGGACATACAGAGAAGGCCACGCAGGCTAAGGGCTCAGGGTGCGTGGACAGGAGAGACGACACTGAGGAGAGGCCTCTGCGAAGTCCCCTTGCAGGGCCTCATCTGTGGGCTAGAGAAGCTCAGGGTCTCTGCAGAGGGAAGGGCGTCCTGGGCTGGCTAAAACACGAGGAGATCATGAAGGTCAGGGCTGGGTGGGTTGCGGTGTGTCCTGTGGATCAGTCAGAGGAGCCCGGGTGGCTGGGGACAGCTGCATTTCCTTCGTGGGCCCCCAGAGCAGGAGCACGAGTCTCCCAGGCGCTCTGCCCTTGTCCACTCAGCACACTAACTGAGCTCCCGGGATGGCCCAGTGCTGAGCTAGACCCGGTGCGGTGCTCACAGAAGCCTGCAAGTGGAGGCTGCTCATTCTCCTGCGGGGAAAGAAAGTCCAGGCTCAGCGAGTGAGATGCCATGTGTGGTCATCCTGAGGGCACTCACCACAGATCTGGCACCATATGTAGAGGACGGGAGGCCGTGCTGCTGAGTGGTGAGGGAGGCCTCTGGGAATGGTGACAGACAAAGCGGGCACTAGTTAAGTAAAATGATGATGAGCTGACTGCCGAGTCTCGTCCCTGCAGGTAAGGAGTCAGGGAAAGTGCCCTACGACCCAGGGGTGGGGAGGGAACTCATCCCGTCTACATCCCGTCTACGGCAGCCAAACTTCCTCGCAGAGAAACTGAAGCCTAAGTAGGTTTTTATCCTGAGAATATGTCAACATCAGAAGTGAAATGGGGCCATCCCCCCCTTCCCTCAGGGTCCCCCAGGTGTGGAGGAAAGGATGGGCCCCAAGCCTGCAGACAGGTTCATTGCCCCAGCCCATGACATGTTCTCTGTTCCCGGCAGATCTGGAAGACTGAAGATGTGAAGATGTCTGTTCCTGGGCAGGCAACGCCAGAGGAGGCCTGGGCTCCATCATCTCCAAGCCCCAGAGGTAACTGCTATGCTCCTGGTTCCCGGGGGCACCCTTGTTTTGCTCAGCCCTCCCTCCCCTCTTCTCTCCTCTGTCAAGGCTGCAGCTCCACCCAGGGAAGAGCCCAGGGAAGCCAGTGATTTTCTTGGGGTGTTGAAAGATCTCAGCTTAGGAGCACAGTTTTCTGTGAGCTGCTGGTGGAGTATGAATCCATGTTTAGAAGCCCCACTGAGGCCCAGCCTCACCCTTCAGGGACCAGCTGGCTCTGGGATGCTCCTGGAGCATGTGAACAGTGCTGGTGGTGGTTGTCAGGAGCTCCCGAGTGCCAGGAGGGGCCACACCCAGCCAAGCTTGGTTTGATGCTATCCGTCTTCCTGGGTGACTCTCAAATGCCAAACTCTCCAGCCCAGGATCTGGGTCCATCCAGCTGGCCACTGGCCTGGACTGCCAGGCTGCAGACAGGAGCAGGGATGGCTTTGCTGCGTCCCCAGGGAGAGGAAGTGGTTCCATCGGCCCCAGTCTGCCCTGCTGTCCCTGACTCAGCACCCCTTACTCTCCACAACAAGTTCCTCAAAGTAGGTCTGAGGGTCGTCTGCATCAGCATGGCCCAGGAGGCTCATGAAACATTTAGATGTGGGTCCTAACCTCAAGGAAAAGATTGAAGAAGGATGGAGGTCCCATATCTAACAAGTCCCCAGGTGACTGCTGGTATCAGCAGAGTCAAAGAACCGCCACTCTGCAGAAGAGCCCTCTTTGGGGTGTAACACTGGGGCCTGGAGTAAGATAATCTGTCCTCACTTCTGTCACCATGGCCTCTGGCATTAGCGCCACCAGGGCCACCATCACAGAGCTGTGAGGGACAGAGCTGAGCAGGAGCAGTTTCCACCATTCACTCCTCCTGTGTATTCTCTTATTTCTCGTGGCAACACCATGAAGAAGATACTACGATGATACCTGGGTGAGAATAAGGGAACTGAGGCACGGGGCAGTTCAGCAACTTGCCTGAAGTGACCCAAAGCCATTACTACTATAGTTCTCATTTCTGCCCCCAGCGTAGACACGCCCACTGGCAGAGCAAGCTCTTTGGCCTGGGCCAGACCATCCCTCCAGGATGAGCGCAGGCGCAGACCTCACTCCTGGGGGGCCTGCATGGCCTCACTCTTGTCATCATGGGTCCTTCTGGTTCGTTCTGCATCCCTGGACCCATGATCATTTACTAGAGAGAAATTTCCAGATCGTGGAGGCTTGTCTTCTACAGGAAGTAGCCGTTTTTAGTTCATTTCTAAAATGTGCTCCACACCTCCTTGATTCATTTAGTCACTGATTCATGGATTCTTCATCCACACAAGCAGACATGGGCTTTGGCTGAGCCCCTGCTAGGTCCTAGAATCTACATGGGAATCCCTTCCTTCAACATAACACCATCAGACAATGCCCTTGTCAACAATCTAGGCTGACCCAGAATGGTGACCTTACAAGAATCTACAGCCACTGGGGGTTCAGTTCACTGGTCCTAAGATCTCTAGGGTCCTCTGAATGGACCACAGTGCAGCCCATCACAGTGTAAAAAGAGTTCTGTGCATTCTTAGGAGCTCACAGTTCTTCTTTGGAGGACAGGGGCCAAACTCTCTCCCCTGCCCCCCCACCCATTCAGAGGAGAGCTAGAACAGAGTTCTTATTCTCCCCCTGCTCATGAAGCATTCTGTGGCACACCAGCGTGAGAGCATGCCACCTCAGTCTTGGGCTCAGCTGACCACTTCTGAAGCTACCGAGCTCTGATAAGTTAAAGGCATTAGCTCAGCCCATGGTTGATAAGTGGGTGTCCGAGCCAGAATGTTAGCTGCATGGGTAGGTGGATGGATGAAGGGACAGATGGACAAAGGGCATCTCAGAGCCGTTTCATTGGTTCTGGAAGTGCCAATGGATATGCGGTTTCTACTCAGGATTGACAAGGTTATGCTCATTTGGAAGGGGGTCTAGTGAGATGAGAAGCAAGATGAAAATCAGGAAACAAGGCTCTAGACCCAGCTCTGTCTCCTGCAACTTCTTCGGTCCCAGCTCTCTGTCAATAGAGGTACTTCCTGTACATCCTAACTTGTAGGAAGCAAATGACTGAAAAGTAATACCATAGACAAAGATCTCCTCAACAAAATGCGGGGCATGATTATCATTTTCTCGGATTACTAGGAGACTTCTCCCCTAACACACCGGCCGATGACACGAAGGGACTTTACCTGATGGTGTCAGGCGGACAGGAGCCCCAGGCCCATGTCCTTCCCCTTCTATTTGTCCTGACCAGCCTAAGGTCACCACTGCCAAGTAGAATTATTTGTTCTGCCTGTGGTTACAGTTCAAAGGAGGATTTGGATGAAATGACACAAGGGCACAGACATATTCATAAAAATCAGGCTAGGCCACTGCTTAGAGTTAGCAAATCCATGTGCAGGTTTACAAACCTAAGCCACTGGAGGGCTCGCTGTGCTCATAATATTGCTTATAACTGTTTTGTTGGAAGGGGACTAGTCCTCAGCCTGACACACAGATATTTGCGCATGTCTCTTGGTGTGTATATTACTACATTCCTCAAATACCTTGAGAGGCAAGAAAGGAGTTCTTTGAGGGTACTGAGGATATGAGGGTTGCTGCATTTGAGGGCAGATGTCATCTAATTCCTGCCTGGAATTCATTTATTTGTCATTTGCAGCCAAGACCAACCCAGTTGAGTCCAATTTATTTTAGGAATCACTCCGTAGATTTGGGCTCAATCCGGTACCCAAAAAGTCCTTGGGAAAAGCTTGGTTTGGGAACTTATGCACAAACACAAAACCCACATGCATTTCCTGGTGCACAGAGCTGTCTGCCACCTTGGGTCAGCTGGGACAGCTGCATCGCTACTGCCCTGACTGCAACCAAGTGACCTCGTAGTGGTAGACCCAACTGATATCTCTCCACCTCACCCTCCACAAAGGAATTACCATCTGTCCCCAAATACAGTCATTAAAATGAGTGAAGTAGCAATCATTGAGTTCTATTTTTTGAAAACAAACATTCTCAGCATTTAATTATTGGTCATGGCATGAGCGGATTTAGGTAAGTTGATAATGCCGACTTTATGTAATTTATTTTTACTAGGCAATTACAGGCTGCGTTACATCCTGGTAGCAAGGTATTGTGGGGTATCTTATTAAGCATAAAGCCAGTAAACACTGATGAACAATTTTGCTGAACTAGGCATGCAATTTAGAAAGCAATAATACACAAATCCAATTTGGTACACAATGGATACCGCAGCACGTCAGCACATGTAACTATCACAGCCTGCAAATTAAATTGGGACGGCCCTTTTTGCAACAGCACAGGCCAAGATTAAATATATTTTCCCCCTCAATTTAACAAGTTGCTGACCACAAATATAAATATGTGTGTGTTTGCGGCCCTGCGTGTGGATGTACACACGCAAGTGTGTGAAACTGCTCAGGTTTTCTAACTATCCCCTTGCACGTTCCTCATAGTTCACCGGTGGGAGAAGAATCTTGCCCTTTGCAGAGAGCTGGATGTCAGCGTGGCTTTGACAGGGAAACCCAGCAAGGCCAACTCTGCAGTGACAGCTCTGGCCGTGTCCAGGTAACAACAAGCTGGCTGCTCCAAGCCTCCAGCAGAGGGCGCTGTGCTGACCCTAGGAAGCCCTGGCTGTTCCTTCCACTCAGGACACTGGGCCCTGGGAGGTGGCCTCACTACAGGGACCCAGGAACCCAGGGGGCCCCAGCATGTACAGTAGCAAGATGGCCATGTAGGGCCTAGGAAATGGTTCTTAACACACATATTCTTGCTCTCTCTTTCTCCCTCTCACTCTCTTGAATATCTATGAATTCATAAAGAAATCCAGAAGGTAAAAGTATATTGACTTGTAATTTTATCCTAAAGAGGGACTTTTTTCCTGAGGCCCCTTGATGATTGTAACGTTTGGTATGATGGTTTTCCTACATTACAGAAAATGCCTTTCAAGGGCTTGAAGCCAACATGGAATGGACGGGTGTCAAATACTACCCTTGGCAGCATTGTTTTATTCTTTACAATCACTCGATGGTGGAACTTACAATCATTAGCCTGTTCTACACACTAGGCATGTTAGTCTCAGGGGAGCAGATCTTCAGGAGCCCTGTCTTTCTCCCCTCCTGCCCTGGAGTGGGGCACCCGAGTTCTGCTGTGGTGGGAAGACCAGACTGAGGCGGGATGGCTTAGGATGGGGCCCAAGAAGGCCCTGAGCCCTGTCCTTTGCTGGAGAACTTGCCCTAGCTTCTGCCTACTAGCCTGGCTGCGTAGCTCAAAGGATAGGAGATACACCCAAAGATGCTGGAGGGAAAATGTCAGGGTCTTGCCCTGCTCCCCAGAGCCCCAGCATCTGGGAGCATCCCTTCAGTGCTTCCAAAGCCGTAACCCTCCTAGGTCAGAGCTCTCCCTGAGTCACAAGACTCTCCCCTGCTTCAGGTGGAGGCCAGGTGCAGGCTCTCCTGGGGTCCTGGCCTGGACCTCTTCCCCCATGTTGTAATGTCCTGCATGCAGTCTGGGATAAGCAGGGTGCATAGGTTTGCTCTAATACTCCTCTTTATTTTTTCTCTTCCCAAGAAACCAGACCAAACTCCTGGTCGGTGATGAGAAGGGAAGAATATTCTGCTGGTCCGCGGAGGGGTAGGAGGCAGGAGCCGGTGGAGGCTCTGGCACGGCAGCCATGTGCCCCAACGGGTAGCAGCACCAAGCGGAGAGTTCAGATGCAGCACCTGGGATGCAAAAGAAACCCCCAAGGCCTCCCTTCCAACAGGTCCTCAAAGAGGAGGCCACAGGCTGCTGGAGCTCCATACCCTGAACTTTGGCCTTGGATTATACAAGGATATGCATCAATAAAACAGATACACATGTGCATCGGGACCCATAAGCAGCATGCTGAAAACTGTGGCTCAAGGGTGCCAACCAGCGCTCGCAATTACACGACTCACCTTTCAAAGGGCTTATTGCACTGAAAAAACATTGGGTTGCTTACTGGAAACTAGTGGGAAATGTGGTATTGTTATTTTATTAAAACAACTATTTTCCAAATACAAGAGGGCTCTTAAATTTAAAATTGCCAGCCTTTCCCACTGAGGTATTTGTGGCTCTGCACATAGAAAGGCAGAAAGGCCTCAGGGATGCACAGCCCACTTCAGAAGTGTTTTTCAGCCCTCCATTTCCCTCAGTGGAATCTGGCTCCTCTTGTAGTCTTGCTCTCTGTTCAGGGGACCTTGGGGGAGCGGGAGATCACATTCAGGAGGCCCAGCTTCCATGACTGGGCTCAGAACATAGACATGATGGCTGCCCACCGCAGGTATAAGCAAGTCAGCTGGGAGGACGCACCCTGCCTGGAGTGCCTGCCCCTACTCTGCACGCCACAGCAGGCAATGGGTCCTGGCTGGGCTCAGGTTTAGCAGGTGGACCTGTCTTTACAAGGTCAAGGGCCTCAGTTCACATACTGGTTTTAAGCTGCAGCTTATCCTGGGAGAATCTGGACTGCCATGTGACTTTTTTCTCCATATGAAAATACATGGCAGGGGGCAAGTAGTGGGCCCCTCTGAGAAATTCCAGCACCTTAAGATTCAGGCATCAAACCATGAAGACAGCACCCTCATTCTTACATCTCCCCACCTCCAGCCTTCCAGAAGCCTTGAAAGGAAATTCACCTGCCTCTTCAATGAAATCCAGCTAAGGTGAGCACCCAGGGATTTGGGGTGGCAACAGTCCTCAGCTTTAACTCTCTCCCCGCGATTTCCCTTCTAGAGAATATCAATCCTTCCCGTATTTCTCTAAGCCCTGCAGACACCCTGATGGGTGGCCCATCCCAATTTAGCTCAGGCCTGGGGCTAACAAAAAAAAGAACTCAGTGTCTCATGGCCCAGGTCATCTGGCCTCCAGGGGGCAGTGAGTCCATGTAAAGATAACTATTAAGAAAGTAATGGTAGTATGAACTGTGTCAAAAATAGTGAGTGAGTGAGTGAAGGATGGTTAGGAAATAGTGATCTGCCTGTCAACTTCGAGTTCTTTGCAAACGGAAAGATGGAGGAGACTCAGCTCAGGTCCAGAGCACCCCTCTCTGGGTAAGAAGGGCATGTGTCTGACCCCAGGGCCAAGGATCATGCCTCCGCCCAATACTGTCTGCATGTGCTATTAGTAGACAGCCCATTTGCAATCCCCTAGTCAGTCTGGAGCTGCAACGGAGGCCCATAAATTGAAGCACAGAGAGCACCCTCCCCGGGAAGGCCAACAAGCAAGGTCATAAATATCAAGGGCTGTTGTCATGTTTCAAAACACAGCTCATGTTATTTACCCCAGGCTGAGAGGTCTGCTGGCCCAAAGGCTGTCTGGGGCTCATTCATTCAACAAGCATTTCCTGAGCTCTGCATTTTGGTTCCCCAGGTCACAGGAAAAAATTGGAGGTTGGGGGTGGGTCTTGTTGCTGGGGTCTTGGAGCTAAGATGCTTGTGCAAACAAATGTGACATGAGGTAGCAGGGCTAAAGAGAGCTCTCTCGTGTTCTAGGGCACGTCACTCTGCCTGGGGTCACTTGCTAGGACTGCCAGAACAAAGTACCACAGGCTGGGGGCTTAAACCACAGAAAGTTTTCTCACAGTTCTGGAGGCCAGAAGTCTGGAAGAGGGTGTCCTCAGGGTTGATCTTCCGAGTCCTCTCTCTTTGGCTTGTGGACGGTCACCTTCTCCCTGTGTCTTCACGTGGCATGGGGCAGGGAGGAAAGCCCCGGGCAGAGTGGGGATCCAGAGTCGGAAGGTCCTTGTCAACCTGGGTGGGAGGAGACTCCTGCTGATCTCAGTATTTCAGAAGCAGCCAGCCTGGGGTCCTTGACAACTGTCAATGGTGGAGGGAAGTCCCGTACAGGGGCCTGAGGAAGAGGGAGAGAGCCGGCACTAGGGCTCCCAACAGCCAGGGCAGAGGCCAGGAACACTGGCAGATTGGGGCAAAGTGTAAATAAGGACCACATAGATGCAGGCCTGCTGACACCCCAAATCCAGCAGAAATGAGGGGCCTAGGAGCAGGAGCTGTGCCAAGCTGTGCAGCCATAGCTCAGCATCCAGAGACCGGAATCTGGGGCCAGGCACACACAGTGATGATCACAGATGAGAGAAGCTCCCAGGGACCAGGGAGCCCGAGCCCCATTCCCAGGGTCCCCACTGCCTGCCAAGTTTGGCCTCAGTTTCTCTATCTGGAATATGAGACTTCAGTGTCTACATGATGACTGGTCGTGAGATTGGAATCACATCTGTTTATCTGATGATGGGATGAACCAGACGACAGACCTCTCATCCTTGACATGATGTCATCTTTCAATGCGTCACTTGTTCATTCACTCACTGGTGTCTTCTCTTGTTGAGCCAGGCCTTGTACCAGGGCCCTGGTAGAGAGCCGTTTTGCCCCTGTCCAGGAAGCCTTCTGCCCAGGCTGAAAGAGGCACAAAGAAAATGTGACCGGTAGCAAGTCACTCTGACACCCAGAGGTTTATCAGGCTGGAGCCAGCGCGCCCACACAAGGATGGCATTGCTGCAGGAATATCCTGGAATGCAAGTCTGACTCCCAGGCTCTGGGTCTCAGCTAGAGCAGAAGCCACGGTCTGTTTTCTTTTTTTAAATCTCTTGGATGATGCTGATGTGGGCTCTAGAGTCACCACTGGGAGATATTCTGGAGTAGACAGAGACAGGGTGACTCTGGATGTATTAGCATGCTGCTCCCCACCCTGCAGTGTTAGAATTGGTAGCTTGTGAGGGGCCTCTAGGGTCAGGGACCCCCACAGTCTACCCACATTCACCAGGTCAGCCTGAGACAGCAGTCATGCTCAGCTCTCACCCAGCTGAGCTCCTCCCGTGACAACTTCTTAATCACTGAGAGACCAGCACCCAGCCCGCCTCCACCAGCAATGCAGCAGCCCCTGCTTCCGCCCTGGGAAAATCTCAGCTCTGTTACCAGCAGATAAAGGCTGCTCTCCCAGCCATCCCTCATGGTAAGGCTCCACCTCCCCTGAGAGGTGGGAAAGAGGAACCAATACAACAGACATGCCTCTAATTGCACAGAGGAAAGGAGGATTTTCCTGTGGGGCTGCGAAAACACCAGATCAGGGTGTGCACCTGAGTCCACCCTCAGGAAGATGGTTCTACCTCCTGGGGTCCCAGGAAGGCTCAGGATGCACCCATCTGGACAGGTATAGGCTCACATGGACATACATACTTACAAGAAAGACGTATTAACTGGACGTCTTGTATTTGTATTTGCTAAGTCTGGGCAACCTGCTCCCTGAATCCCTTAGAGGTCACAAAGGACGGTACCCTGCCTAAGGGCCTGATGCACCCCACAGGTCCTCTGTATGTGACGGGTGAATCGCTTCTTCTGAGCAGACTGACATTCAACAGTGGAAGGGCCCACATGGGGCTCTTCGTGCCACAAATCAAGCTTCCGGGGCCTCTGCATCTCCCTAGCTCTCACTCCTGGTGACAGAGCCTCTCGCCCCTTGCTGGCCCTCTGCTTTCATTCCTGTGTTCCCTGAGCTCTAAGAGCAACCCAGGGCCTTGGAAGCCACGTGTGACAGCAACTGCCTCCCCCAGTCTCAGCCAGCAGCCAGGAGCCGAGTCCTGAGAACCCAGTTCCAGGGCCTGCAGAGAACTCAGAGATTGGATTTGACCACATTAACATGCAGCCAAGCAGGGCACATTTGGGGAGGAACAAACCCTTCATATGAAAATCCTGATGAAATTTGTTTAGCATGAAATCGAATCTCTTAAACCAAAATCAGTTTTGCTTTAGTAAGTTCCTGGGTATATAACACATGCCCAGGTGGAATGGGTTGTGTGTTATGAGTGAGTGTGGACGCGCACACACGCATTCAGACATGAGTCTGAATGCTTGCTTCCATTGCCGTCTTAAGGGCTGCTACCTGCAGCAACCTTCATGGCTTCTTAGTAAATAGAAGGACTCTCCCATTGTCTCCTTCCTCCAAATCTCTGAAATCTCAGGGAACACTGTGTTTCCCTGGCTGTGGTCTCTGCCCCACAAACTGGTAGATAGAGACACACCCCTTGTCCAAGACCATTTCCCACCATTTATCAGGAGAGCATCATTAGAGATACAGCACTCCTCAATGACTGGGAAGTGGGCCATGCCCCCAGAGTGTCTGGTGCTCAGGGAGGCTGAGAACAAGTGCAGAGGCTTAGGCAGCAGGGCCAGTGGAGGGGGGTGCCCTCAAGGGGCTAGAGGTGATACTCACAGGGAAGCTGGAGCAGGGGGAGTCCTTAGGGATCAGACCTTAAGGGGATGCAACACCTTTCAGGCAACTTCCTAAAATAAACAAAAGGGGTCCCAAGTGGATGACATGCTTCTGTGCAGTGACGAACACAGCCCTTGAAAGCAGGGCACTTACACTCCTCTTGAACCGCAAGCTGGAGAAGCCCAGGGACCTTGTCGTCCATGGTACAGAGGGAGCAGAACCTTCACTGGCATGAGAGATCTCAGCTCTTCAGAAGCCTGTAGTGACCAGGGGATCGGCCAGTTCTATACCGGGCCTGTTTAGTCCTCAGTAAACCCAATAGTGACACTCCCATCAGCCTAGGGGAAGGGGCGCCCAGCCCCTCAGTCTCCATACTGGTAATCTTCGAGGACTTGAGACCGCAACAAAATTATAAACTGGTGGTTTGGGAGACCAGGTAGAACCTGTAGGTAGCTTCGGTTTGGGCCATGAAGTGCTAATCATTATTTCGAATTTAAATACTTTGAAGAGGCTGGTTTAGCATTTCCAGTTTGCAACAGACCCCCTCCTCTTCCCATTGCTTTGTTTCTGCAGGTTATTTCCGGCATTCACATTATTAGACTGGCCCCAGAACCTGTTTTAATTTACGACAACTGGGCCATCACTTGGGGGTGGATGCATGGCTTGGGAAATGTACAGACATTCCATCTTGCTACATGCAAGGCAAAAGAGCACCCATACCATCCCACTGAGCCCAGCGCCTTAGAGTCACTAAGAATTTCGCTGAGGGTAACACCCTCTGCCGGGCACCGTCCAGTTCAGTCATACATACATTCCTGCTCAGTCGCTTGTCATGTTCGACTCATTGCGACCCCATGGACTGTAGCCCACCAGGCTCCTCTGTCCATGGGATGGATTCTCCAGGCAAGAATATTGGAGTGAGTTGCCATTCTCTTCTCCAGGGGATCTTCCCAAACCAGGAATCAAACCCACTTCTCTTATGTCTCCTGCATTGGCAGGTGGGTTCTTTACCACTAGTACCATCTGGGAAGCCCGATTCAATCATATTTATTCATAATTATTTATCAAGCTCCTGCTCTCCTCAGTGCCAGGATACGATGGTGAACGAGATGGATGTGGTCCTTACTCTCAGGGAGCTTACAGTCCACCAGGGAGGAAGACAAAGGAGAAAATGAGAAGATCACAGCTGGTGAGGAAGGCTGTGAAGGAGCGCTGTCCTGTGCGATGGGACATCAAGGGAAATGGGGTAGCGGAGTGAGGGACGTCCTGCAGAGACTTGGGAGCTGAAGAGTAAAGGATCCAGACCCTGTCTGCATGTAATGCTCACATCTCACCATCTGTGAAACTGAGGCTTGGGGAGCTTTTGAGTTCCCTGTCCCAGCCAAGGTGGCCCCTCTTGTCAGGGAACCTCCAACCTCACTGAGCCCTTCATTCTTGAGCCTCCATTCCTTGGCTCTAGAACAAGGCCTGCCCTGCCCCTCCCTGTCCTTCCAGAATGAACTGTGGCTGTCTCTCCCCTGTGCTCCTGCCTCCCTTAGTCAGGTCATCTGGGAAAAGGGAAGCACTTTTCTATTTGTTGTCTGCCTCCCCCTGGGCAGTCCCCTCACCAAGATAGGGGTCCCTGATTGCCTCCTCTGAGAGCTAGTGCAAAGCCCAGGGCCTGCTGCAGGGGAGCAGGGACCCCAAAGCACCAACCGGCCTAACAGTGGGATGCCCCCTTGGTTCCTTTTACTCCACGCTGCCTCTTTCCCAGCCCAACACTCTGGGTTGAAATTCCCCATTTTCCAGCCAATCCTCTAAGCATCTGTGAGTTCCTCAAGGTTGGAGATAATGTCCTATTTGTTTATCTCTATATTGCCAGAGTGGGGCTTCCCTGGTGGCTCAGATGATAAAGACTCTGCCTGCAATGCAGGAAACCCAAGTTTGATCCCTGGGTCAGGAAGATCCCCTGAAGAAGGGAATGGCTACCCACTCCAATATTCTTGCCTGGAGAATTCCATGTACAGAGGACTCTGGTGGTCTACAGTCCCTGGGGTCACAAAGAATCAGACATGACTAAGTGACTAATATTTCACTTTTTCACTTTTTTCATACTGCCCAAGGCATCAGGAGCGCTGGTCCCACATGGGTGCTCCATAAAGGTGGGAATGAATGAGTGAATGGACAAATGAATGAATGATGAATAAAAAGGAGCCCTTTAAAGTTCTACAAACATTTTCTCTCAGTGTCTTGCCGAGGACATAATAAACGAAGCACTGAGCATCAGTGCGACTGGAAAGATGGGAGCGAAGCTTGGGCCGGAGAGCCACCTTCTGTGTTGTGCTGAGGCTACCTCGGCCTGGGCGCCAGCAGACACTTGGCCAAGAACAAAAAGAGTGAGGGTTGGAGATGGGAAAACAGAGGCTAAAAGGGAATGAGAGAAGTAAAGAGAACGAGTGGGCGATGTGATGGGAGCAGGGGCTGCCCACTGGCCACCGGCATGGGGCCCTATCTTTGGACAGGGGCTGGGCAGACGCAGGAGGGCTGGTCAACAGCTACACACAGCTGGACCTTCCCCAGACTGATAGCTTCACTGTAGCCACCATCATCTGGGAACACTGAACTGTGGTCAAGACATGGCTTTGAAGGAAGACAGATTGTGGCCCACATCCCCGCTCTGCCCAAGCCCAGCTGAGGGGCTCGAGGAGCTTTGCACAACTTTCTGAGCCTCAGTTTCCAAATCCATAAGATGTCACCAGTTACACCTAGTCCTGGCAGAGGGTTAAATGTACAGCAGAACGTAACACAACATTGTGAATCAACTATACTTCAATTAAAAATAGTTGCAATAAAACACATCATGGACAATGGATGCATTCTCTGAGCCAAGTTCCTGGCATAACTGGAAAGTGGTGAGGCTGGCCTCAGAGCCTGCTTGTCAAGCAGCCTAGAGCCAGGAGCTCCTCTCCCTGGACCTTCCTACCTGGAACTGACCTGCTCCCCTGTCCATCTGACCCACTGCACGCTAGTCACGAATCAATTATGGTGTGTCAAAGTACTGAGATGGAGCAGTGACTCCTAAAAACTCCAGCCTGCAAGGAGCTTGCATTCTACTTTGAGACACAAGCAATAGTCATGTAAGAAAAATACCAATTCAATAAGGTACCTCTCTAAGAAGAAAGAAATAAAACAAATGAGGAAGGGGCCGGGAAGTACAGGAGGAGAAACGTGAGACATGGTAGCCAAGATAGACTTCCCAATAAGATGGCATCTGAGAGCTGAAGCAGCAGGGGAGTGAGTAGTGGGTGTCTGGGGGAGAACATTCCAGCACGGGGATGAGCAGGTGCAGAAGTGTGCTGCTGAGAGACACAGCAGGGAGGTGACTGTGATTTGGAGCAGTGATGGAGAGTATCAGGGACAGAGTCAGAGTAGAAATGAAATAAGAATCTTAAGAGCTTGTCACTCAGGGTGGCCAAGGGCTTTTGGGCTCTCCAGAGTGGAGAAGGCAACAGCCTTCTGAAAAATGGCAAGAGAATGTACCAGTCTGGCCAGGCCTGGGCCAGATGACACTGGCCTCACACCACCCACATCCTGGGAAGGTACCTCCTGCCTTTGCCCTAGGAGGCAGAGGGCCTACTCCCAGCTCCCAGTGACCCGCTTCTGGCCATTCTTTTCAGTCCCAGTGGCCCAGGGATCTCGCATTCAGAGAAGCATCCCTTGAGTCCAGGCGCATGGCTGTGCCTATTAACCAACTGGGAAGCCCACATCAAACCTCCTCTCCCCACTTGGCTGAGGTCAGGCCCCTTGGCAGAAACCCAGTCCCGCCTCCTCCCAGAACAGAGCATCCTTGGCCAGGGAGAAATTCCAGTTGCAGGACTTCAGGCTGAGCCCAGGGCCATGCGCGGGGATCACTGTAAAAAATAACAGAGATGGTGAGCTTGGCCATTTCCTGTACAACACATAATTAGGTTAGATAAGAAACTAGCTGTGTCTAAGTGCTATAAATGTCTATATTAAGCTATTTTGAAAGTGCCGAGCACTTTGACATTTGAGAGTTCAGAGTAATTGAGGTATTGAAATAAAATTGCTTCTGTTATTTAAAAGGTCATTATCGTCTTCAGCTAGATATATGAGGACTATTTTCCACTCTAGTGAGCCGTTCTCCCTGGCACAATTAGTATCGCTTCAGCAGAGGCCGCTGGGGGACTCCCACTCGCAGCCCCCACCAGAAGCGCGAGGTAGCTGCTAAGACACACGGAGCGCGAGGAAAGCAGAGGAAAGCCTCCATCACCCAGCATCACCACCAGCTCCCGGAGAGCCGTCCCTGTCGACTCAGCACCTACTGTGTACCAGTCTCTCCATGGATGCTTTCTGTGTGATTTTGTCTCATCCTGACAAAAGGGCCTAAAGGATGCCATTAGTGTCAGAACATCACAGAGGAAGACTTGAGGCTGTCTGGAGTGAAGGGGCAGGGCGGTCGGCCGGGTGGGAGGTTAGTAATGTCCCTCGTTTACTGGGGGGTTGCTAGCCCTTCCCTGTCCTGGCTTCTTTAAGCCTCGTAACCATCCCAGGGGGGAAACAGCTCCATTTTATAGATGAGGAAACTGAAACTTAGAGAGGTTAAGTAGTGAAACAGCAAGAAAGTGGCTGGAAAATGCTTCAAGACTCGAGATTTGTGTTTTTTTTTTGAATGTAGACCATTGATTTTAAACTCTTCATTGAGGGACTTCCCTGGTGGTCCAGTGGCTAAGGCGCTTCCCTTGCAATGCAGGGAGGCTGGGTTCAATCCCTGATCAAGGAGCTAGATTCCACATGCTACAACTAAAGATCCCATATGCAGCAACAAAGATCCCGTGCAGCCAAATAAATTTTTGAAATATTAAAAAAAGTCTTTATTGAATTTGTTACAATATTGTTTCTGTTTTATGCTTTGGTTTTGGGAGCTCAACGCATGTGGAATCTTAGCTCCGTGACCAGGGATTGAACCTATACATCCTGCATTAGAAGGCAAAGTCTTAACCACTGGACTGCTAGGGAAGTCCCAAGACTCAAGAATTTTAAGAATGTCACCCAGTGTCTAACCCTTCTACACTTCACCCACAATGGCTCAGACAATTCCGGCTCTTTCTATCACATCCAGCTGCTCCCCCAGCCTATCAGTGTTCATGCATTTAGAGTTCCTCCCAAGGAACAGAAACAAGAGCGGTCCCAGCTGGACTAGTTGGATAAATGGATATAGACCAAAGGTTTCTAGGATAGAGACCCTGCGGGTGCTGGCCTGTGGTGAGCACGCCACTGGCCTGAGAACTTCACAAGGCCCCGAGTCTGTCCATCCTCATTGGTCACATGGTTTACCTAAGTAGAACCATTATAGATATCAAACTATACTCTGAAAATATGACTACTAAAACATTCCACTATTTTTAAAAAATTACAATTTTCCTCCAATTCTCACTCAAGACACTTCACCCCTTCCACAATTGTTAAGGTAAATAAATAGAATGTTCTTAACTACAAATTAGATATCTAATTTAGTACTAAATTATATCCTTATTGTTGATTTAATATATCACAGTTTTTCCTTGTTCCTCAAAGAGAATCTTGACTTCCAAAGCCATCTTCATCTCAGTAGCAGGGACCTACTTCTCCAGGGAGGTGATAAATACCAATAAGTCAACACTGTATAAGGCCCTGTCCTGGGCAATGGTGAACAGCCTCTTAAAAAGATGCATCCCTTGAAAGCATGGTCTGTGCTTTTATATCCAAATACATAACATCATTATTCACAGTAGTCCAAAGGTGGAGATAACCCAAGTTTCCACTGATGGATGAGTGGGTAAACAAACTTATCTATACCTACAACAGACGACTATTCAACCTTAAAAAGGAAAAATATTCTGATATATGCTATGATGTGGATGAAAATTTAGGACTTCATGATGAGTGAAGTAAGCCAGTCACAATATCCTGGAATGTCTCAATTGCCAGCATCACAACTTTGGCGCTCTGAGACCATTATTAAGTAAAACAAGGATGACTTGAACACCAGTACCACGGAACAGACACTGCAACTGTTCATCTGATAACCAAAATAACTACTAAGTGACTAACAGGCGGTATGCTATGGACAAAAGGATGATTCACACCCTGGTGGGACGGAGCAGGACAGTATGGGATTTCATCACGCTACTCCCATTCAGGACAGCATTCAATTTAAAACTTACAAAATGTTTGTTTCTGGAATTTTCCACTTAATACTTTCGGACCACTCGGACCACTCTGACCACAGGTAACTGAAACTACAGAAAGCAAAACTTCCGATAAGTGGGGTGATGACTCTGATGCATTTGACGTTTGTCTTACTTGGATGCAGTAAAAGTTCTGTTTCTCTCTGTTGCAAGATTTTTGTGAGCTGCAGAATCCCACTGAATTACTCAGAGGAGAATTGAGCAAGGCTGGATGTGACAAACGGCAGGGCATGTGGTGACGTGGCGTCACTGGGGTAGGGTATCAGAGGCAACTTAACAGGGACAAGGAACAGGAGAAGGATGATTGGGCAGCAGGTATGGGGAGGCAACAGGAGACACCCCTGCTTCTGTTAAGTAGCAGGAAAGGGCTAGAGTGGCTGGAAATTAGACCAACCCCTGGGGGCTTTCCTCAAAGAGAATGCTAAAAAAAATATATGTGTTGAGTTTGGGGGGAGAAATACAATACACCAGAAACACCCTTTGGAAAGTGGAAGCAACTTACAAACATAAGCTCCTCTCACTACCTTGCTCCAGAGTTGGGATTTCATCTGAGGAAGTACAATATTGTTGAAGCCTCTATATACATTAGCCCAACATGGAGGCCAAGAGTCTCCCTAGGAAGTCGAGGACGTTTCCCCCAGGCCAAGGCCTCAGCTGTGGTCTTCCGATGGAGGGGGCTTCAGATGCTGCTGTGGGTTCTGAGACGGGTTGGTCCTGGTCCCAGAATTTCTCTGGGAAAATATACCAGCTCTTTCTTGTCCTACAGAAGAGGCACCGCTGCAGGTCCCCGAGGTGGTAGCTATCCCATATTCCCGTCAACCCTCCTTCCTCCCCACGCTGGGCCAGACCGCAGCCAGACTGTGCTGCTGGCCCTTGTGGTCTTGTCACCACTCCTCCCCCCAGCCCCAGACAAGTGTGTTATTTCAGGCCGTTCCTTGATGGAAACTAGCAGAGGGGGCTGCCAACGGGGATAAATATAGCAGTGCCTTTTTGCTGAGTTGTGGAAGCTCTGGATGATGTGGTTTGAGGCACAGGATTTGGATGCCTCCGGGGAGGAACAAAATCTATAGGAAAAAAAAAATCCCTTCCACGTGGGTTGTGTTTTATGTTTGTGTGTTTGTTTGTTTTTGTTTTCAAAACCCCTCCCCAGTCCTTCACTGTTTGTTTCCTTTCTAAGGTATGAGAAGCAGGTGGGTACCAGGCTCTGTGACAGGCTGCAGAGACAGTGTGGTGACAAAACAGACAGGGATCTGCCCTTAGTGCCATTATTTAATTCCTTTGCTTAGAAGGGAATGCAGTCTGAAGAGGCACAACCAGGAGATGGAGATTGATTGCAGGGCTCAGGGAAGGTTCTGGAAAGCTTTCTCTGCACCAGGTCTAGTGTCGGATAAATATTAGCAGATGTTTTTATTCCCAGCTAAGCTTAGAACAAGCTGATGGGAGAACGAGTCCTGGGGGCTGGACCTCCCAGCTTGAGCACTCCTAATCCTGAGCCTCTGGGGCGGCTCCTCCCTGGGGTCAGTCCTTTCTTGATACCCTCCACACCGGCCTGTGCCTCCCCTGCTGTCTGTCCATCCAAGGCCCACATTGAGGGTTGGTGGTGGCAAGGCCAGCTCTGCTGTTTTTCCCAGAGAACTGATTCCACACAGAGAAGCCACACAGATGACTCTAAATCCTGTTACCTCTGGACATTTTCTGCATGAGGACTCTGAGGGTCAGAGCTCAAATGGTTTCTCAAAGACACACAGCAATTAAAAAGCAGGCTCGGGCTTTGGACCCGATCTTCTGACTCTAAATCCTATACTGACACTACTGAGTGAGAAAAGCCAGGGCACCAGCAAAAGAAAGCAAACCGTGTGAGGAGAGAGAATGCCAGACACGGAACTCATCGGAGGGTCTGACCCTGACTCTGGCGCCCAAGCCAGAGAGATGGCTTGGATGTCCTTGCTCGGTTCATACAGCCTCCTTGTGGCACACCATGCACGTGATCTCTTGTAAATGGAATGAAGGGGCAGGGAGAGAGAGAAACAGAGAAGATAAAAAGAAGAGGAAGAGAGACTTTGGGGCCAAGTTTGGATGGGAATGGCATGTGTGAGCATGTGGAGGAGAGGCAGAGGAGGCAGAGTGAAGGAGAGGGGCAGGGAGGTCCCTGTGAAGAAGGGTAAGCGAAGGCAGTAGTTCCGCAAGTTCTCAGAGATGGCCACCAGGTGGCGCTGGTACAGGGCTACCAGGCTTGGCCTCACAGGTGGGAGAAGCTTGGGTGTGGCCAGGGAACGGGAGAGGACACAGTCACCATCCCCCACCCCCATCCCCCACATCTGTTAACTCAGAAAGTCCCGAACCCTGGATGAATCCCTCATGACATCCCCTCTTGCCAGTCATACGCTGTCTGTGCTGAAGCCACCCATAAACAGAAGGAGCTGGTAAACTAGCAAAGGCCTCTTCATTCACATATCCATAAACCATGTGGACAAGTAATGTGCATAAATTCCCAAACTGTCAAAATCAAGAGAACAAGTCAGAGACAAAAGTGACCAGGCTCCAAGCCCCCTTCATCGGAGATGAAAGTGGGGAAGAATTTCAGAATTACAGACTTGAGGTGCAGAACTTCTTACAGAGTATCTTTTTTGCTCTCTCTCTACCATGCCTTGGGGGCTGCCCTGATGGCTCAAGTGGTAAAGAATCTGCCTGCAATGCAGGAAACGTGGGTTTGATTTCTGGGTTGGAAAGATTCCCTGGAGGGAATGACAAGCCACTCAGACACTCAGTATTCTTGCCTAGGAAATTCCACGGACAAAGGAGCCTGGCAGACTACAGTCCATGGGGTTGCAAAGAGTCAGACATGACTTAGCATGTATGCATGCTATCCCTTGGGCATTCGTTTTATCATCCCAGTTTCTGATGATAAAATAAATTATCTCAGCTGCTGGACAGCATGGTGGGATGGGGCATCCATGATTGTGGTCAGGATGAGACAGTAGCTTCTGAGAGGAATGAGGCATGCTCAAGGGGAGAGCTGGTGGGTAGACATGGAGTCAGGAGAGGGGTCCAGTTGGAGATGTGGATGCCGAGTCCTCAGGCTGCAGCTTGAGAGTAGTCAGAGACACGGGTGTGCATGTACAGAGAGAAGAGGGCAACTTGGAGAAAGCCACCCCTGAAGTGGAGTGGAGGAGAGGTGATTACTGGGTGGTCTAGGGTGTGCAACAGGATACGTCAGGGAAAGGAGACACCTGTGTCACACGGTGCGGAGAATGATAGAACCCACGCTTGGCCATGATCCCCAAAGGCCTGGAGCAGAGCTGAGGTCAGGGATGGGGCTGAAGGCAGCAGGCAGAGGCTGAGAGACCAGTGGGGCAGTGCAGGAAGCAGAGACTCCTGACTGGGAGGGGTGTGGGGAAGCAGCGGGAGAGATGGCTTGGGGGGTGGTCCACCCAGCTTGAGATATGTGTGTCACTCCGGAAACTGGGGGAACAGCTGAAGGTGCAAAACAAGAAAGGGATACCTAGTGAAGGAGACTCCCCCGAGAATCAGAAACTGAATCCAGAAGAGGTAGGAGGATGAGAAGCGGAGCAGAGTGAGACATCTTAAATGACTCCAAGTGGGCCACTCTCTGGGCCAGGTGCAGCCATGAGGCTCCTAGAGCCTGGGATCCCTGAGAACCAGGAATTCACAGGAGGGACTGAGGAAGGACAGGGACAGGGGAGATCCTCCAAGGTGAGGCTGGGCAGCCCTTATCCTCAGCAAGGCCAAGACCAGCCCCTCAGGCCAGAGGGGGAACAGGTGGGCTTCTTGGAGCCAGAGCCCATGGGTGTGGGGCTTTGGGTTGGGCTGCATGGAGGTCACCAAGTTGGGAGTCAAGAGCTCTTTTCCAACTGGTTCTGCCACCAACTAGCAGGCCCCTTCCTGTCTCCTTAGTTTCCCCAGCTGCAAAGTGACCAACTTCATCAGGATGCTCTGGGAGACCTGGCAGCTAGGATCCTGGCACAGGGTCTCTAAAAGAGGATCCTGGACCCCTTTAGTAAAACCAAAGAGAGCATCGATCTCTCAGACACACAGTGCGAACTTCTGCATAAACTTCCAAGGTTCTAATCGTACCCGTAAACAAGGAACAATCACACACAACACCCCACCAGCTAAAAAGCCTTAATAAAGGGAAATAGGATACCAGCTCTTTCAACAGCAGCCATGGCCCCCACACAGACCAGCTCCTAATGTGTTTTTCTCCTGCTTGCTGATGGAGGACATTTGTAATAAAGTTTAATGTGGAAGTACAAGGTGCATTTAACCAAAGCTGCCAATATCTCTAATTCCATTTAAACTATAGGGTGTAGTACATTAACATTTAACAATCAGATACTCAGTCGGTGTGAAGCTAGTTGAGCTGTGTTTATTAGAAAGCAGGTACCAAGTCATCTTTTATCAATGACCACAGAAGGAGCAGAAACCTGCCGTGGCTGCCCTCCAACCCCACCCTGTGCATTAATTAAGAGTCTGCTTCAAATCTTCCACCCCGTTGAATGAAACTGATGGCTTTGGAGAAAATCGGCTGAGCAGGGCAGACACACTCAGTGCCAAAGTCTGTTAGGCTTGTGCATTCGGGGACTTGTCTATCCCAACAAAATAAATCTTTTAATAAAAAAAAAGTAAAGTGTGTAGTGTTAGTCACTCAGTCGTGTCTGACTCTTTTCGACCCCATGGACAGGGGCCTGCCAGCCTCCTCTATCCATGGGATTTCCCAGGCAAGAATACTGGAATCGGTTGCCATTTCCTTCTCCAAGAGATCTTCCCAACCCAGGGATTGAACCCATGTCTCCCACATTGCCGGAGAAGGCAATGGCACCCCACTCCAATACTCTTGCCTGGAAAATCCCATGGACGGAGGATCCTGGTAGGCTGCAGTCCATGGGGTTGCACAGAGTTGGACACGACTGAAGCGACTTAGCAGCAGCAGCTCCCACGTTGCAGGCTGATTCTTTACTGCCTGAGCCACCAGGGAAGCCCCAAAACGAAAATGTGAAATGAGCAATTAATTCAGAATGAGCAGAGGTTTAACCTCTGTTCTACTAGACCACCACAGAGTACATAGTGCTGAGCCCATTCTCCTTCCAGAAACTCCCAGACTCAGCTTTCTCCGGCTCCCCTCTAACTCCTCTGAAAGTTTGCTCTACTCTGGTACCCTTCAGGCACCTCACCTGCTTTCTGGACCAGACCTGCGGGCAGAGGAGCACCTATGGCTCAGGCCTGGCTGCACTGCCTCTCTTGGGGGAGTTGGCTCACTGTTAGGGCTTCAGCTGTGACTTATATTCTGAGGCCACTCCCATCATCTCCCCAGGGGTTCCAGATCTGCATTTCCCAACAGTCCCAGGAACCTGCAGCATGGGCATCCCCTAGGAGCTTGTTAGGCACACAGACACCCAGGCCCCTCCCAGGCTTCCTGAACACAAGCCACTGTTTACCATGATCCAGATGATGCGTGAATATGTTAAAGTTTAGGGAACACCAGTCTATACAATCCATCTGGACACTCCCCGGAGCTTAACATATCCAGGCTGAAGGCAGATCCTTTCTCCAAAAAGTGAAATTCTTCTTTGTTTTCCAACCCAGTGAATAGCTTCTGTCTGATGTGTGGGGCAGACTGTGGGGGGTTATGCTGGGTGAGGGGGAATGTCAACATCCTCACCACGTGGCTGCCTTATCTTCTAACAGGCTCCCTCCTGACCAGGGATACTTGGTCAGGGTGTGCTGGGTCAGGGATACTGGAAAGACAGCATATTCTATGTGGAAGCCAGCCTAAACTTCAGAGCCAGCCAGCACAAAAAGGCTCCCTCCAACATCCATGTGACAGGGTGCTCACATCTGCTCACTCTACCAGAGAGGCTTCCGCCAGAGTGGCTCAGTACCGTGAGAGTCCCTACTCTAAACCCAAGAGTCCCTCCCTTAGAATGTCAGCCCGAAGCCCGCCGGTCCCTCTCCATGGAGAAGGGAATCTTCAGAGCCCTGTGAGTGGCCCCCTGAGTGAGAAGCAGATTGTGACACAAGTTAGTGGTTACAAATTCAGTTGCCGGATATGATGGAAGAGGGATCCTTGGGTGGTGCCCTCAGCGAAATTCTTTTGCTTCCTGGTTTGGGAAGCAGCTTTGATGCAAACTGTATTAGTTAGAATTCTCTCGACTACAACCTGACCAGCTTGAGCAAAACCAGGAGTTAGATAGTAGGAGAAGGGGCAAGTTTATTGAATCAAAAGAAGATCTAAAGGAAAAAGAAGAGTCTGGGGGATCTTAGTGGCTGCAGGCTAGGATTCTGTCTGTGCTCCCAGGACCCTGTCTTCCCTACTGCTTTCTCAGCATCTTTCTGTTTTCCAAGCCTTCACCCCTTGGCAGATGTTACTGTAGGTGGTTCTGACAGGTGGCCTCCCAGCTTAGCTACTTTCTAAGATGCTTTCTTTCTCCTAAGAATTCTGATCAGCCCAGACCAGGCCTCATGCATACTTTGGCCCATTTTTTGTGGCCTGGAGCATGAGTCCCATTCTTGGCCCAGCCTAGGTTGTAGTCATGCATGTCAGAAACTGAGGGATGAACTAAGCCATGAGCAGTCCCTAAAAGCATCAACTGGTTTAGTTTTTATCCTGAGTGAGTCTTTGGGCTCATCCATGTGTGGGTTGATGACTATGTACTAAAAAATATATACTGCCCAGTGTCATTTTCACACCAATGAATATGAGAGGGAGGATTGGCTTAGCTTTTTCTTCTCTGCTCTGTGAGTTAACAGAGATACGATGATCTAATGAAAATGTGATCTAAAAGAAATCCCAGCCCTGTCTTCCCATCACAACTGCTTTAGTTCAGGGTCCAGGGCTGTAATTTGGCAAGGCAGTCTCATTTGGGGATACCCCTTCCCCATCCTTGCTTCCTATGATGATTGACCAAAACCAAATCCTCACCAAATCTGAGAGTCCGTTCACTCTGCCTGCAAGAGCCACTGCATTCAATTCTGAGCAATGAGTTCTTTGTCCTTCATTTAAATGTATAAACCGTTGTCCATGTTGAAAACTGCTTATCTATAGTTGTTCCCACAGATGCTTTACAGCAAAAACAAATCGAAGAACTTTTCCTAATTTCCATTTGAATGATATATATTCCTTATCTTTAGAAATGACAATATAGGCGTAGTGGTGTATTTGATAGAAAACAAATAAGGAGACTTAAGTTTAAGTTTATTCTGAAAATAACATCAAAATTTATCATCCCAAAGAAGCACTAGGTACAAATCATCCATTGCTCCCAGCTCTGAGCAGAGTTTGGACAGCTTGCTTCTAGATAATAGTGGGACAAGCTGTTCTCAGATGTTGCCAGGAGTTTCCATGAGTCCCTTAGGAAGCATGTTCAGTAGGAGGTGTTGGTCTTGAAGCCTCTTCTTAAACCCTATGTCAGTGGATCCCCTACTCACACACCTCAGCATGGATTTATGCAAATATGACCAGAGTTTTGGAGCAAGAGTCTGAATTGAATCTGTAACAATGACTTGTTGGATTTTAACCTACAGAGGCTCTTCAAAGCCCGTGCTCTTCTTAGTGGAATGTATTCATTTCCATATGTGATGACTCAGAGCTCCCACTGAATTTAACATGGTGGGTCTGCAGGTGATTGAAGTTCGATTCAGTTCTACAGAGGCCCAGAGGCCTCCTACTCCATTGCCCTCTCTTCATCACCTCTTCAGATGCCCCACTCTCCACTCCCACCTGGTACTCCCAGGGCCCCAAGTATCTATATATTAATAGCTCCTTGTGCAAATCAGGAAATCACTTTCCTTCCCCACAACACCATGTAACTATGTTCTACCAAAGAGTATCATGATAAAACATGATAGGATGCCTAGGATTATAATGATATGAAAGATGTACTAACCGTATATTCTCCTATTCTAAAAGATGTCCTCCTGTCTGGAAAGTTCTAGTGAGTTCTTCAAAAATTGCATAGTTTACTCACTGCCTTGGAAACTTGGCATGAAGGAGAGTGTGAGATGCAGTCACAGGCAGCAGAGAATGACTTCCTTTTTGTAAAGTCAGGATATTTTCGCTTCTGGAAAATCATTACCTGCTCCTGACTTGGACCCTTTCCAGTAAACCACGAGAGGCACTCGTAAGCTATCATGGGTCTTTGGGAAAGTTACCATAGAGCTAAGTTCATGGACAAATATTTACTTTTTAAAGTTAACACATTGAGAGCTTTAAATAGTAAAGGCATTTCATTTTAAAAATATGGACTGGTTTTAGCATGCATGTTAACATAGTGTACTTGTGTAGCAATTTCTAGCGTCCAGAATCTTCCAAGTCATTATCCCATTTAAGAATTCTATGAGAGTTAACTCACCTTTGTATAAATAGAGAGTCTGAGACCAGTAGGGGATAAGAACCTCAACCAAGTTCACATGGCTATACAGAGAGGCACAACTCACATTCAGATTGTGTTTAAAATATATAATTTAACATATATACATGGTCCATTACAAAGCCAAACAATTTCTGTAGTGTGCAGTAAAAACCCACCCATAGCACACTCACACATCAAGTGTCCTTAACAATACAGCTGATAGCTTGGCCTGTTCCAGAACGGTGAGGTCATGGCTGTCATACAGGTCCACAGAGCAACTTTCTTATAGATCTATTTGCCAGGCATCCCTGCCTCCCTCCCACTCAAGTCCATTTGAATTAACATGCAAACTTGAGTCAGCAAGGCACTTTGTAACGGGCCAGGGCAGGGGGAGGGTGTGGGGGGGTATCCAGGACACGTTTTTCCAGCTTGACTTATAGTTCCTACTCTCCTACCATTGGGGAAGCAGTCAAAAAACTTTGCTCTTACACGAATGGATGTTCAATTAGAGTTAGTAAACTTGGCACACTTCCAAGAGGCCCCCTTCCTCTATTCTGTCAATCAAAAGCACATCACCCTGCTCCTTTCAGAAAAGGCTAAGTGAGAACTTCTTGGAGAACAGTATCTATACAGGGATAAGCTCCCCTGCCAAAGGGGTGGAAGCACTTCAGAATGAACAATGTTCTACTTGTCCTGTGGCTGTGGACAATAATGGGTGGGGAAATGGGCACTGGGGTATCCAGACAGTTCATTGTCAGCTTAGACCTCAGACTGCCCCACAATCTGTCTCTCTGCCCTTGAGTCACCAGGGTCAGTGCATCTATTTAAAACAAGAGATGTTATCTTGAATGACTGCTTACAATAAGCACTTTATGCTGCTCTGGGTGCCCTGGCAATGTTATCTGATCCTTTGAAAACCAATTAGTACATCTCTACCATCTCATACTTGGGCCCATAATGGTATTTCCTCTAGCTATATACTATGAGCTTGATATCACAGATACAGGAAGGGTAGAAGATTAAAATTCAGATAAAAAAAAAAAACAGATAAAAAGAAAAAAAAACATGAAGGGGTTTGGCTCAGCAGAAAATCCTCTTGAATGGTCTCAGAATCAGAGTCCTCACCCTTCAGGGCTCAGACCCAGAAAATCTTGTCCTGGGAGATTTATCCAAAGGGCTGCGGCCCCTGCTCTTCGCAGAAAGGAGCTTCATACCTCTCTGAAGGCACCTGAAATGCCGTTGGAAAGGGGCTCCCACCACACAGAAGGCACAAGTGAAAATACAAAAATAAGGACTTTGTATCCAAAGTTTCATAAATAACTGGAGTGGCAGATATTAAATAGGACGCAGGGTTACAGCTTGTTCTCCTCGAAGAGGATCTGCGCATAGACCGTGCTGGTGGGGATGCCCTTGGCTGCCCGGTGGGGCTTGATCAGCTCCAGCTCAGCGTAGGTCAAGTTCTCCTCGGCAATCTTTGGCTATAAGACAAAACACAACACAGTTGGAGCCGACCACAAGGAGTTCAGCATCACACATCCACTCATCTGGCATGTATTTTCATAGCAGTTTGGGAATTCAAAGGGAAATAAATGGACAAAAAATTTTAAGGCATATGTAAAACTTAAATAACCTAAAGCTACATCTTGTCATCTTATATAGAACACTATGTCCTGCAGTGAAACACCATATGATTTAAGTTGTCATAGAACACTTACAAAAAATGATTAAACATGAGGCCACAAAGTAAACTTTAATTCCAAAGTAAAAATAATGTAACTAACAGTCTCTGCTGGAAAGAATAAAACAGAGACAGAAACAAAAAGTCCTAGAAATTAACAACAAAACTAGAATGCTATCACCTAGAAATTTTAAGTGACTTAATCTACATAAAACTAAAATTTCAACATATGATGAAAATAATGGCAAAGAAAATATTACATGCCAGAACCTAAGAATGTAGTACTCGGAGAAAAGTTGTAACGTTAAATATTTATATTAAACAATATGGATGAAATGGATCAAACATACAATTTAAGAAGTTAGAAAAAAAACCAAAATAAACAAAAGCAGAAGGAAGAACCAAAAAAAAAAATTAACACCAGACATATAAGTCAGAAGATAGAAAAATCACAGAATAAATAAAAATATCCAAAAGTTTATGTTTAAAAAACACCAATGAAACAAACAAAAACTTAATCAAGATAGGAAGGGAAAAAGCATAAATGAATGGAATGGGAAATGCAAAAACCTTGAAATACAAGATAAAGTGAGTAATATTCTAGAAAAATATAAATTATAAACACTAGCATGTGAATGTACTAATTCCATCAAAGAAAACGAAGAAAGAAAAGAAAGGAACAGAGGAAGAAAGGAAAAAGGGAGAAAATACTGTCAAAAGCACCTGGCACAGGCAGTTTGATAAGAGAATTTCCAAAAGAAATTCCTTTGAGGAACAGATAATCCCAATATAATTAAACCGATTCAGAGCGTTACAAAACAGGAAAACCTTCACATACTTTAGAACAATTTCATTTATTAGTGTATAAGTTAGCATAAATCAGATTTACTCAGCACAAAAAAGCACACTAAAAGATAATCATGCTCAAATTGATCTTATTCTAGGAATAGAATAAATGGAATAAATAAATGAATGGAATAAATGGTTCAGTATTAGAAAAATCTATTAATATAATTCATAACAGTAATATAGAGAAAAACCATATGGTTATCACTATAGATACTGAACTGAAAGTGAAGATATGGTTATCACTATAGATACTGAACTGAAAGTGAAGTTGCTCACTCGTGTCTGACTCTTTGTGACCCCATGGACTGCAGCCTACCAGGCTTCTCTGTCCATGGGATTTTCCAGGCAAGAATACTGGAGTGGGTTGCAATTTCCTTCTCCAGGAGATCTTCCCGACCCAGGGATTGAACCCGGGTCTGCCACATCATAGGCAGACGCTTTACCGTCTGAGCCACCAGGGAAGTCCTCCTATAGATACTGGAAAGGCATTTAAAATTTTAAAATTTTTGTTAAAAATAATTCTTGATAATACAATACAGTCACAGATTTTTTTTCTTACCATAATTAAGGAAAATTATTAAAATAAAGAATAATTTGTGCTCCAACTCCAGTGACATTAAAAATATAAAGCTACTATAATTAAAACTGTAATACCAACAAATGAATAGACATCAATGGGATTGATGAAAACATGTATAAATTAACCCAAATATTATTTTTCAATAAATGGTGTTGGAATACTTGGGTAGCCAATTGAAAAAAGTCATATTGTTTACATCATTCTTTACATTAGATAAATTCCAGATAAATTAAAAATTTTAAATTTTAACATGGAAAATAAACTCATAAAAGTGCTAGAAGACTGTGTGGGGAAATTTTTAAAAAATAATCTCAGCAATTATTTTAAAAATTATTTAAATTATTTAAAAATTATTTTTAAAAATCTCTCCAATTTAAAATATGTCCAGGAAGGGGAACACATGTAAACCCATGGCTGATTCATGTCAATGTATGGCAAAAACTATTACAATATTGTAAAGTAATTAGCCCCCAACTAAAATAAATAAATTTATTAAAAAAAAAAAAATGTGTTTTAAAGTCTTACACAAAACCCAGGAGCAATAGAAAAATGACATGTAGATTTTCATGCAATATATTGCAGAATATTCTCTAAATAAAGTCAAAGGACAATTGAAAAAAATGAGCAAAATATTCACAACTCAGATCAAAGGGTCTTACAATTGAATAATGATAATGGCCAACAGTCCATTAGAAAATTAAGGAAAGAACAAGAGACAGGATCAGAGACTTCACAGGAAGGGAAATACAAAAGTTCTCACACGTATTAAATGAGACTCCACCTCTCTCAAAATAAGACAAGTATGATGTAAAATCACTTAGACATTAGTTCTTGTCTTTCAGCTGACTAAAAGTTTTCAAAAAGGAACAGCAAGAAATAAGTCCTCTTGTATAATGTTGGTGGAAATGTTATTGGTACAAGCAAAAAATTGGAAACACTTCAGTGGACATCAATAGGAGTCCGATGCATTCTTAATGAAGTATTCGGCACAAACTTTAAAAAGAATGATGAAGCCATGTGAGTACTGTATGTTTTACTATCATTTGTGTAAATATGTGTGTATGGGAGTAAATACACATGTATATATTTTATGTGCTCAGAAAACCCTTAGAACTCACCTGGAAATCAAGAACTTGGTCTTCAAAGTTCCCTCTGGGGAAGTAAACTATGTGGTTTGAGAGAGACTCACCCTTTATGATATATATTGGTTGAATCTTGTAGATGGTACATTATTTAAACAGCAGATTAATTAATTTTAATTCACAATTAAAAAGTAAAAGTTAGTTACTGAGTTATAGTTGTAAAAGACACCTCACTTTTATTTAAGCAGCTCTGCTTTTATTTTTTAGTTTTAGTTGTGTTGTCATAGTTTTATTTTTATTTTTTGTGCTATACCTTGATTAACTCACCAAAATTCAGGACAAATAAATCATACACATTCACATTAAGTTTCTTTAAATGTGTGCCAAAAGCAAAAACCCTCTTTTTTCTTTTGAGATGAAGCATCATACTAAGGTACAGGGAAGAGGATGTAAAGAACTACTTACAGCCAGTACCTACTAGTGAGGGACACCACCAAGCAACCTTCATAATTATCTGGCTCTTTTTAAATTTCAGTGTTAAGGACAGTTACATGGATCAGAGCCTCCTGCTTGTCTTTTTACCAAAAATCTTTACAGTTCTTCTTCGTCATCCACATCTCACCAGCCAACAAAAATACCATGTACCTCTTGCCTTTCAGTTTAATTACATTTCACATTATAATGATTCCATTTAGAAATGTCATGTGTCCTCAAATAAGCACACAAAACCCAACTCATGCAAATTTTAGAACCAAGATTTATGAAATCATATTGTCCAGGTGTTTTATTACATTACTCTGAAACTGCATTGTTTTCTAGCATAGATTATCTGTTTATTCTTAAGTTATTCCATTATGTTTGGATATGAAAAATAACACTAGCTTTCTCAATACAGGTCACCAGGCTGGCTTGGCTGATGTGTTGTTTTCATACATTTTTATGATGTTCCTATAGTAAGCATAATTTAATAAAGCCAAAGCACACTAAATAAATAATTGCATCTAGAAAAGCAATAAAAACAAATAAAATTAGTACTTTCATAAGTGGAAAGGTACTTCAATTACTGCTACAAGCAACAACCCACCATAAAATGTGTAGAATCATTTCCCTTATGCATATTTCTGGAATATAATAATTTGATTGAAGATATGAGGCAGCACACAAGAGGCTCTGAATTGTGAAGTGTATACAGTTTCCAACAGGAGATGCATAATATTAGTCCTTGGTACCTTTAAAGAACCTATTGTTTTTCTGGCATGCATCCTTGGCTATCCCCATCAACCATGTGCTTAATTACATTTCCCAGCTTGTTTAACTAGAAATAAATTTCTTACTGCCACTAAAAAGGGGAAAATGTAGACTTCTCACCAGTTTTCACTCAGCTACCTTTCTCTGCACTGATGCTTTAGGGGAAGGCTTAGGTGCATTAAGAAGCAGCTTAGAGAATAATATTGGCATATCAGTGAGAGTAGGTAAGACTCAGCTTCCCTGTTGGCTCAGTGGTAAGGAATCTGCCTGCCAATGCAGATTGATCCCTGGGTTGGAAAGATCCCCTGGAGAAGGAAATGGCAACCCACTCCAGTATTCTTGCCTAGAGAATCCCAAGGACAGAGAAGCCTGGTGGGCTACCGTCCATGGGGTCACAGAGAGTCAGACTTGACTCGGTGACTAAAACAACAAACTACAACAACAACAGGGAAGACTACAGAACTGGGAGTAAAACTGGGAGCCAGGAGCAGAATGTCAAGGTTAAAGGGGGCAACTGCAATGGTGCAGAGCCAGGGTGAGGGACCTGCTATAGGGCCCCACCTGTATTTCAGGTGATGTCTCGCCAACACGGACGTGTTTAGTTTTAAGATAAAGAATTACTCCTAATGTGTATGGCAATTCAAGAACTGGAATGCAGTGAGTGGGTCTCTGAAAGTGAATCAAGACACACTTCAGTTAGTTCTCTGACAGCTTCTGGCCCTCAAATGGCCCTCTTCAAGCCCCTGTCCTATTCCTGGCAGTACAGGAGGTACACGGGACATCAGCACTCAAGAAAACAAACTTAAATACTCTTGAACGGGCTGTTCACAAACACTCCGACAGCAGCTCTCGCCTGCACTTGAAAACACAAAGGGAAGCGCTGAAGGCAGGACTTCCAGGCCTCAGACATGAGCTTGACACCTAGGTCTGCTGTTGCCGTGTTTCTCAGAAACAGGAGGGGGCTGGGGACCAACAGCTGGAAGTCCTGTGTCTTTTAGAAGAAGCCCCAGAACTTTCTAAACATGTGAGAAGCAACAGTCCTCTTTCCCAGGACTGTTTGGTTTTACTTTCTTTTCCCTTTCACCAGGCCTGAAAAGACTCTTAGCCCATTTCTCTTTCTATTCCTCCAGTAGAGGCCTGCTATTTGTGTCAACTGCTTATTGTCTTATAGGTTCTAAACCCCTTCGTTTTATGTGTCTTTAATCTCACTTTTCATCCATTTCTTCCCAGTCATGAAGAATCCACTCCCCTGGTCTGGAGTGGAATTCTATGAGCAAGAGGGCATGGAGGCTCAGATATAGACACGTGTCCATGCATCCAAGGAAGGCAAGAATAAAAGGAAATTTTCTCAGTTCAGTGAAAGTGTTCATGGGGAGGAGGTGAGGAGAGTGGTCCCAACACCGTCACCCAGTAGCTGCCTCAGAGCATGGGAGCAGGGGCAAACTGCTCACTGGCCAAAGAACGAAGAGATTTTATAATAAATTTTTATCAATTTATTTATTTGCATAAATATTTAAATCTTTCTAACCATGGCCCTGAGCTATGTTCTCCAATGAGGGTGACACCTGCTACCCCTCCACCCCACAGGTTCACCCAGGCGTGGTGCAACCCCTGAACTAGGATTAAAGATCTATTCTCACCTCCTACTATGTCTTCCAGGGACACCAAGAATTTTGTTTCACTTCTTAATTTAATTTTCTTAAAAGACATGTAGTAAAAGTGACTCTAATGGATCATTGTATGCATCCAAACACGAGAACAGGTTTCTGGGCGCATTGCCCCCACAGGACTCAGGACAGTCCCATCACATGCCCTCATGATATCCTCTGCAGTCACGTCCTCCCTCTAACAAGACCCTCAGGTAACCCTGACCTGTGTTCTGTCACTGAGGCTTTATCTCTTAGAGAATGTCATGTGAAAGGCATCATACGGTATGTAACCTTGTGGGGTCAGCATTTTTCCCTCATGTGTCATCCAGGTTGCTGCATGTATCAACAGTTTGCTCCTTTGGATTACTAAGTATTCCATGGTGTGTCACATGCCACATTTTCCTTATCCATTCACCTGCTGAAGGACATTTGGGTCATTCTAAGTTAGTGACTATGAACAGAATTGCTATAAATATTCATTGCAGGTTTGTGTGGGAGATTTTCATTACTCTAGAGTAAACACCCAGGGATGGGGTTGCTGGGTTGTATGGAAAGTATGTTTAACTTCAAAAGAAACTGCCAAACTATCCATCCAGAGTGTCCACACCATTCTTCCCTTCTTCCAGCAATACTGAGAGTTTTCATTGCTCTGCATACATGATGGCACTTGGTATTGTCCGTACTTTTTATTTTAGCCATTCAAGTAGACGCTAGTGGTCCAGTGATTACCTTCTCACTGTCCCCAGGGGACTCAGCAATTCCAGACTTGCACTCAAATTCTCACTGATGCTGTGCCCAATTAATTCCCACACTGCACAACATCCCCTCAGAAGAACTGGGAAAGGATGGTCACACAGACCAGTTTTCGAATACAGTGATGGAATCTTCTGGACTCCAGGTATAACAAAGTGAGTCTGCAAGCATCAGAGTTTGAAATGTCATGTCTCCCATCCCCTAGCTTTCCTTTCTGCCAGTGGTGAGATGCTGCTACAGCAGACGACAGCCTCCAGGCTGGATCTCCCACTTCTCATTTAAGCTCCACTTACCCTCAGTTTTAGAGTGATGATTATGGAACGTATGTCAATGGGAAGGATTTACTGGCTAAAGCTAACACCAGAAAAGTCAGCCTCAAAGAATTCAGAAGTTGTGTACCTCTTGGAAACACACCTCACTTCAAGCTCCTCATTGGAAGTTTCTGAGTGCTTCATTTTGTAGGTATGTTTTTCAGGAATCAAGCCAAGAAATAACTTTCCTACCAGGAGAGAGAGAGGTTTAACATTCTATGCAGACTCCTGCAAAACAACACCTTTTCATAGAGATCACAGATGGATGTGCAAGTTGAATTAAGTTGCAGGAATAAAAGAAAAATGCAATTGCAGCCACTGCAAGTTCTCCAATGTCAGAAGTTCAATTGGGTAATACCATTATTGCAGAAACAGATCAATAACTAGGACATGGGATGTTTATGCTAACGTCACCTTAGAGTTTAAAAATGTGATTGCAGTTCTACCGAGTTGCACGATCAGGAATCTATTTACCCAAGAGAGAATTACATATTATCCATATTATCGAGGGCAGACTTCCTCTTCCCCTTTCGAGATAAGTGCTCATTTTTTATTCAACAGAGGAGTACTTGGTAAAACAAACGCTCCCCTCCTAACATCTATACATGTGCAACTATGGCCACTCGGTGGGGGGGAGATGCTGTACATTCAGAGAAGCTCTATTTGATGGAAAGCCTTTAGTGGAAACTTGTAGGTCCCAACTCCTTAAATGTCCTGTAAGAATCAACTTGCCTTGGAAATGAACTTGACTTAATTTTGAGTTCCAACAGTCTGTCAAATGGCCTATTTGCTTATAGTTAAACATATTATAGAAGGAAAAAGTAGAGTTCCCTGGTGTGCACATTAAATGAAAATAAAGGCTCAAAATGAACAAAATAAACACATTTGCAAGACAGAGATGTTAAATGATGGTACAAAGGACACAATCCAGAAGTGACTTTGAGAGGCGACAGACGGCGGGGTTTGAGAAGTGGTCCTTCTGAGATAGAACTCAGGAACTGTTAACTAATCTTTATTAACTCACTCAGTCCTCACATATCAGTCCTGTGAGGTGGGGCCAGTGGTCATGGCCGCTTCACAGAGAAGCAAACAGGCTTTAAAAGGCAGGTTCATGGCTCCAGGTCCTGCAGCCATTGCTAGGCAGAGCCTGGACTCAGAGACAGGCAGTCCTCCCTGGAATCTACCCTCTGCTCAGGAGCAGTCCCCTGAACTTACAAGTGCAGGGTCGGCAGCAGCGACTAAGACCCTGATGTGGACACACTGCACCCAGGTGAGCCAGCCAGGCAGACAGCAGACCTTGAAATCCCAAAGGGGAAGAGTGACCTTCCAAAGACAACAGGGAAGCTTTACTGGTACGAATCTCTGGAGAGTGTGTTTTCAGAACAGGCCTGCACTGCTCAGGGGCAGGTGAGCTCCAGATAAAGGGGAAATGGGGTAAGCAGAGTTGCCCACCCCCACCCCCATGCTCATCAGAGGCCTGGCTTGGTGTGGGGGGACAGAGGCTCCGAGGGCAGACACATGGGGCTGACGCTGATTGGAGGATGACGAACGAGGAGGGGAATCTCGTTGGAATCCCTTCACATGACCCCTTGTCTCTTTCCACAGTCTTACCCCCAAAGGACTCTTAGCCCCCAAGAAAGGAGCAAGTGTGCCTCTGAACAGCACAGGAAGAAGATGAAAAGGGTACAGGCTCTACTTTGACCAGGCAGCATGTAGGGTGGCAACAGACTCTTGATTAGAGGTGCCCACTGAACAGGTAGAAATATGCAGCCAAGGAAGGACTAGAGATAGGATTGAAAAATCCAGGGGAGTTTTCCAAGGTTCCCTGCAGCTAGAGCCACAGGCCAGGGCTAAACTCACCATCTCCTCAGAGCTGAGGTCAGTGGCACACTGGGACCTCTGGATGTAGCAGCATAACTCGTACCAGAATCCTCCCTAACTGGGTCTGGGATCCAGCTGCACTCCCAAATGCAGCAGGCAGCTGTGACTACAGACCTAGGTGCACTTTGACAATCCAAACCTAGAGAACAGGACTCTCCACTACTGTGCATGGCGACAGAGGAGCTCTGTGAGGCCCACTTCCTTTGTTCCAGCCATCTATAAGCCTTGCAGAGTCCTACCTCACACCCAGCTTCCCCTCCTCATGCTTACCTAGTGACTAATGGTCAATACCCAGTGTTATCTAGGACTTTGGAAGGATTAGAAAGCCTCTGTAACTCAGCAGAGAAGCCTTGGATGGAGATAAAGGTTTCAAGGTCTTATCCAGGTGTGTTGGCACCTTGGGTTGGATGAAGTCATTCGGAAACCATGAACAAATTCACATCATGCTCCTGAGTCCAGAGAATTCAAAGGATGTTTAGCAAAGTGCATTCCCTGAATGAATCTGACATGATGGAAAGTCACATGCCCCTGGCTAATTGCTCTGAGGACAGGCAGAAGTGACTGGCTTTAGAAGGTGCTGAAGCTCTGCCCTGAAAGGCCCGAGGCTTATGAGTCATCAGACAGATGGATATCTCTAGATTTCACCAACATATGTTTTGGAAGCTAAAATGTAATTATGGACAACACTCTTGGGGAGGGTCCTGATACATGACACTTCTCACAGTGTCACAGTGAGAGTTCCATGATCTAATATAGTCACTCATTTTCTCTTCCCCATGGACCGCAGATGTATGTTTTCCCAGCTGTCTTCCAAAAGTACTCTTCCTGGCAGTATTATTCAAGAGAACACTTATGCTTTGAATAAGAGAGGATTTGGTTACCTACTTCCATAGAGAAGTCCACTTTAAAAATCTTCACTCTTGAATCTCAATCTTCTAATCAACTTCAATCTTTAACACTTAGATTCATCGGTTCGAGCAAGGGTCTGCCTGGTGGTACTTAAGAGCATCGACTCTTGGAGACTGACTTATTTACTGTCTGTGTGACCTTGGGTAAGTTACTTAACCTCTCTGTGCCTCTGCTTCTTTGTCTGTAAAGTGGGACCCATACTAGTACCTATCCCACAGGGTTAGTTTGAGGATTAAATGCATTAATAAATGTAATGTACTTAGAAAATTACCCAGCAGCTAAACAGCAAATGCTACACAAGTGCTCAATTATTCTTATGACTATAATTTTTATCATAGAAATGAACAAGTATTGCTTTAACAATTGGTCCCTTTGAAATATTTAGAAGCAGAGAAAAGAAGATAGTCAGAGATTATTTGGAAAACATCATGTACCAGATACTGTTGGATGCCACTGGACCTCAGACAATTGCCAGAAAAAAATCAGGTAATTTTTTAATAGTGGGACAGATACTTATTCTAAAAAGATAAGTTGAATCATGCCATTCACTGCTCTACACAAAATGTCCCATTGTTTCTCTTCACACTTGGAATAAAATCCAGTGTCCTTACCAAGATCCTCATCCTTCTAGATCTTGCCCTGGGACTCCTCTGTCCCCAGTTCACATCATATGTCCCCCATGCTGACCAGTGCTCCAGCCATGCTGGTCTCCTTGTGTTTCTTGGACACACCTGGACAGTACTTCCTATGTGGGGCCTTTGCCTGGGCTATGCTTTCTGCTTGGAATGTTCTTCCCCCACATGGCAGTGCAGCTTGGTTCCTCACTTTATCAGGTCTTCGCTCCAAGGCAGCCCCCACCCTATCAAACACATTCCTGCTTGGCTCCCTACCCTGCTCTCTTGCTCTGCAGAGCACATATCACCCCTTGGCACTAAAAAGCAGTGTACGTTTGTCGACCACCGGTCTTCTCACGCTGGAATGCAATGATAGCACTTTGTGTTTACTTAGTGCACCAATAGCTCTTTGCATAAAGTCCTCTTACTGTCATCCTCATTTCACAAGAAATGGTAAGCTTGGGGCCAATAGCTAGCAAGCACCAAAGCCAGCGCAAGAGCCAGCCTCTCACCCCATCACTCAGCTCAGTGGGAGCAGGGGCTCTGTCAAATGTATCCACTTCTGCACCCAGGTTAAGCAGGGAAATTGCTGAGCAACTGACCCTCCAAGAAGAAAATTCCTTTGTAGCATTTGCTGACTTATATATGTAAATCCTCCCACAGTGGCTGATTTCAAGATGCCAGAGAGATTTCCTCTCTCTGGTAGATAGGAGTGCTGGAGCATGCCACTACAACTAGCTCCTAGGAAGCGACGTGAACCACATGCTACCTGGCACATAGGAGCTACTCAGTGTTTGTATTGGTAAGCACTGGGATAGCACCTGAATGGGCACATGCCATCAAAGCGAGGGGTGTGTATCACTACTATCAACACCATCATTATCACCACCATCATCACCACCAGCACCAGCACCATTACCAACACCAGTGTTATGTCACAGACACAATGTACAAGGCACAAAGCAAGCATGAAGCACAAATAAGAAACAGTAGTAGGTATGCTAGCTTATTTGTTGGATTTATCTGTAACATGGGCAATGGGTACCTATGATTGAATTCATAGTTTGCATTCATCATCTTTCTACCCATACTCTATAATCTTAATTCATAGGGCTGTGTCTTATTGCCACACATGCGCTTACTGGAATTTATAAATTCAGCTTTAGGAAATTATAATAATAAATGAGCACTGAATGTGGCTAGGGAAACAAAATCCCTTAAATATACCGTTAGTTTGTCATGAACTGAGCTTCAGGTAGAAATTTTCTTCCTGACATTCTGGATGCCCAGCTTGATGTTATAGATATTATAGGTTGATGATGCTTTATTACTCTTTTTTTTCCCCAAAACAGTAATTCATTTCTAGTTTTCTCTATTTGAGATTGAAAAAGTCTTCTAATAACAACTCTGAAGTGCTCTGCATTCAAAACTGAAGTTTTCAATGAAACAGGCTTTTTTAAAAAAAAAAAAAAATCAAATATGAGCACAAATGATATTGCTCCATGAAATTACAAAAATAAAACAGAATGAAAAAGTTTAAAAAAAATTTTCCTGGCACTGCAACAATCCCAACAATGAAGTGCCCAATAAAGGCAGCAAATTAGCTGAGCTGAGATGGAGAGCAAGCTGCCTCTCACAGGGACATTCCCTGTAGACACACAGGGATGGGCCTGCCCCAGAGTGGGCTCAGGACCCCCAAAGGCAGGGTGGGTCTGTGTGACTAGGCAGAGTCACTCAGTGGACTGGCCCTGCTGGACTTCCAGGCCTGCTTTCAGCCTAGGCTGTCCTTGGCCCCAGCTTACCTCTATGATGCCTATTCACCTTTGTCAGGGATAAACACTGCAACCCCTATAGCAACTCATACACTCCCTGTCAATACTGAATGGAAGACAGCAAAACAATTCCAATGAATCTGTGATGCAGCAAATGGGAGAAACATAGTTCCGAGATGGTCAATCCCAAAGCCACCTGCCTCCTGAAAGCCACACTATCCTTCGAGAACAGGTCAGGAAAAATCTCCTTCACATCACTTCTAAAGGATTCCCATCATCTCCCAAAAGAGGGTCCCCAGTGGGTGCTTAGGTTGCCACCAGTCTTAAAAGATTCCTGAAAGTAATGGCTTCACTTGGGCCATTGTTAAGAACATTAGAGTCTTGACCAACCTCCACTGACCTGTGATGCAGTTGAGAAGCCTCCAGCCCAGCAGCCGTTTGGAGACAGCGCAAGGCAGCAGAGGGACATCAGAACCAACCTCCTGGCCTACAGGGAAGTGACAACCCTGCATCAGGGCTGAGTCCCTAATACAGGATGTTCCCACTGCCACTTCTGGGACGCCTGATCTTGCCTCCTTGGTGATCACATCTCATTCATGAAAGACCCAGCCGCTTGCCCCTCCCCCTCTGACTGAAGGAAGCCCATGAAATGAAACGACTTCTGTTTTCCCCACTCTCATCCATTCCAAAGCCCCGGCATCTCTTCTTCCCTCCAGTCGACATACATAACTCCCCGTGACAATAATGGGATGTGCATGTGTACCGAGGGGAGCATAGAATTTTTATCTCTCTAAAAATGGGACTAGCGTGGTACAAGCATAGTTTTTGTTTTTTTCCCAAGGCTTTTACTTGGGGCGATATATTGTTCATGTGGTTGTGGGTTTTTTCCTTCTTTTTAATTTTAAATCGAGATTACGAACATATATTACGCAGGTTAATATATCCTTTTCATGTAGAATTCAACTGAAACCAGTGCTAGCACATTTAACGACAACAAGAGAAATTCTCCAGCTTATTATAAACATCCTTCAGGAAACCTGAAATGCATGTCCTCTGGAAATAATTTTGCTGGAGTTTGGGTTATTATTAAAATCTTCTCAGAATTCCATCACTGGGGTCTAATGGGCCTCCAAGCCCTTTTTTGCCACTGATCAGAGAAAAACTCTCTTTGGTCTTAGAAGTACAGTCTAGATAGTGAAAACTAAGCTGCAAGAAGGGGAGTTCTTTCCAGACACCAGGGAGACACTGAACAGAGCTGGCATCTCAGTCTTGGGCTGACACTGGGCAGAGGGAAGGCCCTCTCCTAAGACAGGTTCCCTCCAACAATGATGGAATGAACCTCATCCTCTGGCTGTTTTAAGTGCTCTGATCTTTCAGATTCCATGAAAGGAGGCAGGTTTGCTGCTGCTGCTGCTGCTAAGTCACTTCAGTCATGTCTGACTCTGTGCGACCCCATAGATGGCAGCCCAGCAGGCTCCGCCGTCCCTAGGATTCTCCAGGCAACACTGGAGTGGGTTGCCATTTCCTTCTCCAATGCGTGAAAGTGAAGTCACACAGTCATGTCCGACTCTGTACGATCCCACGGACTGCAATCTACCAGGCTCCTCCGTCCATGGGATTTTCCAGGCAAGAGTACTGGAGTGGGTTGCCATGGAGGCAGGTTTACTGCAGACTTTATAAACTCAAGGGAATCCCAGGCAGACGGGTCTTGGCTACACATTCCCTACACGTCAGAATTCTCTACCTGTGACTATAAGGGGTCCTAGAAGACCACAGGACAGGACTACACCAAGCTGAGATGGGGATGAGCTATCCAGGAAAGGTTTTCAGGAATGAAGGAGAGTCACAATACCCTTTAGAAGTAGATTCTCATGTTTAATTATCTCTCTGTTGATAATGAGAAAGCTCACCATTCTCCCAAGTGGGCTGAACTGTCTTACTAAAATGTTAGTATAACTATTTCTGGAGGTGGCCAGCGATGATTCTGTCTTGCCAGCAACGACCCAACCAGAGCTGGCTACTGTTTGTTGTGTTACTTAGAACTGTACTTCTTAAACTTCAAGGTGCATCAGATTCATCTGGGACCTTGTTGAACGGCAGATTCTAATTCTGTAGATCGAGGGTGGGGCCTGAGCTGCTATTTTCCCAAAAAGCTCCCAGGTGATGCCCAGGATGCTGGTCCCTGGACCTCACATTGAGCAGTGAGGACTCAGATATTTGTCCTCGATTCATTCACCCCACATACAATCTGCGGATTCCAGGTCCCCCACTGAGGACACAGTGATGGACAGGTTGTCTATGATTTTAAAACTAATGCTAATCAAAATTTAAAACTTCTGAGCATTAAAGGACATAGTCAACAGAATGCAAAGGCAACCTACAGAATAGATGAAGATATGTGCAAATTATATATCTGAAAGGAGTTAATATCAGAATATATAAAGAACATCTACAAACACACACAAAAAATCTGATTTAAAAATGGGGGAAAGACTTGTACAGATATTTCTGCAAAGAAGATATACAAATGGCCAAAGCACATGAAAAAGACGCTCAACATCACTAATCATTATGAAAATGTAACTCAAAACCACAATGAGATACCACCTCACACCCATTAGGAAGGCTACAAAAAAACAGAAAATAACAAGTGTTGGCAAGGATGCAGAGAAAATGAAACCCTCGTGCACTGTTGGTGAGAATGCACATCCATGTTCATAGTAGCATGTGGCAGCATCCCAAGAGTCCATCAACAGATGAATGGATAAACAAAATATAGAATATATACATAAATCAAAATATTATTCAGCTTTAAAAAGGAAGGAAATTCTGACACACGTTGTAATGTAAATGATCCTTGACAATGTTATGCTAAATAAAACAAGCCAATCACAAAAAGATAAATACCAAATGATTCTATTGATATGAGGTACCCAGAGTGGTCAAATTTATAGACAAAGTAGAAGGGTAGCTTTCAGTGGCTGGGGGAGGGGAGAGTGGAGAGTTATTTAATAAGTACAGACATTTGTAAGATGAAAAGAGTTCTGGAAATTGTTTGTACAAGAATGTGAATATACTTAGCACCAGGGAACTTAAAAATGGCTAAGATGCTAAATTTCATATTATGTGTATTTTAACATAATTTTTAAAAACTGCTCCCAATCTTCAGTATCTAAGGTGTGTACCACGTACAGCCTTCACAGTAAGAGAAACATAAAGGTCACTTTCTAAAAAGGCGCGATGTGGTTCTAGTGAGGGAGAAAGTCGAGTCAGGCACGAGAAGTGCTAAGATACAGGTGAGGCCAGGTGCTGTAGGAGCCCTGAGTGGGGGGCCCTGAAGTCAGACGGATGGGGAGGTGGTGGGCATGGGGGCCAGCTGTGGTCAGGGAGGAGGAAAGGACAAGCCAGGTGCCTGAGAAGTAACAGACAGCCTTCAGTCACCAGTGAACATGCAGATGAGGGAGAACAAGGCACCTCGAGTTTGGACAGCAGGGATATCCTAGGTGGGGCAGGACCGGGGGAAGGTGATGAATTCTGTGTGTCCAAGTTTGGGGTACACATGGAGTCCCCTGGGCGATGCTTCATAAGCAGTCAGAAGAACCAGCGTGGAACTGGCTTGAAGACTGAGATTAGGAAACCAATGCGCTGCACAGGTGGCTGTTGCACCTGTGAGAGTGTTGAGCCTCCCAGGCAATGTGTTCGAGGAGAAGAGGACCCAGAGACAGGTAACACTTTGAAGAGGTGGAGGAGCGGAAGCCAGCCTAACCATCTGTGGACGGGTGACAGCCAAGAGGGAAAGCAGTCAGCTGGGGTGATGGCAGGTGACCCATGTTTACTTCCAGGGACAAGGGCATCAATGCCTTGAGGGGTCAGATATAACAGATTAACGAAAATGTGCCATGAGAGTTGGTGATGCGAAGTCCCTGACATACAGGGAGTGGCACTGATGCCTAGGAGAGTCCAGATGTGTGAAGAAGTGGGGCTGAAGGAGCAGGAAGCCTCAAAAAAAGCGGTGTGTGAGCTACATCCTGGAGGTGAGAGGCAGCCCTGTGGGAGGATGAGCCAGGCAGCAGGTGCAGGACAGAGCCCATGGGGCCAGCAGTAAGGGGACCTGGGCCACACAGGGCAGCGGGGTGGGGGAGTGGAGCGGGAGACCAGTGATGACAGTTGCCACTCGCAGGAAGCCGTGCTTCATCCTGGAGGCAAGGGGGAGCCACGAGAGCATTTTAAGCAGGGAAATGACATGAATGTAGTTGTGTTTGAGAAAGATCCCTAGGCAGTAGTGCGGGAGATGGATCCGAGGGGGAGATAGGATACAAGAGACCCACTGGGAAACTTGTTGTAATTAAGCCCCTGATGTTCCTGATTTCCCTGTGTCTTCAGCCTTTTGCTGCGAGTGATAGTTTTTCCTTAGAGAAGGAGGGTGGTCTGATCTTTCTAGCTACAGAGCGCTACAGGCGAGTGACTTGGTTCTAGAGAGAGAGAAAACAGAGGGAGCCTCAGTGAGGAGGCGTGACCCTGAGGTAGAAGGAGCCTACGGGCCTGCATCCTCTGTGAGTCGGTCTGGGGATGCTGCCAACCTGACCCTCCAGCTCACAGTCCCTATTACTATCGAGGTCTTGCCTCCCCATCACAGAAACTGTTTTCTCTTCCTCCACGAGGTCTCTGAATCAATAAGTGACCTAGGGCAAGAAAAATAAATGAGACGTACTCTGTTCCTTCTGAAACAAGGAAGCAATGACAGCCTTTTCTGGAAGTGTGCGAATTAACTCAGTGGGTTCAGGGATCCCAAAACCATGGGGAGGAAACAGGGGTCCCCTGAAGGCCTCAGGGAGTCTTTGACCTAGTGTCCATCCCCTCACCGCCAACTCGAAGGAAAACTACACATTTTGAGTTTTGGGAAAGTGCATCCTGGCCCCCTAAGGATGAAGAACCACTGATACATTGGAATAATGATTCATTGTCAGCATTCCAGGTTGTTAGACAAAGGGAATACACTGCCCATCAGAAAGACCCTTGGTGATAAGGCATGGCTTCATAAGCTAATTTTGAGAACAGTTTGCAGTATTTGGTTGTTTTGTTAAAATAGGGGAAGGCAGTTTTGACACCTCGATTATAAAACATCTAAAATGCCTTTCTCACCTCTTTTTTCTTCTTGAGTCTTATCATTTTTTCTTTCAAACCACTATTAGTCTCTGGTATATATACTTCTTGCAAAATGCCATGTTATCTTGGAAACATAAGAAAAGATGTTAAGCTTTGAGGATGAAAACACAAGGACCCAGGCCTGTCATTTTTGCCTGGAGTCCGAGGGTCTGCTGGGAGTCAGCGTGTGTGGTTGAGATGAGGGAGACGGAGCCTGCGAAGCACCTAACAGAGGAGCTGATACATAGTAAATGCTCAGTAAATGGAGGTTCTTCCTTCTTGCCAATGAGTCAGTGGAGGCGGTGGGCAGGCTGCTTTCTTGGGGTGAGCATGTGTCAACATCACTCTGAAAAGAGGGGCTGGGGGCCTGGAGAGCTCTGTGGCCTGTGACCACTCCAGGAAGCACTGTATTATGGACTTTGTGACAAAATGCAGCAATTATAGAATTAAACACCTAAACTGGTACCAGATCCCAAAGAAAAGATGTTGCTAAATTATTTTCTAAATTACCCACCAAGGCCTGTGTGAGTCAACAGGTAGCTATTGACTATAGTTTCAGCTGCCATCAAGACTTATTGATCTGAGAGATAAATATCGACCAAATTGAGACTGAGGTCAATGCTGCCCTACTGGGAAAATAAATCTTAATATTAACCAAAACCTGTAGACGCTAGGCCTGGTATTTTTGACTCTAAACTGCTGATCGGGCAGAGGTACACTCAAAGTCAGCTCTTTCCTTTATTGTGTATTGTTGTAGGTGCAAACTGGTCTTCAGATTGACTCATTTCTGGAAAATTTGGTTTAAAACATTTTAAGTTTTTTCATATCTTAAATGATCAAAGGACAGGAAAATTGGTATTTAATAACTGCATTGTGGATATTTCCATAAAACAAAGAATCCATTTTGAACTGCATATATAACGGCCCTGACTTACTTTCTGTGCAAATCAAGAATTTCCTCTGTTGAATCTCCATCCCAGAGGAGCACACCAGCTCAAACAAACAAATAAAAAGTCCACAGCATCGGGAAGGAGGTGGGAGGGGGGTTCAAGAGGCAGGGGACACATGTATACCTGTGGCCGATTCATGCTGATGTATGGTAAAAAACATCACAATATTGCAAAGTAATTATTCTCCAATTAAATTAATTTAAAAAATAGAATTTGATGAAAAATGAAAAAAACAAACTTCATGTAGGGCCAATTTAGGTGTGAAGGGGGTTTTAACCACCACCCCCAAAGAAGTCCACAACAAAAAAATGTGTGATTGGGACCAGTTATTTTTGAAAATGCTATTGAATCTACTTCATTTATAAGTGGCCCCAAACTGCTGAAGGAGGCAGCACTGTGTCGCTGTGAACTAGAGAGTTGCCCATTCAAGACTGCTGACATTGCTCCGTCCACTGGGGGAGCAGCCCTTTCTTCATGAGAGATGCAACGCTACCCCCTGTGGGTTGTAGGAACTCATTTTCCTTAAGCAGAGTGCTTGTGTGTCCTCACAGGCAAGTCTAGGGATGGGGGAACTTACTGTGAGAATTAAATAGGATGCCATGCAAAAAAGCACTTTTTCTTACATATCCCTGGGATGTATCAATGGAATGTCAATAAAGAGCAGTTTCTGTTTTTACAAGGGGTAAGAGATTAGATTAGAAACAACAGGCCCTGAGCAACTTAGAATGTACAATGGGGAAATTTTACAAAAGTATAATCAGTCCTGAGGATGTTGATAAATACCAGGATTAGGAATAAAAGATCTGGAAAAGATGCACCCACACCTACACAAATGCTCAATGGTATGCACAGCTGGGAGAGTGAGCTTAGACTATTGGGGGAGTCTGATTCTCATGGGTAGGATGCAGGATGCTCTAAGAAAAGTTGATCATTTTAGCCTCTGTGTTCAACTGAGTTTCCCAAAGTCCACTGAATGACCATAGATCTATTGAAATTAGCAAAACCTTTGCTGTTGTATTTGAGGACAAGACTGGTATAGTCAATAGAGCAGAAATGGTGAGGAATTTTTGATGACATGAACCAGATGGAATCACACTGCGTGAAAACAGAACCCACAATTCATTGCAGGGAAAAGGAGGTTCTCTCTTGGAAAACAGAGGAGCCATCCTGTCCAGAGGAACAGCAGGAAACCTGGGCACAGAATAGGTCAGGGGTAAGGCTGAGCCAGGAGAAGATGTCAGAGTCATGCACAGAGATCCAGGTTTCCCTCTGAGACAAAGCTTTGAATAAGCTGGTTAAAACCTTACGCTCTGAATTCAGAAGGACACAGGTTCAAGTCCTGACTGCAACCATCAAGCTCGCAACGTTACAGATTTGAAAATCTTTGCTTGCCCTGACATTGTGTAGATACACTATGCTTGGGAAGCTTTATTTTTACCTTTCATACTAATTAATTTTTTGTGTGGTGTGAAGTACCACATATATACAGTACCATATACGGAAAAGATAATCACCATAAACGGAAAAGATAATCCCTTCTTCACTGCGCTGCAATGTCACTTTTGTTATAAAATCAAGTGACATTACATATGCAGATATGTTTGGGGCTCTTTATTCTGTTGTTTTGGTTTATATGTCTATTCTTGTGCTAATACCATTACTTGAAAGCGAAGTAAAAGTGTTAGCCGCTCAGTCGTGTCCAACTCTTTGTGACCCCATGGACCGCAGCTCGCCAGGCTCCTCCGTCCATGAAATTCTCTAGGCGAGAATACTGGAGTGGGTTGCCATGTCCTTCTCCAGGGCATCTTCCCACCCAGGGATTGAACCTGGGTTTCCTGCATTGCAGGCAAATTCTTTACTGTCTGAGCCACCAGGGAAGCCCAATTACTTACTACATGGCTTAATTACTGTGGTTTTAATGTAAATTTTGTGAACTAGCATATATAAACTCTCCACTTTTCTGTTCTTTTTCTTTGCAATACATACACACTTTAGAACAGGCTTGCCAGTTTCTCTGCCTCTCTCCCCCTCTCTTTTTCTGTTTCTCTCTCTCTCTTTCTCACACAAATATACAACTGCTGAACAAAATTAGCAACAAAATGAATAACAATACAAGTACACATTTAAAAGAAATTAACTCTCCATGCATCCATACTGATCTGAAGAAATTAGTGAATAAATCAACGAGAGAAGGGAGCCAGCTCTTGCTTATAGAAGAATTTTAAGTAGTAAACAGAGATGGGTTGAGGAAAACAGAAAATCACCATTAATTCACCATAGTAATAAGTGCTGCAAGCAAAATCCACTGATGAACACTAAAATGAGTAGATGAAAGTTCAAGGAAAAACAGACCATTTGTATAGGCTGGACGTATCTCCCTTAAAAAACCTATCACTGTGGTGGTTTTCATATGTGTCCGCAAAGTCTTTGACACCCCTCCCTTCAAGAGGTGCAGCTTCACTCTCCTTCCCTTGAGTGTGACCTGGACTTAGTGACTGACTTCTAACAAACAGAGGATGGAGAGGAAAAAGTAGTGACTTTATGAAGAAGTCTGGCAGACTCACCCTCACTAAGTGGTCAAGGTGAATGTTACAGCAGGTCCCCCCCCATGGGACGCAATGAGAAAGGCATATCTCCTCTGTGTTTTTCTTCCCTCAAATCCATAACCTCATTTCTAATCATTAGAAAACCTCAGAGAAACCCAAATCAAGGGACATTCTAAAAAACGTAGCTACTACTCTTTAAAAGTGTCAAGGCCATAGAACTGAGGCACTGGTCCTGATTGGAAGAGGTTAAGGAGACAGGACCATGAAATCGATGTGCTAGCCTGGATGGGATCCTGCACCAGAAAAAGAACATTCATGGAAAAACTGCTGAAATCTGACCCGAATCTGGAGTGCAATTAATGGTAATATGCTGAGGCTAAATTCTTAGTTTTGACAAATACACCACAGCTTTGTGAGATGTTAACCTTAGGAAAAGCTGGGCTCAGAGTAGACAGGAACTTTCTGTATCATCTTTCTAATGCTTTTGTAAATCTAAAAAGTATTTTAAAATAAAAAGTACAACATATATTCTGGAAGGTTCTTTCGCAGTCTCTTCAGAGTGGTTATCAAGACAAATTTATACAAGCTGGTCCACTTTATATTTTATACATTCCAGAGTGTGATTTTTTTCTTTCTTTTCAAAAAGGAGCATGGATGATAAAAAGCGATCCCATGTGGATTTTTAAAAAGCCACTCTGGGAACTAGGTATGGAGAAACATTGGCTCGAAAGCTGACCCAAGAAGAGAGCAGCTTTGCTTGGGCATAAAGCACCAAGAACTTGGAGCATGTTTTGAGTCAATAAAGGTACTCCTTGGGCCAGAGTGTGTTTAGGGCTTGAGGGGACAACACAGAGAATGTGGTTACTCACCAGGGTGACTTTCCTTTGTGGCTTTAACAGCTTCGGTTTATGGAATGTGGTGGCGATCGGAGCTGTAGAAACATGTCAAGGGTTTAGTTTGCAATTCCTCCCAGGACCCTTCAAGTCCACATACCATGAGCACCACAGACACAGAGTCTTGTGGGCCCCTTCCTGTCTTCGTGGAAGAACTTTAGTTTCTGATCCAGGTAACAGTTGGACTGGTGCCCTTCGGGGAATGGTGATCCCCTCCTAGCCTCTGGACATGTCATCCTCTCTCCTCAATAAGGTCGGCAAAACACTACCAGCTACAAAGAGGTCAGATGTGCAGGTGAGAACCAAGTACACTTGGTTAAGGCTGAGGCTAGAACTTTCCCTGGAGCTTCCTCCCAGCTGCACACTAACCCTGATAGTGGTGACCTTTGACCCTCACAGCCACCCTGTGAGGTCATTAGGGAGGGTCTTATTGCCCCCATATAATGGAGGAGGAAACTGAGGCTCTTCCTGCAATGTCATGTAACTAACTAGTATTTAAATGACTTGGGACTTGAACTCAAAGTCAGGCTCTACCACGTGGTTCTCTGAGTCTCATTTTCGTCTTGGATGGAATGAGACACTATAGCAGTACCCTGCCCAACCCAGAGCAGGGACCATCCCCTTCCCTCCCCAGATCCACACATGTCATGCCTCCCAGGACGCCCATGACTCCTAGCCTCTTCTGTCCACCTGATATATGTTCAGACTTAGCACCATTGCCTTCTACCACAGGGCTCAAAGAGTGCTCAGGGGACATAATAGAAAGTCCCAGTTGAGGAATATAATGGATCTTGTCTTGTTACTAAATTATTCACCAGGGCAACCCTTGTATTCCCAACTATATATCAAAACCTTTGAGGTATGACCTCCTAAGTTGGCTACAGTCATTTTAGGAATTATTTAAAGACACCTTTAGTTCTTGCCTCAGGAAATGCCCATCTTCCTCATTTATGTTGCTCTGTCATAATTCCTTGGAATCAAGGCATGACCCTCATTTTATCCCTAGAACAAATCCAAACTAAATTACACACCTGGTTTTTATCCTTAGAAAAGTCAGAGAAACGTTTTCCCTTAAATGAACAGACACCCTTTTGCCCCATTCTGCTTTGCGCAGACCATGTTAGTAGTTCAGAGGGAAATACACTTTAGTCTATAGAGGTTGACCAACCCCCTCACCAACCCCGCAGCTCCCTGCTAAAGCCGTCTGTGGCCAGTGGCACCGCCCCCACCTCAGCCCACCTCAGGGACAGGGCTCAGATATGATCAGAATCTAGGTGGAGTTTTCCAGACCATATAATCAGGATTGTCACATCCTCCATCTGTCTATCTCCTGTCTGAAACTCACAGCAGACCCCAGGTGTTGTTGTCAATGCTCTCCACGTGGGTGACCACTGACTAGTTTCCTACCTTTGGCAGGAACTGCAGGAGGAACATCAGCTTTCTCCTTCCGCCTCTTGCCCTTCTTGGGCTGCAGTGGGGCCAAGCTGGTCACGCTGGTGACAGTCTCCCCTGAGCTGTAGAAGAAAATGGTCCAGGTGAAGGCAAAGGCAGGTTTGTTCCAAGGAAAGGAAACAACGGTTTCTGAGAACCCAGATGAACCTATGTAAGGTAGGAGTTTTTTAGAGCTGAAATGAGATGGCTCTGTGCTTATCTCCAGAGATGTCTGGTACTGACCCTTGGCTAAAGATGATGAGATGAGCTAGTTAGGAATATATACTGTTCTGTGTAAAGTTCCAAGATCTCTGGAGAGACCCAGGGCCAGCCTGCTTACATTGTTTGGGGATGTATAGATTAGTGGTTTACACGTAGTTAATGGGTTTACTCAGTCTGGCTTGGCTATATCACCAGTAGGGTACTAAGATATCACTAAAAACTTCTCCTTGAGCTCCCCTAACACCAGTGTTCCTTGCACATGTCTTTGTAGGTGACAATCCAGAGATAGAGCAGCCCCTGTGTAAGTGAGAAAGGACCCTGGGGAACTGCAGCTGGGAGCCCCCAGAGGCCACCATGATTGGTCATACGTCATCCTCCTGCTGTACCTTCACCTATAAGGGAGAGGCTGAAATGATCCTCAGGAGCGTGGTGAGTGTTTTCAATTATCTAGGTGGTTATTTATGCAATCACTGTAGTATTATATTCTATGTGTTATCCATTATAACCCAAAGTAATGGGTAAGCCTTATATTACAGGTAAGAATACCAAGATTCAAAGATGCCAAGTGACTTGCCCTAAGCGACACTGTTTGTAAGCACACAACACAAAAACTGCAAACCCAGACTGGCCTGATGTGAAACATGTTGTCAATGCTACCTGTGTGATGGAGTTCACACACTTTCTTGAATGGCTATCAGTCTTCTTTCAAATGTATCCTATTGGCTCCAACAATCCAGAGGAGAGTGCCTCTCTTGTCCTCAGACACATAATCGGCCAGGTAAGTACAGTTACCAAGAGAGGTTATCTCCATGATGCAAAGGACTTCTAGAAATCCATTAAAATATGACCCAATAACCAAAATGAACAAAGGTGGTAAACAGTTTTCACCCAAGAGGAAAGGCTCATACCTAGGAAAACATGCTAAAACTTCCTCAAGAAAGAGGAATCCAAATAAAAATGTATTGCACTTCCTTTCTGCACACGCCAGAATGGCAACAATCAAACTTAAGGCAAAGTACTCTTTTGGCAAGGGTGTGAGGAGTCAGGCACTCAGAAGTATTGGGGGTACAAGTGTAAACCCTTCCTGATGCAGAATAATTCAGCAATCAGGATCACAGGGCTATCAGAATTACAAAGGTTTATATTCTATGACCTGGCAATTTCACTTCTGGGAATTTATTGTGTGGATATACTTGCATGGGTACAGTAGGTACATATAAGTCATTATAGTGCTATTGGTAACAGTAATAGATTAGAAACAACCTAACTGTCCATCAGCATGGGACCGGTTAAGGAAATTATGGTGAATCCATAAATGCACATAAAGGGGTCCTTTGAAACTGGAATGAGGAAGCTATTTATACTAGGATAAGGAAAGACCCATTGTTAAGTGAAAAGGCTAGGTGTTGGACAATGTGTAAAATGTGTCACTTTTTGTATAAAAAAAGGAGAAGATGATATATATTAATATTTATGTACACAAGCATAGAGAAACTTTGAAAATATTCACTTTGGAAATATTCATTAAAGAATTTAAAAAATATTCCTTAGAATGTGGGTGCCGAAGGAACTAAAGAGATAGAAGATTGGACAGGGAGAATTTTCACTGCACATATATTTTTTAAAATAATTATTTAACTTTTATATTTAAATTACTAAACCATGTGATTGTATAGGGGCTTCCCAGGTGGCGCTAGTGGTAAAGAACCCCCTGACAATACAGGAGACATAAGAGATGCAGGTTTGATCCCTGGGTTGGGAAGATCCCCTGGAGAAGGGCATGGCAACCTAATCCAGTATTCTTGCCTGGAGAATCCCATGGACAGAGGAGCCAGGTGAGCTACAGTTCATAGGGTTGCAAAGAGTCGGACACAACTGAAGCGACTTAGCACACACACATGTGATTATATAATCTTTGAAAAACAGTAAATTAAACACAAATATATATCTATCTAAATAAATATACATTTAATAAAAGAAAACAGACTATTCTAATACAGTCCTAGAGTTTTAAAATAACAAAGACTGAGTCATACAGTGACTAGTGGGGAAATTTCTAAGAATATAGTTCACACCAAGAGTCCCCAAAGATAGCTTATTTTTATTGGGAACAGAAACTCTAACTGGCCATGCCTTTAAGTATAAGGTCAACTGTGTAAACTCACAAATAGCCAAAAGGAATGTGTGTTTACAAAACTCTGGCCACTAAGAGGGAAAAAGGGATCAGAAACCCTCATGATTGTTTAAATACACAACCACACGTACAGCTTCATTTCCTAGCATCTTAAACTCATGAAATGTTTTTTTTTCTTTCCATTATAAATTAATGCATGTTCACGTTTTAAAATGGTAATTACAGACATGAAAACAAAAATAATAAGTCTGCCGTAACCTTTGTAAATATTTCCAGTCTTTTTCCTCTTCTGTGTTTTATTTCTTTTTTTGAGCAGTTCTATGTTCACAACAAAACCGAGCAAAAGGGACAGAGATTTCAGATAGACCACTGCCCAGTCACATTATGAACTTCTTCTGCCAGAATGGTGTATTTGTGATAATTAATGAAACTACTTTGACACATTATTATCACCCAAAGGTCACTGTTTAATTAGGGTTCACTCTTGGTGGTGTACATTCTATGGGTTTGGACAAATTTATAATGTATCCATCACTAGAGTAAGGTACAGAATAGTTTCCATGCCCCCAAATTCCTCTGTGCTCCACCTAGTCATCCCTCTCCCCCACCTCTGGCAACCACTGTTTACTATCTCCATAGCTTTGCCTTTTCCAGAATACATACATTGTCTGAACCTTTTCAGATTGGCTTCACTCACTTAGAAATATGCATTTAAGTTTTCTCCATGTCTTTTCATAGCTTGATAGTTCATTTCTCTTTAATGTCAAATAATATTCCATTGTTTGAATGTACCAGAGTTTATTTATTCATTCAGCTACTGAAGGACATCTTTGTTGCTCCCAAGCTTCGGAGATTATGAATAAACAGCTGCTAGCAACATCCAGGGGCAAGCTTTTGCATGGATTTAAATTCAACTCTTCCCTGGCTCTTATACATTGTTTTTAAAAAATAAAATTGTATTACAATTTTGCATCTTTCTTTTTACTTAATCTACATTTTCCAAATTGTTATATCCTCCTACTATTCTAATGACAAGACATGCTGCAGTTTACTTAGCCTTTCCCCACCATCTAAACGTCTGTTTCCCAATTTGATATATAAATAACATTGCTATAAATGTATTTGTGCATAATGGTTTTCCATTCTTAGACTTTTGTTTTTGAATTCTTAGACCTAGAAATACTAGTTCAGGAAAACAGGATCATTTTAAAGGCTATTCAATACCCACTGTCAAAATGATTTCTGACAAGTTAGTACTACTTTATAGCCACTTGGTCAACGGATAAGCATATTTATGTTTTCATCCTTTTTAACACCAGATTTATCAGTTCAAAAAATTTCTCTCATTTAATAAAGAAAAATCTGATATCTCCTTTTATTTGCATTTCTCTGCTGGCTAGGAGGAACCTTTCCTGTGTTTGCCTAATTGTGTTTTCTCATTTATGAATGATGTATGGACACCTTCTACTATTATTTATTAGGATCATGAGTCTTTCTTATTGATCTGCTTGCACTTTTTACATCAATCTGACATGCTTATTACAAACATGCCTCCTGCTTTGAATTTTGGCTTTTTGTTAAATGCATGGTCATTTATTTTTGTTAAAATCATTTGATATTTTCTTTTTGACCATTGCCTAACAACAACTTGCTCTGCTATTTTCTTGGTTTTAATCCTCTTGCTCCTTAAAATAAAATGAAAATTTTGAGATACATAAGTCTAAGCCATTAAGTCCAGGGCTTTCTGTAAGCTGAAAAAGATCTCTGCTTTGTCATCACCATTCCCCCTGAAAACAGTAAAACTGCACTAAACTTAGTTCTGCTTCATACCTCAGTCATGAGCCCTCAGATACAATGAGTCACCACAATGGCATATGACAGACAACTGTTCTCTCAGCATCTTACATCTCCTGTTGAGCCAGCAGGCGTGGTAGGAAATTTTGACAAAGAAAGTGCATTTTATGATTCACTTACAAGAAAAGTTATTCTGCATCTTGGGTTGCAACAGGGCTGTATTTTGTGTTTGACACAAGGGAGTGAGCATTGCTGGAGCCAGTCAAACCGAGGAAGATAGAAAATAGTCAGGAAACTCCAGCTAAATTAGAGAGCTGAGTGATTGAACAGAAGTGCTATTTGTGGGAAACAGGGCAGTTCTTCTGGCTCCAACCAGGGTGGGGAGGAGGCGCACGTGTGGGCCCCTTGTCATGAAATGCACAAAGTTCCGGCCCAGCTGCCTTTCATGGGAGTCCCCATCCCACAAAGGCTGGGCACCTCTACTCCATGCCACTTAGTGGCTGGATCCAGCCAACAGGCTCTAGTGCAGGCAGAAGTGCACTGAATTTGCTTCCACTCTGAGCAGGGAGGTGATACGGGGCAAGTCCCTCACTTCTCTGGGCCACATCCCCCAACCTGCAAAATGGGGAGATGTACCCTTGCTATTCAGCTTCCCAGGTGGCTCAGTAGTAAGAACCTGCCTGCCAATGCAGGAGATGCAGGACATGTGGGTTCGATCCCTGGGTCGGGAAGATCCCCTGGAGAAGGAAATGGCAATCCATTTCAGTATTCTTTCCTGGGAAATTCCATGGACAGAGGAGTCTGGCAGGCTACAGGATAGCAAAGAGTCAGACACGACTTAGCAACTAAATAGCAACAACAATCCCTGCTATCTATCTCACAGAGTTATCATTAGGGTCAGATGAGACAGCTCAGCCTAAATTAGACGGGACATGAGCTAAACAGCATGGATCCTACTCTCCAGTGTGTGGATGCAGGTGAGGAATGGGGACACTTCATGGTGTCACCCAGGGAGAACAATTTTACCACTCGGTTATCTCATGGTGCCACATTTTGGCCCTGAGAGGACGCACAAACTTCAGCTGAAATCTTGATCAGAAAATCTTTCTGCCTGAGAGAGCACAGTGTGCCCTTCTAGAGCCACTGATGTAGCCACAGACATACAAGTACCAGGCAGGACAGAGCAGGCGAGCAGGGCGTAGGGAGAGGCTGCACACGAGTGGTGGGCAGCCGCCCTAGGACACCAGGTAAAGCAGGCAAACTGGATTCTACCAGGCATTGAACTAATTGTGACCAATCATATTTTGCAGAAGCTCAAGTTAATAAGAGCTATATCAATCTACCCTACGCAAGGCACTGTGAAAAGTACCTGATAGCCATAATCTCTGCCCCTCCCAGATGGGAAAATGAAGCCTCGGAGGGGTCAAGGCAGGGCTTTGGGATCTGAACCAGTTCCATCTGCCGCCAGGCCCTGAAGCAAGGACTCTGGGCCCAGCCCAGACAACAGAGAACAAGAAAACTAGGGCAGGAAGAAGGTCAATAGAGCCAGATCCACAATGGCTGCTCTGAGCTTAAACCAGCTTCCTAAAGAGAAGGTAGCAGAAGATGTTATCAGCATTTCACTGCATTTTCAGTCTATACTAAATGCAGGACTGTTACAGCTGCTCAAAGCTCAGAGGTCGGACTGAGTGCTAGGGTCTGTAGGGTGCTATAGGTCAGGACAACTGTGTTAGCAACTCACTGTCATTTACAATTACAGGTCTCCCCTCACCAAGGTCAACTGCCATTGATAAAGGCCAAGGACTAGTGTAAATAGGGTGAATTTCCTGACATCTGGCTCGAGGCTTCTGAAAGCGCTCCATACGCTTCCACTACCACCCAAGGTCATCCACAGTCCATGCCAGGAGCTGTGTACAGCCTGTAGAACTTCACTTTCAAGGTGGAAGAATGGGGCTTTCCTTGAAAAGACTTTTTCTCATAAGTAAGTCATATTATGTCAAGCACACAGAACTACATCTGGAAGTAGAAACACTAAATGGGTGTCACCTATGACTATCTTACCAGCGTTGGTATCATCGTTATTACGGAATCTGCTCTCCTTGAATAGGGAGCTGGATGGGCATGGCACAGTTCTCAGAAATCTGCACCAAGGTGGGAGCACCTACAAAGGACCTGCAGACCCCCGGGGATCCTGATGCATTACTTTCTGCATATGACCTTCTTGCATGCATTTTGCGAAGAGCATCAGGATAGGAGTTGCTCCTTTGTGAGGTAATTGCCAAGGCACTTTCCTGTCCACAGCTTCCCCATGGCCTTTCATCATTGACGGTTTACATCACCTGAGAGGTTCTGCTGGGTCTCATCATGAGAGCTCATCCTTTGCAGTCCCTGCCAGTTCTCAACGAGTCTGCACACAGGCTTAGGTTTAGTTTGTAAGTTTAAAATCTCTGAACGCCAACTGGTTAAGACTGGGAAGTGCTTCCTTAATATTCAGCGGTTCCATGCAGTGTTAGCCTTGGGTCATAAGAATAATGGCAAAAAGAGATCCCTGGGGTTATCTGCCCAGCATCCACACCCTGCCTTCTAGGGCTGAAGGGACATGTTTGGGCGGCACTGACCCCCAACCCCTGCTCAGCACAGTCTTACCCTGTGGCCATAGAGCATGGTTCAGGTTGGTTCCATAACAGTGAGTGCAATTGTGTTTGCTTCCTGTGGAAGCAAGTTGAGTCCTTCATGAGACCAGGTGTGAAGAAGGCTCCTGCTGCCACCTTTCCTTTCCTGAGAGGACCAGACCTGGCTGGAGGACACATCGAAGCCTGGAGCCAGCACTGCCCAGAGGAAGGCTGGGAACAGAAGTCACTGCCCCAAGGACCCAGTGTCCCCTGGATGGAGGCCCACACCCTGCAGCATCCCCGGTCAGGAGACAGCCAAGTCTTCTCCTGGGTAAGACCATCTGAGCTGTCTTTTCTGTCGCTTGGAATCAAAAGGTCTGTAAATAGTATAGAGGGCTAGCTATTCATCTAAGAGTTGGCAGTTTTATTCATGTTCTTAGTCTGGGGAGATTAATTTGCACCTAGCAGGCTTTTTATGAGGATTAGAAATAAACCCCATCAAGTGTTCAGCCGCAGAGGTACACAGGCACTTGGTGAGTAATTATGAGGAATCAGAGAAGGCAATGGCACCCCACTCCAGTACTCTTGTCTGGAAAATCCCATGGACGGAGGAGCCTGGTAGGCTGCAGTCCATGGGGTCTCTAAGAGTCGGACACGACTGAGCGACTTCACTTTCACTTTTCACTTTCATGCATTGGAGAAGGACATGGCAACCCACTCCAGTATTCTTGCCTGGAGAATCCCAGGGACGGCAGAGCCTGGTGGGCTGCCGTCTATGGGGTCGCACAGAGTCGGACACGACTGAAGTAACTTAGCAGCAGCAGCAGTCCACAGCCGGTATTATCTCACTGAATCCTCATGACAACCCTGAGCCACAGGGACAAAGGCAAGTTGGTGCCCATTTGGTGGAGAGTGAACTAGTCCCACAGAAGCTGAGAGACCGGTCCCACGTCACCAAGAGGCTGGTGGCATGGTTCCAACTGATGCCAAAACCAGGTGGAGGTTTTTCATGTTATTCTAGGAATAACCAGATCCCATCACCGCCGACGTCTTCCCCTTGCATGCAGGCCTCTGCCTGGGGCTCTGGAAGGAAGGAGGTGAGCCTGAGCCCCAGGGTGGGCGAGGATAAGACAGCACAGCGATGTCCTCAGGGATGCAGGAGCGAGACCAGGAGTCACACGTGGGAGCCTGTCATCCCAGCCCTCACCCACTGGCTTGCTCAGCTGAATGTGGTCACAGGGGAAGACACCTAAAAATTGTGGCCTGTGACCAGAGCTCACTGGACGTTTCAAAGTCGGGAAGAGGCAGAGCAGCTGCAGTCATCTCCAGCCAAGTCTTTTCTGCTTCTCCTTCCGTTGCCCTGACTTTTCTGCAGCATCTACTTCTTGTCCATTTGTGTGACTGCCAATACCAAAGCTCTCACAGTCAGACCCAAGCTCCCCAGCACTCCTGGACTAGCGTGTGAGCCCCAGAGCCAGGTGGCCTGGGCCGGTAGCTCTACTGTTCCTGCCGTCACTGGTCAGGAGACCTCACCAACATCCACACTCTTTTTGAACTGGTTTCTCATCTGTAGGATGGGGATAATCACAGCAGTCACTCATGGGGTTGTTGTGAGGCCAGAAGAAGATGGTGTGTGTCCCGTGCTTAGCACTGTGCCAGGACACGGCATTTAATAAATGAGGCTTTGTTATTTGTTTTAATATGATGACTGCCATCCTCTGGAATCTGCCCTGCCACCATCTCCAGCCTCACCTCCCTGCTGTTCTGCCCTGAATCGCTAAGATTCCTCACCCCATGGACGAAATCCCTTCCCCAGCGGTGCTCTTCTCGCCCCACTTCTATGTGCTGTTGCCCCCCATCCCTCTTCTCCTGGAATGCTCTAACTCAACCATCAAGACCCGGCCCAGATTTCAGCCCCAGGTTCCCCTGAGACAGGTTAGGAGTGCCTCCTCTGGGTGCCCATGACAGTTCTGGGGGCCACAGCTGCTGCCACCGTCTGTTTCTCTGGTCTCCCAGACCTCAAGGCGTGGGCTGGTGTTATTTCATCCTCACTCTATGGGCCTTACAAGCCTACAGAAGAATCACTCATAAGTATTGACTGAATAATAACAGAACTATTTGCATAGAGCTCACCATTTACCTGTTGGAAGCATTTTATACAGACTAACTCATGAAATCCTCCCAACATCTTACATGCTAGAGCTATGATTGCTCTCATTTTATCAGAGAGGTTGAAAAATTAGCTAAAGGCACACAGCAATCTATGGCAGAGCTGGCATGTGAACTGAGGCAACCTGGCCACAGAATCTTTAACCATCACAGCAGACTGCCTTTCACAGAAGGAATAAATGTTTTGTAACACTGCTCCTATTCACTATGCTTCAACTTGCTTCAATACACATGAAGCAAGTAGTCACGTACATCAGTTTGGAGCACATATCTGTATATTCTCTTTGAAATCACATCTCTGCCTTCTCTCCGAGACCCTAAACAAATCACTTACTAAATCCCATACGTCGATTGTGAGGTATGTTTTAAAATGTTTACAAATCTCTGATGTTTCAGAAAAGACTGAAAAATGCTTTAAACTTAGCTCACAAAACACAGCAAAGCTGTGCCTGTAATTTATCCAACATGTAAACAGTCTGGTGACCTGACTGTCTATCCTTGAGAAAGTGTATGCACCAGAAAACATGAAGAAAGCTTGGAAGACTTCAGCTATAACCGCTAGTGGCACAGATAACATAATGTCCACCTTAATTTCTCCCACTTGGAGATACTTTATTATCTCAAGGGCATAAGACAAGTTCAAGCAAAAGGTCAGGAAATGTACTGGCTGGGAACTGCCTTTTTGTGCCCCCGTCCACCCTCTTGACAACTTTACTGAGCTTGAAGAAAGGCACCTGAGTGCCCTGAGGAGTCATGGTGTGGCAACACATTACAAATCTATGAAATTGGTGGCCTTTCATTTACAATCTGATTTTCTGGAACTTTGGAGTACAGTTTCACAGTGATCAGTTGAACTGCTCTCTGGATAGTTAAAATCTTGCAGAGCCCTGAGATGCTCGCTAAGGCCCAAGTATCTGTTCCAGGAGAGGGCGATCCGCCACAGGAAAGGAATAGTCCTCCAGCTCCGCAGGTCAAGGCCATCCTCCCAGGAGACAGCAGTTTCCGACTTCAGGGCCGGCACACGTGAAGATGAGACTTGTTTTCTTCCTGTTTGAACTTCTCTCAAAAAGTCAACGAATTCCCTGGAGTCCCCAAGTTCTGCCCCAGTCACTTGGTAAGGCCCCTCTCTCAGTGACCACAGCCTCAGGGCCAGCATGTGGCCTCGTCCTGAGGGTCCCTCCCCTGCCTGAGGGTTTTCGTTCCTGGCAACTTGCCCTGGTCCTGTGCTCTCTGCCTAGTCTCCCTTAGGAGGAAGTGGTCAGAGGACAGAGACAGACATTCATCCTGATCATGGCTTGAAGGGCCCAGCTGCCCACTGCCATAGCACTGATTATGGAGCCCAGAGGTGGGAGCTCCCTGGCACAACAGGGACAGAAAAAAAGAAATGCCTGGGCTATAGAGGCAGAGCACAACTCAGGTCAAGGCCAGATAAAATGGCAAGGACTGACCAGTTCACAAGAGAGGCCCTGTGGCAGAGAACAGCCTGCACTAAGTCAAATCAGCATGAGGTTCTTAACAGAAAGATGAGTGCAAGTCAGGAGGGCACCCAGGTTTAAGTGGGCAGACCCAGTCCCTGCAGGGTCCTGGGGTACAGTGAATAGAGGTAGGTTTTCCAGAGGCAGATCTGTGGGCTGGCCCAACAGGAGACAGGTCTTGGGATGAGCTTAGCTCAGGCACCCAACCAGTCGCACTGACAGCACCAGCAGGTTGAGGCAGCAGCATTTAAGTGGGACTTTGTGCTCATCTCTGACCTCTGGCAGGCTTTGCAGGGCTAAGGGGAGACAAAACTCTAATGCCCACCAGGCTAGGGTGACATCCTCACTGTACGTACAGCATCAGCACCAGCTCAGAACAGATGCAACTGAGGGGAAAACGAGGGAAAGGAAGGAAGCAGGGCCCAGACTCCCGCACTGCTTGCTAAGGATTTAAGGCTAGACGCAAGATGCAAATTCTGAGAAACACTGCTAGGCTGACCTCTCCACAGCCTATGACGTCCCTCGAGCCATAAACCTCTTCCAGTGTCTGAAATGTCAGTACTTGGAGCCTTTTCAGGGCATGTTCTTTAAAAATATATATATATAGTTTTCCTGAGGCATAATTTACTCCCCATAAAATTCACTGATCATGAGCATACAATTCAATAATTTTAGTAGATTTATAAAGTTGTACAACCATTGCCACAATACAGGTTTAGAACATCTCTGTCACCCTACAAAAGTTTCCTCTTGCCAAATAAATAATAGTGAATATGGTTGAGTCTATGTCTACTGTTTTAAGAAATCACCAAATTGTCTTTCCAAAGTGGCTACACCACTTTACATGCTCACCAGCAATATACAGTTTCAACACATCCCAGCCAACACTTGACATTGTCATTTTTATCACAGCCATTGTAGTGGGTGTTTAGTGGCATGACATTATGGTTTTAATTACACTTCTTTAATACTAATGATATGGAACACATTTTCTGAACTTGTTAGCCATTTACATATCTTCTTTAGGGAACTATCTATTCAAATCTTTTTGCTCATTTTTAAAATTGAGGTACAGTTGCTGTACAATACTAACCAAGTTTCAGGTATATGACATAGTGATACACAATTTTTAAGGTTATATTCCATTTATATTTATAAAATATTGGGAAAAAAATATTGGTTATACCCCCTGTGTTGTTCCATATATCCTTGTAGTATACTTATTTTATACATAACAGCTTGTACCTTTTAATGCTTTACCCCTATCCTGTCCCTCCTCCTTTCCCTCTCCACACTGATTACCACCAGTTTTTCTCTATATCTGTGAATCTACTCCTTTTTATTAATATTACATTTACTAGTTTTTTAGCGTTTTGCTAACAATTTAATTTCTTGACTTATTACAGGTTATTCAGATTATAGCTTTATTTTTAAATTGGTTTTGGAAAATTTTTGTTTTTCTAGGAATTTTTCCATTTCATCTATGTTGTGTAATTTGTTAGAATACATTTGGATTATAAAGACTATAACCTTTTAATTTTTATAGGGTTTGTAGGAATTCCTTTTTTCCTTCCTAATTTTGGTAATTGGTTTTTTTCTTTCTCTCTTTTTTATTTTCATGGACAATCTAACTTAAGGTTTGTCAGATCTACTGATCTTTACAAAGAAACAACTTTTGATTTCACTGATACTGCTTTGTGTGTGTGTGTGTGCACGCGTGCGTGCGTTTTCCATGCTATTGATTTCTATACTAATCTCTACTATGTTCTTTCTTCTTCTTACTTCAGATTTCACTCACACTTCTTTTTCTAGTTTCTTGTGGTGAAAGCTTAACGTATTGATTTTAGATCTTTCTTCTTGTCTGATCTAGGCAGTTAAAGGCCATAAAGTTTTATGGAAGCACTACTTTAGCTGCATCCTATAAGTTTTGATATGCTGTGTTTTCATTTTCATTTAATTCAAAATATTTTCTAATTTCTCTTTTGACTTCTTCTTTGACCCACACACTATTTAAAAGTATGTTGTTTGAACTTTCAAAACGTTGAGGAATTTCCCAGATTTCTTTCTGTCACTAATTTCTATTTAATTCTGTTGTGTCAGAGGACAGACTTGGTATGATTTCTTACATAAATAAAATACCTAATTTTATAAAGATATGTTTTATGACCTAGTATATGGTCTATCCTGGAGAATGTTCCTAATACACTTGAGAAGAATATATTGTGCAGTCACTCGGCAAATTATTCTTATTTGTCAGGTAAAATTGCTTCATCTTCTGTGTCCTGGTTGATTTTCTGTCTAGGTACTCTATCAATTACTGAGAGCGGAGCATTGAAACTTTCAGCTGTTGTTCTAGAATAATTGAAAATCTTTCAATTTTCTGTTTTTCGCTTTACATATGTTGAGGCTCTGTAGTTAGGCCCATGTAATGTATCATATCATCCTGATGAGTTGATCTTTTATAACTAAAAAAACTTCCTTCTTCGTCTTTAGTAATATTTCTTGTCTTACATGATATCTTATTTGGTATTAACTACCACCTCTCTTGTTACTGTTTGCATAGAAAAATGTGCTGCTTCTTTCTGCCCTCCATGGATTTAGATGAAAAAATACACTGTCATTCAAATCTGTGTTTCCCTGTAGGTAATAAATTGTTTCTCTTTGGTTGTTTTAAGATTTTTTTCTTTGCCTTTGTCTTTCATAATTTTCTTCTTACTACCTTTCAGAGTCCTCTTTTCTTGGTCTCTTATATTATTTCCAGAATTGATAGTTATGCTTATTGGCAGGGAAGAAGAGCAGGGAGAAATTGATCTTACCCATTCTGTCTAAGTCTCAAATTTCTAAATACTCTTGAGTTTGCAATATCTACTATAACTATTGTTACCTGCAAGGTGTGTCCCATCAGCTAAAAGGCTAGCCTCTTAGCACATCTGTCACTAATGGACACATTCTGTAGAGTAGGACATAGGACAAGTAGGCATTGGTGGAAGGAGATCAGGAGTGTTTGTGGTCGGAAGGCATCAAGGTGGTTCAGTCCATCTGCCAGTCTCTTCCTACACAGGGGAACAGTCCTCTAGGAGCATGTGCCAAGCCTCCTCCAGCATGCACATTGGGCCAGTATGAGTCACATGTTCACTGGCCCCAGAGTATGAAATCTGGAAACATGCAAGTGCATGCAGAATACACGTTTTTAGGTCATTCTGTAAACTAATATGCAGACCTTAAGATAAAGATATGAATTTAACCAATTTCTTGGTAATATCAAAAGAAAGTAAAATAGCAAAGATTTTACATGGAAAAAGGAAGAAAATATTCCTACCTGTTCTGAGGGCATTTCACCAAATAGTGTCTCACTGTGAAAAGAAAAAGAAATAGAAGATGGTCAATAAATACTACTTTAGATATATATGCCTTAGGAATTACTAGGAAATGTAGGTGGCCAGGTGTTGTCCAGTGTTTGCACTAATCATCTCTCCAGGTTATCTTTGGATGAGTACAGTAGACTTATAGCAAGGAAGCTACGGTGACTTGATATCGTTCAACACCTGGATCAAGCCAGGCATGAAGCCGTACACCTCAGACTTCCTGGTTACATAGCCCCCAATATTCTTTTTTTTTTTTTGGCAAACCAGGTTGAGTTGGATTCTAACCTGAAGAGTCCTGGAATGACAGAGTCACCCAATCTCAGAGCTCTGCCTTAGTTATGAGAAAGCGTTCTTGGGGCAACTGTTTCCACTTAGATGTTCCTCTCTATAAAGTGGGTTTTCATTCTATGATCAAAGCTCTTCTAGGACTGAAAGGAGGCCCTGGAAAAAACAATGTTTGTTTGTTTGTTTTTTTGCAATGACATTCTCCATAGTAGGTATCCTTCAGGAAAAAAAAAAAATTTTAGCTGCAGAGGAAAAATAAGAATACCTAAGCAGTTATCCTAATAAGTGTCCAATTTAAGCTCACTGTTGAACTTACCTCAAACAGAAGTAAAGCTGAAACAGCCACAGGGCCCTGGAGTTGTGTAGTAGAGTGTGGCCATCAATGGCCTCAGTGAATCATACATTAATATATTCCATCTCTCCACATCCTTATGTGACTCCCTCCTACACTGACACCGAGCGTGGCCATGTGATGAGCTTTGGCCAATTAAACATTAGCCAAAGAATCACAAGCAGAAGCGTAAAAGGCCCTGTGCTTTGAGGTTTGTGCTCTCTCTCTTTCTCTCTCTCATTGCAGGGAACTCCTGTTACCACAAAAACAAGCCTGGCTAGCCTACTGGAAGATGAGACCTCATGGAACAGATATAAGACATCCCAGCTGAGGCCCCAAAGCAGCCAGGCCCCAACTGCCCCACCAGCAGGCTGAAGCTGCATAAGTGATCCAGTTGAGGCCAGAAGAACTGCTCAACTGAGTCCAGTTCACCTTTCTGATCTGCAAATAAGACAGTTGTTTCAAGCTCCTACACTTGAAGTGATCTGTGATGGAGGTGACCAATGTAGGCTCCAGACCAGGATGACAGAATCTCAGCTTTGGGGAGTTTTTTTGGCTTATCTGATCCAACCCCTTGTTAGTAACTGAACTCTTTCTGCATTGTGTTTACTAAATACCTACTATGTGCTGGATAATTTATAGTTGCAATAATAATAAACTCATAGTTCATATTTATTGAACTCACCATATCTTCCTGGCACTGTCCTAAGTTCACTACGTAGGCCAGTGGTCTTTAGTCTGGGGTTTGCATACCCTTGGAAAGAACAGTTTTAAGGACATCATTTTCTGGATCCTCACCTCCCATGGTATTCTTTCCTTAGAATTCAATCCCCTGGAACTTGTCCTAGGTCTGGCTATATTCCTTTCCCTCCCTCCCTGTTAAATGAGCCTTTCTACTTCATAAAATCAAGGCATTCCTCTCACCCATCCTGACTTGTACTACAGAGCCCTGTTCTGGGGCTAAAAGCCAGTGGGCATAGCAATGGCCTCAATGAATCAATAAATGTTTTGGACTATTGGTGTCAGTGTTGAGAAAGCGAATGAGTAATGACTGGGCACATAAACTTTACACTAGAGGAGAGGTTTCCAATATTTTGCTTTCAACAAGGATTGAAATATGAGCTAATCCAGTTGTCAGCTGGTAGAGAATTAAAATAATTTTCCATGATAGATCATTATGACTTTTGACATATAACTTGAAAGCAGTTTAAAGTATTGAGTAGTATAAGGAAACTTCATCCATTCTTGCCTCTTTTGATACTGAGATTTTGCAGAGCTAACATCTATTAAAAATATAGGAATAGAAATGATGCTGAATTCTATTACTAAGTAAATCCATACAAGGCTATATGAAGTAAAAATAAAAATCCATTTCCAATAACATTTTACTTCTTGTGATTATTAATTATTTATCTAAATTTATAATATATTTATGTGGTTTTGATTAATTTTATATTCATTTTCTAAATCTTTACTAATCGTGCAATATTTACTGAGAACTCAATCCAGAAAAAAATTTAACACCTAGAGACTTGTGGAATAAGGACATTTTTAAAACCTTAATGCAAAATTTTATACACATACTATTTTACAGAGAAATATAACTAGACCTCGCTTGGAATCTCCCTTAAACATGCAGAGCATAATCATTGCTGATGACATAACTGCATCACCTGTCTTAGCTAGGGGTCCCCAGAAGCAGAATCTGTCTATAAGACAAGGATTCAAGTGCAGAGTCTATGTGAGAAGGAATCCTGGGAAACCCACTGGCAAGTGAGGAAGTGAGACCAGGAAGAGAAGAAAAGCAATAAAGGGTGGTTCTGGAGCCAGTCTCCACCATGGGCTATAGCCTAGTACCCAGGGCTCTTGACTCAAAGGTTCTTGGTGCCACACAAGGCAACCACTGTGCATAGAAGCAGAAATTCACGATGTGGGGCTTTTAAATGGTAACTTGTGATCTTCTGGACTCTGAGGACTCTAAAAGGAAGGGCTGTTTCTCTCACCTCTTCTAATAGGAAGATACCTGGGAGCCTGAGGTTCTGGCCACCTTTCTCTGCCTCCTCAGCTCGGGCCACGCTATTCCCACTGCACGGCTAAGGCTCCCAGATGACACAACCAAGCTGAAGGCCGTCATCCCACCTGGGCCTGTCCCTGTCACGAGTAATTAGGGATGGAGGCAGCCATGCCCCCATCCTGCCAGTCCCTGGAGCAGTGTTAGGGCCTCTGAGGTCTGTTCCTGAAGGTTTGGCCAATCTGCTCTAAGGCTACCATGTCCAGGTGAGGGCTAACCCCAGCCTAGACACGGTCTTGCCTGGGCTACAGGATGCCAGCCTGCAGGTGGCAGTTGTACCAGACTGATGCCAAGCCCCAAGTTGCTGCGGGAGCTATGAGCTGCTGTCTAGGAAGGACCTCAGCAACAACCGCATGGAAGACTGAAGGAAAATTCCGCAGCAAGGTCAGTCCCCAGGTGGCTGAGGTTTTCTTGAACAGAAACACGAAGGCTGGGGATGGGGCTGGGCTTGGGCTCTACCACTCCCTTGTCTGGGGACTTGGACAAGCTCCCCAGCTGTGTCCTTGGTCAAAAGGAGCAACAAAGGCTATTGTTCGGGCTGGCAGTGAGGATTTGTGAGAACGTGGAGGGACCAGCAAGGGGTCTGGCCTGCAGTGGGTACTCAGACTAAGCCCTTAACAGCTCACAGGGTTTCAGATGCTGTGTGCAGGTATACACGAGGCCATCTGGGCCCACTCCCAGGGGGTTGAGGGCAGCTAAGGTCTGGGTTCCCAGTGGCTCTTTGAGAGGCCTGGAGTATGTGTCCTGATCTGCCTTGTTGACTCCGGAAAACAAGGACTTCTACTGAACTACCTATGTGGTTTTGTTTCCCTGCTCCTGCCCACAGCCTAACAGGACTTGCAGCTCCAGGCAGATTTCTCCATTATGCCCCTGAGCCCAGGAAGAGATGCCTTTATAGCAAAACAGGCTTGGGGACTGCCCACGTGGCATCCGAACTCCGCAGCTGGGAGACAAAGCCATTTGCCCACCATTTGGTGAGCAGCTGTCATCTGCCAAATTCCAAGGAGAATGGGTCAGAGGCATGGTCCCTGCCTTGCACGCTATCCGCCTGGAGGGAGGCAAATACATTTGCATATGTGCAACATGCACCACGAACTCATCAAAGTCATCAAGGGTTTGCAACAGGAGAAAAGCTTAGGCACCGTGGAGAAGATGGGCGCAGGCACGGAGGGGGGCACCTGGAGCACAGCACAGACACACCAAGCACGGTGGGCAGGGCATGGGCTGCGGAAGTCCAATCTGTCTAGAAATCCGGCTCTGTCTCCGGTGCTTCGGGGCTCTGTGCTCCCGTCCGGGTCATCATCGCTCTTCTCCACTCTACTCAGGCCCTGGAGGCTGACCTCTATGCACTTCCCTCTGGCTTCAGGTCTGGGTGGCAGGACCAAAGGAAAGCATCCCTGGGACATGTGAAGGAGAAGGGCAGGAAGGGGCTGAGGAGTAGAGGCTCCCGGCTCACTCCCTGCTCCCGCCTGGTTTGGCCTGGCTGAGTCCTTCTAAGGCTCCTAGTGGTGACAACTCTGAAAGCTGCAGCTCTCACAAGTTCCAGAACCTCTCCTCCTCTTGTCCCCTAAGGTCTAGGGTGGAAACAGCATCCCATGGGTGTTGGTCCCTGAGGGCCTCCCTCTCCATCTCCTCCATCTCTCCCTGGTTCCCTTAGCCCTACCTGCACCTCTGCAGAGAATCCCCTCTAGAAATGCTGCTCAGTTTTCCTGTTTTATTTTCCCCTTAAGCCATGAGCTCCAAATGTAATACTTGCCAGCTTTATGAACTTAAGCTAACAGTAATCATTATTATATATATTAATAACTATACTCACATGTCATCATAAATACAGGATACTTACAGGGAACCAGAATGTGTTAAGGGTTTCATTTGTGTTTTTTTTTTAACTTAATCCTCACAACAATCCTATGAGATTTATATACTGTTGTACTCCTCACTATTTAGATGGAGAAGGTGAGGCATGGCAGGTAAGTCATCAGATAGGAAGTGAAGAGTCGTCACTGAACTGGAGTTATTTTAATTCCAGAGCCCAGCTGTTTCCCAGGTCATCTCTGGGAGCTGCAGTGTCCCCATCTATTTCAGAAATTCCTAAGTGGGAGGGCACAGGAAGGGTATTTCAGAGGAAACACACTGGAGCTGGTGGAAACGTGTCATGGAGGCTTGGTGAGAGGAGGGGGCTAGAGAGAGAAAGCAGGCAGTATTCACAGGGAGATAAGAGTCAGAGTCGCAATTACTGCAATCACTAAGGAAGAAAGATTAAAGCAGGAAGGGGCTGAAGACAGAATCCAGGGGACATGGACATCAACAAGGAAAGAGGCAGAAGGAAGTGAACACTCAGACTGGACAGGAGAAGGGAAGGGAAGCCTTTCTAATTCCTGCCAGGCGCAGTGTCAGATGCTGTAATTAAATTAAGAACACATAGCAATATTCAGTCTAAAGAAAGTGGTGTCCATTCCATGTCATTTAATAAATAAGAAAGCCAAAGTTCAGAGTATGTAAGGAATGTGTCTAAAAACCCAGTCTTAAGCAGCAGAACCAGAATCAAACCCAGGGTCATCTGACTCCACAGCCTCTTCGGGAGGAAGAGAGAGGTAAGGGCGCTCAGAAACCACAGAAGGAAGGGATTTAAGAAAAGGGAGGAACTGCAATGATGTCAACAGTGGTTACGGTTGATTTTAGCAGAGTCTAAGGGAGACATATCTCCCCCACTTACTTTGCTTACCAGTCACAGGTAAATAACCCCTGACTCAAGATGCGTTTTTCAACCAAAGTGATACTTTGCCCAGCCATCTTCTGTCTGTCTGTGGTTTGCTTGTGCTCTCCCTCCAGACATGATTATCCATTCTCTTACCTCTGGACTTCCTCTTGCTAAACACAGACTGCCAGATGATGGTTAGGGTGAAGAGCAGAACGCTGAGAATCCCCACACAGCACACAAGCACAGCATACACGTAGAGATCTGAAAGGCAGGGACACGAGGGTCGTTGTCAGGACAGGCCACACCAGAGGAGACGCTCCAAATAAAAAAAACTTCACACATTATCAAAATTCAACTCAAAATGAACTACATGCCTAAATGTAAAGTAGACACAAGAAAACTTCTGGGAAAAGACAGAGAAGAAAAATCTTTGAGATCAAGAACTAAGCAGAGAATGTTTAGACTTAACACCAAAGCATTACGCAAATAAGGAACACTTATTAAATTGGATTTCATCAAAATTTAAAACTTGTGTTCTATAAGTATCCATATGAAGAATGAGATAACCCATATACCTATCAGAATAACCAAAATAAAACTAGGACGATAACAGACGCAGACGAGGACATGAATAAACTGGGTCACTCTGACCTTGCTGGTGAGAATGTAAAATGGTACAGCCACTTCTGAAAACAGTTTGGCGGTTTCTGAAAGGACACACCAAAAACTACCATGCAGCTCAGCAATCGCTTTCTGGGGGCACTTGTTCAGAGTACTGAAAACTTAAGTTCTCACAAAAACCTGGCTGTGTATGTTTGTAGCAATTTTATTCATAATAGCCCCAAACTGGAAAGAGCGCAGATGTTCTTCAATGGGTGAACAGTTAAACAGTGCTCCACCCACACTATGAAACACTTCTCAGTGATAAAAGGGAACAACTCTTAGCACAGAGTTATATTGAGTGAGAAAAAAAATCCCCTCAAATTACATAATGTATGATTTTATCTACACAAAGTTTTTTGGAGTGACAAAAATGGTAGCAATGGAGAACAGATGAGTGGTTGCCAGGGTTTAAGGAGGGAGTGGGTGGAAAAAAAATGGGTCTTGCTATCAGGGAGCCTTGTAGTGAATATTCTGTATCTCCACTGTATCAGTGTCAATATCCTGGTTGCAATGTTATACTGCAGTTTTTCAAGATGATGCCTTGAGAGAAACTGGATAAAAGGGTGAAACTGGTACAAGGAATCTCTCTGTATTATTTATTAGAAATATACGTCAATCTACAAATATCTCAAAATAAGTTTGCTTTACAGTCCAAAGATTAAATCATGTTCATATCTATCTTAAACCAGGCTGCTATAACAAAATATCAAAGACCAGGTGAATTAGATGACAAAAATTTATTTCTCACTGTTACAGAGACTAGAAAGCCCAAGATCAAGGCACTGGCAGGTCCAGTGTCTGATAAGGACTCTCTTCCTGGTTTGGAGATGTCTTCTCCTGGTATCTTCACGTGGAGGAGAACAGAGAGCAAGTAAGCTGTCATAGGTCCCTTCGTATAAAGACACTAATCTCATTCATGAGGGCTCAACGCTCATGACCTCATCACCCCCGCCCCCACCCCTGCAATCCCTACCTCCTGATACCATCACATTTAGGGTTAGGATTTCAATATACAGATTTTAGGGGACACGGACATTCAGGCCATAACAATATATACAATCATTGATCACTCCAGTGATCAACTTATTCATCAATCCGATTGATAAAATGCCCAAAATGCCCAGAAATTGAAAGGGAAACCGGAAGCATTACCTAAAGCTTCTACGAAGCAAAAATAAAGTGAAAATGAAAGTGTTAGTTGCTCAGTCATGTCCGGCTCATGTCTGGTCTTTTCTACAGACCCCATGGTCTGTAGCCTGCCAAACTCCTCTGTCCATGGGATTTCTCAGGCAAGAATACTGGAGTGGGTTGCTCAAAGAAATTAAAGAAGACCTAAATAAACGGCAAGATATAACAGGTTTATGAATTATATGTCTCCACATTTTGTGATGTCAATTTTTCCAAACTGATCAGTAAGTTTGGCAGTGGTGGTGGTTTAGTTGCTAAGTCGTGTCCAACTTTTGCAACCCCATGGACTGTAGCCCACCAGGCTCCCCTGTTCATGGGATTTCCCAGGCAAGAATACTGGAACAGGTTGCCATTTCCTTCTCCAGGAGATCTTCCCAACTCAGGGATCAAACCCCGGTCTTCCACACTGCAGGCAGTTTCTTTACCATCTGAGCTACCAGGAAAGCTCACAAAGCAAAAACCTGCAGATATTCGAACTTAGTAAATGTTTGAACTTATTAAAAATGCTTCTCTGCTGACTTGAATGTTTTCAGCCAACAGACATAGTCAGCCTGGAATCAAGATCAGAATCAAGCTGGAATCGAGATTGCAGGGAGAAATATCAATAACCTCAGATATGCAGATGACACCACCCTTATGGCAGAAAGTGAAGAAGAAATAAAGAGCCTCTTGAGGAGAGTAAAAGAGGAGAATGAAAAAGCTGGCTTAAAACTCAGCATTCAAAAAACTAACATCATGGCATCTGGTCCCATCACTTCATGGCAAATAGATGGGGAAACAATGGAAACAGTGACAGACTTTATTTTCTTGGGCTCCAAAATCACTGCAGATGGTGACTGTAGCCATGAAATTAAAAGATGTTTGCTCCTTGGAAGAAAAGCCATGACCAAAGCTAGACAGCATATTAAAAAGCAGAGACATTACTTTACCAACAAAAGTCCATATAGTCAAAGCTATGGTTTTTCCAGTAGTCACGTATGGATGTGACAGTTGGACCATAAAGAAAGCTGAGCACTGAAGAATTGATGCTTTTGAACTGCGATGTTGGAGAAGACTCTTGAGAGTCCCTTGGACTGTGAGGAGATCAAACCAGTCAATTCTAAAGGAAATCAGTCCTGAATATTCATTGGAAGGACTGATGCCGAAGCTCCAATACTTTGGCCACCTGATGCAAAGAACTGACTCATTGGGAAAGACCCTGATGCTGGGAAAGATTGAAGGTAGGAGAAGGGGACGACAGAGGATAATATGGTCAGATAGCATCACTGACTCAATGGGCATGGGTCTAAGAAAGTTCCAGGAATTGGTGATGGACAGGGAGATCTGGTGTGCTACAGTCCATGGGGTTACAAAGAGTTGACATGACTGAGTGACTGAACTGAACTGATACTCAGTAGTACTGTTCAGTACTACTGCCCCTAAGTACAAGAAATATAATAATGAATATCCAAATGTCTTCTCATCAAGAAATCAGAGGGCTACATGGTACCCAAACCACAGAAATATGTGCCCAGTACCAGAAACACACAGAAGAGGGACCCATCCAGCTTGGGGAGGTTTGGAGGGGCTTCCCAGAAGACTGGACCACTGTGGTAAGCTGTAGTTAAAATAACACAGAAAATGTAAAAATGCAGAGAGAGAATAAAAGCAGAAAAAGAGAGGAAAAAGTCATTAGCCATCCATCACTCTGAGGTGCTACACTTTATGATATATATGCATATAGTTTTAAGACCATAACTGTTTTATACCTTGCTTTTTATTTTATCTCATTTTCTCATTAGGGTCTCTTCAAAGAGTTATTTTAATTTTGAAAAATATGATAAAAGTTTCTGCCATTAATAAATCATTATGAGTGACTTAGTATCTTATCATTGGCTACTCAAAGTGTTCCTAACTTCCCTATAAGAAATGATTCTAAGATGAGTATTCATAACCTTAAACCTTAATGACTCCCTCACATGGTGTTCTCAAGATTTAAGTTCCTGGACGTGGAATTGCTGAGTCAGCAAGAATGCATGTTTGTAAAGCCCTCAGGACATGGAGAAGCAGCTGGTTAAGTGCTAAAGCTGAAAAAGCAAGCAGTAAGCCTCCTGGGGTGGCTGGCTTGCAGGGAAGCCTGGAGAAGCAGATAAGGTTATGGTCAAGGAGAAAGAAGAAGGGGAAATGGGACAGAATCATACATCTCAGGGTCCCCTGGGAGGCCCTAGGTAGTCCCATCCCTGGAGAGCCTCCCTTGGTCTCAGGCTCAGCCAGCATATTCACCTAAGCTAGTCTGAGTTAGCTTCTTCGAAGCCTAGACTAAAAATAAGCTAAGTATCAACAGAAAGGGGCTTTCCTGGTGGCTCAGAGGGTAAGGAATCTGCTTGCAATACAGGAGACCTGGGTTCAATCAACAGAAAGCACAGCAGGACAAGGTTGTGGTGAAGGGAGCATTTACACTAATATTTAGGAAGCAGGGCAGGTGGGTGCGATAGAGTATCCTACAAATGAAGCGGGAGCCAGGCACGGGAGCCGAGGAGGACCAAGTGAGAGCTGTAGAAGCCAAGAGAGTAGAATGTCGTAAGGAAGCTTCCCCAGTAGTATCCAGTGCTACTGGAAACCACCATTGGGTTTTCCCACTAGGAAATTATTGGAGAAGTCCTGGAGGAAAGTCCCTTTAGTACGATGGTGGGGACAAAGCCAGATAACTGGAGTCAAGGAGCTCAATGGGGTATGAGGAGACTGAGACAGACACAAAGAAAACTCCTATAACTGAGATCAAAACTGCCTTTCTAAATAGATGCCTGTGTCTCAGATGTACGGGCTTTGCAGATTGATTCAATAGAGAACTCTGTAAGCAGGCAGTTAGGAGACAAGCTTGGGCCTCCATTCAACATGAAATTCCAAGGGACAGAGCAGAGGTCACTGCCTGGGACTCATGACAGGATACAGGACAGGCCATAACACGAACAACATATGGCCAGTCCTGGATTCACACACTGTTGAGCAAACTATTCTGGGAAGAGGACTACAGAGCCATTTCTGGCATTAGAGGCTGGGAAACAATGCAGTCAAAGTGCCAGGCAGACAGAACGGGGGCAGGTGGGTGCAGCATCTGTCTCAAAAGGATTCCGGAGACTTGGGCCCCTGGAGCAAAAGGCAATGGCAATTGGGCTTCAGGATTGGGATGGAGAGAAGAACTCTCTTCCTAAAGTTTCTGTGTCGATGGAGCAGAGCGACCTGAGTCACGAGTTCCCCTCTTCATCAGATGGCGTCTGTGGTTTCAGGACTGCAGGAACCAAAGAGGGATGAGGTCGCAAGGAGACTCTCCCACCAGTGTCCCCCAAAACCTACTGCAGACATCTGTGGCACACTCTCAGGCAGCAGGCAAAGGGCTCTAGGAGGCCCACATGACAGTTTCAGATCACAGCCTCCTCAACGTGCACAGAGGGGCTCTCCACAGGCAGCCACGGCTACAGAGTCATAAAACATCTGGCCAGTCCGGAAGGCTCAGCTGCACCGCCAAGCACACAGGCCCTCTGGGCTGTGGACACTGGCCAGCAGGCACCAGCCACCCTCACGTGGGTCCCCACAGGCCTAGCACAGATCATTCCTTCTCTGTTGTATTCTCAAAGCCATAGGAACTTAAACAGTATCATCTTGTAGGAAGAGAAAAAGCTCAAGAACACCTCAGGTTTCCCTGGATTGGGTAGCATCCCAGAGTGCTGGTTTTTTCCTCTGTTTTCAAGCATTCCTTTGCTGCATAAAGGCAATCTCCCTGCTGAAACTACTTAGAACACTAAAACCACCTCCCCTGTCCTTCTTGGAAAACAGAGGTTAAACCCTGAGCCATCTGAAATGCCGGCATAAACTACTAACACTCCAGGATAGTTTCTGCCAGCAAGCTAGAGCCAAAGTGTTCCCGGGTGACACAGTATGGCTCCAGATGCCGTTCTCAGGCTGGATACTGGCCCAAACCTGCCCGATCTTTCACCTTTTCCTTTACCTTTTATATAAAAGCCTCTCTCATTATAAATGTTAGCTCAGAGGTTGTAAAACTCTGGCCAGGCCAAACAATGTTTGTCCGGAGGCTGAATCCTCACCTTCACGTTCAAATTGAACAAAACATCTACACTTAACCAAATCTGGGCTTAGCTTTTCAAATACCACATATACCTGAACACTCAAAATAATTCTAAAAATCTTGCTATGTTCTCCAAAATCACTTGCAGTTTCATCTTCTGCTGCTGGACTTCCAAAGACACCAACGTCTTTGTTAGATTCAACTGCAAGCCGCCATGCAGAAAGTTGTCTCCCCACCGTCTCCAGCCCAGGCCTCCCTGAAGCAGATGGTGGGGCCGGCAGGCTGGAGTGAAGTGCACACAGCAGGGAGGCCAAGATGCGGTGCACTGTGTCTGCATGCCAGCTCCCATCCGTTCAGAAAGCCAGGCCATGCCAGGCCAGGCCAGGCAGAGCAGTCCCCAGGAAAGGCAGCCCGCGCACCTGTTGCTGGGCAACCATGAACCTGGCTGGAGTATTCGGCGCTGCTTTGAAACCCAGTGACCCCAGCATTCCTCAGCACAGGGAAGGAGCTCAACTCCCCCCGGGCCATTGAATCCAGAAAATCAATGACCATCCTCTATATTTCCAGGGCAACTATAAATCCCTATTTTGTAGTTCTGTGGAGAAAACCAGGTACTTCTACTCATGTTTTTATCCAGCCAATAATAATATCTTGCTTGGGGAGAAATACCTGAGCAATAGCCTGGAGGGATTTTAACTTACTCCAGCATCTCACCAAGAGGCCTGACAATGCTTTTTTGTGGTGCAGGCATGCAGCCAGGCTGAGCTGAATCCCAGGAGGACAGATATCCGTCCTCAAGCCCTGCTCCTGCTCTCCCATCCAGGAATGAAAGGGCAAAGGCCTGGGATCAGACACCAGCGAGTTTCAACTGTACCCCTGACCTCGTCAACACTGTGGCTGGGTTAAAAAAGCAAAACCCACAGATGCTGCTGCTGCCGAAATCACAGGGAAAGAGCACTTTGGACACAGCTGCTCTGAGGCAGGATACACACTGAGAATTCCAATCCTGCTTTTCTGTAGAAGCCAAATTCTCTGCGTGGAGAAGACAGTGCACCATGGGCTATAGATTTTGTGTAGAGTTAGATTGAAAGTAACCCTGATATTCCATAGCTACACATGAAAAAAAAGTAATCATTAATTATATAAAATGTTTTAGAGATTCAGATTGTGCAGCAAAGTGTGTGTGTACAGACTTTTAAATGCTACAGTCTTTCCAAATATATCAAGTCTTGGGTTTGGGGCCATAGTATTTTTAAACAGTCCTTGGCTCACTAGCACCAGAAACATCTCAAGCCCTGGTGAAGTGCAAATTCTTTGCTCTCTTCCTAAATGTAAAAATCAGATTCTTGGCAGGGGTGGGAGTTGGGGGCAACCCAGAGTCTGGGTTACTAACAACATCCCCCAGGATATCCTTAGGCATCTGATGATAAACAGGGCTCCTACTGTCACATCTGCCAGTGACCCATCTTAGAGAGCCCCCTGGATATCTCCAGATGTCCCCCCTTCCCAGTGCCTGGGTTATAGGGCAGCCTCAGAATATGGGCACATCTATTGCTTTTTCTACTGCTTCACTCTATGAGGCTGTAAGTCACACCTCTTTGCTAACAAATAGGCATTCACTGAATGAGAGGCTAAGGGGGGGAACTGTGGATTATTTTACTTGGGGAAGATATTAAAATACAGAAAAAGCCGTCTACAAAATGTGCAGAAGAAAAGGCAGGGAATACAAAGAATCACTGTTACAGTAAAGTGCAACCTGAGAAATGCAATATTTATGACTTCAAAATGAAACAATCCTAATGGCGTACCTGAGTGACACTTTATGGCTTGCAAACCAGGTTCATAATTATGGTTATATTTTTCTTAGGGAGACAGTTCCTCAAGTCACTGTTATCAACTAGCTATTGGAAGAAGTAGGTTTGAATTCAAGTGTACTCTCCCATGTTCTCATATCCACTGAATTAACAAAAGGTGATGGTGAAGCCCCAAGGAACACAGGTCTCCTTAGATCCTTTTCCCAAGGTCCATACATCATCAAAAAATGCAATGCCTTCACAAGATGTAATCCTTCACAATTTCCTGATCACATCTTAACATTAATCTGTTTTTTTCTTTTTAACTGATCAAAGGTTCTGCCTGAGAACTCACAAAGTACATTCTTTCATTGCTTATGGTCATAATCTTCAACCACTTTACAATAATTTCTGTGAGTTGTCCATACTCTAAGGCCATATACTTTCTCAACCTTGGCACTCTTGAATTTTGGGGCCAGATAATTCTTTGCTGTCAGGGCTGACCTGTGCATTGTAAGACCCAATAGATGCCAGTAGCACCAAAATGTTATTATGGCAACCAAAACTGTACCCAGACATTGGAAAATGTCCCCTAGAGGGACAAAATTACCTCCTGTTGAGAATCACTGCTCTAAAGCTCCAGTCTGAGTATACAAAACCTAGGTTTCTGGGGGTAACACCCCCAGAGACTCTGATTCCATAAGCATGGGTGGCACAGAATACAGTGCATTTGTAAAAGCCTCCCAAGTGTACTGATGCTGATGTGATGTTGATGCTGCTGGTCTGGGACCAGTTTTGGGAAACATTTCCCTAGGGCCATGGCTGCAGGCCAGCATCTCGTAAAGAACTTCTAACAAGTTCCAACTTAATCAGAATCTCTAGGGATGTGGTTCAGGCAGCAGAGTTTTTAAAGCTCCCAGGTGACTCTAACATGGGTTGAAAATCACTGGCTTAAGGTTTACAAATGTTTCTAGAATCCCAAACTCTTAAGAAACCTGAGATAAAATTAGTCACAGTAGATGTAATCTGCCTTTTTATATTGCTTAAAGGTCTCTCCTTGATATCACTTAGGAGTAGGAATCTTGGAGAAAAACATCACCAAATTATGCAGATTGGAGCTTTCAACTCTATTCTTTCAAAATCTGTAGACTAATACCTCCAGGGATTCCCATCCTACTCCTGACTATGTTTAAAGAAAGAAAACCATTTGATGTCAGGAAAAAACTAAGAAGTCTGGGTCCTTTCTTCTTATTCTATTCATTTCCTATTATCTAAAAGTAAGGCTGCATCTTATAGTGAAGAAATAAATAAGAATTACCTTCAAAAAATGCCCAGGTCTCTTTCTTTTTCTCAAAGGATGAATCTTCAGAAGATTTGAGGGAAATCACTGTAAGACGAAAAAAAAAAAAGAAATTGCATAGCATGAAGTGAAGTAGTTTATGAACCTGGCCCATCTCAGTCCAAAAGATTATATCATATGGAGTACATGGCACTTACATTTATAAAGTAATTTTCACATTTGCAAAAGCCACATTTAATTGTCACAACTCACATGTCACGGGAAGGTGCAATGACTTACATATAATAAGTAACAGACCAGAGAAGGGAATTAAGTTTTTGGTACTCAGTTCAGTAGAAGTCCTACTCATCCCATATATTAATACTTACTACATCTTTCCAAAATGTAGTGCACTTGTTGAGTATCTCTAGAGAAGCCTGAGGTCTTCTGATGACTCAGGGCCGGTGCTCTGAGCACCATTCTCCATGTAATACAGTCACACAGTAGCATGCATCTGATTTTGAGATTATTTTGTCTCCATACATCTCCCCTTCTCCCTCCTCCCCTCTCCCAGGTCCACAGGTCTGTTCTCTTTGTCTGTTTCTCCACTGCTACCCTGAAAATAAATTAATCAGAGCCATCTTTTTAGATTTCATATATACGTAGCAGCACACGATATTTATTATTTCTCTTTCTGACTTATTTCACTCTGTATAATAGGCTCTAGGTTCATCCACATCATTAGAACTGATTTAAATGTGCTCCTTTTAATGCCTGAATAGTATTTCACTATATATATGTACCATAGCTTCTTTAGCCATTCATCTGTTAATGGACATCTAGGTTGCTTCCATGTTCTAGCTAATGTAAATAGTGCTGCAATGAGCATCAAGGTACATGTGTCTTTTTCAATTTTGGTTTCCGCTGGGTATATGCCTAGGATTACTAGGTCATATGGTAGTTTTATTCCTAGCTTTTTAAGGAATCTCCATACAGTCTTCCATAGTGGCTGTATTAGTTTACATTCCCACCAGCAATGCAAGAGTGTTCCCTATTATCTGTTTTTGACTTTGATCTTGTCCCTTGATGTGCCTGATAATTTTTTAACATGAATGCCAGACATTGTATATGGAAAGTCATGGAAACTCTAGATGAAATTTTATTTTCCTCATAGGAAATTAGAGTAGGAGGATGTTCACCTGATCCAGTGAGAGTATGAACTGTTCAGAAGCTGAGTTTTAGTTTTTATAGGATATGGTCTATTTCTCGTTTGCCCTTACTTCAAGGATCCCCAATAGAAAGCCTCAAGTAATTATCAAAGACCTTCCAATTTTCATCTCACAGTTAGAACTGCCAAAAGCTGTTTGTCTCATAAACAACCTGATTGTCACTTTCTCCATAACTTTTCTGAACAAGCACTGCATAGTTCAGTTCAGTCGCTCAGTCATGTCCGACTCTCTGGAACCCCATGGACTGCAGCACGCCAGGCCTCCCTGTCCATCACCAACTCCCAGAGCTTACTCAAACTCATGTCCATCAAGTCGGTGATGCCAACCAACCATCTCATCTCTGTCATCCCCATCTCCTCCTGCCTTCAATCTTTCCCAGCATCAGGGTCTTCCCCAATGAATCAGTTCTTTGTATCAGGTGGCCAAAGTATTGGAGCTTCAGCTTCAGCATCAGTCCTTCCAATGAATATTCAGGACTGATTTCCTTTAGGATGGACTGGTTGGATCTCCCTGCAGTCAAGCACTGCATAAGAATGGTTGAATTTCTTATAAATGACTCTGACAATTAGGCTCCTTCACTGCTCTTCCCTGCAGTCAATCTATGTGTCCTTCAGAGAACAATTAGGATAGCTGAAATACATAGGCACATACGTAATTGTGTAATTATGTCACGCAAATATATCTATGAAGTTTAAATAAAAATAAATTTAGGGAGAAAGTCCTAATAAATTAAGAAAACTGAAATGCAGACTACTTTTTCAGCTTTTCTAATTGTTCTCAGAAGGAAGGTTTTGTCCTATGGGAAAGAACTCCCCTCCCTGTAGATCCTAAATTCCTCAAAATCAAAAACCATCTTGGAGCACACTGCCTGACAGCTGGTAGGTGTCCAGTAAATAAATGATCTACTTCTTTCTGATGGCCCCCAAAAGAAAGCAACCTGGACATCCAGGAATGAACTCTTAGTGGACATTTGGTCTTTCATGCAATATTAGATACATCAGACAATTCATCTAACATCCTTCCTGCTTAATTTGCCCCACCCACAGCCTGTATAATCTACTTACTGTCAGAGTAACTGATCAGATTCCCCCTTCAAGAATTTGGACAGAGTATATATGGTTGTTGTAGCGCCTGGGGTTGAAAAAGTCTATGGACTCTGGGGTGGGCAGCTTTTTTGGAAAACAGGAAAGCAAATGGAGCAAGGGCAGAACCTGCAGAAGGAAGGTAGAGGATAGAGAACTTGATCTTGATGGCATTCTGGGTACCAAGAGGCTGATGTGTCGTTTTCTAACCTTGCATTCCATCAGCTCTATATCCTTAAACCATCCCCACCTCTCTCCTGAATTAGCTTGAATGAGTTTTCATCTTCAACGAATTCAGCCTAGGCTAGGATAACCACAGAGTCTTAATAAAGACAATACCAAAAGGAAAATAAATGGATCTCTGAGGACCTCAGATTTCAGGAGATCAATGATGCCCATCATGGTCCAGAGCCTTACTACTCTAAGTGTGGTCCACTGACCACCAGCATCAATGTTACCTGAGAACTTGTCAGAACTACAGGATTGTAGGGGCCCCAACCCAGATCTACTGGATCAGAATCTGCTTTTAAACCCAAATTTCTCAAGTGAATCATATGCACTTTGAAGTGTGAGATGCACTGATGTGCACTGGGTTGAAATACTAAGTTGCCATTTGCTAGTTATGTGACCTTGGGCAAGTCACTTAACTTCCCCATTTGTTATGCCTGAGTTTCCCCAATTGTTATACAGGGATGATAATAAGTTCAGGATGATTGCGAAGACCAAAAGGGTTAATATATGGAAAGTACTCAGAACAGTGCCTGAGACCTAATGAGCCATTTTTATCCATAAGACAGCTCCATAAGAGCTTAGTTCCTTAGCTCCATAAGACAGCAACTTGGGTCTCTTTTATTCCTTGCTCTAATTCCCACACCTAATTCTGGCATGGTCCTTTACTGTCAGCCCTGTGCCTCAGAGTGTGACTCTTCAGTTGTCCAAATGGTCCATAAGAAAGAGTTCCTTGCCCTTGTGGCTTAATGTCTGCAGTCCCTTTGCCTTATTTGGGATCAAAGGTAATAAATAAGGTCTCCCCAGTGGACTTGTAGAGATGGGTATTGAAAGAACCAACAAGCTGGGATTCAAAGCTAAGGGGCTCTAAGCAAGGAGTTTGTGGAGTTTCCTCATTTCTCTCCAGTGCGGCTATTTTATGGGACAGTACAGCAACCTTGTTTGTCATATTAAGATGGTCATAATCTTATCTGTTCCTCCAAGAAAGCAAATTTTTACATGAATTCTGCCAGAGCTTTTGAAATTTTCCCAAGGTTCGGCGTAGCTATCTTATTTCAGCTGCTAATCCTGTGCTATCTTAAAGTGAATGTGATACATTGTCCAGCCACACATGTCTGAGTCCAGAGATTCAGGCCAATGCCCTGCTCAAGGTGGCCTCTGTCTTGCCCCATGCTCGGAGCCCAGCCTCTCAGCCAAGAGCTAATGTGGGGCTGGGCAGTGTGCCCTCCTAGAGAAGGTTCATGGCTCTAGATGCTGGGAATGATGCCAGCCCTGCCTCCCAGGGAGCCTGGCCTCTTCCATCCTTCCTGCATCCCGAAGTCTTGTGAGGGAGGGCTGTACAAGGACCACCTCCTCCCACAGGGTATGGGGCCTGGAAAGAGGATAGTAAAACTGATCAGGGAAGCAAAAGGAAGCCCAGTTTGGCCTCAGCACCAAGCTACTCTTCTCAATACAGCTTTATCAGAATCAAAGTGGGCATTTTGAGTTCTGACTCCTGTGCCCATTTATCAATGGGTCTGGGCCACAGTATAGAGAAAGCAAAGTGCACTCAAACGCTAAGTCATCAGCTGACCTCTTGATGGCTCTGTAACTTTCTGGGGACCCCAGCACTTGGTGGGCTGCCCTTCTGGTGAGGTGGTGGCCTGATAGTGATAGGCCACTCTGGGCTCCTCCCCAAGACAGCAGAATCAGATGAAATTTAAGAGGGGTGGGTTGTGAGAGCCACTACACCTTGGCCCTCTGGTTGAAAGTGGCCGCAGGATCAAACTGTCTGGAAGAACACAGCCCAGAGGCACCAAGACAAGACGATCCTATCAGCCTCATGTCTGGAGGAAGCAGATTGGAGAGAAAGAATCTTAGTCAAGTGTCCTTTGCTGGGACCTGCAGGGAAACCAACATGCAGAGAGATGTGAAATCTGAGACCCTTGACTTCTGATTTGGACAGAACATCCTGCAGACTCCCTTGGGGAGGGCGGATTTCACAGGCTATGGCAGACTGTGTCCCCCTGAGTTCACACCAAGACCCTGTGACAAAGCCCTTCAACTGAGGGACTTCCCCTTCTCTTCCTGGTCTCCCATTCAGGGATGATACAGACACCTTTATCTGAGCCTGCTTTGAAGAACTGACCCACCCCACCCCACCCCCTCAACCTCGTCATTCAAGGAACAGATGACTGAGGATTGTTAGAGGCCCTGGGAAAGCCCCTTTCTCCCAATATTCTTTCCCACCTGCTTACCTGTGCCTCCAATTCCTTTCACAAAGAATCCTATGATTAAAGGAGCTTAAATTACAACCAGGGGCTATATCCAAAGTGAGTAGCACATTTCTGACACAGAACACCTTCTGGGAGGCAGGAGTTGGTAGAGAGAAGTGTGGGGAGGGCCCTGGAACAGTCAGGGGAGTGGGGGGCCAGGGAGCAGCAGCCCAGATGCAGGAAGGACTGGCCCTGAATTTGTGAGACATGGCTTCACCTTCCTGTTTCTACTACCTTCACTGAGCGCCCGAAGATCAAGGTTTTTAAAACGTTCGTGTACAGGAGAATTAATTAGGCCTCTTGTGGCCTCCTGAGGATTCCCAGGCATGACCCCTGAACTTCTGGTTCAAGTGATTTGGGGGAGGGCCTGGGAATCTGTATGATTAGAGAGCACAAAGTTGTGGAAATTCTGAGGCTCGAGGTCCCAGGAAGCCTCATGGAGAAGCCCTGCCTCACACACTCCTAGGACAGAGAGAGGTGTGTCCCAAGAGACATGGGAGAGGGGATTCGGGTCATGAGGAGCCAGACCCTAGGCCTCAATCTCCCGTCTTGTCCAGGTTAGGGTCCAGAATTAAAAACTCAACCAGTGCTCTTCAATTTAATCCAGGGAAAACAAGATTAACAGCATGATCTAAAGACTAAGACTATCACACAATTGTTGGTTACAATCCTTTGTAAACAAAAAAAGAGCCCTTTAATAACATGTCTCAGTGCAGGGAAATATAAGGTGAAGAACACAGCTTTCAAGGAAGTTATTTTCAAAAGAGCAGACCATCTATAAAGGATGGTGTACCTCTCCAAAAGCCAGACTCAATCTTGGAAGTTGGAGAGAATTTGAGTCAGAGAGGCTTTTCTCCAGTGATTACCTAATATTTCATACCCTCTCTCCCTGCTGAATGCATTGCCTTAGAATGCATCACTACACTTTGCTCATTGGTCCCCTTCATTGTCCCCCTCCTCCAGCTGAAGGAACGTTCCATGCAGGCTGGAACTGCATCTGTTTTCACATCCCAAAATCCTTCTTAGTCCATAACAAGTCACAGTTACTTTGAATGAATGAATGAATGGGATGACTATGATGCTGTATTGGTGGGTCAAGGTATCCCAGAGAAAGCTTGGTGCTGGGACCAACTTACATTGTAGAAGGCTGAGAAGAGAGCCCAGGGCAGGGAGCCCAGGCCTACCCAGCACCTTGCTTCCCATGGAAGATCTGCATCAGAAGCAGGGGGATTGCACCAGCTCACCAGGCCTTTGGAGCTGACTTCTCTGGAGGGCTCTAACCTTGGAGCTGCTGGCTCTGGGTCTGTCACAATCACTTTATGGCCAGAGTTCTTAGTTTCTTATAGAATGGAGGCAGGAAGCCCGGAGACCTTAAGCTGGCAACATTCTGCATAGAGTAATAGGAGAGAAAAATCTGCAAGGACCAGAGAAAGCTGTATTCTTCGCCTTGTATTTCTGAGCACAGAGACCTGTTATTAAGGGGCTCTTTTGGAGTTCTTTGTAAACAACACTTGTGTGATATGTTTATTCTTTAGGTCTTGCTGTTACTCTTGTTTTCCCTGGATTAAATTGAAGAGCATAGGTTGAGTTATGAGTTCCAGTGATACGAAATATGCACAAGACTCTTAAATAAAATAAAGAGGAGTCAACACCTTTGCTCCAATTCAAAAATTAATATAGTCATTTCACTGACATTTCTTATTCAATGATGAGATGGTTTCCCAAGGGAAAAACTAAATGTAGCTGTGTCCTCACTATTTATAACTGACTCAGTGCTCTCAAGAAAGGCAACTAAAACCCAGAGAGACACAGAGACCATCTCTGTTTCTGCTCTCTGAAGTTTGCCTATTGCTTCCTTTCTCCCTTGACCCTCCAAGCCTCAGGCTGAAAGCGGTCTCTCTTGGGGCTTGGACAAAGCCATATATGTGCATAGGACCTTTGGGTGACCTGCACTGATGGAGCAGCTGATGAGAAACAGAAAAGCTCCAACTTTGTCTATTTTAAGCCACTCTTTCCTTTGCATTCACTCTAAGATAAATTCTAGAAAATACAGCAAAAGAGCAAACAAAAACTCATATTAAATAGACTTCCCATTGTGACAAGGCAGTGGGATAAGAACTATGCATTCTGAGATGGAATCAGCTACAGAATACAAAGGCCATGTGTATTTAGAAAATATTAAAACTTAAGGCTTGGTAAGTTTTACCAAGCCCTCTCCAGACACACCCCTGGGATAGATCTATATATTATCCTCTTTTTTGAAAGACTTATTTATTTTTGGCTGTGATGGATCTTTGTTCCTGCATGGGGGCTTTCTCCAGTGGTGGCAAGTGGTGGCTACTCTCTAGTTGTGGCGCCTGGGCTTCTCACTGCAGTGGCTTCTCATTGTGGGGCACAGACTCAAGGCACACAGGCCCAGTAGTTGTGGTGCAGGGGCTTAGTTTCCCCCTCACTCGGCATGTGGATCTTCCTGGAGGAGGGATTGAACCCACGTCCCCTGAACTGGCAGGCAGATTCTTAACCACTGGACCAGCAGGAAGTCCCTATATCTTATCTTCTTGCTACCACCTTCCACTTCTTGTTACCATTAATTAAAATGGCATTTTATTCAAAACCATGAGTGATTTAGATCACTCATTCAGTCCTTGATCTAAAAAATTCGTTATACCATGCACTGTGTCAGGCATGTGGGTGCATCTATGAATTTCACAGGGTACCTGGAGTCAAGATCCCTGACCAGGGCCACCATGGCAATCTTTCCTCTTATCACTGTCCACCTCAGCCCTCACCAACCACAAACATGCATCCAACTCCATTCAGTTAGTTTCAAATCCCTCTTCTCCCTCATCCATGTCTTTGCTCTGGCTGTTTCATCTCCTGACACGGCATGGCCCATAGTCACAGAGCCCTCCTCACCCCGTGGCCCCAGCGGAATGTCACATCCTCCAGGTGAATCTCTCCTGTTCCCCCAAGTATGTAACCTTGTCTTTTCCTTACTCTCAAGCAAGTGTCAGCCTCCTCTAAGGCCTTTTCAGACTTTTTATTAGCTATATCAATGAAGTCTATCAAATATATACCCATATCGACATACCTCTTTTCTTCCAGATTGTAAGGCTGGGTCCCAGGACAGTGGGGATCAAACCTCCCCACATGTACCTCTATTTGGGCAAAGCACAGGGATCACAGGCTCATAAACTGGGGCTTCATACATGCTACTGAGTTTGTTCCAATCTCTTAAATTCTTCCAAGACCATGGCAGTTAGAATGAGGATAGACACAATGAAGGATTATTTGAAGTTGTGTTTAAATTACACTCTGGTTGTCAATTTGTTCCCTTTGAGTATCTGGACCTGTTGACACTTTAAACATCATGATGTGAGCTTGCTTAATTAAGCAGTAGCACTAAATGTTTAGTTAATCTCATTCCTAATTATCTGCTCCGTGTCTCTGGGGAAAAAGGATTTATTTAATATCTTCCACTGAAACTTGAAATATCGGTTCCCTGTGGTGGTACTTTCAGATCCAATTATTAAATTCTCTCTAATATTTCAGGGTTAAATAGATAAGAAATTATAATTTCATCTTTTCCCCTAAATACATTTAGAGTAAACACAGTTTTCCATTTTCTTTGTCCACTTGTAACATTTAATGCTCACTTATATAATCTGAAGTCAAATAACAATATGGTTTGTTAAAATATGTTATTTGGGGTTAGACTGAAATACTGTTTAAATTGCAGGAGACAGCCCTTGCAAATTGCTTCCATTATTAGCATTTTCACCGTTAATGAAAACATCTCCATCTGAAAGGAAGGAGATTCAGTTCTGCTTAGAATATCAGACTGCTTCTGAATCTGTGGGTGGCAGAACCAGGCTGAAAAGCCATTGATGATAATTTTGTACAAAGCCTGGAGAACCAGGAATGGAAGATGTTCTACCCCCAAGAACAGAAGCCTAAATGAATAACGGCATCACTCTTGAGAACCCTGGGGCCCACCCTCCCTGGTGGAAGGGGCCCATGTGGTACCCTCACACAGAGCCCTAACTGGCCCGGGTCAACAACTGTTAGAGACACGTGGCACCCCGGACTCTGCCAGAGCCTGTCGTTGACCAGGAGCCCCAGGGACCTTCAGGCTTCATCTTGGAAACTCTCCTGAAGAAAATCCAGGCTTAGGAGCTGGTCTACCCACTCAGGGCAGTCCTCGTGATTAGAACTATCCAGGGGCTGCAAGTCCTGAGAGATACCAGGCTGATCAGTGCATAAAGGAGGACAAATGTGGGAGATCACTGGGACATCAAACAGGATGGCAAAGGTACAAAGGCAGAGACACCCCCAAAGCTTGGGGAGCAGAGGCAGCAAAGGGAGGTCAAGGGATTATTAGAGAAAGCAGGCACGAAGCACAACCAGCAAGCATCTGGATGCAGAGACGTGGGGCAGACAGGCTGAAGGCGGTGCGGAGAGGCTTAAGGAAGACAGGGAGCTTCCTTCATAAACTGCATGCCTAAGGGACTACAAGTAGCAGTGAGCGCTGAGTGTGCAGAACAAACGCAGGGTCAGATGTTCTAATACCTTTGTGTCTACAGGGACAGTGTAAAGTAAACTTCAGAAAGGATCACAATCTGCGAAAAAATTGATTACAAGTAGTTAAAATTCATTGTTTTGCACCTAGAGGACAGATGGTGGCCCCCTAAAATAGCAAATCTTCACCTTGATTTGTAAGTGATCTTGGAATCTACCCCAAAGAGAACAGCTTGTTTCCATGCCTAGTGATACATTATGCTCTGTGTTTAGAACAGAAATCCTTTTTAAGGCTGTTGGACCCAACTACTTAAAAAGCAAAATTATTTATTTCTTTTGGCCTAAAGGAACCAAGAGCATTTGGAAAACTCTGCATTCATCAATCTATGAAGCCTCCAACTCAGAAAACCCTGAACCTCCCAACCATCAGTAAGGCTCCCCTTAAGATACCCTACTGAACAGCTTCATCTCCCTGTTGGAAATTACCCCAAACCACTGCCCATGCGCCCTCTGTTGCAATCCTGACTTCCCTGTTTCATCAACTCCAGCCTCGCTCTGCCTGTTCAGTGCTAGGCACACGGCACTCCAGACTGGACCTCCCCATATTCTTGGTGTCGGGCAGAGCAAGACTCTGTAGTTCACTTCCTCCTGTCTCACCTGCAGTGAGACCCCGCCCCTGCATCTGACCTGCTCATGATGAATGAGCCAGAAGCTGTTTCCTAGAGATCTTTTTTTTTTCCCCACCATCAAAATATTTATTGGAACCAAAGCAGAGGGAACAGAGCTGTTAGGAAGGCAAATCAAGGTGCAGATTGGAAGGTGGGGTAGAGCAAGATGTGGGGTGGAAGGGGCACCTCAAATGCCACAAGAGGGGTCCCTGTGGTCTAGGCTGGAGAGAGGCCCTTCACTCCACCCTCTCAGTGAAGATCCCCCACTCGCCTCTCCCATCTCATATCCATCCTGGGGGCATCTGAGGCCCTGCAGTGACCCCATAGGGAGGGACCACCCCTTCGATCCACCTATGGCTATCAATCAGTCTGTCTCCCTTCCTTATCTTCCTGATAAAGAGGACACAGGGCTTACCTGGCAGCCAGAATCAAGCCAATGCACCTCCTTTCTGCCTGGAACATCTCTGAATTTCCCAGTCTGTGGGACTGTCTGGGCCCTGGGAAGAAGCTACTGCGTCCTTACCCTCCACCGCTGCTCTCCTACTGAAAAGACTTTGCCCTTTCCAGATAGCCATGGGGTTGGCCCAGAGGAGCCCATTCCAGACACCAAGCCAAACTGGCTCCATCTGCTGCCTCAAATAATGGTGTTTCCCAGGGCTCCTCGCCTTGGTCCCTGCCCCTTGGAAATCAACTCACCCCTGGTGATTTCACCTGCCTGACTCAGATTCAGTTCTCACAAGCCAGATCAGATGGGCCCTTCAGCTCCACATTTCTGCGTACTTACTAGCCATCAGTGCGGGATGGCCTCCACCCAACTCACTCTCAACTTCCCTGCTGACGAGCTCCATCTCTTATGCTCTATCTCTTATGCTCCCTTTGTTAGTCATGGGCACCACCCTGGACACACTGAGTTACTCTCCTGGGTATCATCCCAAAGTTTTCTCCCTTGCCGTATCCAATTATTAAAGACTTCTTATTTGACCTCTAATGTCTCTCCATTTCTATTACCAAATTTGGCATCATTTAAAGCCTGTGCAATGGGCTTTCCTGGTGGTTCAGATGGTAAAGAATCTGCCTGCAATGCAGGAGATCAGGGTTTGACCCCTGGGTTAGGAAGATTCCCTGGATAAGGGAATGGCAACTCATTCCAGTATTTTGGCTGGAGAATTCCATGGACAGAGGAGCCTGGCAGGCTACAATACATAGGGTCTAAAAGAGTTGGACGTGAGCAACTAACACTTTCACAAAGCCCATGCAACCACAAAAGACTGCCTCTTCACCCTGTAGCCTGGTCCCCCTAGAGGGGTCTGTCAAAAGACTTTATATGCTTCACGGACTTGCCAAGGACTAAAGATTCTCCAAAAAACACCTGATGATAAAATCACCTAGTGTGCTAAGTCAATTCATTTGTGTCCTACTCTTTGTGACTCTATGGACTATAGCCCTACATGGAATTCTCCATGCCATGCCCTCCTGCAGGGGATCTTCTCTACCTAGGGATCAAACCTGCATCTCTCACATCTCCTGCATTGACAGATGCGTTCTTTATCACTAGCGCCACCTAAGAACCCCCCAAAATCACCTAGACTGGATGTTAAATATTCAAATTCCAACCCAGGCCGAATAGACTAGAATCTCTAGAATCTCAGAATCTGGCTTTGGTGTTGAGAACACTAGCTTACAAAATCAAGTGTAAATTCTTTGACGTTCAGTACAGTCCCCTCCACCATCGGCCCAGCCTGCTTCCCCTATACCCACTGCCACCTCCACCTCCCAGTTCAGACTCCAGCAGTCCTGATTCACTGCTGTGGGATGCCCTATCCACCAAGATGCCGCCTCATCTCATTCCCTGCCCCACATAAACAGCCAATGTCAGCTCAAGCACTGCCCACTCCTCATCCTTAGGGGCCTCCTATGCATTCACACAATGCTCCATGCAGACTTTATCACTGTGCCTGACACCACGACATCGTATCTGTTTCTGTATCTGCCACCCTATAGATAGACAGATCCACCCTGTGTCCCCAAGTTTCCAGCACAGTGAGGTGCAGAGCAGGTGCTCCATAAAATATATCCCCACTGAGTGAGGAATAAACGAATCCACCAGGCACTCTAGTCCATATGCAATTCACTGAGCCCAGCAAAGCTTCCTCAGCTAAACTGTTCATTTCTCTGAAGGCTGCCACTCATTTCATTATCATGTTTGCTACTTTTCTCTAGATCGAATCTATCTTTCTACAAATGAAGTTCCCCAAATAGACTGTGTAGTCCACATTAGTGTCTCCCCAGAGGAGTACACATAACACAACCAACTTCCTTCTTAGCGACACCAAGCCAATTTGTACATGGAAATAACATGGGCTGTCCACTCTGCCGTATCACCATGCAGTGGTGGTTTAGTCGCTAAGTTGTATCCAGCTCTTGTGATCCCAAGAACTGTAGCCCATCAGGCTCCTCTATCCATGGGACTTTCCAGGCAAGAATACTGGAGAGGGTAGCCATTTCCTTCTCCAGGGAATCTTCCCAACCCAGGAATCAAACCCAGGTCTCCTGCATTAGAGGCGGATTCTTTACCTACTGAGCCACTAGGGAAGCCCTCTGTCACCCTACAGATGAGTGTCTAATTTGCCACTGACACCACCAAAGTCCCCGCACGGAGAGCCTCGTATTGACTCTCCACCACTGCCTGCGAGATGTTTCCCCAAGATATGTATCACTCTGCCATTTTCCAAACTGAATCTCATTCTGTTACATCCTGCTTGTATTACTCACCTCTCTGGATTCCCATTTGTTATGTTTTATTCCTTGTTGATGTTAAGAACATTTCCCAGTTTTGTATTTTATGTATAAAGTTCATTAAGGTGATGTGTGCCCCCTTTTCAAATCATTGATAAAACAATTAAATGAAATCAAACCTAACATCCACCCTCCTGGAAACCTCTCCAGAGGGTTCCAACACCATGTGTCACTTAGGGCTCTTGGATCCAGGTTCTCTGCAGGCAGCGCTTCTGGCTCACTAAAATGGTCACATGGCACAAGCAACTGAAGAAACTGCATGACATCCTTTCCCTTTCCTCCTACCTCCGCATAGTAAACCGACACTGACAAGTTCATGGGTTATGACAGATTCTCTGAAATAAGACAAGCATGACTCCAATCACCTAGAGGATCAAACATGTTCATTCTTCATTATTTATCATCTTCTTTGGAAGATGATAACTATCATCTCCTAGAATCAGGAGCTCTCTCCCTCCATGGTCTCATACATACGTGGTTTTCACACAAACCCCAATAATCTTTCCCATTCTTCAAAATCCTGGATCCTCCATCATACTTTAATAATTTGTTCAGTTAAAACATAAAATGACAACTTATGTTTTGCCCCAAATTAATTCAGCCTATATTTTTTAGCCACACCCTTTCAGAGATGTCCTCAGAAAAAAATCCAGGACAAATTCATTTATTAACATAGATTTTTGTTGCAATAATTTGCTACTTACTTTTTTAGTCACCTCAACACACATGCTCAAGGACTTAATCCAATTTTGGAGAAACTCAAAAACACACACAGACAAAATAAAGCAAATAAAACTGCAATTGTTGGGGTAGATTGGTTATTTAGTCTGGTTTTAAAATTTTGTTCAGATTTCTCATTTTGCATGACACTGGGAAAGTACTCTGGCTAAGGAGCTGGACTGTGTCAGGAGACACCATCTTAGGGACACAGCAGGAATGTGACTGGTTGCAGTTTATATACAATTCCCTGGACACCGCCTTGTAACTCCACCCCTTCCTCTCACACTCAGAAGAGCAGATCAAAGTACCAAGAAGTGGGGAAAAGAGATTAGTTTCGGTGCAGTCGCGTGAACCACCTTAAGTTTTTGTAATATGTAACCAAATAAATGTTCTAGAAGTAACCCAACTTCATTCACTGAAAGTGGATACACATGAAATAATGGACATGCCGATGGCACTCACTTGAATGCAAGGAACCTTTTTATCTATTCTAATTGGCAGAGAGTCGTTACTGCCCAGAGATTTACTACAGGGCTCCAGAATATACCGGGACATAAAAATTAAAAGGGTATACATAAGATCATATGTTTCAGAGCCAAGTGATATCCAGAGTAGATTCTCTCCTAAGCCTGTGGTCATCTGATTTTTCTATTTTCTGTGCCAAAATACATATTTATATTAATAGTCATTTCTTTTCTTGAATTAATTTGCTTAAAGAGAAAAAGTGCACAACATTTCAGATAATACATCATTCCATGCTTAAGAACATGAAAATAAGCAAACTCCAAAGACAAATGAAGCTGGACTATCTGTGTAAATTATTTACTTTAACAATATGCATGCTCAGTTGCTCAGTTGTGTTCTGACTCTTGCGACCCATGGACTGTAGCCCACCAGGCTCCTCTCTCCGTGGGATTTTTCAGGCAAGAATACTGGAGTGGGTTGCCATTTTCTCCTTCAGAGGATCTTCCCAACCCAGGGATTGAACCTGAGTCTCCTGTGTCTCCTGCTTGGAGGGCAGATTCTTCACCACTGAGTCATCAGGGAAGCCATTGGATAACATATAGGATATTAAAACTGAGTTCACAACTAAGTTCTGTCCCTTTAACAGCATCACTATTGCTTTTAATATTAAATGACATGTATAAAATAAAATTAGATTCTTTTTCACACTTTGGGTCATCAGGTTTATTTTATGGTTCTCTTGATTTTCTACCAGGCCAAATTCATGTGCAAACCAATCAAAGATGTAATTTTAGCACACAATAACAAGTCTTATTAAAATTGTGAGAGGTGGCTTCTTGAATGGAACATCAGTGGTATAAGAATGATAACCATTGGGAAACTCGCTCATGATCCAGTGGTTAGGACTCGATGCTTTCACTGCCTGGGTCCAGGTTCAATCCTTGGTGGGGGAACTAGGATCCTACAAGCCACACATGGGAACTTCGCCAAAAAAAAAAAGGATAACCCTCAAATATAGCATTTGGTAGCTAAGATGTTCCAGAACATGGCCCATGCCTCTTATCTGTTTCCAGAAAGGGAGGGCCACCTCTGGTCCCTTGCCCACTTTTGGATGAATTTCAGAGTGAGCTGTTCCCTGAGGCTTGGATCAGTTCCTCTGGGCGATGGATCAGAGCCACCAAGCTGCCCTGCTCTGAGGACTGGCAGTTCACATCAAGACCTCCCAACGTGTGCCTCCTCTCAAAGGCATCCAGCACTCTCATCCCCAGGCAAAGCAATCAAGGCAGTGAGGATCTGAGCTTGAGGCAAATGAAGCACACAGCCAGTCCCATCTTTCAGGTACACAACAAGTTTGCCCAGGGGCAGGTTGGCTGGCATGGGGCCAGACACCTTCTGTCCTGACTTTACGTCTATAGCATCCACGTAAAAATCTATCCTCATTCTCATGGCCTGGCTCATACAGCCATGGCTCTTAGAGTCCAGAAAGATGTATTCTAGCTCAGCAGGACTGTCCTGGAGGCCACTGCTTGGCCAGCTGGAGGGAGACCCTCTGACTTGCCCCCTTCCCCTCTCCTCAGAGAGAAGATGTAATCTTACCTCTCATTTCTGTCCCTGAGGAACCGTTGGACCAAGCTGTCCACTTATTCCTATGCTTGCTGATTTCCTGGACTTTGCAGACATAATGCCCTTGATCTGCTGGCTGGAGGGTCAAGACAGAAAGCGTGTAGAGCGTCCCACGCCGCTCCTCAAGGAGGCGCAGCCTCTGCCGGTAGGCACTGCGGCTGAAATTCCCGTAGTACTGCACCACCCGGAGCTTGGTCATCTTAACCATCAGGGCTTCCTGGGAGTCTGGTCGTGTGAAGAACCAGCGCACAGCCAGCAAGCTGTCCTTTCGCCTCTTCTGGGAAACGTGGCATAGAAGAGTGGCATTTTCCCCCTCCAGGTAGTCAACCACGGGCCCCGGGGACACGGTGACATTGAGGGCTCCACAGACCTCTGCAGAGAAAAAAGGAAGGAAGAAAATGAGGAAGGCCACTGCCATTCCCTAGGTGAGCACACACAGCATCTTCTCTCAAGGAGCCAGAGTGATGTGCACGGGCAGAGAGGCGGGCCACCTCCACCCCTTCTATGCTCACTCTGCCTTCAAGAAGGAGCCCTCCTTGGGGCATGGAGTGGGTCTCTGTGGGCCCCCATGTCCTCAACCTATGAGATGATCCCCTGCAAGTGGGATGTCACTGATCACCTGGCCTAGATGCTTTTCTTTTTTTTAGTTAGTTGCTGATATTTAAAATTCAGGAGATTTCACATAAAGATTTAAATTTGGGGAAGCTCTTAAAAATATCCAGCTTACATCAAATCCACCTTTCCTACCTGCCTCCCCAAGGCCTGCTTTAATCAGTTTCATCACCTCCCTGAGGAGGCAATGCTGTGGCCCCCTTCCCTGTCTCAGCTATTTCAGCTACAACCAAGGCAGATTATCAGTACTGGTCAGGTGAGTGTTAAACTAGTACCAGGGAGCTGGAATGACAGATGTGCCTCAGTTTCTTACTCCAAGTCTCTTAGGACCATGATCCACGGTCTAACAGCTGAAGGGCAGGAATAAAGAGCCAATGAGCCCAGGAGCAGAGAGGGGTACTAGACTCGCCCAACAACCCAAAATATGCTCCAGGAAACCAGGCCCAGGTTGAATTCTTGCCCTTTGGTCTCAGGGCTGACTCTCACCAGCCACGGTTCTACTCCAAGCTGACATTTGAGTGTGCCACCCCCTGGCCACTCAAGACCAGCCAGCCCAGCTACCTTTGCCAAGGTCTTCTCCCAGTAGACACACTGCATGGCGTCTGCAGGGATTACATATTGCAGCCATGCAGCCTGGGAGCTCAGGAGCGCAGCCTCCCCCTGGCAGGCAGAGTCCAGGAAGGACAGGATGCCCAGAGCCTCCTACTGTCCAAGCTGGGCTGTCTTCTCACCAGGTCCCACAGCATCATCCCTGCGCTGCCCAGCAGACAACTCCAGGAAGCATCATGCCCTACTGCACGAGCAGGTGTCCCCAGGGTCTTCCCAAACTACTAATAGCCCCCAAATACCACCTCCTGGTCACATGAGGGGACTTGGGGGCCTTGATGGCAGAGTCACCCAAGACTTTGAACCCCGGTCAGTGCTATAGGTAAGCACGGAGGAAGGATGAAAAAGACAGTGAAGATTTGGACCTTCCACTGTGAAGAGGCTGTGAGTCAACAACATGAGGCCCTGTGTGTGCTGGGGGTGACAGGGAGAGTTTAACACAAACAGTATCTTTCATTGTAAAAATTCAGGCAATAAGCTCCTCCTTACATATGGTTTCCACATAGTTTCCACTATTGATTTAATAAACTGAACACCTCAAGAGATATGACTTGAGAGTCAATTTTCTTTTGTTTCTCAGCTCTTAAAAGCCAGGCCACCAGGACACTCCAGGATACTCCAAGATCCTTAACTTAATCACATCCATAAAGTGCCTTTTAAACTGCATTCACAGTTCTAGGGATCAGGATGCAGACATCTTTGGGGGTCCTTATTCAGCTAACAGCACTGTGATAGTCTTTTGTTACCATTAAAAAAAATAGATGGAAGTGAATTCAGAAGGAAAAGATGGATGCTTGGCTGGACTCATCTCATTGTGGACAAGAATGAGGTCTTCTATGTTTACAGGGACAAAGCCAAAGCCACCCAGGGAGACACTCGGAAATGCAGATCAACAGGTACCAAGGAAGGCACACGCCCCCTAGTAACAATCTCACTATCTACATAAGTCACTCACACAGGACAAAAGAGGAGGGACTGCCCTCACCATTTCCCTGCAGCTCACCCACCAGCCCACACACCACGTTAAATTAGACCAAAAGCATTTTCCCCAAAGTCCGCTCAGGCCCCATGGTGGGAGCTCCCTGAAGAGTACAGAAATGCCAGGCTGACCCCACTTCAACAGCTGCCCAAGAGTTCAGCAGGCGGAGAGCAGCAGAGATGAAGCAGCTGGCTTCCAGAACTGAAGTCCTGCTCTGCCCGCCCCCAAGGTCTCCCCACTGGAGGCAAGGAGAGCTGGGGAAGGCAGGAAATTGAAACAACATGGATGGGATGAGAGCACAGCCGGGACCCCACACCCTCGTCTCCTCCTATTAAGCTGCATGAAGGAGGGATTATTTATAGTGACTGAAACCAGGAGAACATGCCAAGTGCTCTGGTCCTCATGGGAGGCCAGATTCCATCCTGGAGGCAAACTAGTAACTCTTCCACTTCTGCAGCTCAGGCCGAGTCAGCAGCTCCCAGGAAAGGGAGCAAACTGAACCATCTTCCCCAGATAAAGATGGAAATGCCTTTCTGCCTGCAGTTAGCCCCTCGCTTACAAATGGCCCAAACAGGTTACTCCCACTGAAGTGCAAAGATCCTTGCTATGGGCTGAACAGTGTCCCCCACAAATTCCTATACTGAAACCCTAATCCCCAGGAGCCGCAAATGAGACTGTATTGGAGAGAGAATCCTTAGTGAGATGACTAAATTAAAATGAAGACCTAATTCCCAGAAACTCAGAATGGGACTGTATTGAGGAGAGAACCTTTAGTGAGATGACTAAGTTAAAATGAGGCCCTTAGGGAGGACCCCAATCCAAGATGCTGTCGCTGTTTAGTCACTAAGTTGTGTCTAACTCTTTTGTGAGCCTATGGACTGTAACCCACCAGGTTCCTCTGTCCATGGGATTTCCCAGGCAAGAATACTGGAGTGGGTTGCCATTTCCTTTTCCAATCCAACATGACTGGTGTCCTTATAAGAAGAGGAGATTAGGAAGCACACACAGACAGAGGAAAGATCATGTAAACATACAAGGAGAAGATGGCTGTCTACAGGCCAAGGAGAGAGGCCTCAGAAGATAGCAACTCTGCAGACTTCTGGCCTCTGGAGCTCTGAGAAACTAAATTCTGTTGTTGAAGCCTCCAGTCTGTGGCACTTTGTGATGGCAGCCCCAGTGAAGCAATACAACCTTCCTCTCAGAAAGGCTCATTTCAGCCCTGGTCTTACCACCAGCCCAGCTATTTACACCCACTTTCAATGCGAGAGGGGGGTGGTGACTGAAACGATAATGCCCACAGGTTCCTCGGGGCATTACGCTTTGTTAAAAGACACAGGCTCTCAGGTTGTGTGTTTCCCCATGTATACAGTGACCTTTCTCAGAAAGCCACTGCCCCAGGTAATGCCCTCCCCTCTACACTGGAAATGACTACCTCAAGCCCAGGGAACACAACTCAGCCCAAAGTCAAACAGTTGTGAGAAGTGGCATTGCTCGAGGGAGGGAGAAAATGCAGGTAGAGGACCCAGTGCCTTGCAGACGTTTGCTTAGCTGGATGTTTAAACACTAGAGGAGAGCATCACACAGCTTCTGCCCATGGCGATTATCAGGCCCCATATGGCTCAACAGAGAAAGTGCAGAGCGGCCAAGAGGCACGCAGTGGAGACAGGCTGACTAGAGTGTGGTGCTAGGGAGGGGTCCAAGCCTTTCCCCTCTGGGTCTCAATCTGAACAGCAGAGCATCCACACCCTGCAGGGCAGAGGGGCAAAGCAGGCAACATGGACCAAGCCAGCTACCAGACAGGAGAGTCAGGTGTCACTAGACCCTCTGACACCACAGAAGGTAAGGGAGTGGCCCTGGGCAGGGCAGAGTCTCCCCTCCCCTGGCCGAGGAGGGAAAAGTACTGAAGACTCTGTGCCGGAGAACTAAATTTCTTGCTTTCTGGTCCTGCACTGCAGGGAAGTGAGGTGGGAGGTAGACCCCCAACCCCGCCCCCACCCCGGCCACCTCCACATTCAGTGCTCCGCTTCCTCCATCTTACACCCTAGCTTATGCTTTGTTCACTTAATCACTTGACAAATAGTTGCTGAGAACAGCCATGTGCTGAGCACTGTGAGAAGAGGCATCCCTAACCTCAAGGAGCTGAGGTGGACAAGGCACTGGTCATCAGGAAAAAGACCCAGGAAAATATGACTACAAACAGTGTCATGTACTACAGAGAAAAGATGCAGGGCTTACAAAACTGAGAGTGAGATTCTGATCTCTGTGCGTCAGGGAGGATAGAAACCCTGGAGAGGTGAGGGTGAGTTGAAGGCTGAGGTGGAGCTCATGACACAAATTCAGGGCAGCAGCGAGGCAATGATCTTCGTGGAAGATGGTTCTACCAGTGCAAAGGCCCTGAGGCAGGAGGAACCTAATGCAGGCTGGAAATGGGAAGATCAGTATCCTCCAGTGAAGTGCACCACACTTCACCTAGGTGGTGCCCAGGCAGCCAGCTAGGTTTGCAGACAGACCTCAGGAGGGGCCACTGCACCCCAGTCAGAACCCTCAAGACCAGTTCTTAAAGGAGGAATATGACAACATGGGCAAGAAAGAGACTGACCCAAAACAGATGGTTGGGCTTCCTGTTGCAGAGAACCTTATTTCTTCAACAAGCACATGTGCCATGACCTGGTAGGCAGGTATGCCCTCCACTCATGGGCTGGGCGCCAGGATGCTCAAGGCCCAGGGCCCTGCCAGTGGTGTGGCAGGACTGGGCAGAGCCAGGTGTTGGAATCCAACAAAGTCAGTCTGGAAACCTGGTTCTACTAGGAATGAGGTCCTCAGGGCCTCAGTTCCCTCACCTCAAAAGCAGGAAGATGATGTCTTGCACGGTGAGTATAAGGCTCCAACAAGAAAGCACCTTTAGGGACTTCCCTGGTGGCCCAGTGGCTAAGACTCTGTGCTCCCAATGCAGGGGGTCTGGGTTCAATCCCTGGTCAGGGAACCAGATCCCACATGCAGCAGCTAAGAGTTCACATGCCACAACTAAGACCCAGCACAAACAAAAATTTTTTTAAATAAATAAAAATACTACTTTGAAAAAGCACCTTTAAAATACTGATAAATGTTTGCATGCTCTGAGAACAGGGCAGGTGGAAATAACAGAAAGTGACACACACGGAGATCTATAAGAAGAAGGCTGGGCTTCTCGGGGGCATGATCAGCAGTCATGCAGGGCCTTAAGCTTGGAGAGTCTCCATTTGATTTAATCTCTGCTGTTGCTCTTTTAAAAGCCTAAAAAGTTTGAAATGAAGGACCCTGCATTTCCATTTTGCACTGAATCCAACAAATTACATAGCTGGTTCCCCCTGTAAATAAACATTAAGTTCCTATAGATAAGACTTATGGGGTCTAATCCTCTTGTTCCCATTTGGATAATGTCATGAAAAGAACTAAAGCTCAGAAAATAGCCTAAAAGGACTTCAGTGTAGCCAAATAGTACACAACCTATTCATCTAGTACTCAACCATCCTCTCTCCCTTACCCCACTTACCCCCTACCCACACTTAAAATGAAGTGAGAAATAGCAGCTTCCAGGTACAGGGGAGTATAGAACTTCTAACAGAAACAGAGTACCTGCCTTGCCTGGGACACAGAGGTGGCAAGGCTCGGGTCCCTCTGTTACAACTTGGCTAGCTAAGTGCTAATGGCTCTGTGCCCCATACTTCTCTGTCTAGAAGAAACTTCCCCACTCCTTTCAGGAAGCCAGGAGCCTCTGCATTGATAAGGAATGCAACTTGTGTGCACCAGTTGGCAGTAATCTCACTCTTACTAAGAGGATAGTGTGAATTTGTGACAAATAAATCTCTGAAAGAAATATAACTGTATTACTTTAAAACCCATGGCATTAGAAGCCAGTGTTTTACCGAATACCAAGCAGAGATCCAGCCTACAGGGTAATGCCTTCATATTAAGGCGGTCACCTTAAAATAGCTCTCATCCAGGATGAACACAAGGCCCTGACCAAGGAACACTAACATTTACTGGATGTGAACTCTAGATCAAGTACTGTTCTAAGCACTTTAGTTGTGTTTTCTTAATTTATCCTCATAGTATGTTTATCCCCATTTTACAGGCAAGAGGGTTAAGGCCAGAGAAGCTAAGCTACTTGTTCAAGCTCACACAGAACATGACAGAGCTAGAATTAGCAACGAGGCCATCTGGCATCAGAGACAATTCTCAACCACCAATCTGGACTACAGCATGGCTTTGAGTAAATATTCTGCCCCCTCAGTTTGCTGTAAAATGACAGGTGGGACCAGGGGACCCCTAAGGCCCCACTTTTCCCCAAAAGGGAGATGTAGAAAAGTGCAGCAGTTAAGAGCCCAGACTTAGGTATAAAGAGGATCTATCAGGCCTTCTCTTGAGGTGTTGCAACCAGGGGCTGTGGATGAAACACTTAAAGGAATGACTGGCATACTGAATGCAGCACAAGCAGGAGCTGCCATCGTCACATAGCCTTGGGCACATCCAGGGCTGACTAAAGGTTCTCGAATTCCAGAGGACTTCCTTGGCAGTCCAGCGGTTAAGATTCTGCACTTCCAATGTAGAGGATGTGGGTTTGATGCCTGGTCGGGGAACTAAAATCCCACATGCCACACGGCGTGGCCAAATAAATAAAGGTGCCCTAATTCCAGTTCTCAAAGCTCCTGAGGTTTCCTGGAAAAAGCCCCTCTCTGGGGATACCATTGCTGACAGCACCTGAGATTAGGAAATCGGTCGTGGAGGCCAGGGAACAAACACCCTTGTGCCCCCTCTTGTATCTTGCTGGCTGCTGGCCACTAGAGCTGCCCCGGCCCAACTATTTCAGTCGAACCTCCAGTAACTGTGAGCCAAGACAGCAACAACTGTGAAGAACATTTCCCACAGGGGCGATTTCAAGTTCACTGGAAACCCCACTGCACTGGTAACCAGGGGACAAGGAGTAAATTTCTTCCCACTGGGGACCAAGTCCCTCCCCCATCAGACTCAATCTATGCTGGCTCAAATGCTGGGCCACCCACCCAAATGCTGGAAAATTACTTAACTCTGTTCATCAGCCCCCTTATTCAAAAAACACTGGCAACACAGCCTAGCCAGTAAGAGTGGTCTAGACTCAGGATTCTTGCGTTCAAATCCCAGCTAAACCAGGTATAAGCCTTGTGACTTAAAGCAAGTCAACTCATGGACCTGGCCTGTTTCCTCACCTATAAAATAAGGGGTAATAATAATAGCATTTCCCTGAGACAAGTTTAACTGAATTAATGTTTGCAAAGCACTTGGATATATATTTACTCTTGTCATTATTACTTTGAAGCACTGTGTGATTAAAGGAGAGAACTGTAACACCCAGTGGGCACCCAAGAAATATAAGTGCCATCAATATATTTATTATCACTATTATTCTAGTCAACACAGCCCTTTCAGCCTTGGGAGATAAAGAAAAGTCTTCAGCACCTTATAAATGGGAGCAGAAACCCCAAATGAAAGCCAGTAGTGCGGGTAGGGGCTGCCCTGAAAGTCGAAAGTCGGGTGCTCAGGGAAAGGGCAAAGGGCCGGGCTTTATCCAGCCGCGGATCCCCTAGCTCCCCAGGCCGGGTCATCGCAAAATGCCCGCGATCAAGTCCCCAGACCCCACCGCCGGCTGCAGATGCGACTCCTTCGGACCGGTCCTCCAAAGAACTCTCCGAAGAGAGTTAAAGGGAAGTTGCTGCCCATACTAACCTGCCAACAGTTGTTGGCGCTGACTGTTGGGAAGAAAACAGAAAACAAACCAAAACTAGGACTCGCAGAGTCCTGCTCTCATCTTCCATTTGGAGGCCTGGCCCCTGGGAGGGAACTGGGCTGCGGAGGGTCCGGCGGAGCGCTGGGGTCCCAGATGAGCGGGAAGGGAGGAAGGGACGCCGCATCCCCGACCCTCGAGAGGCTCCGCTGGGCTCCGCTGCCTGGACCGACAGACCCCGGCTCGCGGGCGCCGACAGGGACCGGGAGGGGGCGGCCCGGAGGCGTCAGGGCCTCTCGGCCAGGCCCGAGTCCCAAGTCCCCATCCGCGGCCTCCCCGGGACCCGCCACCCGAGCCCCACCCCGGGGTCCCCGAGCCGCCCGGTCCCGCCGCGCTTACCCGGGGCCGGAGCCCGCGCCAGCAGCACGGCCACCGCCAGCGCCAGGAGCCGCATCTCCCCGCCGCGCCCGGCGCTGTGACGCGGGAGTAGCGCCACCGCCTGCCCGCCACCCGCCCCCCACTCCTCCCCCCACTCCTCCCCCCACTCCTCCCCCCACTCCTCCCGCCACTCCTCCCCCCACTCCTCCCCCCACTCCTCCCCCGACCCCGCCGCCGCGCAGCCCGCCCCGCGCCCGCCCCCCGCCCGGCTCCGGCCCCCACCCCCGCCCCCGCCCCTCCGGCCGCCTGCCCCCGCGCCCAGCCCGAGCTTCTGCCCTGAGGGCGAGTGCGAGGCCCCCGCCGGCGATCCTCTACCAAAACCTGCAGGCGGCTCATTTCACCACTCCCATTTCACAGATGTAAACACTGAGGTTCTGGGAGGCAATGGGTCGGACACAGGGCATACGTAGCTGCAATGATATTGGAGGTCAGTTCGCATCACAGGCCAGTTATTGCTACGGGGAAGGGTGTCTGGGAGCTTGAGTGAAAGATGGGGGGCAACTACCAAATGCGGGGATTTCCTGGACCTGAGGCTAACCTGTTGCCCAGCAAACCTCCTGCAGTCTCTACACAGAGACCTTTAGGAGCCAAGGAGCATCTGAATTCGGATGGGGGTGGGGGATGTCATGCATGGGGATACTTGGAAAATTGAGAAGGTTCATTCACATAGGTTCAGAGTGTGCGGACACTATAAACCGTGATGACCGCTTAGGGTGCCCCCAGCCACAGACATTGGCTAGATACTCTGCAGCATGTCACTAAATCCTGCCACTGTGAGACCCTGGGACAGCTCCTCAACCTCCATGTGCCTCAGTTTCCTCCATCTGTACAATGGGAAAATGGGCATGTCCCTCACTGGGTGCTTAAGAAGACATTTAAGGCATTGTACCCGGTTCCAGTTAAGGCATTGTACCTGGTTCCCGGCCGGTGAATGTCACCTGTCTTTACTACTATTGCTGCAGATAAGGAAACAGAGGCAGGGAGATGAAAGGGCTGATCCTGGTCACATAGCCAGGACGTGGTGAGAAGGCCATTCATCCCATCTCTCCCTGAGTCAGTGCCTGATCTCTTCCCCATGCTTCTAAATTTGGGGCCAGAGCCTGACTGATGTGTTAGACCAACACTTCTGGAGCAAAGAAAATGTGTGTTAGATATGTTTTGCATGTGTCTGTCAAAGGAGGGCTTTGTGGAGTTCCAGAAAAGGTGGACCTTAATTTGGATTGGGGTCCCTGAAGGAAGAAGGGAACATGGCCCCTTTCTCCTTCCCTCTAAGAGCAGTGAATGAGGGTAGGGAAGGCATGGGACAGAGGTGGTACTGCCCACTGGCTGCTTTTAGCCTCAGGTCATGTCCCAGAGGACATATCCACCCTGCAGCCCAGGCCAGTGGGTGCACAGCGCTTGTGATATCTCCAAATGCCAGGTATTCCCTAGGGTCCTAGGGCCCAGGGTCGCCACAGGACTCTTCTAGCTGAGGACCCTCACAAGAAGCAGGGCTCTGCAGGGACTGGGCTGAGCATCCAGGCAGGCTGACTGAAGGGAGCAGCCCCACCTCTTCTCACCAGGCTGGTGACAGAACTGAGGAGTCCATGGGGAACTGGCTGCAAGGTTGCTGGGTCTGATGCCAAAGACAAGAAGGGACAAGAACTGCTGTCAAACGGGATCCTACAACCCAAGAATGCAGACATTTCTGGGAGATTTCCAGACCAGAGCTTGGAAACCACTTTGCATGTATGAGCAACTAAACCTCACCCCCCACCCCTGTGAGGTCTCAGGCTCCATTTTACAGGATAATAAGCTTAGGCTCAAAGAGGTCTCCTATCCAGGGCTCTTGGGCCACAGAGTGTCTGGATGGAGAACTTGGATTCTGACTATGGAAGTCAGTGCTTGGTGAGACAGGGGAACGGATGTCAGAGGAGGAATGCTGATTCTGAAAGCTGACCAGCATCCACCCTGGGTACCACTTGTGGGTCCTTGGGCAACATAACCTCTCTGAACCTCATTGTCCAGATGATGGTGACATATGTAAAATGGCATGTCAGCATGACTGCACATGGGCAGGAAGCTAAGGCAGTGGCAGGACTGTGTGGTGTCCTCTGTGACCTCCCACCTCAACCTTTGTGCTTGCGATTTACTCCCCGTGGGAGAAAGAGCCCTTTACACAGGTGGGGCGCACTCAGGGGAGCCAATTATCGCTTTAGTATCATTTCTGAATATCTTTCCCTGCAGAAGTGAGCAGATATTCAATCCAGAATCAGACTTAAGGGCCCACCCTTTGCCTCGCTTTCTCTTTGCCAAAATTGCTGTTGTGCTGGAGATTTAGGGGCTGGAAAGTGCTTTTCTTATGGTTCTGCGACACATAACAGTATTCTCTTTTCAGCTATGTGCTCTCTCAGTCCTTTTCAGCTTCTGAAATAATCTACCAGACTATCTCGACCTTTGCTGCATGACATAGGAACAGGGAAACACACTCAGTCTCCAGAGCAGACACCATCAGTGACCCAGATGAGATTCAGGATTTCAGTTATTCTGGATACAATAACAAAGGCCTTCCTGATACTTCCCTTCACATTGCTGCCTGTTAACTCACTCACAACCTTAAGACAATTTGAAAATCCTCCACCAATTTATTTGTCCAACTCCTGGCTCCATCAGGTCTGACTGTGTTCTGAATTAGAAAAATAATACAATCCAATTATTTTTAAAAGTTATCTCTTCTAAAAATCCCCCTGTCTGGGATTTCTGGATGAGCGTTCAGACTGTTCTGAAGTTGATCCAGGTCCCTGTGGACACTAAGCTATGCAGAGGCCCTACTCAACTAATCCTGAATCTATACCAGTCACTACTGAAAGAATCTTAGAAATCCAAGTGCCCTTAAAATAAATTACATGGCAGACTACGAAGTGGAGGTCTCCTTTTCTTCTTCCATTATTCAGTTGTCTGCTAAAACTAAAACCTAGTCAGAGATGAAAGAGGATGGCATGGTTTTATAATCAGCTTGATTTTGTGTATAGCAAGTATATTCTTAAACTAAAAGCACCAAGGAAGAGTAAACACCCCCATCTAAGGTGCTCAGCGGATTTCTGTGTTGCTTTTTCAGTCTGGATTTATACAAGTAATTTTTAAGATCTCCTCCTTCTTTCTGTTCACGGCATTTTGGAGCCAAAAGCACTTGGTTGCATGCTTGAATTATCACCAATAGGGAGTGAACAAAGAGTAGACTTTGGACAAAAGAGGTTTCAGCTGTGACTGATGAGAGAGAGGATAAGAAAGAAGAGATCATGGTTACAGAGGATGCAATCTATCCAGTCAGAAGAAGTAGCCATGAGCCAGTAATGGTGGAATTTGGACAGAAATTGCAGCATCTTCCCCCTGCACAAACAGGAAAGGGGTTGGGAATGCACTGATTTTTCCCTAAAGGTAAGATGTGAAGCTATAAAGCTGACAGTACATCTAGAGAGAAAGAGCTTCTCCAAACCAAGCTGTAAGATATAAATTCAGGTCATTCCTTGACCTTAGCAGTGATTGTTAGCTTGGTTGTCAGGCTCTGCAGGCTGGTTGGATGCAGGAAGAAAAAAAAAAAATGGCCCCTAGATTCTAGAAGGCTCCAGATAGAAGGGATTGGAATGAGGGCAGGTTTAGGAACTGGACAGGTCATCTATATCACTGATCACAACAGAAGCCATGTCTGCTTCCTCTTCCTCGTCTTGCTGGAAACCTCTACAGTGAAAGCAGCTCTTGAACTGAACCTTCTAGTATCCTGGGAGAGTTCCACCAGCAGAGGGTAAGGGACTGTTCCAGAGGAGGGAACAGATTGCCAAAGCACAGTGGCTGAAGGACACAGGAGGGACATCAGCACTTCTGCTGCAAGGGACATGGGTTCAATCTGTGGTCAAGGAACTAAGATCCCACATGTTACTGGCCAAAGATACTAAAAGTAATAATAACAAATTAAAAGACACAGAAATTTCAAGTCTTGCAGGTGGCTCCTGAGAGCTTAATAGACCGGTTGCATCTGGGGAGTGAGATGTGGACGGAGGTACAGGCAGGAACAAAGCCCTAGAGGCCCCCGAATGCCAGATCCAGGAGTTTGTACTTCATCCCAACGATGGTGGGTGACGTCAGTGAAGGGGAGGGGAGATGTCACAAGGGTCCTCCAGGCATCAGAGAGAAGGGCACCACTAGGTTTGGAAGCAGGGACTTCATTGAGTCTAATATCTCCAATGTTACTGACAGTAATCCAGGGAAATGTTGAATTTTAGAGTCTGTGACTCACAACAAGGGTACAGAAAAAGGAAAGACAATTGACTCACCCTCAAGCCAATACAAGATGCCTTGGAAACCAATATCATTGTCCAGAATCTGAGATAAGGGAAGGGCTGAGTGATGAGCCCTAGAAAGTGCATTCTTGCATGGTGCCCAGTGCATGGTGGGCCATCAGTAAACATCTCAGGGGTACATGGGTGCATTAGTAAATGGAGAAAGGAAGCTGTTTCTTGGGCTCCCATAACAAAGTGCCACAAACTGAGAGACCTAAAGCACAGAAATAAATTGTTCTAACTGTTCTGGAAGCCAAAATCCTGAGATCAAGGTGTCAGCATATTTGGTTTCCTCTGGAGCTTCTCTCTTCGGCTTGTGTATGGGCATTTTCCCCCTGTGTCTTCACCTGCTCTTTCTTCTCTATGTGTCTAGGTCCTAATCTTCTCTTCTGATAAGGGCACCAGTTAATATGCAATTAGGGCCCAGCCTAATGACCTTATTTTAACTACTCCCTTACATGCTGGGAAGGATTGGGGGCAGGAGGAGAAGGGGACGACAGAGGATGAGATGGCTGGATGGCATGACCGACTCGATGGACATGAGTTTGGGTAAACTCTGGGAGTTGGTGATGGACAGGGAGGCCTGGCATGCTGCGATTCATGGAGTCACAAAGAGTCGGACATGACTGAGCGACTGAACTGAACTGAACTGAACTTCCTTAAAGGGCCCATTTCCAAATATAGTCACTTTCTGTGATGCAAAGGTTAGGACTTCAGCATGTGAATTCTGAGGGAGAGTCAATTCAACCCATAATAGTAGGGAAGAAGGGAGGAGGAGGAAAGAAGGAGGCAGACAAAGAGGGAGCAGATAAAGGGAGCTAAGAAATAGAGATGGGGGTAGGGAGCCAGGAGACTGGAGACTCAGTCACCAAGGTCAGCTAGCAAGGAGAGGGATGGCTAATCCCAAAACAAAAGTAACAAAAGAACCAAGAAAATCCCTCAACCTAACCTGGGATTGAAAAACAAAGAGTCTAGCAGAAGATACTCCTTTCCTCTCACACATTCAGATGTCCGTGAATAGCAGCCTTTTTTTTATTGGTGTTCAATTACTTTACAATGTTGTGTTAGTTTCTGCTGTCCAGCAAAGTGAATCAGCAATATGTATACATATATCCCCTCTTTGTCACCTCAGAGCATTGAGTGGAATTCCCTGTGCTAAAGAGTAGGTTTTCATTAATTTTCTATTTTATACGTGTATGTGTGTGAAGTCGCTCAGTCGCGTCTGACTCTTTGCAACCCCATGGACTGTAGCCTACCAGGCTCCTCCGTCCATGGGATTTTCCAGGCAGGAGTACTGGAGTGGGTTGCCATTTCCTTCTCCAGGGAATCTTCCCGACCCAGGTATCGAACCCGGGTCTCCTGCATTGTAGGCAGACGCTTTACCATCTGAGCCACCAGGAAAACCTATATATATGGGCTTCCCTGGTGGCTCAGATGATAAAAGAATCTGCCTGCCAATGCAGGAGGCCTGGGTTCAGTCCTTGGTTTGGAAAGATCCCTTGGAGGAGGAAATGCTGTATATATGTCATTCCTAATCTACCAGTTCATCTCACTTCACTTTTCCCCACTTGGTGTCCATACATTTGTTTTAAATAGCAGCCTTTCTTGGGCCACAGCAATCCAGGGCTAGGAGCAGCTTTCATACCGGCACCCACCCGCTTCAGTGCTTCATCAGCCCTCCTTTGATGAACCCATCCTGGTCTCCTTGCTCAACCTTCACTGTGTGCTGTGGGTACTTATTACTTTGTGTTTAATCAAACAAGGAAGGATCAGTGCTCAAGGCTGCTGGCAGAGCCTGTTCTTGGAGAGACAGCCTTCAATGGGTAGCATGGACCCCCAGGGGTTTTTGGAAATGTGTGGAACAGTTTTGATTGTCACAATGATTTGAGGGGTGGATGCACAACTAACATTCAGAGACCATGATGTGAATGCCCTAGATTGCAGTGGGCAGTCCTGCAAGGGAAATAACAGTGCACACAAAATGCCAATCATGCCCACGTTAGAAACAAGAGAGAGTGATGGGAGGTCACTGACTCAGTCACCGGGGCAAGCGAAGGCTTCTGGAGTTTGTAAGAAGAGTGTGCACAAGATTCAGAGTCATGTCCAAGTGCAAACTGGCTGTTGATTGTCTTCCATCAGCTACAGGTCACCATGTTGCTCTCCGACTAGGCATCTCCAAACTGAGTCTCTTACCGCCAGTCTGGCTTTTCTCTCTGCTTCTGCAGAGAAGTGCTGAGTCCAGCTGTCAGCTCCCCTGGGCCAGGAAAATCAGAGTCAGGACTGCTCAGCTTCCTCCCGAACACCAGCCCAAATAGAGCCAGGGCTGGTCAAAAGGGAAGCCTGGCTGATAGCTCAGCCTCCATCACAGCCAGGCCAGGTTACTCCTCCCAGCCTTCCTGGCTAAGTGAGGACAAGATGCAGGAAGCTAGTGCTTTGTGCAGTATCCAGAGTAACCTCTTTTTGAGTGAGAAAACGTCCCACTCACTCCCCTAAGGGCACACACACATGTACCCCACTCCACACACGGATGGATGAGAGATGAGATATCTTCAGGGTATGTTTCCCTCTCCCTGGTACCCACCCACCCCTCCACAGGTGAGTTCTGAGATCTGGTCCTCACTCTTCCCCGGGGCACGCCCTAACTCCATTTCCATTCCCTCAGGGACTTCCTCTATAGCTAACTAATAAATTAATCTATGTAAAAGGCTGAAATTGTCTTAGTATGTGAGCTTTCCAAGGATATCATTATTAAAATAGAGAAGGACAAGTCTTAAGTCAGTGAATGGCTCTCTGATGATGAAATTGCTGAACTGTTAATTGCCTGAAGAGAAGATTGTGGGGACAAAGGAGTGAGCTCTCTAGAGGACAAAACAAACCTTTTCCCTCTTTGTAACGATAACTTTTGTTCTAGAAGTTCAAAGTCCCAGTCTTATCTCAGTTTGGGATGTCTGGACTAATTGCCTCTTCAGGGAGGTAATGGGTTTCTATCCTCTTAAGACTGCTTGAAGAGGTACCACCTCTTCCAGGAAGCCTTCCAAGCCTTGAAGACTGAGTTAGTTCCCCTCTTCAGAGCTCCCACACTTTCCTATACAAACCTCTACACACAGCATCGTAAATGTCCCTACTGGACTCTCTGATCCCCAAGACTAGACACTGGCCATCAATCATCTCTGTGTCCTTCCTGCTTGAGCCCAGGCCCTGGCCGTGGAGGAAGCAGTGGGTGAGTGTCTGTGGAATAAATGAGGGGTGTTCCACATGAGTGCTCCTTGGTTTCATTTCTCAATCAGGGTTCCAGGGCTCCTCATGCTCCCTAATGGAATTCTTAAGACTTCAGGACAAAAATTTAAAGCACATGGATTTTCTGCTTACACACTTTATAAACATTTTGTGGCACATGATTTCTGTGCCCTCGTTCGCGTGTAGGTTGGCAACCAGGGTGACCTTAGATGATACAGCTTTACATACTGTCCACACTAGGAGATTGTGTTATCTTACTATGCTGCAGTTAGGACCCATCAGCCCCAGAAGAATCTGCCTTGGATTCAATCCCATACTCACTTAGGAGGCAACTTGGTTTTGCAAGCACCAAGCTCAACAGTGACATAAAACTAATGTTGTCAATTTGAGTTTTATTGCTGATGTAATTGCTTTGTATTTAATGTATAAATTTGTTTTTATTTTAGAGTTATCAAGGAACTCTAAACTAGAATATTTGTTATTTAGGTCATTGTGTAAGCAGCAAAAAATAAGTCACTGTGGGCCCGGTATTGAGTGTTCTTGGCCTTTGAAAGAGTAGTATTCAAGTTTGCAAAAACAGTGCTGTCAGTAATTCTCTCTCTCTCCTCCTAAGATGATGGTAACTGGCACTGTGCAGTTCCTGGGTGTGCTCTGGGAGGGGCTGCAGGAAGTCCAGCAACAAAGTATCAATAAGCCCGACAAGCGACAAGCGCATTAGAGCATCATTCATGGACCTTCTTTCTAGGTCCTTGTGTTCCACCCCAGCCAGGCACAGCACAACCCAGGGCAGAGAGGCACATATCACGTACACACATACATACACACCCAGTCACACTCATCCATATCTACACACACATGTGTACACACACATGCTCTTGTCACCATGGCATTTTCATGAACTGCTCGTTCCATCTTCCCTACAGCTCAGCATGTCCTGGTCCTCATCAGCCCTGACCCAACTCATTTCTAGGTGGGGCCTTCTAGTCTGTCTCCCTGACAGGGGGAGCGGTAGAGGCTTAGAAAAGAAAGGAAGGGAACATAATGAATTCTTTTAACCAAACTCCAGGCCACCACATACTCACACGCCAGAATCCCTCCAACCCCAGCCCAAAGCACTCTGCATGCTCAGGACCAGTAAGCCACCATGTATTTGTCAAAAGTCAACCTCTTGATTCCACATGCCTTCGTGCCATTCTGGGTATATAAATCAACAAGCACTGTTTGAGCACTCACTCTGTGCTCACTCACCTGAGGACCTGGAACCCAGAAGGCTCCCCACCAGAAACATGGACCTACTCAAGCCTTCCTGGCTGCCACATGCCTGGCTCTGGCCCTTGTTCTTCAGCATCTGTAGTCATTTGTCAGGGCTGCCTTAACAAGACACTCAGACTGGGGGGCTTGGACAGTAGACATGTATCATCTCCCAGTTTTGGAGCACAAGTTCAAGATCAAAGCATCTGCAGGATTACGTCTTCTGAAGCCTGCCTCCTTGGCTTGCAGATGGCTGTCTTCTCCCTGTGTCTTCACGTGGTCTTTCTTCTGTGTATATCTATCTGTGTCTATCTGTGTCCTCCTTTTATAAAGACATCGGTCACAATGGATTAGGTCCTGTGCTAATAATGACCTCATTTTACTTACTTCTTTAAAGATCTTATCTCCAAATAACATCACATTCTGAGGTTCTAGAGGTTAGTACTTTGACCTTGAAATTTGGGAGCGAAGGACACAATTCAATCCATGACAGCATCCATAACTGAACACCTCAGAGACTCCCATGGAAAGGTCAGTCAGGATTCCACCATCTGTAATGGACCATCATCCTCTCCCACCAGCCTCATACCTGGACCACCGTGGTGATGTCACATTCCCCTGTCAATGCATCCTCCTTAGCATCTGACATTTCTCTCTCCCGCCTTCTCTCCCTTCTCCAACTTCCTCATTTTTCCTTCATCGTGCTGCAATGCCTTCCCCTTCTTTCCCTGCAGAGCCCCACTTTCATGATCTTGTTCTTCTCCCAGTTTCACTATCTTTCACACTTCCTCTCAGTTGACCTCCCACCAGTTTTCTTGCAAGATCTCCCTCTCACTCACAGCTCTCAACCTTTATCAGAAATGAGGACACACCACAAAAAGAACTTTGCAATTTAACTCTCTTGAGTTGGCTGCGTTCTCATTCATTATAATGTGCTCTTAAAATCAAAGCTAATTTAATTCAGAAGAGCCAAAGTTTAAGATGTCAAGAGCTGGGCTTTTCGAAGAGTGGTCTGTAGACCACAAATGTGGAGGCTGAAGGTCCCTTGTGTCACTTCTAATCTCAGGTAATGTTTGATTAAATGTTTCATTGCCTTTTTATTATAAAATCCATACTTCCTCAAATAGAAAACAAAGAATAATGCACGTTACAGGAAAACTAAAATTTGTCAATAATTATCAACTGGAAATAATCACTGATATTTCATTGCACCTGCAGTATTTCCATGAATTTCTATTTATCTAGTAAATGGACAATTTTCCATGTTATTTCCTAATTAGTCGCATTTAATACACATGAAATTTTTGATATCCATTTTGTCTCAATCTTTCAGTTACCTCTTTTTTTAACTTATTTGAGCTTCCAAGGTAAATATATCCTTTTTCTAAAAAAAGAACGGAATTTTCTGTCCATTATATATAACATTTCTGTTTCATGTTTTATTGAATTGGTTGTAATTTTCAGAACAATGTTAAATAAAAATTGTGATAAATTACATATTCTGACTGATTTCATGATCCAGTGGATGTTGGCAATTTGATCTCTGGTTCCTCTGCCTTTTCTAAATCCAGCTTGAACATTTGGAAGTTCACGGTTCACATATTGTTGAAGCCTGGCTTGGAGAATTTTGAGCATTAATTTACTAGCGTGTGAGATGAATGCAATTGTGCAGTAGTATGAACATTCTTTGGCATTGCCTTTCTTTGGGATTGGAATGAAAACTGACCTTTTCCAGTCCTCTGGACACTGCCTAGTTTTCCAAATTTGCTGGCATATTGGGTGCAGCACTTGCACAGCATCATCCTTTAGGATTTGAAATAGCTCAACTGGAATTCCATCACCTCCACTAGCTTTGTTCGTAGTGATGCTTCCTAAGGCCCACTTGACTTCACATTCCAGGATGTCTGGCTCTAGGTGAGTGATCCCACCATCATGATTATCTGGGTCGTGAAGATCTTTTTTGTATAGTTCTTCTTTGTATTCTTGCTACCTCTTTATATTATCTTTTGCTTCTATTAGGTCCATACCATTTCTGTCCTTTATCGAGCCCATCTTTGCATGAAATGTTCCCTTGGTATCTCTAATTTTCTTGAAGAGATCTCTAGTCTTTCCCATTCTATTGTTTTCCTCTATTTCTTTGCATTGATCACTGAGGGAGGCTTTCTTATCTCTTCTTGCTATTCTTTGGAACTCTGCGTTCAAATGGGTATACTTAGCAACTGAAAAACCACAGCAATCATCTGAAGAAATTTTCTGTCCTCAGTTTAAACAATAATATAGGAATTATTGTTGTATTTGTTGTTTTTAATTGCTATATAATTTGCATATTATAAAATTCAGGTTTTTAAAGCATAAAATTCAGTGGTTTATAGGATATTCACAAAGTTGTGTAATCACCACTGCTATCTAGTCCAAGAATGCTTTCATCACCCCAAGAAGAAACCCCAAATCCATTAGCAATCACTTCCCATTCCTCTTCTTCCCTTGAATCCCAAGCAATCATCAATCTGCTTTCCATCACTATAAATTTGCCTGTTTGGAAATTTCACATAAATAGAACAAAGCACTTGTAGTCTTTTGTGTCTTTCACTTAGAATAGTATCTTTAAGGTTCATCCCTGTCGTAAAATAGATTGGTACTGAATTCTTTTTATAGTTGAATAATTGTGTTTATCCATTCATCACTAGATGGTTGTTTTCACTTTTTTGTATTAGAAATAATGTTACTATGAATATTCACGTACAAGCTTTTGTGCAGACATTTGTTTTTAATTATCAGAACTCTGGGCCATATGCTAACTTTATTTTTAGCTTTTTGAGGAACTGCCAGAATATTTTCTGAAGTGGCTGCATCATTTTACATTCCTACCAGCAATATATGAGGTTCCAATTTCTCCACATCCTCACCAATGCTTCTTATTATATCTTTATCTTTATTTTTATTATAGGCATGTCACTGTAGTTTTGATTTGCATGTCTCTAAAGACTAATGATTTGAGTATATTTTCATATGTTTATTAGTCATTTGTATATCTCCTTTGAAGAAATGTTTTTCAAATTTTCCCATTTTTTAGTTGGGATGCTTGTTTTTTATTGAGTTATAAGAATCTTTATATATTTTGGATAATACTAGACCTTTATCAGATACGTGATGTGCAACTATTTCTTCCATTTTGTGGATTGTTTTTCACTTCCTTAATAATATTTTATGAACACAAAAGTTTTTAACTTTCATGAAGTCCAATTTATATATTTTTTGTTTGCTTGTACTTTTGGTGTCACATCTAAGAGAAATCACTGCTTAATCCAAGATCATGAAGATTTACACCTCTGTTTTCCTCTAAGAATTTTATAGTTTTAACTCTTACATTTAGATCTTTTTTATTTTAACATTTATATATGATATGAGGTACCATACCAACTTCACTCTTTTGCATACAGTTATTCAGCTGTTTCAGCTGAAAAGATTATTCTTTCCCTGGTTGAATTATCTAGGCACCATAGGTGAAAAACAACTGACCATAAATATATGGGTTTTTTAATATTTTTTCTTTTTAATATCTACTGAGACTGTCATAAGATCCTTCTTTCCATATGAAGTAGTGCTAGGTTTAATTTTGTGTTTACAGTCATGAGATGACCCAAACTCATGTCTTGGTGCATTGTTCTTTTCACACTATAAATTTGACTTGATATCATTTTATGTTTCTAAGTGAGATCAACATATTGTTCACTCTTTCAGCACCATCTTTGTCAGGCTTTGTTATCACATTTCTGTAAATTTCATAAAACAAGTTCCATTTCTTTTTATAGTCTGGGAAAATAAAGGGTGTAAAGTGGTTCAAGATCTAAAACATTTGAGATCCCACGATCCTCTGGAAAGGTTCCCCTTACTCACCCTGATCCTTGTCTTATTTGGTGGAGGTCCCAGGTCTCTACAAAATGATAAGTTTAAACCACAAATGAATACTTACCTGAGCTGAGTTTAAGATATGTTTTAAAAATAAGTCATTTTCATGAGAAAAATTTTGTCCCATACTTCCTTCATCCATGTCAGCTAAAGTTATCCACTACGTTAGAAATTTGTTTCCCCACGGTTCTTGTCATCTTTCGTTTGTCCTGAACACCCATTATTTTTCCCCTGATCTCCAGCTGCTACTATTTAATCCAAAGAAAATACAACCTGTGGAGTTGACATGTTTGCTTTTATAAATACCTTGCATCTGTCTTTATGTTAAATTTTGGCTTCTCCGTATGATGGTTAGAGTGCAGACTCTGGAGCCAGGCTGCCTGAGTATGAAAACTGATTCCTCTGTGCACCAGCCCTATGACCTTGGCAAGGTCTCAGCTTACTCACCTATAGGACAGGACTAATCATAGGACCTACACTTCACTGGATTGTGGAGAGCATTACATGACTTAATGTTCGTAATGTGTTCAGAACAATGCTTGGCCCTTAGAATATCTATGTTTAACACAAAAATACACTTGTCTTTTAAAGGCTGAAATTCCAGAGCTTAGATGCAATGCCTAATTTTATTTCCTTTGCAACTAATTCTAAATAGAAAAGTTCTCCTCCTCACCAGTGTCACTCTAACTCAGCTTCCTCCTCCTAGACTGTCCTCAGATTCTACCTGCTTACTGCTGTTGCTGCTTAGTCACTTCAGTTATGTCCGGCTCTGTGCGACCCTATGGACTACAGCCCGCCATACTCCTTTGTCCATGGGATTTTTTAGGCAAGAGTACTAGAGTGGGTTGCCATGCCCTCCTCCAGGGGATTTTCCAGATCCAGGGATCGAACCCGGGTATCCTGCATTGCAGGCAGATTCTTTACCGCTGAGTCCCCGGAGAAGTCAACCTGCCTACTAGACTCCCTCAAACACAACATAGTTCTTCTGTTAAGAGCTTGACAAAGTTTGAACCATGGTCCTATCCCTTTTTCCTTCCTGAGGATCCTCTAGCCTCTTTCAAAGTGAATTGAGAAAGTCTATGCCCCTGCCATATCTTGAAAATGGTGCTTAGATATCATGCCTATGGTTGACATCTGTTCCAAAATGACCCCATGGCTCATGTTGCACTGGGACCTGTACAGAATGCATCTAACACTAGGCCACATAAAGCATCATAGTAACCACATATGCATAGATGACCACAAATCTGTCTGCATCTCATTTAACATTCTTCCAAGCCCCAGATCCTTCTAACTAGCTCCCTCCCAAAGGTTTCTATCACAAACTGAGCTTATTCAAAAGTGGGCTCATCAGCATCCCAGCAAACCTTGTCCTTTGGTGTTCCAAAACAGAAACTACACTCATCAACTACTCAGATGAAAAAGAACAAAACTTGGAAGTCATTGTGGACAGCTTCCTTTCACCACCCTCACCAAACACTTACCCAAACCTGTGATTCCCGTCTCCTAAGTTTCGTGAACTCACCTTGCCTCCAACTGTTCAACTGCACCCCTTGTCACCAGTGATGTTCTCTCATCCATTCTTGACCCTGGACACCAGAAAGATCTTTCACAGAAGCCAATCTGATTTGCTTAAAATTCCTCAAGAGCTCCTTGCAGTTTCCAGAGAAAAAAAAATTAAGTTCCATCATTGGCTCCCAAGCCTTACTTGACCTAACTGCCCATGTGCCTATGACAGAGGACATGAAGGGACTGTCCTCAGGGGCTGCTCTCTGTATCTGGTCAGGATCCAGTCTCCTCTCACTTACTTGACTCCTTTTTTCTCATTTTTCTTGCATTCTCAGCCTCCCCCTCTCCTCTGGATCGTTCCCAATAGCATATAAACTTTCTCTCTCCCCATCTCTGCCTTTTTGCAGTTTCCTTTTGTCCAGCTAAACTACCATTGCTTTCCTTTTTAGACAAACTTGCTAGCAGAGTTGTCTAATGTTTGTGTCCAGTGTTTTTTTGTGTGTGTTCACTACTGCTCCATGCCCGTCTGGCTTCTGTCCCTCCTCAGTCCTCAGCACTGCTCTCCTATAGCCATCAGCAATCTCCATGTACAAATGATAAGAAATGCTTTAGCCTCAGCTCAATACCACTTGCTCTCACTATTAACAAGGCTCACCCACTCCTGCTGCTGCTGCTGCTAAGTCACCTCAGTCGTGTCCGACTCTGTGCGACCCCATAGATGGCAGCCCAGCAGGCTCCGCCGTCCCTGGGATTCTCCAGGCAAGAACACTGGAGTGGGTTGCCATTTCCTTCTCCAATGCATGAAAGTGAAAAGTGAAAATGAAGTCGCTCAGTCGTGTCCGACTCTTTGCGACCCCATGGACTGCAGCCTACCAGGCTCCTCCATCCATGGGATTTTCCAGGCAAGAGTTCTGGAGTGGGGTGCCATTGCCTTCTCCGCACCCACTCCTAGAAACCATCTTTCTTAGTTTTGTTGATCTGAAGAAAACTCCTGGTCTCACTAATTCTACCTGTCCTCCAAATCTTTGTGAGCATCAACCTCTTTGGAAAGTTTTCTTTTTCCTTATCAACCAGCATGAGTTTGGGAGCCCTCCCCTTCCTTTTGCAACTGCCTATCTTAGCTATCTCTCACTGCAAGTCGGAGTGAGTGCCTATCAGCATGCCTAACACACAGTGGGCCACCAAGTATTTTCTTGAAAGAGTACAGCCCCATGAAAGGGCAAAGGCAAATTTTGCAGCAATATTTTACAACAGTTGACTTATCTGAACTCAGGATCAGCAGGACTTATCCAGCCCCATCTCTACCTCTGGGAACCTGCCATTCTCAAGATGTCTGTGCCAGTGTGTAACCTGCAGAAATGGCAATGTCCTGTGGGTCCAACCCAGTAACATGATTCACTCCATTAGCCATTGCCTTAAACTTTGGGTTATTCAAGTTTAATTCCAATAAAATAAGATATAGAATTAGGGCCTATGATGAGTTCCTAACAATGGAAAAAATAGGGCTGAAGTTTTGTTTGTAGTTGTCTCTCCTGCGAGTCATGACCTGCTTGACCCGCCAGCAAAAATAGAAATCCCTGTGGCCACAAGCTTGCGGGATTTCAGGTTTTGCACCCACTGTAAGAAACACTTGATTCAGGTTTTTGAAATGGATTCTGGTTGAAATGCTGTGCCCTTTGGGAGGGTGACTTCCCCGACGTCCTCACGGCCCTCCCAGCTCTCGCTTCCTTCCCCGGCCCTCATTCTTTCTCTCTGCCCTGGTGGCTCTGGTCCTGATGGCCGGGAAAAGGAGTGACTGAGGTGCCGGAGGTGAGGACAGGGTAGGGCACATACCTCTGGCTCAGTGCTTCTGCAACTGTGACTGTGACGGAGGCACCTTGACATGGGGCCTTGGACATTCACTGCTGTCCGAAGCACTCTCTTGCTCCTCCTCTGGCTCTTGCTCCTGCCCTTGGTCCCGGGCCTTCCTTCTCTCCAGCATCTCCTCGAAAAAGATCTGGCAGCTGAAGCCCTCTTGGATGCCATACTGGGCGTGCTCCAGCAGTGCCTCCAGCGTGGGGAAGACCCGGCAACAGGCCACGCACCGCAGCCCGTAGTTGGTGGTGACCAGCCAGTCCGGGGTGTCCCGCAGCTCCTGCAGGCAGCACTCCAAGGGTGCCAGCAGCTCTGTGTCTTCTGGCTCTAAGCTGGTGTTGTTCTTGCTGGCTTCCAGTTCCCAGCGCAGGTCCGTATTGGAAGCCATCTCAAAGGAGGAGCCTTTCCGCCTCTGCCTCTTGATGAACTCGGCTTCACGGATGCGGGGCTGTCGGGTGACTGGCTCGAAGCCACTGTCAGTCTCCCAGGCCACAGCCACACCCTGCACAGTCTGCACGTGGGTGTAGAAGGCACACATGCTCTGCTGGGGAGCATCTGGGTCCCCGTAAGTGCAGGAATAGCAAGACTGGTACTGGGAGTAGGACTGGTACTCAGAGGATGACTGGGATGATGGCGAGCTGCTCCAGCTCAACATCCCCCGACCCTTGCCTGAGAAGTAGATGTTCTCCCCATGGGGAACGGCTGGGCCTGGCCGCGGAGACAGCTGCTCTCTCTTCACAGGCCCTGGGAAGTGGAAGGACATTTTCATCAGTGCCACAACCTACTTCAGGTCTCTGAAAGGATGCAAGCTCTGGGGGCCCCAGGCAGTTACTTTTTCTCTCCGTGCCTGTTTCCCCATAAATTAAGGATGATATACTTTCCTTTTGGGGTGATGATAAGGATCAAATGTAGAGATGTATCTGCACATTATGGATGTGATGACAAAGATCACATAGTGTGTGAATGTAATATCTAAGCCCTTGACTAAACCCCAAAGGGCCACCACCTGCTGAATACAGATTGTGGGACACCCATCCATACAGCACAATCTTCTTCATTGATAAGAAGGAATGAACTACTGTTGCATGCAAAAGATTGATGAGCCCCTAAGGCATTCTGCTAAAGGAAAGAACTTAGGGTGAAAAGGTCCTAGAGTCTTTGATTCCATTTAGATGACATTCTAGAAAAGGCAAAACTGTAGGGAGAGAGAACAGAACAGGGGTTAGCTGGAGCCAAGGGCAGCAGGGGAACTGACTGCAAAGGATCACTGGAACTTTTGGAGGGTGATGAACATATTCTGCATCATGGTATTGATAGTGGTTAAACAAATGTGTACCTGCCAAAATTCTTCAAACTGTACACAAAATTGTTGTGGTTTGTATATGCGAATCACAGCTCAATAAAGCCAGATAAGGGGAGTGCTTTGGCCAGACTAGTCAGCCCTACCTTCCCCCTGGCATCTGTGGGACATGCCTCATCTTCCTCCAGGGAAATCTCACACTTTCCTGGAAACCCTCACTGGATCCCATCACCATATAAACACCAAGTGCTTGTCATATTTTAACTCCTTCAGTATTCAAAAAACCCTAAGAAACTTCATTGTTCTGATTTTTGACAAGTTAGAAAACTGAGGGACGGAGCATTGAATTGAATGATAGAGCTGGTGCCAGTCACTTGGCCCCAAGATGGTGTAACCCTTGGGTGCTACTCATGGTCACTTCAAAATGATGTTATGGATTAACTTTCATTCATTTATTATAAAGGAACTTTTTATATCACTGCTGAAATCACAGAATTGACACATCAATTCTGGTTTTTTCAAAGCAAGTTAAAATATATGACTAACATTTTAGGATGTCATCCTCATACCTCCTGAAATCACCTTGTGTACTCACAACAGAGGCCTCAAGAAACCCATGGTCCATGTTTATGGCCAACACAGGACTTTGGTGACAACACTGAAGGGTGACCTGGTGCCTTCCCCTCCCCTTCCCCTCCAGCACTCCTGTCCTCTCAAGGACACACCAGCCACACCCTCTTTCGACCGACCTGCCCGGTGCACTTCTACGCTCTCCTCCGTGGACTCTGGGCTGGCCAGGCTGAGGGCAAATTGGTCTGTGGGTGACTGCTCTCCCCTACGGTCCATGAAGTGGTGCTTCATAATGACCCCAGTGCCCAAGGGCACAGAGCTCCAGCTGTTGCGTGAGAGTTGGCTTGGCCAGTGCTGAAGCCTCCGCTGGCCTCAGCCCAAGTGGCTGCTAGGTGCCCGTGGTCACTAGGCTCCTGGCTTTATTCTGTGACCTCATCAGTGACTTTGGTCTGTTCTGTGACCCGTGGCCAGGACAGAGCCCCAGCCAGGCTGCCAGGAGAGGCTCCCCATCAGGATCTCATTCCCTCCAGGACCTTCCCTGCTTTGTGTATTGTCAGAGACGCAAACATAAAGTGCACACGCACACGCACACACATATAAATACATGTACATACACAGAGACACAAATACCTAAAAACACACATGCAGACACTTATACACACGTGTACACACATACACTCGTGCTGACACACATAATCACTCAGGCACACATACACTCAAACATACATAAACACACAGACATACACACACACAAATTCAGACCACGTTCACTTAACCGCACACACGCTCGCATACATACGATCATCACCCAACATCAAAGTGGGCCTACCTTGAACTGTGGCAGCAGCAGGTGACCGAAATCTTGCCTCCTCCTCACTGCTTCAGAGTCCCCACCGCTGTCTCATTAGGGCTTTTGGCGCTCCGTGGCCTGGGTACCCAGGTGCCTCCTCACGTCTCCCCACTCTCTGCTTACCCTCGCTCAGGTCTAGGGACTCAAGCACACCAGGGATGCTCCTGCCCCCAGGCTTTGCATTTACCCTTCCTTCTGCCGAGAGTGCCCAGCCCTAGGCCCCACATGCCTCACTCTTCTCTGCAGTCTCTGAAACGACTCCTGTCAGAGCCACCTGGAATCCATTCCCCTCAGACTCTATGACGTGTGCGTGTACAGGCATAACCACTTCCCAGCATTCATCTGCTGCTGCTTAAATGTCAGCTTCATGAGGAGAGAGACGTCATTCATTCATTTCCCCCATTATATCTCCAGCATCTAGTAGAATACATTGACACATTCACAAGGATTCTAGAGATTATTGTCAAATTAATGAATAAATAGTGGGTGAACCAGAGAAGGCAATGGCACCCCACTCCAGTACTCTTGTCTGGAAAATCCCATGGATGGAGGATTTTCTGTCCATGGGGTCACGAAGAGTCAGACACCACTGAGCGACTTCACTTTCACTTTTCACTTTTATGCATTGGAGAAGGAAATGGCAACCTACTCCAGTGTTCTTGCCTGGAGAATCCCAGGGATGGGGGAGCCTGGTGGGATTCCGTCTATGGGGTCGCACAGAGTCGGACACGACTGAAACAACTTAGCAGCAGCAGTGGGTGAACACGTAGGACATGTATTTGGATGGGCCGACAAGGGCGAGTCTGTCTAGGGGAGTTGACTTCTCTCTGTACCTCCAATCCCTGCAGCCCCAAGGCAGGCTGGTTCTCATCCCACAACTCTGAGTCCCCTCCTGCTTCTCCACCTGCATAAACCTCACTCCACACTCATTCGCTCTGGCACCTCTTCTAGCTTGCCATCTCTCTCTGCTGCAGGATGTCCTGAGCACACTTCCCCCAAAACATTTCTCCCCATATCCTCCCAACCCCTGCTCAGTCTCACCAATTCAATTCCTCTGGATCCAAAATTCTCAACAGCTCAGAAGATGATTGGTTGAAAATAATCCCCAAAGCAACGCAACCACCGCCAACACAGACAGCACCTAGGAATATTCTCCTCTCCAGAACTAGAAGCCACTATGTAAAGGAAAATGCCACAGAGCTTTACTGAATGACGGAGAGTCAAACTTGCATCTATAAAGAGACAGAGCTCCTTAGCAGAAAGAGGAAACACTGTTAAGTGTATTCTTTCTCCCTTAATAAATCAAGAGACTTCCCTTATAAAAATAAACAGTAAGAGCACAAAAATTAAATAGATCAATGGAAGACAGAGGTAGTCCAGAAAAAGATCACGTTACTTATTAATATTTGAATTTTTAAGGGATAAAGTAAATAAAGATCTAGGAGGAAAAAAAAGATTCAGTCAGTAAATGACACTGAACATTTTTATTCACTTTTTAAAAAGTCAACTTTGGCCTTACCTCATATAAAGCAACTAAGACTAATTTCATGTGACTCTGGGGTTACTTTCTAATGTAAAATGTTTAGAAAGAAAATATAAATTAATATCTGTTATTGTAGGGTGGCTTTTCTAAACTTAAATGCATCAGTCAACACGAGCATTGAGAATCTTTTTAATTTCATTGCTAAAAAAAAACCTCACTGTTTCAGTTTCCACTTCTCTGCTTTTTAGTAAAACTGAAATGAATAGTTCAATAAAGGAAATGAACAAGCAATCCCCAGGAGAAGAAGGGCAGATGGCTGATAAACATATGAAAAGATGTTCAACCTAACTCTAGGAAGGAAACAACAAATTAAAAACACATGCTATATAGTATATTGTTTTCACCCACAAGGCAAACAAGAATTAAAAAGATTGACAGTTGTTAAGTGCTGGTGAGAACAAAATGAAATGACTATGTTTATATTCTACCTGTAAGTGCATGGCTTGCCTTTCTCAAGGGAAATTTGGTAGCACCCATTATAATGAAAAGTGGGCTCTTTCAACTCAACAATTAACATCCCTTCCTGGGAAGCATTCACATTTTGTGCTAAGTGCATAAAATAACACATCAAGAAATATTTATTACAGTAGTATTCATAATAGAAAATAAAAAGAAACTTGTCAAAGATCCATCAACATAAAGAAGTAGTTAAATAAATTACACCATAACCAAAGTGTGGTATACTATACTGCAATAAAGAGATCTACATGTATTAGTAAGTAAATTCATGTTAAGTGAAAAAAGCAAGAGATAAGTGAGTCCCACATATGTAAAAACTAAACATGCAACCTCTCCCCACAAAACCCTAAAGCAAACCTATATTGTGTATGAATGCAGAGGCACAGAGGAAGCAATTACACCCCAGTGGAAGCAGTGGTGACTTCAAGGAAAGTGAAAAAGATTAGGTGGAGCTATGGGTGACTGGAGGCATTTTCCCCACATGACCACACCAGTGCTCCCATCCTACGTGCTCTTCTTACAATGTGAAGCTGACAGTCCTCCACTGAGAGACAGAGTCCCTCTCCTGAACCAGAGTGGACTTTGTAACAACCTCCAGCAACTGAATGCAGAGGGGCGATGCTTGGAGACTTTGCTAGGTCATAGAAAACAATATCACTTCCTCTGGGTTCTCTCTGTCTCTCTCTCTACTCTCCTCTGGACCCAGCCACCATGTTGTAAGGAAGCCTAGGCCATATGGAGGTGTTCCAGCCAACAGTTCTGGCAAAAATTCCAGCCAGCCACCAGACATGTGAATGAATGTGCCATCAGATGATTCTGACTTCCAGCCTTTGAATCTTCCAGCTGGGGTCCCAGACTTCTCAGGGCAGAGAAAAGCCACCACCTCTGAATTCAGCCATCTTCTGCCTGAATTCCTGACCCTCAGAAACTGTGAGCAACTTCACACACTAAGTTTTGGGGCTATTTGTTACTCAGCCATAGTAATTCAGCAGACTGATATTCCATGCACTATTTATGTATGTTGTGGTGAGACGGCTCACTGAGCAGCATCAGGACTATGGTGTACCGTCCTGGCCCAGCTGATCACTGTGGCACCCACAGCACAACTTGGGAGGAAGGTTGCCACCACCCACCATCTAGTTTCACACTTGTTCAACCCCAGCATTCAGGTAGAGAAGCTTCAAAGTTGTTAACCCTTGGGAAGCTACTTTAACACCTAGAGTACAATGCTTACACACAGTTCCTTTTGTCTTTAGCCATTCAGTTTCTAGTTGAAAACACCATTTTCCAAAGGTACTTGGATCAGTTCCTTTATCGCCCCAGAATCTACATATGTTCCTTCTAACCCTCCTAACAGTCCCACCAGCAAGACACTACATGTTACAGATGGAGGTTGGGACTCCATGTACAGGTAGGAGACAGGAGGATGGCCTGCTGACCCCTCAAGCCCGGAGGCAGGACTGCTTTGTCAGGCTGCCCAATGCTCTTCCCCTTGGTTTGCTTACTGGGGGCGAGGCGGGGTGCTTAGAGCAAAGCTCCACCAAAATGTGCCACTGTGCTTCATTTTCACATGAGCTCTGAGCAGCGTCTGGCCATGGGAAGGCTCTCTGTCACAGCCCCATCTTCTGCTCCAAGTAGATACTTATCGGAGGCCACCCATACAGGGTTCCTGCCCTCCCTGGGCAGGGGGAGGGGGGAGAGTAGAAGGGGAGGATGGTAACAGATCAGGCCCACCCAGCCCCCTAATGTCCCAGCCCCCGCAGTTTTCCAGCTGGGTCTCCAGCCTCGCCAAGAACTTCATGCTCCACTGCTGGAGCCGGCAGGCTTGGTGTGCAAAACCCCAGAAGGACCAACACAGCACTTTCTCGGAGCTCTGACTCCTGGCCAACTCATTTCACACATCACATGCGAGTCTTAAACCTCATCAAGAAGGCTTGGAGGATTTTCCAGTCTCCGCTTTTCTTCCAAAACCTCCTCTTCTCAGCCCCCCTCCCTTTTCTTTCTCAGCTGAGAAGAAACTAACAGGAAGCAAACCAGCCACAGCCCCAGCAGGAAACAGAGACGCCACTTCTCGCTTCCCTTCACTTTTAACTCTAGAGATGGGCTTGTGCCACAATTTAGGCTACAGGGAGAATCAGATCATTCATCCTGGAGCCGATGAGCCTCCAGAAGTAGCCTGTCCACTTGGCCAAGGAGCCTGATGTTACCCGGGTTGGTGTACAGGATGCAACATCTCTGAGGCTGAGCCGATCGCTGTGTGAAGTGTTTTAAGTGGACAACACTTCTCTCTTCAACTAAAAATTAGGGCCACCTTGTCATTGCCCCTCTCAAAAAACTTTTATTGTCAGACTGAACGCCGAGGGAAGCGGGGAAGTGGTGAGTTGCCTTAGCCGCTGCTTGCCAGGTATAGGGCAGGCTCCAGACTGGGAGTTCATCCCAGTGAAAGCCAATTTCCCAGGAATTGTTTATGACCTTAGCCTGTGCTAACGCTGCAGAGAAAGTGCCAGAAGATAAGTTGAGGATCAGAGTAGAGAAGTATCATCTTTTGAGTTCATTTTCTGTTGCTTCTTGTCACTATTTAAAAAGAAGTGAGTCAGTGGACCACGTAAGGAAAAACTCAGCCACAGAGAAATGTGATATGAAGAGTCCTCTCTCAGCCTCCCCAAGTGAATGGGGAAGGGACTTTTGCTTTTGTTTTCCTTCAGACTTAATAACAGGCTGCTTCTCCGTGGTTTGTTTGGAGCTGTCTCCGGGTTTTGACCTTAACCTCAGGGCGCCCACACAAATAGCCTAGGACTCCTCTGTCATTAGGCAGCAGAGAGGGGGACACCCTGGTGGGCCTCTCAGGCACTCCCTAGCTGTGCCCCAGAGCCCCAACCTGGTGGCCCAGAGCCCCTCCACTCCAGCTCTGGCTCCACAAGACTGCAAAAATGCAACAAGTTTTGGGGGTTCAGAACTGTCTTTCCAAATTGTGTTTCCTTGAAAAGGTGACCTCAGCTGGGAGGAAGGACATCCCAGCTGATGGCCACACATGTACCCAGGAGCTCTGGGATCCCAGCTGCTGGTCCCTCCCCTTGATTGTTCTTAAAGAGCTACATGGAGAGCTCTGGGGAAAGGGCTGGGTCTTCCTCCCCTCTGTGTCTAAAATGTGCTGGCCATAGGCCACCTCGGGTACAGCGCTGAGGACATCAGCTGCTAACTCGTTCTGAGAGAACTTTCTGGAAGCATGGCTTCTGCATAGAAGGGGAGATCCCAGGACCCTAAAGACCATCAGTGAGACAGCACAGTTTCTAAATGCGCTGGACTGACTCTCTGTGCAGCCCTCAGCTCACATCCAAGGTATCTGCCACCAGAGCAGAACTGGGATGATTTCTTTTTATCCCCAAGATCAGAATGGCTATTGAAGACTCCTCTCATAAAACTGTCTTTTTCCTATCCCAGTCATTCAGAAACAGTGTCTCTTTTGTAAGTTGATGGGCTTACTTGGATGGTAGAGGTGTCCCAGGGGAAACAGCCACTGTCCCTCCCCAGCCTGCCCCCCACAGCCTTGCAGGTGGTCCCACATCTTCTGCGAATGTAAGGGAGTAAGGTGGGAGGACTTCCAGGAAGGCTGGATCAGGCTATGTTTTCCTTGAGCACAGGAAAGTTTCCAAGAAAGGAATCCAAGGCCAAGACTGAGGGGCCAGCAGGTAAGGCAGTCCATGACACCAGTCCGCTGCTGGCTGCACTCCTGCGGTGCAGTGAGACTGGTTTCAGCAACGCCTCCACAGTGGGGTTTGTATGTACAAACCCTGCCTTCCTTGATTAAAATTGATGCCTAGGTATTCTTTTGGATGCTGTGTAAGTGGATCTATTTTCTTAATGTCTTTTTTCGATTCTTCGTTACTGTTGTATATAAATACAACTTTAAAATTCAGTTTTGTTGAATTTGCTTATTCAAACAGATTTTTCTGTGGAGGTGTGGATTCTTTAGGGTTTTAATACATAAGATCATGTCATCTGCAAACAGAGATAATTTTACTTCTTCCTTTTCCATTTGGATGTCTTTTATTTTTTTCCCTTGTCTAATTGTTCTGGCAAGAACTTGAGTATTCTGTTGAATTGAAAGCTGGCGTCCTTGTCTTATTCCTTATCTTCAGGGAAAGCATTAAATCTTTTACTATTGACAATGTTGCTGGTTTTTGTACATGGCCTTTTTCATGTTGAGGAAGTTCCCTTCTAATCCTAATTTGTCATTGTTGTTTAGTCGCTAAATTGTGTCCGACTCTTTGTGATCCCATGGACTGTAGCCTGCCAGGCTCCACTATCCAATTAGATTTCCCAGGCAAGGATACTGGAGAGGGTTGCCATTTCCATCTCCAGGTCTTCTTTCCTACTTAGGGATCAAATTCATGTCTCCTGCATTGGCAGGAGGATTCTTTACCACTGAGCCACAAAATCCTAATTTACTGAGGGCATGTTGATTTTTTAGAATGCTTTCTATGTATCTATTGACATGATTTTGTCCCTTCATTCTATTAACATGGCTTGATTTTTCAATTGTTGAACAACACTTGCCTTCCTAGGAGAAATCTCACTTGGTTTTGCTGTGGTGGGCAGGCTGCTCCATGTGATCAGCATGTCCAGATGGGTGAAGTGGAGGACCCCAGGGTCAAGGAGGCAGCCCTAGGCTGTAGCACGCCCACAAGTGAACAGAGAATGGGCAGAAAGTAGTGAGCAATGCACCTGGCACCTGACCACCTGTCACCTGAACCAGCCAGCATCCTGGGCAGTACGGCAACAATCCTGGAGAGGAAAGATAAGCCCTGCCAGCGTTGGTGAGAAGGAGATCAGCATTGATTCACATCACAAGGGACAGACAGCTCTCCTCAAACGCTGTCGCAAGTCCACTCTGGCTATCAGAAATTCAATAAATATGCTAAAGATCAGAAAGGAACATAAGTGAATTATTTATTATTTATAAGAGAAGACTAAAAGCATCTGCATATTATTTAAATTTTGGTTTATAGCTTTAAAATGATTCCCTAAAACTTGAAGTTAACTCAGTAAATATATTATCATTTTATTACAAAACACAATAAGCTATTGATACAGCACAAATTCACAGGCAATGGTACTTGACAGTGAAACAGCAGTGTAGAGATCTGAAAATAATTTTTTATATTATTTACCTACCTTTGTGAAAAGAGCATGACTAGCTGGCATTTGGACTACACTGTGCATACAAATCAAGTCAGCTTTTTGGAAAATGACAGTCCATAAGCATGTGATAAGAACCAGTCACACTGTAGGATTCACCACCCAACCCACAACAAATTAAATTGATCATGATAAAGCCAAACGAAGAAAATTAAAGGGCAAGAACGGCAGCAGTTGAAAAACCCATCTCTCAAGACCTCACTGTTGAGGTTCTGGAAACAAAGCCTACTCCCTCCATATTGCTCGGTTCCTCTCTACACGACCAGCGACCAGCGTTTGCAGGAGGAGCTTGGCAGTCATGCACAAGAGCCAAACGTCTTAAGAGGACCCCGGACCCCAGTCCTTGCAAAGGCTAACATTAGACTATTTTATATATAAATGTCAAATGTTTGGAACCCAAATCATTCAGATTGCCAGTGTTTGGCCCACAGCCAAATGTGAAAAATGAAGTCAGCATAACCAGGCATTATTCTTAGAGAAAGAAAAGTCCCTCGCATTTTTAATGAGTTTACAGCCAAGAGAGGAAGCCAGTGGTGAGCTAGGGCCAGCTAGGACTGGCTTACGAAAGCCAGTTGTTAAATCCTTCAAGAATTTTGAAGGTCAGTTGTGAAATAGCTTTTATCAAAATCAGAATCATATCAACTTATAATTAGATTATATAATGCACAAAAGTTACAAATATTCAAAACTTATCAATTCCTAATTATTTTACTACATTTCATGACACGTTGGCAGCTTGTAAGAGAACTTGGAGGGAGGATTTACATCATGGTAATTGGCAAAGTCTAAAATCAAGGTTTTTCCTGCTTGCCCCACTACTACCCCAGAAAGGGGACAGGTTGTTAAACATTTACTGTCCCACCACTAGGGCCTCCTGCATGCAGTTAATGGAGCCCACAGTTCTGGCTGGGAAGACAAGCCTTTTAGGCAAATTTCTTCTGGTAATTCTAACTTTCCGGAAGTTTCCACAATAGGGGCTGCTTCTTAATTCTTCAGGGAAGTGCTCAGACCCTCCCATCTGCAAGTGAGTCACAGTGTAGAAAAGGCACTCAATCCTACCATCATTTTGTGATTCTCACAGCAATCTAGAAATGTGATCAAAGAAGGATTCTTTCTCCATTAACAGATGAAAAAACAGCCTCTGTGCAGTTGGTGCAGTTTCCTGGGTTCCACAGCCTGTGGGAGGGGAATCTAGCTTTCTAGATAGATTAGCTAGATCAGATGGATACATTTTATCTTAAAAAAAAAAAAAGAAAAAGAATTAAACAAACACAAGGTCCAAGACCGGCATACTCTGGTAGAAATATAAATTGAAACAATGTTCTAATAATATGCAGCAAAAACTTTAAACCCGTGATACCCTCAGTCTCAACAATCTCACTTCTAGAAATTTATCTTTAAGGAAATTAACAGTATGCCAAGATTTTTCTGACCGACCTATTTTCGATACAGTGTTATTTGTACTCACAAATTCAGAAGCAACAAGTGTCCCAGGAAAGGAATTTTGGTTGATTGGGTTGCATCCTTGATACCTGGGAATTTGTTAGAAATGCAGATTCCTGGGTTCAACTCCAGTACATCCAGTCCTCTGGGTTTAAATAAATCCTCTGTGTGAATGATTTGAGTTTGAGAACCCCTGGGTTGAATAAAATATGGGATAACTAAACAAAGAGATGCCATGCTGTTCATGAAGAACTTGGGAAAATATGTTCACAATATAGTAAGTACAATCATATATAACTGACCCTTTAACAACTCTGGTGGTTGGGGCGCCCATCCTCTGCTGCTGCTGCTGCTGCTAAGTCGCTTCAGTCATGTCCGACTCTGTGCGACCCCATAGACAGCAGCCCACCAGGCTCCCCCATCCCTGGCATTCTCCAGGCAAGAACACTGGAGTGGGTTGCCATTTCCTTCTCCAATGCATGAAAGTGAAGTTGCTCAGTTGTGTTCAACTCATAGCGACCCCATGGACTGCAGCCTACCAGGCTCCTCCGTCCATGGGATTTTCTAGGCAAGAGTACTGGAGTGGGGTGCCATTGCCTTCTCCGACCCATCCTCTACACAGTTGAAATAGAAATATAACTTCTAGTATCCAAGATTCTTCATCCATGGGTTCAACCTACTGGTGTACTTACTATTGAAAAAAATCGACATATATGTGGACTTGCAAAGTTCAAACCTGTGTTGTTCAAGGGTCCACTGTACCATACAAACCCAGTTATGGAAACCTAGTACGCATGTGTGTATATATATATATATGTATGTATGTACATATATATATATATATATATATATACACACACACATGCTCAGATATGTAAAGTTGAGAATGATAAACACCAAAAAGTGAGCAACATTTATCTTTGGAAAAGGAGTTCCCCCATCCTTTTATTTATCCTTGTTTTTTTAATTTTAGTACAATAAACATGTAAGAAAATAAGCAAAAAATTGTTGTTGTGTCTGACTCTTTGTGACCCCATGGACTGTAGCCCATGGACTCCTCTGTCCATGGGATTTCCCACTGGAGTAAGTATTGCCATTTCCCTCTTTAGAGGAATCTTCCGGATCCAGGGATTGAACCCATGTCTCCTGCATTAGCAGGCAGATTCTTTACCACTGAGCCACCATGGAAGTCCAAGCAATAAATTACCTCTAGTTTTAGTTAAATACTACTGAATTTTTTAAATACATACATATATACACACATATAAACCCAAGATTTTGTAAAACTCCATGCCTCCTGCCCATCCATCCCCGGGATGCTTCATATCAGGTCCTACAGACATGTCCCTCAGCCCAGGACCTTGGGACAGATGTCAGAAGGCAGCATTTGGCTCACTGGATGCAGGAAATAGGACTGGGGTGAAGAGCAGAAATCTGGCCCTGTCTCAGTTCAGTTCAGTTTAGTCACTCAGTCGTGTTCGACTCTTTGTGACCCCACAGACTGCAGCACACCAGGCTTCCCTGTCCATCACCAACTCCTGGAGCTTACTCAAACTCATGTCCATCTAGTCGGTGATGCCATCCAACCATCTCATCCTCTGTCTCATCTGACCCTGTCTACACAGGGTTAAAATATAAACTGGTTAGAGAGAAGCCCGTGGGAAAGGCATGACATTTGTTTGCAAGGAAACATAAACAAGGACAAATGAAGACAGAAAAGTGGCCCAGTGAGAGGCTGATCAAAGCCAGCTGGGCAAGCAAGCTCCTGCTTTCAGGAAAAACAGAGAACCACGGGCGGGCCTGGGGCAGGGCAGGGCAGCCTCTCTAGCCCTGAACTGCCCAAAGGAGGCAGCATGGGGAAATGGAGCTTCAGGCACTTTGGGACCGGAATTAGCTGTTCCAGTTGCCTGGATGGGAGGAAGCACCACCCGGATTCCGTCTTCTCGGCTCCAAGTGCATATACAGAAAAGAATCCATATCTATCTACCACCAGCTACAGGCCAGGTACAAAGCAAGGCATTTCATCATGTTATTTGATCCTTGTGATGGTCCTGGAGAGCCCTCATCCCCCTCCACTCCTGCCATTTGCCCATCCAACTTAACCAAGGTCAAGCAGCTCCTGAGTTGTGGACCAGGTATCCAAACCAGGACCCATGTCCATCTGTAGAGTGCAGGCTTTCGCCATCACCGCAAGCCAGGTGGTCCTCAGTGACCACCAGAGTGCTTCCAGAGCTCTCCCCATGTCCCTTCCTGTCCCCTCTGGACACCTGCCCCAGTCCACAGCTAGTCTATCCACCACCATCCACCAACTCTGAGCATCTGAGCCGCTTAAAGAGCTGAGCCCTGGCCTTGGTATCATTTCTTGAAATGATACATATCTTGTAGTGAACATGTAATGATACATATCTTGTAAAGAAATGATTACATATCTTATAAAGGCTGAGGCAGCTTTACAATGTTTCTTTTCAAGCATGCCAGGCAAATGCTCAGAAGTAGTGTAAATTATCATTAATTTGAAGAGATAATTCCCTTTGAAAGACAAAATGGCTCACTGATTTCATGAATGATAGCTGAAGCTTAGAAGTTACACTGAAGTTTTCTCCCTCGTCCTTGGCCTAAATCTGACCTTTTATTCCTTCTCCTTATTGCTTTCAGAGCAAAGACACCAGAACCCCCCCCCAAGGGGGAGGTGGTGGAGGGGTTCCTTCAGGACCAAACGATGTCCAAGAGCATGACCGGCCCCCAGCTGCAGGGCCCAGGTGGCAGTCACCTGCTGTCACCACCCCTGTTCCTCCTCCCCCTTCTCACTCCTCTTTCCTCATCTGGGTGAGTCATTGCCATCCTCCAAATGAGGTGAAGCTGATTAAAGGAGACAATCTCAGCCTGCTTGAGGTCAAATCATGTCCATCTTGACTGGCACCCATTTTTCCTTCTGGGGACTTTCAGGGTTTTACATGACTCAGCTTCCGATAAAGCTTCTTTAGATATTATTTCCACTCTAAGGAGTTTCATTCATGCAGAAAAACTCTTTTTTTTAGGGGCAAACTCCCTTCCTGTCATTATGCTCACCTCCCCTTCTGGGGAAATGGAGTTAGCCCCTTTTGCTTGGACTTTCTTGGGAGTGGAGGCACCTGCAATTGAGGTACACAAAACCTTCCACATGGTCCTCTACACCACTGATGGTTTTTTCAGGGCTGAGTCATTAGGAAGTGCATGGTCACCATGACGGATAAGAGTGTCTGGGTTATGTGGCTGTTGTCACTCCAGAGATTCTTGTACTGATTGAAGGCCAGTCCTTATCAGTTCATCCAACTGATGGAAATGACAGCCATTATGTCTAGGCGAGTTACTCCTCCCAGACTAGAGGAGAGACATCAGTGTAGCCTTGCCCCTCCTCTTGCTTATTCCACTGCTCCTGACACCCACAGGTACCCCCCAGCCTGACTCAGCCTGTGCCTGCAGCCGTCCTCACAACATCCCCACCCTCTGCCTCAACAGGCAATGGGCTGTCCTGTCCTCTACTAATTGTTTTTGCCATGTTGCTCCCTTTTGGCTAAAGTGGTCTCACAGTTTATTCCATCAGCTTCCCTCCCTGAGGACTTCCCAAGACCACTGGAGGCCACCCACTCAGGCTGGCAGAAGCAGCACTTATTTCCCTTACTCTTGCCCACGGCCATCTGGGACTGGAGCCAAGTCTGAGGTGCAAAGTAGGATGGGGAGGCCAGAGAGGGACGTACTTTCCTTATAATATCTAGGTCCAGCAACCTTGGAGACCAGGCTTCTCAAAATACTGGCAGATAATATCATTATCCATAATACTGTTCCTCAGGCCATTTTCACACTGGCCATGCCACCTATGCTTTGCAGTTTTAGGAATAAAAGTTGTATCTGCCCCAGAGAAATGTTTATGTCTCTCCCAAAAGAATATACACAAGAATTTTCACTCTTCCTCTTCCTGCTGCTGCTACTTCTTTTTCTTTTTAGAACTGACTCATTGGAAAAGACCCTGATGCTGGGGAAGATTGAAGGCAGGAGAAGAAGGGGACAACAGAGGATGAGATGATTGGATGGCATCACCAACTCAATGGACATGAGTTTGAGTGAACTCCGGGAGTTGGTGATGGACAGGGAAGCATGGCATGCTGCAGTCCATGGGGTCGAAAAGAGTCAGACACAACTGAGCGACTGAACTGAAGGCTTGTAATTGTTTAGATGTTTTCTATCCCTCCACTGTTTTTTTATTCTAGGAGTGCTTCCTGAATTTACATTATGCAAATTCAATACTGTATTTTTCTAATATCATTATTGAGAGCTAATCAATATTATATATTATGTCCCTGAACAACTTAATGCTTTTATATCTGTCATTTCTCTTTCTCCCACACAACCTCCTGTATTGAGATCATGTGAGATGTTAATGTATTATAATGGCACCACAATTTTTAAAAATAATAGTTGCTTATGTAAACTTACGTATAAATTTTGCTGGTTTCTTTGCTCACTGCCACTTCTTTTACTTCACACATTCCTCTTAAATTCATTTTTCATTTTGCTGAAGTCCATCTTCTAGCCTTTTTTTTTTTTTCAGAAAGAATTTTGGGAGTAGTAAATTTTCTGATTTTTTGTATTTTTTTTTCCTTTTCACTTGATTGATAGTTTGTTTAGGTATAGAATACTATGGTGCATAATCATACCCCTGAGAATTTTGAAGATATTGGTTTTTATCTTCTTTCATTCAGTTCCACCAACAAAAAGTCTAATTTCTCTCAAAATCTCGTACTTTTATGGGTCATTTGCTTTTCTTTGTTCCTGATGCTCTCAAATTTTACTTTGGTTCTGCTGTATATAGATGGTTTTGCATATGTCTCACTACATCCTTCCTTTTAAGTTGTTGTCTAGTTCCTTTCTGCAATTCTGCTCACTTTTATTCTCTCTCTCTTTTGATATGTCTTTGTTTTTGTTCTATTTGTTCATTCCTCCCAGAACACCTAACAAATGAGCACTAGGACTTCTGGGATCTTTCCATGCCACTGTACTTCTATTTCACATATTCACTTACTGTCTTTCTGAAACTAGCTTCATGAAAGAGAAAATATCCAGACAACCAAATGGCAGGATACACTGTGTCAGTGCATCAGGACACTGTGCATCAGGAACTGATTTTTCCTGACCCTCCTCCTGTGCAGCCTAAGCCCATGCACAGTGATTGCTTTGCCTTTCTTCACTTCGTCCTGGTCTTTTATACTCCTGGGTATTGGCATCGCCAGAGCCAGTGAAAGTCACTCAGTCGTGTCTGACTCTTTGTGACTCCATGGACTATATACTCCATGGAATTCTCCAGGCCAGAATACTGGAGCGGGTAGCCTTTCCCTTCTCCAGGGTATCTTCCCAACTCAGGGATCGAAGCAGGTCTCCTGTATTGCAGGTGGATTCTCCACCAGCTGAGCCACAAGGGAAGCAGGTATTGGCATAGCAGGTTCCAAAATGGTCTGCCCTCCTCCCTAACTCATAAACTCCTCATATCCAGGCCTGAGTGACTTTACTGCACTCTGCACACACAGCTTGGGAGAGACCTATTTGTCATCCACTGATAACATCCACGTGAAAAGTCATATTCTTGAAGGATGCTTAATTTATCTGACAAGCCCTGGGATTATGACAAATAACTCAGAAGAGAACCGGTCAGGGGTATGGGCCCTGAGCACAGGCTGGCCCTGGCCCTTCTAGGCTTCATATCACATGTACCAGCCCCTTGGCTTGCATCTTCAGCTCAGCTCAGTTTCCCTCTGTCTAAACAACCCCTCTGCACACTCTACCTCACTGTTAAAGAGCCTTATAGCTCCTCCAGGCCAATTCTTCCTTGCTTTTCTCATGGATCTCAGAGCACATTCTAGAACAATCTCTGGCATGTGTGCTTTTAACCCCAGTTTACAAGCTTGAGCTCCCATAGGAACATAGGATTCACTCTCTCTCCAAGTGCAGCCCATCTTTTGGCTCCCTAAGAGCTGACCCAAGAAACCCTTGAGCAGCTTCCCAAGGTTAGCACTCCCTGGGGCTTCCACATCCTTCTCCATGGCACCAAACTCTGGGACTGAGGCTGAGTCACTCTTTCCTCCACACCCAAACCTATGTCTGCAAGCCCTGGTACCCCTACCACTAAACCCTATACAAAACCCATGTATCCTCTGCATCTTTGCTGTCGACACTCTAACCCCAGCCACACTAACCTCTTGCTTAGACTGGGGCAAGAACCAAGCAGGACTCTAGAGCCTGTAGAGTGATATTAACGTGTCATGACTCATTTGAAGATCAGAATAACTCTGATACTTTCATCTCCATCTGTTTAACTTGTTTATCTACCTCTCAGCTATTTCCAAATTTGGATGATGAAAAGGGCTGTTTTTCACTTACTTATTCAAACGCCCATACATTCTATGATAGAATATAATCCCACCATATGCATACTTCTAACACACATAGAAGAATATATGTACATATTTATTTTATTTTTATATGTTTATTTTAATTTATAGATTCCGTGTAAAATATATTTTTAACGTGAAGATATAGAGATTGATGTGTGCGTGTTTAGTTGCTGAGTCATGTCTGACTCTTTGTGACCTCATGGACCATAGCCGGCCAGGCTCCTCTGACTATGGGATTATTCTGGCAAGAATACTGGAGTGGGTTGCCATTTCTTCCTCCAGGGGATCTTCCTGACCCAGGTGTCAAACCCGTGTCTCCTGTAGCTCCTTCATCAGCAGGAGAATTTTTTAACCACTGAGGCATCTGGGAAGCCCATAGAGATTGATACGTATTTGTAATTTGTTGATCTTGCCAGATAACTCTCTCCCATCTTACCTTCTCCTCCAGGTACTGAGTCACAGAGGCAGCAGCTCACTCCACCCACAGGTATTTGAGTATCATCTGTCCTTTCTCCTTTGGGCAGGATATTCTGCCTGTTGAGATGGGCTGTCTGGGATCTGTATGTGTTCTGGGGGACTCAGAGCCTACTGGGCTGAGAGGGCAGGGTTTATCCTAGTCCTTGGCCTCCAGTAGTACCCTCCCAAACCACAGCATAGGACAGGAGAAATGGCTCTCACTCAGGACATTGCACCTACAGACACAATGACTGCTTGTGGTTGCTTCAAAAACATATCCAAGCGTTTCTGCCCATTGGCACCTCTATCCCAAGGAGTTGCTCCCATAAAGAGGGGCTGTCAAAAACGGCTTCCAGTAGGACTGCTACAGAAGGAAGTCATTGAGCTTGGAATTGGGGTATAAGCCAAGAAAGCCAATTGCCTAGAACCCCCAGCCCATTCTGCTTCCCACAGCATGTCTGCCATTAGAAGACAAAGAGAAAGCACCAGTCTTCAGCATACTTCTCTGTGTTCTTCACATAGGAGACTCTGGGTGGGACTCAAACAAAACTGGAGGCTGGGAGTGGTGCTGGGAAAATGTGTCATGATGTGGGGTGAGGGAAAGGACCCGACATTCTATTGAGTTTATAGATATTACAATGATTACTGAGAATCCAGAAGCATTTACCTTCCGTTCCCAACCAGCTGTCTTAATTAAAATGCTGCTAAAAGAAGCAAATCAATTATCAGATACCTTACAAGATGGTTTATTCTATCTAACACACAGAAAATTGCTTATGAGTATCGCATTACTGCTTTAGGTTATCCGTTAACCAAGGCTGCTAATGAACTACATTGTTATCAAGTCAGATAAAAGATGCCCTGGGAGTTCAGGCAAATTATTACAACACAGCGCTTTGTTTTGAAATATAACTCATCTTTTACCACACACAAGGTGGGTAACCTAATCCAAGGAGAGCCAGTCCATGTAGCCACCTGGATTTCTATTGAATGAAAAGGCAAAGAGTATTCCTTACTGCAGCCCAGAAACCCAGGGTTAATATTAAGGGGAGAGAAATGTGAATGGGGCCTGCATCACGTAGCCTTGGGTTTAGGTCTCTCTCAGTTGTGTCTTCTATGATAAGGTACGGACATTGTCATAGTCACCACAAAATAATCCTATAAGCATAACAATAATCACTTGCTTTGGTATAGCTCACTACAAGCCATGGCAGCTGCTTTCCCTTTTCATCCTTTCTTGGTACCACCATTTGAAAGCTGCAGAGCTGTGGGGCCATTCCACAGCTGTCAGACCCCTTTCTCCCACTCCAGTCCAGCCTGCATTTCTTCTTTTGGAAGATCTCTCAGTCATTTATAGAAATGGAGGCTGCCTAGAGAATTTCTCTTTTCACTTCCCTTGAATGTTGACAGATGGATTCTTCTGACAGCTAAGAAGTTGAGGCCAACAGTTCTAGACAAGGCTGTTCACCTCTTGGTAGACTGTGGTGCTAAAGAAGCTGTGTCTTGAGTTTGGTTCTCATTCCATGACCCAGTTGCTACTGAAAGGATCCACGGACGCAGTGTCATCATGAAGCATGAACAACTCTGACACTGGAAACCAGGATAAGCAGTGAGCATGTATTGACTTCCAAACTTTCTTACTGCTGGAAAGAGTACTCTTACATCCCTTTATGCAGTCAGCTCCTTGCAGAAGAGAAACACTATTTTCTTTCGGGACAGAGGCACTGTAGATTCTATAAGTTTATTCACTCTGTATTTTGAGTTCCATATGAAGGTCCACCACCAGCTTTGGATGCTCAAATTCAAGCTGTCTCCAATGAGTAGCTGTCCAGAGTGCCCTCCCGAAGAGGCTGCTCACTCAGAGCTCAATCACTTGTGCATTTCTGGAAAGAGAAAGAGCCATCTGGAAGATTCATTAATACCCAGACCTGAGCTAGGTACCAAAAGAAAGAGAAAGAGACTTTTGGAGACTCTAGGATTATAGTGGCTGCCTAAATCCAGTTTTCCACCACATCCTCCAAAATCATACAGATCAACAAGGAGAGAAACAAAAAACTAAAGTAGTAACAAGGGTGCCTATATGTCCTCGTTTTCCTAGGACCATCCCAGAGAATGTCTCCTGAGGATAAGTTAATGCCTGCTAATGCTGAAAAGTCTTTTAACCAAATCCCACACAAATTCCTGAAAAAAAAAAAAAAAGACAATAAAATAGGAACTGGTGGGTTTCCTTAAGGTGATAAAACATGTGTACTTTAGCCCTAAATCTAACATCTTACTTAATGAAAACCACTGGAGAATTTCCAACAAAGGTCAGGCAAAAGACAAATATACTCACTGTTTCCACTATTATTTAAAACTGGTGATTTTAGCCAATGCAATCAGAGAGGAGAAAACAATTACAGGCTCACTGGAAGAGAAGATCTACAATTTGGCAGAAGACATAATGTGATGAAAACTCAAGGAGATCAAGAATAAAATAAACAAAACAATAAAAGCATTCAATATGACAGTTGCTATCATGTTAATACCCCAAATCAATGACCAAGTAGGAGACATGATGGGAAATTCCATTTACTAAAGCAACAAAAACATGAAATATTTAGAAGTAAACTTAATAGGAAATGTGAAAAATCCATAAGAGTAAAAATCTGAAAACTCTCCTGAGACACACAAAATCAGACTTGTAAAAAGTATGTATTTGTGTCAGTGAAGGATAATATCCTCAAAAAGTCAATTGTCTTCAATTTAATATGTAAACATAATGCAATTCCAATAAAAATAGCAAGATGTTTGTTTCTGTAGCTAGATTCTGAAGTTTATTGCAAAGTTTATATGGAAAACAAATACACAAGAATAGCTAGAATGGAATAGCAAGATGTGTGGGAACCAGCCACATCGGGTAATACATGAAGTCACCACAGGAAAGAGTGTGATACACTGAGGAAACCAGAATTGAAAGAGACGCATGTACCCCAATGTTCATCGCAGCACTGTTTACAATAGCCAGGACATGGAAGCAACCTAGATGTCCATCAGCAGACGAATGGATAAGGAAGCTCTGGTACATATACACAATGGAATATTACTCAGCCATTAAAAAGAATACATTTGAATCAGTTCTATTGAGATGGATGAAACTGGAACCCATTATACAGAGTGAAGTAAGCCAGAAAGAAAAACACCAATACAGTATACTAATGCATATATATGGAATTTGAAAGATGGTAACGATAACCCTATATGCGAGACAGAATAAGAGACACAGATGCATAGAACAGTCTTATGGACTCTGAGGGAGAAGGTGAGGGTGGGACGTTCTGGGAGAATAGCATTGAAACATGTATATTATCATATGTGAAACAGAACACCATTCCAGGTTCAATGCATGAGACAAATGCTCAGGGCTGGGGCAATGGGATGACCCAGAGGGATGGGATGGGGAGGGAGGTGGGAGGGGGGTTCCGGATGGGGAACACATGTAAACCCATGGCTGATTCATGTCAATGTATGGCAAAATCCACTACAATATTGTAAAGTAATTAGCCCCCAACTAAAATAAATAAATTTATTAAAAAAAAAAAAAAGAAAGTGTGATAATAGACATGAATAATCACAATTACCATTGGAGAATAATATGAAGTCTAGAAAAAGTCCAACTATATGTGAAAATTTTGAACATGATAAAGGTGACAAATAAAACACCGGGGAAAATACAGTGATTTTGAAAAATGATATTAAGATAACTAGATTGCCATTTGGGAAAAAGATAATATTGGATCTATATCTCATACCATGCACCATACCAAATGAGTCAGAGATCCAAATAAAAATAAACCCATACAAGAACCATAATAATATATATATATATATATGCATATATAAACATTTATCTAATTTTATAAAAATTGTGTATATGCAAATGTTTTCATTAAACATAGTTTTGTAAAAGGAACACAGGGAAGATAAAACAGGAACTGTTGAGATTGATTACCTCAAAGCACTGGGTAGGAGCAGGGTGGAGTGGACAGGAGAGTAAAATGTCTCTTAAGTTTACCTATTTACACGTTTTTAGTTTAAAACTATATATGTGTTTCACATACTCAAAAATTAAAATTAAACTACAAAGATTAAGAAATGAAACAAAACCCAGCATATACACTGAAACAAATATCTCTAACTATATATCAAATTGATAGCATAACCTCACTGAGAAAATAATTAATTCAACTTGAACACAATACTCAGTACACATGAAGGGCTAAATTCTAAGAACAAAGAACAGCAAAGAAATTTTTAAGTGAGTTTGTAGTTGGACTGTATTGTAATTCTTGAAGTATGTATTTTGTGTGTATTATAGGGTAGAGTAAATGGATAAAAATATTTATATGGTTGGGAAACAGGGCTTTCACTTTAGAGGAGGCAAAATAAAAATATGGAATGAGGAAATCTTAAGAAGAATGTTATGATGCTGAGATTTTGATGCGTATTGGTAAATATGCATGTGCTGACTGTCCATTGAGAAGGTCTCCACGTGATGATGCCTCAGTAGCCATAAGCACCCATTGTGCTCAGATCTTGGTTTCTAAAAACTACTCCATGTTAAACAAATAGAAGGAGGGTGGAGGAGTGGGTAGGAAAACATGGATCTAGGGGAAATGCGTGATTCCAAGTCTGAGCAGGAACAGTGTAAGGTGAGCTTGGAACATTGTGTTGTTTCAGAAGTCTATGAAATTCTTAGTGACTACTGGAATCCGGTCTAAAGCCACCAATAATTGATTTGTACTGATAACTTGGCACAATTTAAACATCAAAAAGATTCATGATGGTGATGAATTATAATGCATTGAAGTCCTTAGGAATAATGTTCAACAAATAAGAGAAGAATGCCAGCTATTAAATGTAGAAGGAATGCTGGAACTAGAAACTCGGTACTTTGTAGCCCTCAATGCAATAACTATTCAAACACGGGCCACAAACACATGTAAAACCATTGGGTTGAAGAATTACTTGGCTCAGGGTGTTCCCACGGTCTCCAAGTCCCACCCCTTAGATTATTTAGTCATTGCAAACAAGGAATTTTTCTCTCTACCAGGAGAGATCTAGTTGTCACTTCCTTAGCCAAGCAATTAAAAGCAGTGTCACCAACAGTGAGAGAGCCTGGAGTCATGTGACTCCTGATGCAGTGCACTGAAAGATACGTGCCCAATACCACCTCTGCAGTAATCATGACAAAATTCTCAATCTGAATCTACTCAGGAGGAAACAGACAAATCCAGGAAATAGAACATGATGCAAGAAGCTTAAGTACTTCAAAACTGACAATGACGTGGGGAGAGAAAGCAACATCGAGAGAAACTAAAAAGGGACTAAATCAAGTACAATGGCTCCTGGCTTGGAAAAATAGAGCTGTAAGAGATACCTGGGAAACGATCAGAGAAATTTGAATACAGGCTGTGGAAGAGATGATACTATTGAATTACTATCCATTTCCATTTATTTCTTACCATTCCTATCATTGTGATTATGTAGGAGATACATGATGGGTGAATATTATGATATCTACACTAGTTTTTAAGTGAATCAGAAAAAAATTATGCATGCAGAGTTATAGCAAACAGAGCAAAATGTTAATTTATGGATATAGCTGAAGGGTGTAGATGTTTTTATTGCAATGTTCTTTCAACATTTCTGTGGCTTTGAAGATTTTTCAAAAAGGACAGTGAGAGCACGTGGGTGGTATCTGAGGTACGAGAAAGCAGGACTAGGGGAAGTGAGTTGTGAAGCAACCATTCAGATAAACCTGAAGGAGATGCCTTCCTTTCTGGGAACAGAGCTCCTTTAGCCAGTAACCTTGGGTCCTGTCCCCCTTCCTGAAAGGCTGCCCTGTATGCAGGGGCACTGTATACTCTGAGATTTCATAGCAGCGTTGAAAAGCAGACACCTCTTCCAAACTGATGGCTTTATGACACAAAGAAAATTTTGGCTTTTTTTTTTTTTCATCAAATGGTTTAAGCTGGCTACAGGTGACTGGCTTCTGTCAAAGAGAAGGTCTTGGACAACCAACTCAAATAAGATAAAAATTTAACCATCTTGCTGTTAAAACCCAGTTTTCTCAGCTCTAATCAGGCAAATGCTCCACAACCTCATTTAAAATCTTGCCAAAGTACCACCATATTAGGACTTGCCACAACTGTCCCAAAGAGATGCTGACTCCTGACCTCACAGCCAGCCTGACACCAGGACTTCTGGCCCATGCCTAGCAATCCCCTTCCCATTCTGCAGGGGGCGTGCAGGAGAGCCTCCAGCCTGCACAGGACAGGAAAGGGACTGCCTTTCTTCCTTGCAATATGAGCCATCCGTTACTCTTACAGCTCACCTTTCAGAGAAATTGAGGTTTAACCTGCAAAACAGGAAGACGGGATGTTTACTAACTCATTCCTAGATGACCAAAAGCACACGCAAAATTCTGCTACGGGAGAATGGTTGCATGTCCTCTGCTTTTCCATTCTCAGGTCTATTGGCTTCCCGACTAAGCCTGACTCCATCTAGTGTCAGTTTTGGAAACTTAAATTGTGTCTTCTCAATAGAAGAGCTCTGGTGTGATAATGCTGAGAACAGTTCCCTGCACGTTGTGGGGCAATAGATGCAGGGGAACCCCCGTCCAGCCATTAACTCCCAACCACCCACCTCTTCCCATCTTTCATCTCTTCCCTGCCTTCCTCTGCCCCTGCCTTCCTCCTGCACCCTTCACACTCCTTCTCCTGTATTTCACTCTCACAATGCTTATTGTTGGATGACTATGGCAGCCATCTCGCCTGGGTTATGGAAATTTCCTCCTACAGCTCCGATGTATCAAAATAAGTCAAAACATCCAAATGTACAAAAGGGCTTCCTGGTGTCCCAGTGGTCACGAATCCACCTGCTAATGCAGCAGACGCGGGTTCAATCCCTGAATTGGGAAAAACTCCTGGAGAAGGAAATGACAATCCACTGGAAAATCCCATGGACAGAGGAGCCTGGCAGGCTATGGTCCACGGGGTCGCAAAAGAGTCAGACTCAACTGAGCAGCTAAACAACAACAAATATACCAAACAGATGCTCCTCTGACCTGATCATAGGTAGGAACATGAAACCGTAGTAACTGTTCATTCAGTGCTCTTGAACTGGTTTGTGATGTACTGTTCACAGCAGCATTTTCACACAGCAGCATCTGTGTGTCAGACCTTCATTATGACTCATCACTGCCTCTCACATTCCTTCCCCCAGCACGCACATATGCATGTACAAAGGCACCAGGATTAAGAATTGGGTATTGTGAAATCTTTCCATTTTTTGAATCCCATGACTAAGATGTCCCTGAATCAGAGTTTACACCAATTCTGGGAACTTCCAGGGGGCACTGGAGCTTCCAAAGCATGATGCCTTAACCCAAAGTGTCCCCCGATGAATGTGAGCTGTTTGGATGATCCAGACAGCATGGCTCATGGGTGGTTAAGAAGATCACTCTGTTATAACCTCCACCAGCCCACTCGATCATCCTGACACAGGGCCAGAGCTGGCCACTGCAGCCTGTAGCCACATGCCAGGGTGCCTCAGCCACCCAGGAGAGGGCCCCTGAGACCATGCTGTGGGCAGAGTCCGCCATCACAGGCACAGCTCATCGATCCAAAACTGACCCCAATCCTACACTTCCCACCACAGAGATGAGCTGGGCCCCAAAGGCAATGCAGATTCTTGGCCTGGGGTTCATCTATACATTCCCAGGTCCCCTTACCCCCACCATCAAGAGAGTTAAGTCCTCAGAAATTATTGACAGACACCATAACATCTGAAGGAGGGCAGAGCCTCAAGAAAGTGAAAGTATTGAGAAAATCCATTTCCAGCTCATCCTCAGGGCATCCCCCCTGACTGCAGTGTACCACACATTCATATCTCCTTCATCCATAGATCCATACATTTCTTCAAGAGATGCTACTTTGTACTTACCAAGCCCCAGGTCCCAGGGAAGAACTGGAGGGGGGACTGTGCTTTGCATCCCTCTAAAAGCCCAAGAGCCCATCTCAACTCAGATTCTGTCCTGAATACCAGTCACTCACTGAACAGCTCCTCCACGAGGAAGTCTCCAGAAGCCTCAGACTTACCATATTCAAAAAAGGTAGTCACCAACATATTCCAACCCCACCCAGCCCACTGTCCACCCTGCTCTACTGCCGATTCACCAAAGGGCATCTGCAGCTAGGACCTCCCCACTCCAACAAACGCTACTGATTCTTGATTCTGGCCTGTACCTTCACTCAGCTCCAAGAGACTGGCTGCCTCCTTGGTATCACTCAGATCCTCAGGCCAGAGGGCTTTACAGTAGCTTACTGCTATCTGAGTGAAGAGCATTCCATATGATACAAAAGAGCAAGTGCAAAAGTCTTGAGCTAGGATTGTCTTTGGAGGACAAGGGCTCTATACAGAAGAGCAATGTGGCTGGGTGGCAGCAGGGAAGCTGGAAACAGAACACATGTAGTTTTCCAATTGGGACATGGCAGTAGCTGGGGACATGATCATGAGAGTGCGCGATGCACTGGGAGGACTCTGAGCAGGAGATAAGGCAAAATCTAACCCACCAAATGCAGAAAAGAGCCCAAGCTTACTTTGACTACATAATACCCTGTGGGCTCCCCACTCTCATGACACTTGAGGACTGCCCAAAGGAGGGGAGAGTGAGAAGAGGGAGGTCAGGGGTGCATCCTGGTCCCCTAGGAAGCATTTCAAAGTGGGAAGAGGGGCTAGGATGTCAGGCAAGGGAGAGGGATGGATGAAACAGGAGGGAAAATGAGAAGGACACAAGTTGGTAGTGACCTTACCTTGAAGTTGTCTTCTTTAGTGCAATGGTCTCTAAACAGAGAAAGCAGGCTGTTAGGAAGGGGGCACTGTGATGGTGATGCAACTCTCTTGGTGCCAGGCCAGCAGGAGGGGGTCAGAGCCCACCAGACTCAGGTAATGCTGAGAGGTTCTTGGGGTTGGGGCCACTGAGGGGGTGGTCTTGGGCTGAGTGCTCTGCCCCCTCCCCATTGGCACTGTTGAAGCTTCTCTACACAGTTCCTCACCGAGCCCCCTAGCTCAGCACCCAGGTGAGACAGAGGCTTCCCTAGAAATAGACTCCCTAGCTCCCTGCCAGTTTTTCCTCCCCTCCTCCCTCCTTGACGATCCTGGGCCCTCTCACCCTTAGGAGATCTAGAATGTCTCTTCGTGTGCTGAAGAGACTATTTTCTTTTTCCTCTTATTCCTAGGGCTACAAAATCAATGGCAAGTGGACTATGATCAATTAAGTTCCCTGTGCAGTTGGACACACTGGAAGCCCCCCAATGCAGTCTCCTCCTTGCCCTGTCTCCCCTTTTGGATATCTTCACAGTTAATAATCACATTTTCAAGAGACATGGTGAGAGTCCTTCCTCCTTACTCTCTGGAAACTGTATCACCATCCCATTAAGCAGTCATATGGGGGATGGATTTTGCAGGTCTCCCCTTGAGAGACAAGGGGTGCAAATCAATGTTGTATTTTGCTACTGAAACTCACTGAGTGTTCAGCATCTACATAAGGACCCAGATCTCCACAGCTGCCACAGGGTGTGGAGAACCATGCTGGGCATTCATAAACCCAGCTCTGCTTGGGTCATGAGGAGACACTCAGCACCACTCAGTGCAGGGCTTGCCCAATTTATGGGGGAAAAAATGCAACTTGGCCCAGGTCATCAGTGCCGGCCACACCTCCCGCCACCCACCCATGCTAGGAGCAGCCTCACCACTTCCTGGGATTGATTTCATCTCATCACATCATTTGGGTAAAAGAAAAGAAATTTCTATCAGAAGCCAACTCAGCTCCCTTCCCCACGTTTCTCCAAGAAAGCTGATTCTTAAGGATATCAAGAATGACTAAATGGAAAAGTACAGAGAGACAGAAGCAGAGAGAGACAGAGACAGAGAGAGGTCACTGCATTTCTTTTCGATCCATGTTTTTTATTCTCTCTACAGCCAGTTTTACCCTCAGAGCCTCACACCGGATAACCAGCCAGAATATGTCTTGTCTCAGGAAAGGGCAGAGCCAGGGCTGAGCATCACTGTTTCCTTACCATTGAAGCCCACATTTGTGCTTCTCAGGTCAGATGAATCGTTATCAAACATGTGCTTCCTGATCATGCAGAACTTCAGGGCCAGGAAGCCAGCTGATATGGCGATGCCCACAGCAGTCCCGATGATGGCATATTTGATATCTGGAGGGCAGGGGGAATTGAACAAGGGGCTTTAATCAGTCATCACCCAGCAAAAGTCTTCCACAGCTCCCTTTGCATCGGAATGAAATCCAAAGTCATATACTTGGACCTTTACATTAACACTCCAACCTGCTGCATGCGTGTGTGTTCAGTTGCTCAGTCGTGTCCAGCTCTTTTACGACTCCGTGGACTGTAGCCCACCAGGCTCCTCTGTCCATGGAATTTCCCAGGCAAGAACACTGGAGTGGGTTGCCATTTCCTCCTCCAAGGCATGTTCATGACCCAGGGGTTGAACCCACGTCTCCTACATTGGCAGGCAGATTCTTTACCACTGGGCCACCTGGGAAGTTCCAATCCACTGAGGCCAGCCTAATTTTCCAGTTTCCTGGGAACGTGCTCCTTCCCTATCCCTCCACCCATACTGCATCTCCGCTTCCTGGAACTCCAACCGTGGTCCCTTCAGCTGTGGGAATCATTCCCAAGTGGCTGGTGGCTTCTTTCTCTGTCTTCTTGCAGTCATCCTCACTTATCCCTGCATCAGTTCATCCACGTGTGTGTCGATTGCCTGCTCTGGCGAGTGCTGACGGCAAATGAATGAGTCCCTGACTCCATCCTGAGGGGCCTACAGTCAGCAGCGGAAGACAAGAGCTCACTCGAATGCTGAGTGACAAGGTGGGCTGATATGGAAACTGACAGTCTTCCCAGAGGAGATGACATGGAAGGGGTACTATATATGGAAAGCTGAACTCTGAGGTGGAGAGGGGCTGGGATGGTTCAAGTGGAGGGAGGCCCTGGCCAGCGCAGAGCCTGCTATCTGGGGGCTCACAGCTGCAGTGCAGGGCTGCTCATCTCATAGAGAGTGGACAGAGGTGGCCCTGATGACTCACGTCCCCTTTGAGGACAGGCTCTCATTCAGTACCATGTCCCCAGGATAAAGCCATGTTAGCCACCCAGACAGGTCTGGGGGTGAACACTGCCCTGGTTCCACGATGACTGGAAGGAAACGGGTACCAGGATGCCCCACCTGCCCATGTATTTTGGAGTGCCTCCTCCTGCCCCTCAGCCCTGCATCCAGAATCCACTGGGCAGCCACCTACCAGTTTCAGCTCCAGCAGGCTTGCCTGTTGCTAACACTTGAGCGGCCCCAACATCTGCAAAGATAAAAACCCCAAATTATGGTTAGAACAGAACTGCTGGCCAAGATCAGGCCGGGGGTCTCAGGCCAAAGCCCTGTCCCCAACCGTGCACTCCAGTAGGTCTGGGGAAGTCCGTTACAGGAAACCTCCTGCTTGGCCACCACACTCAGGAGCACAGAGGTAGCTCCTGGTTGCCACAGTGTCCGGGGGCTTTGCTGGGATGTCAGAACCTCTGCCAAAGCAGGAATGAGAGTGCACTGGGTTCAGTTAAACCAGATCCTTTTAATCCCATTAGAAGGCTGCTTTTTATTTCATTCGTATTATAAAAGATCTTTTTTTTTTAGGTTAACAGTTTTTTTTAGCTGTAAGTTAAACCAGCTCTTTAACATGGTTTCTAAGACCCCCACTGGGATCCCCGCCTGCCTCTCTAGTCTCTTCCTCACTCCCAAGAACCCTCTCACTCCGGCCAGACTGATTGATTCCAGCTCCCTACCCAGGTCAGGACCAGCTGCCCTTGATCCATATCCTTTGCCCAGCTCTGTCTTCTCCCCTATTCCTTCTTTACTTCATCTTGGTTCTGTGTCACTTTCTCTTGACACCCCACTCCTGGCTTAGCTGCCCTTCTGGGTGCTTCACAGCGGCTGTGCCTACCCATTGTAACTGACCACACCATTTATTGAAGAACATTACATAGCATTGCTGTGTGCCAGGCACTGTCCTCAGATCTTCTCAGCTATTCACCCACTGATGGGTCTTCTGGCTGGTCTTCCCCCTAGGCTGAGTGGTGCCCTGTGGAGTGATTTATCCCCAGCATTTGACACAGTATCTGGCCCACAGGAGGTATTAATAGACATTTGATGAGTGAATGAATGATGATAACAGAGCATGCTGCAGGGGGTGCTCACTCTTCTAGCCTAGACTTGAAACCTTAAGGTAGGAGATGTGACTCACAAGTTGGGCCTTGGTCCCTGAAGATGGGCTCTAGAAGAGCTAAGATTGACGCATGGGCCTTGTAAAGGAAAGTGTACATTAACTGGCCACTTACTCCGAGGCAGATATTGGGGGCAGCACTTGCATTAATACATTCAATATTCAGAGCAAGAGCTCTGTGAGACAGGCACTGTCACCCAACCATTTGATGCGTGAGGAATCCAGCACTGAGAACTTGAGGATGTACCCAAGGGCCAAAGAGAAGTGGAAAGTGGCAGCCCTGCCACCTTAGCCCAAAGCCCCGTGATGCCTTGAGAACTCAAATCCCAGGCAGCTGACTAATAGAATGATGCCAAAACCATCAAGACCAAGGACTGGAGGGCTGAGATAGGGGCAGGTGGGTGGTGAGGCCCAACTTGATTCTTACGCTCAAATTTCCAGACAAAGGCAGAAATCCCTGTTGGTCCTAAAAGGGAGCAGCTGACTTCATTGAGAGGGACCACATCTTCCCCAACTTAGCTCCAAGAGAGGGCAAATGGTGGGCAAATGGTGGCTACTTGGTCACCAAAGTGACAAGATGTCCATGTGACCACGCTCTGTGCTGCCCAGGGGTTGGGCAGACACTCCACAGAGGACATCTTCGCTGAGTGCGCTGGTGGGGAAGGGACCATTGTAATAGACTTTAGGGGTTTTCTGATGGCCTCACCTAGTGATGAAAAAGCTGGAGGACTCTGAAGCAAAAGTACACAGCCTTGTTCTAATCACTAGTCTTCTTGGAAATCTGGTGACTTCTGTCATCGATGGGCCCATATGGGGCCCATCCACTCACTCACATACCACAGACACCACAGGACACAATATGACCCTGATTCTATCAGTTCTTTGAAGTCCCCACTGAGCTTCATTGTTTCTTTACATTTATTCTTCACATTAATCCTGCCACTCTAGACAGAGTGAAAACCTTTCCAGGGATTAGACAAAGCCTTGTATTTCACACATGGTAGGGCTAGGCTGCTAGAGTCACTGAACAGAACTGACTTCTGGGCTGATGCTGGAAACCCTGACGTGTGTGCTGCATGCTCACGAGGGGACCTTTCCAACCCCAGTCTACCCCACGCAGCCTTTACTGGCCAGAAGACAAGGGACAGGGAAGGCAGGCATCAGTGTGTGGGGCCAGGTCCACTAAGGGCCAGCCTCTCCCCCTGCCCCCTCACACACAGACATTTCTCCTGGGTCCTCCCTCAGGGGTCTTCTCCTGGTGACCACGGCTCTGCATGACCATCACACAGCATAAAATCTTTATATGAACCTGAAATGAAACTTGAACAGGGAAAGAAGAAAGGACATAGATCAGAAAGAGTGGAAAGGTGGAAAGAGTCAGAGAGACATAAGGACACATGGAGACAGAGGGACACACAAACGTTCTGCCAGAGAAGCTCAGACTGCTGATGAGCATGCAGAGAAGGAAAGAGAGAAAGAATGTCTAATGTCCAAAAAAGCCTGGCCTTGGCCTTCCCAGCAGCACCAGGCCCCCAGTCCTCATCAGACTGCCCAGTGTCCTTCATCAGGCTGCCCGCCAAATGCATCCTCCTGAATGCTCCACTCTTTCTGCCCCTCCCGGGCAGGGGTCCGTGGCTCAGCTCAGCTCCCACTCTCACCCCCACAGGCTCAGACTCCTTAGACCCCTCCTCTCCATGCTCTCTCCTGGGTCCACCCCAAGACAGGAGGCTGCTCCTAGTCCCTGACCCCAAACAGGTTCCCTGGGCCTCAGGGACTGAGTGAAGTCCAAGGTCAGAGACTGAGTGAGTGCTCTCCCTGGGGCTGCAGATCAGACAGCTGCAGGTGCCAAACCCCAGGAGTGGGCCACGCTGTGCCCTCCATCAGCCATCTCCCATCTCAGTCATTCCTGCTAGCCATCCAGACGGCCACTTGGCGGCAGCCTTTTCCCTCCTCGGGGAGGAAATCCTCCAAGCCGCCCTCCTCCTGTGCTCAGCCTCTCCGCCTTGCATTCCAAGAGCCCTTGGTGAGGACCTGTCAGAACCACACTTATATCGGCCACCCCCACCCCCGCCTCCTGCCAAGATCATCACCTCCTGCGCTGTAGACCCCTGCAAGCCCCCAGGGATGATTTCCCCTGGCTCTGCAAAGTAGCTGAAGGATGGATTGCTGGTCTGCGAGTACAGCCAGAGGCCTCCTAACTGCTCCTGCTTCAGGTCTGTCAGAGACACAAGAGGAAGCCAAACCACGTTTTCTTTACTGAAATTCTCTGGGTTCTCTCATGCAAACATGAATTGGCAGCTTGGCATCCAGAAAACAGTCTCTCACAACCAGGGGATAGTTCAAGGGGGTTGAGCAAGGGCTGACTGAACCAAGGCTGGTGTCCCAGGGGGCAAGCAGGGACCCTCTGACTGGTAGATTCACATGGCTGTAGTAGGCACATGCATGCATACGTGCTAAGTCGCTTCAGTCATGTCCAACTCCTTGCAACCCTATGGACCGTAGCCTGCCAGGCTCCTCTGTCCTTGGGATTCTCCAGGCAAGAATACTGGAGTGGGTTGCCACACCCTCCTCCAGGGGATCTTCCTGACCTGGGATTGAGCCCATGTCTCTTATGTCTCTTGCATTGGCAGGCACAGTGCTGCCCAAATCTGGCTTGCCAGTCAACACTGCACTAGGACTGTCTACACTGAGCCAGGTGCAGAGTGCAGGAGCCAAGGTCCTGGGGCACAGCTTTTGCTGGTGTGCAGAGCTGGACATAACTTAGCGACTAAACAGCAGCAGCAGCAGAGCAGAGAGTAGGGGTGCTGCCTCTAGATGGGCCTGCTGAGGTTCCAGGGCCTCTACCCACACTGTCCCCATGCACACTCAGGTCCAGCCCTGCACCCCGACACTCTCACCAAACCACTCACCTGAGGCTACGCCTGCCCAGAAGATGGTGCCTTTTTCTAAGATGTACGAAGACACCATTACAGCTCTGAGTCTAGAGTGGCTCTTCCTCCCAGGCCCCTTTTGGACAGGCAGCTGACAGAGACCTGACACCCCAGCCCTTCCTGCAAAACAGCCAGTGCCCCGCCCCCTCTCTGCAGCCCTTCCCCCCTACAGAGCACAATCTGCTCTGGGCAAGTGGTTTCCCAACAGGAAGGAATCTCCTGCAAGAGTAAATAGTCCTGAGGCCTGGAGGCTCCCTGGGTCCCCCTCCTCCAGGACTGGGATGTTAGCCTCAGAGGTAGACGGAAGCAAGGCTGCTCTGGGGAGTGTGTGGAAGGCATAGGGTGGCCTGCCGCATCTCAGCTGGAATCTGACCCCTGAGAGCCCATCCCCATCATCCAGACCTCCAGAGCTGCCCACACCTGTTCGGTCCACCCTTCCTGGGAGCTGGCCCTCTTCACCACCCTTATTTGGGCAGAATCAGGCTGTGTGTTTCCAGTTGTGGGGCAGTGGGCGTGCATGCACGCAGATGTCGTTCTATAAGTATCTGGACTAAAAATAGGGAGAGGCTGCCCTGAGTGTTTGTCAATTGATGCCTGGCCATTTTCATCTTGAAACTTAAATATTACAGAATGGCTCCTAACTTTAGATCACATAAATTCCAATGTTCTCAGCTCAAGGAAGGGGTCTCAGATAACTAGAAAAAACATCTATCCTCTCCTAACAGAGTACACACATAGGAATGAAGTACCTGTGGTGTGCTCCGCATGGCCCTGGTGCAGGGGGATCAAAGTGCTCTTGGACAAAAGACCCTGGCACCCCATGAAGGAGCTCGCACAGTGATGGACAGACAAGACTGACACTGAAGAAAAGATCAGAGTGCTACAGGAGATGTTCAGCATCTTCTTGCAAACCTGCGTCCCCAGGAGCTGGAGGAAGTCTGAACAGGGGTGTGTGGGGTGAACACTTGCCATGTGGCCCCCCCCCCCACATTTCCTGGCCCTTTGGCTGCAGGCAGCACCTTGGCTTTCTTTTGGGGAAGCACCTCCCTGTGATTCCCTTGAGGCTGGTCCCAAGATGGACGGTGAACCATCCTGATTAGTCAGATATGACATCTTCCAGTCAGCAGTGACTGGTCGAGGGGTGATCCGACTCATGCCAGTGAGACTCAACTCTGGGACTTTGTGGAAAATACTGAGAAAGAAGAATGTCTTCTGGAATTAGTAACTGTGGGGTTGAGGGAGACCCACAGGCTAGAGGGAAACTGTTGAGACTGAAACCCCCACTGAATAAGGTCATGCTAGGTTTAGGTTTAGGTTTAGTTGTTGAGTCATGTCCGACTCTTGCAACACCATGGACTATACAGCCCACCAGGTTCTTCTGTCCATGGGATTTCCCAGGCACAGTGTGTTGCCATTTCCTTTTCCATGGGATCTTCCCAACCCAGGGATTGAACTCTGGTCTCCAGCATTGCAGGCAGACTCTTACTGACTGAGCCACCAGGAAGGTCAGACTAAGACCAAATCTAAGACAGGTTTTGAGCCCTTGAATCCAGCTGTGCCTGAAGCACCTCTTCTTAACTTCTCAGTCACCTTAGTAAGGAAACACCTTTTTTATCTTATAGTCTAACCTGAGCTAAGTAAGTGTCACCTGCAAGCAACCTGATGACTTAGGTGGCAGGTCCTTCACACAGTAGAGAGTGCTGGCTATGAACCAGGAGCTCACAGCACAGCCTCAGATAAACCCAACTATGATCTACCAGCTAAGCAAACCTATGTGCCTCTGGGCCTTTTGCACATGCTGCCATTTGATGCAATACCTTTCTTGTCTCCATGGAAAGCTCTTACTTATCCTCCAAGACATAGCACAAAGCCACCTCCTCTGGAAGTCCCCTGCTCTCAGCTGGCTCAGGATCCCCCTGAACCTCATCACATATCTGCCCCTGCCCTGTCTGTACTGTCCCGCAGAATGCTCTAGGGCATGAAGGACACACTTCCTAGCCCCAGTTCCTCCCCAGGCCCAGGATGATATGTGAGACTCCTTAGAGCTTAGTTTCTCCTCCAGGGAGGTGCAAGAGGGAGGTGAAAGGGGAGAATCTTGAACTGACAGGAAAGATCCCCCGAAATTACTGTTAAACCAGAAGTGGCTTATGTGATAAGATTAAGTTTACAACACTGAGTGATATAATAAGGGCTCAGGAGGAAGTAAAGTTCAGCCACAGAGAAATAGATCTTGTAACAGCATTGCTCCTATGACTCTGAGACCAGGAACCCGTGGATCATGTGTGGAACACAGATGGGACACGTGGCTGCTGTTGCTGTAGATATACCTGAGGCTCTGGTCCAAGTACCACACAGCCAGATCCCACTAGGAGGGAGGATTAGAAAAGGGAGTGGAAGTGCAGAGTGAGAGGGGATGCTCCCTTTATGCTTTACGTCATGAAAAGAGCCTGGACCTCACTCTTCTCATCTGAACATGGGCCCTGACACATAGAATGGACTCACTCAGACAGATTTCTTTCATCTATTTATCCCAAACCCTTCCTGCAACGGAAGCTGACCCTGGGGTCCCAGTAGGATTCAGGGCACACTTCTCTAATTGGGCTGGTTTGGGGGTTGTGGGTGCTGGCAATCCCATCCCTCCTCAGGGCTCACAGATGGGTCTTCTTCTGATAAAAACCAGGTCAGTGGCCCTGGCCCTTTTGCCCCTCCCTGGGGCTGTTAGATGCTAGAAATTAGACATGTGAAACCCTAACACAGGATGGAGGCTCTAATCTTCTCCTGAGCAGGATGTCACAGGACTGTGAGTTGGTCTGGGTTATGCAGTGGCCCCTGCTCCCAGTGGCGGCTGGCTTTGCGCTGGGGTCTACAGCCTTCCTCTGACATTCTGTGACTTATAGGAACTTCAGGCTCCTGGCTCACAAACCTAGAAACCACCTTGAAATTGCTCTTCTTCAATACCCTTTTCCAGTCTCAGTAAAGAGGCTGCAGCTGCCAAACTTCAAGTAAACAGGACATTGCCATCCCTATCCCATAGCTGTTGGCATTCCTTTCTTCCTATGAAAGCACCTAGACTTTGGGGAGAACACAAACCTGCAAAGCTGCACAGATTTGAGAGATGGAAAGCAGAAGGAATGCAGAGGATCTAGGAGAACAAAGCAAAGATTGTTCCACGATGGGCCTGGGAGACTGGGATGCCTCCTTGGTTTCCAGGGATCCCCATTCAGGGCAAGAGCACACTGAAGCAGACAGACCTTTTGCTTCCAAACCCAGCTCAGGACCTCCCAGGCCCTGGACTGCAGTGGGCCCTGACTCCTGGAAGATGGGCAGTGAGTAAGTAATTCCATGCAGGGGGTCCATCCTAACACAGAGAAGCATAGAGCTGTTAGCATCCAGGAGAACTAAGGGGGACCCAACCCAGCCTGAGGCATCCGTGAAGGTCCCCAAGAATGAGCACTATTTAAAAACAAAAGGAAAAGTAGGACAAGGCCTTGGGAATAAAGAAAGTGGCTCAGTGGGTCAGAGCAGTGAGGGGGCATGGGTAAACTGAGGCTCTCAGTGCTTTCCAGAGGATGCAGATGGGACAGGCAGCTGGGCAGGACCTGGAAGCAGGAGGCCACAGAAGGCCACCAGAAGGATGGAGGAGCCCATCTGAGGCAACAGAACACAAGGGGAAATGCCTCCAGCTTCCAGAAATAGCCTCATAATTAAGAGGAAAACATTAATGGTGGGTGACCAGACGGTATCAAAACTTGTGCCCACTTTGTTTTTCCAGAGCAATCTTTGCTAATTAATTCTTAAAGATTCACACACTGGGATTAAAACACTCAGCTGCAGAAGCCAAACTGATCAATACCCTTCCAGGCTAATGGAGGGGCTGGATGCAGGGAGCCGGCTCTGGCCCAAGGTGGAACCAAGGGTGCTCCAGGCCCTCGGAGTGCTCCCAAAGGGGTAGGAGGCCACAGGGAGTTCCAGCTATGCTCAGTGAGGAGTGGTGATGCATAAATGCTATCACATCCAGCAGAAGAGCTGCTGAATCCTCAAGGGGGTCAGAGGTGCTTGGAAGCTGGGAGGAACTTGAGGCTGCCCTGGTGGGGTGGGCAGTGATGTCCAGGAAAGCCTGGGTCAGACGACCCCCCAGTTGGAACACCCAATCAATTCTACACTCACCAGTGGATGGGTTCACTCCATCTTTGAATGTCTCTGGGGGGGACATGAAACCTCCCTATGCCCCCATGGTGGATGGGAAGGCGTGATGCTTAGAACCAGAACATCTGTGTCCCCTTTCTGCCCCTGCTCAGCCAGTGGCCATGGGCCCCTCGTGGCTCCCAGCTCAATGGCCCCTGTGCAGTGGGGCTGACCACAGGAAGCCTGCCTGGCCACGCGAGGACTGTGACTGCAAGGATCCCCTCACAGGTGGGTGGTGTAGACTGAAGTGTGGGCAGGAACCATCCTCCATGGGCACTTGGCCACTGCTTGACATGGGGTCCTCAGCTTTCCAGAGGGCTGCAGGACAGGCGGGGACAGAGCATATCAGGAGCGGCTCTGGAAAGGCACTCGGATCAGAAAGGAGAAAGTCCTCCCCATCAAGGTCTCAGGTCTCTACTGTTGCCTCTGAGAGACTGTGGGGTTCCAGGTGGGGGACGGCCCACCCACTCAACATGGGGGCTTCAGACCAGAGAAAGCCTGTCTTCAGGAGCGATCTCAGGGCCCGCCTTTGCAGAGAGAGTAGGGGAGGCTGGAAGCAGTGTAGAATAACTAATTAATGATGGTAAAGTATTGTGGAAAAGGAAAGCGTTGCATAACCGCTAAGTGGTGGGGTTATTATTATTCATGCAATATTCATAGTGTGCTCTTCAGTCTCTGGGAAGCTTCACTCTGGAGTCCTCGGGGACTTGGTGGAAGGGGGCATGTGCCCAGGGGGCGGGGCTGTGGGATGACAGCTGGCCTAGCCCTCAGGGAAGGGGCCGTGAAGCTGCAGAGGAATCAGCCACACCCACCCAGCCAATGAAAGTCCAGGGAGCTTGGCAACTCCGAGCCGTCTGTCGCCATCATTGGGCCGTACTGTGTGTCGAGGTCTGTGTCAGGCATTTCCACCATAGTTATCTTTTTAAAGGCTGTTTCTAACATTTGCAGAAACCAGGGCACACCACAAATCTAAGTAAAGATTAGAGATCAACCCACATACAGGGCTCAACCCACTTCCTCCAGCTTGGCCCCGCGGTCCACTCTCCAGGGGTCATCTTCTGCAAAGGGAAGCTCAGCCCTGCCTGTGACCCCAAGGGCTGCCAAGGTCTTCTGAACAGAGCAGGGGGATGTCAGGCTTGACCTGGACAGATCCCCAGGATTCAGGATGGAGCCTGGCTCAGTCTGATGCCCCCAAGGGCCTCGCACCAACCAACACCCTGCTTTCCCCATTGGACTCCTGGGCAGCATTAAGACATCATCCCACACTGGACCACCAAGTAGAGGGAGGAAGGGGAGCTACCTAAGGGTTGAGTCTGCATAGGAATGCCCTCGATCATTGAAATAAAAGCAGCAGCCCACTCTCAGTCTCTAGTTCACAGCTCCCTACCAAGCTGTGGTCCCCGTCCCCTCACGCTCCACTGCCCAGCACACACACACAGGTCCCTCCCTTACGTCTCTGTGCTGACCCAGTTCTGGAACTTTCAAGGATTTTCTAACATAACCAAAAAAAGAAAAATTCTTGCTGTATGTGTGTGTGATTTGGTGGGGGGTGGGGAGCTCTAAAGCCAGGTAGGGTCAGGAGTCTCTCTTGGCGACCACAGTTCTCCTTTCACAGGGAAGTCCCAGTAGGTGAATGTCATGTCGTGTCACACGACTGAAAAAGAGTGCCCTGGGATTTGAACCCGAGCCGGCCAGGCTCCTCAGAGTCTCAGGCCAGCACACAGTGTGGACTGTGGCTCCAGGCTGACCACAGGTTCTTAACGTGTCATGTGTGGCTCAGTGACGAGGGCTCATCTACAGCTCTGTAAGGGGGGGCTCTGTTCTTTGTACCCCAAGGACACCTCAGGGGCCCTCTCTGAGTGTCTCCAGAACCTTCTCTGGGTCAGCTTAGCTGCCCAGGGCTATCTCCACACAGCCTCAAGCCAGTTGGTCCAACATTGTCTTCTGCAGTACAAGCTGTGACAGACATGGCACCTTGGCCACACCCTGACCTCAGGCCGCACGCAGTGGGAAAGCTGGTGTGAGTGTGTAATGAGGCCTCAGAAGCCAGCATAGACCCTGCTGGTGAGGCCCTAGACACATCCAGCCTGTCTTCTCTCCTAGGTGGTCTCCTTACTACTAACTCACCTGCTACACTGATGGGGGATGTGGTGAGGCGGCTCTTCTTCCAGGGCTGCTAAAATGCCCTCAGGATAAGACCTGTTTCCTCCCAAGGCTCACAATCCCCCTATCATCCCCGGCTGCACCTCACACTCCTCTCCAGCCCTCACTGCCCTCCCCACCGTCCTTCCGGACAACCAGATCTGTCCCTGCTCACGGTTCCTGCAGACTGGCTCCTGGAAGCCAAGCTTCTACTTCATGCACTAACCAACTCAAACAAGGGCAGTTGCTGGGCATGAGCTGAGCAGTGGCTGGCAAGATTGGATCCCTGACCTGACTGAGGTGACAGTGTGGCAGGGAGTGAGATCCCAAACAGGCATGGAAACAGCACCGGGAGAGAGCATCTCTGGGATCCTGGGGTTAGGGGAGGGGTTGGCACATATCTCACACAACAGAGGCAGTACGAGACTGGACAGGAGATTGGACAGGAACTTGATGGATATTTTTGGGGCTGGGGAGCAGGAGCCCTGGGATGGGCCGCATGATGCACTAGGGAGGCCCAGTGACCACATAAATGCTTGTCAGTCCTGGCAACAGCAGGAAGCTGCTGAAGGATTTTAGTCAGGCAGAGGTATAATTAAATTGCTCTCAGGAAAACTCCTCTTCCAGGAAGCCCTCCTGGATACTCTAGTTTGGCTCAAGGTCTTCTCTCTGTTCCCTGCCTGTTCCTTCATCTCAGCACTTAACATAACACATTGCAACTGTCCTCTCCATGGACTGTCAACTACTTCAGGTTGGGGCCTGAAATCAAGTACTTTTTGTGTCCTGGCAGAGTCTGGTGAAAATCACTATTTGGTTAAGATAAGGGACAGCCCTGAGGTCCATGTGTTCCAGTCCCTTGGTATAGCCCATGGGTCCAGTTCTAGGTCCTTCACCTCAAACCCTGGACATCAACTCCTTGATGACATGGCCCAAGGATTTGCACAGGTCTCTGAGGTGGGTGCAGTCAGGTTCCAGGCAAAAATTTCCCAGCTGCTCATCTGTTTCATTCAGACAACAGGGAGAGCACGAGCCCAGTTCATCTTACTGAGAACCATTAGCCGCTTATTTAATGGAATCAAATTTAATAAAAGGAGCAGTTCAAGCAATTCTGGTGGATAAATGAGGGTCTGGGTGTGATAGAGATGCTTACATGACTTTACAGAGGAAGCATGCATGGTTTAATTTGAGAGCGAGTGAAGAAGTCTGCTGATGAGTGTGTTAGCCAGGTCAGCAACAGCTCTGAGCCTCTTCGCTGTGGCTCCCATCCAGGGTGCAAGGAACAGGGGAATATTCCTATAGACAGACACTCTGCTGAGGTCGCTCCTCCTGCCTTCACCTCACAGGGCACTTCCCTTCAGGAGTCTCTAGGATCAGGGATGTGTGTCTGAGAGATTGGAAACAAAAAGAGTAGAGAAAATCACTGAAACAAAAACCTGGTTCTTTGAAAAGATCGATCAAACTGACAAACCTCTAGCAAGACTGACAAAGGAAGAAAAGAGGATATACCAATTACCAATAGCAGAAATGAAACAGGGAATCATATAGATCTTTCAGACCTCAGAAAATGAACCAAATCCTCAAAAAGTACAAATATCACAACTCAACCAAATGAAATATGTTGAATAGCCTTGTAGCTATTAAGGTAATTAAATTCATAATCTACAAATTCCCAGAAATTTGCAAGACCAATTTCATGAGAGAATTCTAGCAAATGTTTAAAGAAAATATTGACACCAATTCTGCACAGTTCCATCCAGAAAATGGAAAGGAAACACTTCCTAATTGATTTTATGAAGCCAGCATTACTGTGACATTAAAACCAGACAAAATTAAATGTAAAAAAAAAAAAAGAAAACTGCAAACCAGTGTCCCTCATGAATATAGATTCAAAATATTATCAATCAGAATCCAGCAAGATAAAAGAATTATACATCAAGACCATATGGAGTCTATTTAGGGATGCAAGACTGGTTTGATATTCAAAAATCCATCAATGTAATCCACCATAATTACAAGCTAATGAAGGAAAAATTGCCTGACTATATAAAGTGATGCAAGAAAAGCATTTGACAAAATTCTACATCCATTCATGATAAAAACTCTCAGAAACTAGGAATAGAGGGAAATTCCTTCAACTTGATAAAGAATATCTACCCCAATCCCTACAGCTAACATTATATTGAATACTTAATTCAATGAGATATTTTTCCATTAAGATAGAGAATATGCCTGTTAACATACTACTAGAAGTCCCTGCCAATCCAATAAAGCAAGAAAAGGAAATATAAGGCATACTTTTCAGAAAAAATTAAACTGTCCCTACAGATGATATTATGGTCTATGTAGGAAAATCTAAAAATTAAATCCTAGAACTAATAAGTCAATTCAGCAAGGGGGCAGGATAAAAGATGGACATACACAAATCAATTATACTTCTATATACTAACAATTACACATAGAAAGAGAAAATTTAAATACCATACAATTTATAATCACTCAAAAAAATACTTAGGTGCAAGTCTGGTAATATATATACAATGTCTAATATGTTAAACATTCCACAATGCTGAGAGAAAGTTAAAAGCATCCTAAATAATTAGTAATACATACTGACTTCATGAAAAACTCAACATAAGATGCCAGACTCCTCAAATTGATCTACAGATTTAATGTAATTTCTGTCAAAATTCCAGAAAGATTTTGGTAGATATAGATGAGATTATTCTAATATTTACATAGAACTATACTTGCTAAAATTTTTTTTGAAAAGGAAGAGTAAAGTAGGAATGATCGCTCTACCATTTTGGAACCTGTATACTTACAGAAATCAGTACTGTGTGGTACTGGCAGAGGGACAGACACATACATCAATGGAAAAGAGAAGATATCACAGAAATATTTCACACGAGTACGACCAACAGATTTTTGAGGAGCAAGCAAAATCAATTCAATAGAAGGACAACCTTTGTGTCAACCAATGGTGCTGGAGCAACTGGATATCCATAAGAGGGAAAGAGGGAGGTAGGGAGGGAGGGGAAAGAAAGAAGAGTAGAGAAGAAAGATAGAAAGGAAGAAAAAGAAAAAAATTACCTTGACTTAAATTCTCAAATGAATTCAAAATGGATCATAGATTTAAACATAAAATATAAAACTATATAACTTTTAAAAGAAAATGTAAGATCAAATTTTTGAGATTTAGGGCTTGGTGAAAACTCAGCTATCAAAAGCATGATAAATTAAAGAAAAAAATCAGTAAATTAGGCAGTTAAAATTAAGTAGCTTTGTTTTATGAAAGACCCTGGGACAAGGATGAAGAGACAAGCTAGTGGCTGAGAGAAACTACTTGCAGATCACATATTTGACAAAGGACTCCAATCCTAAATATATTAAGAACTCTTAAGATTCTACAGTTAAAAAAAAAAAAGCAGTAGAATTAGAAAATGGATAAAAATCATGAAGAGAATTCTTATCATATCAGGAAATTTCTCCTTGCCTTCCTGGGGTCCTAGCCCCTTCCTTTACCCTCTGCTGACTTTCTGAGAAAGACTCTAGTGCATATTTTCTTTTGTTACATTTATGATCATTTGTTACATAGTCAAAGAGAACTAATACAGCAGGAATTCTTTCTCACTGGAATGCACACACCACACAATTCCTAACCATTGTCTTGGCAAGAATCTGGAACAGGGGAAAAGCTGTCAGGAAAGATTTCTACAAAGATCTCAGGGAGTATGAGCCAAGGCATAAAGTGATGACTTTGACTTGTAAGATAAAAACGAATTTAATTCTCTTTACCCCGGCCTTTGCCATCTTTTCATTATAAATTAAGCGGGGAGAAAAGCTTCTGCTATCTTCAATAACTCTGCCTTCTCCAGTGAAGAATGTTTTAGGCACTGGAACATAATTAAAGTGATATTGTATTTCTTTTATTATCATGATTATAATAATACATAGATTTCAGCAGGTATTTTCCAACAGAATTAAAATGAAGACAGATGGCTGACATTTGGGTGGGAATTAGAGTCTACAGGAATATTTTATACAACAGCTTTCTAAAGAGGAAGGTGCAAACCTCTAATAAAATGCCTAGAAATTTCACTGGATATTTTCAATAGCTCTTCTTAGGGCAATATCTTAACAAAATTTTAAAATATTGATTGGTTGGTAGTTAAGTGGCAAATTATTTAGAATAGTGACAGCTATTACCCAAAACCTGGTTGTAAGTCTTTTATCATTATGTCAAAAGTACATCAGCCTCCTCAGGAAGCTGTCTTACATCTCCCAATGTGAAACCCTAAGGACGCAAGATCAGTTACAGAGTTTTCTGATGGGGAGTGGACCCCTGGAATCTGATCATTAGGATATCAGACAAACTCCCGATTGAGGAATGTTCCATGAAAAAAGGGGACAGAAACCCTCAAACATCAGTATCATAAACAATGAACAAAATTTGTTCCAGATTAAAGAAGGTTAAAGAGACATGGCAACCAAACACAACACCAGATCCTCTTCGCTGGCTCCTTGCCTGAGACACGGTGAAAGCAGCAAAGATCACTGTGAGGTCCCCTGAAATATTGGACTATGATAGATTACATGATAGTATTTTGTCAATGCTAACTTTCCTGAAGTTGATAACTGTCCTGTGACTGTAGTTTTGTGAGAGATTGTACATGCTCAGTCACTCAGTGGCGTGTGTCTGACTCTCTGCAACCCCGAGGGCTATAGCCCAGGAGGCTCCTCTGTCTATGGAATTTTTCAGGCAAGTATATATAAGAGTGAGTTGCCATTTCATACTCCAGGGGATCTTCCCGACCCAGGGATTGAACTCGCATCTCCTGCATCTCCTGGATTGGCAGGAGGATTCTTTACCACTGAACCATATCTTCAGTTTTAAAAAATGCACATTAATGTATTTAGGGTTTTTTTTAAGTGATGTATATAAGTTAATCTCAAGTTCAGTTCGGTTCAGTCGCTCAGTCGTGTCCGACTCTTCGCAACCCCATGAATCACAGCACACCAGGCCTCCCTGTCCATCACCAACTCCCGGAGTTTACCCAAACCCATGTCCATCGAGTCGGTAATGCCATCCAACCATCTCATCCTCTGTCGTCCCCTTCTCCTCCTGCCCCCAATCCTTCCCAACATTAGGGTCTTTTCCAATGAGTCAACTCTTCGCATGAGGTGGCCAAAGTATTGGAGTTTCAGCTTCAACATCAGTCCTTCCAATGAACACCCAGGACTGATCTCCTTTAGGATGGACTGGTTGGATCTTCTTGCAGTCCAAGGGACTCTCAAGAGTCTTCTCCAACACCACAGTTCAAAAGCATCAATTCTGCGGGGCTCAGCTTTCTTCACCGTCCAACTCTCACATCTATACATGACCACTGGAAAAACCATAGCCTTGAGTAGACGGACCTTTGTTGGCAAAGTAATGCCTGTGCTTTTAAATATGCTACCTAGGTTGGTCATAACCTTCCTTCCAAGGAGTAAGCGTCTTTTAATTTCATGGCTGCAGTCACCATCAGCAGTGATTTTGGAGCCCAAAAAATAAAGTCTGACACTGTTTCCACTGTTTCCCCATCTATTTCCCATGAAGTGATGGGACTGGATGCCATGATCTTAGTTTTCTGAACGTTGAGCTTTAAGCCAACTTTTTCACTCTCCTCTTTCACTTTCATCAAGACGCTCTTTAGTTCTTCTTCACTTTCTGCCATAAGGGTGGTGTCATCTGCATATCTGAGGTTATTGATATTTCTCTTGGCAATCTTGATTCCAGCTTATGTTTCTTCCAGCCCAGCGTTTCTCATGATGTACTCTGCATGTAAGTTAAATAAGCAGGGTGACAATATACAGCCTTGATGTCCTCCTTTTCCTATTTGGAACCAGTCTGTTGTTCCATGTCCAGTTCTAACTGTTGCTTCCTGACCTGCATACAGGTTTCTCAAGAGACAAGTCAGATGGTCTGGTATTCCCATCTCTTTCAGAATTTTCCACAGTTTATTGTGATCCACACAGTCAAAGGCTTTGGCATAGTCAATAAAGCAGAAATAGATGTTTTTCTGGAACTCTCTTGCTTTTTCGATGATCCAGCGGATATTGGCAATTTGATCTCTGGTTCCCCTGCCTTTTCTAAAACCAGCTTGAACATCTGGAAGTTCATGGTTCACGTATTGTTGAAGTCTGGCTTGGAGAATTTTGAGCATTACTTTACTAGCATGTGAGATGAATGCAATCGTGCGATAGTTTGAGCCTTCTTTGGCATTGCCTTTCTTTGGGATTGGAATGAACACTGACCTTTTCCAGTCCTGTGGCCACTGCTGAGTTTTCCAGATTTGCTGGCATATTGAGTGCAGCACTTTCACAGCATCATCTTTGAAGATTTGAAATAGCTCAACTGGAATTCCATCACCTCCACTAGCTTTGTTCATAGTGATGCTTTCTAAGGCCCACTTGACTTCACATTCTAGGATGTCTGGCTCTAGGTGAGTGATCACACCATAGTGATATCTGGGTCATGAAGATCTTTTTTGTACAGTTCTTCTGTGCTCAGGTGGCTCAGGAAAAAAATCTGTGTGTGTATGCATCTCTCTCTGTATATATGTATATGTATAAATATATCTACTATATATAATAGATATTTTCTGTATCATAAAAACATAGCTATTATCTACATAAAGACCAATAGAGATTATAAATACAGATATACATATAACCACATTTGTTTTATCATTTGTTCTTCCTATCTACAGAGAGAGAGAGAGCATATGATAAAGCAAGCGAGGTAATTTGTTAAATCAGCAAATCGTACAATTGTTCTTTGTGGTATTCTTATTCTTGCAACTTTTCTTAGGTTTAATATTATTTTTAAATAAAAAATTGAAAGGATAGTTTGAAAAGTCTTGTCAGTTTTTGCCTGATGATCCATTTTCTATTCTTGACTGATGGGCCAAAAATAGTCTTTGGGCATCAAAACACTTCCATTTGAATCCCAACATTCTCACTTACCTTGACCTCTAGTAAATTAGCAATAATGCTCTATTTCTCTGTTTCCTCATCTGCGAAACGGGCATAATGATGCTGCTCATGAACAGTTCAGACACATATTAGATGAGGATAGAAGTATTGCAAAGTAGGAGAAAAAGGAAAGATGATTAAATAAATGATAGGACAAGTAATATTCCATAAAGAAACTAAAATTAGCCCTTACACAAAAATAAATTCCAAATAAATTAAAGACCTAATCATGAAAAATTCAACCACTTTAAAGTTTAAAAAAAGGCTTCTTAGGCAAGACCGAAAAACAAAACACACAAAAAGGAAAAGATAAATTTGACTGTGTCACATTTAGAGACTTTTGCAAAGAATACCACAAATATAAAAGAAAAACAGTAATACAAGAAAAACAATAATAAGAGAAAATATTTGCAATGCATGACATAAACAAAAACTTCATATCCAGAAAAAATTACATAAAAGACCAGTAACCAAGTAAAACTAGCAAGAAGTTTAGAGAAAAAGAAACCTGTCTGATAAGTACGTAGAAAACGATTCTTCACTAGCAATCAGAAACATATAACCTAAACCCTTGTAGGTAATATTTCACAACTCTGGCAAAAAAATTTAGAAATGTGACAATATCAAGTTTTATTGAATCTACTAGCAGGATAGATAATCCAGACCTCACTGGTGGAGAGCAGCCCCAATAAGAGGAGAATCATGCATACAAATGACAGTAACTCCTTTCCAGGCATGCCTCCTAAGGGGCACACAGCACACAGGTTCTAGGAGACAGGACCAAGAAGGCTCATTGCAGCTACAGCTGTCATGAGAAAAGTTAGCAACAACCTGACTTGGGTCAGTACTGGAATGGATAATGAAATTACTGTGTAGTATTTCAATAGACTCATACAGATAGTTAAGATGAAGACACCTGATTCAGAGGCTCAGCATGGGTAGATGACACAGATGTTACCCATGCTGTGAGGGCATTCAGGTCAACATTTTAACACCTAGAGAACAACACAGGAAAGAAGCACAGTCAAAGCAGGTGTGCTACTTCCTCTGGAGAGAGAGGGAGGTAAACAAGACAGAGGAAGTGAGACAGAGGGTTTAACTTCATCTCTGGTGCCCTGCTTCTTTGATGGATGTGTTCATTTATCCATCTCCTTTTAAACACGGATATCTTCAAAAACAACCAAATTTTGAAATGTGTTAATTTAGGGTGTTGGGTCCATGAATGTTTGTCACCTTGATCTAAGTTTTAGAAATAGTTTCAAAATATTTGAGGACTGGTTTTTCAAAAGCTCTCCAAGTACTCCATGTACGGGAGACAGTGGACCTGGTCTCTCTTCCCTGGCCCCAGGCAAGCCTGGATGTCACCGAGGTGACAAGGTCGAGATGCCACTCTACCTCGCTGCGTCCCTAAAAGCCTTCTCCTGTACAGTTCCCACATATACCCTGGGATGACCAGCCTGGTCAGCTGCCTTCACAGGCCATCTGTTAATGGGTTACACTAGATAATCCTTAGGTCACTTTCACCAGTCCACAAAGGGAAAGTGCAGTTTGTCTTATAATTTTCAATAGGTTGGTAGTTATTTTTCTCTTCATAGAAATGTATTTATTGGAATGAAGAATATATATAAACATTATGAAATTTTCCAACACAGAGAAACTAAAAGATGACCCATAATCCTATTGCCTAAAAAGAGTTGAAGGATACTTGTAACCATTTGCTATATTTCCTTCCCATCAATTTTTGGAAAGGTAAGAAAACGTACAAAATAAGACGACATAACTAGAACTCTGTAACTACGACTTTGTCTCTTCTCTTCTACCCAGATCAGTTCTGAGAAAGTTAAGTCTTTCATTGAAGCTTACTGGATTCATCGGAAATTTTAGAGCATAATTGATTTATCCGGATTCCGACTGATAATCATTAGTTTCTGGTTTTTGCTGTGATCAGCAGTGCTGAATAGCATCCTGCTAAATATTTTAGGGAGCTTTTACTCTATTAGGTTATTAGGATGAGCTCCTGGAAGTGGAATTTTGGGGTAGAAGGCTGTGAACAGCTTACAGTTTGCTACAAATTACCAAATTGTGATTACAGAATCTGGTACTCAATAACGAATGCTCCCCTCACCTTAGATACTGGCTACATGTTTTAAATATGATAACAGATGGAATTCTCTCAAGCTGTGGGGTCCCTACTATCTTTATCCCCAAGTTACACATGAGAAAACTGAGCACAGTGAGGATGAATATCCTACCCATGCACTCTGGGCTTGTAAAGAGAAGAGCAAGGATTAACATGCAGTGTGTTTAGAGCTGGATGCACAGGGCTGATCACTGCTATCTCTACCAGTAGTGTTTGAAAGCCCTAAACAGTTGTGATGCTTTGGCCAAGTATCACAGTGCAAACCTCATCCATAAAACTCAGATAATAGGGGGACTAATTTCAGAGTTGTCACAGGGACAGAATGAGCTAATGTAAAGTACTGAGCAGAATATATATGACTATGCAGCTTATCAGATGCACTCCAAAACTTTTGACGTTATTATTTCTTTTGTTACTTGTGAGCGTGAGCATTTTAAAGGTTTATTTCTATTTGTCATTCTTCAGCGAATTGCCTGTTTGTATAATTTGCACCTTTTTTTCACTAGGCTCCTTAAATTTAACTTTTCCCCCCCAGGACAGAGTGGCTTGTGTATCTACATGGGTCAAAAGCAGAAACAAGGGTTAGAACTTGCACCACCTTCTGTCACTTTTACCAGGTACACCTCCCATTGTCTGCCCTGTACATCCTTAGTTCTGGCTGACTGGGTTTTGCCATCCTTTCGTTGCCACCAACACTTGTTTTACATGCCATTTCCACGTGTAAACCGACAGATGCCGAGGCTGCTAGCTGTCTGACATGCTAACTCCCGGAGGTCAAGGTCTTTATTCTCTCTTGGGCTTAGTGCAGGCTTTAGACAAAGTCCTGCCCATGAGAATAATTTTGCCCATGTCCAGGATACAGGCTGTTACTCGAAAGACAGAATATTAAATTGAGACAGACTGCTTGCCTCTGAGTCTTGACTCAGTGCAAGTTTTGGCAAAGAGCTTCTTTGTGTAGATGACAGACATCCATTGCCTTTTTAAGAAATAACAGCTGACGTTAAAGAGGATTTTGCAAAAAGTCCCAAGACTCTTTCCTTTTCTGTTTCTATGCATTTTTCTAACCATCACTCTGTCTTGATCGCTATCTCTTATCGGTTTTTCCTCTCTGTTTCTCTAGCCTGATTTTTCTCCCTCTGTATCTCCCTGTTTTTCTATTAGTCTCTGCCTCTCTCCCTTCTTTCCTCTTTTGATCACAGAATTAAAAACGACTTTAAAAAACAAATACCTCTGAGTAAATAAGAGCATGCTTTATTGCATAATAAGACTGATTCACCATTAACAATAGAAAAGCATCTACATATCTACATTTTCTCATTTTACATAATTATTTTCATTTGACTTAATTAAATTTAACTTAATTTTCACACAATCCTAGAAGGTAAACATTATTATTCTCCCTTTTATTGGTTCAGAAACTGAGACTCTAAGAAGCTCTGTTTTGTCAGCAATGGAGCCACAGTTTAAAGCTAGATTTGTCTAGGTCCCAAACCCAAAGCTCTTTCTGCCACAGGAAACTTCCTGTCCTCTGCAGTCCCAGAAGCGTTTGTCAGCTGCAGCTGGAGTGAAACAGACCAAAAGCTTTTCTCATGTCCCATCAAAGAGAGAAAAGCTATGTGCCCAAAGGGACACATGTGTTCTTGAGGGACTGAGCCCCAGTGGGCTAGCAAGCCCCCGTTTCCGACCCACTGAGGCGCCCCCGCCCCAGCCAAGAAAGGGGAATGTGAGCCCCCTTTCCACACACCACTTACCAAGGAGAAGGAGGAGGACTCTCAGCATTCTGGCAGCAGAACGCATGTTGGCGTTCTGCTCAGGGCTTCTTAAAGGGCAGAAAGGGGGAACTATGTGACCCAAAGCTCTGGGGAGCAGGAGCCAAGTCCCACGTGACACATGGGGAAGGAAGCTGCCACCACAGCCCAACACCGCTCAGTTCCTCTCAGCCTTGTCATCCCAGCAAGTGCAGGCAGCCAAGGGGAGCTGGTCCACGATGAGGGCATCTGGGGTAAGAGGGGGGCATCAGGGGGAACAGTACTGATCATTACCCAATATTATCTCCTAGGATCTTCCCCACACAAGTGTGACTGGATGCAGATTCTTTCCCAGAGACCCCAGCTGGTAAGTCTCAGAGAGGGATGTGGGCAAAGCTGGCCTGCCTGGAGGAGCAACTCCTACAGTAGCCCCCAGCCTCCCAGCCCACCACGTGGCCAGTCACTATTTTAGGACCACAGACTCCTTTAGATTCCAGAGGCCTACGGATTTCTTCCCAGAATAACATTTTTAAGTGCCCCAAATAAGGTACTTGGGGATCCTTTCCCAGGTGGTGCTAGTGGTAAAGAACCTGCCGGCCAATGCAGGAGACAAAACAGACATGGGTTCAATCTTTGGGTCAGAAAGATCTCCTGGAGAAGAAAATGGCAACCCACTCTAGTATTCTTGCCTGGAGAATCCCATGGACAGAGGAGCCTGGCGGGCTATAGTCCATGGGATCACAAAGAGTCAGATATGACTGAATGATTTAGCACATGCACACACACACACACACAGATTATAAAAGAAACCAGTTATTTTGAAATACAATTATCCAAATATCTAGAAAACAGACTTGTGATACAGAAATATATGTGCTTCTTTGCCCACACAGTAAATAACAAGGCGTAGCATCAAGTGAAATAACTACCACGATCTTGATGCCATGATAAAATGATATTGAGAGATGTCTCTAACAACTAAAATATGGATGCACATATTCACTGCTCCTACTAGTAATAAAATCACCAGTGTGGTAATGGCACTGTGGCTTACTGGCTGAACTTAACATTAGCAGGAAATGCTAAGTTTCCATTAGGGGTTAGAGGACAGAGATGGAATTTTTTCCCATCCAAGTTCACAGATCCCAGGTCAAGTGTCCAACCTCGGAGGACCCTTGGTTGTTAACACAGACTCAGCCCGCAAATTTGGGGTCACATGTTTCCATACTTCTCCTTGACACATACTTAACTATCAAGACACCAACTCCAGTGTGCAAGAAATGTCACTTGCAAAAACATAAATCAACTTAATGACAGTTGTAGAGCTCCATTTAAATGAGTGGGCAGAAACTTAACACTTTTTTTCTTGGGATTCCTCAGCCAAATCCCTAACACAGCTAACTCAGTGAGCACTTGCACTCTTAGAATGTGAGTTTATTTGACCCCCATCCCAACCCTCTGAGTCAGGTGTTAGCACTGGCCTTCTTTGATGGAGGAGGGAACGACATCACCGAGGTGTGTGTTACCCCCAGGTCCACTCAGCTGGGTGTTGAGTCCAAGCCTTCGGCTGGCAGTCTGTGCCTCTCACACTGCACTGTGCCTTCCGTGGGTAAGCACCAACCCCTGCCAAGGTCCATCTGTCCAGACAGAGGCCATCAGGTTGCACTGGCAGCTGCTGACACCCACAGACGGGACCCCTTCAGAACAGCCGTGTTTGCTCCTCTGAGTCTCCACATGAGTGGAGTAGACGGTTCAGGGGGAATGCAATTTGCTTCATTTGGGTGCCTTTAAGTTTCATCCTTATACCCAGATACACTTTATTTCATTTTAAACACTTTGGCTCAGTCTTCACTTGCACCAGGAAACATACTCTCTCTTGCTTCTCCTGAAACAAGTGGACTTTTAAAATCTTTATCCCACTTAATGGAGACATTTGTAGGAGAGATATTTCAGTTTACCCTAAGTGAACTAAAAGATGCCAGTGCAGACACAATAATCTATGGGCAGTGGCTGTGGGCTGCAGAAAACACACCAGGGGACCTTCCCACGGACCCAAGGTTTCAGGTACACAAAGAGGTCCCAAGCTGATGTGACATCAGACTTTCCTATTTGGGGCAACTAATTTTACAATGTCTTCACATGCAGTGTCATGCTCAGTCGCTTCAGTCATCTGTGACTCTTTGTGATCCCATGGACTGTGGCCCTCCAAGCGCCTCTGTCTATGGGATTCTCCTGTCAAGAATACTGGTGTTGGTAGTCATTGTCTTCTCAAGGGGATTTTCCTGACCCAGAGATCGAACCCGTGTCTCCTGCATCTCCTGTGCTACAGGTAAATTCTTTACTGCTGAGCCACTGGGGAAGCCCTTCCATGTGGCAAGTCAAACCAAATAGCAGTGTGTAACTTCTGCTCTAGAATACCTCTTGTGATCTCTTCCAGGGCTCAAGCATTCATATTTAAACCCATGAAGGGAAGTTTCTGCAGCAACTTCTTTTTCACCCAGCCACAACCTCCTAAGACCAGAAAATACAGCATCTGCTACCCACCTGAGTAGAAGAGTGGAAAATATAGAGACTCAAAATGGTCCCATAAGCTGGAATCTGAAAAGACAGCCTGACATCATCTAGCCAGTGGACCTGAGAGCGATTGGAGTCTCTATGGTCTGGTGTTCTCCCAGCCAGAATGGGCTGCCCCACCCCATGCCCCTATAATAAATGCCCAGCTCTTAACCTGAGGCTGCTCTTTTATAGGTGTTGGGATGCCTCCCACTAGACTGGGAGCCTGTGAGGTCAGCATAGGATCTCAAGAGCCTGCCACAGCGTAGGGTCTCAAGAGATTTTATTGAATAAAGGAATCACTTTACTTTGCTCACACACAGATTGAGCCAGCCCAGCCTTCAGCCTAGAGTACAGAAGTTGTGGACCTCACCTGCGGTAGGGAGGTAACCTGCTCTGCCAACCAAAAGAGAAAGAGCTCTGCAGCTCTGATATTCTGCAGGCTCTGTCCCTTCTCCAGCACGGTCCCCTCATGCCCAGGAAGCTTCTGTCCTCTCCCAGCAGCTTAGCACCAGCCACAGTGCATGCGATTGACACGTGTGTCTATAGTGTGAGTCGAGCGCTGCTGCTGCTCGGTTGTGTCTGATTCTCTGCAGCCCCATAAACTATAGCCTGCCAGGCTCCTCTGTCCATGGAATTCTTCAGACAAGAATACTGGAATGAGTTGCCATTTCCTACTCCAGAGGGTCTTCCCAACCCAGAGATCGAACCTGCGTCTCTTGCATCTCCTGCATTGGCAGGCGGATTCTTTACCAGTAGCACCACCTGCAAAGCCCAGTACTAGTAGGGAGAAACCGTCAAATCCACCAAGATTGTGGGAGGCTTTGTAAAAAACTAAGTATAGGGAGGATTCTTAATCACATATTGATGTACCACACTTAAATAGAAGACTGGTCCAACAAAATAGAAAATTCTATTTTCAACCATACATACTGCTGCTGCTGCTAAGTCGCTTCAGTCGTGTCTGACTCTGTGTGACCCCATAGACGGCAGCCCACCAGGCCCCGCCGTCCCTGGGATTCTCCAGGCAATAATACTGGAGTGGGTCGCCGTTTCCTCCTCCAGTGCATGAAAGAGAAAAGTGAAAATGAAGTCGCTCAGTCGTGTCCGACTTTTCTCGACCCCATGGACTATAGCCTACCAGGCTCCTCCGTCCATGGGATTTTCCAGGCAAGAGTACTGGAGTGGGGTGCCATTGCCTTCTCTGAACCATACATAAAATATTTACAAAAAAAATCTGAACCAGGAAGCCATTCTCAAAAATTTCAAAGAATAGTTGCCAAACAGCCCATATTTCTTACCATGGTGCAATTGAATTAGGTAACAGTGGCCAAAAATACATTAAGTTTCCATGTTTAGAAATTTAAAAAATGCATTTCTAAGTAACTGATAAGTCAAAGAGTAAGTTACAATGAAAATTAAAAACAGCTAGAACTGAATGATAATGAAAACATCTTGTATCAGATTTGTGGACTGAAAGTAAAATAATAATTAAAAGGAAATGAGTAGATGTAAATGCTTAGAAAAGAAGAACTTAAAAAGGCATGAGTTACATGAATAAGTCTGGTTATCTAATGCATAGTAATGCAAATATAGTTAATAATACTGTATTCTGTACTTAAAATTTGTTTAGAGGGTAAATCTTAATTGTTCTCAATACACATGCCCACACACACTGAGGGGACAGATATGTTAATTAGCTTGACTGTTATTTCACAATGTATACATACATCAGAACACCAAGTTGTACACTTTAAATGTATCAATTTTTATTTGTTGATTAATCCTCTAATGAAGATGGGTGAAAATATTGGGTAATGCTTAAGTTAAGCTGAGAATGTGAAAAATATGATATAACATTTTTGAAAACAATTTTTATTCTCTGGTGAAGTTGAAGATTTATCAAGTGATTCAGCAATTCTACTCCTGAAAATATAACCAGATATACTCTTACACCTGTACATTCAGAGACATAGAAAAGAATATTCACAGAGCCTAATTTGTGATAGCAAAAAATATCTTGAAAGAACTACAAAATCCATCAACAGGGGAGTGGGTAAATAATTCATGATGAATTTTACAATGGAATATTATATAACTATTAATAATTTGGAAAAGACCCTGATGCTGGAAAACATTGAGGGTAAGAGGAGAAGGGGAGTGACAGAAGATGAGATGGTTGAATGGCATCATTGACTCAACGGACTTGAGTTTGAGCAAACTCAGGGAGATAGTGATGGACAGAGAAACCTGGCATGCTGCAGTCCATGGGGTCGCGAAGAGTTGGACAAGACTTAACAACTGCACAACAACAAATAATAAACGAACGACAGTGACAGAGACAACTTAGATAAAACTCAAAAACATAATGTGTGAGAAAATCAAATTGCAAAAGATGACAGGCAGAATGACACCATTTTCATGAAGTACAAAAGCAAGCAAAACTGAACAATAAAGAATCCAGAGAACACATACATATTTTTCATTGAATAGTATTTTTAAGAATCATTAAAATTATAAACGAAAAGTTCAGGAGATGAGGTATAAGGGAAGGAGTATGAAGGTGGGCAGTAGAGGCAACATTCTAGCTCTTTAATTTCTAGTCAGGTGCATGGGTTATTATGCTTCACTAGTAGGAAGACCATATGCTGAGTTTTGCCCAGATAAGTCCTGGTTTATGTCCATTATCTTTGTGTAGTTATAATAGCATCCCTTTCACTCCCCAAAGTTTGACAAGGACCAAAAGATTTGAATCATAATTATATAGTCTACTTATTCATAATCCACAGATGTTAAAAAATTTTTTTATTTATTAAATATTGAATAATTAAAATAAATGTAGATACAGGCACAGTTGTTTGATAAGTTTTAAATTGTTCCAACCATTCTAGTCATAAGCATCTACAGCTTTAAAAGTTTACACAAGTTTTGCTCCATTAATCCCACTGTAAGAAACAGAGTTTACGGCAAGAATTGAACAAGTGTACAAGTATTTATATATAGCTTCCCCAGTGGCTCAGCAGTAAAGAATTTGCCTGCAATGAAAGAGACGTGAGTTCGATCCCTGGGTCAGGAAGATCCCCTGGAGAAGGAAATGGCAACCAATTCCACTATTCTTGCTGGGAAATCCCATGGACAGTGGAGCCTAGCAGGCTATAGTCCATGGGGTCACAAGAGTCAGGCACAACTTAGTGACTAAACCACCATCATCACCCACGAGGATGTATATACAAAAATGCTCACCATACAATTAATGAAAATTAAAAATAAGAACGTGACAAGTAGAAAATAGTACCCAACCTAAACTGACTCATGTCGTTAACGAAATAGTAAGAGCACAGGAGGGTTTATACCAGAAAATGTGTGCCTTTACCTTCATCATCTTGCTTGAGTTTCATAAGCAAATTGGTATAGATACCTGTTTCCAGGGAAAGAAGAAAGGTAGGCAAGCATGGTCAGTAGTGCAGCCCTTTAGTTCAAAACCTTTTACAATTAAAGAGTGGTTCAGCTCAATAACAAAAAAAACAAAACAACCCAATCAAAAAATGGGCAGAACACCTAAACAGACATTTCTCTAAAGAAGACATACAGATGGCTAATAAACACACACAAAAAAATGCTCAACATTGCTTATTATTAGAGAAATGCAAATCAAAACTACAATGAGGTATCACCTCACACCAGTCAGAATGACCGTCTTCAAAAGAATCTACAAACAATAAATGCTGGAGAAGATATGGAGAAAAAGGAGCTCTCTTGCACTGTTGGTGGGACTATAAATTGATACAGCCACTGTGGAGAACAATAAATGTGGGGATTTCTTTAAAAACTAGGAATAAAACTACCACATGACCCAGCAATCCCAATACTGGGCATGTACCCTGAAAATACCACAACTCTAAAAGACACATGTACCCTAATGTTTATCACAGCACTATTTACAATAGCAGGGACATGGAAGCAACCTAGATGTCCATCAACAGATGAATGGATAAAGAAGTAGTGGTACATATATACAATGGAATATTACTCAGCCATAAAAAGGAAAAAAATTTGAGTTAGTTCTAGTGAGGTGGATGAACCTAGTGCCTATTATACAGAGTGAAGTAAGTCAGAAATACTGTAATAAGTAAGGATATGTGTACATTTGGGTATGACCCACAGAGAATCTTACATATAAATGTGATCCATAAATCTTACCATAAATGTGATGTGGTTTCAATATTATTTTCTGATTATAAAAATTTGGGACCCCTGGTGGTCCAGTGTTTAAGACTCTGTACAAGGACCTGGGTTCAATTCCTGCTCAGGGAACTAAGATCCCACAAACCATGTGGCACAGCCAAAAATATATATATATATTTATGCCTTAACTTACATATGACTTAATTTCTTTCCTTATCTCTGCATGGCTATATACAGTTCTGTTACTGATCCAAGAATAATATTGCAATTCTAAATTTTCTCAAATATGGCCAGGTCATCATAAAAAGGATAAAGTCCATTAAGGTACTAGTGCAAAATTCATTATTAAAGTAATCAATCTTGAAAAAATAAAACCACCAAAACCAAAAAGGAATTTTCATTCTCAAATATTTTCCAGTGCTTCAGAGAAGCTAAGGAGCTGGGTATCTACCAGTGAGACTTTGAAGAAGCCGTGGACACCATAAAGCCCCCTTGGCTCAGGGGCTCCTGGTCAAAGAAACATAGGCATGGCTTGCTAAGAGCCCAGTTCAAAGGGAGTTCTAGGGACAGAGCATCTTTCTCAGGGTAGGCTTTCAATTTTACCCATACTTAGCCATCTGCACGCTGTGTGATAATTAGGAAACTATGGTGTATACAGTGTTTCCCTCACTATCAAAAAGAAGAACTGCATTCTCAACCTGTATCTTTTAGAAGGTTGCAAAAGTTGGCATTTATCAAATTTGAAGACCGGTAAAAACACAAACACCCCAGTGCCTGTTTCTTAACTTCAACCCTGAGTAAAAGACTGTCGGCTATCTGGACATCCTTGGTGCTACAAGAAGCTTAAAGAATGATAGCAAACATCAGAAGTCTTCCATTCCACCTTATTTTCTCAGAAGGAATTAAAATCATTCCTGGCTTCTCTGCCTAGGAAGTAAGCCTCGAGTTATCTACAAATTCTCAATTTGCAGCTAAGACTCTGCCCCGGAATCACAAGAAATTAGCATAAACACCAATTTCTTTGGTGTTAAAAGATGTCATCATATAAATAAATATTTTGAAAATGGAATATCTCCTTCCATACACAAGCTCAAAGATCTAACTCCATGGGTAATATTCCTGCTAGGATACTGCTTGCTAAACAATATGACTGGAGATGGGGAAAAAGGCAAAGATGTTGGAGGGAGAAACAGTGCTGGGGATGAACCATGCTTTTAAAAAATTCTTTTAGTTCTCTATATTTTTATATGCACATTTTCTGTATACATATTGAACTTCAATAAAAATTTAAGTATGTAAGTTGGGATAACTATAAGACAAACACTAACATTAAATTTTTTTAAATTCTGCAATATGTTGTCTATTTGTTGTTAAAGATCTATTTTAGAAAGAAATACATGAAAAGTTGAAAATTAGAAACAAAAAATTTAGCAGACAAATACAAAAAATAGGGTAGTGATTTTAATATTGAATAAAGCAGAATTTAAGATGCAAAATCACATAAGTGAAAAGATGGATATTACACATATGGTAAAAATGATGAAAGAAAGTATAATAATCATGCATATGCAGGCACCTAAAAATATAATCTCAAAATATATAAAGGAACAATTGAAAGAATTGCAGAGAGAAATAAGCAATTATACTTGGAGAATGTCATATATCTATTTTAGAAACTGAGACATCAAATAGACAAAAATAAACAAGAAGTAAAGAGTTTGAATAAAGTAAGTTCATATTAATACATTTACACTCAGAAAAGAAAGAATACAAATTTTGCACCACATTTCATCTTACATCGTATTGGCAAGAAGTTAATCATGATCAGACTTAAATGCAAAGAGACTGGGAAATAAAGTCTTTCATCTATGCGCCCTGCATAAAATTTAGGGATTTATTATTAAGGTAGGAAGGGGGGGGAAATCCTACACAATACAAAGAAGTAACAAAACACTGATTCTTTACAAATGCTGATACAATAGACCTCTAGCAAGACTTATCAAAGGGGAAAGAGAAATAACATAAAAATAAATAAGATACTATAACAAGGAGTCACACATAACCAAGCAACTGAACTGAACTGATTACATAATTGAGAGGTTTTAAAAATTTTATAAAGATCTACAAAATCAAGCTAAAAACCTCAAAGAATGGACGAAAATTGGTAAAAATATAAAATGCCAAAATTAGCTTAAGAAAAACATAGACAAATTAATGGTACCATGCTGCTGTTGCTGCTGCTGCTAAGTCGCTTCAATCGTGTCCGACTCTGTGCGACCCCATAGACGGCAGCCCACCAGGCTCCACCATCCCTGGGATTCTCCAGGCATAGCCATCCAAAAAACTGAGACGTTGATCAAAGACATCCCACCTTTATAAAACCCATGTTTACATGTTCTTATGAGTTCTACCAAATTCTACAGGAACAAATAATTCTTATATAAACTTTTACAGAAAAAAATTGACTAAAATCTGTCCTACTCATTTAAATAAAAGTTCATATTAATGATGCTAAAATCAGATAAGGTCAGTATTATAACAAATATTCACATAGAATATAGAGAAAAGATTTTTGTAAAGTATTAACAAGTCAACTACTTACTTTAAAAAAATTAATAAATTGTAATGAAATAGAGTTTATTCAAAGAATTCAAGAATGACTTAAAACCAGAAAAATCTATCAATTTAATTCATTATATTTATTTTTCTTGTTTTTATTTTCTTTCCAGTGTGTTTTACCTTTTCATATACCTGGTTGTATTATTGAATCCCTGATATTACATATGAACATTAGAGAAACAAAATAGTTTAGGATGATATTATATTCCTTCAAGTAGATTTGTATTTCTTTTGACAGTATCCTATGCTTCACTAGCAAAAATTGCAACACTGACCAGAGACTAAAATGAATAAAAGTTGGACGCTACTCCTTCTGAGGGACAGTTTATTTCTGGTCCACCATTTCTACTAGGAATTAGCCCTTTAGCATCCAGACCCAAAGCTAGGAGAGTTTCCAAGAGTCCTCTTTCTTAGTAGGTTCTGGTTTTATCTCCTCAAAGTTATTGACAGCTCTCCTCCCTTCTCAGCCTCCCAGTCACGTCTTCTGGAATTGAAAGGTGCCTCCGGGAGAAAAAATTGTCAAGTTCCACTCACATTTGGAGTTTCTTCTCCCAGATCTTGTTGTCATACTTCTTCGTTGCCTGTTAGCTCTCTGCCAATTTTAAACAGATGTTTTAAAATTTATTTTTTGTCTAGCATTTCCAGTCATTCTTAATAAAAGGAAAGATCTGAATTACTTAGTCTATATTCCCAGAAATCCAAGTCCACCATAGCCCAACTTGTTGCAGCACAAGATAATACTTGTATCTATGGAGACACCTTCAAAACTCCCTATTCACAGAAAAAAGAGAAAAAGACTGAGCAGATGCATTCCTTGAAATTGCTAATCAGCTGCTAAAGACTCAAAAGCATCTGGTTAATGATATTAGGCTGAATGGATCGCATTACCGAGCCCTTTTAAAATGGAAATTCAGGCCACCATTCCTAAGCAAACTTCTGGTAGCAAGGTCTTCACTTACCTGCAGAAAAATAAGCTAAAGATTCTCAAAGCCAAACATAACTTGAAAGAACATCCTACACCCTAGGCTCATCTTCTAAAGCTCTGCGATGCTTCTGTTCCCAAGAGATCCCAGATTCTGAGTACCTTCTCATTTAGACAGAATCTAGTGTCAGTCATTACTCACCCAATCCCAGCCTTTCCTGTGTAAGAAAATCTCAGTCCGTTCCTCTTCTGGACTCCCTCCCCACCTATCTGTTGCAGTTCAGGATATATACATTTAATTAATTCAGTTTTACCTCCAACCTGTAAATAGTGAGAGAATTGTCAGATTTATTTGGTGGATAAATAACAAGGATTTTCCCAGGAGACTCCATCTTGGTGAAAGAGGGTAACTGTAATTTTCAGCTGTGAGTAATTGTACATAATATAATCCTAAATGATTTTTCTTCTGTAATTTCATTAGAGTTTAGAAATTTAATTAGATTTTGAATCACTCTGAAATAAAGTAGCAAAACACCGAGAGACTGAGAGCGGTGGTTATTTTGTCCTTAGAGGCCACATTCTTGGTCTCAAATTGGCATGTCTTCATTAGGAGGAAGTTTGCAGAACTTCTTGATATATTATTGTCTTTCAGAATGGACTCTGAATAGGTCTTTGGAGAGCATTAGAAGAGTACACAATTATTATGCACACTCTTCTTGAGGTTTAAGATCATCTGCCTTGCATATACTTAATAAAAATATGTCTCTAAAGTTGTTTAAGAAACTGTGGAGATAGGAAAGATGTTCCTTGAATGCCCCAATGCTGTTCCTGGATTATTAGCAACTACCTGTACATTATGATGCAGGGAGGGGCTGTTTGCTTAACTTTAATGATTATGTAAGGTTTATGGTTATTTTTATTGCTACAACATATGAACTGTCATGGTGGCTGTAATTAGAGGCAAGCTAAAGTGTTGCTGTTACAGTCCTCCGGGACTAAGGAGAAACTACTTTCTTCTTATCAACTTTACCTCTGTGCAAGAGTCGGGAAAAAAAAGAGGGGAATCAAACTAAATGAACAGTTCTTACCTCAAAGCAGGTTATGACACAGAAAAATTGAAGAGAACATTAAAACTCCAGGACAACAGCTTGCACCTAACGAAGCTGCAAGGAAACAATCGTCTTTTCCCCAAAATACCCTAATTTGTTTAATTCTCTGAAAGGCCATTGCCCACATCTTTTCCCAAAGGCCATCTGAGAAGCATGGTGATGGTGGAATTGCTCCAAGGGGCTTTTGTATATCCCTGCCACGCTGCTGCAGCTTCTAAGCAAATATCCTCTCTGCACTCCAGACTGGGAATTAAGAAACTCAAGATGGCCTAAGACATATGGAGAAAACAGCTCAGAGGCTCTGGGATCCCATGAAAGGGTCCCTGGGATGCAGAGAAAAAAATCAGAAGCCCCAGGAAATAAAACAAATTAGGCAATCTGACTACCTGGTCAATCTGAAGAAGGTAGAATGGTTTGGGTAAGAAGCTGAAAGCACATTATGAACTCGAGAATTGAGAGTTATGTGATATGAATACTAGGGTCCTTCAAGAGGCACTGGGAAGGAGGTGGGAGGAGAGGGAATGAGGAGAGAGTAGGAGCCTGGCAGGAGTTCGTTGGGTGTAGTGGGAGCAAAACCATGGACATCTCCACAAGGGTGGCCTAGCTCTGTGCTAGACTCTGGGCAGCAACAGACACAGGAAGCATGGTGCCTGACTGCTGCTGCACCATCTGCCTTCTCTTCTAGACTGTGTGCTCTCTGAGCAACAGGGATGTGTCAGATTCATTTTTCTTTGCACTACACACACAGAAATTCCTGTTCTGTAGCAGGGGTTCAGTGAATATTGAATAAATGAATGGGGTCAGAAAGTAACAAAGAGAAGACAAAGCCTCTGCTGTAAGGGGGTAGCTGATGGTAACTTCATGTTTGCCCAGGGATGGTAACTAACTAAAAAGGGCCTCCTTGAGAAGGTCAGTTGGTCATTTTCAACAAAAGCTTTCAAAATGACTGCGTTTTTTGCCATGTGAACTGTACTGGGGATCTTTTCCAAGGAAATAATCTCAAAGATGGAAAACAGCCCAATGCACAAAATATACCTTTAATAGTGAAAAATTAGAAATAACCCAAATGTTCAAAGAGGAACACATCAAATCAGGAAGCACAAACATTTGATAGGATAGAGTACAATTAATAACAGCAGGTTTGACAAAAGACTAACATGGAGAAGGCCATTTGAGGAGAAAACAATATACAAAATCTGTTTACACAGGATAGTCACAAAAATTCATGGGAAAATGATGGTAATGAAGCAACAACAAGACAAAAAATAGCTTTGTTTGGGTTATTAACCTGTGGGAAAGTCAGTGTCTCCTCCACTCAATTTTTCTGTGTTTTCCAGACTTCTATTGATGTCACAGTAGTGGTCTCACTTCTAAAAGAACCCTCAGTCCAATCTACCTTTTTGTTGTTGTTGTTTAGTTGCTAAGTCGTGTCTGACTCTTTTGCAACCCCAGGGACTGTAGCCCATCAGGCTCTCTGTCCATGGGATTTCCCAGGCAAGAATACTGGAGTGGATTGAACCCAGGGATTGAACCCACGTCTCCTACATTGGCAGGCAGATTCTTTATCTACCTCAGTCACCAGCAAATTCCTGCCAATCATGGCCGGATTGGCAAGTGTGCTCTGTGGTGAGACTTCCCCAGGAGATTTTTTTTAGTAAGATTTTCATGGGAGAATCACTTCCTGTGTTCAACCAACCCCCTGGTGACTTCTGCTCACAAAACCTAAATCCAACCTTGTTGAAAATGCACGGCAACCTAAGTCCTGGAACTGAGCTCTGTTTTATGTATTTTTCCTTTGCTTTCAAGATTTCATTCCATTTTATTTTATGCAAGTCACTGAGGCGCCATTTGTGTCAAACTTCTGCCTTAGGTCTCAATTGGGACAAATATCTACCGTTTATCGGCATCCTTCTGTCATTTCCGCTGGAATTTAGTGTTCTCATCACATCCTGTTCTGAGTTTTGCCTGCTTCAGAGCAGTTGGGAAGAGCTTTCTCCAGGGTCAGACATCATCTCTTATGCAGCTTTCATGGTTCTGGGGGTGGCATCATCCTCTCCTCTCCTCAGAGGTCCATCCCGCTGATTACCTGAGCTCTAAGCTATCCCTCATATCCTCGGGTCATTCTCTCTGGAAAGAGCCGAGACACAAGTACAGGGAGTGCCAGGGGAGTCAATGCCAGGAACGAGACTGTGAGTCAATTGTGCTCTCTAATTAAAGTTGGGAGTTGGGGGGATATGAGGAAAACATTCAGAGCCCATGATCAAAAACAGACAGGCAGGAAGATGTGAGCAGTATTGGGCTGGAGAAATAGTTCTCTGATTTAAAAAAAAAAAAAAAATAGAGAAAACTGAGCCATGTCCTAAGCATCTGGGGCTGAGACCCTAGGGGTCCAGGCCATTCTGGAGCCCTAAACAGGGATTCTGAGCTTTGGAGCAGGAAGTGCTGACTCTGCCCATTACTGACTGTGTTTAGAAGCAGGCCTCGCATGGAAGCAGGATGAGCTGCAGTCCCACAAGGTTATCATACAGCAGTGCAAGCCCAAGAAAGAAGCAGGATTGTGCATGGTTAGGAATCCACCCTAGACCCAGACTGTCTGAGTGCCAGGATCCATGTTCCCAGTTATGCACAGCGTCATCTAAGCAAATCACATGATCTCTCTGTGCTGCAGATTCTTCATCTGTCAGATCAGGATGATGCTCACAGCAAGGCCTGCCTGGCGTTGTGTGAGCTGATGCTCTAAGGTGGCAAGGAACACCTGCCCACACTGAAGTTCCCTCACTGACCCAGTACAGGGTCTGCAAACAGTAGGAAGGCCTCACGCTGATCCCCTTTGCCCCAACCACGGTCCTCACCAACTTCCTGGCTGCCTCAGAAGCAGAATATGTCTGTGCTTCTGTCCTCCTTGGGCCACCCAGAAGAGTCTGGCCCTAAATCCACCTGTGCCTGGGTTAGGCCCACTCCTGTGCTCCCACTTCCCCAAGCTGGGCAGCTCCCTGGCCTGGCCCTCATCTCACCTCCACCTACACCCCTCAATGGCCAGAAAAGGGGGTTCATGGACACTCTGCACCAAAGCTGGCTCAGCCAACTGCTGGTGACAAAGACCGCCCAAGGGACAGCTCCTTCACATCCTCCCTGCCTACCTCACCTCTCATCCCAGGGCTCATGCAGTCACAGCAGCACAAGAGGCTGGCAGCTGGCTCCTCCTGGCCACTGATCACCCCCAGGCCACACAGGCACAGAGTTCCTTCTTGGCCCTTCCTTTCCTCCCTCCTGAGAGCTGAAGACAGCCTCCATCTCATCCGTCATTGCTCCTGGTGTCAGCACAGGGCACACACATGCACTCAACCGTGGTTTGTATATGCAGGCACCCAGCTGGGTAGGGAAGTGGAATCCCAGGATAAGAGATAGACCTGGCTGGAGTCCAGGCATGGTCAGCATCTCATGACGAGCCAACTGTATGAAGGGTCAGGGGATGGGCAGGGGAGAGGGGAGGAAGAGCTGCGGAGCTATTGCATGTGCTCCACTATGCGGAAGATGCCACCAGCATCTTGCTCCACACGGACCTGGCCACCTCCACTTTCAGCCACAGCAGGTGGACAGTTCCAAGCAAGCGTCCCAACTCCAGCCTGAGCCCTGGATCTCTTTGTCTCTGCTTCTGAGCTTTCTTTGTAGATGTGGCATCCCATTTAGCTCATAGGCAGTCTGGAAATGTGGGGGAGTAACTACTTCCTGGGCAACTCAAATGTCCTGGGGGACAGGAACACACATCCTCCAGCCTCTTGAGTTTTAAACAGACAATTCTGACTGGCAATGCTTCACAGAGATTCCTGCAGAGATCAGCCTCTGCTGAACACATAGAAATCACCGTGCTGTACACATTGTATGAGTTTTTTTCCCAGTCTCACCCTCCTTCCTTTTTTATTCTTGTTTCCGGGCCTCACCTCCCAAAGGAGTTCTTTGCACCCAAGGATTTGTCTGAGATTCATCTTGGGAGAGAAACACAAACAAAAGCCACTCAAGCAACTGAATGAAGAACTTTGCCAGTTATATCCTTAGCTGTCTTCTCGCAAAGGTGAATGCCATTTAATAAAAGGCCATTTTGCTTGCTGAGAGCCCGAATGACTTGGATACAACTCTGGAGAGAAGGACTTGGAGTTCGTGTGTTATCTAGTGCAGACAGGAGGAAGGAGGTGCAGCAGCAAAAGAGAAGTGAGAAGACAGCGGGAGCCCTTGAGGGACGGGCCAACAGGTGGACTGAGTGGAAGGCATCCGGAGAGAAACTTTCGAAAAAAGAAAAATCAATAAGTGAGTTCAGTTTTTTGCAGGGTGGTGTTCCATGTGAGTCTCCCCTGACCTGTCTCAACAGTGTGTGTGTGAGTGGGTTATCTGAAGCTCAGTTCAAGGATGGGTCTCACCCCTGCATCAGTGTTACACTTGGAAAGAGGCCCACCCCTAGGAGATCAGGATCTCTGGGCACAGCGGTCAAGAAGATACAAGGCTTTGGGAAGGTGGAATCAGGTACCATGCAAGGCTTTCTTGGCACGTAGGGTTGGGGGACGAGGCATCTGGCCCAGAGCTTGAGGGGCAATGAACTCCCACTTCCCCACACGGCCCAGCTGAAGTCATTCCAACAGTGTGGGAAGCCCAAATGGAAGATATCAGGGTTGGTTGGAGAGAGCTGGGGGCTTTATCAAAGTTAATATAAAGGGGAACCAGAATCCAAACCTGGTCTTGTCTGTCTCTAAAACCTGTGCCTTTTACAACACCTGATTAGACAAAGGAAAATCATCATTGGTAAATTTAGCACAAGGGTTAACCTGAGGATACCATCTGTTTCCTAGGTGTTCACTGGCCCCAGTGACCCTGAAGGCAGGGACAAACTCTCGCACATAATAAACACCATGTGTAACAACTATACAGAGCTTTATTCCAGACACTGTTCTAATGACTTCTTTGGTATTAACTAGTTTACTTTCTCAAGAGAGAAAAAACATACACGCGCACAAGGTGTATGCCTTTGCGTTATAGAAGTGCGGCTGCCCTGGAATGAAGCCTTATTGCTATGTTGTATTTCCAAGCACGACTGCTAACAATTTGGCCACTTTGAGTGGCTCCTCATGTTCCCTGAAATAGCTATAGCTGCCTCCTCTATTAATTGCTGGAAGGGAAAATGAGAGCTGTAGTGTCTGGTAAATGTAGAAATGAAGCCAAATGGCTGTTGAGACTCTGTTTGCATAGAGACAGTGAGACAGCTCACACCTCTGGTCCTGTGATCGCCTTTGGACAAAACAGAATTCTCCTTCCTTGGAAGTGTGTCACCAACATGCTTGACAAGCTGGCTTAGTGGCCTGGCATTCCACACAGGCTGCATCCGTATGCTGGCAGGACAGACCGCACGCTGGACTCAGGTCACAGAGACCCTAAGGATGCTTCGCCTTGAAACTTTGCCACTCAGCTTCCCTGATGGTGTCATTGCCTGTCGTTATGCCTGGTCACCAGTCCCAATGACAGTGAACCCTAAACAGAGGGACAAGCCCTTGCACATAATAAACACAACAAGGCAACTGCCAGGAGGGATCTGAGGCAATAAACACCCCGACCTCATGCTCTTCCTTTGATGCCTCTGATCTCCTTCCAGAACACTTTCAACTCTTACTTTAATGTGTGTCTCAGAAACCCAAAATAAACAAACATGCAAATAAATAAGTCTGAAAACATCATAATGAATCTGAATTTAGAAAGTTTCATTGATGAGCTTGAATGAGTATCTCCCACTACATGTAGCAAATGCAGTTACTTTATCATTTCAGTTTCAGTCAGCCAAATCTTAACAAATATTAACACTGGCATCAAGTTTCATAAAAGTAAAGATAAAAGAGGTATTTTTAAATATGTGTTCACAATGACCCTCAAATTTTCTCCTACAAGGCAGGTATCTGTTTGGCAGCTATGACATGTCAGGATGCATTGGAAAGTTGAGGCTGAGAGACAAAGTAACTTGCCCAAGGACACAGCTGACATGTGGAGAGAGCTGGGACATACCCTCAGGTCCTCTGGACTCTAAAGCCTCTTTGCCCTTCTCCAGGAGACCGCAAGTGTCTGAAGCCAGGGTTAAAAACTTCCAGAATCACTGGGTTGCATACTGTGTAGCAGGCACCATGCCCTGAGCTGTACATTCATCACCCCATTTAGCCCCCACGACATGTGTAATGAACTCTAATGATCACTGATTGCACACAGGGGGACCAAGTCAAACAGAGCTACACAGTGGGGCCTGGATTTGAACCAGGTCTATGTGATACTATGTGGACTTCCCAGGTGGTGCTAGTAGTAAGGAACCTGCCTGCCAGTGTAGGAGACGTAAGAGACATGGGTTCAATCCCTGGGTTGGGAAGATCCCCTGGAGGAGGAAATGGCAACCAACTCCAGCACTCTTGCCTGGAGAATCCCATGGACAGAGGAGCCTGGCCGGCTACAGTCCATAGGGTCACAAAGAGCTGGACATGACTGAGCGACTTAGCGTGCATGTAGCATGTGATGCTATAACCTATGCTAAGAGTCATGCCATCATCCTGCCCCCATATACACAGCTCTGGAACCTGAAAAGCAACAAATTTGGCTGCCTAGGAGTAAGAAAGGGTGTCAGGAAGACAGAGGGACCGGTAATGGGACAGACTCTGGCCAATACAATGAGGGATGAGTTCAGCCAGCCTGAGGATGGATTGCAGCTCCTACACACTTACTCACTCCCATCAGAGGAGGAAGGCCCAGGTGGGAAGCTGGGACCAGAATCTCAATGGTTCAAGATTTACTTTCTCATAGCTCTATCTTCCAGAGTCTTCTGCAGTCTCCTGTGGACTGGGGCAAAACATGAAGTCATTGGTTCTCAGCCCTCCCCGGAGGTATCCATCCATCTCTTCTTACTTATGCCCGCCTTTGTGGTGCAGCGGCCATCGATCAGAATCCCAAACCCCACTGCCTGCTGAGTAGCTCTAGACAGGTCAATGTCCCTCTCTGAGCCCTGTTACTGTTAGGTGATTTTTATTAATAAAAGGAGGCCTTTCCAGTCTTAAGACTAGGTGAACAATGAAACATTCATTTGAAAACATAATACTTCTATTCTTCTACCCAAAGAGCTTCATCAGCAGACCTAAAGCTGTTGCCTCTGGGGTATGACCATCTCCCAGGGAGGAGAGTTGGAATGCTTTGGCTCCCAGATACACACCAGAGAAAAATTCCAGGCAGCCCGCTATGTTATTGCTGCTCGCTGATAACACCCTGTGACTCTTAAAATAGTTGTCGAGTGGATGGCTGGGACCCTCAAATATTTCAAGGCAATGGGTAAAGAGGGTGATGTAATCGGACCCTGGGAGGCTGCTTCTGTATCCTGCTCTCTTTCTGAGGAAAGGCTCTGCGCTTTGAAGGTCAGAGAGTAGCAGTCGCGTCAGCAGGCTGCCCTTGTCACCGGTGTGGCACCAGCTCAGAGAAGCCACAGGAAAGAGAGTGCAGCCCCGCCCGGCGCTCTGAGGGCAAGTCAGGCAGCATGTGCTCACACTGCTGACACACACACGTGGTGACCAGGCACAGCCAGGACCCCCTGCTCCTCAGGGCAGGCTCAGTGTCACCTCAGTGCACAGCCCAGATCCTCCCCAAGGAGGCCCATCACTGCCTCCCACATAGCATCTCGCTATCTCCATCTGGGCCTCCCACGGGAGACTGAGAGAGTATCAGCTCTGCAGCGACCCTTCCTCTTTATCAGCCCTGTATCTCCTGCCATCTTGCTGACCAAGACACGTTCTTCCTGCTGACTGTGATGCGTTCATGAAGATCCACCAATTTCTGCTGTTTCACTACATTCTATTTCTACCAACCCATGTGGCAGCCAAAATGTTTCCAAACATGTGTGCCCATAGACAGAACTTCTTACAAGATTTGTTTCTGGGCATATTTCTTAACCTAACAAGGCCACCCCCTTTCTTTGCTAGGACTGGACCTTGCCCTCTCAGTGACATTCCGCCTCCCACCTCTGGGCTGCAGAGGAAAGTTGGTGAGGTTTGGATCTGGCAGCCAGTGGCTCCAGTGTGGCCAGCTCCTACGGGTCAGTGAGATTAACAGCAGAGTCCCGTGACGTGCTGCATGACAGGGGACATATATGGAGCCCACTTCACAGGCAAGTGAGCAGGAGCTCAGTGATTGGCAACCATGAGACAGCTCCTGAGTCCAACCCTTTACCTGGACCCCAGTCCTCCTCCACTCCCTGAGATTGTCCTAGGCTCATTCTTAGAAGCTACCTTGCAGAGTGTTTAGGGTGAAGTGATTAGCATGTAAATACTTGTTTTCAAGTAATACAGAGGGAATATGTATCTATATGTGTACACATATCTCAGGGAATCTGAGAAAGATGTGAACAACCAAGAAGCAGGAAGCAGGAAAATACACGGTAATAGCACCTGTGACTTCAGCCAGACTTCACTGGCCCTCCCTGTGGAACCCAGCCTCTGCCCTTCTCCAAGTTCCTAGAACAAATGTGATTAGGCACAACTGGTCAGGTGCCTACCCACAGACCAGGGAAGCAAGGTTGCGCTGAGGTGTCAGCTCTGTGCTCCTGGAGAGGGAGGATTTGTGGGGAGCTTAGCTGGCCTGTCTACCTCAGCCCCCAAAAAGGGTCTGCCAGAGTCAGAGGAAATGATTTCTAAAAGGCAATAGCAGGTGGAAGGGGAAAGGGGCAGCTCAGGGAGAGACTTTCAGCACTTGCTAAGCAGAGGCATTTGGACTTCCCCTGGACACGATGAGGAGCCATTGGTGGGTTCTGGCAGGGGAGCGACTGAACGTACTGGTGTCAAGCTGACCCTTGACAGCTCAGAGGCACTCAAAGCAGTGCCCTGGAGGACCTGACCACCACCCCAGACCTCTGTCCCACCCAGACACCCGTGTTGCTGTACCCCAACCCTTCTCCCATGATGGCTGGCACGCTAACCTGTGCCACTAGCCTCCACAACCAGTCGGTGGTTACTGCTGCTTCAATAAAAGAAACGTAACTAATTTTTCCACCAACCTGGCATTGTCTAAGTGCCCCTCACGTCCCAGCTCCACATCTTTCCTCCTGCAGCTCCTTCTGCTTGGAATATCATCCCTGGAAACCAGCTCCTCGAAGGGGAATTGTATCTGACCTTTAAGATCGCGAACGCTGCCTCCCTCCTGAAGGTTTCCTTCATCCTCCCAAATGGACATGATTGCCTCTCTAGACCACTTTCTACCTACCACAATGGCACTCATCTCAGCCTGGGTGTCTTCAGTTAATTATCTGTTACCATCTCTCTCGACTAGAAGTGCAGGTTCTGTGTAGGTAGAATCTGGGCTTCATTCTTCTGTGAATCTGCCACTGGACCTCACCAGACCTGATCCATGGAGTGTCCCTTGTTGGTGTAATGAGATGGAGCTATGTGGAGAGAGGGTGGAACCTGGGAGGGGAAGTGAATCTGAAGCTCTTGTAGATTTTCTCATGGCCTGGGCCAGCCCTGGCTGGTGCTGTGCAGAGACACAGATGTGGAACCGGGGTCCTGTGGGAGATGAGTGCTCAGCTCACATACACTTGGAGGCACAGTTCCGTGCATGGTCCCCCAGTGCCTGCTGGTGTAGGGGCTGGGGCCATCTCTCTGCTGCAGAGAAAAGGCCCATGGGTGAGACCCCAAAGCAGCTGCCCCTCTCAGAAGGACAGAAGGATGGATGACCCCGTCTATCACTCGGAGGGCCTAGGTATAGCCCTCTGAGAGTTGTGTGGATGTCAGACTAAGGGGAACATTTAACAAGGCAGAGAGTCCTGGCTGGGGGTGACATTTGCAACCTGAGGAAGTTCTGGGCTAGAGACACTCTGCTTCTGGAGAATGTGCTGAATGTCCAGCTGCTAAAGACTGAAATAAAGCACAGCACACAGCCATTGGCTGCCAGGAAGACCACAGTGCAGAAGAGGAGAGTTGCCCCCAGACCACCACCTGGAGAGCCTGCCTGGTCACGTGCAGCAAGGCTGAGTGCTGGGCCCACTCCTCACCCAGGGTCCTGCCCCCAGGCCCTCTCCCGGGTATTCCCCTCTTTCTCTCAAGAAAGGTCTTCCCAGAGGAACGAGGAGCCATTTTCCAAAAGGTCTGAATTACAGGTAGCCTGGAGCAGCCCACTGGGCTTCTTGGGAGCAACTCCTTCAGTCACCAGAGCAGAGCCATTTGGTTTAAAATCCCCATAAAAGCAGCAATGCTCATTTCCTATATTGGGTCATATTTCCTAATTACTGTCCCACAGGAAAACCTAGGGAGGAGGAGAGGGGAGCCGGCCCCGCAGCCTTCACTTGTACATTTAAATGAAGTGTGATTAAAAAGCACATCCTGCACATTTGCCTAGAACACACCTTCCTTTGGTGAATGTTTCTGATGAACACCAAACGGAATTACTTGAAAAAATTATTAGTTCAGCTTGAAAGTAATTGCCACTTATTTTGTTTATAAGGCAAGCTCTGCTGGTGACATCAGATTAGACTTAACTGCATCCTGTTTTGATGCTAACTAATATTTGCCCTAATACTAAGCATAAATAAGTAGGAATTTCTCCTGAGACACCAGAGATATTACATCTTTAATGGGACCTAATAGTCAGAGGCAAGCCAATTGCCCTGCTGTGGGATTATAATTATGTGTGCTCTTGTTCCCCCTTTTAAATTTCACGAGCAGAGAGGAGCACTTGAAGCCATTAGGCTTTCTCCAGAAACATGGAATAAAAATAAAACGGCCATGTGCAAACTCCACGTCATCCATTCCGGAAGCTGATGGCATTCCGAATGCCCCCGCATATGCACCGCCTTTCCCAAAGCTTCCAGGTAAGTGGCAGAAGCCCCCGGCGGCTGGCAGGAGGCTGGGCATTTGAAAGGGGCCACATCCACGCTGAGGCCAGAAGGCTGCTCTTCGAGTGTCCTCTGCCTCCAAGACAGACTCCTGCAGCCTCCTTGAGTGTCTCTGGCTTGGGTCTCCAGTCTATACAGGAAAATTCCCCTGGCTCTATCTGGAAATCAGGTTGTTGCTTTTTTCTCTAAGGATGTTTGGTGTTAAGGACCCAGAGCCCTATCTTGAAGGACATATAGGCCACCTGGACAAATAGGCAAAGCCCTAAATAAAAGCTTATTCAGGCCACCAGCCCAGGGCCTGTGCTTCCATCCTGTTCCTTCAAGCTGATGAGAATCTGGGGCTCTGAGACAAGAAGCACAGTGACCGCTTTGAGCAAAGGACTAGAGACAGCTAGATGCTGGAGACAGAAAATGGACTGTAGATTATAGAAAGAGAATCTTGTGGCCTGGACAGCTGAGGAGCTCACCCACCCCAGCTTCAAGTAATGGGTGAAGGAGCAGTGTGCCCATAGGACCAGAAGCTGTAGGGGTGGGCAGACCCTTAGCTGGGGCAGGAGGGACCAGAGCCAGGCAGCTGGACTCCAGGGCTCTTTGCTTTTCAGAGCTTGCCTTGTAGGCAGGGGAGTCAAGTGAGGAGACTCAGGGTGAAGGCCTCTGTTCCTTTCCCTGTTGCTAGAGTCCTAGACCCTCTGTGGGTCAGCATGGAAGTAGTTGTCAAGGGGGCAGTTAAAACAGCCACTAGGTGTATCCCAAACCTGGCCCCTTCTAGACATCAGAGAAAATGGCCTCTTCCCATATTGCCCGTCTCGGCTCCCCCAAATGATTTCAAGTAGACCCTCTTGTGTTTGACTCTCTTGTGCCCAAGGAATTCTCTGGGCTGAGAAAGTCCATCTCCAGCCACAGCTTGGATGGTTGGGACCCTGCCAACCCTTTCCTGGTCTCTCATCTCTCTGGCCCTCCATCAAACTAATGGCTTTGGTTAATAACTCTGTCTGCACCTGACATGGAGCTACTCAATAAGCAGTAGCTATTACTTTATTATTATTTTATAATAGGTATGAAAGGAATGCATGAGGGCATGGATAATACATGATGAGAGAGCTCAGAGGGGAGACTGATTACTGAGAGCGGATCACAGAGGAGCCAATGAGAGCCAGGCAGGAGGGAAGGGCATTCCAGGCCAGCCAGGGGAAGGTGAGCCATAGGTTTGAGAAACACCATGTGGACTATTTGGCTCTAGTGAAAGATTCTTGTTGGCAGACTGGAGGAAAGGCGTCAATGGAGGAAGGGAAGGAGAAGGGGATGAGGAAGAAATGAAAGCCGGAGTCAGATTGAAGAGAGGACCATAAATGTTAGGCTAAGCTATTGAGATTCTGTCTCAGCCTCAATAAGGGGCTACCAAGAATTTTTACACCTGGGAGACAGACATGTGCCGTGGGATTTAGGAAGGCCAGTCTGGAATCTACACAAGAGGGATTAGAGAGAGGTGGGCAGTGCTAGGGGCGGGGGAAGCTGTGAGAAAAGTGGGACTTCAGTTCTTGGGGGTTGTTTGCCTGTGGGGAAGGAGGGAGAAGAAGAAAAGGAGCTAGGGGATCCAGGGTTTTGCCTCCGAGAAAAGGGCAGACAGGTTTGTATTAGGAGACATGGCTTTCAGATGGTCCCAGACTGCAAGAGCCCAGAGGGTCTTGGGAGACACCACAGTCCCAGGCCTGGCGCCCACTCCAGTGAGATCTGCCAGTCCAGACGGACCCATCACATCACAATGAGAGTTGTCCCTCCAGGGACCTTTTTGGATGAGCTATTGCTGCTGCAGAGCAAGGTTCTGCCCTTTTATAATCTTTGGAAGTTAAAAAGTACCAAAAAACAACAGGAAAAGAAGAAACAATGACCCGTATGTGAGACAGTGAAACACTGCGCCTACTTTGGGATATTTCATCTGCATCTTTTTCTGTGCTTATACTCTTTTAAAAAACAATCCCACAAGTATTATATTGTTTTTTAAAAACAGTGTTAGAACACGTCAGCTAAATGTAAGGTCCTTTGCCCTCTCCTCAACCCAGTGGCTATCTGTATTATATTTCATTTTGCCTTCAACTCATGTCTTACAGTCATATATACATAGATACATATCTATGCATGAAAAGTAAATATTATTTGGTATATTTTTATTTTCATAACTGACATAAAAATGAATTTTTCTGTACCTCATTTTGTCACTCAACAGTAAGTTTTTGAGATTTATCCCTATTGATTCAGATAGCTCAAATGCCTTTTGCCTGCTGTACCCTGTTCCGTTTGCATGTTCTGTTCTGTTACCTTTAATTTGTTCCTTCCTCCATTCACATTGAGGTTGTTACACCTTGTGGTTATTGCAGACATTGCTATAATAAAATTCCTGGTACACCTCTCCTGGTTTCTGTCTTTAAACTGGCCCACCAAAACACTTCTGTCATAAGAGTACAGAAGCCATTGCCCTGAGAAAGATGGCCATTTCATTGGTGCTAATATCAACGTAGAACTGTTGAGTGACAGAGTGTGTGCGTTTTAATTCCTTTTCTATGAAGGGATTTAACTGGTCACACACTTTCCCAAAATAAGCCCTCAGCCTCTGGAAACTTTAGTGCACTCTCAAGAGGCATGGTAACGAGACTATCTGGGAAACGAGATTAAAAATCTTTCTTAAGGATAATGCCATTTGGCCTCAGCTTACTACTGATACTGATATAAACTTTCATTCTTATGTATTTATATTTTTAATTACAAGTACATTACAGCATTACATAAAGTGTAGGAGCAGATAAAAGGCCAGGGAATTAGAAAACTACAGTTTTGCCACCTCAAGACAACGAATCTAGATGATATACATCAATGGCTGAAGGTCCACTGGGAAAAGATTGACAAGGATTTTGTAATAAGAGAGACTTACGTCACCTATCAGTGAGTGGACATTGATCAGTAATCACTCCGAGTGGTTTCACCAGATACCATGCTCCCTATGATACAATACAACAGGACGAACAGAAGACCATCTAGCAAAATTCCCTTTCAAAACAAAACTGAACCTGAACATAACCAAGTAACTGGGTCTAACTGCCTGTTAAAGGAAATCTGACGTGTTCAATGACACTTGCAAGATAAAATCAGTCAAATCCAAAATGTGAAGGAATCATAGAATAGATGTTCAGTTCTTACAAAGATAAGTGGCATGAAAAGGGGGTGCTACTATAGCTATTAAATATCTTTAAGAGACATACCACCAAGTAAGAAGTGTAAAGTTTGTTTGGACCCTGAGTTGAACAAATTAACTGTAAACAACTTTACAGAAAATCAGAGAAAATTGGACACAGACAGGGTAACAGATGGTGTTAAATTATTGTCGGTAACCAAGATGATGGTTACTGCAGGAGCGGTGGCTGCTGTGCGGCGCAGGAGCGGCCAAGAGGAGCTACTCCACGTTGAAGGTAAGGAGCAGCAGCTGTGCTTTGCTGGAGCCGAGAAGAGATATCCCACGTCCAAGGTAAGAGAAACCCAAGTAAGATGGTAGATGCTGAGAGAGAGCATCAGAGTGCAGACAGACTGAAACCACAAGCACAGACAACTAGCCAATCTGATCACATGGACCACAGCCTTGTCTCACTCAATGAAACTAAGCCATGCTGTGTGGGGCCACTCAAGACGGACGGGTCATGGTGGAGAGGTCTGACAGAATGTGGTCCACTGGAGAAGGGAATGGCAAACCACGTCAGTATTCTTGCCTTGAGAACCCCATGAACAGTATCAAAAGGCAAAAAGATAGGACACTAAAAGATGAACTCCCCAGATTGGTAGGTGCCCAATATGCTACTGGAAATCAGTGGAGAAATAACTCCATAAAGAATGAAGGAATGGAACCAGAGCAAAAACAACACCCAGTTGTGGATGTGACTGGTGATAGAAGCAAGGTCCGATGCTGTAAAGAGCAATATTGCATAGGAATCTGGAATGTTAGGTCCGTGAATCAAGGCAAATAGGAAGTGGTCAAACAGGAGATGGCAAGAGTGAATGTCGACATTCTAGGAATCAGCAAACTAAGATGGACTGGAATGGGTGAATTTAACTCAGATGACCATTATATCTACTACTGTGGGCAGGAATCCTTTAGAAGAAATGGAGTAGCCATCATAATCAACAAAAGAGTCCGAAATGCAGTACTTGGATGCAATCTCAAAAATGACAGAATCATCTCTGCTCATTTCCAAGGGAACCCATTCAATATCATGGTAATCCAAGTCTATGCCCTGACCAGTAATGCTGAATAAGCTAAAGTTGAACGGTTCTATGAAGACCTACAATACCTTTTAGAACTAACACCCAAAAAAGATGTCCTTTTCATTATAGGGGACTGGAATGCAAAAGTAGGAAGTCAAGAAACACCTGGCGTAACAGGCAAATTTGACCTTGGAGTACAGAATGAAGCAGGGCAAAGGCTAATAGAGTTTTGCCAAGAGAACGCACTGATTATAGCAAACACCCTCTTCCAACAACACAAGAGAAGACTCTAGACATGGACCTCACCAGATGGCCAACACCAAAATCAGATTGATTATATTCTTTGCAGCCAAAGATGGAGAAGCTCTATACAGTCAGCAAAAACAAGACGGAAGCTGACTGTGGCTCAGATCATGAACTCCTTATTGCCAAATTCAGACTTAAATTGAAGAAAGCGGGGAAAACCACTAGACCATTCAGGTATGACCTAAATCAAATCCCTTATGATTATACAGTGGAAGTGAGAAATAGATTTAAGGGACTAGATCTGATAGACAGAGTTCCTGATGAACTATGGACAGAGGTTCATGACATTGTACAGGAGACAGGGATCAAGACCATCGCCAAGAAAAAGAAACGCAAAAGGGCAAAATGGTGTCTGAGGAAGCCTTACAAAGATGTGAAAAGAAGAGAAGTGAAAAGCAAAGGAGAAAAGGAAAGATATAAACATCTGAATGCAGAGTTCCAAAGAATAGCAAGGAGAGATGAGAAAGCCTTCCTCAGGGACCATTGCAAAGAAATAGAGGAAAACAATTGAATGGGAAAGACTAGAGATCTCTTCAAGAAAATTAGAGATACCTAGGGAACATTTCATGCAACGATGGGCTCGATAAAGGACAGAAATGGTATGGACCCAACAGAAGCAGAAGATATTAGGAAGATGTGGCAAGAATACACAGAAGAATTATAAAAAAAAAGATCTTCATGACCCAGATAATCACAATGGCGTGATCACTCACCTAGAGCCAGACATCCTGGAATGTGAAGTCAAGTGGACCTTAGGAAGCATCACTACGAGCAAAGCTAGTGGAGGTGATGAAATTCCAGTTGAGCTATTTCAAATCCTAAAGGATGATGCTGTGAAAGTGCTGCACTCCATATGTCAGCAAATTTGGAAAACTCAGCAGTGGCCACAGGACTAGAACAGGTCAGTTTTCATTCCAATCCCAAAGAAAGGCAATGCCAAATAATACTCAAACTACTGCACAATTGCACTCATCTCACATGCTAGTAAAGTAATGCTCAAAATTCTCCAAGACAGGCTTCAACAGTATGTGTACCATGAACTTCCAGATGTTCAAGCTGGTTTTAGAAAAGGCAGAGGAACCAGAGATCAAATTGCCAACATCTGCTGGATCATCAAAAAAGCAAGAGAGTTTCAGAAAAATATCTACTTCTGCTTTATTGACTATGCCAAAGCCTTTGACTGTGTAAATCACAATAAACTGTGAAAAATTCTTAAAGAGATGGGAATACCAGACCACCTGACCTGCCTCTTGAGAAATCTATATGAAGGTCAGGAAGCAACAGTTAGAACTGGACATGGAACAACAGACTGGTTCCAAATAGGAAAAGGAGTACATCAAGGCTGTATATTGTCACCCTGCTTATTTAAATTATACACAGAGTAAATCATTGGAAACGCTGGGCTGGAAGAAGCACAAGCTGGAATCAAGATTGCCGGGAGAAATATCAATAACTTCAGATATGCAGATTACACCACCCTTATGGCAGAAAGTGAAGAAGAACTAAAGAGCCCTTGATGAAAGTGAAAGAGAGGAGTGACAAAGTTGGCTTAAAACTCAACATTCAAAAAACTAAGATCATGGCATCCGGTCCCATCACTTCATGGCAAATAGATGGGCAGACAATGGAAACAGTGACAGACTTTATTTTTAGGGGCTCTAAAATCACTGCTGATGGTGACTGCAGCCATGAAATTAAAAGACACTTGCTCCTTGGAAGAAAAGCTATGACAAAACTAGACAGCCTATTAAAAAGTAGAGACATTACTTTGCCGACAAAGGTCCTTCTAGCCAAAGCTATGGTTTTTTTCAGGAGTCATGTATGGATGTGAGAGTTGGACTATAAAGAAAGCTGAGTGCCAAAGAACTGACGTTTTTGAACTGTGGAGTTGGAGAAGACTCTTGAGAGTCCCTTAGACTGCAAGGAGATCCAACCAGTCCATCCTAAAGGAAATCAGTCCTGAATATTCATTTGAAGGACTGATGCTGAAGCTGAAGCTGAAGCTCCAATACTTTGGCTACCTGATGCCAAGAACTGACTCATTGGAAAAGACCCTGATGCTGGGAAAGATTGAATGCAGGAGGAGAAGGGGAGGACAGAGGATGAGATAGTTGGATGGCATCACTGACTCAATGGACATGAGTCTGAGCAAGCTCCAGGAGTTGGTGATGGACAGGGAAGCCTGGCATGCTGCAGTCCATGGGGTGGCAAAGAATTGGGCATGACTGAGTGACTAAACAGCAAAATGAGTTCATGATAATGTCAATCAACCAAATTCATATGTTGAAACTTCATTCCCAATGCAATGGTATTTACAGGTGGGGTCTTTAGAGGTGATTACATTATGAGAGTGAAGCCTTCTTGAATGAGCTTAGTGTTATTATATCAGAAACCCCAGAAAGTTCTCTTGCCCCTTCCACCATGTAAGAATACAGCAAGAACATGTCCCTGTATGAACAAGGAAATGGGCTTTTACCAGAAACTGAAATTGCCCGTATCTTGTTCTTAGACCTTGCAGCATCCAGAGCTATGATAAATAATTGTTGTTTCAGTCACTCTCAATAAGTTATTTTAATTACAGCAGCTGGAACAGCCTAAGACAAGTGGTTTTTTTTTTGTTTTTTTTGTTTTTTAAATAACACTATGTGTGTGACTATGGGGAGGAAAAGATGAACAGAACAAATGAGGCATATCATTAACATTTGGATATACTAGAATAAGAGTATGTGAGTGTGAGTGAAGTCACTCAGTCATGTCCGACTCTTTGCAACCCTATGGACTGTAGCCTACCATGCTCCTCTGTCCATGGGACTTTCCAGGCAAGAATACTGGAATGGGTTGCCATTTCCTTCTCCAGGGAATATTCCCAAATAAGAGTATATAGAAATTCTATTGTTCCTCCAACTTTAAGTCAAAATTATGTTAATTTTTTTAAAAAGACACACACAAAAGAAATTATGTTGCTTGTTGTGACAACGACATATGGGTTATGCATTTTTAAAAATTATTGTTTACTGAAGATTTTTTAACTTACATGAAGCAAATATTGCAAAAGGCTACTAACTGTGAAATCTAGGTGATGGGTTTATCAGCATTTTTTCCCTTCTCTCCATGTATGTTAGAAATTTTTTATAATGAAAAGCTCTTTTTTTAAAAAAAGTTATTCTTAATTCCACGTCATTCCGAAGACTGGAAAGAAACATTACTTTTGTATATTTCCTCTGGACTTTGGAATGATGTGTATATTTTGTTGTACAGACCACTTAAATTCTGCCCATTTTACTCACAACTGATTCTTGGATGGCTGCCTATTAGTTTATCAGATAATATACTAACTCATTTCACTAATGTTGAACTTGTATTGATAGTTTGCTTATGCAGTGAACTCAAAAATATAAGGTTTTTTTTCATATTTTGGATCTTTCCTTGGGAAAAATTTCCAGAAATGAGATTTCTGAGTCATAAACATGAATCTTGAAGCATTTTGCCAGATTGCTCTCCAAAAAGGAATACCAATTTACACCATATGAGACTAACCACAGGGAGTTAGCATTAATTTTTTAGCTGGTGCTGGGGTTGTGTTAACTGCATCTTTCTGATTTCTCTTTTGTGAGTTGTTCTGTCTCCATGCCTTTGTTGGGGTCTTAATGTTCTTCAACATTAGCATGAGCTCTTTGAGTAATAAAGATATTACCCTTTATACCATGTTTGCATCAAATGTTTTCCTGGAAAGCTCACTTTAAATGAAGGAGAATGTGTAACAATGTCTTAGTAACCAGACAATCAATACACCTGCTGCCTCTCACATTCTAAGAAAAGCTCCACATCATGGTGAGGCAATCAATTGTTTAGAAAACAGAATATTTACATTTTTTAAAAATATAAAATAATGTGAAAAAATTGTCTCTTGAGATAATTTGCCGAAGAGTACAAAAGAGACCAAAGATTCTGGCTATGTCCTCATGACAAAAATAACCAGCTTAAAAATGGCTGATGTGGTTTTTGTACTGTTTTCTTAACAACCAAGTCAACAGTCTCATGACTAGAAAAGTAGGACATTATGGCAGCCAAATAAAGCTAATTCATAGAAAAAAGGTGACATAACTTCTATTTCTACAGGGGAAAAAATGTAGATCTGTTTCTCCAAGAACAGATTTCCAAATAAATTAACCTGCCAGGGTCTGATAACCATATTGTCCCCATAAGCAGTCCATGCTCACCAAGTAGATGAGATATGGTTAAGTCACAGTGATATTCACTGGGTGGCTCTCCTTTCAAAGGCACATAGGTCTCCCATGCCAGAGGCCATCTGCCTCAGTCTTGCCTCTTCTTCCCCATTTCTCATCTCTTCAATACTTTCTAAGCAATCATGTACCAAGTGTGCTAAAGTTAGCACTGATGGGGAAAGCAGAGTTTTCATGTAGAAAGGTGTCCCTGATGGGGTTTTGCAACAGGTAGATGAGCGGGCTTGTAAACCAAACAAATTCTCCACCAACAACAGGGTCATCTAGAGACACAGTCGGACCCCTGCCATTTGGATCACAGTGTTGGTTCTGGTCAGAATCATCTGAACATTATACTAAGAGTTTCCCGGGCATCAAGAACTGAGCTGAGAACTACTTTCTGTTAGTGACCCTTTTGTTGGCTGCTCCAGATACAGCTTCTGTGTTCACCCCTCCCTTACCAACCACAAGGCAATACTCAGCACTTTTTTGCATTCATCATAAAGAACCTGTCCACTACAAAGGTGGGGTGTGTGGAGCCACAGTTGGAAAGTTTCTGTAAGTTATGTCTCTTTTTCCAAGTGTTACATTTCAACTGCTAGTCATGAACTCTCAGTCTCTCTCTCTCTCTCTCTTTCCCTCCCTTCCCTACCCATCTTCCATCCTATCCCGTCAACCTTTCCAAGGGTTAGCAAACTACAGACACCTGCTTTACTGAAACAGCCCACCCATTTAGGTTTCATCTAGGACTTGCTATTGTGCTACAACTACAGAGTTGAGTAGCCAGGACAAACTGAATGGACCTCAAAGCCTAAAATATTTTCTATCTGGCCTTTAAGAAAATGCGTGCCAACCTCTGCTCTAAATCTCCTCTATTACTACCTCCTGTTCCTAGATTTTCCCCAAGACCACTCAATTTGCCACTCCTTTCTTATTAAGGAAGACAATTTACAATTTCCTGGTTTCTGCCTTTAAACTTACACACCCAAATCAATACTCTATTCAGGCCTATGGAAGCCATTACATAGAGCATGATAACTGCACTCAGCAAACAAAAAACTTCCAGTTAGCACACCTATGCTTCTTAGAAGGCAGTAAGGGGTTTACACAAGAAAAGAACACTTGGATTTTCTACAACATACATTATCACAAATAATTTGCTACAACATACATTATCATATATAATCTGTTTACAGGCACACTCAGCCCCTCCGGGAATGACCTTCATAGCCTAACTGTGTGGAATCAGATCCCTGAATTCTTCTCAGCCACTCTGACATCAACCAACAGGCTCTGGCTATCCTGAAGTATTGAAGGAGGTCTGGGGAGGCCTGGCTGGGATGCAGGGGGGAAAAAAGCCTAAAACAAGTGAAAGAGAGAACCAGAGGAGAGAGGTGGTTGGCTGGCCACTGCAAATTTGGGCGATTCCAGCTCTACCTAGCCAGGTGAGCCAATCTTCTAAATGAATTAAGGCCACAGGAAAGACAATGAAAGGAAGAATTGTCTCTGACACTTGAACCTGACCTTCAACCCCAGCCACTATCTGTACTCTTGACTTTTCTAGCAGAGCTGAGTAGAATTTGGCTGCAGTCAAACCCCTCAACCCAGGTTTTATCAGTAACAAACATGAAAATGTCATGGTCAGTCATCCTGGAAATGCAAACCAAAACCACAATGAGATACTACTTCATATCCATTAGGACAGCTAGAAACAAAAATTCAGATAGCAACAATCATTGTCAAGAAAATTGTAGAGAAAATGGAATCCTCATACGATGCTAGTGGAAATGTAAAATGACTCAGCCACTTCAGAAACCTTTTTCCTTAACCCTCTTCTTTGCCCCAATCCTAAAAGAAGTGGATCCAAAAGAGAATGGGAGAGGAGAGGTGAAAGACAGCAGACCATTCCTTCATACCAAGATGGAACCTTGGCATGTGCTGGGCATATGTGGCCTCACGGCAACAGCGGGGAGGGGGCCGCAGATACAGGCTAATTCTCTACCCACCTCTGCCACAGCCTGACTGATCAGGTTTCTACCTGGGGCTGCAGTCCATCAGATAACCTCTCACTGTACTGTGGCACCCAGGGCAGAGCTCTGGATTCCTCCATTTGCACTTGGCTGTAGAGTGCCTGCTCATGACATCTCTAAGAACTCCTCCACCTCATGCTGCCACTGTGTCCTCTCACCAAGGCACACAACATATCTGCATCCTTGGTATGGGACAGAAACTTTGTTATGCATTCCTTTTCCTCCTAGGTACACAGCCAAACTACATCATCCAGCCTCCCCTGCGATTAGGGATGTCATGTGATTTGGTTCTGGTCAAAGATTCAGTGGAAGTGGTACTCGCTGCTTGCTGGCCAAACCCCTGAAGTTTCCTGTGCCATCCTCCATGTACTCTCCTTCCTCTTTTTACTTCCTTGTTTTGACCAGTCAGATAGAGAGATATAGTAGAGAACTGAGAGCTAAGGAGGCAACAGAACCAGCAGATGGAAGAGCTTGGGAGGCTGCTCAGGCACCCTCCCTGTGGTTTATCTATCAGCCTCCTCTTCTGCCAGTGGTACACCATTGCTCCCACTGCAGGTCAACCATGGTGATGAAGTGTCACCTCTCTTCTCCTAAGGCTCATAGCCTTTCAGGATAACATGCAGGAAGTGATATTGAGGACGTATAGAAATGTTTCTAAGCACCCCAACCCCACCAAATTGTATCCCCAAGAAGGGGAAGGCGAAGATTCTACTTTTGGCCAATGTTTCCTGGCTCTTTCTCTCTTCTCTTTTTACAGCTCACTAGAGTAGAAGGGGTGAGCTTTTTGCTTTACTTTCCTATGTAGCAGGGTCTATGATTATACTATATCCTGAATTTCTCTACACAATATGTTACTGTAACCTTGATGTTCCTGTTGGCCAGGCCTGGCTGCTGACATGTTCATGGGAGCTTCAAGAACTTAGAAGAAGCTTTCTCTCTCTACAAATCCTGACTCTTAAGATCATTGTCCTGTTAGAGACCCAAAAAAGCATTTACTTTGGAAAGTCAGAGCTGAGTCATGACATGGTGTTCTAGCTAATATCTGCCTTCTGCCTGAAGCACTGAAAACTATTACTACCATGGGGGGCTGGCTGACCCTGTTAGTTGCCCACCCCCCACCCCCATGAGCTTCCTATTCTGGGCTAGACACTATATTTTCAGAGAGAGTTCCATATACCACCGAGCGTCCGCCAAGCTGACACACCGACTTGGAAAATGAAGTGAACAACAAGACTTTCTGACCACACAACAGCACATGGTATCTTCCAGAAGTCTGATTGCAGAAACAACTGACTCTTCTCAACAGCTGAAATGAGATTTTGAGAGCCTGGTGTCATAGGTGTCAAGCATGGGGTGGCAACGGCCGTGGTATTTTACTAGAATAGTCCTGTGTGAGCTTGGGCAATTTTCCTGACTGTGTAGCAGCCAAGATCATTCCCTGGTTTCCCAGGAGGTCCTGTAAGCAAACAAATATGATTTTTAAATCCCCTTTCTGATGAAACTAACTAGTATAGACTTTGTTGCCTCTTGGTAAGAACTCTGTCCAACACAGGTGGGGAGCCCAGGGCATGAAGAGTTACCGGATAGGAAAATACTTCAAAAATATTATCCCCTTTAAACATGCTTTCTGAATGCATGCCAAGTGAATTTATAAGCATCTTGCTGAAATTGTGAGGGAGAGATACCTAAAGATTCTAAGGAAGGAAGGAATGGTAAATGGAAATTAATTATAAACTTCCTGCTATTACAAATTTATGATGTGTAAGAGGCCAATGCTTTTGTCTTTATTTAGTATGCTGCCTTTGTTTTATTGTATTGAAGGTTAAAAAATAAATAGATGTATAGTGCTTCATGACTTCATTTATGATTTCAGGCCTCAGCCCTATTTTTCTCAAAAGCTTCTCAACAATGGGTTCCCCTACTACTGAGGTTTCAAGGAAACTCACATTAGGCTGGGCATAGATTCCTAGCCACACATTGTTGGGATGACACACTCAGTAATTAATTAAGTATGACCTGGTAACTGCAGCCTTTATCTTGAGTGACCAGAAGATGCTCAGGCTCTTTCCAGACACAGCACTTTACAACTCCCTCAATCCAGTTTCTAAGACACTGAAGACTTGTTTCTCCAACCAGACTGCAAACTTCTTGCTGGTCAGGACATCCTTCCCAGAAAGCTCAATGATTCCCACACAGATTGCCCTGCATGACGTAAGAATCTATGCCAGTGCCCCAGGAAGGGGATCTGGGACCCAGCAGCATCTGTCTGATCTCTGAGATGAGGGAGTACTTTGATGGGTAGTAGATTTCCCCAGACCACCAAGAAGAGAAGAAAGATGGTCTATCCCTCCACAGCCAGTCTGTGAACAATCTCACAAAGGAAGGCAGAAAAAGATGCTGAGTGCAGTAGGGCAGAGCATCTCAGGCAAACCTGGACTAGCATGTGGGAACCAAGGAACCACATGGTTGCTTCATCTCATCAAGACTGCTGGATTTTTATGAGAATTCACCAGCTGTCATGGATATGAGGGTAGTGGGGCTTCCCTCACTGGGCTGTGTTTCAGACATGTTCTAAGTGGCTCAGTCCATTCAGATTATGTGGTTTATAAAAAACAAATGTGTAGTTCTCACATTTCTGGAGGCTGGGAAATCCAAGATTAAGGCATTATCAGATTTGATCTCTGATGAAAGCCTGCCTCCTGGTTCATAGACAGTCATATTCTCACTGTGCACACACATGGCAGAAGAGGGAAGGGAGCTCCCTAGAGTCTCTTTTATAAGGACACTAATCCTATCCGTGAGGGCTCCACCCTCATGACCTAATCATCTCCCAAAGGCCCCACCTTCAAATACCATCACATTTGAGGATAAGGTTTCAATGAATTTGGAGGGGGAGAGGTGGGACACAAACATTCCAACTCTGTCACTAAGTAAACACACTTTGGACTTCTTGGAGCTGAGCGATTAACAGTCTGAGAGAGATGAGTGCTCAGATTCCTGTCTGCTGAAGATGTAATGATACACAAAGCCACTTGAAGGATCACATTGCCTCCTTGTTTACAGCCCCTCAGAGCTATTGCATAGGGAATAAAATTCCACCCCTCACCCTGAGATTCAGGACTCCATGGGAGCTGCTTCTGAATCCTCACCCAGTTCATCTCCTCACCACTCCCTCCCTTACTGTAGTCACAGGGCCCTTCTCTCTGTTGCTTGGGCATTCTGAAGGCTTCCCTTCCTCAGGGCATTTGCATGTACCATTCCCTCCATCTCCTACATGATCCCCTGCTCACTCCTGGATCAACGTTCATTCATTCTTTGTCTCCCTTGTTCTCTGCCAAATCCTTCATTCCTCAAACTGTGTCTAACTCATAGTAGATGCTTAGTTAATATTTGTTAATTAATGAAAAAACTTGTTGGGTTTTAACTAGCATAGGTTCTAATTAGCATGATGCGTTAATGTATAATGGAAGCAGTAGTAGCTCCAGCTTTGCCCTTTTCCTTACCTTTTCACTCTTAAGTTCCCAAGCTGAAGGCAAGAATTTGATAGAGCCCCATGGATTTCTTGGATCCAAAGCTTTCCTTTATAACATTTCCCATGGGCCAGCCTGTGTCATCTTTGAAGCTGAAGTCTGCCTGTGCCATGACAGTACTTAGAGGCTTAACCTAACAAGTGTGAAGCCTTTGTCTTATGCTGTGTCCTCTTTTATGTAACACTTTTGATCTTCATAACAACCTCTTTGGTTTTTCTATTCTTACTTAATAATCAAGGACCCCAAGTTTCAGGAGCATTAAGAAATGTGTTCGCGATCATCCATCTTACAAATTATACAACCAGATTTTGACTCTGAAGCCAGTGTTCATCCCTTCATGAGGTTGTAAATTGAGAGCATTCTCTGGAGTGTCACTGAGATCATACATTACAGCCATTTAATCCACCTGCCAATTCAGGAGATGTAGGAGACGCAGGTTAGATCCCTGGGTCAGGAAGATCCCCCAGAGTAGGAAATGGCAACCCACTCTAATATTCTTGCCTGGGAAATCCCATGGACAGAGAAGCCTGGCAGTCTACAGTCCATGAAGTCACAAAAGAGTTGGACATGACTGGGCAACTGAGCATCCACTTACAGGGCACCTCACTGGGATTAGAGTGGGTTGACAACAAGGATGTAAGACATGAAACTTGCAGGTAGTGCAAGGGTCAAAGGCAGAGCCAGTGACTCAGGCCACCTGAGTCAGGTAACCCTACACATGGCATCTGGCCTCGCCTGACCTCAGCAACCTCATTTCCAGATTGGAGAACATGGCAACTGGAGTCCACTGACGGCTCCAGAGGGCTGGGAGAATTAACTAATAAATGATTGGGAAGCACTTGGCCAATGTAAAGTGCTATATAAATGCTTAATAGTAACAACCACCCTGTCAGGCATCCAGGGTTGCTTTTGAGCCCTGTGGTCCCTGTGTAATGATACTGAACCCTACAAAGTGCTTTACAAATAGTAAATAATTCATTCTCAGGGCACCCCAGGGAAGCGAGAAAGGATTCCTCTTACTTTAGAGGAATTGAGATCCAACATTTGCTGGGGCTGCTCAGCCAGGAGTCCTCTCAAAGCCAAGTTTGGGTCTCCATGGCCCTCTGCATTGGGCCAGACTGGGCCCAGCTGCTTACGGATGAGAATGAGCTGAGCTCCCCTCCACCCCCCACCCCGGGGCTCTGGTCAGGCATTTGTCTGTAAGGCTCTGGAGCTCAAGGCCGCAGCTTGGAAGGGTGAGTAGCACGGGAAGATGAATAAACATAGCTGGAAGTGGAAAATACACAGCGGCTTCTTGTTGATCAGGCACTTGGCCTTTGAGGAGAGTGGACATTTCCAGGGCCTTGGAGAGGGAAGTTGCCGGGGAGGGGAGATGACAGGGCAGGGTGGCTGGAGGGAAGAGGCGCTGAACTCAGGCCTTGAAAGGGGGGGTCCTCCTCAAGCAGGAGTCATAACCTGACCTTGGCCAGAGAGGCAGAGCCTGGGGAAACTGGAGGGGCTTAACTTCCCAGTGACAGGGCAGGAGCCCACTGTTCAGAGAGCTGCTGCGTGGGGATCAAGTCCAGGGGCCTGAGGTCAGGGTGTTAAGACAGGCGTGGGTTGGGCCCTGAATGATGGGACTGGAAGGCCATCAGCAAAGCATCAACTTTGTGTGAGGTCAGTACCCAACGCTGCATGTATGGATGTGAGAGTTAGACCCTAAAGAAGGCTGAGCACCAAAGAATTGATGCTTTTGAACTGTGATGCTGGAGAAGACTCTTGAGAGTCTCCTGTACTGCAAGGAGATCAAACCAGTCCATCCTACAGGAAATCAACCCTGAATATTCAATGGAAGCACTGATGCTGAGGCTGAAGCACCCCCTTTTCCATGCCATTTATCTTTGGAAGAATGGAACAAAGATAGAACCCACGTCCCTTATTTCTCCTGCACTGGTAGTCAGGTTTTTTACCACAGGGTCCCATAGATAGGCAGAAACAAAGAAAGAAAGAGAGAGAGAAGGAGGGAAGGAGGAAGGAAGGAAGAAAGGAAGAAAGAAGGTTCATTGCCTTCCAATGAAATAGTTAAGACAATTACTATCAATATAGTGGTAGAATTTTTTAATGAAACAAATATTTACAAAATAATTCTAAACATTATCTAAAAAATAAACAAATGGGAAATGTTGGAAACATTTCTTAAAAGAACAGAGAACTGTTCTGCCAAATTTTAAAATGTGTACTAAAGTTCCGACAATTAAGTGTGTTATTGGCGGAAGAATTCGCAAACAGATCAATGAAAGAGACTAAGTAAGCACAGAAAGAAATCTCCAAAATATGTAAGAATTGAGAAGACGATAAAGGGAACATCACACCCAAGAGGAAAGGAAATATATTAGTCATCAAATAGAATTTTTATTTATAATGAAACCTTAGAAAATAGAAGTAAATATATGTCAATAATTACTAATATCAGGATGGTGGAGGCACTTTTAAGATCAGCAATAAAAATTACTACAGAAGAAAATGTGATAGATTAAGCTGCACAATCTATGTATATATGTATGTGTGTATATATATATATATATATATATATATATATATCTTACATAGGTATATCAAAAATACCACATTTAAAAAATAAAAGGATAAGACAAACTAAAAAAAAGTAGTTTCAACAAATATGACAAAGGAATTAATATTTTTATCATTTAAGAGACCCTTACAAATCAGAACGGTATGGATGGAGCACAGTTTTGTTAAACTGTTCGCCAGAGGAGCTTGGCTTCAGTCCATGGGGTAGCAAAGAGTTGGACATGATTTAGTGACTAAACAGCAAAGTGAAATTTACTATAAAGTTACATACTTTCCCTAAACCAGGGTCTCTCAGAGTGTTCCTAACAGAATAGCAGCAGCAGCATCTTGACAAGAGCTGGGCTGGACACTATTCTCATGATGGTCCTCCAGGTAGGGGGCATTATCCCCATTTCCCAGACCAGAAACCAGGCTCACTACGTTGAGAGCCAGCATCAGTATCACTGTGGGATCTGAGGCCGATGTCTCTGGCTCCCAACCTGTACCATTCCCACCAAACCATGCTGCCTAGCATGAACATCCCCTTTAAGCAGCCCCCAAAACATTCTTAATGCATTAGAACCCTAGAAGACCGTAGGCAGCCCCCACAAACCTTGGCTGACCAGATCTGCAGTCCCATGTTTTGAAAACCACAAAGATGCCACTGATGTAAAGCACATCCATTACAGAGGCTATGTCTGCTTGGAGAATGCCACTCCTCTGTTGCTGGCTGAGCCCTGGATCAAGAATTCCCTGAGGGTAGGGGCAACCTCTGCGCTAAGAGGTAGAGGCATTGCATAAATGATTGCTAAATAAATAAGAACTGAACCATGTTCCAGGCAGTGGCTGAAGACTTGGCACCCATTATCTCCTGGAATCTCATGGCAGAGACGGTGATTATCTACACCAACCATGATCCTCCTTTCCTCCCCAGTTATAGAACCCTGGTTTTTTAGTTAGGAGAAGATATACCAGCTAAAATCTTTATTCACCTCCCTCCCTTGCATTTAAAGATAGTATGACTTTTTCCAGCCAATGGAAAGTAAATGAGTTGCTCTATGGGAATGACAGAAAATTTATTCAACTGGGAAGAGAAGTCTCAGTCTCCCCACCACCCCTACCTTCTTTCTGGCTGCCAGCCTGGAATGCTGACATGGTGGCTGGAATTTTCCACCAACGTGGACCATGGGGTGACCTTGAAGATGAAAGCTATACACCAGGGTGTGAAGAAAAAAGAGGGAATCCTGTCCTACGATGTCACCATGGGATTGTCTTTCTAATGCTGGGTAGTCTGGCTCCAGACTTTCTTAAACCATCAAGATTTTTAATTTCTCTGCATGATTGCATTTTAACTTCATCCAAAACCTTATGAATTGCCTCAGTGATTCTGAAAGGCAGACTAGAAAGGTTCAGAGTTGACTGCTAAATTTTTCACCCCTCTGAAATCAGGGCATTTGGGGGCCTCTAGTAAAGTCGGGTAGACTTTTCCAGCACTGTGAACACACTCAGGTGTCCTGGAGTGTGTTCTTGCCCCTACAGTGGGAAATGATGGCTGAAGATTGAGAATTAGGGTCAGTGTGTTCTTCATAACATCTCTCTGCTGCCTGGGATTAAACAATAAGCAAAAGTCTACCTTGGCTTGGGACTTCCCTGGTGGTCAAGTGGTTGAGAATTTGTTTTGCAATGCAGGGGCCACGGATGCAATCCCTAGTCTGGGATGATCCCACATGCCGCAGAGCAACTAAGCCCAAACACTGCAACTACTGAGCTGGTGTGCTCCAGAGCTCATGTGCCACAACTAGAGAGCCCGCATGCCACAACTGCTGAAGCCTGCACACCACAAATAGAGCCCATGAGCTGCAACGAAAGGTCCCACATGATGCAACAAAGGTCCTGTGCGCCACAACTAAAACCCAATGCAGGCAAATAAATAAATAATTTTTTTTAAACTAGCAGAAAAGATTTACAAAAAGAAAAATCTGCCTAGGCTTAACCTTGTCGTGAAAGAAAAAGATATTTAAATGCTCCCTTCAGCAGACTGCTTTCACCTACAGAAGAATTCACCACCATTAATTATGATGGTGATAATTATACAATGCATAAAATATACTATGTAGTTAAAGTATATAATACAGTAATTATCATTTTTCATGATCTCTTATGGATCATTCCAGGATAATGAGCAGAGTTAATAATGTCAAATTAAACCTACCTTGTTTTCATGCCCATTGCCCAGGCATTTACCTTCCTGAACCCCGGTATCCTCATCTATAAGATGAGAGGTTTGAATGAGAGGCTCAAGGATCTGACAGCTGAAGGGTGGCTGTTCTGAGCCCTGGGAGAGAGCAAGCCATTGCCTTTGGGTCATGGGATTTGACTTAGAAAACTGTGGAAGATCCTTACTACAATGCATAGCACTTTTTGCTTCCAATATTCAAAGTGGTTTAAATGTCACATCTCACCCTTTTCTAGATTACAGCACACATGTGTTACATGGAAGTAAACAAAAGAGGCTGCTTGTGGTTGGAAGTGATCAGTTGCCTCTCCCTCATGCCTGCCTGCTGCCCCCAGGGCCATGGGGAACAAGATGCTGGCACTTTTGTAACTCACTCATGGCACACCAGAAGTGCTGAATCCAAGGACTAGAAAATCAAGAAATGTAAACGTTTTTAGTATGTTTAGTTATCAAATTTACTCTTTGCCTACAATGCAAACACAGAGGCTGAGACCTTGTAACAGTCTATCCAAAAGCAGCTCAAGGCAAGCTGCCTGAAACTCTTGGCCTTTATATCCATGTGTTCTGTCCTGTTTGCTTGTACCCCAGAACCAAGCAACCTGTTGGGCTGGCCAAAGTTGTCAAGCCACAGAGTGGACAGCAGGGTCCAGCTTTCATTCTGGGGGTCCTCAAACTCAAGGCCAAGTTAATTTGATCTGCTGGAAAAGCCTCTGGCCTTCCTCTTGAGATCCAGTGACAAGATTCCCTAGTGACAATCTTACACTCAAAGGCAAGGCTAGGAAAAGGCTTGAAAGAGAGAAAACATAGTTATCTTCTTTGGATGTTGAAAGATGAAGCTGATTTTGTTTGTACCAGGGCCCAGATGCTCATGACCTCCTTCATGGACTTCATTGTTCATGAGTAGAGGTAAGAGAGAATGGCCAGGGCTGGGATTTTGGAGTTAGAGGGACCTTTGTTCTAACTCTAGTTCCTCCATTTACTTCACTTTCCAAGTCTTAGTTTTTTCTGTGTGAAAGGGAAATATTCCATCTACATTAATAAATATTTATTAAAAACCTATGATGTGTATATCCTGAGAAAACCATAATTGGAAAAGACGCATGTGCCTCAATGTTCATTGCAGCACTATTTACGATAGCCAGGACATAGAAGCAACCTAAATGTCCACTGACAAATGAATGGATAAAAAAGTTGTGGTACATATACCATGGGATATTACTTGGCCATTAAAAAGAACACATTTAGGTCAGTCCTAAAGAGGTGGATGAACCTAGAACTTATTATTCAGAGTGAAATAAGTCAGAAAAAGAAAGACAAATATCATATACTAATGCATATATATGGAATCTAGAAAGGTGGTACTGATGAACCTGTCTGCAGGGGAGCGATGGAGACACAGACATAGAGGACAGACTTGTGTACACAGTGGGGGAAGAAGAGAGTGAGATGAATTGAGAGAGTAGCATGGAAACACATGCATTACCATATGTAAAATAGATAGCCGGTGGGAATTTGCTGTATGACACAGGGAGCTCCTCCCTGTCCTCTCTGACAACCTAGAGGGGTGAGATAGGGTGCGAGATGGGACGGAAGGTCAAGGGAGGGGACATCTGTACACCTAAGACTTATTCATGCTGATGTATGGCAGAAACAAATACAATATTGTAAAGCAATTATTCTTCAATTAAAAATAAACAAATTTTTAAAAAAAATCCTATGATATGCCAGGTATGCCAGGTACTATTCTGGAGTCAAAGGAAATGATGATGAACAAAATAGCAGAGGATGTTGCTACACATTGCCAAGAAGCCCCAGTGAGGAAGGACTTGCTGCCCCAGCTGTTGGGGGTGCTATGAGCAGGGGTCCCTTCACAAGTCATGTCAGCACAGAGCTACCAGGCACTGGGTCTCACCTTTCCCAGGGTGGCCGCCATGCAATGACTGATCGAAGCCAAAGTATGAAGACCTGGCCATCTCTACCCAAATCAGGACACCTCTGGAGGGCCACTCCAGCCCCAAAGCTCCCAGAAGAGTCAGACAAGATCAAAGTTTGATTCTCCCTCCACCCATACCTGCTGCTAACCCCTCTATTCTACGTGGTTGGTCCCAAGAGCCCTCCTTAATAGACATCCTGCCAGCTAAACCCCATCTCAGAGTCTGCTGCCTGACAAACCCAACCTGCAACAGAAACAACCTCCCCTCTTTCAGGAAACAAACTTGGAGAAAGAAATGATAAAGTGATTTTATGAGGACTATTGAGAAAAGCAAGTGAGAGGTGTATGAAAGCACTTTAGTAGTCCAAAACTACCGTTGAAGACATGGGTTTCTTTCCTTTTTTTAATGGCTTGAAGTGAGTTGAGTTGCAATGTGAAAACCTTTCTCATTTCTTGGAAAGAAAGCCTCCCAATTCCCCTCCACTTCGCCATCTTCAAAGGCTCACTTCGCTATCCTCAAAGGCTCATTCTCAGTAGCCTGCCAGGGGTGACACTGCCCTCCTCCCTTCAGACAGGTGTGACATCACCCGGGGGGCACTTCCAGTACTCCAGGGAAATTTCTTGGCTCATGTCTGCCAAGTGCCTATCATTAGTGAAGCCCAATTTCAGAAGCTACAAAAAGGAGAGGGCCACTTGACCCTACGCCCAGCTGACAACTTTCCATGTTCCCCAGTGCTACAACCAACTCTGCAGAAGCAGAATCTTTGGCTCCAAACCACTAATGAACTCCTTCTAGCTCCAGGTTTAATTAGTTTTCATTGCAATATTAATGATCCTAACAAACCATTTCAACTTTCCTGTTGCACAGCTGGAATTCTTTTATTTGGCATTTGGTCTCTTTATAAGAAAATCCCTCATGCATCCTCCTCCCGGCTGGCCCCATCAAAAGGGAATAAGATCACATTCTTACTTTCCTTATCACTTTGGCCAACCCAGGGACAGTAGCTTTAATAATTTTGAAACTGGGAGCATTAAACACATCACAAACTGCCATACAAATAACATATAATATAACTCCAGGATTTTAATTACAGTGACTAATATATGTACCAATCTTAAAATCTCTATAGTACCATTAGGCCACATGCATGGACATTATTGGGAGGTTTAAAATTTGCACAAGGTATGTCGTTAGTTGATTCAAGACCTTCCAGATCTAGAGTTCTCACCTGGGACTCAGAATTCATTTGTTGGGCACTTTGAACTACTCAGCCAGAAGCAGCACTGTTTTCATTAGTGACTATGAAAAATGATTAAACATTGCTACCAGTTCATATTGGTTTGTGTTGAAGGTAGGCTTGCTGCATGGCTGAACAACTAGACATTTGCTACTGGATTCCAATGGTTCTTTACTTTCTCTGCCTTTCCAAAGAAGAGAGAAGCAACAGTAAACCAACACGTGATAGAACTGTTTTCTGCTTGCTCCCAGAAATTCTCCAGCCCAGGCTTAATGGAATTTGATCTGGATTTTTATGAGAATGCACTGGATTTTTGCTACAGTGTTCTTCTAGCCAGAGATTTGGATTTTGGTGGGCCTACTGGGTGATGACTGATAGAAACTGAATGAAGACTCCCAGTGGGCCTCTCCAAAGAAAGGCTAGCAGCCTGTGCTTTAAGTTCAAAGACACAATGAACTCAAGTTCAGCTCAGCCAGCATCAACCACCCAGTGGCTATGTTACCGTGGGGCAGCAGTGCTGAGCTGGTGGTGAGGGTCCAAGTTCAGAGATATAGTCAGTGTGACTTGGTCCCAGTGGACTCCAGGGAGGGAATAAAGAACAGGGAGGTAAACTGGCCAGAAATATGGAGCATAAATAAGTGGAATTTATTCCAAGTACACAAAGGTTTATTTAACGTTCAAAAATTAATCAATATAATTCACCATATCAATAGGCTAAAGAAGAAAAATCATATGATCATACTAATTGACACAGGAAAAAATTTGACAAGATATAACACCTATGTATGACAATTAGAAAAAGAAAAATCTCCCAGTAAGCTAGGAATAGGGGGTTTCCCAGGTGGCTCAGTGGTAAAGAATTTGCCTGCCAGTGCAGGAGACACAAGAGACATGTGTTTGATCCCTGGGTCAGAAAGATCTCCTACAGAAGGAAATAGCAACCCACTCCAGTACTCTTGCCTGGGGAATCCCATGGACAAAGGAGCCTGGCAGCTTACAGTCCATGGAATCGCAAAGAGTCAGACACACTGAGCTATTGAGCATGCGTGCACAGAAACTAGGAATAGAAAGGAACCACTTCACACAATAAAAAACATTTACAAAAGCCTACAACTACATACTTAATAATGAAAAATCAAACAAGGAAAGGGTATCTGCTCTGACCACTCCTCTTCAACATAATTGAAGTTCTAGCCACTACAATAAGATAAGAAAAAGAAACAAATGGCTTACAGATTGAAAATGAAGAAATAAAACTGTCCTTATTTGCAGATGGCTTGGTTGTTTGCATAGAAAATTCCAAGAAATTCACATACACAAAAAAATTAGAAAGAATAAATAAGTTCAGCAAGATTGCAAAATATAAGATCAACACACAAAAGTAAATTGCATTTCTACATATACAAATGAACACCTTGAAACCAAAATTTAAAACACAATACCATTGGTTAATGCTCCAAAGAAAATGAAACACTTAGGTATAAATTTCACAAAACATATATAGGATCGGTATGCCAAAATTATAAAATGCTGAGGAAAGAAATCAAAGATCTAAATAAGAGTAACATATTATATTTAGGGGTTGGAAGCCTCAACACAGCAACCTGGATTCTAGCCTCAGCCAGATCCATCTTGTTTGGACCCAGTGCCTGGCCTCTCTCTCCCTGCGTGTATGCGTGCTAAGTCACTCAGTCATGTCCGACTCTTTGCTACACAAAGGACTGTAGCCCGCCAGGCTCCTCTGTCCATGGGATTCTCCAGGCAAGAATACTGGAGTGGGTTGCCATGCCCTTCTCCACTCTGCATGCCTGATCCTTATTTCTTTACTTTGGTACCAATGTCGTAAAGGGGACTCACCTACTAAGAAGCATTGGAGGATGTGGCAGGCTTCCCTACCCAAAGCATTCAGTCAGCCCAAAGGAAACCTTCATTAGGGATTTTAGGTTAAGTGGTCCCAGTAGAGACCAAGTTAAAGGGCTGATGTAGGTAGTTGTATTGGGGAGGTATCCCAGGGATGTGAAGTGTAGGGTCAGAGAAGAGGGCAGAGAAAACACGAGCAGTAACTCAAGGATGCATTATGGGTTACCCACTGCTGAGGAGGACTGGTTCTCCACCTGACCAGAAACTTCTGAAGAACTTTTTGAAAGGCCTTTCAGAATTGTCCTCCTGGGACTCAGGTGGAGAATAGCTCATCTTTTGGCCGTCCCCCTCCACAGGTCAGGGATGGTCCCGGGTACACAGACTCCTACACTTTGGAACCACACCTGTGTGTGTGCTCAGTGGATCCCCATGGGTGTTGCCACATGCGCTGGTCTCAGGGAAGTCTGAGACAAGTAGTGAGAGGCACGTGTGTGGAGTCCGGGAGAAGGGATAGGGGTGGTTCTTGTAGAGCGCGTTTGTCACCTGTGGAGGTGGCAGTAACTAGAATGAGAATTGTGGACAAACAGATTGGTGTGGTGCTCAAAAGGTGTCCAGCAGTGTGGAAGGTGGGGGTGTATGGCCCGGAAGTTATCGACAGATAAGTCCTCGTCCTTGCACAGCCCAAGGCCTCTGGAGGGCAACCATTGGCACGCCTGTGTCTCTGACTAGTGAAACACCCTCCTGTCCTCTCAACGCACCCACACTTCCCTCATCTTGTGGCAGCATGATTGCTCATCTTATCTGATATCCCCCAGGCTGTCAACTCCATGACAGAAAGAGCTCCCACTTAGACTAGAACACATAGTCATCCTCTGTGCTCTGCATGGAGTCACTCACGAAAGCTTCACAGCTGAGAAAGCAAGGCCCAGAGAAGTGCAGTGATCTACCCAAGGTCACACAGGCAGTGCAGTCCCAAACACTGGCTCCAGAGCTTGGGCTCTGGACCATGACCTTTCTCTTCCCATGGGAGTGCAGTCTGAGGATGCTATGTCCACTGCAAGGTTCCAGAAGAGGCTCAGTGCAGTGTGGTGTGGTTGTGAAAAGTTCAAGGTGCCAGAGGAACACAGAGAAGGACAATGCGGGTCATGGAGGGGTTAAGGGAAGGGAGGGGAGGAGGGAAGAGATAAAGAGAAGAGGGAGAGTAAAGAGGAGAGTGATGCGGAGAAAGGAGAGATTAGGGAAGGAGGCAGGACTGAGGGAGAGGAGGCGGGGAGGGGCTGGCAGCTTGAACAGGGCTCATGGGCACTAGAACACAGGGCATGAAAGAGGAGCGGTGATCCCTGAGGCTGCCATGTGGGCAGGGCTGATGCAGAGGGGCTCCGATCCAGGCTCCAGTGGGGGTGAGAAATCATCAACACATTGTGGCTGGGAATGTGACAAAACCAGAGCTTTCCTGGCATCGGCGGCTGTGAGAAGTGGGCCTAGAGCAGGCAGCCTGGGGCAGCAAGGATGCTCAGGAAACTACTGCAGAGACCCAGGGGCGCAAAGGTATGGCCCAAGCCACACACACAAGGTCAAGACACAGTAGGACTAGGAGCCAGGGAGAGAGGACAGAGGAGGTAATGGAAGGTCCAAGCTTCTGCACATACTGGGTGGTGGGCTTCCCAACCTCAAATCCAAACCACCATTTAATGGATGCCTACTATGTGCCAGGCCCTGGGCCAGGCCCTTGAGATAGAATCTAGGTTTGTAATTACAATAGTGTCTCCAGATGGGTTTGTCCCTCCTCATTATATCCAGGAGGAAGACTTGAGAAGTTCCCGTGGGTGGTAAGCAATGGCAGGGCCAGACCCAGGGGGTCTGTGGGACTCCAGAGTCTGTGTTCTTTCCATGTACCATGAAATTACACTCAGGTCATTTCACTCAGCAAAGAGCATGAAACCGTGACAGCTGACTAGGCTCTGTGAGTGTCATAGTGGCCAAGAGCCAAGCTACAAATCACACCACGTCACCACAAAAGCCAAAATAACCAGCGTCTATGTGTGGTCTGCTTACTCCAGCTGTCTTAGCTCAACCGGATCTATTGACGATTCACTAATCCAGCAATAGCTGGGTACTGACCCACACACTCAGCCAAGCCGGAGACAACACGAATCTGTTCCTGAGCCCTTGGTTTTGCCGGGGAGAGTCCATCATTAAAGTCTCCTTCAGAAGCACCAGGATTTACCTGGCCTGGCCACGGTGGAGCCCTGGACAGCAGAGCCAAAGACACCCCAAAAGTCTGCATCTCTCTGTAACAAGTCCCTTTTCTCAGGCTTCCTCGTCTGACCCACCTGTCGATGGCCATCTCAGTAAATTTCATTCGTGACAATGAGCTGTAGTAGCTGAATGCTGGCCCCTAAAAGATATGTCTGTGTCTTAATCCTGAAACCTATGAATGTGGCCTTATTTAGAAAAATGGTTCCTGCAGGTGGAATTAAGGATTTTGTACTAAGTAGAATGTTTGGTAGTATCCTGGTAGCCCCTAAATCCAATGACAAATGTCCTTTTATAAGAGCAATAGACATTTGAGACAGAGAGAAGGGGGCAATGCAACCACATGGGTTGAAGAGATGTGTCCACAAACCAAGGAATGAATAGGGCACTAGAAGCTGGAAGAGACAAGGAAGAACCCTCCCCTAGAGCCTTCAGATAGAGCTACCCTGCCGACCCCTTGATTTCAGACTTCTGGCCTCCAGAACTGTGAGACAATGAATGCTTGTTGTTTAAGCCACCCTGTATGCGGTCATTTGTTTGGGCAGCCACAGGAAAGTAGCTTCTGACTGTCCAAAGTGCGTTGCTATTTGCAGGAAAATCTGTGATCTCATCCTTCAAGCCCATGAGCCCGCCGGGTCCTGCTCTGCCCTTGGCTGGAAAGGGAATCCCGAGGTTGCATCTGCCTCTTGGGTGTGGAACTCTGGGCTGGAGCAGGATGAGAAATGGGCCTATTTATAAACTAACAGAGCCAGAGGGCGGGAGCCGGGTCAGCCGAGGGCTTCACCAAGGTCACAGACCCAGTCCCTTGGGATGGGGGCATTGCAGAGAAGGGCCAGGCTCCAGAGGAAGCAGGGGGCGGGAGCGCTCGGGCCTCTCTGAGCGGTGGGGCCATGGTCCATTTCTGAACAGCCTAACAGGAATGTCCAGCTGGCTTCCAAGTCAGATCTGGTGTCTTGGGCGAAGGGCAGGCCCAGCTGGGTGGGAGTGGATTCTTTCCCACTGCCTCATTGCGGCTCCGAGAAAGGAAGTGTGAGTGCCCAGGGCAGGCGCCCTGCACGCAGCCCATGACTGTCTGTGGGCGGTTGGGTCCTCCACGCTTCTGCCGCTCAAGGAGGATGCTGCCATGGTGAGTAAGCCTCCGTGCTCCCCTCTCTTCTCTCTGTAAAGGGCACTCTCTCAGCAGGGCCAGGTTGGAGGGACTTAACCGGGTGATATTTCAGCCCCAGGCTGTCTCATGGAGGGCAGAAAGCTGGGCAGTCATGCCAAGGATGTGGGTGGATAGGGACTCTGCTGATTAGTGGCTGAGTGGGACCAGGGTCTACTCCCAGCGTGATTGGTGCTGGGCAGAGTTGTCCAGAGGAAGTCATAACACACAGGCTGCCTTACCCGGCCCCTCCCACAGGCCTGGGCCTGGAAAATGCTCAGCTCCATAGCACCAGGAGTCTTAAAAGCTAGCAGAAGGCTTTCCTCTACAGCAGGAACAGCTTTTGATCCAGCTAGGATGCCTACCTCAGTCACATCTGTGACCATATCATGTCTCTTGAGTCTTGTATGTCTTTAAGCACTTCTCCCTGTAAAAGTAAATTTTTGAGTAGCTATCGCAGGAAGAAGAATGGGGCCAGATTTTTCACCTGCTTGTGTTCTGAGCCACAAGCTTCAGGAAGAATTGAATCTCAGCTGCATCTTCTTGCTGTGTTATCCTGGACAAGTCACTTATCCTCTCTGAGCCTCATCTCCTAATCTGTAATGTGTGGATAGCCCAGCTTACTTGCTGAACTGCTGGGGAGATTAGATGAGACAGTATGTGTGATGCTCCCATCTCCATCCACAGAGCCTGGGCTCATTTCCCAGGATTTTGGACATCTTTTCTGTTTAACCTTTCCCCTTGAGAAAGTCTGTTAGAGCTTCAGAGTCCCCATCCACTCCAGCTGGGCACCTGGTCACATGGAGTGATCAGCACAGCCCCGTGCTGTCATGGGGACATTCATGCAACCCACGAGGGACTTACAGGGCTCAGGTACCTGCAGCCCACAAACTCCTCCTCTACCCTCCTCCCCTGACTCTGGGCTCTGGCCCAGCTGCTCATGGTCAGAACATTCAGATTCCAAGCCTGAAACCAAACCTGTATCCTTGTCATTCACTTGTCAAGCCCTGTCTTTCCTACAGAAGCCTGCCTATGACCTTCTCAGGGTTAAGCTTATACTGAAGTATAAACAGAACCAGCATGTGGTAGGGATTGTCTGTGGAAAAGGACTCACTGCCTCCACTACGGAGGCAAGGGGTGCTGGTCCCCATTGCTGATGCAACCTTGGACAAATCATGTTTTCCTTTCAGTTTCCTCATCTTTAAAATGGGTATGTGTTGTGCTTAGTCACTCAGTTATGTCCAACTCTTTGCAAACCCATGAACTCTAGCCCGCCAGGCTCCTCTATCCATGGGGATTCTCCAGGCAAGAATACTGGAGTGGGTTACCATGCCCTTTTCCAGGGGATCTTCCCAACCCAGGGATCAAATCCAGGTCTCCCACATTTCAGATGGAGTCTTTACTGTCTGAGCCACCAGGGAAGCCCTAAAATGGGTATAATTTTATCTAAGTCTCAGAATGACTGTAGGTTGATGTCAACCACCTGGTCTTGCCCCTGTCACATATGAGGTGCTCCCCCTCCTCTTGCCCTGAGCCCCAATTTGCATGAGTACAGCAGTTGGCTCAGTCTCCAGACACAGAAGCAGGCTGGCTCAGGGAAGGCCCAAGACTCAGGAGACCCAAAGAATAATAAGGGGCATGACCTCCCCTTCCTGGGTGCTGTCAGTCCTCGCAGAGGCTCACCAGAGGGCTCTTGCCCCCAAAAAGGGGATTACCAGGGTGAATACTCAGGCCCACAGCAGGAAATGGGGACAAGTCAACTCAGGACCCCTGAGAAGAGCCTTCTCTGACTTCATATCCATCCCCAGGAAACCCACAAACCGTTCTTTTGTGTTAATCAGATTTGCAAAGCTGTGGACAACATGGCAACATCACCCTTAGGAAACTCACTTGAGCCTCTCAGCTGCTCTGGCCACAAGGGGAGGTCAAGGGTGCTGTAGGAGGTTGTGTCCCCCAGACTCCAGTGAGGCAGCAGTGCAGACCTGCTTGAGGGTCTCCTCAGGAAAGGCGAGAAGCTGAGGGTGGTCGCCTGGATCCACCAGTGCTGTTGAAACCTGTAGCATCTGATGGAGTGGACGCTGGGTTCAGACAGCAGGAGACCCTGAGGGCAGAGGGCCGACATTTGCCATACTGCGAGTGTCGGCTCCCTTCTCTCCCCCCACCGACTAGTAGGGACGGATCGAAGGATGGGGTCTGTGGGGCCTGTCTCCAACAGTGACTGGGCCTGGAACGTAGAGACAGGAGAGAGCCATTGTCATCAGACAAAGAGGTCATTAAAACCAAAAGTTTAAAATATGACTCCCATGTATATAAAAAGATGTTCAGACGAATTAAATGTATTTAGGCCAAATGCCTGGGACAGAATCCCAGCTCCACTACCTGGGAGCCCTGTGACCCTGGGCCAAGAGTTGGACTTCTTTAAGCCCTGGTTCCCTGGCTGCTGTGGACTGAATGATGGCCCCCAAAAGATATGTCAACATCCTAACCCCAGAACTTGTGAATGTGACCTTATTTGGGAAGAATCTCTGCAGATATAATGAAGTTAATAATCTAGAGATGAGGAGATTATCTTAATTATCCAGGGGAGCCCTAAATCCAGTGACAAAACCTCTGACAAGTCTCCTTTTAGAAGCACTCAGAGGAGACAGACAGACATACAGAAAAGAGAAGGCCATGTGAAGACAGAAGCAGAGATTGGAGGGATGCGGCCACAAGCCCAGAAACACCTGGAGACGCCAGAGGCTGGACAGGCACTTGAAGGCAGCTCAGCCCTGCCAACATCTTGAGCGCAGATTTCTATCCTCCAGAACTGTGAGAGAATAAATATCTGTAACCCTCTGTCACCACTAGCTTGTTACAGCGACCACAGGAAGTATTCTTCAAAGAAAGAATGTAAAGATCCGAGAAGAGAGGATCAATATAGGTCATGCACATTTTTACATACAATAAGAATTGTATGCAGTCATGCAAAGAAGTTGTGGACAGTCATTAAGGATGAAGCTGGTGTTGGGAATATCAAGCCGGAAAAATAGAGTACCAGAATATTAATTTGTAAATGTTTAGGAATCGAATTTTGTTTTTAAAAATATGCCAAAAAAGAGAAAATAACGTTGATCATCTCCAGGCCATATTATACCGTTTCCTTTATTTTATTCTTTGCTATTTTCTAAATTTTCCAAATTTCCTCTCAATAATTACGTGCAGGGTGCTGTGCTGAGTCACTTCAGTCGTATCTGACTCTTTACCACCCTGTGAACTGTAGCCCACCAGGCTCCTCTGTCCGTGGGATTCTCCAGGCAAGAATACTGGAGTGGGTTGCCATTACCTACTCCAGAGGGTTTTCCCAACCCAGGGTTGGAATCCACATTCCTTAAGTCTCCTGCCTTGAAAAGCAGCTTCTTTACCATTAGTGCCACCCGGGAAGCCCCTCAATAAGTATAACTTTTACTGTCAGAAAATAAAGAGCCGTTCTAAAATTTTCTTCCACAAATGTGACTTAGTTGTGCAAGAGCCCCTGAAGGCCCACTTTCTTTCCACCTACAATTTCATGAGAACCTTACAACAGTCCTACCATAAACTCACCTGTGATCCCATTTTGTAGGTGAGAAAACTATGCTTCAAGAGGTAAATAGTGACTGCAGAGCCAGCCTATGACCAGAGTTGGGAAACGGGCACAGTCTACCAGTCTTCTGAGCCTTGTGTGAGAAGCCACACTCCCCTAACCCATAGAGACAGTCACTGCTCTGCCCTCACCTCGCTCTCATGACCACAACCAGGATCTAGCCTGTCCTTCAGGTCAGAATGACTGATCAAAGTCTCAAGTGCCCTCCAGGCAGAGATAAATAACAGAGAGCTAGATCCTGGGATTCCGGTTTCATCTTTTTAAATGGAAAGAGAGATAAATCATTTCTGCTAACTGTTTTTACCTGGCTGCAGGAAATGATGCATCACCATCTTTTAAAAGAAAATTAAGCCTTTAATTCCACGGCACATGTAATAAAATGATACTTCAGCTCTCTGCCTTGAATATATGGCCCGTCGTGTCCTAATTTACTATTTCAATGCTGCCTGAAATGTTCTGAAGTTATTAATGTGGCTATATATTCAAGCACCAAACCTGGCCTTCAAATGCTGTTCAAGCGCTCAATTAACACAATGGATGGCCAGGCGGGAGCCAAAGGGGTCATATCGAGAGGTAGGCCATGCAGGTGGGGTGCACAGCTGACCCTGCCGTAGACGGCTACTGTGAGCCAGAGGCCCATTTTCTTCCTCTGGAAGGTGGAGATTATGGTACCTCATTCACAGGTGCAAGGTGCCAGGTACAGATCTGTACCTGGGTCCCCAGCTGCAACCAGTGCCCCCAATGCCTCTCTCTTTATTCTGATTCTCTTGTGGTCCACAGGAGAGCAGTGATGCTTCCACACGCATACCAATGCTAAGCATGTGTGCACAAGCTCACACGTGGGGCAATTCATACCAAGACTCTGAGCAGGCACATCCCATTGTACTTAGAAGAGCAGGCCTTTATGACCAGGGAACTGCCCAATGATCCATGCAAAGATATACTGGGGTGAAGTTTCAATGTAAGATAAAGGGCAGGCGCCTGGGGGCTTCGAGGCCCATGCTCTTCAGCTTGTGCACCTCTCTGCTCTCCTGTGAGTATGTGATGCTGACAGGGAGACCATGGGCTAATGTCAGCTGCCCTCACGAGCCCTCCCCACTGGCTCGTAGAACAGCCACTGCACACGAGCATCTAGATGGGACCACTTGAATGAGAGCTCTCTTGTTCTACAGAAACTCCCAAATGGGCCCAAAGACACTGCTGGGGTCTCTGGGATCAGGGACTTCAGGTCTTTCAGTGGGCCCCTCAGCAGGAGCACCTGGTCCCCTGGGAGGTTCAATGCAACCCCACATCCTCTCCAGGGTAAATCTCATCTGTTTCAGAGACAGAGATTTGGGACAGTTCATTTAGCTTTTAGAAAACTCATAAGGGGAATAATTGCAACCCTATGTCTAGAGGGGAAGGTACACATGAAATTCTCCAGTGTGGACCAGATCCCTCAGCAGTGGGCAAAAACCAAGCTCCCTCTGATACCCAGAGCTGGAGGCCTGAGGGAGAGATGACAGCTATAGCTGAGACTAATTTTCTGGAGAAATCAGGATGCTAGGGCAACCAGACAAGTGACTTGAGCAAATTATTTAGACAACAGTAGTGCCTCTCTTGGGCTTCCCTGGTGGCTCAGACAGTAAAGAATCCACCTGCAATGCCAGAGACCTGGGTTTGATCCCTGGGTTGGGAAGGTCCCCTGGAGGAGGGCATGGCAATCCACTCCAGTATTCTTGCCTGGAGAATCCCCATAGACAGAGGAGCCTTGCAGGCTACAGTCCATGGGATCGCAAAGAGTTGGACACAACTGAACGACTAACCACAAATAGCACAGCACCTCTGCCTCGTAAGATTGCTGTGATTACTAAAATGAATCAAGAATGGCGATCAGTCACACAGAAGCGCTGACTACCTGTTAGCTGTGGAAAACAGCCCACTGCACAGTGGCTTCCTAAAACTGAAGCTGCTCCGTTTGTGGCAGACATTGTGAGTGAGCGCTCGATGCCGGGAGTCCTGCTGGGGTCTCCTCTTCCTCATCACTCATATCCAAGTGCCCAGAGCCAAATTCTACCCCAAATAACCTCCCCACTCTCCTCTCTTCTCTGACCTTCTAGGCCCCCTAGTCCCCTCTGAACACCTACAATGTCCTTCGACTGGCCCTGCCCCCATCTCATCCTACAACATTCCATTTTTCATGCTGCAGTCAGAGAAATCTTTATAAATTTATGTATTTTTTCATTGAAGTATAGTTGATGTATAATATTATATAAGTTAAAGGTGTACAATAAAGTAATGCACAATTTTTAAAGGTTATACTCTATTTATAGTTACTGTAAAATACTGGCTACATTCCCCGTGTTGCACAATACATCCTTGTAGCTTATTTTATACCTTAGTTTGTACCTCTTAATCCTGTACCCCTACATTGCCCCTCCTCCCTTCCCTCTCCCCACTGTAACCACTAGCCTGTGAGTCTCCTTGTTTTGTTACATTCACCAGTTTATTGTATTTTTTATATTCTACATATAAGTGGTACCATACAGTGTTTGTCTTTTTCTGTCTGACTTATCTCACTTAGCATAATACCCTCCAAGTCCACTCATGTTGCTGCAAATGGCAAAATTTCATTTTTTTATTGCTGAGTAGTATTCCATTGTATGTATGTATGTGTGTGTGTATATATATATATATATATATATATATATATATATATATATATATGCCACTTCTTTATCCATTCATCTGTTGATGGACACTTATCTTGCTTCCATATCTTAGCAATTGTAAATAATGCTGCTATGAAAGCTTCTTCAAATGTTTATCAGATCCTATTGGCCCTGTGACTAAACCCACCATTGGCTTCCTATAACACTGAATAAAATGCAAACTCCATGCGGGCCATCAAGGCTCCACATGACCTTGTCCTGTCTACTCTCTACTCTCATCTAGAAATCCCCACCCTCAAGCCCCAAGTGTAAGTTCCATGAAAGCAGAGATCCTATCTTGTTCACAGCTGTGTCCCATTGCCTGGCCCATGGTATTTACAAAATAAATGCTTCTAGAATAAATGAAGGATTCAAAACCAGACAAACCAACTATAGTGCACTGTACTACTGGAGAGAGGGAAATAGACGCTAATAAAAATCAACCCCTTCAGTTAAGCAAAATTCAATCCCTCCTCCTAAACTGGGAGCCTGTGGAGCTCAGAAGGCTGGGGAAAATGTTTGAACACACCCAGTCTGTATCTTCAAGGGGCCAAGACAGCCTTGGGAGAAAGTGACCCTACAGGGACCACTGTATTCAGCTGCACAGGCTAAGGGTGGCACAAATCCAGGGATGACACTGACATAGAATGTGAGCCCCCTCTGAGTTCCTCCCACAGCCCTGCCCCTCTGTCCTCAGTTGGTTTCCTCCTTAAGAATTCGCAGACCAATAAACCAGAGAACAATGCAAATGATGTCCCTGGGTGAAAAGGGAGGATGGAATATCAGCTGTGTATCTTCCTGTCTCTGCTGCATCCTGTCTGTGTGTCCTTGAACTCATTTTTTGGAGCTTCAAGCTCCCAGCACACAGAGATGCTCAGAACAATTTGTATGGGCCAAACCAGACACCTTCATGGCAGGGCTGATGGAAAGATGGCAAAGCCTGTATCGTGTGGCAGAGTCTAGATCCACCAGTTTGAGGAGCTTCAACAGAAAGCACTTTCTTGTTTTCCTTTATTCGCTATAACAGCGAGCATAAGTTTACCATGACTCTTTCCTACACATGAGGCCACTGTGGCTCAGAGGTTCAATGGTTGCCCAAGTGCCCACACTGCTGGCGATGAGACAGTGACTTACCCTGGCCCTAAGGATGGGCCCGACAGCTCCTGTGAGGCAGCCGTGTTCCCAAGGCTACTGGGCATAGGAGCCCAAGACTCTGATCTTGAGGACTCAGATTGATGTCATGCTCAGGTCTACAGCCCCAGGCTCTCTCTACCCCCATCCTACTTCCCCTGCCTTCTAGTCGGCCCTATAGGGTCTGTCCCTGGGTCTACAATTTAAGGGGAGGAGGGTAGGACTTCTGAAAAAAAATCCCTGCCCCCCATAACGGAGTTTAACTGAGAAATTCCAGTCTGAAAACTTTGGACACACTGCTGACAGTCCCGATGACAGTCCAGCTGGGAGGGAGGCTATATTTAGCCACATGCTTGACCTACCATGTTATCGGGAGCAGAACCAAAAGATTGGGGAGGGAGGTAGCAGAGAGAGCCTCCACCCCGTAGCCACCCCAGCCGCGCAGCATTAACGATCTGCTCAGCAAAGTTTCCTCTTTCTGAACACATGTTTTCCCCAGTGTTGCTGAGATTTGTGACTTGCCCAGTGCTTTGGGCCTGGAGGTAGAGGCCAAAAGCAATCAGCTCTGTTTGTAGCAGAAGGAATTTCTACACAAGGCAGTTAAGAAGCATGTTGGTTGCGGGTTACAAAGCCAAGCTTTCCTCCTGCATCCCTGGGTGCCTGCAAAGATAGGAGGGAGTCCATGCAAACAGTGCATGGGCACTGGGAAGGGGAACTGAACCGTCAGCAGGTGAATCTTCATCCCAGATAATGATGCTCCCCACCTCGTGGAGCTTTTGAAAAGAGCCAATGAAGCATAACATGAGAAGTATACAGCACAATAAACACTATGCCTCTCTCTCCTCTTCCCTTGATCCTCACAACCCAACAAGGTAAGATTTAGCCGATGTATCCCCATTCTACAGATGAAGAAACTGAATGCAACACTCAGAGAAGGTGATTTGCCTAAATGCTCAACGGGGGACTCAGCAATAGTTGTGTTGCAGATACATCGATATTTCCCATCTCTGAGTTTGACCTGTGTGTTCAATGGTCCAAGGAAATCAAGGTTGGGGGCAGGTGTGATGGTGCTAATTTCCCAGAAGCAGTCTTACCTCTGCTCTTTGAAGTGTCACAAAATTGGCTGGAAGCTGCTCCTGTCAGCAGCACTGCACGAGGCTGCTGAAAGCACTTTTAGCACCTGATTAAAAAGGAGCCTTATTTTCCTGAGCAATTACCAGGCTCGACTCTCATGATCTCATCCCAAAGACAAGGAAGGAAAATGATGGAAAGCTGGCCTCAAGGCACTCACCCCACAGAACACTAAATGGCCTGGCCTCGCCCAAGTGTGGGGTATGCCAGGCATGGCGTGGGCAGCAACTTCCAGAGCTGCAGGGCAGCAAGCAGGGCTCGCCACAGGGGTGGGCTCTATCCTTTCCAGCTCCAGTGGAGACACTGCACTGGCCTGCATCCGGCTGTGACCTGACTCCTGGGGGATCTGGGAATGAAGTAGAAAGAAGAAAGGAACTAGCCTTTCTTAAAGTTCTCCTGTGGGGAGGTTATCCCTTTTATATCCCCAAACAGCTGTTCCTGGGAGCCTTCTAGTCTCGAGATATATATTAAAGAAAGCAGAGACGTGGGAGGTAACTTCGTGCCCAAAAGCACACAGCCAATAGTTTAGAGAAAAAATGGATTCAAACCCATGCAGAGCTCTAAACAGCCCCCTGCATTATACTGTGCTGTTTCATAGCATCCCTGGGCTGCCTTAAAGAGTAGCTTGGGCCCTGTGCTCACCTAGGCTTTCTCCCTCTGGTCCCAGTGTGGGTAACAGGAAGGGTGCCTCATGCTGTGCGTGGCTGAAAACTCCTGCCCCATTTGTCCTGTAATTGTGTCACCCCAAGGGCACTGTACATCTGGTCTAAGTTATAACCTAGGTTGTCTCTTACAGCCTATAGTAGCAAGGAGCCATAAAAAGGAAATACCTAATGCTGCCAAAGATGTGGTCAAACAGGCAGGCTTACTCATCACTGGTAGCAGTGGAAAGCATTTTGGCAAGATGTATGCATACAGGGCTTGATAATGTGAATCTCTTCAATCCAATAATCACACATCTGCAAATACATCTTGAGACAACAAACCCAAATAAAAAATCTTACCTATAAACATCTTCATTGTATCATTTCCTAAGGAGCCAAATACATTGAAATTCCATAATTTGGAATATTAAGCCATTTAAAATAATATTTCATCTTGGATTACAAGGACTACATTGTCAAAATGGCCATACAACCCAAAGCAATCTATAGGTTTTATGTAATCCCTATCAAATTACCCACGACATCTTTCACAGAACTGGGATAAATAACTCTAAAAATTATATGGAGTCACGAAAGATCCTGAATTGCCAAAGCAATTCTGAGGAAAATGAATAAAGCCGGAGACATAATCTTCCCAGACTTCAGAAAATACTGCAAATCTATAGTAATCAAAACAACATGCTATTGACACAAAAACAGGCATACGGATCAATGGAACAGAATAGAGAGCCCAACAGAAACCCACATACCTATGGTCAATTAATCTTCAACAGAGGAGGCAAGAATAAAAGATGGAGAATAGATAATATCTTCACCAAGTAGTGTTGGGAAGGCTGGATAGCTACATGTAAATTAATGAAGTTAGAACACCATACATACCACACACAAAAATAAACTCAAAATGGCTTAAAGACTCAACTATAAGACAGGACACTATAAAACTCCTAGAAGAGAACATAGGCAAACATTCTCTGACATAAATAATGGCAATGCTTTCTTAGATCAGTCTCCCAAAGCAATAGAAATAAAAAGCAAAAATAACCAAGTGGGACCTAATCAAACATAAACTTTTGTACAGTAAAGGAAACCATAAATAAGATGAAAAAACAATCTATGGACTGAGAGAAAATATTCACAAATGATGTGACTGAACAAATATACAAACAGCTCATACAACTCAAATACAAAAAACCAACAAATAAAAAATCAAATTGAAAAAAAGGGCAGAAGACTTAATTTTTCCAAAGAAGACATACAGATGGCAAACACGCACATGAAAAGATGCTCAACATCACTAATTATTAGAGAAATGCAAATTAAAACTACAATGAGGTATCACCTTACACACTAGTCAGAGTGGCCCTCATTAAAAGTCCATCAGCAATAAATGTTGGACAGGATGTGGTGAAAAGGGAACCTTCCGTGGTGGGAATGCAGATTGGTGCAGTCACTATGGAAAACAGTATGGATGTTCCTTAAAAAACTAGAGTTACCATACGATCCAGCAATCCCACTTCTAGGCATACATCTGGGGAAAAACTCTAATTTGAAAAGATTCATGCACCCTAATTGTATGGACAGCACTATTTACAATAGCCAAGAAATGGAAGCAACCTAAATGTCCATCAACAGATAAGTGGATAAAGAAGATGTGGCACATATATTCAATGGAATCCTGCTCAGCCATAAAAAAAGAATAAAATAATGCCATTTCAGCAACAAGGACAGACCTAGAGATTATCATGTTAAGTGAAGTAAGTCAAACAAAGACAAGTATCAAATGATGCCACTTATAGTTGGAATCTAAAATATGATAAAAATGGTCTTATTTTCAAAACAGAAACAGACTCACAGACATAGAAAACAAACTGTGGTTACCAAAGGGAGAAGGGGAGGAAGGATAAATTAGGAGTTTGGGATTAGCTGATACAAACTATTATTTATAAAATATAATATACAAGCAACAAGGTCCTACCATATAACACAGGTAACTATATTCAGTATCTTGCAATAACATAAATCAAATATAATCTGAGAAAGAACTCATATGTATAACATAATCACTTTGCTGTACACCAGAATCTAGCACAATATTGTGAATCAACTATGCTTCAATAAAAAATGTTTCAGAAGAATTCATAACATGGAAATAAATGCTTTTGTTACCAAGTTTAATGGCAAAAGAAAGTTAAGAAATTGTCCAGATGGTGTGATCACAACCATGTCAAAAAAAAAAGTGAATGAATAAATAGTACATGGGACTTATGGGTAGACAGTGGTTTTTGCTTTTGTTTTTAATGGACTTTATTTATTTATTTTTTTTATTTTTATTTATTTATTTTTTTATTCTTTATTGGACTTTATTTTTAAGAGCAGTTTTCTTTCAGTTCATACCAATATTGAGTAAAAGGTCTAGGAATCTCTCATATACCCCTACCCAACACAGGCACAGCTCCCCCATATCAACCTCCCTGGGTGGGTTTTTTTTCCTACTTTCTTTCCCCCACTCCTAAATTGTCAGAATATCTACAATGAGAAAAATAAATTCTATTAGGAAGGAAGGAAATGCAAGAGGAAGTGAGGGCAGGAGGAAAGGCAAGAAGAAGGAGCCCTCATCCCAAAGGGAGAATGCAGACGGCTTCTTAGCCCTTTCAATTTCTGATACACCTTTTAATTGCACCAGCTGTTGGAATTCCTCACCATTTTAAGTTTGTGACATCATTTCCCCTTTCCACATACTGCTCACAGACCATTTTAATGCTTTCTCATCCCCAAAACCATCCCTCAGACATCAAATTCAAGCCAGCCTCTGATGGATGTCTCCTCAGCTCATTCTCTGCCTCCTTGCATCTTAGGCAACTTTTCCTATAGAAGCTGAGCACCCCATGACCAGCAGCCTGGGAGCCTGGGCAGAGATTCTCTGGCTTTACCACATACACACACACACCTCGCTGGTGATGGGGAAAATATGACCTGCAATTCCCACCTCCTGCCAGCAAGGGGCAAAATGCTAAGCCTGGGTGGGGGTCAGGCCCAAGTGTGCATCTCAGGGTCTCCAGTACCCAGAACTATAGAGGCACAGGCATTGAAGGAGTGAGCGGATGCCTCTGTAAACCCATTTTCTGGCACTCTTTGAACTTTAAATTGAGACTAGATTTTCCAGGCAGTGATGGTGGAGTTTAAGTGTTAGTCACTCAGTCGTGTTCAACTCTTTGCAACCCCATGGACTGTAACCCTCCAGGCTTCTCTGTCCATGGAATTTTCCAGGCAAGAACAATGGAGTGGGCATCCATTCCCTTCTCCAGAGGATCTTCCTGACCCAGGGATCAAACCCGGGTCTCCTGTATTGCAGGCAGATTCTTCACCATCTGAGCTTCTCTGAAGCCCTTGGTCATAGAAGTTCATATATCAATGCCAGGTATGCATTTACAGTGGTATTTCATTCATTGACCCCTTAGTGCTTTTATTCATTTATTTACTCTTTCACTCTACAAATAATGCTCAGGCACAGAGTCCAAGTAGAAGCCAGAGAGCCCAGCCTACAGGCTCTATCTTAGCCAGCTCACAACCCAGCAGGTCCTTTTAGGGAGAAGCAGCCTAGTGTGGGGAAAGACAGAAGAAGATGGAAAGGGGGAGCCAGGGAGACGAGAAGCCCGGACTTTTCATAGGCTGTTCTAGAGCAGTGGGACTGCACAGATGGAGGAAGCTCTCTGTGGGACCTTGTCTGGGGACTGACTTTCAGGAGGCCTGAGGCTGTGTTTGCTTCCCGTGGCGGCCCCCATGCTAGCACAGAGACCCAGCCTCAGTTGGCTTGTGACCTGTCAGTGCGTGTATGTGAGGGCTCAGTCACTTCAGTCATGTCTGACCCTTTGCGACCCCATGGACTATAGCCTGCCAGGCTCCTCTGTCCATGAAATTCTCCAGTCAAGAATACTGGAGTGGGTTGCCATGCTCTCCTCCAGGGGATCTTCCTGACACAGGGACTGAACCAGCATCTCCTGCATTGCAGTCAGATTCTTTACCCAGTGAGACACCTGGGAAGCCTTGACCTGTCAGAGCAGGGGCTAATTTTACATGAAGTACAAAAGAGCAACACAGTCTGGACCTGGGGGTGAGTTACAAATGCAGAGGAAGTTGCCCACACCTATTGCCCCAGGGGCACCCAGAGGAGGCCACAGCCCTGCTTACCCCTGGGTTCTGAGATGCCTCGTTTGCAGTGGACAGCCCCTCTGCACGCACACCCATCTCTTCTCTAAGCCAGCGATGGATTGCTTTCATTTCATTCTGATTGAACTGCGAGACTAAACTGGGCCCAATTTCTGATCAGCATCATTTCTCTCAGGCTTGCTCAGGGAAGACAAAATCCATTAAACTCCTGCCTGCTCCCCTATGAGAAACGCTGAGCTCCCCATGGCAGCAAGATGGCAGCTCTGGAGGAGAGAGACTCATTTTATGTGGATCAGTGACTGGCTTATTGTAGGTGCTTAATAAATATTCAATCATAACAATCTTAATTACTGGATTACATCATGTCTGTCTTAGGGTAGGATATAAATAAATAATGTCATAATAATAATGAGGCTCTAAAGGAGGGCTGCTCGGTTTGAGTTCCCACTTAGACGCAGGCGGTTTTAATAAATTTGGGTGGATTTCATATTTCATGAAGAGATATCTGCTCACAGCAGGTAAATGTTTCTGAAGATAAGCCTTATTTAGTATTAATGCTGGCAGAACACTTCCTGGTTTACATGTTTTTCAAGGTTTAATTCAGCTCAACGTAACATCCAGTTCTCTGAGTGTTTGACGGTGTCCAGTGGCAAGGAGGTTGATGGGCAGGGATTCAAGGTCCGGCCCCCAGCTGGCTTTTAGGGAAACATTGAGATGTGTTAACCATCCCTCTCCAGTACACGCTAAGCCATCCTCTGCTCAGAATGGAGTTGCAAGCAGTCCTGACAGTTATGAAAATGATGAAGTTAGCTAGTGGCCAGCAGGAAGGCTCATGCCTTGTCTGAAGGGGCAGCCCTGCAAATCCTGCCACCCAGTGGTGCCCAACCTTCCATTTTAAAAAGAGTCAGAAATGCCCACTGTCACACCCCGCCTCCCAAATCTCCCAATCTTTAAAGGCTGCTAGAATCTCAGCATGCAGACAACTGATCAATACTGGATTCCATGTTTACATGATGAAACTGAGAAACTATTTCGTAAGGTAAAATAAACACTATGTTTTGTCAGTCCATGGGCTTGACAAAAGATACTTTTAAGACAAGTGATAATACATAGATAAGGATTTTTGTGAATTGTGTTGACTTAAGTGTTATATATCCCACTCCAGTACTCTTGCCTGGAAAATCCCATGGACGGAGGAGCCTGGTAGGCTACAGTCCATGGGGTTGCTAAGAGTCTGATATGACTGAGCGACTTCACTTTCCCTTTTCCCTTTCATGCACTGGAGAAGGAAATGGCAACCCACTCCAATATTCTTGCCTGGAGAATCCCAGGGACAGTGGAGCCTGGTGGGCTGCTGTCTATGGGGTCGCACAGAGTCGGACACGACTGAAGCGACTTAGCAGCAGCAACCAATCCAATGGAGAAGGCAATGGCACCCCACTCCAGTACTCTTATCTGGAAAATCCCATGGATGGAGAAGCCTCGTGGGCTGCAGTCCACGGGGTCGCTGAGTTGGGCACGACTGAGCGACTTCACTTTCACTTTTCACTTTCCTGCATTGGAGAAGGAAATGGCAACCCACTCCAGTGTTCTTGCCCGGAGAATCCTGGGGACGAGGGATCCTGGTGGGCTGCCATCGCGCAGAGTTGGACACAACTGAGGTGACTTAGCAGCTGCAGCAGCAACGGCAGCAGCAACAGCAGCAGCAACCAATCCAAATTACTTTAGAACAAAAGCCTCATGCAGTCTTTTGGGTATCCTCTCTGGCCATAGACTTCACTAGGTAACCCTGAGGTCTGGAGCTGAGTGAAAGGGGTGTGCAAGGAAGGATGTGTGCTGGTTCCCCCAGGAAGGCCAGGAGAGAGCCAGGAAGCCCCTGGCAAACTTGTTGGGTGCCCTAGGTCTGACCCCAGCTCTGTTATCTGCTAGACTCACCATGTGCCTTGCACAAGTCCCCAAGACCCCGCTACCTCTGCAGCAAAGTGGGAGATGATGAGGCTGCATCCGGAGCCCTCCTCCAAGGGCTGCACGGAGAGCCAACACCCTGTAAAACAGTGGGATAGCCCTCTGCATGACATTCATGCCAACAGAACTCCAACTAGTAGATGCCCGTGTGTGTGTGTGTGTGTGTGTGTGTGTGCGCGCACGTGTGCGCTTAGTTGCTCAGTCATGTCCAACTCTTTGCAACCCATGGGCTGCCAGGCACCTCTGTCCATGGAGATTCTCCAGGCAAGAATACCCATGAAGTTGTGCAAAAACCTCACAGCTCTCTGAATTTGGGCTGCTGGAAGCTTCTGGAAGCAGTAATAGTCTTGGAGGGTTAAGACTCAAATGTCAGATAGTGAAGCTGAAGCGGACATGGTGACTTGCAGAACTGCTTATCTCAGAGCGTACAGTCTGGCTCAGTCCCAGCCTCCCAAGGCACCTGAGCCAGCTCTGGTCCCACTATGGGTATCTGCTTCCCCCACTCTTCCCTAAAACTGGATAGGAGGATGTGAGAGGATCACCTGTGGAGGGATCAAGGGCAGGGAGGGGGTCTTGACACCTTGCATTCCCCAAAAGGAATCCAGAGGTCCAACGGGATTACAGGTACAAGAGCTGGGCAGCCCTGGTGGTTGTGAGCATGCCCTCCTTGCTCTGAGGGCCCGAGGTGACCCTCTGCAGCAAAAGCAATGCCTAGAAGGGGTCCTTAACATGTGCAAGAGTCCAGAAGCAGATTTTACCCCAGACATGGTTATCACGTCACAGCACTGGCCACTGGAGAGTGACCTCCCTAGCCCTTGGGAGAAAGTAGACAGCTCTGGGCTTTCTAGAGAAACTGCCCCTGCACTGGGATATTTTTAGCTCCACCATCCCATACATCCATTCCAAGGGTGTTAACATCACCAGTGAAATTAACCACCCACCTTGGCCAAGCAAAGGTGGCTCCAGCCGGGGGTGTGGGGTGGGGGAACGGAAAGTGTCTCACTAAGACTCTGGACTCAGGTTTCCCTGCAAGTTGGTCCAACCATAATCTCTTGTCAAAAGTAGTAACAGGTTTTCTTCACCCTGCGGCAACTAATCTCAATGAAAAATGCACCATCATTTAAAAGAAAATAAAAGGAAAAATCAACACACACACGTATTCTGCTGACAAAGCAATATTTGTTGGTTTTAGGTATCATTTTATCTATCACTTGGCTATATATTATTTGAGAACTTTTTTCCCTGTAACTACATTTTTACAGTTTTAAAATTCTTTTCCATGAATATATACACATTTTTACATTAATTATATAAACTCCATCTTTACTTGACTACTTAATGGAACCATGGAACCATGTGAAGTTGCTCAGTTGTGTCCAACTCTTTGTGACCCCATGGACTGTAACCTACCAGGATCCTCTGTCCATGAGATTTTATAGGCAAGAGTACTGGAGTAGGTTGCCATTTCCTTCTCCAGGGGATCTTCCCAACACAGGGATCGAACCCGGGTCTCCCGAATTGCAGGCAGACGCTTTACCATCTGAGCCACCAGGGAAGCCACTGATTACTTAATACTCTTCCATAAATATTTTCTTCTATTTTAATGTGTTAATTTTTAAGTCTAACCTTAGCCAATCAAACTCTAAAATTGGGCATTTAACTGTTTCTGTTGCTTTGTGTACCTGTCAATATTTGTAGAGCTGTTGGCCTCGCTAAAGCCACTTTATATCAGATAACCCTAAATGAGGTTACCAGACAGACTGGAGTCTGAGGGACGGGCCAGGCAGGCCCAGGTGCCACCTCCTCGGCCACGTGGGTCTAGGGACAGTCTCAGGTCTCGCCCTGGCTCCCGCAGAGCCTGCCAGTGTCCTCTGGCTCCCTGCTGCGTCTCTCCTCTTCCCAGGAGCTCCCACCTCCCCCTCGGCTCACTCTGATCCTCTCATTCTCTCCTTCTGCCCAAGGGAATTTTCTGCTTTCTTAAAATTATGGCATATTTCAAATGTATACACAAGTTCAGAAGACAGTGCAACAAATACCCAACTTCAAAAATCTTGTTTCATATACTCCAACTCGTTTCTCCATACACTGCATTACTCAGAAATAAGTCCCAGATGTCATATCATTTCATTCTTAGATATTAGCGTGCATGCATGCTAAGTCACTTCAGTCATATCCAACTCTTTGCTACCCTATGGACTGTAGCCTGCCAGGCTCCTCTATCCATGGGATTCTCCAGGCAAGAATACTGGAATGGGTTGCCACGCCCTCCTCCAGGGGATCTTCATGACCCAGGGATCAAATCAGCATCTCTTATGTCTTCTGCATTGGCAGGCAAGTACTTTACCACTAGTGCTACCTGCGAAGTATTAGTGTAGATCTTGCTAAATAATAAAGCTGCTTTTTTCAAATACCATTTTCATGTCTAAAACATTAGCTGTAATTCCTGAATAGCATCAAATACCCAGGAAGCATTCAGATTACCCAGGTGTCTTATAAATGTTTGCTATGGAGGGTGTGTTGGAACCAAGATCCAAAGAGCATCTGAGTATGGCATTTAACCCCTGTGTCTCTCAGGTGTCTTATAATCAATGGCTTCCACCTAGTTTGATTTCAATGGCTTATTTGTTAAAGAAATTGGTCGCTTGTCCTATAGAGTTTTCCATACCCTGGATTTTGCTGATTACTTCCCCATTGTGTCATTTAACAGTTTCCTCTGTCCCTGTTTTTCCTATAATCAGGTAGTTAAATCCAGAGGTAGAGATTTGTTCTGATTTAGGTTTGTTTTTGTTTGGCAAGAATACATCAAGGGTGTTGTGTGTTTATATAGGAGTCCCTCAGGGATCATTGTCTTGATCATGATTTGTCAGGGGTTTGAAAAATGACAATCTTCTAGTTCTACCCTTCCTTCTTTATTGGGGCTTCCCAGGTGGCACTAGTGGTAAAGAATCTGCCTGCCAGTGCAGGAGATGCAAGAGACAAGGGTTCAATCGCTGGATCAGGAAGATACCCTGGAGTAGGAAACGGCAACCCACTCTTCTTCACTCATCATTTGGCTCTTTGGACTATTGGGTATAGTTCACACAGGAAAGTCGAGTGAGGCACTTGATCCTGTTCAACTTTTCAGAAGGATGAACCTGCTCCTTCTATCGTCCAACAGGACCATGGAGGGTTGTTTGCGTTATTTGGGTTGTGATTTGGGGTTTTTTTTCAGTATCATTATGAGCCCATGAGTTCAAACATACTCAGTGTTTCAGTCTACCCAGGCTTTTATTTGTACTAATGTAACCTGTTCCATCTGTTGCTGTGGGAATCTCTTCAGTTGACTCCTTAGTTATTTTGATATCATCCCAGCCATCTTTCTCAGCCTGCCTGCCTTTGGTGTGACCAGAGGTTTCAGACTCTTCTTACACATTTTCTGTTAAGAGAATGTGTGGCCTTTTTAATGAGCTATCTTCAGAGATAGAAATGTTGGTAAAGAGGAGAGTCATTGCTATGATGTTGGTTATTATTTTTAGGCCTTTTAAGAAATGCTTTTCTTTTTTTAAGAGAAACTATATCTTGATTTCACACTTTTGCATATTTGATTTTACATAATTTATATTGATATCAAATAAACGTTACCAAGTTTTACTTACCATTTTGCTTTTATATTTGCAGCTCTTTTCTATAACACTAAAAAATGACCTTGTTTTCTCATGACACTAACATACTTCCTAATTTGCTTTATCTATATCTATCTATATTTCTGAGAATGATTTAATATTTTACTTTACAGTTAATTTTATGTTCAGGTATATCCTCCTTATGAATGTTAAAACAAACTAATGTAGTTTAAAACCATTTTAAATAATTCCCCTTAGTGAAATTATGCCCCCTACACATTAGATTCATTTGTTTCATTTTGCTCTTAATTTTTCAAGACTGCCTTTTTTAACTTATTGGTTTAGTTTAGTTTGGTCATTAGGTAAGGTAAGCACATGGCTGCACATCGAATCTACCAAACAAGGCAGACTCGGAGACATCTAGCTCCTCCTCTCATTCACACACCTGTGCCCTCCTGTCCCCAGAGGTACCATTTCAGCTTAGGCTTTCTTCTTAAATTGTTTTCCTTTAATATAAGCAAATACATATAAATGCACACACATATTCTCTCCTGTTTCGGTAAATGGTAGCAGACTTTTTTTTAATTAATTAATTTATTTTAATTGGAGGCTAATTACTTTACAATATTGTAGTGGTTTTTGCCATACATTGACATGAATCATCCATGGGTGTACATGTGTTCCCCATCCTGAACCCCCCTCCCACCTCCCTCCCCATCCTATCCCTCAGGGTCATCCCAGTGCACCAGCCCAGAGCACCCTGTCTCATGCATTGAACCTGGACTGGCAATTTGTTTCACATATGATAATATACATGTTTCAGTGCTATTCTCTCTAATCATCCCACCCTCACCTTCTCCCACAGAGTCCAAAAGACTGTTCTATACATCTGTGTCTCTTTTGTTGTCTCGCATATAGGGTCATCGTTACCATCTTTCTAAATTCCATATATATGCATTAGTATACTGTATTGGTGTTTTTCTTTCTGACTTACTTCATTCTGTATAATAGGCTCCAGTTTCATCCACCTCATTAGAACTGATTCAAGTGCATTCTGTTTAATGGCTGTGTAATATTCCATTGTGTTATATTATTCCACAGTAATATTCCACAGCTTTCTTATCCATTCGTCTGCCTATGGACATCTAGGTTGCTTCCATGTCCTGGCTATTGTAAACAGTGCTGGTAGCAGACATTTGAATGGGGAGAAGAAAGGAACCGTGTAAAGACAGAGGTGAGTGCTTCAAATAGAGTCAGCAGCTGCAAAGTCCCCAGGGCAGGATAGAATGGGAACTATAAAGCAGAGCAAGGAAGCAGGTGTGGCTGTAGCCAGAGTAAGTAGTGATCCTTACCTCACTTCTGCTCTGAGGTCAAACAGTTGTGCTCCCCCTGTGCCAGAAGCAGATGTAGGAGAAACAAGAGCCTTCTTATCCAGCTGCTGCTCGGGGAGAGGGCAGCAGGCAATGCCTGGGAGTGCAGGACAGCAAGAGGGCTCCCTGGGGCTTCGCACTCCAGCCCTGCCTCCAGATCCTCCTTCCCCACAGTCAGGCTGCTCTGCACAGCCCAGCTATCACCTCTCTGTATTGTAGGGAGCAGCAGTTCTTCCAGAAAGACCCGGCTTCCAAGCATCTTAATAATAAAGTCACCAGGGGAAAACAATGCAGTCTAGGAAGACAGGGACATCTGATTCTGAGACCAGCTCTACAACCAATTACATAATTTGGGGCAAGGGATTTCTCCTCTTTGACCTTGTTCTCCATCTGGAAGTAGGGATAAGCATGGCTTCCTCCCAGAGTGGTTGTGAGGATCAAAATACACACAGTATACAAGACAGCCAACGATCTTAACAGTATATTCTATTAAAGCCAAAATATTCAAAGTATCACCATTTCAGCACTGGTTCAATATAATATTCAATACAAAGTATCACCATTTCAGCACTGGTTCAATATAATATTCAATACAGAATACTACTAAGAAGATATTTTGTGGGGGTTTTTTTGTACTAAGTCTTTGAAATCCAGTGTATATTTTACACTTACAGCATTTCTCACTTCAGCCCAGCTAGGTTTCAAGTGCTCATTAGCCACATGTGGTTGGTGGTGACTAAAGCGGACGGAGTGGCTCAGGTTTGGCACACCATGGCCCAAATCCATCTGCCCCTGTTTCTGCACAGCCCTGTGAGCTAAGAGTGGGCTTCCCAGGTGGTGCTAGTGGTAAAGAACCCACCACGGACAAAAGAGCCTGGTGGGCTACAGTTCATAGGGTCTAGTAGTGGTAGTGAACTAAGAGTGGATTTCACATATCTAAACAGGAGAGAGAATCAAAACCAGAATATTTTGTGATACAAGAAAATGACATGAAATTCAAATCTCCATGTCCATAAATAATGTTTGATTGGAATGCAACTCCACCTCTTCATTTACAAAGCATCTCTAACTGCTTTTCATGGCTGAGTAGAGCAGCCCTGACAAAGACAGTCTGATCCACCAAGCTAAAAACATATACTCGCTAGCCTTTTACAGAAAAAGTTTGCCAGTATGTGCTCCAGAAGAACAGCTGGAGCACAGCTCCTGACCCCTCACACTCCTCCTGACTCATTTCCAGGTCCCTCCTAGTGGCTAACCTCTCAGTTGGTCACCATGATTTTGTTGGCATTTGTTACTATTTTAATAAAGTGGATTTACTTCATTTCACAGGACAGGTTCTGTTTTTTTTCATTTAAATCTTCCATTGCAAAGTCCTAAGCCGAGAGTCCCGAAGGAAAGGCCTCAAAGAGAGCTCCCTCTGACTCTCAACTGACTTTGATAGCCACCAATCTGGCACCCGGTTTGTCAGACAGGGGGAGCATCTCTAAGGAAGGGGCCTCAGTGACCTGGGCCAGTGGCCTGTTTTCCAGCCACGAGTTGCAAACAGGCCCTCCCAAATAAATCCAGCCCTCTTGAGCTGGGCACCATTATCATGAACCATCCCTTCACAAAGCCACTAACTCTGAGTTCCTGGTAAGGAGATCCATCTGATGAAAGGGTCTGAAGGTGAGAAGTGTCCTGCTGCAGTGACACTCCATTCTGCCATCAGCCCTGAGGACACCCTTTCACTGTGTTGACACTCAGGTACAGAATCTCACAGTTAAAAAAACAAATCAGTAGCCAAGGAGATGCCCTGGCCAGACTTTACTCTCTCCCCCAGAGGGAGGCAAGCAGAACAGGTGGATGGAAGGAAGCCGTGTTCCCTGCACTTAGGCTGAAAGAGTGATTCACTAGGGCGGGCTAGGGCGGCTGTAAGAGACCTACTGTCTAGACAGGTCAGAGGATAAACCTTCTTCTGCGTCCTCAGAGTCAACCTTAGTCATGTGGCATCCAGGACCTCTGCAAGCCTCAGTTTTCTCATCTGGAAAGAGGGCGCATGAACAGTCATCACCTATAGGGAGAAAAGAAATCAGACAGTGCCTGCCACATAATGGGTGCTCAGCAAATAGTGGTTCCCCCTGTCTTATCTTTCCCTAACTCTCCAGCAGGGAGCAGTTTGTGGTGAAAGAACAAAACAGTGCTGGGCCCTAAGACAGAGTACAGTGGGTAGGTTCATTTACATAAGGACTCAGAATGGTGCAGGCCACAGAGTAAAGGTTTTCCACGAGCACACCAACGTTACTATTTTGTTGTTGTTATACATATTATTTGGAGAAGGCAATAGCACCCCACTCCAGTACTCTTGCTTGGAAAATCCCATGGATGGAGGAGCCTGGTAGGCTGCAGTCCATGGGGTTGCAAAGAGGCAGACACAATTGAACGACTTCACTTTCACTTTTCACTTTCATGCATTGGAGAAGGAAATGGCAACCCACTCCAGTGTTCTTGCCTGGAGAATCCCAGGGATGGCAGAGCCTGGTGGGCTGCCATCTATGGGGTCACACAGAGTCGGGCATGACTGAAGAGACTTAGCAGTAACAGCAACATACATATTATTATTAAGCCTTGGGAAAGCACCAACTTCCTGAAGACATTTATGGAAACAACTCATAAAGAAGGCCGAGCACTGGTAAAGAGAACTCGGACAAGCTGTTCAGCACAACCACGTCTTGAGAGAGAAAGGATAGGGGAGCTGCCTCACATTATGTGCGGAGATGTGAACTTCAAACACCCACAAGTGGAAACTGGCCTGAAGGACCCATTCCACATTGCCCTCCTTACCAGCTTCTCAAAGTTTCTAATTAGTACAGATGAAGAACAGAGCAAATCTGTCCCCAAATTAAGTTAGCAGCATCACGCACGTCCAGACAGGAGCGAGGCCATTTTCACCCATGCTGTCAGGCAGCCAGGCAGTTCCCACGATGCTCCAGAGGTTCTGTGGAGAGTCAGAGCCAGTGAAGTCACCGCAAGGAGCGGACACCATAGCACGCCGCCTGAGGACAGCTTTATTTATGCTCTTGCAGAATGTACAAGCAGGTCTTGTTTTTCTGGATGATGAGGGAGCCGGCTCACATAGCGTTCGTGATTCTACATTTAGAATTGTGTCTTCATTCACATTCTTTCCACGCAGCTCACAGCTCTTGGACTGAGAGAGAGTGGTCACTTTGCCTGGGCCCGTCCCCCGGAAAGATGCCAGCTCCAGCTCATGCAGACCCTGAGCTCTTGGTGGAGCTTGGGCTGAGTCGTCTGCCTGTGTTTTGTGCCTGGGGTGGTCCAGGCTGGTGCCCCACCAGGAGTGAGCTAGACATGAGGTCCCTGGCACAGGGCAGCTGGAGGCACATTCTGGGAGAAATCAGATTCTACAGTGGTCAGCTGTGATCAGCCTAGCTGGATAGGGTCCCAGGCCAAACTCTGAGAGCTCCTGCTTCCAGGACAGGCTTTTGCCGGGTCAACTGCGTTTTATTGTTCTCTCTCGACCCCTCCTGCTGACGTCATTGACAGAGCTGCCAGCCACTGCCCTGCCCTCAAATGTTCCCTGAACCATCCTTACGGTTCTCTTTTCCCAATCAGCCACTTCAAGCAAACACCATCAGCACCTGCCACACAGCAAAGCTCACCACTTCTAGGATCCTAAACCAGACATGAGGTCATGTTCTCCACCTGTGAAGAATTAAAAGTAAGCTGGGGAAGAAACGTTCTGAGGAGGGGGAGGAAAGTAAGGGGCCCTGTTGAATGGTTTCAGCTCAGGTTACTCGTTCCTCAAAACAAACTCCTCCTTAAAATGGGATTTAGAAATACAACTTTTCCTAAAATCCAGAACAAAATGATTTGGGGCAAAAGCAGATAGCATACAAACTGGCTGTATATTTGTTCCAACGTATAATTGGGGGGGAAATTTTAAAAACTAGAGCATCAAATCCAGGATTTCTCAGACATTGCTGTTGACCCCAAAGCTCTGTTTTTTAAAAAATAAGTCAATTTGAATGCTCTTTACCAAAAGATAAGTAAACGATGGTACAGATGGTTGAAGATGTGGCAAAAATCAGGGAAAACAATAACAAGTGAATGCCTACCATTTGAGAAGCTTTGTAATATAGAAGCATATCTGTACATGAACTTATTTGATCTTCAACCCCACAGAGCACAGGCAATCTGTTCATCTTAGAGACGAGTAAATTGAGGCACAAAGGCTAAGTGATTTGGCGGAAAGACAAGGGACTAGGGCTCTAAATCCTATTTATTGTTTTGTTTGTTTGGTTTTGTTTAATGCTGGTTGATCTCTCAAATTGATTCTTTTTATCTGCCAGGTTGGCTAGCATTGATTTTGATACTCAGGGGAAGTAAGTGGGGTGGGTAGAATCGAGGGGTTCACTTTGGGTGTCCCTCAAACCACCTCTGAGTGCTGATCAGTGAGCAGGTGTCCCCACAGCCAGGTCCTCAAAAGATAAGTTTAGAGGCTCCCAAGAGGAGGAAGGGCTGGATCGTCCTGTTGGTTGGAGGTCTGACCACTCCATCTGCAGGGCCGCAAGGAGCTGTTCTTTGTGACTCGTTTGAACTGAAGTGCATAGACCTGTCTCCCTGGGATCCTGCTACTGGTGGGTTTGAGCCTGGAGGTGGTGCCAGGCCTTGAGTTAGGGCTCAGACTGAGGTCGCTGGCTGTGAGTAATCCACGGGAGCAGGCAGGGCAGTCCACAAATAGATTCAGAGGTACAGTGCAACACAGACTTCCAAAGGCTTTGGGCATCCACAGAGCAGGACACCTGTCTGGGACCAGGCACTTCTGCCTTCCCAGGCCCCAGGGCAGAGGGGAGTGAAAGGATCTTGAAAAAAAGAAAGAAGGAAAGAAAGAAATTCCTGCATTAAAACTCTTGTGCTCTCCCAGGGTCAGCTTGGGGGAAAATAAATAGAACATCCAGGAACTGACATGGTGTGAGCAAAGCCAGGGGGGTTGGAAAAGGTCTGGGGGGTCTCTGGGCAGTTTGGGGAGTAGGTGACCCCAGGCCAAGATAGGAAGTGGCCATGGGAAGGCAGACATAAGCCCACCTCAGGGCTGTGGAGAGGCCTGCCCTCCAGAGATGGAGAGGGGAGGTTTAACCTGGCACCTGGGCCTTGCCAACAACCACATCTGCCATGGCCAGGCTCACCCAGTGGGCACTTACCTTACCTCTTCTCTGATTATTTCATATCCTTCAGCAACTCTCACCCTGAACCCCAGGCTAGCCTTCCCCCAGCCTGCAGCCAGGCATGTTATTTTGCTCCAAAAGCACAGCCCAGGACGGTTCCTTACTCGAGGAATGCAGGCTGCGGTCCTCCAAGCCGATGATGAAACGGGCTATTTCTGCCCCAGGGCATCAGCAGGCCTCTGGGCGCTGGTTCCAAGGCACACACTACAGTGTTTATAATGTTTCCCTAAACAAACGTTTTCCTTTGCATCTTGGGAGGTTTTTATTCGAATCTCAGCACTAGAATAGTATTAAAAATCAATCTGAATAGGAGTTGGAATCCTGGGTTAGGATCCGGCTAAGAGGCAAGCAATTTCTCGCTCCCCAAGTTATCTATTACCCGTGGCCGATCTGGATGTAAAAATAGCTGCTGAGGCTGTTTGTTTAATCTGACTGTTACTTGACACCACGCGGGTGTTGCAGTGGGGACTGTTTGCCTCTTCCCCACCAAGAACACCATTTGGTTTCCCCCGGCTGGGTCTCTATTTAGGTACGCTTCCCCAACTTCCAGTGTCTGGCCAGCTTCTGGTCACTGATTTTCCTCAGGTGGGCAGGTTTGTGAACATTAAGAGGTCTGGGTCTTGCATCCATTCCCCTCTATCCCTGGGCAGTCTGGCTGACAAGGGAAGAAATTTTGGCTGCTGGGCAAAGCCAGGCTGCTGGAAGAGTCAGGGTCCTGTCCGGTTCCTGGGAGGCCTGGAGAACAAGCAGCCGGGACTTGCGGAGAGTGGAAGGTAGGGTCAGATGCCGGTCTGGTTCCCTTGCAGAGGCTGGGAGGCACAAGCTCCCACGGCCGCAGGGATGTGCGCTTTGGGCCGGCCTGGCTGGGAGGTTGCCCGCCCTGTGTCAGGGCTCTGTGCAGGGCGCTGTGAGTGGCCAGGGGCATGTCGGGGCTGAGTTTCTCCGTGTGCTGGGTGTGCCGTGGTAAGAGACTGATGTGTGGACCATGAGGAAACAGAGGATATGGTATAGACGGGTGTGACTTTGTCCTTGCATGCATCTGTCAGGACACGCTGCTCCCACATGGCTGAGGGGGCACAAGTCTTGGGTGTGTCCAGGGCACTATGTTGTCAAATGAGTGTGACCTTACAGGTTCTAGGGTGGGAGACTGGCTCTCTAGTATCCCCCACTGCTGGGTCAGGCAGGATCCTACTAGTTGTAACAAAGAGGACAACCGGTCATCAGGACATCATGGCCCATGGACTCTGAGAGCGTGTGTGGTTTCAACAGGGAAAGCCTCCAGACTGTGTGTTCTTCCACACCCAGGGGTCCCCAACCAGACGCCCACAGGTGGGCTTGCCTGAATCTATCATCGTATCTTTTTTTCCCTCGTGGAGAATTGATTCTTAAGAAGAGCAATATTGAATACGTGTGTAAAGTTAAATAGACCTTGTTGCTGCTGCTGCTGCTGCTAAGTTGCTTCAGTCGTGTCCAACTCTGTGCGACCCCATAGATGGCAGCCCACCAGGCTCCCTGTCCCTGGGATTCTCCAGGCAAGAACACTGGAGTGGGTTGCCATTTCCTTCTCCAGTGCATGAAAGTGAAAAGTGAAAGTGAAGTCGCTCAGCCGTGTCCGACTCTTAGCGACCCCGTGGACTGCAGCCTACCAGGCTCCTCCATCCATGGGATTTTCCAGGCAAGAGTACTGGAGTGGGTTGCCATTGCCTTCTCCGTAAATAGACCTTAAGAAGTTCTTAATCTTAAGAAATTATTAAGAAAGATTTTTAACATCCCCCATGGATATATTGATAATACAGAGGGCTATGCATGGGGGATGAGGGAGGGACTATATGAGAAATCTCTGTACCTTTCACTCAGTTGCTAAATTTTGCTGAGAAACTAAAACTGCTCTAGAAAATAAAGACTATTTTTAAAAAGACTGAATTATGAATCATTTCTTTCAACATATCTGGCCCAATTATAACAAACAATATTTGAAGTAATATTTTTTAAAACCCAAAATATAGGAGTCCTGGAGAGTAGATTAACAAATGTTCGTATTAAATGAGGTCTAATTTTCCAGTATTTGTGTTCCCTTTACTACAGTGGTTGGTAAACCAAGGCTGTGGGCTGGGCACCTGGTTTTATAAATAAAGTTTTATTGGCACTCAGCCATACTCGTTCATTTACATAATGTCTTTGGCTGATTCTCACAACTGCCCCAGGCTGTGTGGCCAGAAAAAACTAAACATTTACTATGCAGCCCTTTACAGAAAATGTTTGCTGACCCCTGTTGTACCACTCCTTAAGATGGGTTGTTTTCATTCACACACAAACAGCAGTAAACATTCTAGCTTGTACGGACTGTGAGCTGGACCCTTCAGAAACAATGACTAGCTCTGGAGCTCCTTGCCCCTCCACTGGGCTGGTCTTTGCAGTCTAGCTGGTACAGGAAATGTTTAGTTTGCCCCTGGGAGAATTAGCTTTGCTGTGGAGTAAGGCCTAGGTTGAGCAGGGCAGATTGTGCTTATCGGGATGGTTTATAAATAGACATCTCTGGGTGACCCAAGTCCAGCCTGCATCTGCCCCTTGGTCTTTGGGAGGGGAACAATTGTGCCTGCTCGCTGGTGACCAGAAGCTCACTGGGATGGGAGCAACCATAGCCTGCTGGGAGGACAGGGGCTGATGGAACGCTGGGTCCTAAAAGTATAGGAACTTGGATCCCCTGGGAACCCAGGAGACAAAGGTATGCAGAAGAGATGAGGGAAGGCCAGGTGGCCCCAAGATCCCTGAGGAAGAGTATGTCCACCCCGATGTCTTTTCCCTGGGACTCCAGCGATTGACTTGGTGTTTTTTGCTTTTTGCTCCTGACCCTAAGGAGGGCTAGGAGACCCTTACAGAAAGGGGAAGCCCCACGTCTGGAAATAGCCCTATTCCTCCAGCCTATGCCAGAAATCTCAGTAATTGAAACCTGCCAGCCAATAGAGCCAGGCCTGGGCCATCTTCCTCCTTGGCTTTCAGGCTTTCACTCCATCCGCCCGGGGTTACTGGAGAGATGAAAAGGGCTTTCAGAGAAGACAGCCTTATGGAGACACAAGTGCTGACATTTCCCAACAGGCTGCAGTGGTCTTGGTTTTATCTCCGTCTGAGAGTTTAAATCACATTTCACCAGACCCAGCCAATCTGTAGCCCTATAATGCAATCTCACGTCTCATTTCATCAGTTGGGAAAACCCAAAACACCTCTTAGTTTCTACTTGATCCCAGGGGTGGCAGGACATAAGCTGGGGGTATGGGGAAGGAGAGGACAATTATAAATGCACAGATCAAGGCCCCAAAATGGAATGTGTGGAACACTGCTGAGATGTGTCACCCCCAATGTAGGTCATCCCTATCATTCTGGAACATCTCCTGGAGGGGGCTGCATGAGTGAGTAATACGTGGCAGCAATGTCAAGGCTGAGACAGAGTGGGTTCTTGGCTGCCCTCGGTTCCCAGGGCTGAAGAAGGCTTGGTGCGAAGTGCGTTCCCTTCCAAGGTGCGGCTGTCAGTGTTTACAAATGTGACTCCAAGAGGAGCCAATGGAGCCAATGGACCACAAATGGCTTTCTCCCCAGGACTTGACAGACTTCTCTTTCTCATCGAAGGAGAAAACAACACTTCTGGACCACAGCCCACGAAAGTGGGGGGAGAAGCTTCCCCGTATCCTCCATTCTCAGCTTGGCCAGCACCCGGAGGCTCTAGCCCAGAGAAGACACTGCACAGTGAAGGGCTTCTGAACCCACGGATATGCCTATGCCTAGCATCGGTAGGAATCCTTGGTTCCTTTGGGCCTCTGCACCTGAACACTGCTCTCTGGCCTCAGTGGGTCCCTTCTGTCTCTGAGTGGCCCCTTCCCAGGTGGGCTTGAGCTGCTGAGGACTTCAAGGCTGAGTTAAAAGAAGGATTTCATCTTAGCCACGTCCCATCTTAAAGCCTTTACCTGAAGCTTGACAAAGGAAGAGCAGAGGGGAAACTGAGATTTGCTTGACCAACCAGTGCTTTCCCCACTCTCTGCCCAGTCTGGTGGTCAGTTTTGTGTCTCTGAGCCCTGCCTGCAATGGCCAGGTCATGTTAGAGCTGCCCCTAGGCTTGCCCTGGCCTGGGGCAGCCTGGTCACATGCAGCACCGCCAGCAATCAAGAGGTAGGAACTCAGACCCACTTGCTAAACCCACAGGCTCAGAGCTGCTTCTTGCCCACAGTATCCCACCAAGTTCACCATAGGAATCTAGCTGTGTTACTCTGTATGCAAAATGCTTACATAGATTGCCTGTTTGTTTTTTTTTCTGACTCATCTAGCATGCAAGGTTTCCTCAGATTGGTTCCAGTGATAGCTCAGGAGACACAGGCATGGCTTTCAGGGGAAACAACCACCATACAAACACTGATGCTCTTAATGGTCAGCCGATAAGCTTTCAGATGAGGGAATTGAGTGGTTTGCTTAGGCAGAGGAACCAGTCAGAGGGCAAAGGTGTGAGCTGGTTCCAAGGACAGGCAAGCTTTGGGGGCTCTGGGCAGTCACTGGCTTGCTTCTCTCTCACTTTCATGTTGGGGAAAGGCAGTTGTCCTCGTGACCTCGTGCCCCTAGCCCTGGCTTGGAGTAGATTGTATGGTGAGGATGGTAACGAGACGTTGACAGTTACTGGGTGTCAGCCACCTCACAGACACGAATTCACTGGGTCCTCAAAAGGACCCTGGGGGGCAGGTACTACTTTAGTCTCATTTTGCAGATGGGGAAACTGAAGCAGAAAGAGGTTTTGTAATTTCCCTAGGGCCACTCACAACCAGTACAACCAAGAACCATGCCCTAGGAGGTCTGGCCTCAGTCCATGCCCTTCGCAATATGTTATAGTGCCCCCGTCTGGAGGTTAGAAATGTGGCAAGTGGCATTTAGTGAGCACCTACTTGAGTCTTTACATGCTGGAGCTCACCATGCAATCCTGTTGGCGGGTGTTAGTACCACAATGATAGATATGGAATTCCTTCTGAGGGAGGTCTGTTTCAAAAAACCCAAGGTCTCTAGTGGTGTAAGCTTCCATTTACTGAATCATTACTCTGTGTAGGTCTCTTCTGGACCCTTGACGTTTTTTTTCATCTCTACCCTTCACCACCGCCCACAGAGGTGAGGACAGCTGCAGAGAATGAAGGGAGGCTCAGAGAGGTGGAGGGAACTTGCCCAGGTTGCACAGCCCTAGGAAATGGGACATAGTCTGACTCTAATCTTTCCACTCCCCTCTGCTGGGTGCTGAGGCTGAAGCCAGCTGGGTGCCTGCACACAGACTGGCAACAAAGCTCCTTCCCAGCTGCCTTCAAGCAAGCACTGCCTGGAGAGACCACCCTCTTCCCACATCCTGAACCCTGCAGCTGGCACTGATCTCTGCCTGTTCTCCCCCCACAGGCAACTGTCCCTTGGAGAGGGAAGCATTTCTGATTCATCTCTGTACCCTGCATATGCACAGCCTGCCCAGAGCCAGGCCTAGAGCCAGGCAGACACAGCCCAAACCAGTCATTGACCCCCATGCACTGCAAGTGGCCCAAGAGCATATGACTCATCAGTACAACTTCCCGGAAAGAGGTCCAACCTCCAATCGCTCGAGGCCTAGGGCAGCGGTGTTCCAAATGTGGTCCCAAGTGTCCCTGGATGCTCTAGCCCTGCCCCAACATCCTGAGAGAGCATCTCTGGGGTGGGCCCAGAACTCTGTTTAACAAGCCCTCCAGGGCATTCTGAGAAGCAAGGACCACTGTCTTACGAAAGAGAAGGAGAAAACATTCCTTGTTGATCTCAACAAGGAGAACTCCAAGAAACTGACTTTTTCCACTTAAACTCAAGTCATTGTTTTAAATAATCCTGTCTGTCTAAACAGCACTGTTCAGTTTTTTTAGAAGGATTGCCTGGATGGCAAATTCTTTGTCTCACCGCTCTAAGCACTTCATCATAAGGAATTCTGTGAAGAAGCAGGGATGCTTGTCAGTTCCGTGACTGTGTCCCCAAAGCAGAGAAGTTCTCTTTCCTTCCCTGGAAGAGCTGGTCTCACAGCTGCCACACGGGTTGGAGAAAGGACAGCTGTCACTTACCAACCAGCCATTTCCCTTCTATGTCCTAGCCTCCAGCAGGAAGTGAGGAGAAGGCCAGGGACAGTGGGGCTCTGATGTGTCTATGGGGTTGGGGAGGGGTTAGAGATTCCCAAGGGCTCCATGGGACACTCCTCCCCCAGCCCAGATACTCATATCTTCCTGACAGTTCAGGGACCAGGAAGAGGGCACCCTGCTGGATGCTCCTACGGGATGACCATGTCCAGCCTTCTCTAGCTTTACTAAAGCAAATGCTCTCTGGCGGGAAGAGGAGGGCATGGAATGAGAAGATGCTACAAGAAAAACCTCCACCCCTTCTTATCCTGTGGGGACATCATGGCAGAGGGAGACACCCACCCCATAACCTTCTCTATCTTGGCTGCTCAAAGAGGGCAAAACTGCTTGGCACAGAGATTTGGGTCTGAATCCCGGCTCTGCCCCTCCCTGGCTGTGTGATCTTGGGCAAATTGCTCAACCTCTCTGTTTCTCGGCTTCTACACCTCAGATTCCTTTGACACAGGTTCTGTCTAACTTGGCCAGTGGTTGTGACCCCTGAGAAAGATGGCAGATGTGAACTTCATGGCAGTTAGCAGGAGCCAGGTAAGCTGTGGTGGCTCTTGCAGCTCTGCTTCTCTGCCTTTGCCACCCAGTCCGGTGGCACCAATTTACAGATGGGAAATGAAGTCTGCAGATGGTGAGGAGAGCCCTGTGCCCCTCTGCCCTCTTTGTGGTTCCAGGAGCTCTTCCTGGAACTTCTTCTCTCTGCCCAAGCCTGGGAGTCCCCTCAGGGCTGCTTTCCAGGGGAGTCCTCCCATATGGCCTGGCTCTCTTCCCAGGGGCTGGAGAGAGGATGGTTACTGAGGGACACCCCAATCCCAGCAAACCCACATGCCTCTTCCTCTGGGAGTCTCTGAAGCAGCCTCCTCTCTGGACAAGGCTCTCCAGAGTAGAGTTACAATTGCCCCTGTAACACCCACTTCATAGTCCATAGAGGCTTCCTCAAGGACCAGGCTGTACCTTCCCATCAGCCCCAGGTTACAAAAACAAGGCTGAAGCTCAGATTGAGTGATTTGTTCAAAGTCTAACTGATTCTGCAGCTCTTAAGTGAACAGTCAGGTGTCCATCTACTGAAAGCCTTGCTGGGTGGCCTGCCAAAGCTGGGCTCCCAGGTGGAAAGGGATGCACAGGATAGAAGACAGGGGATAGGGTGACTGTGGGTCTTAAGATGAGCTCCAGGGAGCCCTAAGGGTGAGAACCAGGAGCAGGGGGCTACAGGGTGCCCAGGGGTGGGGTGGGATGGGGCCGAGCACAGTTTCTCAGCTGCAGCAGAAGCTCCTGGAGGTGCCTCTTTAAATGTAGGATGCAGAGACCCTCTCCCTCTCCAGCAGCCCCAGGTTCAAGCTCTGCATCACCAAGTATTAAACATCTCTGGATTCAAGGTCTTCCTCTGTAAAAACCAAGAGTAATTTCTACCTCGCAGAATTGCTTTCTAATTATGTAATAAATAGGAAGCAGTAATATAGTATATAAAGTGCCTATCTCATGCCAGGTGCTCTGTATACGGGGATTTCTTTTACTCATTCATTCATTTGCTTAACAAATGAATGATCCTCTGTTAGACCCAGGTGCTGTACGGAACTAGGGAGGCAGCAGTGAAGCAGAAAGGCAAGGCCTGGCTCATGGACCCACCACCCAGGTGGTCTTCTCCTCTCCCTAACAATGTGAATCCAGTCAGACCCTAACAGTCACTGTGTTTGGGCCTTGGATCTCCATTTCTCCATCCAAATGAGAACCTAGCATCACTATAAACAGGGCAACCCCAAACAGAACCTGATCAGGAATGATCAGATTCTGGTCTAGGACAGTTTAAAAAAAAAACAAACCACTACAGACTATAACTCATTATTGCGCACTTACTACATTGCACATAGGTTTGTTTTTTTTTTTTTTAATGAAAGACTGCTATGGAATAGGATGAAAATATCAGAGTGGTCCATATAAGCAAAGTAAGTTTTGCTTCATGAATTTTCCTTGTTTTGTATAATTATATGTCTCTGAGCTGATTCTATGCTGTAACGTAGATATATTTTTTGCTGTGTGTTGAGGGAAAAATGAGTGGGAAACCTCTGCTCCTGGAACATACACAGAGAAAGACTGCACATATTCCCTGATGCCCAGTAGACTGCGTGTGGGTAAAGTTCACGGGCAGGACAGCTGGGGCTCACAGGACTCAGTGGGCCTTCTTCTGTGCAGGTAGCCCCCGGGCTGGGGGAGGACCAGGACCTGGTGAGTCTAGTGGCTCTGAGCATCTGGAGACTCTCAAGCAGTGACTGCCTTGGAGGCTAATTTCATGACCATTCCTCTCCTCAGCCCGCTCCAGCAGAGGAAGCTGCACCCCCTGCCCCAACCAGGGTTAGGGGCAGAACTGAAGTTGTTTTTTATTGTCCCAGTTTCACCAGTGTAGGTAGAGGTGAAGTGACTTGCCCAAAATGACATTGCTTTGGAATAGGTCCTCGCCCAGGTCTCCAGCTCCTTCTACTACCCAGAAGAGCCTAGTCTATTCCTATCTCATGTCACTTCCTACCGTTTCCAGAATACAAGACAGGATGTTCCTGGGAAAGGTGGAAGGAAGGAAGGAACGAATGAACTAACAAAGGATGCTCCAAAGGCCTTACCAGTGTTCTCTCCTTTCTTCTGTAAAGCAGTTCTCAGCCAGCAGTGATCTTGCCCCAGGGGCCTTGGCAAAGTCTGTGGTGCAGAGGCTGAGGAGCCCTGTTCTTAATACACAGGGCAGATCATTAGCTCCATTTTACAGACAAGATGCCTGAGGCTCACAGACTCATTGTAAGTTAGCCAAGGTTGTAGTCAGCAAATGCAGAGTAACACTGGGATCTGGCCCAGATGCTAGGTGGGCTCAGCATTTTGGTGGCCCCTATATTTCTGAAAGAGCTGTATGCCCCCTTCTGGCAGCTGCCCTGCCTTGGCCTGGCAGTGGTGTGGCCCCTGGACTTTGGGTTGCATCTAATAAGGAGGCCAAAGGGTCACTGGGCTGAGCATCAAAACCATTTCTACCAGTTTGTCCCTTTCTCGTTTCTTAGCCTTTCATCGCTCCATTAACTCCCTTAAGGTCCCCTCTGGCAGTGGCACGTGGCAGGCATTGACCCCATCTCTGAGAAGACATGAAGGAGGCAAGGGCAGAGTTGTTTAGGCTCAGGTCCCTTCTGCTCCTACTTTTACCTGTGATGGCAGCATAGTCACTCCTATAAAGGTAAACTGGGGCACCTCTGAGCTCACAAGAGAGCCCAGTGCCCCAGTGCTCCTAGCCCAGGGAGCATCTAGCCACCGAGGCATGTTCCCCAGTGTCTGCAGAGAGCTCTCACTGGAGCCGTGCCAAGAAGCCAGCCAGTGCTGGACCTGAGATCCTTCCGGTGGAGGGAAGGGTCCAAAGACTGCACTGACTGAGTCAACCCATCTGGCCACCAGGAGCTTTAAGGAATGATCCTCAGCAATGCCAGCCATCAGGAATGATCAGAAACAGTGATTCTGTTAGCCTTTGTGGAGTGAGAGCCCTGCCCAAGGATATAAGAGCAACTGCAAATCTGATGGGAGCCTGCAGGATTCAGAGGCTCCACAAGCCCATGTTCATGCCTCGTCCCAACTCTGCCTCAGACGCCAGATCATAGCAGAAATCAGCCATGGAAAATCAGTCAGCACTACAAAGCAGGGCTTTTGCCCCAGAGAGCAAAACATTGCTCTGCCCGCCCTGGTCACGTAATCAGGAAACAGAAATGGAACTGAAAAGCAGGTTGCTGGAACCCAGCCCATCTCTTCGTCTCTCTCCTCCTCTCCCTGCCTCTGTGCCTTGCTTCTCTGCTTATCTCCTACAACTGGATGCCCCCGCGTGTGTGATGCCAGGTGCTGGCACCCTCTTGTCATGGGGAGTGCTGGTTGGGTCAGACCCAATCTTCCTTGTGCCTCCAACTCCAGACACAGCCCCAGGTCTGGGCAATGCTCAGAGGCTCCTGAGGAAGCATCCCATCCAGATACAGTGGACCAGGGACCCAGGCCAGAAGTGGGAGTCAGGCTGCACTGAGCCCCAGAGAGAAAGCATCTCTGCTCCCTGCTCTCTCCCAAGGGCAGCAGAACACCCACAGTGGCTGCAACCACAGGTCACAGCTGGCCCTTGCACCTGGCAAACCCAGGTGAGCTGGTTTCTTCAGTCACATCCCTAGGATTCCCAGGACTTCTATACGCTGCAGGGCTTTGAGGCCCTCTGTACACGTGATGTTATTCAGGAGAGATTTAGATGCATGCCAAATTGATGCTGCTGCTGGGGCCCCTAGTGCCAACCAACCATGTTCCTGGGGTTGGATGAAGCTGGCCCTGTCCTCTCCCAACACATAGAAGCCTCAGGGTTCAGGTGAGAACCCTTGGCTTTCCCTAGGTTGTGGTTACTTAAGCCAGGCTGGGCCAGGATGCAAGCAGAACCCCCTACCTTGGAGTGCCAAGAACCACACCAGTGGAGCCAAATAGCCAAACCAGGTATGCGATGACCTGTGTGCAAATCAAAGGTGCATTTTACACGGTTAAGAGGCACTGCCCAATGGAAACCAGTATAAGGCCATCTAAGTGCGGTGTAGCGCCATCCCTCAGTTCATCCCAGCTCCGCAAGGAGAGGGCGCAGTTCAGCCCTGCCTCTGCTGGATCTCCAGCACTAGAACACAGGAGTGAACAGGTACTGAGTGGATGGATGTGGCTTCTGAGAGTCCATGTCGGCCTCTATTAGAATATAAATGATCTTGAAGTTTCTGATTTCCAAAAGTCCAAAGGAGTTATAAGGAGAGAGCGATCGTTGCATTGGGAACTAGCTAGGGAGGAATCATCAAAGGCCAGACTGCAGGGCCCTGGAGCCAAAGGTGGGTGTGATCCAGCTCCAGCAATCTGTATGGGACAAGCTACCCAGAGAGCCTCAGGTTCCTGGCCATAAGGAATGAAACAAGACAGGAAGACAGCAGCAGTGGGCCTGTTACCCCGTAGACACTTGACGCATACCTACACCGCTTTCCAACTGAGGAAATTGATTTTGCCATATAAAACGTTGGACATAGATAAGAACATTCCTCTGAAACAGGAAGACTGTTGGAAAATGCACAGAGAGGTCAAGAGCTTGCCCCAAGAATGACCAGCAGGGCACCTGCCCAGTGTGGGGTGGTGGAGGCTGTATGTACAACATCTGTGCATTCACAAGCTGGAAGAAGTCAGCTGTCATGGTTCACTATACAGAACTGCTCCTCAAGGCAACCCCAAGTCAATGTCTCAAAAAAACACCCAGAAAGAAGATCGAGAAGAATCAATTCCAATCTGTTAGGGCCTTCTGGGTGTGATAAAACCAACCCCTGTCATTTCCACTGGCTTCCTGCTTCCCCCTTTACTGAAAAGTGAAAACACCATTCAATTAAGGTAATTAAACCCACCCAAAGAGCTCAAGCTCAAAAACCACACTACAGGCAAGTGGTCAAACCCAGCAGCCAAGCAAACCCCAGCGGCTTCCTGTGCAAACATGGGAGGGACACAAGGGGAAGGGAAGGGCCTGCCTAGCAGCCTGAAAGCATCCCTCCCAGCTCTCAAGAACCAGCCACCAGAGCCTCCCCAGATAGGAGAGACCCTGTGCCGACCGGCCGAATCGTCACTTCTGCTCCTGTTGTTGTCATGAAAAACTGAGCTGTGAAGTTCTTAGGAGGTGAACAGAATGATAAACCATCCTTTTCTCCATGGATCCTCAATTCTCCCTTGAGCGCCAGTCCAGGAGCCCAGGACACGCCCTTCTGTGCCTGAGCCCAGTGATCAGAGGGGTCAGGGCTTCATGCTGGAGAAAGTGTGTCAAGTGGTGAACCCGAGCTGAATCCCAATCCCAGTTCTCTTTTTTACACGCTATGTGACACTGAGCAATACTCTGTACCTCCCTGTGCCTTTCCTTCTCTACCTAGAAAATGGTGCTAATAAAGACCTGTTGAACCCTTTCCATCAGGGTCACAAGAATCAAACGTGATAATGGATCCCAGAGTGTGTCCTGAACTGCAGAGTAACACGCAGCTATGAGTCATCCCAGGATTGACTCACCGGACTGGCTTTCTCTGACCGTGACCCACTTTGGGTCCTAAAAGCTGGTGAGGACCTCAGGTTGCCAGATGAAAAAACAAAACGTCCAGTGCAATTTGAATTTCAGATAAATACTGGGTACCTATTTTTAACATAAACACGGGATGATTAATTTTATAGAGAAATTTGACTAATATAAACTATGGCCCAAATACAGGGCATACTTATACTAAATTCAGATTTCTCTGAGTGTCCTGTATTTTTAATTTGCTCAATCTGGCAACCCAGCCATGCCAGACCACCAACTGCAATCTCCCTTGCTGCGTCTCGACTCCAAGACCAGCCAGGCTGGGGTCCCAAGCCCACCTCTGTCACTCAGCAACGGTGCGACACGGAGTATTCCAAGGCTTTGTTATCTCGTCTCAGAACTGACGGTGTGCAACCACATGGAGGAGTAAGGAGCTGGGGCCTCCCAGGAGCACCAGTCTGCTCGGGTTCTATGGACCTGCCACACTCCCCTAGCCCTGAGTAGCTATGTGCAGCAGCTTGGATCAGGGTCTGTAGGGGACGCCAGCAGGTTCCCTTTCCCTGGCCACTTCCTGTCCTCACAGCCTGGTGGGGTGTAAGGTGGGGCTGCCTGACCTGTCAGGCCTGGGCTGGCTGCCGGCCAGGAGTCCTGTGAGAGACCAAGAGAACGTGAGACACCAGAGCTTTCGACTCTGCGTTCCCAGGCCGCACACTCGCCGCAAACCTCTGTCATCACATCCTTGTGGCCCAAGAAGCGTCCTCAGCAACAGCAGCTGAAAGCCTTGACGAATGGCCACCGTGCCACAGGCATCCTGTCAGTCAGAGATGAGCCAGCCGGGGACCTCACCCCCAAGGAGCTCAAAGCTTTGTTGGGAAGATGGATTCATAGCAGATAAAGTGGAATAATGCAGTGATTTTTTTTTTTTTTTTAGAATTCTATAAGGAATAGGGGAAGAGAGGAGGAAGTGGTCAGGAACTGGTGACTAGGGAACAGAGAGACACATTCCAGGCAGAGGGACTACCACCCCAAGGAAGTAAGCCAGGACCCACCCTAAGGAAGTAAGTCCAGGGCACTGCAGGCCTAGCAAGAACGGGAGTGTGGGAACTGCTGGCTCCCCTGCCTAGAGAGCCTTGAATGTGAGACATTCGAGAAAGAACAAAAGAGAGAAAAAAATAATATCTGCGCAAAATAACTTATTCCACTCCATGATAGCTGAACAGGAGAGAGAAAAAAAATAATATGTGTGCAAAATAACTTATTCCAGTCCACAATATTTCAACAGCATCGTTCGGGATGATATGGGGAAAAGCATCACGTGAGAAACCATTTTGGAAGAGTCAGAATTTAGTAACAACCATGCAAAGGCTATTTCATTGCTCACGATGAGAAAAAGCTGATTCATGGGGATTCTCCCACAGATCTGGCTTGTTTGACATATTTTAATTCAAAAAGATGATCCTGGTAATGAAAAGAAGACAAAACACTTCTTCAAGTATAATTCTCCCTGCCTCTGGCTACAGCAGCAGTGCATGCATGCCCCATGCCCCAGTGCAGTTTGCCCCATGCCCCAGTGCAGTTTGCCCCATGCATGTCTTCTCTATAGTTGTATCACCAGAGCCTTTGGCCCCTCCCTGAAGGCTGAACTGGAAAACCCACTCGATGCGTTCCTTCTGGGGACCCCATTTCCCCTTGTGCGCTCTGGTGCTTTGCAGGACCCATGCCCAGTGTCTAGCATCTGCAGATGGAGTGTTGGGAGAGCAATTCTCAGAAGTCTGTCTAGGCTCCAGGGTTGACTGTATAAGGGCAGATGCCAACACGTTACCTGCTGACACCCATAATTTAGGTATCGTCTCAGCTAATGACCATTTGCAATGTGTCTGTAATCAACACCACAGTTAACTTATGCAACAATTATTTTCTGGACACTAGCCCTGCAGAAATTCAAAGCCATTCCCCAACTTGGAGCACTCAATGCCGTTAGAGAGACAAACAGGAAAATGGCAAAGTCGTGAAGTCACTTATTTCTCCCTGATGTAAATGCTAGCATATATTCAGCCTGAAACTCAACCCTAACTTAACTGATATATGCCATGGTGTGAGTGAATACCTTCTGCCAGCCAGCCTGTGGGCCGGCATAAGGATAATCTGCTTAGCCTGCATCCAGCTCCCACCACAGGCATATTTTATATCTTTTAGGGCTTGGAATCAAAAGGAAAAATTAAAGTCACCTGGGTTCAAATTCACTAATTTGAAATTTGTGATAATTCTAGAACTACTGGATTATAAGTCACTTTCAATAAAGTCCCACTAAGCCAGTCAATAGTGTGAATAATATCATGATAGAAGTCGAGGGATTTGCTAATTTGTAAACAGATATTTATTGTGCTATGCACTGTGCCACAAAGGGAGATAGCCTAGAGAGCCAGATAGACATGGGCCCCTGCCACAGTGAGTCATCCAGCCTGGCAGGAAAGACAAGCATTCCACAGTAATCCAGTTAAATACTTAATTACGATTATAATAAGTACTTCAAAGGAGAGGGGTATAGCGTGATGTGAAAGCAGACAGCAGAGAAACTTAGCCTGAGGAATCTGCTTTATTGAAGGGGCTTGTGAACTGGGTTCTGAAGTATACATAGGAGTTAAGCAGTAACAGGAGAAAGGTAGAGTCAAAGAACTCTAAGCGGAGGGAACAACCTGTGCAAAGACCCTGAGGCAGGAGGTAGCATGGCATATGGAAGAAGCTGGTAAAAGTCCAGGGTGGCTAGAAAGCCAAGCATGAAGAGAAAAATAGTCCAAGATAAGGATGGAAAGGGAGACTTGTTTAAAGAGACTGATTTTCATTCTTTCAAACTGGGAAGTCATTAGGCAATTCTAAACAAGAGATTGACATGAGCAGATTTGTTCTTTAAAAGCTGCTTCTGAGTGTGGTGCAGAGAATGACAGTGGGCTCCTGCCATCACCCAAGAGAGACATGACAGCAGCTGGGACCACACAGTGACCGTGGAGATGGAAATCAGTGTGCAGGGGTGTAAGAGACCTTTCAAAGATGAGACTTGTGGGACCTGGAAATGGCTTGGTTTAGGGGAGGCATGGAAGAGGGAGAGGGAGCAGTCACGGTGAATCAGATTTCTGGGACCCTCAAAGGAAGAAATGGCCTGTGGAAAGTTCATGGGTTCCATATTAAATGTGTGAGTTTGTGGAGCTGTTCAGGGGACGGATGGAGACAGAGGCTGGGCCCAGACAGGTGACCTGGCCCGGACATGCCATCAGTGCATGGAAGCTCGTGGCAACCACCAGTGTGGCTTGTGCGAGCCCATCAAGGGAGAGAAGAAGAGGTCCCAGGACCAGGTGCAGAGGAAATCCAACCGTCCAGGAGAGGAAGATAAAGGATGAACCATTAGGCTGAGATGTAAAGTGTGTACATCTCCCAAATCAAGATGGGAGAGCTTCCCAGGAAGATGGTGGCCAAGGGTCTTGATTGCACCTTAGAAGTTAAGTCAGATAAGGAGCCAAGTTCCCCCTTCGGCAATCCCCTGGGGGAGGGGAGTCTAAAGGCAGAGTAAATGAGTCAAGGGAATAATAGTGGGTGAGGAGTCAGGAAGCATTTAAAAGAACAAATTGATTTTGAAGGCATAGACATAAATAGGAACTTACCACACCATGAATAAATATTCATTCTTGTCTCTATATATTCATCAAGGCAGATTCCAAGGCCTTGTTTACAGCGTGATTTGACAGTAGCTGTTTTGCCTCATTCATGTTGCCTGAGGGAAACTGCACTCTTTCACCTGAAAAATGCTCTTATGAGCCAGACTTTTCAGCCATTTGAGGCTGGCTTCCTTCAAACAATGGAAAACAGGGAGCAGGATGGTTTTGTGCTGGCCTCCGAAACACGTGTTTCAGCAGCAATGACAGTGAGTCTGTGACCCCCAGCACAGGGTGATGGCTCCCTAAATGTCCACAGAATAAGTGGAAGCATGGCCTTCTGCACCTCTATCTTGTCCATATGTGACATGCACTGATTTCACCCTCATCCCGAAGTTGTACCCAAGGGAAGCTGCAGACAGAGGAGTATGCTCTCTAGTTAGTGACACAAACCTGAGCTTTCCAAATCACCTTAAGACCCAAGGCCAGGGGTCCTGCCCAATAGAACTTCTCTCTTTTGTTTCTTTTCTGTGTCTGTTAGCCCTCCATTAAAACTCAAATGGAAGACATCCAATTCAGAGCATTGCCACAAACATTTATCTGGCTTCTGTGTTGGTATGTTTGGTACATGAGGGCAAATAAGACTCCTTTCCTGGACTCATGGAATTTTCTCTCTAGTTGAGGAGCGAATGAAGTAACCATCAGTTCCTATGACACATGGGTTATGATGGGTGACCATATGGCATGAGCTATGGAAAAGGTGAACCCAGCGTGTGGTCGGGACAAAAAGGACAGCCTCGGGTGTCAGGGAGGTGGCTAGCCAGGTAGTGAGCAGCACAAAGTGCCTCTGGGCATCTTCAAAGAAATGCACTCCACAAACTTGAGCTATTACGATTATTAATATTATTAATAAACTACTGTGGACTGGATTAACATCCAGGAGCTACAAGATGAAAACAGTCTTCTGGAAACCCCAGTGGTCTGCATTTATAGTGTGCATAGTGAATTTATTTTAACTAGTTCACACTTCATTCTGAATACTCTTAAAATTCTCCTGGGCAGCTTTTGGGTTCTTTTAGCTGTCAGAACAGATACCCAAGGCTTCTGCCAACAATACATTAAACACTTCTTCCTTGTGAGTGGATTCAAGTTCGACCACTCTAGTTGTCTTTACTGCAAAACCTGAGTTATTAATTCACACAGGAAAAGGGCCTTTGGGCCAATGTGACTAGCAAAAAGTGATTCACAACTAAGCCAATCATATTAAAAATCCCAAAGGCTTGAAACAAGTTCCTAAAGGTTTCTTGGGCCAGACACAAATTCATGAACATTGGAAGGGATATAAAACTACCTTGCCTATATTAGGAATTTTGTTGAGTTCAAATGTGAAATTAAAACAAAATTGAAAGCCAATTGTATTACTGACATTTAAAGGTATCTTTTGCACTGAATATCTGCTTGGTTTTTTGGTCTGAGGGGTTCCAACAAGGTTACTTTTCTTCTTCTCTCTAGATGGGCAGCAACGTCAGCAAATGTCAGCATGAAAAGAAGTTTTAAAACTACAGATCCTAAAACCCAACAAGGCAGACACCTGCAGCCCCCACTCCTGTAACAGGTATGGAACTAATTCAAGAGCCGAGCCCTGGAAACCCCTTCAGTTTGAGCTACTCTGCTGAAGGTTCCACCGGGTATCTGGGAGATTAGAGGGTAGGAGTGGGGAAGCTGAAGCCAACCTTATGATCAGCCCATTGAACCCAGGTCAATCAAGTAAGAGTGGAAGAAAGTATCTGAATGAAGCCAGCAAGAGGGAGGTCTCTCTTCTTCCTGAGGCAGAAAGAATGCGGTTATTTTCTGAATACTCTAAATACCAGCGATCAGCTTTCGTTAACTGTTTGGAATTCTGACACAAACCCTAGATCAGTTTGGGATTTTTTGGTCACATACAACAGAAACAGCAACTAGACAAATAAATCAGAAACAGATAAGTATTAAAAGGAAATGGGAACCCTTGTAGACTCAAGGTGAAGGTTGAAGTTCTAAGCCAGGAAAGGACAAAAAGAAGGTGCTGCCGCTAACAAAGATGGGCAGGAAGGCTTCATCCTCACATTTCTCCAGGAGAAACAGTGCCATAGGCTGCCCTTGGTCTCACATGTGCCCTTGGCCTTGAGAGGTCTCTGCAGGCTCCTTGACTTTCATCCCCATGAAGACTGAAGGCCAAGAAGGGAGGAAACTTCCCAAAAGGTATCAAGTGTTCTTACTCAAAGGAGGGGATGGAAGATGAGTGTTTAAAAAATAATAAATATCTGCTAGTAGTAGGTGCTATTTAATTGACTGGGGGTGTTTACTTAACTCTAAGATTCTAATTTAGATCCCCAAGTATCCTATTTCCATGTTATTGTGGAAGTAGAGAAACCCCAGTGTTACTGAGTTCAGTCATTGTTGAGGTCAAAACCCCAGCATTCAAGATACCAGAAGACTCCCTGACTCTATTGTTAAGACCTCAAGATACAGAAAACTTGACTTACCATGGCTGAAGCAATGGAGGGCCCCCAACTCACCCCAATAATACAGACTCCAGAGGAGGGGGTGGTTCTGGCCCAGGCTCACAGCCCTGCAGGGTCATCAAGGACTTAAGAATGTTCTTTTGTCCACCAGACGGTCCTCAGCAAATTGACCTTGAGTCAGCATTGTTTCTCCCTCAGGGTTGCAAAGTGAACGCCTCATTGTTACGAGTTGAATTGTGTGTGTGTGCGTGCACGAGCGCGTGTGTGTGTCTGTGTGTGTGCACTCAGTTGCTCAGTGGTGTCCAACACTCTGGTCCCATGGACTGTAGCCTACCAGGCTCGTCTGCCCATGAAATTCACCAGTCAAGAATACTGGAGTGGGTTGCTCTTTCCTACTCCAGGGGATCAAACGAATATAGTTTCAGGCTTCTTGTGTGCAATAAAGCAAAAAAAAGGGCACCAAGAGAGTGGAGACAATGGGGATCGTTCCTTTGATCAGAAAGGCAATCATTTCCCCAGACATCAGAATGCTTCCACCTCTGTGGTCAGAACTAGCTGTGTGGGGGTCTGAGATCATGAGCATTAGCTTCCGCAGGTATTTGAGCCAAAGCAGAGGAGGGAACAGGGGGTGGGGATGGCATAAGGTGGGCCAGGTGGGTGGGCCAGGCTGCTGCCATCCCCTTTCATGTGTCTTCTAAGCGGCACTTACTGTTCTCTCTGGGGCGCAAGAGCACTGATTTTCAAGGCACATAAAGACAGTCTTTTCCAGGGCCAGTCAGTGGTGCCTCATCAGCTCATCCAGTTTACTAGAACTTGAGGTGCTTTGCTTCCTCTGGCAGCCCCAACTCAACCCTTTCATTCATAATAAGAAGTCAGCCTGCCAACAAATCAGCATTAGAAGCCTATCAGAGTGCTGTGGTCAAGAGACAGGAAGCAGAAAACTCTGAGGAAGGCCGGCCTCTGGGATTAGATCAGTGCTACTAGTGTGGTGGCATCGGGCTGTTGTGGGACAGCTTGTAGGTGACCTTCTATGAGGAGCCAGGGTGGGATTTGGGACTCCCAACATGCGGCCCTACCACCCTGGTGGAGGATCTTCATTCTCCATCCCTAGCAGACCTGTTCAGGCCCCTATGCTTACCGTGCAGGCCAGCCAGTCTAGCAGGGGCATGCTGCCTCTCCAGCTTCCTCTGCTAACGTGAATGGGGAGGCTGTGTGAGTGTTTCATCTGGCAGATGAGGCTCACAGCACCCTGCTAGAAGTTTACTGTCCCAAATGGCCCCCACTTGAGCCCAGTCTAGGGTCTATACCTACTATTTTATCTAACTTTTCACATACTCGTCCCCGGCCCTGGCCAGGCCTGCTCTAGGCATCGGAGGTATGTACCCACTAGTAGTGATCAGGCTCCCAGTCAGGAAGCAGCATCGTCAGAAAGAATACAGAAGGGAATGCAATGAACCACCTCACACATGTTAGGATGTCTACTGTAAAAAAATCAATGACATCATCGACTCAATGAACATGAGTTTGAGCAAACTCCAGGAGAGAGTGAAGGACAAGGAAGCCTGACGTGCTGTAGTCCACGGAGTCGCAAAGAGCGGGACATAACTGAGTGACTGAACAACTACAATTACAAGTATCAGGAAAACAAACCCAGAAATTGGAACTCTTGTGCACTGTTGGCAGGTGTATAAAGTGACACAGCTGATATGGAAAATAGTATAATGACTCCTCAAAAAATTAAAACTAGAACGATCATGCAACCCATCAATTCCATCTCTGAGTATATGCCCCCCAAAATTGAAAGCAGGATCTTGAACAGACATTCAGACAGCCATGTTCACAGCAGCATTATTCATAATAGCCAAAAAGTGGAAGCGACCTCAGTGTCGACTGACAGATGAATGGATAAACAAAATGTGACATATACATACAATGCAACATTATCTTAAAAAGGAAAGAAATTCTGACACATGTTGCAGCATGGATGATCCTTGAGGACATGATGCTAAGTGAATAAATAGGTCACAAAAAGATAAATACTGTCTGATTCCACTCAGCTGAGGTACCTTAGAGTAGTCAAATTCATAGATACAGAAAGAAGAAAGGTAGTTTCTAGGGGCTTGGGGAGGAGAGAATTCAATGAGTACAAAGTTCAGTTTTGCAAGATGAAAAAGTTCTGGAGATGGATGGTGGTGATGACTGCACAACAGTATGAATGCACTTAATGCTATTGAAACGTACACTTAAAATGGTTAAGAGTAAATCTTGTGTCCTGTGTATGTCACCACAATTTTAAAAGGAAGAAGAAAAGAATGTAGTGAAGGGGCTATAACAGAGGTGTAGGCAGAAATGGGGACACCCCAGGAGGTGGAGTCACTCAGGAAGTGACAGCCAGGGTAAGGGCAGCAGGGAGAGTCAGAGTCCAGGGGAGGAGCCATAGTTAGAGAAGACTGCAGTGGCACCCCACTCCAGTACTCTTGCCTGGAAAATCACATGGACGGAGGAGCCTGGTAGACTGCAGTCCATGGGGTCACTAAGAGTCGGACATGACTGAGCAACTTCACTTTCACTTTTCCCTTTCATGCACTGGAGAAGGAAATGGCAATCCACTCCAGTATTCTTGCCTGGACAATCCCAGGGACAGCAGAGCCTGGTGGGCTGCCACCTATGGGGTCGCACAGAGTCGGACACGACTGAAGCGACTTAGCAACAGCAGCAGCAGTGTTGCCCAGACGTCACCCACAGTCAGAGCAGGAAGCAAGCAGAGGGACAGAAATGCCTGGCATGCTGGGTTCCCCTCAGTCCAGGCTCCTACCAGCACCTCCCTCTGGCCACACCCAAGGGCAAGTCAGAGAGTGAAGGATCCCAGGTGAGGCAGGCTGTAGGGGCTGTGCCCTCTTGGGGTGGCTCTGGGATCAGGGCAGTCAGCAAGCGGACAGTCTAGTGGCTCCTGAGCACCTGGTTCTTTTAGGTTAAGGAGAGGCTAGTCAAGAAAGAAATACATTTTATTTTAGACTGTGCTCAGAACCACAAAGGAAATAAACCAGGCACTGTGACAGACGGTGAGGAGGAAACACCCCCATGGAATGCCAGGGAAGTTCTCTCTGCAAAAATGACACATCTGAACTTGAGGCACTGTATTTAGTCATGGTTCTCCAGAAGAACAGAATCAATATATACACACATATACACATACATATACACACACATACACACACACACACACACACATATATATCCTATTATTATATATATACAACCATGTGTGTATATATATATATATGTATACACCCATGTTCATATATATATATGTATATGAACATGAAGAGAGAAGGAGATTATTGTAAGGAACTGGCTCATGTTATGATGGGGCTGGCAAATCTAATATCTTTAGGCAAGCCGACACACTGGGCACCCGAGGGGGAGTTGATGTTGCAAGTCCAGTCCAAAGACTAGAAGTAGGATTGCCTATTGCTCAGGGGTTCTCAGTCTCGTGGACAAGTCCCACTCACATTGTGGAGTATAAACTGCTTAACTGGCATTTGACCAAAACCTGGGCACTATGGTCCAGCCAGGCTGACACGTAAAATCAACCATCACAGGCACCCTTGCCCATCCACAGTAGCGTGTCATCTTATAAGATGCCACTAGGCTGGGTATCATATTCACACCCTGCACTTCTTCTCTTTGCAGAGAAAAAGAAATTCCCACTTTGCAATTGCATCTGATCATCGGGAAGCTCTAGTTTTGTGGGAAGAAAGCTGCATCCAACCCTTCTGAAATCATTACCCAGAAGCACCCACTGGCTGACAGGGACAGGCTTCCTGGCTGGCGGACGATGCAGGGGAGTAAGAAGTGCACGGACGGCTTCAGCGATTCCTCAAGCATTGGCAGTGTGCTGGATGATGCAGACAAGGAGGTGAGCAGCCTCACAGACCGCGCGTTCCGGAGCTTGTGCATCTCAGAGGACGCATCCTTCCATGACTCCGACCTGACCCTGTCCCCGGATATCACCCGCCAGGTGTTCGGGAATTTTCACCAGGGAACAGTGAGCCACACACACAGGAAAAGTGGCATCTGGAGTCAGTTACCATCCCAAGGTACTGAGCATGCAGGCTGGGCGGCCACATTCCAACAGCTGCCCAAGTACGTTCAAGGGGAGGAGAAGTACCCCAAAAGCAGCCCCCCGCTGACACCAGCCCAGAGGAGACTGGAAGTGCCAGTTTCTGGCCTGAGGAGCAGCAACAAGCCTATTTCCAAAGTGTCATCTCTGATCAAATCTTTCGACAGGACCGAGAGCCAACGCTGTGACAGCAGGCCTCCTACCAGCAAGCCTCCAGCTCTCAAAAATCCCCCCAAATTTGCTCCTCTTCCAGAAAGTGGCGTCAACTTCTGCTTCGATTCTGCCTTTTTGACTGTCAGGAGAGTGCCTGCCGAAGTCTCCAGCACACATCAGACCAGCCACCAGCCTGGCCGGAAGCACGGAGAGCAGGAAGCCCCCAAGAATCCCGAAATGGCCAGCCACGACCCCAACAACTTCCTCCCAACACCTGAACATGCAGCCAATTCATTCGAGCCGAAGTTCCCCTCTCCTGCCCACAAGGCAGCCACCAGTGAACCTGGAAGGGGCCAGGAGTGGGCTCGTAAAGGGACCTTTCTCCATAGTGAGAACAGTGCTTTTGAGTCATGGAATGCCCACCAGCCGAGGCTACCCGAGAGGAAGGATGCTGCTGACACTGTCCCAGAAAGCAAGGCTCTCAAGCATTATGAGGACACGCCCTTGTTAAGAGAGCCCCCGGCCCTTGAGCACAAAACCTCCCCCTGCCATGTCTGGGCCAACTGCGGTCAGGAAGAAAACAAGATGGCTGCAGGGACTCTCTCCACCTCTGGAACCTGGGTATCGAGGGATTTGGGAGCCCAGATATTTGCTATGGAAGAAAAAACTTCCAGCTCACAGCCTGACCCTCCTCCACTGAAACCGACCCATGCCCCCTGGAGGAAACCAAAGTCTGGCAAGGGAGGGAAAGACAGTCTACAAGATGCTTCGGAAGAGAAGAAACAGGCCAACTGGAGAGGCCCAGCCTTGTATACAAAGCACAATCCCCAGGTGCAATTTCCAGAAAAGGATGCTCTTGACATGCCTGTGGAGCCCCACGAGCATTACGATCCTCCTTTCAACATCAGTAAGCTTCTGACCCCCGTCATACCCACCAAACAGGTCCTGGAGTCATCTGACAGCCAGCCAGTGGAGATAACCCCTTCACCCCCAGGACAGCTAAATGGATACCAAGAGAAGGAGCCCAGTGAATGTCAGTCCCGGGACAGCTACAAATCCAAAGCCCCCAGCCTGCTGTTCAACCTCAAAGATGTGCGGAAGCGTGTAAAAAGCACGTACAGTCCCTCACCTCTCATGAAAGGCCTGGATGAGAAAACCGGAGACATGCAAGAATCCCTGAGCAATGGCGGACTCCTTCCCAATGGGCTCGAGGAAAGCCCTCCAGATGAGTTCTCTAAGGAGACACCAGATGATGGCCCTTCTGTGCCACTCATCAGTACCCAGAAGGACCCCAAAGCTGACCCTAATGCAGCCTCTGCAGACAACTACCTAACTCCCACCTCACCATCAACTATCGCCAAAGCCCCCTTCTGTGTCAACGGTGAGGCTGCCAACAAAAACAACTATGAGAAGGACGATACCAATGGAGAACCGGAGATGGGTAACACCAGGCCTGGCTGGCGTTCGGACTCCAGGCAACGCCGCCACAGGAAACATCTGTCCCTGAAGCTTTGCAGCGAAGACCCCGAGACAGGGAAGGCTGCAGAGACCCCAAAGACCCCCGGCCTAGAGAATGGATTCTTGAGATCCATCTCTCAAGAGACAGAACCGGAGAGAGAGGCAGGACTTCAGAACCCAAACTTCAACCCGAAATTCTCCCCAGGGCCCCTTTCTCCCGAGGAGGAAGATGTGTTTTATAGTGACAGCCAGTCTGATTTTATGCCATGCCTCAAAAGTAAGGCCAAATTCAGCACCAGCTCTTCAGATCAGTCCTTTGCCTCTTTCGAGGATCAGCAGAAGACGTGGTTCATGGAGACTCAGCAGGAAGATGGCAGGAACAACATGAGTGCAGGTGACAGTCGGAAAGATGAGCCGGAGAAAGTGATGGAGGAAGATGAGCTACAGTATGGTGCCGTGAGTAACGGGAACGCATGCGTGGAGGAACACAGCAAGCAGGAATCCTTACCAGAAGAAGAAAGTTTGCCGGGAGGTAGCCCCAGGAAGGCGCCGAGGGAGGAAGCTAATTTCAGAGGCACTGGGACCAGGGGAAGTAAGGCAGATACAGCTCTTTCACATGCCAAAGGCCTTGTCCCTTCACCAGCTTCCACTTCAAACAAGCACATACTCTTCGCAATTAAAGACAACACCCTGAGGGCCACCCCCGTGATCAAACCCATCATGCTGCCCCTCCTGAGGTCCATGTCCTCGGAGTCCCCCCTGGGCAGTGGCCACAAAGAGGAAGAACTGCCAAGGCCAGGCTGGGGCGGGGATGCTGGTCTCTGTGCCCCTGAGAGCCAGGAAATGCCCAGCACGCTGACACCCACCAGTGCATGGGGCACACACGTGAAGGGGGTGGCCTGTGAGGGGCTGGAGGACCACGAGGGGGTGCCCAGTGCCACCAGGTCGGAGACCTCCCAGGCAGCCTCAACGTGGTATGTTCCATCTTCTCCACTCACAGGAGAGGGCCAGGGACTGAAGCCACCCCAAGAGGCCACACAGAAAGTTATAGTGAACAATGGCAAGAGCTGTTCAACAGACCCAGTGAAGCTGGATGCTCCAAGGTGCATCCCTACCATCACTTTGTCGGAAGATGACCCAGAAGACCAGCTACCCCCACAGCAGCTGGGAACCTTTTGGGAAGAGCAGGTGCAAGGGTTCAATAGTCACTTTTTGTCTACCCCCAGAGCAGGGCCCCCAGGGAGAAGATGGGTCACTGGTGAACTGGCGGCTTCCCCCAATGCCAGCTCCCTGGAGGAGAGTAGTGTGTGCTCCCCGGCCGCCAGCAGCATTTGGGACGATGCTTCCCAGGCCCCTAGTGAGCCTGGCCTGCTGCCAGGGGAGCCTCCCCACAGCAGCCCCTGGGCCAGCCACAGCCCTGGCAGGGTGGCCCGGAGGGAGGACCTGACACATGCCCTCACGTGGGAAGCTGGCCCTGACCCCCAGCTGGAGCCATCAGCTGAAGACCTCAGGACGCTTTCTCCAAGGGGCTCACTGCTAGACGTGGCCACCAGCTCGGCCAGCCTCCTGGAGAAGCCAGAGCCTCCTGCTCAGCTGGAGAGGGCTGCTGGCAAGCCACCTGCAGTCCCGCCCAAAACAGAGAAGGCCCTGCGGCGGGCAAAGAAGCTGGCAAGCAAGAGGAGAAAGATCGACCAGCCACAGGAAAAGCATGGAGAACGCCGGGAAGAAAAGCTGAACCCTGAGGACTCAGAGCGTAGGCCACTGTCCCCCGGAGACAGGCCCCGTCCCAGGTTCCCTGTGGTCCGCTCCCTGCCCCCTCCCGTGCACCGCCACTCGGTGTCCGCGTTTTCAGAGCCAGTCCAGAGGAGGCCTGCGGGGCCCCAGTCCCTTATACCCCAGCCCCCTTACCCTGCCACCCAGAAGGTCCTCCAAGACCCCCAGTCTGGAGAGTACTTTGTCTTCGATCTGCCACTCCAGGTGAAAATCAAGACCTTCTATGACCCAGAGACAGGCAAATACGTCAAGGTCTCCATCCCATCCTCTGAGGGGGGTTCCCCTGAGCCAACCCCACCGGATGCCCTTGCTGCTCCCTACGTGCTGTACCCCGGCTTCCGGCCCCTGCCCGTGACGGCTCTGATGCCCCTGCGCTGCTCCTCTCAGCTCTCTGCCCCCACCTTCCTAAGGCAGCGCCTTCACACTGCCGAGGTAGCTGGCCTCAGGCCCCAGAGCGCCCACGATGTGAGGCTGCAGCTGCCCTCTGAGGCTCCCGGCAACCCCACCCAGCCCTCTGCAGGCCAGCGCCCCGAAGGGCCTCCCCAGAGTGCAGGGCAGGAGGGGGGAGATGCTCCAAGCCTGGGCATCATCTCCACCAATGACCTAGAGGACTTTGCCACAGAAGGAATTTCTTGAGAATCATAGTGGACAAACCCGCCCCCGACCCCACAACAAACCCAGAAAAGCTACTTCCCTCTCCCCTCAAACAATCACACACACACACACATATCAACTCATACTCAGCCATTTAAGATCCCTAAAATTTGTGAGGAAGCCGAGATCCTGAGAAAACCCAACCTGAAGGGCTCGCCTCCCTGGGAGAGCGCTGCTCTGCTCACATAAGCAGAGTCCCTTCAGAGCTCCTGGATCCCGGACCCACTCCTCTTCCTTTCTCCTTCCCTCCCTGACTCCCTGTCTTTCTCCCCTGACCCTGGCACTCATGTGTGTCCAGCCTGATTCCTAACAAGCCTTTCCCTCAGCATCCCACCCACTTCTCCTCAAGGGCCAGCTCACAGCCTGAGCACACCTAAGGCCCCTAGAAACGCTGCACCCCGCTGAGCCCTGGCTGGCAAGCACACCACCCAGAACATCCCCTTCTAGGTCAGGTCACACAGGGGCCACCCCACCCTCGCTCAGACCCAGCAGCTCTTCCGGCTCACCTTAGGGGGGAAATGGCTGAGGAGCAACCCAAGGCAATCTTGCAGAAATATTTATTTGAATAGAATGGGTTTTCTTTACTGAAGAAACTTTCCTCTGGAGGCTATTTTCTGATCACCTTGTAAAAAGTGAAACAAGTTTGCAGATGAGGTGCTGTCCCTAGACTCCTATCTTTCTTCTGTGGGCAGTGGTGGGTCTGTGCTGGTGAGTAAAGAGGCGTGCCCTTCAGGTTTGCCATCAAGATTGGGCGGCTACCCAGGGTCTCCACTTGGAGCAGAATGGCCTCGGCCCTCACCCACTGCAGTTCCAGCATCCCTGCCTTCTCGGGCTAGGCTCTCCACTAGCGCTGGGGCAGCAAAGATGAGGGAGACCCTACCCACCATCAAGGATGACCGGGACCCAAGTCAGACCCTGACAGTCCCGATTTAATCACTGGTACCTGTGCCCTCTGCTCAAAAGGAAATCACACTCCTCCCAAGTCCCTCTGGGATTTGGAGGAAAGAATCTGAATCAATTCAGGGTAACAGGGTGCAGTGACCACCTCTGCACCACTGAGAGCAGTGAGGGTCTGTGAGCCGATGCCCACTGTGGACAACATGCTGGGAAAGAAGCAGGACAGCCTCATAGGCCTCTACCTGGGGCTTCCGCGGAAGCTTCTTAATTTTTGCGCTGTGGGAAAGACGGGGGCTAGAGTGTCTTCCTCTTCGTTTAGAAGGGGCAGCTGTCGAGACAGCTGTCAGGACTGCACTGCTCACGTCCCAGGGGACCACACAGACTGCGTTGCTCTGGACCTTTTGGCAAACATGCCATTTCTAGGCTGGGAAGATGGGGAGGCCCCCAGCTCACTGTGTCCTAGAGTCACACAGATACTGGGGCTTTAAACATATTCTGGGTTGCGATTTGGATTCAGTTTTATATACCTGCTTGTTTTTCACAAAAGTGCAACCACACTTGAATTTCATTGTGAAAATGCTGCACAAGCCCCCCTGGCCCCAGCCCAGTGCCAGGAGCCTTGTCTACACCTGGCAAGTCAGCTGGTTGGTTAGCCAGGAACTCAGGCAGGCCATTGTCTGAGAAATCCGGTTCCCACGAGTCACTCACTGGGATGCCAGTGAAGAGAACAAAGTTGTAATCTTGGCTCTGCCAACAAATCACCAAGCATCCTCTCATCTGTTTTCACCTTACTCAAATAGGAAAGATAGTATCTCATTTCAAAATTCTTAGGACCCAGGAAAAGAATTATCTAACAAGAGTCCCCCAGTTAAAAAATAACCATAGTTACAGTAACCATGTCCCCACAAGGAAAAATATACTTTACATAAGGAGAGTTCAAATTTGGACACCAGGCTTCCCCAGTGGCTCAGTGGTAAAGAATCTGCCTGCAATGCAGGAGATGCAGGAGATGCCGATCTGACCCCTGGGTTGAGAAGATCCTCTAGAGGAGGGCATGGCAACTCACTCCAGTATTCTTGCATGGAAAATCCCATGCACAGAGGAGGCTGGTAGGCTACAGTCCGTAGGGTCAAAAGGGTTGGACACAGCTGAAGCAACTGAATACAAACACACGTTTGGACACCAGTCACTTTCTGTCTGAGGAGCAATGTGAGCAGAGCTACTGATGGAGCTAAAAACATAAAGATAGATACTTGGAGATCAAGATCAGCTCCCCAGTCCTCTCTGCCCCTGTGGATGTAAAAGAGGAAAGGGCGTCTGGCAGAATGCAGCATCCACTCACAAATCTAGAGTAAGGATTCCTTCTTTGGACATCTGGCCCCCCAGCAAGTCAGCTGGATAGAAGGCCTCCATCACTCACAGCAAAGTACCTAAATTCCTTAGAAGCAGATATGCCTCCAGAGACAGAAGTCACTGAAGACCAACTCACTTGCAAATAGATTTCTTTCTGTTTCTGTTTGGGGTTGGGGGCAGTTATTAATGCCTCCTTCCTTCCTCTCCCCATTCCTCCATCTTACTCTTTTTTTTTTCCTTTTCTTTCCTCCCTCTCTTTCCATTTCCAGAGTTCCTGCTCTGTGCCAGGTGTTTCACCGGGCACCAAAGATACCATAATAATGAGATCTGATCTCTGTGCCCAGGGAATTCAAATCTGACAGAGAAGAAAGGCAATCCCACATGGTAAGGGATTTAGTATGGTGGTCTGAAGGGAATCTGGCTCAGCCTGGAGGGAAAAGAGGACTTCTGTGGGAATGACACCTGATCTGAGCCAGGAAGTACAAAGTGGTGCATCAGCTTATGAGGAAACAAGAATTTCTCCATCTTTGATCTATCAAACAAAGATGACATGTATTAAATACTAATCATCTGTCTTGCCATATCAAAATGTACTGGCTTAGCTAGTTGTTCACTAGCATTTCAAATCAGCATGAGCATAGAGCCTAGTGTAACCTGGTAGAATAGACCTTTGCTGATATGTCCATCATATCATGAGATGGTTGGATGCTGATATGTCCATCATATCATGAGATGGTTGGATGCTGATATGTCCATCATATCCTGAGATAGTTGGATGGCATTGCTGACTTGATGGACGTGAGTTTGAGTAAACTCCAGGAGTTGGTGATGGATAGGGAAGCCTGGTGTGGTGCAATGCCATGGGGTCACAAAGAGTAGGACACGATTGAGCAACTGAACTGAACTGATATGTTCATCAGCTTCTGAATTGATGTTTCACTCACCTGAGTTGCCCAGAAAAACCACTATTTCTACCATCATGTTTAACAGAATAGTGGTGAGAATGGTGAACATATTGTTTATGGAAGCTATAGGTAAAGGCCACGCCTGCATCTTCTGTTTAGTGCGCTGCCCCTTTGCCATGACTGACGGCTCTTCCAGGTGTTTCCCAGGGAGAACAAGAATGCAGAGCACCTTGAGGGAATGATCAAAGGTCCTAGGGCTCCTCAGTGGAGAATGACCAAGAGCTCACAATGTCCATCACACAGGCTGTGCCAGCCCCTGACAGAGGAGACTGGAGCCTGGCCTCAGACCCCACCACAAACCTATGAGAGGTACCTTCATTAGCTTCATGTTAGTGAAAAGGAAGCAGAGCACTGAGATGTGGAGTAACTTCCCACAGTCAACAGTCCCTGAGTGAGGAGCCCACTCACGAGTTCAGGTCTCTCACCTCGGGGTGGGCACGCAAACCCTCAGTCATGTGTCTCTAAGTGTGGTCCATGGAGCAGGAACCTCCACACGACCAGGGAACTTGTTAGAAATCCAGAATCTCCACCTGCATCTTCAAAAGATTCCCTAGTGATTTGTTTGCACGTCAGACTTTGAGAAGTGCTAGCAGCCCCTGTTTGGCCCGGAAAGGAGATTTAGGGGAAACAAGTTGATATCTTCTTGAAGGAAGAGAACGTTACATGTCCGGTTGGGAGTTGTGGGGGTGCTAATTCACACTGACTGTGAGAAAGGCGTCCCTAATGGTGACAGCTGTTTCCACATGGCATGAGTGGCTTGGGGAGAACTAAGCTCACTGTCACTAGAGATGTTCAGTAGAAGCTGATGACCCCTCTCCCAAGACTGGGATGGATGCAGAAGTCAAAAGGGACCTAATGCCAGCTTTTGAGACCCCGGATTATATGTGGGGCTGCAGCATGCCAGTGTCATGAATCCAAAGTTTACGCAGAGGTTGGCCACATGAAAGAATTCTTTCACTCGTATGAATTCTTTCCGATGAGTGAAATAATTGCATATAAATGAGGGGAGCTCAGGGCAAAATCTGAACTCTATGCACGTGGAAAGCCTTTTGACCCAGATAACAAACACCGTCTCACTGGACACAATTGTCTTATGTGGTCCTTCCATATCACTGGTGTCAGTGAAGCCCCGTCTCTGCTCTTCTTTGCACTGATATCCTGTCATGTATCTGTGTTAGGAATATATCTGAGAGCCTTTCATCCAGCCAGATGACCCACTGCACAGGGAAGTGTGATATCAAAAGTTCTCCCCATCTGTCCTGATCCACACATGTTAACCACACTTCCACTGCTAACTTTGCTAACTTCCCAGAGGATGGATCCTTTCTGTTGGAAACCTTTTGACCAATGTTCAATATCACTAATCATTGGGGACATTCAAATCAAAGCCATAATGTGGTGTCACTTCAGACCCATTAGGAGAGTGACTATAAAACTAAAAATTAAAAAAACAGAAAACAAATGTTGATGAGGATGTGGAAAAATTCAAAACTTTATGTATTACTGGTGGCAATGTAAAATTGTGCAGCTGCTGTGAAAAACAGTTAAGGCAGGTCCTCAAAAAGTTAACCAGAATTACTATGTCATCTGAAATTTTCATTCCGCTATACAAAAGAGAAGGCAATGGCACCCCACTCCAGTACTCTTGCCTGGAAAATCCCATGGACGGAGGAGCCGGGTAGGCTGCAGTCCATGGGGTCACTAAGAGTCGGACACGACTGAGCGACTTCACTTTCACTTATCACTTTCATGCATTGGAGAAGGAAATGGCAACCCACTCCAGTATTCTTGCCTGGAGAATCCCAGGGATGGGGGAGACTGGTGGGCTGCCGTCTGTGGGGTTGCACAGGGTCGGACACAATTGAAGCGACTGAACAGCAGCAGCATACAAAAGAATCGAAAGTATACAGATCTCAAAGAGACGTTTGTATACCCGGATTCATAGCAGCATTATTCACATTATCCAAAAAGTGGAACCAATCCAAATATTAGTCAACAGATGCACAAACAAAATGTGGTATATACATACACCTGAGTATTATTCAGCCTTTAAAAGGAGGGAAATCCTGACACATGCTACAGCATGGATAAACTTTGAGGACATTAAGCTGAGTGCAATGAGCCAGTAGGACAAACACTTCATGATCCCACCTTTATGAGACACCTGAGTAGTCAAACTCATAGAGACAGAAAGTAGAATGCCAACTGCCAGGGACTGGGGAGGGGGTGGGATGGGTGGGGAGCTAAGGTTTGATGGGTACAGAGTTCCAGTTGCAAAAGGTCAAAAATGGCTAGAGTTGAAAGGTGGTAAGTGTACTTAATGTACACTTAAAAGTGGTTAAAATGGTAGATCTCATGGTATGTAAATTTTGGAAAACAAAACCAAATAAAAGCTATTGACCAGCACAAACATCCCACTATCCCTGAGGCCCCAGCACCGGATTGGAGTTGGCGGAGCCACTACACGTGACTCCACAGAAGAAGATGGAGGAAGAGGAAGCTCCTGGGTCCTGCCTCCCAAACCAGGTCCTCATCTTCCTGGCTCCCACACTCAGCAGCCCACGCTTCCCCTGGTGGCTAAGCCACAGTTCTGGTGGCTGTCCCCACTGCTCTCAATCTCCTGTCCCCAATTCAGTCAGACCCCAGATCTGTTGATTCTCCCTCCAGATATCTATCAACGCATCAGCCATCTGCACCCCACCATCCCTCACTCCCACTCAGAGTCCCCTCACCACCACCACTCCCAACACGACTCCCTTCCAAACCACCACTCCCCTCAGGTAGCCTAAGGGCCCACCTAATACCCCAGGGCTCCCTGCTCACCCCAATAAAGAGTCAGGCTCCAGAGGAGGCTGTGCAAGGCTCCCCCTGCTGCGGGACCCCAGTCCTTTCTGGCTTTATCTCCTGCCTGTTCCTACAGCTCCCTTGGACTGCCACCACCTTGAGCTTCTTTGAGTTGACCATATGGGCTGCAGTGCTCATGAACTTGGAAAATTCATGCCCCTCTGCACACTCTTTGACCTCACCCACCGACCTGTGCCCAGCAGAGTGGAGTTGGTGTGTAAGTTCAAGGCCAAGTCAGAGGGTGCCATGCCACTTCCATAGGTCCCCTGGAACGAGCACTCTGTGAGTCCCCAGCTGCCACAGAGCAGTCCACGTACTGGGTCACTCTGCTATCAAAAAGCTCACCCTGGCCCACATCAAGATGGCTTAGAAAGACCCTGAGACGATACAGGAAGAGAGAGAGAGTCCCCTGCCCTCCTGGTTCAGCTCCAGCCTCTGGCTGTCCAAGCCAGAACCACCTTACCAAGCCATTCCCAGATTCCCGACACACAAAACTGGGAGAGATACGAAAATAGTGAGTGCTTTCGTTTGGAGCCTGTGAGTTTCAAAGTAGCTTATTACACAACAACAGACAGCTGGAGCCCTCTCTCCCAGCCTCCCTTCCCTCTCCATGCTCACCCTCTCCCTGGACCCTCTGGACCCTCAGTCCCTCCCCACCAACCTGCCCTTGTCCACTCCTGCCCTAAGGTCTTCCCCTAGACCCCATCTTCTCTAGAAGGACACCCTTGATGCCCCAGCTCCTGACCGTGCACCTCATTTTCCAAGTTCATGAGCATGATGTACTTCCCCACCACAGCCCATATTATAATTGCCTGTCTAACTGTCTTTCTTGCCCACCCAACCATCAGGTTTGGAGGGAGGGATCTTGCCTGTCCACACTCTCACTACATCCCCAGCAGCTAGCACGGTGCCAGGTCCAAGGTAGGCCACAGGTAAACATCACTGAAACTCCATGGAATTCTTCTTCAAAATTCTATAAAGAATATTTTGGGAGACGCAATCAATGCCATTTTGATCTTCTTTCCTCACTTTCCAAATTGTTAATACCAACTAGATGAGTTAAGCCACTACCACACCAGAGCAACCATTCTGCTGCCCCTCTCCTGCAATATGAGCAGCCAAGGAAGGAGGCTGTGGCCCCACAAATGGGGTCTCAGGCCCCCAAGGCCCAGGAACAGATGCTCCACAATGTAACACATAAGTCGGCATTCACATTTAGCTAATGTTCTTTGATGAGAAATTCCAGGCCTGCCAACAAAAGGAGGCCAAAAAGCTTGTCCAGGACTGACAACAAAATCCAAAACCCAAGTCAGAACCAAGTTATTCTCTGGTCTCGTGACGCTAAAGTGATGAGGACATTAGACAAACCGCATTAAGTGAAAGTGGTGAGTGTTCCTGAACTCTATTTATTGACACAGGGAGGACTCGGCATCAGACCACAGTCTTCTGAAGTATTTCATCATGTCTGGCTGTCATGTGGTAAGGCCAGGTTAGTACAGATGTGGGTTTAACTCGTAAGTCACCTAAAAAAAATCAAAGGTGCTCTCCTTCAAGACAAGAAGGATAGTTTCAGCTGGTTATCTTTCTTCTCATTTCCCCTCAATCCAATGAAACTGTCAAATTGTAGTTCCATAGACAGAGAAATTAATATTATTACAAGAAAATAAAATGGCTCTAAAAGATGAATAACATCACCACCTAAGGTGTCCACACATCCATTTTAACTCTGTAAGTAGAATTTGAAAATTATCAAATATGGAAGAACTTTAGAAAATTCTAGAGGAAATATTGTTTAACATCTTCACCTCTCAGTGAATTTCTCTACGAGTTTTTGAAACAAGGTAACTCTGAAGGTTGATAGGAAGTCAAACCAGCCACGAAGAGATTTTTCATATTCCCAAAAGTTCCAACAGCTTCCTTTTGAGCATGTTCTTGGGGCTTCAAAAATTTAATACTAGCTGATCCCAGCTAAGCACATTTGCTAAAGGAACCCTGACCACATTATCTCTGCTAACGGGGAATCCACCCCTGGAGGAGACCTTTAGGTCTTATTCTTGGCATGGCAGATGGAGAAGGGGACAGACAGGGCAGAAGCCACCAGAAGCCAGGAGGGAAAGAGAAGCCATATTCGATCCTCTCCAAAAATGTCTACAGCATACTTGAATCTAATCTGAATCCTCCAGGCTATTGGCAGAAGATACCAAGAGAAAGGGTTTTTCTAAGTAAATCTGAGCTCATATTGGTGGCCTTGGTCTAAAGTAACTCTCAGTGCAACTCCCTTCTCTTTTCTGCTTGAGCAGGGAATCTAGCAAATCAGAAAATATGTGTCCCTCCAAGGACATTGGAGACCTCTATCTTCTCTTAGTACAAAAAAAGGTTTTCATAGAAGCAAAAATTAGGGTAAAATAAAATAAATTATAAATCAATAGAGTTATAATAGAGTTCAATATATAGTTCAATCAATTGAACTATAAAATGTGAAATATTCCTATAACTGAATATCATATAGAAAGAAGTATGAATAAACTTAAACTACACATAGAAACACAGATGACTTTTACTAGCTAAGTATTCACAGCAATAAAATCAAGCCATAGAAAAAAAAATTTTAATGAAACTGAATTGGTTATTATCAATCAAATTAGAATAAGGAGTAAATAGAGACACTTCATAATGATGAAGGGGCCAATTAATCAAGAAGACATAACGATCCTAACTGTATGTGTTCAATAACAGAGCCACAGTGAAATGGGTAATGGGTAGCATTATCCAACAGATGGACAAAATTAAACATTCTGACAATCCCAAGTGTTACCAAGGATACAGTGCAATGATAATCCTCACACACTGCTTGTGAGAATAGAACTCAGTACAAACACCATATTAGTTATCTATTACTGTATAATAAAATAAAACAAAACAAAAACTTTTTAGAAAATTAATAGTTTAAAACACCAAACCTTTGTTTTCTTGTGATATTGTGGGTCAGGAATGTAGGAGTAGCTCAATGTCCTCCTTGACGTTGAGTCAAGATGTCCTATGAGCTATATATATCTGACCCTCCTCAGTCAAGTAGTCTGAGGGAAGATGGAAGATACCCACTCCCACCCCTTCCCCAGGAAAGGGAGCCCTACAGACCTGCCACCCACACAAGCAGAGGAGCAAACCACCACCTGCCCCCACCCCACAGAGGCACCTCCCAGGCACTGCTGAGAAGAGGCCCCCATCTGTCCAGAGCTAAGGCCCAGGCCTGGAATCAGGATTCACACACCCACTGGCCCACTTGTAATCGAGGAAGTGGGCTCATAACAGAAAGACCAAACACCGAAACAACAGTCTTTTGTAGAGACGAAGGCATTTATTACAAGGAGGCCAAGCAAGGAGACAGGAGGCAAAGCTCAGCTCTGTCTCTCCCATCAGCTTTTTGAGTAGGGTATTTATTGTGGGAACAGGGAATAGGAGGGAGTCGGAGCTGAGCAATGCCCCTTGGAGGGGTAAAGGGGAGTTTCAAGAGTCCTCTGTGCAGGCATGACTGTTTTTCCAGTCTCTTCATGGGACACAGTACACATTCAGGAGGATTCTGTGCATTACATGTGGTAGATTTTTTAGCCTGTGACATCCAAAGTTCACTGATGGGTTATTCTGGTCCCTCAGAGCATCTGCACAGGTGGGCTGGAAGAAAGTCATTAGCAGGCTGCTTCCTCATCTGAGGTTTCTTAGGTATGCTGTAAAACAAGAGATCATGGTTAATCATCTCTCTTTTATGTTGTGGCCATGGAGGTGCTACTTCATTTTTCTCTTGTTTCACATTTAGTGACTGAGCAGTCCACTCTGACCCTCAGTATCTTTATCTGTAAAGTGGAGACCATTCTAATTCCAGATTCCTATGATGGTAATGAAGATTGGGTACTTTAGTATGCAGAAAGCACTTAGCCTATTGCCCAACACCCACTAAGTGCTCATCAGCCTGGTTCCCTGGGCCACAGCCCCTCATTGCTTAGTAGAGGTCTGTGGGTGACCTTACAGACTCAGGGCTTGGCAGTAGCCAGCTCCAGGCTGGGTGAGGGGTCTTGCTCACCACACCCACATCTCCCATTCCTGAATGCTGAGGATGTCATTGTTTGTGGGTTTCCTCTCACCAAGCAGGCCTGAAAAAGCTGCGAGAGGAAAACCTCCAGGAACGCAGGGCCTCGCGGTACCTGGGGGACGGCTCCTGATTTTGCTGCAGCTGCAATTCAGGCCCAAGTTTAATAAAGGATAATTCCTAGACTGAGGGACTGAAGGGGAATTGGATTTAGTTGACAAAGCAAACGCAGCTTAATTGGAAAAAAGTTGCTTCTCCCTCCTTGTGCCAAGTCCAAGACCAGAATCCTAGAAGCAAGCCTAGTAGGAATCGTCATGGCCTCTGGGAGTGAAGGAGGGAAGGGAAGGTTTGTCTGCTTGAAGTCCTGGCACGGGCCCAAGGGTACAGTCAGGATGCCCCCCTCCCTGAGAACAGAGACCTGTCAGAGCCTGTCCGAAGCCCCTGCACCAAGAGGGACAGGGCTGAGGGATGTGACAAAGCTCCCAAATGCACACCGGAAGTAACAGACAGGAGTGTGGGTATGTGCATCAGGAGGTAGACCTCCAACCATGAAGCAAAGTCCAAGGCGCCTTGCAGTCCAAAAAAGAGATCAGGGCAGCTTAACAGGCCAGAAGGGCCTGCAGCCAGCCAGGCCTGGGCAGGATGGGAAGGTCACAGTCACAGCCCGGTGAAAAAAGAAAGGCTGGGACCTCTGCAGGGTCTGTGGTGGAACTGTCAGAAGGACAGAGGAATGAGAGCTTCTTGTCACTGCTCGTGCCCATGGACTGGTCAGACAGGAGGTTCAGCACCCTCTGTGGGGCCCCAGGATGAAGCTGCATCCCTGCTCGACCACCACCCCCTGGCTGCCCAGTGGGGGAGGCCACAGGGTCAGTCTGAATGCCTATGATGACAACAGATATTTCTAAGCCGAGGAGCTTTCCTGATGTCAATCATGGGGAAAAATGCAGGTCCTTCCAGCCACAGCCCCTGTCCCAGGGCAACCACATGAAAAATCCAGAGCCAGAGCCACCAGTCAAGCTGTTCTCAACTTCCTGACCCACTGAACCCATGAGATGTAATAAAGCATCAGCATCTTAAGCCACTAATTTTAAGGTGATTTGTCACTCAGCCAGAGATCACCAAAACAATGGAAACTTTCAGCTGGGATCCTCTGTGCTCCATTGTGCTAGAGAGAACAGAGGAAGATGGAGTGCTGTGCTTGGGTTAAAGGAGAAAGACCCCTTGGGCCCAGCGTGGAGGAGGCGGCTGGTCAGGAAGAGAGCAGAAAGGAAACCTGGCAGGGGACAAGCTCTGACCAGCCAGCCCTCCTTACTTCAAAGGGCTGGGCTCACTTTTTAGGAGCCTGGTGAGTGCCGTTCAGGTAGGCTATTATGATCACCATGGTACTGAAGAAATACCCAAAGCCAGACAGCTCAGGACACACACACACACACACACACACATAGAGCAAAGCTGGGATCCAAACTCCAGGTCTGTGCTCCCACAAAGCCCACTACAAACAGCTGCTTTGCCAATACCATGGATCCCCAAGGGAGAGCCCAACAACACCGTCCAGCCTGCAAGGGTACGGGAGGGGTGGGGAAGGGTCCTGAAAGCAGAGCACCCCGACCTGGCTCCTCCGCTCCCTCCCCCAAGCAGAAGTAACTCCATCCATCCACAGAAACGTGCTCCTCCCCACAAACCCATCCCTGCCCACCAGCCTCATCCCTGCAGCCCTACACAGACCTTCAAAGGAACAAGAGGGGCTCACTTTACAGTCTGTTTAGCTCTCAGCAGTCAGACAGAGAACAGGCACAGAGATGCACTGTGCCTCAGCAGGCTATACTGCAGATGAGAGTCCCACAGCTTGGGGCTTAGTCTTGGGATTTGAAGGCTTTGGGCAAGGCCCAGAGACAGAGCTGTCATCTAGGGACCCTGCAACAAAAAGTCAGGCTCACCCAAAGTTAGAAAGCTCCACTCCTGGGACCCGGGTTGGGTGGGCAGCAATAGTGAGTCAGGCAATGAGGAGCCTTAGACTGTGGGGCTGTCTATGCAGCAAATGACCCTTACCCCTAGGTCTGCTACAGGGCCTCTCCCCAGCTTCCAAAGTCTCCTAAGAATGCGGGGTTAGAAGATGGTCCTCGGATTAGGCAGGGAGGGATGCTCAGAGGGTGACAGGATGCTAAGTTTCCCTAAGTGGGATAGGGGGAGAGGAAAGCATGAACAGGTTCCCATGCATCCTTCTCCAGAGTCCCTGGTAACGATGAGGCTGAGCTGAGCCTGCAGGTGTGTCTGAGCTAGGAAGGGAGGCAACCCAAGGTGGTGGAGGCACCAGGGGACCTGGGCTGCTGGGTGAGGCAGGCCAAGGAGGGGATAGGCTCCTGCACCCACAAATCTCCTCACTCCAAATTCATCCCACCAGTAAACAGAGAGGAATCTTCCCCATAAAGAGGGACTCCAACTGCTGCCATTACTAATCACTGGCAATAAAACTGCTAAATAAAGACGAAAGACAATGATAAATCTACAGGAGGGCTGCCCAACAGAACAATTAGGCTTGGGAGACAAGCATTCATTCACAGACATCACCACTAGGCATGTATTATTAATAAAATAGACATTGAGCTCAGTAGATAATGAAAGGAAAGGAGACCCCAGCCTCCCCCACCCCAGTAAAGTCTCCCACCACCCCTCAACCTTGGCAATGAGCTCTAACTGTCATGAGCTCCCTGAGACTGTCAGGTGAGGCTGTCAGATGATGCCCCGGCCTGGGGAAGGCGTGCTTTCTGTTCTACCCATCCCAGGGACAGGCATGGCTCCCTCAGTTTCTACTGCCGACTTATACCTGGGTCCAGCTCCTCCATTCCATGTTTCAATATCTCCCCTCCTATATGGGCTTGCCTGCTGGCTCAACGGTAAAGAATCCACCTACAATGTAGGAGACCTGGGTTCGATCCCTGGGTTGGGAAGATCCCCTGGAGAAGGAAATGGCAATCCACTCCAGTATTCTTGCCTGGGAAATCCCGCGGACAGAGGAGCCTGACAGGTTACAGTTCATGGGGTCGCAAAAAGTCAGACACAAGTGAGCAACTAACACTTTCAACACTTTCACTCCTATTGTTACATAACAAATTACCCCCAAATTAAGCAGCTTAAAACATTTACTATCTCAAAATTCCATGAGTTAAGAATTGGCCCAGCTTGGCTGGTATCTGGCTCAAGGTTGCCATCAAGCTTCGGCCAGGGCTGCAATCTCATCTGATGACTGTTGGGGAAAGGTTTCTCCAAGTTTGTCCGGGGGGGTGGGGGTGGGAGGCCTCTGGTCCTCCCAGCTGTTGGCCTCTCTTGGTTTCTCACCACATGACCCACTTCACAGGGTGGCCTCACCATTCCCTCGCTGGCATTCCCAAGGCCCCACGGTCAGTAGCCCCCGAGATGGGAGCTGCCATCTTTTCATAGCCTAACCTGGGAAGCCACGCCCCACAACTTCTCCTATTTATTTGAAACAAGTTAGTGTATGCAGTCCACACTCCAGGGAAGGGGATTACACAGGAGGCAGGGATCATTGGGCTTCCCTGGTGGTTCAGATGGTAAAGAAAGAATCTGCCTGCAATGCAGGAGACCCAGGTTCGATACCTGGGTTGGGAAATTACCCTGGAAAAGGGAATGGCAACTGACTCCAGTATTCTTGCCTAGAGAACCCCATGAATGGAGGAGCCTGGCGGGCTGCGGTCCATAGGGTCACAAACAGTCAGACATGACTGAGTGACTAACACTTTCACTTTCAGAGATCATTGGGCGTCATTCATAAAGGGCTTGCCATACCTCATCCATATGGATGAGTGGGTGTTAGGGGATGGTGACAAGATGGAACTGAGAGGCAGAGGGGCCTGCCAGCTCAGAGGAAGTACAGAGCCAAAGACGGTGAAAGGAAGGAAGGAGGGAAGGAGGGAATGAGAGAGGAAGGAGGGGAAGTGTTTTCTCCCAAGCTATGTTTGCATCTCCTCCAGAAGTACAAAATGCTGAGAAAGTGACAAGGAATTTGGAGATTCATGTCAACCCCACACCGACTCCTTAATTCCCTCATAAACATAGCGATGCAGATACAAAAAATTGGGAAGGTGAAGAGGATCCTTGCAGAAAGTGGGGCAGTGATGTGTGGCAAGAGTCCTGTTCTGGCTGCCCTGCACCCACTCTCTTCTCTCTCAGCACTCTTCCACCCATGCCCACCATCCCTGCCCCCACAAGAAGGGGTGGCCCATGGAGAAACAGGAACCCAGCAAAGAGCATCTTTTTAGGACAGGAACAAGCCAGGCCAGTGTGGATGGCAATGGACTCCCTCTGTGCTCAGGGCTCCATCACACTGTTGCTCTGCCTGGTTCCTGGGAGGAAGGAGCTCAGAAGGACCAGCACTGGGGAGCCAGCTCAGAACAGACCTCTAGAGAAGGAGATACGGACATTACTGAAAGCAAGAGAGTGGATGTGCCACCCATTTCATGAGTCATTGATGACCACTTAATCTGTGAAGGAAGGGCGGAGCCAGGGCTCCAGAAACTAGCAGAGCCAGGGTGGCACACTGCCTCAGTGGGCCCCAGAGATGGGATGGAAGGACCCCAAAAGCCCTTGTAACTGCTCACCCTTTCCTTCCACATCTTATTCTCCTTTCACACCTCCAAGGAAGTTTTCCTCACCATGTTGGATCAGCAGGAGAACTAGCTCAGGCAGGCTGCGAGACTGAATTAGACCCAAGTGCCAAAGGCACCAGAGGGGTGGTGTGCTGCCTGGTTCCCAATCAGCCTCCAGCACCCCTCTCCATGTCCTCCAGCCCACTCTGCTCTACCGACGGTCTCCCCTGCCCTCTGCCTTCCGCCCAGGGGATGGAGAACAGGCAGGCGACCGGGGAAGCAGGAGGAAGTGGGGGAGGAATAATTATTCCCCTGGCTCTCTTGACAAGAGACTGTGGGGTGACAGTGGCTGGATCCCTCTTCTGAGGACCAGTGCTCCTGTTCATCAGTCCCCTCTGGGTGAAAACAGAGTCTACTGGTTGCAGTGCCCTCTCATCAGGCCCAGGGCTGGGAATGGCTCTTCACTGTTGCCAGCCCTACAGGTCTTTCATCACCTCTTGTTGGCCTTCTTTTATCACACCTACATGCTTAAAAACAGTCCCTCTCATAAGGTCTCCTCCATCACCCATGGGAGGGTGCCAGCTGGGCCCTGACTGATGGAGATGGGCTGGAATCAGTCAAAATATGGGAGCTGATGGAGATCAGGTAGAGTGATAACCAGACAAAAGGAGGAAGGCCTTGGGAGTGGGGGCCATGGGCTGAGCCACACGGGGTATTTGATGGCTGTGCGGGAGTGTCTAGCTGCCTCAGTGGGCAGTGAAAATTCCAGGGAACTCTCTGTAGCTCCATGCTTGGAATACCAGTCTGCTCGCAGGGAGGGGCATGATGCCTGAAGCAGCCTTGGAGAAATGGGAAGTGGGATGCCTGGCTCCCCATGTCAGCACACAGGGAATCAAGCTGTCTGCCTTGGAGTGGGCAGGGCTGAGGAAGCCTAGAGAAGGCGCACAGTCCAATCTGCTGACCCACACTGCTTCAGCAGAATGCTCTTCTCTTCCAATAAGGCAGGAGGGCTCACAACACCTTGGAGTTCACCAGAGAACATACCTCTGCTTGGAGACCATAGTAGTAGGGAAGGAAGTGTAGCGAAAGGCAGAGCCAGGGCTTTGCCATCAAAGGACCCCACATAAAAATTCCAGCCCCACCAGTCACTAGCTGTTTCACTCTGGTTGTTACTTAAACCTCTGAGCCTCATTTTTTTCAGATGGAAAATTAGAAAAATAATAGTAAATTTACATGAGCATAAGAAATAATAAGTGAGAAGCATCTGACAGAATGCCTGGCACATGGACAGTATCCATTAATTATCATTATTTTTATAATAAAAGATAAAGTCAACCTAACAGCCCTTCGTATTCTGATACCGCCCTGCATCTCCTATAGGGTGGAGCTGGCCCTGGCTCACGTGGGCCTTCCTGCCTGTCCTCAACCTAAGTTCTCCACTCCTCTCCCTCCACCCCAGTCCTCCGTGGCTTTGCTCTTCTCACTTGGGTCTGCATTGACTCTTGACATGAAGACATCAACTTTCCCACAGACAGAATTTCCATCCATTATACTGAAGTCTCTAAATCAAATTTCTCATGCTAAGACTTTGGAACATCAACTGATGAATGGACAATTTAAGTTAGTCAAGGGTTTAGTATCCACATATTTATCCATACAGCAGTGTTTGTGTTATACATACTATTGGCTTTTATTATCTTTAAAAAAAAAAAAGTGTAATGGAGAACATCAAGTTGCTAAGTGGAATTAAAGCAGGAAATGATCAAAAATCATTAGGCACGCTGCCACCAACAATGCTGTGCTTTCACACTGGTATTGATTGGGCCAATCTGGACATTGGGTGCTCATCTGTGTAAGGAATAAAGCAGTTGAAGTGCATTTGCTAAATGCTGAGAGGAAACATGGAGAGAATCTTCTAGAGGCTAAGTGCATAAGTGGAGGAAATGCAGGCATGTGGATTGAGAATTAGCTTCAGAAGAACATTCCAGAAGCAGAACCTTATATGCTAATATGGAATGTTCCCCAAAATATATACTTAGGAGAAAAAAGCAAATATCAAGCAGTATGTATGATATGCTGCTACTTATATGACAAGAGGATACATACATATTAATATCTCTGGTCATATATAAAGAACCAGATAGCAGAGGGCATCTCTACATAGAGAAACCAGAGGAGGGAAGAAGATATAATTTACCCCATTTTTTTTTTCCTTACCATGTGATTGTAGGTTATAATGATTTATATGCATAGAAAATTCATGCATCCATATGTTCTGCTTATAGCTTGCCATAGATTTCTTAGCCAAGACAAACAGGCTGGCATTCCATCTCCTCTTGACAAATTATTCCAAAAAGTGAAGAAGACATCACCAAAGTCAACTTCGCTTCTCCTACTCATTCCTTTCCAGAATCCCTATCAGCAAGGCTTTTTCACATTAAAAGATGTTCAACAGACTCATGAAAAAATGTTCAACACCACTAATCATTAGGGAAATGTAAATCATGAATATGTACTCAAAAGAAAGGGTCTAAAAGAGACATTTTCACACCCATATTCATAGCAGCCATATTCACAGTAGCCAGAAGTGGAAGCAAAAAGTGGACACATGGAAGCAACCCATGTGTCCATTGATGCATGAATGGATAAGCAAGACGTGGTCTATACATACAATGGAACAATGTTTAGCCTTAAAAAGGAAATGAACTCTGACACTACAACATGGATGAACTTTGAAGAAATTATGTTAGGTGAAATAAGCCAGTTACAAAAGGATAAATACTGCATGATTCCACTTACATGAGATACTTTGAGTAGTCAAACTCGTAGAAACAAAAGATAGAATGGTGGTTTCCCAGGACTAGGGGGAGAGAGAAATGGGGGGTTGTTGAATGGGTAGTCTCGGTCATGCAAAATGAAAAACTTTTGCAGACTGTTTGCACAAGTATCATGTTAAGAATATGTGAATTTACTTAACATTACTGAACTGTACACTTAAAAAGTTAAGATGATAAATTTCATGTTGTGTGTACTTGACTACAATCGAAAATAAAATAAATTTCCTCTGTCTTAGAAATGTCAATGTAGTTATCTGACAGAGCCCCTTAGAAGTCACGTTACATATAGTTAATGTTTGTTGTTTAGTAGCTAAGTCGTATCCGACACTTTTGTGACCCCGTGGAATGTAGTCTGTCAGGCTCCTCTGTCCACGGGATTTCATAGGCAAGAAAACTGGAGTGGGTTGCCATTTCCTTCTTCAGAGGATTTTCCTGACCCAGGAATAGAACCCAAGTCTCCTGGCTTTGCCAGGAAGATTCTTTACCGCTGAGCCATCAGGGAAATCCAGTTAATGTTTACTCACTCCCTCTAGTTAATGTTTTAAATCATGATGACTAGCACATCATGTTGAACGCTCGATTTTTAAAAAGCATATAGCCACTCTATGATTCCAGATATAGAACAGCCTGAAATGACAGTGAACAGAAGTATAAGGTTGGTGAACAGACCAGTGGTTGCCGGCTTAGGGTTGAAGGAGAGTCTCTTAGAGGCTATGGTGAGTTCTGTATCCTGATCGTAGGAGATGTTTACATGAAAATATACATGTGATAAAATGCCAATATCCTTCCCCATAAGAAGTCAGCATATGTAGAAACAGGTAAAACCCAAATCAGGTCTGTATTTTTGAGTATTATCCCAATGTCAATGTGCTGGCTTTGACCATTGTACTAGGGTTATGTCAACATTTTCTCTGGCAGAAACGGTGACAGGGACAAGAAAGCTCTGTACTATGTTTGCAACATGCATGTGAGTCTAAAATTATTTAATAATATAAAGACATTTCATTTTTTCTCACAATTTTAAAACAATTTTTTTTGGAGTATTGTTGCTTTACTGCTACTGCTATTGCTAAGTCACCTCAGTCGTGTCCAACTCTGTGCGACCCCACAGACGGCAGCCCACCAGGCTCCCCCGTCCCTGGGATTCTCCAGGCAAGAACACTGGAGTGGGTTGCCATTTCCTTCTCTGATGCATGAAAGTGAAAAGTGAAAGTGAAGTTGCTCAGTTGTTTCCAACTCTTAGCGACCCCATGGACTGCAGCCTACCAGGCTCCTCCATCCATGGGATTTTCCAGGCAAGAGTACTTGAGTGGGGTGCCGTTGCCTTCTCCTTGTTGCTTTACAATGTTGTGTAATTTTCTGCTGTACAGCAAAGTGAATCAGCCTTACTTATCCTAATATCCCCTCCTTTTGGATTTCCTTCCCATTTTGGTCACCACAGAGCATTAGGTAGAGTTCCCTGTGCTATGTAGGAGGTTCTCATTAGCTATCTATTTTATACTAAATAGTATATATATATATATATATATATATATATATATATATATTTCAGTCCCAATCTCCCAATTCATCCCACTCCCTCTGAGCCCCCTTGGTGTCCATAAATTTGTTCTCTACATCTGTGTCTCTGTTTCTACTTCGCAAACAGGTTCCATCCGTACAAACAGAAAAAGGTTATTTTAAAATTATGTACCCAGTGTTTGGAGAATGGGTGATATTTTGTAGCTCTCCAGAAACAGAACCTACTTTATAAGAAGTAAGTTGCTGCTGGACCTCTGTCCACAGGACTTCCATGTGACTCAGGTAGAAACAAAGCCTGTCTACACCGCATGTTGGATGTCCTGGTTCATTGCGCTCTTGTGTCCTTTGTCCCTTCCACATATAGGGTCTTCTCCCTCAACCCATAGGGTTGTTCCGCCATCTTTGTCATCATTTTCTGGGAGAGCTCACAGCCCTCCTGGGTAGCAGTAACCCCCGCGTGCCAGGCACAGCACCCCCACAGCTAAGCCCCATTGTCTCCATTGTACAGATGAGGACACTGAGGCTTGGAGATGACAAGGGACTTGCCAAGGTCCAACAGACAGTGGGTGGATTCAAAGCCATCCCTTAGCTGGCCTCTTGTACCCCCTTACGGGCCACCTCAGCTGCCACCTGCAGACTGGCCTCTGGCAGCAGGTGCAAGGCAAGCCGATGGGGACAGGGTGCTAATTCAAGGATGCAGGCAGAGCAGCTGTTCTCGGAGTCCTGGTGGCCTGGGGCCACGCAGCTCTTATGTTCCCGGTTAGATAAAGTGCTCCACTTAGGAGAAGCTCTCTCCTGGCTGCAGGGCCATTAGCTCGCTGACTCCTGGAAAAACCATTTGGCCAGCGCTGACAGATGTGGCCATTACACAACCACTTAGCCCCTCTCCCTGCCCCATCCAGACCTTTGCAGGGGGAGGGGGCCTTGAAGCAGCCAAAGCCTAGGGGAGAGTCCGCAGGATTCACTTCCTGGCCACCCACCTCCCTTGTTGCTCTGAGGCTGCATTTTGCCCAGCCCACGTTGCTGCAGCAGGAGGCGGCTTCAGACAGCATGGTTTCAACGTGCTGCAAATGACCTTGTTATCCTGAGAGTTGTTCACAAACTGCCTTCACGTGCATCATCTCCCTTGATCCTCACCAGAACCCTATGAAGTCAAAATTAGGATAATTACTTCCACTGTACAGTTAAGAAATGAGACACAGGAAAGTTAAACATCTTACCCAAGGTCACCAAGCTAGTAGAAGGGCTTGACCTCAGGCCTCTGATTCCCAGATCTGTGGTGCCTCGTCCACCACACTGCTGTGATCCTGTGAGGGTGTTCCCATGAATGGGGAGCTCAAACAGCCTCAAAGCAGGGTCTCCAGGGCCAGGGAGTAGGACAAGGGTTCTGTCTGCCAAGCAGAGGCATCAGGCTGCCAGAGTCACAGCTTTGCCCCCTAGCAGAAACTTCCCCGTTGGCAGAACCCAGGCAGCCCTTGCCCTGGAGGTCCCCTGGCTTGGGTCATTTCATCCTATACCTCCCACACGCTCTGGACCTTTTGTTCAAGCTGGATGAGTGCCCCCACCACCCGCGTGGTGCAGCCATTTGACAGCTGGCAAACCTCCTCTTCCCTCCAGCAGCACAAGCTTCTCTGCACAGAGGTTGCTGTGACATCTGGGGCCCCCAGCTGATCCAGACCAGGGCTCCACAGCCAGAACCGCAGCCTCAGCACTGTCTGATAGTGCATCTGGGTCCCTGCCCCTGCACTACAGCCAGGATGCATCCAGCAGAGTCAGGCAACCAGCGACCAGTAGGAGGGGGCAGTGCCCACGTCCAAAGGAAGAGCTCTAAAGAGCAATGACCCATCTCCTGCACAGAGCAGGCTCAGAAAACAAGGAGCTTTGCTCTGCAGAGGCCGTCCTCCCAGCCCAGAGGCCCGAGAGCAGATGGCAGACAGCGGCAGCAAGAGAAGGCTCAATCCCGAGGCCCAGCCTCCAGTGACCCCTCTGACAGAATGCAAAGAGAACACCCTAGGGTGTTGGGTATTTATGCTCCTGGATGATGCTACCCTCCACTAAGATGCCTCACTTTGCCCTGAAGTGACTCAGAAAAAGGTGGCTTATAAATACCCGTCCAGGTAGGGCGTAGAACTTTTCTCTAAAATATCCTTCCTGGTGGGTAAGGGGATAGATCCTGGTTTATCCAAATCTGTCACCCTGCCTCCTGCCACAGGACTAAGGGAGCATGTGGGCCTGGCTTGTCCAGGAGAACAGTTCCTGCTAGGGAAAAGATGCTGCTCTTCACACAGGCAGAAGACCCCCGGGGCCTGACGCCTCACCAGCACTTAGCTCACTACTCACCTTAGCAGCAGTAAGTGTTGCTGGGACAGTGAAGTGAAAGTCGCTCAGTCATGTGCAACTCTTTGTGACCCCACAGACTGAGGCTCGTCAGGTTCCTCTGTCCATGGAATTCTCCAGGCAAGAATGCTGGAGTGGATTGCCATGTCCTTCTCCTGGGGATCTTCCCAACCCAGGGATGGAACCTGGGTCTCCTGCATTGCAGGCAGATTCTTTACCATCTATACTACCAGGGGGTCTAAATTCTGAATCAATTCTGAGCTTTATTATCATCAGGAGGGGGTTCTAGACAAGGACAAGCAGTAAGGATGCCTCAAGGGGACACCTAGCATCTCACAACCCCAAGATCCATGACTTCCTTGGGCGCAGGGCTGGGCACACCTCCATCTTCATGTTTGTACACAAGTTCACCACCAAGGTGTTTAGCCTAGTCATGGAGAAAATTCATCAAATGTTGTATTCTCTGAAGTCTGGCTATGTCCAGGAGTGGAGCCCAGAAATGGCACTATCATTTTTTTTATGAATATTATAAGTCCTTATAGCGCCTTTCTCTAAAAAGCATAAATATCCTCCTTGAGTTTAAAGTGTCTAAGTGAGTTCGTTTTTTCACATCTGAGCCCTGCTCTACCGCTGGTGTGCTCTCCAAGGAGTGGGCATATTTCCAGTGTCTGCCCAGATGGCATGTCCCAAGGCAAGGCCAGGATCAGGACAATTGATATCTGATAGGACTAGAGGTGGACACCCAAGCCATTCTCTT